>NC_068921.1:83566213-86129691 GCF_023091745.1 Budorcas taxicolor | reverse complement strand
GGGAGCGGGGAGGGAGAGAGGGGAGGGGGAGGGGGAGGAGGAGGGGAGGAAGGAGCGGGGGAGGGGAGGGGGGAGGGGAAGAGGGGAGGAGGGAGGGGAGAGAGGGAGGGGGAGGGGAGGGAGAAGGGTATGGGGAGGGGGAGGGGGGAGGGGAGGGGGAGGGGAAGGAAGGGTGAGGGGGGGAAGGGGAGGGAAGGGGGAGGGGAGGAGGGGAGGAGGGAGCGGGAAGGAGAGAGGGGGAGGGGAGGGGGAGGGGAGAGGGGAGGAGGGAGGGGAGGAGAGGGAGGGGGAGGGAGGAGAGAGAAGGGTAGGGGAGGGGAAGGGGGGGTGGGAAGGGGTGAGGGGAGGAAGGGGAGGGGGAAGGGGGAGGGGGAAAGGGAGGAGGAAGGGGAGAACTGGGGGGAGGGGGAGAAGGGTAGAGGGGGAAGGGGAGGAGGGAGGGGAGAAGGGGAGGTGGGAAGGGGAGGGGGAGGGGGAGGGAAGGGGGAGGGGAGGAGGGGAGGAGGGAGCGGGGAGGGAGAGAGGGGGAGGGGAGGGGGAGGGGAGGAGGGGAGGAAGGAGTGGGGGAGGGAGGGAGGGGGAGGGGAAGAGGGGAGGAGGGAGGGGAGGAGAGGAGGGGGGGAGGGGAGAAGGGTAGGGGAGGGGGAGGGGGGCGGGAAGGGGGGAGGGGAGGAAGGGTAGGGGAGGGGGAGGGGGGGAAAGGGAGGAGGAAGGGGAGAACTGGGGGGAGGGGAGAAGGGTAGAGGGGAAGGGGAGGAGGGAGGGGAGAAGGGGAGGGGGAGGGGAGGAGGGGAGGGGGGAGGGGAGAAGAGGGAGGGGGGAGGGGAGGGGGAGGGGGAGGAGGGGGGAAGGGGAGGGGGAAGGGGGGAAGGCTAGCAAGTGAAGAGGAGTCAGGTGGGGAAGGCCTGCCCCATGTTCTAGGTGGAGGGTGGTCTAGCGTCGTCCCTGACGAGCCCTGAGGACAGACAGCCGTCCCAGCCTGTCTCAGTGCAGGCGGGAGGGCCCCCTCCCTCGTCCACCTCTGGCCGTAACGAGGGCCGGCCCTTCGCCCAGGGAGGCAGCTGTCGGAGGACCGTGTGGAGCTGGGTCTGCGGCCCTGAGACCCGGCGGCATGACCTCACCTTCAGACTTCCTGGAAAAGACCGTGTGCATGGGGCTGAGAATCCACACAGGAGATGCTCTTGGTCCCGTCCAACCTGGGCTAGGAAGTGGGAAGGGGCTTGTCTAACCAGACTTGGCTTCTTCTGGAACCGACATCTGACGTGGGGCTGTCGCTCCCTCCGCCTCGCTGCCCCGGGGAGCAGGTGGCCCCGACGGTCCCTGAGCACGGCTCTTGGAGCAGTTTCCAATGACACTGTTGCGTCGGGTCTTCCTCAGAGCTCAGAAGACCGTCAAGTCAAGAACCCCAGCCTGCCAGGGCACCTTGCTGGGCCCTGCGGCCCCTCAGCCGCTCAAGACAGAGAGAGGACCAGCAAGGTCCTCTGCCTTCGGGGAGGGTCTGGTCTGGAGACACGTCCAGAATTGGAGGGGCTTGAACCTCAGAATTTCTGCTGAGAGGTGAGGTGGTGAGGCAGGCACCACCGTCCCTCTTCCCGACAACTTCTTCCCAAAGCTGTGAGGCAGAGAGGGCGTCTTACACCTCCAGCTCCGTGTGTATGCGGCTGCCCTCGAGGCTGTAACTGGGATCAGTTTAAGGAGCACTCATTGGCCACCAGCTGTATGCACCTTGCTAGATCTCAGAGCTAAGCAGGAGGCTGCCTGTCCTGAAGGCTTATGTCCTGGCAGGGGAGGCAGACCCAGGGCCCTAAGGCCGGCACCGCGTGGACGGGGCTCCACAGAGGGTGAGCAGCCAGAGCTGTGGGAGAAGCCCGCAGCGGTGCACCGCCTGGCGGGGTGGGGTGGGGGTAGAGGG
The DNA here is from genome assembly GCF_023091745.1 of Budorcas taxicolor. Taxonomy (NCBI): domain Eukaryota; kingdom Metazoa; phylum Chordata; class Mammalia; order Artiodactyla; family Bovidae; genus Budorcas; species Budorcas taxicolor. The sequence continues at coordinate 86,127,779 of NC_068921.1, read as the reverse complement.
AAAGAGGCAACATGGGAGGTAGGGAGGAGTGGAGGATGCTGTGGGTCAGCTGGGCGACGGATGTTTGCCCGCTGATTGAGCAAGAGGGGCCAAGTTTGGGGACACTTAAGATTTAGATCAATGCTTCCCATCCCAGGTTGGAATGCGGACCCTAAAGCATCTCCGTTTTCCTGCATAAATTCGGGAAGAGTCTGAGAGACGGGCCTGGCACTCATCCAACACACCCCAGTTTCTCCCTGGGCCTCCGGCAGCCTTTGTCTCGAGCCTCTCTGGGGGCTCAGATAGTAAAGAGTCTGCCTTCAACACAAGAGACCCTAGTTCGATCCCTGGGTGGGGAAGATCCCCTGGAGGAGGAAATGGCAACCCACTCCAATATTCTTGCCTGAAAAATGCTGTGGACAGAGGAGCCTGATGGGCTACAGTCTAAAGGGTCACAAAAACTCTACACGATGAGCAACTAAAGCATTCATATACTCCCTGGGGGCCGGGCCAGGGGCCAGAGCTCCAGCCAGGGGACCCTGGACGCTGTGCAGAGAGCAGGTTCCCGCCTCACCCCTGAGATACCACCCATCCTGGATGGTGTAGGAGGGCAAAGCCAAGCTGCTGTTACATTAAAGCCACCACAACGCTGGGGTTGCTAACACAGCTCTTAGGTTATGTAACTGTGCTTCAGCCAGGAGTGGGAAAGACTGGGAGGAGGATGGGGGAGCAGGGAGACCCCAAACCGCAGCTCTGCCCCTCTCCTGCGTGTCCAGCATCCATGCCGGGCACCTGCCATGGACCTGCGAGCACACGGCAGGGGGGCCAACGGGCACTGCCCGCCCGGCTGCATAAGGACACGCTCTCTGGACCTGCGGAGGTCGGGGCGGAGGCAGCCTGTCTGTGGGCTGAGGATGGGGCGCCAGGCTTAATGGGCGGGGGGCTCCAAGGGCTGCAGCCCTGTCCCCAAGATGGGGTCAGACTCCAGTGGAACCGCTGCCCATGAGCGCGGCCCCGGCACACGCCCAGGGCACAGCGATGCTGACCTCTAGCACAGCCTGCTCCGGGTTGTCCGCTGCCCCCGCAGCTCCTTCCAGCTCCCCGCCCGGCTCCCCATCAGCGCAGAGGACATTTAACAGCAGGGTGTTCAAAGTGCTCTCGCAGGCAAACCCGTGCTGCAGGGCTGTGACTGGGGTTGGCAGGAGAAGCGCTAAAAATACTTCTGGAGGAGCGGAGTGGAGCTGAGCATGGAGCTCCCACCGCGCTGGGAGCGGGGGTGGCCAATTACCGGGGCGGAGGTGGAGGGGGGGTGCGGCAGGGTTGCCTGTGGGGAGGGCGGGCTCCGCGTTCCCTGCAGGAGGAGGACCGGAGTCGTGGCCTGGAGCGCGCTGCCCCGCGGGTGTGGACATCATTTCCAAACGTGGCAGAGGACCCGGCCTCAGCAACAGCAGGGCCGCCCTTCAGCAGACACACACGGAGCCGGGCTTCAGAGCCTGTGGTCCCCTGAGCGGCGGGGGAGATCTGCTCCTTCGTAAGCAGCAGCCACGGGTGGGTTCTTCTCCGGGCAAACCACACTGGTTGCTCCCTCCCCACTCTCACCCAGGGCTCGGGACAGCAGGGCTGAAACCACGGCCGGCCGGCGCCCGCTCCAGGCCCTGCCTCGTCTTCCTCCGCGCAGGCCGGGGTCGCCGCCCGTCTCCTGCGCCCAGGGTCCAGGGGCTCCCCCCGCCCCACCCGCACTCAGGCGCCATCTGTCCTGCTGTGTCCCAGCCTGGAAACACGCGAAGGCGTCCAGCCTGCCCCGAGCTATTCCCATCGCGTCTGTGGCTTCTCCCTGGTCCTGTTAACCTGGGTTTTGTAACTCAAGTAGCACGAACTTCTGTTTTCTAAGAACGGTTGTGAAACTAACACATCCCTTCCTGAGTTCGGGGACCGGCATTTGGTGAATGAATCATCATAAAGTCGGATGTGTGCGCGTGCGTGTGTGTGCGCTTGCGTGTGTGTGCGCACGTGTGGGTGTGTGTGTGCGTGTGTGTGCGTGCACGCGCGCTCAGTCGTGTCCAACTCTTTGGGACCCCATGGACTATAGCCTGCCAGGCTCCTCTCTCCATGGGATTATCCGGGCAGGAATACTGGAGTGGGTTGCCATCTTCTTCTCCAGGAGCTCTTCCCAACTCAGGGATCGAATCTACATCTTGTGCGCTGGCAGGCGGATTCTTTACCATCGTGCCACCGGGAAACAGCATAAAGTCAGATAGGGCTAACAGACAACACACAGGTAGGCGATACCGTTACCGAGACCATGTCAGATGTGAGGGTTGCCCACTGAAAAACACCCCGTGTGCTCATTGTAAACAGTGTCTCACCAAGAGAAAAAGGACGTGATTTGACAAGAGTGTGAACAGCTGGTGCCTATGAGTTGGGAGGGCTCCAGCCGGGGCGAGGGCTCCAGCCGGGGCTAGGGCTCCAGCCAGGGCGAGGGCTCCAGCCGGGGCCCAGGCTCTGCCTCAAAATTGCTCTGTTCACCCTCTCTCAGCGCAGGTCCTGGGGAAATCTGAAGAGGACCAAGACAGGCATGACTGATGACAAAGTCAAGACCCAAATCCTCAAGATAGGAGGGAGCCCTGGCCTGGACCCTGGAGGGCTGAGCGCCTTGCAAGAGAAGATATATGGTCCTCCTCACTGCTCGGCACTCAGGGATGGTGCGGCGGTGGCTGGAACCCGGTGGATGTGGATTCATAGACAAAGACGCATAGACACAGATGCTGGGTGGGTTCACAGACAAGGACGCGTAGGCACGGATGCTGGGTGGATTCACAGAGAAACACACATAGACACGGATGCACGGGTGGATTCACATATAAAGACACGTAGACACGGATGCCTGGGTGGGTTCACAGACAAGGACGCGTAGGCACGGATGCTGGGTGGGTTCACGGACAAGGACGCATAGACACGGATGCTGGGTGGATTCACAGACAAAAGTGTGTAGGCACGGATGCTGGGTGGATTCACAGACAAACACGTGTAGGCACGGATGCATGTATGTAGATGTACTTTGTGGGTGCCCAGACCATGGACACAGGGCCCGCTCTGCATCAGGGCTCTCCCCACCCCACCAAGAGCCAGTTGTAAGGCATTTACCAAGTATGCCTCGACTGAAAGCCTTGTGTATCCTTAATTCAAGTGGGCTGTTTTACCGCCTCTGGCTGTCACTTGAAACTCCTAGAGGATGGCCGGTCCCACAGCTGCCCTCGGGCTCTGACCCGTGTCCTGTGCCTCGCCTTGTCCCTGCAGGTCTGCTGAAGTCACCACACGTCGGGCAGCTCTGGAGCAAGGCCGCCCTCCCGGTGGGGGAAGGGTGACCCCACTTCTCCCCCTGCCCCCCAAGTCACCCCTGACACTCTGAACCCAGTGCCGCACCTTATTCCTCCTGAAGGACTTCCCACTGCTGCTCTGGAATGTTCCGTCACTTATCAGCTTTATGGCCTTGACAGTCTTGTAACCTTTACGTGCCTCATCAGAATAATGGCTTATAAACGTGAATAATAATACTAACTTGAAATTATGGTTGAGAGAGGGAAACTGCACACGAACATGAAGATTATTTGTGTTTAGTGGCTACCTGTGGTTTTTAGAGCTGATAATCAATTTCCCATAAAAATACATCAGAATGTCACGGAAAATTCAAAGGTGAGAGATAGAGTAAATAAAATACGGTTCTAGATTATGAGAAATGAAGCTGATCTGGAAAGCCATTAGCTGTTTAGACCTTGACAAAATGGGGTGGCATCTGTCTTAGTTCCTGTGGAAATGATTTACAGATACACGTAGAGACAGTTTATCTGGTGGACCCAGCCAGGGGGTTTGCTAGCACCTGCAGTACGGGTATTGCAGGGTTTGGAGTGGCCTTGACTCTCCAGGGCTGTGCTGACTGTCGTGAAGGTGGTGATGACCCCAGCTGACCTTATTAAGCATCTTCTATGTAAGCCACGGACCACAGGCACTCTGATCCCTCCTTTCTGTGCATTTTCTCATTGAATGGTCATAACTTACTCTAATTGCTGTGTAATAAGCAGTTTGCCTGGTTGTGTCCCAGGTGCCCGGGGATAACATTTAAGCTGCTGCAAACTGATACTTTTGGACTGTGGTGTTGGAGAAGTCCTTGAGAGTCCCTTGGACTGCAAGGAAATCCAGCTAGTCCATCCTAAAGGAGATCAGTCCTGGGTGTTCATTGGAAGGACTGATGCTGAAGCTGAAACTCCAATACTTTGGCCACCTCATGCAAAGAACTAACTCATTTGAAAAGACCCTGATGCTGGGAAAGATTGAGGGCAGGAGGAGAAGGGGACAACAGAGGACGAGATGGTTGGATGGCATCACCGACTCGATGGACATGAATTTGGCTGAACTCTGGGAGTTGCTGATGGACAGGGAGGCCTGGCGTGCTGCAGTTCATGGGGTTTCGAAGAGTCAGACACGACTGAGCGACTGAACTGACTGAATTTCCCTGGAGACACAAGTGTCTCTGTTCCTCACAGTGGCCCCTGGAGAGCTTGCGCTGAGGAGGTGCTCAGAGTGGGGCGGCCACGCCAGCAAGGCTGACCGCGTGAGGTCAGCCTGCCCTCTGACCTCCACGAGAGCCGTGAGACTGAGATGGCATTCAGTCTATGTAGAGACCACTCCACACGTCACGAGGGTGGGTGGTGCCCCCGGCTCTGCAGGAGAGGGCCCTGGGGCCACCCAGACCTCCCCGGTGCCTCTGCCTTTGGTGGATCCCGATTCGTGTCCTGGAAAACAGAGCTGTAACGGTAGACAGAGCGCTTTTCTGGTTCTGAGTCCGTCTGTGAATAGCTGCTCCCAAGGAGGCCACGGGCGCCCTGGGATTCACAGCCCGTGGTCCGAAGCGGGACAGACAGAGGCTCAAGCCTGGGGTGTGGGCGGCACCGTGGTGACACCTCTGCCTTAAAGCTGCACGGCTGGCCGCTGCCTCTGGGCCAGGACACACTGCTGCCCACCCAGTGGGGCCCCCAGGCTGATGAGAAAGCAGCGATCCGGAGAGACCAGGCAGCAAGCACCAGACTGGCTTTGAGTTGGTGGCACGGCTGACCCGCGTCCATACTGCGGGGACCTGAGTCTCCAGGGAAATGGCGTTTCCTCTGAACCACGCCTGGCCGTGCAGACCAGGAACACGATGAAAATGGAGGGCTGCCCGCAGAGAGCCTCCCAGCCGTGGGAGCAGATGTGCTTGCTGGGGGATCACGGGTCTCCTCAGCGTACTGCGCAGGGGTCACGGGCCACAGTGGATGCCGTGGATGCCATCTCCCACCTCGGCCCCAGTGATAAAGACGGGGGTCTCGGGGTCATGGGAATGTCAAGAAAAGGAAACACGTGGCTGGCGGGCAGAGGTGGCCTGTCTGCCATGAGGAGGTTTTGCTTTCCCCTTTTCTGTGCCCACCAGTGTGTCCTGAGCCCCCTGCGGCCGTGTGTGGTGTCCTCGTGTGTGGCAGCCGCGTGTGGGCCGAGTGCCAGCCTTTGCTTATTTTCACTCACGCCCTGTGGGTTTCGGCAGATGCACACGCCGAGCTTTAACTCACAGCGTGCCCCCGGATGCGACTGGTGTGTTTTAACCCGGGGACTGCGCAGAAACACCGCCTCGGCGGGATCTGCCGGCTCTTGAACCATCTATTAGGCCCTGAGAACCTGATATTAAGCTGCTCTTTGAGTCTCATCCAGGCGTAATGCGTGGCAAGGCTGAAAGGCTCGCGTGGGGCAAGGCTGTACAGGGTGTAATCACAGCCATTCCCAAGCGTCTGGCAGCCAGGCCTGCAGTCCACGCCGCCGGCCGCAGGCAGCTCGCCGGAAGGACCGAGGGGACCCCAGCCTGGCCTTCAGAGCTCCGCCACGGCAGAGGGACCTGTGGCCAGCCCTTCCCGTGGGGGACTGGGCGCTGGCCCCCAGGAGGGGCCCCTGCTCAGGGTTGGTTGGAAAAGTCAGTGTATTTTGGGGACACTGTTGCCGCTTGCAGCCCCTCCCAGGCAGTGCCTACAAGAAGGGGCCCTTGACCCCCACCTCCCTTGAGATCTGAATTCCCGGGTCCCGGCCCCCAGGGCCTCCAGTCACTGCCTGGTCCTTCCCTTGGGACTGCAGCCCCAGCCTGCTCTCTGGAAACTGTGGGAAGGCCCAGGAAGTTTCGGCCTTGGAGGGCGAGATGCTCCCCCAGATAGTAGAGATGGACCGGGCAGAGGGTGGATGCTCCCTCAGATAGCAGAGATGGACCGGGCAGAGGGCGGATGCTCCCTCAGATAGCAGGGATGGACCGGGCAGAGAGTGGATGCTCCCCCACATAGCAGAGATGGACCGGGCAGAGGGCGGATGCTCCCTCAGATAGCAGGGATGGACCGGGCAGAGAGTGGATGCTCCCCTGGATAGCAGGGTTGGACTGGGCAGAGGGCGGATGGTCCCCCGGATAGCAGGGATGGACCGGGCAGAGGGCGGCTTTGCTTCTGCTGTCTTCATGGGAAAACCCAGGCTGAGGGCCCCTGAATCTGTGATGGGACTTGGCCTGGGGTGGGCGCCTGCGGGCTGGACTTGACCGCCCCCCGGAGGCACAGGGCACAGCCCTGCCAGGGCGACTTGACCCTTTCCAAGCGGCACTGCAGACGGCAGTGACTCATCAGCTCCTGCTCGGAGGAGGGCGTCTCTCTAGTTGACTGTTGGCCGGACCCCTTCCCACGTGCCACTGACCAGGAAAGCTGAAGATTTCTGAGGGCCAGGCTGATGGGGGGGTCGGAAAAGGTGTGTTTTTAAATAACGTATCCAAGAGGGGTGGAATTAAAAAGCAAGCCCTAATGGTAGCTCTGGATTTAACCAATTAAGAAGGATAGCCCCGTAATAGGGACGGTGGCATTCGGGCAGATCACTCAGCGTGACAGGTGCAGACCTCCCAGTGACTGGCGGGACGGCGGGTGCAGGCCTGGCGGGCCCGCGTCACCAGGGTGGGATGGTCGCGGGTTTTATTGTGCTTGCAGTGTTTGCCCACGTGGCAATCGCCCTTTGACCCCAAACCGAGTCACACCTATGCCATCTTCTCTGCTCGATCGTCCTTTTCCATGCAGAATGGGACGCGAGCGTTTGAACGTTCCTGCCCGCCTCTGTCAGTGGCCGTCCAAGCCGACGCCTGCACCTGGATGCTAACCTCCTGTGTGCAGCAGGGCTTCCGGAGGGGCAGCTGAAGCCCCCCGGGACTGAGTCCCACGGTGCATAGCTCTCAGGTTGATCTCTCAGGCCTGCATCCCAGGGTTCCCCCAGAGTTTTCAGTGACCCTCGTGAGCAGCCGTGGGTCCAGAGCTCTCGAATGATCCAGCAGATGGGGTGCAGGGCCCTGGTCAGACACAGAACAGCCACCTGCTGCCAGCCCTGGGTCTTGTGATTAGCGGGGGTTTGTCCAGAGCTTGCCACACAGAAGCCAGCTCTCTCCTGTCAGAAACTGTCCAGCTGTCAGTTTTAAATCCAGCAAGCGTATCTATGGGAATTGCCTTTTTGTACGCCTGTTTGACTTTTGTGATGCACTTTTTATGTCATTTGAAATGTGGGCTTGTGGTGGTGGTGAGTGGTTTAGTCAATGGTGTTTGACTCTCTTGCGACTGCATGAGCTATAGCCCGCCAGGCTCCCCTGTCCGTGGAATTCTCCAGGCAACAGTACTGGAGTGGGCTGCCATTTCCTCCAGGGGAGTTTCCCAACCCAGGGATTGAACGCGGGTCTCCTGGTTACAGGCCGCCTCTTTAGCAGCTGAGCCACCAGGGAAGCCCCAGCGTGTGGGCTTAAGGGAGACGCATCTTGACACTTCAGAATTAGTTTCCGCCTCCAAGGCCCTGGCGTGCCCAGACTCCTATACCCACCTGGTCCTCCTGCTGAGGTTCCCAGAGGCTCCAAGAAGTGAGGGCTTTGCCCCGAGGCACCCCGCTGGCAGATTCCAGCGCCGCCAACTCACCCCACGCTTCCCCGGGCGGAGCCGGCCCTGGAGCCGGGCCTGAGTCCCACGATGCGCAGCTCTCAGGTTGATCAGCTCTTGCTCTGCCAGGATGTGTGGGAGAAGCTTCCCTAGGCTGTTGCTGCCCAACATGGACTGCTCCCCCCTCTCGTGGGGTCTCGCGGCTCTCCCCCCGGAGCAGCCCCGGCCCCAGGCTGCCTCCACCTCCATCCCCCTGCCTCCGCACTGCCCTGGGCGGCCAGCCAGCCCCGTGGCTCTGTCCTTCCTTCAGTCTGTGTTCAAATCCACGCTCCCCTCCGCCTCCACAGAGCGCTCCTCCGCACCCCGCCGGGACTTGCTGCTCCCTCGCGGGCTCCTGGGAGGGCCACCTGCCCTGGGGACGCCCCGTGTGGACCCTGCAGAGCTGATGGTCACCGGTCCCAAGAGCTGGTTCCGACCCAACCAGACCCCGGAGCTTCCCCGCTCCCCTCCTCTAACCTCTTACCCCCGACAGTCCCTGCGTGCTGGCCCCCGAGTTCCCCTCGCGGGCAGCTTCTCGGCCTCCTTGCTCCTGCTGTAGACGGGGGTCCCTGTCTCTCCTACTGGTGCCTCCCAGGGCCCCGTCCGGTCCTGACCACAGGCTTGGTTACGCGTGTCCCAGGCGAGGCCGTGTGCAGGCACCCTGGTGTGCACACGGGCGGCTCAGACAGCGGCCTGCTTTCCACCTGCGGGGGGAGGGGGAGGGGCCGAGGGGCGGCACCACTGCCAGGAGGGCACAGTCACCGCTGCTGCTTCCCATTGAGGAACCAGGCCCAGCGCGGGCAGGGCCCTGCCCAGGGAGCTAGGGCACGCCCCTCGGACCCCAGGACCCGCTCCAGATGTCAGCGCCGGGGACGCAGGGCACGGCTGTCGCCACGCGCTGGTCTCAGTGTCCAGGCGGGCTCTGGGCCTGGGCACCAGACCCTCACTGACTCAGCCCACCTGGTCTCGCGGCCCCAGAGGGGGCCTGCTTCCGCCAACTTCATTGTTCACCCGTCACACTCCCCTTGGCCTCCTGCAGATTCCAGAGGCTGAAAGGCGTGGGTTTCTAGGAGAAGCAGAAATGCAAGCCGGGAGAGCCCTGCCCTGCAAGAAGGGGCTCTAAACAAGCTCTTTCCACAGGCAGCTCAGCTTGCAGGAGCCTGACCCCTCACCTATGCACCTAAAATAACGCCCCTCGTTAGCACATTCAAAGCAGCAGCTCCAAACCACCCAGGACCAGCTGAAGGCCAGGCTGGTGGTGGGGCCTGAGGTGGCCTTCCTGCCTGGTGGCTCCCGGGAGACGATGACCAGCTTCCTCCCCAAGGCGAGGGCTGCCCTCCACAGCAAGAAGGTGTTCTTACTCTAATTATGCTGGTAATTAAGCCTCAGGTCTTAGAACTTCGACCGAGGAGCTCCGGCCTCTGGGGAGTCGTGTGGGATGAGCGGGCCTGAAGCCCCGCTGTGGCTTGTGCCTGCTCGGGGCTCCCGGGGAGGATTTGTGCACTGATGCGTTTGCTTCCTCCTGCCTCGTAAACTGCTGGTGTCCCTGGGCTCTGTGCACCGTGCACACTGCAGCCTGGGGCTGGCCCCTCGCCCTCGCAGACTGAGGTAGCAGCCTGCAAGCGCTGACTCCTCTTTATCCAATGGGTGCCTGCGTCCGAGGAATGCACGCAGCCAAGACCCTGAGTGGGCTCCGTGGGTGGGCTTTGTTTGGAGGTTCTGCTCCCCTGTGTGCCTCAGATTTGGCAGCAAATCCTTTCATATCAAAATTTTCAAAAATAAAATGAGCCGGGTAATCTGGCTGGTTGAGAAAGTGGTTTCTACAAAGTGAATCACAGCTTTGAGTAAAGGCCGGAGAAAGCCCTCTCAGTCCTTGCATGTTTCACCAGATCAACTTAGTCCGTGTGGAGGGTTGAGTCTAAATGGGCTTCCCAGGCTGTGAACACACTGCGGGGCGGTCTGGGCATAGGATCCAACCTGTTGCCAGCACCGATAGAGCATCCACTGGGCGCATCCTGCATACTCGGTGCTGTGCGGGCACCTTGGGGACAGAAATGGCAGTGGCACGGACCCCCCAGAGGTGGCGCAGGTGCCCACACCTGCTCCTCGAATAGCAGGATGCCGGTGTCAACACTGTAAGCCCAGCACAACCTGGGCTCGGGGATGACGGAGACGGAGGCCCTGTCCCAGACCCGGGGGTCACCAGGGGCCGCCTGTCTGCCTTGCTCCAACTGACCTCCTGCTTTACTTCCAAGTCCGTATCACATTTTTAAGAGTAATTCTTATTTAAGATTATAACATCATATACTATTTCCTGAAAGGTCTAAGCTATATAAGGTTGTCTGGCCAAACGTTTTAAGAGAAATAAAGACTTCCGAAACAGCGTCTGGACTGCAGGGATGAACGGCACGACCATAGCTGGGAAAATAAACCGGAAAATCAGAACCACAACCATTTAAACGAAGGGCAGTGGCCGAATCTCCAACAGAACAGCAGGGCAGCCAGCCGGCCCCTCAGCAAAGACGGGGAGAAGCACTGGCTCCAGGAGCTCAAGGGAACTGCTGTCTAATGACCGGCGGCCACGGAGCTGACTGAGCAAAGGCCTCAGTGGCCACGTGGGACGTGAAACGCAGGCTTGACAGGATTAACTCAGGGAATGCACTGAACAAACAGCAACATTAGCAGACCCTGAGGGGAGAGAATCTGACGTCTGAAATTGACATGTTGTATTACATCGCATGTCCAATTTTCAGCAAAAAGTTGTGAGACACGCAGAAAATGAAAATGTATGGCTAATACACGGGGAAAAGTAGTCAATAGAAGTTGTCCCTGAGAAGAAGCACAGACATTGGGCTTTCCAGACAAAGGCTTTAAACCAGCCGTTTAAAATATGTTCAATGAACTAAAGAAAAATATAAGAACGATGTCTTAAAAAAGTCGAAAATATCATAAAGGCAGAAAATTATCTTAAAAGGAACCAAATAGAAACTGTGGAGTTGAAAAGCACAATAATTAAAATAAGAATCTCATTGTAAGGGCTCAGCAGTGGATTAGAGCAGGCATGAGTCTGTGAGCTCAGAGACGCATCAGCTGAAGTGATCCATTCTGAAAAGTAGAGAAGAAAGAAGGAAGACAAATAAGAGAGCCTCAGAAAGCTCCCAGAGGCCACTGACACACACGTGGCCTCTGAGGCAAGTCTCAGAAAGAGGGAAGAAGTGGAAGGGGGCAGGAAGAACATTTGAAGAAATAATGTCAAAACCTTCCCAGGCAGAATGGAAATATTAATCCATACACCCAAGGAGCTCATCACACTCCAAGTGAGGTAAACTCAGAGGCTCGCAGCCCAACACACACCCTGCAGAAGGGCAGAATTGTGATGGTCACACATCACACAGAAGGACCGTCCTGAGGTGACCGCTGGCTTCTCATCAGAAACCATGGGGCCAGAGGCAGCGAGAGCTCTAACCGCCAACAGAAATAGAAGCGTCAGCTGGGAGCCCTGTACCCAGCAAAACTATCCTTCAAACATGGGGGCGAGAGGAACAAAAAGCTGAGAGTGTGTGTGGCTTGCAGACCTGTCCTGCAGGGACTGCTAGAAACCCTTGGACTAAAATGCAAGGATATCAGACAGCAATTCCAATCCACGCAATGGCATAGACGCACCAGTAACGGTGAATACAGGGATAAATACATTAATGAAAGACTATAAAATCATATTTTAACTCTTTTCTCTAAATGATTTAAAGGAAAATAGCATAAATAATTACAAATCTGTGGTGATGGCAGGTATAAATACTATCTGATCGGTAATTACATAAAATATGAGTCAATTAAATGCTTTCATGTTTAAAGGCAGAAGTTGGCAGATAGACAAAAATAACATGATCCAACTACAGGCTGTCTTGGCAGATAAACTTTATATACAAAGACATATATAAGCTGAAAGCAAGAAGACAGAAAAAGATACACCACGGAAACACTCACCAAAAGAGCAGTGGGCTGGCTACACTAATATCAGACAAAAGAGGCTTTAGGATACCAGCTGCTACTAGACATAGAGTAGGGCATTTTATAATGATGGAAGTGTGAAACTATAAAGAAGATATAAAAATTATAAACCATATACACAAAAAAACAGAATAAAATAAAAGGAGAAACTCATAGAAGAGGGAAAAAAAAGTTAATTTAACAATAACAGTCAGAGATTTCAACATCCTCCTTTCAACAATGGACAGAGCAACGAGACACACACACTGATAAAGAAATAATAGATCTGAGCAGCATTATTAACCGACGGGAGCTTCCTGGCCTCTGGAGCCCTGCACCCAACTATGGCAGGACAGACATTCTGCTCAAGTGAGCATGGAACATTCTCCTGTACAGGAAGCATGGTAGGCCACAGATTTCAGTAAAGCCTCAATACATTTAAAATAATAAAGAATGTATCCTCTGATCCCAGCGGAATGAAACTAGAAATCAGAAGCAGAAGGAAACCTGGGGGTTCACAGATAGGTAGAAACCAATCTACGCACGCTGAAATACTCAGTCCGTCAAAAAAGACACCATAAGGGAAACCAGGAAACACTCTGAGAAGAACGAACACAAAATAGATACCTGAGTGCGAGCGGACTCCGTTACGCGACGCTGCTGAGGAAGCATTTCCCAGAGTGGCTGCGGCGTTTTCCACTGTCACCAGTGAAGTACGAGGGTTTCAGCTTCTCCACGTCTTTGTCAACCCTTGTTATTATCTGTCTTTTTTTTTAATCACAGCCACTTAGAGGGTGGAAGTGGCGTTTCACCACAGGCTTGACGTGCAGCTCTGACGAGTGATGGTGTTGAGCATGTTCGGGTGTTTATCGGCCGTTTGTGTGTCTTTGGGGAAATTCTATCCAGTTCCTTCGTTCATTCTTTAAGAAGACGATTTGTCTTTCTACTGTCGAGTTGTAAGGCGGCTTTGCATATTCGGTTGTAGACCCTTATCAGATGGAAACCTTGAAACTCTTCCCTCCCATCCTGTCGGTTATCTTTTCACTTTCTTGGCGGCGTCCTCCGGACCACAAAAGTTTGTTCTCTAGAAACAAGGCAACGATACCGAGCCCTGGTGGGGACACAGGGCGGTCGGGCCTGCCACACGCCGCACATGCAGGGTGGTTCCGCCCAGCTGGAAACTGGCTCGGTGGCCTCTGCATTTGTTAGCCGCACCTCACCGCGTGAGCCAGCAGGCCCACGCCGAGGCACTGGTCCAGGAACGGTGAAGACATGTTTTCATTAGGAGCTGTACGTGGATGTCTGCTGCGGCTCTACCTGTAACTGCTGAAGCCTTAATTCTGGAAGAGGAAAGCCGGAGGCCAGGGAGGAAGGGCGAGGAGAGGTTGTGACCTCAGAGCGGTCACTCCAGGCAATTTCAAGGGTGATGGAGCTTTTCTGTATCTCGACAGAGGTGGTGACCACAGGGCTCTATGTATCGGTCAACACTCACGTATCTTTATGCTCCAAAGACCGAATTTTTACTAAATGTACATTAAAAATAAAATTTTTTAAAAACTAACAGAGAGAAAATTTTCAGAGATGAGCAGTGACCTAGCAATCAAGAAGCATTTTTCTCAGGCGCTCTCAGTCATTAGGGTGCTCCCCCGTCAACGGCAGTAATCGCTGTTATTAATCTCCAAGGGCCTGCACCTCACGTATTGGCTGACCCAGAGCAGATGCCCCGGCGCTGAGTCAATTTTCTTGTTCTTCTTGGTTGGTTTTGACCCCATAGTTTCCTGATGGCTCCCGTGATTCCTTTCGATCTCACGGTGAACCTATGAACGAAGGAAAGTTTGTGCACCTTTCTAGCTGGAGACGACGGTGTCAGCCTGGCTTATTTATCCTGCTCTGTTGCCTACATCTCTTGCCATCAGCTCTTGCGATTGCTGTTGTTACGACACACAGTATCATGAGGTTATTTTTCTAGACGTGATGCTATCTTTACTGACTCTGTTCGGATGTGAACTATACTGCTTTTAATTATTGTCTGAGGTATAAGGCGTCTGCAAGCGCTCATGTGACTTCTATTTGCCAGCACTAATTAGACACTGCATAATAACCATTTTCATATTCCTAGCGCAGTAACCTGCATTTCACAAAGGTACAAACCGCTGTGCTCGGAGATATTTTATGAATAAGAGCGTGAACAGCAGAGCTTGGCGCGGGTCTCACTCCTGTATCTTCACTGATAGGGGCGATCCGAACACCTCGGCTGTTTCCAGCTGGCAGAAGCGCTGTGCTGCCTAACCTTCAACTCCCTGGTAGAAGAACTTATGCAGCGGCTGCCCTTGAGCCCCTGGGGGCCCCCTCACCCCCTCCAGGCCGCAGGGAGCGTGTCATGATGGAAAACAGGTGTTGCTGTATCAGCTCCGTTATGGCCGAAACTTTGTGACCCCTGAAGCCTGTGAGCTGCAGCTCTAACCTCCAGTGAGGGTGTCTGGAGGCTCTAGAAGCGGTGAGGTTTAGATGAGAGTGGAGCCCCGTGATGGGACTCGTGTTTACAAGAGAACAAAAGCTCCTTCTCTCTCCCTCTCTCTCTTCCCCCACTGAGAAGAGGCTATGACGGACCCAGCGAGAAGGCGGTGTCTACCAGCACAGGCGAGGCTCTCACTAGGAACCGAAGGTACCGGCTCCTTGATCTTGGATTCCCGGCCCCCGGCGCCGGGCAGTGAGGGCTGCTTAAGCGTGTGGCCTGTGGTGTGTGTTACATGAGCCCGAACAGACCAAGTGGACGGCGCGCAGAGCGTGTGGAGGGAGGCGGGAGCCGGGTTAGCCCTCTGTCGGGAGCCGCGTTTCTGCAGGCGCGTGGACCTGAGGCGCAGAGTGTCCCCGTGGGCGCTGGGGGTGGAGGGCAGGGGGTGTCCCCAGCACCCGTGAGGCTCCAGCAACAGTGCAGAGCACAAGTATGGCCCAGAGCCGGCTGCCCCAGGAGGGTGGGTGGGTGGGCGGGCGGCTTCCTCGGCCGTGAGCTGCCCTGGGTGCTCAGCTTCCGGCTGCAGGGGAACCCGGGAAACTCGCAGGTGAACCCCAGCTTCCTCTCAGGTCAGTCTGCGGTTCCCTTTGCCTTGCTGCACTGCCCTAGGGGGGTCCCACCCCCAGGAGTGAGAAGCCCACCCTGTGGTCACCCCATGCCCTACACACATCAGACAGAATGACCTGGCCCGGCCGGGGGGATGGGCCAGACCTTGAGCCAGAGGAGTCTTGTCGGGTCTTTGAAAAGCCAAAACACGTTTTTCTGAATTTGAACCCATCACAAGCCCACCATTCCCTATGACCGTGAGCTGGGCCTCCTTCACACCAACCGTATCTCAGTCTAAGACGCCTTTCACTGTAGCAGACACAATAGTTTATGTCCTCTTCTGAATGAAACACAGATTATGACACACTGGGTTGCAGGGGACGTCTGGTTTTCATATGGACTTAGATGTAAAAAGAAACACGTCAGGACCGTCTGCAAGGGTGGCAAAGGACAGCTGTCTCTCAGGAAGGGGCATCCTCGTCTGGCTCTGACGCACTTCAAGGAAAGAACCTTTCATGGACCTGTTAGAGTGTCCCAAATGTTAAGTTATGCAGATCTCACCGTCCCAAAGACCAAGGATGCCAGACAGGGCGGGAGGTGTGGGCCCTTTGCAAACGACAGAGCGCACCCCTGCCAGAGTCACGGCCTGCGTCCTCAACCCCAGGTTGCCACCACTCAGGTCAACTCTAACGAGTCCCAAGGGACCGGACGTGGCCAGCAAGCCCAGAGGGCTTTAGCTGTTCCATTTGAAACCCGGTGGTCTCCGCGCTCCATCCAAGGCAGCTTGCTTCCTGGTCTTCCCGCCCGGCTGGCCCGCACCCTCCGTCCTATCTCACCGTGGAGAGGACCCTCCCTTTAGATTCCGAGATGCAGCTCTTTGCCGCTGCCTCTGCTGCAGTCTGCCTCCTGCGGCCCCCAGCCCCCTTCCCCTCCACTCCAGGCCCCAGAGCCACGGCCCTAATGCTTCCAACCCTGTCTGTTGCCGCCGAAACCTGGCTCTCCTCTGTGCTTCCATCGAGACGGGCAGCTGCCTTCTCCTCCGGCTGCTCCAGACGGGTGACCCCCTGCCCAGCTGCCTTCTCCTCCAGCCCCTGAGGCTGTTCTCCTGCCCCAGGACAGGGGAGGCCCGTATCCTTCGCCCAACCAACCAAATTAGAGAACAGTGCCCTTGGCCTTTCTTTTTCCTGCATCCCACGTAAAGCTGACCAACTACGCTGTGAATGTGAGCACCTCAATAGCTCTCTAATGCAGAGACAGGCCCAGGAACTCCCTGAAACTGTAGGTCCTCTGACTGACTATGATGTAGGTTTTTGCAAGCATGTGGTTGTGCGTTTGCGTGTGCATGTGAGCACAAATTTCTTTCTGATGAGAGGACATTCTAGGGGAGCTTTTGGTAGATTAGACAGATCGCTGAAGGACTCATAACCGTGCTTTAACATTTGGACCATGTATCACTGGGTCAGCCTTGCTTACACAGAAGCAATTATCATTTATCACCAATTAGCATTTTCTCTGACTTTGTGGATGCTTTTCCTTGGCTGGAAATCCCTTTCAGTGCTCATCCATCTTTGCTGGCTCTTCCCTCGCAGGTGCTGTTATGTGTTCTCTGGGTCCCCTGTCCCCTCGCAGACGTAACTGTCACCTTCTCGGGGTGCAAAGCACCAGACACCGTCTGCCTAGAAAGGTCATGACGCACAGAGAGGACGGAAGTTGTAGTGTACCATTTCTACAGCTGCAAAAAAACAAACCAAACCCAAAGTAAGCCTGTTGATCAGGCTGGAAAATCAATAGCTATCCGTGTAAAGTTGCCCAAAAAAGAGAAAACGCGTATTGAACCGAAGAGAAAGCAGGCTGGAGTGTGACGAAAACGGAGGCTTTAAGGTGACGACTCTGCTGCTTTTCAGTGGTGCCACTGAGGGTCTCAGAGGTGGTGTTGCCTTCTTGGGAGTTTCGGCTTGTCTTCGACCTGCGGTTCCCAGTCTGTCTGGCCGCGAGCGAGTGATGGGATGGACGTGTCAGAAGCAAACGTCCCGAGGCTCCAGCCTCACTGGGCTCAGGAAAAGGCAGGAGGCGGGGCCGCTGGGCACGCTCTGTCTCCCTGTCCTCTCCGTCGGCTCAGGCTCTGACTGCCTTCCCTGGAAGTGCGTGAACGTCCCTGTCTGGTGCTGAGGGATCCATCCTCAGTCTGCTGTGGCCAGAGGCGGAGGGCAGATGGGAGGCAAGCAGGACTTGACACGCAACCTCCTGCTTCTCTGCCCCTGCCAAGGAGAGCGTGCCCAGGCAGCCAAGAGACCCGAGGACAGGCAGGGTGCCCCTGCAATGAAGAGCCAGCCCCGCTGAACCCAGACCGGACTCGCCCATCCCCGCCCAGGCTGAACACTCACAGTGGGGCTGGTGAGGCTGCAAAGGCAGACAGGACTCAAATGTTGCCGTCTGCAGGCAGAATCCCTTCTCTCGGGGCAGAGGGTGGGGCTCAGTCTTTGCGCTGACATCTGTCAACTGATGGGGCAAGGCCCACCATGTTGGCAAGTGTAATCGCCTTTATTTAAAGTCAGCTGATTGTAGACGCTGGCTGTGCCTACAAAATGCCTTCACAGTAGCACCCAGATTTGTGCTTGATTGAACAGCTGGGTACCAGGGCCCAGCCAACCATTGTAAGACAAACCATCACAGTGAGTGAAATGATTGCTGCTTGAAGCCCCTGGGATTCGGGCTGGTTTGTTACTCAGCACTGTGGGACCAACAGCTGACTGACACCTGAGATGGAAACGCGTCGGAGCTGAGGGCTGGCGACCTGTCGTCACTGCCTGATGCACGACTGGGAATTCGATGCTCGGTTAGTGCATTTTGGGTCCCTGGTCTGCTATCAGCACACAGACCAGATAAAATAAGTGCCACACCATGAAGCGGAATGGATAGCAGGGGTCAGTCATTCACAGAGGTGATAACAAACAGCCCTTCATAACAATTATCTAGTTAAAACACCATTAACAATTAATGACATACATCACAGAACTTATTGAACCCATTAAAGACTAATTTACTGGCTATAAAAATATGGCATTAAGAATTTATGGATCATTACCTTTTATTCTGGAATGAAATATTGCTGATGGAAACTCTTAGAAACTGTTGGAAACAATTACTCATTAAAGCCACATGAAATTAAATGATACGGCTTAGTAAAAAAAGAAAGAAAAGAATCCAAGCAAAGTTTGAAAATGTTTTTTTGAGGAGAAGCACTAACTTTGCATGACACTGAATGGGTAAAGATTATATTTTCAAACAAGATTAAGATCTACAATTAAAGAATTCAGACGAAGTAATTTTAATATGCAATAAAATCTTCTTTTTGGAAAAATGTATTAGATCATGACTGATAAAAATTCCGATCGTGATTAATCACTGCCAGGTATTTTGGAACACTATTAAGGAGAGTGTAACAATGTTAAAATTAATTAACTAATTCCGCTAAAGGATTTTAAAATATAATACGATGTAACAGCTGTTGCAGCTTTAAAAATGATTATTTCTTCTCCACCCTGCAACCAAAATTTGTCCGTCAGAAATCAACCTAATTTCATTGCAATTTCCAATTTATTGCTCTGTAATGAGACCAGCTTAATAGGGATGAGCCCCTTGTTTTCTAAGAGACCAGATGCACATCTGCAAATTTCCAGCCTGGGACACATGGCACACTCCTGCTTCTGCTTAACGCGCAGCTCTCGGGTCTGGTCAGAGGGACACAGGCCACGCAGCTACTCTGCCCTGGTGTTCAGAGTCTGGTGCTGGAGAGTGGCCAGGCACAACTGGCCCAAACTGTCTGTCAGCTCAGTGTTGGGGGATGTCCCTGCTGGTCCAGTGACTGAGACTCCACCTCCCACTGCAGGGGCCAGGGTTGGATCCCTGGTCAGGGAACGAGACCCCACACACCGCAGCCAAGCCTGTGTGCCAGAACCGGAGATGCCTGCACGCCGCAGGGAAGACCCAGGGCAGCCAGCAAGTAAATGATCACAGTCAGCAAAGAAAAGTGCTGAGATGAGAGTCAGTTTCTCTATCAGTGAAACAGAATTGTAAGCTGTGAGAGACGGAAAAGATCAGGTCCAGAGCTCCTGATTTATAAAGACACTGAATCTCAGAGAAGGTAAGTGACCGGCCCAGGGCCACACAGCCTTCGCTGGCAGGAGCAGAATGAAAATCGCGTCTGCGGAGTCCCTGTCTGGCGTCCCCACCAGAAGCACTGTCTCCGGGCGTCCACGTGGAGGAGATGCTCCGCGGCCCCTCTGGACGAGCGCTGCCGGCTTCCAGACGTTCTCAAGGATAAAGCGCCTCTCCTGAGGGCTTTTGGCTGCTCGCAGTGCTGAGCACTTCTTGTATTGCTACTTAAAAAAAAATTTTAAGCTTCTTACTGGCAAGTGACTGAAACAATTACTGGGTGCAGAAGTGGCAGAAAGTTTCCCCGCCAAGCACACAGGATCCTCTGCACCCCTGCCAGATGGCGGAGGCCTCTGCAGGCCGACTGCGGTCTCTTCCAGGAGGCGGGCAACTGTAGGGTCCCAGAGAGCAGCCTTCATCGGGACATCCAGGCTAGCCACTTCCAGACCCTCTTGCCATGGGTAAAACGGGCCATGTTCTCGGTCTCCAGACTGGTACTGTCAGCGGGATGACCTCAAAGAGACTCACAAAATTAAGATGCATCAACTCTGTTGCAGTTCAGTCGCTCAGTCGTGTCCGACTCTCTGCGACCCCATGGACCGCAGCGCGCCAGGCTTTCCTGTCCTTCAGTGCCTCCCAGAGCTTGCTCAAACTCATGTCCATCGAGTCGGTGATGCCATCCGACCATCTCATCCTCTGTCATCCCCTTCTCCTCCTGCCTTCAATCTTTCCCAGCATCAGGGTCTTTTCCAGCAAGTCGACTCTTTGTATCAGGTGGCCAAAGTATTGGAGCTTCAGCTTCAGCGTCAGTCCTTCCAATGAACATTTAGGACTGATTTCCTTTAGGATTGACTAGGTTCATCTCCTCGCAGTCCAAGGGACTCTCAAGAGTCTTCTTCAACACGACAGTTCAGAAGCATGAACTTTGGCTCCTTATGAATCAGTTTTAGTATATCATTTCTTAACATTTTCAGACATTAGGCACTAAATGAAAACCGATGGTCACACCACCTCACAGGCTGTGCGGGCTGCTGGGGTGAGGGGGTGGCTCTTTCTTTCTCGCCTTTGTTTTCTGCATAGAGCACAGGCTGCCCACGATCCATCCTCCTTCAAGACTCTGCACAAACTTGGCAACAAAGAAGTAAGTTTTCTTCTAGAGATGGAGCCGTTTGTTTTCGCTTGGCTTTAATATTTTCTAAACCCAGCTGGGATTATTAATATATATCCTTGCCTTGGAGCTTTCATTCTAGTTGCGGAAATAAATACATGCCAAACCATAAAAACAGCCCAGTAAATAAAAAAAAAACCTGATAAATGTATAGCTGGTCTGAGAGGAATTATTGCTATACACATATTATATATTACAACATGCACCCAAACTAATTTATACCCAGAGGGTGATTAACTGTGTTTTCTGCGAAACAGAGACTCCAATTCTGTATCTTCCAAAACGTTGTCCAGTGACACGTGTTGCGTCGTGTCCCCAGGACACCTTTCAGCCAATCCGTTTCTGGGGACTGGTGGTTGAGATGGCCTCATGGATGACGCGAGGAGATGAGCTGTGAGAGCTCTTCCCCGTGTCCCGGGGGCCGCTCAGCGGACACGGCGGGTGTCAGGCCTGTGAACTCTGCAGAGGCAAGAACTCCTGCCCCAACGGGGAGGCATGCGACTCAGGCTCGCCTGACTGTGGGCCACACCAGATCCCCGGGAGAGCGTGCCACAGCGCCGTGACGGGCTTCTCTGCCCTCCAGGGTGTGCCCTCCGGGAGACTGACGGCCAGCAGACTGGACTCCTGCGACGGGCGCCCCGCCTCCCGCGCCCAGCTCACCCCCAGGGCCCGCAGCGGTGCGCCACGCATCCGCGCTCTCAGGCCCTGTAACGTCTGAGATTCAAACCAGTGCCCGAATAATGTGCGAAGCTGGACGTCCGCAGTCCGGACCATCACCCAGAACTGTCCTGCTCGCCTCCAGGAAGGCCCCTCAGAGCGCAGACTCGCCTCGCGGGGTGCTGGGCCCGCCCCTGGAGTCGCCAGGGCCCAGCCAGCCCTGAGCGGGTCTCAGCTGTGCTGGGGTGGGGCCTGCCCCTCCCTGTAGGCGCTCTGCTCTCCTCTGATTTTATACGTTGTCCAAGACCCCAAGGTGCTCAGTGTCTCAGGAACAGAAACATCCTTCCTTCCCCAGCTCCTGGTCCTCGGTAAGCCCCAAACAACGGGCCCAGACGTTCTCACAGATGAGGAAAAGCATCCAAAGATTAAAAGGAGGCAAAATGTCCCAGGGAGCAATGCAGCAGGCCAGCTGTATTATGAGTGCGAATGTGGTGGCTTTAGGAAAAACCCATCTGTCTTAAGAACTTTTCCTTCTTTTCTTGACGCCATCCCATTGTCCCTGATTCCAACAGAGTTTAATCACCTTTGTTGCTTTTGCCCAGAAAGATATTTTCAGGCATTCATCTCTGTCGTTAGTCTTTGGATAATTAGTCTTTGTACAATTAAGGGAAATCCTATCTGGGTCTTTAAATCTCTGCTCATAAACCATAAATCACACAGTCCCCCACCCCCTTAATCATTGCCTTCCTCTCTCCTCGGCTCCGCCCCATCCCCTCAGCTCTCCAGCTCTGACACCCCTCTCAGGAATTTACAGAAACCTGGAGCCAAAGCGGCCGAGGCTGGGCTTCCATGGGGGCCTCTGGAAGCCCCTGCCCCAGGCCCCAAGCAGCCCCGTACCAGTAACATGGTGATTCCATCTGCGTTCTTCAACTTCCAAAGCCTTGACATCTATTTAGGGTTCCCAGAAATAGGAAATAGAAATATAGAATGCCTGAGCCCTGTTTGAGATGTATTTATACTAAAAGAGCATTCATTGTTTATTTGAAGTTCAAATTCAGGGGAGTCCTGTAGTTTGTCTGGTAGCTCTGGGACCTTACGCTTGCTGGAACTTGGGAGAGTCCCCACGAGGTGGCCAGAGGCACCCCCCTCCCCGCCCACATGGGTTGTCCACTGGGAGCCAGAGCTCCTGGCTTGTGCCTTGCGTGATGAGAGCTGCTGGTCACGAGGCCGCGGCATTCATAGGAAAGTGCCCACTGTGGGCACCCCTTTGGAGAGTGCTCACGCCCAGGGAGCCGGTGACCACATTCACCACTGGCGTCCCCACTTTTCCGTCCCGTGTCCTGCGTCCAAGACGCATCTGTGGACAACGCTGTCATCCGCGGGGGCGCTCGGTTCAGTTGGATGAGCATCTTCAGGTGTTCAGCGCCGGGTGAGCACGTGGATAAGGTGACCACCCCAGAGCTCACAGACTCCCTTGAGTCACGCGGCAGCACCGTCCACGGCTCCTGAGGCCTCGTTTGCGAGCAGCGTCTGCCGAGCCTGGGGCTCTGTCTGCATGGGTTGCCAGCTGCACGCAGGCAGGCGTCCTGTGCCCAGTGGCAGAATGCTGACCCGGTCCATCATCGCTGCTCCCGAAACGCGGTGCTACCCTGCCTTGCTCAGTTCGCATTTCATAACGTCCTCACAGTGATTTTCAGCTACATGTTTCCCTTGTATAAGACTGAGCTTTGTACGGTGTGAAGCACACAGAGACGGCGTGTGGAAGTGGAGGAAGTCCAGGGCCGTGCTGGACTCCAGGGCACAGGAGGCAGCTGGGCGCTGGGACCACTGACTCAGCTTGGGCACAAAATGCCGGGGGGTGTCAACACACCCCTTCATGGAGGTAAAGAACGCTTTAGCGCAACGGTTTCATAAATGCAATAATGTGAAGATCCACGAGAAACCAAATGATAAAATTAAAATAAAAATGAGCTCGGTACAGCTGACTTTTCTTTCTCTCTCAAGGGTTCCCAGGCGCGGCATTGACTGAGATCCTCCCTGGAGACCCCACAGAGGCTGTGGTTTCGCTGAAGTAGTGGCGGGTCGGCTGTGTCGGGGATGGGATTCTGCAGGCCCTGAGCTGGATGAAGCCTCGTAGGGACAGGCCTGCCTGGTCTCCTCTCTGCAAGCCTGGCTTCACCCCTCCACCCCAGGGCAGCCCAGCCTCTCCCTGACAACGTGGAGCCACTCCAGTCACGGGGGTGAGTGTGTGGTGCTCGTTTTCAGCGACTCAAATACGCCTCCCCGTTCTCCAAAGTTAAGTTACGTGAAAGAGCGCGCTGGGAGTCAAAATTCGCTTGCAAGTTGGGTCCGCACTAGGGGAGGGGCGGCCTCTCCCCGCCTCCCAGTTGCATCTTCTCTGGCTCCAGCACCTCCAGGCCCCCTGGAGCTACCGCCCTGTGTTTGCTCTCCAGCGTCTGCGTCCTCCGCAGACGTCTGTCTTCCTGTGTCGGGGAGACATGCGGTCCTGTAGGGCGGGCAGAGCCTCCTCTGTTGCGTTGGGTTGAGGGGTGCTGCCACTGTAAAGAGATGTTTAGGGCATTTTAGCAGCTGCTCTGAACCGGGGACTGTCTTGACTCTCTTGAAGCTTTGGGAAGACGTCACCTCATCACTGACATTTGAAACTGGAGAGACTGACCCGACACATGGTCCAGGGCAGACGGTCCATAACGACGGAGCTCTCCCCGCACTCCGCAGGGGCCCGCCTGAAAAGCCAGCCTCCTGTGGACAGAGGCCACCCAGGAGGCAGCCACTGCAAGTCAGGCTTGCAGGAGGCCAGCACTTGCTGGTCAGTCAGCTGAGCAGGACGTTGACCACTGTCCCTAGTAAGGGTCCAGGAAGCCAGAGAACAACGCAAATGGCGAGGGCTTGATTGCTAACCGACAGCCTCCCCACATTCACCCCTGCTTCCAGCTCAGGACCAACCACAGAGCCAGGTGCTCCCCTCGCCCGGGACACGGGACGCAGGCTCTGACGACCCGCCCCGGCCACCCAGGCCGACAGCCCCCCCAGGGCACCCTGCACCTCCCTTTCCAAAAGGGAGAGCAGATTTCTCCTGTTCTGCCGCACCGAGTCTCTGCCCAACACAGGTGAGGGTGGCCGACGGCCTGCCGTAGTTAGTTCAGTTGCTCAGTCGTGTCCGACTCGTTGTGACCCCATGGGCCCCAGCATGCCAGGCCTCCCTGTCCATTACCAACTCCTGGAGTCCACGTAAACCCATGTCCACTGAGTCGGTGATGCCATCCAGCCGTCTCATCCTCTGTCGTCCCCTTCTCCTGCCCGCAATCTTTCCCAGCATCAGGGTCTTTTCCAGTGAGTCAGCTCTTTGCATCAGGCGGCCGAAGCATTGGAGCTCCAGCCTGCTGCAGTGAGCGCTAAGTAAGTGCGCGTGACCTGCTTCTCCTGGGTGGTCTCCGTTCATCGCCGGGAAGCCCCCGGTGGCCAGGCTGCCCTCAGAGTGTGGCTTGGGAGGTGGCGGGCAGGCGCTGGAGGTCGCGGTCCCGGTGACTCTAGAGATGCAGCTCAGGAGGGAACTGGTTCTAAGGCTCCTCGTGCCATCCCCCCTCGATCACAGGCCTGGACAGGAGGGGACGTATCCACCACTAAGTACAGAGAGAGCTTCTCGGGTGGGTCAGCAGCAAAGATTATGCCAACAATGCTGGGGACAGAGATGTGGGTTCGATCCTTGGGTCGGGAAGATCCCCTGGAGAAGGAAACCACAACCCAATCCAGTATTCCTGCCTGGAGAACCCCATGGACAGAGGAGCCTGGCGGGCTATTGTCCACGGGGTCGCTCAAAGTCAGACGCGACTGAGGCAGCACAGCTGTGTGCACTCACAAGAGCATGCCGTCCTCCCAGTCGGACCAGACATCAGTCATTGCACAAAACACGCAGAGCTTCCCCCACTTCTCTGCAGCTGATGCAACTTTTTAGGGCTTTGGAGGCTCAGCAGCAGCAACTCCAAGCCTGTGATTTGGGCTAACGCGAGTCCTCGCACGGCAGACGCTGAGACCGCAGGCTCACAAGCGGCGTGAAGACAATTGTGGCATTTCCGGTTTCCTGGGAAAACAGCAGTTAGCATGCAGATCCAAGTCCGCAGCCTCTGGCGTCCCTCAGGCCCAGGCCTCACGTCAACCCTAGCCGCTCCCACTCTGCACGCATGGTGATGAGCTCGGCCACAGGGGCACCTCCCGCCGCAGTCAGGAGGGTCGCAGATTTGGGCTGAACATCGCTAGAGATCATCGAATCCTACCCACGCACTCCAGACGGGGAAATGCAGCTGCTGAGTGGCAGATTGTGATCAGACCCCCACCCACACCCTACCCACACCGCAGCAGCTCCCATGCAGTCATTCAAAGTATTGACCTGACAGTTCCCGCCGGGTCAGTTTCCTCTGCTTCTCCCTGCAGCGCTATTCAAATCAGGCCTTTTGGAGGAACAGCGTGCCTGTGTCTCTCTTAAGCCCACATGTCACACACTGGTGCTCTCTCTGGCACCTCAATGCTCAAAGTGAAGTCCATGGGCCAGCAGCTTCGGTGTCACCTGGACGCTTGTCAGAAAGGCAGAATCTTGCGGGATCCACTGCGATCTCAAAAGATCGTAAGGTCACCCCAGATCCGCTGGCCCAGAATCTGCATGTCAATGAGAGGCCCAGGAATGGTGTGGCTGTCCCACAGCTAGAGACTTCTTTTCTTCATTTTCTATCAGATCTTGTGAATTTTACCTCGTCTTTCCAACCTCTGAGCATCCAGAATAGTAGTCTTGGTAGCAGACGGAGACTGGGAAGTGCCCATGCAGCACCGGGGGCTTCCCAGGTGGTGACACTGATAAAGAGCCCATCTGCCAGCTCAGCAGACGTGAGAGATGCGGGTTCGACCCCTGGGTCGGGAAGGTCCCCTGAAGGAGGGCATGGCAGCCCACTCCAGTGTTCTTGCCTGGAGAACCCCACGGACAGAGGAGCCTGGCGGGCTACAGTCCAAGGGGTCGCAAAGAGTCGGAAACGACGGAAGTGACTTAGCACTCAAGCAGCATCTCCACCCAAGGACCCGACGTGGCCAAGAGTCAACAAACACTTCAGGATGAAAGACAACCGCACGTTGATACCTCCCCTCCCCTGGGCTCCGCGTTCCTCCAGCCACCCCTGTCTTGGTGACCCTGAGTCCCTCTAAACCAGTGGGACGTTGCAGAAGCTCTCCCCAGATCCCCAGCCCCTTTGGCTTCTAATATCTGCCAAGATTTCCCGTTTCTTGGCCCATGGTGCTTATCAGTCCGGAAAGGCCTTGGAGAGGAGGCTGTGCAAACGGGGCTTGGCTCTGCCAGCGTCCCGTCTCTGGGGGCCTGGTTCTCATCTAGGCCGTCGGGCAGCTCTCCGTGCCCTCAGGCGGGTCTGGAAACAACCGTACCATGTTCCCCTAGATGCTCTTGACAGGAAGCTCGGTTAGCTTCACACTGACTTGTGCTAAGAGGAAGCAGGAACCTGAGGCCAGACGTCTTACTAGGCAGAGTGCTGTTCGTCCCCAATGGACACAAATGTAATTTTCTTAAAAAGGGAAAAGATGCAAGATCCCAGAACATAATCAGGAGCGACTGGGCTAAATTACACTAAACGTCTCACAGCTTGAGGCACAGATCCTGAGCTCTCACTCGGAGCTGTGTTCTGCGAAGAATCTGGAGCACCTGAACTACTCCAGCGAGAGGGCCCTTCTGAAGAAGTGCTGGAGAGGGGCCCTTTTCCTGTTTCTGCTCTTTGCGATGCATGGACATCTTCCCGGAACACAGGGTACTCCTGCTGGAAGCAGAAGACGAAAGGCAGTTTTAAGGACCCAGAACTAGAAGTGCATGCGTCCTGCGCCGCGCCATGTCTGACGCTTCGGGACCCCCTGGACTGCAGCCACCAGGCTCCTCTGTCCATGGGACTCTCCAGGCAAGCACACTGGAGCCGGTTGCCATGCCCTCCTCCAGGGGACCTTCCCAAGCCAGGGATCGAGCCAAGGCCTCTCACATCTCCTGCACTGGCAGGCGGGTTCTCTACCACGAGCACCAGCTGGGAAAGAACGGTGGCCCACGACACCACACCAGGGGGCCAGTGGTGAGGACAGTGACCGAGTCCCGGGGAGTGGACGAAAGGACGGGACGCCTCTGTTCCTCGGTGTGACTGAAGGCAAGGCGACGCTACCCTTATTTGCAGGAAATATGAATGTCTACTTAGGAACCCAGAAGACTCCGCTGAAACCTATTAGAATGAAGGCAAACACACTGACTGCAAAGTGGGTAGAATATGAATGTTTCATTTGTGAAAAAGAATGGAAACAGCTTTTTAAACTGTGGTGAGAAACACATAGTTCACTGTCTTCACCACCACTGAGTGTACAGCTCAGTGTGCATTTCGCTTAATACACGAACAGAAGCTCGACTTCACTCTAGTAAGAGAAGAGCAAGGTGAAACTACACGGAAACTAGGGCTCACTTCTGAGGCAGGAGAAGTTCAGAAGTGTGTAAACGGTGTTGAGGAGGGCTGCTGCGAGTGTAAACTCACTCTGTTTCCTAGAGGGAAAGGGAACGTGAAAGTTGCTCAGGCGTGTGTGACGTTTTGCGACCCCATGGACTATGTAGTCCCTGGAATTCTCCAGGCCAGAGTACTGGAGGGGGCAGCCCTTCCCTTTTCCAGGGGACCTTCCCAACCCGGGGATCGCACCCAGGTCTCCCGCGCTGCAGGCGGGTTCTGCACCAGCTGGGCCACAGGGGCAGCCCCAGAGGGAGACTTGGAGGCGAACGTGGACGCACAGGCGCACCTGCCCTCCGGCCTCAAGAGCCCACACCCACGAGCTTACTCAGGGAGCTCGGCCCCAGGGCCTCCCGCGCTCTGGCTGGGGTTCCTGTGGCTCCCAGCCTTGTGAGGCTCCCTCCTTGGGTCAGCTGAGCGTCTTGTACTCGTAACCTAGTCCACTCACAGCTGTGTTCACCACGGGGAGGAATCTTGGGGACATTAGAATAATGCCTCTGGCAACAGGGAATAAATACAAAGCATGAAATAAGGGGCCAAATAAGACTCATATCTATCAGAAATCACAATAAAATATTGTTACATCTAAGTGAGAGGTGAGAAAAGAGGTTTCTTCCCTTCAGCTTTTCTTTTGCCCTAAATTAAAATTATTAAATCAAACCATTAATTATTAAATTAAAATTATTAAATATGGAATATGGAATAGATAAAAAGTTTGATTTCCCCATGTCAAATAGTTGCAAGACATTTCAACAGACTTATGCACCACAATTTGTAAATCATTTTCCTACTGCTTTCTGCTGATTTTTGTCTATGATGAATGGACAGTCATGTATGTTTCTTGTCTCCTTAGGACAAAGTCCTGAGAGTGGAACCGCTGGGTCAAAGGTTACTTTGGTGACAGCCATTCTGGTGACTCTTAAAACACACAGTGAAATGTCCCTGCTGAAAACAGTCACGCCCCCGATGACGTGAAGAAAGGACCCGTTGTGCTGCAAGCTTGAGTGGACCAGCCACAGTCGCTTTCATCAGAAAACAATTGCTTCACACTTTAACAGAATGCTTTATCAACAGAACTAGGAAAACAATAAACAGTCCTTAAGACATGGAAACTTTACTCTCACCTTTTGGAAGTTGGTCCCGTGTGAGCTCCCAGACATGCCTCCATCCTGCATCTGTGCACTGACGTGGGTACCCCGCTGGGGGCTGTGCCAGCACCGTGAGGCTACTCACCACCAGCCAGAGCCTGGGCACAGCCATGTGTATCTGTGTGTGCATTTGTGTGTACACGTGCTCATGCGTGCACACATGTGTACCTGTGTGCACGTGTATGTGTGCACCTGTGTGTACCCACATGTGCGTGTGTCTCTCTGTGTGCATGTGTCTGTACACGCGTGTACCTGTGTGCGTGTGTGCACACGCATGTCTCTGTGTGCATGTGAGTACATGCCTTGTGCACACATGTATCCATGTGTGCATGTGCGTGCACGTGTTCATGTGTGCAGTGCATGTCTGTGTATGCCTGTGCACACGCATGTATTTGCATGTGCATGTGTGTTTATGTGGGCACGTGCATGTGTGTGTGCACATTGTGTGGCCTTCTTCTTCACACCCTTCCAGCTGGACTACACTGGAGGAGCCCTGAGGCACACCTGGGAACCAACCCCTCTCCGCAGCCTTCACCTTTTTCAGGTAAAAGCCACAGGTTTGGTTGAATCTGCCACTCTGTCCCCTGTCCTAAAAGCTCTATTTTGCACGTTGCCAGAGGCAGTGTCGGCCACCCAGAGATGTCCAGCCCTGGGCACAGCTCCTCTCATCCACAACCTTGTTCCTCCCCTAATGCCCAGACCCAGAGCCACTCAAGCTTTTCACTCTGCATTGAAATGCTTTGTAAAATTAGTTGAATTGAATTTACAACTTATTTATGACCCAACTTTCTCTAATTCTAACAAATCTTTTCTTTATTTTTCAGCACCTCCCTCACCTTTTCTAAAATCATGACACGAAAACATGACAAGTCTGAGCTCGTCTGTTTTGAATCTAGGTCTCATCTGAAAAATTATGAGGTTTCAAGACATGGAAAACGGCGAAACGGCAGTAACAATCCATGGATTCCAGAGACGAGTCCCCCTGCCCCCACGTCCACCAGGAACACACGACCGCCTTGATGGAGCAAGTGTTCCCTAGAACCTTCTCCACCTTCCTCCTGACAGAAGTACCTCGTCTGTCAGAAGTAGAAGGGCGTTCAGACTTACCTGCCTGAGGACTGAGCGCTCGGTGGGCATGCTTGCTTCTGGGCCCATCCTTGTCTGCGGGTGTGCCTTCAGGTACAGAGTCCACCACCTCCTCTCTCAGACGAGTGCCATTTGTAATCCAACTCCAATCGACCTACGCCAGTGTGTCGACCCTGGCTAGCTGCTCCAGGGCTGAGAGGCTGATAAGGAAGCCAGCAAGTCTCAGCTGCGTGGAGGGCATTGTCTGCAGTTCTTCTGAATTTTAGCAGGGGAGACGGGCATCCGCCAGAGCCCAGTTGTCTAAGAGCCAGGGGTAAGACCGGCCGTCCTCAGGGAGTGCAGCTCAGTGTGGCCCCAAGCCCCAGCCTGCAGGCGCTGGCCTAGATGGCAGGAGGAGGGAGCACGGGCGCCGTGGCGAGTCCAGGGAGGAAGAGAAACACGGCTGAAGGGCTGGGGAGCCGCTGGCTGTGCTGCCTGCCCCCCAAAGGTCCTCTGGGAGCACCAGCATCCGTCTCTCCATCACCACACCCTCTCAGTCCCCACGTCCCCTCGGGCTCTCCGGCCACCTGAGGGGTCCACGATGGAGAGCAGTCCAGGTGTTTGATGACAACTGCTCTTTGAACAACTGTTTGTCCATTTTGTGCCAAGAGGCTCTCAATCCCTGTCATGCCATTAGTTCCGTCCTGGCGAATATTCAGCTCCCTCCCGATTGCTCTCCACAGACAGTTGGACCCAGAAGTGTCAGGATGTCCCCAGCAGGGTCTCGCCCTCCTTGCTGCTGGGGGGCTGGCTCCGGGATGTGGGCACACAGCACCTGTGCTGCAGGTGCAGCTGGAGGACCAAGACGGGCGAGGAGGAAACGCTCCTGGTTCTTGAAGACGTCGACCTTCCAGGGGGCACCTGCCCCTCACAGCTCCAAGGACGTGCAGCTTCTCAGAGTGGCCAGGAGGGTGGGCAGACCGGGGGCCCACCGGGCCAGGCTCCGTGATGGAATGTGTAGGCAGACAGCAGGGGCTGCGGAGGGAAGAGCGAGATGCGGTCAGAGTCAGGGAGTGTCTGGGAGGCAAGCCCAGCTCCTCCTTTGGGGTTAAGGCCCACCCCCCATGGATGGTAGTACAGAATCTGGAAAGAGTGTGGTTCCTACTGACCTTATACTCACTATGCCAGTCTGGGTTGTTCTGCTCTGCATTTCTTTTCTTTCTTTCTTTTTCATTATTTTAATTTTGCTCTGAGGTATCTTACTTGGCACGCAACCTAATCATAATGCATAAGTACTTTTTACAATGAATGTATTATTAGTTCCCTCCCCAAAGGCTAATGGTTTACCCCAGGCTGTTAATGACATTATCACCAACTTCCGTTTCTTTCCAGCGGAATCTTACATTGATGGATTGGGCTTCTCTGGACCTCAGGTGTACCAAGCATCTCCTGAGAGAGTCCTGATGGCAGGGTCACACTCGCTCCATGAAGGGGCTAGCTTCTACAGCTGCTTTCCTTGCTCTGGACTCACTCCCAGACACAGGGGAAAAGGTCAATAAATCACTGAACCTTCACCTGGCATCCCTAGGGCTTGAAGTGAAGACTTTCTCGGGCAGGTCACACTCAACATCAGGGCGTACATCATGAGAGAGGTAAGGCCTGGCGCTCAGGTTGCAGCGTTGGAGAACTAACAGGGAGACCAGGTGGAGCCCAGTGTCAGGACCACGGCCAGCGCCCGGCTGTGCCCGCCTGTCTTCACACAGGCTGAAGGCAAGCGTTCAGGCTTATTAAGGGTGCCGTCAAGTCCTCCTGTTTAACATGTGTGCATCTGATCTCCTCTGGTCCTGCTCGTTTAATTAGCCCCAAGCGCGTTGTGCTTTTGGTAACCTTTTTCTCAAATAATGCTTAATAATTTTAGTTGGGTTTCCATGCTCTGAAACAAGGAATAGTAATTCCTTTTTTGCCTTCCAAAATAGAGTTTGCTGGCTTTTGAGGTCAATTTGGCTCATATTCATTCTGTATTTTAATAAAGTCTGGGGAACGGCTTGGCTGGGGTGGGGGGTCAGAGTGCCTGGGGAGGAGGTGCTCATGTGAGGGCAAGACAACTGAGAGAACCCTGTTTTCATGTGGCCTTTCCATCTTCTAAACAAAAAAGAGGATGCCCCATGCTGGGCCCTCAGCCTGTGGTTCAAGCCTGTGGGTGCATTTCAGTCTCAGCCCAGGGAGGTCTCCTCACAGAGCGACGCTCTTCCTGCAGTGACTGAGGAGAAGGAAAAGCTGTGGCGCCCTGGCTACACGGGCACTCGGAGTGCACACTCAGAATCCCTGGGCAGGGTTTCTCACAGGGCTTTGTATCAGCTGTCTGTTGCCGTGTAACCAATTACCCCAAACACAGTGCATTAAACGTCCTTAATTCAACATCACAGAAGTGGAACTCCCGACCCCAGAGCGACTCCTGCTGCCCTCAGGAAACCTGGTTTCCTGCCCATTTTCTTACGTACGTTAGTAGAAATTTGTGTGTGTCTGTGTGACAAATAAGAATCTGCCTGCAATGCGGGAGACCTGGGTTTTTCATCCCTGGGTTGGGAAGATCTCTGCAGAAGGGGAAGGCTACCCACTCCAGTATTCTGGCCTGAAGAATTCCGTGGACTGTATAGTCGGTGGAGTCGCAAAGAGTTGGGCACGACTGAGCCACCTTCACCTTCCCTTTTCACGTCACAAATAAGAACAGTCAAGCGTGTAACAAAAGTCATTTCCTTTTCAGGTGTGGTGGTGGGAGATGCCTGTTGCCACATCTAGGTACTTGAACCACTTTTCTTTTAGACCCGAATTGATGTTGCCTCTAAGTATTCAGTGAAATGTGTTATCCTCAGTGTTGTTTACAGCTCCTCACAGGAGCTCCAGTCTCCCTGCTCTGACTTGAACTTCTATTTTGTGGGAACCGCAAGTCTCTATCACGGGCGGGTAGTCAGGGTCACCTCCTTGAGCTACAATGTGGGAGAGAGGCCGGGGCACAAGTGCCAGGGTCTGCCATGGACAGGGCACCCAGAAAACGTGAGTCCCCACCCCTTCCTCAACTGAGTTCTCTCTCCTCATCCATCTTGTCCCCAAGCTGCCCCTGGAAACAACTTGGGCATCTTCACTTTCCTCGCCAAGCCTCCCTTTCTCGTCTGTAAGCACTGACCCTAGACGGCAGGCTTTGAGCTTCCTTGCTTCCAGCCTCCCCCATGCTGGGGGAAGCCCCTAGGCCACTGCAGGCCCCAGTGGCCCCTGGAGGGGCAGGGCCACCGAGGCTGGGAGCCTCCGCCTGCAGACCCCCACTGGGTGCTTTCAGTTCACACATCTTCACCAGAATGGTGCCCCCATGCCCACCACGCCAGACGCCGGCTCCATGCAGATGTCTCTAAAGCGTCCGGCAGAGGTTACAGTCACAGTGCTGGGGCCCCTCTGATGGTGTTTTCACTCCCATGTCACAGAAAAGGGGCTTCCCTGGCGGCTCAGATGGGAAAGAATCCGCCTGCAATGTGGGAGACAAGGGTTCCATCGCTGGATCAGCAAGATCCTCTGGAGAAGGGAATGGCGACCCACTCCAGTATTCTTGCCTGGAGATTCCCACACAGGGGCCTGGCGGGCTACAGTCCATTGGGTCAGAAGAGAGTCAGACATGACTGAGCAGCTAACACTTTCACTACAGATAAGAGGCTCAGATGTTGGGGTGACCCACCCTGTTGTGCAGTTTCTACGGCTGAGGCCTGCCAGCCAACAGCACAGGAGAGCACGTTTGCAGAAGCCGCTCTGTCCCCCTCATTCATCACAGCCCCGGTTGGAGGCAGACACCCCTCCTCTAAACAGCAGCTGCCGACCCCGTGGAGACTCCTTCTTCATGGAGAGGCTGTGCTGCTCATAAGCTCACCCACCGGGAAGAGCGAGCCCATTGCAAGGACAGACCACTCTGGCGCAGCGGCTCTTAGAAGTGAATCGGGAGGGGACCTGGGGACCCCCGGAACCCTTGAGAGGTGAGGGTCTGGGCACCCCAGGGAGCACCTCCCATGTAAACAGAGAAGCCAGCACTCTGTGAATCCCCAGAGGCCCCCCATCCCACTGCCTCCAGGGCCAGGTTCAACAGGCTGCCGTGCCTGGGCCCCATCTGCTCTCAGCTAATGGAAACTAGAGAACGGGGTGTGGAGATGCCGGGGGGTGCGGGTTGCCAGTGATGAACCTTGCTGGGGGTCTCTGCCTCCCCCCACCCCTGGACTGTGATGAGCCAGTCGGACCTGTGGCTCTGGGCCTGTGGTTTGTAAAGTGCAGCTGGGGGAAGGGACCCTGGACTGGCCCCTCCGGAAGGACTTGAGGGCCATGCATCCCCGGGAGGTTTATAAAAATAATTGTTGCCTGTGAGGGTTATAGACAGCTGCTCGTGCACACCCGGGGGGAGCAGGGCCCTTCTCTCGTCTGGACTTAGTAGAGGAGAAGCAACGTGGGTTCCGGGCCCTGCACGCTGCGTCTTTGCCCCACTAATCCTCTGTCTCCATTTTCTGCTTCGTGTTGTGGACACAGACAGCAGCCTCACGATCTAAGTCCACTCACGTCCCTCGTGAGGGCCCGGGGAGAGTCTCAAAGACACCTCCTGGCTTTAATGGGGCTTAAAATGTCTCACCGTCCTCGTGGCCTTAGGGTTCAAGGCATGTTGGTGGAAAAAAAGAATGCTATTAATACAGAAAACATGCGTCCAGTGGTTCTTCCAGGGTTTAGACGTCGACGCAGCACACGCAGCGTGGAGAAGCTTTCTCTGGGGAATCGCTCAGTTCTCAGACGTGAAGCAGATGGAGAAACATTTCTGCGCAGCCCATGGCCCTGGCCGCACCGTGCCTGCTCTGGGGGCAGGACCACTCCGGCCCCCCCCTGCTCCCTGACTCTCTCCTCTCAGACGCCAGCAGAGCGGGTCCCGACCGAGCCACCACCAGTCACCCCGACTTCTCAGGAGCCTGAGATTAGAGAGGTGACTGGACCCCGCCCCACAGGATCAGATGGCACAGAGAGCTGAGAAGAGGCAGAAGGTTTATACTTTTAAGCAGCATTTAGGCATTTTAAATTCCCCTTACATTAAATTGTCACCAATGGCAGGAAGCTAGTCGCTCCGTCGTGTCCGACTCTTTGTGGCCCCGTGAGGGTGAACCAAGCTTCAAGTAGTTGGTCTGAGATTTCATTTTCAGCCACTTGGGCAAAACACTCAAGGGGCAGAATCAAGCAAGTCATCTCGATGATCAGAAGCCAGATTTTAAAAGGTAACACATCACCTTTTATTCCCCCAAATATTGTCTTGACCCCAAAATATTGAGAATGAACGGATGGAGTTGCTGGTCCCCCCCCGCCACCCCCCACCCTTTTAAGTTGGCAGAGACATCTACACAGACATCAGAGAGGATTCGGGCTGGGCTCCGATCCTGAGCCCACCTGGGCAGATGCAGCCTGCCTCAGACCCCAGTCCGTCCAGTGAGCGAGTCCCCATCACGAAGGGCAGAGTGCATGCTCTTTGAAATGCCCAGCACAGGCGAGCCGTGTCAGAGCCGTCTCTAATGGAGTCGTAACAAGGAAGACTGCATGAAGTCTTGGTGTCAGGAGATCCAGGCTCTGTTATCCAGTTGCCGTCAAAGGATCAACAGGTTTGCACTGAGATCGGGCTCAGGGCGGTGCCAAGCAAGCGCAAGCTGTTGGCAGCCTGCAGAACACAGAGGGCGCACTGGGGAAAAGCAAGGACGGCAGAGGTGAGCTGGCCACCGTGACGGGATGCCGCCGCGCAGGGACGGGGCCTGGTGTGTGCCGGGGGACGCTGCTGGGCAGCCGTGTGAAGCCCAGAGCACAGAGGGCAGCGGTGAGCTTGGGCTCGGGGCCACAGGCCTTCCCGGGACGCCAGGCATGCAAAGACCCTGACTCAAGGGATCGGGCTTGTCACAGAAACAAGGGTCGCCTTCCAGGCTCCCCCGCGCTTGGCCCACGGCTCCTCCATCCTCCGGCCGCTGGGCCTGAGCCTCGCGGGCAGGTGGCCGGGCCATGGCCGAACCCCTGGCTCAGGATAGGGTGGCGCCCAGCGCCATCTCCGGTTGCCCTCCCTGCACGTCACCCTGATGCTTTGCATTTGTTTGAGGCTTGCATCTGTGTGCAGACAATGAGCAGTAATTTTAAACCTGTTTAGCCTGCATTTAACCCAGATAGTTCTTTTGTGACCGCTTCACTTGCATCTGGGGTTCAGTGCAAAGAGGTTGTGAGGAACAAAGGGAGCAGACGGCAGCTGCAGGGGCCCAGCCCGGCACACCCACGCACACTCGCCCCACTTTCAAAGGCCCCGCTGCCAAGGGCATGTGCCCGCTTGCTGGCAGGGTCGGGCTGCGTCCCACGACACTTTCCATGTTGTCAGGCACAAGTTGGCTGGGAACGCCCCCTCACAGGGTCTTGCAGGAGTGAGGGAAACCCTCCACCCTCAACGGCTTCGGCCCCATGGAGATGGGGGCACTGCTCCCCTCGCTAAGGACCAACCCCACTGGCCGGGGGGTAAACACGGTCTGGGGCTGCCAGTCTATGGTTCCAAGGCCTGTGGGTTAAACCGGAGACTGGGAGGTCCCCAAGGCACTGGCCTTCTATGGGCTGGAAGGATCCCTTCCTTCTCACACCTGGTCCTTAGAGCACACATGTCCGATGAGAGACAGGTGGGCTGTTTCTGTAACCTGGCCACTGTTGTGAATAAAGCCGTAGTGAACAGGGAGTGCAGATATCGTTTCGACATCCTGCCTTCATTTCTTTCACTAAAGATCTGGAAGAGACCATCGTGCGGCCACAAGAGAGGAGCCCCCGCCCTCTGCAACACCACGGGTAGACCTGCGCACACAGCCCTGAGTGAGGCAACTCAAAGGCCAACTCCGTGTGACCTCATGTCTGTGTGGAATTTTAAAAGGCCAAATGCATGACAGCAGGGGACAGAGTGATGGGTACCAGGGGCTGAGGGTGGGGGCCAGGGAGGTGCTGGTTGAAGGGCACGGAGCCACACCCAGAAGGTGAGCGAGTCCAGGGACCCGGGGCACGGCAGGATGAGGGCGTCATGGAGACTGTTCCCAGAACTTCAAAGTTGCCAGCAGACGGGTCGTCCATGTTCTCGCCACAAGGAATGGCTGTTTACATTACAGACTAGACAGGTTAGCTAAGGCTATGGTAGTATCATATTGCGATACATAAATGTGTCAGATTTATGATACATTTATTGATGGACACGTTGCACGCCTTGGACTTACACAGTTTTCTGAATCAATCACACCTCAGTCTCTCTCACACACACACACAATTCCAGGTCCATGCTTTGAACTTGCTGTTTCCTAAAAGCAGGGTAAGACTGACAGCGGGAGGAGAAGGGTCCGACAGAGGATGAGGTGGCTGGACGGCATCACAGACTCGATGGACGTGGGTTTGGGTGAGCTCCGGGAGTTAGTGATGGACAGGGAGGCCTGGCGTGCTGCAGTCCATGGGGTCGCAAAGAGCTGGATGTGACTGAGCGGCTGAACTAACTGAAAAGCAGGGAAACATTCAACCCTCTCTTCCTCTTCTCTGCTCCGCCCTGGGGCACGCTCCCCACAGCTGAGTGTTGCAGAGCCTCTGACTGCCACGGGGCTGGGACTCGCTGCCCTAACGAGGACGTGGGGCCGTCGTGACCGTGCTCAGGGGAGGTGGGCTGTGTGTGACTCTGTCCCGTCGAGGGCTGGGGTCCACTCTGTGTTCTGGTCCTTGTCCTGCAGACACCCCTGAGGGACCCCCTCTCTTCCCAGAACACAGCTGTGGGGTCTTGGGGACCCCTGAATCCTCAGGGGTTTCAGAGTCAGAGCACTTTTTCAAGCCAAATTCAGAAGCATATTCATATAAAATTTGTTTTTTCTTTCTCACGGTATCAAAAAAAGACAACATTTTTACAGTCGCAAGAAGGGTGTCACCTTGTTTGACACGGCCGTGTGCTCCTCATGCACAAGGCTGGACAGATGGGGCAAGGGGGCTGTCAGAAACCCAGGGTCTCCACAGCACCATCGGCAGCCCAGGGTCACCGGAACGGGCCTCAGCCTGGCGCGAGGTAGCCACTGGCCCAGCGGAGCTGAGCATGGAAGTGTGGCCAGTCCAAAGACCCACGTTCTCATTTTCTTTGGTTTTGAATCATTTAAGCCCAAATTTAAATTTCGAAGCTATATGAGACTAGTGGCTGACGTACTGGACTGCACCAATTAAAGTCTTCTCTGAGTCTCCTTCGCTATGCGCACAGCAACCCACCACGCACGCTGGACAACTTATACCGACACAAAGAAACCACCGCAACCGCAGCACCGCCGTTCAGGAGAACAATCCACTTTTGTAACTGGAAAATTTAATCCTTATCCCGGGCGTTTCTTTCTTTTTCACTGATACAGAGCAAAAACTGTCCCTAGAAAATTGAGATGAGAGAAACAAAATCCCCTTCTATCAGCTCATTACGTTTGCTGATGTCCTTGGGGGAGAGTTTCTAATTTAGCTGTTCTTTAATTTAGATGTTGTTTCTTTTAAAAGGCCCTCCTCTGGGACAATAACACAGACACATGGATTTTTTTTTTTTTTTTTTTCAGAAACCACAGACCCATATAAAGGCAATTAGCAACATTTTTATCCTTTAAAAAATGAAGTTAAAGTTTTGAAAGAAAAAAATTTTCAAGATGAACACATTTAAAAAACAAGATTTACTTGTAATTTTCTGAATATGATTAAAGCAACTAATTGTCATAATAAATTGTGTTTATTTTGTAGCCCCCAGCATGGAGAAAGCCCACGAATATTTGCTGTGACCCTATAGCCTCTGACCCTGACACCCCAGTCCTGACGTCCACAAAGTTCTCCAGATTTTGCCGGGGGTTCCCTGGAGGGGTGCTGGGTTGTTTGCACGGTGGCTCTCCTCTGTGGCGATTGTTAACATACCCGTCGCTGCGTCCGTGAAGCAAACGTTATCCCGGGACCTTCTCGTGGGTGGCTGTGACTGTGTGTGAAAAGCGTGTTAGCTGCTCAGTCATGTTCGACTCTTTGTGACCCGAGGGACTGTAGCCACCAGGCTCCCCTGTCCATGGGATTCTCCAGGCAAGAGTACTGGAGTGGGGTACCTTTCCCTTCTCCAGTGATCTTCCCGACCCAGGGATGGAACCGGGGTCTCCTACGCTGCAGGCAGATTTTTTACCGTCTGAGCCACCAGGGAATCCCTGTAAGATTAGATGAACCAACAGCCAGAAAGCAAACCGGTGCTGTCCAGATGGCCGTCCTGTCTGGACTGTGGGGTCTCCAGGACCAGGGTGCATCCTGCTTGTCTTTGCGTTTTCGTGCAGATGTGTGTCTGTAAATGAATCACAGGTGGCTCAGCAGTAGACAGCCCTCCTGCCAACGCAGAAGGCGTGAATTTGATCCCTGAGTCGGGAAGATCCGCTGGAGAAGGAAATGGCAACCCACCCCAGGATTCTTGCCTGGAGAATCGCCACGGACAGAGGAGCCTGGCGGGCTGCGGTCCGCGGGCTGCAAAGAGTGGGACACAGCTGAGCATGCACACAATAAAACAAAAGCTGAAGGCGTCAGCCGTGGGCAGATGAGGGAGGGCGGTGAGTGGCCATCGCAGGGAGGGAAGGCTGGGCTGGCCCTGGGGAGGGGGTGGCCGGGGCGGGTCTCTGGAAGTCTGCTCTGCTGACGGCGTGGTGTCTGACGGCGCCTTGTGTGGGGCCGTCCTGTGCGTGCTGTGCCGCGGGCTGCACCCCGGGCCGCCACTGCTCGCAGCCAGAGCACCCCAGTCCTGACGTCCACAAAGTGCTCCAGGTCTCGCCACGGGTTCCCTGGAGGCGTGTTTGGATCCGCTGCCCATTTCTGCCAGGAATCCAGTTGCAAAAGTGCCAGAGGTTTCGACAATCTGCTCCACCCTGCTCTTGTTTCTAAAATTTTGCAAAACTGTCTTTTCAGGAGCTATGTGATGCTTACGGCAGAAACGCCAATTCTGACAGACGACACCCATCAACAAAGATTTCCCTCTGGGAATAAGGTTGCTGTTCTTGTTCAGTCCCTCAGTCATGTCCAACTCTTTGTGACCCCAGAAACTGCAGCTCGCCAGGCTTCCCTGTCCTTCACCATCTCCCAGAGTTTGTTCAAACTCACCTCCATTGAATCAGGGATGCCAGCCAACCATCTCCTCCTCTGCCACCCTCTTCTCCTGCCTTTTAGATTAGGAATGATTTTATTTTCTTCTTTGGGATTACAGATATATTCCAAATGTACCATAAAATTTTCTTGCACTAAACTGAAATTGCATAAAACTGTGTTTGTCAAATTACATTGAAAAATAATTCTCTTCTTTTTGTCTAGATCCTTTCAATATAATCCAGGTAGTCCTAACCTTGAGGTCACAAGAATGTCACTGTGAGGTGATAATAATTGTGCTATAAATATGTGTGTGGACAACAGAAGCAAAGTCCAGCCACCCACCTGAAAGCACGCGGCCCCTGGACTCCGGTCTGGAGGAAGCGTCCTCCCGCTAGACGCCCTCTGGCTGGCTGTAGGCGTGGCGGTGGCGGGCGTCTAGTTCCACCATCCACAGCTGCTTGGCACCGTGGCATTCCGACGTGGCTGTGGAATTCGTGCATGATTTTACCTGGGGCTAGAGCGCAGGAGGGGAGAAGGCAATGGCACCCCACTCCAGTACTCTTGCCTGGAGAATCCCAGGGATGGAGGAGCCTGGCAGGCTGCCATCTATGGGGTCGCACAGAGCCCGACACGACTGAAGCGACTTAGCGGCAGCAGCAGCAGCAGAGTACAGGAGGAGGCCCCTCTCCCATGCTGGGTTGCTCTGCACTCTCGTGGACCCCGGCAGCTGTCTGCTAGAGTGAGCCCACGGCCTGACTCAGTCCCACGTCTTCAGCAGGAAAACGAGAAAGGCCTCGCCAGCAGGCATGGGGTCCACCGATGTCTCGGTGGGGCTTGGGAGCCGGAGCAGATGCCCAGACTGACCTGCCTCCCGTGCTGTGTGCGAGAACTGTTTATAAAAAAGGCTCAGGATGGGGCCCACCAAACATCGGGTCCAAGCACGTCACCTGACGAAGGCCAGAGCCCATGGGACAGTCACATCGGATGGTGTTCAGATCAGCCACACAAACATCCGCGAGAGGCTGCATTTCCCTCGTGATCTTAGACAACAATTATTCCTCAAGAATAGGTTTCTTAAGAAAGGCTAAGAGACAAAGAGGTTCTTCTTGGAAACCCTGCTCTATAATAAGGTAATGGAATGTTGGAAGGTGGGCGTCATCCAAGACTGATAATAACATATCTTCTACTTCTCTCATTTCGTTTTTTGCAGGCCAAATTAAATTAAGCATCTCTTTGCTCACCAGCCTGAGATGAGTTGTTATAACGGCTCCTGCTCCTTCCATGGAATGACCGGCTCGAGGGTGGATGGGTGGGGTCAGGGGCTGAGGGGAGCCCAGCGGAGATGGAGGGAGGTGGAGGGGAGCTGGGCCTGTTTGCAGTGATGTCAGCAACACTGACAATGCCAAAACATGACCAGCGGGGTGAGTCTGGGGCCAGGGCCCACGTGACGGAGGACGCATGAGGCCAGCTGGGCGGGAACCGTGCAGCCAAGACCTCCAGCCCCGAGGCCGCCTCTGCCCCCAGTTCTAACACCAGCTAGACAGCGTTCACGCGCAGCCCGGCCAAGACTCGAAGTTAACAAACTGTTTAAAAACATCCCCACTTTTCACTGGTAAACACCGTGTCTACTGATATATATTGAGAAAATTAGTGTTTTCATGCAACAGTTTCTGGTACATTACCTAAACTCAATGTGCAACT
Organism: Budorcas taxicolor; assembly: GCF_023091745.1. Classification (NCBI taxonomy): domain Eukaryota; kingdom Metazoa; phylum Chordata; class Mammalia; order Artiodactyla; family Bovidae; genus Budorcas; species Budorcas taxicolor. The sequence goes on along the minus strand of NC_068921.1, from coordinate 86,086,152 downwards.
CACACACGGCGTTTCGTTGCTAGCAGCATCGGAACGCAATGTTTCACCACCAACTAGGCGCGTCGTGGCAATTATTTGACAGGCGATAAAAAGAGAATAAAGCTCTTCGGTGCGATTTTTATAGTCTGTTCTCCACAGTCTCAGCCATCGGAGTGGAAGAAATGAAGACGTGCAGTTTAACCAGTATGTTTACGTGCATCCAACAGATATTTTTCTGGGGAGATTAATTGAATTACACCTATAAAATGCTTACATTGTACACTTATCAGTCCTGAGATGGTTTGAAACAATTAGGAGAATATGTTTCCATTAGTAATAAAAGATAACTACCCCTGCCCAGCAACGCTGCCACAGCCTGTGAAGAGAACGTACTCTGATCGGCTTTGCTAGCACGCTCTTTCAGGTCACGCCATGTAACACAGAACTTCACCGACGCACACTAACTCCAAAATCTCAGACTCTAAATGTCCAGTGACCTTGTATCAAAGCCCCGAGCCCTCCATCCTGGCAGCATGGTGCACAAATCCAGCAGCGGAAGAAGCTGTGGGTTTGTGGGGTGGGTGAGAAAGGCCCTGGGGTTTTCCTCGGTTCTGCTGTTGTGCTTTGTGTGATGGTGGGCTGGCTCAGAGCAAACGGAACCATCCACGCCAAGAAATCCCCTTCACCGCCGATGGATGGGAGTTTCATTTTCACACGTATTTGAAGAAGCTTCTCCTGTTTGTCTTTGCTTTTGTAAACTTGGGTCCCCGGAAGTGTCCGTGACCGTGGAGAGCCAGGGTGTCTCCCGGGCATTTCCCATCAGAGGCTGCACCAGGGGAACCACCCTCCTCCTTGCAGGAGAGCACGCTGCTCTGAGCATGGCAGAGAGCTTCCGGCTCTGAGAACAAAGGCAGGACCTTGCGTGCTAAGGCGGCTGCACCTCTCAACATGCCCCTTCTCTTGGGCGCCCAGCCCTGCCCTTGAACTCTGCCCCCTCAGCTCCTGACCCGACGTGGGCTTGGAACCTTGACTCCAGGACGGAGGGAGAGTACAGGGGTGAGTCAGGGGTGCTGCAGTCAGATGACCCGGCTCCCAGGACACTGCGGGCTCAACGGCCTGAATCCCCCAGGGGGACCCACCCTCTTGGGCCCGTCATCCACCCTCCAAGTCCAGCAGCAAGAGCGTGCCAGCCAAACCACGTGCCAGTCGAGAGGGGTGTCAGGGGGCAGTTGGGGCCCCACAGGGTCCTGGCTGCTGGCCGAGCTGCTTGGGATGTGGTGGAATCAGAGTCCCCGATCAGCCTTCCGTTACTGAGTGTGCAGGAAGAGGTGAGTGAGGGGTGGCTGGCGGGGCCGGTGCAGCTCCTGTGGACCCGGTGTGGAATGTAGGTGCCCCCAGTCCCTTCGCCCAGAGAAGGGCTTGTCATCCCACCCCACCCCAGCTTTTGCACCATCCCACTTGGGCCTGAATCTGCCTGCTGACCTTCAACCTCCGACCCCTTCTCAACTGGCAGACAGCCTTTTAAGAGCGCAAATCTGAGGGCCTTTATGCCCGTCATCGGCTCCCCTGGTGGCTCAGACAGTAAAGAGTCTGACTGCAATGCAGGCAGCCTGGGCTCAGTCCCTGGGTTGAGAAGATCCCCCGGAGAAGGACATGGCAGCCCACTCCAGTATTTCCGCCTGGGGAGTCCATGGACGGGGAGCCTGAGGGGTAACAGCTCGTGGAGTCGCAAGAGGCAGACAGGCCTGAGCAGCTTCGCACGCGTGCACATGTGCACGTATCCTCTTCAGTAACACTCCTCAGGGAATTCTCCCCGGAAACTGGGACGGCAGGGTTTGGGAGTGAGGGTGCTCAGCCGCAGGCATCTGTGGGTCGCAGTTCGTGCCGACATCTGAGACGTATGACCCCTGGGCTGCAACCCCACGAGGACGGAGAATTGCCTTTGTGGCCGACCGCTGCCTCCCTGTGCCTATCGGCGGGTGCGGGAAGGAAGCCCAGGTGGCTTGCCAGGGAGTGGCTGGGGTGGGAAAATGGTGGATTGTCCAGAAAACCTTGGCTTTGGTATTGACCTTGGACGTGATCTTCCAGACCGGATGCGGCCGTGCCCACATGCGGGCAGCACTGGGCGTGACTGGTCACTGGCTTCACGGAGCATCTCACTCAGGCTGTGGTCGGCAAGAGGCCCAGAACGCCCTCGGTGGGGACCACACGCTCTCCTGCCCTGGTGGCCCCTCGAGACGCTCCTTCCAGGTGCACAGGGGACACAGCAGGGGCTGGGGACACGGCTGGAGACTGGGCCGGAAGGGGCAGGGGCATCGGGCCATCGCAGCATGCCACGCCCCCCACGCGCAGGTCAGAGCAGAGCGTGCTCATCCCACATCCCTGGAGGGACCCGCGCACCTCCCTGATGCCACGTCCCTGAGGCCCAGCTCCAGTCCAGCGAGCACCGTTTCATTTAAAACGTCAAGGTTTAATGACCCAAAGAATGGGAATTGATGAGGAGAGACACGCCACCCCTAATCTCGAAGCGTATTTCTCATCACAGTCATTAATCCTGCTACGACTGTCTTCCTGCTCGACGCCCTGCTCCTCCGTGTGTCAGCCGCTGGGGCCCGGGGCGGGCTGGGGACATGCAGGGTGCCCCCCTGGGCCTGCGGGGAGGTCCCGCCACCCTCACCCGGAGGCTCGGGCTCCTGTCAGCCTCCGGGGCTCAGCGCCTCCCTGCCCTCTGCTGAGCTGGGTGATCCTGCCGTGGCCTCCCGGCCTGCCCTGTGCTCCTGGCGAGGCCAGCAGCTGAGTCACCCCCGAAAGGAAACCTTCCTGGTGACGGATGAGGAGCAGCCCTTCCGTCCACTGTGGGGGCCCCAGAGCCCTCTGTGCAGGGTCCCTGGGATGCAGAGAAGACCCCAGGCCGTCCCCACGGTTCTGGGCCCGTGGAGACGGACCCAGCTGTGGAGGGGGAGATGCTGCGACGGCGCCAGGCCCGGGGTCAGATGCCCACGGCCACGCCCCTCCCGTCCGGGGCCATCCAACCTCCCAAGTTCTTTCCTGCAGCAATTACTGATTTCAGGCTGAAAATACCCAGCTGACCTGGAGTGGAGCATGGGCCCCACTGAAGAAGAGCATTAATTCAGAAAATGACGGACAGTACGTTTTAAGGGGCGCTGTCACAAAGGGGGTCTGACAACGGGCTCGCAGGCCCAGCACAGACCTGCGCCTCCATCTCTGACTGGCTGGAGGCACCAGGGAGTCATCTTCCGACAAGTGTGAACGAAAGAGTGACTTCGGATGAAGGTGACTGACCCGGGCTGGAGCAGGCTGGGAGCTAACACTGGCCTTCCGGGGGAGAGAGGTGTGCAGCGTATCAGGAGGGGAGTTTCCTGCGGAGTCAGGGAGACAGCCCGCTTTGTCCCCACGAGGCCCCCGTAGAGGGCACCACGCTGGCGGGATGAGGCCATCAGCAGGGATTGCCTGTGTGCGTGGACAGTGGCTCACCAGACGAGTCAGTCTTCACTCTTCCGCTGCTGTTTCTGGTGAGATGTGGCTGGGGCTTCCACAGCTGACCGCAGCGAGGAGCCTGGTGGCCTGGGACCCGCCACGGGGGCGAGGGAGCTGGCCCCCTTCCTGGTCTGTGAGATGGGACAGTGGCGGGATCGGCCTCCTAAGGTGGCTGGAAGGACCGGCACGGCGAGCAGGGCCCCTGGCACGCCCGGGGACACACGTGCGTGAGGGGTGCCATGAGCGGCGCGGGGGCAGGTGAGCGGTCTTGCAGGAGGCCGTTGCTGGGCAGGCGGGCTTACGTGTGTCCGTGTTTTCCCAGCTGCAGCTCAGCTTTGAGAGAAGAACAATCGGCAAGTGGGATTCCTTGTTGACTCACGCCCTCGGGTCAGGGTGGCGCATATGCCTCCCGAGGCCCAGCCGACCTTCCTTCTGGATGGCCCCACGGTCCATGGGAGAAGAACAAAGGGTTACATGTCAAAGATGGGTCTTTCTAAGAGAAGTCTCAGCCTTCTGATTCACCTGCTGTTTGAACTGAGAGCAGGCAGCGACAAGCCTTGGGCAAGAAGCAGAGCAAATATTAGAACACGCCTCCTTCGGCCCTTTGTCATCCACAAAGGGCCCAGAGCATCGGCAAACAGGGATGAGGGAATTGGGGGGAGTGTACCCTCCAGGCTGGAGCCTCCCCCGCCCGCCGCAGAGGGGCCGGGTCATCTCCCCCAGGAGGCAGCTGATCTGGGCTCTCCTGAGGGCTGGACCGTCTTCTGTCCTAGGCTGACCTGAATTTCCTGTTGGCTCTGGACGTCTCCTGGAGAAGGGAAAGGCTACCCAGCCCGGGTCAATCACCTGGCCTGGAGAATCCCATGGACAGTATCATCCATGGGGTCACAAAGACTCGGACACGACTGAGCGACTTTCACTCACTCACTCACTAGACGTGTCTGTGACCCTAGCAGATCAGTTGAAGATTCTGAGCTCTGGTTTTCCCCCATAAAATACAAGTACCAGGAGCCGCGTCCCTGGCTTGGGAACCAGCTGCTCTGACAGGAAGTGCCTGGCGCTGACGCCTCGACAGTGCTGAGGGTAGAGACAGAGTGGCTGTCACGCTGGAGCCCACGGGCGGCTCCAAGCCACTGCCCGTGTGCACCTGCCCAGGTCCTGTCTGGGAGAGGGGCAGAGGGTGAGTGGACAGGCTCCGAGGGCGAGCAGGGGTCACGGGTGGGGGTTCAGGACCTTGTCACCTGCTCCCGGCCTCTGCCAGCCCCATCCTACCTGAACACCGTCCCTGCAGGGAGCCTGGGTCCAGGAGACCCCTACCTCCCCTCTTGAGGGACAGAAGAAGACCCCTGCCTCCCCCCAAGGGACAGAAGACCCCTGCCTCCCCCCGAGGGACAGAAGACCCCTGCCTCCCCCCTCGAGGGACGGTCCGGAGGAGCCGTGGCTGTAGCCCGCTCCCACCTACGAGCGACGCTTCTCCCAGGGAGGGAAGGTCCTGGTCAGGAGAGCTGGGCTCCTGTGTGGAAACAGTGGAGGATGGCAGACGAGGCCCCCTCATTCCACTGAAAGCTCTTCAGTGCCATGTGGGTGTCCACGCCGATGAAAGGCTGCAGTCTGCAGGGACCCCGAGAGCTCACTCTAAAACAGCCCTGCCTGCACGCAGGGTGCCCGTGAATTTACTTCTCACTTCGAGAAGAGCAGGTTTCTCGGAGGACGAGGTGCATTATTTATAAGTCTCACCGCAGTTCGCCTGGTGGGATGGCTGACCCGCCCCGCCTTCTCTGACCTCTGCTTTCTCCTTCTTTCTACATTCATCTTCCAAACAAACCCAAGGCAAGAGCAGAAACCCTGCTCCCCAAACAAGGCAGGAAAATAAAGTCAAGAGGGAGCCCTCCCGTCCATGGAGCTGAGGTGCTGGGCGCCCTGTGTCCACTGCTGAGCTGAGCCGCATGTAATGCGGAGGCTGCCACGCGGGCCCACTGATGGCCTGGTGGCCCTGGGCACGGGCTCTTTGCAGAAATGTTCAGGCCACCTTGGTTCCTGCGTCTCCTGAAACGCTGAGCTGCCGGGTAAATGGGTGGCATTTAGGAGGAAGCCGGCGGGGTTGACCTGAGTCCTCAGGGAGAAGAAATGCAGAGCGAGGCGCCTGCAGGGCGGTCGCGTGGACGGGGAGACACCACGGTCACCTCTCGGCCTGCTGTGTCCCTCCCGCGCGAGGCGTCTGCACCGTGGCGTGTTATGACCAATGACCATCACTTTCAGTTCCACCCACACATCCTGCCTGAAGCGCCAGGAGCGGCCATGGTCGGCAGAGGGGATGGGCCCCCAGCTCTGACTCTCGGGGGGACGTGACTGGGGCGATGGCTGAGGATGCCCAGCCCTGCTCAGGGGCACGCCTGGGGGAAAAGTGTTGTCACACTCAGCCTGAGGCTGACCAAGGCTGAAGTTGGGGGGCCTCTTGTGCCTCTGCCAGGCCCGGGCCTGGCACCACTCCACCCAGGGGACCACGTGCCCAGGCGCCCTCGGCTGTGGCTTCAGGCCGCTCAGCCTGTGGGACGCACCAGGGAGCAGCTGGGAGCGGGCAGGGGCTCTTCCTGGCCCAGCGGCCCTGCACGCCTTCCTGGGAGGCCGCCGGGCAGTGGCTGTGCACTGTGACCAGGTGTGTCCCCGGTGATGAGCTGTATCTCTGCACAGAGGTCCTGCGGTCCTAACCCCGCCCCAAACCCTGGGATGTGACCTTATTTGGAGATACAGTAAGTCCCCTACGTAAGCACCTCCAACTTGCAAACTTCAGGCATGCGACGGTGTGTTCCATTAGCATCAGGCAGGAGGCGTCTTGGCCAGCTCTCCGCCTGCCGTTGCGACGCCCCTACAGCTCTGTCCACCCGCCCCCCCCCCGCACCTCCTCTCCCCGCTGCCGTCAGGCACTCTCCCTGCCCGCCCGCTTGGTGCCCGCCCGTGTGCCAGCTGTTGTCCTGGACTACTGTGCTTTTCCGGGTGCTGTCCTGGAAGATGAAAAACGGTTTCTGTTTGTGCTTGTCTTTCTGCATTGTTAGTGTGAAAAGCATCACAAAGCCGCTACAGTGCAGTGCTCCACAGCTGACTCTTAGTCGGGTACCTGGGCTCTCTGTTGGACTTACGAGCGTGCTCTGGGAGCAGAACTCGTCCGTGCATTGGGGACTCACTTGGGGCGGGTTGGCGGGTGTAGACAGGGGGCTCCCATGCTGACCAGTGGCGTCCGGAGAAGAGACGCTGAGGTGGACTCCCGCAGAAGGGGCTGCCATGGAGGCAGAGGTTGATGGGCCACGTCCACAAGCCAAGGCTGCCCCCAGCAGCAGCTCTTCGGGGGGCCAGGGGTAGCCTCATGAGGAGCCAGCCCTGCGGACCCCGACCCTGGGCTCCGGCCCCAGGGCTGCACGAGGCGACCCACTCCTGGACTAAGCCGCCTGGTCCGCGGTGCCCTGTGTGCGCAGCTGGGAAGTCCCGGGAGGTTGCAGGCGGCGGTTCCTGCCCGGGAAGCAGTTTCGGCCTCTTAGTCCCTCTGCTCACCGGCCCGTGGTCACACTGTGTGCAGCGGAGCAGACTCTTACCGGCTCTGTGCCTTTTGCACTCCCTTGGTTTTAATTCTGTTTTATTTTTTGTTAACACGAAGGGGTCACCGTGACTACCCTGAGCCCCAGGAGCATTCATTGGTGTGACATGTTGCTGGTGGCCCCACAGTGGCCAGGCATCACCGGGGAAGCCCGTGAGCGATGGGGACCCCCGAATCAGAGACTCCCGCAGCTAAGTGACCTGTGCCTTCACACAGCCGCTGGGCGAGTCTGAGGGAGCTGAGTTTGTAGGCTGGTTACGGGAAGCTCTCAGTAAGCGTCAGGACCCTCCTTGTTGTTCAGCCACCAAGTCCCGTCCGACTCTTTGTGACCCCGTGGACTGCAGCACATCAGGCCTCCCTGTCCTTCACCAACTCCCAGAGTCTGCTCAAACTCATGTCCATCTAGTCGGCGATGCCATCCAGCCATCTCATCCTCTGTCGCCCTCTTCTCCTGCCCTCAATCTTTCCCAGCATCAGGGTCTTTTCCAGTGAGTTGGCTCTTTGCATCAGGAGTCTAGTTAGTGCTAATTGTATGCAGGGAAATATATCCAACATCCTGGGATACACCATAATGGAAAAGAATTTTTTGAAAAAGAATGCATATATGTGTATAACCGAGCCACTCTGCTGTACAGCAGAAATTCAGTTCAGTTCAGTTCAGTTCAGTCGCTCAGTCCTGTCCGACTCCTTGCGACCCCATGAATCGTGGCACGCCAGGCCTCCCTGTCCATCACCAACTCCCGGAGTTCACTCAGACTCACGTCCATCGAGTCGGTGATGCCATCCAGCTATCTCATCCTCTGTCGTCCCCTTCTCCTCCTGCCCCCAATCCCTCCCAGCATCAGAGTCTTTTCCAATGAGTCAATTCTTCTCATGAGGTGGCCAAAGTACTGGAGCTTCAGCTTTAGCATCATTCCTTCCAAAGAAATCCCAGGGCTGATCTCTTTCAGAATGGACTGGTTGGATCTCCTTGCAGTCCACGGGACTCTCAAGAGTCTTCAACACCACAGTTCAAAAGCATCAATTCTTCAGTGCTCAGCCTTCTTCACAGTCCAACTCTGACATCCATATATGACCACAGGAAAAACCATAGCCTTGACTAGACGGACCTTAGTCAGCAAAGTTAGCAGAAATTAACACATTGTAAATCAACTATACTTCAATAGATAAATAAATAAGACCCATAAGAAGTAGAGAAGCAATCAGAACCTTGGTTCCCCGGGCTGCCCTGGCCACTCAGTGAGGGACCAAGGATGGGGGGCCTGGGTGCCAACACCCCTGCACACCCCCATCCCCCTTCCTCAGCAGCAGCTGTGAGGTTCCTGCACTGGAGGGTCCCTGAGACCCGTCCCCAGCCAGCAGCACAGCCTCTGAGCCTCTCTCAGGCTTCAGAATTCCAACCCGTGTTAACGTGAAAAGGACAGAGGTTAAAGGTCGCCGGGCGGGTGTCCAGCTCGTCTTTGGGTAAGCTGAGCAGAGATGATATTTACAGGAGCCTCTGCTCGTCTTGACGCCGGGACTTCAAAACACCGGCCTGAACTCCGGACGCTGCCCTCGGCCGTGTCTGGCCCACGCGGAGAGTTAGAAATGTCACCCACCCAGAATCCGACGAGCATTATCGCGATGTGTTTGTGTAGACTGTCACGCTTTAGATGAAAGCGTTTCATATACTATGCTCCCCATCATGTCATCAAAGCAGGAGGCACTCAGTCTGAATTAGCCATTTTGGTGTATTATCCTAATAGAGCATTATTTTTAAACTACCGCGATATTTTAATTACATTCTCAGCATGAATCATTAGGTACCTCAGTGAAAAGGCACTTCTGACTCTAATTGCATGCTGAAGACCTGAGACACAGTCCGTGAATGTGAGCCCAGACACGGCCCGACAGGCCGGCGGTCCCAGCTGCTCCTCACGCACAACACCGACCGTGTGAGGTGGAGCAGGGTGTCGGGGGGTGTTCTCCTTGGAGCTCATCCCGCCCTCTGGATTAAGCCCCCAGCAGACACCAGCGACTCTTTGGGGCTCCAGGGGAGCCCACGAGACTCCCTGCCCTCTTGGAGCTGGCGTTTTAGCACAAGAGGTGCAAACTCGCCCACACGGAAGTGTTGCGACCAGCCACGGGTGCAGCGTGGGGGCCCGGGGCGCTGGCTGGAGGGCACCCTTGGGCGCACATCCGCCCCTCTGGGCATCAGCGTGTCCCTCCCTGGCTCCCAGCACACAGGGGCTCCAGAACTACTCCACAAGGATGCACTCTTGGTCCTGGAACACTCGTGTGGGAGCACGACGCTCTCCGGCACAATCGCCCCCCATTGGTGGGTGAGCCCCAAGCACCTAAGGCCACTGAGCCTGCCCACAAAGTGCCTGTGGGGTTCAGACAGCCAGGAGGCAACAGCCCGCATCCTGTGGTCCCTCCGGACAATCATCTGCCGCCTCCAGCAGAGGGTCCCCCTGCCAGGCAGCCCGGCTCTCACGTGCTTTCTCCCGCGGGGCCCTCAGAAGACTCAAGGGTGGGGTGCCCTCTGCGGTCGCTGCAGACGCAGCCACGGGAGCCGGCTACTGCTCTAGGGGACCCCGTGCCCGGGCCCCTCGGGCGAGGATGCCTCTGTTCTGTCCACAGCCGGTGCGCCCCTCCTCTCGGCGGCCTTAGTCCCAGGCAGGCAGGGGAAGCACCTCTGCACCCACAGCTGCCCTCCTCCCCACGGGAGGGCTGGCTCGTCACTGGCCGTCACTGGCAGGACACCGCAGCCTCCTGCACCCCTGCAGCGAGCAGGTGTCTCCCCACTGGGTGACCGCAGGTCCTTCTCTGAGCCCTGCTCTGGGAGGCCTGTGTAGACCGACCGCCCTCGGGGTCTCTCGTGCTGGACCCAGGAGGGGAAACGCAGGAAGCAGGGCCAAGCAGAGCCAGTGCTCCCGCCTGGTTCCTGGGGCGCGGATGCCGAGGGTAGTCTCTGTGATTCGGGGGCCGGGGGGAGGCCCAGGGGGAGAGGGCGGAGGGCCGCTGGCGGCTGGAGCTCATGGAGACTCCTCCACCAGGAGGCCCGAATCTGCAAAGCCCGCCGGCCCGCGTGCAGGAGGTCGGCGACCCTGCAGGTGGAAACCGGCGGCGGGGTCCTCTCCACTGCCTTTCCCGTTGCTTATCCATCCGGGAGGCCGCTTCCGGGAGCTCCGCCGCGGCTCTCAGGGTCCCCTGTCTGCAGTGCCCACCCATCTCGCCCACGCTGGTCCTGGGCAGAGCCGCCCCCACCCCGCGCACCCCTCTCCTCGTCTCTATCTGAGCGTGGTTGGTGGGCGAGCATCCGGCTCCCTTGCCTCTGACAGCAGATTACCTTGGGGTCCGCCTCACTGGCGCCCCTCCAGGAGCCCCGGGGAAGTGCGCCTGCCCGCGGAGGAGGGCCCGCCGGAGATGCGCCCGTGAACGAGGCCGGCGCGACCCCTGCCGCGGCTGCGCCAGGAACCACCCCCAAGGTCAGAAGCCGCGGGCCCCCTGCAGCCTCGGCCTCACGCCCCCTGCTTCAGTGATGGTGGGCAGGAGTGTCTGAGGGTGCCAGCCCTGCAGGGCAAGCGCCGGGGTTCAAACCCCGACTCCACCACGCCCCGTTTCCTCACCTGCACAGCAGGGAGAAGGCCTGGCTCGCAGAGGTGCTGAGATCCGCTCTGCGGTGCGGCCTGGCTGAGCCTTAGGAGCCGTGGGCCGCTGCTCCGTCATAATAAACAGGATGTCAGGGCCCAGGGGACAGGCCCTGTAGCCTGTCCGTCGGGCCTGGTGTGAGTTTAATCACCCGCCAGCCCTGCCGCACGGCTTCAAACAGACAGTGTGGACGGGACACCCGGACGGCTCGGCACAGCCTCGGGAGGGGGCGGGAGGGGGCCCTGCCCAGAGGAGGCCGCCAGCTTCCTGGCGCTCCTGTGTCCTGGTGCCCAGCAGCAGAAGAGTAGCCACTCTCGCCCAGACCCTGGTAGGTGTCTGTATGCCCCAGCAGGCTGCCCGCCAGGGGGAGAGAACTGTGTGAGGTCTGCGCAGCAGCTGAGACTCAGAGGTTGAGTAACGGGCTCGGTGTCCGGGTCAGTAAGCAAAGGACTGGGCCCTAAGACCAAGCCTGATGTGAGATTAAACCAACAACCCACCCCCAAAATAGGCTGAAGACCTGCACAGACATTTCTCCAAAGGAGACATGCAGATGGCCAACAGGCACATGGAAGGATGCTCAGGATCACTTCTTATTAGAGAGATGCAAATCAAAATTAAAATAAGGGATCACCTCACACCGGTCAGAATGGCCATCATCGAAAGCCCACAATAGCAAGTGCTGAGAGAGCGTGGAGAAAGGGCTTCTCCACACTGTCGCTGGGAATGTGAGTGGGTGCAGTCACTATGGAGAACAGAAAAAAAACTTTAAAAACTAAAAATAGAGTTACCATGTGACCCACCAATTCCACTACTGGTGTACATTTGGAAAAAATGAAGACACTCACTCACAGAGATACATGCACCCCAGCGTTTACAGCCACTCTGCTCACAATCGCCAAGGTACAAAATCAGCCTGAGTGCCCGTCAGCAGACGAACGGGTAAAGAGGACGTGGGGCACCCATGCGACGGAACACTCAGCCGTACGAAGCATGCGTGTTACCGTCTGCAGCAACATGGACGGGCCAAGAGAATAGTACACGCTTAGCAAAACCAGAGACAAACACCGTATGAGCACTTATCTGTGGAATCCAAAACATAACACAAACAATTGTCTATGCAAAACAGAAAACACGGATACAGAAAGCAAACCAGTGGTTACTAAGCGGAATAAGGGAGAGCGGCGCAGTTGTGTCTGACTCTTTGCCACCCCATGGACTGTACCTCGCCAGGATCCTCTGTGCATGAGATTTTCCAGGCAAGATAACGAAAGTGGGTTGCCATTGCCTCCTCTTTAGCCTAGATAAAGTCATGTCTGACTCTTTGTGACCCCACGGACTGTACATTCCATGAAATTCTCCAGGCCAGAACACTGGAGTGGGTAGCCTTTCCCTTCTTCAGGGGATCTTCCCCATCCAGGGATCGAACCCAGGTCTCCTGCATTGCAGGCGGATTCTGGAAGAAAGAAGTGGGGAGGGTCCAACCAGGGGTATGGGATTAAGAGATAACAATGACTATGTCCACAATAAGTAAGAAACAAGGTTATATTCTACGACACGGGGATCATAGCCATTATCTTGTAATAACTTTTACTGGAGTATGATTTGTGCAAATACTGAATCTCCATGCTGTACACCTGAGAATAATACAATATTGTAAATCAACTATACTGCAACAATTTTTTAAAAAGGTGTGACTGTTCTGCTACTTCTCCAATGGAACCATCTTATCTTTAGATTTCTGCAAGGCGGCTTAGCTCGTAACATTTACATTTGCTTGGAGAAGAGGCCTCTCGCTGTGGTTTTGGTTTGCCTCTCGCCGTGATTAATGGTGCTGCAGTCCTCTCGTGCACTCATTGGCTGTTCGTGTCTCTTCCTTGGTGAAATGTCTATTCACATCTTTGCCCATTGTTTAAACTGGGTTCGTGTCTTTTTGTTACTGAGTCCTAAAGGTTTCTTCTATATTCTGGATGCAAGTCCTTTATCAGATACATGATTTGCAAATGTTTCCTCCCAGTTGGTGACTTGTCTTTTCATTGTCTTAAAGTATCCTTAGAAGAGCAGGTGCTCTTAATTTTGATTATGTTCAATTTATCATTTCTTTTCCTTTATAGATCATGCTTTTGGTGTCATGCTTAAGAAATCTTTGCCTCATCTTACATAAAAAGTTTTGAAAAAAGTTTTGAATCACAAAAAGGAATAGGAACAAAGAGAAAAGACAAATGACTAAGTGGATCAAAATATTTGAACTCACATCATAAGGTGCTAATTTGTCTAGTAGATACAGAACTTCTAAAGTCAATAAGCAAAAGACCAGCCCTCTAGCAAAATTAATGGCAGAAATAGAGCAGACAGAACACAGAGACTGAAATACAAATGCCTCTTGCACATAAGACTCCTAACTTTCCTCATATAAAGAAAAATGTAAATTAAAACTATAGTGAGATGCCACTGTTTCCCTCTCAGGTTGTCAAAGATCAAACGTGAAAGCAAAAGTCACTCAGTCGGGTCTGACTCTTTGTGACCCCATGGTCGCGATTCCATATAGTCCATGGAATTCTCCAAGCCAGAATACTGGAGTGGGTAGCTGTTCCCTTCTCCGGGGGATCTTCCCAAACCAGGAATCGAACTCATATCTCCTGCATTGCAGGCAGATTCTTTACCAGCTGGGCCACAAGGGAAGCCCAAGAATACTGGAGTGGGTGGCCTATCCCTTCTCTAGCAGATCTTCCCGACCCAGGAATCGAACCAGGGTCTCCTGAATTGCCAAAGTGGGATAAACTCTATGGAGAGAAACTTGGCAATTTCCTATCAAAAATTCATACACTTTTTTACCCACAAATTGCTCTTCAAGAAATCTGCCTTTTATAAGTATTGACTAGTGCAAAATATGTATGTTCAAAGACAGCATTAGCGCCTTCAGTCACTTCCTGCTCCTATAAATACACCAGGAGGTGTTGTAACACAGGTCCCAACATACTAATTCCAAACCATCTAACTGTAGGATTTGCCAGAATCAATCCCAAACCCGACTGTATTGAAAAAAGGGAGGCAGGGTCCCAAAGAGTGAGTGTGGGTCCACCGGTGAGGATGCCCAGAAATGCAGTCTGTCCCTGCAAGGGGCACGCAGGGTCGGTTTCCGTGTTCACTCCTCTGATGGGCTTTGTTATAGTAAAATCTTCTGAAACCCACTCTCTGTGCCCTGGTTCACATGGAGGTTGAAACAAAGCTCCACGCTGTTTATTGTTTAAATTAGCAGGTAGCAGACAGTAGACATTGCTAAAGAAAGGCAACACCAAAGACTGCTCAAACTACCACACAATGGCACTCATCTCACACGCTAGCCAAGTAATGCTCAAAATTCTCCAAGCCAGGCTTCAACAGTACGTGAACTGTGAACTTCCAGATGTTCAAGCTGGATTTAGAAAAGGCAGAGGAAGCAGAGATCAAATTGCCAACATCCGCTGGATCATCGAAAAAGCAAGAGAGTTCCAGAAAAACAGCTACTGCTTTATTGACTATGCCAAAGCCTTTGACTGTGTGGATCACAACAAACAGTGGAAAATTCTTAAAGAGATGGGAGTCCCAGACCACCTGACCTGCCTCCTGAGAAATCTGTACGCAGGTCAAAAAGCAACAGTTAGAAATGGACGTGGAAAAACAGACTGATTCCTAATTGGGAAAGGAGTACGTCACGGCTGTATATTGTCACCCTGCTTTTTTAACTTATATGCAGAGTACATCATGAGAAATGCTGGGCTGGATGAAGCACAAGCTGGAATCAAGACGGCCAGGAGAAATATCAGTAACCTCAGATATGCATGTGACACCACCCTTATGGCAGAAAGTGAAGAGGAACTAAAGAGCCTCTTGATGAAAGTGAAAGAGGAGAGTGCAAAAGTTGGCTTAAAACTCAACATTCAGAAAACTAAGATCATGGCATCTGGTCCCATCACTTTATGGCTAATAGATGGGGAAACAATGGAAACTGAGAGACTTTATTTTCTTGGGCTCCAAAATCACTGCAGATGGTGACTGCAGCCATGAAATTAAAAGATGGTTGCTCCTTGGAAGAAAAACTATGACTAACCTAGACAGCATATTAAAAAGCAGAGACATTACTTTGCCAACAAAGGTCCATTTAGTCAAAGCTATGGTTTTTCCAGTAGTCATGTATGGATCTGAGAGTTGGACTATAAAGAAAGCTGAATGCCAAAGGATTAATGCTTTTGAACTGTGTTGTTGGAGAAGGCTCTTGAGGGTCCCTTAGAGTGCAAGGAGATCCAACCAGTCCATCCTAAAGGAGATCAGTCCTGAATATTCATTGGAAGGACTGATGCTGAAGCTGAAGCTCCAATACTTTGGCCACCTGTTGGGAAGAACTGACTCCTTGGAAAAGACCCTGATGCTGGGAAAGATCAAAGGCAGGAGGAGAAGGGGATGACAGAGGATGAGATGGTTGGATGGCATCACCGACTTGACGTACATGAGTTTGAGCAAGCTCCAGGAGTTGGTGATGGACAGGGAAGCCTGGTATGCAGCAGTCCACGTGGTCACAGAGTCAGACACGACTGAGCAACTGGACTGAACTGAACTGAGACAGTGTTATGGGGCATCCCCAGTAGCTCAGCTGATAAAGAATCTGCTTGCAATGTAAGAGACACCGGTTTGATTCCTGGGTCAGGAAGGTCTGCTGGAGAATGGATAGACCGTCCACTCCAGTGTTCTTGGGCTTTCCTAGTGACTCAGGTGGTAAAGAATCTGCCTGCAATGTGGGACAAATGGGTTTCATCCCTGGGTTGGGAAAAACCCCTGGCAAAGGGGATGGCAACCCACTCCAGTGTACTGGCCTGGAGAATCCCATGGACAGAGGAGCCTGGTGGGCTACAGTCCATGGGTTTGCAGAGAGTCAGACACGACTTAGCAACTAAACAACCAGATGGTGTTACCTATAAATGAAGAAAAAAATGACTGGAAAGAAATAAATTCTTATAAATGACTAGACATCACCGTCTCTAGTTTTTCTCTTCTATTTTTCACAAAATATCTAAGATCAGTATGCATGTCTCTCAGCGTTTTATAGCCGAGAAGGAAATGGCAGCCCGTGTTCTTGCCTGGGAAATCCCATGGACAGAGAAGCCTGGTGGCCTAGTCCTTGGGGTCGCAGAGTTGGACACGACTTAGGGACAGAGCATGCATGCAGATGGCGTGGAGACTGCCGGCCACAAGCAGAGGACTAGCAGAGAGGGTGTGCAGCCTTGCTCCCTCAGCCCTGACTCTCCAGCCGGAAGTGGGTCTGAGATCAGAGCGGGGAGACCCTGTGGGGGGGTCTGCAGGCTGTCGGGGCGGGCACCCCCTCCTGGCTGCCTCGGTTCTCCCTTCAGGCAGTGAGAGTGGGTGTCAGGAGGCTGTCTGTGCACAGGTCAGACGGCTCAGTTCTCCTTCTTAATCAGCAGCATCCATCGCCCAGGAATGTTTGTTTCACCCAAAACCTAGAGGGGCGCCTGCTGCCACTGCTCCTGACCCTTTCAGCCACCAAGGAAGAGCAGCTGCGCTCGTCACATTGACTGGGATCCTAACCCCTGGCCCCTGGTCCCACCACCCCTCCTCTCACCTCCTACCCATGTCCCCAAACCTCGTCTCCAATAATTAGGCTGCACATGAATCATTTTTTAATGTTTGGTTTAATACATACAGATTCTTTAAACAAAAAAAAAATCAGCAAACAGCATCACAATCTGGAAATCTCTTTCTTAACATAGAAAACGGTTTCTTAATAGCATAGGGAAAGAACTCAACAGCAAGCTTGACAACATAATTAGAAGATTGTTCCCGGGAAGGGAAGAGCATTCTTTATCCAGCTCTTACTACTCTCAATAAGATTATTCTCCCTGAATAGCTAATCAGCTTTTCCCAGCTTCCCAAATCCGTGTGCTTGAAGCAGCTCTCACAGCTCTCCTTACCCGCTAAATGGCAAACAGTGACACCTCGGAAAAGGAAATTTCAAGCGTTCACCGAATGTGAGCAAACAGCGCGATGCAGGCTGCGGATGGCGAGCTCCCGGCAGATTAGCGGCAATTTAGGAAGATGGAGCTGTCACACCCTGGATGACAGGGGTGACAGCACCTGTGATCCCTGCTCCATCTCTGCTTTGAGTGTCACCTTTCAACAGAACGAGAGCAGCGGAGAAAAGCCCCTGGGGGGGTCGCTGGAGGCTTCCCAGCAAGCCTTCAGGGCAGCAGGAACAAAGGGGCTCCCGGCTCCTGCAGCCGCTGCCCCCGGGCCGGGCCGCGAGGTCTCCGGGCTGAGCGCGGGTGGAAGGGGGAGGACCAAGCAGGGGTGGCTGGCCCTGAGGTTTCTGGGGTGACCCTGCCCCTTCCCTGCTAGAGCCGTGGCACCCGGTCCTCTCCAGGGTCCCGTGGGGGCTGCACTTCAGGATGGATGGTGCAGGTGTCCCGGAGGCTGCTGGGCCTGCTGACATAGTCCAAACAGCCAGGGGGCAAGAAGGCCCCGAGCGGAGCACCCGGGCCCGGCGGGGGTGCTGAGTGAGGACATGCCGCCCACCCCAGGCCCTGGACTCCATGGGTGGCTGCGGACGATGCGGGAGAAGACGGCAGCCGCCTCCGCCCGGGGGAAGCCCCGGCATGCCTGCCGACGCAGCCTTCCGCGGGCCCTCGGGAGCGGCGAGCGCACCGCTTGGTGGCCGAGGACGCGCTCGGGAGGGCCGCCCCGAGGTGGTCGCTTTGCAAGGGGGCAGCCCCGGAGCCAGCCTGCGCGGCTGGGGATTCACTCCCCAAGTCCCACGGAGGGCCCTCAGGGCCTGCGGCGCTCTCTCCCGTGGCTGGACAGACACACTGGCTGGCAGGCAGGGGCACAGGGCAGAAGCTTCCGGAACGCCGAGCCAGCTCGTGGGGCGCAGCCCCGTGGAGGAGCCCGGCAGAAGGGGAGTCAGGGCGCTGAGCCTCCCCTGGGCACGCGACCGCCTCGCATCAGCCTTCCGTCGATGTCTGCTCTGAGGCTCCGCGGAAGCCACCCCACCTGGTGGAGAAGCGCCGCCCTCCTGCGCGTCCGGGGGCGTTTAAGCAGGACGTTTCCGGGGAGCTCATGGGCGGGAGGCCGCGCCTGCGGTCGGACGCTAACCCGTCCAGCTAACCCGTTGACGGCGGGCGTGAGGGTCCTGAGTGTTCCTGGGGAGAGTCGGGGCTCGCGAGCCCCGAGCTGGTCTCTGCACAGGGAGGGGACCAGGGCTCTGCCCCAGGGGGCAGCTGGTGTCGGCCCAAGGACGGCCGTGATCCCACCAGGGGAGCGTGGGCCGACCCCCACCCTAATGAACCGACGTCCCGGGCTCCCGGTGCGACATCCGTGTCCCCCCATCCTGAGGGGCAGCGGCAGCGCATCAGCAGGGTCTTCCTTAGCCCTGGAGCAGACACGCGGAAGCGCCCCCCCGGCCCGCGGGTTTACGCGGCGCGTTTACCTGTGAATTCACGCCTCTCCGCGTCTCCATGTTTGCCCACCTCTTCCCTTTTCCGCTCTAGGCCCCCGCATAGCCTCCTCTTCATCTTGTCCCCCATGGTTTTCCACCGCATTTCTTACCGTTCCCCTGGATGCTTCTTACGTCCAGAGGCTCCTCACATACAGCTGTACAGGCCACGACGTGCCAGGGTGCGGTCCCCACAGCAGCCTGTCCTCTGGTTGCTCCTGGTGCCACGCAGCCCTCCAGCCGCACACGTCATCCCGTAAGCTCGCAGGAACCGCGAACAGCGCGGCCCAGCCCCACACTCCCACCGCCTATCTGGTTCCCCTGTAGCTCGCCCTCCCTCCTCACTTGCACACTGCAGGAGCCTCCGATGCAAAGGCCGCGATCCTTCTTTCCCTGCACGTTTCCTTCCTGCCCACAGCACTTTGCCGCATTCCAGCATTTGCTTATGCTGCTTCCAGTGGTCTGAAAGCCTCCCATTTCAGAGAGAATGGAATTGCCTAATTGATGCACATTAAACATCCTCCTCCATGGAACACTCATTTGGGCAGTCCAAGGAGTAGCCTTCCAATTATTTTTGCATGTCACCCTCCTCCATCCAGTAAAACCCTGGTTAGAATGAAATGATGGTGTTTATTTTCTGTCTCTAGCGAAGGAAGGCTTCTAGGTTGAAACCTCTGATGACACCCCAGCTCAGGAGAGAAAGTTAGGCAGGACCATAGCTTCAGTCTAAGAATCCATAATAGTCTATCCTAACACAGCCCCCAAATATTCCCGTTTCATTTCCTTTAATACCAACTGAAGTCAGATTTGTCATTGGAGGAAGAATTTACCAGATTATCAGATTATATTTGAAAGTATTAGGAAAAATGTGTCTTATTTTATGGGACAAGGTGTACTTCACATCATGGATTAACTAGTCTCCCATTTGGGGGTCAAATGTAAAGGAACACAAGCTTTTCAACTTAGAGAAAATGAGCTGAACCCAAGCTGCTCATTGAAAAAGTCAGCCATCACTAGTGCGGTAGCTTTAACTGACATCCACAGACTAAGGGAAAAGGCAGCCACCCACTCCGGCTGGTGGTGGTGTTGCTGTTCTGTCTGTGACCCCATGGACTGCACACCAGGCCTCCCTGTCCATCACCAGCTCCCGGAGCTTGCCCAAACTCATGTCCATTGAGTCGGTGATGCCATCCAATCATCTCATCCTCTGTCGCCCCCTTCTCCTCCTGCCCTCACTCTTTCCCAGCATCAGGGTCTTTTCCAGTGAGTCGGCTATTTGCGTCGGGTGGCCAAAGTATTACAGTGTCAGCTTCAGCATCAGTCCTTCCAGTGAATATTCAGGACTGATCTCTTTTAGGATGAACTGTTTGGATCTCCTTGCAGTCCAAGGGACTCTCAAGGCTCTTCTCCAACACCACAGTTCAAAAGCATCAATTCTTCAGCACTCAGCCTTCTTTATGGTCCACCTCTCTCATCTGTACATGACTCCTGGAAAGACTACAGCTTTGAATGTACGTGTACCTTTGTCGGCTGGTGATAACCTTGACTTTGGATTTTAACTCAGATTCCAAATGGTGACATCATCATTGTTTTTACACACAAGTTGCTGAGAAAATAAATCAGTGGGACAAGTTCTAATTCCCTGTCTATTCTGATTTTTCAGTTTCAGCACTGACCTCAGTAATAAGAGGCATTGCAAGGGCTGGGGAGGCCTCTGCCCGCTCCGTCAGACACACAGGCAGTCCATCAGCTGGTGCAAAGTCGTGGCCAGGGCACAGTGCGCGTCACCTCAAAGCCAGTCTCTGGTCCCCGGCACATCCGCGGGGAAGCCATCCACGCAGATGGCCAGCAGCTTGGCTGACGCTGGCTGCTCGCTTCAGTGGCCCCCAAAGACCCAGGACAACAGTCTCCTTTTCCCACCTGCCACAAACGTTCTCCTCAACCGAGGATGAAGTCACTGTTCAGTTCAGTCGCTCAGTTGTGTCCGACTCTTTGCTACCCCATGAATCGCAGCACGCCGGCCTCCCTGTCCATCACCAACTCCTGGAGTTCACTCAAACTCACGTCCATTGAGTCCGTGATGCCATCCAGCCATCTCATCCCCGGTCGTCCCCTTCTCCTCCTGCCCTCAATCCCTCCCAGCATCAGACTCTTTTCCAATGAGTCAACTCTTCGCATGAGGTGGCCAAAGTACTGGAGTTTCAGCTTTAGCATCATTCCTTCCAAAGAAATCCCAGGGTTGATCTCCTTCAGAATGGACTGGTTGGATCTCCTTGCAGTCCAAGGGACTCTCAAGAGTCTTCTCCAACACCACAGTTCAAAAGCACCAATTCTTCAGCACTCAGCCTTCTTCACAGTCCAACTCTCACATCCATACGTGACCACTGGAAAAACCATAACCTTGACTAGATGGACCTTAGTCAGCAAAGTAATGTCTCTGCTTTTGAATATGCTATCTAGGTTGGTCATAACTTTTATTCCAAGGAGTAAGCATCTTTTAATTTCATGGCTGCAGTCACCATCTGCAGTGATTTTGGAGCCCCCAAAAATAAAGTCTGACACTGTTTCCACTGTTTCCCCATCTATTTCATGAAATGATGGGGCCGGATGCCATGATCTTCATTTTCTGAATGTTGAGCTTTAAGCCAACTTTTTCACTCTCCTCTTTCACTTTCATCAACAGGCTTTTTAGTTCCTCTTCACTTTCTGCCATAAGGGTGGGGTCATCTGCATATCTGAGGTTATTGATATTTCTCCCGGCAATCTTGAGTCCAGCTTGTGTTTCTTCCAGTCCAGCGTTTCTCATGATGTACTCTGCATAGAAGTTAAATAAGCAGGGTGACAATATACAGCCTTGACGTACTCCTTTTCCTATTTGGAACCAGTCTGTTGTTCCATGTCCAGTTCTAACTGTTGCTTCCTGACCTGCATACAGATTTCTCAAGAGGCAGGTCAGGTGGTCTGGTATGCCCATCTCTTTCAGAATTTTCCACAGTTTATTGTGATCCACTCAGTCAAAGGCTTTGGCATAGTCAATAAAGCAGAAATAGATGTCTTTCTGGAACTCTCTTGCTTTTTCGATGATCCAGCGGATGTTGGCCATTTGATCTCTGGTTCCTCTGCCTTTTCTAAAAACAGCTTGAACATCAGGGAGTTCACGGTTCACGTATTGCTGAAGCCTGGCTTGGAGAATTTTGAGCATTACTTTACTAGCATGTGAGATGAGTGCAATTGTGCGGTAGTTTGAGGATTCTTTGGCATTGCCTTTCTTTGGGATTTTAATGAAAACAGACCTTTTTCAGTCCTGTGGCCACTGCTGAGTTGTCCAAATTTGCTGGCATATTGAGTGCAGCACTTTCACAGCATCATCTTTCAGGATTTGAAATAGCTCTACCGGAATTCCATCACCTCCACTAGCTTTGCTCGTAGTGATGCTTTCTAAGGCCCACTTGACTTCACATTCCAGGATGTCTGGCTCTAGATGAGTGATCACACCACCTTGATTATCTGGGTCGTGAAGATCTTTTTTCTACAGTTCTTCTTTGTATTCTTACCACCTCTTCTTAATATCTTCTGCTTCTGTTAGGTCCTTACCATTTCTGTCCTTTATTGAGCCCATCTTTGCATGAAATGTTCCCTTGGTATCTCTAGTTTTCTTGAAGAGATCTCTAGTCTTTCCCATTCTGTTGTTTTCCTCTATTTCTTTGCATTGATCACTGAAGCAGGCTTTCTTATCTCTTCTTGCTATTCTTTGGAACTCTGCATTCAGATGCTTATATCTTTCCTTTTCTCCTTTGCTTTTCACTTCTCTTCCTTTCTCAGCTATTAGTAAGGCCTCCCCAGACAGCCATTTTGCTTTTTTTGCATTTCTTTTCCATGGGGATGGTCTTGATCCCTGTCTCCTGTACAATGTCACGAACCTCATTCCATAGTTCATCAGGCACTCTATCTATCAGATCTAGGCCCTTAAATTTATTACTGACTTCCACTGTATAATCATAAGGGATTTGATTTAGGTCATACCTGAATGGTCTAGTGGTTTTCCCTACTTTCTTCAATTTAAGTCTGAATTTGGCAATCAGGAGTTCATGATCTGAGCCTAACTGTCACTAAATGTAGAGCCGACCCCGACTCTGTCTCCAGCACCGAAAGTGGCAGATCGTCTAAGAAGTCCGACTTCATGAAGAAGCCAGCACTGCGTCCTGAGGAAAACATCGTGTCTAGACTGAGAAGACTGGGCTTCAGTCCCTGGCTTTCATCTGAAGGAAGTGCCCAAGAGAGAAAGCCCAGTGTCCCCTCCAGCACGGGGAGGCTGCGGTCGGTTCTCCGAGGCCAGCCCTGTCAGAGGGTAAACTTACAGGATGTCACTCCTCTTGACCTCACTAACAGAACCACCCCGTGAGGAGGCCAGGGAAGGGATTTCTAGGTCTGAAGCTAGACAGTGGGTTATAAAAGCACCTTTTCAGCTCCGACATTAGAGACTGCTGCTGGCTGAAAGCGGCAGGGTGAGGAGAAGTGAGAACCCACCGTGCCCTGTGTAACGGAGACGGAGGAACCTCCCGCAAGCGCACTGAGGGGAAGGAGATACTCGGTCTGCGGCGCCAGTGGCTCACTTACCGCTAAGGACGGCCTGGCTTGGTGCACGTCACACCGGCCACCAGGGAAGAGGCAGCTCACGGCGGGCTTCTCCATTCCCTCAGTCTCTTATAATCCCCGCCCCGCCCCTTCAACAGCAGCCACGATTTCTGCCGGGTAAAACGATCACGACAGCCCCCTGCAGCGGGCCTGGGCGGGGACGGCTCCCTGCTGACCCTGGACGCGGGGCGGCGCTGCCGGGCCAGGACCCTGGAGCCCCGACCAGCACCGAGGCCCGGGGGACCTGTCCGACGTCACCCGAAAGCAGCCTCCCCACCGAGGCATCTGAAAACGGTCAGCCGGCTGGAAAGAAGCGCAACTGCCGGGTCCCTGGTCCGTTCACGTGTTCTGAAGCGGAAGCGGAACCTCGCGCTCCGACACGCGCGGGCCGTCGGCGCCTGCAGAGCCGGCCGCTGCTGCTCCTGTTTCTCGGCCACATGTGAGCCCTAGCCTCGGGAGGCCAGCCGGGGAGCCGCGACCCCCGCCCGGCCGGGCAGACGCACCCCTGCGGCTCTGCCCGCAGGAGTAGCTTCCTAACCCTCGCGGCCAAAGACCCCGGTTCCCGGAGTTTCCTATTTTAGGCTAAAAGGTGGAGAATAGAAGTTGAAAGGCAGAGTTTCCTAGGAAGTGTGCTGAAGACAGGCGGAGGCAGCGGACACCGCCCTGCGGAGAGTCGGGCTCCGTCCAGCAGTGTCCACTGCGGGGCGACTGGGACATCAGGGCCCTTTTCACAATCAGTGACCCCTCCCGCTGCTTCGCGACTACCAGACCTGGTCCCCAGGGAGCTGCGCGTTTGGCTTCTGTTACACAAGGTTCTTGCCCCTGTTAAAAGTCAAATTTACCTCCCCCTGAGAAAAATCATTCATGCATTAATTGGAAAGATTTTTTTTTTCAGAATCTTTCTGGAAGGTAGACTATCTCAGGGAAAAGAAAGAAAAAACAAAGCCTGGTTTCCTAAGCCTGGGGAGTAGAAGTTACGGGGAGAGACCACAGTCTCCCCCAAAGATGAAACAGAGCAACCGCAAGAGAGGTGCTCAGGCCTCAGTGGGAGGCCCCCTTCCCTGGGCGAGCATTGGAGGAGAACACCCTCCGTGCTTCCACTGGTTCCCCGGGCAGCCTCCAAACCTGCCTCCGGCCCAGCCGAAGTCTCCTCCGCCCAGTTCTCTCGGAGGGGACCCCGAGTCCACTGAGCCCCCCAGGGCACCTTGTCTGTGTCTCTCCCGGGTTCACGCATCTCTGGGCAGGAACGTTACCGCTCCCCTTGCACCCTGGCCGGTACCCTCTGCTGCAGAGCAGAGGCTGGGTGTCGCTTGAATCCCATCCTGAGTGTGTTGATAAAACCGATGGCTGGAAGTGCTGACAAGTTTCGGCAGTCAACACAGGAATCGTTAACTTTCCCCTTAGGTACCTGGCTGACGTAATGAATGACCCCGTGTGTATGATCACCTCCACTAAAGGGTAAATGCTGCCTCCGCATGTGGCGTGTTCTTCCGGCAACAACAATCTGAGTGAACTCGGGAGGCGTCGCAGGAGTGGGTTTGGGGAAGAGGAACGGCCGTCATCCCTGGAGTCAGCCCGGGGAGACAGGACAGGCTGGGGCTTCGGGCCCCGGCTCCTCTGCATCTCCTGTCCCTGCCGTGTTAGATGACGGGCGGCCACTTCTCCGTGGCTCCTGGAAGGTGGGTGCGATCACTCACGCTGGTCCAGCTCAGGGCGTGGACACGCGGTGGTGGAGTGTCCCCGGCCAGCCAGGATGCGGCGCCACACTCTTGGCAGCTTCACATGGTAGAAGCTGACGGTCTCACAGCCCCGAGGCCAGAGTCCAGGGTCAAGGGGGGATGTCCTCCTTCCTGTCCCCCTCCAGCTCCGTGATGGCCACATGGTCATCTTCTGCTGTCCTCGACTGTCTTCCTTCTCTGAGTGTCCATCTCCGGGCCCACACTTCCCCTTTCCATAGCAGCACCAGTCCCGGCTAGCTCTGCAGCGGCCTCACCTCCCAAGGTGAGGTCACAGGCATCCGGAGTCAGAACACAGGCGTCTCTTCTGGGGACACAGTTCAGTCCGTGACAGGAGCTCTCGGCCTGCCTCGATGACACTCTCCCTCCCACCCCCTCTGTGTAGACTGCATCAGCTGTTCTCAAACCCTTGACCCCAAAGCCCTTTGTACTAATCGCTGGAAAACACAGAGCGCTTGTGTCTGCGGATTGTATCTATTGAAGCTTACCATGCTAGAAATTAAAATAGGGATGTGTTCGCTTTAATTAGGCTTCCCTGGTGGCTCAGGCGGCAAAGCCAGGTACCTGCCAGCAATACGGGAGGCCTGGGTTCGATCACTGGGTCGGGAAGATCCCCTGGAGAAGGACATGGCAACTCACTCCAGTACTCTTGCCTGGAAAATCCCATGGACGGAGGAGCCTTGTGGGCTACAGTCTGTGGGGTGGCAAAGAGTCGGACGTGACTGAGCGACTTTACTTTTGCATTAATTAATTACTTTAATCCATTTTAAAATAACTACAATAAATCCTTCGCTAGTGGCAACCAACACACCTGCCAGTGAAGGAGACATGAGAGACGCAAGTTCGATCCCTGGGTCGGCAAGATCCCCTGGAGAAGGAAATGACACCCACTCCAGTACTTTTGTCTGGAGAATCTCATCAACAAAGGAGCCTGGTGGGCTGTAGTCCATGGGGTGGCTTAAAGCCGGACACAACTGAAACACACAGAGTAAACCAATGCACATTCATAGAAACAGCATTTTTATGAAAATGGGATATTTTCCCAAAAATAATCAGTGGGAAGAGTAGCGCTGGTCTCCATTTTGCAAACCTCTCCGAAGTCTTGGCTGAAGAGGACAGCTGGGTTCTCATCTTTCTGTACTCAGGCTGCTGCTGGGTGCCGTTCGGCTGAATCATGTGGAGGAAATTCAGCCTTGTGCAGATGTGTTGCTGGGGAAGCGAGGAGTGTTTGAATAGCTTTTCAGAGAACTGCGGGTGTGCTCCACGGCTCCACCAAGACACAGCCGCGCTTAGTTATGAAATCTGAAGCCGTATCAATAAACTCTTACCCTATGACTGTAACATCCATTGGTTTGTTTTGCCCTCTGAACCCAAGACATTGTATCTCGAGTGCCACTGTTTGGGAATTATTGATGCCCTGTAGGTATGCAGATCTTCCAAAGGCTGGCACATTTTACTAGACAATATTTTTGAAACCCAACACAACTCTCAGCGGAAAAGTCTTCAAGTACCGGAACATCTCAGCCTCTCAGTGGCGGGGATCAGTTTTCCAGATTTTCTAATTTTCACTTGAACATTCAGTTTTTCTTATTGACAATAAATGCTGTCGGTTATTTTCTTTGAAGTGATGTTTTGAGAAAATGTCTGCCTAATGCCCACGTCTGCAGAAGTATTGTTTCCCCATTAAACACCCCTTCATGCAAAAATGAGGCTCTACCAAGAAAAGGCGGTGGTTCAGGTTGCAAACTGAGTTTTCCCCTGAGACAAACGTGGCCCTTCAGAGGGGCTTCGTGCTCACCCCAGCTTTGTCACGCGGGCACTGAGAAGGCGTGGGAGAAGGGTCAGGAGTTAGTAAAATGCACCCTCTTTACTGCTCTGTCCAGAACACTCTTGAGAGGACCTGGCTTTCTTCCCTGCATGGGCGAGGTGCCCAGGGAGGCAAGGTCACTCTGGAGTGCCGATGCCCCGCAGGCTCACCTGCCGCCAGCGGAACCAGGTACGTGAGGAGGGCACCAGGCATCATCTGCCTTTCCTGTGGCTTGCAGCAGGCTGGGCACCTTCCTCAGCGCACACGTGCTGTTTCGTGTCCATCACATCCCGTTTGCCTTATGACGTAAGCGCATCTCATCCCGGGCCTCCCCTGCTCCATTACAAGGTGAGCCCCACAGGGAGGGCGAGGGACCCCGTCCTGAATGAAGACTCCAGCCCTTGACTCAGTGCAGGCGTCAGGACCAGTTAGAGAACTGCGTGGCCCGGGGCGGGGCCGCTCGCGTAAGGGCAGGCCCCTGGGCCAGGGCGGACCACTGAGCGCCAGCCAGGAGGCGGGCCCTGACTTGTGCAAACGGGTCTGATTTTGTGGACACTCTGTCAGCTCTGGGAGACCCCAGGCCTCTGCAGACCGTGCTTGGGGCCCCGCAGGGTACAGGCATCTCGACCACTGCCCGCGGGGAAGTCTGGCCTCGTCCTGCAGGCAGTCTGAGTTTTCCAGCGGGAGTGTTTCCTGCTTAGTTTTCCCTGTGGTTCAGAACAGCTTCCCCCGAGACCACACACACACACACACACACACGCACACACGCACACACACACACGCACACACACCGCCCTTTCTGCAGTGTTAGTGGAGAACCAGGCGCTGTCCAGGCCTCTAGGGCGGCGTCTGTGAAGAGTCACAGAAATGCCTGCCTCACGGAGACGAACTTCCAAGGGGCAGTCAGACTCGAAATGAAAACTGAGAAAACCAGAGGTCTGTTAGAAAAGTCCTTCGGGAACAGTGGCCCAGGCTACAGTGATCGGACCAAGCAGGGTGTCCAGGGTCCCGCTGGGAGGTGTTTGAACAGGGACGGGGCGGGGAGGGAGTGAGCCCGGGGTGTCTGCAGGGGGCAGTGCAGAGGGCAGGGGGCGCCCGCTCGGCCTGGAGGAGCAGGAGCTGGCTGGGGGCGCGGCGGTGTGGGAGCTGGAGTCCGCGGGCCCGGGGAGCCCCTTGCGCCAGCTTCACACCAGCGTAGGGGGTCCCGTCACATCCTGCTGACCTCCTCCTTCCTTCCACCACCCTGGATGCTTCTCGACAGCCTCCATGGGCGGTTCTCCTTCCTGGAATCTTCTAGCTGTCTTGGGGCTCCCGCCCGCGTCACTGCTTCAGGACGAACTTTCCTGTACTGGCTGCCCGTCCTGCAGGACCCCAGCCCACGGTCTGCTCACACTTTCTGGAGGGGTGGGTGGACTGGGGCACGTGATGAATGCGAAGCTTTGGGCCATGTCTGTGTTCCTTGCTAGACTCTAAGCTCTGGAGAGGGAAGGTCACTCCCCGTCCACCCCGGGGCCTCCAGAACGTGGAGTTCTGGGGGTTCAGCCTGGAAATGAGGCAGGACTACCCTGTGCTGACCCAGCTGCCCATGTTGGCTGACGGTGGGCTCCGCACACGAAGAGCCTCACGTTGGGCACCGGTCAGCTGGATTGGGAGATGGGGGGTGAAGTTGGGCTTTAAACGTGCTTCCCTGTTAGGGGTTGAGAGGGGCCTCAGCCGGGAAATGTCCTCCCCCGTCACAGTAGCATCCAAGTCATAACACGTAGGGGCGTGGGTCCCACCACAGCCCCGGCGGCCAGACGCCTGATGTTGGACTGAAACGCTTCCCAGAAGGCGCCTGAAGGGGGTCAGGGTGGATCCCCAAGAAGCCAGCCTTTGTCCCCGTGAGTTCTGCCGCGGTGGAAGCGCAGCCCTGGAGTGCACATTCTGACTCCTCAGTGCTTAACCGCACACGCGTTCAGAGCTTCAGACCTGCTCTTGCCGCCCCTTACCCTGAAATACCCCTCTCTGGGGTGAAGCTGACCGTGGTCCCCGGGCTCCCTGATTGTCCCTCCTACCCTGGGCTAGGAGGAGGGGCTGTGATATGCTGTTACAGGTGGTGAGCAGGCCTGTAAATCTCTAATAGCTGCTAACTACATGCAACCAGGAATACCTGCAGCATCTGTGCTCTATTTCAACCTACAAATCACGTGCAAAGACACAGTGGCCGTCGTGAGGAAATTACATATTGATGCCTGCCACTGTGGTTCAAGAGTGAAGTGACTTTGAAGAGTACGTGCCGGCCACACGTCTCAGAAAGTGCCCCGGGCCTGCGTCCGCACTGAAGTCCCACCCACAGCACCGGCTCGTTACTGTTCTTGGGGGCAATGGCTTTTTCTCCTTCTTTACTCACGGGCGCCTGGTTTCACAGTGGGAAAGAATCCACCTCCCAGTGCAGGAAACGCAGAAGACGCAGGCTCAGCCCTTGGCTTGGGCAGATCCCCTGGAGGAGGAAACGGCCATCCACTCCAGTCCTCTTGCCTGGGAAATCCCACGGACGGAGCAGCCTGGTGGGCGACAGTCCCTAGGGAAGCACAGACTCAGGCAGGACTGAGCGACTGACACACAGGCCTGGCTGCCGGCCCGCCTGGACCTCGGTGGGGCTCCCAGGGAGCCATCCCTGTCGGTTGGTTTCCCACCTCATTTCCAGCACTGAAAACTCATGAAAATAGGTGGGACAAATGGATTGCCAAACACATAGAATGGTATCGTGTTCGGCAGATCTGTCTTTAATTCACACAGTTAGGGAGTCCCCGGGCTCCCTAATTGTCCCTGTAAACTCCCAACATGAGTGATTGAACTATGTGTCAGAGAGACAGGTAAATATCAAGAAACTATCCCTAAGACTCGTTTTGTGGTGTGTGTGTGAATAAATTAATGAGCACCATAAAATAAGATTATGGGAAGGGGTATGTGGCTTTAAATGCACACATTTCTTTCTAGAAGGTACTTACGGAAATCAGTGTGTTAATATATTAAGGATAGTTCCCTAGACTCCTGCTTGTTTTTAGCCAATGAGAGATCATTTCAGAGCGAGTGGTGTGTACCTCATAAGCGTTATTCATGAGCGGTAGTTCTTTAAAAAGGATGCTATCACAGCCGGTGATGTAAATAAATAATTGAATACATTATTAGATGAGGGTGGAGAGACACGTGTCCCATGCAAAGGAATGTGAAACAATTTGTGGAATTTATGCAACTGTTTCACCCTCCCCTCCCTGAGCCTGGGCTGTGCAGGGCGGCTTCCATCCCAGGTGGACAGACAGCAACATAGAAAGACGAACTTGGCAGAGAGCTGGCCCGCACCCTCGGCCAACAGGCGAGGGTGACACCCACGGGGAGGTTAGGGGGACAGGCTCTACCCGACGTGACGGAGGCGAATCGGAGGAACTTGGTGAGTGGGCTGCAGGGCCCACCCCTGAGGGTAGATGACAGGTGGGCTTGAGGAGGACTAAGCTGGGCAGACAGACCCCGTGTGTCCCGACACACCGCCCCGCTCTGGGGCCGTGGGTGGCCTTCACAGAGTCCAGCCCACGTTCCAACCCCGACCACCCATGCTGGTCTTTCAGAAGTTTAAACCTGTTGATTTTGCAGATGGAACGATGAGACCTAATCTTTTTAAATGAGAAAAAAAAAAAATCATGCTTTCTTACATCCTGGACCATTTGCCTTCAAAAAATCACACACCGAGATGATATTAAAAGCAAGAGTTGTTTCACACTCAAAGATGAGCAGAATGACCCGTTATGTATAATTGGTTCCAACCATCCCTCCCGTGACAAGTTTTTACAAGCTGTCTGAAGGCACTTAGGGTAGGAAGAAAAAAGGCTAAGCAACCATCACGCTCTGTGTGGATGCGAGTGGAGTCCCTCCCAGCGTTTTCATTGAGACGGGGCCTAGGACGAGCCCGTGAGGAGACACGGACACACACGGAGGAATCCCCAGCCTTCACCTCCTGCCTCAGCTCACCTTCTCTAAGACCTTTCCGGGACTTCAGAATCTCCTCACTGTGCACAGATCTGACAGCAAGGGGGTTTAAATACCATTATCTTTCTCCATGTACTGGACCTCACATATTAATATTCAGGCCAGGAGCAGTTTAAAATTGCACAGAACAAGCACGCTCGCCAATAGCTCAGTGGGAGGCTGAGTGTAAGTAGCTGCCAATCAACAGGCTGGGCCATTGTGAGCCCAGACAGCCTTAACAACACCCTCGCGGGGTCCCCGTCGCTGCCCTTGCTCCGCGGGGCCTGGAGGAAGCGGGTGGAGGGAGGGGGAGGCCGGGACCCAAACACGGAGCCCGAGGTGGGGCCGGAGGTCCGGGCCAGGCGGGGAGGGAGACGCGGGGCTACAGCAGGTCCCGGAGGCCCCGGGGCCCCTGGGCAGGTACTGCACCCTGCGGCAGCTTCCAGGGGTTCGTAGGCGACGAGGGGCTTGGGGCCTGCAAGCAGGGCGGCCCAGCACAGGCCGGTGCGCCCTGAGGGGTCGGCCGGGGATGGGCCTGCTCTTCCGGGGCCGCGCGTCTCCCGCTCTGGTCTGAGCGGGCAGCGGCCCCAGCCCAGGCCGTGGGAGGCCGGCTGACCGCCTTCCGCAGTGGAGTCCGGCTGGCCTCTGGTTCCACGCAGGCGTCCTGGGGGTCGGGCTTCCCAGGCAGCTTTCCATCCAAACGTGTGGTTGCCCGACTTGGCCTGAAAAGAACCAGCAGGACGGGGAGGCTGCACCGCGCGGCCCCGCCTGTGGGCGCAGGTCACACGGTCTCAGTGACCGCGGCACGGCGCAGTGAGGGGCACAGCGCGCCCTGCCGTCCCCAGGGAGCCACCGCGTGTGAGTGTGTGTGTGTCCTCCCGAAACACACGCAGCTCTGACCACAAGCAGCAGCGGTCCTGCCTGGGGTCAGTTTCTACCAAAAATGACACCCATCACCTGGGCTGGCACCCCGGGGAGACGCCCCGTCACCAAGAGCCCGGGGAGAGGGGAGCAGCGTGGGGAGACTGGAGGGGAGGGTGGCGGGGGGACCCCCAGCTCTGAGCAGGGCGGCGGTGGGGGGTGTTCAGGACGAGCGGAAGCTGAGTCCGGCGGGCTGGAGGGAGCCGGCCACCAGGACGCTGAGGACGCGATGCCAACCTGTGATAAGGGAGATGGTGGCACACCGAGTCCTGCCTCCCCCAGGTGAATGTGTGAAAGAGCTCGCCTCCCCAGGCGCTGGTGCGGAAGAAGTGCGCTCGGCTTTGGGAAGCCTCTGAGGGGTGGGGTTGTGAGCCGCCCCCCGGAGAGCAGCAGCAGCTGAAACGCTGCTTGCCATGGTCGCGGCCTCTTTACTAGGTGGTCAGCGGCCAGCATGGGCGTCCAGGCGTGGACGGGGCGGGGGCAGGAAACAGCTTCCATGGTAGTCCAGGTGGCCCAGCCGCGTCCTCTGATGCCCTCAGTCCCTCAGTGGACAGGCACGTCTGGACGGAAGGAGGCGAGGCAAGCAAAGTCCCATGCCCACGGGGCTTCTGTCTCAGGGCCAGGCTGGCCAGCCTGGCAGCCATAAGCGAGGACCTGAAACTGGAAATGATCACACTCCAGTTGCACGGAAAGTCCCGCCCCCGCCCCCATTACCAGCTCTCTTGCCGGCAGGCGGCACAACAAGCAGAGAGAGAGCGCGGCCCCAGCCCCGGGACGTCCTCTCAGCGGGGCTAATCTCAGTGTGTGGGTGAGCATGCCGGTGTAGGTGTGGCGTGTGTTGTCACTGTGCACGTCTGTGTACGTATGGACGAGCAGAAGGGCGGTCGACAAGCTCGTGTGCGACTTGGGCTGAGCAGAGAGAAGAAAGGACGGCACGCCGTCTTTGGAGGGGCAGAAAGTCGGGATGTAATTTAGCCACAAACGCGGGGCTCTGGACGCCCCCTCCCAGCCCAGTCACGAGAGTGCCAGGAAGCAAGGGTTTAGACGGTGCAGAGGGGCTCGCTGCACTTTCCAAACACTCATGTCAAGTCCGGGTGGGCGGCCCCCATGAGCCAGCGTCACTGTGGACGCTGAGATTCACAGGGAACAGCCGCTCAGCTGGGCGCCGGGCTCGCAGGTTTGGGCTCTGACGCACTGGGGGCAGGGCCTCTGCCTCGGGGATGCCCTCTAACTTCACTTGCCATCACGATCACGAACAAACCCTGCTGGCCTTGGCCAAGGCCTCGGGCGGGCTCCCTGGTTTCCCAGCTGCTTCCTTGCCTTGCAGGGCTGCACAGCACCAAAGCTGCCCTGCGTCTTACCGCCCATTCTGGGATCTAAAGTAACAACTCCACATAATTGTGACACCTCCAAAACAAGAAACACGTTGCCTCTGCTTTTATCAGATACGTGCTAATTAATCCAGCTACAAACGCAGCGCAGTCGCTGAGCCCGGAGGCAGGGACAGAGCTGCCTGTCCCACCTGCCGGCCGGCAGTTTACCAACGCAGCTCAACTTTCCGCAGCATGGCCAACAATCGGGAAATCTCCACGCTCCGCAAACGGTTCTCACCCCCAGCCCCCAGGCGAGCCACTCGCTGTGATCACTTTAGTGTTAAGTTCCAACCAAATACACACATACAAGCACCCCCAAATTCCACACATGGGCACCTGACCCAGACACACACGTTGCCACCGGAAAAAGTACAGTTTCATTTGCAGAATGTCATCTATTCATCACTTTTATGCCTCCGATGTGGCTCTGGGAGAACTTATCTGCACGAACAGAACAGATAATGAGTCTAAAATAATAATCCTGGGGAAAGAGGCACACACCCTCCTGAACGCTTCCTGCAGTTTCCAGCTCCCTCTCCACCCCTGCATATGTTGCTGGCACCTCTCGCTTTGGTGTTAAATTGCGCTTGTTCTTCTGCGTTTGCCTCTAAGGCTGTGCGCGGGTCTTGCCCTCCTACGGGGGCTGCGCGTGGTGCAGGCTTCAGCTCCCTGCTGGGGCCTCGAGTCTGCTCAGGAGCCAGGGGACTTGGCTCAGCTCCTGACTTTGGCACTAAGTTGTGCGTGGCCGTCAGAAAACTGCTTTGCTTCCTGGAACCTCAGCTTCCTCGTCTGTTGCTCAGGGGTGCTGGCAATGCTGAATGGAGACCTAGATTTGACGAGGACTGAATGAGCCAACAGATGCAAAGAAAGAGATGGGTCCTTGGCACAGTGATTCTGCGATCAGTTCAGCTCAGTCGCTCAGTCGTGTCTGACTCTGCGACCCCATGAACTGCAGCAAGCCAGGCCTCCCTGTCCATCACCAACTCCCGGAGCTCACCCAAACTCAAATTGTGCTTATTTCTATTAGTTAGGATGGAAACTTGATCTTACACTTTTTGTATCATTAACATTAGCAGTTGCACTGAATTTATATCAGATTGCTTTAAAATTGTTTTTATTTAGCTTTGAGCATGCTTCCTATTTTCAGCTGATTTGGTAATCAGCCTGAACACTAAATTACCTGCCAGCTCCTGACTCCATATACACACCGTGTTTCAAACACACCAAACCGGAGGTTCAGACATGGACACAGGCTTTTCTCTCCACCTGAAAAGACTTTCCAAGCCTTCCTTGCCTCAAAATCCAGTTTGAAGGCACCTTCGTTGGGGAAATGCTCTCTGGAGAGCTCATGCAGAAGGGAGAGTTCCTTCTGAAATGTTCTAGAATGTGTTCAAGCTGCTCTGACACCACAAACCATACACAGGTCACGTGCGTATCATCCCAATTTACATATGTTTCCCAGGCAGCTCAGCTGGTTAAGAATCCTCCTGCAATGCAGGAGGCCCGGGTTTGATTCCTGGGTCGGGAAGTTCTCCTGGAGAAGGGATAGGCTACCCACTCAAGTATTCGTGGGTTTCTCTGGTGGCTCAGATGGTAAAGAATCTGCCTGCAAAGCAAGAACCTGGGTTCAGTCCCTGGGTCCAAAAGATCCCTGGGAGGGCATGGCAGCCCACCCCATTA
Source organism: Budorcas taxicolor (assembly GCF_023091745.1). Lineage (NCBI taxonomy): Eukaryota > Metazoa > Chordata > Mammalia > Artiodactyla > Bovidae > Budorcas > Budorcas taxicolor. The sequence goes on along the minus strand of NC_068921.1, from coordinate 86,051,822 downwards.
CTCTTGCCTGGAGAATCCCCAGGGACAGAGGAGCCTGGCGGGCTACAGTCTGCGGGGCTGCAAAGAGTTGGATCCGACTGAATGGCTAAGCATAGCACTCCCCTTGATTGGAAACCCCTGAACCAAGGACCGTGGGGCTGCCACGGAGCACATCTAGGAAACGCTCTGAAAGACTGATGGGGAAGAGCAAAGCTCAGAGCAAGCACAGCCATCGCTGCCTGCTGAGGCTGTGCGTGGTCAGTCAGCCCGGGAAAGGCCAGAAGGCCTCTAGCCGCTCCCAGCCCTGCCTCCCAGGACCTAGCCATGCCCTGGGTGGTATCCGCCAGCTATCTAAATACAACATCCCATATGACACAGGCATTACCGAGGTGTCTCTAGCTTTCCAGGGGCATGCAGAGGGTCTGCGTCTGCAAGCCCCCTGCATGAACAGCACATGTGGCTGGGTCAGGATCTGTCAGCCACTGACAATGAAGCTAAGGAGAAGCGGTTTCGAGCAGGAGGAATTAGCCACGTGCAGAGGGGCACACCTCCAGGGACAGGCTGGCACAGGGGCTGTGTGCTGGCTCACTTCTCTCAATCCTTCATGAGTAGCTTGGCTTCAGACCCACTGCTTAGCACAGGGAAGAGGACGGGGCCAGGACGGGGCCAGGAGGTGGCCCAGCTCCTCCCTAGCGGAGACCAGGCTGTGGAGAAGATTGAGAAAGATCCCCAACCCCTTCTCTGCATTTCTGGGTCCAAGACATTCTGGAGACTGAAGTCTTCTCCTGCTGTGGCTCACTGGTGGCAGATGAAGGCCACCAGCTCACAGGGCAGCAGGACCTCCAGCTATGCGGGGCTGTTTATGGTCCTTCCCTACGAAGGCGATATGTTTTAATGTAGAAAGGTTACTGTGCTTGATTACAAAATGACATCCAGAGGCTGTGTGATATGAAGGCGTTAGTTCCTCAGTTGTGTCCGGCTCTTTGCAACCCTATGGACTACAGCCTGCTACACTTCTCTGTCCATGGGCTCCTCCACGTAAGAATACTGGTGTGGGTCGCCATTCCTTTCTCCAGGGGATCTTCCCCGCCCAAGACTTGAGCCCAGGTCTCCTGCATTGCAGGCGGACTCTACCATCTGAGCCCCCAGGGAAGCCCATTGAGCTGTATGTGGTGCATACATGCATATGTGTAGACAATATACAGACGGATTATTTTGAAACCTAAAAATTCCAAACTCTAAAACACATCTGCCTCCATGGGTTTTGGCACAAAGGTTGGTGGGCCTGGGGTTAAGTCCTGTTTTGGGGACCCCTGTGAGGGACACCAGGGTGTGGCAGGGGGTGAGGCACCTCAGGAGAGTCAAGGTGATAGGCGTGTCTGGGTGACTTGTCGGGAGGCGGGAGTCACCGAGGGGCTGTGTCTACAAACCCTCTGGCTGGGTGGTGGGAACAAGATGGGGACAGGGGCCTGGGGGAAGCTCTGCAGAAACCACCCCGGGACAGCCCCTCCCTGAAGCCCCCCTCTTGGCTGGTGATGGGGCAGCTCTTCCCAGCAAGAGGCCGAACTGGAGGGTGGACTGGCCTCGGCTCTGACCTGCACAGAAGTGACCCTGAGCCAGTCCCAGGACCCCAGGGCGCTGTGTGCATCTCTCCTCATCCTTGACCTTCTGCCCAAATACTTGTGAGCTGCCGGACCACCAGGCTGGTGGCTGAGAGGCCAGGGAACTGAGTCTATGTCAGCATGTGTCCCGGCCAAGGCTGCAGGTACGGGGGAGAGCAGGTCTGAGCACAGACGTGGGCGAAGAGACCTTCGCCCACCACCACGTAGACCCCCAAAGTGCAGAATGTGGGTGAGGGGACCTTCGCCCACCGCCACGTAGACCCCCAAAGTGCAGAACACGGGCGAAGGGACCTTCACCCACCACCACGTAGACCCCCAAAGTGCAGAACGAGGGTGAAGGGACCTTCCCCCACTGCCACGTAGACCCCCAAAATGCAGAACACAGGCGAGGGGACCTTCGCCCACCGCCACGTACACCCCCAAACTGTAAAACGTGGGCGAGGGGACCTTCCCCCACCTCCACATAAACCCCAAACTGCAGAACTGCGAGTGAACCAGACGATTGTCCTCTTAACCCATGAAACGTGGGGATGGCTGCTAAGTGTGGGGTGCTACCCGGTATATATCCAGGAAAGGAGGAGACAAAGAGAAGAGCCCGCAGGCACCACCAGGCCTATCCCGGTCAGGACACCTGCGCCCACGAAGGATGACCCGACGCTGGCTCCCGCCCCGCCCACGTCTGAGGGCAGAGAGCCCAGAGCTTGTCACAGTCCCAGGACCTCATTGTTCCTCCGTCTGTGGCTACCACAGTAGGATTCCTTGCGATTCCTCTGAGAGACAGGAGGCTGGGGTTTTCTCTGTGTATCTGATTACCAGGTTTAACCAGGAAAGAAGAAACTGAATGGTCATAAATTGTCCCACGAGAAGACATTCCCAGGCCATGAGGCCACCAGTCCCCAGAGAAGCAGACAGCTGTCATTGGAAAGACACACACTGCTTTGTTCCAGTTCTGACTGCAGTCTGGGACCTGAAACAGTTAGCGCCGTGGAAACCTTTGCTTCTTCTCACATTGCAGGCTGAGTGCACCTTCCCACAGCACAGTGACGTAGGGAGAACAAGCTGAGAGCCTCGGTGGCTTGTCGGGACGCCTGGGCATCTAGTACCATCTAGTGCCGCTGATGAGACAAAGGGCTGCTTCCCTTATCCCTGCAACAGGACCCCAGGGTTTCCCCTGCACTTCCTGTGTCCCTGCACTGAGGTCCCTGGGTGTCCCCCTGCACTTCCTGTGTCCCTGCACTGAGGTCCCTGGGTGTCCCCCTGCACTTCCTGTGTCCCTGCACTGAGGTCCCTGGGTGTTCCCCTGCACTTCCTGTGTCCCTCCACTGAGGTCTCTGGGTGGTCCCTGCACTTCCTGTGTCCCTGCACTGAGGTCCCTGGGTGTCCCCCTGCACTTCCTGTGTCCCTGCACTGAGGTCCCTGGGTGTCCCCCTGCACTTCCTGTGTCCCTGCACTGAGGTCTCTGGGTGGTCCCTGCACTTCCTGTGTCCCTGCTCTGAGGTCCCTGGGTGTTCCCCTGCACTTCCTGTGTCCTGGGGAGCACCCAGGTTGTTATGTGGAGTCAGGCAGGACTAGGCCATCCTCGGGAGCTGCCCCTACTTTGTGATCTTGGAGAAAGTGAAGCCCAGCAGTCTTTCCACCTTGTGATATAGAGGGACTCCGCCCAATGCCGCACCCTGTAGGCAGTGCTGGCTTTGACATTTGCTGGGCACGTGACTTTGAAAAGCTACCCAAGCTCTCCAGGTCTCTGAAATCGCATCTTACAGTGGGGATAATAACAGCAAGTGTTTGCTGGCTCTTGTGAGGATTAAAGGAAATTGAGTAAACTCTGAGAGCAGAGGTTTTGTCTAGTTGTTCACTTAGGTACTTGAGCAGGCCTGGCACATAGTAGGTGGTCAGTAGATATTTGTTGACTGAGTGTATACATTATAGCCATTGTACCCGGCCTACATTAGTAAATGCATAGGTACGTGCGGCCTCACGCGAGCGCAGCCCCGTGCCGTCAGCGTTCGGTAAACATTAGCTGCTGTTACATCCACTATTACTATCATTAGCCACTTTGCCTCATGGGGCTGCTGGGAGGATGTGTGAAACACACAGGCTTCCCTGCTCTGCTGAGCAATATTCCAAGGTCAAGGAGGAAAAGCGGTCCACAAATACAAATTATCACTGTCAGTCTCAGCCGCGTTTCTCAGAGTCCCACTCTGGGCACATTATTTACTCTGTCATGAGGCAGGGCTTTGCTTTTGGTCGGGATGCTGTGAATGAGCGCCTGACCCGAGGAAACGGGCAGATCTCACACTGCGGGGGACGTCGTGGCGGCTCCTGGTTCCCCAGACGCGCTGGCTGTGTGCTCAGTGGGTGCAGACGTCTCAGTGCCCAGTTGCTCTACGCCCAACACAGGGGAAACCTGCTCAGTACGGTTCCCCAAGACCTCCTCCAGCCCGGAGGGCGTCGAGAGGCTTGTTCCAGCCCGGAAGAAGGCCTTCGCTGCCTGCTGTCTACCTGCTGGCTTCTTCCAGCGGTCAAGCCCCAGGTCAAAGGTTGCCTTCCCGCTCACCCCACTGAGATCATGAGGGCCTGCTCCTGCCCGCGACTCTGGGTGGCGTCCCCAGCTGCCCACCGGATTGCCCTTCTGCAATCCTCTTGACCTCCGTCTTGGCCTCTCCTGAGGTGAGACTGCAGCATCCTGGGCAGCCCAGTGTCGCTGGGCCTAAAGCAGGACGGACGAGGTGGGCCTGGGAACGGATGTTTATGGAATGCCTGCAGACTGAATGTGAAACAGACCTAACACTGAGCAGAACTTGGGTCAGGCATGAAGCAGTCAGGCTAGGAATCAAATGAGAAGCATCGCCCTCCGGGGGACCATGACAGCCACCACCCCAGGGCTCTGCTGGCCTGTCCCTGGCACATAAAAAGGACAGCATTTGGATGGCAGATTTGGGTGAACAGCTGAGTTCCCGGCCACCCCCGCAGCTGCTTGAGGCCCATCTTTCTGGGCACGTGCAACCATCCGTGGCCCCTGTCACCCAGGCTGGACAGCTTGGCAGTGGGCCAGTCCCTTCCACTCAGAGTTACAGAGAGGAGAGTCTATGTCCCCAGGCAGATGGTGATAAGCCTTGTACAAATTGCTGTATATTCTGATGGGAGAAAGCCACATAGGAGAGTCAGGGGTAACAAGAAAGATTTGATGGGCTTTCTGAGGACCTCCCTGGCCCACTGTGCTGGTGGCGGGAGCTTACAGTGATCCTGACAGGTGACGGCAGGTGCACGTGTGTAGAGAGTCAGGCCTCGAAGTCTTGGCCATAGCTGGCCCAGATCAGAAACAGAGATTTCAGATGCCCTGGATCTGTTATCCTAAGCGGTGTAGCCAGGACCACAACAGGCTCCGTAAGGAGCACTGAAAACTTACTTTCATTGAATAAAATTTTGACAGCGTCACCTACAACCTCAGAGTCTTAGGGAGTCGCCTGTGAGCAGGCTGGCTTGGTAGGAGGCATTCACTGGGTCCCATGTGAGGCTCTCTGTGGTCGTATGAGTCTGATAAGTCAGCTGGAGCGGCAGAGCTGTGCTGAGATGCTGGCTACCTGGGGTCAGCGTCTCCCGGGGGAAGGGAGAGAAGCAAGTCTACACTTTCCCTTTAAGCAAGTCAAGGGCAAGTGAGCTTCTCTATCTCCTGTTGGTGCAGAGGGTCTCGGTGACGATCACCCAGTGATGTGCCTCCTTGGTGCATCTGGGCTCTCAGATTCTAACAACTGAGAGCCTGAGTCAGATATGCTTGGGTGTGCTCCGTCCCTCAGTCACATCCGACTCTGTGCGACCCCAAGGACCGCAGCCGGCCAGGCCCCTCTGTCCATGGGATTCTCCAGGCAAGAATACTGGAGTGGGCTGCCGTTTCCTTCTCCAGGGCGTCTTCCCAACTCAGGGATTGAACCCGCGTCTCCTGCGTCTCCAGCATTGGCAGGTGGGTTCTTTACCACTGGCACAGCCTGGGAAAACCGAGAGCCAGACACCGTGGGCCGAGTTGCATCCCCAGAAGACAGGTGGAGTCCAGACCCCAGAACACGGCCTATTTGGAGGGGGGGTCTTTGCAGAGGGATCTGTTAGGATGAGGTCGCCCTGGAGCCGGGCGGACCCTCATCCAATAGGACTGGTGTCCTCATGGAAAGAGGGACACAGGGACACAGGGACACAGACACCAGGAGAAGATGGCCCGTGTGGACAGAGACAGTGAAGCCTGCAGAGCAGGGGCCTCGGGTCACCGCCAGGAGCCTCCGGGGAGACCCTCCTGAGCCCCCAGGGAGCAACCAGCCCTGCCCAGACCTGCGTCCAGAGCAGGGAGTAAGGGCACTGCTGCTGTTTCTAAGCTGCTTGGTTCGGTGCTGGGCTGCAGAGGCCAGGAAACACTGACCACGTGGAGAAGGGAAGGCCACCTTGTTGACCCCCGGGTTGCCTCTCCCCAAACCCCCGACCTGCACTTTCAGGATGGGGTGTCTGAGTTCGGGGCACCCCGCTGCCTTGGGCGGAGCAGCTGTGGACTGAGGGTGGCCCTTGCACAGCAGCACAGTGACCCTGTGGAGGGAGGGGGCAGAAGCCCTGTCTCTTCCCGGACGGCTCCCCAGATGGGGGCTGGGTGCAGCGGGCAGGACGCGCTCCACTTTCCAAAGGTGCTGTCCACACAGTGTCCCCGGAAATGTCTCAGGACAGCAGCTCGTCACCTACAAGGCCCCCAGCGACAGCAGGGTGAGCCTGAGGCCTGGGAGGTGGCCTGTGCTCAGGATGCTCCGGAGTCCCCGGAAGCCACGTGCTTTCCCTGCTTCTCTGTCCGGCCTAAAGCACAGGCAGGCCTTTCTCTGCCTTTTCCGACACAGCAGCACACCGTGAGCTAAGCACGCCTGGGACATTCCCACCCAGTAGGCAAGCCCTGGGTCTGCGTCCGTCCCTGTGGTGACCTGCACTTGGTCCCCGGGAACCAAGAGTTGGGATGAGGCTGGAGCTGCAGGTCATTTGGGGGCAGGGCTCACGGTTCTGGAGTTAAATCCGTAAGGAAAGGCAATCCCAGTCTGGTCAAGATTAGGTGGGGAGGAACAGCTCAGCATCACCCTCGGGCGTCCAACCGGGCGCGGGGTCACTCAGCACCCTGGGGTAAAGTCTGGGCACATTCCCAGGGCGGGGGGGCGGTTCGTGTGCTCATTGCCTGGCTGGGAAGAATGGTTGGGTCCTGTGTGAAGTGTAACACGGTCAAGACATGATTATTTTTTGGGAAATCAATAAACTTCGCAGTGCACGTCTTATAGCCTTTATAGGCGACTTAACTGCAGGCGGTATGCCAATGCAGGAGACTCAGGAGATGCAGGGTCGATCCCTGAGTCTGCAAGACCCCGGAGAAGGGGATGACAGCCCACTCGGGGATTCTTGCCTGGAGAATCCCATGGACGGAGGAGCCTGGAGGGCTACAGTCCACGGGGTCACAGAGTCAGACACGGCTGAGCTCACAAGACACAGTTGTTGATTCAGCTGGTTCTTGGGTCTTATAAACTCTAACCATCCAGCATTCCACTGCAACACCCAGACATGAGCATGTCTTGAGAAGGATTCCCTCCAGAGCTCTGTGTTGCCATTTACCTCTGCCTCTCTGGAACAGCCACATGCCTTTAAAAATAGACTTTCAACCTAGAAAAGCACCACTATGTCATTTGTTCTTATCCATATAGGAACACAGGCAGTATGCCAGGCCTACAAGAAATCCAGTCCATAAACTTGTGATATGTGTGCTATAAGAGAAATGCTATTCTCCAAGTTGTTAGAATAAAGATACAATTCACTATAAAATTAATCTAAATGTGATTTAAAATTTCTTTAATGATTCAGAAGATTCTGCAGAACGTGCCACTCCTCGGAGTTATCAATATCCTCATCAGTATATTATACTCTACACAAGAATAAAGAAAGAAAAGCAACGCCAAAGAAAGTTCAAACTACTGCACAACTGCACCCATCTCACATGCTAGCAAAGTAATGCTCAAAATTCTCCAGGCCAGGCTTCAACAGCATGTGAACTGTGAACTTCCAGATGTGCAAGCTGGAAGCAGAAAAGGCAGAGGAATCAGAGATCAAATTGCCAACATCTGCTGGATCATCAAAAAAGCAAAAGAATTCCACAAAAACATCTACTTCTGCTTTATTGACTCTGCCAAAGCCTTTGACTGTGTGGATCACAATAAACTGTGGAAAATTCTCCAAGAGGTGGGAATACCAGACCACCTGACCTGCCTCTTGAGAAATCTGTATGCAGGTCAGGAAGCAACAGTTAGGACTAGACATGGAACAACAGACTGGCTCCAAATAGGAAAAGGAGTATGTCAAGGCTGTATATTGTCACTCTGCTTATTTAACTTATATGCAGAGTACATCATGAGAAACGCTGGGCTGGAAGAAGCACAAGCTGGAATCAAGATTGCTGGCAGAAATATCAATAACCTCAGATATGCAGATGACACCACCCTTATGGCAGAAAGTGAAGAGGAACTAAAAAGCCTGTTGATGAAAGTGAAAGAGGAGAGTGAAAAAGTTGGCTTAAAACTCAACATTCAGAAAATGAAGATCATGGCATCTGCTCCCATCACTTCATGGGAAATAGATGGGGAAACAGTGGAAACAGTGTCAGACTTTATTTTGGGGGGCTCCAAAATCACTGCAGATGGTGACTGCAGCCAAGAAATTAAAAGATGCTTGCTCCTTGGAAGAAAAGCTATGACCAACCTAGACAGATATTAAAAAGTGGAGACATTCTTTGCCAACAAAGGTCCATCCAAGCCAAGCTATGGTTTATCCAGTAGTCATGTACAGATGTGAGAGTTGGACTATAAAGAAAGCTGAGCACTGAAGAACTGATGCTTTTGAACTGTGGTGTTGGAGAAGACTCTTGAGAGTCCCTTGGACTGCAAGGAGATCCAACCAGTCTATCCTAAAGGAGACAGTCCTGAGTGTTCATTGGAAGAACTGATGTTGAAGCTGAAACTCCAATACTTTGGCCACCTGATGGGAAAAGGAATGGTTGAAGGTGGGAGGAGAAGGGGACGACAGAGGATGAGATGGTTGGATGGCATCACCGACTCAATGGACATGAGTCTGAATAAGCTCTGGGAGTTGGTGATGGACAGGGAGGCCCCAGTGTGCTGCAGTCCATGGGGTCGCAGAGAGTCAGACATGACTGAGCGACTGGACTGAACTGAAGAATAAAAGCCCCCAGTGAATTGGGGGTTTAGCTTGCGGATTACTAGATCCAGTTTGTTTTTTCTTTCTTAAATAATTAGCTCAAGAAGCGTCATTAAGAGCTCCTGCTGCCGTTCAGCCGCTCAGTCGTGTCCGACTCTTTGCGACCCCACGGACTCAGCACTACAGGCCTCCCTGTCCTTCAGCATCGCCCAGAGTTTGCTCAAACGCATGACCATTGAGTCAGTGATTATTAAGAGTAGCCATTAGAAACCGTTTACTCTGCAGATTGGTTATATGTTGACACTAATTTTCGAGGTTTAAAAATGAAAGAAATAGAAGTGAAGACAAAATCTGAAGAGAATGTGGTCTCTGGGGGCTGGGTGAGACAGTCTTTGGGTGGAAAATGTCATAAGATTGTGGTATGCGATTTCTTTCAATAAAGATTGCCTGGAGAAAGCACAGATGGAAGAAGCCCGGTAACGAGGCTCTGACTTCACGTCTGACTATGACGTCGGCTTGGTGTTTCTTGTAAGACAAGTCACTGAGTGCTCTCAGCACGTCTTTATCTGCAGTAACAACTCTAAACAACCTCAGATGTTTGCTGGCTGTCAGCCCCTTCTGCAGGGCCTTGGACGCCTCGCTTTAACGGACCATTTGCCGGTCACCTCGAACACATTGCCACCCCGAGTCGTGGCCAGCCTCTCCCAGGAAGCTGGCTTCCCCGTGGGCCTGACCGCTGCAGTGACCCAGCCAGCATGGGAGTGCCGGGCCCCTTCCCTGCCCTCCTGTGTGCAATGTGCCACGTTCCCCGGGGCGGCCCTGGGCTGCGGGTTTAGAAATCGATTAGAGCTGAGATGGGCTGAGCTGTGAGAACACGCTCCACAGCCACCTCTGCAGGGCATGGCTCGCTCGTTCGGCCGGAGAAGGCTCTGCCTGCGGAATTAATGGGGAGCCCACGGCGATGCCTGCGGGGCCCACGGGCGCCCTGCCTGAGCCTCGGACGCAGCGTCCAGGCCTCCTGTAGGTGAGCCAGCAGCGCCCGAGAGGGCAAGACAATTAAACCTCTGTAAGTTTGTGCAGCACTTCGAGGAGGAAAGGCACTATATAAATGCTAAGTGTTGTTATCACAGGGCAGAGGAAGGACAGAGACGACGAATGCTAAGAGAGAAGGCCCTGCACGATAGAGCGCCCAGGCAGAGCGGAGCGAGATTATCTCACACCAAAGTTTAAAAAGTTTAAAAAAAAATAGGTAAGAAAGCCAGGCTCAGAAATGAAAGGGAGGCTCCAGGAAGTATTAAGATAAATTATGCGATTTAATGCAACTTGAGGGAGTCGGAGGTCACCGAGAGACAGTGCGGACTCTGGAACATGGTTGTGATAATTAATTCCTAAAAAAAAAATCAACTAATACTTTCTCTCATCGTTCACGAAGGGGGCTGGAATGGGGAGGGCATGAACATGTCTTGCGGGAGGAGCGAGGATGGTGAGGAACCCAGGATCCTGTCGACACGGGAGATCCAGAAGGGAGTGCCTGCGGAGGGGCGGGTGCACCCACGCTTGAGCCTGCAGGTAAAGGGCAGGGAGACTGCAGGCTGAGGCTGCCAGGAGTGACCCCAAGCACATTGTACATCTAGGGCTTCACGAGGACAATAAGGAACAGGGACTTGTTTATTCCCTAGTGGATACAAAGGGCTTTGGAGCTTCTGACCGAAAAGATGGTGTGCTCAGAGAAACACACAGACACGGAGCAACACATTGGAGCCAAGCTCTGGGGCATCTGCTCGTTGGTATCCTTTTTTAAGATTTTTTTTTATGAGGATCATTTCTAAAGTCTTCATTGCATTTGTTACTATATTGATTCTGTTTATGTTTTGGTTTTTTGGCCAAGAGGCTTGTACTGTCTTAGCTCCCCAACCAGGAATTGAACCCACACGTCCCACAGTGGAACGTGAAGTCTGAAGTACTGGACCACCAAGAAAGTCCCTCACTGGTGTTCTTGAGGCAGCTTAAGAGTCACCTTAGGGAAAGATGCTGCTGCTGCTGCTGCTGCTAAGTCACTTCAGTCGTGTCCGACTCTGTGCAACCCCATAGACGGCAGCCCGCCAGGCTCCCCCGTCCCTGGGATTCTCCAGGCAAGAACACTGGAGTGGGTTGCCATTTCCTTCTCCAGTGCATGAAAGTGAAAAGTGAAAGTGAAAAGTGAAAGTGAAGGCCCTCAGCGGTGTCTGACTCTGTGCGACCCCATGGACTGCAGCCCGCCAGGCTCCCCCGTCCCTGGGATTTTCCAGGCAAGAGTACTGGAGTGGGGTGCCAGTGCCTTCTCCAAGGGAAAGATGACCTGGTGAGAAACAACGGACAACGCGATGTTCCGAGGGCGTCTTGCTCAGTGCCTTATCACACAGCACGCGGCGTCATAAACTCTTCCGTCGGTTTGTTCTGAAGACGTGAAAGAAAAGAAAGTAGCAGAGACTAGACTTGGGAGGCCAAGTCCCTGGATCATCAATCGCTCATCTGGAGACTCAGTGCCCTCGAGGTGGATGACGCGGGCAAACACAGCGTCCACCGGGAGCAAAACAGACATGTGGGACGCTGACGGTCTGCAGGGACGGCAGGGCGGGCAGGGCCGGTCCAGTCCAGGGGAGGAGACACTTGCAGCGGGGAGGACACGAGTGACGAAATCCGCTGGATGGGGCGAGCAGACAAAAGTAGAGGCGAGGGGTCCGTGTCACTCAAAGGGACGGTTGCGAGTCGGTAAGTGGGGAACACAGTTGAGGAGGGAGAAAGGAAAGAGACTGAGATGAGGGACAGAAATTGCGAAAGGGCAGGTGGCCGAAACGGTGACAGGCGCACGGTGGCCGTGAACGGACACGGAGATGGAGACAGAGATCAGGCGTGTCATCAGCGGGACGAAGACGTCAGACCAGCAGCGGGGGAGCGAGCGCTAAACCGCAGGAGGACGCCGGCCGGCGCCGCCGCGCTGTGGGCAGGGCCACGCTGCGCACCGTGCGCGCGGCTCCACGCAGGTGCGCGCGGCTCCACGCAGGTGCGCGCGGCTCCACGCAGGTGCGCGCGGCTCGGAGCCCTCTGATCTCAGCGTGTCACGCGAACAGAGGGCGTGCAGGCCAAGGCCCGGGGTTGGCAGGGGAGCCCCCGTGCCGAGGAAGGAGGCGGTCGAGAGAGACTCCCGTTGGGAGAGTGACGAACCTCGATTTGTATTTGTACACAAATCGCGCCCCTTTGGGATCCTGACCCTTATCAGCTCAGGATCTGGCCGCTCATGTCTGCGAGGGGGCCGGCACGCCTGCCCACTCGTCTCCGGCGACGCGGATTCTGGGTCCCGGTCCTCCCGCGGGAGCAGAGTGGGCAGGGGCTTGGACGCCCGGGGAGCGCGAAGCCAGCCTCCTGTGCGCGGCTCCTTCAGAAAAGAGCAGGCCGGCCGCCTGCGGTCGTTGACGCGTCCCTGCAGCAGAAGTCCCAGCGCAATCTCTCTGCCGGCCCGCCAAAACCTGCATCCCTTGAAGGTCGACGCCAACCGCACGGCATCCGGGAACTGGTCCCTCCTCAAATAAGGGGCCCTCCTGTGTTCACGGGGGTCTAGAGCCCGTCCTGTCAGCCGCAGCTGCTCGACCACATGTGTGTCTGACGCGCTGCCGTTCTGCTTTCGCTGGCTCATCTTGGTTTGGTCAGCTTCGTCCCTTCTCAGCTGCCAATGTCTCTGGCCTCCCAGGAGCCCCTCCCTTCCTCCCATCCTTCCCTCCTTCGCACTTACCTACCTCTATTTCCTTCTTTTAAAATCTTATACTGGAAACCAAAGCCCACCATATTCATACTCCCCAGTGCAATTAATCACTGTGAAGTAGACGTGAAAACCAGTTCATCTGAAGAGCCAGTCCTGTGCTTCACGCGGTAGTTAGGGGTGTTTCAGGGGTTGAGTGTTGGGGGTTTCAGGGGTTGAGGGTTGGGGGTGTTTCAGGGGTTGAGGGTTGAGGGGCTTCAGGGGTTGAGGGTTGGGGGGCTTCAGGGGTTGAGGGTTGGGGGTGTTTCAGGGGTTGAGGGTTAGGGGTGTTTCAGGGGTTGAGGGTTAGGGGTGTTTCAGGGGTTGAGGGTTAGGGGTGTTTCAGGGGTTGAGGGTTGGGGGGTGTTTCAGGGGTTGAGGGTTGGGAGTGTTTCAGGGGTTGAGGGTTGGGGGGTGTTTCAGGAGTTGAGGGTTGGGGGGTGTTTCAGGAGTTGAGGGTTAGGGGTGTTTCAGGGGTTGAGGGTTAGGGGTGTTTCAGGGGTTGAGGGTTGGGAGTGTTTCAGGGGTTGAGGGTTGGGGGGTGTTTCAGGGGTTGAGGGTTGGGAGTGTTTCAGGGGTTGAGGGTTGGGGGGTGTTTCAGGAGTTGAGGGTTAGGGGTGTTTCAGGAGTTGAGGGTTAGGGGTGTTTCAGGGGTTGAGGGTTGGGGGGTTTCAGGCGTTGAGGGTTGGGGGGTTTCAGGGGTTGAGGGTTGGGGGGTTTCAGGGGCCAGGGCTTCCCAGGTGGCACAGTGGTAAAGAATCCGCCTGCCAATGCAGGAGCACTAGAGACCGGGTTTCGATCCCTGGGTGGGGAAGATCCCCTGGAGAAGGGAATAGCAACCCACTCCAGTGTTCTTGCCTGGAGAATCCCAAGGAAAGAGGAGCCTGGTGGGCTGCAGTCCATAGGGTCACAGAGTCAGACATGATTGAGCTCACACACAAGCTCTATGCAGGGGTGAGCCCAACGGTTCCCCCATAGCCCTCTCTGCCCTGGCCTCAGAAACACCTGAAACAGGCAAGGGGAGGGGCTGATCTGGTGCTGGGTATTTCTGGTCTGCCAGCCCAGCCCCTGGTCAGGCGGTGGCCGAGGCCCCATCACAGTGTGGTGGGGGTGGGAGGTTGTCAGGACCCCTCAGGAGGACCCGGAGGCTGTGACGCCCCAGTGAGAACCCCCAGGACTGGGGAGGGCTCAGCACCTCCACGGGACCAAGACCCAGCATGAGAGTCCTGGTTCAGGCCACAGGTGGTGCAGGACCGGGGAGGGTCAGAGGTCAGAGCCGAGCACTGGAGGTCAAGTGCTTGCAGGTTCAGGGCCTGCAGAGCTCAGGCACCAGGGCCTGGGTACCTACCTGTGTGGGAAGCTTTCTGCATAGTTGGGGGAGCACAGCTGGCAGGTGGGGTGGGGCGCTGCGCCGGTGAGCACCAGCTCCCTTCCTCCCTGCTAGGAGGGGAACAAGGAAGTGGGGCTGGCCTCTGCAGAGTGCCGGGCTGGACCAGGGGTCCATCCACCCCCCGCCCCCGCCAGCCCTGTTCAGCTGGCTTGCAGGGCCCTCCCCACATCTCCACCCTACACATGTAAGCCACCCAGGGTCTTCCCCAGGGCCACAGACCAAGGACAACCCAGGCGCTCAGCAGCACAGTGAACAGGGGCTGAGAAAAGTAAAGCCAGCAATGACCTTTGTTTGCCGGGCCAGCAAGTCCCATGGCAGAAAAACCGGCTTCCAACTCACTCAGGAAACGCTGACTTGTCTGAATGTTTGCTGAACTTTGAAGGGGGAGACACTGGGCTCACTGGTGCCACGTTTCCGCCATGTGGCTGGGTTCCATGCCGCTGCTCATGCTCCAAAGCGTGACTTGCTGAGTTTGGGTGTTGAGTGACTCACTTCTCCTGACATTGTTCTCTGGCTTCAGACAAGCTGACACACGGGGGTGGGAAACCCGCTCGGGGGTGGCTGTGCTAGTGGGACCCCCACGGGAGAAGCACTGCCCTTCCTGAGGCTGAGCTGGCCCCTGCAGGGCAGCCTCAGAGGGGATGCGGGGTGCCGCGCCGAGCCTCACGCCCTCAGGGCTGCTGGGAAGTCCTCACACATTGCAGGAACCAGGAGACGTCCAGATGAAGCAGAGCCTTGAGGCTCAAAGACGTCATCTCCAAGGAGACGTGCGGGTGCAGGGCAGCGGGACCGGCCGTGCACACACGTGTCCAGTACTGCGGCCTGAAAGTGCTCCAGCGGGCACTAGGGCTGCGGGACGCATCTTCCTACTAGCTGCAAACATGCGCCCTTAAGCACATCTCTTCTGCACCCTGAGGCTCCGGTGACCACCATTTTACTTTCTATCATTATGCACCAGGCATGAGAGGCACTAGCTAACGCTTCAGTGGCCATCGGACTGCAATATGTGAACACAGCAAGTTACCATGTAAACTTTAAACTTATACAAGTGTATACGTCAAACATACGTCAATACAAAAATCATAAGTTTTTAAAAGCGGGGCATGTATATGCCTGCATCAAGTAACACAAACAAACGAAAGACAAAGGAGGCATGCCGAGAGTTACGGAGAAATTCAGATGTTTCCTCAGGATGGAAGCAAGCACAGCCGGGTTTCAGAAGCCCTCCTGCGTGGGGGTGAAGGTGGAGAGATGTGGCTCCAGGGGCGAGTGACTCCGAGGTCAGGTTGCAGGCGCCGGAACTCGGACGCTCCACGCGTGTGTGCGTGCATGCGCGTATGTGTGTGTGCGTGTCTCTCTGTGTGCATGTGCATGTGTCTCTGTGCATGTGTGTGTGTGCGCGTGCATGTGTGTCTGCGTGCGTGCACACGTGTGTGCGGGTGCATGTGTGCATGCGTGTGCATGCGTGTGCATGCGTGTGCATGTGCATGTGTCTCTGCATGTGTGTGCGTGCATGTGCATGTGTGTCCTCGTGTGTGCGTGCACACGTGTGTGTGCGTGCATGTGTGTGTGTGTGCATGCACGCGCGCATGGGCTCCATCGGCAGAGCTGCTGACCATGTGTACAGTGAGTGAGGCCACCCAGCGCGACCGTCACCGCGGGTCTCAATTGCAGGCCCCCTCGTTCCCCTGAGTCACCCTCCTGTTTGGTTTCCTGAGAGCCAGGGCGGAAGGCTGCATGTTTGGTGTGCCCAGCACCACTTGGCTTCTGGCTACCAAATATTTGATTGTTTCTATTCCAGCACGAGTTGGGCAACACTCATTCACAGATGCTGTTTTGCAGCAGATAATTAAATCTCAACAGAGAAACAGAACGGCCCTTCAGACAATCACAGGGATGCTCGAACATGGAAGCTTCCACTGTTCTATCGCTGGACGCAAAGTGACTTGGGGGCCTCTGAACTAAGAGGCAGAACAGGCAGGTGAGGGCTCGGGTTCTGCAGACTCTGTGGGCAACAGCTTTCAGCTCCGGGGCATGGTCATCAGCTGGTACTTTCTTTGGCTCATCCCCTCCCTCGTCCAAGGGTCCGAGGAGCGGGTGGGCGATGAGGCGTGCGCTCAGGGGACTCACGTTCATCTCACGGTGACTGCACCCCTGCCGAGCGCGGTCACGGTTCGATGAGCCCGTACTCACTGAAGGAACAGAGGGAAAGTCTGCTTAGAAGACGTAAGAGCACTCGCTGTTAGTTTCTGATTTAAAGCGAGAAAAACGTGACGAGGCCCTGGCGCTGGATTAGTGCAGGTGACTTTCTGAAGTCTCTCCTTCTCATTCTGTAGGGGGCCAGCCACTCTGATCACAAGGCCGGAACCCCCGAGGGCTGGGCTTCAGGCTTGCTGTGCTGAGGCCCCATTTGCTGAAGGAAATGTGGCTGCATTAAAGGGGTTCAGTAGACAGCTGATAGTTTCAATAAGCCTGCTGGGCTGCCCCACACACAGAGCCACGTAAGGAAGAAGCAGAAAATGAGGCGATCCGTCCTGGGTCCTGGGATGCGGAAACCCAGCTCGACGTGATCAGAGCCAGATCACCATGCAGCTCTCTCTGGGTGGGCCCCTACCAAGGGCGTTGTCTGCAGCGGGACCCAAATCTCTCTCCATTCACTCCTTCCTTCCTTCCCTCCTTCTTTCCACAAGCACACGGAGCCTACACTCTCTTCCAAGCACTTGGGTCCGTCTGGTGCAGAGCCAAGCCTTCATCCCTCGTGGATGCCATGCTCTAATCGGAAGGGCTGGAGAATGAGCCGTGGCTTTCCGTGCTGGACACCGAACCAGCATCCGCTAGAATGTATCAGAGATGGAGGAGCCCCGGGCGGGCAGGTGCGGGGATGGGGTTTTTATCGGGAGTTCGGGGCCAGGCCTCCCGCTCTGGAAGGTGCTGGAATTTCAGCTTCAGTTCCTTGACTCCCCTTCCTTGCGCATCAGGCCTTAGACCTGTTTGTACCCACAGGCCCCTCTGGGAGAGGCCGGCCCGGTCTCAGGGCTGGAGAGCTGACCGCTGTCCTTCCTTCTCCCCCTGGGGAGGAAATGGGTCTAGACTCGGTGCTTCCTGGGACCCGTGTCGGCCCGTCTGCCGCTGGCCTCGCATGCCCGAGCCCTTGCCCTCCTGATGGGCCGAGCGTCCTCGTCTTCAGCCCCCCACGAGAGGCTCCCTAAAACCCCACCTTCTGACATGAGGCCCGGAACCCCCCGCCACCCCCACGCCGAGGTCCCAGGCCTCCTGAGTCCGGAGAGAAATGCAGAGCCCCGGCCCTGCCCCGCCGTCCACCCACTCCTCCCAGAGACCCTTCCTGGGCCGCAGCGCGGGGCTCCTCCACGAGGCTGGCAGGTTTCC
Source organism: Budorcas taxicolor (assembly GCF_023091745.1). Lineage (NCBI taxonomy): Eukaryota > Metazoa > Chordata > Mammalia > Artiodactyla > Bovidae > Budorcas > Budorcas taxicolor. The sequence continues at coordinate 86,034,454 of NC_068921.1, read as the reverse complement.
AGGGTCGGGCTGTGTGGGCAGACGGGCAGCCCCCAAGGCCATGCTTGTTTGGCCATCGGTTCCCTGGTGGGGCTGACGTCCGCTCTCCTAGGAGGAGACTCTGTTCTGTGGGTTCAGCATCTCCCCACACACACGCCCCTCTGCTCCGGGTGGGCAGGAGCTGCTGCAACCCAGTGGGTGGTTCTTCCGTGTCCTTTGCCCTTTGTCCCCTGAAAGTGGTCCCCTGAGGGCAGGGCCATGCTGAGACCCCAGGGCCCCTCGGCATATGACGCCTGTCCTCCAGGGAGCAGACACCCCCGGGTGCAGAAACGAGGCCCAGCGTCACAAGATGGCTTGGGCAGACGGCCGGACACGCCCAGAGGGCCTTTGGGAGCGGAGGGTCAGCATGCGCCCGCTGCAGGCACCGTGCAGCCCCCAGCTCTCCGGCCTGGCGGCTCTGGGCTCCTCTTACGTAACCTCCGAGAACAGAACAGCCACTACCCACGTGGCTGCGCGTTGCTCCTGCCGGCGAAGAACCCATTAGGTTGCCTTTGAAATCTCTATCCTGCGTCTATCTGCATTCATTAGCATATTTTATGATTTAAATCTAATTATCGGGGTTTTTCCAAGCGATGAAACTGAAAGTGATCCTAGCTGAGCACTTTAACAGAGCCAGAACAAAAGGCAGAGAAGTGGACGAATTTGATGAAAAGCTTTCTTCACGCCGGATGCGACCAAACTGACAGAAGATCAGAAATTTAGAGACGAAGTGAAGGCTACCGCTCCGTCGTTATTGACGGGAAGCTTCCCCGATCTGCCCCTGGATTTCCTGAAACCATCCGAGAGACGCCGTGGGACCAGAGAGGCAGCATGTTAGACGCGGTCGTTTCTCCCAGAGACAAACCCCACCTCCTGAACGTGGCGTCTCCAGCAGAGAGTCATTAGAAGTACACATCCGTGGGGCGTCTTGGCAAAGGGGTGTGAGATGTTCTGCATGACCCAGGGGTCAGCTGGCTTGGTGCCAGCCTGATCTGTGCCACCAGCTCTAGCAGTCAGTGGACTCATTTCCTAGGGCTGTACTGAAAACACCAGCTTTAAGTCACAGAAATGCACTTTTCCACAGCCTGGAGGCCGGAAACGCAAGGCAAGGGCGTCAGCAGGGTGGGCTCCCCGGGGGCTGTGATGGAGACTCTGCTCCTGGGCCCCTCTGGGGTGGTGGCCCCAGACACCCCTCGGCTCACAGGTGACCACCTTCTGCCCGCGTGTTCTCGTCGCCTCTCTGTCTGTCCGACTCTCCCTCTTCCTACGGACACCGATCACGTGGGCTTAGGGCCGCCCCAAGGCCGCATCTGCACTCGCTGTCCTCCCAGACCTCCTCCAGGCACGCTCACACTCACAAGCCCCGGGATACTAGAGCTTCAGCACACCAGGGGACATGGCTCAAGCCTCAGACACCAGGTAAGCGCCCCAGAGCCGGCTGGCGTGGTCAGCTCTCACCCTAAAAGTCTACTCAGGCGGCTTTCACAACCAGACTCAACGCAACTCCTTCTCAGGAAGCTTGGCCCTGAAGGTACGGCTTCCCACAGACGCCTGACCTGAGTCACCATCCAGACGGAAAGAGCCTCTGGCTGCCCTGGGAGCGTCCAGGAAAGAAAAGCAACAGCCCCAGGCCCGGAAATTTGGAGGAAACGTGACCACTCGATGTTGGGCTCTTCCAGTTAATAAATCCGCCTATCTTAAAAGTGTAATATATGAATGATCTTAGGGCCCATCACTGATGCTGGGGAAGATTGAGGGCGGGAGGAGAAGGGACAACAGAGGATGAGATGGTTGGATGGCATCACCGACTCGATGGACACGAGTTTGAGCAAGCTCCGGGAGATGGTGAAGGACGGGGAAGCCTGGCCTGCTGTGGTCCATGGGGTCTCAGAGAGTCGGCCAAGACGTAGCAAGCGAAGAGCGACAATAAAATCATTACAAGTATTAACGTGTGAGCGGCTGAACGACAACAGGCCATCACACTGTCTGCCACAAGCTGGTAAAGACTTGGGCTAAACTCCGCGCCGGGGGCGTGGGAGGAGTAAGGGGAGGGGCAAGGACAATCACAGAGTGCGCAGGGTTCCGGACGCGCGGCCTCCAGCAGAGCCTGCCGAGTGGGGCACGGGCCCGGGGAGTCTCAGCTCTGGCCCCCCTCAGCTCTACACTAACGACACGCCTCCGGCAGAGCCTGCCGAGTCAGGGACGGGCCAGGGAGTCTCAGCCCTGGCCCCCCTCAGCTCTACACTAACGACATGCCTCCAGCAGAGCCTGCCGAGTCGGGGATGGGCCCGGGGAGTCTCAGCCCTGGCCCCCCTCAGCTCTACACTAACGACACGCCTCCAGCAGAGCCTGCCGAGTCGGGGACGGGCCCGGGGAGTCTCAGCCCTGGCCCCCCTCAGCTCTACACTAACGACTCTCTGCTCCTGCAGCAGCTCCCTCCCGCCAGCGGCGCCCACGTGCTGGGTCCTGGTCTGCACTGTCAGCAGCTAAAACACCCGCTCCCCCCCCCCCACGCCCCCTCTGCCAGCGCTGTGCCACGGAATCAGAGACCATGGACCGGAAACACCTTGTATATGATGAAGCATCTGGAATGCAACTCTGCAGAGAGGCGGTCCTCTTCCCAGGAGAGAACTAAGCTACGAATGCCAATGAGTGCGCAGGCTGTGGAAAAGGCATACCTGTTGGGACCGAACGCTGACCGATGGCTAAAAACCCCTCATGTCCCAGGAGAAGGCCCGCACCTAAGACACTGAAAGCCTCCGGCCAGTGATGTCTCTGGGCGAAGCCTTCTGGACCCACATTGCCCCGCTGGCCTGGTGGATGGCTCCAGAAGCTCCCTTACTTGCTGTCTGGGGACATGGCCTGAGCCCCTAAGAGTCCATGGGACAACAAGCCCTGAGTAGGGTTGGGGGGGCTGTCCACCTGCCCCAGGCCCCACCCAGTTCTCTGGTCACTTCATCCCCCCAGCATCCTGCCCACATCTGCTGGTCACCCTGGCTTACGCTGCTCTCTCCTTTCAGCCTCCATGATGCCCGGGGCCCCATGGCGCTCCTGCAGGAACTCCACCTGCCCAGCCCTGGTTTCCAGTGGTGCTGCATGCAGACGGGCCTGCTCTCCCCCGGAGGACAGGGCCGTGCGTGTCCCCTGCCCCCTGCCGCCACCCCAGCCCCGGCACCGCATCTGGCTCCTGGCTGACCTCCCTGACCCCCCGCCATGCGCGTGTACCAGCAGGACCCCCGGGCACCCAGGCCCGAGCCGGGCACCAGCTGTGGCCCCCTGGACCAGCACGCCCTCCTGGAGGCTGAGACGCCACTCAGAAGCAGCCCGGCCCGCCGCCTGGAGGCCGGGCCTCCTCCGGCGCCTGGAAGGAGGGAGTCACTCTCTGCTCCTACTTTGTCCCCAGAAGAACAGAGGTCCCGATGATGGAGTCAGGAAGGGCACTCCCCCCGCCCCCGGCTTCTGTTTTTAGCCCGCGCCTGCCGGGATCTGAGATTCCATGGTGATGGGGGTCATAGAAATAGAGAGAGGAGGCCAGTTGCCTGACAGGCCCTGCATCCTGTGCCCCGTGCGCAAGCGGCCGCGAGCTGGAGGCTGCACCCGGACTACCTCCTAATTCACCCTCTGCTTTCTCAGATGCTCCTGCAAACAGACAGCGCCCGGGGATTGCAGCAGTTTACCCACCTGAGCATCGATGGAGGCAACAGCAGCTCGCAGGCCCCCGGGGCAGAGGAAGAGGCAGGGGGGTGATTACGCCCATCAGTCACCTCCTGAAAAGCCCCAAGATCCCCCCAGCCCCAACACTCAAGGCCGGTCTAAAGCAGACAGCGGCGTCTACAGACACAGGGTCACCCCACCACCCACAAGGTCAAGGGCAGAGAACTAAGCCCAGCTCTTTGCACATAACCCACTTTAATCACACTGTTCTGCTGTGTTTTGCCTTGAAAACTGGACTCCCAAGATTCAAAGGCTAAGGAAGAGAAGTATGGAGTTAAGTGAAAGCCGCTCAGTTGTGTCTGACTCTTTGTGACCCAAGGGCCTACACAGTCCATGGGATTCTCCAGGACAAAATAGAGTGGGTAGCCTTTCCCTTCTCCAGGGGATCTTCCCAACCCAGGGATTGAACCCAGGTCTCCCGCGTTGCGGACAGATTCTTTACCAGCTGAGCCACACGGGAAGAAAGACGTAATAAACACTATAAATGTGAGAACTGCTCATAACATTGATGTGGCTGCTCTGAGAGGCAGTGGCTTTGCGGGACCCCTTTCAGGAGCTCACAGTAAACCCACGTGGTGGGTAATACTAGCATCTTTCCAGAGATGGAGGGCTTCTTAGGTGGCCCAGCCCTAAAGAACCCACCTGCAATGCAGGAGGCGTAGAACCGGGTTTGGTTCTATGTTGGGAAGCTCTCCTGGAGAAGGGAATAGCTACCCACTGCTTTGTTCTTGACTGGAGAGGCCCATGGACAGAGGAGCCTGGCGGGCTACAGCCCAGGGGTCGCAGAGAGCCGGACATGACTGAGCGCGCACACACCACAGATGGAGACATCAGAGGCCGTGAGGAGGGAGGAGGCTGGAGGGCTTTCTAATCTTCAGAAGCAACAGAAGCAGAGCCACACCCATGTCTGCCCAGCACCTTCCACCCCAAGGCCAGTCTCAAGCCCCAGAGCCTCTGCTCCAGCGAGAGTCTGAGTCCCATGGAAGGAGGGCAAGGTGCCCTGAGCTGCGAAGTTGTCCCTGGAGCTGGTCAGATGCAGGACAGTGGGGCTTTGCCCCGCCAGGACCCAGGCCTCCCCTGGGGGTTCTAGCGTGGTGTGTCTCCCCCTGGATAGTGGGGCTCCCCCTAGAGTGGGGGGCTCCCCCTAGATGGGCCTCACCCTGGAGGGTCTCCCTCCGGAGGGTGGGTCTCCCTCTGGAGGGTGGGTCTTACCCTGGTGTGTCTCCCCCTGGATAGTGGGGCTCCCCCTAGAGTGGAGGGCTCCCCCTAGATGGGCCTCACCCTGGAGGGTCTCCCTCTGGAGGGTGGGTCTCCCCCTGGTGGGTCTCAGTGGCTGCCCAGCTGAGAACAGGACAAGCTTGCACGCAGACCTTAGGAGCCCAGCCTGGAAAGGACTTTCTCTGGGGTTTGGGGGGGTTCCCACCTCCCACGCTCGAACTCCAGCACTGGCGCGGGAAGGGAAGGAGATGCAGGGAGCAAAATGTTCTCCTTGTGCAACTCGTCGTGTGGAACTTTCTTTCGGAACAAACAGTTCCAGTGAGCACAGTGGACGCCGTCTCACACAGCAAACACAGCGGTCTGGGGACAGAGGCCCTGGGTTTTCCGCGGTTACAGCCGCCCAGCAGGTTGGGCCACCAGGCCACTCGTGGGAGGCACCTTGTTGTGCAGCCAAACCTGATAATCGCATTTGCGAGCACAATCACATGCCGTACTTGGGCACAGCCCACTTTTACCTTCTTTTTAAAAACCCATGAATAGAAATACCGACGCGGTCAATTATCACCCAGGGAGCAGCCCCGCTCTGCGGATCGGCAGTGCAGCCGCGTTCAGTCGTCCGGCAACGTGACGGACGACGACAGATAAGCAGCTCGACCAGGGGCTGCGTGCTGCAACAGCATTTGAGTCCATCTTTACACCAGCACCCACTCCTCCGGGTTTCCTGCCGCCCCTCAGCACCCTCCGAATAGCCCGGGCAAGTCATGGAGAAACACCAGCGCCACACTCAGAAGCCCCCGGATGGACGGGGCCCTGGTCGGCCTTCCCCCGTTGGTCCAGGCTTCATCTCACTCCCCCCATCCCTTAGAAACAAGCATCGTTTTCTGGAAAGTCATTCCGTGTCCGTGACCTATTTGACACTTGGAATTCTTGCTCGCACTGGCTCTACCATGATGTCATGTATTTGGAGACCAAAGGCAAGGATCTGAGTCTGACTTGTTTAGGAAAACGACCTCCTAAGCTCCAGTTTCCTCATCTAGAGGAATCTGCCTCAAATGACACATGAGGGAGGCTTCTGAGCACGTCGACAGATGGATCAGAGGGAACAGGCATCAGCGGAGCAATGGACAGAATGAGAAACAGATGTTGGGCCTCCCGGGTGGCTCAGGGGGTAAAGAGTCCACCCTCAATGCAGGAGACACAGGAGACGCGGGTTCAATCCCTGGGCCTGGAGGATCCCCTGGAGGGGGAAATGGCAACCCACTCCACGTTCTTGCCTGGAGAATTCCATGGACAGAGGAGCCTGGTCACAAACAGTCACACTTGCCTGAAGTGACTGAACATGCGCACATGCGCGCGCGCGCGCGCACACACACACACACACACACACACACACACACACACTAACTCTGAAGATGGAAAACCGGAATCTGCCAGAAACCTGAGTTGTAAGGTCTACGCACTAGGGGTATATTTGCAACACCTTGCATCGGAGGAGGTTTCCCAACTGGACACTGACCTCTGAGCTCTCCTGCCCATGAGGGCCTTCAGGAATGGAAGACGAATTTGTCCACCCAGCAAATTCGGCAAGTGTTCTGGGTTACTGGAAAGAAGCAGTGTACCTCCATTTTAATGACTGTGCCACACAGGCCTTTATCCCACTGCTTTTAAACTCCACGGAGTCTTTCCAGAAAACCATGCTTGTTTCTAAGGTATGGGCAACAGGGGCCTGTGGAAATGCTTAGGGCTCATGGCGGAGGGTTCAAAGAGGGCTGAACGTTTGGAAAACGATGCCTGGATGAGTGAGAAAGGAAATGGGATTCCACGCCCGGGGAGGAGGCGGCCGAGAGGTGATTCTTGGTCTTCGCCTCTCATCCGTGCTGTGTACTGAACGATGGCTGCCTGGAGGCCCCCTTGGCCCGTGGGGTCAGAGTAGGGCCTCAGACGATGCTCGGGATGAACCAGCCCCTCCCCAGCACTGTGAGGCATGAGGACAGTGACCTCATTCGCTGGTTACCATCTGCTTCTGGGCCCCGCGATGCCCAAATCAGGGCATTGTCACGTGGGCACTCTGAATTTCTTCTGGCCAGAGTGACTGTTTGAGGTTATCTATGAAGAGTAGTCTCATGTCAGTGAAATGCTTAGAATTGAAATGGAATATGAAGAGAGCCTTTCATAAGAAGATAGATTGTCATCCACCTCGGGTAATTTAAGTGAGACAGTATCTGCAGACAGGGGCAAGATGGTGACCCCTGCAGGCGGGGACGAGGCGGTGACCTCCTGAGTCCCTTCCAACCCAAGATTCCATCATCATTTATATACGTTCCAAACCAAAAGCAATATTCCATGTCTGAGACAACTCCTAGAATATCTTAGGACAAAATCTGAGCAAAATACCCTCAGAATCCTCTTTATCCCGTGTCCTTCTTTTTTAATTTTTAACAACTGAGGAATTACAGTCACCCCAGAGAAAGGCCTGCAAGGCACAAGATGACATCTTGGTGGACACAGTGTTCCTGACACCCAGCATCAGCTCTCCTGACATGTCGCTTTTTTATTGCAGCAAAATATATGTAACATAAAAGATATGTAATGTAAAAGATACTGTCACACCATTTCTAAGGGCACAGCTCAGAGGCAGTGAGCACACTGATTGCTGTGCAGCCGCCACCAGCATCACCTCCAGAACCTTTCCATCTTCCCACGCTGAAGGGCTGCCCCGAAACCCTCCCTGCCCCTGGTCACCACCGGCCTGCTTTCCGTCCACGAATCTGACTGTCCCAGGTGCTTCCTGGCAGTGGGGTCACACGACACTCGTCTTTCTGTGCCTGGCTTGTCTCTCCGAGCATCCCATCTTCAAGGGTCACCCATGTGGCAGCGTGTGCTGGAATCTTACCCCTCTGCACGGCTGAACACTGTATGCACATACATTCCACTTCTCGTGTATCTGTTCCTCTATCCATGGACGCTTGGGTTTTTCCTATCTTTTGGCCTCTGTGAACAATGCCCCCAGGGACACTGGTGTATCAACATTCGTTTGCAACTATAATTTCTTTTCGGTACAGGCACGTGTTGGAGATAATTTGGGTTCAGTTCCAGATGACTAAATAAATCAAATGCCACTGGAAAACAAGTTACATGAGTTTTTTTGTTTGTTTGTTTTCCCCGAATACAAAAGTGATGTTTACACTGCACCATAGTCTATTAAGTGTACAATAGCGTTATGTCTAAAGAGCAGTGCCCAGACCTTAATTTAAAATACTTTATCGCTAAAGAATGCTAACCATCACCTGACAATGCAGGGTCGCCACAAACCTTCAATTTGTAAAAACACAGTATGTACAAAGGGGAACCAAAGGAAGGCCACAAAAAGCTGGGTCCTGATCACTAACCCCTTATCCGATACCCGATTTGCAAGTCTTTCCTCCCGTCCTGTGGGCCGCCTTTTCACTCCGGGAAAGTGAGTCCTTCCACGCACACAAGCTTTTCACTTTGATGAGGGCCAGTGTATGTGCTTCCCGTTTGTTGACTGCAAATAATGATATTTTATGAGTAGGATGTGGCTGAGTCTCCTGCGGGGTTCCCTGAGTGGTTTCAAGTGATGGGCAGCTGAGAATCTCGAGAGACACAGGGTGAGCGCTCTGCCAGCCAGAAGCCCGCCCGCTTGCTTGCTGGTCCAGTAGGGCCCTACAGAGTCCACGCAGAGGGCCTTTGTGGGGGTGGGATGCTGGCGGGCACCGGAGCCATGCCCCCGTGCTGGGCCTGCTCACCTGCTGCCATCTGCAGCCCCTCCAGCAGTGGGCATCCCCGTGAGTGTGCGTTCAGAACCCTTCCCCCTCTCCTGCCCGCTCGCCGCCCTGGGCCACATCAGGGCTGCCTAAGCGCCCAGCTCACAGGGCTGCACCCCAGAGAGTCTTTCTGTGAACGCATTCGGCAAACAAACCGCAAGGCACCGTCTTTACATCAGGGTTTCGACCAGTGGAGGAAAGAGTCCAGGAGAGCAATCCCAGAAAGGACCCCCTCCCTAACCTTCCCCCACAGGGATCGTGTCCTCCTCGCCCCGTATCTCCAGTCGGGAGGATTTCTGAGCTGATGGAGGAAAGGCGCTTGCAGTGTTGATTTCAGGATGTGCCACCTGCCCATTTGGTCATTATCAGCGTTTTCCACAGCATTCAGCGTAAAACCCAGGGAAAATGCCACGTTCTGTAAAGCAGAGCATATTCTGTGCTTGCCCCTCTAAGAACAACAGAAATAAAACAGCAAGAAAAGGGGCAGAAGAATCCCTGTTCACTGGGACCACCCAGGGCCTCCCAGGCGGCTCAGTGGTAGAGAATCTGCCTGTCAACGCAGGAGACCTGGGTTTGATGCCTGGGTCCGGAAGATCCTCTGGAGAAGGAAATGGCAACCCACTCCAGTGTTCTTACCTGGGGAATGCCATGGACAGGGGAGCCTGGCGGGCTACACTCCATGGGGTCTCACAGAGTCGGACACGACTGAGGGACTCAGTATGCACACATGGGGCCACCCTATCAAAGCAGATGAATTCACCCCACGTGCGCCCGGAGGAAACAGACGCACACCCAGCAGACGTACAAATGTCAGGAGAGGAGGAAGCTGGCGCCAGCACGTGCTGGGCAGAGGGGCCAGTGTCCTCTGGGGACAAGAGAACGGGGCTCTCCTGAGCCTGCGTGTTAGACGGAACGAACTGACCGTCATTCCGCACGGAAATCTAATGAAAGCCCAACGGCAAGAGGACCCGAGGCCCGGCGCACCACGGACGTACGCCAGCCGTGAATGAGACCACCCTGGGGGCGGGGATTCTAGCCCCGCAAGGGTAAGCCACGGGGGTCGGGGGGCCAAGGGAAAGCTGTGCAGTGCACACAGCGCACGAGAATCCAGAGGAGCAGGACCACAGTCATCTCCCAGGGGCACCCGTCTCCCTTCTCCAAATGACCAGCGCGCAGCACCCCTTCCCTGTGAAGACACCATCTCGCCAGAGGGCTGGGACGCCTCGGCGCCCGTCGACACCTCGCCCCGCCCTGGTGCCTTCACCCACCACCTCTGCTGAGGCCGGGCCACCTCCTTCAGACCCTGGCACAGCCCCTTGGTCATACGTTCTTGGAAGGGATCACGTCGGGAGCTTCCTCAAGGGTGCTGGTCCCGGCCACGCGCCTCACCGCTCACGGGGGCTCAGCGGGCGCTGGTGGAAGAGTAAGTGAAGATCAAGGGGGTCCGCGTGCGCGGCGTCCATCCCACACTGTATTCTGGGTCTCGGAACCTTTGGGGGACGACTTCATGCTCACGGCCATGAGGCCAAGTAAAGGACAAGTGGCTCTGGAAAAGTTCAAGTTCAAGGACAATGACTGGTGAATGGAAGTTAGCTTTCTCTAGACCATTCTATTGCAGAGGGCAAGAGGACAGGGTGATCTATTTTCTCGTTTTAGTGAATATGCAGAAATACTGCACTTAGAGGGAGCCAGAGAGAGTCAGTGAGTCTCACACACTCACTCACACACACAGCTTTTTGGTCACAAGGACAGCTGCAGGGGACGCAGAGTGTGGGGTCTTGTGGGGCATCACTGTCAGGGTGTGGATGGTCTTTAAACTTAGCTCAAGGTGGGAAATGTTGCCTGGTCCTCCTGAAAAGATGTGCCTGGAGAGTCCCTAGCCCTGGCCCGGAAGGAGAGTCAGAGGCAGGCTCCTACGGGGACGGTCGGCTCCCTTTGCCAGGGGCACCGCCCTTGGACGTGTCTCCAGGCCGTGCCTGAGCTCTGACAGAGGTCAGGCCGACTAGCAAGGTCTCAGGTAGTGTCCCGGCTCCCGGGGGTGGATGTAGTAGGGACGGGGCAGGAGCAGAGGGAGGGGCTGCCAGCTGTCCTGCTTCCCCCACACGCGGGGGCCACTGGGAGCTGCTGGGTTGGCTGTGCAGAGGGTGTCCACCCAGCGACGGTGCTGCACTGCGGAAGAGTTGGAAGGACTGGGAAGTTCTGCTGGGGGCTGACCCCACCTGCCTCTTCACCTCCTCTGCCCTCTTCCAACCCCAGCAGGTCACTGATTTCTCAGCTGATGAATTCTGAGTGTCCACTTGGCCTGTCCTCAAAGAACTGCAGGAAAACAAAATCACAAAATTAATTTGAACCTCAGGGGCTTCCCGTTAGCTCAGTGGTAAAGAAGAGCGCAGGAGACAGGGAGCTTCGATCCTCGGGTCAGGAAGATCCCCTGAAGAAGGGAATGGAAGCCCATGCCAGTACTGTTACCTGGGAAATCTCAGGGACAGAGGAGCCTGGTGGGCTACAGTCCACGGGGTTGCGAAGAGCTGGACACAACTGAGCAAGTGACCACAAGCACAGATTTGGATCTAACAACCTGTGCCAGGAATTTTGGAAAATTGAGAGGATAAAAAGTTCTAGAAACTCTAGAATCTATCTTTGTACATGTTATTTTATTCCTCTAGTGCCTGGATGCTCGGAGTATGTCCAGCCCCATCTGGGGCTGCTGAGAGAAGCAGGGTGGCCCTCTCGACCTGATCCCTCTGCAATCTGAAGACCCTCGGGGAACCGGGCGTGAGCACACGTCTGAGAAGCACCGCTCCAGGACAGGCAGGAGGCGTGACATGTTTCGCCAGAGTCTGCGAGGCCAGGAAGACAGTCTGAGGAAACACAAGATGTTCAGCTCCTCAGCTGGTGCCCACAGAGGAGAAAACAAGAGATGCCTGGAAACAACGGCCTGTTGGCCTCTGGAATGTCCGCGCGCTTAGAGAGGGCTATAGGTTGGAACAGAGAGAGAGAGTCCTTGGAGCGGCCTCGTCTGAAATATGAAGATGTCTAATGGAGTCCATTCCTTTCAGAGATGAGAGCCAGTTCAAGCTGTTCCAACGAACATAACTACTTCTGGGGCAATAATGAAATTAAAGCTGTTGGCTCTTCAGGCAGGAAGGAGAGGATGAGATGCCAAAACACGATGCTTTTGTGAGGGGGCAGAGGTCAATGCCAGACAGCAGCCGTGCGAAAGGCAGGAAACGCTGTGATGGAAGGCTGGGCTGGGAAATGGGAGAGGAAAGAAAAGAGTATGTGCCACCAAACTGGGAAGACTATATGAGGCTGATTTTATTTCTGTTTCTAGAGAACCCAGTAATACCAGGTTCCAATTAGCAGTCCCTTTGGCAGGCTTAAGTAAGCACCAGCAGCCAAATAGAGAAATCAAAACCATTTTTCTTCTCGTTGGAGTCATTTTTGAGGCACATTTTTGGGAAGAGTGACAAGGAGGCTGCTGGTGTGTCTGTTCCGTGGATGGATAAAAGCAAGTAACAGCCATTGGTTTAGAAGAGGGCTCCTTACAGAGGAAGGCATGGTGACCAGCACAGATTACAAACAACGGATTCTTGCAGGATTCGATTGAAAGGTTCCCAGCTTTGGCTTCACCTTGGATCCACCTGTCGAGCTTTCCAAAAGCCCGAAGGCTGGGTCTCATGCCTATAAATCTGGATGAAACTGATCTGCAGCCAAGGTTGCCAGCCACTGGAATGTGGACATCCCCAGATTCAGTGCGCCTGGACCCACCTGCAGGCGCTATTCAAAGGAGGATCCTGGAGATTTGGGTTTCCAACCCCAGGACTGTGGAGTTGGAGGGAATGTCAATGAGAGTCAGCCTAACTTCAAAGTCACCTCTTTGCATGAACCTGCCAGGAAGCTGACGTCACAGAGCAAGCCACTGTCCCAAGGCTGAAGGAGACCCAGCATTCAGGGAGAGAAGAGATGCCTGTGTGGGGCCACCTCGGGGAGACAGGACAAGACGCAGTCAGGAGGAATTCAGCCAGGAGGGCCAAGGGGCTGGTGCAGGTCAGCGTGAGCTGGGGCTGCAGGCGTCAAGGAGGCCACATCACCTCACAGGTTCTTTCTCTCCTCAGTCAACCAGACACTTGTGGAAAAGGTTAGAGAGAGCCCCAGAATTAGCCCTTCCAGTGAAGACCCAGGGAGGAAAGCGGCAGGCACTAGGGAGCAAGGGCCAGAAGTCCACCTGAGTCTCCCCTCCACATCCATTGGGGACACAGTAACACTGGTTAAGAAGTCTCAAGAGTGAATGACAGACATCAAACCACATATCCAATAAGCACAGAAAACACTAAGCAGGATGAATGTGAAGCAAAAGAAAAGCAGTCACTTAGGACATCATACTAAACCACTGCCAACAGGAGGCAGACATCCCGAGGGGAGTGGGAGGGAGAGGTTCTGTGCACAGAAAGCAAGGGAGCCGGGAGATGGTGGGATCACACCTCAAAACTGCGGGAGGAGGGAAAACGGCCAACCCTGAACTCCACACCCAGAGAGATCGTGTTTCAAAATGAAAGAAGACACAAGCCATTCTCAGGAAAGAACTGAAACTGATGGAACTCGGTGCCAGCAGATGTATTGCAACAGTGAAAACGATAAAGCAGGATCAGACAAGATCTGGACCTGTGCAAAGAAGTGGAAAAGCTCTGGAGCAACAGGCATGAAGGGAAACTGAAATTCATCAACCCGGTGGACATGAGCTTGAGCAAACAGTGAGAGATGGTGAGGGGCAGGGAAGCCTGGCATGCTGCGGTCCACAGGCTCTCAGAGTCAGACACGACTTGGTGGCTGGGCAACAGCAGCTAACACGTTCGCTTTAAACGTCCTCTGAAATGTGAGCTTTGGAGTCTGGAGTGGAGGCGGGAGAGGTGCCTCCGGCTGGTCAAATCTGACCCCCTTCTGTTTACGTTTTACTAGAAAGCAGCCAAACCCATTCATCTGCATGTCATCCAGGCAGGTCTTCTTGCTGTGGTTGGAGAACTGAGTAGTTTCAGTAGGAAGGATGGAGCCGGTAAAGCCTTAAATACTTAATATCTGGGCCTTTAAAGAAAACCTTTGCTGACCCCGAGTGTAAAGGAAAACTGGTAGCCTTGTGCCTTGTGTGTATAGCGCCTGTAAAAGCGGAGCTTATGACAAAAAGCGCACAGAAGAGAGAGGAGCTGGTAATACACCGTTGTGAGGGCCTCACATGCCACAAAAATGGGCACAAAGTCATTTCAGCATAGACTCAATTCCTAAACACATATTTGATATTTACATACATATTTTAGACTGTGGGGCAACTCGTAAAATTGTTCTCAAGAGATATAAACTATTGGGGGCTTCCCAGGTGGCTCAGCTGGCAAAGAATCCACCTGCAAGGAAGGAGACCCTGGTTCGATTTCTGGGTCGGGAAGATCCCCTGGAGAAGGGAAAGGCTACCCACTCCAGTATTCTTGGGCTTCCCTGTGGCTCAGATGGTAAAGAATCCACCTGCAATGAAGGGGACCCCGGTTTGATTTCTGGGTCGGGAAGATCCCCTGGAGAAGGGAACGGCTCCCCACCCCAGTATTCTTGGGCTTCCCTTGTGGCTCAGATGGTAAAGAATCCACCTGCAATGCAGGAGACCAGGGTTCCATCCCTGGGTTGGGAAGATCCCCTGGAGAAGGGAACGGCTCCCCACCCCAGTACTCTGGCCTGGAGAATGCGATGGACTGCATAGTTCACGGGGTCACAAAGAGTCGGACACGACTGAGTGACTTTCGCTTTCACTTTATAAACTGTTGGTCAAGACAGGAGACTAGACGGACTCATACAAAATGCCCAAATAACCCAAGAGAATGCAGGACAGGAAGAAAAAGAAAGACATACAGATATAAAAACATAGAAAGCAGCGAATAGAACCCAGTGGCATGTAAGCATAACAATAACCACACAGCTGCTCAGGGTCCATCCCAGGAATTCGAGGATAGAGCAACATCCAAAAGCAAGCTCACAAAGGCTCCCATATTAAGGCACTGAAACGGAGATCCTGTGATCGTCTGAATAGATGCCAAGAAAGCATCTCCACAAAAACTCCTAAAGTTAGTAAGTGGATAGAGCAGGGTCCCCGGATGCAGTGCATTCCCGTATACCAGCTGAGGAGTACGGACCCTGGCCCCAAACCTATGCGTAATCTCTGTGTAATCTCGCAGCCCCGACCACAGCAATCACAAAGATGCCACTGGGCAGACTTTGTAGGGGCCGTGCCCTCCACCCCACACCTGGGACACAGCCAGGCACCACCGTCTCTAAGGGGAGTTGCACCAAGGCCTCAGGCCCCTGCGTGTTCACGTTCCCAGGATGGACATCCCTGTTTGGGGGCCTGTCTATCTGGGGCCTTCCTCAGGTGCTGCTGTTGAGATCTCCTTGCTGGGAGGAGGGGAGACTCTCTAAGACAGCTTTGCTCTGACTCAGTACCCAGTGCTTTAAAATTCCTAGGCCTTCCCCAAGCTGCCTCCCGCAAGCCCTGGGTCCAAAAATACACGGAAGCTTTTGTTTGGGGCTGCCTCAGCAGTGGGATGACCTGATGCCCTCTCTGGCCCACCAGACCCCAGCTGTTGCCAACCTACGGGCAGGATGGAGTGTGGGTACTGGGGCCTCATCTGGCCCAGCCTCCTGCTCCCCCTTCACGGTAGGTGACGGGAGGTTGGCTGTAGCTTATTTTCTTAATCAGCTGTTCTGACATCTGGCGGCTCAGCCTTCAGCCCAGCTGAGCTCTTGAATATGAACAATTAGAATTTGAAATTGAAGAAATAATACCAAGCCATAAAGTACTTAAGTACAAAGCTAACAAAGTATGTGCAGGGTCTACATATGATAAACAGCAAAATGCCAGCTGAAGAGATCGGGAAGGTTTAAATAAAGGGAGAGACGTCCTGTGTGCATGACACAGAAGGTCACTGTTGCCGAGATGTCCATCCTCTAGGATCTGATCTATAATCATCTCAATCAAAGCCTCACCAGGGCTTTTTGCAGACGTTTACAAGCCGATTCTAAATTTCTGCAGAAGGCAAAGGACCTAGAATTGTCAAGACAGTGCCGACTGGAAGGCTTCACGTTACTCCAACGCACAAACGTAATCCTGATAGTGGCAAACAAGAATGGAGACGGAGATCGACAGGCCAGGATGAAGTTCAGAAATCGACCCACAAAACCAGAGTCAACTGATGTGGGGCAAAACGGCAACATCAATTCAATGGAGAAAGGATTTTTTAAAAAACTAGAAATATCATATGCTGCTACTGCTGCTGCTAAGTCACTTCAGTCGTGTCCGACTCTGTGCGACCCCATAGACGGCAGCCCACCAGGCTCCTCCGTCCCTGGGATTCTCTAGGCAAGAGCACTGGAGTGGGTTGCCATTTCCTTCTCCAGTGCATGAAAGTGAAAAGTGAAAGTGAAGTCGCTCAGTCGTGTCCAACTCTTAGCAACCCCATGGACTGCAGCCTGACAGGCTCGTCTGTCCATGGGATTTTCCAGGCAAGAGCACTGGAGTGGGGTGCCATTGCCTTCTCTGAGACCTATGTAAATAAATAAATAAGCCTTGACACATTCTTCACCCTTTATCCAAAAATTCAACTCAAAGCAGCTCATATGCTTAAATATCAAATATAAAGTTATAAAACTTTTATGAAAAAAAAAACCTGCTTGACACTGGGTTTGGTGATGTGCCTGAGCTTGTTTAGGAGCTCGGCCCTGTCTGACTCTCTGACTCCATGGACGGCAACGTGCCAGGCTTGCTTGCATTTCACCATCTTCTGGGGTTTGCTCAGACTCATACCCACTGAGTGTGATTCTAGATATGACACCAAAAACATGGTTCAAAAAATTTTGATAAATTTTACTTTATCAAAGCAAAAAACTTGTCTTCTATGAAAAATACTGTTAGAGGGATGAAATTCCACAGAGCTGGTAGAAAACGTTTGTGAATCAGTGTCTGACCCCAAAAAAACTCCTGTCTAGACTATGTAAAGAGCATTTAAAACTCAACAACAAAAAGGAGCACCACAACAAAAAGCGACAAGATCCCTGATCAGATACTTTACCAAAGAAGATATATTGACGGCTCACAGGCTTTGGCTTAGGAAAAGGTGCTTAACATCACACGTCATTACGGAAATGAAAATTCAAACCACGACAAGATACCAGTCATCACACGCCAATTAGAAGGGTTAAAATTAAAAACAAATGAATAACATTTTTAAAAGGAGCAATACCAAATGTTGGCAAAGATGCAGAGAAACAGATCCCCTGGTTTATTACTGGTGGGAACACATCCAGACACTTTCTAAAAACAGTGGTAATTTCCCAAGAAGTTAAACCCCACCAACCCCATGCGTGCACGCTGTCGCTTCAGCCATGTCTGACTCTTTGCAATCAGATGTGCTATAAAGTACGTATACTAAATTTAGTGCTAATAATGTACTAAATGGACTGTAGCCCACCTGGCTCCTCTGTCCATGGGATTCTCCAGGCAAGATTACTGGACTGGATCGCTGTTTGCTTCTCTGGGGGATCTTTCTGACCCAGGGATTGAACCCACGCTCTAGGCCTCCTGCATGGGCAGGCAGGTTCCTCGCCACTGGTGCAAGCTGGTAAGCCCTGTGTTCTCACTATCAGTAAGAAAATAAACAAAAAACCCCAACCCCCCACAGCTGTGTGTGAGTATAGCAGCTTTGCAGGAATGCTCAGAGCAGTAATAGTAAGGATCAAACGGCTATTGATTCATGCTGCAAACGGACAGAGCTTGAGTCAATTTTTACCAAGTTAAAGACGTTCATCTCAAAAGGCTACTGCGCTGTATAACTCTACTACCAGAGACTCCAAAAAAGGCAAAACAGAAGTGCGAACAACTGGCCAGGTTGCCGAGACCGCCCTGGCCAGGAGGGAGGCTGGGGCAGGTTCCCTTAGCGCTCTCACTGGGCTGGCGGCGCACCTTCTAGGGGAGACCCCCGCCCCAGGCCAGCGGGGGTCTTGCCCTGGAAGCTCTGGCACCTGGGCAAGGCTGCTGTCAGTTCTTGGCAAAGCACCGATCAAAAGGCTCCTGTCTTATTTTTTATCAGAACCAATACCCACTCTGGGGTAATCTTGCCAGCAAAACTATGACCTCAGATTGTCAAAAGCTTTTATTTTACCAACGTTGTCTTAACACAGGCTGATTATTTGCCTCTTCACGCTAATCTTTAATTATTCACCAGGCTTGTTCTTCTTCAATAAAATGGCACCATTTCAAGAAGCGAAAAGATGCACCATGGGCTCCGTCGTTAAGGGTATTGGAAGCTAAACGAGGGAAACAGCTGTTCTTCCTGACTAACTCTCACTTATCTTCCAAGATTCAATCAAATTGTCACTTTTTCACTTTTATGTTTGTAAATACACTCTATTTTATTGTAGAATTTTACTCATAATTACAGGGCCTGGGCATTACGATATAAACGTACCCACTGCTACAAAGGTGATTTGATTAATATATTTTTTTAAAAATCAGCTTTTGGAGGCTAAATTAATGAGGGAAATAACTTCTTCCTGACTAATTCTCACTTATCTTTCAGTATTCCAATTACCGCTTCTTTCCGGCTGAGGTTTCCGACTGCCCAGGTCAATCCAGGGGTCTTAGCTCCAGGGGTCCACAGCCCCTCTCCCTGCCCCAGAAATACTGGCCATGTTTGTGTGTGACTGCTCAGTGATCACCCTTCCTCCCACGGGGTAAGCTCCACGGAGGTAGGGACCACCCCTCCCCAGGCCAGGACCACAGTGAGCCCATCAGAGTGCGTTTAGGTCAAGAGAGTCCAAAGTCTGGGCCTGCCTCTCATCCACAAGGTGCCCATGCAGCCCGGCAGAGGGCCTGGCACACAGCAGGTGCTTGAGTGCCTGTCGGCTGAAAGGACCCGTAAGTGGTGAGGATCGAGAGGCGAATGGACGCATAAATAAAACTCAGTGCACATACCGTGCTCCTCCGAGAAGACCCTAACCCTAACCCGTCTAATCGAAACTCTAATCTGTCTGATCCTGCCGCCCTCTCCCACCTGCTGCCTGTCTGACGGCCCCACCTGGAGTTACACGGGGATGTGCCCAGATAGACCAAAGCGTTCACCTTGCGATTGAGAGAAGGAAACGGCAACCCACTCCAGAATTCTTGTCTGGAAAATCCCATGGACAGAGGAGCCTGGCGGGCTACAGTCCTTGGGGTCGCAAAGAGTCGGACACGGCTGAGTCACTGAGCATGCATGGAATTGTCCAGCAGAAAAGTCTGCCCCAAGCTCCTGTCCTAAGAAGAGAAGTAATAAAACAGACCTCATTAAACAAAGAACAACTGCGTACGGAGTCATTAAATAAATGGTTAAGAGTTCTGGACCTTTAGTTCCACAGAAATGTAGCCAACCCGAACCAGGAAGGACAGGTGGGTTTTCGCAACGTGCTTCTCAGACACTTTCCGTGGAAGGGAGGTGCGGAATTCCAGGTGCCCCTGGTCTCAGGGCACAACCTGCTCACCCCGAGCTCCAGGTGAGACACTGGCTTTGAAGGCTGCCCGCATGGTTACTGAGCTTTAACTGTGGGAGTATGTGATCACTCAGATTCCAATCCGATTCCAGTGCATGTGAATATTCTTACAAACTCAACCATCAAATGACATGCGAGGCCTTTCCAATGCATCAAATGACACGTGATTTTGCTGAGATGTCCCAGGACTGTGACTGCCTGGCGCCGGGAGCCCACCCCTCCCTCCTCACTCAACTGCACCAGCGTCAGCAGGAAAGCATGGCCGCAGTTACCCAGCAGCTGGATGATGTGAATGAATAACATAGATGCGGTTATTGTCACCCTCGAGGAAATCTTGTGTTGCCCCATTCAAAAGGGAGAAAAATACGTGAAAAGTATGAAAGTGAGACGCAGCAGATGTTATCCCGGGGTTGTCAATCTCGTCTACGCAGGTGCTAATGTGTTATAATTATCCCTTCTGGCAGTTGATGTTTAGGAGCCTGGTTCCCACCTAGTCAATCACGGCTGCGATTGTTAAGCTACTCACATCGCTAATACGCTGGGTAATAACCAGATAGGGTTTAATATTTGACATTTGCCGTCAATTTCCTTTCTTCCGACGTGCGTCTCCTCTACACCAGCGTCTGTACATTGGGCTCTCTCCTGCCTTCTGCCTAAAATGCACAGAAGTGCAGGGAAGAGAAGGGAGACAAATCGAAACAAATAGCTGTGTGCCTCTGCCTCGATTTGCCATCCTGAATCTCCTGGCAAGGAGCGGGCCCTGCTCCACTGGAAGTGACACACGGGCGTCGACAGCACGTGCTACGAGGATTATTTTAAGAGATTTTCTCGAGTTCCCTCACCGGGGGGGAGGGATCACCTTTATTTTTGACCCGCAGACGGGGTGGCCAGGGTGCGGAAGGTTCACAACGGCCTGTCAGGTAAGAGGGCCGACCAGGCAACAGTTTGCAGGCGGCGGCCACCAGGTTTCCTCCCCAGCATCTCCCTTCTCCACACGGGCTTCACGTGTCAATCCAGAGTGTTTACACACGGCTGAGGGCACCCCGGTAAGGTCGACATCGCCTCTCAGCTCCCTGCCAACCTTTCCCCATCATGCTTTGTCTTGAAGCCCTGCTCTTCTCCACTGCTCTGAACACCGCTTGCGGGGAAGCCAACATCTAGTGGCACTTTTTCCTGACGATAAGTGATGCTAATGGTAAAGAATCTGCCTGCCAGCGTAGGAGACATAGAGATGCGGGCTCCATTCCTGGGTTGGGAAGGTCCCCTGGACGAGGAGATGGCAACCCACTCCAGTATTCTTGCCTGGGAAAGCCCATGGACAGAGGACCTGATGGGCTACCGTCCATGGGGTTGCAGAGAGTCGGACATGACTGAAGTGACCTAGCCCACAGGCATCCTACCTATAGTTTGCACAGTGATTCAAGACCTGAGTCGGGAAGATCCCCTGGAGAAGGGAATGGCAACTCACTCCAGTGTTCTTGCCCAGGGAATCCCATGGACAGAGGAGCCTGGTGGCTACAGCCCATGTGGTCGCAGAGAGCTGGACACGACTGAGCGTCTGAGCACAGCCTCTTTCCTGAGGACGAATCCATTGAGTCCTCCAAGGACTCTACAGCTTTCCAGTGTGTTTACTGTTTGTATCTGTATGTCAGATGGGGGTGGGTATTGAAGATTTCATTTCAAATTAATTTAATGGAAAGTAAACATCCACAACCCTTCAGTCAGGTATGCTCCCCTAATAAGTAAAATTCACACTGTCCTCTCTTTCAGACATTTTGGCAATAAACCGGTTAGTAAGATGTACCGCAGGAGTGGCAACCACACACTCTCTTGAAAACTGTACTTTTATGAGCTATTAGAAGCCCCTGGTTCCCTGCAGAAGAAAGAGGCTCGTTTCGAGAGGATTCGGCTCCGAGTTTAAATAGGAAAGGGCGTGGGGCTCTGACAGCTTAGGAGCATTAAGACTTCAAAGCAGACGACGCTGGACCCGGTCATTTTGCAATAAAACGTGAAGTCATGTGATGGCGCCCTTTTAAGCCACTTGGGACTTTTTAAGACTTCAAATAAAACGCTATTAGCACAGACAGATAAACAATCTAAGCCGCTGTTTGCCTGGGGTGATACCCTTGTGAGTTACAATGGGCAAAGAAAATACAGCAGGCCCTGCGTTGAGAAAGACTGACACTCTGTGGAGACCCCTTCTCTAGGCGCTGCAAACGCTCATTCCCGGCCCTTCACACCTGCTCAGCCCCTCAGCCCACCCCTCGCCCTGTGCTCCCAAAGCAGCTCCTGGCTTCACGTGAGTGGCATAGACGGACCTGAGGAAACACGGAGCGTGAGCGCGAGAAAGCCATTCATTCATTTCCTCCGAGCACGAGAATGCGAAGCACCTCGTCTTTGTTTTTGCTTATATATAGCAAGTGAGGTCACCCATGGAGGGCCCACTTGGAGTCACAGAAGCCCTCTTCAGGTGCCCTTTGGACCTGGCTGAAATCAGGAAGGCCCACCGCCCCAGGGGGCGTCCTCTCATTTCCGAGGGGCCTGGCCCCAGCCGCATCTGAGCACAGCCCCGAGGACGCTCCAGGTGAGGCCGTCAGGAGGGCTGGGCCCGGTGGGACAGCGGATCCCTGGGCCCCACGGCCTTGCTGCCCTTCAGGACCTCCGCTCCAGGACACCCCAGGGCGAGGGGGCGGCGGGGGCACCTGGCTCTCGAGAAATGCCCTGGAACCGCATCTTTCCCCGCGTTTCTCGGCTCCTCCCTCCGGCTCTCACCATCCTCGCGGACTTAGCACGAGGCCCTGAGGGGAAAGCTCCCAGCCACCCGCGAATATCAGCCCCCCGGGGCCACCAGAGGCCGGGTGAGGCCGCCCCGGGACCTGCAGGCGGCTCCGGGTCACGGCAGGCGCGCATCCACCCCGCTGGATGCGGGGCTCGGCTTCCAGCGGGCGAGGCCGCCCGTCACCCGTCTCCCCTTCCGCCCGGGCCTCCGCCGCGTGGCCGGCAGCCAGCGTAACGGCCCGCCAGGCGCTCCTAGCAGGGGCTCCGAAAGCGGTGAGGTTCCCTGCGCAGCCGTCACCCGAGAGGTGGAGGGACCTCGCAGGGACACGAGGGTCGCCCGCCGCGGACAAGATGCCGCTCAATTTCTGCGTCTCCTAGTCTCGCTTCCCGAGTCGAATCCGGGCCCACGGCGACCGCCCCAATCACCAGCCGACAAGTGGAAATAAAATAAGACACAACAGGAGCGACGATTTAGGATTAAGCCAGGAAGGCTATTGCCCCTTTAAATTGAAAAAGAAAAAACAGAAAAGAAAGCAAAATATTCTGTGAGTTCCACGGGGAAAAAAAAAGTCATATTTGTATAGACCCCAAATCCCCTCTGTTTAAACAGGGTGATTAATATCAGCTCCTGTAGGAAATTAAATTCGGGGAAGAACGGTAATATGCAGATATGCAGATTTCTGGGCAGGATGGCCATCTCTGGGTAGGGAGCTGGCTGATTAATCTGCGTCCTCGGAATACAAAATGAAACACGGGGCTCCCCTGGGCAAGCGCGAGAAATGACTTTGCCCCCCACGGAAGCGGGGTCGGGGGGAGGACTCGGCGCCAAAGGCAGCGGGTCTGAGCCGCGTGCGGAGGGTGCAGCTGTGCGACCGCACTGTTGCGGAGCCTGACGGCTTCCCCCCAGGCCTCCCTCCGCGTGCTCCCTGGAAAGTTCTTCCTCCGCGGTTTCTGAGGACCGGGCTATTGATCTTGGTCCCCATCCACGGCCCTCCTCCGCGGCTTCTGAGAAGGGTGCCCGGCCCTCCCACTTCAGCGGGACCACGCGCGCCCAGCTACACGCAACCAGGACACCCCCACCCACCGGAGTACTTTTTTTCTCCTTTCTCAAAGACTGACTGGGGTAGACAATTTTTTTTAATTTAACGTATAACACCAGAAACCTAATTTGAAAATGTAAATGGCTCTCCCTCACAGCCCAACCCTCTCATAATTTCAAAATGTCAGTGTGGTCATCGCATCAGGTCTGGCCGGAGGATGAGATTTTTGATCACTGAATAATGATGCTATTTATTTTTTTGGAAAAAAAAAATATTTACAGCAAGATGCAAAATGTCATTTTCAGTGGGATTTTTTTTTGTCGTTCCTGGAAACTCAAGCCTGTTATTCTGAACCATTCAGGGTCTCTCCGATAATTGTATAGAAGTAGGCATTATGCTATATTATTAAAGCTGTAATTTCCTGCCGAATCTGTCTGGATGTTTCTTTTTATCACTTGGCAATTTCTATCTAGTTATAGCATAATTAAGTTTCCTGACCCTTGCTCACTCTCTTAACAGGACGCTTAGAATACACTAGAATTGCAGACCTGCGGCCCGTGTCCCCGCTCCCCGCACGGTAATGGAATAAAATTATTAATCCAGTAATTGTACGGAACGCATTACTTTGCATTGAATGTCCCGGCTTCTCATTTTCCGTGGGGGACAATCAGCCCAGGGGTACGAATCATTTCAGCGGGATCATGGCCCTGGAAGAAAGCCTCTCGTTCCCACTCCTGGAGCTCCGGGCAGCTGTGATTATCCGAGGCCTAATGCAGGGCTCGGCTCCAGCCAGCAGAACAAAGTTAATAAAACGGACGAAAGAGCCAGGCATTTCCAGCTGCGGTTCAGGCACCAGAGCCAGAACCGACGGGCAGGTGGTAGAGACATGCGCCGCCCTGGGCTCAGAGGGTCCGCGCCCGCCGGCTCATCTGTGAGTCCTTCTGCCAGAAACCAGGGGCCGTTTGGGCTTTCATCCTGCGAGGAGGCCCTGTGCGGGAAGGTCCGTAAGTCATGGCCCACAGGCAGGTGGGCCCAGGGCTGCCAGGTTGGGGCAGAGGCTGAGGAGGGCTGCCTTCAGAAGCGGGGGTCGAGCCCCGGCACCCCAAAACGGCCCTAGACAGGCAGAACCCACGCTCCTGGAACCCAAAGCCGCTGCTCAGCCTGTGCACTGAAGGGGTCGTGCAGGACCGACCCCCAGGGGGAATGGCCAGCACATCCCCATCCTCACGGAGACGGTGAGCTTCATCTCTGAAGCGGTAACAGCATCCCAGGCACAACCTCGAAACGACCTGGGCTTGTTCGTGTACAGATTGTGTCACTGCGGTGACAGTTTAATACACACGCTCTGTGAGGCTTACACTCAACATGGGCTGCGTGTCACAACCAAGGTGCACACTGCGTGTGCGTTCAGTCACTCAGCAGTGTCTGACTCTGCGACCCTACACACTGGAGCCCGCCAGGCTCCTCTGTCCGTGGGATTCTCCAGGCAAGAGTACTGGAGTGGGCTGCCATTTGCCTCTCCAGGGGATCTTCCCACCCAGGGGTTGGACCTGCATCTCCTGTGTCTCCTGCGTTGGCAGGCGGGCTCTTTAGCACTGGCACCACTGCAAACACCCCTTGCTTCAAACCACGCCAGTGTGCTTCCTGGCATCCTGGGCACTGCCTTTTCAGGCCCCTCTGGGATCCACACCAATGCCAGAGCATGGAGCTCACCTGAGCTTTTCCGAAACAGACCAACCGGATTACAGACTAAGCCCCGTAATTCCCTTTTGCATCTCGATGGAGGACGTGTGTGATTCCACTTGGCTGAAGCTGAGTGTAGACACTGTGTGTGTGCTGAGTTGCTTCAGTCATATCCCACTATGTGTGACCCCATGGACTGTAGCCCACCAGGCTCCTCTGTCCATGGGATTCTCCAGGCAAGAACACTGGAGTGGGTTGCCATGCCCTCCTCCAGGGAGTGTACACGCTAGAAGTCAGTTAATACGTGTGCAGTTTAAAAGTTAACTGACCAGAGATCAGCTTGCACCCACATCCTGAAGCGGTTGTTCCAACATGTGCACTGCATGCTATAAAAATACCTCCGCTCATCTCCTCTGAACCACCAGGCACGGGAGGAAATGCCGAAATCCTGGGGAAGGCTTCTCGGAGCTTGAGGTGTTGGTTTCAGGTCAGCTCTGTGCTAACCGTATGGGTTTAAATCAATTATTCTCAACTGGGGGTGACTTTACTCCTGAGGGACACTTGGCAATGTCTGGGGACAAGTTGGGTTGTCACACAGGGGGTGAGGGGGTGGGGGACTGCTGTTGGCGGGTGGCAGAAGCTGGCATCCTGCAATGCACAGGACAGCCTGCCCTCAGCTAGAGCTACTCGTTACGAATGTCCAAGGAACTGAGCCCGGCAAACCCTGGTTTAAATGGAGAAATATTCGTTGCAAGAAAAAAAAAAATCACAGCCTGAAAGCCTTGTGCTCGGTCAACACCAGATACAGCTGAAGCGTTAAACTTCTCCTCCCTGAACTTCCCAGCTCCTGAAATGTAGACATGAGGAAAAGAGCAGAGTGGGATTTTTTTCAACTACACATTTTTTTATTTCTCAGCTGAAAGAGAAACTGTCGAAGGAGGCAAGGAGGACCCAGGGAATTCTTTTTCCCCCATCCCTGATTCTACTGGAAACAGGAAAACAAGAGCAGAACACTCCTTTTCCTTCTGTGGATGCAAAGTGCAACATGGAGTTGACACCTCATGCTCCCTGCCAGCCTGCCCATGTGCAGAGGTGGGGAAGACTGCGGTGCTGTGTGAGTGGCGTGGAACACAGACATGGGGTGATAGTGGCCATTGTTCACGTGCGTGGGAAGCTCACAGGTCAGACACCATGGTGGTCATCGTGTGGGTGTGTGGGGAGACATAGCGCCTCCTTTAAGCAATTTTTCCCACGGAGATGTCAAAATTTCTTCTAGGTTTCGAATGTTAGAGCCTCTGTCCCCAAAGAAATGCGTCAGTAAAGGCGGTTTAATAACTGGCCCTCCACATCAGATGCTCTGCTTCTTAATTTCTGAGAGCAAATTGTGCGTCACTTTTGTTTCACGGCAGCCTGTGAACGCCTCCTCTGAAAAGCCACACACGGGACCTCTTTGGCTGATCCGAGCTGCTTTATTCCAGAATTCAGCCGGGAGTGAGACGTTCCCAGACCTCCCTCGCGCCGCCTCTGAATCAGCGCCTAATAAACGTGCATTTGGGGGAGAAGGCTGACGGGAGGGCCATCGCTTAAGCTCCTATTGTTTCATTGATAAAAATGATCCGGGAAGCCGCAGAATACGTTAGCCGTTTCCTTTGGTTTTCCATCGAGAGGGCTGAAAGGCATTTCTAAAATAGATCTATTTTCTTTTCATTCCGCAGAATAATGCATGAATGATTATAACATATGCTCTATCTCCCCTTCCCCCCGCTCCCCCCCCCCCCACCCCCCAGCCAGTGGAAAAGTGCCTGACACTGTAATCACAACTTGTTGGGTTTTCAATCTGATGCTGTCCCGTTTTACCCTGGTAGTTAAACGTCCATTCTTGTTCGGTGTGATAAATGTTATGGCCGTGTAACAGTAACGAAAAAGAGAGACATGTTAAACCAAATATTGCTTCAGATTGTGTCTTTTATTCTCCTTTATCATCATATCTTAATTTATAGTATAATCATCATTATCGCAACTGTCAGCCTCATTTAACCCCGCTGATCTCCCATGATTCTCCGCTGTCAGTTCTGATTGCCTACCTTCTGCCGACGGGCTGATAATGCTTGACAGATTAACCCTCCCCAAGAGGAAGACAATGATATATAGGACAGCGCCGAGCGCGCTATATATTAATGAGGAGCTGGCAAGGCTTTGATAAGGCTGCGGAATAATCCATCAGTGGGGAAGGAGCTTGTAAAACGGGAGGGACGTTTCATGGGAGCAACACCTGGGAAGGCTGCACCGACCCAGCAGCCACGCGGCAGTCAGCTGCCTCGCCCCTCGGCCGCAATTAGCATCGGACCGGGCGCGGCGACCCGAGGAGTTTATCAGCCCCCGGACCCAGCCGCCCTCGCTGCGCGCCGGGCCCACCGCACTCGCGCGTTTACAGCATCGTTAGCAAGCCGGCAATTAAGAGCTCGCGTTCTTGCATTAGAAACTGTTTATCTTCTGAACGCGCTCTCGCCGGACGGAGGCTGTTACCTGGGAAAGGCGGGAGCCGCCGGCGTTTTCTGCCGCTCTCGCTCCGCGGAGGCCCGCTCCGCCGTTAGATACAATGCCTCAGATGGCTACTTGAGCTTGAATGCGCCGTTATTACAGGTATTAGATGAAATTGCCTGTGTTATGTGAAGGGGATTATAGAGGTTCTGGATCAATAACTTCAGTGGATGTTGGGAGTGATTACAGCGCCCTGTCAATTTTCCCCATTCGGCTGTCAGTGTCCATTTACCACACACCACCTCCTGTATTCACATCAAATCACTCATTTCATTGGTAAATTCTATATATCTCAATTTACTTTAAGTAGCTGATTTGTGTAAAATAAAATGACTTCCTCTTCTGTGTGCGCAACAGACTTAATCCTATATAGTAATAAAAAGCGTAAACACAGGGCGACCCTCTGTCCCTCGGGAAGCCTTGTGCGCAGCGCGGGGGCTGCCCGCTCCCTGAAATAGCTGTAATTGAAACATCTCCATCACCCGGGCTCTGTGGAGACCACACCTAGCCTCTTCACCTCTCCTTATTTTTCCATCCTGGGGAGGAATCTTGGAGCGGCCGGATCTCGAGCACCCAGGCTCCGGCAGCAGCTGTGTCTCCCGGCGCCCACGCGCACGGCTGCGCTCACCCTCTCCCGAGGGGGCCAGGCCCGCGCGCCCCGGTGCAGACTCGGCCCCACCGGCAACTCCAGGACCACAAACGCTGCCGCGAGAGATTCGTCTTCCACCGGCCGGCAGGCTCCTGCTAGGTGCAGACTGCCTGAGCCGCCCTTTTCTGCATTTGGCTCTTCCTTTTCCGTGTGTGGATGCACACGCACCCGGGCGTGTTTGATGAAGTGTAACATCAAAACTTAGGAGAAAGACGTCCAGAGGCATTCAGTGAGGGGAAACATCAAAGAGACCCAGGAAGCATTTGGGGAGGCGGTCTAGACTTCCTGTATCAACAGAAACTCGCTGCAGGTGTTCAGACCACGGGAGAGATCGGAGCAATATTATTCCACACACCTCAACCTGCACGAGTGACATTTCACTCGGGAGTCGTCTTTTGGACCCTAATTTGATGTCTTATCAGTGTTTCCTACTATTTCTGACCTAGAAGAGACCCTTAAAGAACTGTGTACTGGCCACAGATAAATAAGCATAGAAATAAAGTATTTACAAAATCCTCAAAGCAACCCCCCTCCAAAGAAAGCCTCCCCACCAACTGTCTATGCTTCCAACAGACCAATGGAGCAACTACTAGATCCGCCAGCCTGGGAATGGGCATAGCTTCTGATCCTGAAGCAATTCTAAGGACAGAGCAGAGAGAAGGAAAGGCTTGTTTATTGTCTGTCCTGGCATATAAGATCCTTTGCATAAAAATATAGACTAACCCTGCATCTGTTCATTACCTTCTGTATATTTTTGATATATTCTGCACAAATAACAAAGCGAGGAGAAAACACAAGACTCTATTTAAAATATGAGTAAAAAGAAAATCTCCATAAACCATGTCCATATTTTCTGAAGAGCCTTATTGTCACAGAGAGCATAATATTATTTGAGGCAACTGAAATCAAAGATCTTCAAAATCTGCCATCTCTTGGCTCCTTCCAAGTCAGAACCTTCCCACTGGGTGCCCCACATCATGCCTGTCTCCATGGTACGGGTATAGTGATATAGCGGGGTAGTGTGGAAGAGCAGGTCAACTGATGTAGGAAGGCAGTCCCCTCAACGCCAGTGTTAGCAAAGCAGGATGGGGATAGACAAAGGGGAGAGAGGCAGGTAAGATCCCCAAAGAGAGGCCCACGCCTTGCCCCCCCCCCCCCCCCCGGGCCCACGGCATCCCCTTGGCGCACTGGCTTTCCTGCTCCCTCCATCCCAAGGTTTGGGGCCACTGTGTTTCGCTGTCCCTTCTCACTGGCGCTAGTGAGCCTGCCCACCTACCAGGCTCTTCATTAGTCACCTCCTGTGCTCAGACCACACAGAAGAGAATCACCACCTCAGGTTCATAGGGAACAAGACCCTGGTCCAAGTGACTTGCTTTGATGCTTCCATGGAGAAAGGGTTAGGCTGGAATCCCAACCCCTTGTCCCCACAAATCAGAAATGGTTTCCATTCAGACAAGCACGCTAGCAGCTAGTGATGACTCAATTCAAGCCACAGGCAATACTTTGAGCAGAGCAGGATGTCACAAACCGGGAATGGGGAACCGGGTGAGGAGTGGAAGGATGCCACAGGCGTTTAAAAATATAACCCTTGCCCTCGAGGAGTTAATGGTGTACCGGGTGAGAAGAGACATAAACCAGCAGAAAATGAAATTACAGTGAGGTTCGGAGAATACCGCGGCACTACCACAGTAAAAACATAACAGGACTCAGTCGTCTTGACTGCCAAATTAGCTTCACAGGAAATAAGTGTTATGAGTCAAGCAGAAAAGGCTCACTTTTAGCTGAAGTGATCAAGGAAAGAGCCAGTGAGATCTGAATAGAATTTGGCTCGCAAGGAAAACCGCAACAGTCTTGGTATTCCTGAGGATGTATAAACCCATGCAATCACTCTTAAACGAGCTCAGGATTTGACTGAAGATTCTAGCGTGAATCTGACATCCAGGCTGATAAACGACAAGCTACTGTTTGGAAAACTCTAGTTTCAAAGGAGCAATAACTCAGTTTTAAAAGCAATTTATAAAAGACGGCAGCCTTTAATATATAAACCCCTAGAGTTATGTCTGACATTACACAAAGGACATACATACTGCATAACCATTTTCGAACAATAACAGAAAATTCAAATTAAGAGTTTATATGCATCTCCAAAGCAGCCACCCAAATTCACTTAGGAAAACAATGCACTTTGACAAAGTTACAGAAAATACTAATTTACTAATAGTCAACCAAAATCCAATTACAATTTTAATAACAAGTGCAAAACAAAGGGGATATCCAGAAGGCTGGTGTCTGGTGAAATATCAAGGTGAAAACGTACAAATGAGCCATCAGTCCAAAGTTACCCTTCACCCACTAGTCTACACTAAATAAAGCAGAGACAGCAGGAAAAGAAACTGAGCTACACAAATATTGCAACCTAACGAGTGGCTGGAAAGAGACAGCCCTCACCACTCACGGGTTTTCCTATCCTGATTGGCCAGAGAGAACTGGAAGAGAAAAGGAATATGGAACGAGCCCGGTCTTCCCCAGGTCGGAATACTCTCTCTCCACTCCATTATTGTGAGTGGTGTGTTAATCAGGGAGGGCACACATACCGCCCCCCCCCCCCCCCACCGCCCCAGCCGCCTCTCCCTTCAGCATGCGTGGAGGAGGCCTCTTGGTTACCAGACAGCACCTTAAAGAGGCGATCCCAAGAGAGGTGCTTGCCTTTGCTCAGGACACTCTTCCTGACAGCAGGAGAGGGTCTGAGCACGCAGTAGGCGCTAAATGCAGGTCCCTGGAAAACTGAATGAGGGGAGAAGGATGTCATCTAGAGGATAAAGGACAGTGTAAATCGATGGGGTGGAGCTCTAGGAACCCCTGACCCTTGTGTTTTTTTTCAAAACCAAAGCTAATTTCATGATCATTAGTAAATTACTAACCGTATATCTTTGGGCTCTGAATTCTCTTTAAACAGAAGTTGAATCTTGACTGGGAAGCGTCTACCCATTTGCATGTAATTTTTGTTCGGTGAGAAATCAGTGTGACTTAGATTGAAAATATGGCAGGATTGTTAAAAGAAGAACATTGCCTTCTGTGGCGTTGTGTTGGTGCCACTTGACTCCTGAGTTTCGGAGGGCTGAAATCCTAGTCACGCCAGGGCGGAGTCGGGCAGAAGCCGTGCTGACCGTAAGAATCACTGGCCTGGGCGGGGACCCCAGGGACGCCTCTGCCGCACGCCCTTGGGTGCGAACTTTCTTTGTGTTGCTGCTGTTTGTGATTTGCCAGAACAGAGAGTGCAGAAAGGGTCCCTGTGTGTGGGTGTGCTCACAAGGTCCTCACCCCCTGCCTGGGTCTAACAGGACAGACATCACATACTGGGGAGGGTGGGCAGGCAAACCCAGCCTGCCAGGCATTTGGATGCAAAATACATAAAACCACTGAACAGCAGTCAGGGGGTAGATTGAAAAAGAAAGTGTTTCTTTTTTTCCTTCTTAATGCTGCTTCTTGTTAACAAATATCCATTGTTATTACTTTGGTTGCTACTTTTAAAAGCAAGGGTTTCAGTTTTAACTCTGCTGCCAGGACCTGACCCTTAGTAACGTGCAGACAGAGAGAAACAGCACCGGGGATTTGGGGTGGCATGCCGAGTGGTCCGAATGGTCCAAATGGAAAATAACTGAATAGTCAGCCCACTGCGTGCAGTTTCTCCCCACGGGGCTGGCAGCGATTAGTGCCACTTAGTGCGGCCACATTCGGGCTGGAATCGAGCTGCGTCCTGCCCAGCAGCCTGTTATGTGATGTCTCTTTAGGTTGTTGCTGCTTCTGGGGAGGATTCCTTTTTGGTGAGAACACTCACCAAAAAGTGAGGCGAACGTAAAAGCTGGCAACAATAAACTCTTATGGAAGGCGAGAAAGCATTCCTATCTGGAGGAAAAAGAAAAAAAAAAGAGAGAGAGAGAGAAGAAAAAGAAAAAACGCAGGGACCCATGGCGGTGGCCAGTAATCTAACTCTGGATTCCAAATCGCCTTCTCCGTGCTCTGTGAAATATTTGCTAACACAGGGTGCTGCATCTTCTTAGGTCAGTACTTGATCTGTTAGGATGGAGAGAAATATGACGGATTGTGGGGTCCAATTTCTTAACAAAAACAAAAAATGCATACAGTCTCTAAACGTGCATTTGCATGAGAAAGAAACCCCGTTGTGCTCAGAGATTCTGAACTGCTAGGTCCTGAGTCCACTAACCCCTGTCCACGTTAAAATGTGTGCCCCTACCCAGAGGAGCTTGGATGCTCGAGGTGGTAAGTTCCTGTCCCTAAGGCGGGGCAGACTCCATCTTTTGGGAAGAAGCAGGGTGCGGGGTGGGGGGCGTGCTGCGGACATCTGATGACAAGCCCGGACGTTCAGAGGTGGCTTCCCCCGGTGAGGGCGCATCCATCAGGCCCCCTGCTCGTAGACGTAGAGTCGACACACACCGCCTGTGCCCGGCCTGGGCACTGCCCCTCGCGGGCCCAAGGTTTTCTTTCCGAGGAAGTGCCTGCATACCTCCCTCCTTTTGTCTCAACCAGAGGGTTTAATAGCTCAAGTAACTGAAAAGGACTATCAACAGCAAGGCTCCGGTTTCCAGAGTAACCGTAAAAACAGAGCCCAGTCTCCATGGCAAAGAGAAAGCCACTTGCTGCAGCCTTTTCAGACCTTGAGCCGACACTGACAGTTTTCCTATAATCACCCCGATTATTTGTAGCAACTAACTATATTATAATGTTAACTATAGGAGGGCTTTGAAAATATGCGGGCTAAAAAAAAAAGAAAGAATAAAAACATACTGGCTTTTCTTCTGCTTTCGCTATGAATAGATGAGCCATTTAAAATGATAAAATAGTTCGTTCCTGATAATTCAGCCCAAAGAGGGGAGTGCCCACCTTCCCGGTTTCTGTCCTTAATTCTCTCAGGGTGTCCACACTGTTGTCAGAAGTCTACACACCATCCTGGCGTCTAGAATGCATGCATTCCTACCAGGGAGCGAAGTGAGAATGAATGGATGTGTGATCTTTATACATTTTATTTAATCTGCCCCAGATTGGGGGTCCTCTATCCTGTACTTGGTAGCTGCTGTTTCTTTCGGTCGTTTGCAGGATACGGCCAGATTATGCTGTACGTGTGTGTGCGTGCGTCCCCTTCCTCCGTGAGGCTACAAGACCAGCCTCTCCAGGACCTGTGTGCCCATCCGTGCGGCTGGGCTGGCTAGTGCTGACCTAGGAGAACCGACTGGTTTGACTACAGTTTGCTTCTCGAGCGCAGAGGTACAGCGTGCCTGGTTGACCTGCCTGCATTTTTTGTTTTTAACTCTTCTTCATTTGAACCTGGAATGAACTTGAATTTCAGTCTCCATCTTTTATTTAAACACCAAAACCATTCTTTCTTTACTCTTAATTAAAGACTAAGCTCATTATGAGTTCAACTATTAATAATACAGTTCCAATATTAAATCTATGCAAGGTAACTTTCAGATGAAACCAAAGCATAATTCACCAGTCGTTTATACACACACACACACACACACACAAACATGGGTCTGTTACATGGTGTATTTCAAATTTCCTATGGGCACCTAAAAAGATTACAATCAAAATGTGAAGTAACATTACATTAATAGAAAAATGACAATTGCATTTTCAATTTTCTGGGAGAATGTAACTATCTTTCCTTTAAGGGATATAGCTGAAAAAACAGTCCAAATAAAAATCACTTAATTTTTATTCCATATATAAGAGCTTCCATCAGATGTTCTCAACTTGTCTTTGTCAGTTAATGTTTGGAGAATAAGACTTGGGAAATCAATATTATGTCATGTCACTGAAAAATTGCCTCATTTTAAAATCGCACAATTTAAGGAAAAAAAAAACCTCGCCCAATAATTTAGATATTTACATAATTAGCTATTAAGTTCTGATTTTAATTTTCTCCTCTATTTACTAAAAACAAACCTACATACACTTTGTCTTAAAATTCAGGTGGCATGCATGCAAATCTCCGCTTTGCTGCCGTTTCTCCTCCCTGGAAAGCATCCCAAATGACCGAGGCAGAAAGGGCTCCTGCAAACACGCCGAGTCTCGACTGGAATGCTTGTTTCGAGCGCCAGATTCCCAGAGTCCCTCGACCCAAAAAGCCAGCAGCTCGATAGGTGAGAATGCCCCTCTTTTTCTGATTTTGAGTTTCTTCTCCAAATCTGTTTGAAAAACTCCAATGTTCCTCCCAGAAGGGCCCGTTACCAGCCAGCTGGTCCCCAGAGTTCACGGGGGCACTCAGGTGTCCAGGGAAAAGACGGGCTGGGGCATCTAGGAGGGGGTGTCAGGAGACAGCCATGCGGGAAGCGGGGAGAGGCCGGTGAGCTGGACCTCCCCGGGATCACGCGGGAAGGCTCCCAGACCGGCAAGCCACAGCCCTGGCGCCCGGCAAGGTTCAGCTTCCACCCTGACCCGACGCCCTGTTTGTCTATCAGCCTGATCTGTGCTGTGAGCCACAGGCCTAGTCCATGCTGCGTTTTACAAACTGCTTAAGGATAAAAGCTTACCCTGCTGTAAAAAGTAGTAAGATATAATACTGAATTTGCACTGAAATGAAAAGTTTCCTGCTGCCCCTTATATATTTAAAATTGCTGTTTTCTTGCAATGAATATAATTCACTGTCTTTTGCAAAGTATAATCCGCAAGGGTTTGACCAAACAGAGATGCTCTAATGATTGCAAATGGCTCAAATATTCTGTCCAGTGAGTTAAGTGATAAAAGTTTCTATGTTAAAAGAAATAATAAGTGGAATTTCACACATATTATAGTAATTTGAAGCATCCAATTTACATAGAAATAACGTGGAAGAATTCTGACCATGGTGTTTTAAGTGAATCATTACACGCATTGCTGATACATTTAGAAGCTGTGATGTGCCAGGTATGTTTCTTTTAGCATAATAAGTCCTGTAATGGAGCCTTTAAAAGCTTAAAATGTATAGTTAGATTAACCTTTCTGTTTTAAGGGTTCTTTTCCCCCTCAAAAAAAAAAAAAAAAAGCCAGAAGAGAGAAATACAGAATCATTAAAACGCCAATTAAAGCAACCCCCTTAGCTTTTCTCCATCCAATGGCTCCACTGAGGATTTTCCTCCACTACTCATCATTTCACTTGGTATTTTAGATTTTTGGCGAATTTTGGTTATTTTTTTTCTCCTAAACAAAGATCTGCGACTTCGCTCAACTTCTTGGAAGGAGTACTGTAGTGATTCTGAAAGGAGACTGCGTCTTAGATGTTCAGGCAGATTTCTTGAACTAGAGAGGAAGGTGTCCTCAGAAAAATCCTAGACTAAAACAGCTGTGGCCTCCAAAGCCAAATACTCTGGCCTTTCTTGTCCTTAGAAGAGATTACTGGAAATGCTGTTCCTTTTTCCTTTCCCAGATTAGCTTTTTGGGACTTAATATTTTAATCTAGCAAGAAGGCATTTCTGCTTTGCCTTATGAGGTGGGTAATTTAGTAGATAAGTCAATTATTACAAAACTGAACAAAAAATTCTAGACCAGGTTTTTTTTTTTTTTTCATTGATTTGGAGGAGGGAGGGTATGTAAGTCTTCAGGTGTCTTTGAGAGAGGGGTGTTCTGTGCACAACCGTCTCATAAAATCTTCCTTCCTTTTCCAGGATTCACGAGCCTGTAAGCCGTTTGCTGTTTCCACTGCATCTAGCCCCGGGCTTCCCGCTGTTGGTATTTGGGGCCAGGTCACTCTTCGCTGTATTGGGCCATCCTGTGCCTTCAGCACGTCCCTGGTCCCTACCCACCAGATGCCCCTCCCAGTGGGGACAATCAAAAACTTCTCCAACTAGTGCCAAGTTGCCCCTGGCAAGTTGAAAACCACTGAGAATGACTGTTCCAGATCTTGAGGACAGGAAATTCAAGAAAGTCCTTCCCCCTTTTCCCCTGCACACCCCCTACCCCAGGACTAAATACGGTAATTCAAGCCCATAGTCTAAACAGTCAAAATTGCCTAAGACTTCTCATCATTTCTTTTCTTCTTCTACTTTTTTTAAGAGGAATCTTGAAGCTAAACTACACCGAAAACATCAGACATAAAATTGATAATAGGATACAAATGGTTAATCAATAAAATTCTGACTTTCTGAAGCACTTTCTTTTTGATTAACTCCAGCACTTTAAGATACAAAGGGCATTTGTCCCTTTCCTCATTTCCTGTCCTTAGGTCCAGGAGAAAGAGAAAAGCACCAATGGCATAGAAGGGCCATTGGACCATCTGTCTACTTCAGCAACCGGATGGACACCAATCAGCAGGCATCGGTACCAAGGTCTTATGAGCACTTCATAATGTTCTTGAGAAGAGACACAACATAAACAATGTAAACCCAACAGTGATGCATTTATTTTATTATTAGTGATTCATGCATTTAATTTTGGGGCTTTCCAAGTGTTTTCTGAAATGTCATGTCACTTACTTTTTGTAAAACTATCCATACTTTGAGATCATTAGTAAAAAGTAAAGACTATCTGTCCATTTGTAACCATTTACCCAGTCCATTCATTCACTCACCTCCCCGTCCATCCACTCACCTACCCATCCATCTATCCATTTATTAAATATTTATTAAGTCTTTTCCATATACTGTGCACTCTGAGCAAACTGCTTACTGGGCACTGGGGGGCAGGGCGGGGACATGAACCATACGAGACTCCTGCATGTAGCTCACAGTTTAGAAATAGAGAAAGAACCTTAACTAGGCAAACTTACCTCCGTATTGCTTCCATCTGCCAGCAAGGTATGGCCAAATGAATTTATGAGCGAATGCATATGTATTTCGCATACACACACATTTCAGATTCAGAAAAAGCCCCTCACATGTAACAGGATGATATCACAGTAACAAACACGACA
Organism: Budorcas taxicolor; assembly: GCF_023091745.1. Lineage (NCBI taxonomy): Eukaryota > Metazoa > Chordata > Mammalia > Artiodactyla > Bovidae > Budorcas > Budorcas taxicolor. Next base: position 85,997,560 of record NC_068921.1, on the reverse strand, counting down.
GTGGAGCAAAGGTTGCACATATCAGCTCTGTGTGCTTTGGGACATATTTTGAAAGAAAATATCATTTGTTATACAGATTATATTGAGTGTTATACGTTTTTAATGGAGGTTTTCCAGGTGGCGCAGTTGGTAAAGAATCTGCCTGGAAATGCCGGAGACCTGGATTCGATCCCTGCGTTGGGAAGACCCCCTGGAGAAGGAAACAGTTGCCCACTCCAGTATTTTTGCCTGGGAAATCCCATGGACAGAGGAGCCTGGTGGGCTCCAGCCTGTGGGGTCACAGAGTTGGACACGACTGAGTGACTTAGCACACACACGTGCACGCATTTTTAATATGCAGATGTGTATATAAAGCATACAGTGGGGTCACACGCTAATTCAAAGGCTATTTGAATTAGCTGTCTCACATGGTCTCCACCCACACCCTGCGAGGACGCCGTCCGCCTCCCAATGCCAGGAGCCCTGTCCTGCGTCTCTCTGCGCTCTCAGCGTTTATGAGCAGAACACCCTTCTAAAAACGTTTGATAATCAGTGTGTGACTGAACGCCAGGCACCGTGGCAGGGTGGAGGGGGGTGACCCGAGGTGCTGTGCTTGCCGGACCCATTTTGTCCAGTTGAAGATGCACCCTGGATGGTATGGTTGAGGTTGAGGAGTGACCCAAACAAAGCAGGGCGTGGCCAGCTGTGCAGGTGGTTGGACAGAGATGGGGGAGTTATTGTGCCCAGGTGGGCGAGCTTGCACTTCCCTCCCCCTGAACTGTGCTCCGAATCCCCACCAAGGAGACAGTTCAGGGTTTCTTCCAAAGGTACAAACCCACAGGGGAGGGAGGAGAGGGGCGGTAAGAGCAGTGACACCATCCCGGAAGCCGGGAGGTGATGGATGCTTGGGACTGAGTGTGAGATTTGGGAAGGCTGCAGCTCCAGCTGTGGTGGGGGCGTTGAGAGTGAATGACGTTACAGGACAGAACTGCCCAGGGACCTCTGAGCTGTGAATCAAGGGGACTAAAAAAAGCAGGTTGGTTAAATGTCTCCTGTAGAAGCGGGCAGTCTGGGGAAAACCAGATCCTCTGGGCAAGCAAAGCAGGAAGCCTCAGTCTAGTCACGATAGATGAGCCATGCTTAAGTCAGGGAACTAGGCAAACATTTGCACCCTCGGGGCCCTCCCATCCAGGGTCTCAGAATGCAAGCAGCCAGGCAGACAGGAGGTCCAGACAAGAGGTTGAGCCACCTGACTGGGCAATGAAAAAAGACCCAAAGATACAAGTAGTAACATTTCCCAACTTGAAGGCATAGTCCCCTCCCTTCACTGAATCCCATAATCGTCGATTCCCACCCGCCACCCCCGACCTTCAGCTTCAGATGAGCCTTTAGGGCCTTCTCCTGAGTATGAGCTGGGACCAAGGGTCATCAGACACACGTGTGAGCAGAGGCTCTAATGTGAAAGAAACAGATTAGATGATTGAGCAAGCAAGAAAACATTCATCCCCATAAACCGAAGACCATACAAGAAGCACACTTTGCAGGAACTTCAATGTCTTTCAATAGAGAAGGGATGATATTCCATTAGAGAAATAAGGACAAAAGGCTATACAAAGGGGGTCGTTCAGAGCCCAAAACTGAAATTAAGTATATGACGTTGGAAATGAAAAGCTCATAAGTGACACTGGATTATAACAAGCGAAAAGCCTCCCAGAAAGTAGAGTAAAAACTTCTGGGAGACGACTGTGCAGGAGGCCACACCACAATCCAATTTCCTGTTTACTGGGGTTATCCGAGGGGTGATCCACTGCAGGAGGGGAGGACAGTCCACACGGGCAGGGGCAGGTCAGATGCAGGTGATCCCAAGGAAGAATATGCTGAGTCGAACATCTGTCTTGATTGAGATTTGGGCTGGGTATAGAAATCCTAGCTGGAAACCAAGTTGAAAAGAAGTGGACTGACTTGTGGAACTTTGGCCGACTGGGTGAGTGGTGACGCGAACCCAGGAAGACCAGACTTTCCATGAGGCAAGGCTCCATGTGTCCGTCCAGCTCTGTGTCTCCTGCTGGGCCTTGCAAGTGGCAGGTACGGCAGAACATGAAGGGAAGTGACTCGCGTCTTCCAAGCTCTCTGTCTCCTTTCTAGTTTGTTGGGATGGAGACCGTCCCAGGCCTCAGGGGCAGCATAACGAGCCCAAGACAGAGCAGGTCTGGATCCTTGACCCCAAGCTCGAGAGCTGCCCCACCAGGAGTAAACTGTTGCTGTGTTGATCCTAACATCCAGGGGTTTCTCTGGTTGAGCAACTGAGCTGCCTTAAACTACTGTTGTTCCAAATCGGGGGCCAGCTGTGACTGTGTGGGATGCAGACCTTTCTCCCCAGGTAGGTCCTCCCTACCCAAACGGGTTGGTTCATCTCAGCAGAAAATACTGCTTCCACTGAACATTCGAGTCGAGTGACACTGTATCACTCTGTGGACTGCAGCAGGAGAGCTCGCCGTGAGTTAGTAGAGGGGCCGGCAGGTTCAGGACAGGAAGCAGTATGGAGGGGCGCTGGTGCCGGCCGTGACTAGGGTGCCGGCCGTGACTAGGGTGCCGGCCCTGACTAGGGTGCCGGGAGCACCGGGAGGAAGCGGGACAGGGTGAGCGCGTGCAGCCCCTTTGTCATCTGCCTCCCCCTCCTCGCACACACTGGCCCAGCCTGAGTCCCGCGGCAGGCGCCGGGCCTGGGGAGAGCACTGGAGCAGGGCCTGGGCTTGGCAAGCCTCCCTCCCAGCGCCTGTGAGCCTGACCTTGTTTGGAAACTGAGTCACTGAAGACGTGACTAGGTTAGAGGAGGTCACCCCGGAGCAGGCTGGGCTCTTCACCCAGGGTGACTGGTGCCCTGATGCGAAGGGGGCGAGGCACAGAGACGGACCAGGTGCAGACAGAGGCGGGGATCGGGCCGAGGACCCTGAAGACCGTCTGCAGCACCGGAAGCTGCAAGGAGCCTCCCTGCGGGCTCGGGGGGCACAGGGCCCTGCTGAGCAGCGGTTCTGAGCTTCGGGCTCTAGGGTGCGGGAGAGCAGCCTCCCGCCTGAGAGCCCCTGAGTGGTTGTTGTCACTGCAGCCCCGGGAGATGGAAACAGTGAGGAACGAGGAACAGGCTGGCGGGAACCGGTCAGCAGCAGAGGCCCAACCCCACTGCCCCTGAGACACAGGGAGTGGGCAGCCAGGACCACCTGCCCGTGGCCCGGGGAGAGGCCACACACCCGCCCGGCAAGGCCACGGCCACCGCAGCCGGCACCCTCCGCAGAGGAGGGGAGAGGATGTCCAGAGTCAGCCGTCCTGCCCTGCCTGAAGGATCTCCACCCACGCCCGGCAGAACTCAGCCGGGGGTGCTGCTGACTGGCGAGCCCGGGGCCCTCGTCCTGTTCTATAAACCGGTGTCCTGGCATCAGACATGCACACAGCGGTGCCCGTCTGACGAAACATGGCCAGGCATGCTGGCTTGTTCTAGAAATGCCTCACTGCAGGACACATCAGCTCCAACCAGACCCAGCCGCACAGGACAGAGAAGACTGTTTTCAGCCCTCGGCTTCCCGGCCAGTAGCTGAGCCAACTCAGCATCTCTGGCCATAAAGATGACCCCCACACTGAGCAGCCTCAACCTGGCTTTCCCTCAGCCCTGAGTCTCAAGTTCATGTAGTTTCCCATGACCTCCAACCTTTGACCCGTCTTCTAGCTCCTCCAGGGCCACAAGCGTCCCCCGCCTCCAAGTGAGCACCGCCTCACGTGTTTCTAAGTGTCTGCTGGATGCAAGGAGCTGTCAGGCCCCTCCCAGCCGCTGCTGATCTCAGCTCCTTAACTGGCTTTAAAGGCGTGGACTCCTGAGAGAGGAGAGCCTGCCGTCTCTCCAGGGACCTGCCCGAACCTGTGTCGCGGGGCCAGGGACCACAGACCCTCCACGCCTCCCGTCCTCCGTCCACCCCGCCTGCAGAGCAAGTCAGCCCGCACGCCTGGCATCCAGGCCTTGAGTCTGGAGGGACCGACGCTCCGGGCTGGGGGTGCTGCCCCTCGAGCCCCCAGGCCCCGCCCAGAGCTCCCTCACCTCCACCCGGCTGTGTCTCACCCTCAGCCCACGTCATCCCACGAGACACGTGCCCGCAAACCACCTGCGTCCAGCCCAGCTGTGCTTCCAGAGGAGCAGTGAGCCCGGCTTGGGCAGAGAGGCCTCCAGAATGTCAGTGATGCCGTCTTCCCAGCGTCTTCTGGGAGCTCAGCTGGTCAAGTCCATCGGCTCATGGGGTCACCCTCCTCCTCGGGGTCAGGACGACTGTGCGTCCCTTCAGTTTCACTACATAACACCCTCCTCCGAAACTTAGTGGCTGACAAGGAGGTGCTGTCCTCCATCACGTGGGTGGTCTGGGTGGGCGGGGCTGGCCTTGCCTAGGCTCCCTCTGTAGCCGTGTCCAGCTGGAGGGCTGGCTGGACCAATCTCATCCGGAGGTTGGCAGGGGCTGTCGGCTGGGCCACCCAGCTCTCCTCTACATGGTGCCTCATGCAGGCTGGGCCACTGCCTTACCGAGGGTCTCAGGGTATGTCAGGAGGGCAAAGGCAGACACTGCAGTTTGTCATGTCCCCTACAGATTACTGGTCAAGGGATGTCACAAGCCAGTCAAGAATCCAAGGGTGGGGAAATAGACCCCATCTACCAATGGGGTGATGGCCCCACCTCCTGATGGGGAGATGACCCCCCCCTGATGGGGAGATGACCCCACCTTCTGATGGGAGATGACCCCACCCCATGATGTGGAGATGACCCCACCTCCTGATGGGGAGATGACCCCACCCCCTGATGGGGAGATGACCCCACCCCTTGATGGGAGATGACCCCACCTCCTGCTGAGAGATGATTTCCCCCCCCACCCCCTGATGGGAGATGACCACATTCCCCCAGTGGGGCAATGACCCCCACCATGGGGAGATGACCCCACCCTCTGATGGGGAGATGACCCCACCCCCTGATGGGAGATGACCCCACCCCATGATGTGGAGATGATCCCACCTCCTGATGGGGAGATGACCCCACCTCCTGATGAGGAGATGACCCTACCCTCTGATGGGGAGATGACCCCACCCCCTGATGGGGTGAGGACCCCACCCCCTGATGGGGATATGACCCCAACCCCTGATGGGGAGATAACCCTACCCTCTGATGGGGAGATGACCCCACCTCCTGATGGGGATATGACCCCAACCCCTGATGGGGAGATAACCCTACCCTCTGATGGGGAGATGACCCCACCCCCTGATGGGAGATGACCACACTCCCCCAGTAGGGCAATGACCCCCACCATGGGGAGATGACCCCACCCTCTGATGGGGAGATGACCCACCCCCTGATGGGGAGATGACCCTACCCTCTGATGGGGTGAGGACCCCACCCCCTGATGGGGAGATGACCCTACCCTCTGATGGGGTGAGGACCCCACCCCCTGATGGGGATATGACCCCACCCCCTGATGGGGAGATGACCCTACCCTCTGATGGGGTGGGGACCCCACCTCTTGATGGGGAGATGAACCACCCCCTGATGGGGAGGTGACCGCACCCCTTGATGGGAGATGACCCCACCTCCTGCTGAGAGATGACCCCCCCCCACCTCCTGCTGGGAGATGAGCCCACCCCCTGATGGGAGATGACCCCCCACCTCCTGCTGAGAGATGACCCCCCCCACCTCATGCTGGGAGATGAGCCCACCCCCTGATGGGAGATAAAGCATGAACTTGTGATTAAATTTCAAGCATAGGGAAAACAATCCTACAGTTAGGTGTTACTGGTAAAAAAACGGAAAAATAAGTCAAGCTGATGCTCTCCCAGCTCCATCACTGTGGCCCCAGAGGCCAGGGGTGCATGGGCCCACGTTCCGGGGTGCACAGTGCTGAGCTGAGAAGCCCCGGCCCATGCAAGTAGACTCCATGTGCAAACAGCAGCAAGACCACTTCTCAGAGATGAAGAAATCAGGAAAAAACAAAACAAAACAAAACAAAACACCTTCCTAGTCCCTCTGAATGAAGTGTGTGTGACTCAGGGAACCCAATGGGGACACAAACACAGAACTCAGTATGGGCACCTCCCAATACAACCACAGAATTACATCTATACAATTGTAAATGTGATTCTAAATTTAAAGTAAAATGCAAAATATTCTTGGAAAACAAAGTATTATAAATTATCTTCATTATTGTCTGGCTTTAAAATATCCCAGGTTACATTAAAAATGTTTAGAAACTATTTCGGGGTGAGGAGGAGAGAGAAGTTCCCAGTCTTTCAGAGCAGAGTTACTTTCTCATGTTGATAATTAGAGGACAATGGATTGAACTCAGGTCTTAGAAACACAAGAGTAGCCGCTAAATAAAGAAAAACACCTAAGTTTCTATTCTTCCCTGGTAGCTCAGCTGGTAAAGAATCCGCCTGCAATGCAGGAGACCTCAGTTCGATTCCTGGGTGGGAAAGATCCCCTGGAGAAGGGATAGACTACCGACTCTGGTATTCTTGGGCTTCCCTGATCGCTCAGATGGTAAAGAATCAGCCCGCAATGCGGTTCAGTCCCTGGGTTGGGAAGATCACTGGAGGAGGGCATGGCAGCCCATGCCAGTATCCTTGCCTGGAGACTCCCATGGACAAAGGAGCCTCGCGGGCTGCAGTCCACACGGTCGCAAAGAGGTGGACATGACTGAGTGACTAAGCATGGCACATATTCTTCAGACCAACAGAAGTAAAGCTATAGAATCTCTTTAGATAGAAAAATGTGGAGGAGACGTTGAGAATAAGAAAAATTTGATTTAGAGATCGGCTGGTGACAACGGGAACATTTATGTATCATTTTAACAGCTCACAAGAGATGTGGATTCAAAGTGGGGGCTCTGCCGTCTGCATCGTCACAGCGATGGTGCTTTGACAGGAGAAAGCTAGGATGCCCCTGCATTCCTATGTCCACCATCACCTGGAAATTGGAGGAACTGGGAAGAGGCAAAATTGCCACTGTTTTCCTATAGTACGATTTTCTCCTCCATTACTCTCTCAAAAAAATAAGAAATTTCAAAGTAATGTCTAAATAGAAACTTCAAGATCTATTTAGACAACCAGTAGAAAAACAGACACACACAAAATAATATAATTCCCAAATGTTGGCAATGATGAAAAATCCACTCAGAAAAACCATACCGCATAAAAGACGCTAAAATATGATGAAACGCATCTTTATCAACCCAATATTTCCCGTGGGAACAGATATAAGGAAAATAAGGAGTATTTAATATTCGTAGATAGGAAAGCCACAGTGTGCATTCCAGAAATGCCAATTCATCCCCAGATTATTTCGTAAACTTTAAAGACCAACGACACAGTTTTGCAAATTTTAACCAAGTTATGACAAACTGTATAGGAAAGTGTGAATGGGCAAGGAAAATAAAGATCATTAAGGAGAGAAATAATTGAGAAGGACCACAGCTCCCTATTAAAGCATAAAACCTGGGATAACACTAACTCAAGCCGCACGCAACGGCCAGAGGTGAGGTGGACAGTCCAAGAGCATAGACAAGAAAGCAGAAATAGAACAAACCATGTCTTTAATGTGATGTAAAAATGCATTTTAAATCAGTGGAGAAAAATTATTAAGTGAATTCTTCCAATATAACTGCTTTGCTATTAGTAATAAGTAAAATTTGACATGTACTCACATCACGCATCTAAATAAACTGCAAGATAACCGTCAACGAATAAACCAGAAAAAACCAGAGGAAGAAAATTTTATATGCTTACTTCTAAGAGTGTGAAGACAGACTTTGTAAACATAGCATTGAAATAGAAACATTGAGAAAAATTTTGATAGATTTGACAACGTAAAATGTTTGTATCTTTTTACGGTTAAAAATGCCCATGGGGAGGTATTTAAAATATATACAATACCCAAACAGCCATTAAACACCCTAATATGTAAAAAGAGCTTGCGAATCAACAGGAGAATAATACTAGAAGAACAGACTATGGCTGCAAAAAGGCAGACCAACAAACGGCCAGTCACCAGAGGGAAATTCTTCATCCTCACTAATGACCAAAAGCAGACAACTTAAACTCAATACCATTGTTTGTGGTCGAAGCGGCAAACACTTAAAAAATATCAACGCTCTGCTTGCCAAGTACAGCTAGGAATCAGAACCTGTTCCCTACCTTGTTGATGGGTGTGTTCATTTGTGCAAAATTTCTGCTGGCGTCCGGATCTTCAGGTATCTCAAAAATGTTTCCCTCCTGTTGAACCAGTAACTGTAGTTTGTCCCCTGAGGAAATAATTGGAAAGAAACACTAAGATTATGACCAAGGACTTAAATTGTCATCTTCTATATCAAACTTGGGGAATAAAAACCTAAATATTCATCAAGAGGAAAATTCTTCAAAATAAATGGACTTAACTGTGCATTTATAAGGGACTATTGCATAACATTCAAAAATCACTTTAGAAAAGCGTTTCATGGGGAAATTTTCATGATATGATGCCAAGTGTAAGCACAGGAGATAAACTTTCTCATATGTAATGATCTCTACTTTATCTTTAAAACATTCACTTTTCCTACAATAAGCATGCATTTATTTTTCAATTAGAGCAATAATACTCAATATAATTTTTTTTTAAAGCAAACAAGGAGGTGCTCAGCTGCTTCAGTCCCACCTGACTCTTTGCAGCCCGGTGGACGGTAGCCCTCCTGGCTCCTCCGTCCATGGGATTCTCCAGGCAAGAATCCTGCGGTGGGCTGCCCTGCCCTCCTCCAGGGGATCTTTGCCACCCAGGGATGGAACAGCACCTCTTTCCCCTGCGTCTGCTGCATTGCAGGTGGGGTTACTACTGGCCCACTGGGCAGCCCCAGCGATGAGGAAGCATCGCCAAGTGAGGTCTCTGGGGCTCAGGACCCGGCCCGTCAAGTCATTCCTTAGGCTGAGAATTCAAACACAGAGAATCGGATGGAAGCCTAAGGCTAACGTCCCTCGCGGTGGGCGCGGGCCCGCCTGTCTGGTTCCCTCCGTCTGTGACCCAGGTTCTCTCTTGCTCCAGAGGCGGGGTCGGGTCCTACCTGGCAAAGCGGCCCAGAGCTGCAGTCGGTGGGTGTTACTCCTGGAAGCGAGAGCGCGACCACCGAGCCGCGCCAAGCACTGGGGCTCAGCGGGGGCAGCCGGCGGCTGAAGGCCGGGCCGCCCTGGCGCTGGAGCCGCCGCCCGAGCGGGCCTGGCCTTCCTCCCGCTCCTCTGGGCCAAGAGGCAGCGACGGCGGGGCCGCCCTGGCGCCCAGCGGCGCCCTGCAGCCCTGGCCTCCCTTCCCGGCCCCAGCGCGGGGGCCCGAAGGACGCGCTCAGCGCCCTCCCAGGAGAGGCTCGTCTGCTCTGCCACCGGCGGTGGCGCCGCTGGGCTTGCCTGATCCAGCCCTTAGGCCTGTGTGTAGGTCTGTCCACGTTGGCTAGCTTAACGGTTTGAAGGGCATCCCTCTCTCCTGGTCTCCCATCCCGTCTCTCAATGTTCTTATTTCCCGGTGAACATGTCGGGTAAACATCACTTCAACTCCTTGGCCAGGTGGTTCCGTGGAAACGCGGTCTCACACCCCAGGTTTGAGTTCTTCCAGTTCAGATTCTTCCCACCTCAAGATACTTTTAACACGTTGAGCGTGCTGCTGGATCCTAGGTTATATTTTAGGCTTCTGTAATTTAACACGCTTACTTCGCAAAGTGGTTTTTCCTCTTGCTTTAAAACGGCTACAGACTTCAAAGCCTTGGCGCGTGCAGTCTCGCGTCTGAGGGTGTCAGCCGCGGCAGCTGCGGGGCTGCTCTGCCCGGGAAGGAGCGATGCCGCTGTTTCGTCTGCTGCTGCCCAGCTCTCCCAGTGCGAGCTGTGTCCTCCGAGTCTCGGCCTGGGTCACCGGAGCCCGGCCCGGCTGCGGTTAACATCGGTTCAGGCACTCCCAGGCCCAGGCGTTCCCCGGCCGCCGCTCCCGTCGTGGGGGCGGGTGGGGGGGAAGGGGCGGGTTGGGGAGGGAACGCCCCGGGGAGGCGGTGTTTGGAAGCAAGCAGGCGGCTTCGGGACCGCGTGGTTGGCCCTTGCCAGGCGCCAGAGTCGGTTCCCTGAGACCTGCTTTCACCCCTGGAGCCCTCGGGTAACGACTTCCCCATCTTTCTCCAACCAGCGGCTTGGGATCTGTCTCCGCAGTCCTTGGCAGGCCTCGTTTTCTTGCAGAGAGGAGGACTCACCTCTGTTTTATCTCCAACTCCCTCTGGCATCAGCCCTGCCCCTCGGAGTCCTGGTCACCTTCCGGCCCTGCTCAGAGCCCTCCTCTGTGAATCCGGCACTCGGCTGGTACAGTCAGGTGTGCCACGGCGGGGGGCTGGGGGTCGGCAGTGAGCAGGCCAGCGAGACCTCTTGCCCGCCTTAGACTCCAGATTATTCTGGATGCACAGGGGCGTGAACTTGGACCCCCACTTCCTGCACCCAAACTCTGGCCTTGATCAGCGAGGCGCCCCTCTGGGCTTGGCCTCTCCGTCCTCACTCCAAGGGCGCACCCTTTATCTGGCCTTCCTAATTAGCAGCCTCGAGTGGCCCACGGCTGTGCTCAGGAAGCCGCCGGGGTCACGGGGCTGGATCTGTTTCTGGAAGGCCTCAGCCTCAAGCCCGTCAGACTTTGCCTGGAAGAGACACCCATTCCTTCCAGACTGAGCGGAGATGAAGGGGGCTGAGGGCTCAGGGCCCTGCAAACCTTCTGTGATTAACTTGGGGGCGAAGGAGGGGCAGGGCCACAGCCGACGGCCAACCCAGAGGGATGCTCAGAAAGCAGGGTTTGCACGGGAGCTGAGACTGCATCCAGTCAGGGCTCTTGTCCAATGAGAAGCCACCGAAGCTGAGACTTTGGCCTCCCTCTTGCATGGCCCCTTCTAAGGACCTGGGGAGGGTCTTACGATTCTGTGTTCATTCATTTGATTTCTCAGGCTCGCCGTTCCACATTCCCATGAGCCACTTAGATTTCGGTTCTCAGCCTGGCTGGCTCCAAGCACATCAGTGCCTAGTGAGTTTCCAAAAGCTCATGTTGCGGGCACACCGGCATGTAGGAGGCAAGACATCACATAAGCATCAAGGACCAAGCTCCTCGTTTCCTGTCCCTTGTTCCCAAGACCACTTTAGAAAGGACGACGATCAGAGGCTCTGAAGTGGTCTGATAACAACCGCCAGAGCGCTCGGGTTCATCGAGGGTTCACTCTAAACCAAGCAGCGTGTAAAGCCTACACTTTGTGGCGTATCATTCTTGCTAGAGCACAATGGCCTTGAGTATTAAGGGGCCACGATCCCTTACCTGAAACCCCCAAGGCCAGTTGCTTTTCAGAATCAATAACTTTTTGTATTTTAGAAAGGAAACGCTACAAAATACTAATCTGATTTAACAAGCCGAGGGGATCTCAGGCAGCATTCCATAATCAAACAAATTTCTGCAGAGAAGTGTATGAATATTCAAACAAATGGTATACAGATCATAAATAGCTTCGCAGCAGCCGGAGTCAGGGTTTGCCACAAAATGTTACTTTATGAGAACCCACAGGAGAACATTTATGTTACTATCCTGTCTGTCAAGGAGGTGGTACCTAGCTTCTCTAAACTAGTATTCAGTCGTTAAGTAGTCATCTAAATGAGAAAGGATCTCTAGCACAGTTTGTTTTTCCCACTGGGATTCCTCCCTATTTGGACAAACTGGCCACAGCGCAAAGGAGTATTGGTGCAAAAGTCTGGTTTAAACATCAGTAAATACAGGTTTCTCTTGAGCTGCTATGACAAATGCCCTAACCAATTTCTGGCCTCAGAGTCCAGACTTAAGGGAAGGGCAGTGACATCGGACAACCACCTCATCCTCCCTAAAGGGCTTCCCACGGGTAACAGTGCCAGCAACCAGTGGCGTGTGCTAGCACAGCTGAGCTCTGTCTTGACTGTGTGCAGAATGGAGGCCGGAGACTTAACGTTCTAAAAGAGTCAAAATTTGATGACTGGAAATGGAAAGTGTAACAGAAAAGCTGCAGAACAGACTAGACAGAGCTAAAGGGAGAATTACACGATTGGAAGATGGGCCTCACTGGCGAAAACATCTCAGACTGGAGCGGAGAAAGAAGGCGAAGAGAGAGTGCAGGCTAGCCGCTTACGGGGGTAGCATGATGTGAGAAAACAGAGTATGTTTCTGATCGGAATTCTAGAGGGAAAACAGAATGGAAGAGACACGGTATTTCAAGAAAGAACAGTTGAAATTTCCCGAGTATTTTTTTAAAGACATGACTGTTCATATTTAGGATGTCCATAAACCCCAAGAAGGCTAATTAAAAATAATTAACATTTAAACACATTCTGATGACATTGATGGATACAAATGACAAAGAGAAACTTCTTAAATGGAAGGAAAGAAATAGATTTTCTAAAAGAAAACAGGATTTAGAAATATGGCTGATTTCTCAACAGTAACAGGGAAAACTAGGAGACTGTGGCATAATATCTAAACTGCTGAGAAAAAAATAGATGTTTAAATTATAGGTCAGTTCAATGTATTTTAAAAAATGATGATGAAGTATATTTCAAAAATCTCACAATTGACCCCCATTAGAGTCATTTCTGTAGGGAAAACTCTAGGAAGAGAGAAAGGACCCCAGAAAAAAAGATCTGAGATACAAAGAATGTTTATCAAAGAAAATAGTAAATATGTGGATAAGTCTAAACAAACATTAGCTGTGGAAAATAATAACATATAATTTGTGTGGTTAAAAATAACAAAATGGAACTGAGGAACAGAACAACTGTAACATATAATTTATAATAAAAGAACTTCCAGTCTCTTGTATCATTTGTAAAGAGGGTAAACATTAGCAGTATCCTTTGTCAAGTCAAATGACTTATGGATTATTAACATTTTACGGTAATCAACCATATCCTAGAAATAGAATCTATTCCAAATTGAGTTGGAAAATAAGATGGGAAGGAATTAAAAATCAGTTAATTTAGAAGGATGTAAGAACAGAAACAAGCCTAAGAAAGGGAGGACAAATATTCAATAGAAATAAATTTCAATTATCACTAATCACAATAAGTACTAATGAATAAAACTTTCTAATTAAAAGGTTAAGATTATCATGCTGAATTTTTTAAATCCCAGTTATATGTTGTTTATGAGAGACAGATTAAAAAATAAGAGCTTAGACAGGCAAAACTCAAAAGCAAAAAGGAAAAATATGTTCTAAAAAAGGTAACCAAGGGAGACTGATATTAATGTATTGGTATAAGTTGAAAATAAAAAAATTAAGGGCAAAGGTGTTAATGGTTACATTTTTAAGGGTTACTATATATTGATAAAAGGCATAAACAGCTCAATTCAACAGGAAGGTATAACAATTTTAAGTACTTCTGTTCCTGATAACTTGATCAAAATACATAAAACAAAAATAGGTGAAATTGTAAGGAAAATTTGAGAAATTCAGCATCAGAGAAGCAGATTTTAAAATACATTCTGTGAATAATCAATAGACCAAATAGACAAAATTCAGTACAGATATAAAATAGATGAACAATACTCTGAAAGTTGATAAAATTAGAATATAACAGAGATAAGAATCAAATTTTTTCAAACACTCCAGAAACATTTACAGATACTCACTATGTACTAGGAAACAAAGTTAACTGCACCGTATTTTAATACGTTGATATAATATAGCCTCATCGTTTCTGACTTCAACACAATTCTATAGATTCTAAAACAGTCTTCTTTTCTGGCTTTTAGTATCTCTAAATTAGGATGTGTCTTACAATCAGGGGCTCTTACTGTTTCCATGTTCCCACATCCTAATCTTTCTGAAATCTTAACACACCTTCTGTAGCGTTTTAGGTCCAATAAATATGTTAAGTTGAAAATCAATAATGAAATGATTTTAACACAAATTCATGTGAAGCAAAACATACACTTTCAAAAACCTTGTGATCATTTCATGATGTCAAATCATTATGCTGTACACTTAGAGCTTATACAGCGCTCAACGTCAATTATAGCTCAATACAAGTGGAAGAAGATAAAGCCTCCTGGGTCAAAAGTTAGACAACACTCACTAAAAATGCCGGGTGTCAGTAACTGTGAGATGCAGCCAAGGTCATGATAAAAGGCAAATTCATAGTCTTAATTTATATTAGAAGCTTCCCAGGTGGTGCTGGTGGTGAAGAACCCGCCTGCCAGTTCAGGAGATGTAAGGGATGAGAGTTCAGTCCCTGGGTTGGGGAGATCCCCTGAAGAAGGGAATGGCAACCCACTCCAGTATTCTCGCCTAGAGAATTTCATGGACAGAGGAGCCTGGTAGGTTATGCTCCATAGGGTCGCAAACAGTCAGACATACCTGAAGTGACTTAGCAAGCATGCACAAATTATATCAGACAATTTTAAAAGGCTGGAAGAACGGACTAGCCTGCAAGAACAGCAGAACAGAGTCAACAGAGCGAAAGAAGGGAGACGGTAATGAACGAGAGGCCGTGCAGCTGGAAATGAAGGGAGAAAGGACAAGCAAAGCCCCAGCTTGACTCCTCAGGAAGATTAGTCAGATTAACAGACCCTAGAAGAATATAAGTAAGAAGAGCCAAGATAAAATATGCATAGTATAAATGAAAAATTATAACTATGTATAAACAGCAAAGTTCAAATATCAAAGATTATTAGAATACATCTAGGACAAATAATCCACAAAAAATGCGAAAATAACAAATACCTACATAAAACAAGTTATCTAAACTGACCCCTGTAGGACTGAATGATCTTGAAACCGTTAAATGCCTTGAATCAATATTTTAAAATCTATCTGCACAGAAAATACAGACGGTTTTCAGACGAGTGCTACCAATCATTGCCTAGCTCCATCAGTCAACTATTCCAGAGAATGTAGAAAGAACGAGCGTTCCTTCAGCTCTTCCTATTGGGCTGGTCACCAAAATCACGGATAATATGAGACGACAGGCCAACCTTTCGCATGAGCAAAAACCTCCATGTACACAAATGCAAAAATACTGACAAAATCATGAGCAAATAAAAGCCATGTGCACACAGGACTTCGAGGTTACTTTTGCATAAAAAACATTAAAACCCACATTACTGTAAATACCACACAGGCAGCTCAAAGCAGGAAAACCATAAACCAGACTCAGAGACTTGCTGTGTAGTTTCAGTAATCAGGAGGGCGTGGTGGTGGCTGATGAACAAGCGAAGTCCAGTGTAGGGGTTAGAAATGGGTCCACGCACGGGAAGGCTGATTTCCAACAGGCCTTGTGGATGAGTGAGGCGAGAACAGGACCCCTGGTCATCCAGAGAAACCCAGAAGCCGGCTCCCCACCTCGCTTCATGCACAAAACCCCGGCATTAGTAGCCTGCGTGTGACAGCGTTTTCTTATCATTTAGAAGAACGTACATCTTTACGAATTTCACACGGAGATACTCTGTGTTTGAACTGTCTGATCCAGAGTGCTTGCGTGTGGGAACACTCCTATAAAAGGGAAGTAATATTGAAAATAAGATATGACTGGTGAGATTTAAACAAAAGCTAAATCCAAAATCCATTGAGATAAAAAGCTCAAAAGATGAGGGGGCGGGAAGCTTAAGATGCAAGTGTAAAGCCCACTAGAAGTACAGTGAGAAAGCCCTAGGACAGATGAGGTGGAGACCGAGGAACACCGAGGTTAAACAGGCGAAGACGATGAGGACACAGAGTGGTCCTTTTACGGGAAAAGGCTGCCCGTGGTGAAGGGCAGAGGGGCGGTCAGCTGCTGGCGCTCCAGCTGCCCCCTGCGGACCACCGTGAGGGGGACACAGGAGCCCAGAGTGACGGACAGGCTTGGTCAGACTCTTCACCGAAGCCCCTCCCGACACGGGAGCCCTCTGATGGGAGAACGCACATCCTGCCAACAAACGTTTATTAATTTATTCACCATCCCTTCCACCTTTCCTGACCAACCACTGCCCACTGCCTGGTAAGAAATGCCTCCACACGTGGTCCTCCCCAGCATTATGCCAGGAAGCTGGGTAACCCCTGCAGTATCAGGGTTAGGGTCCCACAGTAAGGGGTGATTCCTAGACCCGGGGTGACGGGTGTGACGTGAGGTTGGAGGAGGTGGGGGCTGACGAAATAGCCTGCGCAGCCTCACCGAAGACTTTAGAGCCCCTCCCGAGGACAAGGAGGAGCCGCCAGGAACCTCTGCAGGAAAGCGCAGGAAATCCAAGATTTCTGGACAGGCCCGTGGGCTGGGACCAGGCAGAGAGCAGAGTGCAGGCCAGATGGGGGTCCATGCCCAGGGCAGGCGGCCGTGATGAAGGTTCAGAGAAGGGGTTTCCGGATACTTAGGAGACAGGTTGGAGGCTGGATGGGAAAAGGCTTAGGGGAAGAAAGCGCATTTTCGGACATGGACGACTAGGAGGCATCTCTTCTGCAGAGACCTAAGCAGAGCAAGGGGCTGGATGTCAGCCCCTCAGTTCAGTCAGTTCAGTCGCTCAGCCATGGACTGCAGCACGCCAGGCCTCCCTGTCCAACTCCCAGAGCTTGCTCAAACTCATGTCCATTGAGTCAGTGATGCCTTTCAACCATCTCTTCCTCTGTCGTCCCCTTCTCTTCCAGCCTTCAATCTTTCCCAACATCAGGGTCTTTTCCAATGAGTCAGCTCTTTGCATTAGGTGGCCAAAGGACTGGAGTTTTAGCTCCAGCATCAGTCCTTCCAGTGAACACTGAGGACTGATCTCCTTTAGGATGGACTGGTTGGATCTCCTTGCAGTCCAAGGGACTCTCAAGAGTCTTCTCCAGCACCACAGTTCAAATATCCATTCTTCAGCACTCAACTTTCTTCCCTCCCGAATAACCAGCCTGACTTGAACTGGTGCCCCAGCGTCTCCTTCTGGGAACTTCAGGGCAGGCGAGCTGGCTCAGGCGCCCCAGGTCTAGGATGGGGCAGAGCCAGGGAGAGGCCCCTTGCAGGGGGACCCCCGCTGGGCCAGGACACACGTTCTGTCCTGCAGCCAGGGTCCTCCCTCCCAGGGGTTCCAACCCGGAAGGTGCAAGGCTCAGGGACCAAGGGTCCTCAGACTCCACTTGGAGGGGCCCAGGGCCTCGCTGTGCTGAGCATGGTCCCCAAAGCTCCAGCATCTCCTGGGAGCTGCTGGAAACACGGGCTCACGTCCCTCCCCTCCCGGGTCCCATAGAGTGAGAACGTGCATTTTTCAGAGTCTGCAGGAAGCTGGAGACACTGACTCCAAATCACAGCAAAATCACGGACAACTCGCTGTCAGAGGGCCTGTGTCAGATGGATAACTGCCTGTGTGCACGTGTGCGACGGGTCCCCCGGGCTGACCACCCTGACCAGGAGCACTGATGCCACTCCACCTGCCCCCTCCCCGCTGCCTCTGTTCCGCTCCACTCTCCTTAGATAGATTTTCACGTCTGAACTGACGGAAAGCGGGGCTTCTGCCAATTGTACACGCCGCAAGCCTGGCACTGGGTAAGCATCGCTAATAACAAAACAGCCGGAGAAGCCGCAGAGAAACATCACCTCAAACAGGAAGCGGACTTCCCGCCAGCCCTGCTCTGTCCCCATGAGGGCGAGTCCAGCCCAGGAGAGCAGGCCGCGTGGCGAGCCCGGGACCCGGCGAGGGGCCCAGGACACTCACCCCTGCTTCCCTGCCCGCCCACCCCAGGCCCCGGTTTGCAGCGCTTTGCTGCCCCAAGCCTGTCACTCAGCCCTACTCAAAAGGCCGATCCAAGTCCTGCATCCTCTAGGAAGCTTTCCCATTTGGTTAAAAGCTATATTTTGGAACCAAAATTCTAGGCACACGCTAACAGTTTTAACTAGATCGTTGTATGTACAGCCCAGTCTTCCAAATAAAAACGTACCCAGCTTCACATTGAGATCGCCTTGCTAAGTCTAAAATTGCATGGCACGTCATTCCCTTGGGTAATTCCCAGCAGCTCACGTGCAATTCGGCAGTGGTTCTCTCATGGATCAGCCACTCACGTTCCACAGAGGAGGCGGCAGTGGGAAGTTACAGGCTGGGCACAGGAACAGACAGCCGCAAAAGAAGCAGGATGCTCGACACAGCGCCGCGGGGACCGAGGGCTCAGGGGCAGGGCAGCAGGCCACGCACCCCAGCCCCGCCCGGCCCAACTTCGTAAACAGCTGGATCACAGCTGGCGTTTCTGGCAGGGTTACAAAAGCAGATTAATCCTCTCACGGCACCTTAACGGTGGGAGAGGGTTCCTTCCCCCAAATCCACTGAAGACCAGTGACAGGTATGTATCAGAGCAAGGCCACCGCGGTCCCATCTCAGCCCCCAGACCACGGTCCCTGGGGTGCATGCCCACACTTGGGGAAGCACCCTCTGAAAGGTGGACATCGATTTTAAACAACCAGGGCTCACGTTTTCTCAACAAAAGTTTCCGAATTTAAAAGCACTGATAATTTTAGTTTCTTACCATGCTTTTTTTAAATTATGGGGGAAAAAATGTGTAGGAAATCTAAGAAGAAAATGATAACATGGAGGTTATTTTTAGACAGTTTAATATTTTAAATATTTAATATTTTTAGATATTTTAAACTGGAAAGCATTGTTCTTACTCCTGAAACATGACTGACAAAGCCCTATTAAACTCACGAGGCTGGACCAGCTTCCTGACAGCACTGACTCTGAGCGTTGCTGCTAGACGCCGGGCCACCATCTGGGGACAAGACCCGTGTGTGCAGGGCAAGGCTGGGGAGGGCTGCTGCTGTGGACGGAACTGTGTCCCCCTAAAGCCACATGCTGAAGCCCTAACCCCCAGGACTCAGAGTGTGACTGCCCTCGGAGCTGGGCTTTTAAAAAGGCGATTAAATTACAGTGAGGCCACGTGGGCGGGCAACCAGTTTCCTTAGGGAAGGCTATCAGGACGTAGACACACACGTGGGATAACCAGCTGAGGACTGCCCCTGTTTTGCTCTAGTTAGTTTTGGTGGGGTTTCTAGCATTTGGAATGAAAGTCTAAGGCGTGTACAACGCAGAGAAACGTAGACAGTTTGTTCACAGTCAAGGCCAACCAGACAGGTGTGCTCAGAGCCGCCTACCCACCGTATTTATCTGGATCATGTACAGAGGACCCCGCAGCGTATTTGTTCTGACCCCATCTCATGACGGTCTAAAAGAGCCAAGCTTTCTTCCTGATGTGAATTGAAGGTTCACAGTGACTGACTCCTAATCTCCTCCTGTTGGAGGAAAACCTGTATTTGGATGGGGATGTGCAGATTTCAAAGCTGCCCCTTTTTAACAGTCGTTTTTGAGACTGCAGTACAGTGACTTACAATATTACATTAATCCAGGCATGTGACACGCTGATTGCGTCAGTGTTTCTATAGATCGTGTACTGTAGAGAGCTGTTATAATATTGACTATTTCGCCTGTGCTGGGCATTACATCCCCATGACTCACTTACTTTCTAACTGGTAATTTCCACCACTTAATGCCCCTCACCTGTCGCGCCCGCCCCTCGCTCTCCGCCCTTCTGGTGGCCACTAGATTGCTCTCTGTGAGTCTATCTCCATGTTGCTCTGTCGGTTCATCCATTTTTTTGTTCAGAGTCCGCATGTAAGTGGAAGCATGCCGGGTTTGTCTTTCTCCTTCTGACATTTCATTTAACATAATAACTCATATCAAGAAAACAAAAAAAGATTAAAAAATGCACAGAAGACCTGAATAGACATTTTTCCAAAGAAGGCATGAAAATGGCCAAAGGGTGCCTGGAAGCATCACTATTCACTGGGAAAAAGCAAGTCAGAACCCCAGTGAGCTATCAACTCATACCTGTCAGAGGGGCCGGTATCCAAAAAGCACAGATAACACGCGCCGGAGAGGGCGTGGAGCAGAGGGAAGGCCTGTGCACCATTGAGGGGCCTAAGTGGGTGCAGCCACTTTGGAGACAGTACGCAGGGTCCTCGGGAGCCAGAAATGGAGCGACCCCCTGGCCCCGCCACTTCGCTCCTCCATCGTGTCCTTCCCCGCCTGGGGCAGCTGGTGGCTGGGGAGAGGAGACCGTGGAGCCGCCTCCTGGGAGCATCCCCACCCCACCCCGATCGTGGGCCCCACTGACCCGTACATGTGCCGTTTAGTGTGAGCAGGGGCAGGAAGACAGCCGCCCCAGCAGGACGCTTGGGAGCTCCTAACACTCAGCTCCGCTTCCCGGGTCACTCAGGAGCCATGGGCTCAGTCCCTGGGTTGGGAAGATCCCCTGGAGGAGGGCAGGGCAGCCCACTCCAGTGTTCCTGCCTGGAGAATCCCATGGACAGAGGAGCCTGAGGGGCTACAGCCCATGGGGTCAGGAAGGGTCGGTCGACTGAAGCCACTGAGCGCACACACGTGCGACACCCAGCCACACCCTCCTGACCCTCTGAGCCAGGGTAAGACAACGGAACTCCTAGTTTGCCCCCGAGAAGGGGAGTTTCTGAGGAACTCTAGGCATCTGGAGGCCTAATCTGCATGGGCTCCCCGGGAATCCATCAGGGCAGCTGACCAGCCAAGCCTCACTCCATCCAGAGACCCTCTGGTCTTCCCACCCAGGACACAGGCGGCCACCCCACGAGGACCACTGAGGTTGGGAAGCAAGGGGACCTGGAGCTGCAGAGCCCTGGGGAGGGTCTGTCCCAGGCCCAGGAACGGACGACGGAGGAGGTGGAGACAAAGCAGGTCTCTGGGAGCCTCTTCTCTGCAGGGAGACCCCCATCCGTGTGCAGGGGCCAGGGGGGAGACCCCCATCCATCCCCATCCAAGTGCAGGACCCAGGGGGGAGACCCCCATCCGTGTGCGGGGGCCAGGTGGGAGACGCCCATCCGTGTGCAGGAGCCAGTGGGGAGACCCCCATCCATCCCCATCCAAGTGCAGGACCCAGGGGGGAGACCCCCATCCATGTGTGGGAGCCAGGGGGGAGACCCCCATCCATCCCCATCCAAGTGCAGGACCCAGGGGGGAGACCCCCATCCGTGTGCACAAGCCAGGGGGGGAGACCCCCATCTGTGTGCAGGACCCAGGAGCCTGGAGCACAGAGGGTGGGCCTGGGTTGCCTCTGAACACGAGTCTTGGCCACCGCATGGATTCAGATTTCATATCAGACACAACTGTTTGGTGAGGGTGTCCCCGCAGTCTCCTAGCCTGTCCTCCTGGGCTAGAGGGGCTGACCTGCTCTGCACAACCCAGCGTCAGCTACGAGACCCCAGAAGGGGTCGGGCCCCTTTATTAGATGTGGAAGTGTTGGAATTCCGTTCGCTCCTTGATGAAGAATTGGAAACGTTCCCCCTGTCACAGAACAAAGGCAGCCGTGACTTCTGTTTCACCATCTGCACGGCTGATTTCATGCACTTTTGACAGTTGCTATCACGCTTCTGACAGTGACGACCTCCCCCCCAAGGGAAGCTGGGTGGGTGGGGGGGTCGTCTACGCCTAACCCATGTCAGCTCATCCCAAATGCGAGCTTCCTGTAACCCAAGGAATGAGCTTAGCAGACGCTCTGCCTTCCACTTGGAAAACAGCCCCACAATCCCAATTCAGATGATGCAAGATTGAAAAAAAAACATCCTGGGCAGTCACCTGATTCGACCTGCAAAGCGTTCAGGGTGGGACACTCAAAGGGCCTTCTGGCTGTGGCCTTGGTCCCTGAGCAGCATAGCTGGGGGCACCTGGGCCCAACCACACTGATCATGAGCGTCCATCCTTCCCTGAGGGGTCCTGTGTTCTCAGGGGACCCCAGCAAGGACAGCATGGTCCCCTACATGGAGATTGCTGTCCACGGAGACACTCCACCACTGACATAATCACAGACGTCATGCGGAAGACAAGGAGCCGGGGAAGGCCTTCCCGGAGCAGCGATGTGTGCCTGACTCAAGACCCCCACCCGACGCCCGCAGACCCAGGAGGTTCTCGCCCTTGCTCTGCAGCCCGGGCCCTCCTCCCCCAGCTCGAGGCCCCTCCACACAGAGGACCCAGGATTCGTCAGGAAGCCACGCCCTTCTGGCTCAGCATTGCCTCCAGAGCCTTGCTGCTGCTCAGAGAGCCTCCGTACCCCATCTAGCCCCCATGAGGACCCGCTCAGGCAAGCTTGGCCAGGCTGCGTCCCCGTGGGGAGAGAAACAGGAAGAGGAAGATTCTAACAGCTTTCCCCTGACCCCTCTGAGTGGCAGAAGATTCTGCTCAGTGTGTCAGAAGGCATCTGTCACCAACACGCCATCAGGGTGGGTGGTCTGGGGACAAAGAGCACGGAGCCACGGACGCAGGCTGGGATCACAGCGCGCCCTCCCCTAGGAAGGTCTGGTGCAGCAGGACAGCTGCCCCAGGGGCCAGGCTGGAGCAGGACTCACTCCCGCTCCACTCAGTTTAAAAACAAGAGGGGAGACACGTGTCACTGCCATAAAAGCAGCACGTCCCCCCTGGGAAATCTCCTCAGGAACACAGCCCTTCCCCGGCCTCTAGGTGCACACTGTCTAATTCCTTTCTCTAAACATCAGGAGGGTAACAAGCATGCCTGCGTGCTAAGTCACTTCAGTTGTGTCCGACAATTTATGACCCCATGGACTGCACCTGCCAGGCTCCTCTGTCCATGGGGTTCTCCAGACAAGAATGCTGGAGTGGGCTGCCGTTTCCTCCCCCAGGGGACTTTCCTGACGCAGGGGTTGAACTTGCATCTCCTGCATCGGCAGGCAGGTTCTTTACCACGAGCGCCACCTGGGAAGCCCCCAGGAGGGTTACCCTGGCTCATAGTGACGGTCTTGCTGTGACTTTGATGGTAAGGCAGAACCAGCAGCTGGCCGCCCTGTACTGTTTGCTGAGTGTTTGCTTAGGATTTTACAAGCAGACAGGAGCTGTGCTCAGGTGGCCATGTATGCCAGCACACACCAGGGTCTCCGATTCCCAGTGAGACGCTTCAGCCCTACACTCGTGTCTCCATCGATGATCGGTAGTCCCCTGGGTGGCCGGGGAGTGGGGAATGCCTGAGTCCAGCTCATGACCTGCCGCCCAGATTCACAGATGCATAAGGCCTTCCTTCCAATAGGAGCACAGACAGCCTTCTGGGAAATTATCAGGTCATTGAGCTTCAAGACAGGGCCCTCCGAAGCGCCTTCATGGGCGTTTTGTTGTCACGAGAGTGAAAAAGCAGCACTTTTTGGAGAAAAATTATAGCTGTCCCTTTCCAGATTTTCTGTGGCCATTAACCTAGAAACGCGGTGACTCCAGGCCTCACTAAAGACTCCACTGCTCAGAAAGCGAGCTCTCCCTCCATCTCCCCAGATGTGTCACCAGGGTGTCATCAGGGTAAACAGTGCTCTCATCGGGCTTCAAGTCACCTGATTAACTGCAGAAACAGAAGACATCGTCCCGCTGCCCGGGGTGCAGATGCCACTGAGAGGCCAGGGGATGGACGCCCGGGGTGCAGATGCCACTGAGAGGCCAGGGGACGGAGGCTGCCGCTGCAGCTCTGAGGGCACCTGGGGCCGCTCGGCACTCCTCGCCCTGCAGGTGGCCGGCTCCATCCTCTGCTGCCCTCCTGGGCCAGCAGGAAAGCCCCCACCTCCTCCGTGAAGCCCCCACCCACCGCTCCAGGGCCGGGTCACAGCTCCACTTGCCAGGCCGCCTCCTCCACGTCAGGGGAAGGTCCCAGATGCGACGGAGGAGCAGGTCGGGGCTCCAAGCTGGTGGTTCCCTCCTTCAGCCCAGCCCGTCTGGACTCCCAGACCTGAACAAATGCTCACAGTCCGAGAACCCGAAAGGGTTTTAATCTAAAACAAAACCAGGACGTGAAAGGGAGAAATTGAGAGCTGCGCCCACAGGAAACCGAGGCCTGAGTGGGGAGAGAGGGAGTTCCCACAGACGCCTGATGTACGGAGCACAGACACCCGGCTCCTGACCAGGACCACCCGCAAAGTCTCCCCCCTCCTCACGCCAATAGACGCCGCTTGGACCTGGCCCAAACCCTCGAGTCCTCGCCCAGTGGCTGTGGGGGCGCTTCTCTAGTCGCAATCCCTGCCCTGGTTCCCGGCGCACTCCCTTCCCAGCCGTTCTTTATTGAGATGGACATGGGGGCGTCCTCCTGGAGGGGAGGCCTGGCCCCCACTGGGGTCGGCCGAGGTGCTTGTGATGAAGGACTCGCAGTGACAACACCTCCAGCTGACGGACGGTCCTTGGGGCCAGACTGAGGCCCCATGTGCCTCACGACAACCCTCGGCTCCAGCACGGCCTCTGGGGGGGCCCTTCAGAGGATGGGAAATGCCAGGCTCCACTGAGGTCTGGAAATGTTGGTTTTCAGGGATTCCCAAGGAGGTGTTCCTTCCACTACAGTGCAGGGAAGTGATGTCTGTGTGTGCACCTAAGTGTGTGTGTGTGTAAGCATGTGTGTGTGCGTGTGCATGTGTGTGTATATGTGTGAGCATGTCTATCTCTGTGTGTGCACGTGTGTGCACATGTGCGTGTGTACATGTGTGCACGTGTGCATGTGTGTTCACGTGGGGGGGGCATGTGTGTGCACGTGCGTCCTTTCTTTGGTTCCCCGGCTGGCTCTGTGTGGATGTTGGAGGGTCAGTGCCACCAGCCCGGCTCTCAGGAGACAGAAGTGCCCACCTCAGGGCCCTCCTGCCCTGTGGAAACGAGCTCCACGCACCTGCAGGGCACATGCCCCGGGTGAAAAGGTTTGGGTCTGCAGCTGGACGTCAAATCCGTTTGTCCCCCAGCCTCCCACGGGGGCACTTTCGGCCCAGATCACAGAGCAGGAGCGAGGCCCTGGCCCCTCCCGAGAGCGAGGGGGGTGCGGACTCTGAAAGGCACACGTTCTTCTGAAGCTGCAGCTCATTATTCCCTAGAACAGTGGCAATATAATGCATTTTCATTTACTTAGCCTGAAATATATGTAAATTAAAGGGTTTCTTTTATTAAAACTAACCCTGAAACTCACCACTGATGTGTTTTTGTTATTCTAAAGAGAAGCAGCCCTGGAGGACGGGGGCTCTGACGGCGTTTCACATGCAGGCGTGGGTCTTGCTGCAGAAAGAAGGGCCCTCACGCCCCAGGCCTGAACCCCCGAATAAAGCGCTGCCCAGTGGCGAGGCTTGCCCTGCGCATGCGCCCGTGGCCTCCAGTCGGGATGGAGGGGACGGCCCACCCTGCTTGGAAGCCTAATTGCAGCTGAGAAGGAAAATAAATTGCTGTTCTGCTGCTGGAGCCCAGGGCTGGAGCCCAGGGTAGGGAGTGGGGCAGAGAAGGTGCTGGAAGGCCACTGATGTCCCTGGAGGGAAGGACTCAACCCCCTCGGTCCCATCTCCTGGGCCAGCCCGGACCCCAGACCCCAGCCAAGACCCTGGCCCAGATCTCAGAGCCTGGCCCAGACCATGGACCCCAGACCATGACCTGGACCCCAAACCCCAGACCCCAGACCCCGGCCCAGACCACGATCCAGACCACAGACCCCAGACCCTGGCCCAGACCCCGGCCCGGACTGCAACCCTGCATGATCACAAAGCCCTCAGCAGCCCCCACCTGCCTGGAATCCTCGCTGATTCCCCAAACCCCCACTCCCAACCCTGAGCGTCCCTCCGGGACCACCTACTTCTGTGCCCGTTAGAAGTGGCTGGACCCTCTGTGTCCGGGTCCCAGGCTGTCTCAGTCACAGGCATGGACTCTTGCAGTTTGTAGGCCGAGGGCCGAGATCAAGGGTCCAGCGGAACTGCTTCCTCCCCTCCCCGGCGTACGGCACCCAGCACCCTTGGCTCTCCGTCCCTGGCTCCAGGCCTGCCCTCTTCCCACCGCACCTCTCTCCCCTCTAGAAGAACTGGGATCATATTGGATGAAGGGCCCGCCTTCTCCGCTGTGACCACAGCATACCTCACCTAGGACGTCTGCGGGGGCTCTGCTTCCTAAGAAGCCCCCATCCTGAGGTTCCGGGAAGGACATGGATTTGGAGGGGACACTTTGCACCCCAGGGTAACTTCTCACCTTGGGAACTGCCGAGGACCACATGGACGCCCCACTGGGACTCCCTGGTGGATGTGGCTGGGGAGCTTGGTCCCTGGTGCACCGTTCACTCCTCGATTTTAGGAGAACTTGATCCCACATCATCAGGCACACGGCCTCTTGCTTTGTTTTGTTCCAGACAGCAGTAAACATTTATGATGCTTCACATTTCAATCCCCGTATCTCAAGCGGGATGACCCGGGGATCAGGCACTCAGGGGCAGTTCTGGTGAAGGTCTCTAGTGAGACTGTCAAGCAAGCTGTCTTACGCTGTCTGGAGGTGGATGAGCCTTCAAGGGTCACGGTGGGTCCTTGCCCCGTGGTCAGCCCCGGGTGACAGTATGTGCGGGTGGACCCCTCGGGAGCCTGCCGTCCAGGCGGCCCCTACACAGCCCTCTGGCTCCCGTTTCACCCTCAGAAGGGCTCACTCGTCCAGCCAGTACTGGGAGCCTGTTGCCTGCAAAGCTCCCAGAGGAGGCCTTGGCTCCGCGGGCCGTCGGCAGGAGCAGGAGCTGAGGAGGAGAAATGGGCGTGGAGAGGCGGCAGCGGGCGGGCGCAGCACCCGGGACACGGGCAAGTCCAGGGCGCCGAGGGAGTGGCCGGCAGAGGCGGCGGGGTCACAGGCCAGCGGACAGGCAGGGGTTCCACGCCTCCCAGGACCAAGCATGGTGTTGAGACTCAGCATCCTCACTTGGGTGCATTCACCCTCGTGTCTGACCTCGCCCCCTCCCCTGAGCCCAGAAAGAGCTCCGGGTGAGGGCAGACAGGGATGGGGTGGGCGGCCTGGATGACAGACTTCCCACCCCCGGACCACAGCCCTGACCCCCAGTTCAGGGAGGGTCGACGGCTCACGGCTGAGACCTTCTGGAGAAGCGTCTCAGCCGGAGGAAGCTGACCATCTGTGTTAGCATCCCCCAGGCTTCTGACCGCGGGACTCTCAGAATATGACCTGGTTTGCAAATAGGGTCTTTGTAGATTATCAGTTCAGATGAGGTTATATAGGGGGTGGGGATGGAGGTGGATTTAAGGTGACTGGTGTCCTCGTGAGAGGGGACACAGACACGGGCAGAAGATGCCGTGTGGCATCTTGGAGAGACGCTCCTACATGCCTCGGGGCAGCGGAGCCAGAAGACGCAGGGAAGACCCCCCACAGCTGACACCGAGCCCCGGACTTCTGCTCTCCAGAGCCATCAGACAGCACATCCCGCGGTTTGCCTGGGGTGCCGTGATTTGTGTCCCAGCTACACCCCTGCACCACCGGGCCTTTCGAAAGCAGGCCTGAGTTCGAGGACTCTGAAGGGCCGAGCTTCCCGCGGGACTGCCGAGGTCTGTGTAGACCGCGCTTCAGCCCAGCCCTGCATGGGGATCTCCACCAGAGAGAGCCATGTGGGCTGCGGGTGCAGGGGGTCACAGGGAACCCGCCACCCCTGCTCTGGTCCAATGGTGCCGTAACGTCCCGGGAGCCTTTCGCCCTGGCGACAGCAGGCGTGTGCATGTAGGCGCACACACGTGTGCACACACGCTCACATGCACACACACACTCGCACAGTCCTGAGAAGGGAGCCAGGCCCTACACCTGCTGGGATGGCAGGCTGGCCCATTAAGGGATGAAGACCAGGCAGGAGTTGGCTTCTGAAATAAAATTCACCGAGCTGCCAGCACCCCAGCACCCTCCACGCCTCTGCTCCACTGACCGCCGAGGGCAGCCGAGCTGGGTCATCGGGCTCAGAACTGCATTCTCTCTGCACGCTTCCAGCCAATGGTCAGAACCCTGGAGGCTGGGAGGGGTCAGCGCCCCGCAGCCTGAAGAGTCAGCGGGGCCCTCCCCTCACAAGGAGATGGGCCACTAGCCGAGCCAGGAGGACCCAGGCCCGCCAGCCGTCCTGACTGGCCACGACAGTCGAGTAGGTCACAGGGGTGGGGTGGAGCTGAGTGGTTTAATCGGACCCAACGGAGTCAGCACGCTCTCGCAGGCGGGCAGACGGCCAGCCTCGAGCTCAGCAGAGCTGCGACCGCCCCCAGGCAGGAGGAGCCGTCCGTGATTAAGGGTGGCCTTGAGCACTGAACAAGGATTAACACCCCTCGGACCCCAACGGGGCTCCTCAGGTGAATTCTCCTTATATTCGCCTCCAAGGGGCACAAGCAGGGCCTTGCATGTTCTCTCTGAATTCACCCCATGATGACACGGATGCATGCAGAAGCTTCCACTGGCTGAACGCAGACAGGTATCCAGCCCATGGCAAAAGCAAGGCCCCCGGTCAAGGGAAGCCGAGGCCTGAAATCAGCAGACACTTCCCTCATCCACCTGCAGAGCACTCCCAGGAGGGGGTGTGACCCTGGACTCGGGAGGGCTGCACACGGGGGAGGAAGTGGGTGAACGCCAGGGAGGAGAAGACGCGGGGAAAGCCTGACGAACAGACGGACGTCAAGACACAGCTGAGAGGCTCCAGCCGGGCAGGGGCTGAGGATTTTACAGCGAGCACAGTGGGTCCTCCACGTCTGCACCACAGCCCAGCAGAGGCTGTCACCAAAGGCGTCTGGTCCAGCAGTCCGAGACGGGGACAGTCGTGTCGTCTGAATGATTCTCCATACTCTGGTCCCTGAGAGGCAGGGAGTGACCGCCATGACCGAGTACATCGGGCGGCATGTATTTTATGCACAAATAAGGTGTCGGGTTTGATGTGCAACAGATCTGAGAAACGGGCTACACTTAGCTTAGATGCTAAGAAGTGGAGCAACTGTCTTCCCCATCCTTCTCTGTAAGATCGAAAGTTGGTGAAATGAATGAAGCAGAGTGGCACGAAGGCAACTCTCTGATTTTCACGATTCTTTACAGTGACCTATGATGTGACCGCTTAGCCCCTCCTTTGAATAGTGTCCATTTGCATCCCGTGGCCTCTAATCCTCCCCAGAGGTGTTCTACTGCAAGAGAAATGGCTGTTTGCTTTTAAAACATCTTATTCAGGTAGGGAGGAAACAACTGGCTCAATTTGAAAGCCAACAAGTTCCATCCCCAAAGATGGCACCTGTGACGGGAAGGGAGACCGTGGGGAGGGGGTCCTGCAACCACAGACTGCTGCCACTTCAGCTGCCCTGTTAGGTGGTGGGAGCGTGGTGAGCACCCCCGGGTCTGGACCTGGGGATTAGCGAGAACGCGGGAAAAGGCAGAGCCGTCTCCAAAGCACAGAATGTTTACCGAGCTGACAACCTTGTGTTCATTAGGTCACCAACAACCCTACAGGGGATGAGCACGGTCTCGCAGGCTGGTGTTCAAGTGGCCATTAGCCCCAGTCACAAACACAGTCGATCCTTGAACACGTGGGGATTAGGGGTGCTGACCCCCCACACACTCAAACCTCAGGTTAAATTTTGACTGCCCCCAAAGTGAAAGTATTAGTCGCTCCAGTCACGTCTGACTCTTTGTGATCGCATGGACTGTAGCCCTGCCAGGCCCCTCCGTCCATGGGATTCCCCAGGCAAGAATACTGGTTGCCATTTCCTTCTCCAGGGGATCTTCCCCACCCAGGGAGGCAACCCAGGTCTCCTGCATTGCAGGCAGCTTCTTTACCAGTGAGCCACCAGGGAAGACCCCCAAACTTAGCTACTAATTGCCTATTATTGACCAGAAATCTTACTAATAATACAATCGCTCAATAAACACATATTTTTATAAAATTTTATGCATTCAAGACACACCTAAATTTTCTTATTTTTTTTCAATATTTCTAGGTCACACAGTCTACCTGTGAGTTTTTCAAATTGTCACAGTTCTCAAAAAAATTTTCCGATGTCTTTATTGAAAAAAATTTTCGAGTAGGCAGACTCGTACAGCTCAAACTCGTGTTGTTTAAGGGCCAACTACACTTTTTTTTAAGTGAGAGAAGCACGGTCATAAAAGGGATTCTCAGAAATAGTTCTAAGCAGTGTGGGAACCTTCACTCTGGGGCAGCTCTTCTGAGGCGACCTGCCTTCGAGGATGACTGCCCGAGTCTCCAGGTGGCTTCCATGGCGTCTGAAATTTCAGATCCAGATGCCCACGGACTATGCAGGCAGCCAGGCCGCGCCGTGGAGAAGCTAATTCAGGCTCTTGGGGTCCGAGCATTCTAACATTACTCCCTGGCGGGGCCGTTCAGGGCCTTCGAGTTTAATTAGCGGTTGTTCAGTTGCTCAGTCACGTCCGACTCTGCGACCCCTTGGACTGCAGCCCGTCAGGCCTCCCTGAGAGTTATTATCACATCGTGTTTCTCCAGAGGCTGCATGCTGGCTTTTGGACAGTTCTCCCAAATCTCAGAGGGGAGCACACGTGTTCTGGCGGCAGCATCTAAGCTGGAGCAGACACTCCAGGCTCTTTTCATGATCAGCGGTTTAGACGAATCTGCGTTCATCAGCAGGGCCTCCCTCATAGCCCATGAGCACCGATCTCCCCTCACGCCTGACGCAGGGCCGAGTCTTCACCAGCTAGAGGGGCCGGACGTGGCCACAGCTCCGTCAGGGGCAGAGGGCAGGGGTCGGGGGCTTGAGCCCAGCCCCACGGTGGGCTGGAAGGATGCAGCTGCCCCCCGCGCTCAGCTGCGTGGATCCTGCGAGACCTGCTGGCAGCGCCCCCTGGGTTCAGGTGAGACCAGCACTCCTTCCCCTCCTCTCATACAGTCTGACCCTCTCCAGGCCGCTCTTGCCTTCCGGATGCCCAGCAGGGCCACTTGGGAGGGACAAGCCGGCCCCGAGCGATACCGACCCTGCTGCCACCTGGGGCACCTTGCTCCCGAAGGGGCTGTTCGCGAGGACATTTGGTAAAAGTCAGGGAACTGGCATCCTGAGACACCTTTAGCACTCTGCTCTGCAGTCCAGGACACAAACGCAGAGGGGTTCTGGAAGGGTCCCGGCGGGGCGGGGAGTGGCGGACATACAGGGGAGCAGAGGGACAGCGGTAAGACCACCTCCAGGGAGGCGGGCCTCTGTGCTGTGAGCACAGGCTGCCAGCTGCAGGCCGTGGGTCCCCCGAGAGGACACCCCAACCGGGGCAGCAAAGGCCGGCCCTGGGGGGGGGAGGACACCCAACCAGGGCAGTGGAGGCCGGCACCGGGGGGGACACTCCAACTAGGGCAACGAGGCCGGCCCTGGCGGGGACACACAACCAGGGCAGCAAAGTCCAGCCCTGGACAAGACAGACCACGGGTTCCCCCGGGGGACACCCCAACCAGGGCAGCAGAGGCCGGCCCTGGGGGGGACACCCCAACTAGGGCAACGAGGCCGGCCCGGGCCGAGACCAACTGTGCCCAGCCATGTCTGCAGGCCTCACATCCGGGGAGTAACCCCAGGGGGCAGGCAAGGCCACGTCCCGCCCACCCCGGCCCACCCTGGTCCACGGCCAGCCTCAGGCAGGGGCCCTGCCGCGAGCTAGGCTCTGCGATGAGCTCCTGAACCTGCCACCAAACAGCCGTGGCTGCTCTGGAGCCCAGGAGCTGAGGCCGCACTCGGGGTGACCCACCAGCACCTCGAGTGACTAGGAGACCGTGGAGCCGGGGAAGCCCGCCTCCCCCGGCCCCGAGAAACAAGTCCACACCCTCCCCGGGGCTGGAGGGGCTGGTCAAAGGGGCCTCTGCAAACTCCACGTCCTTTTTCTCTGTGAACGTGAGTGAGACACCCTGAGGCCGCACACCTGTCTCTGTTGGTAAATTGAAAACATATTTATCCTGTTGGTGCCAGGCTTTTTTTTTTTTAAATAGATGGGAATGCTTCCACTTCACCATGAGGAATGCCTAAGAAATGCATAATTAAAAATGAAAAGAGAAAGTCTTCTAAAAAGGCTGTTTGCTTGGGTGACGCAGGTGACAGTCTCCCTCTGTCCTCCCTGGGCCTACTGCTGGGAGGACAGAGCAGCGGTGCGGGGGCCCGCACGGACGGCCCGAGAGGTCCCGTCCAGCCCTGTCCTGGCCTGGCCCGTTCAGCCCCAGCCTCCCCCCTGCACGTGGCCGCTCGCTCGCTACACGCCAGCCTCCCCCAGCCACGGCCGCAGCCCCGGCTCTCCAGCAGCGCCCGGGTTTACAGCTTGACAACCATCTCTGAATTGTCCGAAAACATGGGAAATAAGCAATATTTAAGAAAAAAAAAAGAGCAGGCTGGCTAGGGAGAAAGGATTCACCCTGCACACACACCAGTTTACAGCAAAAAGCCCTGCGTTCCGTTTTCACATGCCCTGGCCTTGGACGGACGTGAACGAACCACCCTCTGTGAACCCTCAGGGCACAACCCAAAGCCTCTTTCAACCCGCGGGTTGATGGATGTGTGTCAGCCCCGGGCGGCCCCGGTGACAGAGGGTTGAAGTTACCCGAGCACGCGGATAACAAAAGTTACATCATTTTTCATCAACATTCATCATTCTAATTGCCTGAACCTCCACCAGAACAAAGTCGCGCTATAGTTTTATGGTATTTGATTAATGAGGGCAGGGAAATTGAAGTTTTTGCAATGAAACTAGGGGGAAAAACCCCCACAGACTTTTATCGTCTTCTCCCTTATGATTTTAATTTAATGGCTCGTGTTTTCATTACGGCTGGGGCTGTACACTTTAGCTTGCAATTATGTTCCATCTGTGAAGCGCTGTGTTATTACGGTTTATTCTAGTAGCTTTTCAATCACTTTTGAGTTGGGCTTTGCAAGTATTCTTGCAGCAGGTGGGCTCCCTGGCACAAGCCCAGGAGCACACAAAGCGCAAAGCTGGAGTTTAATGGCAGCATATGCAAGCGGCACGGAGCAGCCGCCTTCCCCCATATGCCGCGGCAGCCTCTTCCGCCTGCCAGTCACCCTCCTTGCCGACTGCAGTCTCCGAGTAGCTTGCTGCCAGGGAAAATGTACCGCGGCAGCAAATTTCTCCAGTGCGCCATCCTTATTACCGAGACAACCCTGTCATTAGCACGAGCACAATGAACCTGGACGGGGAGCGAATACCAATGAGGCGCAGGAGCCGCGCTTCTCATCGCCATGGAGACGGCCCCTCCCGGCGGCAGTGGACAGGCGGGAGTGCCCCCACCCGCGTGGCACCCAGTTAGCGCTGCGCACTGCGCGTGAGCCAGAGTCGGCCCCGGGCCCGCGCGGCGCCCAGGGAGAGCCGCGGGGACGCCCGGAGTCTCCGCGGGCCCCGGGGGCGTCCGCCTTCAGACTCTGCATCCCCGGGCGCCTCCCAGCCACGAGCAGGAGGCGATGCTGAAGTCTATACACAATGTTCCCCCGTTAAATCTCACAGGGGGTCGAGCGATGGAGAAGAAATTGCTTTATTCCACTAAAAAAAAACATGGAAACCAAACATTGTTTCTCTCTAATTAACACAAAGAGGGCTTCACTTCTAAGAGGCTGGGACAGCTCCCGGACCACGGGCCTCCCGGGCTCTTCTCTGCGGACTCTTCCTGCCCCGCAGGATGGAAGGAACCTAGAGAAACAAAGGCTCAAAGGCCTGTGTGCAGGGGGTCTGCCTACCTGAGAGCTGCGAACTTCGCAGAGACCCACAGATAAAGTGTGGTTTTCAGTCTGCGTGTGTGAGTGAGTGTGTCAGTGTGTGTGTGTGTGCACTTGTAAAAGGGAAAGAGCCAAAACCGAGGCAGGGTGGGGGCACACTCAGATTTTAGCTCACAGCCCAATCTGTACACAACGGAGTCTGAGTTTGACGTCTCCTCCCCGTGCTTGGGGCCTTGTAACTCCCAGTGGATGACACACTTGCTTTAGTCTCCCCCCGATCCCACAGTCAGCTCTAAATTAGGGCTGACCCCGAGTGCAGGCGCCCGGGCCCTGGCCCCCATCCTGGGCGGGCTGCCCCTGCTCTCTCACCAGCAGCCCAGCCGCGTCCCCAGTCCCGCCTTTCCTCCCACTGGTCACGCTGGGTGTGCTCGTGAGCCCGGGTCTTACTCTCCTCGTGTGTGGGTGACTATTTCCATCATTTCTCAGCTGTCACCTCCCAGTGCACGTGAGACCCCAGCTGCCTGCGTCCGCCCCCCTCTGCCCCGCGCCCCAGGCCCCTGCCCCAGTCCTATCAAAACGAAGCCATGTTTAAGGCACCAATAAAGTGTCATTTCCGAGAACACCCATCAGGTATTAGATGCCGTGAAATGAAGCTGCACTATGAGGGGTGGAGACTCAGGGAGACAGCAAATAAAGAGGAGACAGAGAAACTGACTTCTGAGCCCAATCAGCCAGGCGTGTCAGAACTGGCGAAATTCCCCCGGCACCATCACTTACAGAGCATTTATTTTTTATTATAAAAGCACTTCTGGATACATGTGAAATTCACCGGGTTCTAATGGGAATAATTTTCTCCTGCATAACATGTCCCGGTGGGAATCCCACAACTCTTTGATTTTTGTTTTTAAGTTAAAGACGTCAGGGGAGAAAGAAAACTTCTTCACAAGGAGACAGGTCTCAGCTCAGGCAAACCAGAGAGAGCTGGAGCTGGTGGGATGCCGGGGGGGGGGGGGGGGGATGCCCAGAGGCCAGTGGGGGCGCTGGAGGCTGTCGGCCCTTCCCCGACACAAAAGTCAGCACTGAGGACCCGCCTTCCTCCATTCAAGGGGTTTCCGGTAGGAGATTTGAATGATCACGAGGAACACAGTTTCCCTGGTGGAGATGCTACAGCTTAAGAACCCAGAGAACCTCAGAAACTTGGGTCTGCTTTTATTTTGAGTTCTTCCTCCTCAATGCCAGATCCTGAAACCCCTGGTTCCAGGACACAGGGGAGTAGGATGGGGGCAGGGCTGGGCCCTCCTGCCCCTCAGGACTCTCTCCATCTCCGAGGGCAGCTGGTGTCTGCCCGGTCTTTACAGGTTCAGCTGGAGAGACAGGAGTGCCTCCAGGCCACGAGCCGGTGTCAGGAGGGCAGCTGGCCTCGTTCGCCCCGATGGTCGTGGGGCCTCCCGCCCTCGAGCACGTGGGCCTGGCTGTCTCCGTGCCAGCCTCGGACGCTCCTCCCCACGTGACAGGCAGGAGGGGCAGGTGCCTCACCCCGGCCGCTGTTCCCTTGGTCTACACGGGGTGTGTCCATTCTCTGCTGCAGCACCATCCGGCTCCAAGGCACCGGCAGAGCCACCCAGGCTCACCCTCAGGCCCACTCAGCCCGGCCAGGGGCCAAGGACACTGCCCGGCTGGGCTGGGAGGGGCCTGATCAGGAGCCCACGGACGGTGCCCACTCCTTCTGGCTGGAGCCCTGTCTGGTCCAGCCGGCACCTGCGCGGCACGGCCAGAGCCTGGACCTCGTCTTGTTAGATGCTCGTCTTAGGCCGAGCTTTCCCTTCACGGGTGTGCTATGGGTTGAACGGTATCCCCACAGGACAGGAGAAGGCCCTACCCCAAGGCCGCTGACTGTGGCCCTATTTAGAAACAGCGCTGTTGTCGCTGTAGTTAGGAAGGACGAGCTCGCCCTGGAGCAGTGTGAAAGTGTGTGTTAGTCGCTCAGTCGTGCCTGACCCCTTGCGACCCCATGGACTGTCGCCCGCCAAGCTCCTCTGCCCGTGGAATTCTCCAGGCAAGAACACTGGAGTGGGTAGCCTTTCCCTTCTCCAGGGGATCTTCTCGACCCAGAGATCAAACCCAGGTCTCCCACATTGCAGGTGGATATTTTTCCATCTGAGCCTCCCAGGAAGCCCCAGCAGTCCCAAATCCAATATGACCCAGGGTCCTTGTAGGAAGAGGTGTCAGCCGGTGTCAACTCTCAGCAGGACCACCCCAGTGAGGCCCCCTCCTGGACGAGCAAGGAGGCAGTGTTGGTAACTACATCGGGACAAGGGCTGGAAACCAGGGTGGTAAGCTCCTGAGGAGGGAGACGTCTACACTGTATGTAGGGACCCTGGGGTCTCCCACGATGCTCTTCCCTCTGAAGCTGAATCTGAACTGAGCATCACTTAGGGGGATGGTTACGACCTCCTCAGAGCAGCCTGGTGACCTGCACCCCAGGGCCTGAGGCCGGGATGCTGGCAATAGCAGAGACCTGAGGGGAGGTAAGTTTCCAAACCCCTCACAGCAAAGCGACAGAGACACCTTGGTTATTTTTAATGTGCCCGTTTATCACCGTGCCCCTCCCCAAACACAGAAAAATTAAGACCCAACACTAATTTCATAAAATCACCGTTAAACCTCTGATTTCATAAAAACTACACACCATTCATATAATTTTTGTTGCCGTTGTTCAATTGCTAAGTCACGTCCTGCTCTTTACGACCCTGTGAACTGCAGCATGCCAGGCTTCCTTGTCCTTTATTAATATTTGTGGTCAAAATAAAGTTGAGATACAATAACTAGATGCTGACCATATGTAGGAACCAGCAGGTCTAAGGACCCTGTTGTGCTGGGATCTACTGATGCTTGCCGATGCTTCTGGGCAGGTGGAAGGATGCTCGTCTCAGAGTCAGCAAGCCCCAAGTTAGAGTCCCAGCTCCGGCTCCTCCCGCCAGGACCGGTGGCCCGCATGGCCATCCTCCTGGGGTGGAAACGGGGCCCCCGCTGACCTTGCTCCCCAGGGCAGGGTTGGGGAGAGCCCTGGGGAGCCGTTCACACACCGTCTCAGTGCCTCACCGCCTGCCGAGTACCTACTGCGTGCCTCGTCCGAGTTGGGGATGCAGGGCAGTGGGGAGACAGAGAGGCTGACCAGGAACAGCGACGCGGTGCTGTGAGTGATGACAGAAAGACACCTGGAGCTGGCGGACCGCACAGCGCGGTCTTCGTGCAGATGGAGCTGGTCCTTCGGACGCCTTCCTGCCCTCCTGTCCTTGTCGGAAATGTCCACGCACAGAACTGTTTCTTAGGTGGTGAGCCCAGATCTTTGCTCAGATGGCACAGTATTAATGGCACAAATGTACAGCAAGCTGCCAGCAAGGCCGGTTTTCACCATCGCTTGCAGGTGTTGAAATGTACGTTTGTGAACGGCAGATGCTCCGTCTGTCCCACTTGCTGCACCGTCTCCCCGGTAACACCCAGGGTCTCTAGCGACAGCCGTGGTCATTTTTCATGCCTGTAACCACCCGTTTACTCCCTTTCGGTTCTGAAAGTACAAATCACAGCCCGGTTACTTCCAGTCCTGGCTCCTCTGAGTCCACATCACGCACATGAAGTTTCGGCTCCTGTCCTGCGTACTTAGGCCAGCTGAGAGCATGAAAGCTGAGTCGTCAGAACACTTCCCTGACCTGCTCTGTTTAGTCCACACAGACGGGAAGGTAAGCAAATAAAGCACACGGAAGGGGTGGCTTCGCCCAACTGTCCGGGTCGAAAGCCGCAGGAACCGTCCCTTTCGTGAGAGCTGGGAGGCGTGCCCTTGACCTCACAGCAGGGCTGCGGCTCCCTGGCTGCCCGTCTATAACCTCCCTCGTGACCCTCCTCCCAGGCAGGGCTTTTCCAGAACTTTCGTGGCTTCCTCCTTGTCACTTTGGGTTTGTAACCGTTCGCACACGTGGCAAAGATCAGCCGGAGCCTCACCAAGCCTTCCCCCTCCAAACCAGCAGCTGGGCTGGGACTCGGGACCCAGGGACCAGGAGGTCTCTGGGAGCCCCCCAAGACTGCCTTCTGCCCGCGTTGTGGCCAGCCCAGGTGAGACTGGAGGGGTCACCACCCAGCACTCAGGACCCCAGGCTGCTCTTGGCTGCCAGAGTCCTGTCTCCG
This sequence comes from Budorcas taxicolor, assembly GCF_023091745.1. Lineage (NCBI taxonomy): Eukaryota > Metazoa > Chordata > Mammalia > Artiodactyla > Bovidae > Budorcas > Budorcas taxicolor. The sequence continues at coordinate 85,959,880 of NC_068921.1, read as the reverse complement.
CACTGACAAGGCAATCGAGTCTCTGCTGTGCTCCAGTGTGCAGTGGGCGGTGGAAGCATTTCAAAGTCCAACGTGAGCACTCGCAGGGGCCGCCGCAATCACCTTCGGTACCAGGGACATTACATGGGGTGGACAGCGGTCAACACCCAGCCCAGACACATCCTGGTGAGAAATGTGTCTGGGAAGGTTTAAACCGCCTCGGCCTCGGACGCGGCCTCTCTGACGGGCCCGAGTGGGGTCAGCACTCCACAGGGAGACGAGGCGGGGAGAAGCCCCGCGGTGTCCAGGGACTTGCTGACCATGCCCTGTCCTCCCCACGCGGCTCCCTGCCTGGCCCGGTGCATCTCCAGGGAGCTGAGGACAGGTCTCCCACCACCTTGCCCCTGGGGCCGTGACGGGTGGAAACGCAGGTTTATGGTTAGAAGCCAGTTCCCAGGGGGGCTTCCAAACCGTTAACACTTACAGACAGGTTCAACATTTAGGAGACAAGACGCTGGTCCAGCCACGGCCCGAGGAATGAGACCGGATGGTGACCACGTCTCCTCTTGGGCTGAGGTCCCTGGGCCACCCTGTGTGACCCTGAGCCACGCCGTCCCCCGGGCAGCCCCCCCACCATGCTCCATGCTGAGGCCCCTGGTAAAGGGCCCTCCTGGGGCCTCGGAGTCTGCCCCACGGGAAGGGTCACTATTGGTGTCAGCCAACGCGCATGTCACCGTCACGCACTCACACGATGTTCCTCAGGCTCTGACCCCAGCTATGGCATAGCCGTGATGGCGGGGGTCCTACTTCAAGGCCTGCTCGGTTTTACGCACGTGGAGATTTTCTATATCTGCCCCAGAAAAGCCCAGGCCCTCGTTGCGAGTATTTTTCAAGGTCAAAACTAGCCCATTTTCTTAGAATTTTAAAACCATGAGAAGCAAGTGAAAAGTGTCCTCTTCCTTGGCAAGAAGCTTCAGATTCTTTAAGCTTAAACTCACGTCTGCTTAGTTGCTCAGCTGTGGCCAGCTCTCTGCGACCCCCTGGACTGTAGCCCGCCAGGGTCCCCTGTCCCTGGGATTCCCCAGGCAGGAATTCTGGAGTGGGCTGCTGTGCTTCCTCCCGGGGACCTTCCCGCCCCAGGGATCGATCCTGCATCTCTTGCACCGGCAGGTGGATGCTTTACCACCAGGCCCACCTGGGAAGCCCCTGAACTAGCACAAACACCTTCAGTCCAGTCGCTCAGTCGTGTCCGACTCCTTGCAACCCCGTGGACCGAACGTGATCCAGTGGCATTTCCCTTAAGTGGAGGGCGGAGAGGGTGGCATGGAGGAGGCAGTGGGTGGTGGGGCAGGAGCGGGCAGTGGGTGGAGACCTGGCCCCAGGCCAGCCGCGGGCTCGACCCATGGGGCCACCCAGAGGCCATGCGGAGGCCAGAGCAGCTCCTGGGAAGAAAGTGGGAGGCGCCGCCCTCACTTCCGCAGGCCCTGAGTCTCCTCTCCATGGCAGGCGTGTTTCTGGAGCTTGACTGTTCCCGAGGAGCTCACTGCCCCCCACCGCTCCATCCCACACTCCCGTCCCCGTTCGGTTCTATCCTGCAGAGGAGTCAAGGAAGCAAGACGCGGATTGGGCCTAAGAAAATGGAGGTAATTTTCTGTAATGTGGTTTTATGTAACCAAATGTATGCATTTTAAATAGACTCACGCTAATATCCACAGGTGGAAATAAATAAGAATTATGCTCTCTAATTCTCTCCAGGACCTCAGAACGGCCATGAGGGAAGCCAGGGCCCAACCTCAAGGCAGGGCCACCAAAGCCCTCCAGATAAAGAGGCTGCTGCTTGTTTGTGGAAGAAACCAGTCCCAAAGCCTCAGGTGTTCTGCCAAGAACTGGGCCTTCACCAGGAGGAAGCTCTGCTGCAGTGTAAAATGCTCCCTGCCTCTGTGTGTGTGTGTCTCTGTCTCTCTCTGTCTCTCTCTCTGCAGGTGGAGGCAGGTGGCTCTGTTGCAATCCTCACTGGCAGACGCTCCTCTGGATGAAAGAACAGACCCCCTCAGCCCTGCCCCAGCCTCTGCAAGTCTGCAGCGTGTGGTTTGCAGGGGTGTAGTCCTGAGTTGGATCCCGCAGGTGACGGGCAGTGTCGTCCAACAGCACTGTGGTGTCACACTCCGCATCCACACGGTGGGGGCTTCGGGGCTGGGCAGGGCGGCTGTGAACACGCAGTGATGTCACACACGACCTGCCACGCCCACCCAGCCCCCGGCACACAGTAGGTGCTCCATAAATGCCCCGTGCCGCCTTGGGAGAGACACACCTGGAGATGACTCTGCTCCTCGGGGCTCCCGAGTCCCCTGGGCTTCCAAGGGGGACAAACCTTGGCAGATTTTAAGTTGTTATTATTTATACCTTTCTTTCAAAAGCAAAGTGAAATTTTATTTGAAATACATATCTTTTCAAATTTTGCTTGTAAGATGAGTTGCTGCTAAGAGATTTTCCCTTGAGGGAAAATAATAGCTTTTTCAACCACTAATAAGCTAATACCCAGAAATTCAGAGGAAACCCACCCCACATAGCAGCATATAAGGACGGTATTAATACACTGTTACAAGATGCTAAGAGGATGCTCTATTACTGTAACAGGCTTTTGTGGCTTTCATAAGAAGAAACAAGATCATATATTTTATCAATAGTAAAATTCTTAATAAATTTTCCTGCACAGCTATAGTAGTGCAAGCTTAGTAGAACTCACTAAGGTTCTTGATTTAATTGTGCTACCAGGTAAAAGGACAGATGTTTTCTCTTCTTTTTGATAACACAAATAAATGTCCTTCTTTGCTGCTGAGTTTTCAAAATAGCAAGCTTGATTTCACTTCAAGACTAATAAAAAACCAAGCTAATATATACATGCTAATTTCCTTTGTGGCCCTTACAATAAGATTTTGAAGTTGCCAAAGCTACCACTTTAGAATTGCTCCAAGATTCTAAAATTAGGAGACAGTGAAATGTTAGACTGCACACATGGAGAATGAGAACCGATTACACACAATTCCATTTCTGAATTTGAAAATGCCAGAAAGTTCCATCAAACCCAGCATTGCATTTTCTATTAGTTCTTCTCTGTAACCACCAAGGGCATCTTGATGTAAAATGAGGACATTACTCATTCACACTCTTATGCTTCCTCTCTGAGTCAGGTTCATGCCCCACCTCATTGATTTACAGCGCACGCAGGCACGCACGCACGCACGCACGCACGCACGCACGCACGCCCCTTTCCTGTTGGCTGAGCATCTGTGTGCACCCAGGGGCCCGTTAACCAGAGCCACGCCCCTGCAGGACCGCGGGGGCTCTGTCAGGGCGTGTTGCGACGAGCCCCTCACAGCCCGAGGTCCCCTCTGCCACGTGGTAGTGTCCTCGGGTGCACACGACACAGAAGCACGGGCCTGCTCTCCCTCTTAGAACAAACGGAGCCCTCGGGATGCACGCCTCGCGCTGTTGCCCTTTGCAGACACTGCGTTTCTCACAGATGGAAGGTTTGGGGCAACTCTGCACCGACACGCCTGGCGGCACTGTTTTTCCAGCGGGATCTGCTCACTTCCTGTCTCTGTGCCACACTTTGGTTTTTCTCGCAACATCCCAGACTTTCATTATCATTATGCTTCTAAGGTCATCTGAGAGCAGTGATCTCTGATGCTACTGCCGAAGGCTCAGATGATGGTTCGCACTTTTCCGCAATAAAGTGTTTTTAATTCAGGCAGGTACGTGGGGGGTTTGGGACGTGGCGCACGCTTATTGGAGTGCAAGGTAACAGACTTGCCGGAAACCGAAAATCCACGTGCCTCTAGTTGTGATATTCGCTTTATAAGCGGTAGTCTGGAACTGAACCTGCGGTGTCTCCAAGGGGCCTGCAGACACAGGTCTTACTTTTAACTAATGTTCTTGCCATGAGGAATGCAGGTCTTGCTGGGGCCCAGGCATGGGTGGAGTGACAAGAGGGCGCGTGTTCGTCTCAACTCAGCTGCCGGCCCCCCCGTCCAGGCTCTGCTGGGCTGCCCACCCCCAGCACTGGGCCCATAGGGGTGGAGCATCCACTTGGGGACTGCGGAGCCCTCTCTGCTTCTCTTTCAGTAACGACCACGACGTGGACTCAGTTGGACTGTGTGTGCAGAGGTGCGTGCAGTCTCCCGGAGACGTACAACTCTGCAGGTGTGGATGCCGTCGGGACCTTGGGCGTGGTCTCGGGCACAAAAGTCAGGGGTCCCTCTGCTGGGAGGGGAGAAGAGCCCTGTCCCCACTGGCGGGGGCCTCTGGGTCAGCTGCCCCCTCCCCAGCTAGGGTTTGTGACCACGCACAGTTCAACAGTGGTCGTCCAGAGCAGAGGAGCCTGCCCCGGGCACCCGGCCTTCCTGGTATGGGAAGAGGCCACAGCCTCGTGCAGCCGGGCCTCTGCAGGGTGGAAGCGGTTAATCAACTTGATATCACAGGCTGATTAAACAATGAAGCGCCCTGGGGCTCTGCTGTCTGTCCCTACGAGCTGGCATCACGCTAATGTGAAAACCTCACTCTGCTCCCTCGGGAGCAAACTCCCTTTTAATTTTCCCTCTAAAGATTAATTTCATTGTTATGGAACTTGCATCAGAAGCACCGTAAACTAATCATCAGTCATTGGCACACAATCTGACCCTCCCTGCCCCCACCGAGTGTCTGCCAAGGTCTCCTCTGGGTTCTGGGGATTCGCATCATGCAAGTGCAGAAATAAGTGTGGAGAAGAAACAATGACCCGTTTGCCTTGCAACTTCGCAGAAATGGGGAAAAAAGTGACCTGACTTATTTTTACTTGTGTGGCTTTTCCTTCTGTTAACAGCCGAGAAGGCAAAACAGAACAACGCGTTTGTCAGCCCCACCGCCCCCGACGGGGATGGGGGGAGGACGGGGGCAGGCTACCGGGACCATCGCATTCCACACACACTCGTGGTCCCTCGGCCCTCATCCTCCGAGGCCAGTGTCCTCCAGGGCCCGTGACAAGGTGGCACCAGAGCTGGCAGTGCTGGGGCAGAAGCCGGGCTGGGGGGTGAGTGGGCAGAGCTGGGCCCGCTGCAGGGGGCGTGCAGGGACCATCCCGGCCTCTTCGGGGCATCTGCTGGTTCCCGGCTTGTGGAGGCACAGGTCCAGTCTGCCCACGGCGTATCCTGGGGTCCCATCCGTGTCCAAAGTTACACAGCTTCTTAATGGAATAATTCAGTCACTGAAAATGATGCTATAGAAATAAATGTGTTTACGTGGGGAGTCAGCATACTATTAGGAGAAAAAAAGACTGTAACAGGTCATGGACGTCACGATTCTTTCTCAGGAGGTATGTGTATCGGCATACATCCTGAGTCAAGAGCCTGATACGCCCTGAGGAGCTCGTGCACAGAGAGCGTGCAGGACTGAGCCAGTGTGGCCGGCTGGGAGGACGGTTCTGGAAAGGCGCCTGCCCCCGGGACACCAGTTCTGTCTTGGTTGTTATCTTTGTTCAGCCACTAAGTCCTGTCTGACTCTCTGCAACCCCAGGGACTGCAGCACACCAGGCTTCCCTGTCCTCCACCATTTCCCAGAGTTTGCTCAGACTCATGTCCATTGAGCCAAAGATGCCGTCTCATCCGCTGCCCTTCTCCTGCCTTCAGTCTCTCCCAGGATCAGGGTCTTTTCCAATGAGTCCGCTGTTCGCATCAGGTGGACAAAGTGTTGGAGCTTCAGCTGTGGATTTGTCCCTGCTGGACATGTCTTAGAGGCGGAACAGTGGGCTCCCTGGACTCCCGTGTCTGGCTTTCTCCTGAAGCAAAGTGTCCTCAAGGTCCACCCATGCGGCGGTGGGTGTCAGTGCTTGCTGCTCTGAGTCTGAGTACCGCCCCTTCAGATGGGAGGACAGAGGGACCACGTGCTGCTTGCCTACCATCCGTCAACGGGCCAGGCCCCCGTGCAGAGCGCTCTGTGAACGTGCCTGGACGTGCGTCTGAGCACTGCCCTCTGTTCCGTGGGGTGCGTGGTAGGAGCAGCGCTGCTGGATGACTGTGACTGGGAGCCTTTCACTTGTTACCTAAGTCCCTCCCTCCACAGGATGCCTTCCTGTTTGAAAGGAAGCGTCTTTACGTCTTCTCTGCTTTCTCTGAAGGTTTGGGTAAGAATGCCAAAGTCCAGTTGAAGCTTTCTCATCATCAAAGGCAGCCTCACAGTGGAAACAAGAGCCGTGGCGGGGTCGGGGGATGTGAGAAGTTTCTAGGCCGTGTCACTGTCTGGGCACAGCCTCCAGCTGCCGAGTCTCAGGAGGACCATCCTCAAGTGCCCAGACTTGGTTCAGCAGACGCTCCCGTGTCCGTCAGGGGCAGGCAGGACGGCCTGGACCCTAGGAAGTCAGGGCTGGAATCAGACATCCATTCCAGCACCCAGAGCCCCTCGGGGGACTCCCCCCAGAACGGTGGCCCTTGGCCTGTGTGCCCGCCTGCGTTTGGAGCCTCAGCCAAGTGGCTCGGAGCTCTGGCTCTGGGGGACACCACATTACAAGTCTAGACCCACAGAGACTGAGCTTCCAACAGAAGAGAAACAAATCAGGATGGAGAGAGCTAGTAATGCTCTCTCTGAACCAACATGCTCGCAGCTTTGATGGGCTTCTAGCCGTTCATTCTACTCCCGTGCACGGTGCAGCGAGGGCTGCACAGCAGTGAAATGCCATAAACAAGCCTCTGCGGGTGAGAAGCATGAAGAAGGGCGGCCCCGGGGTGGGGTTACAGAGATTTAAGGTGGTCCGGCAGCAGCCCTGCCCACGCACCGCCTCGCCAGGTGGCTCCCTGAGAACCCGGGGGCCGGGCAGGCCTACCTGCACTCGTTCTGTGGCAGCTCTGCGGCCTGGACCACCCTCTCCATCCACCTAGGGAGGCACAGGCAGAGGGCAGCCTGCAGGCGGTGCCAGGACAGACCCAGCAGGCGACACTCCTGGAGCCGCCCAGTGCCAAGGCAGCCAGGTGGGAGGGCGGGTCGCCTGGGGACCTGGGCAGGGGCTACATAAGCATTGTACCAAAGTGCTGGAAAACATTAAAAAAGGTGTGGGCAGACGGTGCAGGGGCTTCCCCTGTGGCGCCAGGGGGAAAGAACCAGCCTGCGAAAGAGACACAGGAGATGCGGGTTCGGTCCCCGGGTCGGGAAGATCCCCTGCAGGAGGGCGTGCCAGTCCACTCCAGTGTTCTTGCCTGGAGAATCCCATGGACAGAGCAGCCCGGTGGGTCACAGTCCTTAGGGTCACACAAAGTCGGACACAACTGAAGGGAATGATCACGCACACAGCACATTCAGTGCAGACCAGACTAACCTTAGCTGTGGGTAAGATAAAGCAAAGTAAGATAACCACGCACGCTGATGAGAGATTACCGCCAAGAGTTCTTAAAAGGGTGAAAACCAGTGCTTGTAATTCACCTTTAAAATGCAGACGAAGGTGTAGTCCTCTGGAGCTGAGTACAGCAGTCGCAGCCTTGTGACACTGTCTGCATGTCGTATGCGCACAACTGTGATGAGCCTGCACAGGACACATGCTTACGGATGCGAAGTTCATCCTGAGAAAGTTTGTGAGAAGTTGGCTTCGGCAGTCGCCTTCCAAGCGCTGAACTGCTCTCCAGGGAACTGGTTCCCATCGGTCCATTGGTTTCTTATTTTTTACTGCAAGGATGCACTCCTTTTTTCCAACTTTTTTTTTTCGTTGCCCCAAATGAAATAAAATATATCGCATCTTCACCACGATGAAGATAAGACGTACCGTTTGTTCTTTCCACCAAATGCCGCAGGCTTTATTGATTGACGTGACATTTTAGAGCATCTCTGTAGCCTTGAAAGCCCTCTAATAACGAAAGGAAACACATCCATGAGCAGTTATCTCAAGGCAGGGCGTTCACAAGACAAGACCCTTTGCTGTTTTGCAAGGAAGCTTCAAGAAACTGAAGTTCGGGGGGCTCTGGGGCGGGGAGCCCTTGGCCTCCCCTGATCACGCGGGTCAATGCCTCTGGCTGTGGCCGGACAGGCCGAAGGAGCTGGTCAATGTCATCAAACACAGAAGGCCCCGCCCAAGATGACCACCCCTTTGAGAAAGGAAAAACAGCCACCTCATTGGTTCCCTCACTTATTTCCACCACAAATCGCTTATCACTTCATAAATTCTTCAATTTTTTTTCCCGCTAGGGAAAAGCATTGCCGTTAATTACATACATCATCTCATCCGGGCCAGCTGCTCACACAGGCAGGAAAAATCAGACTGAACCTTATTAAGAGCTCTTTGCAGTTTCTTTTAGAAACTAAATGCTGTTTTCTGCCCCATTATAAACACAGATCTTCCCCAGTGGGTCTCCTCTCCAATCTGCCACACTCCCCTGTTTTCTTACAGCTCCAGCAAGGAAGGCTTTAGACAACTCAGCACCAAAGTGCTCACAGGAGCTAGAACACACAGAGCCGGATGCAGCTGATGGGAAGACGGCCCGCGGCGGATGGGACTCTGCTCTGCTAGCGCAGCCCTGGGACAGGCTCCTCCCTGAACTCACGAGCAGGTGGGCGCAGGGGGACGCCAGCCTCTCCTCCACCCTCAGCCCTTGTCCCCCAGTAAACAAAGCTACCTGGGGACGGCAACGTGCAGTGCGCTGAGCGTTCCTGCCCCGAGCCTCCTGAGCTGCATCGCTGCTGGAATGACTAACAGATACTCACAAAGGAGGAGAATCCCTCCAACACCGTTTAACGTCCCGGCTAAGAGCGTGGGTGGTAACAGTCAGACAGACCTGGAATCCCACCCAGGTTCCAACCGGTGTGGCTTCAGGAAGACAACAAGGCTGTCTGAGCACAGCTTCTTCACTGGTCCTGCGGATGGTTAAAGCCCTGACTTCAGAGAGGCATTAGGCGTAAAGGAGATGGTAGATCCAGGTCTTAAGCTCGGTCTCTGCGCGCTCAGTCACTTTGGTCGTGTCCAACTCTCTGGGACCCCATGGGCTGTAGCCCGCCAGGCTCCTCTGTCCAGTGGATTCTCCAGGCAGGAATACTGGAGTGGGTTGTCCCTTCCTCCTCCAGGGCATCTCTCCAGCCCAGGGATTGGCCCGGGCCTCCCGCACTGGCAGGCAGGTTCTTTAGTGCTGAGCCCTGGGGAAAGCCCCAAGCTCCGTCCCTAGGGCTCCACAAACGCTCCCAACAAGAGCCGGGGTGAATGTCATCCCTGTTAGGGGAGGACAGTCTGTGAGTGAGTCTCTGCTGCTGCTGCTGCTAAGTCACTTCAGTTGTGTCTGACTCTGTGCGACCCCATGGACTGCAGCCTACCAGGCTCCTCCGTCCATGGGATTTTCTAGGCAAGAGTACTGGAGTGGGGTGCCATTGCCTTCTCCGGGGTGAGTCTCTATCTCCCACTAACTGTTACCTATGAGCGCTGCTTACCACCTGTCACCTGCTCAGTTACTCTGTTATCCGTGAACACTGCAGCATATGACTCTTGTCTAAGCTTCTTTCCACCAAATTAATTCACATTAATTAAGAACAACGGGTTTCCCCTGTGGCTCAGCTGGTAACGAATCCACCTGCAACATGGGAGACCTGGGTTCGACCCCTGGGTTGGGAAGATCCCCTGGAGAAGGGAAGAGGCTACCCACTCCCATATTCTGGTCTGGAGAATTCCATGGACTGTGGAGTCCATGGGGTCACCAAGAGTCAAACATGACTAAGCGACTTTCACTTTCAAGAACAACAGTAAGTCAGAGGGCAGGAAAGGCAAACACTCCAACGGTTTCAAGCGCTCTGTGCCTAACTTCCTTCTTCCTGGAAGTGACCTGGGGAGCGGGGCAGGCGGGGTGGGGGACGTGTGGTGGGAGGAACTCTGTGCCGCTGAGTTATCTGTTACTATCCCTGCCGCTCTCTGACGCTGACCATAACAGAAGGTCACACGTCACAAGGGAAGCTTGCGATGCCAGGTTCCCCCGCCAGCCGCCAGCCGTCAGCCGTGGGAGTCCAGCGGCAGACCCAGGCCTCCCCTGGCGCGCTGACAAGGCGCCTGGCCTCCCAGTGGAGCCGTGTCGGGATCAGCTGCCTGCTCTGCGATGTTCACACCCGCACTGGAGCAGCATTGGCTGATCTCATTTCACGTCAATAACCCAGCCCCAAGGCCCCGAGGCAGCTTCCCGAGTGGCTCTAGTGGTAAAGAGCCCGCCTGCCAGGGCACAAGAGGAAGAGCCGCAGTTCGATCCCTGGGTCAGGAAGATCCCCGGAGGAAGGCAAGGCCGCCTTCTTTAGTGTTCCTGCCTAGAGAATCCCAGGGACAGGGGAGCCTGGCGGGCTACAGTCCATGGGGTCACAGAGAGCCGGGCGCGACTGCAGTGACAGCGCTCACGGGTCTCTGAGGACCTGCAGAGGACCGCAGCCCCCACGGGCGGCTCTGGGGACACGGGCCCAGCCTCGGGATTCGGTCACTGCGGGACGCGGGAGACCGCCTCGCCTTTACAACTCGACACATGCTCGTCCTCTTGAAAAATGACACTTTGTGCCTTTCAAAAGTGTGTCACCACAGAGCTGATGAAAAACCGAAATAAATAGGAGATTCCAGAAACTTTGGGCAGAATGGTAGAAAAACCAACAGGCGTCTGGGTCCAGGTTAGCCCTGGCCTGACCCGCACTCACCCGCTGTCTCCACCCCAGGAGCTGGGAGCGTGCCAGACCATGGAAGGTGATCCTGGAGAGCTCAGGTCCCCCCAGCACCGAGGCCCGAGGAGGGAAGGAAGCAGAGGGCATCGTCTGTCCGGGCCCTGAACCTGGGCCCTGAGGGTCCTGAATGTTTGATGAAATGCCCTGTGTTTACAGAGAAACACCTGTGATTTGAAATCAGAACTGGTCTGGTTTGCCCCGCTGGGTCTGGGTCTTTAACATCAAGCATCTTGGAATGCAAATATAACAGTGTTGTAATTACCAGAGAGACACCTGGGTGTTTATCCCAGGCTTAAGACTTTTCCCGAAAATTACTGCTACTGTGTGTTTTTATTCATCCATCGGTGTTCACGTCTCTGTTGAATTTTGAACTTCCCCACACTGTGAGTTGAGAGCCAACTGGAAATGTTTCAGAACCGCAGCCCCAGGCGCATAGTATGAAACAGAACTTAGTAAACGTCCAGAGCAGATGATGTGAACCAGGGAAGGCGAGCGGAGCGCCAGGTGTGACCTACGTGACCTCCACGCCGGCGTCAGAAGCTTTTCCCCTAAAGGGACCCACAGTAAGCATTTCGGGCTTTGCAGGCTGCACAGCCGCGGCTGCAGTGACCCTGCCCTGGTGCCTGCGAAGCAGCCACGTGCAAGCGACGGCGAGGGCTCTGCGCTCGTCAGACTCTGAGGCCAGAGCAACTTGCATTTCATACACTTTTTACATGGCGTGAAATACCATCATCTTAATTGGCTTTCTATCCGCTTACAAACGTAAAAGCCATTCTTAGATCACCACCAGTCCCACACAGGTGTGGGCCAGGCCGTAACCGGCCAACCCCTGCTCCCGTCCTGAGAAGGGCTGAGCACACTGTGGCTTCACTGTTACAGGGCAGGATGCTGGGCCTCAGGACCTCAAATGGGTGCCCTGTGCTGAGAAAAGCCGACAAAGGTTTTCTTCTCCCCAAAAACTCACTTAACCCAAAGGATTTTCATCAGTGGTTAAAATCGGAACTCGTGTCTTCCAGGGTGTCTGGCTTCCTGGTTGACTGTTTTAAAACAACGTTTTCTAGTTCTCAAAGAGACCACCACGATTTCAGGCAGACCCAGGCAAACCATAAAAGTAGAAACGAGAATAAACAGGTCGCTAATTTTCGGGAAAGATCTTACGCCTGGGATAAGCACCCAGGTGTCTCTCTGGTAATTACAACACTGCTCTTATATCTGCATTCGAAAAGGACCCCCAAGCCTTTGGGGTTTAAGCACACCCATGTCTGAGGGCCCCCCAGACTTCACTACAGCTCTCTCGTGGGCCTCACACGGCTTAGAAATGAGCCAGACGGCCCCAAAGCTCCCTGACGACGCTATCATCCTACAACTCAAGGGAAATACTTAAACGGGAAACAGGAACAATTTTTCCTGGTGTGTCAGCTGGGCAGAGGTGAAATAATTAGGAGGCAAGAGGCTCAAAGAGACCCTTTAATTGGGACAAGAAGATGTTTTTCTTGGCATGGCTAATGGCCAGAGGTGAGGCGAGCTGTTGATGAAGCTGACGAGGAAAGACAAAGCGAGTGGAGGTAATGCTTCTGGAGTGCCCTTTGCTGGGCGCACAACGAGCCGAGCCTGTCTCCCTCCAGCGCATCAAACAGCTGCGTCCTTGGATTGTTTTCTCGTTGGACGAGGGGCAGCGTTTTCTGTATTTTTCTCAGAACTCTTGAAGCAGATCAGAAAGTTCAAGTTTGCTCTGATGCACCGCCCCTGTGTTAGTGCCGAGGCATTTCACTATCAGCAAAACCGAATTATAATAAAACGGCCTACTTGTAGCAGAGCGCTTTCAACAAACAGGAAACACGTACGAATTATTAACTCAAGGTGATGTCACTAGCTGAAAAGTCTTCCGCGCCTGCATTCCGAATTGTTTGTAGGAAACATAAAAGCACATTGGGACATTCTCTTGACTCCCCTCCGAAAGCGATCGGCACTCAGCAAAGGACTGAGACGGGACGTGCGGGGCCCGGTAGACTCGGCTCCTCAGACCGCCGCTCACGCGGGGTCCAGCCCCTCTCGGAGCCCACCCAAGCGCGTTCGCAAGAAGGGAGGTCACCGATAAGAACGCACAGGGCACTGGCGCTTAGGAAGGAAAAGGCTTCCCTCGAAGACGCTGCTGCGGTTCATTTACATTTTTAAAGCATAAATAGGAACATTTGTCAGAAGCAGAAACCACTGCGCGATTAAACTGCGTCCAGACCGGCAGCGGTGCCTCCCCAGCGCGCTCCGGCCTCTCCCACACGCCCCCGCCCGGCCCCCTCTCGGCACTCATCGGCCTTCCCGCCGCGGGAGCCGCCCACTCTCACCTAAACTGGGCCTCCGCAAGCTGGGCTCCTAAGCCAAAGCTGGCCACTGTCTGTTTGTAAATCAAGTTTTATTGGTGCCGTGCCGTGGCCATTCGTTGGGTCCCCTGAGCTGCAAGGGCAGTCATGACAGAGACTGTAGGGCCCACAGAGCTGAAACTGTTTACTACGGGGCTCTTCACAGGAAAGGCTTGCCCACCCTGATGTAGAGAAACCAGTGTCACGAAGTCCAGGGCTGGCCAGAAAGGCTTCTGGTTTTTTCCCAGCATCTTATGGGAAAAGAAAACAAGAACTCTTGGCCTACCCAGTCGCTGACGGGCAGAGCGGCCCCACCTGCTGCGGCTCCTGCCCGCGTGCCCCCTGGCGTCTGGACAGACTGCCTGTGCATAGGTTCCGGGGAGGGTCCTGAGACCCGCAGGCTGGCCGCTCGGCGTAGCATCTGATACCTAACGCTCTCAGCAAGGGGCACCGTGACCAACCTCGCGTTTCCAGCCCCTTCCCGTGCTTCTCTGACTCTGCTGCCGTCTGCCTCTCCCCAGTACAGCCTCCCGAGCACACACCTCCTATTCCTCACCCCTGGTCTCCGGGAGCTTCTCCCTGCTCCTCCCGCCCCACTTTCAGTAAGTGTCCGGCTGGTCCACCGAGAGGACCTGCTCTGTGCGGGCGGGGTCTGGCTGCTGCGGCCAGAGTAGCTTCTGTTCTGAAGTCTGCTCTCCTTCCTTTAGACGCCTCCATTCCTGAAAGGGGTAGACCCAGAGAGCCCCGGGCGTGAAGGAGCAGGAAGCCTGCCCTGGCTCCCAGCCGGCCCCCGTCTTCTGCAGGCGGCGAGGGAAGGGCCTGGCCTCTGGGGCCGGTCTCCTGAGGAGCCGGCAGCTGCTCCCTGCCACTGACTGGCTCCCGACCACTGCGCTCAGGAGTGCCTCACGTGGAGGGAAGGCAGCGCAAAGAAGACAAAGCGAAGGTCACAAGCAACTTGCAAAGTGAATTTTTCTAGGAACTCTGGTGACCCTAGGTCAGGACCGTGCGTGCTCCAAGTCCCGTAGATCTTCCAGAGTTCAGCGTGGGTCAGAACTCAGGCGAATGTCCAACAGGCTAGGAGAGGAGCCGGGACTGACAGCGCCCACGCAGCTGCTCCGGCCGCTGTGCTCGGGGGAGAATTTTAACGCAATTAAGCCAAGTGCGAGGACGGAGCTAAGGAGCCGTACCCGTCCTCTGATTAAGACCCAGGGTTACTGGAGAAGACGCATCGCTTATTTTGAAGACTACACAAACAGACAGAAGGCAGAGGATTCTCGGCCTGGGCTTTCAGGGTCCACAAGGGAGAGCCGCTCCCTTCGGGGGCAAGACGGTTGTTTCTGATTTAAATCCATCACCCAACTGGAGAAAAGGGACTGAATTCATCATCGAGTCTCTGAAGTCTTATAATTGCCTAATATTCGACTCCCTGATTACAGTATTTATCTTTTGAAGACCTGGATAAACACACACAGGTGTAACGGCGCCATCACCCACAGCTTTCTTATCTTCATCCTTTAGGAAACGCTATCAAAGGGCCCCACTGAACCTCATCGAGGTGTTATGTTGCTGATAAACATCTGTTGATCTTTTTACCCAGAGGGGGTCGTGCTCCAGGGGTGGATTAGTGCCTCCGTGGAGCTCGGTGGGTTATCTCCGTTTACTAGGCTTGTAACACATAGGCGTTCTGAAGATGAAAGATGCCTCGGAGCGTGTTTGTACTGGACTGCAAAACTCAAAGTCAGAAATATGTTAATAGAAGGCTTAATAAGCGTTGGCTTCTTCCCATTATCATAGGACCGGAAGGGAGCAGCTCTTAGACTCCGACACCGTGTCGAGGCTGGAGGCACGTGATTTTCGAGTATTTACATACGTTGTTTCATTTGATTTTTGAAGCCTGAGGTGGGGGCGGCTTGAGCCCATTTTACAGATGTGGAGCCTTAAGATTTGAAAGGTTAGATCACAGGCTGTGCTGTCCTGGGTCGCACAGCCAGAAAGCAGTGGACTCGCGCTATCGCCTCTGGGGCTGCCTTTACACTGTGCCTCGTGTTGGACTTGTGGCTTCTGAAGATATGAACACCTCTGGGGAAAAGTGGAAGGCATTTGTGCAACAGACACTTTTCCCCTAACACACATTGAATAATGTGTCTTATTCATCAGATAAACTTGCTGAGACATGGGTATTTGAAGTGATGGCCTTCCTGAAAGACACTGATATATTTTTTTAAGGTTACCTTTAGTTTGCAGGAGGTCTTTGGTTATGCTGGGATTCACTGAATCCATGCGCTCCCCGTAGTGCTCAGCGCTATAGGAGATGGACTGCAGCAAAGCTGCAATTGATAAGGAAGGGTTTGGGTCACCGCTGACACCCAGGTCCTGATCGGATCCCACCGTATCATCAGAGATACAGTGTCCTAGACGTGGTCGCTGTTGAACACTTTGGACACAAGGTCAGGGATGGGAAGTCCCGGCTTTAATGGAAGTTCCAGAGGGAAAAGGCTGGCTGTGTCTGGAAGGACCACAGACTCATCTAGAAGCACTGACGCGTCAGGGGTGGGGAGCCCTGTGTTCCCAGGTGATCAGGGAAGGGCGCTGGCAGTTACTGTGTCTCCTAGGGGTGCTGTGAAGACAGCATCACGTAGCGAACTCCCCCACGCTCCAGGCAGGGGTTAGGCTCCTGGCTGCTGGCCTGCTTGTCACAGAAAACGGGTAGAATTCCTAAGATAACCCTCAGGGTGACACTTTTGTCCCTGCTTCACAAATAAAAACCCTGAGGCGCACGCACCAGCCCTGGCTGACGGAGGGGTGAGCGCTGGATTCAGAACTCTGATCCACCCGCCTCCAGACACGTCCAGGGGCTGCCGTCTGCAGCCACTCAGTTACAGGGGCACGACATCGGTTAGGCCGTTAGTGCTGTGAATACGTCGGCAAGCTGGGAGCTACACGTATTCCCACTAGTCACGCGAAAGTGACGTTGACGTCCACGTTGTATTTTTCTTGGTTTCCTTTTCACATTCCTTCCCTGGTGGCTCAGACGGTAAAGAATCCACCTGCACTTCAGGAAACCTGGGTTCAATCCCCAGGTTGGGAAGATCCCCTGGAGGAGGGCATGGCACCCCACTCCAGTATTCTTGCCTGGAGAATCCCAAGGACAGAGGAGCCTGGCGGGCTACAGTCCATGGGGTCACAAAGAGTCGGACACAGCTGAGCGATTTAGCACACACATGCACGACTGCTGTGTTGAGTGGGTTTCACTGTGGCTGTTAATCCCAAGTTGTGTTTGAAATGAGTGGAAAGGTCTGTGGTTGGCCTTCCTTCTCTTGGTGCTGATAAGCTAATTTGAACAGATAATGGCCACGTACATACCATAGCTAGAGTTGGTTTGCAATAGACGTTTAAATCGGAAACTCAAGAGTACAAAGTCATAAACCTAATTATTTTCCCCTTCAACCTTCGTGTTTTAATAAGAGATGTGCTAACGTGGAAACAACAGAAAACAGCCGTGGCGACGATGTCTAATGGGGACGGAGAGTGCAGCAAGTAAAAGAACGCTGCCGAACAGGCCGATCGCACACGCTGAGCCCGAGGCCAGAAGCCTGCTCTGAAGTCTGCGTGGAGCACTGCTATCTGTCCCATCCCCTTGCTTTAAAAACTCCGCACTATTTAAACGTCCCCTGATGCTGCAATTGCTCATCCTCAAAGATATAAAAAGATCAAGAGTGGTTCACACCTTTCGAAGGTAAAATAAATAGCAGTCTGAAGGAATGTTATCGACAGAATGTGAATTTGGAATTTATACAGAGCCTGCTTTCGGGCAAATACGATCTGCTTTGGGATGCACGTGATCAATGCCGAATCCCTCCCATTTGCCGTGAGACCCCTGAGATGACAGCATTCATTCACTGACAACAGTGAACATCTAAACAGCAGGAGTGTCTTCCTGGGACGAGTCCAGACGGGAGGCCAGCAGTTTCAGCCTTGGCTGTGCTGGGTGGGCTGCAGGTATGAAGTGGGCTGCGCTCCCACCCTATGGACAAACATCAAGCCAACACGGCCCCTCATTCTGCAGCCTTCTGTGCTTGCATCGCGCGCCCCGAGCGGAAAACCACTCCCTCAATTTCGGCATCCTGGCAATCAGAAAAGAGGCCTTTGGAGCATTTTTCATTAAAAAAAATACATTTGCAATATTTACAAGACATAGTTCATAAAGACAAATGCTTATTTCCGTTTTGGCATTACTGACATAGCTTACATCTCCTTTCCAGCTTAATGAAAAAGAGTCTGTATTTTTGAAGTGCTGCATGTGACAGCCCCTTGTAAATTTACGTGGTAGGAACCGTTCTTCTAGGTGCAAAGGCCACCTCTGCAGTAGCCGGCAGGTCAGGTTCAGGAAGCATCGTATATCCTTGTATTTCCCACAGATGTGTTAAAACAGCAGCACAAGTTATATTCCCAGAGCGCCTACTCTGTCTAACTAGTCCTGTCTCCTCCGACACTGACAGAGGAGCCCATGATTGATTTACTTGCCGCGACCGTACTTCGCGAAGCAAGGGCTGTCCTAAGGAATAGATTTTCTGCTTCCATTAGGTATCTGGGCAGATGCTTGCTTCTTTTGTAACAAACTCAAGAAAATAAATTGACTTTGGAAACACATTCTAAATATAATAGAGAAAAAAAGAGAGACAGTGAAAACTAGGTTAAGACCAGAAGTATTTCTATATTGAAAAGGTCTTAAATTTTAAAAAGAGAAAAGGAAATAGGAAATGCTAAAGTTTATCAAAATCATGCCAGAAATATCTTGGGAATATTAGGTGTAAAAATAAAGATGAAATTTTGCACTATGTGCCGTAGCCCACAAATAGACCATTTTATAAAAGTCTCAGGATCACAATGGTATTGACCCGAATTCTCTCTGCTGCTCATTCGTCTCCCTCCTCCCAAACCCTGCATTTCCTGACCAAGAAGCTATCACAGTACCTGCCTCCTGCTTTTCGAAACTGAAAAAAGATGTAGTCTTGCAACCTATAAGAAGTCCAATTTGTCATTTAAAAGCTCCAGAAAAAGAAACCTCCATGTCCAGATGCTTTCACTGGAGAATTCACAAACTTCAGAGAATTAACATTGATTTTACAAATCTATTCAGGAAAATAGCAGACAACAGAGTACTTTCCAGCTCATTGTTTAAAGTCGGGATGATTCTGATGCCAAACCAGCCAAAGAAAAAAGAAAAGGACAGCCAGTACTATCCATGGGCTTAAACGTAAAAGACTCAAAAATATTAGCACGGAGTCTAGCAACGTCCAAAAAGAGCACTACACCACAGCCAAGCAGGGCTTACTCCCAAGTATGCAGAGATGACTCTCTACACAGAGACAAACCAGTGTAGTCCATACATCAACGGACTAGCAGAGAAAAGCCATCTGCTTACAGTAAGTGGCATAGCAAAGTACTTGATAACCGTTAATAATAATGACTCTTAGCAAACTAGGAGCACACACACACACACACAGACCCCATAGTTAAAACCACACTTAATGATGAAAGGCTGACATTTTCTCCCTAAGTTTGGGGAAAAGGCAAGTACGTGTGCTCTTACCGCTAGTTCAGCCCAGAGCTATAAATTCCAGCCAGTGCAATAAGGCAAGAAAGAGAAATAGCAAGGATATAGACTCAAAAGAGAGAGAGAACTTAGCCTGTATTCACAGATGATATGATTGTCCATGTAGAAACCCTAAGAAATCTACAGAAACTTCTACAATTAATAAGTACGTTCAGCAAAGTCACAAGAGGTTAGATAAATTGTGTTTCTATGAATGAGCAGCATATGGGAGAAAGCAAGACATTTTATCACGATCTCTGCTTCAGCCACTTTGGGACAAAGTCAAAGTCCTAACTTCCAGTACCAAAAAGAGAGAGAAAGAGAAAGTCAAAGAGAGTCGGGTTGGCAGGGGGCCGGGGGGGATTCTCCAGGGAGGGGTCTGTCCCAGGTGTCCTTGCGGCCTTTTCCTCACATGCTCCTGACGGTCATCATCGTGTCTTCTTTAGCAGCCACTTCATCTATTGCTGCCAACACCAAAATTAACAGATGGGCCCCATGAAGTTGCTAAGGCTGGGGTCCACCCGGGGGCCAGTGCCCAAAGGAGCCACAGGGTGCTGCCACCCCAGTCTGCCTACGTCCCCCACCTCCTTCATCAGGATGGGCACTGGTCAGCCCATGCTCTGCCCGGAGACCCTGCCCCATCCTAGGCTAACACCGCGGGGAGAGCAGCCCTCCACCCCCGGACCAGCACCCTCTGTAGAGGGCAGACAGGGGTTCCTGTGTCCCCAGCTCGATCGTATTTATTCGCTACCTCCTTTCCGAAAAGATTTGTTTCAGTTGTACGGGGCTGATGTAGTCTGTCTGACAGTCACCATACCTGCTTGGAAGTTCCCACCTCTGTGGGCGGCCTTCTCTTGGACCCCCTGCCACCTTTGACCATACCTCTCTTGGGGTGGGTCAGGATGGTGGTGAGTGCCCGGAGCCAACTGTGCCCGGTCAGAATGACCACCAGCGCTGCTCATGTCCAGTGGGTCTCTTCACAAGAATGAACACAGCTGGCTTGCCAAGGGGACCCCTGGACTAGAAGTCCCATCATCACCATTCACAGGACATACACTCAAGACAAGCTGCAGAAGGCAACCTCATTAGAGTCAGGTGGGAGACGCACATTGCATGGAATCTCCTACCGCTCAGAATTCAGCACCAACAGCAGCCCTCCAGCCCGCCACGAGACCCTCCAGCCCGCCACGAGACCCTCCAGCTCGCCGCGAGACGCTCCAGCCCGCCTCGAGACGCTCCAGCCCGCCTCGAGACGCTCCAGCTCGCCGCGAGACGCTCCAGCCCGCCGCGAGACGCTCCAGCCCGCCTCGAGACGCTCCAGCCCGCCTCGAGACGCTCCAGCCCACCATGAGACCCTCCAGTTCACCGAGAGACCCTCCAGTTCACTGAGAGACCCTCCAGTTCACTGCCTGCCATTTGGTCCAGCTCATAAACATTTCCGGGGCCCTGTCTGCACGGAGTGTGGGAGGTGTGATCAGCTCTGAGCACAAGTGAGCAGGATGACAGGCAGGAAGGAGAAAGCAACACAGAAGTGGCCGTGCAGGAAGGGGCCCAGCCAGGCACATCCAAGGAGCAGCCTCCTAAGCTTCAAAGGTGCCGTGCGCAGGGCTGGGCTCCAGGGGTCCGGCAGAGATGAGAGTCAGGCCGCGGCAGGGGGCCCAACACATCAAGGATGGGATGACCTGTGACCACCCCTCCCCGTGCACACTCAGGGGCTAAGGGGCCCCCTCCCTGCCCCCGGCAGGACAGCCCGGCGTCTGCCGCTGTGATGGCCGTGCCCAGGGGGCTGCAGAGCAGAACCCAGGATGCGGATGGGGAGAAACCAGTGCCCCGGTGGGGGAGGGGCACACGGGGCCGTGCCAGGCGACCCAGCCTCCCCTGCCCCTGGGCGGGGGGTGTATTTCAGCAGGATGGAGGAGGGAGCCGTGTCCAAACCAGAGCGGGGAGACAGGGGCCAGGTGGGATCAGGCAGGAGGGAGAGGATGCTCGACCTCACTGGCCTCTCCCTGAGGGGTGGTCGACGGGCAGCCCTGCAGGGGAGGCCTCCGCGTCGGCGCCTCGAGTCTCGATTGGTTTACATGCTTCTTGTCCTGCGTCGTCTCCGCTTACAGCTGTATATCTTTCTTATGGTTCAATATTTACTAAAGAACAGCAAAATTAAAAGAGATCCCATAGCTGGAGAAGACAGCATAATTATAAGGGTCAACTTGATAAGACATATAATCTTCTGAAACCTGCAGGTTCGCCTAATAAAATATTTATATCAGTCACTGTTGGACACCCAGAGCGGGGAGAGAACCGATGCTTCCACCTCGGCATTTCAGGGTGTGCAAAAATGTCACCGGGGCGCCAGAGGCAGGGGCGGGGGTGGGGCTTCCCACTTAACCAGTTCCTGTCCTTTTCTCATGGTGCAGCAGCAGCTAACGGCTCAGTCGTGTCCGACTCTTCTCTTATGGTACATCGAGACTAAAATTACCAAGGGACAATGACTTTGATATCAGGTTTGAATCCCATTTCTTTTATGAATCGGAAGGAAGCCCTTTTTCCTTTAGTTGCATTTCATTTAAAAAAACATAAAAAATAAAAACGTTGACAACACCTGACCCTTGGTCCCCCACTCCATCGAGGAGAATTATGCAAGGTTTATGTTACACCATAGCTTTTACTCCCATATGTTTGAATATTTTTAGAATAGCCTAAGACTTTTCTTTTGAATCGTTAAAATCAAGCCTCTTATAACGATAAAACAATATAACAACAAAAAGTCACAGTCTTACTACTTTGCTGTGTTGACTTTACCACATGAGTTTTCAGCAGTGATTTGATCACAGACCTCTTTTTGGCTCTGGGGACATGGTCCTGCAAATTGCCCTGCCCACACAAACCCAGCACTTAGCAAGGAAGAACGTCTGAGTGCTCTGAGGTTCCGGGGTGGGGCGCGCGGAGGTCTCGGAAGTGGAGGGGTCCCGCCCACGTCCGGGGTGTCCAGCTCCTGGTCAGGGGCTGCGGGCCTGGACCAGCTCAACTTAAGCTCTCAGCACCTCGCGTCCTTCCTCTGTTGGCGGGGTTCAAGGTGACCGCTTATCAAATCCCGTAAGGATCTGCAGTTCCCCGTCTGCGGTAGAGAGTCGCCGATGACCTCACCAACAGCGCTCCTGCCAGGGGCTCTCACACCAGCTACAGACAGGGAGCCAAACCTGGGCGTCCTCATCTCTAAGGCCCGAAGAGAAGCGCAGCACAGCCAGCCCGCTCCCCAGGGCACTCAGACACAGTCACCCGGGGCTGGCACGCCTTCTCACTGGCGTTCCGGAAGTTCCCTCCGGGGGACTGTTCCGTTCTTCTATGCTACTTGTCGCTTTATGAAGACCACTTTGGCGCTTAGGGGGGCTAGTGAAAAGGTGCCGGTAAATTTGATTTATGAAATTATGGGAAAATTTCCACATGTTGAAATCGTAAGAGGCTCACTAAAAATGCAGCCTCGAGAAACGGCAATAAAGGGAGGGGGTGGGGCGGGCCTTCGGCAGCAGCAGTCGCAAACCAGGGTGCACAGGACGGACCACCAGCCAGGTCCCGCCTCAGAGCACGGGCCGCAGAGGTCGCATCCCGTGATAAACCATCGGGGAGAAGAGCGCACGCCTCAGTCACCTTGCTGCACAGCAGAGATTAACACACCATAACTCAGCTCCAGCAAAACTTTAAAAATGGGCCGTCAGGATGTTCCTCTAAAGGGGAGGGTGGTAGGAAGCCTGTGTGGTCTTCGGTCACGGGCCCATCCAGCCTGCCTGTCCCGGGTCCCTCTGAGCCCACCGGCGCCCACCCGAGCCCCGAGGTTGCTCCTTTACTCTCTGCTAGGTAACATCCCCCAACGTCGTGCTGAATGCACCCCTGCTTCACAGAGCTGGAAAACCAGAGGCAGAGGTGGTAAGCACAGACCCAGCCAGGAAGTGCACCACTGGACTGGATCAAAATCATCACCTGGTGCGAGGGCTTTGCTTTTTGTTGGAGAGAAACAGTCGATTCAGACGAAGGCAGAAGCTGTGTCTCTGTGCAGGCTCTGAATGGTGGCGTCCAGGCCCTGAGGCTCGGCACAAGGACGCTCTGTCGCGCTGGACGTTCGATAAAGTTCCCCTCAGGAAATAGCCGTAGTAAAGACGGCCGCAGCCAGAGGAGGCGAGGCCGTGAGCTGTGTCCGTCTCCGCGCGCCTCTCCACCGCGGGCTGGGTTGCACGGCCTGGGTCGGGGTCCACGGCAGCCCAGGGGTCAGACGGAGGTCCCCAGCGCCGGGCTTGTCCTCTGGTTTCCGCACCCCAGGTCAGGATGGGGCTGGCCTAGGGGAGCCAGGGGCTGGCTGGGGGCCTAGAGGGTCACCCAGGAACAGAAAATTACCGAGCAGTTCCTGTTGGCTCTTCCCCTTAGGTCACCGGCCATCACCAAACGGCCAGGACCGTCAGAGCAGGACCCCTGAGGCTGCTAGTCATCATAGCTCAGGCCCCCTGCTGCCTGCCAGCCTGTCTGGGACCACCTCTGAGGGGGGAGGCGGGGACAGCTCTGTGCAGTTGACCTCACGGAGCCCTGGAGGGCATGCAGGACGTACGTGGACACTGTGGAGAGCTTTCGTGACTGGCAGAGTCAGGGAGAGAGCCCAGCCTCCACCCGGGCAGGCGGCCAGCCGGGGCACGCCGGGGCAGCGGGGAGATGAAGCGCACGGCAACCTACGGCAGTTCCTGAGCTGTTCTGATCTCCAGAACTTGGCACTGTTTTCTCAAGAAGCTGCCCTAACAGCCAGGAGCCAGTCGTGGTCCCGGGCTGTGCCCAACGCTTTTGCTTTGTTCTGTTTTCATTTCTATATCTTTTAATCATTATTGTTATTTAATTGGAGGATTATTGCCCTGCAGTGTCGCTGCGGCCTCCGCTGCGCTCCAGCATGAATCAGTCATAATTATACACATACCCCGCCTTGAGCACCACCCCCCTCCTGTCCCTCTAGGTCCTCACGGAGTGTCAGTCTGGGCTCCCTGCGTCATACAGCAGGGTGAAGTAAGTCGGAAGGAGAAAAGCCCCACATCCTTACGCGCGCATGAGCACAGCCTTTGGGGCACGCGCCGGGCAGCAGGAGTCGTACCTGGCCTCCCCCACCCCTCATCGGATGCTCCCTCTCAGCCTCGGGGACTCTGTGTGCAGAAGGGCCTGGGTGTGTTTGTAACGGGCACTGCTGATTGAGTTACTACGAGTGATTACGGACAGCAGCAAGCACGTTAGGGGCTGGGATTTCATCTGATCTCGGATCCTGAAACAGGCCCTCACCTAAAGGCTGACGACCAGGCCCCCCCGGCCAGGGACCGGCCACCTCACCCGGCACCCCCCAGACGCAGCCCCCTGCTGCCCAGGGGGTACATCACACCCACCTTCACAGCCAGTCTGTTTGGGTGGAAACATCGGAGGAGAAGGACAGAGTGACGTGGGGAGCCTTTGGGCGCATGGCAGAAGGGAGACGAAGTGTTGTAAACACGTGCAGTGGGGAAGGGACACGGCAGCGCACACTCTGAGCGCAAGGGGCTCTAATCCTCTTGCTCTCCACGCGCGTGAGAGACGCCGGTTTTGTCCACATTGCTGCAGTTATGCACAGGACAGGATGAAGGCTTTTTAAGCTGAGAACTTGGCAATGTGGTCTCAAAAGTCGTCTGAGAGTGAATGGCTCTACAATTATACAAACTGCTTTTGTATTGCTGGCTGCACTTGGAGATATGATCAGATAAGCGTATTGCTAAAATAAAATGTGTTAAATTTAACATCGTGGCAATTCTGTCATTTCATTCAAGCCCCCCCCAAACTGCTGCAGTATAAACCGTTAGGGTTTTTTTTAAGTTCCTTCTCCTTCTCTTTTTAATCCCAAAGAAATGGGTATAATGATTTACTAGTAAAGTGACAGGGAGGAGCAACCTCAATTCATTCGAAGACAGTATGCAGAGAAGACACAATTCTAACCCCACACAGAGCTAGAGAAGGTCGCCTGCCCAAGAGGACCCCTTGTCTGTGGGTTCCCTGGTGGGCCATGGCTGCCCCCCGGCCGGGACTCCTGGGCAGCAGAGCCCTGGGCCCAAGGAACCACAGCGTTACAGCCAGGGACGTGTTCAGCTGCCCCAGGTACCCCCACTGTTAAAGGCCTCACCCCACGCAATCTCAAAGGCACACACGCCCAAACACCCCACATGTAACTCAACGTTCTGCTGTGAAGTTTTAGAAGCATTTTGTAATTGACCCTCTAAGAGATGGCGTGGAGCGGTGGTTACGGGCTGAGCTCGCACCACGGTTCTGCGTGACCTGAAGGCAGTTGCTCGACATCTCTGTGCCTGTCTCACGAAACAGGAGTAACTTGAGTGATTTTATCACGGGCTATCATGACAAGCAAACGAACTAACAGGCACTCGGAGGTAGAAATGTGTCCAGCAGGAAACCAGCCCGAGGCGAGCCCTCATTAGCCCGTGGTTGTGTCAGTGAGCGAAGGTGAGTCACCTGATCAGCAGCTGGCTGTGCCGTCTTGGCAAGTACTGTGCACACTCGGGGGTTCTTGTGTAAGAAAAGCCAGCTTCTAAATTGTTTCAAACGTGCCCACCAGGCTCCTCTGTCCCTGGGATTCTCCAGGCAAGAATGCTGGAGTAGGTTGCCGTGCCCTTCTCCAGGGGATCTTCCCAACCCAGGGATTGAAGCTGGGCCCCCTGCACTCCAGGCAGGTTCTTTACCATCTGACCCACCAGGAATACAAAGTATAAATCCCCCTGTTTAAAAGTCCTCCTATAAAAGTCTCTCCTCCAGAGCGATGCCGCCTGTCCTCGTGGCCACGAGACCCCTTCGAGTCTCTCTCCCAGACGTCCTCCCATCAGCGCCGCTCGAGGAGGTCAAAGGGGCGTTAACATCACGGGGCATTGGACGGCTCAGCCACCCATGATCACTGCGAAGAAGTAGTGAGCTGCATTAATTGGCTGCAGACAGGCTGATGCTGCTCAGCACCTGCTGCCTTGACGTGGACAGTAATGCCCTGCACAGCACAGCAGCTAATGGACCTCACCCTCTGACCGATTGCAGAGCAGATTGAGCCAAGCCCGTGGGGAGACACCGATGGCCTTGATGGTGGCTCTTCAGATACACCTCCATCCCACAGGCACGGTTTCTACTTTCCTTCCTGCCCAACTGGAACGAGGGGACATGTTTCTCAAAGAAGAAAACAGTAGCCCCAGAAGGTGGACGACTACTCCAAGGACCCGAGCAGCCAGTCGGGACCAGCTGCCTCAGGCCTGCGTGACTCTGAGCAGGTGACTCCACCACCACCTCACGCTCTGCCCTGCAGCCCACGGCCCCAGGGCTGACATCTGCATACCTCACCTGGAGTCCTTCTGCGTGGGAGACCTGCTTCTCCTCCCCACCTGTTTATTGACACGACTAGTCACTGATCCATACCCACATGGACTCACAAATGTTTATTTTACACTTGCGGCTGTGATCCAACACTGCGTTACTTGGCTTGTTGCTCAGACTGGTCCAGCTCTCACCACGCCAGCATCCCCGGGTCCTGTGACGTCCCCGCATTCCTGGGTGGATTTCCTCAGCAGGCCTTACTTGCTGACCCAACATGGTTCCCCAGGCTCATCTTGTATAACACGTTTCCTATGCAAGTTCCCCGTCCTGGAATCAGCGCTCTCTCTTAGGGGACTGGAGTTAGAAACCACGATCCAGGCGCCAGCGTGCTTGCTGGCACTGCTTCCGGGCCTAGGCCCACAGCTCCAAGCGCTTCTGTGTGCAGCCGCCTGTATCTGCGAGAGTCAGAGATGAGCCTGCACTGACGTCTCTAACGCTAACCCACTCCCACGTGGGCCATTCCAGCACCGCGCCTGCTTATCTGCAACCTCCCACCCCAACACCGAGGGACTTGGAGGCGGGATTTTACTCCAGATCTTTCTAATTCTAGCAGCCACACCTCTAACCACTATACAGCCCTGCCTCCCAGTTACAGTGATTTAATGGATATGATCATTGTATATAAAATGCAGCTTCTAGAGCATACTAGGCCCTTGGCACCAGCCCAGCCTCAAGCTAAGCCCACTCCTGGCACCCCAGCGCCCATGGGCCAGCCTGGCATCCAGAGTCGCAGTCATGCCCCAGGGCCATCGCAGGGGGATCTGCCCGCCGTCGCCGCCGTCTTCGGCCGCGGTCTCCTTGGGGCTGCCCTCCTTTGGGCTCTGGGCAGCGGGCCGCAGAGCAGCCGCCGGGGCTCCTCCGGGAGGCTCTCGGAAGCACCCTGGTTGTCTCAGCCTTGCTTACGCTTCTGTTCTCGCCTGCAATGCAGAGTCGGCGCTGACAGAGGACCTGCCCCCCAGGGACCATGAGGCAGCAAGGTTGTGCTAAGGACACACACAGATACAGGGATCCAGGCCCCTCAGCACCCTGGGACCAGACTCCGGCGGTGGTGAGCCTCCTGGCCTGGCCCCTCGCTGTCCTTCCCTGTGGGTCTCAGCGCAGATCGCAAGCCGAAGACTCACACACCGAACAGGGGCCGCCTCTCGCCTTGCGCTCCCCAACCAGGCAGGGACCCTTCACTCAGGTTCCGTCTCTTGTCGAGTCTACGCTGTACTCGAATGATATTTTGAGACCACATAAACGACTTCTCCTTCTTTTAGTTCTTTGAAGAGCCACTTAAGACTTTTCTTCTCAGAAACACAGAATAGTGTCGTCAGTCAGTGCTCAATAAATTGCGGTTGAGTGAATAAATAGTCAGAAGATGGTTATTTCTTCAAAGGGGCTCAGCGGTGTCTCACGATTTACAAGGCGTGCTGAAAGGCTGGTCTGTTTAGACTTGCAGGGTCCTGAGTCCTCCCATGCCCAAGTTTACCCTGCACCTGCCCAGGGGGCCCCGGGGCGGGGGGCAGCACAGACCCAGGACCCAGCCCTTTCCCTCTGCTCCAGAGCATCAGGGTCTCAACAGGGCGAGGGGACCCCTGGGAGGACCCTCCAAGTGAGGAGCTGAGGAAAGGGGACGCCTCCGTGGTGTTGGGGTGGGAGCCAGACACACAGGAAGCCTGACGTCTGCCTTTCTGTGGGGGGCGTGGGTGAGGAGATGGGGAGGGGCAAAGGGGGCGCCAGGTCTGCGAGGAGGGAGGTGCAGGGAGTTAGCGGAGCCGGCGGCACATCGGTGCCAGGTGTGAGTCAAGTGAAGACGAGGAGCGCGGGAAGTGGCTTGGCTCGGGGGCAGTAAACTCGTCACTGCCGTCCGTGCACACTGCGAGCCATCCCCGCCAGGTCCCCGCTGCAGAACGGCCAAAGTGCTCAGGGCACTCGTGCGTGGTGGGCAAGTTTTATTTGATTGCAGCACAAATCCCCATTAACTCTGTGTGGTCCTTAGGCCCCTGGGGCAGCGATTTGGAAGCGCTGAGTGAGATAAGTAGGGGTCGGGGCAGGGGAGGAGCAGTCAGTGGCGCGGGATCACCAGCAGATGAACAGCGGCCAGACGGGAGAGGTGCTCTTTGGGGGACCGTTCCTCGCTCAGAGGCTCGTGAGGGCCCCGCGTCTCCGTCCAAGGGAAGAGACGCAGAGGTGGGAAGGACATCGTCTGAGACACAGAGCCCAGAGTCAGAACTGGCCGAGCAGAGTGCGGGCCACGCTTCTCTCACAGCTTCTCATCTCCGTCAAGGGCAAACGTCTACCCTTGGTAGGCTCATTGCCTCACCTTTTAAAATATAAACAATATTTCCCTGGGAGGGTTTTTTCCTGAGGATTATTTAAGACACTGACAAAGAATCTTGCAGCTTCTGGAACCTGCAAGGTAGTTTTAACAGATTAGGTATTGTATCTTCATACGTCACCCATCGAAGTGCAGCGCAAGTTATATGTCCTCACGTCACACGTACCGTGTTCAAATCACTACTGATTAAACATTAGAAGGGCTTCCGTGGTGGTCAGACAGTAAAGAAACTGCCTGCAACGCAATAGCCCTGGGTTCGATCCCTGGGTCAGGAAGATCCCCTGGAGGAGGGCACGGCTACCCACTCCAGTACTCTTGCCTGGAGAATCCCATGGACAGAGGAGCCTGGCGGGCTACAGTCGGACACGCCTGAGTGACTAACAACAACCATTAGAAGGAAGAGGCGCTCTTGTGGGAAGTGTTCACAAAAGCAGGGCTGCTAATCCGGACAGGACTGGTTTAGTGACTGGAGTGGCTTCTAGCAGGTCTGCCCACGTAGGGGCTAGATTTGAGGGTCCCCCGTCCTGCCGGGCCCTCTCAGGGAATCCCGTTTTCTGGAACTCCGGTTACTTAGGACATGGAGGGATGCTCCCGGTAGTTTCCAGAGTTTCGGCCAGCCCTATAGTTCCAAGACGGCTTACCTGGATTGAGGTTGGACTGGGGGTGGGCACCGACCACCAGGATGGTGCCACCCGGGAATGAGCCCTTACGGCTGCTGTGGGGTCTCTGCTCTGACAGGTGCGCCGAGAACGCAGAGGCCGTCCTGCCCGCACTCAGCGGTGGTGCCTGCATGAGGGACACGAGGCGGTCCTCACCACATGGTCAATGGTGCCAGCTGTTCCTGGGTCCTTTCTGCTTGCTAAGGAACAGGAGGAGAGGAGGGCCAGCACCTTCTCTGGGTGACCAGGGCAGCAGCTGAACGCCACATCGGGCATCTCAGGGCGGGGCACCCTGCACTAAGTTCCCGACACTCACAGGACCTTCAGGGTGGGCTTGAAGGCCGAGCCCGCCCAGCTCCTCTCCAGGGTAGACGGGAAACGTGCTGGATGAGACCAGGGCCAGCAGCCCGAGTGAGGGTCCCGCAGCACAGGTCCCAGGACCTTGTTCTGACGGGACCTGCACGCCTGAAGCCGCCTGTCACGCCTCGAGTCACCGAGACGGGACGAAAGCCTGCCCTGTGGATGCTCCTCCTTGGCCAAGCTTTGCGTTCCTCCAGCTGCTTCCCTTTCTCAGCCCCCACCTTTGGCTCAGGAAGGAACGATGTGGGTGCCTAGGTATGCTTGACAATTAACCAGTGACCCCGGCTCCTGGATCCTGTCCGCAGCCTTGATTCCTGAGTCCTCAAGGTTCATGAGGCGTTTTGATTCAAGTACTTTATATGGTGCCCACCAGGAACCATAGGAGCTCAGACTCTGCACAGTGAAGGGATCATCTTCAGGGTGGACATGGCACCGCCTGCCCCTCCCCCACCCACACGGTAAACCATTCAAGGGAACCCCTCACCCCCAGTGTGGCCCAAAGTCATCTCTCTTTGTCATGCTTATTGTGGGTCCTCTAAGTTATACACAGGGTTTAAATATTAATTTTCCTTTCTGTGGATTCTGATTCCAGAACACCAAGGAAAAACTTGGTGATTGTTATCGTATTATTTAAATATAGCATGTATTTACCTAATAATACACCGTCATTTTTCTCAGCTGTATATGTAATAAATATACCCCCATCCATAATTCCCTATGATATTTATCTGAGGGATATAAACATTCCTTTGAATAATAATGCTTGTGTAACCTCCCCTGACAGTTTGTCTATTAAAGAGGAAATTAAATATACAAAGGTATGGGGGAAATCTCTGTGAGGCAATAATGAACTTAGCAAATTCAAGAAAGGAAATGAAAGGTGGCTGTCTGAAGCCTACACTTCCCCTTCGGCTTCTCACGAGTCATCACTTATCACAGAAGCACGGCTGGAGGGCCTCTGTGCGTCCACACACGTCCTCGTGCAGACCCTGGCTGGTCACGTGCTGGACACGGAAGGAGCTGCAGAAACCTGGGCGGACTTGCAGGTCAGGGAAGAGAGGAGCTCCTGGAGGAGGGACTCTGCTTCTGCAGGATGCAGCTTTTCTGCTTATTCCTGCTCTCCGATGATTTACCCTAAATTGCTTCCCAAATGCGTTTTCAGCTCACCATCCAGTTTCCAATTTGGAATCAGCCACCCAGCCTAGAGTCCGACGATTATATTTCCTCAAACCTCCCCTGGACTTTCTCTTGTTGAAAACACACAAACCAGTGTGATACAGAATTGTCAGGTGTGGGTGCCATCAGAGGTATACTTAGTAACACATTCTTGTGTTAAAACCAGCTACATGTTGACATTCAAACTTTAAAAAAAAATCTGGAGGAGAATTGGGGAGTGCAATAAAGATGTAATGAGCATCAGTGATTTCCTCATAGATATTATCCAGAATATAAGCTTTTTCTTCTTTTATTATTGAATTATTTCTGGCAGCAAGTCTGCCTAAAATTGCCATTTCATTGAGGTCTATTAAATTAATAATTAGCCAATTAATTATTTATGGCCACAGTGATTTATTAATTCTTTTAAAAGGAAGGAGAAAAGTTTTAAGTTGGGGGGAAAAACCCAAAGTAACTTTTACCATTATTTTCTGAACGATAAAGAAAAGCTATACCCCAGTAGTGAAAATATCCCTAGTCAAGTAAAACGTCCCCCCTCAACTGAAAAGCAGCGTTCGTGACTCTTCGCCGGTGAGTCTGCCTGCACCGTGCTTAGGTCAGCTTCCTGTCTGGTCCAGAGCATGAGGAGGCAGTGCACATGGCAGCTATGAAGCAAAAGTCATCGTTTTAAAGGCCCTCCTGGTAATGCCTCTAAAAGCAGCAGTCAGACGACCATTAGAGTAATTGCCAGTCCCCGGACCCCTGGAGCCTAATCACGTGGGAGGGAACCCCCTGCGGCAGCCCGCCTCCGGTCACGAGCGGCCGGAGGCTCCGGGACCATGCTGCTGTGCGCGGATGGGGGTGCCCGGCAGACAGGGCGTGGGGGTGGTCTAGCTTTGCCCGTGGGGTCTCACAGGGAGCCCACCCGCAGGCTGGCCTAGCGTGGGAGCCGAGCTCGGGGGTGCAGGCGGGTGGGGGGCCTGGAGGCTGCTGACCGTGAAGCCCCCGGCTCCATCCCCGCATCCGTCCCCCTCCCCCGCTGGCTCTCAGTTAGCACCACAGCCGACAACAACCACTGAGACCCTCTCCCCAGACATATTCCTCATTCCGGAACAGCGTGGGGAACACAGCCCGGAACGTCAGAGTTTCACTGCAGCGGACAGTTCTGCTCACTTGCTTGGTCTCCGCGGGCTGCGTTGCCGCTTGCTTTTGTTTTGTTCTGTAGCTTGTTGCTGTTGTTCAGCCGCTCAGTCAGGTCAGACCCTCTGTGACCCAAAAGACTGCAGCGCGCCAGGCCTCCCTGTCCATCGCCATCTACCAGGGTTTGCTCAGACTCATGTCCATGGAGTCGGTGATGCCATCCAACCATCTCATCCTCTGTCGTCCCCTTCTCTTCCTGCCTTCAGTCTTTCCCAGCATCAGGGTCTTATCCAATGAGTCAGTTCTTAGAATCAGGTGGCCAAAGTATTAGCTTCAGCATCAGTCCTTTCAGTGAATATTCAGGACTGATTTTCTGTAGGATGGACTGGTTGGATCTCCTTGCAGTCAGCGCTCAGCTTTCTTTATGGTCCAACTCTCACATCCATACATGATTACTGGAAAAAACCATAGCTTTGACTAGTCGGAGAATCCCATGGAGGGAGGAGTCTGGTAGGCTACAGTCCGTGGGGTCGCAAAGAGTTGGACACGACTGAGCGATTTCACTTCACTTCACCTGACTAGACAGACCTTTGTCTATGTAGGTATAAATGTTGATAACTGGACTAAATTCCCAATTCCTGATCCTACTATATGCAAGGGAGTAAAGAAAGGGCGATATGAAATTTGCTCAAGTGTGGGTGAACTGGTCTTACACAGAGAGAGGAAGTGAAAGCGTTTTCAAGCTCACCTCTTGCTGACTTCTGGTCTGCCTTCCTCTTCCATGCAAAGCCTGAGGCTTCCCAGCCCTGCAGGCGCCCCAGGCACCCCCTGGCCACCTATTGACCCTCTGTCTGCTGGGCACGCACCTGCCTTGGACATCCCCACCACAGAGCCTGGACTGGCTCCTGGCCCTCTTGGCCCGGCGATCACAATCTTGAAAGCCACTTCCAGGCAGCGATGTCGAACGTAGTCAAGAGAATTACATGAAAAGGGAATTCATGGAAGGTGGCAGGGTTCTTGCTAGTGACTCTGTGTCAGCGCCTCTTCAGCTGACACCTGCCCGTGAACCCTGTCTCTGCAGCTGGCAGTGATTCTGAAGCGTGGAGCCTGCGAATGTACGCTCCTACACCTCCCTCGAGACGCCTGTACTCACATGCTTAGCTTCTGAATCTGATCCGTAGCTGCGAGTGGAATGTTCTTCAGAGGCAAAGTGTGTCAAGCAGGCCTGGCCTCGGCTTGCTCACCGACATGGACAAGAAAAACCCCCATTCTCACGTGCGCTCACCGAGCCCCAGGCCTTTCATTTTGGAGGGAAACCCATCAGGATCCCAGAGTGGTGATTTGCTGAAGTGGAAGAGTCCTGAGAAGAAGGTGAACTGGCGAAGCAGGGGCGGCCCTGGGCCACCTAGATCATCACGACCGGACGGACACTAATTCCCGCTTCCAGGAGAGGCAGACCGTGTGGGCACGTCCACACCGCCGCCTGCCTAGACACACGGGTGAGACAGCGCACGCAGAGGTGAGGCTCCTTCACCTGGCACCCGGATCTGACAGCTTGCGGAGATCCTCAGATCCAGAGCCGGCCAAGAAGAGGGCAGAAACAGATGAAGTTTAAAAATAAAAATGTTATTGCCAGTGTTTCAGGCCGACCCAAGCAGAGCCGCTCCCCGCCCCTGCAAGTCAGTACGCCCCAGCGCACCGCGAGTGTCTCCATTCCGCTCTTTCACGCTAGGTTTACCTGAGACGTGAGTGTACTTAAGCAAATAGCACAGAGAACCTCAATAGGACAGGTGCTTTGAACGGACAGGGAAGGTCATTCCTATTATTTCAATTAACAACGCAAGCTCCAGAAACACACTCGAGGGAATTAATTTCAAGCTCCCATTTGATGCTCCCGGCGAGGACATCTGTGGGCCCCCTGGTTGTCTTGGCAACTCCAGGATCCTAGCCTGCAGAAGCAGCCTCCGCCAGCCCCCTTCCCAGCGCGCGCACAGTTCAGATGGTACATTAGCCGAAGAATATGATGTCCATGTAAATGCTGAGATGTTTTCGTTGCCATAGAGATAAGAAGAATGGCAAAAATACAGGAGTACTTGACATACTCCGAGGCAGACTTTTAATTAAACGCGCAATCTCAGATGACAGCGCCAACATGGCCGGCCACACGTGGGGCTTTCAAGCTCCCTCACTCAGCAGAGAGTGTCCGTCCGGGTACCGCGGGCCGAGTCGGAGCAGCCTGGCCGCTCAGCCACCAAGGACGCAGAGCACGAGATGCTGTGTCCAGGCCCGTCCCCGTGCACCACGTCCGGGCAGGATGGGGACTGAGAGACAGCAGGGACACTTCACCACACTGGTCCTGTGTTTCTGCAGAGACGGGAAGCCACATTGGGGACCGTTTCCTTGTACGTGCACGACTGTGGAACCCGGGGCTCCGGCAGGAATAACCTTGCCTGTGCCGTGATCGCCTCCTTGTCAGCCCTCCCGCTCTGAGGGACAGACTCACAGTTTCTCCAGAGAGGCAGCTTCTTAGACCCTGGGGGCACAGCAAAGCTGGCCAGGAACCGTTCTCCTAAAACCATGTTCTGAAGAGCTGGGGGAGGGGGGATGTTCTCCAAAGTTAATATTTAATTTTTACAAAAACTGTAGACATTTCCACAAGCTTCCATCAAAGATATCTGCTGCTAAATTACTCCTCAGTTGGTTATAACCTGAGAGATACCAGTGCATGCATGCATGCTAAGTCACATCAGTCGTATCCGGCTCTTTGCGACCCCACGGATCGTGGCCCACCAGGCTCCTCTGTCCCTGGGATTCTCCAGGCGGGAATCCTGGAGTGGGTTGCCATGCCCTCCTCCAGGGGATCTTCCCAACCCAGGATCTGTAACTGCGTCTCTTACGTCTTCTGCACTGGCAGGAAGGTTCTTTACCCCTGGCACCACCGGGGAAGCCTGAGCGATGCTGTAAACAGTCTCAATACAGTGCCCCTGAGGCGAGAAGGTGCTGGGGATGAAGGGCCCACGGAGGGCGGAAGCGTGACTTCCTGCCTAGTTCAGCGGCCCCCACGCCTCCCGCCCCCCGGGAACTGGCCCCACTCCGCCGGCTCGAAGCCTTTCTCCTCTGTCCAGCGCCGGGTCAGAGCTCTCCTGGGGTCCTGCCCACCCTGCCCCCTTTCTCATCCAGTCCTGCCCATTTTCCCAAGGCCAGCCACCCTCTAACGTGCTGCCCGCCTGCCCAGAACTGTGCCCCATCTCCAGGCAACCGCTGCCTGGCCTTCAGCACCTGGCTGTCCGGCCCCAGCTCCACCCCTGCTGGCGTCCTCCACCCGCCTCCGCCGACCACCAGACTGGCTCTTCTCTCTGCATCCGCCATCCGCACACGCGCAGTGACCTAGGGCTGAGACCGGAGGCTTTTCCGCATGCTCCGCCGGCCCCAAGCTCAGAAAGTCTGCGAGGCACTGAGTGTCAAGGTGAAGCCGCTCCCCCGGCCAGGAGTGGACCCCTACCGAGGACAGGTCACCCCGACCCTCTCCCCAGGACGCTGGGCGGGGCGGGCCTGCTGCGGTCATTCTGCACTCAGGGCCTCCCAGGCTGGTTTGCCTCAAGAAGCCTGCTGTGTGTACCTCCCTGGGGTCTCTGCCATTCAGTGGGAGGGGATTCTCACCACCCACAGCCCCTCCACGCCACCCCTGAACCCCTTCTCTCTGCTTCAAATGCCGTCCGAGGAGCAAACTGCGTCCTACATTGCAGCTGCGAGGGATCGCGTCTGGTCAGCAGCTCGGTTCATGTGTTTTTCATGAGATGGACGTCCCCGTGTGAGCTGTCAGCCACGTGATGGGAGCCACACGTGAAGTGTGACGGGAGAGCCACATGTGAAGTGTGACAGGGGACCCCGGGGGGGACAGCCCGGGGTCCGAGGTCCTCGAGCCACTGTGGGGCCTGGCCCTGCCCTCTGGCCCCAGCGTTTGTGGGGTGGACCACCCCTGCTCTGACCTGCTCTTGCGGCCAGCCCTCAGCTGAGTCAGGCCCTGCAGAGGAGCATTAGCCTAGGTCCCCGAGCATGTGCAGGTGGGGCAGGGGCCAGGTGGGGACCAGCAGCCCTGCGGGGCGTGGGCACCGCGGCGTCAGGATCCCCGAGGAGGGCCTGGGGGAGACTGGCTGTCTACTGTGGTCAGAGGACGGGGCACTGAAGATGGGACCAGGTCCACGGGTGCAGAATGGAGCAGACCGAGGGCTGGTGTCCAGGAGGGGCGAGCCGGGAGCCCCAGACCTGGAGGGGAGCAGCCCCCCGTGCGCGGCACGGGCTCCTCGGGGGAGGCAGGGACACAGTGGGTGTGTGAGGCAGATGCGGGCGGTGGGTGCGAGCTCTCCTCTGGGGCCAAATAGGTGTGCCAGGACCGGAGTCTGCCAACAGGGAGCAAGGCAGCACGTGGGATGGGGACCCCCGCCACGGGACGTGCTCTCCCATTCCCGGACCCCTCACGCTCTCCCAGCACCAGAGCCTGTTAATGGGGGGTAAGGCAACACGTGGGATGGGGACCCCCGCCACGGGATGCGCTCTCCCCCTCCCGGGCCCGTCGAGCGCACCCCCACTGACCCCGCCCTCCCGTCCACTCCAGGCCTCGCCCCGGAGCCCGAGTGGCCTCCTCCATGGGGCTGGGCCGTGAGTGACAGCTTCTTGCGAGCGGCTCGCTCTTGAAGGCTCCTGCCTGGAGGTGGTGTGGCTGGCCTGTCCTTCCTCTGACCGCATGGGACCCAGCCCCGCCGGAAACGCCAGGGTTTAGGACAAGCCTGGAGTGAGAGTGGCTGCCCAGGCCCACCCACAGGCCGAGGGTCCTGAAAGGGGACCACCCAGGTGCAGACAGAGAGGGCAGCTTGGCGGGGCTCGGGGGCTGGCAGCTGGCCAGGAAGCTGACCCACTGCAGGAGGGGCTGGGGTGTGGTCCCCCCACCTCTGTGAGGCTGCCCTCTTCATTCCTGGAGGGGGTGGCTGGACCACAGGGAGTGCAGTCACGTGCTGAGTGGCTCTGGAGATGCCTGCTCCACAGGAGAGGCCCCGAGGACCCTCATCTCCCCACGGGGTCCGGGCCCTGCCAAGTCCCTCAGCCAGAAAAGAGAACTCGCGTCCCAGTGGGCACACCCGCCAAGTCCATCTGCCCCTCTCCTGGGGCTCCCCCGGGAAGCGCGGCCTCCTGCCAGGACCGACACGGGAGGGAGGGAGGGCCGTGGAGACAGCAGCCAAGCAGCAGACAGCCTGGCCCGGGGGCCCCCAGGCCCAGACCCAGGCTTCCCCACGTCTGAGGGGGAAGCACGGGCACGCAGCCTCGAGACGGAGCTGAGGAGCGCCCAAGGAGGGGCCTGGTGCGGAGGGCACCCGCCGGCCCAGAGCTGCAGACAGTGCCTGCTGTGCCCGCAGGAAGGCGTCAGCCCTGCACGGGCCCGAGGCCCGCCCCGCCCCACCAGGGGCTTCAGGAGAGGAGCGGGGGCACCCTGACCCCAACTCTCTACCTGGCCCCAGATTTGGGCCACGACCGCCTCACAGAGTCACTTTGAGAATTAAATAGTGTCTGGAAATCCTTAGCACTAACTGCTAATACATGCTCACTGGAAACATGGGGCTGCCAATTACGGCTCTTCAGAGAGGCCGCACCAGTAACGGGGGTATGTCCCCGCGTGCATGTCTGCACATAGGAAGGAGGGGCATGGATTCAGTTTAGGGGCGCAGCCGTGTGATTACCAAGACCAGCGCTTCTGAAGCTGCAGGGTAGGCTGGAGGCCTTGGGGAGAGCTGAAGACAGAATCCCCTCTTTCAAGGGGAACCTCGCTTTCTTTCTCTTAAAACTTTCTGCTGATTAGGTACAAGAGGGCAACCTGCTTTACCCAAAGTCTACAGATTTAATCACGTCTAAAAAATTCCTTCCACAGCAACCTCCGTACAGGCGTCTAACTGAATCTCTGGGGACCGCAGCCTGGCCAAGTCAGCACAGGAGATTAACCGTCGCAGACCACACCCAGCATTTCCTTCCTGCCGGCTGTCCTTCCCCAGATGCAAAGAACTTTGACCCCAAACCTCAGGGTCAGGATTTGGAGCCACCCAGATTCACAGAACTCCTCTCGTGTGGGTGAGCTGAGCAGTCCTTCCAGAGAAAGCCTGCACCATGAAGACGCATTCCGAGCATTTCAGAGAATCTGATGACAGCTTGGGATTTTTTTCCCCAGAAAAGACACATCATATCAAAATGGTGCATCGTCCCAGGAGTTCTCTGGCCTTCCCTAGAGCAACGTTTCCCAAGGGTGGCTGGACTTGAACTTGACACCTTACATCTGAAAATATCGGGGCTCCTCCCTGTGGGAAATGGCTTGGGGGGTCTGGAGGCCCCTCCACCACCAGGAGCGCCTGGGCAGGGGTCGTGGGCGCCATGCGGGGCTTGGGAGGGAGAGGGGCTCTTGCTGGGGCCTTGCTGTCTCCTGGCCTCACCAGGACCTGCGGGTTGGTGTGCAAACAAGGCAACTGGAAGGCAGGCTGCCGGCGCGGGTCCCTGCAACTAAACGGCGGAGCAGATGGCCCATCCCCTCTGCTTCTTGCTCCAGGCAGAGGGTTGACAAGACGGCCCTTGTCCCGGGGCAAGCCTGGCCCTACGCTGGAAGGTACCAGATAGCACGCGTGTACAGCGGGCTCCCTGGGGGCGCTGCTGCTGCTGCTGCTCAGTCGCTTCAGTCGTGTCCGACTCTGTGCGACCCCAGAGACAGCAGCCCACCTGGGATTCTCCAGGCAAGAACACTGGAGTGGGGTGCCACTGCCTTCTCCAGTGCATGAAAGTAAAAAGTGAGAGTGAAGTCGCTCAGTCGTGTCTGACGCTTCACGACCCCAGGGACTGCAGCCCACCAGGCTCCTCTGCCCACGGGATTTTCCAGGCAAGAGCACTGGAGTGGGGTGCCATTGCCTTCTCCACCTTGGTAGGTCAGGGGTAAAGAGTCCACCTGCCAAAGCAGGAGACACTGGTTCCATCCCTGGGTCAGGAAAATCCTCTGGCGAAGGGAAGGGAACCCCCTCCAGTATTCTTGCCTGGAGAACTCCATGGACAGAAGAGCCTGGCGGGCTACAGTCCATCAGGTTGTGAAGAGGCGGACATGACTGAGCGACTAAACGAGGGACAACTGCTCACCGTGCGTCCGTGTGCAGGCAGTAAACTGCTCTGAAGATGGCAGCGTTTATGCCAAAGCTGTTCTACTCATTCATTAAAATGCAGGCGTCCGGAGCTCCCTCCAGAAGGGAGTCTGCGTTGCCCTCCATGGCCCCCTTCACCCCGCGTTGCTCCATCTTGGCACGGCAGACGCTTGTTGCGATCGGTTTTGCAGGAAGTCTGAAAACAGACTTCCTCTCGGCTTCTCTTCGCTCTCTGGAGTCAGTTTCACGGCTTCCGGAGTCAACCTCAGGGTCAGTGGCATTTCTTTCATGGACCCGTGTGAGCAGTGAGCTCACGGACTGAGGGCCCCAGTGCAGAGAGGAGGATCGGGATCGAGGCCAGCCTGGAGACTTCAGAGCGGCGGGGGGCAGGGGGCGTGGACGGTGGGCGGGGGTGGGGTGCTGCCTGGAGGGGCCCGCGGGAAGACAGTTCGAGCAGGGAACATGCCAGGGGGTCCACACTGACTGAGCTAGCATGTCTCTGAAGCAGCACGCAGACAGAGCGCTTGACTCCCCCTACCCCCAGAAGAGGGGTTTCGGGTTGCAAACAACGGCACTCGTGGGTCTGGACAGAAGAGAGCGGTGGCCCTGGGGAGTGTTTACAGGAATCCCACTGCCGTGGAGAACCCAAGTGACCCGCTGCCCGGGGACCCGCAGAGACACAGTCACGTGGGGAGGTGGGCCTGGGGGGTTCGGACGGCTCAACGCACGGGTGAACACACGCTGCAGGCCACCGGCGGGCCCCCCAAACCCTCCCGACGGCTCCACACACAGCCTACCTCCCGCTCATCCCCCCGTGGACCCGGACAATCTGGTGAAGGAGCAGGCACGTTTGTGTTGCTATTCACTCACTAAGTCATGTCCGATTCTTTGACCCCACAGACAGCAACACGCCAGGCTCCTCTGTCCTTCACTATCTCCCGGAGTTTACGAGACTCATGTCCATCGAGTCAGGAATGCCATCCAACCACCTCATCCTCTGTCACCCCTTCTCCTGCCCTCAGTCTTTCCCACCATCAGGGTCTTCTCCAGTGAGTGCACCCGCAAGTTCAGTCAGGAATCTGGAGTGAAAACTTCCCGGAGCCCGTGGCTACACGAGTCGGCACTGGACAGACGCCAGGTCTGGCTTGAGATGCACTTTTTCGGTGATTCAGAGGCGAGCATTCTGGCCATCCTGATGCGGGGCCTCTCCCTGCGACCTTCAGAGCTGGCCCTGGGCCAGCAGGGTGAGTGTCATAGCCTCCAGGGCCTGGTGACTAATTTCTCCAACACCCATGACACGAAGAGCCAGTTCAGAC
This sequence comes from Budorcas taxicolor, assembly GCF_023091745.1. Classification (NCBI taxonomy): domain Eukaryota; kingdom Metazoa; phylum Chordata; class Mammalia; order Artiodactyla; family Bovidae; genus Budorcas; species Budorcas taxicolor. Next base: position 85,919,733 of record NC_068921.1, on the reverse strand, counting down.
TCCAGGACGAGCACGGTCTGATGCCCGTCCTCCCGGAATCTCAACCGTCAGAGCCACGCTCCCTGGTGAGGCGGGACAGGTTCCTATGGGTGGTGCCCCGGGGGTCGGCCCCTCGAGCGCCCAGGGAGGTGGGGGAGCATCGTGGGGGCAGGGCCACTGCGCCTCAGGGGTCCAGTCGTTTTCGGACCTGCTTGCTAAGTGTTGTTTTAAATCACGCGTTTAACAAGCCCCAAGCGACATCACCACCCACCTGATGTACGACGGCCTTGAGGTTGAGGCCCGTCAAGATGATGTCTCGGTTATGCCCAAAGCCAGAGCAGCACCAAATGTTTCCCAGAAAAACAAGAAAGAAAGAAGCCTGGTCACTCCCGCGGCCCCCTTAGCTGCCCTGCAGCCGAGGTGTGTGTCTACAGGTATGCCAAGCGTCACACGCAGGCTTGAAACACATGTAGCACTTGCGGGTAGAAGGCCAGGGCACAGGGTTGGGGGTGGTGAGAGTTTTCAGTTCCACAGTCAGGTGGGCAGGCGGGCAGCACGTGTGGGGAACTCAGCAGCTGGACCCTGAACCGAGCCCTGGCGCTGGGCAGTCCTGCGGAGAGTCTGTGAGCCCACGCGGGGACTGGGCCTGGGTGGCGGGGGGCAGAGCCCCTCCTCACGGGCAGCCTATTCAAGGACTCCCGGCAGCTCTGGCCTCACTCTCCCTTACTCCAAACTCCCGCATACATTTCCTCTTTAACCCTCCTATAAATCCTAGTAACATTTTAATTCACCACTCCAGCCCCCCTCGACAAAGTTTCCCATAGTAGCTGCAGAAGGTGGAGCAGCCCTGAGTCACTTTAATAACCCTCCGAACGCGCCCGCTCCCAAATGTTGCCCAGCGCGGCCAGGCCGACCCAGAGGGGAAGGCATCACAGCGGCAGACGGCTCCTGGGCGCCACGGGCCTCAGGGTTCAGCCTTCCGAGAGACTGCCTACACGTGCTGTGCTCAGCGCCAAGTCGCTCAGTCGGGTCCAACTCTCTGCGACCCCAGGGACCGTAGCCAGCCAGGCTGCTCTGTCCCTGGGACGCTTCAGGCAAGGGCACTGGAGTGGATTGCCACGCCCTCCTTCAGGGAATCTTCTAGACCCAGGGATCAAACCTGCGTCTCCTGCAACTCCTGCCTTGCAGGCGAATTCTTTCCCACTGTGACTCCAGGGAAGCCCCACTGTCTACCATATTAGGCAGCGAACCAAAGTCAGGAAAAAATTTCAAAGCTCTGAGTGTCGAACCAAGACAAAGCTACACAGGCCCCTCTGGCCTTCCTGGGTTGCCGTGGTACATCACTGGAAAGCTTAGCGGGGCATGTGCAGACTGAGGACGATCCTGGGTCTGTGCCGGGCATAGGTGCAGGTCTCAGAGGAGCCGGTCTGGAAGCCCGGACCCCCTCCCCTCTCTCACAAGGGGCCTCAGGAGAGAGAGGAGCACAGACAGGCCTGCTCTGCAGCCTCACCTTCCCACGGCCTCACCTTCCTGCAGCCTCACCTTCCTGCGGCCCCTGGGCTGATGCAGAGACACAGTCGTCCCTGAATAGGAGCTGGAAAGCGCCCGACATGGTGATCAAAAGCTAAGCAAAGCGTCACTGAGGACAAGAATGAAACCAGCCTTACAACTGCAAATTCATAAACTGCCCAGGCCCACGGTGACACGAGAAACTGCCTAAGACTTCAGAATCCACGTCCCGGAGCCAGTCACCTCAGGAGCCAGGGCGGGTTCCTTCTCCTCGGGGCAGGGTACAAAGACTCAATGAAGCTCACTTCTCAAAAGGCTTTAACCAGGTTTCTTAGAGAAAGCAAAGGTGGAAAAGCTGAGACACACCGGTGAGCATGGTAAGCACTTTCTGTTTTATGCCAATAAGCATGTTCTGTTAAGAAAAGTGTGTGAAGGAAGTGAAAATGCACACAGGCAAAGCAAAGGCACTGGGGGCTGTCGAGCAGCGCGCATCCCAGGGGCTTCCCTGCGGCTCAGCTGGTAAAGAAACCGCCTGCAGTGCAGGAGACCTGGGTTCCATCCCTGGGTCAGGAAGATCCCCTGGAGGAGGGTATGGCCATCCACTCCAGTATCCTTGCCTGGAGAATCCCATGGACAGAGGAGCCTGGCGGGCTACAGTCCATGTGGTTGCAAAGAGTCGGACACGACTGAATGACTGACGCTGCTCCACACATACCCCATATGACTAAGTACCTTCTGTGCAGTCTTGTCCTGGGACTTCACAGCAAAGACCCACAGACCCGACCTCATGCACCAGAACTGCACTCTCACGCCCTGGGGACGGTGCAGTGGGCAGGGCCGCGCCCTCTGCAGGGTTGGGGCTCTGCACCCCCTCAGGGTCTCTGCTGGTTCCTGGCTGTGTCAGCACAGGTCCAGTCTGCCTGCGGCGTCCCCTGGGGTCTCCTCTGTCCAGACGCCCGTTTCATAAGGACGCCGGTCAGTGGATGAGGGCCTCCCTCCCACAGGAGGACCTCAGCTGATTCCACCCGCACCTGTTGTTTCCAAATCAGGTCCCTTCTGAGGTTCTGGGGTGAGGCCCCAACATATGAGTTTGGGTGGGACGTGGTCGAGCCACATGGTACTAAGGGGGACGTGACAGGTGAGGTGATGAGAGGCAGGGAGCAGCAAGGCAGAGAGGAAGCTGGTGTCCCTCGGGAAGGTCCTGAGAAGCAGTGAAGCCCGGGGCTCTGGAGGAAGCCCAGGGCTGCCCGCTGCACCCAGCGTGCAGAGCGTCTGGGGAAGAGCCAGCATTGCCAGCTGGCCACTGGCCACTCTTTCCTGGGGAGAACCACTCACAGACCAATGGTGGCCCCTCAGGCTTGGTTACTCAGCAGATGTTGTCTGGAAAATGCACAAAGAAGTAGAGACCCTGTGGCTTTCACTTACATCCACTCGTCTCCAGGGCACACTGGCAGTTTATGAATTTGCAGTTGTAAGGCTGGTTTCATTCTTGTCCTCAATGATGCTTTGCTTAGGTTTTGATCAAAACAAAATAAATGGCAGGGCTTTCGGGAGCTTTCTCTAGGTGATGCCCCAACATTTTCAAGGACTTTCATTCTTCCTGCATCCCAGCCAAACATATCCAGGAGAGCTGAAGCCTCAGGAGGGTCTCTCCAAGGAGCTAATGGTGTCCTGCTGTTACCACCCAAATGTCCAGAAGAAAGCAGTCTCGTCTCTCCTCAAACCCGTCACTCTTGGTTCGACATAAACCTGTGGTTGTTGTTTTCAGTTGCTAAGTCGTGTCTGACTCTGCAACCCGTGGACTGCAGCGCACCAGGCTCCGCTGTCCCCCACTCTCTTCTGGAATTTGCTCAGATTCATATCCATTGAGTCAGTGATGCTCTCTAACCATCAACAGAAGCTGTATTTACATTAATACAGGGACAATGGCTGGAGCAGGAAAGTGAGAGAAGAGGAACCATTTGCACAATGCTTTGACTTCCCTGGTGGCTCAGAGGTAAAGCGTCTGCCTGCAGTGCAGGAGGCCCGCATTCGATCCCTGGGTCGGGAAGATCTCCTGGAGGAGGAAATGGCACCCACTCCAGTACTCTTGCCTGGAGACCCCACGGACGGAGGAGCCTGCTGCAGGCTCTTCGAGTCTGAAAGAGTCAGACCCGACCGAGCGACTTCACTTTCACCTTGAATTTGATGTCTACAGCTTTAGCTTTAACCAGAGGTGTTCCTGCAGAAAGACATGGACAAGTTGCAGGACACGTAAGGAAAAAGACCTAAGCCAAGGTGTAGCCAGTGTTCCTACAGAACACCTGGGACAAGATCATCTCTCGTGAAACCAAACACTTAAAAAACCACAAAACTGGGGACATGCTCGGGAACTTAATCATAGCACCACCTCTCACTTTTGGTGAAAAGGCATATAAATAGAAACATAATTCTTGAACTAATTTTTTTTCCCCTGGGGAAGAAATTATCTGGTTTCAGGTTTTCTCTTTCCAGTGATTCACCAGAGGACATGTAATAGGGCTATCTAATTTGACAGCCTTTCTACATATCAAAACATGCAGCATTTTCAAGTTAACTATCTTTGTGTCCGTGATTAAGCTAAGAAACAGTGATTGCAAATTCAGTATCGGAATCGGGAAGAGATCAGCTCAGGAGCGACTCACTGGTGTCGGCCTCGCACTCGTTAGCCGCGTACGCTGAGGTGGCGAACGGTGCTGTCTCTGTTGCATTAATGCTTTCCTTGGAAAAGTCTGGTTTGATTGGCATGAACGTTGTTAGGTAAAACAGATTGAAGCTGCAATGCCAATATTTTTGTGACTATTTTGCAATCGGCATTAATCAATGAGATGGGACTATAATTGCTGCAATTTCCCATATCTGTCTTCCTGGCTCCAGAATAACGGGTATAATAGCGCTCCTAAGAGTTCCTGACAATTTGCTATTCATGGTATGTTTAAAATGCTGTATTAAACATACTAAATAAAATTGTATCCCAATGCTTTTCTCCCCCCAAACTCTTTCTGGGAATCCATGACGTCCTAGGGCGACCGTGTGTGAAGTGTCAGTCACTCCAGACCCTTCCACCGAGGCCCCTGGCTGAATCTCTCCTTGAAGGCCATGCTGGAACTTTGGTCTCACAGCTTCATAACGTTTCATGAACTCAACTTCGTGTTGGAAATTTTTCAGTCACTTTGGTGACATTGACAGGTTCCCATTTCATTCGAATGGCATCAAGTTCAAGCACCTGCTCGGCTTTTCAAAATGTAAGTCTGACAAATCAGAGAGAAAGCGGGTGTTCCACCTTAATTGGCGGAATTGAAACTCCCACCTGAAAACAGGCATCCGATTCAAAACAGAGGCTCCCCCACAGCCCTGGCCCACGGGGCCGGAAGCGGGGTCCTTGCCCCGGTGCTGCAGCTCACGGGGTTGGGGCGGTGGGCGGGGAGTGGCCGGACAGACACCCCTGAGACTTTTTAAACCTGAGTCACAACCGGATGTCGGATAGGTCAGAAACAAAACTCAAATAACCGTTCTATACCTGAAAAAAAAGAATTCAGTTTAAAAAAAAAAGTCCCTAATGAGAACAGACTTATAGACAAGGGCGGGGGGCACGGGTAGAAAGGAGAGGGGGACCGTACGCAGCAGAGATAACCAACGGGAATCTGGTGTATGGCTCGGGGAGCTCAAACCAGGGCTCTGTGACAACCTAGAGGGGTGGGGTGGGGTGGGAGGCGGGAGGGCGGCTCACAAGGGAGGGGACTTATGTACACCGACGGCTGATTCATGTTGAGCCAGGGCAGAAATCAAGCCAATATTGTAAAGCAATCATCCTTCAATTAACAATAAATAAACAATTTTTTTTTAATGTCTAGTGAAAGACTTCCAAACTGCTCCCTCTCTTCACGCCCATCTGAGACGCTCAGTGAGCTATGGTATTGCAATATACTAGTTTGGGGATCAGAGGCAGAAATTCTAGTCCGTGGAGAAAAATACTCCCAGGAAAAGTTAATTGTGCATTTAAGTTTTTTCTCCCTTTGAATTCATAGTAGAGTCTGTTCAGCGTGAAGAGCGTCATCCCTATCCTAATTCACCACAATCTCTTCTTCAAATGTCACAGCCATTCAGCCTGATTAACTCCAGCAATTCCATCTTTCTGCAATGCTCTCCTCTCAGCTGCCAAACAAAGATCCTTCTATTTCATTATTCAAAATATTAAGTGAAGCTCAAAAGGCACAATGATAGACTTTGGGGTAAAGAAATATTGCTCTATCAGAAAAGCTGCAAGTTATTTTATTACATAAAGTAGTACTTAGGGCATCTAAACCATCAGTTCTGTAAGAACAGGAAAGGCATGGCTGAACAAAATCCCAATCACCCATTTTTATTAGATGCATGCTTTATCACCCATCAACCATTCTTCCAGGACTTTTATAAAATAATGGCATTAACTACTCTAATTTTATTTTTCCAGCTGCTGTTCCTATTTGGGTAAAGTTGCTAATGAATAAACTTGGGAAAACACTGGTAAGTCAGGAAGGACTGGAAATCTATGTCTGATCCACAAACTGTATAATTTATACCTGAACAGTTTGAAATTAAGTGAAACTTTTTCTGACATAAAAGCATTAGTACTTCTTAGCTCTGTCAGAGCAGAATGTGTCTCTCCTTGTTAAGCACAAAAAACAGGAGTGAGAAAACTCTGCAACGCGTGGAAATGTCCTGGCAGCCGGACACAGGCATCGTCTCAGATACTTAGAAATGGTCAGCCTTGAACTGGTAAATATTTAACTCCGTGTCTCAGTTTCAACTGGAAGAAGGAGACGCTAGTCACGGTCCAGCCTGTTGTGACGATCAGAAAACCCAGAGATGGGCCGTGTGTCCCACCGGGGGACTCAGGTGCTGTGCACAGGCTGACTCCTCAGTTCAGTGTGGCCACTCCCCAGCCTCCTACCCAGCCCGCAACTGGAGGAAAATGGGAAAAAATCTTGACTCTGCTCTCCAAACCGGACATTCTGAGAAACCATTGAAAGCTCAGGCAGTCACCTGACGCTACACTTGCCCAGGTCCCACGAGGGCATGTTGGGAGCCCCGTCCTGGGGGCAGAGAGAGGTGCGCCCCTCTCGTGGGCCCGGCCCTCCCCGGCCTGACCGCTACTGACCAGGCAGGAACACAAACATGAACACAGGCCCATTTCCTGGGGTAGCGTCTGGGCTGCACTGCAGACAAGCAGGAAGCGCTGCGGCAGCTCGGCACCAGGCTTGTGCCCAGTCAGCGTTCGACCCACGAGCTGGGCTGCCCTGGACACTGCATACCCAGGGCCTGAGAGGGCCTCGCCCGGGGCTGAACAGGCAGCTGTGACCCCGAGTGAGGGAGCAAGGCTGCAGATCCCCAGCACACGGCCCCGTGGGGGCCCAGCAGGAACCCCAAAGTCGGATCACGGTCACGGTCATCAGCCCTGGCCAGGGGTGGGGGTGCAGAGCCTCCCGGGACCAACCTGAGCCCACAGGGGACAGACGGGGCACGCCAGGGTGCAGAGCCTCCCGGGACCGACCTGAGCCTGCAGGGGACAGACGGGCATCCTGAGCGCCAGCCAGTCCCACACGTCTCAATGTTGAAGGACACCTGCTGTGAAACTGAGTGCATCCTCCGTCCAGAGTCATGACGGGTTTGGAAAACCAACAACACTATAAACGTTTGTTTTTATGCAAAAAAAAACAAAAGAAAGTCAGCTTTGGAAAGGCCAAGTAGCAGAGCTGAGCGTGATCTGGTTTGATCGCATGAAGTCCTCTGCGTTGGGGACGTCGGCTTGATTTCCTTGTGATGATTCTGCCGTGTGTTTGGAAGCCAGTGTGTAGAGCGAGCTCTGCTACGTGGCAATCACAATCACATGAACCTCCCTTTACCGCCACTCACCCCCAGCCCCACCTGACACACCCGGCCCGAGATGGACAGGTGCCTCTCCACAGCGAGGCAGAAGGACCATGGCTGCTTTCCACCAGCCCCCAAAAGAGGACGGGCAACGTGCAGAAACGCCCTGTGAATTCCACCCAGATATGCTTCATTATATCAAGTGATATGACAATTCAATCTGCGGATTAAAGTGTGCTGGCTGCTGGCGAGGATCATTTTTAGCTCATTCTGTATATCATTGTATTTCCCAGTCTGGCACCGTGAACCATAAATAATCCTATCATTTATTAATTACGTTTCCTAACCCAGTCAAGAAGAGCCCTGCGTGTGGAGCAGCAGGTCACGAGTGGATGGTTCATTGAGAAGCGACTCTTATTGCCAAGTAGCCATAAATTAGGGTGTGATAATTACCCACTTTAACCTTTTTAAGCAGGTTCCTCTAAAAAGCTCCAGGATGGATGTTTCATTACAACAACTTTGACCCCCAACACACAGCAACACGATTAGTTTTGCACCCTGACAAAGGGAGGCTTTGATTAAAAATCTGGTACAGCACATCATTAGCAGAGTATTGTCTGCGCAGGTATTGAATCCAGGTGGGTACACACATAATGCGTGATACAAACACAACATCCCCATATCACGTCCCACGTGGACTTGGAGTATAGGTCTAGCGAAGTAGAAAACACCGACCAGCGTGGACTGTTGGAGAAAGCAATGGCAGCCCACTCCAGTGCTCTTGCCTGGAGAATCCCAGGGACGGCGGACCCTGGTGGGCTGCCATCTATGGGGTCGCACAGAGTCAGACACGACTGAAGTGACTTAGCAGCAGCGTGGACTGTAGTTACATAAAAGGTGCCAGCCCTGTCGTCATCAACTCTGAGCGACGCGCCCGTGGAGTACTCCATCCCCAGCATCCTAACCCTGCTCAACATGCTAACTGATGCCATAGAAACCACGGGAAGGCACGGAACAGGGCAGCCCACCCCGTCCCCACGCCCAGCCAGGGTCCAGCAGCCCTCCCTTCCATCCTCCGGCAGGCTGGGGCCGCTGTCCGCCAGCCCTGTGGTGCTGAAGAGGGGTCAGGAGGGTGCCAGGAACCCCGGCTAAAATGCAGATTGCAGGGCCTGCCCCTGGGGCCTGAGATAGCGCATTTCTCACGTTCCCTGTGAGAACCCCGTTTTAACCCACAGCCGGCAGCAGTGGAGGCGGCCCCCAGGACACCCCGCCTCATCTCCGCACTGGTGGGCTCCTCACCGCTCTGTGTTATCCCCATTGTTTTGCAGCTTCCCTCGATACCCTTGACTGTCAGGTGTGACCCTCACTGCTGACCAAGGTCCAGGAGAGCGTCCTCCATCCCCACCCCATGTGCAGAACTTTTATTTATACTTTCTGCTTATTTATGCAGCAGGCACTTGCCTGAGAGATTTAAGTTCTACACAGATCAGGATGGAAGGAGAAATAGACGTTCAGTGACCAGTGCCCAGCACCACCCTCCATCTGTAACCATCTGAAAGTCACTTCCTTCAGGTTGGAAGGGGCACGATCCCGTTCATCTTGAGTTATAGTCACCAGGGGGACATGCTGCAGCTGCAACCCCCTTCTGAAGAAGGTGCCGCCTGTGCAGGAAAAGGGCCTTCATCTGGGACAGCTCCTAGACTGTGAGGAGAAAGGCCTGACCTCGACTCCACCTGGGGAGGGTGAGAGCAGGAGGTGAGTGAGAGGGAGGGAGCGGCAGGAGGGGAGAGGCAGCGCGGCGGGCCCGACCGACACCGGGCTGTGTCCACACCCAAGGGCGCACCTTCCAGCCGCTTCCTCTTCCCAAGAAGGGGCTCAGGATGGGTTTTCTGTGCTTGCTTTTAGAAGGCCAGCAGAGGGCTGGGGTGTCACATTGGGGTCCATATGGGACAGAACAGGGGCGGAATGATGAAAAGTCCCCAAACTGAACAAGTTCAGCAGAAGCGTGCGTGAGCCGTGGGCGCCTGCATCAACCTGGGGCGTGCAGATTCAGACCTTTTGGGAGAAGCATGATGGTGCCGTAGCAGGATCCAGGGGTGTCTCGAATCTCTTGTCAGAGTAACCTCACTTCTGGAGAAGTGAAGAGAAAACCGTCCGTAATTCAGAGAAGTTCACCATGCGATAATCCCCACACCTCAAAGCAGGGAACACAAAAAAATGCCGGATAGAAGAACCAGGGGAGACTGAGTCAGCTGGCCACCAAGCCTAGAAAGTTTCACAGTTGCTGGAAACTTCGGCAAATGGTTGTAATGACACAGGAAAATGCTTACACTTCAGCACGGCTAGGAGAAAGCTAACATACAAGACCGTATCCCGTGAGGACCTCAGCACTGCAAGACAGCGTTTGTGGGAAGAGACGCTCACCGTTATTCTGGACGAACTGCAGTAACGTTTTATAGCTAAATACCTCCTGCTCATCCATCCTCTGCCATATCTCCCACATTTTCATAATAAATATGAAAAATGAAAGTGAGAATGTGAAAGCGTTAGTCACTCACTCGTGTCCGACTCTGTATGGACTGTAGCCCACCAGGTTCCTGTCCTGGGGATTCTCCAGGCAAGGATACTAGAGTGGGTAGCCCTTTTCTTCCCCAGGAGATCTTCCAACCCAGGGATCAAACCTGGGTCTCCTGAATTGCAGGCAGATTCTTTACCGTCTGAGCAACCAGGGAAAAATACAAGAACATAAGCTGCATTTTAAAAATGATGATGTAATTTTATAAGTGAAAGCTCCAGAATGAGCCATCGGGTACATTTTTTACCCTTAATCTTCTGAAGTCAACAAAGAGCAGAGCACAGACATAGAGAAATTTACCAACAGGCCCACTGACGAATCAAAGTGTGTACAGGTGCCAGGCTGTATCCGCAAGTCGTGGCTATAGTCTAACCCTATCTTTAAAGCAAAACAAACACAAATCTGCAAAGCTGCTTCAGGGGCATTTGATTTCTTCAAACATGTTATAACTTGAAGCCTATGGCACACGTCATAAAACACACCAACTAGTGCGTCCAACCATCATATATGTACATAGGTATGTCCAAGAACGTGCGTGTGCTTATGAATAGATACGCGCTGATGGATAGGTCTGCTTGGATGTGCCTGTGTTTATCAGTTCAGGTCAGTTCACTTCAGTCACTCAGTCATGTCCGACACTTTGCGACCCCATGAACCGCAGCACACCAGGCCTCCCTGTTCATCACCAACTCCCAGAGTTTACCAAACTCATGTCCATTGAGATGGTGATGCCATTCAACCATCTCATCCTCTGTTGTCCCCTTCTCCTCCTGCCCTCAATCTTTCCCAGCATTAGGGTCCTTTTCAAGTGAGTCAGTTCTTCGCATCACGTGGCCAAAGTATTGGAGCTTCACCTTCAGCATCAGTCCTTCCAATGAATATTCAGGACTGATTTCCATTTGGATGGACTGGTTGGATCTCCTTGCTGTCCAGAGGACTCTCAAGAGTCTTCTCCAACACCACAGTTGAAAAACATCAGTTCTTTGGTGCTGAGCTTCTTTATAGTCCAACTCTCACATCCATACATGACCACTGGAAAAACCATAGCCTTGACTAGATGGACCTTTGTTGGCCAAGTAATGTCTCTGCTTTTTAACATGCTGTCTAGGTTGGTCATAACTTTCCTTCCAAGGAGTAAGCACCTTTTAAATTCATGGCTGCAATCACAATCTGCAGTGATTTTGGAGCCCCAAAATAAAAGTCTCTCACTGTTTCCACTGTTTCCCCATCTATTTGCCGTGAAGTGATGGAACCAGATGCCACGATCTTCATTTTCTGAATGCTGAGTTTTAAGCCAACTTTTTCACTCTCCTCTTTCACTTTCACCAAGAGGCTCTTTAGTTCTTCACTTTCTGCCATAAGGGTGGTGTCATCTGCATATCTGAGGTTGTTGATATTTCTCCCAGCAATCTTGATTCCAGCTTGTGCTTCATCCAGTCCAGCGTTTCTCATGATGTCCTCTGCATATAAGTTAAATAAGCAGAGTGACAATATACAGCCTTGACGTACTCCTTTTCCTATTTGGAACCAGTCTGGTGTTCCATGTCCAGTTCTAACTGTTGCTTCCTGACTTGCATACAGATTTCTCAAGAGGCAGGTCAGGTGGTCTGGTATGCCCATCTCTTTCAGAATTTTCTAGAGTTTATTGTGATCCACACAGTCAAAGGCTTTGATATAGTCTATAAAGCAGAAGTAGATGTTTTTCTGGAACTCTCTTGCTTTTTCCATGATCCAGGGGATGTTGGCAGTTTGATCTCTGGTTCCTCTGCCTTTTCTAAAACGAGCTTGAACATCTGGAAGTTCACGGCTCACGTATTGTTGAAGCCTGGCTTGGAGGATTTTGAGCATTACTTTACTACCATGTGAGATGAGTACAATTGTGTGGTAGTTTGAGCATTCTTTGGCATTGCCTTTCTTTGGGATTGGAGTGAAAACTGACCTTTTCCAGTCCCGTGGCCACTGCTGAGTTTTCCAAATTTGCTGGCATATTGAGTGCAGCACTTTCACAGCATCATCTTTCAGGATTTGAAACAGCTCCACTGGAATTCCATCACCTCCACTAGCTTTGTTCGTAGTGATGCTTCCTAAGGCCCACGTGACTCCTGTGTTTATATGAATATTTAAAGATGTATTGGCATATGTGGTGCATGTGTGTGTGTGAATGATCATGTTTATACACGTGTGCGCATGCACATGAATACATGGGCTTTTGCTTTTGACTATGTGTTTGTGTGGACTCTTCCTGAGTAGCTGTGCAGCTCTGCGTGTGTGGGTGAACCGTATAGTCTGTATTTGTGAGCTTATGTGCGTGAATGCGGATGTGTGTTTGAATGTGTACGCCTTCTATGTACACATAACAAACTCGCTCCTCCGCTTCCAGCCTCGTAACTCCAGAAATCAAGCCTTCCTTTTCAAGCGGTGACTTTGATCGGATTCTGATGAGCATCTGAATGAAATGTATGTATTGAATTTAAGTAAAACAAAAAAGAACTTTAAACCCTACGACCAGGATAATTATATTAGTCCTGTACAAACTGATACAATGTATTTAAACTGTTTTCAACTTTTAAATAAATTTTATGCCAAAGAGCTTAGAAAATGAGTTCCTGGCATCCTTGAAGTTGATACTGTTGATATTTTGAAACAACGGCCAAAGTAATTACTATGGGGAACTGTGTGTTTCCATTTCTGTCCGGCGGACAGGTAAGGGAACAGCATTCTGATGCAGAAATCCACTGGGATTTGGATTAAACTTTTTCAATATCATTATTTTTGACTCAATTGAGGCACATAAATGCCCCGTCTAAAGGAACATTTGAGAAAGTTTAAGGCAACAAAACGGAAGAATCCGCAATGGAAGTAAATATCTTTTTAGACTAGACAGCAGTAGACATTACAGAAAGCACTATTATATCATCAGTCGCTTTCTTCTTCACCCATCGGGGGGTCTGTAATTATGTCATAATTCATATTTAATTGTTTCATCTGACAACTATTATCTCATTTCTTCATGATTGTCTTATTCTGGCTGTTTATATATTTTCCTATTCAAAGTATCATGATTTTCAGACTAAAATATTGAGCTTAGAGAATATTAGTTTTGTTATAAATGATATATGTATATGATTTAATTTTTATTCTAACTTTTTAAGAAAATCAAACTGCAATCCCAGGATGTGTCGTGTTCACTACCGGACGCTCCTCTCTGCATGTTCTAAAGCGTCACAGCGCTGTGGGTCTCCGCAGCTATAGCTCCCTTTACAGATAACATGAAACACTTTTTTTGAAGGATACAGTGTTAATTACTATTATAAATATTTTCAAATAAAATAATAAAATGTGCATACCCCACAAATATGACAGTTTCTTAAACACACAAAAGAACTGAAACCCACAGTCCTACCGAGAAGTCAAAGCTACACTGGGACAGCCTTGTTCTCTGGAACACAGTCACTTCAAAACTGCAGTGTGAACGTTTTTACAAAACGGTTTTGTGACATTCCGAAAGACTATGGCCAAAATGTCCATCACTGTTTAGACCTAACGCTGGAGGAAACTGAGTTTTGACCGAGGAGAAAGAGAGCCTCTGCCTGCCGGGGAGGGAAGCCTGTGAGTCCTGGGGCCCCAAGGCAGCTCACACCGTTCCTCAGTGTGGACCCCCGCGCACCCCGGGAAGCTGAGTCTTCTGGGTGGGTGAGCACTGGCTCTGCACTCGGACCCGTGGCATCCGCCAGCCTCCACGGGTGGGCACTCCCAGGGCGGCTGGTTCAAGCTGCCACTGAGGGGTCGCCGAACGCAGAGGGGGCCGAGCAGCGCCCTGCATGCCACCGGGTGCTGTGTCCACAGGCTTAAGTGGCCTCGAGGGCGCAGACCCGGGGAAACTCACTGAATGGAGCTGGAGCCCTGCTTGGGGCAGTTACTACTCCTGGTTTGCATAATTTATAAGTGTGAGTTTATATAATTTTTACCTGTGTCTGTGTGTACCGATAGGCTCACAAAATTCTGGAGAGCTAACTGCTAGGTCTCCTGAGCCATTCATTTCTTTTAAATTAATTTTTACTGGAGTATGCCTGCATGTGGGCTAAGTTACTGTGAAAGTGAAGTCGCTCAGTCGTGTCTGACTCTTTGCGACTCCGTGGACTGTAGCCCACCAGGCTCCTCAGTCCATGGAATTCTCCAGGCAAGAGTACTGGAGTGGGTTGCCATTTCCATCTCCAGGGGATCTTCCTGACCCAGGGATCGAACCTGGGTCTCCCGCATTGCAGGCAGACGCTTTACCGTCTGAGCCACAGGACTTCTCTAAGTCGCCTTAGTCACGCCCAACTCTTTGTGACCCCATGGACTGTACCCCGCCAGGCTCCTCTGTCCCTGGGATTCTCCAGGCAAGAATACTGGAGTGAGTCGCGATGCCCTCCTCCAGGGGATCTGCCTGACTCAGGGACTGAACCCACATCTCCTGCTTTGGCAGGCAGGTTCTTTCCGCTAGTGCCACCTGGGAAGCCCCTTATAGGCATATAGTTGCTTTACAATGTTGCGTCAGCATCTGCTGTGCGGCAAAGTGAATCAGCTGCATACGTACGTCAGGTGTAAGACAGGCTTCCCCGATGGCTCAATGGTAAGGAGTCCGCCTGCCAAGCAGGAGACTCGGGTTCGATCCCGGGGTCGGGAAGATCTTGTGGAGGAGGAAATGGCAACCCACTCCAGTCTTTTTGCCTGGAGAGTCCCATGGACAGAGGAGCCTGGCGGGCTAGTCTATGGGGCTGCAAAGAGTCAGACATCGCTCAGTGGCTAAACAACAGCAACAGAATGCACGCTGAGCTCAGAACTACACAGCAAACACCAGGGGGCCAGCTGGAGGTGGGGAGTGGCGGCCTCGAGGTCAAGGGAGACGCGACCCTTCATGGAGGGGGTGTAGGAGATGCAGGAGTTCTGCAACAGAGGGCAGGCAGTCTGAACATCAGAAGATTATTGTTAATTAAGGGAAACCAGACATCCCAAGTTAAGGACTTTGGTGCTTCTCTGTGTGTGGGAAGAGGCCAGGGTCTGGGCTCGCTGAAATCACCCCTTTGATATGCACCTCACTTAACTGGGGCTCACGTCCTGTGTTCTCACATCCTGAGTCTCCTCAGGGCTCGCTCTGGGGCATGAAATCTGATGGCTGCCAAGCGGCAGGTAGGTGTTCTTTCCTTCCCGAGTTCCCCAGGGCTCGCCAGCTCTCCATCCACGGCGGCTGGGGTCCCTGATGACTGTGGCATCCTTGTCCACTGACATGGCCGGACCTACTCCATTTCCTAATTATGAGACCAACATCATCCCCTTGGGCCTGATCCAAAGATCCTGGGTTCTCCCTCCAACAGGACAGAAGCCTCCCCAACACCCAGCTGCTGAGCACTCTGCTGTCCGGCTCCCTGGCCTGCTCAGTAGCTCAGCAGGTCAGGCGCCAGCATACACTGGATGCAGGACCCTGCGCAGGAAGGTCCCTGTCAATTTCACGACAGCTGCTAACTGTGATAAAAAACTCACCACAAAACACTGTTAGCAGCTGGGTCTCTTGTGCCGAGTTTAAAAGTACTGGGTTTACAGTCTCACTTGTCCTGAGATGGTCGGAACAAGCATGGTGGCAGGGGTAACCCTGGGCGGGTCACTGAGGTGAAATCGCTAATGAACTCTCGAGCAATGATGCCCCTGCACGCGTCTCCGCCGACCTGAGCTTCCGGCCCCAGACTCGAGGAGAACCGGCAGAGAGCAGGGAGTCAGGAAAAGGCCGGGCCATGCGGCCCGGAGGACTGAGGCTGGAGAGCGGCCAGGCTGGGGGCACGCCGCCTCTGAGCCCTGCGTCATCACACGGCAAAGCATCTGCGATGCTGTCCCCAAGGGAGTGAGACCGCAGCTCCAACTAAATTACAGCTGAAAAGACAAGGCAGTCCCCAGAGGTGGCCACAGACGAGATTGGCCAACTAGGCCCAGGTGAAATTGAATTGGAAACCGGCCCTGCCTGATTAGCATAACAAAAGTTTCAGTGTTTAAAGAAAAAGGTCATTCTGTGTAAATGAAGGGGATGGGCGAGGGGGAGAGGCCCAGCTTCTGTCCAGCCTGGACTGATCTGGACTGAGGGGTGAACCCCTCCTGTAGACACAGGCTCCCCGCAGCCCCTCACACCCCTCCACTCCTCTTCTATTAGGATGGGGACTGACCAGCTATTTAAAACCGCATAATGGGCACACAGAGACACACACACACACACACACACACACACACACACACACACACACACACGTATTTTCCCTACTTTATAGCAAACCAAAGGCAAGCTTCCAGTAGTCATGTACAGATATGAGAGTTGGACTAGAAAGAAAGCTTGAGTGCCGAAGAACTGATGCTTTTGAACTATGGTGTTGGAGAAGATTCTTGGGAGTCCCTTGGACTACAAGATCCAACCAGTCCATCCTAAAGGAAATCAGTCCTGAATATTCGTTGGAAGGACTGATGCTGAAGCTGAAACTCCAATACTTTGGCCACCTGATGCAAAGAACTGACTCATTGGAAAAGACCGTGATGCTGGGCAAGATTGAGGGCAGGAAGAGAAGGGGGCAACAGAGGATGAGATGGTTGGATGGCTTCACCGACTCAATGGAGATGAGTTTGAGCAAGCTCCAGGAGTTGGTGATGGACAGGGAGGCCTGGCGTGCTGCAGTCCATGGGGTTGCAAAGACTCAGACACGAATGAGCGACTGAACTGAACTGAAAGGCAAGCTTAGTATGGTTTACTAACGAAAATTTAAAAGTCCAGTAATTCAAATAAAGACAATACTGAACACATTTGGGTATTTACTTTATACCAGGGATTTAGAGATTAGCCCCATTTATCAAAAAACATTGATTGATTATTTTTGCTATTATTTAAATCTATTAAAAGCTACTAGAATGAGCAGCCATTAAAAAAAAAAAAAAAAAACAAAGGAAAATAGGAGTTAGGTCTTTGTCAGGAAACCCAAATATCCTGTTCCTCACCCCATTTTAATTCTAACATATGCTTGAAGTTGGGTCTCCCTGGTGGCTCAGCGGTGAAGAACCCACTTGCAGAGCAGGAGATGCAGACCAGGTCCGATCGCTGGGCTGGGAAGCTCCCTGGAGAAGGAAATGGCAGCCCCCTCCAGCATTCCTGCCTGGAGAATCGCATGGACGGAGGAGCCTGGCGGGCTGCAGTCCGTGGGGTCGCGAAGAGCCGGACACTGCTGAGCAGGCACGAGCTTGAAGCCCGGTCGTGACGCTGCTATTGCACAAGCGCCGCACGAGTCCAGCCCGTGGGCCAGGCGCTCTGCCAGGCTGGTCTCATGACCAGCTATCAAAGCAGTGCTATTATTTCCATCCACAGACCGGGAAACGGATGTCCACGGGAATTAAGTAGCGAGTTCAACGGGTAATCTGGACCAGACTCTTGTCCAAAAGCCCTCACC
This sequence comes from Budorcas taxicolor, assembly GCF_023091745.1. Lineage (NCBI taxonomy): Eukaryota > Metazoa > Chordata > Mammalia > Artiodactyla > Bovidae > Budorcas > Budorcas taxicolor. The sequence continues at coordinate 85,902,345 of NC_068921.1, read as the reverse complement.
ATTGACCAGTGGGGACATCCATGAGCTGAGCTGCCGCCGCCTCACTCACACCGTCCTTGAAAACTCTGCCTCCAAAGTCCTGGAGGAACCGGGTCATCCGAGCATCCGCTGGCCGCGGTCCTGCTCGGCCCTGTCGGAAGCGCCTTACTTTCCTCCACCCCACGCTGGTGTCGGCAGCAATGGCTTTAATGCACCCGGGGCCGCCGACCCAAGTTCGGTCTGCACATGACACGCACGTGTGTGGGATATTGTTAGCGAGAACTTAAGAGACGTAACTGGAGAAGGCAATGGCACCCCACTCCAGTACTCTTGCCCGGAAAATCCCATGGATGGAGGAGCCTGGTGGGCTGCAGTCCATGGAGTTGCTGAGAGTTGGACACGACTAAGCAAATTCCCTTTCACTTTTCACTTTCCTGCATTGGAGAAGGAAATGGCAACCCACTCCAGTGTTCTTGCCTGGAGAATCCCAGGGATGGGGAAGCCTTTGTGGGCTGCCATCTATGGGGTCGCACAGAGTCGGACACGACTGAAGCGCCTCAGCAGCAGCAGCGGCAGCAGCAGAGATGTAACACGGGCTGCAGAGCAGGCGGGGCGATGTCACCTCCGTCTGCACTGGTTCCTTCAGGATTCATGATTCTAAGGACATCGCTAAGGATGAAGAAGAGGCTGCCAGCGGCCTGGCCAGCGAGCCCTCCCGCGGCGTGAGAGCCACAGAGTGGCGTCACATTCCCTGGATGAGCTTGAAGGCCACTCAGCTCCACCCTGGCTTCTTCCCACATAAAAGGCGGGAGCCGCCTGCGCCGCTGCATTTACACACGTTTGTCTGTGGCCACGTTAGTCCTGTTGAAACCACCAAGTGTCCCGCCCCACCAGCACCAAATTCCACTTTGGCCTTATTCTAGCCAAAGAGCTGAAATTGACTCTTTTAAAACCTGAATTGATATTAAAATGACCTTTCCTAACTGAGTAGTAAAGATAGAGAGGCATGAAGCAAAAAGAAAGATCCGTGTAGTGAGGTTGATTTTATTTCGCGACACAACCAGCTAATCATAATATTCTGGGTCCTTGGCAGATAAACGTGGTTCCCCAGAGCCATGCCTACCACCGCTCCTGTGATGGGTTTCATGCCTGCTCTATCCGTAACGGTGGCCAGGGGCCACCTGTAGCTTGTTGGACACTTGGAAGACAGGGAGTGTGACTAAGGAACTGAAGTTTAATTAATTCAGTTTGAATGGATTTGAATTGAACAGCCACAAATAGCCAGGTACTAACGCATGGACGGTGCAGCTCTGCAAGATATAAAGTCATCTCATTCAGGGCTGATCTGCCCAACCACACGGCTGCTTCATCTGCATCCTAAAAACACCGTCTTAAATAATAAATATGATGACCGATGCCTGTGAACACCCTCTGTCCTTCTCCTTAAACGCGGGCCCTTGTTCATGTCCAAGGAGATCCCAGTCCACTGAAAGGGCCTGGGATGGAGGCCATGGGAGGCTGAGAAGGGAGGGAAAATCGAGACTTGAGAAAAGAAATCAAAAGAAGGAGACACAGGAAAACAAGTGAGAAATGAAAGAACAGAGGAAAAGAGAGAGTGGGGGAGCAGGGTCACAAAGACCCCCAGGTGGTCAGGCGGCACCCCCGGATCTGTGCCATTGTGGGGTTCCCGCCTGGGGGCAGCAGGCTGCTCAGCGTGGGGAGTAAGGTGGCGGGTAAAGCAGGTGCCTAGGAGCGGAGTGGGCAGCGGCGGCAGGGCAGGACGTGGGGCGAGGGACGCACACACCACCCTCTGGATGGACGCTCCCAAGCCGCACAGACGCCACCTTCCAGGGCCTGAGGGCGTGTCGCACTGGCAATCTCCACCGTCCCTTCAAAGGCCGCCCGGCCTCCAAAAGCTGCCCCCTCCACTGCCTGCCTGCCTCCCTTCAAGCAGACGTACCGTGAAGAGCCGCTGGGCCGCCTGGGCTGTTCAGATGTCCTGACTGCACACTGTTTAGCGTTTTCTTCAAAGTATCCATTTCAGGTGCATTTAAAGGGGACTTTAAAATAAACACTGTGCAACTCCGCATGTGATAGGTTCTCACCTCCGAGCAGTGTGGGCAGATCCTGTGTCCTGTTACATGCTCAGACCTACGGATGGGGAGCTGCTCTGAGCCTCATCCACGCTCGGACACAGCCTCCGTGGCCCCTTGGGACAGGTCCCCGATTCGCGGCCGCATTCTCATCAACACGCCGAGCAGCCCACCTGCGTGTCCACCTGCGTCCTCTGGGCCAGAGTCAGCACCGGGGCCTCCGGCTTATTCATGTCCAGCCGAATGAGGGGAAACGCACACAGCTCCTGACCTGGGCGGGGGGCTCACCTGCCCCTCCTGGGCTCTCTCCCCTCGAGCTCCAGGCTCCACACCCGCCCAAGCCACGCTACCCGCGATCCCTGGAGCTCAAGATCAGTCCCGGGTCATCATGTGGGGGGCCGTCGTGTGGGGGGCTGTGGCCGGGGTTTGCCTGAGGCTGCACCCCCCAGAGCCTTCCCCAGCCTTCCCAGGCTCCCCACCCTCGACACGACGCTGGCTCACACCTCCCCGTCCGTCTCCTCCTGTGCGTGTGTTTTCTCAACTGCAAACTGAAATATACAGCAGGACACACGATCCCACAACTTTCCCAGATGTGTGGGCCTGGTCACATGCAGTCACACAAGGTTGAGTTTCTGCTGTCCCCTCTAAGTGCACCTGCAGTAGGTTCTTTGCAGGAAATGTTACATGATGAGGAAAGACGAGAGCTGTGGATAATCAGGGTGTACAGTTGCTTGCTCTTCACAGAACATCTGTCCCTAATCTACTGTCTTCTGTTGAAAGTGTTTCTTCCCCTTCGTTTATCCTTCAAAGCTCATGGCTCTGCCCTGAACCTCCAAAGGGGCCTTATGTGGAAACAGAGCAAGTGCCGGTGGAATCAGTGGAGGTCCTGTGCTGGCGGGAGGCCTTCATCCTCTGACTGGCATCCTTATAAAAGGGGAGTCTGGACTCAGAGGACACCCCAGGAGAGGCTGTGGGCAGACTGGACCTGTGCTGCCACAGGCCAGGAATCAGCAGAGACCTCGGGGAGGCGGGGACAGACCCCCCAACCCCTGAGGGATCGGGCCTGCCCACACCGCCGCCCTGATTTCTGCCCGGAGAGTGTGAAAGAATGAAGGCACGCAGTCTGTGGCGCTTGTTACAGTGGCCCTGGGAAGCTGATTCAGCAAGAGCCTTAAACAGATCAGGATTCCCAGGTGGCAAAGAACCCGCCTGCCAACGCAGGAGACGCAGGAGACATGGGTTCAATCCCTGGGTCCGGAAGGTCCCCTGGAGCCACAGATGGCAACCCACTCCAGTATTGTTGCCTGGAGAAGTCCATGGACAGAGGAGACTGCTGCTGCTGCTAAGTTGCTTCAGTCATGTCCAACTCTGTGCGACCCCATAGGTGGCAGCCCACCAGGCTCTGCCGTCCCTGGGACTCTCCAGGCAAGAACACTGGAGTGGGTTGCCATTGCCTTTTCCAATGCATGAAAGTGAAAAGTGCAAGTGAGGTCGCTCAGTCATGTCCAACTCCCAGCGACCCCATGGACTGCAGCCCACCAGGCTCCTCCATCCATGGGATTTTCCGGGCAAGAGTACTGGAGTGGGGTGCCATCTGGCCAGCTACAATCCATGGGGTCACAAAGAGTCAGACACAGTTCAACGACTATCACTTTCCCGGGGGGCGCTAGTGGTAAAGAATCCGCCTGCCAGTGCAGGAGACGCGGGAGACACGGGTTTAATCCCTGGGTCCGGAAGGTCCCCTGGAGCCACAAATGGCAACCCACTCCAGTATTCTTGCCTGGGAAATCCCATGGACAGAGGAGCCTAGTGGGCTGCATCCATGAGGTCGAAAAGGAGTCGGATAAGAATGAGCACACATATGGTAGAGCCCCTGCATAGCATATTTCCCTAGAAATAAAGCCTGTAACTTAGCACCTCTGGTTATTTATTCCTGTTTGTTTTTCCTGAAGCCAGATGAAGGCACAGCCTGATCGTGTCTTTGCATCTCCCAGGTAATTATCCCAGGGATGATCAAGTCAGAGCTGCTCGTAAACACTCGTTAATTTTCCATCAGGACACGTCATCCGAAGGATTCATCATAAACCTCTTTCAAAGGGCAAACTCCCCCAGAACATTTAAAAATAGGATCTGATTTGCCGGCATCTGTGGCGGCCACTTCCACGGAGCCAGGTGCGCCCGCTTCCCTCCGCGGATGAAGAGCCCTGCGGCTGCGCCGCCGGCCCGAAGCCCGGGTGTGCAGACGCTGCGCGCGGCCGTGCGTGCAGTCTGTTCTCGCGGCGCGCAGACCGTGCGTATCGCGCCGGCAATTAATCCCGTATATTTGTAGCTGAAGTCACAATGCTCATTTCAGGATGGAGCTGGAGTGAGGAGACCCTATCTATATCTGTAAATGGATGATATCATTATTTTGGGAAATGGAAGTTTAAGCTCTGCGAAACGTACAATCCCACGGAGATCTCCGTGGAGGAACTTGTGTGCGCAGGTGTTCAACGTGATAAGGTGCATTGCCATTTATCTGTGTACTTGCAGGCAAATATTAGCATAGTCATGAATTAAGCTTTTAATCCCCTTTATTATAAATTGAATATCTTTATTTTAACAAACACCAACAATGCACATTATTGTGGTCCCAACTATTCATTACTATTCCCCACAGTGAGGTGTTACATGATACGCGGTGATACACGTGTTTCTGGAGCGGCAGGCGTCTGTGAGCCCCTGCAGTATATCTCATTCTTCCTCCCAGCCTAAACAAAGACGTGCGCTCACAAACACGCTTCTCATGTCGGGGAGGAGAACCGCGGCTCCGTCCTGTGCCCGGGAAGTCTGGGAATGTGATTCATGCTGGAAGTGTTTGTGAGAAACCCATATTTTATTTCTCAGAAAACTCGAATGGAGCTGGATTGAGGTGCCAAGCTCAGAACAGCAAGCCTCGGGGCCTGGCGGAGCCCAGGTGCTGACCCAGGTGTGGGTCAGATCACTGCTCATTCCAGCCTCTGGTGACTCGCGGTGTCAGTCCAGGCCCAAAGCGAGGAGAGAGGGCGCACGCTCCCCGGCTGACTGGAGGTGGGCGATTTTACCGACCGAGTCCATGTCACATGTATTTGGAGAGCCTCTGCGTGCAGACTGACTTCAAGAACTCCTGACTGCAAGGTGTTGACAGCAGGGTGAGGGCGGCTCAGAAACTCATGGACACACTGCAGCCCAAGTGTAACGGGCGCGCACGCTCAGTGGCCCAGTTGACACACTGCAGCCCAAATGTAACGGGCGCGCACGCTCAGTGGCCCAGTTGACGCACTGCAGCCCGAGGGTAATAGGCGCGCACGCTCAGCCGCCCACTTGCGTCCAGCTCTTTGCGACCCCATAGACTGTAGCCCACCAGGCTCCTCTGTCCATGGGATTCTCCAAACCCTTCCCTTCTCCAGGGGATATTCCCGACCCAGGGGTTGAACCTGCATCTCCTGCACTGGCAGGCGGATTCTTTACCGCTGAGCCCCAGGGCAAGCCCAGACAGGACAGAGGCAGACCAGGTGTTCACTGGGGGGGATGAGAAACGGGGAAAGAAGAAGGCACTCAGCCCGGGGATGCAGGCGTGGGAAGAGGTGTCAGGGGTTCCGCAGACCCGCAGACAGTCATGGACCGTGAAGGGACTCTGTGGTCAGGATTCTAGACTGGGCCGCCTTTGACGAGCACGGAAAGCAAGCTGCCCTGAGGAGCCCTGCAGAGGCGCCGGGGGCACACCGCCGACCTCCCGGGAACTGGTCTCTGCATCAGTCCGCTGTTTCTAACCTTGAGTCCACTCTCATCCTACACCCAAACCGTGCACATATGAGTCTGCCTCAGGTCACGTGACCGCTGCCCGAGCACCCTGACGGCAAAGGCGACCCGGGCAGGGAGGGAGCCCGAGCCGACACCCTGAAGAGGCAGCGCAGCATCCAGGGGCCAAGCAGGGCAGTAAAGCCTCGCCTGCCCCAGCGCCCACGGGGACCCCGGAGCCTGCGGCTTCTGAAGGGGGCCCAACATGCAGGATGGCAGCCGCGCTGCTGTGCCGCTCCTCGAGGCCAGGCGTGGGTGGATCACCCGCCACACGCCGCTTTACCACGTTCAAGGGCCTTACAAACAAAAGTGCAAGACGACTGCATAGCCCGCACAACAGAGGGCGGAGCTGATGCCGGCCGTGTCCCCCCCTTCTTCCAGCCGTGGGCCCCACACACGAAGAGCCAGAACTTGGAAGAAACCAGAAAGTAAAAACTGCAGCTAGACCTCAGCCCCGGAAGAGCGCCAGCCCTGCAGTCCCTCCTGACGGGCTCCTCATCCCTGCCCTAGGCTCCATTAGGGTTATTTTTCTCTCCCTGCTTTTAAAGGAATATTATTTCTCAAGTTAATACTGTTAATCAGAAGGCTTATGGTTTCCAGATAAAATTGGGAGGATGTTTTTCCAACAGTGTTACCTAGAAACCTTGTTTAATCCGTAAAATACAAACGCTGGAAACCCATCCTGGTGACATAAATAAGCCAGCTGAATGGCGAAGCCAGCAGATGCCTGAGGCACGCGGCTCGCTGGCAAAGCTGCTTGTCCAGTTTAAACAATTAGTCATCCTCATCCCCTCCCCAAAGACGTCCTGATTATTCTTTTCCTTCAAACACTACATATTTAGATAACTTCCCTAGTTTTGCACAAGGAACTACATCATTAGCTCCCGAAGTCTCGTAGGTACGCAGGCCTCCAGGCCCTGCAATTGGCTCAGAGTCCAACGATGTCATAACGACGTCTTTCTATGACAGCATGTCACACTCCAGGCACCAAGCTCACTCGGGAAAGCAAACCCCACGTAGTCAAACACAATTCCAGGTGCTCAGGAGGAAAGAGAGCCTGGCCTTGCCCCACTGTTCAGTCCGGGAGGAGACGGGGAGTGTGGGGTCAGAGGCTATGGCCCCATAACTGCCTCCCCGCATCAGCCACAGACAAGGACGCCGCGCCCGCGGGTGAGGAGGCGTCCGGAGGAAGCCTGCAGTGTGGTCCATCAGCTTGTGACTTGGCGGGACGTGCCCAGGGGCTCTAAACAGGATTGCTGCTGCTGCTGCTGCTAAGTCGCTTCAGTCGTGTCTGACTCTGTGCGACCCCATAGACGGCAGCCCGCCAGGCTCCCCTGTCTCTGGGATTTCCCAGGCAAGAGCACTGGAGTGGGGTGCCATCGCCTTCTCCGCTAAACGGGATTACAGACACGCAAACGTCCATCCTGTTCACGGTGTGATTTTACCGTCACTTCAGAAGCTTAGGATTGCAGAGATCAGCCTTCGAGAGGTCTCCGAGACCTTCCCCTGAGCCGGGGACGCAGAGCAGGGTCTTGAAAATGACCCTTCAGCTGAGCCACCTGGCTGCAGGCCAGGCAGGCCTCTCTGTGCCTCTGTCCCTAACCTGGTATTGTGGGGGGTTGTTGTTTATTCTAATAAAAGCAGAATTCCGCTTTAGATGTATGCCTTACACTTTACTAATAGGCCTACCTTCAAATGGGGCTTCCGCAATAGCTCCGCGGGTCACAAATCCACCTGCAATGCAGGAGACACAGCAGGTCCGATCCTGGGGTTGGGAAGGTGCCCTGGAGGAGGAAACAGCAGCCCCTCCAGCATTCCTGCCTGGAGAATCCCATGGATAGGGAGCCTGGCGGGCTGCAGTTCCCGGGGTCACAGAGAGACACCGCTGAGGAGACCGACACGCACACACACTATCTTAAACTTAACACACATGCAGAGGAAGAATTTTAAATGGCCTATCTTAGGTACGACATGGAGATTAATCGGCTTTCGTTCATTAATTATATTATTTAGACACAAACTTTGCTCTTGCCCCCATTTTGTCCCGAGTTCATGACAATGGAATCACTGCGGGCTCTTCTCTCAGATGAGATCGGCATGCACCCCCAAATCTGGGCATCAAGCCGCCTCCTTGCATTTCTAACCCAACTCTAACTTCATGAAGGACAAATGCTACCTTATCCATCTATGTTGGCTAAGGCACTTTGCATCAATTTTTTTTTCTTTTTCTGCTTTCTTTCCTGTTCTGCTACTACAGTAATTTCTCCAAAATGTTAGATGCTTTTCCTGGTAAAATTCCTGTTTTTCCCACCTCTGTGGGGCAGAAGTTGAAAGGACAGTTGAAGAGTTCTGGATCACTTTTGATGCCACTGGTCAAATACTCAGTATTTCCATGAGTCCCAGTTCCCCCTCTCCCAGCGATCAAAACACTCCATCTGTACAGGATATTACTGAAAAGTCATCGTAATTATTCTGTTGCTGATTAATAATATGCCTCCATACTTGTGTGAAAGCCACAAAAATCTCAGCTTTCACAAAACTATATTGAGACCTGGGTCTCCTTCACATGAACTGTCTCCAGGAGGGGTGATGGTGCCTGCAAACGGTGAGGACTTCCCACCCTCAAAAGTGATCAGAATTGGAAACGAAGCGAAAGTAGTGAGGGCCTGATCTGCAGCCGCTGGCTCCAGTGACCGCCGCAAATTTCGAGGAATGTGGTCTGAACAACACAGCTGGTCACACTGAACAGGATTCAGAACTGGGTCTCCAGTTTCCCTCCAGAGGAGAGCAGTTTGCCGCAGCTGGGGGTGGGGACCCTTGGGCCACGGCCACAGGCCCGTCTGCAGGAGCCACAGTGCAGGTGTGTGGGGGGGGGGGGCAGTGGTGGAGCAGAGGAAGGATGGGCAGGACCACCCAGGCCCCCGTCCTCGCCCAGGGGGACGCACTCTGAGCCCTGGCAGCAGGCTGGGGACCAGGAGGCAAGATCTGGGAGAGGTGGTTTTTCCCACAGTGAAGCAGGACTAACAGTAGCAAACTGGGCAACCCTGAAATCTGGGGGTATCTCACTAGAGGACTGGATATACCCCAAACCTGGAGGACTCAGCCCAGTACAGATGGTCGGCAACTTTGGGGGGGCAGCCTGGACACCGAGCACTCCTCCTCCACACCGTGGACCTGGCGTGGGGGTCCCGCAGATGCAGGAATGAGAGGATGAGATGGGAGCCCCAGAGAATCACCTGCTCTGGGCAGCAAACTGCAGTCTCAGGGAGAACGGTCTCCCCTCAATGTCAAAAGTAAGAAACAGGAAAAAAAAAACTTGCAGTGAAATTTCTGCAAAAATTTTACTACAAAAAAGTGGAGATCATACACATAAAAGAGAAATGAGAGAAAACTTCAGAATATGATGTACCCCAGGAAACAAAGTCAATTCGCTAAAACCGCTCATATTCATAACTAAGAAAATAGTGAATTGGATGGCATCACCGATGCAAAGGACATGAGTTTGTGTAGACTCCGGGCGTGGGTGATGGACAGGGAGGCCTGGCATGCTGCAGTCCATGGGGTCACAAAGAGTCGGACATGACTGAGCAACTGAACCGAGCTTAACCGGAGACAGAAGGTGGGATGATGAACAGAAGGTGAGAAGGAAAGGGAGCCAGTGTCTAAAGGAGAAACAGAGTATTATACCTACTTGTTTTTCAATAACCTTTCATTTTGATTTAAAGTATTGTGAGTTAAGCATACACCTTCCCAAAGAAATTAACTCAAACCGAAACTATGAACCCACAACCCACACGTGAAAATGCAACAAACAGGCCTTACTTGGTGAATTATTATGCCTAAGTACTGCTTTTCCACAGCTAAATTATCAATAGAATCATCATCTAAAATGATGTAAAAAACAAACGAAAAGAGCCGAGCCCTAGTGAACTGCCTAATCCTCCTGATGAACCTGAAATGAAACTGTGGAGCTTTATTCTTTGGCTTCGGCGTCCACCACGGTGGAGGGAGCAGGGTCAGATGCTGAGAGCAGGGTTAGGACAGAACCGTCTCTAGAAAGCGCTTCCTGCTCAAGCATCCGCGCGCTGACGCTCACGTGGACTCGCGCGAGGCAGCCACGTGCGGTGGAGCCGGGACCCGGCCCTTGACGCTGCACGTGCGCCTGGCCGCGGCGGCCTAAAATGAGACAGCCCCGAGATTACCGGCCCAGGCTGCTGTCGGCAGCATTCCCTCGTGGAGCAGAATTAATTAAGAATCACAAGCTAAATAAACCACCCCAGGAAGATTATCTTCCCCCATAATTGAATTGTGAACTCCGATGCTTGTGAGTTCAACTGTCTTAAATTAATGAGCCCTGTCTGGTGGGATCCGGGTCTTTCTTAAAATGGAAATCACGCCATCCATCTTGAACTGCGGCCCTTTCCCGATGCGAGTCCTGTTACCTCTGTAGTCGCCCATTTGCTGTTCTGGAAAGCCCTGCTTCTCAGGACAGAAACGGCCATGAGGAGCCTGCCAGATCCTGTCTGTGGATGACTGTTTTCCTCCTCTTTTCATAGGACTCGGACTGGAATAAAGCAAACATATTTGTGGCTTTTATGGATTTATCCTCAACCTTTGCATACGTGAGAGTAACCCAATCCAGGCTAAATTATATGTGCTCCATTTAGAAATGCTACCGATGAACACTTATTCAAAATCTGTCCCTTCATGCTACCTCAGTGTCAACACGGGTAGCAAAATTCTTCTGATGCCTCACCTGATAATTCCTAGTATGGCAAACAAGAATATTTTTAACCTCAAGTGTTTGGGGATGAGCTGCTCATGTGCTTGCTCCCAGTCCATCCCCTAGAAAATTGAAACACAAGGATTTCCCACTACAGACGGCACAGCTTTAAAGTTACCAAGAGGATTTGATAGATTCCATAGCTCAGTTTCACATGTTTGATGCCAATCGCCATTATTCAGCGGGGCTATAATTAATGATCTCTTGCGGCAAGTTAACTCCTTCCGTTACCCCTGAGAGCATTTGGCCACCTGGTTATCTTGGAAGTTTCACAATATGGCATTTTTTAATGTGTACAGATATTTTACTGTATTTTTTCCAAATGGCTGAGATGAGCACTGTTATAACAGTGGTTTGGGGCTTTTTTCAAGCTAAAATACTGCAGCCGTGCTGAACTGCATTTGAATTTCAGAGCCTTCATCTTTGGCGAGTCTGCCACGGAACCCGTGCACACAGGGACATGCCTCATAGGGTCTGCGGGCAGCTCCGCCTGCTCTGCTTCCAACAACAGGCGGGCGGGGAGGCGGGGAAGGAGGGGAGGAGGCGCCTCGGAGGCCGCACCTCTGTCACCAGGTGGGCTGTGCGCTTCCTCTCTGTGAGCTGGTGGTCGCCTGTACCACATGCAGCCTTCTCAGGGGGATGTTCAAAGCGCCCCTTCACCGTCTCCAGGGAGGAGTCTGTGCCGGGAATGTGGCAGCCACAGTCCTGGGCTCCAGGTGCTGGGCGTTGGCTGCTGGACCCCTGCCTTCTCATCCTCACGGGCGACCCACCCACACGCTGTACACTTAGGCGCCCTCCTTTATGGATGGTTCTTAGCTCACAGTAGGGAGTGATTTTTCTCTTTTTCTCTCATCCACCAACCAAGGCACATTTTCAAGCAACACCACCTCCGATAGCATCCGGCCTCGCATATAAGGGGAAGTCAGATATATTCACAGATACATCTGCATACCTAGGCCCATACCATGTGATATGTACATGTATATGTCCAATTGCACCCATGTATGTCCACAGTACATACATGTGCATGGACAGATATGCAGACATGGAACTTAACTGGGAGTCAAGTTATCCCACCAGGCTTCACTTTTTGGCTCGTCCACTCCCCAAGGTGTGGGGCCTTGCACTAAGCTCTGCCGTTTCTGGACAAAAGTTTCGTCAGATACTAAACCAGAGTAATAAAAATGCTGTATTTATGCTGGAGCGTCTAGAGGGCTTGTGGCATGTTGTGAGTGGTGAAGGAGCATCAGCCCTCAGACCCGCCTGTCTCCCATCCGTGCGGCAGGTGTCAAGGTGCCCACCTGCAGACACAGGGGGTTCCACAGGCGGACAGCCTGCAGCTTGCAGCCTGGCTCAGGAACTGCCAAGCTGGCGTGAGCCGTCCTGCCGAAGGGCGCCCCTCACCGTGCAGCCTGCATCCCAGGCAGCTAAGGGGCCGTCCAAGCTCAGGGCTCCCAGTGGAGCCGGCTGGAGCTTCATTGCCTCTGTGTCCAGCCCATTGTCTGCAGGCCCAAGCCCACCTTCTTCCCGCCCTCAGCTGTAGGTCCCCAGAGTTCCCCCAGAACAAATGTCCTGCAAGCGGTCCCCCCTCAGAGCTGGCTCCCCAGGGAACCCAGGCCCCTCGTTTTCTCTGAAGGACTCCGATGACTCTTCTGCTCTGGGATTATACCATCTTCAGGACACACGGGGTGATTTTAGTGATCTGTGGATGACCACGTAATGAGACAAAAGTGAACAAGGGTCAAACCCATGACTCCAGGCAGGGTGCTGCTTACTTAAAAGCTAAAGCAGTAATTAAAATTTTTTAACAGAAATTAGTAAGTGCTAATTATATGGCAATGGCACTTGGATAGTGAAAACTCCAGGAAGGCAGTACGGAAATGAAGATGTTTGGGGAAGCAGCTGGTTCTGGCTCTCCATTTCAAGCCTCATGAGGTGTCTGCACAGCAGGCTCTGTTCAGGCAGCAAAACCCACCTGGCCCGCTGCTGCGGGCGTTTGTCAACAGCTCATCCAGAGACATCACCACTAGGATGGCTGGTGAAGGACGTGGTCATCCGCTGCTGTGCCCAGCACCAGACCAAGAGCACAGCTAGGACTGTCTCAGGACCCTGTCGTCAGACTGTTACTGCCCTGGATTTGGGTTTACCAGCAGCCAGTCTGAAAGGGCATCATGAGAAATAACTCTTGAAAGCTGTTCTTGTGGCCACTACCAGGATGGCATTCAGCTCTCCAGGAAGCCACACAAGGGAATTTTCTCTTAAGTCTTAACACCAGGTGAAGTCCCACTGAGCACACAGGTAGACGTTTATTTGTTATATGAAGCTAGGTCCCGCATCTGGTTTGAATCCCTCAGAGTGTAGCACAGCATTTTGTACAAGTAGATAGGCAAAAAGATGTCTTGAATAAATGACAAAATGCATTAAAAATAAGCTTAAATATTTTAAAAATAAGCAGAGGACTTTTCATTAAGGGTTGGATGATGCTGATAGAGACTGTGACAACTAGGACCATCCTGTGATACAGTGAAGACCTAGCGTAGGGGAGGCCAGAGGACCCGAACTCCTGTCTCCACGAGGGACCAGGCCCGGGGAGAAGGCAGTGCAAGTGGGGTGCACAGGGTGTGATCATCCCAGGAAGAGAAGCTCTGCACCTGAGGGTAATGCCAGCCAGGGACCTGCTCTTCGCCCAGATTGGCTGTGCAGCGCTGAGCAAGACCTAATCTGTCAGGTTCTTAGTCCGCGAGGGCTGCCCCAGCAAAGCACCCCAAGCAGGGAGGCTTGTAAACCACAGACACTCACTTCTCCCTGTTCCAGAGGCTGGAAGTCGGGGATCTGGGTGCTGGCATGGTCGGGTTCTGGTGAGGGCCCTCTTGCTGGCTTGCAGATGGCCGCCTTCTCCTTTGTGTCTTCATGTGGGAGCAGACGGGGGCAGCTGGACAGGAGAGAGAGGAAGCTTTCTCCCGTATTTCTTGGAAGGACACCAACCCCAACATGAGGCTGCACCCTGTGCTCCGATCACCTCCCAAAGCCTCACCTCCAAACCCTGGGAGCTGGGGCTTCCCCATAGGAAGCGGGGGTCGGGGGGATAGACTCACACCAGCTTTCCGAGAAGGGTGGTTCTCACTCAGGATGTGTTTACACCGATTATCAGCATAACATACGGCCCGCGCTAGAAGTTCTGATCCAGACTCTGATGTGTATGCGAAAACCACATTTCTGTGACGAGAACTTCTTTGCAGCAGAGGAGACCACCCAGATTGGGTGTGGGGGGCAGCCTGCTCCTGGACAACTCAATGACCCCCACCTGGGGTGGCCGGGGTCAGGCGGTAAAATCCAGGACCCCTGGCTTCCCTGGTGACTCAGACGGTAAAGAATCTACCTGAAATGCAGGAGACCTGGGTTCAATCCCTGGAGAAGGAAATGGCAACCCGTTCCAGTATTCTTGCTTGGGAAATCCCATGGACAGAGGACCCTGGGGGGGCTACAGTCCATGGGGTCTCAAAGAGTTGGACACGACTGAGTGACTTTCAGATAAACCAATAACTATGTCTCCTAGACACACATGCACTAAAAACCTACTCATGGTTTATCAGAAACCCAAACCTGACGTTAACTGGTGACTCGACCCTAACGTCTGATTAGGCTCAGTGAATATCACTTTCAAGAGTGCCAGCATGTGTCTGCCATGCAAACCTCCTTCAGAGGCCACTTCCCTGCCGTGACAGGGCCAAGGAATAAGCCAGCCACAGGCTGACTCCAGAAAGGGGAAAAAAAGGGGCGGCGGGGGGGGGGGGGGGGGGCTCCAGGCTATGTTCACGTTAAACCTACAACTGTGCCATCAGCAAATTAAAATCAATTGAAATCAATTTAGCTGGATAAAGTCTCTCCCTCTGGGCTGAGGCTCATCTGCTGTGCTAACAGCTCCCAGCAATGAAACAGGTGCTTGTAAATTAATTAGCCTCCTGAAACACACCTTAAAATGAATTTCCCAGAACTCCCTGGCAGGGAGCCATCCTGGCCCCAAGAGCTGATCAGCGTCTGTAAATATTGAGATTTGATAAAGTGAGCTCGGCTCCGGCAGCAGATGGCTGGCGCGATCCGTTCACCCCGCCTGGATGACGCGCTCAAGGCCCCCTCCCAGCGGGGCCCCTCTGGGAGCCAGGGAGGACCCCGGCCCCTCGCAGCTCCGTGCTCCCTAATTGAAAATCCTTATTCCCAGATGGAGGCCCGTGCACCGCTCCAGGCCCCGCTCAGAGCTGCCTGACTGTTGATACACGGGTAATTGCTTCCAGTAATGCAGGTTAAATGTGACATTTAGTGCTTAATAAAAATTATCAAGGCCAGAGCCGTTTATCATTCCCACACTTCGGGCTGTCACTTGTAACGGGATTCTCAAAATTCATTTGAATTCTTGAGCAGGAGACGGGCAGCTCCTCCGCTGCAAAGACATTGCAGAGACAACTCAGATTGTCGGGGCCTTCCTTCTTTTATCCTTTGGCTTTATTTGGTACTTTTCAGAGATTTGTTTGTTAACAAATAAACATTCCAAATTAACCTATCGCGCGCTGAGCTGCTCCTCCTCTGTGTTTGGCGGTTGTGAATAGCGTATAATCAGCACTGTGGAGCACAGAGCATTTAAGGCAGAGGCACCGCTCGGCACCTCCCGCCTGGGGCCGCAGCTCTGAGATCTGCACCCCCCAGGCCCCCCGCTCCCCAGGCAGCACGAAGAAGGGAACCTGGAGGGAAAAAGACCACGTTGGCCTCGCTGGATATCACCACCAGCGGCTCTAAATAGAGAAGCAGAAATTGTTATTTAGATCGAGGGGTTATTTAGATCGGGGTTCCTCCCCGGGGTGGTTTTGCACCAACAATGGAAAGGATTTCAGAGCTGCCCTTCCGGAGAAGCCCTCCACTCAGGTGGGCTTTCCAGCAGAGCGGCTTGGAACAAGCTGCAGGTGCTGACAGGCCCCAAAAAGTACAGCAGTCAGGCTGCTCGCGGTAGGAACACTGGGAGAAACAGCTGTGCTGATCCGCCCAGCCATTGCGTCATCATGAGTTTGAACCTTCCTCAAGCCTTCCCCGAAATGCCCCACAGCGTTATCGTCAAGGGCTGGAGTTCGTTTGCATCCCCCACAAATTCACGTTGTTTCCAGTGGTCATGTACGGAGGTCAGAGCTGAGCGCCGAAGAATTGATGCTTTTGAACTATGGTGTTGGAGAAGACTCTTGAGAGTCTCTTGGACTGCAAGGAGATCCAACCAGTCCATCCTAAAGGAGATCAGTCCTGAGTGTTCATTGAAGGACTGATGTTGAAGCTGAAGCTCCAATACTTTGGCCACCTGATGCGAAGAACTGACTCATTGAAAGAGACCCTGATGCTGGGAAAGATTGAGGGCAGGAGAAGGGGGCAACAGAGGATGAGACAGTTGGATGGCATCACTGACTCGGCAGACATGAGTCTGAGCAAACTCTGAGAGATAGTGAAGGACAGGGAAGCCTGGCGTGCTGCGGCCATTGCGTCAAAGAGTCAGACACGACTGGGCAACTGAACAACACATAGGCCTTCATAGATTTGTCATGTGTCTTTATTTATCTTTTAAATAAACATTCAGGCTGTCTAATTTTTAGCGATTATAAATAGCACTATGAATATATTATCGTATAAATTTTGTGCATATTCTTGATTCTCTTGCTACAATAATTTCCAGGACAAGAAATTGCTAGGTTGAAAGGTAACACATATTTATGTGTTGTAAAACTCCTAACCTGAAATTACACTCCAAAATATTCACTCGGAGAAATGCTTTAAAAAAAGAGAGAGAGAGTCCGTTTTACAACTATCAAGTTAAAACCAGGATCACCATCGGCATGAATCTTCAGGCTTATCAAAGACTCATTTGGCCACCGGTAACGGCTGCTTCCACTGGACTCTGAAACTTAATCCTACAGTATGCTTAGATCACAAAGTTTATCCAATACAAAAACCCCATTAAAACCTGGCTCACAGGTAGCAAAAATCAAGCGAACCCAGGCACACAAAATGTCCGTCACTCCTTTATCACCTGCAAACGGCAAGAACTCCCGTCAGCTTGTCCTTCCCCTGGTTCCCCGCCATGCAAAACACCTGCTTTCCCAGAGGTGCTCAAGAAGTGCTGAGATCCCCGCAAGCATCTTAGACTCAGAGCATCACTGCGCGGCAGGGCCAGAAGGTGCGGGGGAGGAACCAGAGTCAGGTGGGAAGTGGCAAGAGGGGCTGAGAGAGAGATCAAAGGGGGTGAGGGTGGGAGAGGGGGGCGTCTCCCCCGCGCCTTTACCAGTGCGTGGTCAGCAGACACCCGAAGGCAGGCCGAGGGCCATCGGCACAGGGGAACGGCCAAGCGGAGGCCCAGAGTGACATGCGAGCGGGGACAGACCGCCGCCCCTGCTGGGCGGCACCAGCCTTGGGGGCCACGCCCTCCTGCTCACCGCCTCTGGGGCCCCGCCTCTGGGGAACGCCCACTCCCACGCTGGGACAAGTCCACTTCACCCTCCAGACTCCCCGCCTGGTGGCCGCCCAAGGGCTCGACAGCTGTCATCTCTGAGTCCATAAGAAAAAGTGAACAGGAGCGTGTTAGTCGCTCAGTCCCCACTGACTCTGTGACCCCATGGACTGTAGCTTACCAGGCTTCTCCATCCATGGGATTCTCCGGGGAAGAATACTGGAGTGGGTTACCATTTCCTTCTCCAGGGGATCGATTAGGACCATTAAACCAGACCAAAACATTAAACCAGATGGACAGGCTGACGCTCTGGCCGTCAGGCCCACTGGGTGGGAAGGGGGACCCGGTGCCCCAATTCACGTGGGTCCTGATTGACCTTGAGGACTGACCTTGGTGTTTGATCCCTGACTAAAGGAACACAAAGGACTCCAGCTCCTCTAAAGCTCTTCCCGACTCACACACAACCCCCAGTGGTCCACACCCCAGAAGAGAGGGTCCTGAGGCCGGTCGACAGGCAGAAGGAGGCTGCCCATAGCCCCAGGCAAGCCTGAATGTCTGTGACCCCAGGGCAGCCGGGAGCGCACACGGGCCCCCCGGGCCCCCCAGGACACGCCATCCACAGACGCT
The DNA here is from genome assembly GCF_023091745.1 of Budorcas taxicolor. Taxonomy (NCBI): domain Eukaryota; kingdom Metazoa; phylum Chordata; class Mammalia; order Artiodactyla; family Bovidae; genus Budorcas; species Budorcas taxicolor. The sequence goes on along the minus strand of NC_068921.1, from coordinate 85,884,566 downwards.
CCACAGTCTGAGACACGCACACGTTTCCAACTGCTGAGGCTCGGCCTCAGAGGCCAAGCTGGGAGGGAGTTGGCTGGAGGGAGCCACCCCCACCCGGAGCTGCGGTGAGCCCAGCTCCGCTCATCCGGGCCTGCACATGACCACCCCATCATGGGCTGCACTTTGACCAGGGGTCGCTGGGATGACCTACAGCTTTGCACTTGGAGTGCGTTTATCCTCTTACAAGACTGTGACACTCTGGTGCTGTGTTCTTCTCATTTCTGGTGCAAAGAACTAGCCTTTTTGAGAATCTGATAAATACTGGATTCTCGCCTCAAGACATAGAAAGCCTATGAAAATATATACTCAATCTTTCATGCACATTTGAAGGGGTATTTGAAGACCCCTGGAAAGCTGACCCCTGCCTTTTCGGCCTTTTAAAATTATAAACAAGGCCTCCAAGTCCAAGGGCCTCCAGCAAGCTCTTTGGAGGGTCTGTGAGTTACGATAAGTAAGCAGCGGCAGACGCAGTCTCCCCAGACAGACAGGGCTCTGGCCGGCCTGGGGATCACAGCTTCTTTCTCACCTGCATCAGGGTCCCACTCACAATGGGGACAGGGTAATGGATTTATGACTGCAGGTGCCACAGGTAGAAACGAGGGCAGCAAAGCAGAAAACTCACTGAACTGCACCCATCACAGCCTTACAGTGGCATCTAAGGGTTTTCCTTTGGACTTCTTGTCTCAGACTTGATATCTGCATTTTCCCTAAATTCAAAAGCAAATGCAACAAGAGATTGCTCACTATTCTTTCAGCAACTTCTCCCCTCTCCTCCCACCACCCTTCTTGCAAGAATACTGTGTATCAGCAGCCCCTCTGGGGAAAATAACTTTGAAAAATTGGATAGTGGATGCTAAATGACTTAATGGATAATAAAATGGCTTGTGCTTCTGAGACTGCTATTTAAAGACCAACTTGATATTTTATGTAAAACGAACCCGAGTTTTTTATGCAGTCATGGGACCTTGCCCAGCTTTTCTGCCAAATTTGCTATTTATGGAGGATGTACTTCTTTAAGGCAAGTTAGAAGCCACTTCTTAGACTCACTAAGACTCTGGAGGATGGTGACATCTTTAAGTACGTCCACACCATGGGTGAAAAAAAGGACAAAGGGTGCCTTCAAATTCCAAAAGGTAACCAGACATTTGAGATGAAGTTATAAAGGATAATTCCTGCCTGTCAGGATGGCAAACTGAGGACAGGACTTGAACTTGAACTTGGGAACTCATCTGACCCCCTGGCAAAATCCTGGGTGCCAACCTAACCTGCCCCCTACACGTTCCCTCCACAGACGCCCCAGCATGGACGGCCACATCCGGCTCCCAGGTGTCTCATGCATCCGTCCTCTGCCCTTGGCTCCCTGCTCCAAGTCCCCAAGCCGCCCAAACTGTCCTCCTGACACAAAGGCCGCCTTCACCTCGACCCTGCCGTCCCAGGTGCGTGCCCAGGCTCACCGCCCTGCTCTCACCAGGCACCCGCTGCATTCAGGACCCCCGGCCTTTGCACACGCTGCCCCCACCGCCCACCTAGCGCACCTCCCGTCTCCTGCTTCTCTCCCTGAGAAGTCTTGCTTGTTTTAAAAATCAGCTCAGGGACTCAGGAGCCACCCGGGGCGCGCGTGGTGCCTCTCCTGACCGCCCGGCTCTGGTCCTCCCGCCTGGGACCTGAGCCCGAGGCTGCTGCAGGCCCGCACCGCATGGTCTGGGCGGGAGACGCGGGGTCTGGTCCCGCCCGCCCTGCACAGATGGGGAGGTGACTACGGACTAACGGGGCCCCAGCGGCAGACCCCCGGGGCCTCCACACTGCAGAAGGCCGCCCCAGCCAGCTGCCTGCCCTCATCTGAGACGACCCTGCCCAGGACAGCGGAGCAGGTAGTGGGGTCCTCCTTCCCGTGGAGGACGAGCCGGAAACTGAGGTTTCAGACCAGCAGGCAGAGGTGCACCGAGTCTCTTCCGGAAAATGCCTCCTGTGGGCCTCCTCCGCCCCGGCTTCCGTTTATTTACGGCGCCGCCGCGTTCTCCCGTCACCAAACACGTGGAAACGCGGGCTGGAGGTTGAAGAGGGTACTGTTTACTGACAAGGGGAATTCACGAACCAAAACAGCCTGCTGCCTCGATCGTTATAGGAGATCCGTGATAAAGGCCTTACACGCTTTGAAAGAAAAAGTGAATCAAAGGAAGCTTTTTAAGTTAAAAATATCCAGCGCTACATGTAAGAGTGAAATCAAAGGCAATCTTATAATGAATCAGCCAGCTTACATTTTTGCCACTTTATTGTGAAGTACGATTTAAATTCTGATGTAGGTCATCAGCTAAATGCTTACTTATGTGTCTCTTAGAATGGATATAATTTGAATGATAAGATCAATGAGAATAGATAATAAGTGTCTGAAACTATAAATAACAGAAGAACCGAGCATGCACATTCTATAATAACCACGTGACCACATACACCGAAAAGGAAGGCAATATGCCTGTCCCATGATGTCGTGATAGCTGACATGTATGACATAATAAATATCAGTCCTAAAGGAATGATGCTAAAGCTGAAACTCCAGTACTTTGGCCACCTCATGCGAAGAGTTGACTCATTGGAAGACTCTGATGCTGGGAGGGATTGGGGGCAGGAGGAGAAGGGGACGACAGAGGATGAGATGGCTGGATGGCATCACGGACTCAATGGACCTGAGTCTGAGTGAACTCCAGGAGTTGGTGATGGACAGGGAGGCCTGACGTGCTGCAATTCATGGGATTGCAAAGAGTCGGACATGACTGAGCGACTGAGCTGAGCTGAACTGAAAGGAAATCAGTCCTGAATATTCACTGGAAGGACTGATGCTGAAGCTCCAATACTTGGGTCACCTGATGCAAAGAACTGATTCATTTGAAAAGACCCTGATGCTGGGAAAGATTGAAGGCAGGAGAAGGGGATGACAGAGGATGAGAGGGTTGGATGGCATCATGGACTCGATGGACACGAGTTTGAGCAAGCTCCAGGAGACAGAGAAGGGCAGGGAAGCCTGGTGTGCTGCGGTCCATGAGTCTCAAAGAGTCAGACCCGACTGAGCAACTGAACAACGACATATGATGTAATATGAAAAACCTGTTTCACCAGGTATTTGAATGAGAATGACGGTGGGAATGTGAGAGGGAGGGAAGAGGCTCAGGAGGGAGCAGAGCACAGGGAGAAGGACCCAAAATGAACCTATTCCCAGAGGGAGGGAGCGTCCCGCCCCATCGCACTCCCTGGACACTTTCTGGGCTCCAGAAGGCGGTGGGCCAGGGCAAGGCGACAGGAGGCAGACAAGAACCGCCCGCCTGCTCCGGAGGGCGCCCGAGACAGAGGCGCTCGGCCCGCTCAGACCCCAGGCCTCACTTTATGAAAACGTTTCACGCCCTCCTGTGCTACCTCGAAAAGAAATAACACACTGTAGAATCTACCCCACTTAGCTTCAGAAGTCAACGCAATGCCCTGATAGTGTGAAAGGAAGATACTGGCAATGTAAATACCATGCACTTTGACACGCCAGCTCCCGGGTGTGACCTCCCCAAAGGCACAGTGAGGTCACCCCATGTCCGCATGACACGCCCCCTGCTGAGAATGGGGCAGCTGGAGGCGGGGACACAGGATGCTCAGGTGAACCTCCGGCACGGTGACCCCACTCTCGGTGGAGCTCCACACAGCACCAAGAGTGGCCTTCCCTCACTTGGGGCATGTGTGCGTTTCTGGGAGTGTTGGCAGGAACTGGAGCTATGTGACGGGCTCCCCGGTGGCTCAGTGGTGAAGAATCTGCCCGCCAGAGCAGGAGCCCCAGAAGACACAGGTCCGATCCCTGGGTCAGGAAGCTCCCCTGGAGGAGGGCACGGCAGCCCCCTGCAGTATTCTTGCCTGGGAAACCCATGGACAGAGGAGCCTGGCGGGCTGCGGTCCATGAGGCCACAGAGTCAGACCAAACTGAGCAGTCAGACAACAGCCCTGTGCCTGCTTTAGGAAAGAAGCCGGTCCACGGCCAGACACGCGGAAGCAGGGTTTCCACCCTTAGGAAAGAAGCCGGTCCGAGGCCAGACACGCAGAAGCGGGGTTTCCACCCTTAGGAAAGCCACGTGGGGGGCCCCGCTGAGCAGGTGGGACTGGCCGGGCCCTGCGGGATGTCTGTGGTCACCCACGGCCACCCCGCGTCCACACACCACCGAGCGGCTCCTCGAGGCGACACCCCACTGCAGGCAGCATGTCCGCTGACCCGGGTCGGCCTCTTCGGGAAGCTGGGGTCGGCAGAGGCAGAGCCGGGGGTGGGCTCGGGACGGGAAGGTGAGCGGAGGCGCTGAGGCCCCTCCCCCGGCCCCAGCTCCCTGGTTTCTGGGCCCCCTTGAGACACAGAGGTCATCTGTCCCCACACCTCACAGCCGACACAGAGCTTCAGCTCGTTACGTTGGCACAGGCCGCCCCTCCTGTGAAAACTCTCAACTATTTCTCAAGGTTTGCTAATAAATACCTCCAAAATGTACAAAAGAATACATTTCTGCAAGCCATCCATGCGTGTTGAACTTCAAGGTGAAATATTGACCATAGCCTTTCACTGGTCAACATTTGGTTTTCAGATCGATGCGTCTGACGCGTGTTCTCAGAAGTCAACAATGTCTTATTCCTTGAGGCCTTGTTCTGTTCTCTCCATCTGGGCGGGTTTCTCCGAATGCACCCGACACAACTCGCAGGCGAGGCCACGCTGAGAAGACCCCCCAAGCATGTGGGTGCCCATCCCCTCCCTTGGGGAGAGTCCTGCTCAGATGAAGGAAATAGAGGCCGTTTCATTTGTGTATTATTCACACCGCTTTTCATGAAAAGCAAGCCCTTGTTCTGCTCATGGTGTGCCTTTTAATGAGCCTGCAGGACACACAGGAAGCACCCAGCCGCCCCCGGGCCTGTGATGCTTTAGGCAGGAGGCCAGACTAGCAGGGAGGCTGTGCGTGCGCCCCAGTAACCAGGGAGGATGCAGGAGCTTGTGTCAGAAGCCTGCCAAGCCCTCGCATTCACCAGGTGCCTCTGGGAGCGACAGGGAGCACGGCGCCCGGTGTGGAGCAGACACACTTGAACTTGAGTGTGCACATGAACCTCCCCGGCGTCTTGTGAAAATGCAGATCCTGATGCAGGCAGCCTGGGATGGAGCCTGAGACACCGCATTTCTAACAGCCTCCCAGGGGTGCTGCTGCTGCCGGAAAAATCACACTCTCCTAGACCAAGGTACAGCCCCCCCACCAACATCAGGTGATACCGCTGCCAGACAAACGCACACACTCTCCTGGACCGAGCTAGCACCAGCCCCCATCATCTGAGATCCAGAAGTCCTTTCCTGACCCTCTTCCTGCCCCACCCAGGCTGGGAAGCGGGCCCCTCTCTCCTCGGAACCCGGCTTGTGCCCGTGTCAGCATAGTTCCCACACGGGAGGACAGTTAGCCATCTGTCAGCTCTCTCCCATGAAGCCAAGACAGGCTCCAACCTGGGAACCACGAGCTTCATCTAGGAGTCACCACTGATGACGCTTGACACCCAGATGTTTAATAAACTGTTGAGTGGAGGGATGGCGGGGTGGGTGGGTAGATGGAGGGATGGTGGGTGACGATGGAGGGATGGAGTTAAGGCCTGGGTGAGGCTCCGCCATTAAATCTGCAATTGTTGGCGGGTCTCCTTACCTTCTCATTCCCCTCCTCTATAAACTGGAGGGATGGGCTGGCTTCTGCGTCTCCTCCAATTTGATATGATCACAGGAACAGGTGAACTGTACTGACAGCATCCTTGGTGGCACTGCGCTAAGGGCCTCGGCGGATGATCTCAACTCCTCTTTACAAAAATGAGAAAGATGCGTTACTGGCCCCATTCCACAGATGAGGATATGCCAAGAAAGAGTGAGCGACTCGCTTGTGTTCACAGAGTGAGTGACCAAGCCAGTTCTCTGCCCAGACTCAAGGCCGCCCAGGGCTGGCCCGCCCCCAGAACAGTGCCCAGCCGTCAGGGCATACGGACAGGAGCAGCAAGAAGAAGGCCCTGCTCCAGGGCCACCCAGGCGCCCCTGCCCTGGAGCACGGGTGTGGGGTTCGGCTCCTCTGCCAGCTGCTCCCCTCTGCAGAGGGCCAAGCCCCAGGAGATGGGCAGGGCCAGGCTGGCAGAATGTCAGCACCGGCCCTGGAAAAGGAGGGCCCTGTTGCAGAGTCACGCAGCCGGGGGTTGGACCCAGGGTCTCAGGGAGCAGCTGAGCCACTGGAGCTCATGCTCTGAATCAGACAGGTGGGGGACCCCAGCTCTGGCAAGCATCAGCCCGTGACACACTGCATCTTCACCCGGCTCGTCATTTACGAAGCGTCAGGGATGAAGTTGCTCCCTTCCTGAGGCTGCTCTGAAGTGTGTCTGTTCATTGGCACAGGCCCTCGACTCCGGCACTGAGGCTCTCCCAGGGATTTAGAAAACAAAGGCGGTACTTAGAAAAGGTGAAGAGCTACGTCCCCGAGACCCAGCAACTGGTGTAGCTTTAGACCAGAGAAACTTGCTTGTACGTGCAGAGCCGCTCACTACCATACTGCAGACGCTGGGGAAAGTTGGCACCACCTCTACGTCCAGCAATTAGCCAGCCGAGAGACAAGCTGCGGCCCATTTGTTTGAAGTAAAACAAGACCAGTGAGACGAACGAGCTAAAGCTACCTGCTGCCGCCACACGGGAGTCTCTGAGACAGGATGCTGGGCGGCACCAAGAAGCACAAACGTATGGGAGCTCTGCGTGCGCCATCTTCCCGCATGCCCGTCAGCACTGCCTCTGGTCCTGGAAACGCCCGACTCAGGGTAGCGGCTGCCTCTAGGGAAGGGGGGCAGAGAGGCAGAGGGGGCACCCACCGCAGTTCGCTTTTTGCGGTTGGTGGCGGGCACACGCGTTTGTAGCGTGGCGTCCCTTCTGTAATCTGCCCCAGATACTTCACCATGAAATGCTAAGAGTGGCTTGCAAGAGAGGACCTAATTCTAATTCACACTCCAGACATTAAGGATCAATTATTTCCCATGAATCTACCACTGTTTGCTTCACACGCTTACCTTCCCGACAACATCATCTGGGGCAGCCCTCCCGCAGGCCCAGAAGTTACCCACCACCTTGGGTCTGCCACCACCGCCTGCTCTGAGCATGTCTGTCCCCCTAACGGAGCACGTGGGCCCTGCAGGAGCCGGGTCACTTGTGCTCCGGAGAGCCATGAGGCTCACTGACGCATCAGAGGCAGTCATCCCCAGGCGTTCTGGCGAGTGAGTATGCACGCTGCCCTTCAGCCGGCAGGGTCTCGAAGCAGCGGCCACGAGCTGGCAGCACAGGCTCTGGAGAGATGGGCAGGGCAGGAGGGCACCACCCTGCTGACCAGCCTCAGGCCTTGCCCGAGGAGACCACCTAACCTGCCGGCCCCTGGGGCCCCCACCTGCCAGAACGATACAAGGACTCTCGACAGCAAACCATCCCTCAGCAGCTGTGCTCGGGTCCAAAACGACATCACCAAAGCACCGGGCCCCTCGCAAGGCAGACGCTGAGTGACTGCCACGCTCACCCCCAGGGCTCCAGCGGGGTGCATCCTCCGTTTCTTCATCTATAATCCTGTGTGTACACATGTGCTGCACACAGCACACGTACACCTAAGCGTGTGCACACGCCCTTGCTAACAGGTGTGTTTGCTCGTGTGCGTGTGTGTACATGCGTGCTGGGCACAGCACACATACACCCAAGCATGTGCTATGTCCATGTTAACATGTGTGAATACTCATGTGCATGTGTGTGTACACATACCCCTAAGCGTGTGCACATTTCTGTGCTAACGTGTGTATACTCGTGCACATGTGTACACACGTGCTGTGCAGGGCACATATCCACACAGATACATGAACACACATGTGCAGACACATACATTCCCCTCTCAAACTGTTCTCTCAAGAGGTTACCAAGGTCTCGTGGATGTGATTAACCTGTTTTGAACACTGAGCACTTGCTCTCGAGATCACGTCAGACCTTTCACTGAACCCTGACTGTGGTTCACAGCCAACGGTTCCAGTTGCTCTAAGGACACTTGGCCCGCAGAGGGCCTGGCCTCCGAGGGTCTCGCCGAAGCACTGCGCCGGCCGACCTGGCTCTTCCTAAGGCCAGGGGGCCGTGGGGACCGCGGTCTCCTGCGTCCACCCAGACGGGGAGGTGGTTCCGAGGCTGCGGCCCCAGGCACAGGCGGGCTTATTTCCGTTGGCCATCTTCCCAAGCTCCCTGTCCAGTCGGCAGTGAGGCTCCAGACACCGTGTGGAGAGCAGGCCTCCATGCGAGGACCACTGACAACAGACCTGGGGCTGGTCCTGGGGCCCCCGCTCCCCAGGGCCCCGACACGCCGTGAATCTGCCCTGCAGACGTGGCGCTAGGGGCTCCCTGGCTCCTTTGGGGGTTTTGAGCTTTCTTTGAGTTGTAAGTCAAAGATCGTGGCCAGATTGTGGTGGAGTCCTCAGCCCGTCCGCAGGGCGCTGGGCTGAAGAGTCCAGGAAGGAGCCAGAAACGAGCATCCCCTTCTGGGATCCTCCGATGAATGTCCACAAACTGGCCAAAGCCAACTCTCAAAAAAAAAAAAGAAAAGGAACGCATACCTCACCACTGCCCTCCCAGCCCCAGGATGTAGAGCAGCTGCTGTTGTTTTGGGAAAAAATTAAAATTCCTGCCACAGCCCAGGGCCTGTCTGACCCACTCCCACCCCACGCCAACACCTCCTGTCCTGCTGGGCGGCCCGGCACCCGATTCCCCAAGAGTAGACACGTCAGCTTCCATGAGGAGGGGCCCGTGCCTGCTCACCGCATGGACACACGGCATCCACCCGCAGTGACCCACTGCCAGAGCCTGGGGACCCCGGGGGGACCGGTGTGGCCGGTGGAGGTGGAGGCCCGGCGCCCAGCACGGACCAGGGCCCGCACGGCCAGCCGGAAGCCGCGGGCTCCCCGGGCAGCTGAGAGGGTCAACAGTCAATCAGGCAGCGCTTGATAAAGTACATTTAATTACAAGGGTGCTCAGGTATTTGGATCACTTGATATAGTCTTCTAAATTGGATGTTGTTTCAGTTATTGGAAATTAGAATCAAATGAATAAATATGCTGTTATTTAAAAGTTACATTTTTCAGGGAGAAAAAAAAAAAGTAAGGATTGGATTCAGTACCTTAAGCCTCAGGCACCAACGGTGACGTGTGCTTTCTCAGGGACCCACATGTGACAACCCAAGGCCTCCGGCCCTGTGGGTGGCTTGGCTGTTTCAGAAACTGGCCAACCAGTACTGCTGGACATTCATGTGGATCTGTTTCAGCCGCACCGAGGGGGCTTGAGGAGGCTTCTGACCTGTGTGTATCTCCCCCAAATATTTTTCTGCTCGCTCTGATTTGGCCAGCCTCACCCGCGTGTTCGTTAAATGCCCGTCGTTTCTGTGCCTGAGTCTCTGCCAGCAAATCCTTAAGTGAGCTCAGGCTCCGAGAGAAATAGACTTGCTTTGCTTCCCACTGTCCAGTTCACGGACTAGAAACTCAGGTAATCAGTTCCATTTGGGGGAAGAGTACTGAGATAGTCCCTCTTTTTTTTTTTTTTTGGCTACTTTTGTTCATTTTTGGCTACATTTTACACAACAATTTAGAAGCCACTGGGCCACTTCCCACATCCACTGGATCCCTGGCTTGGGAGTGAGGAGGATCTGAGAGCCCAGAATAGTCCATATTTTAATACAAAAGCTCACAGCGCCGCCCATTCTGGGCCTCTACAAGGCCTGATCAGCCAAAGTTTACTGCGTGTCCTCAAATTGTTTATCTTGCAGTATTTTATTTAAAAATGAGAATTAATTTTTTTAAGTTAAGCCTGTAGGCTCCTCCCAGCTCTGTTCTGTCTACGTTAGGACCCATGGGATTCCCCAGGCAAGAATACTGGAGAGGGCTGCCATTTTCTTCTCTAGGGGATCGTGCCGACCCAGGGATCGAAGCCATGCCTCCCGCATTGGCAGGCGGACTCTTTACCACTGAGCCACCTGGGAAGCCCAACAAACTCAAGCACTGTTTACATAGTTGGAAATACAGTGTAAATCCTATATAAATAGTTGCCCAGTGTCACCAGCAAAGCCCATTAACAATTCCTGGGAAGTAAAAACAGAGGGTTCGGTGGGTAAAGAATCCGCCTACAACGCAGGAGACACAGGAGACTCGGGTTTGTCTCGTGCGTGGCAGGGTGTTCAGCGAGGCTGCGGGGGCACTGTCCCAGTTGGCTGTGTCCCGGGGCAGTGGCCTGGAGCTGAGTGCCCCCGAAGGAGGGCCCCGCGAGGCCCCTTGAGCTTAAAGCACAGGCTCAGAGCCTCCGGAAGCCCCTGCAGGGCTGGTGGGAACGAGGGCGGCCGTGGGGCCTCTCCCGGGAACTCTGGCCCTTTCTAGGAAGGTGAGAGCACTTCCCGTGTGACTCCCAAGAACAAACGCCCACGACCACCTGCACGCATGAAACTCGAACACTGAAAACGATCCAGGTGCCCTTCAGCAGGGGTGTGGACAAGCAGACCTCAGTGCGTCGGGGAATAACACTGTCCGTGGCCAGAGAGCCCCCCCGTCAAGGGACAGGGCAACCTGGACGAAGCTCAGAGGCGACCCCCTGAGAGACACAGCCCCAGAGGTTACTGGGCAAGCCAACTTATTTCAGATTCTTCAAAACCACCAATGATGGAAAAAAGCCCGGAGGGTCCCAGGGTCAGGGCCGATGTGGGAGGGTGACCACAGGTCTCGGTTTCCCTGGCACCTTTCCAGTTTAGCGCCAAACGTTCCACATGCCGGAAATGCCGGGGCAGTTGGTTGCCATGGGTGTGAATGCCGAGGCCAGCCTCGAGGACCCTGGGGGAGGCGAAGCAGTCCTCCGCCCTGGCTTTGCTGGCAGTAGTCACCTGCATCCACACCTGTGTTAGGACTCATGATGATTTTTAAAACAAAAGGACACAAAAAGGCTCAGAGAGCACCTCCTCCAGGGTGGGTGGGGTCTCCGGGTCTTCGTGGTTCCCGGGAGGGTGGGCAGAAGAAGAGAAGGAATGACAGGCTCACTGTGTGACCCCCGCCTGCCCCTGAACCCCCGTGCTCCTCAGGCGACCCCCAGACCAGCAGACCTTACGCATCCACCATTCACACCTCAGATCCCCAAAGCTTCCATCAGTCGGAGGCTGGAACCCCTCCACAGGCAGCAGCCCTGTGTGTGGGTGCTCACAGAGGCCCCTGAGCTCAGCCTCCTCGTGTTCTCTTCCACGGGGGCCCAGTGCAGGGAGAGGTGGCCTGCTCACTCAGGGTCACGCAGGGAGGCTCGGCCTTCCTTAACTCGCCTGAGAGGCGCGCACTTTGTAACACATTTCTCAGCAGCTGCAGAGGTAGCAGAGGTCATGCGGGCTGAGAGATGAGCGAGGAGGTGTCCTTTCGTTCCGTGTTCAGAAACCCAGGCTGGTCCCTCAGAGGCTGGTTTGGGAGAGGGTGAGGGCTTTCTGACCCCTGACCCCGTCCTCTCCTGCCCAGAAGTGAGCCTCTGCCGGCGTAGAACTGCAGCTGAGATGCTGTATGCGGCGCCCACAGACAGCAAAGGGAAGTCTGCTCGTGGAATCTGGTGCTGTGAAGAGGCTGAGAGAGTGAGCCTGCAGCAGGCAGCCCCAGGCCCCTTGGACCTGAGCACAAACCAGGACGTGGTGTGGAGGGTGTGGTGATCACCATCATCACGACCATCACCATCATCGTCATCACCACCATTATCATCACCACCATCATCACCACCACCATCACCATTACCACCATCACCACCATCACCATTACCACCATCATCACCACCATTATCACCACCATCACCACCACCATCATCACCATCACCATCACCACCACCATAATCATCACCTCCATCACCATTACCACCATCATCACCACCATCACCACCACCATAATCATCACCACCATCACCATCACCACCATCATCACCACCATCACGATCACCATCACCACCATCACCACCACCATCATCACCACCATCACCACCACCATAATCATCACCACCATCACCACCACCATAATCATCACCACCATCATCACCACCATAATCATCACCACCATCATCACCACCATCACCACCACAATAATCATCACCACCATCATCACCACCATCATCACCACCATAATCATCACCACCATCATCACCACCATCACGATCACCATCACCACCATCATCACCACCATCACCACCACCATAATCATCACCACCATCACCATCACCACCACCATCACCACCATCACCATCATCACCACCATAATCATCACCAGCATCACCACCACCATCACCACCATCACCATCACCATCACCACCACCATAATCATCACCTCCATCACCACCACCACCATCACCATTACTACCATCATCACCACCATCACCACCACCATAATCATTACCACCATCACCATCACCACCACCATCACCACCATCACCACCATCACCACCACCATCACCACCACCATAATCACCACCATCACCATCACCACCACCACCACCACCACCATCACCACCACCATCACCATCACCATAATCATCACCACCATCACCATCACCACCATCACCACCATCACCACCACCATAATCATCATCATCACCACCATAATCATCACCACCATCACCATCACCACCACCATAATCATCACCACCATCACCACCACCATCACCACCATCACCATTACCACCATCATCACCACCATTATCACCACCATCACCACCATCATCATCACCATCATCATCACCATCACCACCATCATCACCACCATAATCATCACCACCATCACCATCACCATAATCATCACCACCATCACCACCACCACCATCACAATCACCACCACCATCACCACCATCATCACCACCATCACCACCACCATAATCATCACCACCATCACCATCACCATCACCACCATCACCATCACCACCACCATAATCATCACCACCATCACCATTACCACCATCATCACCACCATCATCATCACCACCACCACCATCATCATCACCATTATCATCACCATCACCACCATCATCACCACCATAATCATCACCACCATCACCATCACCACCATCATCACCACCACCATCACCACCACCACCATCACCATCACCACCATCATCACCACCATAATCATCACCACCATCACCATCATCATCACCACCACCATCACCACCACCACCATCACCATCACCACCATCATCACCACCATAATCATCACCACCATCACCATCATCATCACCATAATCATCACCACCACCATCATCACCACCAAAATCATCACCACCATCACCATCACCACCACCATAATCATCACCACCATCATCATTACCACCATCATCACCACCATCATCACCACCACTACCATCACCACCATCATCACCACCACCATCATCACCACCACCACCATCACCACCATCATCATCACCACCATCACCACCACCATCACCATCACCACCATCATCACCACCACCACCATCACCACCATCATCACCACCATCACCATCACCATCATCACCACCATCACGATCACCATCACCACCATCATCACCACCATCACCATTACCACCATCATCACCACCATCATCACCACCACTACCATCACCACCATCATCACCACCACCATCATCACCACCACCACCATCACCACCATCATCATCACCACCATCACCACCACCATCACCACCATCATCACCACCACCACCATCACCACCATCATCACCACCATCACCATCACCATCATCACCACCATCACGATCACCATCACCACCATCATCACCACCATCACCATTACCACCATCATCACCACCATCACCACCACCATAACCATCACCACCACCATCACCATCATCACCACCACCATCAGTCACCATTACCATCATCCTCATCCATGCACAAGGTGCTTTCTGAAAGAGTCGCAAAAGGCTTTCTCTCCATAGATCTCCACTCAAATGCTTGGGAACCAGAAGGTGTTGCTCCTTTCATTTTTGGCTTTTTCAGGGTGAGGGCTGAACCAGCCTTGACTCCCTGAGTTCTCACTCTAAACTCCTCTTGCTCTCAGCCTCCTGCTTGCAGGTGATGGTAACACATGGCACCTTTGTCTTGCAGAGGCAGAATCTGGAAAGCTCACAGAGGATTTGGGTGGAGACAGGAGTAAGGGAGCTGCAAGGTTCCAGCACCTGCCACAGTTGGACTTGAGCCCAGTTGCTCAGAAGCAACCACATAACCATCTTCTTATACAGCTTCTCTGAGGGGAGGGGAAGGAGAGTCTCCAAGGCCTACACCCCACATCAGGGAGAAGCCAGGGGGCCCCAGGAGCTTGTTGGGGATTGGAATACCTCCAGAGAGCCCTGCATCCTCAGGACTGGGTGCTCACCACTGGGTGCTGGTGATGGTGGTTATGAGGGTGGTAATGATGGTGATGGTGATGAGGAGGGTGGTGATGATGGTGATGGTGGTGGTGATGGTGGTGATATTGGTGATGATGGTGGTAGTGATGGTGATGATGGTGATGGTGATCGTGGTGGTAATGGTGATGATGAGGGTGGTGGTGATGATGGTGGTGGTGGTGATCGTGATGATGATGGTGGTGATGGTGATGATGGTGGTAGTGATGATGGTGGTGATGATGGTGTAATGGTGGTGGTGATGGTGGTGGTGGTGGTTATGATGGTGGTGGTGATGGTGGTGGTGGTTATGATGGTGGTGGTGATGGTGGTGGTGATGGTGATGGTGGTGGTGATGCTGATGGTGGTGATGATGGTGGCGGTGGTGGTGATGGTGGTGGTAATGGTGATGATGAGGGTGGTGGTGATGATGGTGATGGTGGTAGTGATGGTGGTACTGATCATGATGGTGGTGGTGATGATGGTGATTCTTGTGGTAATGGTGATGATGAGGGTGGTGGTGATGATGGTGATGGTGGTGATGATGGTGGCGGTGGTGATGATGGTGGTGGTAATGGTGATGATGAGGGTGGTGGTGATGATGGTGATGGTGGTGATGGTGGTGGTGATGGTGATGGTGGTGGTGATGATGGTGATGGTGGTGATGATGGTGATGATGGTGGTAGTGATGGTGGTGGTGATGATGCTGATGGTTGTGGTTATGATGGTGGTGGTGATGGTGGTGGTAATGGTGATGATGAGGGTGGTGGTGATGATGGTGATGGTGGTAGTGATGGTGGTGGTGATCATGATGATGGTGGTGATGATGGTGATGGTGGTTATGATGGTGATGATGGTGGTAGTGATGGTGGTGGTGATGATGGTGATGGTTGTGGTTATGATGGTGGTGGTGATGGTGGCGGTGGTGGTGATTCTGGTGGTAATGGTGATGATGAGGGTGGTGGTGATGATGGTGGCGGTGGTGGTGATGGTGGTGGTGATGGTGATGATGAGGGTGGTGGTGATGATGAGGGTGGTGGTGATGATGGTGATGGTGGTGGTGGTGGTGGCGGTGGTGGTGATGGTGGTGGTGGTGGTGATGATGGTGGCGGTGGTGGTGATGGTGGTGGTGGTGGTGATGATGAGGGTGGTGGTGATGATGAGGGTGGTGGTGATGATGGTGATGGTGGTGATGATGGTGGCGGTGGTGGTGATGGTGGTGGTAATAGTGATGATGAGGGTGGCAGTGATGATGAGGGTGGCGGTGATGATGAGGGTGGTGGTGATGATGGTGATGGTGGTGATGATGGTGGTGGTTGTGGTTACGATGGTGGTGATGATGGTGATGGTGGTGATGATGGTGGTGGTGGTGGTGATGGTGGTGGTGGTGGTGATGATGAGGGTGGTGGTGATGATGAGGGTGGTGGTGATGATGGTGATGGTGGTGATGATGGTGGCGGTGGTGGTGATGGTGGTGGTAATAGTGATGATGAGGGTGGCAGTGATGATGAGGGTGGCGGTGATGATGAGGGTGGTGGTGATGATGAGGGTGGTGGTGATGATGGTGATGGTGGTGATGATGGTGGCGGTGGTGGTGATGGTGGTGGTAATAGTGATGATGAGGGTGGCAGTGATGATGAGGGTGGCGGTGATGATGAGGGTGGTGGTGATGATGGTGATGGTGGTGATGATGGTGGCGGTGGTGGTGATGATGGTGATGGTGGTGGTGATGGTGGTGGCGGTGATGATGAGGGTGGCGGTGATGATGGTGGTGGTGGTGATGATGGTGGCGGTGGTGGTGATGGTGGTGGTAATGGTGATGATGAGGGTGGTGGTGATGATGAGGGTGGTGGTGATGATGGTGATGGTGGTGATGATGAGGGTGGCGGTGATGATGAGGGTGGTGGTGATGATGGTGATGGTGGTGATGATGGTGGCGGTGGTGGTGATGGTGGTGGTAATAGTGATGATGAGGGTGGCAGTGATGATGAGGGTGGCGGTGATGATGAGGGTGGTGGTGATGATGAGGGTGGTGGTGATGATGGTGATGGTGGTGATGATGGTGGCGGTGGTGGTGATGGTGGTGGTAATAGTGATGATGAGGGTGGCAGTGATGATGAGGGTGGCGGTGATGATGAGGGTGGTGGTGATGATGGTGATGGTGGTGATGATGGTGGTGGTGGTGATGATGGTGATGGTGGTGGTGATGGTGGTGGCGGTGATGATGAGGGTGGCGGTGATGATGGTGGTGGTGGTGATGATGGTGGCGGTGGTGGTGATGGTGGTGGTAATGGTGATGATGAGGGTGGTGGTGATGATGAGGGTGGTGATGATGAGGGTGGTGGTGATGATGAGGGTGGTGGTGATGATGGTGATGGTGGTGATGATGAGGGTGGTGGTGATAATGAGGGCGGTGGTGATGATGAGGGTGGTGGTGATGATGAGGGTGGCAGTGATGGTGCTAATGTTAATATGAGAGGAAGCAGAGAGAGGAGGAGGAGGAGACGGGGAGGAGGAGGAGGAGAGAGAAGACGAATCCTGCAGCCCAGAGGAGACGTGATCACTCTGAGCTCAGAGGCTGGCCCACTGGATAATGTCTCTGAAACGTTTCACAGCCCCCAAGTCTCAGTTTCCCAGGTTTGAGATGGAAACATGCCCGAAGGCTGGCGATCGCATAAGACAGGTCCACCGCTCACTCCCCCTGCGCGTGCAACAGATTTCAGTTCTAGGGCAGGGCCAGCACCTGGGTGGGCCATGCTGTGGGCAACCTCACTGGGCCTAGGGAATCTGTTTCCAAACTATCCGTTTACACACAGTAGCCTTCCCCAAGGGCCCTACAGGAGAATCACAACATCCACTCGGTTTGGTTTGGACGGAGAACCAAGCCTGTGGTCGTCACACCCCAACCAGAGCCCAAGTTTCCTCTTGGGCAGAGAGAGACTTGTCCGTTTTACCCTGTGACTTATATTCTCCCCAGGGTCATAACTGGCATCTCTTCTAATAAGAAAAGATCCATCTACCAGCAGTTTCAGTTTAGAAATGGAAGCTACAGTTCAGCTGAGAAAACCATCCTTCCCCGTTGATTTGCGGCCCCCAGGCCTTCCTGCCGGGATCACTGGGGTGAGCAGACCCGAAGCTCCCCTCTCAAGGTGGGACCATCACAGCCCGCACAAGGCCAGCTGTGCAAAGCCACCAGCTGTAATTGCTGAGAACCGGAAGGCTGGCTTTTATTACTTAGGGCATTTGAATTTCTGACAGTGAAGCTGCATTAACGAAGGGCGTCTTTTTTTGCATTGAATTTACACCTAATGTGATTCCATTTTGCATTCTTTACATATGCAGATGAGGTTGCTAGAACGCTCCTGATGCAAAAACTGTTTTTGCTAAATCATATCAAAATGTTTCATGGGTCTCACCAAAAAGTGTTGATATATGGAAATTGCTCTTTTTCAAAAACTGTCTTTAAAACCCAAATGGTATATTTTGAATTTCTTTTCTCTACACCACACCCTCCCCGGTATTTGTGGAGAATTAGAGAAAATAATAATATATTAATGCCACATTGCCACGGCATGGGAGCAGGGGCAACCAGAATAATGCTCATTTTAGCCATTGCTGAGACAGAGGGAGGTAGTTCAGGGCTCAGGTGTTTTCCGAGGCAGGTAGAAGAGTGAGAGTTAATGTTAGAAGGTCAGAAAGTGTCCTGTGTCCCTTCTGAGTAAGGGAACAACAGAGTCACACACTGAACGGTTACTTATACGAGGGGTGTGTTTCCTACGTACTAAAGCTGGTTGGTCTCATCTGGGCTTAGGTCATGCACCGTTTTAAAAGGGATGAAGGCAGCGCCCTGTCCCTCTAGGAACTGCAGCCCGTAGCTGCTCTGGGCTGAACAGTGACTGCGACAGGGACAGGAGCCTGGGGCACTGTCCATTTTCACATGCCAGCTTTCCAAACTCCTTAGGCAAGCTGAAAACCACAGCACACGCCACTGCGCCATGAGAATGGACTGTTGCAGGCCTCATGCGAGGAACAGTTAACGTGAACGTGAGCACAATCGCACAGGTTAAAGTATCGAGAAGGAGGGGAAGCACAGTAGCCAGGTGTCAGAGACGTGCTCGGAGCGTCCCCCCAGAGCAAGGTGCAGGGCAGACAACGCGCTCGGAGAGCCGGCGGCCTCGGGCGGTTAGCCGAGTCAGAGGGGCCCAGAGAGCCGAAGGAGGGCGAATAACGAACGGCGGAGGAGGTTTATAAACAAAAAGACTCACAGAAGCAAGGGCTCTCTCCAGCTGACAAGACTCTTTCAAGTCGGGGCATACATCTATCTGCCTGAAATGGAGGGAAAGTGTAAACACGCCATGCAAAGGTGCCGGCTGCAGCTGACCAGTCACTCGGCACACTCAGCCAGCGCCGTGTAAAATCCATCACAGGGCGTGGGCAAATGCACACGGTCCTTCCTTCCAGAGCGAATCTGCACGCTTCCTGCCCTGGGATATTCCTGAGGTTTAAGGCTGGACACTTTGAGAAAAGCATACACGGGAGGTGAACAGAGAAACACCCAAAGTCCCAACAGCCTTTCTCCAGGTGACTTGTAACTTTTTTTAAGTAGATAATACTAACTAGCCTGGCTTCCACAAAATGCCAGCATTCTAACACAGCCTCAGCGAATCAGCCAGCCTTCATGACGCCGAGGACTCACCTCACTCCGATGACCCCTGAAAATAGGTTTTTCTTGGGTTTTTTTGGGGGGGCCTCCTTGTGGGGTAGGTAAGGGGCCTGCTGAGGAGCTCAGGCTTGGAAACTATTTAGTGATGCTGCCTGAAGGGTCCATTTCCCTGTTCAATCATCTTCCCCTAATAGAATAACATACCTTGATTTTTCATCAACGTTAAGTGTGTTTTTTAATATATGTAATGGTGTTTGGATGACATTTATTTAATAGATTCGAATTGTCCCAGCATGTCTCTGCTATTGATTTGGCACTCCTCAACGGGACTGAACATACTGTGGGCCTGCCCCGGGTTACCCTGAGTTGGAGAGTTTACACCAAATCTTGCTCCCTGAATCTATACGTATCTCCAAGGGCAGGAGGGGGGAAAAAACACCTAAAGAACACTGGAAATGTTCTTCTGCTTCCATGTGTATCTGGCAGCCACAATTCTAACATGTATTATTGTCTGCGATTTATTGCTTTCGCTCTTTCATTAATAATTTAATGTTTGCGAAAAAAGAAGCTCTTCAAAGCACACAAAAAAATCCATTCAAAGCTATATAAACTTTTTTTTTTTTTGGGTCAGAGTTAAACGTCTTTGTATGTTGAAATGCCAGTTCTGCTGCACAGACTTAATTAAAGCTACTGGATTTGGAGAAAAGGAAGTTTAGTTGGCGCGCTAACCTCTGCCTGCTCTGTCAGTTTGAACAGAGCTGAAAATTACCTCCTAATGGCTGAGAATATGTGTACGCAGTGTCATATTTTGAACCTAATCGCGCTGTGCTCCCCACAGACACAGACGTGTTTATTTATACAGATTTAATCAGCGACAAGGGCCCCTCTCCGTGGAGCTTGGTTAGATGGCTTGAAGGCAAAGTGTTATTGCAGCATTTCTAAACTCACAACTTAGAGCCCAAACTGTCCCAGAACCCCAGGCATTCGGAAATTGCCATTTTGACTTAATTATCAGGCATTTGCTTTTTGAAACAAATTATTCAGGATATTGTGATAAACAGATACAAAGCAATTTTTCCTCTGCCAAAGGAACCTACAGGGACGAAGTCAGAAATTGCATTCATTACGGTGGGGCCCCAAAGAGGGTGAGTGCTGAGACCCAAGGTCAGCTCTCAGGGACTCACACACCACCTCCCGCGGCTTCTAGACCCGTGTTGTGGGAAGAATTCACACTTAAAAGGACAGGGCCCCGAGAGAAGCAAGAGGCTCTGAAGCTGCACATGAGCTGGCCGGCCAGGGCACCTGAGCCTTCCCGGCTCCCAGCGCCCTGGCCCTACACGGGAAGGGGCGTCCCTGTCCCGTCTGATCCCACCATCTGGCCTTGGATGTGGAAGGCTCACTCAAAATTCTGCTCCCAATGACTGTTCTCTTGGGCAGAATCTACATAACCTGCTGTCAGGGACTGTCAGACGAATGTTTGACTTTGTACACCCCATGACCGAACCCCAGAAGGGAAGGAAGGAAAAGAAACTGTACTTGGATGAGAAAGTGCTGAGGAAGGCAAAAATCAGATATTCGTGTGAGCTCGTAGACGCAAAATGCTGAATGTGACCTCCAAGGAATGTCTGAGGTGACTTATCTTTGCATTCACACCGCACCCCCGCCCCAGCCTGGACTTACAGACACAGGTTCTAACTGCTGACTCAGAGAGTGGTGGAGAAAGGGAAGAAGTTTGCCTGGCATTTTGAAAACGTGTGCGTTGTTTTAGTTGCAGGATTGACGGTGGGTGTGGAGCCAAGTGAGGAGGAAGGCAGGGAGCATGTGGCAACAGCAAATTCCTGTAAAATTATACTCTTCGGTACTAAACTCTTTTACACGATTTTTAAAAACCAATTTCAACTGTCATTCTTAGCAGGGGCATTTATATGAATAAACGAATTTACTATTTCTCCTTAAGCAATACCCAACTGTAAACCACCCCCATCTTTGCACATTTGACTGATGACAAAGCACGCCCAGCATCTGCAGTCTGCTTGTGTTCCACAGAATCCCCTCTCTTATCCTAATAAAACCACTTTAAACAGGGAACAGCAAATGTGCTTTCTTTGAACTCAAATTATTTAAAACAAGTTCTCATATTGCTTTTTGGAAACTTACACAGGACAAGTTTTTAAATCCCTTTTTTTTTCTTACTTCCAATGACTCAGTGTTTAAAATTTTAGTTCTGCCATTAGATTTAAAGATCACTTCATTCTCTTAAAGGTAGCGTGCTATTTTGCCTCGTTATAATAAACACCAATGTTTTTACAACCGCAACAGTTCCGCGCACATTAGCATATTTTGGCTGAGGTATTGTTTTACTGTGACCTGTATAATAAGTGTCACATTAGCAAGACAACAAATCAAACGTTTGTTAATTTCCCTCGCTTTCCCACACAGCTGGTGGTGTTACCGTGTCACCAGATTTTAATTAATATGATAAGTAACACTTGCAAGACAACAGCCGGATTTTTTTCCCCTCTGTGTGCGTGAGGGGCTGTAAACCTCGTGTGTGTGTGTGTGTGTGTGTGTACGTGTGCGCCTGCACACACGTGTGTGCAGATGGTAGAAAGCAGGAGGAAGCTAAGATATTCACAAGGGCCTTTTGCAACAAATTAATCACCAAAAACATTCACAGCCACACACAAAGCCATTTCCAATCTAACTTTCATAACACTATCTTCTTTTGCTCTTCCGGATCAAAGATCGCCATGCACCAATGCAGAATAAAAATCAGAGAAACAGATAAGAAAATGTGCTAATTTTCATACCTGGGGTAGTTGTGTGTTTAAGGTTTTAGCAGTTAAGAGAGATGCAATACTGCTGTCTTCGGAGAGGTTTAATTTTAATCTCTCCAGCTTCCACGTGAATAGTAACAAATACACGTCTGACTTACACAGGGACCATTGTGTGCTCCGTGTGCGAAGCGCTGCTCGGGCTGTTCTTGGGTAAGGGGAGAGTGCCATCTGTTTGCAAAAGCTAGAAACGCAGCTGAGCTCGGAAGGGAGAGATCCTTCCACCGCCAGTCCCAGCCCTGGAGCCTCCGGCACGGCTAACAACAGACCCAAAAGTGGGTCGGTCCAACAGGGGAGGAACAACCTCGGCACGAAAATACATAAAAGAAAATGCATTCCCGGCACGTGCACCCAGTAAAATATTTTACAAAATTAGTGCCGAGGCATTTAAAACTGTTTCTATACATTTTTTAGTAAAAAGAGGAGCAGTATCCAGTCCCAAAAAAAATGTGTAATATAAAACACCACCTAAGGATGAATGCATTTTACCCTTAGATATTTTAAAAATTATTTAATACTTTTTAAGTAACACAGTAGAAATTAATTCTATAACAAAACACTAACAGTGGAAACCCTTAAATGGTTGCTGGAGGAAAATGCCAGTAAGAAAAGTGGTGTTCAAAATTAGAACTGTCTCTAATGCTTTCTGATTTTGAATTTTCCGAAGAGAAAGGAAACCTCTTCCTCCCGGGAATGGAAGGCAGAAAGCCCGTTTATGGAGCTGAAATTCTTCCAAATCTCCTTATTGTTTATTTAACTTAACATTTTTTCCCTTCTGTCACAAAATACAGGTTTCCCCTGATGAATCCCATACTCTAATAGGCCACCTACACAAGATAAAGCCCCAGAAGCAGGATGGCACCGACATCCCTGAAAAGACGGTTTCTCTGTAAGTAGGATTAAGCCCAGAGCAATTTCCACACGCGGCGGCCGTGTGCTGAGAGGGAAGACCGGCAGACCCGATCGCCGGTCCTGCCAGTATCGTGCCCCCGCCCGAAGCTGCCCGGCAGGACGGGGGTGCCAGGAAGCCAGCTCGGTTGCTTTCAACCAGGCGTGTAAACACAAGCTCGACTTGAGGTCAACTCGTAATCTCCAGTAACGGTTCTGAAAGAGACGTGAAAGCATGTTTCCAGCCTCCTCTGCTGGTCTGCTCAGCAGCCCTGTGGGCCAGTGTGCAGAGAGGGTCGGAGGAAAACGCCCACCGGCTCGTCAGAAGCCGACCCTGGGAAAATTCACCTGGGCATTCAGTCAGCGAGAAGAAGGCCCCGAGGGGCTCCCGCTTGGTGGGTGCAGAGCTGCCCGTGCTGGGGGGCAGAGAGCCAGCCCACCTGTCCCCGCTCCATCCACACCGCAAGCCTGGCGCCCTCCTCCCGGCCTCTGCCCCAGGGCGGGGGGGCTGCCTTCCTGAGAGACGTTGTCGGGAGGGCCTCTTTTCTAGGGAGAAGAGCTGGGGAGCTGAAGACAGATGGACCCTGACCGGGCCAGTCCCCGGGCCAGTGTGTGCTGTACCATCCAGACGCCCACAGGGCCCACAGCCCTCAGGAGGGCTTGGTCCACCCCCAGCTCAGCAAGGGCGAGACCCCCGGACTCCCCGGGACGCATCTCCCACCCTGGCTTCCTCTCCACTGCGTCAGCAGAACGAGGACCTGGCTCTTTCCTGCCTTCACCTTGCATCTCAGCCAAGGAAGGGAGTTTAGGGGCAGACGGAGCAGGGAGGGCTTCCAGGGGTCAGGTCATGCTCGCCCCCCCAAGGGAAATACTAGCCCAGCGAGCCCCTAAAACAACTGGGGCATGCCCACAGAGCAAGGACTCTGCGTGGCCAGCGCCCTGACCCGAAGGAGACAGGGAGCTGAAGCTGGGGTGCCTGCAAGTCATTCCGCTGCGACAACCCAGCAGCTCAAGCTTCAAGGGGAAGCAGCTGAGAGCCTGAGTCAGGTTTCC
Organism: Budorcas taxicolor; assembly: GCF_023091745.1. Classification (NCBI taxonomy): domain Eukaryota; kingdom Metazoa; phylum Chordata; class Mammalia; order Artiodactyla; family Bovidae; genus Budorcas; species Budorcas taxicolor. Next base: position 85,860,640 of record NC_068921.1, on the reverse strand, counting down.
AAATTTAACACCCGGAAGACACACGTTTTATTCTGACCGAGCAGGGGCAGACAAGAGCTGTTGTGGGCAGTGAGCTTAGCTAGGAGCATCAGAGCAGGTGATGCAGGAAAAGGGCAGGGACCAGGGGGGAGCGGGGAGGGAGGGGTGAGGAAAGGGGGTAGAGGAAGGGGCAGAAAGGAGAAGAGGGAGGGAGGGGGTCTTCCGGAAAAGGATTTGGTGATCAAAGCACGATCCACCCCAAAATCACACACACACTGCAGGATACCACTAGCTCCTACAAGATCAGGATCTTGACGTGAGCCTCGGAGATTACAGGTCAGGCTGTCCCGCCCCTGTCCCAGGAGCTCAGGGCAAGGCTGGAGAGACAGGGATCAACGTTGCCTCCAGGGACAGGAGACGGCACACCCTAATTTCAGATTAAATGCAGAACCCCGGCAGTCACAAGACACACCTTGAGTACCACCAGGAAGAATGCAGGCAGGTGTCACGACGACGTAAACCGTCGGATGCGGGGAATGTCTGTTTGGGATAAATGAAGTGTAAGGGAGATGGCCTTGCCCTGCTTCTGACATGTTATGGAGATTGGAGAGAGTCCAAAGAAAAATGCAAAGATCTGTGAGAGTCTATCAGTTCAGTTTCTGTAGGTTTGGCAGGTAATGGTGTGTGTGTTCAGTCGCTAAGCCATGTCTGAATCTTTGTGACCCTACGGACGGCAGCAGGCCAGGCTTCCTGTCCTTCACCATCTCCCAGAGCTTGCTCAAACTCATGTCCATTGAGTGGGTGATACCCTCCAAACATCTCATCCTCTGTCGTCCCCTTCTCCTCCCACCTTCAATCTTTCCCAGCATCAGGTCTTTTCCAATGAGTCGGTTTTTCGCATCAGGTGGACAGAGTATTGGAACTTCAGCTTCAGCATCAGTCCTTCCAAAGAACTTTCAGGACTGATTTCCTTTAGAATGGACTGCTTGGATCTCCTTGCTGCCCAAGGGTCTTTCAAGAGTCTTCTCCAGCACCACAATTAGAAAGCAATTACATAAAATAAAGCTTAATCTGGAAAATCCTCCCATTCCATAGAGCAAATTTCAAAGTTCATTCTAAGATTGCCCTTTGGATCACACAGGCTCTACTGAACCAGGACCTGGGGGCCGTGGCTGTGGCGGGCCAGGAGGACCGCAGCCCTAACAGGTCAAGGGCAGTCTCTGCTGGGCCCCTACCTCTCCCTGCCCCACCCATGTCCTATCCCTTGTGGAGGGGCATCAGGGAAGATGGGGAGGCTAACAAAGGCCCCTCCCTGACGCCAAAGGAGAGGGGAAACTGGAAGCTGGGGGCTTTCCACGATCACCCGGAAGGGCTCGTCCCCTGCCCAGCGGGGCACGGACACTGCTTGGGGAAGACAGTGGTCTCCTCTGCAGACAGACGTGGGCCATGTTCATCAAGAGGACAATGAGTCAGGAATCAGGAGACTCGTTAGTAAATGATGCGGGAAAACCGTGTTCTTGGCTAGGAGTTGGTTTGCTATTTTTGTTGTTAAATTCCTGCAAATTTGCATTTGTAACGCAACAACATAATGTAAGGGGGCACTCTGTCCTTCTCTGGCTGACCCATTTGGCTGCTGCCAACATCAACAAAGAGGGCTTCCCAGGTAGCTCAGCTGGGAAAAAACCCACCTGCAACGCAGGAGACCCTGGTTCAATTCCTGGGTCAGGAAGTTCCCCTAGAGAGGGGATATGCTACCCACTCCAGTATTCTTGGGTTCACTACCTGGGTTGGTAAGACCCCCTGGAGGAGGACTGGGCAACCCACTCCAGGATTCTTGCCTGGAGAATCCCATGGACTGAGGAGCCTGGCAGGCTCCAGTCCATGGGGTCACAAAGAGTCGGACACGACTGAGCGACTTAGCACAGCACAAGTGATTTTGATCATCTGAAGGCAACTGACAGGGACACGGAGCGCAGATGGAGGAAATGCCGAGCCGGCGCGGGCGGGCGGGCCGCCCCTGTCCCTGCGCCAGGTGTCTGCGGCCCAGGAGAGGAGCGGAAGGAGGCCACCTCCCCTTCCGTGTGTTCTTATTTTCTGGTGAGGACTGTATTAAGTCTTCCGATGCTGCTCACTGTCCCTGGAACACCCGTGAAGCAGGAGAGGAAGTGGGCGGAAGACGAGAAAGGCGGGGCAGGGGCTTACAATCACCCCCAGGCATCGTCTGTAGGTGTTGGACAGCGATCTGCGGAGACCCCGGCGCCCCCTTGAACCGTCGGTCTCGTGAGCAGCCCTGGCGTTACTCAGCCCCCAAACCATTCTGTTCAGCTCCAGGGTGGCCAACGCACTTCCCCACTCACTTTCATTGGGCAACTTGTTTCATCCAATGTCAGCGGTTACACCAGGACACACGTCTCATCCACCTCACTCCTTGCGCCTCGTGTATTCAAATGAGCAGGAGGCGTGTTGTTGTCCCGGGGGCCGGGAAGCAGGCCTTCCCCTGGGCCGCGCTGCCAGGCCAGGCTGGCCGGGGGACAGCAGCCCTGCCCGTGAGCCCGCAGCTACACCGGCTCCAGTCGCTTCCTGACTCTGCCCTCCGCCGAGGCAGCGTGTGGACGCTGGCAGCCTCCTCTGGCTCACACCGTCTGGAAGTTCCATTTTAGACAGACACGCTCATAAATTTCTGTGCTCTTCTGGAAAAATGCCACCGAAAGATACGGAAAGCTATCTCGGGGTCTGGCTACAGATTGGTTCTCAGAGCGTTTTGAAGACATTAAGTGGGTAGATCCCACATGCCACAACTAAGACCTGGCACAGCCAAACAAATACAAGTCAATAAATTTTAAAGTCATCTGTAAAGGGAACTGCGTTTGCCTGTTCACATGTGCATGAAAAATCAAAATTTTCTGTTGATCGGGGGAAGCTAAGGCAGAGACTGGGAAAAAGCCCTCCTCTTAGTAACAAATGTCAGAAAACAGCCATTAGCTGCCTTTGTGACTCAAGCTGGACCATTAACACCAGAGAATGAACTGTCATCCCTGAGACCATTAGACCAGCCCACAGAGCACACCAACCAGCCTGGACAGGTGCCCGGCACCCCCAAAACAGTACCCGTCATGAAGTGCCCCTCACCCTCGTACACCTCACACTGAAAGTCAAAGTGTGAGGCGCTCAGTCGTGTCCGACTCTTTGTGACCCCATGGACTGTAGCCCACCAGGCTCCTCTGTCCATGGGATTTCCCAGGCGAGAATCCTGGACTGAGTGGCCATTTCCGTCTCCAGGGGATCTTCCTGACCCAGGGATTGACCCCGCGTCTCCTGCACCGGCAGGCAGGTTCTCTACCGCTGAGCCCCAGAGAAGCCCCTCACACGAATAACCGAAATATGCAGCTCCATCTCCAGAGGGGAAGCCTTATTAGAACTTCAGCAACTCGCTCCTCTGGAAGGGCTCTAGGCAGCCCTCCTTCGGGTAAAGTTCTCAGCAAACGCCGCCACGACGGATTTGATCTGGGAAGCAGACTGGCCCATCCAACACAAAGGTCAGGGTCTGTCCTTAGAGGCAGCTCCTGTCCAGTGAAGCCTCTTGAGGAATCACCAGAAATGAGGGCAGACTGACAGGTACTCAGTCACGAGGCTATTTGGTGAGGCGAACACTCCCACTCCAGGGAAGAGCGATTCTGGAGAGCGGGCCTGTCACTGGAGGTCCCTGCGTCCCCAGGCGCCCCGCACCTGCAGGAGGCAGCCCAGGCACAGCAGGCAGGCTGCGGTCAGGCTCCTCCACCAGCTCACAGACCAGCGGCGGGTGATGCGGACGCGACTGCAGACCTGGCCCTCCAGCCCCGGGGGGACACTGGGCGTTTGGCCCCAAGAAGGCGGGACTCGGAAATACCGAGACCTCACAGTCTCGGCAAAACAGAGCTGGCCTGGATCTGGCACGGCCGGCTGGAGTGAGCAGAGGCAACCAGACAGGGTCCATCCACTAGGGCTGACCTGCCCCTGGAGCCCCGCGGGCCCCCAGGTCACGAGAGCCCAGACACGCTTCTGCCCGCAGGCCTGGAGAGCAAGGATCCCTTGACTCGGTGAAGGATGAACCAAGAGAAGAGCTCAGAAGGTTTGAGAGTCTTCACCACAGGCAAGGCGGGGGCATGGGCTCTGATGCCTCCTGGAGCTGCCCAGGTGGCTCAGGGGTCAAAAGCCAGCCTGCCCATGCAGGAGACACGGTTCCATCCCCGGGTCGGGAAGATCCCTGGAGGAGGAAATGGCCACCCACTCCAGGCTTCCCGCCTGGAGAATCCCATGGACAGAGGAGCCTGGTGGGCTACGGTCCATGAGCTCACCGAGTCGGTCACGGCTGAGCAGCTGAGCACAAGGGCAACAGCCTCCTGACTGCGTCTGAACTCTTCTCTTCGAAGGCCTTCCCAGCCCCAGGCAGCGGGCTCGTGGAAGCTCTGTGACGTGATCTGAAAGCTGGAGTGACCACTGCCGGGGCCCTGACCACAGCTCCTCTCGAGCCGTGACCCCCGCCCCGATCGGGGGTGGGGAGGAGGGCTGGGGGAAGCCGGAGAGCAGCGGCCGCTCCAGGCTCCAACACTGCGCCTCTCAGGTGGCCCCAGCACCACGCCCTCTGCCTCTCTGACTTCCGTCTGTCCCGCAGAGAGCTGCCCACCTCCTGGGTTTTCCTCCCTGCGGAGTTCAACAATGAGGGTTTTTTTTCCCCCATCATATTTCTAATGTTCTTCACAAGCTTGATTTTAAGAAAGGAAAATTCCCCATCGTATTTTTGGTCTGATTATCGGAGGATGGTGGACAACAGATTAACAAGAGTCACTCAAGGAGACACCAGCTCTTGTGTGTAACAGCTCCTCCAATTACCAGGCGCTGCTGAACCACTATTGATCCCACTCACACTGGGTGATAACTGAGCATTTTCCACTTCTTTAGAGTGCTGTTAGCTAGAGCCTCCCATCAATGGGAAAGCAGTAGATTTCCTTTAAACACAGCTCAACACAATGAATAGCACATGCTCAAAGTTCAGAGTTCTTTAATCTCAGTGAAACAAATAACCACCCAGCAGAAACACACAGACTTGCGAGGTGCTAAATGGTTTATTACAAAACTGGCTCCCAGGGAGGTCATTTAATATGTCACCTTAGCGACCACCCACAGATGTGCTGAAGAAAAGGCACAGCTCTCTCCATTTGCTTTCAAGGGTTTAAAATTAAGGATCGAGAGACGGGGCGGGAGGTGGGAACCGGAGTGACAGTTGTTAACCGTCGGGGTGGGCTTCTCATAACCGTTGGCAGCATCCCTCCGGCTTTGGGGCTGCACGTCTTGCTTTTTGTGGGACGGCAGGATTTGCAGATGAATGCGGGCGGATGGGTAGAACGGGGATCAAACGAGCATCTCTGTCAGGCTGGGTTGATTGGTGTGGTCCCCAGAGAAGCTCATCAGTGACTGCTCCTCTCCTGGGTATGTGGTTTGGCGAGTGACCACTGGGTGCCTTTGTCCTGATGGACCAAGCCTTTGTTGTGGGTCCCGGGCCAACCCAAGAACATAAAACCGAGAAATTGACGAATAAGGAAATCAGCACGAAACTGCGAAAATAATCTCTCTGTGCCATCAGTAGTTAGCCAAAGGGCTGACCACTGAGGCGCGGGGTCAGGTCAAACGACCTGAGACGTCAAGGAAAAGTGGTTTTCGTTATTTATTTCGCCAGAGTTTCTCCCTTTGTGGATGGGTTCACATTCTATTGTAAGAAAATAAAAGCCTGGAATTTCTCCAAACAAAGGCATCGCTGCCATTCCAGGGCCAGCTCCTCGGCCCCTGGAGCCACACCCCCTTGGCTCGCCTGACCACTGGATGTCAGGTAATGTTTTCAGCGTCGACAGAGAGATGCTGTGGTCAGGAGACGGGGCGCCCCAACAACTCCTCGTGAATAAGGGTGTTGTGGTTGTCGGGGCTCTGAAGAGAAAAGAGGGACAGACATCGAGGAAGGACAGGGTGAGAGCAGAGGTTAAAATGAATTTTTTTTTTTTATTCTTAAGGTGCCTTTTATTTATTGGGTTATTTAAAATGTTTTATCAGCATTCTAATAGCAATTTTTTTTATTTTTTTATTTTTTATTTATTTATTTATTTTTTAATTTTAAAATCTTTAATTCTTACATGTGTTCCCAAATTTAAAGACAAGTCATCACTAAGTTGTCCTAGCATCTGGGTCTCTCTTTATTAATCTGATGAATACATATCTATCTGTTGGGTCACACCTAAACCTGTCTTTCAGAGACCTGAGGTTGAGATGTGGGGCTGAATAAGAAGGGTACAGCAGCGGGCTAGGGTCTGGTGGCAGGCACCTGTCATCAGGTGGCCCAGGAGGATGGAGACACTTGTGTTGAGCCTGGAAAGGCAGGTGGCAGAGTTGGCCCCATGAGAGGACGGCCTCTGAGAAAGCCTAGAAGGATGGGTGTGGCCTCTGAGGACCCACGGTGGGGACTCAAACAGGTCCTCGTGGCAGCAGCATCCACACCAGCCAAAACTGGAGACAACCCAGCATCTTCCAGCAGGTGACGGATAACCAGTGAGGTCCACCCGTACCGTGAGCACTGCTCAGCCTTGAGACGGGAGGGAGGGGATTCCCTGGTGGCCCCGTGGTTAGGACTCGGCACCCTCACTGCTGAGGGTCTGGGTTCACTCCCTGGTCAGCCTTCCCAGGTGGCACTAGTGGGCAAAAACCAGCCTGCCAGCGCAGGAGACGTAAGAGATGCAGGTTCCATCCCTGGGTTGGGAAGATCCCCTGGAGAAGGAAATGGCAACCGACTCTAGTATGCTTGCCTAGAGAATCCCCATGGACAGAGGAGCCTGGCAGGCTACAGTCCATGGAGTCTCAAAGAATCAGACATGACTGAAGTGACTTAGCAAGCAGGGAACTAAGATCCTGAAAGCTGTCTGGCGCGACCACAAAAAAGAGAAGGAAGGGAACTGTGCCTCCATCCCAAAACGACATGGACGAACCGTGAGGGCAGTGTGGAGTGAGGTGACCCAGTTGCAACAGGAGGGATGCATCCAATTCCTCTCCTGTGAGGGACCCGGAGTCGTCCCGCCACGAGACGGAGGGGGACGGTGGGCAGAGGGCCTGGGTGGGCACCTGATCCCACTCCTGTGAGGGGCCCGGAGTCGCCCAGTCCAGAGATACAGAGGGGACGGTGGGCAGAGGGCCTGGGGGGGCAGAGGGCCTGGGTGGGCACCTGATCCCACTCCTGTGAGGGACCCAGAGTCGTCCGCCCACAAGACAGAGGGGGACGGTGGGCAGAGGGCCTGGGTGGGGATGGGCAGTCGGTGTTTCACGTGAGCGAGTTTCCATTTGGGGGGATGGAGACATTCTGGCGATGATGGCACCGCTCTGAGAATGCACTAAATGCAACCGAAATGTACACTGAGAAACGGTTAAGAAACTTTTCCTTAAACTTTTATGTTCTGTGTATTTAGTCAAAGCTACGGTTTTTCTAGTAGTCATGTATGGATGTGAGAGTTGGACCAAAAAGAAGGCTGAGCACCAAAGGATTATGCTGTCTTGAGAGTCCTTTGGACATCAAGGAGATGAAAGCAGTTGATCCTTTAGGAAATCAACCCTGAATATTCATTGGAAGGACTGATGCTGAAGCTGAAGCTCCGAAACTTTGACCACCTGATATGAAGAGCCAACTCATTGGAAAAGACCCTGATGCTGGGAAAGATAGAAGGCAGGAGGAGAAGGGGATGACAGAGGACGAGATGGTTGGATGGCATCATCAATTCAATAGATATGAACTTCAGCAAACTCTGGGAGATGGTGAAGGACAGGGAGGCCTGGCATGCTGCAGTCAATGGGGTTGCAAAGAGTCAAACACGACTTAGCAACTAAAGAACAACCAACCATAAGGAAATTAAGTTCTTGGTGCTGGTAAGCCCACACTGAAGACAATTCCAGAACATAAAGCCCAGAAATGCAGCAGGACCGCGGCGCAGGCCCCAGGCTCAGAGTCTCACGGAGGGAGACACAGCCGCACGAGTTCCCCCACGGGTCTCAGGGTGCATCTGAGGCTCCCTGGGCAAACCCAGTCTTCAGCCAGCTTGCAGTTCAGGAGAGGAGGGGGGAGCAACTCCAGGCCACACATCTCCCGGGACCAGGCTCCCTCAGAGAAACACACGTTCGCGATTGGCCCTCTGCGCGTTACCTGCGGCCTTGAGCAGTTTGGTGCAAATACAGATCCTATTAAACAGCAAATTGGTGAATAGTGAGCACTTTAAAATGTCAGCGTTTTCTGGGAAACACTATCCACCTCCTGCACTTCCAGAAATTTTCGACTCTTGGGGACCGATTGAAGTGCAAACAAAAAAGAACCTCCCACCCTAAGTGAGTCTGGGCAAGCGGGATCGTGGCGCGGAGCAAGCGAGTACGAGGCGCCGCGGCTGCTGCGGGAGGGAGGACGCGGAGGCTGGGGAGCGGCGTCTGCCTCCGCACCCACTGGGCCGAAACAGGCGGCGCGTTGCCAAGCGCCTCACCCGGTACCGAGCGGGAGGAGGCAGGCAGAAAGCCCCTCGTCTGCAAAAGCGAGGGGCCTCCCGAAGCGGAGGGGCGCACAGGTACGTCGTGGGCGGCGGGGCGGCTGGAGGAGACGCGAGCCGGGAAAGCCGGGATCTCTGGGCTGGCGCCGACGTCACCGTCTCAGGCTCGGAAGAGGACGCGGAGGCCCGGATGGCAGCTTCTCAGCAGAGGCTGGGCAGGCCCAGGCGCGTCTCTGCCTCAGTGGAGCGAGGTTGGCTCCCGCCTGTGCGAGGTCAGGAAGGCGTCGCCCGGGTCCGCTCTGCGACGGCACGGGCCCTCAGCGCCCGCCGGCCCCGGACGCCGCGCCCGCCTGGGGGGAGGCGCGCGCGCCCGCCGCTGCTTCGCGGGCCGGGCTGGCTCCTGCCCGCCCCGGAGGGTCTCGGGAGAGGCGGTCAGCCTGACCGTTCCCTCCGTCGTCGAGGTGGTCAGAGGTCGCCGCCCGAGCTTTCCTCCCAGGCTGGAAGGAGAGACCCGGGCAGGCCTGAAGATGCAGACGACCCCGAGCGCCCGAGCGCAGCCCCGGGCCTCTGCCTGAGCCGCCGCCGGGGCCGCCGGGCAGCTCTCTGAGGCGCCCCTCCCCTGCGGCCCGGGGCCCCTCCCATGCAAGGACCACCATGGCGGGGGACACCCCCCAGACACGGGGCCCTCCTCACACCGCAGAAGCCCCGGGCCGCAGGGGAGGACCCAGCTCAGAGTCCTCCCCGCCCTCCAGCTGCCTCTGGGCACCATCTTGGAATCCAGTCTAGCCCAGCTCTCATCTGTGGTCTGGATCTCAGAATTCTAGAATGAGAAGGCCCGCCACTCCCCTCGCACTTCACAGACAGCACACCGTGGCCGTGCTTCCTACGGCAGGTACCTCCTGGAGCCGTCACAACGCCGGGGGCTCAGCTCCCCGGGGTCAGTAGGAAACCGAGGACCAGAGAGGCTAACCAAGGCGACTCAGCTGAGCTCCCATATCCGGGACATTAAAGGGACACGATTTCAATCCACGGAAGGCTTCTGACTTCAAAAAGAGACCCAGCGTGGCTGTCCAAGCCAAAGTCTAAAATACCGAACTATGCGGCACTTCCCTGGTTAAGAATCCACCTTAGTAAAATAGAAAACCAAACTATGACCATTGTTAACTTCTTCAGAAGCGTCACACCATGCCCAGATAATTTTATTTCATTCATGTGTTGCTATCTTTCATACTTAGGAGTTTATCAGTACCATATACAGCACAATTAATGCCTATTTCAATTGAAAATATCTTAGAATGAAATACCCCTTAATGGAGGTGCTTTCTCCCTCCCTGCCTGTGGGGATGAGCCCGGCCACTTGCCCCAGGTCCGAGCACTGCTGTTCACGGGTGGCCTCACGGGCATGGTGCAGGGAGGAGCCGGCCATCTGGGCAAACCCAGCCCTTGAACAAGGCTTGTAGGCACGCAACTTGCTGCCTTTAGCATCTTCAGATGACCGGCGATGGGAAGGGATGGGCTAAAAATGTGTAGGCCTGATGCCATTCTAGTGGACCCACCAGCCACGTACTGACATCATGGTTTTCTGGGCAAGACAGCCATTCCAGCCCCTCCCAGCTTTTAAAATGCCATAACTTCACGGCATTTGCAGGTTGGGGCTTTGGTCCTGATCATAATGACCAGGGGCTTCCCCGGCGGCGCTGGCGGTAAAGAATCTGCCTGCCAAGACAGGAGACACAGGACGCAGGGGTTTGATCTCTGGGTTGGGAAGGTCCCCTAGAGAAGGAAATGGCAACCCGCTCCAGTATTCTGGTCTGGAAAATCCCACCGAGAGAGGAGCCTGGCAAGCTATAGTCCCTCTGGTGGCAAAGAGTCGGACATGACTGGGCACACACACACATAATAAACGGGCTCAACATCACCCCACACTGTGAGGACGTGGGCTCCTGTGTGTCTTAGGGGAGATGCCATTGTTCGAGGCTGCCTTCTATGAGCAACCTTAGGGAGCCCACTTTCTATGGGGTCTGGAGACCCAAGTTGCTGGGTGCTAAGAAGGACTATGTGGGGCTCGGCCGCTCAGACTGTCATCGCCGGGGCAGGAAGCCTGAGCCTGAGTGCGCTTGGCCACGGTATAACCCCACTAGTCTGCCCGGCAGAGACAGCAGATAGAGCAGGATGAGCAGAGGCGAAAAACTAAGACCATGGCCTCCGGCCCCATCACTTCATGGCCCATAGATGGGCAAACAATGCAAGCAATGGCAGACTTCATTTTCTTGGCTCCAGAATCACTGTGGACAGTGACTGCAGCCATGACGTTAAAAGACACGAGCTCCTTGGAAGAAGAGCTTTGGCCAACAGAGACAGCATATGAAAAAGCAGAGACATTACTTTGCCAACAAAGATTTGTATCGCCAAAGCTATGGTTTTTCCAGTAATCATGTATGGATGTGAGAGTTGGACCATAACGATGGCTGAGCACCAAAGAATCGATGCCTTTGAACTTTTATCCACATGGACACATGGTCCAATTCTTTCAAGGGCCACACTCTGTCACTGGATAGTCTCTATAGTCAGAGCTATGGGTTTTCCAGGAGACATGTATGGATGTGAAAGCTGAACCATAAAGAAGGCTGAGTGCCAAAGGACTGATGCTTTTGAACTGTGGTGTTGGAGAAGACTCTTGAGAGTCCCTTGGACTGCAAGGAAATCAAAATAGTCAGTCCTGAAGGATATCAACCCGGAATATTCATTGAAAAGACTGATGCTGAAGCTGAAACTTCAATACTTTGGCCACCTGATGTGAAGAACTGACTCATTGGAACAGACCCTGATGCTGGGAAAGATTGAGGGCAGGAGGGGAAGGGGAGGACAGAGGATGAGATGGTTGGATGGCATCTCTGACTCAATGGACATGAGTTTGAGCAAGCTCCAGGAATTGGTGATGGACAGGGAGGCCTGGCGTGCTGCAGTCCATGGGGTCGCAAAGAGTCGGACACGACTGAGCGACTGAACACAGCAGTAGCAGAGTGAGGATGAGAAAATGAGAGCACAGCGGCTTCGTCTTCACCGGAGTCAGCGGGTGAGGCTGCCCCGGCGCAGCCTTGGGCAGGGCAGTGAGTTGGGATTGACGCTTCTCAACAAGCTTCTCCTAGTAGCCCAGCCCCGCGTGGCCACACCGCACTCCTAGAAATGACAAATGAGCGATCTCACAGCACCAGCATAATGCTATCGTTTGTATCACAGAGTCAGCAAAATCCAGCCCCCAATAACTCAGCAGACTATTCTCCACCAAGACCGGCCATCAATACGGGTTTATGTGCCTGGTACTAATCACCAAAGTCAGATAATATGCAAGGTTAATGGCTGCAGACAGTCTGGGGAAATATCCAAGATCTGATAAGGATGGACCTGCATTATTGCACTTCTGCGCGTCTATACCCCACCAAGAACAAACCCAGGAAGGAAATCGATGTTTAAGGCAGTCGCAATACATCTCCTGTGGTTACATATAAATTGGCCCTTCATTGGCCCATTCACATCTCGGTTAATAAATAGTTCAGACAAGGGCCACCCTGATAGCGAAGGAGGGTGCCCATTGTCAGCCCGTCACCCCCCAGAGATTTATGTTGCTTCAGCACAAGGACCGCCGCGGCTTTCCAATTACCCTGCCCAGCTCTCAAAGGAGACCGAAGCGGTGGGCACTCAGTTCTGATGACGAGTTTAATATCCATATATATCAAGCCCTCAAAACTGAGGGCTGCACTGTCTTCTCCCAGCAAAGCGCTTTTATTGAACAGTAAGCAGACAAAGCCCCGCTTGGGGCTCCTTTGTCCCGGTATCGACCGCCAGCCTGACCGCGGGGCCCTCGTGAAGACTGCACTTCCTCTGGCCAAGCCTTGGCCCCTCGATAGCATCCCCAGCAAGACCTGGAGGACCTTCTGTGGTCTTCGACGTTTAGAGACGGTATTGCACTTCCCCCATCCGTGAGATGCTCCTACCAACAGTAGCTCCCTACCAACAGCAAGCTGGTTAAATCCAGCACCATCATCTGGAGGAAGACGGACTCATTTCCAAATACACCACGCTTGGTCACCCCTGGAGGGCTGACCCCAGTCTTGGCAGCGTGTTGCTCCTCAGGTTTAGTATGCCTTTCTGTGCCCCAGTATAATGACTACAATTTACCTTCCCAAACCGAACCAGAGCGTTCTGGCAACATCTTTGATTTGTAACTATGAAATGCAGATGTGGAGTTGGCAGCTTGGCCACCCGCAGCGTTGGGGGGAGTTTATCTCACCCGTGACAGGGAGAAAGACTCTCTCCCAGGACCATGAGTGCTGACAGTCCCTCCGATGGAAGAAAAATCACCTGGGCCAGCTGCCGGGCTGAGCTCCCGCCTCTTCCTGGGGAGCAGAAAAGCACTCCTGTGAGCCAGGCACGGGATGGCGGCCTGCTGTCCTGGGTCCCAGCCCTCCCGGGGGCAGCGGGACCACAGGGCAGAGAGCCATGGCTGCTGCGCTCCATGCTCCACAGCACAGAGACCCCCAGGGTGCCTCTCCCGTGGAACGAGGAAGAGGAGGAGAGGAAGCAGCGACTCCGCCGTCCGGGCCTGGCTGTCCTGCCAGGGACGGGGGCACTCGTTCTCACCCTCCCGCGGCTGGCAGCCTGGTGTGGCGCCATGCCCGGCTCTTTGGCCTCTCTCCTTGTGCTTGACAGTGTCCGGGGAGACGGAGCAGGTCACAGAGCCTCATGTGAACCACATTCTAGCAAATCCCCAAGGGATGGGGAAGAAGGCAGAAACTAACGCTGCCCCGTGGTGAGGGAAGGGTGAGGAAGGTGGGGGGACTCCCCAAGGAGCCAGGGACCCTCTTGAGAAGCGGCGCTAGGATGAAGGATCAGACCTCATCCGAGCACTGCCAAGACCTGCAGTCAAGGTCTGTGAAGGGTTTTATTTTACACTGGAGTGCAGTTTCAGGGGCACAGCAAAGTGATTCAGATATATATAATACGTGCATCTCCTCTCTTTCAAATTCTTTTCCCATTTGGGTTGTGGCAAAGGTTTGACCAACCCTTTGCTGTTGGTCATGTTTTAAATAGAGCTGTGTGTACATGTCCATCCACGGTTAGGAGATTGGGATCCACGTACTTGTACGGATTAGAACACAATGAACACCTTTAAGACGACTTTCTGGCAGAGTGCTCCCAAGTCCCTGTTATCCAGACCAGCCTCCATCATCAGGAAGCTCAGTGGCTACAGTTTTGCTTTCTCACTGTGCTTGTGGGGAAGATGATCCAGCAGACGGCGGGGCGTGGGGAGGGGTTGGTGCGTGCCAAGGAGGCAGGTAAGAGAGGAACCCGTCTGCCCACTGAAGTGCCCTCGATTCACAGAGACCACTCTTTGTGACCCCATGGAATTCTCCAGGCCAGAACACTGGAGTGGGCAGCCTCTCCCTTCTCCAGGGGATCCTCCCAACCCAGGGACGGAACCCGGGTCTCCCGCGTTGCGGGCGGACTCTTGTTTGTTTGCTTGCTTGTTTTCTTGCCACTTCCTTCAGGACTCTGGGATGGACCCCGTCTTGCCCTGGAATTGTTCCCACACTGGCAGTGGGTCTGCCTAGCACATGCAGGCAGATTCTTCACCAGCTGAGTCACCAGGGAAGCCCAAGAATATTGGAGTGGGTAGCCTATCCCTTCTCCAGCGGATCTTCCCGACACCGGAATCGAACCGAGGTCTCCTGCATTGCAGGCAGATTCTTTACCAACTGGGCTATGAGGGAAGCCCCACACAGAGACCACAGAGACCACTTATCCAACGAGCCGCCTAGAGAACCAAAGGAGAGCAGACGGAGTCTTCCCCTTTGTTAGAGACCTGGATTCCCTCACTTGTGTGTCACTGCACAGGAATCACTGGTCAAACTTCCACTCGGGGATTTGGAGACACCCCCATCACACCTGCGAGGAGAGGGCACAGCTGTGATCCGCTCAGGGACCACTTACAACCTGCATGGAGTATTTATCCCACTTTTCTCGGGATGAAGCATCTCCCCTCTCCCCCTAACTCACGAATGCAGAGGTCTGGCGCACGCTTCACAGTCACTGACTCCACTCAACCTCACCACCTCCAGAAAAATGGAAAGCGCAATTTTCCAAAGAGGACGAAGGGTAATTCCAGCCTCGTGAAGGAAGGCCCCACGGCTGCCCACCAGAGGTCCTTGGTAGCAGGAAGCAGGTCTCCCAGAGCATGTTTTCTGAGACTGATACTAAACATGCTTCCTGCACAGAGGGTGTGCAGGCTCCCATGGGTGAGGGCTGGTCCTACAGTGAGCATGCACAGGTGCCGCCCGGCGCCCTCCTGAGCCCCACCCTGCACCCTGAGACGGTGGCATTTCTGGTCCCTCCTGACCCACGTGCATTGGACCAGTGGTTCCAGAACTTCCAGCACCACCTGGAGAGCCTGAGCTCCGCCTGCACCCTCTTCAGGTTCAGCGAGTCTAAGTGGAGTCAACCTGCATTTCTAAGGTCCCCGGTGCCGCTACCCCTGCTGGCCTGTAGACCTCACTTGAGGACCAGCGCCTTGAAGAAGCCACCCGTGTCACATAGCGGGATGAAGGGATGGGCGTGAAGGAGCAGAAACACAGAAGAAAGATGGGGAGGCAGCCAAAGAGACGGAGGGCGCCCTGCCCTCGAACACTTGGAGACCCGCAAGTGTGGGCACAGAAGGAAGCTTTCTCGGGTGCAGCCCAGACCAGCAGGTGCGGCCTGGGGACAC
Source organism: Budorcas taxicolor (assembly GCF_023091745.1). NCBI lineage: Eukaryota > Metazoa > Chordata > Mammalia > Artiodactyla > Bovidae > Budorcas > Budorcas taxicolor. Next base: position 85,845,358 of record NC_068921.1, on the reverse strand, counting down.
GGGTCCTGCTTCTCTGAGGGAATCGTTTACTTAGTGGCTCAGCTGCTGACTGGCACCTGGGCTCTCAGCACCAGACACAACCTTGGAGATAGGCAAGCGTCATCTGCAAACAAGACTAAGAACTGAAGCAAGGGGCTGGGAGGGGCAGGGGAGGTGTGTCCCCCAGCCCTGAGAGCCCCTGAGAGCCCTGCGCCTCCTCTGGCAGGCAGATGCATCAGGCTCTTGGTCACCCTCTAGGATCGGTCAGCTCCCCGCTCACCAGACTCCCTCTGCCCCTCCAGCTCCAGGTGCCTCCCTGAAACCAGTCCTGCTTTTAAATACTTGGCTTCTGAGTTCTGAAATAATAGGATCAGAAGCCATCATGATCACCCCCGCTTTGGAAAGACGCTGCCAGTATTAACTCTAATATGTCTTTAATTGGTGTCTTTAAGGAAGAGGAATTTTTTTTCTGAGCGCTTCAGGCAATAAGAAAGCTTTCAAGAAACATCCCAGATGTTCATTCCTCAATTCCTTTCAGGTCCAATTTGTGTTAATTCAATTAAGGGCATGCAATTTGTCTGTCACAGAAATTAAATATAAAGAAAAATGTATATTAATGCAAAGTTTGAGGAGTTAGGTGCATAGAATCCAAGAAGTTCCTCATAGCTGTCTTTTTTCCTACAGCAGGAAGCAAGAAAGAAGGGAAGGAGGGGGGATATTACATGTAGATGACCTTTCTTTTAAATTCATTGTTCTGCAAAAACTTATACACAGGCTACACTGCAGGACTTGACTAGGCAATCATGCGGTGAGAGTTTCCTGTTTAACTGTTGTGGTGGCAACTAGTGGTAAAGGAGACAGAAGGATGCGGGGTCAATCCCGGGGTCAGGAAGATCCCTGGAGGAGAGCATGGCAACCCACTCCAGGATTCTGGCCTGGAGAATCCCAGGGACAGAGGAGCCTGGCAGGCCACGGTCCATGGGGTCGCAAAGAGTCAGGCACAACTGAACCACTTAGCACATTCAATCACTCAGTCCTGCCCGACCCTCTGTGACCCCGTGGACCGTAGCCCGCCAGGCTCCTCTGTCCCTGGGATTCTCCAGGCCAGAATCCTGGAGTGGGTTGCCACGCCCTTCCCCAGGGGACCTACCCCACCGAGGGATCAAGCCCGAGCCTCCCACCTTGGCATGTGGATTGCTTACCGCGGAGCCGCCCGGGAAGCCCTCCCTGTTTAATGCACTTGGCTGCCCTGTGCACAGAGACCTCTGTGCCCACCCACATCCTGGGCTCCAGCCGGTATGATGACACCAAGGACAGCCTTTCCGTGAGGGCCCACGTGAAGTCCAAAGGCCTAGGCGGTGGAGGGCTGGGCTGTGGTCACTAAACAAAGTCCCCTGTGGGACCCAAATGAGGACCTGCCCCCAAGACGCACTCATATCCTTCTGCTCTGCTCAGAAAGCCTTCAGAGCAGGGCCAGCTGTGGGGCAGCTCCCTGTGATGCTGCCTCTGCTGGTCAAGCCGCCTCCGTAAATGCCAGGCGCGCCTGTGCCCCTGGCTGAGCCAGAGACCCCTCCAGCCAGGGTGCCCAGCCCTGAGAATGCGGCCGGCCTGCGGAGGGGTCCCACGGGCTAGAACTGCTGCGTGTGCCGTTTCACTGAATCCTTGCGGGAGTCCCTGATGGCCATCACTGCTGGGGGCAGACGGGCACCTTCCGGACATGACCCGCCCCGCGAAAGCCACCAGAGCCGCTCCCCTGAAGGCACTGAAGGAGAGCACAGGCTGAGTCAGACCCCGGACAATTGTTTTGGGTTTTGTTGTGGTTTTTTTTAGGCAGCGCTGCTTGCGGGATCTCAGTTCCCCCACCAGGGACTGAACCCGGGCCCTGAACCCGGCCAATCCAATCAAATCAGTGGGCACGTTAGTGGCTCTGCACTCTGCTGCTGCTGAACCCCGCTGTCCTTTAAACCCGAGTCACCCTGACGCAGACTCCACGTGCCCGGGAGGGCCTGGCCGACGGAGAGGCGGCCTCAGGGGAGGGTCTGGAGGCGGGCGCCCCTTTCCCTGCCGTTCTGCTCACCGCCCACCTGCCTGTAACTCTCCCGAGTCTCCTGCCCCCAGGGCTCCACCTCATGGTGGACTCAGCGCCAACTCCATGCCCTCAGCCTCCAGCCGAGCACCGACCGCCCTGGGCCTTCACCCCCCAACCTGAGCCGGACCTCGTGTCCATCTGTCTTCAGACCCCATCCCTCCCCAGAGCAGTGGGGCCCCGAGAGCTGCCCAGGCAGCTTTAGAACCAAGCTCTTAAGAAGGCACCTCTTCTCCGTTTATCTCTCGGGCAGAGGGTGTAGGAGTGAAAATTAAATTCAGAAAACCATTTTGCCATGATCGTGCATTTACTAATTTCAACACAAAGAAGCCAGGAAATGCAGAAGCGCAGCCTTTCATCCTCATTATCTCACCCACATCCCAGGTAGTGCCTATTAAGCCATCATTTTCAACAGTTTAACTTGTAATGAGAAACACCCCGAGCTGAGAGCCAGCGCCTGCCTCACTTCCTAACTCCATTGTTCGCCTGGCTCCAGTCCCCGCGCGCTGTGTGTTTACACGTTGAGAGACAGAAGATACTGCGCTTCATGAGGATGTCTGCACGGCGTGGGGAGGCTGTGATATCAGAGTGAACACCCAGGCGCCAGAAATGTAAACTCAGAAGCAGGACTATCAGGAGATGAGCGTTCTTTACACGAAAAGAATCATTAATATTGTGCTTCCTTCTGCAAATGACACAGTCTCAGAGTTCATTTAAATCACAATGTGATTTACAGAGGGAAGGAAAAGGTAACACAACCCGCTCTCAGGTAAGTCTCCCCAAGTACAGAGTGGGTCCTCAAAAACTCGGCATGAGATTTGGAAAAACGACGACAGGAAGGCAGTCCCACTGGGGCCCCCTCAGCCCATGCATTCCTCATCTGACACTCACCCCTCCAACCTGGAGCTCCTGCCCTCGCCCTGACGGTGGCCTTTGTGTCCTGGGGCTGGGGCGCTGCAGACACTCACAAATCCCTCTCTGCACTGGATCCAAAAAACAGGGAAGAAATGCTGAGTGATGATATGTGGTGCATTCCTCCCAAATTGGGATCTTTGAAAAGTCTGGGGGTTTCCGGAGAGCTCAGCTAGGAAGGCTTCGCAGGGGGCACAGTGGTAAAGAACCCGCCTGCCAGCGCAGGAGACGCAAGAGATGCAGGCTCCATCCCGGGGTCAGGAAGACCCCCTCAAGGAGGAAAGGCACCCCACTCCAGTACTCTGGCCTGCAGAATCCCATGGACAGGGGAGCCTGGCAGCTATAGTCCACGGGGTCGCACACATCTGGACACGACTGAGTGACTGGACAAGCTTCCCTGTTGCATGTCAGCTGACCTTGCGGAGAGCCTCCAGCACCATGAGAAGGCAGGTGGTATCTGATGCGTTGTGACTCAGGAAAAAATACCGCATGACCCCCGCTGGGCCCCACCCTACGGGCTGTGCTTGGGCCCTTCGCTCAGCCAGGACGCCAACCACCAGCCGCAGGACCCAGGCAGGGGGCCATGTTCCCTGAGACACAGGCCACCCTCAGGCCAGCGGGCTGCACTGGCAGCGGGGGGTGGGGGCCACAGTAGGAGGTCTGCCTGGGCCTCGGGCAGGGGCCGGGGCCTCGGAGCCAGCACTGGGCTGGCACCTGGGGAGGGACAGCCTGGCCCCTGGCAGCCATCAGGAGCAGACCTCAGCCCCGGGCACAGCGAGCTGTCCCGCAGCCACTGCCGGAGGGGAAGCCGAGACCGTGGGGAGGGCCCACCACTGCTTCCCCACAGTGGGCGCTGGGCGCTCCAGGCAGCAGCCCTGGGCATCAGGGTGGGCAGCTCCATGCCCCCCTTCCATCTCCTGTCTGGACAGAACGGGGCATCTCCCCAAGTTTGCTCTCCTGGACCTGGGCAGCAATGAGCAAGGCCCTGGCCTCAGGAGCTGCCTGACCTGGATGCTAAATGGGCAGCTGGGGATGCCAGGGGCTAGTGGGTCCTCAGACCCCACTCAGCCTTCTGCACCCCTGGAGCCTCCCCGCCTCCAGCAGGGGACAGAAGTCATCCCCGCCTCCTCTAAACCCTCCCACATCACCACCTTTTCAGCCAAATCTTACTCTTGGTGATCCCATGGATTGTAACCACCCCCCTCCCCCAGGCTCCCCTGTCCATGGAATTCTCCAGGCAAGACTACTGGAGAGAACTCAAGAGTCAGAACCAGATTTTTTTAAATATATAAATGGGGAAATATATAAATAGATGGGGAGACAATGGAAAACAGTGAGACTTTATTTTGGGGGTCCAAAATCACTGCAGATGGTGACATGAAATTAAAAGATGCTTACTCCTTGGAGGAAAAGTTATGACCAACCTAGACAGCATATTAAAAAGCAGAGACATCACTTTCCCAACAAAGGTCCGTCTAGTCAAGGCTATGGTTTTTTCCAGTCGTAGTCATGTTATGGATGTGAGTGAAAGTTTGACCATAAAGAAGGCTGAGCGCCAGAAAACTGATGCTTTTGAACTGTGGCACTGGAGAAGACTCTTGAGAGTCCCTTGGACTGCAAAAAGATCCAACCAGTCCATTCTGAAGGAGAACAACCCTGAACACTCACTGGAAGGACTGAAGCTGAAGCTCCAGTACTTTGGCCACCTGATACGAAGAGCTGACTCATTGGCAAAGACCCTGATGCTGGGAAAAACTGAAGGCGAGAGGAGAAGGGGACGACGGAGGATGAGACGGTTGGATGGCATCACTGACTGGATGGACATGGGTTTGAGCAAACTCCAGGAGTTGGTGATGGACAGGGAAGCCTGGCGTGTGGCAGTCCATGGGGTCGCAAAGAGTTGGACACAACTGAGCAACTGAACTGAGGAAAACCTATCTGGCCGCACCAGGCCTCAGTTACAGCACACGAGTCCTTAGCTGTGGCGTGTGTGATCTCGCTCTCTGACCAGGGATGGAACACACCCCCTGATTTGGGAGCTCAGAGTCCTGGCCACCGGACAGCCAGGGACATCCCTGAGTCAGGTCTTAGGCCCTGCATTTTCCTAAAGCTGAGCCATCACTAGTTAGTTGCTAGTATTTATTGATCCATCTAGGTGGCCCCCTGGGCACTTTTCTTACAGAATCGCATTTAAATCTCCTACCACACTGTCAGTTGGGTAATGCCATCCCCTTGTAGCAGCGGCTGTGACGAGTTGTGACGCTTGTCCAGTGTCCCTCAAGTGACGGCGGTGGCTCCCCATGGATAATCCCTCCCCGCCCCCAGCAACGCATCGCCGCACTGCTGAGGGGCCATCCAAGCTGAATTAGGGTTCACCATGGTAACCTCACAGCAAGCCAAGGTGCTCCAAGACAAGTATTACAAGAAACACGCAAGATATTCAAGACCTCTGAGAATCTAAGTATCTTAAACGTTCTACAGTAACATTCAACTGACTCCAACAAGCCATAAAGTGCCAGTGTGAGAGTTTAGAAAGTTGTTTCAAGTTTTCGGAAGAGAGCCTGGATCTGTAATAAGCATTTTGTAGCACTTAAATCTCCATGTTGCTGTTGTGCAGCCACTAAGTGGTGAATGACTCTCTGCGACCCCATGGAGTGCCGCACGCCAGGCCTCCCCGTCCCTCACTATCTCCCGGAGCTTACTCAAGCTGAAGTCCGTTGAGTCAGTGATGCCATCCACCCATCTCATCCTCCGCCGTCCCCTTCTCCTCCTGCCCTCAGTCTTTCCCAGCATCAGGGTCTTTTCCAGTGAGTCGGCTGTCCGCGTCAGCACGCATCTCCATCCACCGGAAAAGCAGCAAAGACATGAGACAGTTGTGTGTGTGAGCTTTCAAGTCGCACAGATGTGGGCATGGGAAGCCAAGGTCTGGAGCAGGCAGAGGGAGCGGCCCTCTGGACTGAGGACCCGAGATGCTCCTTCGTCCGCATCAGCTCAGGCTGAGGTGAATCAGCCCCAGGATGTCAGTGCGGGTCACATGGAGTCATCACCTCCCCCCCACCACTCCCCACCTCCGTCAGCTTCCAACTCGGTGCCTGAAACCCGACCCAGCAAGGTCTGAGGGCAACCCGAGAGCATGCCAGCCACAGTCACCTCCGCTGTTCCCAGGTGCGAAGGGCACGCAGAAGAGCTGGCCTGGCGCAGTGGGTGACCTGCGCTTCTGGGGCTTTTGCTGCCGGCGACGTCCCCAGGGTGTTTGCTCAGCAGTGAAGGGCGCCCAGAGCTGTTACACTGGCCCCGGCCAGCCCTGTCCTTGGCGCCCGCACCCAGGCCCACCGGCTGCTCCTGGGTGGCACACACGGAGGCCCCAGCCTGGGGCCACACGTCCCCCCAGAGGTGGCCTCAGGAGCCCTCGCCACAGTCACTGTCCTGCTGGCTGGTCTCTGGGTCAGCCCTATTCCGACCCCTCACAGTTGACTCCCCAGAACAGTGCTGCGAAAGGTCAGGGCAGGGAGTGGGGAGCCAGGGAAAAACACGAACTGCACCCCCAGGACCGGAGGAGCCGTGGCGGGGAGACGATAGAGCGAAGCGTGTCACCAGCTAGCGCGTCCCCGCGGCTTCTCATCAACCTGGCCGCCGCACATTTGTTTTAGGAGGGATTTTACTGACATCTGGTGGCAACTGGAGAGATCTCACTTTTAGAGAAACTGAGTGCAGAGATTTAACCAGCCTGGCTGTGAGTCCAGAATGAAGGGGCCCTGTGCTGAGCCTGCAGTTCCCGCCCAGACGCTGGACCCCAGCGGCAGCCAGACTCGCACTCCCAGAGCGAGCTGAGGACGCAGGGTGCGGGGAAGGCAAACCCCATCCTTCCTCCCCAGGCGCTGGGCCCCAGGGTCCAGACGATAAATAAATCAGGGGCCAGGAGCACAGGTTTGAACACTTGTGACAAGTAAACAGTCCAATCGTGGGATCATCTCCAGCTTAACAGTAAAACCCTCTGCAAGCCCACGGCCCGGGTCGGACCTCGAGAGCCGTCTTCTGACCCACTGGGCTTTCTCACTCCTCCAGCCCTCCCACCGGCTCTGGAGTGGCCAGAGCCAACTCGGATATGTCCACCACCAACCCCACCAAGTCACAGGGACAGACAGTGCAAGTGTGAGCAACGGAGCCACATGGCCAGGGCCCCAGGCCACCGCAGGGCAGGTGCCAAGCCCCGTTCTCCTCCTGTTCCTGCAGAGAGATGTGACGATGTCAGCATCTATGTCCTTACAAGTCGCTTATCAACGATCGGCCTAAAGAGGACGATCCTGCCTCAGCAGCTCTACAGGCATCAGCTAGAATCTCCCCTAAAAGTAAGAAGAGTTGGACAAAAGGATAAAAGGTAGCATTTTCAGTGCAAAGTGAGAGATTTCCTTTTTAACTGACAAACAACTGAAGTGAACGTCGCTCAGTCCTGTCCGATTCTTGGCTACCCTACAGTCCATGGGATCCTCCAAGCCAGAATACTGGAGTGGGTAGCCTTTCCCTTCTCCAGGAGATCTTCCCAACCCGGGAATCGAACCCAGGTCTCCCACACTGCAGGCAGATTCTTTACCAGCTAAGCCACCAGGGAAGCCCAGGGACACTGGAGTGGGTAGGCTCTCCTCCTCCAGGGGCTCTTCCCCACGCAGGGATGGAGCCCGGGCCTCCCGCAGGGCAGGCGGACCCTTTGCCAACTGAGCCACCAGGGAAGGCCTAACTGACAAACAAATGGTAGACAAAGCTTTTCACACTCATTCACACGTGTTAGGACCAGATACTGAGGAAGACACACTGACGTTTCCAGTCGAATTTGGCAGGTGTCCCTGTGGGTGATGGCCCTCCTCTTTTTACATTCGTATTTTTTCCAAATTGTCTGCAGTGATGATACGTAACTTTTATCGGAACAAAAGCAGAAAACAAAGCCTGTGTGGATAGCAGGTTTTAACATGCTCCTATATTGCAGCTCCCCCTCCAAACCTGGGCCCCTGGCCCGGCCGTGGCTCTGGGAGAGGAGCCTCTGGCCAATAGGTGGCGCCAACGCTCAACTGCAGACCGGCCAGAAGCCCAGGGGCCCAGCCAGGGACCGGACATTCAGCCACGGACCCAAGAGTCAGAGCCCAGACCCGAGCCCCGTCTCACTCTCCCCACCACGCTCCCCGCTCCTCTCGGGGACGCGCCCCCTGAGCCTCCGCAGAGCCTCCGCCCACGTCCACCACCCCAGCCGTGCTCTGGAGGTGCGCCGGAATCACTCTTCACTTCTATATACAAGTGTGTATGCACACCACACACACACGTGCATGCCACATGCCTACACGCTCATGTGTGCACACAGCACACATACATGTGCACGCACACACGTGCCTACACACTCGTGTGTACACACCACACACAGCACACACACCCCACACCTTCATGTATGTACACACCTATGCTCAGCAGTACAACTCTGCAAAAAGAAAGCCTTGCACGTGTGTGTGTGTGTGTGTGTGTGTGTGTGATTACCTGCATCCTCGTCTGTATCTGGGTCTCTGCTCACACCTCCACTGGGAAGTTGGAAGGATGTGAAAGGCGTCATTAGCTCCAGGGAGACGAGTGCAGGTGAGAGGCTGAACTGGGCGTGTGGTGCAGCTTACTTCTCCTGTATCACATGCAACTCTTCTGAGTTTTTAAAACTTGATTTTAAAAGACCAAAGAAAGCTAAATGAAAGTTATCCCGTTTAAAACTACATATTCATAACAAAGCCTATGTATTCATAAAATGCACACACATGCACATATATCATTATTGGGCCTTAAATAACAGGAAAAACCCAGAGGTGGCAGAGACGAGATAACGAGTAAACCCCCAGGTTTCCCAAGTCCACTGAACAGGTTCCTATCCTGTCCACATGAGAGCATCTGGACTCTCCTCCCGGACCATTCACACAGCGCAAGACAGAAATGTCCTGGACAGTCAACTCCACCGAGAATTATTTTCAAGTCCCCTCCATCCTGGAAGATTTTTATTTAAAATATAATCTTTAATAATGCTTTTACTGGTAAAGCCTCTACAAAATTTCAAGTTTTAATAAGCTGAAATCTGTGAGAATAAAAAATAGGGATTATAACTTCTGAAATGCCAGTGACTGTGCTCTCAAACACAATACAAGCAAGACCACTGTATTAAACGCTTGTCTGAACATGGACCATTCTCAGACCCATCTCCAGCTTCCCCCCTAAGGAGCCCAGTGCGGCCTGGGGCCAGAGGGAAGCTTGGGTGATCCTCACAGGGACAACACTTCCCCGGGGTCCACCGGCCCCTCAACACCGGGCAACTGTGACGCGGGGCGAGTACCCTGGTGAGCCTGTTCCCTCTCTGGACACTCTTATGGGGTACTTTAAAACTGTAAACAAGTATATTCATAAGCACACAAATAAATGAATGTATATTATAAACAGTTTAAGGTGTAACACTTTAACACAGCAAATGAATAAAGCAATGATTCAGGCACACGGAGATGTAGGTGAGAAAGATACAGAGAAATCAAAGACAGGCAGACAGAAGCGAAACTCCTGGAGGGAATATTCCAGAAATCTTGAGTGGGAGGAAAATAATTCTCTCCAGTATGACACCCAGAAAGGATGGTGACCTGCAGAAGAAAATAAATGAGAGCAGGCTACGGAAAAATCCTACTTGCAAAAACGTCCATGAAGTTTTTATACTTGGAGGATATGTACAAAATGCAGCCAGTGTGGAAGTGGGGGAAAAATATATATATATATACATATGTCTATAGATACAGGTATATAAGTGTATACATATGGAGAGAGACACAGGTTATACCTATGTGTACCCACTTACCTGCATCTCTCTCCATCTATACACTTCCCTAGCGCTTCCCTCGTACCTCAGTCAGTAAAGAATCTGCCTGCAATAAGGGAGACTCAGGTTCGATCCCTGGGTCGGGAAGACCCCCTGGAGAAGGAAATGGCACCCACTCCAGTGTTCTTACCTGGAGAATCCCGTGGACAGAGGAGACTGGGAGGCTACAGTCCATGGGGTGGCAAAAGTCAGACATGACTTCGCGACTAAAGAGAGAGAGATCTTCAAACAGAAACTTGTGTGCACCAGGACCCAGGAGAAAGGAGCAGTGACCCCACAAGACTGACCCAGACTTGCCCGTGAGTGTGCAGGAGTCTCCGGCAGAGGCCGCGGTTGGCACTGGCCTGCTGCAGGGTCGGGGGCACTGAGTGCCGCAGTGCATGCATGGGGCCTTTTGAGGGAGGTTGCCATCATCTTCATCACCTCCACCATAGTTTGGCCCCAGGTAAACAGCAGGGCGGGAACACAGCCCTGCCCATCAACAGAAAATTGGATTCAAGATTTACTGAGCATGGCCCTGCCCATCAGAACAAGACCCAGTTTCCCCCCAGTCAGTCTCTCCCATCAGGAAGCTTCCATAAGCCTCTTATCCTTCTCCATCAGAGGGCAGACAGAATGAAAAGCACAATCACAGAAAACTAGTCAAACTGATCACAAGGACCACAGCCTTGTCTAATCCAGTGAAACTATGAGCCATGCCACGTAGGGCCACCCAAGATGGACGGGTCATGGTGGAGAGTTCTGACAAAACGTGATCCACTGGAGAAGGGAATGGCAAACCACTTCAGTAATCTTGCCCTGAGAACCCCATGAACACCATGAAAAGGCAAAAACGTATGACACAGAAAGAGGAACTCCCCAGGTCAGTAGGTGCCCAGTATGCTACTGGAGATCAGTGGAGAAATAACTCCAGAAAGAAGGACGAGACGCAGCCAAAGCGAAAACAACACCCAGTTGTGGATGTGACTGGTGATGGAAGTAAAGTCCGATGCTATAAAGAGCAATATTGCATAGGAACCTGGAATGTTAGGTCCATGCTGCTGCTGCTGCTGCTGCTAAGTCACTTCAGTCGTGTCCAACTCTGTGCAACCCCATAGACAGCAGCCCACCAGGCTCCCCCGTCCCTGGGATTCTCCAGGCAAGAACACTGGAGTGGGTTGCCATTTCCTTCTCCAATGCATGAAAGTGAAAAGTGACAGTGAAGTCCATAAATCAAGGCAAACTGGAAGTGGTACAACAGGAGATGGCAAGAATGAACATCAACATTCTGGGAATCAGTGAACTAAAATGGACTGGAATGGGTGAATTTAACTCAGATGACCATTATATCCACTACTGTGGGCAGGAATCCCTTAGAAGAAATGGAGTAGCCATCATGGTCAACAAAAGAGTCTGAAATGCAGTACTTGGATGCAACCTCAAAAACGACAGAATGATCTCTGTTCGTTTCCAAGGCAAACCATTCAATATCACAGTAATCCAAGTCTATGCCCCAACCAGTAATGCTGAAGAAGCTGAAGTCGAACGGTTCTATGAAGACCTACACGAACTTCTAAAACTAACACCCAAAAAAGATGTCCTTTCCATTACAGGGAACTGGAATGCAAAAGTAGGAAGTCAAGAAACACCTGGAGTAACAGGCAAATTTGGCCTTGGCGTACAGAATGAAGCAGGGCAAAGGCTAATAGAGTTCTGCCAAGAGAATGCACTGGTCATTCAAACACCCTCTTCCAACAACACAAGAGAAGACTCTACACATGGACATCACCAGATGGTCAACACCGAAATCAGACTGATTATATTCTTTGCATCCAAAGATGGAGAAGCTCTATACAGTCAGCAAAAACAAGACTGGGAGCTGACTGTGGCTCAGACCATGAACTCCTTATTGCCAAATTCAGACTTCAATTGAAGAAAGTAGGGAAAACCACTAGTCCATTCAAGTATGACCTAGATCGAATCCCTTCTGATTATACAGTGGAAGTGAGAAATAGATTCAAGGAATTAGATCTGATAGACAGAGTGCCTGAAGAACTATGGACGGAGGTTCGGGACATTGTACAGGAAACAGGGATCAAGACCATCCCCATGGAAAAGAAAGGCAAAAAACCAAAATGGCTGTCTGGGGAGGCCTTACAAATAGCTGTGAAAAGAAGAGAGGTGAAAAGCAAAGGAGAAAAGGAAAGATCAGTTCAGTTCAGTTCAGTCGCTCAGTCGTGTCCGACTCTTTGCGACCCCATGAATCACAGCACGCCAGGCCTCCCTGTTCATCACCAACTCCCAGAGTTCACTCAGACTCACATCCATCGAGTCCATGATGCCATCCAGCCATCTCATCCTCTGTCGTCCCCTTCTCCTCCTGCCCCCAATCCCTCCCAGCATCAGAGTCTTTTCCAATGAGTCAACTCTTCACATGAGGTGGCCAAAGCACTGGAGCTTCAGCTTTAGCATCATTCCTTCCAAAGAAATCCCAGGGCTGATCTCCTTCAGAATGGACTGGTTGGATCTCCAGCAGCAGCTGTGCTTTGCTGAAGCAGCCGTGAAGAGATACCCCACGCCCAAGGTAAGAGAAACCCAAGTAAGATGGTAGGTGCTGCAAGAGGGCATCAGAGGGCAGACATACTGAAACCATACTCACAGAAAACTAGTCAATCTAATCACACTAGGACCACAGCCTTGTCTAACTCAATGAAACCAAGCCATGCCTGCGGGGCAACCCAAGATGGGCGGGTCATGGTGGAGAGGTCTGACAGAATGTGGTCCACTGGAGAAGGGAATGGCAAGCCACTTCAGTATTCTTGCCTTGAGAACCCCATGAACAGTATAAAAAGGAAAGATACACCCATGTAAATGCAGAGTTCCAAAGAATAGCAAGGAGAGATAAGAAAGCCTTCCTCAGCGATCAATGCAAAGAAACAGAGGAAAACAATAGAATGGGAAAGACTAGAGATCTCTTCAAGATAATCAGAGATACCAAGGGAACATTTCATGCAAAGATGGGCTCAATAACGGACAGAAATGGTATGGACCTAACAGAAGCAGAAGATATTAAGAAGAGGTGGCAAGAATACACAGAAGAACTGTACAGAAAAGATCTTCATGACCCAGATAATCACAATGCCTATCAGCAACCATTATCAGTTAGTGCAGATAATCAGCAACCTAGAACCAGACATCCTGGACTGCAAAGTCAAGTGGGCCTTAGGAAGCATCACTACGAACAACTAGCGGAGGTGATGGAATTCCAGTGGAGCTATTTCAAATCCTGAAAGATGATGCTGTAAAAGTGCTGCACTCAATATGCCAGCAAATTTGGAAAACTCAGCAGTGGCCACAGGACTGGAAAAGGTCAGTTTTCATTCCAATCCCAAAGAAAGGCAATGCCAAAGAATGTTCAAACTACCACACAATTGTACTCATCTCACACACTAGCAAAGTAATGCTCAAAAGTCTCCAAGCCAGGCTTCAGCAATACGTGAACCGTGAACTTCCAGATGTTCAAGCTGGATTTAGAAAAGGCAGAGGAACCAGAGATCAAATTGCCAACATCCATTGGATCATCAAAAAAGCAAGAGAGTTCCAGAAAAACATCTGCTTTATTCACTATGCCAAAGCCTTTGACTGTGTGGATCATGACAAACTGTGGAAAATTCTTAAAGAAATGGGAATACCAGACCACCTGACCTGCCTCTTGAGAAATCTGTATGCAGGTCAGGAAGCAATAGTTAGAACTGGACATGGAACAACAGACTGGTTCCAAATCATGAAAGGAGTACCTCAAGGCTGTATATTGTCACCCTGCTTATTTAACTTATGTGCAGAGTACACCATGAGAAACGCTGGGCTGGATGAATCACCTGCTGGAATCAAGACTGCCAGGAGAAATATCAATAACCTCAGATATGCAGATGATATCACCCTTATGGCAGAAAGCGAAGAAGAGCTAAAGAGCCTCTTGATGAAAGTGAAAGAGGAGAGTGAAAAAGTTGGCTTAAAATTCAACATTCAGAAAACTAAGATCATGGCATCTGGTCCCATCACTTCACGGCAAATAGAAGGGGGAACAGTGGCAGCCTTTATTTTTGGGATCTCCAAAATCACTGTAGACGGTGACTGCAGCCATGAAATTAAAAGACACTTGCTCCTTGGAAGAAAACTTATGATCAACCTAGACAGCATATTAAAAAGCAGAGATGTTACTTTGCCAAGAACGCTCCATCTAGTCAAAGCTATGGTTTTCCCAGTAGTCATGTATGGATGTGAGAGTTGGACCATAAAGAAAGCTGAGCGCTGAAGAATTGATGCTTTTGAACTGTGGTGTTGGAGAAGATTCTTGAGAGTCCCTTGGACTGCAAGGAGATCTAACCAGTCAATCCAAAAAGAAATCAGTCCTGAATATTCATTGGAAGGACTGATGCTGAAGCTGAAACTCCAATACTTTGGCCACCTGATGCAAAGAACTGACTCATCTGAAAAGACCCTGATGCTGGGAAAGATTGAAGACAGGAGGAGAAGGGGACGACAGAGGATGAGATGGTTGGATGGCATCACTGACTCAATGGACATGAATGTGGGTAAACTCTGGTAGCTGGTGATGGACAAGGAGGCCTGGTGTGCTGCAGTCCCTGGGTCTCAAAGAGTTGGACATGACTGAGCAATTGAATTGAACTGATATTTCTTCATATTTCATACACATATAGGTATATAGGTGTATATGTCAATATATAGGGAGGGGCAGGCATATAGACAACTTCATAGGGATATGTATGTGTAGAGAGAGAGAGAGAAAGCTATCTCTGTATATATCTATGTCTATGAGAAGCAAGTGGCAACCCACAGCAGTCCTCTTACCTGAAAAATCCCATGGATGGAGGAGCCTGGTGGGCTACAGTCCACGGGGTCACAAAGAACTGGACACGACTGAGCAACTTCACTTTCTTTCTATATACCTATATGGGCTTCCCAGGTGGCGCTAGTGGTAAAGAACCCACCTGCCAACGCAGGAGACATAACAGACACGGGTTTGATCCCTGGGTTGGGAAGATCCCCTGGAGGAGGGAATGGCAACCCACCCCAGTATTCTTGCCTGGAGAATCCCATGGACAGAGGAGACTGGCAGGCTACAGTCCATGGGATTGCAAAGAGTCAGACAGAGCTGAAGCAACTTGGCATGTATGCATGCATATATCCACCTACATCTAACTAAAAATAGCCACCTCTGCTGACTCTAAATCCGTATATACTTCATCTTGGTTTTTTGATCAACAGAAGATGGGAAGCAGCGCTTATCAGGCGTCCAGTGATCCACCCAGGAGCAATGCAAAAGGAGACAGAATCAGCAGTCCACAACAGTGAGCTTAGTTTGCACCTTCTAGAAACAAAGACGAGAGCTGGCTTGTCATGATTCTCTTCCACATCCTCCACAGTGAATAAACAGACCGCAGCCTGGAGTCAGGACCGCGTGTTCTGGTAGCCTGACCGCTCAGAGCCCTGAGGCTGTAGTGGACTCGTGGGGATGCTCACCCCCTTTCAGCATCCTGAAGGACTGGTCTGACCCAGCCCTGGGGGCCCCAAGAAGCACCCAGCCCTGGTGAGTGATGCAGCAGGGGGGTCCAGGTGAAGCCATTTATTCAGACAAGTGCTTCATTTTCCCAGAATGCTGGGGCTGCTCTTGATTTGAAGCTACGCTGACATCCCCTCCACCTGGGGTCTGAGTTGACTGGAAGATGCTCACAGCAGCTCTACTGAAAATTTTAAGATCAGGATTTTCTAGACTCTGAGGTCTGAAAAAATGCCATGTGGTGCTTAATGGCCCTCTCATCTAAATTAGATCACCCCAGAACACCTGTGCCCCTGATGGAGGAGTTAGGAGGAGCACGTGGTCACGGGGTACCAGCTTGTGATGTACACACTTCCCCAGAGCGGGTGTGCTCTGAGATCTCTCAACACACCAGCTTCATGAGCTTGGGGCAGAGATTTCTGTACCTACTTTAGGGAAGAGGACACCAAGACCAGGAGTGTGAACCGTGACAGGTGTTAGAGGCAGTGTTACGGTCCAAAGCTGGGGGCCTCTGGATGCCAATGTGGGCTTTTCAAAAAAAGGTAGTTAAAAAGCACATAAAATCTGCCATCTTCACCATTTCTAAGTGTATAGTGCAGGAGTGGTAACTATGTTTACATTGGTGTGCAGGAGACCTCTAGAACTCTTCATTCTGCAAAACTGAAATTTCACCCTCAATGCTCCTTTCTTGGGCTTCCCAGGTGGCTTGAGGGTAAAGAATCTGCCTGTCAAGCAGGAGACATGGGTTCCATCCCTGGGTCAAGAAGGTCCCCTGGAGAAGAAAATGGCAACCCACTCTAGTGTTCTTGCCTGGGAAATCCTGTGGACAGAGGAGCCTGATGGGCTGCAGTTCATGAGGTCGCAAAGAGTCGGGCATGATTGAGTGGCTAAACAATGACAGTTCCCTGTTCACCCCTCCCCCAGCCCCTGGCACCCACCCCCTCTACCTTCTGTCTCTATGAGTCTGACTACTCCAAGTACTTGATAGAAGTGAAATCAGACAGCGTTTGTCCTTCTGTGACGGCTTATTTCACTCAGCGTCATGTCCCCAAGGTTCATCCATGTGCAGCAGCTGTCAGACTCTCCATTTTGATGGCTGGATACTATCCCATCGTGAGTTTGTAACAATGGAAGGAAACGTTTTTCCACTCACCCCTCGATGGACACTGGGGTTATTCCCATATGTCGGCCGCTGTG
Source organism: Budorcas taxicolor (assembly GCF_023091745.1). NCBI lineage: Eukaryota > Metazoa > Chordata > Mammalia > Artiodactyla > Bovidae > Budorcas > Budorcas taxicolor. The sequence continues at coordinate 85,828,744 of NC_068921.1, read as the reverse complement.
GATCAGGTGCACGGACAGAGGAGCGCAGACACCTCTGTAATCTCAGTCCCGTGGTTGCACATCCGGAAGTGGGATGACTGTATCGTACAGTAGCCCTATTTTCAATTTTTTGAGGACCCCCCCCATACTGTTTTCCATAGTAAATGGCTACAGAAATGGCTGCACCGTTTACATTCCCACCAACGGCGCCCAAGGGTTCACCTTCTGCACGTCCTTGCCGACACTTGATATTCTGGTCACTTACCAGAGGCCTTCCTAATGCGTGTGAGGGTTTTTGATGTCTTCTGAGCAGGTCCACTCGGAGATACAAAGACGGTCTCAGTTTAAGGTGTGAAAACCTGCAGCTCATGTTCTCAGATGGTATCGGGAAGTTGTTAGTAACTTTCTCAAGCACAGTCATGTTTCCGTGGTCGTGGGGAAGCGTGGCCTTATTAGGTGACACAGCCTGTCGCTCTCAGAGGTGAGGTGTCAGAACGCCCGCAAGTTGCTATCGGATTGTTCAGAAGTCAGGTGCAGACAGACAGAGATGACAGAGAGGATAGATACAGACGGTAGGTACAGATAGCTGATAGGTGATCGGTACAGATAGGGGACAGACAGATGGCAGACGACCGATAAAGACGGATGACAGATATGGACGGATACAGACAGACGGATGACAGAGATGCTCAGAAAGACACGCACTTACACACGCATGCGAGGGAGAGAGTCGGACAGAGAGGAAGCGGCTGTGCCCGCGGCCACCGTGGAGTCTAGCAGAAGCGTATCTAGGCGCCGGTTGTCCATTGTTGGAAGTTTCCAAAGCGCCCGGGAGAAGGCAAGCGGAGGGCGGCAGCGCCCCGGGTCCTGCCCGCCCGCCGCCCGGTGCCCGGCCTGCCCGCGGCTGCCCCGCCCTGCCCACTGCCGCTGGGCCTGCGGGCCTGAGGGGCGGCGGGCCCAGGGCCGCAGCCGCTGCCCCCAGACCCCGGGCTCTCGGGGGCGCGGTCCCCCTGGAGGGGGCCCCTCAGCCTGGGTTCCCAGGAGCACCCGCCGCCTCCCGGGCCTCTTCCCGAGCCGACGCGAACCGCCCGCCGACACGGCCCGCGGGCGCCGGCGCAGAGGAAGGCCCGGCCTCGCACGCGGGGCCCACCCTCGCCTCACCCGCGGGCGAAGGCGCCCGCACCTCCCGTCTCAGAAAGCAAGAAAGCCTCTCCCGGCGGCCGTGCCGCCGTCGCGCGCGCGCTCCCCGCGGGCCCTCAGGCGCGCTCCCCGTGGGCCCTCACGCGTGTGTTCCCCGTGTGCCGTCACTCGAGTTCCCCGTGTGCCCTCACGCACGTTCCCCGTGGGCCCTCAGGCGCGCTCCCCGCGGGCCCTCACGCGCGTGTTCCCCCTGTGCCCTCACGCGCGTGTTCCCCGTGTGCCCTCACGTGCGTGTTCCCCCTGTGCCCTCACGCGCGTGTTCCCCGTGTGCCCTCACGCGCGTGTTCCCCGTGTGCCCTCACGCGCGTGTTCCCCGTGTGCCCTCCCTCGAGTTCCCCGCGTGCCCTCAGGCGCATATTCCCCATGTGCCCTCACGTGCGTGTTCCCCTGTGCCCGCACGCACGTTCCCCGTGTGCCCTCAGGCGCGCTCCCCGTGTGCCCTCACGCGCGTGTTCCCCATGTGCCCTCAGGCTCGCTCCCCGTGTGCCCTCAGGCGTGTGTTCCCCGTGTGCCCTCACGCGCGTGTTCCCCGTGTGCCGTCACTCGAGTTCCCCGTGTGCCCTCACGCGCGTGTTCCCCGTGTGCCCTCACGCGCGTGTTCCCCATATGCCCTCAGGCTCGCTCCCCGTGTGCCCTCAGGCGTGTGTTCCCCGTGTGCCCTCAGGCGCATTCCCCTGTGCCCTCACGCGTGTGTTCCCCGTGTGCCCTCACGCGCGTGTTCCCCGTGTGCCGTCACTCGAGTTCCCCGTGTGCCCTCACGCGCGTGTTCCCCGTGTGCCCTCACGCGCGTGTTCCCCATATGCCCTCAGGCTCGCTCCCCGTGTGCCCTCAGGCGTGTGTTCCCCGTGTGCCCTCAGGCGCATTCCCCGTGTGCCCTCACGCGTGTGTTCCCCGTGTGCCCTCACGCGCGTGTTCCCCATATGCCCTCAGGCGCGCTCCCCGCGTGCCCTCACTCGAGTTCCCCGTGTGCCCTCAGGCGCGTTCCCCTGTGCCCTCACGCACGTTCCTCGTGTGCCCTCAGGCGCGCTCCCCGTGTGCCCTCACGTGCGTGTTCCCCCTGTGCCCTCACGCGTGTGTTCCCGCGTGCCCCCCGGCGCATTCCCCGTGTGCCCTCACGCGTGTGCTCCCCGCGTGCCCCCCGGCACATTCCCCGTGTGCCCTCACGCGTGTGCTCCCCGTGTGCCCCCGCGCGCGCTCCCCGCGTCCCCCCCGCGCGCGCTCCCCGCGTGCCCCCCGGCGCATATTCCCCGTGTGCCCTCACGCGTGTGCTCCCCGTGTGCCCCCGCGCGCGCTCCCCGTGCCCCCAGGCGCGCGTCCTGAGCAGGGCGCCGACTGCGCCGGTCTCCCCACGCGCGGGCCGCGGCCTGGTCTCCGGGCGGCGGCTGAGCGCCTGCCGGGCCCGCGGCCCGTCGCTAGAGGGCGCGCCCCGCCCGCGCGGGTCCCGGGCGGCTCCTCAGGAAAGCTGCCCGAGAAGAGCCGGGCGCTCTGCCTGGCGGCTTGGGCCGCCTCCGGCCGAGCCCAGTCGGGAAAGCCCGCCCAGGCTGCAGGAGCCGCCCTCCCCAGGCCACGCTGGGCGCCCCCTGCCCGCGGCCAGGACGCGGGTCCCGAGGCTAATCCCACAGACGGGAGCGGCCAGGGCCCGGAAACCCGCTTCCTCCCGAAACACGGGGCTGAGCGCAGCGGCCAGCCGCCCACCCGCCCCGTGACGCGGCTCCTCTCTGCCCCTCCGTCTCTGCCCCTTTGTCTCTGTCTCTCTGTCTCTCTCTGTCTCTCTCATGTCTCTGTGTCTCTCTGTGTCTCTCTCTGTCTCTGTCTCTCATGTCTCTCCATCTCTCTCTCACATCTCTCTCTGTGTCTCTGTCTCTGTCTCTCTCATGTCTCTGCGTCTCTCTCATGTCTCTGTGTCTCTCTCCGTCTCTGTCTCTCTCTCATGTCTCTCTGTGTCTCTGTCTCTGTCTCTCTCTCACACACACCATCTCCTTTCTCTTTAAACATCTGTGAGTTATTTCACCAAAGTACACAGGCAGAAAGCAGAGCGCGCAGGGTGCTTCCCTTCCTCCTGTTCCCTGTCGCTTTTTGCCCACTGCTCCTTGTATGAATGGAGCGCTTTTTCCCCAGTAGAAGTCACCGAGCTTGGACATCTTGCTTGTCTGTGGCCTGTTTGTGGCCCTGATAGGAAAATCTGGGTTCCGAAGCCTGCGTGGTTTCTACAGTTGGTCATTTAAAATGTCCTATAAATAATATGAACCCCAGAAAGTAATACCTCTGTTAACATCTTTGCGAGTGCGTGGCCTGCTGGCCTGTGGATACAGGGGGGTCTTCAGAGGCTGTGGTGGTCCTGCCCCCTCACCCTGCCCCACCTGGAATCCTCTGTGATCCGCCAACTGGCCCCTCCCCCAAAGCTCACTTGGGAGCCTGAGAAAGGGGCCCGAGCTTAGATCAAAGCTGGATACTCAGCTCTATCCTCAGAAAAAAAGTACCAACCACCTGCGCTGACAGGTGCCAACCTATATCGGACCTCCTCCCAACGGGCGCCCCCTGCAGACCACCCCCATGTTCCTCTGCCGCTCACCAGCGGGAGGGCCCAGGCCACGCAGGCCCCTGAGCCGGCAATGCAGGCAAACAGCCTCTAACGATCCCGCCATCCGCTGGCCCCTGGGACCTTCCCAGGCAAACCTGCGCCCAGGGGGTCATCGCAGCCCGTGCTGGGGTCTGGGGGCAGCTCTGCCAGGGCTGTGTCCACAGCGAGCCAGAACCAGGAGGACGGGGGGCTCAGGACGCCTTCTTTCCTGACTCCAAGCCCTGAGAGTGTGATTCCACAGATATGCAAGGTCAAGAGTCAAACCCAGGAACCACAGTATTCCCGGTAGCTGTGGTTCAGCAAACGCCCTGGCCCGCACTAAGTCTGAACACTTACATGTGCTAAGCTAGGTCCAGACCAGACTACAAACACCCCGCCCTGCAGTAAGTCCAAACACTTACACGTACAAAGGCTGATCCCAGCTCACTCAGCAAGGTCGCCCTCCTCTGCTCCCGAGTCACCAAGGAGGTGCCAGCTGCCTACCTGAGTGTGGAGGCGGGGCTGGGCCTCCGCTCCTGGCTCCCACACGCCTCTGGGCGGGACCAGGAGGATGAAGCCAGACCCCAGGGAAACCCACCGTCCAGGGAGGAGCCGGGCAGCTGAGACGGGCCCAAGAGGATTCAGCTGCCCACCCCACCTGTCAGGGTCCATCCTCAGGGGGCCTCTGGGACCCGAGTTCTCTCCCCGTGCTGACGAGATGTGGTCTCCTCATTGACTCAACACGCGTGTGCTGAGCGCCTGTCGTGGTTCTCTGATGGGGAAGGCCCCGTTTCCGCCCTCCTGGAGGTTGTGGTCCTGGGAACAGCAGGCCTTTTACTGAGAACCGCCAAAGATACGGCGTGTGGGGAAACCCAAGAATACATGGCTGGGAATATTAGATTAAGAATGGCAGCTCTGGGGTTGATGCACACACACTGCTGCGCTTTAAACAGGTAACCGACGAGGACCTACTGTGCCGCACAGAGAGCTCTCCTCAATACGCCGTAGTAACCCAAAGGGGAGAAGAATTTGGAAAAGAATAGACACATACATTACATATAATTGAATCACTTTGTTGTGCACCTGAAGCTAACTTAACACCGTTAATCAACTCTGTTCCAATATAAATTAAAAATTAAACGCAAGAATGGTAAGTCACTACAGAATTCAGGAAATTCCCCGTAGAAGAACAGCATTCTGTAAAGCAGGTAAATAACAAGGGCCTGCTGTAGAGCAGAGGGAACGATACTCATTGTCACGTAATAACCTATAAGGGAAAGTAATCTGAAAAGAAAGCGTCTATGTGTATGTATAACTGACCCACCTTGCTGTTCACGTGGAACTAATGAACCTTGTAAATTGACTGTGCTTCAACCTAAAAAAATAACAGAACAGCCTCCTACCTAAGCAGTACTTACTGCAGGGGGATTTTATGTGGTCAAGATGGAGTGGTGATTTAAGGCTCTATTTAGGAGCCATTAAACCAAGAGATGACCGTGTGATTAGCATCAGAGTCCATTAATATCGGTGGCACTGGTGACTCTACTCAGGTAAGCCGCCATCGTCATTGCGTGTAAATGACCCCAAAGAGGCTCATCCAGGTTGTGTAAACGTCACTTCAGAGGAAATAATTGGGGGAAGTCTAACACGTATTTCTGTGGCATTATCGTCTCATCTTTTCATCTTTCACGAGAGTTTCGAGTTCCCTGGGAGCACGTGTGAGCACGGGGTTAGCACCGCATGTCGGCGGAGAGTGCTCCCGGCTCTGACTCTGATTTCCGGTGCCCTCTGAGCAGGGGTGTGCTTCTCGGCAGATGGGAGCAGTGCCCAGTTTCCTGGGAAGTTCTCAGCTGTGTTTTCTGGGAGGAGAAAGGAGAGAACTCTGTCTGCCCCCTGAAACCAGGCTCACTGCAGGTAGACAGCAAGTGAGCCGGACACCAACTAAGGGTCAGTCTGCTGACGCTTCTCTCATGGGCTTGGGGGCCATTCCTCTTGGTTCTTTAGCTTATAAAAGCCATCTCGAATGTTGAAGTCGCCCACAGTCAGACCGCCGCCCCTCAGCCTGATCTAACAGGGTGAGAGAAGATGAATGCACCTGGGAGCCGACGTGGGGACCCACCCGAAGGGGCCCCCCTCCTGTGGTGTTGTCCACAGCACAACCGGTTTCCAGGAGAGGACGGCTCCCTCCCGGGAAATCCCCCACTGCCCTGCTGGTGCTCCATCTGCAGACACTGGGGATTCGTGCAGGTGACCTCATCCAGACTGTGGTCACGACTGGACGACCTCCCAGCACAGGTCTCACGAACAGACCCACATGTGCCTGTACATTTTGTGTCCTGTCCCACCCTGTTCAGAGGAGTCAAATGTGACACTGTTTCCTGCAAGTGGGTCCAAGGACGATGCTTTTCCTCCAGAACCCCCTCCAAGATGCAGCTCACTGGGCAGGCTCTCAGCGCCTCCAGTATCACCTGCGGAGGAGGGGACTCCGGAAATGATGAAATGAATACGTCCTTCAAAAGTGACCCAGCCTGGAGATCACAGACACGGTGACAGGGACGGAGAGAAAGAGGGGACAGAAAAGGGTAGGGGCTACGTGGAGGCAAGCCCAGGGCTGCCGTGGGGGGCAGGGGGCAGGGGGTGGGCAGACAGAGCAGAGAGGCTGGTCCACGCATGGGTCCCGGCCGTCATTCTCGCGCCAACAGCCCTCACAGGGACCTCGAGTGAGTCTCCATAAATGCTTCATGGGCTGAGATTACCTCCCTGTGGACTCCCACAAATGTGACCACACCTTTGAAACCTTACGTGGGTACATTTCACTCGGAGTTTCAGTGTTTAACTACCTGTCTGTCTGACGAGCACACCTTGTTCCAATAAACGCGGAAGCGTTTGAATGTTCAGCATCGTGGCCTCTTCCCAGACCCAAGTGTGTTTGTATAAGACCCTGCCCCACCATCAGCCACACGGGACGTGTCAAGCTGATGATGTAGCTAGTTGTATGCAATCTGAGTTTTTATCACGGGTGGAGAAGAAGACGGAAGGCAAAGTAACATTGACTAAGCACACGCTCTGTTGAGCGCTGAGCTAGATAAGAGGCACACACAGTCTCGCTGAGGTTCTGTCTACAGACATTTCTCTACGCACGGTTGGGGGTTTTTTGGAGAGGACATGGTTTGTTTTTTATTGAGGTTTATCACTGACCTACAGGGATCTGCATGTACATATTTAAAGTGACAATGTGATGAGCTTTCACGTACACACACACCCGTGAAGCCATCGCCGCCGTGAACACAGCGCACGCATCATCGCCCGGAACACCCTCACGCTCCTCTGTAAGCCTTCCCCTACCTCCCTGCAGTGCCTACGTCCACTTTCTGTGTCTACGTCACCGTAGACCAGCTCACGCTTTTCAGCATCTTATCCGAATGAAACCACAAAGGACTGCCCTTCCGCCCAGCCTTTCGGCGCAGCGTGAGGACTTAGCAATCCCTCCAGGCGCGGTGCGTCAGGAGCGTGTCCCTGTCCTTTGCTGAGCGGTGTCGTGTGGCCGGGCTTAGCCAGCCACCCTCTGAGCGGCGTTTGTATCACTTGCACTTTGGGGATCATCACAAATGTGGCAAACATTCATATCCAAGGCTTTGGTCACATGATTTTTTAATTTGGAGTCATTACCGAGACGCCGAATTGACCCGACCACATGGTAGGAATACACACAATCTTTGGAGAAACTACCCGTTTTCCATTTGCGCGTCTTTAAGAATTCTTTTTGTATCCTGGAGTCAGGTTCTTTATCAGATGTGTGTTTTGCTACCAGGGTGTAGCTTGAGCTTTCGTTGCCTGAAAGGAAATTTTGAAAAACAGAACCTCTAAAGATGAAGCCAAGTTATCGGTTCTTTCATTTACATTTGTGTTTTGATGATGTATATAAAGAAATCTTTGCTTAATCCAGGGTCATGAAGGTTTTATCTTATGCCTTCTTGAAGTTTTATAATTTTATATTTTACACTTAGGTGTGTACCTATTTTGAGTTCATCTTTGTGATGTGAGGTATGGATTGAGTTCCCTTCTGGCATATGGATACCCAGATTCTTTCTAGCACCGTTTAAAAATAACTATCCTTTCTGCACTGAATTGCCTTCGTGGCTTAGTTGAAAATCAATTATCTGTGTGTGTGTGTGTGTGTGTTTCTGCACTCTCTATTCTTTAATTGATTTATCTGTCTACCTGAATACCAAAACCATGCCACTCTGATCAGTGTAACTTTATAATCAGTCTTGAAACCAAGGCATGTTAGGCCTGCAGTTTGTTTCTCTTTTCAGTTTTTTGGTGCCTTCTAGGATCTTCACACTCCCATAAATGCAGATTCATGGAAACCATCTTGTCAATTATTATAAAAAGAAAAGCCTGTTCAAATTTTGATTGGTATCGTATTGACTCCTCAGGTCAATTTGGGGAAAACAGACATTTCAGGAACATTGAATCTTCTGACTCACAAACACGGCCCACCTTTCATGTCATTTAGGGCAACTTTAATTCCTCTCATCTGTATTTTATAATTTTCAGTTGTCAGATTTATCCCTAAGTATTTCGTACTATTTTATGCTATTGTAAATGGTATTTTTTGTTTCAATTTCTGTGCTCAAAGAAATTCAATATATGTTTGCATATTGATGTGGTATCCAATCAGCCTACTGCACTCACTGACTGGTTCTAACAGCTGTTTCTATAGATCCCATTGGAATCTCAGTGAAAGAAGCCAGGCTGAAAGGAGCATATACTGACTGCATTATTCCACTTACATAAAACGCTGGAAAATATAAACTCGTCTGTAGCCCCAGAGCCCTGGTGAGGGCAGGGGCTGGGAGGAGTGTTGCGGAAGGGAGCCGGCAAACCTCGGGCAGCCATGGGCGCATTCGTGCTGTGCTCTGTGGTGATGGCTTCCCACTTATATGCCTGTCAACCCTTATCAAAGACTGCAACTTATACATGTGCACTCTATTTTTTATGAATCAAGCCTCAAGAGAAGTTGCTTTTAAAAAATACAAGTTGATAAGTTGGAACTAAATTTCCCAGTGATCCAGACACGTGGAGTTACAGGGAGAGGACAGAGGGGTGGGGAGGGAAGCGAGGCCCCAAGACCATCACCTTCTCACAGGGTCAGAGAAGAGGGGCCGTCAGTACTGCCCAACTCTGGGCAGCTGCTGGCCGGAAACCTGGGCTGCGGGTGGGGTGAGGAGGTGATCACAGGAGATGGGGTCAACAACGGGCAGGGGTGGGGTGGGAGGTGATCACAGGAGATGGGGTCAATGCCAGGCAGGGGTGGGGTGGGAGGTGATCACAGGAGATGGGGTCAATGCCAGGCGGGGGTGGGGTGAGGAGGTGATCACAAGAGATGGGGTCAATGCCAGGCGGGGGTGGGGTGGGAGGTGATCACAGGAGATGGGGTCAGTGATGGGCAGAGGCTGTCTTCTCAACCTTCCTCTCCTGCCTTGAAGTGATTCAGGTCATGACACAGCAGACGTGTCTGAGAAATTCACAGACAATTCACATAACGACAGCTGGCAGCTCAAGGCCATGATTCAGACTCATCTCACTACACAAGGATGCTATCCCAAAATTAAGGAGTTCTAGTTCATTAGGAACAAACATAAAACACGGATGTTCGGTTTAGAAACCACTCTGTAAGCTCAGCCTGGGTGTCCACGTCTTTCTTGGCAGTAGTTCTCATCAAATAGGCCTCATCGGGCTTGCCCACCATCAGTAGAGACCAGGGGAGTTTCAGGAATCCGCAGGCTAAGCTGAGAGAAGCCCGGGCTCTGCTCCTCGGCTCACACAGCCCTCTCTGCTCTCCCACATCTGGAGCCGGACGCCTGGCCAGGCCCCAGTCCTCGGCTCACGCAGCCCTCTCTGCTCTCCCACATCTGGAGCCGGACGCCTGGCCAGGCCCCAGATTTCAGGAGAAATGTGGGCAAGAGAGAGACATCTGAAGGTTGGTCACCGTGGAAACCATCCCGGTGTGTTGTATGAACAAGAGTTAAAGGAAACACGCTTCACCTGGAAAGAGGGGGCTTCTTCACATCCGTGTGCTCCTGCATATGAGACCAGACTAGACCCGAGAAATCAGACCAACAGAACAGCCAGCAAGTGGAGGCAGAGAAGGCAAGAGCTCCGGAGACCACAGGGACGCGCCCTGCCATCAGAGCCTCCAGATCCCTCCTCGCTGGAGGAGGACTGCCCTGGTGGAGAGTGTTTCCTCTCTGAGAGCCCAGGGTGTACGGAGCTCAGAGGGAGGGACCACGGGATGCTTTCATGGGGTGCTCACTCAGGCTGCAGTCTCAGGGCCCATCTCGACAGAACCTCTGCAGCCTCTGCTCACAGACAGAGGCTGCCCGCCATCAGCCTCCCCGTGACTGCAAGCGCGCCCCACCAGAGGAGTACAGAGTTCTCGAAGGACACCCTCACGCCTCCCCAGAGAGACTCAGCCGAAGCCAGGTCTGTGGACATAGCTTCAAACCACGGGCCTTGCCATGTCCGGCAGGCTCTCACCTCCCAAACCAGGGTCCTCCCTGACTCACGGCATCTCAAGAAAGATGTGCTTGGTGACACCCCAGCAGCCCGTCCAGCTCCCTGATGGCTCAGATGGTAAAGAATCTGCCTGCAATGCAGGAGACCCAGGTTTGATTTCTAGGTTGGGAAGATGCCCTGGAGAAGGGAATGGCTGCCCCCTCCAGTATTATTTCCTGGAAAATCCCATGGACAGAGGAGCCTGGCAGGTTACAGTCCATGGGGCCGCAAAGAGTTGGCACTGCTGAGTGACTAACACATAGCAGGAAAAGAGATGCTGCTTCTAGCAGACTCTGTTCTAGAACATTCCCTGGGACTCCTATCCCATGGTCTTCAGGGTCAGAACCCTGCCGTTCTTGGCTTTGGGATATCAGGTATCGGCCTTTGGAGAAACCACTGCACATTTTCAAGATTAAACAGGGACAAACAGATTGGCAAGCAGCTCTGGGGCTGTTGAATGCAGAGACACAAAACATTCTGGAAATGATGCCCAGAAAGAACAAAGCCTGAGTGTGGGATGTGGGTTTTTACGCCAGAAAATACGGGATCCAAGCGGCCTCTGGATGCGTTGCTGGGCGTCTGCTGGCAGGATCTTTGTTGTCTCCCATACAACAATAGTAAGCGTCCTCTCTGTTTGCACACGGGTTAGTTAGCGTCTGGGATGGAAGCAGCATGCACAAAAGAAGTCCTCTGTCGTTTCGAGACAAATGACTCGGACATGATGAGATGCAGAGAGAAACCTAATTAGTTCTTCTGGGCCCTGGAGAGCTGGCCCCTCTCAGATCCAGTTCCCAGGTTAGCCCAGAAGGAGGCGAGTGGAGCAGACCCACTCGCACCAACAGGGACCCCCAAGGAACAGCCTACCACCGCCGGGCCGGTCAGACACCTGACCTGCTGCCAGGTGGCCACACTGCAGGCCAGGCTGCCCACCCACCCTGCACTGCGTTCCCAGCTTTCCCGGGGTCTGCCCCAGCAGAGCTGATGATGGGCCGTTCCGGGAGACTTTCTGTCGACACTGGACGTGGTGTGTGTGGGTGATGGGGGTGTGTGTGCGTGTATTTGTGTGTGTGCACCTGTGTGTGGGTGCTGGGGGGTGTGTGCGTGTATTTGTGTGTGTGCACCTGTGTGTGGGTGCTGGGGGGTGTGTGCGTGTATTTGTGTGTGTGCACCTGTGTGTGGGTGCTGGGGGTGTGTGTGCGTGTATTCGTGTGTGCACCTGTGTGTGGGTGCTGGGGTGTGTGTGCGTGTATTTGTGTGTGTGCACCTATGTGTGGGTGCTGGGGGGTGTGTGCGTGTATTTGTGTGTGTGTGTGCACCTGTGTGTTTGTGCACGTTTGTGTCTGAAAGCTTCTGTGTATGTATGTATTTTGTGTGTGCCTGAGTGTGTATTTGTGTATGTGTATATATGTGTCTGTGTGTTTGTCTGTCTGTGTCTGAAAGTTTCTGTGTGTGGAGTCTGTATTTGCACGTGTGTGTGTGTGCACGCACTGGACAGGCACAGAGAGGCACAGACCCCTCTTTTCCTCCTCTGGCTTGGAGACCAGACTCCGGCTGCAGCCTCTGGGCCTGCTCCCTGCAGGGTTTAACCAAGACCTCCAGCCTCAGGAGCAGGCTTTCCCAGTGCCTGCACTGCGGACATCAGGGACCAGGTGGTTCTTGGCTGGGCCCATCCTGTGCATCCTAGCAGCAGCCCTGGCCTCCGTATGCTGGGTGCCAATACCATCCCTGATGTGACCGCCCCGAGTGACCCCAGATCCCGCTGTGTCCCTGGGGCAGACCTGCCCTCACTGAGGACCACTTCCTAGACCTGCCACGCGGTGGGTGAGAAGAGACGAGGAAGAGAAAACCAGGCTGAGGACAAGAATACCCCTTGCACCCCGAGGTGGAGGAAACAGAGAAGCCGTGCCCCCTGCTGGTCCCCGCGCCTCCTTGTGGCCCCTCCTGGGCCCCCACGTGGTTGTCTAGGTGCCAGAGGAGAGCAGGGAGGCATCCTTGAGCTTCACAGGAGCTGCGCCTGGGGGCCCCCTGGAGCACGGATCCAGCAAAAGCAGACCCATGGATCCCCAGATATTTGAGGAGATCCAGCCACACCGGAGATAAAGTGCCAGACAAGCGCAAAGGAGAACAAGTGATTAGCCGACACAGCTACCTCAGGAAAAAATAATAGGGCTTGAAAAGTTTCTGTTTTCAAAATGATTGAGTATAACACTGAGCCCGTGGGCGGGGAGGGAAGTGGACGATATAAGGAGAGCACTAAACAGGAGGAAAGAGCCTCTAAAGGTGGAAACGAAAGCAAAAGCTGAAAGCAAACCTTAACACAGAGCATCAAGAAAGCAAGCTTTGGGATTCTTCCAGAAAATAGAACAGTAAGAAAAAGAATTGTAACTCAAAAGCTAAACAAAAGTGGAGGAGTAATCCATATTAGACAAATAGATCCAGAGAGGAAGACGAGAGAGAATCGTCCAGGGACTTCCCTGGGGGTCCAGGGGCTACGACTCGTCGCTTCCCAACGCAGGGGGCCCAGGTCTGATCCCTGGTCAGGGACCCAGATCCCACATGCTGCAACTGAAGAGCTCATGTCCAGAAACAAAGATCAGATATCCCGCATGACCCCGTGCAGTCAAATAAATAAGCATTCAAGAAAGCAAAAAGAAAACCACCCAAGATATAATATTAACACAAGAAAACATCTCAGGACATTTCAGAAAGAGCATTCCCCCACCAAGTGCCAGCGGAACGAGAGTGAACGGTCAGAGGGCCGAAGATAAAACCCTGAAGACGTCCAGAAAAGAAGCGGCACGGCTTCCCCGCGCTCCTTTCTGCTGCCCGCCTTCTTACAACCACCAGACATCAGAGAACAACGGGGCCCAGCGTTTCTTTCAGGCTAGCTTTGCATATCCAGCTGAGCTACAGTCACGTGGAAAGATAAATGTAAATATAAAGAACTTTACCTTGGATGTCTACTCTTAAAAAAAAAAAAGCCAAGAAGCTGAGAATGAGTTGCAGAAAAACAAAGGGGTCAACCAAGGAACAAGTCTGGTTATGCTCATTAATTTTTATCTTTCTCCCTCTCCCTCCCGAGAACGTTCATCCGTGGTTGGACTGGGTTCATCCGTGGGTTTCGCCGAGTGGGTAGCACTTACAAAAGCAAGTCCAGGGAGAAAGAGAAGGAAAAAGGACGTGAAAGTTAGGAGTGAGCGCATGAAGTTTTAGATAATTTAAAAGAGAAACTGGAGGGGCGGAAGGAAGGCGAGCGGATGGAAGGCGAAGGGGCGATTTTAAAAATTGCAGGCTCCTCCATCCATTGGATTTTCCAGGCAAGATTACTGGAGTGGGTGGCCATTTCCTTCTCCAGAGGATCTTCCCGACGCAGGGATTGAACTGGGGTCTCCCACATTATAGGCAGACTCCTTAGCGTCTGAGCCACCAGGGATAATTAAGGGAAATATGAGGTCAAAGGTCATGGAAGCGGGGTGCATGATACAGGTGGAATCAAGACAATATGTTATTCTTTTAATCATAAAAACACACGTTTACAGGAAGAGTTTTTAAAAGCCGAAAGGTAAGAATAATTGCAGATATTTGCATGCTAAACAATGGAAGATAAAAATAAAAGCGTTTTTAAAGTAACGGTGAAAAAGCATGAAAACCCATAAAACAAGAACTAGAGAGCTTTTCATCTCGTTCTGTGCTCTGGAATAGCTTATGTAGCATTATCACTGAATGTTTCTTAAAATAGGAGATCTTCTCAGCAAAGTTGATGATTGCACCCTTGAAATCCACTCTTTCAACCAATGCAATGATGCTTGAAATTGAAATAACAAGTATCCATATAAAAACTGAAAATTATACTATTATTCTCAGATATGACCATGATTATGGGCTCAGTAATTTCAAGAGCGTCAACAATAACAGCAACTATGATAATAAAACTACCTTAACTAATACAGAATTAACAAAACACCCAGACTCAAAACAACCCTACCAGCACCACGAGTGCTCCTAAGGCCGCTCTGCCGCCTGTGACGCAGGGTTCTTGCTGGCTCTCATCCGTCTGCTTTCAATTCTGCTGCACAGTGTTACGACCCTCATCGTGGTGATAGTAAGCAGGCTTCATCAAGTGCCGACTATGTGCCGGGAAAAGACGTGATGAGTCATATGGATTATTTATCACATAGACTTTTAATAACATTCCGTAAGGGCTTCTCTTTGGCCTGTGGCTTAGAATACTTAAGTTTAGCAAAGCTAAACCACACATCCCTCTCCCAGGTGTGTCCCTCTCCCAGGTGTCTCTCTCTCCCAGGTGTCTCCCTCTCCCAGGTGTCTCTCTCAGGTGTGTCCCTCTATCCCAGGTGTCTCCTTCTCCCAGGTGTGTCTCTCCCAGGTGTCTCCCTGTCCCAGGTGTCTCTCTCTCCCAGGTGTGTCCCTCTCCCAGGTGTCTCTCCCAGGTGTGTCTCCCTCCCAGGTGTCTCCCTCCCAGGTGTGTCTCTCCCAGGTGTCCCTCTTTCCCAGGTGTCTCCCTCTCCCAGGTGTCTCCCTCTCCCAGGTGTCTCCCTCTCCCAGGTGTCTCTCTCCCAGGTGTCCCTCTTTCCCAGGTGTCTCCCTCTCCCAGGTGTCTCCCTCTCCCAGGTGTGTCCCTCTCCCAGGTGTCTCCCTCTCCCAGGTGTTCTCTCTCCCAGGTGTCTCCCTCTCCCAGAGGTGTCTCTCCCAGGTGTGTCCCTCTCCCAGCTGTGTCTCTCCCAGGTGTCTCCCTGTCCCAGGTGTCTCTCTCTTCCAGGTGTGTCCCTCTCCCAGGTGTCTCTCTCTCCCAGGTGTGTCCCTCTCCCAGGTGTCTCCCTCTCCCAGGTGTCTCTCTCAGGTGTGTCTCTCCCAGGTGTGTCTCTCTCCCAGGTGTCTCCCTCCCAGGTGTCTCCCTCTCCCAGGTGTCTCTCTCAGGTGTGTCTCTCCCAGGTGTGTCTCTCTCCCAGGTGTCTCCCTCCCAGGTGTGTCTCTCCCCGGTGTCCCTCTCTCCCAGGTGTCTCCCTCTCCCAGGTGTCTCCCTCTCCCAGGTGTCTCCCTCTCCCAGGTGTCTCCCTCTCCCAGGTGTCCCTCTCCCAGGTGTGTCCCTCTCCCAGGTGTCTCCCTCTCCCAGGTGTCTCCCTCTCCCAGGTGTCCCTCTCCCAGGTGTGTCCCTCTCCCAGGTGTCTCCCTCTCCCAGGTGTCTCTCTCAGGTGTGTCTCTCCCAGGTGTGTCTCTCTCCCAGGTGTCTCCCTCCCAGGTGTCTCTCTCTCCCAGGTGTGTCCCTCTCCCAGGTGTCTCCCTCTCCCAGGTGTCTCTCTCAGGTGTGTCTCTCCCAGGTGTGTCTCTCTCCCAGGTGTCTCCCTCCCAGGTGTGTCTCTCCCCGGTGTCCCTCTCTCCCAGGTGTCTCCCTCTCCCAGGTGTCTCTCTCCCAGGTGTCCCTCTCTCCCAGGTGTCTCCCTCTCCCAGGTGTCTCCCTCTCCCAGGTGTCTCCCTCTCCCAGGTGTCCCTCTCCCAGGTGTCTCCCTCTCCCAGGTGTCTCCCTCTCCCAGGTGTCTCCCTCTCCCAGGTGTCCCTCTCCCAGGTGTGTCCCTCTCCCAGGTGTCTCCCTCTCCCAGGTGTCTCCCTCTCCCAGGTGTCTCCCTCTCCCAGGTGTCTCTCTCAGGTGTGTCTCTCCCAGGTGTGTCTCTCTCCCAGGTGTCTCCCTCCCAGGTGTGTCTCTCCCAGGTGTCCCTCTTTCCCAGGTGTCTCCCTCTCCGAGGTGTCTCCCTCTCCCAGGTGTCTCCTTCTCCCAGGTGTGTCCCTCTCCCAGGGGTGTGTTCCTCTCCCAGGTGTCTCCCTCTCCCAGGTGTCCCTCTCCCAGGTGTGTCCCTCTCCCAGGTGTGTCCCTCTCCCAGGTGTCCCTCTTTCCCAGGTGTCTCCCTCTCCCAGGTGTCTCCTCCCAGGTGTGTCCCTCTCCCAGGTGTCTCCCTCTCCCAGGTGTCTCCCTCCCAGGTGTGTCTCTCCCAGGTGTCCCTCTTTCCCAGGTGTCTCCCTCTCCCAGGTGTCTCCTTCTCCCAGGTGTCTCCCTCTCCCAGGGGTGTGTTCCTCTCCCAGGTGTGTCTCTCCCAGGTGTCTCCCTCTCCCAGGTGTCCCTCTCCCAGGTGTGTCCCTCTCCCAGGTGTCTCCTTCTCCCAGGTGTCTCCCTCTCCCAGGGGTGTGTTCCTCTCCCAGGTGTGTCTCTCCCAGGTGTCTCCTTCTCCCAGGTGTCCCTCTTTCCCAGGTGTCTCCCTCTCCCAGGGGTGTGTTCCTCTCCCAGGTGTGTCTCTCCCAGGTGTCTCCTTCTCCCAGGTGTCTCCCTCTCCCAGGGGTGTGTTCCTCTCCCAGGCGTGTCTCTCCCAGGTGTCTCCCTCTCCCAGGTGTCTCCCTCTCCCAGGTGTGTCTCTCCCAGGTGTGTCTCTCCCAGGTGTCTCCCTCTCCCAGGTGTCTCCCTCTCCCAGGGGTGTGTCCCTCTCCCAGGTGTGTCCCTCTCCCAGGTGTGTCTCTCCCAGGTGTCCCTCTCCCAGGTGTGTCTCTCCCAGGTGTCTCCCTCTCCCAGGTGTCCCTCTTTCCTAGGTGTCTCCCTCTCCCAGGTGTCCCTCTTTCCTAGGTGTCTCCCTCTCCCAGGTGTGTCTCTCCCAGGTGTGTCTCTCCCAGGTGTCTCCCTCTCCCAGGGGTGTGTTCCTCTCCCAGGTGTGTCTCTCCCAGGTGTCTCCCTCTCCCAGGTGTCTCCCTCTCCCAGGGGTGTGTTCCTCTCCCAGGCGTGTCTCTCCCAGGTGTCTCCCTCTCCCAGGTGTCTCCCTCTCCCAGGTGTGTCTCTCCCAGGTGTGTCTCTCCCAGGTGTCTCCCTCTCCCAGGTGTCTCCCTCTCCCAGGGGTGTGTCCCTCTCCCAGGTGTGTCCCTCTCCCAGGTGTGTCTCTCCCAGGTGTGTCTCTCCCAGGTGTCTCCCTCTCCCAGGTGTCCCTCTTTCCTAGGTGTCTCCCTCTCCCAGGTGTGTCTCTCCCAGGTGTCTCCCTCTCCCAGGGGTGTGTCCCTCTCCCAGGTGTGTCTCTCCCAGGTGTCCCTCTCTCCCAGGTGTCTCCCTCTCGGAGGTGTGTGTACAGGTGGGCGTCTTCCTCGGTGGTCACCTGGGCCTCCCGCCCAGCCTCTCGGGCTCGTCCGTAACTACGGCAGGAAGTGTGTTTATGGGAAGGGGCACCTATGGCAACGCTGCACCTCCACGGGAAGACTAGCGCTTGGTCCTGCTGGGCCTGCGACCCCAGTCCTCGTCCGCCACGGCCAGGGTCCAGCAGGGGTGCGGTCTCCCTCTCGGGACCGTCCGCACGAGCGCCGTCCCCGCTGCGCCTCGGTGGTCTCCGGCGTCTTTGTGACGCGGCTCCGCAGTGTTTACCGGAAGGGCTCTCTGGGCCCTCTGTCCCGTCCTCCGCAGCTGAAGCCGTTTGTCTCTCTGGTTTGTTTCTCTCGCCGCCCCCGCGTTAGCAGGCAGGGGGTGCTGCGCCCTCCGGCCCCCGCGCGCCCTCGCCGGGCTCAGTGCCGCCTTCGCCGGGCGATGCGAGCGCCCCCCGAGGGTCTTCAGGGGCGCAGGGACGGGCTGGGGGCGGGGGTCCGGGGGCAGCGCCCGGGGAGCAGGCCCGCGCGACGAGAAGGGCTGTGGCGGGGAGCAGGCAGGAGGCCAGGGCCGGCCTTCCCGGCCGACCTGGGCCAGCCGGAGGCCGCCGCCTGCCTCCGCCCTTCCCCGGCTGCCCTGGTGGGCGACCCGGTGAGGCAGAGCGACTCTCGGCGGCTTCCTCCCCAGAGCGCGGGCCGGAATCTGTGCGGGGGACGCACCGGACAAACGCAGACTCTACCAAGTGACTGGCCTGCCCTCTCCAGAAGAATCGAGAAAGACAAAAAGTGGGACGCGCACGTACGGATCTGCAGAGACGACTGTGGAGAAAAATATGTGGGCAGAGGACACGACTGAGGCAAAGGACAGGATCTGAACGCGTGCTGTCGATGGGCATTAGTTGGTCACAGTTAAATGCGTTGATTTTGATGACCGCATCAAAACCACGAGCGGTGTGACCCCGACTCACACAGAGGAGAACGTCAGGGTGAAGACAGCGACGGAGGTGGGGTGATGTTCTTACACACCGAAGGTTACCAGTCACACCAGAAGCTGGGGGGCCAAGACAGTCTCTGCCGCAGCCCCAGGAGGGACCCATGTGCTGTGTGTGGCAAACAAGCAAAGCGGTGTGTTCAGAATTAACGGCGGTGGCTCTAAACTATTTAAATATAGAAAAGTGGCCAAGTCATGAAAGCAAGTCAATCACAGAACGACCTCTCCTGCACTATATGGCTTCCTCCATAAGGTTAAAAAAAAGTGAAAGTGTTAGACTCAGTCGTGCCTGACTCTTTGCGACCCCACGGACTGTAGCCCGCCGGGCTCCTCTGTCCGTGGGATTCTCCAGACAAGAATACTGGAGTGGGTTGCCATTCCCTCCTCCACGGGGTCTTCCCTGCCCAGGGATCGAACCCCCATCTCCTGCACTGGCAGGCAGACTCTTCACCACCCACCACTGACCTAGCCAAGCAACTGCCCAGCCTCTTCAAAGACGGCAGGGTCGGGACGGACCAGAAGCATCGAGGAGCTGTTCCAGGCGGAAGGACACCCTGGAGACTTGACCCTCAGCATCATTCCCGATCAGGATCGGCCTCTGATGGGAAACGAACTCCCGAAAAGGACACTGCTGAGTCAGTTGGCAGCACGTGACAGTCTGGGAACGAGACCAGCGGCTCCAGGCACTCGCCGTGCTGCCCGAATACCCCACGCCCGCGGAGGGCTTGTGGAAGCTTCCTGCCCATCACCTGGATTCCTGACTCAGAGAGTCTGGGCGCCGCGGGGCTGGGAATCTGCATTTCTAACAAGCTCCCAGGAGACACTGTGGCTACAGCTGGCCCCGGGACCCCACTTGGAGAACCAGCCATAAGACTAATGACATTCCAGGGGTCACGGTTAAATTTTCCAGTGTTGATTATTAAACCATTTGGTTGTGAAACAATGTCTTGTTTTTACTAAATACACTGGCATGGAAGGACTTGACTTGATTTCAACTTAAATGGTTTGAAAAGGTGAGTGTGTGTGTGTGTGTATTCATGTGTGTTCATGTGTGGTTATGTGTGTGTGTGTGTGTAGAGAGAGCAGCTGGTAAAGAGCAGTGCAAAAGGTAAATAATGTCGCCGTCCTTCCTCCACGGGCCTGCACTCACGTGTCTTCCGGCGGACACTCTGGAGCCCAGGCTGTTCCGCCATCCCTCGGGAGAGAGGGAAGCCGTGGCCTACAAGATCCCACCGTTCCCATGACTCCTCCTCCCACAGCCCTGACGAGGTATCACCAAGCCGCCAAATCACCCAGCCCGTCTGCAGCCCTCTAAAGACCCGCGCACAGCGGCCGGCAGTACTGAGTGAACTCCCATCCCGCAGGCTCCGGTTCTGGGATGAGAGCCCACACTCAGAGTGGACGGCTCGGGGTGCGAGCCCTCAGTCTGGAGGGATTTCCACTTTATGCCTCCACCCTGATCGTTACGCAACACCATTAATGACCTGTCCTGTTATTCTGCTGGCAATCAAGAAGAGAAAGCCTGCTGTTTCTCTATGAACTAACCACCCAGCTACCACACCCTGTGGGGAAAATTGCACACGTTTTTTCTGCTTTTGAGATCAGAGGCATCGAGCAGGCTGAGAAGGACGTTACCAAGCATGGGAAGATTTGTGCAGGAAGAGCACACGTCCGAGTCCAGAGTTAATGCTGGACAGAAAGCAAAGGTGGGCGAAGCCGCAGGCCTGGGCGGAGGTGCATGCGGTTCTCTCCCCAGGTCGTGGATTGTACCTGGGGAAATTTGAGGGCTGTGCCGAGACCCCCCACAAGCAGGTGCCCCAGGGATCTCACCTGGCTAAGGCCATGTGCCTCCCTCAGACGTGGAGATGTAAGGACACAAAGTGGAGCCCGCACGGCCCCGTGCTGAGCCCCAGTGAGAGGACAGGCACCGTGGACCTGTGCCCAGAATCGCCTCTTTGGCCGCAGAGAGCGGGAGGGGTCCCCGGACCACAGCCATGCTGTGGGGCGCACTGGCCCGTGCATCCCCCTCGCGTCCGTCCGTGTCTGGAGGAACAGACCCCCAGAGCCCCCTGACACCTCTGGTCAGCTGCGGCACGCCAGGACTGACACGTGGAGCCGCACGCCCAGCCTGAGAGTGCCCAGAAGCCGAACACACTCCCAGCTTTTTCATCTGTTCATTCACCTTGCTCCCAGAAGGGCCCCTTGTATCTGTCCCTCATCAGGTTTCAGACGGGGAGGGTGGAGACGAGCTCAACCGCTCCCCCTGCTCTCGGGGGTCAGGAAACATGGGCATCACTGGGAGGCCTCCCCACTGCCTGTCGGCCGGGGGTCTCAGGCCCTGCAGGCAGCTCCTGCTGGCAGATGTCCTGACCTCCCAGCTCACCCCTTGAGAGCAGCATCCCTTTTACACACTCCTCTGAGGCCACACCAGACTGGCAGCAGAGACCACCTCCCACAGAGGAGGAATCCTGCCCCCCAGACCCAGCTCCACAGGCTCTGCCGCCTCCTCCCCCGCACAACCGTCATCCTCCAGAGGAAGGCTCCTCCGGCACTGTTTACGCCGGCAGGGACCAGAACGTGGCATGATGGGAAAATCTCCTGAGCATGCTGTTGCCTTCGGAAGTCTTAGCACCTCAAGCCTTCTGACTCCCTCAGCTGTCAAACCAACCTCCGACAGGAAGATCCCCCCAGAGAGAGAGCCAGACGCACGGAGGAGGAAAGGAGTGCGTGCGGAACCCGCCGTCTCTCCTTCAACCGGTCCTAAGCATTCTCATCTGCTCTTTCCTACGAAAGGGTGGCAGTTGCTTTATTTTCCATTTCTATGTCATGTCCAGAAAGTGAACTCCAGTAGTGTATTCCCTTAAATTATGTTGCTGTTGGGGGAAAATGGAGACTCTGGGGGATGTTTCACTCATTCTGCCTTCAGCTGGTTTATGTTGCTCAAGAATTTCACGGTTAGTCCATCCGTGGAAAACCCAGAATTGTCCTCGAGGCCTAAAACTGTACATTCTCTTGCTGACGTGGATGAGAAGTGTACGTCGCAGGCTAAAGGTAATGAACACCCTTGAAAACTCTTGATGACGCAGAGTCTTTAGTAGATAACACTCCCCTCAAAGTGTAGTCGCTCACTAGTGCAAACGAGTACCCACTCTTTCTAGACCTGACACCCAGTCACGGCTGCAGCACATTTTTCTCCCTCAGCGCATCTCTTCTGTTTAAAATCGCTAGCCCCGTATGTCCTGAACGCTTACTGCTTTCCTCGGAAAGCAATGAGCAAGAATGCAGGCCGGTAAATAGTTATCAGCACCAGCTGCGAGGAGGGCGCTGTGCTCAACGCAGGGGCAGATGGCAATCCATTCCAAACGCTGGCGTCCATCGAATCGCTGGCTTCTGCTTTTGAAGGGCATTTTCAAACATTGACGCAAGCCTGTTGTTCATGGTAGCAGTTTAAGAATTTGTTGCTAATGGTGATGATTTGCATTGAACAAAAGACGGTGCTGCAAAGCTGACTGACCGAAAGCCACTTGAGACACGTGGTTTGAAGTGGAGGTCCACGCTGACCACATCCTGCTCTCCTGTCCTGCAGCAGGGTCAACCTGAGCGAGCTCACGGGCACCCCAGCCCTAGCTTCTGTGTCTGCACCCCAAGGAAATCAAAACCTGCCTCCTGGGGCATTCCTCACGTCCCAGGGCCCCTGCTACGGAATTCAAGACATAATGAGAAATTCTGAGCTTTATACACATCAGTGGACATCATGGGGAGCCTTTGCCAAATGAAGCCGGAGTCCCGGGGACAGCCATGTCCTGGGAAGGGCACACGAGGATGGCGGCCACACTCACCAGGGCTGGGGCCCTCGCTGGTGCCCCCGATGCAGGGAGCAGTCCCCAGGGGGAGCAGAGGGCCTCACCTCGAGAGGGCAGGGAGAGGGTAGGACACCCCCAGTGCCCAGGATGACCGTTACATGGATACGAAGCTTACAATTCCACAAGCCAGCAACACCACCAAGACACAACAGGAAGACTCACAGCCCGACTCGCTTCTCCTGAGCTCGGGCACCGGCTCTGACCCCCAGCTCCTGGCCCTGATCCCTTCTGGACACACAGAGGCCCAAGGCGGCCTCATCAGCACACCGTCTGGGGCTCCCCGCCTCCTCCTTGAGGGTCCTCACCCGAGCCAGCCCGTGGGGGCGAGGGGGGGGGCGGGGAAGGGGGGTGCCCGGATCCGTGGAGCGGGTGTGACAGGCAGGGAGCACTGCCGCC
Organism: Budorcas taxicolor; assembly: GCF_023091745.1. Classification (NCBI taxonomy): domain Eukaryota; kingdom Metazoa; phylum Chordata; class Mammalia; order Artiodactyla; family Bovidae; genus Budorcas; species Budorcas taxicolor. The sequence continues at coordinate 85,806,072 of NC_068921.1, read as the reverse complement.
AGCAGCCTAAAGGTCTCCGAGGCCTCAGTGATCTTCAGGCACAGCACCAGGGGTCTCGGGCACACTGTGCTCTCTCCAGACTATACTGCAGGAACCCTGGGCAGAGCCTGCCTGCCAAGGCCAGGGAGGGCTGGGGGCGTCTGATTGCCCACGTCCAGGGGATTGGCCGGTGGATGACCTGCTCCAACAGTCAGTAGCCACATGTTTTAGCTTTTGCATCCGTTCACTGTGACCTCACTTCCCCCTCCCTGAGGCAAAAGCACATATTCTTGCAAAGATGACGCACTTGCCACGCAAACCTGCACGTGACGAGCATGGCGGGCCATGTGGAAGGAGTGAGGCTCTCGGTGTGAGTCTCAGTCCTCATCACGGGGCGAGGACGTTTCCCCTCTGGCTATGCACCTCCCAGGTGGCGCTAGTGGTAACGAACCCGCCTGCCAGTGCAGGAGATGTAAAAGACGCAGGTTCCATCCCTGGGTCGGGAAGATCCCCCGGAGGAGGAAATGGCAACCCACTCCAGTCTTCTTGCCTGAGAATCCCACAGACAGAGGAGGCCGGCAGAGTCACAGAGTCAGACACGACTGAGCGTGCACACGTGGTCAGGAGGGCCCCCTCCGTTGGTACACCTGGCCGCATGGGTCAGCGTGTTTCGAAGCAGGACAGGTCAGGGAGGGGCAGCAGACACAGGGCAGATCTGTGCTCTCAGGAAATCCAGGCCCAAAGAGATCCAGATAGAAGATCTGCTTATTCATAGTCTGATGAGCTGGGTGTTTCTTTTTAATTTTCTCATACGAAAGCAAAGAGATTTCAGGTCAAAAAAAAAAAGGAGAGACTATAAGGATCACATCAGATATCAAGATCAACTGCTTTGGGGTGATTTTTATTATTTTTTGAGCATTTTAAAATTTGCATTAACAAGCTTGCATTACCTTTATAAACAAAGTAGCCTTTTGAAAGTTAAGGATTATAGGGTAAATTTTATATGACAATAAAAGGGTTTCATGGCACATCAGGGCCCCCATGGACCACCTGGCAGGCAGGGCGAGGGCTGAGGAGGAGACTGGGCCCCACGCCCTCCAGGCGACCTTCCCAACACCCAGAGGTTGAATGCTACCCCGTGAGGACCCGCCCCCACCCCGTGAGGACCCGCCCCCACCCTGACCCCGCCCCCACCCCGTGAGGACCCGCCCCCACCCCGTGAGGACCCGCCCCCACCCTGACCCCGCCCCCACCCCGTGAGGACCCGCCCCCACTTCTGAGGACACGCCCCCACCCTGACCCCGCCCCCACTTCTGAGGACCCGCCCCCACGCCTGAGGACACGCCCCCACCCCGTGAGAACCCCTCCCCGTAGCCTGGCCAGCATCCTAGGCAGCGGAGTCCTGCCCCAAATTCACAAGGTGGCGCCACCCCCCTTCCTCGGGTGCTCGTCAGGGAGCACCCGTCCCTCCTCACGGCACAGACCGCTTTTTGGAGCATCCTCGGTCACAGAACCCGGCTCCCTGGAAGAAGGAACCAGGCTCCCTGATGACGCCAGGGCGGCAGGAGCAGACACCAGACAAGCGCCGTCTGCCTCTCTGGAGGGAGAAGGAGGGCCCGCGCGTCCCGAAAGCCCGGCCGTGCAGGGGCTGAGCGCCTGGGCTGGGGCCGCCCGAGGCCGCGGACGGCACAGCGCCCCCAGGAAGCTGACGGCCTGGGGCTGCCCTTGGGTCCGGCCTGGGCGTCACGCGTCTGGAGGCGGATTAGGACGAGGGCGTTCTGCACATGTAACGGGAAAGACGGTAGTTGTGAGAAAACATTTGGTTTGGATTTGATGCTGGATCCTGAGTAGAGCTGATCTTCTTCCAAGGGAAGGGTGAGAGATTTCAAGTCAATTATCTTCTTTTTGTAAAGACTGTTTGTGCCCAGAATACGAGACAAAATGTTTTGTCCCTTTCAAAATGCAGCAATTTGTGTCTTTCTGAACATCCAGTGTTCTGGGGGTGATTATGAGGCTTATAGCTTCAAGATGCTGCTGCGTGTCCCGCATCTTAGTCTGAGGGATTTGACCAACATCAACCGCAGCAGACTCGATGTGGTTCCTCCTTCCTGAGTATCTCCAGGAGAAGGATTCTAGGAGATGGACTGTTGTCAGTAATTAATCCAGATATTCCTCCCTCCTCAGAAAGTCAACAAATCGCAGATAACTCCCTAATTATTGAAGAGTCGATCAGATTGATCACCATGACCCACCAAATCAGAGGTGCTAAAACTAAGGAAGTTCACGCGAGAAGCCGGGCTGCAGCAGTGAGTCACGTGGACTGAGAGCTCTTCATGTGCTCCGGAAACACCAAGCACCAGGAGTGTAGCTCATTGCGTCCTCAGGACGGCCCGAGCAGGTGGGTCTCACTGTTCAATCGTCCCAGACGGGGAGAGCCAGGCTTGAGGAGGCAAGGGTGACCAATGCCTGCTGTATCCAGGCAGGGGGACCCCTGAGCCTCACCTTTGTCATCCCGCCTCCCCCTGAAGGTATGTCCACCCTCTGAAGCAGACTGGGCCTAAATTCCAGTTTTAATTAAAGTTCGTGCATGCTAAGTTGCTGCAGTTGTGTCTGACTCTGTGACCCTATGGCCTGTAGCCTGCCCAGGCTCCTCTATCCTTGGGATTCTCCAGGCAAGAATACTGGAGTGGGTTGCCATGCCCTCCTCCAGGGGATCTTCGCAACCCAGGAATCAAACCCACTTCTCTTGTGTGTCCTGCATTGGCAGGCGAGTTCTTTACTATGAGCGCCACCTGGGAAGCCCCATTAAGGTTCAGCGAAGTCCAGTTGTTGACTAACTTGAATTAAACTCCATTATAAAGAGCAATAGCCCTCACTGATGGCAGTACTTGCCAGGAGTTGAGTAAATATTGACACATCCTAATATTTGGGCTGCATTGGCCCACAGAGATGCAGCCTCCACACCCCGACCAGTGTTCTGAGAACAGCACAACGAGGCCACTGAGTCCTCCATCCTTGGACCAGGTCTGGAGGGTGCCTGCCTGAGCCCGTACACCTCACAGGTCCTTGCCCGAGCCGCCCCCCAGGCAATCCCACCCCAGTGGATGGTCACCAGGGGACATGCCCACTGGATCGGCCCACACCCCCCCAGCAGTGGCTAAGACCTCGGGGTCCTGCATGCTGAGGGACGCCAGCCCCAGCCTGGGCCTGCATGGGCTGCTTCCCCGACCGGCTTTCCCCAGGAGGGAGCAGCAGTGACTTGTGGGGTGCGGATTGGCGGGTCCATGGGGCAGGAGTGGGGTGCATGGCCGTGGCTCTGGAGCCAACTTATCTGAACCCACCAGGTCCCTTGCCAGGCCCCCGAAGGTGAGACTTCTACTTGCAAACCAGGCCTTCAGTGATCCTTAGAGCATTTTCTCAAGGAGAAGGCAGGACCCACATTTGGTGGCTTGATTTATAGCTGACACACCGAGACTCGGGCCCGGGGGCTGCCCTGGCTCTCTCACTCTGGCCCCGTAAATACTAGGAGTGGGGAGCCCGCCCTGCGTGCTCTGGGGCCTAGCTGTATGCTCGGTGGGTGCTCGGCCCTGGGAATCAAGGATGGTGGGGGCGGCTTAGTCACTCAGTCGCATCCAGCACTTTATGACCCTGTGGACTATAGCCCGCCAGGCTCCTCTGTCCACGGGATTCTCCAGGCAAGAATACTGGAGTGGGACACCATTCCCTTCTCCAGGGGATCTTCCTGACCTAGGGATCGAACCCTTGTCTCTTGCATTGACAGACAGGGTCTTCTGAGCCACAAGGGAACCCCAGAAAAAAAGGATGTAAGGATTTAAATGACCCCAGGAACAAGGAACCCCTTTATTTTCAGCTGAAGGATATAAGGCCCAGAAAAGTAGCCAGGATCAGGAATGGCAGTGGTGGGTGGATTCAAATAATCCACAAATCCAAGAGGGGGAAGAGCAGATGTGTTTATGCAAAGGTAATCATCCATTTCTAAGCATGAGCATGACCTGGGGTAACTGCTGGACGCACAGTCTTCACTTGACACCCAGAGATGTGATGGGGCCACTGCCAGGCCTCCCTCAGTTCCTTTTCCTGTAAAGTTACGTCTTCAAAATCTGTGCTTTAAACCCGAGAATAACAGCAAAACCATCGCCCAGCAGAACTAGACTACAGTCATTTAAGACCGACGGTATAGACGATCCGTTATGAAACACACTTTATGCGTTTTCTTTAAGGTTGAAGATGACTTCATTATAAAGTAACACTGAGAAAAGAGTTAAAACTAACTCTAATAAGTCCAACTGTTATCTCCAGAAATAAGCAAACTCGAAAGTCCTCAAGCATCGTCTAAAGGACATCAAAACCATAGTGTAGGAAAGACATGTTCTCTGTGTTGGAAACACACACGGGATGCTTCTAGAATGCTAAGACCCCCACTAACTGAATGCTTTCTCCTAGGGCCAGGAGTTTTGATGTAATAATTATTTCTTTTTATATTTTATATTATACTTTATTGTTGTTGTTCAGTTGCTAAGCTGTGTCTGACTGTTTCGACTCCATGGACTGCAACCCACCAGGCTCCTCTGTCCTCCACTCTCTCCTGGAGTTTGCTCAAAGTCATGTCTGGTGAGTCAGTGATGCTATCAACCATCTCATCTTCTGTGACCCCCTTTTCCTCTTGCCCTCAATCTTTCCCAGCACTGGGGTCTTTTCCAATGAGTTGGCTCTTCCCATCAGGTGGCCAAAGGATTAGAGCTTCAGCATCAGTCCTTCCAATGAATACTCAGAACTGATTTCCTTTAGGATTGACTGGTTGGATCTCCTTGCAGTCCAAGGGACTCTCAAGAGTCTTCTCCAGTACCATAATTCAAAACCATCAGTTCTTCAGTGCTCAGCCTTCTTGATGGTCCAACTCTCACATCCGTACTTGACTACTAGAAAAACCATAGCTTTGACTATATGGACCTTTGTGGGCAAACTAATGTCTCTGCTTTTTAATAGACTGTCTAGGTTATTATATTTTACATTATATTTTAATTTTTCAAAAAGAAGAAAAATGATATTTTGAGAATTTATCCAACACTTTCCAAAGAATGCTAGAGACAATTCTTCACTGTCAAGATAAAATATCTCAGATACCTGACAGATGGCCTTCTGGATAATATACGCTAAGGAAAAACTAAAACCGAGGTAAAACATAAAATTGCGTGTTTTCAGGTTTATCTTTCAGTACTACGAAGTTTTTCAGAACTAGCTGGAGGAAGATTTAGGCATTAGGTTTTTGAGATGTGTGCTCGAGGTAAGAATACAGTATAAGTAGGATCTGAAAACAATGCATGTCTGCCATGAACAAGAAACAACCATCTGCAAGCAATCTCTTAATTTTCCACGGCAGAAGACGAAGGGGATGTCCCAAGTCATGACGGCCTCATCCCAGACCAGTGAGCTTGGAAGGGTGGTTGCATACAGAGGCAGAAAAGCATTTCACCCAGTGTTCTAGAGAGAGGAAGGCTGTGTAGCACAGATTAAAACAGAAAAAAGAAAGGAAGAAAGAAACCCTCAGCGTGCAATTCTTGACAGATAAGTGTAGCACAGATTAAAACAGAAAAAGAAAGGAAGAAAGAAACCCTCAGCGTGCAATTCTTGACAGATAAGTGTAGCACAGATTAAAACAGAAAAAAGAAAGGAAGAAAGAAACCCTCAGCGTGCAATTCTTGACAGATAAGTGTAGCACAGATTAAAACAGAAAAAGAAAGGAAGAAAGAAACCCTCAGCGTGCAATTCTTGACAGATAAGTGTAGCACAGATTAAAACAGAAAAAGAAAGGAAGAAAGAAACCCTCAGCGTGCAATTCTTGACAGATAAGTGTAGCACAGATTAAAACAGAAAAAGAAAGGAAGAAAGAAACCCTCAGCGTGCAATTCTTGACAGATAAGTGTAGCACAGATTAAAACAGAAAAAGAAAGGAAGAAAGAAACCCTCAGCGTGCAATTCTTGACAGATAAGTGTAGCACAGATTAAAACAGAAAAAGAAAGGAAGAAAGAAACCCTCAGCGTGCAATTCTTGACAGATAAGTGCCTGCATGATGCCCTCTGAAACGGCTGACGCTGGCTGCCAGCACTAAAAAAAAGTGCCTGTTTTTTAAGCCAACTTTTACTCGCCTCTTTTTCTAATGATCAAAGCTCATTTGTCTTCATCTACATTCTGATTCCCTGAAAAATAAAAAATACACATTCAGACATCCCTATTACAGATGAGTATGCACGTCTTTGCCTTGTGGAAAGCCTAGTGTGGCCGAGGGGACCGCAAGCCACTTGACAGTCCAGAATTAAAAGGCTGACGTGGTGTTGATGGGAGGCCCCCACCGACATTCGCCTCCGTGTAAATGCGGGCTGTTTGCCTCCTCGCTTACAGAAGCCATCGCCTGTGTTAGGTCACGTGTGCTGACAAGACAGTCATGCGGGACACTGACCCTTCCTCAGTGGACATCCCCCCTCCTTCATTCCCCTTTCTCCACCTTCATATTCAACTTACAGTTTTCAAAACACCATCAGAGGAAACTGACTCATCTTGCGCCTGGCAGAAACCGCGTGATGGGACCAGGCCGTGGGGTCTCCCAGCCCAGAACCCAGCCATCTGCCCAGAGTGACACGGGGTCATCCAAGGTGAGCGGCCACCTGGGTTCCGGGTGAGCTCCCATGGGGGTGGGGTGCCGGCCTCCCTGTCTCCATGGAAACCAAGGAAGCTGGTGAGAAGGCAGCCCCAGCAAGGCGGGAGCTTGAGGCTGAGATGGACACTTGACCCTGGTGGTTCTCCCGATGGGAGACGGAAGACTCCACGTCACCATGCAAGGCAGGATGGAGGCGTTGTGGCCGTGATGCGGGAGCTGGAGCGGCTCCCGGGGAGGAGCTGGCGGGTCTCCAGCTGGACCCCTGCCGCCACTGGGGACAGGTGTGGGGCCTGACCTGCACGAGCTCCGCAAGAAGGGTTTTGGCCAGCCCCCCACACCCCTCAGCTGCTCAGCCCCCCACCCCGAAGGCCCGAGTCCTCAGAAAGAAGTGAAGGGCACTCAGCCTGGGGCTCAAGGCTGCCCCGGGGTCACAGGGCAGGTGACTCTGTAGCCCAAGGCGAAGCCAGAGCCCAGAGTGGCCTGACCCTGGTGACCCCATCTGGGGATGGGGGGAGGGCGCCTTCACCCTGCTACGTCTTAGGGGGCCCAGAGGATGCCTGGCACCCACCCCTCCTGGGACACCTGGTCTCCACTTCCTGCCAAAGGCCCTCTCGGGCCAAAGATCCATCAGGCTCCATTTCGGTGCCCCAGGCAGGGGAGGGGCTGGGTGCCAGCCATGCCTGGGGGCGTCCCCTGTGACCCGCAGGCCTGACGGTGTCCCTAGAGGGGCGCGGAGGAGACACAGTGGCCGCAGAGGCGGTGGGTGAGACAGACCACTCACTTTTCTCATTTTTAAGTAACTGGAGAGAAACCAGGCTCAAGGCCAGGGTCCAGGTGCCCGTCCGCTGGGTGGCCAGGCCCCTGCCCCGCATCAGACACCCCTCACTCCTCCCGGCTCTCAGCGGGCGCCTCTCAGGTGGAGGGAGCAAAGCCTCGGGTTACAACAGGAATCGCAGAGAACTTTCCGTCAAGGCCACCAAATAGTTAAAACACAGGCAATCGGAGTTTTCAGGCTGAAAATGTGCTGTGAGACGTGATCAATAGTTTCCATCATGAATAAAATCTCTTTCTTCACCACGTCTCCCACAGTGGAAACACTCCGTGAGCTTTTCCTTATCATTTCCTTTGCATGAAGTCAAAAGCCAATTCTTTGCCAATTAGCAATCTTTTCTTTTGCATCAATTTAAGTTTAGCATTAAGAATAAAGCCCCACTCGACGCAGCTGTCAGTGGGACAAAGTAAGAAGGAACTTGTCAGGGTTTCTCTGACGAAGTAATCAAAGCCAAAGGAACCCTGGTGTTTTCCCCCCAAAATGCATGTGAAAGAGATTTTAAAAATAAGAGTTTACTTAGCTGCTCATGATATTGAAAAGCACAGTACACTAACCGCAGCAGAATAAAATACATACAATTAGAATCCTCATTTCGAAAGACTTCAAAGAAAAGTAATATTTGTTAGAGCTGAAAACACATCGAGGTGTGTTAAGAAAAGCACCAAAACGTACGTCCCTGTAAACTAATTGGATAATGACATATATTATCCCAACTGTCAACTTCCACTGTGCCTTTAAAAGTTCCTTTTGTTAAGCACACAATTTCCTCATTAAAATTCCAAAACAAGGCAAGAATACCTGTTAGCCAGCCCTGAACCCAGCACACACCCCTGCCTTGTCTCGGAGATAGTGACACCCCACGCTGCTCGCGTTTTCTGTTTGTTTCTGTGAGGTAGGCTCAGGGTTTATTGATTCCGTTTCCCCGAAACTCAAAGTTTAGTAGTTTAAAATCACACACCATGGTCTCATTTCAATGTCTCCCTTCACCAGTTCTGAACCCAGGATGGAGTCTGCAGAGCCCGCAGGCAAACCAAAAGATCCTCATTATTCTGCGGGATCCTCACCCCAAGTAAAGGTGACCCAGAGTAAGACTGCCACCATCCACCACACAGTCAAAACCCAGCGAGAAGAAGGACTTTATTCCAACCAGGGCAAACTCTGCCCGCACCACCCTGCACGCTTCTCAGCACCCAGAGGGCTTTCCTTTCTTCCTCTGTTTATCCTGGGTACTATACTCAGAGCCAGACGCTGGAACTTCAAAAGCAGCCAGGAACGACTCCCCAGGCACAGCGAGGGCGTTCTATCAGAAGGGATGTGCTTACAGTCCCTGGGAAAGGGGGACAGAAAGCGACCTCCAGGGAACATCTCCACCCCTGGCTGGCCCAGTGCGCCCCCCACCACCAGTCTGGATCCGGGAGCCCCAGGGCTCTCTCCACAAACACAGCAAACACCGAAGGTGGGGCTGGCACACGTTTCTGCAATCCCCAGAACAGAACTTTTCACCAACTTGAGACAGAGAGGGCAAGTCCCAGCTGCCCAGGTGGCAACAGCAATGTGAGCAACGATCCAGCGGCAGGGCCCTCCTGCCCACGAGAAGTCAGCCCTTCTGCCTCCGCTCACACCGTGCCCTGGTGGACCCGAGCTCGGCCGGGTGGCCAGCACACCCGGCCCGGCTCCCTCCACGCCAGATCCCGGGCAGAGCTGCTGTGGCCCCCGGGACCCCCCGACCCAGCAGCGGCCACTGTGGTTCAGACAACCGGACCCTCTGTGTCCCGCCCCAGCGCTCAGCAGAAGAGGCCTGGCCCGCGTGGCCCCCACCCCCCCAGGACACCCCCTCCTGCGGGGGGACCAGCGCCTACCTCCCGCGCGGACGTCCAGCTGCTGTCTGGTCCGGTCCCGATCCTCGGGGGGCCGTGAGGCGGCTCGGAGCAGCTCGGGCGTCGGGGGCGGCAGGCAGGGTCTCCCGGCTGCCGCAGCCGTGGTGGCGATGGGCACAGCTGGAGCCCGGCCACAGGAGCCAGATGCTGCGCAGCGGCCACAGACGAACGAGCAAACAGAGCGGAGCGGAGGGCCGCTTCTGGAGGCTTCCGAGAGCCGGCCCCGCGCGCCGCGTCTCCTCCCGGCCGGCCCCCGCCGCTCCTTCTGCTGCTTCTACTGTGCCATAATGCACTAGGTCTGGCTTTTACCCTATTGAAAGAACATGAATATATTATTATCCACACAAAAGAGCAGGTTATTGTTTATGAATTACCAGCCTTCCCAGCAACAAAGGCTATTTTCATAAGAAAACTCAATTTCATTTCAGCTCCAATTTGATTACCAGCTGAAGAAAAGACGCTCCGCTCCTAACCCTCAAAGGATTTTTATTCATACCATTGAATGGGCTTTATTGCTTCCTTTTCAAAACTGACGTAGAAAGCTTTTAGAGTAAAACATTGACAAAAAATTATTGCGCTGCTATTTTGTGCAACCACGGAGCTGAAGAGGGCAATGATTTCTCAGCCATCCTTCACTGTACTTCAGAATAGCAGAGGCTGGAATTAATGACAGACCAGAGAGAGGAGGCGAGCCCAGGTCTCACAATGCACGTCAAATCTAAACGATCACCATACATTGAAAAGCCCCCAAAAAAGCCACAGCTGATTGATTCACGGCTTTCACAAGAAAGACAGGCTTGAAGAGTTTATTGCACCACAATTTACTTGGAATTATCATAAAAACGAGTGCAGAGGCTGAATGTCACCCCAGCCTGCTCCAAAAACACACGCCCAGGGACAGAGTTCAGGCAGGCATTGTCGCCTCTTGGGCCGGAGCGCAGGGCGGCCGGGTGTCCAGGGAAGAGGCTCCGTGTGCTCTTAGCATGACGAGCCATGATTCAGGCTCCGTGGGGTAGAACGCTCACCCACACACACACGGGAATATTTGTCCATCTTCATCGTTTAAAATGGAAAAGACTTTGAGCTGGGAACAATGGCCCAGTGTCCTGGAGCCTGGACGCCAGCTCCGAGAGGGGTCGGCCACCCTGGGGCTGCCCTGGAGGGCGCGTGTCTGTGGGCTTGTTGCTTCCATTCCCCAGGGAGACGGGAAGTTTGCAAGGGCTCAGTGGCTCACAAGAGTGGTTTGGAGGCAAATGTTTAAATAACACGGGTTGTTGTCGCTAAACGTCTCTCTTCACATGCACAGCGCTCCTCTTTTCATTAAAATCTGAGTAATAACGGCTAAGCTGGCAGGGTTGCCAAAGAAACCTGCATTTGACATTATGCAAACAGTCTGTGGCGTGGCAACCTGGCTCTGGAGGCGCTGGGGCCGCGCCGGCTCACGTGGACTGCTTGGGTGGGATCGAACCAACGAAAGCCGAGCAGATACCGGAGAAATCTGCTGGCCAGCTGGCCTCTCCACTTGGCTGCCTACCTGGCACCATCCGGTTTGCAGGTAAAGAGCGTGTCACGCTCAGTGTTCTCCTGGAAAACAGTATTGATATTTTAAAACAAACCAACCAGAAAATAACATGACCCCCCCATTAGCCACCACACTTTTCAAAGACTGTTGACTGCAAACACGGAGTACAAAGGTTTTCTCTCTTCTCTCCGAGTCAGGCTTCCGAGCCTCACTGTCCAGTAGCGGCGAGGGTTTCCACTTGTAATAAGTCTTTTTCCATGACCTTCCCGTCATCACCGGGTCTGACCACCAACACCAGAGGTTGATGATGTCAAAGCTAATAATTAAAAAGCCAAGCTTCCGCCAAGCACTCACGTGCTTACAGACACCTGAGCGTTCGGAACTCCTTTGACAACAAAAGTCCAAATAACTAATGCTGGTGGCACCTTCCTCAGCGTTTCCTGACTTGAAGACCTAAGGTCAAATGTTCACAGTAATTGTGTCCTGTACAGTCACCGTGAACTCTGAATTAGCAAATGCTGACCTCGGCTCCTGGGGATGGACAGGGAGGCTCCGGCCAGCTTCTGGCCACAACACGTCCGCCAACCCATCAGCACGTGACCTTGTTTTCTGTCTGTTTCGATACTCTCCTGTATCACCTCACAGGATGCGGATCGATGCTCCATTCCCATGGAGCCTGCAGCCAGCAGCCTGTGACCCCCACCTGCGGGAGGCTCCTCTAACGGGCGTATTGTCCCCGGGAGGCTGGGCAAGGCCTCTCAGACTTTGGAACACCGCACTCACTCCAGCACGGTGCCTGGGGGCCATTTACGACAGCAAAAACCTCCCAAGCCTGGACCGTGTGGCTCTAAGGCCATGAAAAGGCCACATGGCCACAGTGAGGAAACCAAAACTAGAGTCGGCTACCACTTCGTCTGACCGGAGCTGCGGACACGCGCGTTGATTGAGTCATATCTTTTGCCACGCTGCACACGTCCGTCCATGAGAGGCCTCAAAACGACCGTGTGTATGGCTCTGAGGTTACAAATATGTGAGCCAACAGGCAAATCCACAGACACAGAGTCACGGGCAAGAATCACCTTCACTATTTCTTTTTGGACGTAAGGCTGTTTGCAGTTGTGTCCAGAAAGCTAAGGACTGAACTTTCCCCCCCAAAATGCAAGTGTTGACGCTCCAACCCTGAGGTAACTGTATTTGGACATGGACCTGTTACGTGAGGCCAGAGGGCCTTCCCTGGTGGCTCAGACAGTAAGGAATCTGCCTGCAATGCCAGAGATGCGGGTTCAGTCCCTGAGTCGGGAAGATCCCCTGGAGAAGGGAATGGCAACCCTGTCCAGTATGCCTGCCCGCAGAATCCCATGGACAGAGGAGCCTGGTGGGTGATGTCAGAAGGATGGGGCCCAGATCTCTAGGACTGGGGGCCTCCTAAGAAGAGGAAGAGAGAACTCTGTCTCTCAGTGCACAAGCCAAGGGAAGGCCTGTGAGGATATGGCTAGCGGGCGGCCGCAGGCGAGCCGGAGAGAGGCCTCAGGAGGAACCAACCCCCGGCGCCTCCAGCCTCAAGAGCTGGGAGGACTCCATACCTGTGTTTCAGCAGCCCGGCTCTAAAGTGTGCTCTGTCACGACGGCCTGATCGGACGAAGGCACCGTGAGAACCGGGGCAGAGACGTCAGTCTGCAGCCCGCCGAGATCCGCAAGTGAGTGTCTGCCGTTCACCGGCTCCAGGCGCAGACCGTGCGGCTTCAGAGAGACCCCGAGGGGGACGGAGCGGCAGCCTGCAGGCCAGGGGACACGTCCGGCCACAGCCCGGCCTGCAGCAGCCCCGGGGCCAGCCCAGGGGCCTGGGGCCCACCCCCCAGGGGCCAGTTCCTCACAACGGGGGCCTGGGAGCCGTGATGTCACGACCACCGTAACGCCACCGAGCACTCAGGAGCGAGAGGCTGGGGTCCGGCCGTTGTAGGCCCCGGGAGCCTCCACGCTGCCTCTCCCGCCCAGGTGACCCCCTCCTCATTAGGTCAGAAAAACGCCGCGGTCAGGGAGCCGATTGAGCCGACTGGAGAAGGGCTGAAGGAACCGGCGTGCCGAGCAGGCCCGGGCGGGGCCTCGGAGCGAGCCCTGAGCAGCTGCAGCTCTTCCACCTGGGTGTGACCAGGCCCAGGCCGTCTGCACACCCGCGTGCACGCGCGCCCCCGAAGCCGGCCCTCGGGTACACTTGCCGAGGCTTAACCAGGAAAAGCGTTTCTGGACCTTGGACAAGTCTCAGCTCTGAGGAACAAAGGAACCCGTAGAATGGACAGAAATGACGTTCTCTTCAAAAGTAAACCCAGAGATGGCATTTAATACTACTGCTAAAAGACCAGAAAGTTTGTTATCTTATGATTAAAAAAAAAATTGAATGAGGCTTGAAACTTCTAATCCAATTCTGAGAGTATAAAGAAGTACCATGTTGTAAAAAAATAATAATCATAAGGAAATTGACATGTGACCTGGTATTAACTGAGGCGCAGATTTTGTTCAAATTTCACAACATTTTATGCTCGTGTCCACTTGATTCAAGATTCCACATGGTATTCAGTTGCACTGAGCAGCTGCATACAACAAATTCTGGTCGATTCTCTTTTCATTTTTATTCTGTTACAGATATTTTCTAATTTTCCTTGTCTATGGCTTCTGAGATGCACCCATCATTTAAAAGTGGACACTTACTTTCCAAATACATGGGTTTTTTTAAGTAACAAGAGGAAAGCAAACAGAGGGGAGGTTGGCAATGAAGCTTTTCCCCGGGTTGTGGCACCGTCCAGAAAGCCAGCGGAGGTCCAGCTTTGGCATCAGGCAGACCTGCCCCTTGCTCGGGAGCCAGTTTCTCAGGAGCTCCAATAACCTCAGAGCTCCTCAAAGACGAGCAGGGCCTGTCCTGGCTTCACGCAGCTGCACACAGTGGGAGCTTGAGTAAGTATTAGCCTGAGACGCCATGAACATTACGACCCCCTGGAGAGTCAGCAGGGCCGGGACCCCAGGGCCTCATCACATATCAGCCAAGGTCACATGCTGGGAACCCACATCAGCCAGAGGGCGACGATGGATTCAGGCTCCAAGCTTGTTCACCAGAGACAACAGCACCTTTAGAACCAAGCAGTCCACCCACCCTTGCACACAATTTAGAACATCTTTCAGCCACACTGGGAGGCTTCCCTGGAGGCTCAGACAGTAAAGAATCTCCCCACGATGTAGGAGACCGGGGTGCAATTCCTGGGTCAGGAAGATCCCCTGGAGAAGGAAAGGGCATCCCACTCCAGCATTCCCACCTGGAAAATTCCATGGACAGAGGAGCCTGGCAGGTATAGTCCATGGGGTCACAGAGTCAGACACGACTGAGATTCTGACACTTTCTCTTCACTTTCAGCCGCACTGAGTCCGTTTCCTGCCTCTCTCATCATCGTCTGGACACACGAGATCCCGCTTGACTGAAGACTTCCAGCCGACTGCTGGGGTCCAGCCACAAACATACAGGAGCCCTGCCCAGTGAGACAGCGCCTCCCCCCGTGATCAGGCCTGCAAGCGTCTGAAATCAGCGACTGTGTGGTCCCAGCTCCAGGAAGTCTCATCAGGTCTCCTGGGCCCCGAATGACCCGTGACACCTTGTCCTTAGGCTTCGTCCTTGAAGCCAAGTCCAGTCCCCCGAGAAGCAGAGCTCTGGACCGGAGTCTAAGTCAGGAGGCCACGGAAGCAGGAAAACCACACTGTTCAAGCAGGGAAAGCTGCCCGTGAGCTCAGCCCTGGGTGGCCGGCGTGCACGCCTTTGGTGGAGCCTGACATAAGAGAGCTCAGGTTGCCGCCACGGCTCTGCGGACCTCGTGAAGATGTTTCCCCGAAGTCCGATGGGGTCAGAGCAGACTCTCTGTTGTCACTGGACATTTAGGGAGCAGAGGACGCTGTCTTTAACTTGATGGCCATCCACTGTTCAAGAAGATAACCTAAAAATTGCATAGTCATTCAGTTGTGGCTGACTCTGTGCAACCCCGTGGACTGTAGCCCACTGGGCTCTTCTGTCCATGGGATTCTCCAGGCAAGAAAACTGGAGTGGGCTGCCATTTCCTTCTCAGGGATCTTCCCAACCCAGGGATCAAACAGTTATCTCCTGCGTCTCCTGCCTTGCAGGCAGATTCTTTACCCTCCGAGCCACATCAGGATAAAAATCACATTCCATTTTTTATCACTGTCCAGTTTTTATCTTGTTCTGCTTCATGTTTGAAAATTACAATCCAGACGCTCTCAGTTTCCTCCCCCATCTACGCTCCTCTTTTTTTCCCCTCTTCTGATTATCAAAAAATAGAGACTGGCCTCATGTGCTTGGCTCACAAGTTCTTACAATCAATGCACATCTAAAAATTAGAATCCAGATGGGTATGAGCCATTTCAGCCTCTATTTCCATATATAAAACAGCAAGAAAACAAGCCAGACTCAACCCAGAGGACAAATTCCCTCACGCAGGAAAACAAGTTAAAATCCTTCTGGACTTTGACGTGAATCTTCTGAACTTGATCAGAAGTGTTGCTCCAGGGACGAGCATCATGACCTCCTTCTCAGGTCGTACTGGACCATGGCCATCAGCAAGTTCAAAGGCCAGCTGCACCCTCTCCCCAAAGGGGGCCCCATGCCCCCCAATTCTCCAGTATTCCTGCCTGGAGAATCCCATGGACAGAGGAGCCTGGTGGGCTACAGTCCAGTTCAGTTCAGTCACTCAGCCCTGCCCAACTGTTTGCAACCCCCATGGACCTCAGCATGCCAGGCCTCCCTGTCCATCACCAACTCCCAGAGTTTACCTAAACTCACGTCCATCTAGTTGATGATGCCATCCAGCCATCTCATCCTCTGTCGTCCCCTTCTCCTCCCGCCCTCAATCTTTCCCAGCATCAGGGTCTTTTCCAATGAGTCAGCTCTTCGAATGAGGTGGCCAAAGGATTGGAGCTCCAGCTTCATCATCAGTCCTTCCAATGAATATTCAGGACTGATCTCCTTTAGGATGGACTGGCTGGATCTCCGTGCAGTCACAGGGACTCTGTGTTGCAGAGTCAGACACGACTGAAGGGCCCTAGCACACACGCAGGGTCTTGAGGCTTCCTGTGGCCTTGCTTGGGCCACAGATGGTGGGCGGCCCCTGTCCGGGTGGCCAGGCAGGCCAGGGTGGGGGCAGCCAGCCACAGCAGGAGGAGAGGGCCACGGGTCCAGAGGGAGGGGGAGGCCGTGCTGGCCGAGGGGCAGGGGAGAGGAGGTCCAGCCGAGGTCAGGTCAAGCTGCCCAGCGGTGCCCACAGGCTTCAGGGAGAGGAGGGAGGGGTCAGCGTCTGACCGTGGGGTCTGGTTTGGTGTGAGGACACGGCCCTGGGTGTGGGCGCAGCGAGTGGTCCATCCGGGAACAGGGCTGGGAGCGGCGGCCTCAGCAGACACAGCCGCCTTGAGCCTGGCCCTGCGGCCCGGGCACACCCACAGCCAGGCCTCCTCCACGGGGAAAGCGTCCACGTGCCCCCTCGAGGCGCGTCTCGGGGCCCTGCTCCAGGGCGGCCTCGGGCACGTCGGGTGGCACGTGCGCTTCCTCAGTTGTTTCTCAAAGGGTCTTGAGCACAGACGCGTCCCCCACGAGCCTCCCTCCCGGGAGAGGCAGGGTGTGGCCCGGACTGTCACGAGGCCTCACCTCCTCCAGTAACCCCCTCGTCCTGGACACGCACGGTCCTGCAGGTCACACCTGGGTCTGAACCTCCTTGTGTCTGTATCTATATCCCCTCTGAAAGTGACCAGCTGGCGCATCAAGAGCAGCTACAGGCGTTTTCTTTCACCAAGAAAAACCTAGATAAGATGCAAAGCCCAGGGGAAGCGGTGACGATGCAGAAAGAAGGGGCAACGAGAGACGGGGGTCTGATACAAGGAGACATGGGCGAGGACAGGAGGCGGAAAGAAGGGGCAACGAGAGAGGGGGGTCCGATACAGGGAGACACGGGCGAGGACAGGAGGTGACACGGACAGGTGAGAGGCGACAGGCCGGGGAGGCTGGTGAGCTGCTGGGGACCTGGGATGGAGGGCGGCCCGGGGGGAGGAGGACGCGGCGACAAGCTCGGGGGGCTGGAGGAGGCAGCACTCCAGAACAGAAGCACCTTTTCTCCTGCGGAAATCAGAGTGTTACCCCCAAAAGTCAAAGTCACCCTTGTAAGCCGAGCTTACAGTAAGCAAACCGTGGGGAACCAGCAGGAATGGAATATGGATACAAATTCACTTATGCACACACTCACACACACACACGCTCACACATGCACGTTCACACGCATGCATGCTCACATACACGCACGCTCACACCAGGGTTAGAATGGGCCAGGCTGGCTCCTCTGTGTCCAAATCCAAGCAAGGAATAAGCACGGCTGAAGGCAGGGAGGGTGGGAAGCGTGGTGAGAGCCCAGCGCTGCTTCACGTCATGGAGAAAGGGGAACGACCCGGGGAAACCAGGACGAAAAGTAACGCCGAGGATGGCTCACAGCCGCTGCAGAAAGACAGCGCCCGAGGGCGCTGAGTGTGCAGAAGGGGCCTCGAGAAAACACAGAGAGAACCACCTCCATGCAGGCCTCAGGGTCGCGAGGACTGGGCGGAGCCTGGCCGCCACCGGCTCCAAGACCCTCCAGGCGCAATGGTGCTGGAGGGCCAGGAGCCCAGTGAAAGTGAGGAGGGACAGTCCAGGGCTTTAGACAGAGTCCACCTGCTGGTTCATCACCATCACCGGACCCGCCTCATCGCCCGCGTCCCCTCACGGTCAGGAGGTTCTCCGTCCACAGGGAGCCCTGCGCCCGAGGTCTGGGGACAGAGGCGTCGCCCCCGCTCACGTGGGGAAGCGAAGCCTGGAGCCAAGCAAGACTCCAGCTCCAACCCCCAGGCTCCGAGGAGCACACGAGACCCCCGAGAAGCCTGCCTCCACCTCCTGTGCCCCACCCGTGTGAGGGGCTTCCTTTAGCACGGGGAGCCCTGTCTTTGGCTCATATGTGGGCTAGTTCACAGAACATGGGAGGGGGACAAAGGCCTGGGCTCAGGAGGTGTGGGGACGCCCCCAGGCCAGAGCAGGGGGCCGGCCCAGCAGGACACCACCAGCCGCCTTGCGCACAGCACCTTCTCACACTCGCTAGTGACGATCAAGACACTCAACCGCTATCCAGCAGAGGGCCAGCCGATCCCCCAGGGGCGGCATCGTAGAAAAAGAGGGGCCTGGGAGCCCTGACCTGCTGGTCGTGACCCCCTCACTGATGGCCATGGGGACCAGGGCCTGGTGGCAGAGGAGGGGATTCGGGGCCCTGAGGGAATGTCCATCACTGACCACTGTAGGAACTCTTCCATATCCACACAGGGAGAGCACTGCACACGACTTGTGACCATCAGCTCAGCTGAGCTCAGTCGCTCAGTCGTGTCCGACTCTTTGCGACCCCATGAATCGCAGCACGCCAGGCCTCCCTGTCCATCACCAACTCCCGGAGTTCACTCAGACTCATGTCCATCGAGTCAGTGATGCCATCCAGCCATCTCATCCTCTGTCGTCCCCTTCTCCTCTTGCCCCCAATCCCTCCCAGCATCGGAGTCTTTTCCAATGAGTCAGTTCTTCGCATGAGGTGGCCGAAGTACTGGAGTTTCAGCTTTAGCATCATTCCTTCCAAAGAAATCCCAGGGTTGATCTCCTTCAGAATGGACTGGTTGGATCTCCTTGCAGTCCAAGGGACTCTCTAGAGTCTTCTCCAACACCACAGTTCAAAAGCATCAATTCTTCAGCACTCAGCCTTCTTCACAGTCCAACTCTCACATCCATACATGACCACTGGAAAAACCATAGCCTTGACTAGATGGACCTTTATTGGCAACGTAATGTCTCTGCTTTTGAATATGCTATCTAGGTTGGTCATAACTTTTCTTCCAAGGAGTAAGCGTCTTTTAATTTCATGGCTGCAGTCACCATCTGCAGTGACTTTGGAGCCCCTAAAGATAAAGTCTGACACTGTTTCCACTGTTTCCCCGTCTATTTCCCATGAAGTGATGGGACCAGATGCCACGATCTTTGTTTTCTGAATGTTGAGCTTAAAGCCAACTTTTTCACTCTCCTCTTTCACTTTCATCAAGAGGCTCTTTAGCTCCTCTTCACGTTCTGCCATAAGGGTGGTGTCATCTGCATAGCTAAGGTTATTGATATTCCTCCCGGCAATCTTGATTCCAGCTTGTTTCTTCCAGCCCAGCGTTTCTCATGATGTACTCTGCATAGAAGTTAAATAAGCAGGGTGACAATATACAGCCTTGACGTACTCCTTTTCCTATTTGGAACCAGTCTGTTGTTCCATGTCCAGTTCTAACTTGCTTCCTGACCTGCATACAGATTTCTCAAGAGGCAGGTCAGGTGGTCTGGTATTCCCATCTCTTTCAGAATTTTCCACAGTTTATTGTGATCCACACAGTCAAAGGCTTTGGCATAGTCAATAAAGCAGAAATAGATGTTTTTCTGGAACTCTCTTGCTTTTTCGATGATCCAGCAGATGTTAGCAATTTGATCTCTGGTTCCTCTGCCTTTTCTAAAACGAGCTTGAACATCTGGAGGTTCACGGTTCACGTATTGCTGAAGCCTGGCTTGGAGAATTTTGAGCATTACTTTGCTAGCGTGTGAGATGAGTGCAATTGTGCGGTAGTTTGAGCATTCTTTGGCATCGCTTTTCTTTGGGATTGAAATAAAAACTGACCTTTTCCAGTCCTGCGGCCACTGCTGAGTTTTCCAAATGTGCTGGCATATTGAGTGCAGCACTTTCACAGCATCATCTTTCAGGATTTGAAATAGCTCAACCGGGATTCCATCACCCCCACTAGCTTTGTTCATAGTGATGCTTTCTAAGGCCCACTTGACTTCACATTCCAGGATGGGTTTATGCAAAACAGCACCGAAAGCTGTCGGCTTGCACAGCAGTTGCTGGTTGAGATCCCAGTTCTGGGAGCCAGCGCTCTGCGCGAGGCTCAGCTGGGGCGTGCCTCAGCTCTGCGGACCATGCTCATCAGCTGGCGCTGTTTTCTGCTGGTGTGCCTGGGACGCCTGGCACCAGCCTCCAGCTGGGAGCCTGGGCATGCTCATGGGGCGGCAGCAGCCCCAGGAGGGGCAGGAAGACTCCTCAAGGACTGGGCTTGGGGCAGGGATGAGGACAGTCCCCGTCATGTGCGGGCCACGGCCAACCAAGGGTCAGCCCAGGCGCCGGGAGGGGAAACAGCCCCAGCTCTGGTGGGAGGACAAGCATGGTACAAACCGCCAAAAAGCACTGGAAACCCAAGATGCCCCCGAAGCCTCCACACTCAGTGGGGCCGGAGAGAGGCGGGGGAGGCCTGATTCGGAGAGACTGCAGTTTTTGATTTAAAGTCCTGGAGGGAGTTGGGAAGAGGTCGTTCTTCTGGGTGTTTTTGCCTGGAGAGCAAGAATAAAAGCTTAGGGCAGTGGAGTCAATTTTCATTATATATATAAATATATATATGTATTTTACTTATTTATGAAATCAACTGAGTCCAGGGGCGACTTTCCTCTGTGCTTTGAAATAAGGCCTTAAAACACTGTGCCCTGGGTTTGCACGTGTGTGGTAGGACCTCTGTGCACAGTCCTGCAGACAACTGAGGGAGAATGCACTCCTATTTCATGCAGGCACATTTGAGGGGAATCTGGGTGAGGAATTTTTAAACAGTGAAAAGGGACGGGGTGCAGAGAAGACCAGGAAGGACCCACGGCCGAGGCCGAGAAACACAGAGGGCGCTCGGGGTCCATTTCACCCTGCTCGGGCCGAGGGAGGGGCTGTCTGCTTCTGGCTCATCCCAGTGAAGCCAGAAGCCCTCCACAGCGGGCAGTGCTCCTTTACCTTTAAATAAAGCAACATTCTTCTCTCCATTTGTTTTGCTTTTAGTCTGAGTGAATAAGTTTTTTTTAATGCATTTAGTGTGATGAAAGGTTGACCATTTCATGTGGGAAAAAAATTAAGAGCAGTTGGGAACCGGCTGGTATCTGGGCACGCAGGAGTTTATTAGGCTTTTAATGACCCCTAGGTAAAGAGCACGGCCCCTCCGGATGGCAGAGCAGAACACGAAAGCCCGGGGATGCGCCAGAGTCCCAGGAGCCACACCAGTGCGTGCTTCCGCCCACCACTGCTCCGCCAGGACCCCAGACCCGGGACCCCTGGCACCAAGGGCACCAAGGATGCGTGGGCAGAATGTCCCCAGCAGCATTCGTTGGCCTTCTCGCCTCGGTTCTCTGAGGCCGTCGCCATACAGTTCTGTCTGGTTTCCCTGGTGGCTCAGCAGTAAAGAATCGCCTGCAAACGCAGGAGACAGGGGTTCAATCCCTGGAAAGGGAAGGTCCCCTGGGGAGGAAGTGGCAACCCACTCCAGTGTTCTTGCCTGGAGAATCCCATGGATGGAGGAGCCTGGCGGGCTAGAGTCCATGGGGTTAGAGAGTTGGACACAACT
This sequence comes from Budorcas taxicolor, assembly GCF_023091745.1. Taxonomy (NCBI): domain Eukaryota; kingdom Metazoa; phylum Chordata; class Mammalia; order Artiodactyla; family Bovidae; genus Budorcas; species Budorcas taxicolor. The sequence goes on along the minus strand of NC_068921.1, from coordinate 85,784,682 downwards.
GAGTGCACGCATGCACGCACGTGCACACACACACGCACGCATGCGTGCACACACACACACACACCTCCTTCCTTACCCACAGCACAGGCTAGACAGGACCCTGACCCCACGGCTTGACCCCCAGACCAGGCTGTCCCCCGAACCCCACGCTCTGCTTCAGCCGACAGCAGCCCAGACCAGCCCTCCCGGACCAGCCTCTCCGGTGGCTCCACTCAGATCCTCTTCTCTGTTTCTCAGGCATGTCTTTCCCACTAGACATGTTCCTCCGTCACCAGACGCTCAGGTGGGCCGCAGCACCCCGAACCCCAGCTGGGGTCGAAGCCCGGAACCACTCCACTACGCACCTGCTGCACCCCAGGGATGGTGCGGACAGACTCAGTCCCCCAGATCGCAGACACCCAGCTCCCACCTCCACTCGGCTGTAGGGAGGAGCAGAGCGCACTCGCCCTTCTTTATGTCCCAAACTCTCCATCTGCCAAAGAACCACCGTTCCCGCCAAAGACCTGTCTTCCCAGAGACGGGGCCAGGAGGAAGTGTGTCCACACGGCAGTTTGACATTTGGGGAAAAAGGAAGCACGCAAGCAGAAAGGATCGTCTTCATGCGTGGCTGGCTCGGGTTCTGTTTGTAGCAGAAACAATGAGAACCCATCTTTCACCGTGTGTGATTCCCTGGGAGCACCTGGCCTAGTTTAAGCCTCTCTCCTCCTGAACCCCGTGATGCAGGCAGAGCCAGGCCACACCCTGCCCACCGCTCCCGCAGATCTCTGATGAGCTGAGAGGGTGGTCGAAAGCGCACGTGGCCACGCCCGGAGACCCTCATCCCAGCATCTACTCCAGCTCACTCTGAATTCTAAAGTCACCCATCTTCTCTGCAGCAAAGTCCGAGCTCAGCCTACGGCACCTTCTACTCACGCATCCTGGGGGCAGAAGACTTCAGGGCGAGAGACCCTGGCTCCCTCAAGAAGGAGGGGTGTGCAGAGCCAGAGTCCTGGGTTCCAGTCTCCAAGGTCTAACAGACTCACCCGAGCATCACCTGAGGGTCCCGAGGTCCGTGAGCAACCGCTTGACACCGCCGCCCTTGCATACAGCTGAGCAGACTGACCACTGGGCCAACTCCGTAAACTGAATCTGTCTCCCCCCAAAATATTATATGTATATGTAAAATATATTCTATATATAATATTTACATACATATTATAGATATATATAGCTGGAGACAAACATGCATAACCCCACACACTTTCTATTGTTTTATTCCTCCAGAAAAACTATAGAGAATTATCCCTGACTGACACATGAATTTATACCCCCAGAGAGGCCCTCACGCACCCGCCCCTCCTCTCGCTCCTGATGTGGATCTGATCAGAAAAAAGAGGGCCCTACAGCCTCTGTTTCACAAGGACACGTTTCCGTTCCTTGACTTGATTTTATTTGACTGAAGTCGCTCAGTCATGTCCGACTCTTTGCGACCCCATGGACTGTAGCCTACCAGGCTCCTCTGTCCAAGGGATTTTCCAGACAACAGTATTGGAGTGGATTGCCTCTCCTTCTCCAGCAGATCTTCCCGATCCAGGGATCGAACCCGGATCTCCTGCATTGTAGACAGAAGCTTTACTGACCTTGGGGGAACAGACAAGTCACGTGACAGCACCCCTTTCTGTCAGAGGAGCTCTCCTGTTCCTGCCCAGGACGAGGCATGTCTGTGTGTGTGCATGCACACGTGTGTGCCTGCGTGTACATGTGTGTGTACATGTGTGCACGTATATGTGTGTGTACGTGTGTGCATCCATGTGCATATGCATGTGTGTGTGTGAGAGTGTGTGGGTGTATATATATATGTGTGTTTGTGTATGTACATGTGGATGATGGTGAGATGGTGAAGGACAGGGAAGATGGTGATGGACAGGGAAGCCTCATGAGCCGAAGTCCACGGGGTTACAAAGAGTCAGACACGACTGAGTGACTGAACAATAACAACAACATATGTGGGTGTGTATATACTTGTGTATATGTGTCTGTGTAAACCCCTGTGTGTGTATAGATGTTTGCATTTGTATGGGTATATGTGTATTTGTGTACATGTGTAAGTGTGTGTGTATATACTTGTGTATATCTGTCTGTGTATACCTCTGTGTGTGTATAGATGTTTGCATTTGTATGGGTATATGTGTATTTATGTACATGTGTACGTGTGTGTGTGTATACTTGTGTATATCTGTCTGTGTATACCTCTGTGTGTGTATAGATGTTTGCATATGTATGGGTATATTGCCAAGGTCCAGCCTCAGCAGAGTCCAGGGATATCCTCAAGATGGATGACGTCGGCGAATGAAGAAAGATAGATAAAGAGATAAAGAAAGAGACACGGGGTGACCAAGCTTCTTCGAGTGAGGCCCATTTACTTTATTCTTCTCGGGGCTTTTATACCCTGAGTTGTACATGCAGCAAGGTGAAAAATGCAGAGTCAGCTCAACATCCGTCAGGAATATCTTTCATCGATATCAGGCTCCTTCCTGCAGAAGTCTTATTCTCTGTACATCATCTTCTATTCTGGAGGCCTGTTGATATTCCATGACCTCCTTTTGATAAATGTTGATCAGCCAAAACATCAGAACAATGATTTTTCCTTAAAGTGTCTCTTTGTAAATTCTTAGCCTGCATCACCCTTAAAGTACAGAGTTACATTTTTATGGAGCAAAGATTCAGTGGGTTACAGCAAAGAAAGAACTTATTAACTCAAAGTCTAATGTTGCTAATGTTAAGGCTATTACTTGTTTTTTCTACATCCTGACTCTATGCACTCCCAGGAACACAATGGGTAAGGGATGTGAGAACTTGGCAGTAAGCATAGGCTCAACAATGTTGCAAGAGTCTGGATAAACCTGCCAAGTAAGCTAGAATGCTAACAGGGGGGTTGAAACACTCCTTTCATGCCCAGGAGATTTATCAACTAGAGCCCTAAGTTAACTCTTTTGGTCAGAAACAGCCCCTTGCTAATGTCAGAAGAGCTGGTGAAAGACGTAAAATAATAAGACAGACAGATTCTGGTTCGGGGGTAGATGCTCGAGCAGGTCCAGGGGGTCCGTCGAGTCCTGAGGCCTTGCTCATCAGGACTCTTCTGCATGACCTTGTCATGGGTCGGATGGCCCAGGGAGTCCCTCGAGTCCTGCATGACCTTGTCATGGGTGGGCTCTCCCGTGCTGGCTCCCGGCAGTATATGTGTATTTATGTACATGTGTACGTCTGTGTGTGTATATATACTTGTGTATATCTGTCTGTGTATACCTCTGTGTGTGTATAGATGTTTGCATATGTATGGGTATATGTGTATTTATGTACATGTGTACGTCTGTGTGTGTATATATATATAAATGATGGTTAATGTTATGTGTTATCTTGGCCAGGCCACAGTGCTCAGATGCTTGGCCAAAGTCAGTCAGTCTGGAAGACTCTATGGAGTCATTTTTCAGATGTGACTAAAATTTTAATCACCAGGCTTTGAGCAAAGCAGAATGCCTTCCATAATGTGGGTGGGCCTCATCCAAACAGCTGAGGGCTCTAAGAAAAACAGATGGAGATTCTCTGAAGAGGAAGGGATTCTGCCTCCAGAGAGCCTTTGGAGGCTAATTGTCATGCCAGCTCTTCGCTGGCTCTCCAGTGTGCCTGCCCCACACTCACAGGAGCCAACTCCGTAAACTGAATCTGTCTATCCCCCCCAATTATTATACATATATATATTATAGATATAACTGTAGAAAACATGCATAACCCCACACACTTCCTATTGTTTTATTCCTCCAGAAAAACTATAGAAAGTTAGCCCCTGACTGACACATGAATTCACACACATTTTTAGTGAGCGTGACTCTTCCCTTCATTCTGACAGACACCTGGTTTTACTCACTTGAGGCCACCTGGATAGACTCGTTCAGCACTAAAGTCCTCCCTACCCCGCACATTCCCAGCAGCTGCATAGAATTGTACAGAAACGCCAGTTACTCAGCCAAAGATCTGCTGATTTTCCAGATGAATCAGCTTGGCTGCCCTTCTGCAGTGTTTCTTATAAAATCCCTTCCAACATGGCCCAGTGGGAACCAGCCCTCCCCTGGTCGGGTACTGGGTGGGGAGGGGTATGCAGGGCCCAGGCCCTTCCGTGGGGACCTGCGCTCCCTTCATGGAGATGCTGAAGGTGGCTCCCAGGTAAGCGTGGCCCCGGCCACAGTCTACACCTGGCGCTCCTCATGGATAATGTCATTAGCAGGAGAGTCCTACGCTGCACACACAGCATTTTCCACCATTTATCACAATGTTGATCTTTATTTTAAATATAAATCAGGCAATCATTTATGTCTTTTATGTTCTTTGTATTTATTCAAGAATATTTAACTGTAGACAAAAGGTGACTTATTCATTATTCATCCTGAACAAGGCAAGTATGGCAATTTGAAAAGGCTGACATTTGAGCTTTTTGCCAACACTAGCAAAATTATATCCTTCCCATTGTAAATCAATGAAGTAGAATCATCGTGCACAAAGGAATTAAATTGCCTTGTCACTTTAATAAGGCCACCTTATACACAACCTTCCGCCAGCGCCATTGTGCAGAGAGATGGCACCCCGTCCCCAGCCGCCCGGGTCTCAGCTGGCTCTGCGATTACACGAGCATCCTCCAGGTCCTTCTCTTCCCGGGAGACGGTGTCAGGATGTCATGGGCACAGCTCGCTATCAGCGATGTGCACGCCTCTGAGCAAATTAGCACCCAGCTACAGCCGTCCAGCGGGCATTCTGTGAACTTGTCCCTCTCCTTGGACCCTCCACTCTCATCTGCCTCCCACCCACTCCTTGCACCCACCCCCCCACACACACACAGACACACCCTTACACAATCACACACACACTCATGCCTTGAGAAATAACTCTACCAATTCATTCTTGCTTTCACTGAGAAAGGTCTAAATTCTCCGGGTAGGAGGCGTTTCTGAAACAACTGATGACAACCCTTCAAATGTAAGCATCTTTGTTGCTGCCTTTCAGTCGCTAAGTCATGTCTGACTGCGACCCCATGGACCGCAGCACGCCAGGGCTCTCTGTCCTTCACCATCTCCTGGAGCTTACTCAAACTCACATCCATCGAGTCGGTGATGCCATCCAACCATCTCATCCTCTGTCGCCCCCTTCTCCTCCTGCCCTCAATCTTTCCCAGCATCAGGGTCTTTTCAAATGAGTCAGTTCTTTGTATCAGGTGGCCAAAGTATTGGAGTTTCAGCTTCAACATCAGTCCTTCTGATGAACACCAGGACTGATCTCCTTTAGGATGGACTGGTTGGATCTCCTTGCAGTCCAAGGGACTCTCAAGAGTCTTCTCCAGCACCACAGTTCAAAAGCATCAGTTCTTCGGCGCTCAGCCTTTGTGGACAGTTGAAAAAGAGAAAGGAAGGGCAGGGGAGGTAAACGTATAAAGCACACGAGCAGCTGGATGGTGGCAGAGAAGGCAGGTCCGGGTGGCTCAGGAGATGAGAACATCCTCGCTCCCTGCTCCCAGCACTGAAGTCACCCCTACAGAACAGAGGTGGTGCTCCCCAGTGGAACAGTGAAGGCGCTGATGGCAGGCTCAAGGCGTCAGTGCATTTTTGGAGGATGGAAAACAAATTCACAGTGGCCACTGACAGAGAAAATACAGCGGTGATGAAACCTGGGTGCCGTCAGGATGGAGAAAGCAACAACACTTGGCTGCAGCTCCCCAAGGACCCCCAAAAGGCTCAGGAGCGGGAGACACCCGAGTCTCCCGAGGGGGGATGTGGAGTGTGGAGGGCAGGCCCCTTCCCCAACCTCCATGGGCAGGAAGCGGCCCCCAGCCCACTGCGGCCGGCTCTGAGGAGGCGGGATCAGTAGACTCTGCGATGTGGGATCAGAGGCACAGCCGGGTGTTGAGTGAGACGCCGTCCTAACAGCCGGCGCAGCAGGGTGAGCACACGGGGGACCCAGCGTCCTTCTCAGTGGGCCCCGGGCCCCAGGGCCAGGTCTCATCCGGCAGGAGCGCTGTCTGGGACAGCCAACAGGCCAGTTGCTATTCAGGGGTCTCCACCAACTACGCTCCAGCCCCCATGCCTCATCCCAGAAACCCTGTCCAGACCTATATCCGGTGTCAGAGTCTCCAGGCCCTTGGGGAAGGTCCCTGACACAAAACCCAGAGGCAGGAAGGTGGGAAAGAGAGGAAAGAAAGAATTAACTCAGAGGAAATAGAAATAATAAAGGGAGCAGGGGAAGTGTCTCTAAAGTACAGTCAACATCAAGGAGACAAGAGACACTGATTTTATGGACAAGAAGGGCATGCCGTAAGAGACACATCGCTCAGAAAATGCAGAGGATGCTGAGCCTTTTCCTGTTCAACTGAAGGAACAGAAATAGAGAAAATCATTTGGATAATGAAAAATGCAGAGATGAAAGTTCAAAGAGAAAAACTTCAAAGATTGATTCAGGAATTCTAATACCTATTTCCAATTAGAAATTTTTTTTAATAAAAGAGCAGATAAGGGTGATGAGATTGCCCCCGACCCCAAGAGCTGGGGCTGAGCCCTCTTGGGATGTGGTTTCCACCTCCCAGGATAGAAGGAGGCTGTGCCGGGGGCCAGGCCTGTCCCCTGATGTCCTAAATGGAGGCCTGGGGCACCCACCTTCCCCTCTGGGCCTCGAGTGTCACACCCCAGGGCTGGGGTTAAGGTCAGCCCCACACCTTGTGGGTGAGGAGAGGAGAGTTCCTCTGGAGGACACAGGACAGTTATCCCCAAACGGTTCACTTTGGCTGGGGGTAGGGCATGGGGGGAGTCACACCTCCTGGGCGAGCGAGCTTGTCTGGGGACAAACCGAGGGGCCAGCTCACCCAGGAGGTCAGAAGGAGAGGAGTCAGACAGCGAAAGCTAATAAAAAAGTAGGGGGTGATCAAGTGGGCGGGGGGAGATGAAGGCGTCATGAAAGTGTCCACACAGAGGCTGACCATCGATGCAAAGAAACAAGTTACTGGGAGAAAAAGAGAAAAGAAGGAAAGAAAACAATTAAAGATAAATGACTAGAACACGCCATAACAGTACGATAGGAACCAGGACGCTTCATCACAGAACACGACTGACTCAGACGTAACACTGAGGACGACAGAGTTCCAAGTGGGTTCACAAGGTAAAATCAAACCCCGCGTGTGCCCAGGAGACGCATCCAGAGCAACGCGTCTCCTTCTGCCAGTAGGGCAAGCAGTTTCGGGACAGGCGTAGGCGAGGAGAGCTGTGGAGGGCCAGCACAGGGCCCCGGCGCAGAAACGGCATTAAGACAGGCGACCAGGACCCACTGGCTGCTCAAAGCGATGACTTGTGATGCCGGGTCCGCTATGGACACCCTCGCGAAGCACAGCAGCCACCTGCGGTGCAGGAGCGCGAGGTGCAGAGAAGGGAACCGCTAAGCTCCAGGAAGACCGCACCTCCCGGTCCAAGGAAGGTCAAAGGGCAAAGCATCAGGAAGGAGACAGAGATCCTGATGACGCAGTAAGCTTCAGCTCTGGGCACAGGACACGCTCCCTTTTAAGCCCTCACAAACCAGTCACAGAGACGCACCACACTTAGACACAAGCACAGGTTTAATAATGAGATACAAACACAGATCTCAATTAGGAATGCCAAAAAGCTGCAATACAGAATCTAAGTGCTGTACCCGAAAGCCCTTTTTTCTTTTTCTTGGGGGGAAAAAAAACTCTATAATAAAAAACAGTCATTAGCTGAAAAATACCAATAAAAATTGTAGAATTACTAAACATTGGGGGCAGTAAAAGTGCTGCATACAGAACTATGGGACAGTTAGAGCCGGGATCAGGAAAAATGGCAACTTCAAAACACTACACCAACAGAGGAAAAGAATGAGAATGAAGGAATTTAGCCCCCAACTCAAAGCCTGGAAAGACACCTATAAAATAAGCCAAGAAAAAGCAAAAGGGAAAAATAATAACGCTAAAATAAATGTGACAGAACAGAAACCAAATTCGTATTTACCTAATATTTGCTTAGTAATTCTGGACATAACTATTAATAGAATATAGTAGAAAATTAAGCAGAAGCATTAAGTCAAAATGTCATTTCTCTTAGAAGAGGTGAACACATACTTCTCTAATCCGCCTAAACAAGAAAATAAAGGAAAAAGAAAGGGAGAAATAACAAAGAAAAATGCGAGCATAAAAAACTGAGAACTCTTTTGTACAACTCCATGCAAATTGATTTAAAAATATAGATGAAACAAATAACATCCCGGTTTAGTTAATAAGTCGTGTGACTCTTTGTGACATGATAGACTGTAGCCCGCCAGGCTTTTCTGTCCACGAGATTCTCCAGGCAAGAACACTGGAGTGAGCTGCCATTTCCTTCTCCAAAATAATATCCTAGGAAAACACAATTTTCTAAAATTGACCCAAATAGAGATAGAAAGCTTAGACAGACCTACTCCCAGAGACAAAATACAGAAAGTTATCTAAGAGAACTGTTCCTTTAAAAAGAAAAAAAATCTCAAAGGTTTACTGGGAATCTATTATATAAATACAAAAGAATCTCAACATTATTTAAATTGTTGCTGCTGCTACTGCTGCTAAGTTGTGTCAGTCATGTCTGACTCTGTGCGACCCCATAGACGGCAGCCCACCAGGCTCCCCTGTCCCTGGGATTCTCCGGGCAAGAACACTGGAGTGGGTTGCCATTTCCTTCTCCAAAGCATGAAAGTGAAAAGTGAAAGTGAAGTCCCTCAGTCGTGTCTGACTTTTAGCTACCCCATGGACTATAGCCTACCAGGCTCCTCTATCCATGGGATTCTCAAGGCAAGAGTACTGGGGTGAGTGGGTTGCCATCCTTGTTGCAGAATATAAAAAGACAGAAACCTTCAAATTCTTTTTTGAAGCAACTATAATATTGATCTCTAAACCAATATTTGATTTAGGTCATACCTGAATGGTCTAGTGGTTTTCCCTACTTTCTTCATTTAAATCTGAATTTGGCAATAAGGAGCTCAGGATCTGAGCCACAGTCAGCTCCCAGTCTTGTTTCTGCTGACTGTATAGAGCTTCTCCATCTTTGGATGCAAAGAATATAATCAATCTGATTTCGGTGTTGACCATCTGGTGATGTCCACGTGTAGAGTCTTCTCTTGTGTTGTTGGAAGAGGGTGTTTGAATGACCAGTGCATTCTCTTGGCAGAACTCTATTAGCCTTTGCCCTGCTTCTTTCTGTACGCCAAGGCCAAATTTGCCTGTTACTCCAGGTGTTTCTTGACTTCCTACTTTTGCATTCCAGTCCCCTATGATGAAAAGGACATCTTTTTTGGGTGTTAGTTCTAGAAGGTCTTGTAGGTCTTCGTAGAACCGTTCAACTTCAGCTTCTTCAGTGTTACTGGTTGGGGCATAGACTTGGATTACCGTGATATTGAATGGTTTGCCTTGGAGACGAACAGAGATCATTCTGTCTTTTTGAGATTGCATCCAAGTACTGCATTTCAGGCTCTGTTGTTGACCATGATGGCTACTCCATTTCTTCTAAGGGATTCCTGCCCACAGTAGTAGATACAATGGCCATCTGAGTTAAATTCACCCATTCCAGTCCATTTTAGTTCGCTGATTCCTAGAATGTCGACATTCACTCTTGCCATCACCTGTTTGACCACTTCCAATTTGCCTTGATTCATGGACCTGACATTCCAGGTTCCTATGCAATATTGCTCTTTACAGCATTGGACCTTGCTTCTATCACCAGTCACATCCACAACTGGGTATTGTTTTTTCTTTGGCTCCATCCCTTCATTCTTTCTGGAGTTATTTCTCCACTAATCTCCAGTAGCATATTGGGCCCCTACTGACCTGGGGAGTTCCTCTTTCAGTATCATGTCGTATCCCTTATGATTATACAGTGGAAGTGAGAAATAGATTTAAGGGACTAGATCTGATAGATAGAGTGCCTGATGAACTATGGATGGAGGTTCGTGACATTGTACAGGAGACAGGGATCAAGACCATCCCCATGGAAAAGAAATGCAAAAAAGCAAAATGGCTGTCTGGGGAGGACTTACAAATAGCTGTGAAAAGAAGAGAAGTGAAAAGCAAAGGAGAAAAGGAAAGATATAAGTATCTGAATGCAGAGTTCCAGAGAATAGCAAGGAGAGATAAGAAAGCTTTCCTCAGTGATCAATGCAAAGAAATATAGGAAAACAATAGAATGGGAAAGACTAGAGATCTCTTGAAGAAAATTGAGATACCAAGGGAACATTTCATGCAAAGATGGGCTTCATAAAGGACAGAAATGATATGGACCTAACCGAAACAGAAGATATTAAGAAGAGGTGGCAAGAATACAAAGAAGAACTGTACAAAAAAGATCTTCATGACCAAAATAATCACGATGGTGTGATCACTCACACTCATCTAGAGCCAGACATCCTGGAATGTGAAGTCAAGTGGGCCTTAGAAAGCATCACTACGAACAAAGCTAGTGGAGGTGATGGCATTCCAGTTGAGCTATTTCAAATCCTAAAAGATGATGCTGTGAAAGTGCTGCACTCAATTTGCCAGCAAATTTGGAAAACTCAGCAGTGGCCACAGGACTGGAAAAGTCAGTTTTCATTCCAATCCCAAAGAAAGGCAATGCCAAAGAATGCTCAAACTACCGCACAATTGCACTCATTTCACATGCTAGTAAACTAATGCTCAAAATTCTCCAAGCCAGGCTTCAGCAATACGTGAACCGTGAACCTCCAGATGTTCAAGCTCGTTTTAGAAAAGGCAGAGGAATCAGAGATCAAACTGCCAACATCTGATGGGTCATCAAAAAAGCGAGAGAGTTCCAGAAAAAACATCTATTTCTGCTTTATGCCAAAGCCTTTGACTGTGTGGATCACAAGAAACTATGGAAAATTCTGAAAGAGATGGAAATACCAGACCACCTGACCTCCCTCTTGAGAAACCTATATTTCAGGTCAGGAAGCAACAGTTAGAACTGGACAGGGAACAACAGACTGGTTCCAAATAGGAAAAGGAGTACATCAAAGCTGTATTTTGTCACCCTGCTTATTTAACTTATATGCAGAGTACATCATGAGAAATGCTGGACTGGAAGAAGCACAAGCTGGAATCAAGATTGCTGGGAGAAATATCAATAACCTCAGATATGCAGATGACATCACCCTTATGGCAGAAAGTGAAGAGGAACTAAAAAGCCTCTTGATGAAAGTGAAAGAGGAAAGTGAAAAAGTTGGCTTAAAACTCAACATTCAGAAAACGAAGATCGTGGCATCTGGTCCCATCACTTCATGGGAAATAGATGGGGAAACAGTGGAAACAGTGTCAGACTTTATTTTTTGGGGCTCCAAAATCACTGCAGATGGTGACTGCAGCCATGAAATTAAAAGACGCTTACTCCTTGGAAGAAAAGTTATGACCAACCTAGATAGCATATTCAAAAGCAGAGACATTACTTTGCCAAATAAAGGTCCATCTAGTCAAGGCTATGGTTTTTCCAGTGGTCATGTATGGATGTGAGAGTTGGACTGTGAAGAAGGCTGAGTGCTGAAGAACTGATGCTTTTGAACTGTGGTGCTGGAGAAGACTCTTGAGAGTCCCTTGGACTGCAAGGAGATCCAACCAGTCCATTCTGAAGGGATCAATCCTGGGATTTCTTTGGAAGGAATGATGCTAAAGCTGAAATTCCAGTACTTTGGCTACCTCATGTGAAGAGTTGACTCATTGGAAAAGACTCTGATGCTGGGAGGGATTGAGGGCAGGAGGAGAAGGGGACGACAGAGGATGAGATGGCTGGATGGCATCACCGACTCGATGGACGTGAGTCTGAGTGAACTCCGGGAGATGGTGATGGACAGGGAGGCCTGGAGTGCTGCGATTCATGGGGTCGCAAAGAGTCAGACACAGTTGATCGACTGAACTGAACTGAACTGAGACCACTAAAGATATCCCAAAAGGAAAACCAGAGACCCATATTTCTTACAAGTATCAATGCAAAAAATCCTACAAAACTTATTAGCACACAGAATCCAAAAACAGATTAAAAAATAATACATCATGTGTAAGTAGAATTTATTAGGAATGTGACACTGGATCAATATTAGAAAAGCCATTAATATAATTTGCCACAGTAATAACAGCTATAAGGAAGAAATGGTATGCTTTCCTCCATAATACTAAAACAGCCTTCAATAAAACTCAGCAATTTCAATAAGAATCCATGGATCTTTCTCCGAATACACAGACACACACTTAGACATTTGTACAGATCTGTCTCCATTTGCACCTGCGTGCATGAGTGCTAAGTCACTTCAGTTCAGTTCAGTCGCTCAGTCGTGTCCGACTCTTTGCAGCCCTAAAGACTACAGCCCGCCAGGCTCCTCTGTCCATGGGATTCTCCAGACAGGAATATTGGAGTGGGGTGCCATTTCCTCTTCCCGACCCAGGGATCAAACCCATGTCAGTGTCGCCTGCATTAGCAAGCTGGCTCTTTACCAACAGCACCACCTGGGAAGCCCGCATTTGTACTTAAATACACACATACACATGTACATTCGTGGACTTCCCTGGTGGCTCAGACGGTAAAGCGTCTGCCTACAGTGTGGGAGACCCGGGTTCAGTCCCTGGGTCGGGAAGATCTCTTGGAGAAGGAAATGATAACCCACTCCAGTATTCTTGCCTGGAAAATCCCATGAATGGAGAAGCCTGGTAGGCTACAGTCCGTGGGGTCGCAAAGTGTCAGGCACGACTGAGAGACTTCACTTTCACTTTTCACTTTCACATGTATACACATGAAAGTGTTAGTTGCTCGGTTCTGTCCAACTCATTACGACTCCACATACACAGATGTAAAGTCAGTCTTTAAGTTAATCTCTTTCTTAATAGGAAAACAATAGAGGCATCTCCCACTAAGGTCAGAAAGAAGGCAAGAATTCCCATTCTCCACACTGCTATTTTGGAGAAGGAAATAGAAACCCACTCCAGTACTCTTGCCTGGAAATTTCCTTGGACAGAGAGGCCTGGTGGGCTACAGTCTCTGAGGCTGCAAAGAGTCAGACACGACTAACACACAGTGTGTCAGCAACTAACAGACACACACACACACACACACACACACACACTCAATTTAACTCTATATTGAAAATATAATGAATATAATTAGATAAGGAAAAGCCATGACAGGGCTAAAAATTTGGAAAGAAATAAAACTTTATATGCACACGAGGTAAAAACATACTTGGAAAACCAGAGAGACTCAATGAGGAAAATAGCAAAAACAATAAAAGAACTTTTAAAAGTAGGAGAAGGCAAAATGAATCCCCAAAAACCAACAGCATGTGTCTGTGTGGGTGTGTAATGGAAGAGAAACTCACTATTACAAAAGCAACAAAGGGGGTCTAGTGCTTATGAGTTAGCTTATCAAGAAATATGCAGAATGCACATGAAAATAATTTCATACCACTCCCAAAGAGCACAAAAACGACTTGAACAAATGAAAAACAATCCTTTGTTCTAGAAGAGGATAATTCAACATGATAAAAAACATCAATCCTCCTTAGAGATACTATATAAATTTAACAAAACGGAAATAAAACTCCCAGTAAGTTTTTATTGTGAACTTACACAAGTTGATTCTACAGTTTAAATGAAAAATTAAGCTTTCACCATAATTATATTGCATATTATTCAAATGTAGCTAATAGCTAGGAAAATTCTAAAAGCAGAGCAGTGAGGGAGGATTAATCCTAGTCGGCATTAAAACATACTAAAAAGCCTCAGTAATTAAAACCGTGATCTTGGCAAATGAGCAAGCCAACCAGTTGAACAACGAGTCCAGGCAGAGACCCAAAATCACATGTGAATACAGTTCATGGCGAGGGTGACATCTCAGATCACTGGGAAAACAGTCTCTGCGATAATAAAGGATGTTGCTGACGCACAGCATACCTATGGTCCTTCTCCCCATGTCCTCTGCCTGCATTTTGTCCGCAGAAAAACTTGAGCCAAAGAATCAGCTTAATCAGAGAAGTGAGGACACGTGGAAACAAAGGGACAGGGTCAAAGCAGACCAGATAATAGCAGTGTAGTCAGCAAGCAAAGTAAGGGTCTTCAGCTGCTTCTCAAGGGCTGCGGATAATATTCTGGGCCGAACCCTGTAGATACTGCAACACCAGGTGGAAGAGGTTGATGGCGTGATGACCAGACCGGAGCCATGACATCCGCTGCCGCGACTCTGAGAACTGGCCTCAGGGACATGGGAACAAGACGGCCGTGGCCCTGAAGACCAGCTGTCCTGAAGACAACCAGGAGACACTGGGCAGACCACCGATGACCTATTTTGTGAGGGCTGTCGGGGCTGACTGCGCTGTTTCTGCACGGAGCCCTCTCCCTCAGTCTGTAAATGCCCTGGGCCACTGGTTGAGGTGGGCAGGGATGAAGGCCAACCTCCAGACAGGAGTCTGCGCTGCCCACCGCCAGCCCCAGTTGCCAGCCTCCAAAATTAAGCAAACGTTCCTTTCCACCAGCCTTGCCTCTTTCTCGGCTTTTGAGCAGTCAAATGGACCCCACTTTCAGTGACATTGAGATCACTGTGTAGCTGTTTAAAAAAGGCATGAGTCTATCCTTCACACCATATACCAGAATAAAGACCAAACAGATCAGTGATCTACATAGGAAAACTTCTAGAAGAAAATACGGGTAGATTCTTTTATAATGAAAGATGTGAAGGAAACTTCTTAAACTGTAACACAATGCATATGCAGAAGAAGCAACGGCTGGGCCACGAAGCAGGCTGAGCACTGGAGAGCTGCTCCTTTGGAACTGTGGTGCTAGTGGACTGCAGAGAGCCACCCAGTCCATCCTAAAGGAAGTCAACCCTGAATATTCATCAGAAGGACTGATGCTGAAGCTGAAGCTCCAATAGTCTGGCCACCTGATGCGAAGAGCCAGCTCATTAGGAAAGACCCTGATGCTGGAAAAGATTGAAGGCAGGAGGAGAAGGGGACGACAGAGGATGAGAATGGCTGGATGGCATCACTGACTCAATGGACATGAGTCTGAAGAAAATTCAGGAGATGGTGAAGGACAAGGAAGCCTGCCATGCTGCGGTCCATGAGGTCACGAAGAGTCGGACACAACTGAACAACTGAACAACAACAGAGAAATTTCCAGGATATACTTTAAGCTATAAAAGCAAAATTCAGAAGATTATAAAAAAGGACACTACCATCTGTGTACGTACAGAAGAAGGTTAAATAAGAAATAGAGGGCTTCCCTCGTGGTCAGTGGTTAAGGATCTGCCTGCCAGTGCAGGGGGCACAGGGTTGACCCCTGGTCAGGGAGGGTCACACGTGCTGTGGGAGAACCGAGCCCGTGAGTCACAACTACTGATGCCTGTGCTCTAAAGTCCGCGCTCCACAGCAAGAGAAGCCACCACGACGAGGTGCCTTCACACAGCAACGGAGACCCAGCACAGCCAAAATACAACAGATACATAAAGGAAATTTCAAAAGGAGTCTACATATCCTGTATACATCTATGCTCGCATATACAGACACACACATATATACATGCATACAGAAGGGCGGTGGCTATGACAAATGGTGCAGAAGCGCGGCTGAGAGGAGATACCCCGTGTCCAAGGTAAAGGCGGCGGCTGCATTTTGCTGGAGCAGGCGTGAAGAGCTACCCCATGTCCAAGGTAAGGGAAACCCAAGTAAGATGGTAGGTTCTGAGAAAGGGCATCAGAGGGCAGACAGACAAAACCCACAGTCACAGACAACAGGCCAATCTGAGCACACAGACCACAGCTTGTCTAACTCAATGAAACTAAGCCATGCCCGTGGGGCCACCCAAGACGGGTGGGGCATGGTGGAGTGCTGGGGACCAGCCCCGGTGGATCCAGGGTGATTCAAAGGGGAGACGGATAGGCGAGGAAAAACTTGTTTATTTAGAAATATAAGATTAGGAAATAATAGTATAGTAGGAAAATTTAGTGGAGAAAAGAGGCTGAATAACTTGGTTTACGTGGAGAACTAATGAAACTTCAGGACAAGAAGTTTGCACGATCTACGTTAGGCCACCGGCATCCTCTTGAATATCGGAGGGTGCCCCGCCTTGGACTCCCTCTCACGTGGAACTTAAAAGCCAGGGCAAGTAAGTAGACATGGCGAGCCTCCACGCCCCAGACGGGAATTCAGCCAGGAAACAGAGTAAAGAAGAGACACGGGGGAAACCAGATTTCCAAGAAACTAGTTTGAGAGGCTAGTCCGAGAAACTGGTCCATCCTTTACTGTTCAGAAGGCTTCTTATACTTTTGATTGTACACAGAGATCAGTGGGTAACACAAAGTTATGCAGCATCAGCAGCCCCGACTCTTATCAAAACCAGGCTTTCTCTCTGCATACCTAGTTGTATACACAAGTCTTAGGTGATTTACATCATCTTCCGGCCAGAGGGCCAATTAACATTTTACAGCCCTTTTCTGATAGGGGTTTGTCAACCAGAAGACTTATTTGTGTTGTTCTCCCCAAAGTCTGGTGCCACTCTCAGAAAACACTAAATAAAGTTACATTCTTACACAGCAAAGATACAGCAATTTATAACAAGTAAAAGGAGTACAGTGATTTATAACAAAAGAAAAGTAATTAACTCAAAGTCTAGTGTTGCTAACATCAAAACTATTATATACCTTTTTCCATATCCCAATTACATTGATTAATATCCTCCCAGGTGCCTAAAAGATAAAGAATATGGAGGCCTGGCAGAAATCATTGAGTCAACACTGAAATCTGTCACCAACATGATTTTTAGCTCTTTAGAAAAGGCTCTGTATCTTTAAGATGCTTTAAGCTTTGTGCCTCTTGCGGTTGGGGGGCTGTAAACAATTCACAAGCTGTAAGAAGTCTGGGGGAAGCTGTTAGGCAAGTTAGAGAGCCATCAGAGGGGGTTTGAACTGAAACATTCCTGTCAAATGCAGAAGACTGAAGCCCTGAGTCAGCTTTTCCCAGAGAGTGTCAGAAGAGTGGAAAACCACGGTACAATAAGGCGGGCAGATTCTTGTTTGGGGGGGGGGGGGGGGTAGATGCTCAGGGAAACTCAGGGGGAACCCCTGAGGCCTGACTCGCCTTGCCCATCAGGCCTCTCCGCATGACCTTGTCATGGGTGGGATCTCCCATGCTGGCTCCCGGCAGTGGAGAGACCTGACAGAATGGGGTCCACTGGAGAAGGGAATGGCAAACCACTTCAGTATTCTTGCCTTGAGAACCCCATGAACAGAATGAAAAGGCAAAATGATAGGATACTGAAAGAGGAACTCCCCAGGTCAGTAGGGGCCCAATATGCTACTGGAGATTAGTGGAGAAATAACTCCAGAAAGAATGAGGGGATGGAGCCAAAGAAAAAGCAACACCCAGTTGTGGATGTGACTGGTGATAAAGGCAAGGTCCGATGCTGTAAAGAGCAATATTGCATAGGAACCTGGAATGTCAGGTCCATGAATCAAGGCAAATTGGAAGTGGTCAAACAGGAGATGGCAAGAGTGAATGTCGACATTCTAGGAATCAACGAACTAAAATGGACTGGAATGGGTGAATTTAACTCAGATGACCATTATATCTACTACTGCGGGCAGGAATCCCTTAGAAGAAATGGAGTAGCCATCATGGTCAACAACAGAGCCTGAAATGCAGTACTTGGATGCAATCTCAAAAAGACAGAATGATCTCTGTTCGTCTCCAAGGCAAACCATTCAATATCACGGTAATCCAAGTCTATGCCCCAACCAGTAACGCTGAAGAAGCTGAAGTTAAATAGTTCTATGGAGACCTACAAGACCTTCTAGAACTAACACCCAAAAAATATGTCCTTTTCATCATAGGGGACTGGAATGCAAAAGTAGGAAGTCAAGAAACACCTGGAGTAACAGGCAAATTTGGCCTTGGCGTACAGAAAGAAGCAGGGCAAAGGCTAATAGAGTTCTGCCAAGAGAATGCACTGGTCATTCAAACACCTTCTTCCAACAACACAAGGGAAGACTCTACACGTGGACATCACCAGATGGTCAACACTGAAATCAGATTGATTATATTCTTTGCATCCAAAGATGGAGAAGCTCTATACAGTCAGCAGAAACAAGACTGGGAGCTGACTGTGGCTCAGATCATGGACTCCTTAATGCCAAATTCAGACTTCAATTGAAGAAAGTGGCGAAAACCACTACACCATTCAGCTATGACCTAAGTCAAATCCCTTACAATCATACAGGGGAAGTGAGAAATAGATTTAAGGGACTAGATCTGACAGACAGAGTACCTGATGAACTATGGATGGAGGTTAGGGACATTGTACAAGAGACAGGGATCAAGACCATCCCCATGGAAAAGAAATGCAAAAAAGCAAAATGGCTGTCTGGGGAGGACTTACAAATAGCTGTGAAAAGAAGAGAAGTGAAAAGCAAAGGAGAAAAGGAAAGATATAAGTATCTGAATGCAGAGTTCCAAAGAATAGCAAGGAGAGATAAGAAAGGCTTCCTCAGTGATCAATGCAAAGAAATATAGGAAAACAATAGAATGGGAAAGACTAGAGATCTCTCCAAGATAATTAAGAGATACCAAGGGAACATTTCATGCAAAGATGGGCTTGATAAAGGACAAAAATTGTAGGGACCTAACCGAAGCAGAAGATATTAAGAAGAGGTGGCAAGAATACAAAGAAGAACTGTACAAAAAAGATCTTCATGACCCAGATAATCACGACAGTGTGATCACTCACCTAGAGCCAAACATCCTGGAATGTGAAGTCAAGTGGGCCATAGGAAGCATCACTACGAACAAAGCCAGCGGAGGTGATGGAATTCCAGTGGAGCTATTTCAAATCCTAAAAGATGACGCTGTGAAAGTGCTGTAGTCAATATGCCAGCAAATTTAGAAAACTCAGCAGTGGTCACAGGACTGGAAAAGTCAGTTTTCATTCCAATCCCAAAGAAAGGCAATGCCAAAGAATGCTCAAACTACCGCACAGTTGTGCTCATCTCACATACTATTAAAGTAATGATCAAAATTCTCCAAGCCAGGCTTCAGCAATATGTGAACCGTGAACTTCCAGATGTTCAGTTTTAGAAAAGGCAGAGGAACCAGAGATCAAACTGCCAACAGCTGATGGATCATCAAAAAAGCGAGAGAGTTCCAGAAAAACATCTATTTCTGCTTTATTGACTATGCCAAAGCCTTTCACTGTGTGGATCACAATAAACTGTGGAAAATTCTGAAAGAGATGGGAATACCAGACCACCTAACCTGCCTCTTGAGAAATCCATATGCAGGTCTGGAAGCAACAGTTAGAACTGGACATGGAACAACAGACTGGTTCCAAATAGGAAAAGGAGTACGTCAAGGCTGTATATTGTCACCCTGCTTATTTAACTTATACACAGAGTACATCATGAGAAATGCTGGACTGGAGGAAGCACAAGCTGGAATCAACATTGCCAGGACAAATATCAATAACCTCATATATGCAGATGACACCACCCTTATGGCAGAACATGAAGAGGAGCTAAAGAGCCTCTTGATGAAAGTGAAAGAGGAGAGTGAAAAAGTTGGCTTAAAGCTCAACATTCAGAAAACGAAGATCATGGCATCCGGTCCCATCACTTCATGGCAAATAGGTGGGAAAACAATGAAAACAGTGGCTTTCTTTTTCTGGGCTCCAGAATCACTGCAGATGGTGAGTGCAGCCATGAAATTAAAAGACGCTTACTCCTTGGAAGGAAAGTTATGACCAACCTAGACTGCATATTAAAAAGCAGAGACATTACTTTGCCGACAAAGGTCATCTAGTCAAAGCTGTGGTTTCTCCAGTGGTCATGTATGGATAGACTGTAAAGAAAGCTGAGTGCAGAACTGATGCTGTTGAACTGTGGTGTTGGAGAAGACTCTTGAGAGCCCCTTGGACTGCAAGGAGATCCAACCAGTCCATCCTAAAGGAGATCAGTCCTGGGTGTTCATTAGAAGGACTGATATTGAAGCTGAAACTCCAATACTCTGGCCACCTGATGCACAGAGCTGACTTATTTGAAAAGACCCTGATGCTGGGAAAGATTGAGGGCAGGAGGAGAAGGGGACGACAGAGGATGAGATGGCTGGGTGGCATCACTGACTCAATGGACATGGGTTTGAGTGGACTCCGGGAGTTGGTGAAGGACAGGGAGGCCTGGCGTGCTGCGATTCATGGGGTAGCAAAGAGTTGGACACAACTCAGCGACTGAACTCAACTGAACTTACAAAAGAAAGTCAGTTATAAATGTAGGAGGGAGAGCAGAATTAGAGTATCTGCAACCACAGCTGAGGATGACAAAAATCATGGGTGGATAGTTGTTGGGGGGTGGATGTTCACACAGCTTCAGCATCTCATCCCACAGATTTCTTATCATTTTCAGAAAGGGCCTGGCAACTTACGCTGAGCAAGCCTGGTCGTCATCTCAGCCCAGTGATTAGAGCTAGCCAATGCAAGAGACAGGAGGGACACAGATCGCCTGTGCGGCCCACCTGCCGAAACATTCAACCTGAACTGAATCCCGAGGAAACCAGCGCACAGTCCAGGCCATGGACACCGCTCAAGACAGCTCGGCTGGACTGTGTGGTGTCCACTTCGTGAGGGGAGGGGGAAAGCGGCTCGAGACTAAAGGAAATGAGAGATGCTCGAACAGCCATAACACTATCCTCAAGGGTTCCTGGATTGAAAGGGTACGTGAAAGGCATTCTGGGGAAACTGGGCGAATTGGAATACAGTGTTTCTGATGTGCAGGGGGGCCAGCACAGCACTGGCGAGTCGGGGCAGCCTCGCTCCTGGGAAGTTCATGCTGAAACACCTCCGGGTGAGTCAGGATGGTGAGAGAGAGGGGCAGAGGGCACAGGAGAACACGGGCATCAGTGATGCAGACAGGGTGCTGGAAGGAGGGGCGCAGAGGCTGTGAGCGGGTAAGCCTGGCCCTCCAGGACAGGAAGCCAGTGTTCAGGGGACAAAGCTGATGCCCCAGCCACACGGCAGCCCCGGGTCGAGGCCAAACCCCGCTGCTTCTGTGCTGTGTGTCTGCACCAACGCCTTAACCCCTCTGGGTCTGTTTTTTCATGGGTTAACAGACAGTGCCTGCTTCCTTGGGTTATTGAGAAAATTAGGAGTTAAAAGGCACACTTCCAAGAGCTCCTGGTACATAGTAAGTGCAGGCGAAACAGCTCCTAAACAGGAGACTGTTTAGAAAGAGGCAGGAAAGCCCCCAGTTGGCCCTGAAACGGTGGGCGGTGGCCATCCCGGGGAGGTCTGGGGTGGCCAGGACACAGATGTCCCTCCGAGGCACCAGGAGCACGAGTGTGTTACACTCGGCTCCCACGTGAATCTGATGGAGGGTCGTCACTGAGAAGGAAGCAGCGTGGGCCTTGAGATGCAACTTTAACTCCGTGTGGCTAGAGATGAGCTCTGAGGGACACTTCTGTGCGCTCGCCTCCTTCCCAGTAAAGGAAAAGGCAGGGGAACCCAGAAGCCAGTTCAGAGGGTTCTTACTGTGGAAAAAACAAACCAACAAACAACCTACCGCCCAAGAATGGTTACATAAAACTCCTGAGGATCAGTGGAAAGCAGCAAGAAAGCATGATCCGTTGTGTGACCTGCCCCGGGCCCTAGCAGGAGGCCCACATAGCGGGACGGCGCCCCCTCCATGGGCGCTGCACATGGGCTTTGGGGCTCCAGGGCCCCTCTGCCAGCAGGGCCGTCTTTCCCTGGGGCTCCAGGCTTCCTCCAGGCCTGCCAGGAGCAGGGCGCCCGTCTCCACCTCAACCCCCACCCGGGACTGGGAACCGGCCATGTCACTCCCAAGAGCCACTAAGGTGCGAGCACTGCAACCACTGACCCAAATAAACATGCTTTCTCAGATTCGCAAGCACGCGTGCACATGTGTCACAGTGTGAGAACTCTTTCTCCTCCCAACATGCAGTCCTGTTCTGAGAGTTTCCTGAAATTGCAAGCCTGAAAACACGCAGGCCCGGGGAATGTGTTCTTCCCATCGCTGACTTCACTAGGTTTAGTCAGAAAATGTTAATACCAAATGACCTTTCTCTGAAGGGTATTTTAAGGAGACAAAGCAATTTTCTGTAATATGGTTACCATAGTGATTGGCCCTTGAAAAGGCCGGGGGAGAAATGATGTACATCTGCAATCAACAGTCACCGCGGTAACAAATGGTTCGATAGAGCAACACGGGGGATTAATTTGGAGCAGAAGAGATAAGCAGGGTTTTTGAAGTCACCAGAAAAAGAGCAGCAGCAGCACGGAGAGGCACAAGGAAGGCCTTGGCAACAGGCAGGGACCTCAGCTCAGGTGGAGGGGAGGCCCCAGGCAGGTCCCCTGACCTCCTGCGGGCAAGGTGGCCCAGGGGGGCCGGGGGAGGACCCTGAGACAGCCTCCTGCTGGGGGGTGGGGGAGGCCCCTGTCACGGCCAAGTGTGTCTGTGGCTGGACCCTCAAGTTGAAGCATAAAAGGGGAACCACTAAAGGAACCCAGGGTCCTGGGAAAGATGGCCGATCCAGGGTCTGGACCTGGATACTGTGTTGTGTCAGAGAGCAGGAAGCTTCTCCCGGAGCAGTGGGCACAGGCCAGGCGCACGAGCTGCCTGCAGGGCTTCTCTGGCTGAACAGGGAATTCACACATCAAAGTAAGTGATGGTGGAAACAGAGCTGCTGTTCAGTTGCTAAGTCATGGTTAACTCTTTGCGACTCCATGGACTGTGGCACGCCGGGCCTCCCTGTCCATCAGCAACTCCCGGAGTTTACTCAAACTCATGTCCATCGAGTTGGCAATACCCTCCAACCATCTCATTCTCTGTTGTCCCCTTCTCCTTCAATCTTTCCAAGCATCAGGGTCGTTTTAAACGAGCTGGCTCTTCTCTTCACGTGGTCAAAGTATTGCAGTTTCAGCTTCAGCATCAGTCCTTCCAACGAATAGTCAGGACTGATCTCCTTTAGGATGGACTGGTTGGATGGATGGATGGGTCTCCTTGCAGTCCAAGGGACTCTGAAGGGTCTTCTCCAACACCACAGTTCAAAAGCGTCGATACTGCAGCACTCAGCTTTCTTTATAATCCAGCTCTCACATCTGTGCATGACTACTGGAGACAGCACAGCTCTAACTATGGGGACTATACAGTGAGAGAGCACAGCCCTTTAAACAATCGACCATGAGTTCATGTGGATATGGGTGAACGAATCCATATATAAATGGGAATTTTAATGAGGACACTTACCTAATTTCAGAGTACTTATACACAAAATACTAAGGAGGAGAAGAGGAACATGAAACGGACATGCCTGGGAGGTATCATCCTAAGTGGTTAATGATAACAGACAGCAGTCACGGGGCTGCTCAAAGGTGAGTCCTGGGAGAGCTGGTGTGATGAGACCCGGCCCCGCTCCACGCAGCCTGAATGTGGTCGTGAGGAATCACCAGATGAACACGGACGAGGCACACTCTTTGGTAGCTGGCCTGTCATCTTGGAGCGAGCCTCTCTCGCGGTCCCTTCGGGACGTCCGAGGAGGCTCTGGGCTGCAGGGGCCTCGCGGCTCGGGGGAGACGCGCGGCGCCGGGCCCACCTGCCTCCGCTCCTCCCCGCCCCGCCCGCCTGGCGCCAGCAGGGCCAGCTCCGCTCTCCCACGCACGGGCAGGGGCCTGCGTCTCTAACGCCCCCCGGCGGAGCACGCGGGCACCCAGGGGCCGAGACGGCGAAAGCGCAGGGGCCCCGTCTCCTCCCAGGGCCTCTGACGGCCCCGAGGCCAGAGGCGCAGCACCGGCCGCGCGCGGCCGCAGCGCGGGCGTCTCGGGGCGGCCCCGCGGCGCCGGAAGGGGCGGGCCCTCCCGCTTCCGGCTTCCGGCAGCGCCGCGCGCCGCGTCCCCGCCGCTCCAGCCCGCGGCGGGCCCAGTGCGCCTCCGCGAGGGGCGCCCCCGCTCCTCGGGGCCCGCGTGGGCGCGCAGGCCCGCCTCCCGACCTCAAGGCCCCTGGCCGCACGCCGTCCCCCTAGTGAGCCCCTTGCTGCCGTCCTGGGCTCGCCGTGGGCGCCCGCGGGCCGTCCTCCTGGCCCCTCCCCGGCCTGCCGCCCCGCCGGGGAGGGCGTTTCCCGCGGGAGTTAGCAGCTGCTGAGCCCCCGGGCGCCGCGTCCCGCCCCGGCATCCCCGGGGCAGAGCTCTGGGTTTCCCTCCATCTCACCGAGAGCCTGGCACCTGCGGACGCTTCCTGGAAACCAAACCCTTCATTCAACAGAAAGGACTGGTTTCCATGCTGCCGCCAGACAGGATGAAAAACTGCCTGGGCGGTCGGGACAGACGGGGCTGCCACCCGCCCAGGCATCTCCACAGCCTCGCCTGCTGCCCCTGCGATGCCCCAGACACCCCGGGCCAGAGGCCCACGCTGAGCGTCCAAGCCTCAGCCGCTCGCTCTGGCCCCTCTCCATGTCCAGACGCCTCCGTGACCTGGAGACACGACGCCTCTCCCAGGGCGCCAGCCAGGCTCCAGAAGGAAGAGGCCCCCACGTCCCAGGTGGCTCAGCTGGTAAAGAATCCGCCTGCATTGCAAGAGACCAGGGTTCTATTCTGGGGTCAGGAAGACTCCCCTGGAGAAAGGAACGGCTCCTCTGTCCAGTATTAGCGCTTCCCTCGTGGCTCAAAGGGTAAAGAATCTGCCCGCAATGCAGGAGACCTGGGTTCGATCCCTGGGTCGGGAAGATCCCCTGGAGAAGGGAAAGGCAACCCACTCCAGTACTCTTGCCCGGAGAATCCCATGGACAGAGGAGCCTGGAGGGCTACGGGCCATGGGGCTGCAGAGACACAACTGAGCGACTTCACGTTCACGTTCACACTTTCACCACGTGGAGGGGGCACAGAGCCCTCTGCTATCAGAGTGACCTTTATCCTAAGTGAGTGCATGAATGCTCAGACACTTCAGTTGTGTCTGACTCTGTGACCCCAGGGACTGTGGCCCACCAGGCTTCTCTGTCCACGGAATTCTCCAGGCAAGAATCCTGGAGTGGGTTGCCATGCCTTCCTCCAGGGCATCTTCCCGACCCAGGGATCGAACCTGCATCTCTTATGTCTCCTGCATTGGGAGGCAGGTTCTTTACCTCTAGCAACAAACCCCCCACTTAATTCCTAAAGCCACACTATGGAGATGAGAGATGAAGATTCATTTTTAAAACCCACTTGCTTGCAACCTAGAGACAAGCACAAGAAAAGCCAGACTGGAAGTCATTACAGGAGGGAAGAGAGTTTTGAGCTGAAGAAAACACTCTGACTTGAATTCTCTTCTTTGTGGAGAACTGACAGCAGCCTCTGTGTGGATCGGACCCAGAAAGCTGCCGCGTGCCAGCGGGTGGAACAGCCACGCCCGTGCCCGCAGAGAAGGGGGCGCAGGCTGACTGCGTTGGGCTCTTACAGGCGCTGGAGCCAAATTAGGACTTATCAGCACGTTCATTATCTAAAAATAAACCAGCTTTTCTTTGCTTCATCAAAAGATCAGATTATAGAGTACGCCGCCTTACTTGCAGAATAAAGTGTTTTTATTCTTAGACAGTGAGGACAATGAGAACTGTTACATAACCTGTCAATGTGTGGATGGGCCGGTTACGGAAGCGGATTGTTCCCTGTGATGAGGTCTATCTGGTTTCCCTGCTGAGGAGGGGCAGTGGACAGCCGCGGAGAACACACAGTCCCGAGATTCAGGATGCAAAATAGGGCGCGGCTCTTGCCAGCCTTCTAGACCGGTGGCTCTCTGCAGGATGGCTGCTTTCCCTCAGACACCCCGAGACCAGGGCTGGTACCCCCTCCACCCAATCTGCAGCCAAGGCCCCGCATTCTGTGCATTCACAGAGCGGGCCTGCCCTCCCCCCGACCCGCCGGGGGTGGGCATCCTCCTGACCCCAGCGGAGAGCAGAGCTGAGCCCACCTCCCACCCAGGGAGGTCGCTATGGTGAGGAAGGGGTGGCCACACCGCACGACCGGAGGGACCAGCCATCCCCTCCAACGCCGGCCATCACCCCAGGGTCCTCAGGAGCACCTGTGCTCCAGGCCAGCTGGCTGCACCCTCGGGGGGGCTTCACGAGTGCCCTTCGTGGCCCACAACCTGCTAGAACAAGTCACAGAGCTCAGGGAAGCACGACTCCCATGATCACAGGTTCATGAAAACAAATAGACGCGTCTCTTCCTTTCTAGCCAAGGCAGGCACACGAGATGGGGTGGGAGTGTCCACAGGTGGCACGGCCCTGTCCTCAGGACATGTCGCCCCCTCCCCGTCGATGGGGTCCCTGCCCGGGGCGCTTGGCTCAGCCTCAACCTCCGAGTGTGTGCGGTGGCTTCATCACAGACGTGACTGAGTCGCTCCCCTATCTCCAGCCCTCTGTTCTCCCAGAGGTCAGGCTGAGATCCGGCGCTGGTCTCTCTGTGTGGCCAGTCCCCCACCCGAGTCACCGTGTGGGTGTGACCTAGCCCCATCGCCCTCGCCCTGTCACAAGACACGCCTATACCTGGGACACTCGACGGCTCAGCAGGGACCTCCCAGGCACCAGGTCTCTCTGGGCTGAGGCCAAGTTCTCTACTACCCAGGTGGGTCCTGGTCAGGTTCCCCAGAGGAACAGAATCAGCCCGAGACCGACCGAATGACTGACTCACAGGAACTGGGGGCCAACACGTCCCGAGACGAGCAGGCAGCCCTGGCCCCGCAGAGTCTGTGCCGCCTGCGCCAGGCTGCGTCCATCAGGCCCGAGACCCAGGCGGAGCCATCTGAGCTCAACTCCAAAGCAGGAGAAAGATGGTGTCTCGGTTCAAAGGTGGTCAGGGAGGGCGTGAGGAATTCCCTCAATGGGAAGGCCAGCCTATTCCTTCTTCCTTCTGTTCAGGACAGACTGCAGAGGCCCACCCAGGGAAAGAATCTGCCCACCATGCGGGAGACCCAGGTCCCATCCCTGAATCAGGAAGATCCTCTGAAGAAAGGAATGGCGCCCGACTCCAGTATTCTGGCCTGGAGAATCCCATGGACAGAGGAGCAGTCCACGGGGTTGCAAAGAGTCGGACATGACTGAGAGACACTTACACCCTCACCCTCACTAGGGAGGGGCTGTGGTCCCCTCAGTCCACCTCCCCCACCCAGCAATCTCATCCAGAAACATCCAGAATAACATATGACCGATTCCCGACACCCAGCGGCCCCTCCAGCTGAGACGTAAAATGGGCCAGGCCTGACCTCCCAGCGTGTTTGAGTGACCACCCGTCCTGAGCCTGCAGCCCACGCTGGGTGGGGTGAGCCGGCACCATGGGCTGCCTGGCCCAGGTTGGAACAAGCCGAGCATCGAGAATGCAAGCTCTTGGGGCCCGGTCTCAGCTCAGGGGGTTGCTCCCTCCTGAGGCGGGAAAACAAGCTTCGGGGACCCAATACAGACCACAAGCATTTCAAAATACCTTTTTTTTCTCTCACCGGGTGGTCAGTCCACAAAATATTTCGACGGCCGTTCCCCGGCCGCCCCACCGCGGTCAGAGTTCCTCTCGTCATCACACAGCCTCTGTCTCGCGCCTCAGTCCTCTGTTTCCTCCTCCTCTGTTATTACCAGACTCGCTGTATTTGAAGATAAAACAGAGAGAAGTGGGTTTAGAGTGGGACTCTCGGCCACCCCAGGGGGAGACCCTCCAGGGCCTGTGGACACAGCTGCAGGGACGCAGAAGCGCGCTGGGCGGCCGGGTCTCTCCGCTGAGTGGGGCCGGAGCCTCTGCAGCCCCCGGGGAGCAGCCCTGCGGGGGCCAGCGCCAAGCCGGCAGGCGCCCAGGGCTGCAGCCAGGTCCTGGAGGACGGCCGGGCAGGCCGCTCGCTGCCCCTTGGGACGGTGAGGGCCCGAGGCTGACTCCCACCGACCACGGCCCGGGACAGCTGGTCACCGCCGCCGCATCTCCTCGAACCTGCCAGGGGCTCCGGCCAAAGCCGCCCGCCTGCTAGGGCAAGAGGCTTCCTGGGAACCCGCGCCGGCAGGACGCGTCCCGGCGGTGATGCTCTGAGCCTGCCGGCTTCAGCCAGTGCCCAAGAGAGGTCACCCCGCTGCCCCGCGCCCGCCACCTGCCAGGCCTGGGGGGCAGGAAAGGGAGGACGCTGTGGACAGAAGCCATGCCTCCGGTGGAGCCCACCTTGCAAGCCCACCCTCCTGGTCAGACAAGACAAGTTGCGCTTCTGTTCAGACTAGCAGGCGAGCAGCACACACGGGGCCTGGGGTGGAGGCCGAGGGTCTCTAGCAGAGCTGCTCTCGGCTGGCTTACCGTCCTCTGTGCCGCTCTCCTGGGACTGCGGCATCTCCATGCTTGGGGCCTGCGAGCCCGCCCCCACGTTGCTGGGGGGCTGTGTCTCCACCTGGACGCTGGACTTGGCCGACACAGGCGCCTCCGTGGGGACTTCCTTTTCTCTCCGGCTCTCCTGGATGACTCTGATGAGCAGAGAGAGAAGGATGGGGACCCCGAGGGGCCACCCGGCCTTGCGCTGGGACGCAACCGCAGCATCACAGCGTTTGCGACCCTGCCCTCAGGTTTGAAGAAGAAATGCTCTGTCGCCTCAGCTTTGTTTCACACGAGCTCCAGGCTCACCAGGTGAGTGGCACCCAGGCTCCCAGACACACAGGGAGCAGGCCGGGTGTGCGTGGCCCACAGTCACGGCCAGGCCGGGCCACAGAGGTGCCACCTGGCTCCACTTGGAGGAGGAACATGCTTTTGCCTCGCCGTTGGACAGAGTGATTCAATCAGCCTCACGGGCTTTCATTCACGAGACAGGGGCTGGGACCCCAAGTGCAGGCTGCAGTCCGGCCCTGCCTGTGGACCACGGGCAGCTGTGGGGCCTGGCGGGCATGTCCTGACCACTAACATGCACCCCAGACGCGGGCCTGAGCACACGCCTGCCACGGGACGGCCGCAGGCTGAGGGTGCAGCCTGGCAGCCTGCAGACTGGTGCCTGCTGGCCGTGAGGCTGAGACGCGAGGAGCCAGGCTGGCAGCAGTGCCCTTCAGTGCCCCTGGCATCGGCCCTGAGGGTGCTGGGCAGGAAAGTGCACACCCTGGCCGGCTCCTGCCCACAGACGGCCCTCCTCGTCGCCCGCACTGCAGCAAGGCTGGGAGCCGCCTGCCCACGGCACCCTGCTCCTGTCCCCTCGGGCCCGCAGGTGACGTTCAGAGAAGGAAAGCACTGACCTGTAAATGATGGTGATGACAAAGGCCCCGGCGATGATCACGATCAAGGCAGAAAACACCTGCACGTAAGCTGGAAAACAGTTCCTGGGCGTCACTGCGGGCCAGCGTCTCCCCAAAGCCGCCTGCTTCCTGCCGCCGGCCACGCCCTCACCCGGCTCAGCCCTGGAATACGGCCTCTGCACCTTCCTCCCCCAGAAACACGTCCAGGGACCCGAGCGGGCCCTCATGGGGGCCGCCGAGAACTGTCCCGAGGACAGTGATGGGGAGGGCCGTCCATCTGTCTGGATGTCTGTCCAAACATTCTGTCCATCTGCCCTCCAGCATCAGCAGCACCCAGCCTCCTGGGACCTGGGCCGCCCCTTCCCTGGCCTCCCTGGAAATGGCCCCTCAATACGCAGGCCAGTTGCCCCAAGACACTAAAGGCACTTTCAGGTGACAAATCCCACAGGCCTGGCTGCAGATTTCACGGGCCGGGCACCCCTTTATCCACGAGGGGCGGCCGCTGCCCCCCGTGGCTCCCACCTTCTCTGGACTAGCCCCCAAAGGAAGGCCCAGTGCCTCACAAGGTGACTCAGGGCAACCAGGCCCCCCGAGTGTCCCTGTGCAGGAGCACCCCTCACAGGTGTGAACTCTCAGCCTCTGTCCACTCCTGGGAGGGAGAGGGAGGGCGGAGTTGGGCAACCCCCAGGCCTTCTGGGGCAGGGGGTAGTCCTCCACCTCGGGGGCCCTCGCGGCACCCAGGCTCACAGCCGGGTCCAGGGGGCCAGCCTTCCCTACAGACTGACGCTGGGCCTCCTTCCGCCAGCCAGCTCGGGACTCGGACGTCTGAAGGGCAGGACCCACGTCCCTGGGGCCCAGGAGCTCTGCATGGAGGCACTCGGACCATCTCCCCCTGGTTCTGTCCCCACGTTCTCGTGAGGCTCAGGCCAGGATTTTAAGGAGCAAGGCTTGACCCCGGCTGGGCCATCAGCGTGCTCAGATGGCCTCCTCGCCGACGCTTTCCCCCTTTCTCCAAGCGAGGGAGCGGCCGGCTGGCGAATGCCGACCCGACGAGTGACATGACCTCTTCAGTCCCCTTGCTTCCTCCTCCCTCTGAGCCGTCTGCCCCTGACCCAGTCATAGCATCATCAGACGGCGTCCTCACTGGTGGTTCCCTGGGGCCGCAGGGTCCCGGATGTGGGGCTTGAGTCAGGAAACAGAAAGAGGCGATGCCATGCAGCGCGGTGAGCAGGAGCTGAGCATGGGCAGGCTCTCACAAGTGAGTTCACAGGCAGAGGCCATGGGGGTGCCTGGGGGCAGCCGCCGCCCTGGGACCATGACCAGCTGGGAGCTTCTCGCTGGAGGCGCCTCCTGGCAGTTGGCTTCTTCCTGTCCCCGATGCCTTGGCCATGGAAAGGCGCTCCCCTGGGCTCACCTCCTCACCTCCAGGACTGTGATAACCTGCCTCGCGTTTCTCACCCCCAGAGTGAACGCAGTGGTGTAGACACTCCTGCGGTGACCTCTGAACTGGGCATTGCAGGGGGACGCGACCTCCAAGGTCAGGGTCACTGCGGCTGCAGCCCAGCTCACGGTCCGGCCGCTGGCCCCGGGGAAGAGCATCTCACAGCATCTCACAGCTGTGAGCCGACCTGTGGCACGGAGCAGGCTTCTGTGCGCACCCACTGCTGACCCGCAGCAAGCTGAGAGCCTCAAAGCAGCTCGTCCAGCCCCGGGCTGGCCTCAGACGACCACCACCTCCCGAAAGCTTGACTGTGGTCTTGTGAGCCACCTGAGCCCAAACCATCCAGCCAAGCCTCTGAGTCACTGCTTAAAGCCATTAAGCCTAGGTAATTCATCACCTGGTGAAAGATAACTAATGTGAGGCCATTCCTAGACCTCAGTGCAGTCAACGCACTTTAAACAACGTTGAATGAACAGAACTGAACCAAGTCTAAGAGTGAACCAGGAGCTTCCGAGCGACAAGAGGAAGCCCCTGGGGGCTCAGATAGCAAAGAATCTGGCTGCTGTGCAGGAGACCCAGGTTCAATCCCTGGGCCAGGAAGCTCCCCTGGAGAAGGAAATGGCAACACACACTCCAGGGTTCTTGCCTGGAGAATCCCATGGACAGAAGAGCCTGGTGGGCTACAGTCCACGGGGTCACAAAAAACCACCATCCCCCAGGGAGGAGAAGGCAGCCCACACATTCTTGTATTCCAAGGAGCAGCTATTCCTTTGTGTGATTTGTGTTCCGTTTCATGAAAGAAATTGAGAATCTATTTGTGTCCTGGTTTATGAGAGAAATTCAGGACCTAAATGTGAGTGGACCCCTGTTAGAGAGGCACATGGATCTAGTCGGTGATCCAGTTTTCAGCTGTCAGTTGTATCTTCTGTATCTTGGCGCAAATGCTTTTCTTTCTTGAGGTCGAGCTCCTGAAGGCTGAGACTGAATCTCAGTGGTTCTCTCGGCACAAGCTCCAGCCAGCAACCATCAGTGGCAAGCAATATGTGCGATTTATCATGTAACACATATTATGATTGATCACTCAGAAACAGCAGCAATTGAAAAAATATCTTGGCAAAGCCTCCCCCAGATAGTTAAACAAAAGTTTTGAAATTGTCTCAGCAAGTCCCATGAAGAAACTGAAGTCACACATTTAGGGGAAAAAAATGACAGGTTAAATAGTGCGCCCGAGACTCAAGGCTGAAGACTGAAAGCAAGTCATTCTCCTTGAATTCCCATTTCTTTCTCAAAGATCTAATGCTAATTCCCCACGTTCGCGTTCTTAATGATACAGATTATGCCATAACACAAAGTGCACTTCAAACCAGCCAATTTAAGAAGTTGGTGAAAGGTTTTCATAACATAGAATTACGAGCACAAAGGGCTCATAATACCCTGTCACGGGACACTACAACTTATAGCACAAAGCTTCTCGTTCACGAAAAATACTGAGGACACAGCGAGAGCCCAGTGCAGGGCTCACTGCCCAGACTCTGCCCACAGATGGCCCACGCTCGCAGACACGAGGGAAGTCGGAAGAAAAGGCCCAGCCCACATGACTGAAAGGATGGAAAGAGGCTCAGTCCTCGCCTCCAGGCAAAAAATGACATACCCACTTGTAGAACAATGAGCCCTCTTCAAGGACAGAACATTCCTGGGTTTGTGTTCTTTTCTAGGTTCCTTAGGGACACTAATAATTTAGGTGCAAAAGGGAATAAGGCTTATTTTTCAAATAAGTGATAGGCATAAGGTGATGGTACTAATTTACATGATGTCTCAAATACAAATGTTTACAAATGGCCAGCTCCCACCACGAAACTCTGATGAGAAGATGCTCAGGGACGGAACAGATGAAAGAAGAAAATGCATCAGCTTGAGTTTCTCTTCTCTCACTGGCTGCATTCTTCCTTGAAGGATCCATGTCACTGCTTTATGCTGTTAGGCTCCATTTCATTAGGATGTGAGCAAACAGGGATAATTAACGGCCAAAACAATGACGTGATGCTGGGAAAGATTGAAGGCAGGAGGAGAAGGGGACGACAGAGGAGGAGATGGTTGGATGGCATCACCAACTCAATGGACATGAGTTTAAGTAAACTCCAGGAGTTGGTGAAGGACAGGGAGGCCTGGCGTGCTGCAGCCCATGGGGTCACAAAGAGTCAGACAGGACTGAGCAGCTGCACAGCAAAAGCAGTGACCTGTCCTGTGACTTGACCTGGGAATTTAATGTCTTTTGCATCGTTATATATAGAAGATTGAAGAGCAAACCCACTACCCTTTGGATGTGAAAGTTTCCTGCTTTCAGGAGTTTCCCACAGTACATGTCTCAGAAAAACTAAGCTGCATGTGTGCTTAGGACACCAAAGTCCTCTAGGAAGAGAGACTCCATGATGGAGATGAAGTGAGCCAGACCGGCTGCTCTCCAGATAGTGAGGCGTGTCCAACCACTAAACCGCAAGACGACAACAAAAGGATGAAAAACGCAAAGAGCAGCAAATTACAGTCGGCTGGGAACAATCAGAGGCAGTTGCTGAAATCACAGTGGCTGAAGTGGTTGATAGCAGCTCGGGGCAAACAACAGGCTGATCAGAAAGCTTCGAGGGAAAGCCTGGGGCGCGGTCCGTCTCCAGGGAGACTTGGAGAGCTGTGATGTAGCCCTTGGAAGGCAGGGAGAATCCCTAGGAGAGCAGAGGCGGTCCCAGGCTCACCCTGCTGGCTGACCTTCAGGTTCCGTGCAAGCAGGAAGTGGGGACTAAGGCAGAGCTGGGGACCACCTGGACGCAGGGTCCCAGCCCACACACAGGGCCTTTGGTGGAGACTGGGAGATGACCTCCGGGTGTCTACAGAGGTTTCTGTCCAGATACAAGCTGACCACTAGGCTAACCAACGCAGAGCCTTCAGTGAGCACACACTGCAAAGACGACAGACGCTACAGAATCCACTTAGAAAAGTCATTGGTAAACAATGACCCGGCCCCAGCGAGAGCTTTAGGAGGCAGGAGAACCTGGTTTTCAGAGTCGCCACATTATATAATTTAAATGTCTGGTTTTCAACCACAACAACAAAGGCTATGATACATGCAAAGTAACAAGAAAATATGGCCATTGTACATGATACGAAAAAGGCCATCAATAGAAATGGTCTCTCGGGAAGCCCAGATATTAGATTTACTGGGCAGAGACTTTGTTTTAAACAGGCTCAGAGAACTAAAGGAAGCCATATCTGAAGAACAGAGTATGAGAATGATATCTCACCAATAAAAATAAATTATTTAATTTTAAAAAGACCCAAATAGAAATTCTTAGGTTGAAAGTATAATCCTGGAAATGAGAGTCTCACCAGAGGAGCAAACCGGTTGATTTGAGCCACAAAAGAAAAGAATCGGCAAAGCCAAAGATAAGTCCACCTAGAGCATGTGGTCTGAGTATCGGAGAGAAACGGAGTCAGGAAAAATTCACAGAGCCTCAGAGATCCGTGGGACACCACATCCAGTCATGTCCAACTCTGTGACGCTGTGGACTGCAACACACCAGGCCTCCCTGTCCATCACCAGCTCCCGGAGTTCACTCAGGCTCATTCATGTCCATCATGCCGGTGATGCCATCCAACCACCTCAGCCTCTGTCACCCCCTTCTCCTTCTGCCTTCAATCTTTCCCAGCATCAGGGTCTTTTCCAATGGAGTGTCCCAAATATGCAGCCTCTTTTCTGCCTCTTTTTTGAGCTGAACTGACTCCTCTTTTGCCCTAAATACCAAATCTTCACCCCAAGGGAAGACACTGCTCCCCATTTGACTGAACCCAAATCTTGCCAATTCTTTAGCTTCTTGAACGGTTTTGCCCAGAACATCACTTTCTTGAAGGTGCTGGAGTGACGTTTTGAGTGGGATTGCCTGCCCCGCGGGGCAGTGTGTCTGACTTCCCGGCTCCAGGAACAAGAAGGCAGGTCTTTGGGGTGCGGGGCTGAGCCCCCCTGGGACCGCAGAGGAGACCTGGCTGGCCGCAGAGCGCAGCATGCCCCTGAGGGGCGAGGACCCGGCACACATTTCCCAAAGTGTCCAAGCTGTTGAGGGTCCGAAGCCAGTGCCAGGGGCTCTTCCCTACATCCAGTGAGGCCTCCTGCAGACTGCCCGTTCCCGAGACCATGTGCCCTTCCCCAAAGTCCTCAAGCCTTCACCCCTGCTTCTAAAAGGGAGGCATACAGGCTAGGAAAATTCATCTACCACCAAGTGGAGCTTGAGGGCTTGGAGACACTAACCCAGACGAGCCCAGAGGCGGAAAATCCAGGAAGCACCATTGCAGCGTCCTTTGGGATCCACGCATTGTGGCTCGCCTCCTCCTCCCCACCCCCAACCCTGCTTCAGGCACCCCCCCCCCCGAGTCCTGCTTCTTGGTGTGCCCCCCAACTGCCTGACCTAGGGGGTGCGGCCACTCCCCGGCTCAGGCCCAGCCCCTCCTGGGCATCCCTGCCAGTCTTACCCTGACCCCCAGGTTCGTCCCAGGCTCAGGATGGGGAGCAGAATTATGTCCGGTTGATGTCTTATTCTGACCCCTGACGGCGGCCCGTCCTGGGCCCTTGTGGCCGCGACCCCAGCCAGGTCAGGTGTGTCCCTGCATACGGTGCCAGGGCCCCCAGCCCGAGCCCCAGCCCGAGCCAGCTCTTTCTGTGGACCCAGTGGGTCCAGCTCAGCCCTCTACGCTCCCAATGGAGGGAGCTCAAAGAAGCCTCTGCAATAGCACACAGGCGCTCCGGGCAGTGAACGTTCTCCGTGGCTGAAGGCCCCTAGCCAGCCCCTCCAAGCCCTCTTTTCTGGGCGGCACCAAGCAGGGTGATGTGGAAGGAGGGGACGTGGAAGGAGGCCCATCCTGCAAGGAGGACCCGGGCGAGGTGGCAGGCGGTCCCGGGCCCGCGGGGGCTGTGCTGTCCCGGCCCGCGGGGGCTGTGCTGACCCGGCCCTCGGGGGCTGTGCTGTCCCGGCCCCGCGGGGGCTGTGCTGTCCGGGCCCGCGGGGCTGTGCTGACCCGGGCCCTCGGGGGCTGTGCTGACCCGGCCCGCGGGGGCTGTGCTGTCCCAGCCCCGCGGGGGCTGTGCTGTCCGGGCCCGCGGGGCTGTGCTGACCCGGCCCGCGGGGCTGTGCTGACCCGGGCCCGCGGGGGCGCACTCACTGGGCACGGCTTTCTCGTAGCAGATGCCTTTATAGAAGCAGCAGCCAAGCTCCTTGCAGCGGTCCCTGCTGACATTGTAGTCGCATATGTCGTACAGCGGGATGTCGCACACTGCAAAGCAGACGCACGGAGGCGTCACCCCGCGGCTGCAGCCCCCGCGGACTCGGAGGAGTGCAGGGCAGGGACGCAAGGTGGGTTTTGCTACGGTCCTCACTGCGCGTCACACAGACCTCACTCTGAGAGTCCGATCTGCAAAGAATGCAATTTCTGAACAAATTAGCGTCAAGTTAATTGCACAGGATAACGCGGGGTCCTCCAGTGACTAAGGAACTAATGCATCTTGGCAAGACCTCACCGGCTCCACGCTCCACAGAGAGACCGGGA
Source organism: Budorcas taxicolor (assembly GCF_023091745.1). Taxonomy (NCBI): domain Eukaryota; kingdom Metazoa; phylum Chordata; class Mammalia; order Artiodactyla; family Bovidae; genus Budorcas; species Budorcas taxicolor. The sequence goes on along the minus strand of NC_068921.1, from coordinate 85,748,375 downwards.
AATAAAGGTCTGACACCGTCAGTGCCCGGGAGCTGGGGCAGGAAGTGTTACCAAGTCAGGTTTAAGCACAGGGTGTGTGAAAACGATGATGCCGTGGGTCATTTCAGAATTTAGAAGTCCGCTGAGAAGGACAGAGCTCAGGGCCTGGGTCAGCGTGGGCTGCACGGATGGGCAGGACCCTCAAGGGCTGCAGCCGCCCCACTGGTCCCCTCCCCGTCCTCCCCGGGTCTGGCTCCTGCAGTCAGCAGGCCTGCATCCTGGTTCCCAGAGGTGAAACCCGGGCTTAGAACGAGTCTAGAACCCGACGTGCCTCGGGTGTGAGAGCCACTCACGTCCTGCGGGCCTGCATCAGGGCTGCCCAGACAGACGGGGGTGAGGCAGCTCCCCCATACAGAAGGGAAGGGGGTGAGGGGGCGGGCTCCCCAGACAGACCTGGGGGGCGGGCTCCCCAGGGACAGGCTCCCCAGACAAATGGGGGGATCAGGCTCCCCAGACAGACCTGGGGGGCGGGCTCCCCAGACAGACCTGGGGGGCGGGCTCCCCAGGGACAGGCTCCCCAGACAAATGGGGGGATCAGGCTCCCCAGACAGACCTGGGGGGTGGGCTCCCCAGACAGACCTGGGGGGGGGAAGGCTCCCCAGGGACAGGCTCCCCAGACAAATGGGGGGATCAGGCTCCCCAGACAGACCTGGAGGGGGAAGGCTCCCCAGGGACAGGCTCCCCAGACAAATGGGGGGATCAGGCTCCCCAGACAGACCTGGGGGGCGGGCTCCCCAGACAGACCTGGGGGGCGGGCTCCCCAGGGACAGGCTCCCCAGACAAATGGGGGATCAGGCTCCCCAGACAGACCTGGGGGGTGGGCTCCCCAGACAGACCTGGGGGGGAAGGCTCCCCAGGGACAGGCTCCCCAGACAAATGGGGGGATCAGGCTCCCCAGACAGACCTGGAGGGGGCAGGCTCCCCAGACAGACCTGGGGGGGGAAGGCTCCCCAGGGACAGGCTCCCCAGACAAATGGGGGGATCAGGCTCCCCAGACAGACCTGGGGGGCAGGCTCCCCAGACAGACCTGGGGGGGGGAAGGCTCCCCAGGGACAGGCTCCCCAGACAAATGGGGGGATCAGGCTCCCCAGACAGACCCAGGTTGGGGCAGGCTCCTCAAACAGATGGGGGCAGAGGGCTCCCTGAACAGCCCAGGTGCAGGAGGGTATCAGGGTACCCGGGTCCCAGGCAGAGGGCCTCCTGCGGGGGAAGCCCACCTGGGACATCCCTGGGAAACCACGTGTAAGCCATCTTAGGCGTCTCCTTTATGTCCAGTCTCCAGGCGGAGAAGCAAGGGCTTGGGGACCGTGCCCGCTCTGACGCGGCCTTCCTGCCTTGGGAGCCTCTCTGACCCCACCTCGGCCCGCGGCCCCGCACTCCGGCTCAGGAGCGCCCTGCCCTCCCGGGGTGGAGGCCGGGCTCCCAGGTCCCTGGGCACACTGGGGCGAGTCACTCGATGGAGAGGGGGGCGGTGCGGGCGTGGTTGCAAAGGCCCCTCGCTGTCCGTGTGTCCCCCATCGTTGGGGACGCCCAGCCCCCGCCCACCCCGGGCCGGGCCGCCTGCCGCCCCCGCAGCCTAGCCAGCCACCTGCAAACTTCTTCAGGAGGTGCGAGGGGGACTTCTTGAACTCGGGCGCATATCTCATCGTAGCAGCTGAAGGAGGGCCGAGGGGTCACGGGAACCTGGGGGAGAGAACTGGTCAGCTAGGGGCCCCGGCGTGGCTGGCGCGGGACAGGGGCGGCCGGCGGGGGCCCGGCCACACCTGGCAGGCATGTCCCGGCCGAGCCCCAGCCACGCGCCTCACGACAGGCTCCACGTGCACAGCAGCGCTCGGACCAAGCGAGGGACTGGCCAGCGCCCTGCCCGCCACGGCTCCCGGCCAGGGCAGGCCCGCCTGCCGGCTGTGACGTCACACAGGCCCAGTGACGTCACACAGAGGCTGCGCAGGGCGGAAGCGGCTGGGGACCCCACCCCGAGCCCCTGCCTGCACGACGCTGGTCCTGCTGCCCTGCCAGTCTCCTCTGCAGAACCGTGTCCCTAAAGGCTAAGGCCCCGAGGCCCTGGGGTGAGGCAGGCTTGGTGAAGCTGAGAGCCCTGGAGGACCCCGCGTGCCTGTGGACAGCACGCAGCTCAGTGCAGCTGCTCGGTCCTGTCTGGCTCTTTGGGACCCCGTGAACCACAGCACGTCAGGCCTCCCTGTCCATCACCAACTCCCGGAGTTTACTCAAACTCATGCCCATTGAGTCGGTGATGCCATCCAGCCATCTCATCCTCTGTCGTCCCCTTCTCCTCCTGCCCTCAATTTCCCCCAGCATCAGGGTCTTTTCCAATGAGTCAGCTCTTCACATCAGATGGCCAAAGTACTGGAGCTTCAGCTTCAAGTCCTTCCAGTGAACACCCAGGACTGACCCCCCTTAGGATGGACTGGCTGGGTCTCCTTGCTGTCCAAGGCGGCAGACGGGGAGGCCAGAGGTCAAGCAGGAGTGGGCAAGCGGGTCGCGTGGGGGCTTCAGCCTTCACACCACACGTGTGAAGCCGGGCGACAGAACAGGCTCTGTGCAGAGCAGGGAGCGAGCTCTGTTTTCACGGCGTCGTCCTGAAGGGCCGTCAGGAGGCAAGAGTCAGCCTGGGACAACGCAGTCACCCAGGGAAAAGTAAACGAGGGCTATGGCCGAACGCGTTTCCTGCTGTTTTAATTACAGTCAGTGACTGGTAGCCCGACTGGGGAAACCAGGCTGGAGGGGTGGGCCCCGGGCTCCAAGTGGACAGGCAGGCCAGCACAGGTGCCGTCCGGCCAGGGCTGTGGTCTCCGCGAGGCTGCAGGGTGGGCCCTGGATGGAGCGGCCTTGGTGCGTGGGGACAGGGGTTGCGGGCGGGAGAGGGGGTGTCAGGGTCCAGGGGAGGAGGGGACAGAGCAGCTCCAGCCCAGTGGGTGAGGACAGGAGGCAGCAGGAAGGCAGGCTGATGGTGGAAGGGAGGCTCACGCTGGGAGCCGCGGCCCGCGGGGAGCAGGTGCTGAGTCCAAGGAAGCTGAGGTCACTGGAGGTCAGAGCCGGATGTGACGAGGAGCGGGGAGCCCCGGGGAGGGGAGCAGGCAGTCAGTCGGCTGGGGCCGGCTCAGGGCCTCTGGGGCAGGGCCACCTTGACCAGCGTTTGGCGGGGCACCGAGCTCGCCCCTGCTCCTGCGAGATGAAGAGGCTTTGCTCCCCCGCCCCCCGACCACGAGACCCAGCCTCTCTCGCCGCGGTTTCCTCACCTGAAAACAAGGTGATGATACACAAGCACGGGACTGTCCCATGCTGGGTGCCCCGTAACGAGCCCATGTCCAGGGGCTCGGAGGGTCAGGCCGGGCGTCCAGCAGCGCCCGGGGCCAGGCAGTCCCCTCTGTCCAGCAGTGCCCGGGGCCACACTGCTGTCCACTGGGTGTAGCTCAACTGTCTGGAGTGTATGGTCCAGGGTCCACAGCCCGCCATCAGCCCAGGGAGACCCCCAGCACTGTGAGCAGACACCCCCACCCTCCTAGAGGTGCTGGGGTCCAGCCCCAGTGGATCCAGGGTAATTCGAAGCGGGGACGGTGTGGGCGAGGAAAAACTTGTTTATTTAATTAGAAATATAAGATTAGATTAGGAAGAAATAGTGTAGTAGGAAAATTTAGTGGAGAAAAGAGGCTGAATAACTTGGTTTACGTGGAAAGCCAATAAAGTTCCAGACGAGGAGCTTGCACCATCTATGTTAGGCCACCGGCGTCCTCTTGAATAGCGGGGGGTGCCCCACCTTGGGCTCCCTCTCGTGTGGATCTTAGAAGCCGGGGCAAGTAAGTAGACATGGCGAGCCTCCACGCCCCAGATGGGAATTCAGCCAGAAAATAAAGAGGAGACACGGGGGAAACCAGTCCAGCGACTGGCCCGGCCTCTGTTGCCTAGGAAGGCCTTTCATACCTTTTTTTAGTACATAGACATCAATGGATAATATAAGATTAGGCAGCATCAGCAGCCCTGACTCTTAGCAAAACCAGGCTTTCTCTCTGCATACCTAGCTGTATACACAAGTCTTAGGTGATTTACATCATCTTCCGGCCAGAGAGCCAATTAGCACTTTACGGCCTTTTTTTCTGATAAGGGTTTGTCAACCAAAAGGCTTATTTGTGTTGATCTTCCCAAAGTCTGGTGCCTCTCTCAGAAAGCACTAAATAAAGTTACATTCTTACACAGCAAAGATACAGCAACTTATAACAAGTAAAAGGAGTACAGTGATTTATAACAAAGAAAAGTAATTAGCTCAAAAGTCTAGTGTTGCTAATATCAAAACTATTATACTCCTTTTTCTATATCCCAATTACATTGATTAATATCCTTCAGGTGCCTAAAAGATAAAGAATATGGAGGCCTGGCAGCAGTCATTGAGTCAACAGTGAAAACCCATCACCAATATGATTTTTAGCTCTTTAGAAAAGGCTCTGTATCTTTAAGATGCTTTAAGCTTCGCGCCTCTTGTGGTTGAGGAGCTGTAAACAATTCACAAGTTGTAAAAAGTCCGGGGGAACCTGTTAGGCAAGTTAGAGAGCCATCAGAGGGGGTTTGAACTGAAACATTCCTTTCAAATGCAGAAGACTGAAGCCCTGAGGTAGGTTTTTCCAGAGAGTGTCAGAAGAGTGGAAAAGCACAGTACAATAAAATCAGGCCGACTCTGGTTTTGGGGGTACATGCTCAGGAAAACTCGGGGAACCCCTGAAGCCAGACCACGCCTCTGCGTTTTGTCGGGCTTCCCTCCTCATGACCGTTGCCACGGGTGGGATTCCTCACGCTGGCTCCCGGCACAGAGGGGTCTCTAAGCCACCCCGAGCCCGAATTCACCTCTGGACATGTCCTGTCCGTGGAATCTCACCACACGTAGACCTCAGTCTGGTGTCTCCCGCCTGCTGTGTTCAGGATGCATCCGGGAGGCGCGGGTGCCAGACCAACCCCCTTCACGGCTCCAAGACAGCCCTCCACGCGGCGGACGTTCTGCTGACCCGTCCGTCCTCTGACGGACGTCTGGGCTGTCCCACTTCTTCAGCCACCACGTGTAACACCACTGCGGACATCCACGTACGGGTTTTGTGTGCACATGGGTTCCCACCTCCCTCGGACACAGCCCCAGCCACGGCCTCCCTGGGTCAGGCAGTGGCTCCAGGCTCAGCTTCTGAGGAGCGGCCAGGCTGTCCCCAGAACGGCTGCCCCAGTTCACGTTGCTGCCAGGAGTGTTGGCAGCCAGGTACCCTCCTGGGAACTGACTTCACACCACCGTGCAGCGGGGTCACGTTCATCGATGGACCAGCTTCCAGGAAAGCAGTGGGGAAGGTCACGTGCGGCCGTGCGAGGGCTGGGTCAGCACAGGAAAGCCGGGGAGGTGAGGGCGCTCAGGACAGACCCCCAGGGCAGGGCTGAAGTGCTGGCTCAGGTGGGTGGGGCGGGGGCCCAGGTCATCACAGCGCTGGCAGGACCCAAAAGGAGCAGACGGACCATCCCCTCTGCGCCCAGGGAGCTCAGGGTCTGTTGCCCACTTTGCTGACCGGCCAGGCTGGCCTGCAGGGGCCCACGGGGAGCTCACAGGGGCCTGGGCTGGCATCTCCTGTTATTGGCCGAGCCTTTTCCCTTGTGACACGGTTTTAGCCGAGAAGACGCGGTCTGTCCTGGACCGAGGTCTTCCCGTGGGAACCGTGGGAGCCGCCCTGGCTTCTCTCAAACAGAAGACGCTCCTCCCGTCAGTGCCAGGGAGGGGACGGTGGTTAGCTGGGGGCCTAGCCACACGCAAGTGGCCTCTGCGAGGGGAGGTGCCCCAGGCCAGCGGGGGGACAGGCCAGCGCTGGAGCTGAGTCCACACCCCCCGCCCAGGACAGGTCTAACGGTATCTCCCGGAAAGTCCGTTCCAGTCCTGACCCCGAGTACCCATGCACACGTCCCCAAGGAAGCTGGGCCTCTGCAGACGCCATCGGTTTGAAGTCTAACCCAATGTGACAGGCGTCCCTCCAGGGAGAGGAAGCAGAACCACGGGGGAAGGGCCCAGGGTGGACAAACGGACACACGCCAACAGAGGCTGAGCCCGAGGCCCCGGGACGTGCCACCACGGGGACTGGGAGGGGACCCCCAGGGCCAGGGCCTTCAGAGGGACAGGCCGCCAACACGTGCGCTCCCAACTTCAGGCCTCAGGACCCCGAGATGAGGCTCTGCTATCAGAGCCCACCCAGTTCACCACCCCTGCCACAGCGGCCTCAGGAAACCAGCACCGCCATCCGTTTTGCTGGACAGTAACCAGGTCCCATCCCTGGTCAGGGAACTAAGCGCCCACACACAGCATGGTGTGGCCAAATAAAAAACTCTAAAACTGAGCCAGAGGCGTGTTGGTACCACCTGCACTCGAGGAAGCCTTCCAAAGCGCAGACGGGCCGCCACGTGCCTCCCTGTGGTCTGACCCAGAGACGATGACAGGGGCACCCGGGCCGTCTGACGGAACACGTCCTGAACACGGAGGCCCAGGCCGCGACCCTGACCATGCCGTCAGCTCCGTCCTCTGTGGCGGAAGCTCCGGGGAAGAGGGGCGGATGTCCTGGGAACGCTGCCCCCCACCTGGCCTGGTTGCTCCCCAAACACCTGCCTCCACCAGGACAGAGTGGAGGGAAGGGCGAGGCCACCTCCTCCTGCCACGCGACTCTGAGGGGCCCACGGGGTCCAGGGAAAGGCATCTGCCCTCCACCAAGCCCCACACGGGGTTGACCTGGAACCTCCTGGGGTGAGAGCCTTCGGCCCCCAGACGGCAGTCTTTCCTTCCCCCAGACCTGTTCTCATTTTTCATGCGTGCTAAATCGATTCAGTCGTATCCGACTCTGTGACCCCATGGACCGTAGCCCGCCAGGCTCCTCTGTCCATGGGATTCTCCAGGCAACAACACTGGAGTGGATTGCCATGCCCTCCTCCAGGGGATCTTCCCGACCTGCGGATGGAGCCTGCCTCTCTTATGTCTCCTGTGTTGGAAGGAAGGTTCTCTACCCCACTGCCACCTGGGAAGCCCTTCTCTCAAGCTTTGTTTCCTAACTTTTCTCCAAATATTCCCAAACTCTAGATTTTAAACATAAATGTGATATTTTCCAGCATCAAAAATTCACACCAGGATTTTAAAATACAAAAAAAAAAAAATTCAGAAGGATAAAGGTAACACACACATATGCCAAAAAAAAAAAAAAATCACAAACAATAAAGTGACAAGTTTGTAACATAAGAAAAATAGTCAGTTTAATGATAATTACAACAGAGCGTGAGGAGTCGAGACCAGGACACCAGGGGGGTGTTCGCGGAGCACCAGCACAGCTGTGAAAGGGGCCCCTGCGCGTCCTACGGAAACACGGGCGCAGGCACCGGGGGCCCGTGGGGAGTTCACAACGACGGCTCAACCTGCTGCAGAGCACGCCTCCGCGACGGCTCCAGTGCGTCCCCTCCCGCCTGGGCGAGGACGTGGCTCTGTCTCCTCGCCCGTGGAAAGTGAGGCAGAGGCGACTCCAACAGGCAGACGGCCCCTTCCTGACACCCCCTCCACTGACAGCAGTGCAGGCCTGTAGGAAGAACCGCTCAGGTGCATCGTCTCCGCTCCCTCGAAAGCTCAGGAAAAACCCTGGGACCCGGGAAGGATGCGTCACACAAGCAAGTCAATGGCCACCCGTCGGGAGGAGGGCTGAGAACACACGTGCGCCCCTCGACGCTCAAGTCAGCAGTTAAGGCAGGCTCTGCAGGCACCCCGTCAGGGTGCGGGCAGCACTGCCCACCACAGAGTGCTGGAGAGTCAGGCAAGGATGCGGTTCCTGAGTTAGAATTTGCGCGCGACAGCAAACTTCAGCACACGATCGGCTATTTCCCACTTCAAGGTCTCATGCCTCACCAAAGGGCCTCCTGTGAAAACGGAGCTCACCAAACACTCCAAGGGCCATCTTCCCAGCCCTGCCACTAACGAAGAAAATAAAACGCTAAACACTAGAAGTCGGCAGTTCTTGTTACAAGGTCAAGGCCTTTGAGGCCCCAGACACCCTCCCCCCTGCCCCCTCCCCACCCCCCCGCCGCCGCCCCGGAGCAGGGGAGGCTGAGGGGGGTGCCACGGGCACCCAGACCAGCAGCTGCTCCAGGTCAGGGGCGTCCGGCCGATGCAGACAGAGGAGCGCAGGTCACAGTCACGTCTGACGCCACGCAGGCATTTCCGAGACACCCCTGATCCAGGGGCTGGAGTTTGGGCTTTTAAGGACACAACACTTGTCCTCTACAAGTTCATCTCACTTCACAAATGGCCTCTTCAGAAGAGCAGGGCGGAGGAGCAGGTCCCGTGAACTGGCTGGACCCTGGGCGGGGCTCCGGGCCTGCAGGTCCCGTGAACTGGCTGGACCCTGGGCAGGGCTCCGGGCCTGAGGACAGGCCCCTCCTATGGGCCCTGGCCAGCTGGATTCAGCGTGGGGTGGGGGCCCTAATCTCGACGCCCCCTTCTTGGGGAGTCTCGGGCGTGTTCTACTGCTCGATTCGTGCAGAAACAGTGCAGACGCTGCCTCCTCAGCAAGCACGGAAGGCCTGCCCGCGCACCCGACGGGATGGCAGGTGTTGGGGTCAGAGCGGCCTCACGCAGAGGCCACCTGCGCCCGGCAGCGTGTCCTCATGGGCTGCAGCGACGTGCAATAAATAACACACTTTATTTACAGGCTTCAGGGAGCTGCTCCTGGGAGGACGGGACGGTGCACCTGGCCGAGTTACCAGGCCAGCCCCAGCCAGGCACCCTCTGCCATGCACGTGCTCACAGGGGCGGGCGTGCGCCCAGCTGTCACGGGGCCCGGGGGCAGCAGATGTGGTTCTCGGGTTCGGGGCCGAGGTGAGGCCCCGGGTTCAGCCCAGCGCTGCACACAGACTGCGACCCTGCTCGACCGGGAGCCTGGGGGCATAGACGGGGCCCCTGCAGTCTACAGGCCCCGCAGGCAGACACTGTGGGCGGTGTTTCTGGAGAGCCTCAGCACAGCAGGCACCCCCAGAGACACCTGTGGGTCTGCAGCCTCCAGTCCCCGCGAGCAGTGAGCTTGAGCCCCAGGGCGCGGGAACAGAGAGGTGAGTGCAAACGGACTGCGGCCCAGCAGCCAGCCCAGACGGAAGCCCCTCCGTGTGCGTTCAGAGCGGGGCATTTCCAGGGAACGTCCACAGGACACTGACAGGCGTTCACTCGGAGCCCGCGAGTCCAGACGCCGCCACTGTGCTCACTGCGGGACGAGCTACTGGGTGTGGGGGGACACGGTCTGGGCTCGGCCTGGAGCTCACGGCCGCCCGGCTGCAGTCTCCACGCACGGCCCCGCCAGCAGCCTGACCGTCAGGGGCGGGGGTTGTGGGGCTCCGGCTCAGTCTCGGAACCGGTCTTAACGGAGCACCAGGACACCCCTCAGAGGTTCGTCTCATCCCAAGCAGGGTCATTCATGTTCTTGAGAACCTTCCTCACCAGCTTCTCCAGGTCTTTGCGGGCTCTCTGCTCCTCCTCCAGAGACTTCTTCATCTTCTTGTTGTCCTGCAGGTGAAGAAGACCGCAGGGGGTTAACTGCCACTGGCACCAAAGGGGACCCCTCCCCAAGGAGATGGGCCCCCGCTGAAGGAGCCCGCCCTGCATCGCGGCCAGGGGAGCGGCTGATGGGGCCCCCGAGGGTCTCAGACGCAGGGCGGCTCCTGGCACCGGGACAGCCCACAAATGGAGCAGGCCCAGCACACTCACTCATGACTGTGAACCACAGAATCTACAAAACGCAGAGTGGGAGTGACCGAGAGGAACGAGCAGGGCTCACGTCCCTCCCGGCCTCCCATGCCTGCGACAGTCTTCACAGCACCAAGAAGGGGGCACGGAGGCCGCTGAGTCAGGGGCCCCGTCACCCCCACTGCGGCCGATGCCAGCACCGCCCCTGGGCGGGCAGAGCGGCAGGCAGCCGGCAGGGGGCAGCTCTGGGTGCGTGGCCGGTCCCCTGCCGTCCATCCAGCCCAGGCCGGCCGTGAGCTGCGTCTCGCACACGGGAGCCACCGACACGATGCAGCTCACACAAGTCTGCTCAGCGAGGCAGCCCAGTCTAACTGGCTTTTTTATGGGTCTTCTCAAGAACCTGGACCATGCACGGCACCTGGTGACAGAGAACAGCCCCTGCTGGCGCCCAACACCAGCGCGGTGGAGAGAGTGCTTAACAAGTCGCCTTGAAGACGCGCCTCCCGCGGCTCACGTTCACAGACCCACTGCTGATCTGCTGCTGAGATCCAGACCCCGAGAGGAGGCTCCTGCTCCGGCCTCACGGTGCTCGTGGACAGCTGGCTTCAGGTCTAACACCGTGGTTCCCTCGTCGGCCCCGTTAAAACGATTACAGACAGATGGCAACTCACCTGTCGTAGCTCCTGGACTTCATCTTTTAGCGCATACACGGTGTCGACGAGACTCCTAGACAGAGAGGGGGCACTGTGAGCGAGGGTCGCGAGCACCCCACTTCACCCCACGCCCGCCCCCCTCAGCCCAGCTCCAGTAAGGCCCGATTCCACGCACAGGGTGTGGACCTCAGCCAGGAAGCCCCCCCCACCACAGACACTTTAAAACACTGAGACACAGCTTACTTTTCTTCTATCACTGTCTGACCGTTACTTTTAGTCTCTTCAACTATAATTTTCTCTTCTTCTGGAAGCAAAACTTGCGGAGCAGATTCTTTGCGTGAACCTGTCATCATTTAAAAAAAAAAAGAAACCCACAGGTAACTACCACAGCAGAGCTAAAAGAGTTTGACTACACGACACTACTTGATTATTGATATTAAATTCCAGGTGTTAATTCCAGTATGTTAAGAAATACATACTCTAGATAAAATGGGGATGGGTAGCCTTTACCAACTCCCTCCCCCTCTGTAGACTGAAGCCAAGCCTCCCTTCAAGCCCATAGCATGACAGGGCAAAGGAAACATTAGTCTTTTTTTTTTTCAATTTATTGAGCTTCAGTTTCTGAATCTGGATCATCGATCTTTTAAAAAAATTTTCAACACGTAGTAAGTTGAAGATTCTGACCATATCGACTTGGGCATTTTGGAGGAAATAATCAACTACTGGGGGATATTCAAATCAATCAAATTTTGTGCCATTTTATTCCAGGAAGCTTAGGAAGAACCATCAGATCACACAGAAGACATATTCCAATATTTATCAAGTCAGTGAACTGGTCCTTAAAACATTTAACTCCAGAGCAACAGCTAAAAGTGTTACAGCACATGGTTAAGAAAAAGTTTATTACTGATCCTCTTATGAAAACTGTATTTACAGTCCCTGGAATATAAACATTTTTCCAAAAGGAGGAACACTGTTTACAATATTAGAGGGATATTTATGTCATTTAACCAAGACCCAGCACAAAAGCTTACCCGGGACAGTGGCCAGAGAAACCGTTACTGCAAAACAGGGTCTTCAGAAATTAACGAGAATTAAGCCTCATTTAAGGGTGCAAGGAAGAAAACCACCTTTTTAAAGAGCTACACAGCACTGACGTGCACCATTCCAAGTTTTGAAAATGACGTCAGATGCATCCGAGGAAGGACGCGGCCCGCCGCAGCCCCTGCTGGTGGTTGCTGGGATCAACGCAGCTTTCTCGCTGATACCATCCACCTGGCTGTTTGGTGCACACGCTTTAACCACGGAGACTGCGCTTCGGCCCGCCCGACCTCGTCTTCTCTGCTTTACCCTCAGTTCGCCTTCCCAAAGGTCCGTCACACTGGACGAGGGCCCCGGGCATCCTCACGTGGCAGGAGCATTCGGTACAACACACGCTTTCAGGACGGGACTTAACAGTTCCAACCAGCCTCTCACTACAAGCTCACCCTCCTCTGAAAGAACAGGGCCTGTGGCGGCTGTCGACACTCCTGATGCGGGGACCAAGCGCCCCCTTCACTCCCGGGGCGGCTGGCGACAGGGAGGAGGATCTGGTTCACCGGGCCGGGTGACCCCGCTGGCCACCATGCAGGGCGCCTGCAAAGCCCGGCTCTAGCCCCGTCCTGCAGACAGGGAGACCGAGCTAAAGAGTAGCATCTGGCCTGAGAGGGAGGCCGCCCAGCCCAGGGGGGCAGAGCATGTCACAGCGCCAACGTCCCGACAGACGGTCTCCTCCACCAGCCGAGGCACGGTGTCTGCATGTCCTAGGACATCGGTGTCGTAACCACGGGGACTACTCGCAGCCCTGCCACGGCTGGAAGGAGCTGCTGTGCTGAAGCACATCTATACGAGCCCCTGCCTGTGGCTTGAACTTGTCAGCTGCTGTTCACAGACGACCCTCCACTAGTGACTTGTGCTCACACCGAGACGCAGGTCCTGTGGTGACAGCTCCAAGGCTGGGGGAGGCGCGGGGGGCGGGCAGCGCCCAGCTCACACCCGGCCTGGCACAGCGACCGACCTGCAGGCTTTTCAGGTCCTCCAAGCCCTGGGCCCGGGGAGGGACACGTCCTGAAAGGCTTCGTCCTGCTGATGACGATGACCGGCTCCAGGGGCCTCATGCGGGGCTGCAGCCACGCTGTCTTCCGGGCCTTTCTCAGCACACACTTCTGGGATGTCTGGGCCACGTGCGGAAGTACCACTTAGGGAGGAAACGCACACGGGAAACACAACTGAGAGGCACAGAGGCCGCCGGATTAAGAATCTGAAGGGCCAGGCACCCAAACTTCCGACACCAACGCCAGCGTTGGCCAAGTTCCTGCTGGGAGGAGGGACAGCGTGCTATTTCCCCTGAAAACAGACAAGTATTCCTAAGGACTCTGCTGTGTGGACCACACGTCAGGGAGCAAAGGGCTCCACTTGGTTTCCCTGCAAACAGAAGCAGGTGGGTGACCTGGGACCCTGGCACCCCCGGGGGTCCCCACTGTTACCTGCTCTGCCCTGGAAGCTGTGTGCCACAGTCAGGCCAAAGGCCACCAGGGTGGACCGGTCACGGGCAGCCTGTAACATGTTTCTTCACCCAAACTAGCTAATGAGACCGCAGGCTGAACGTGTTTTTTCATATAAGTGCCTTAGGAAGATTAAATTCTATGTTTATTTCTCAATTATTTTTGCATCTTCTAGCTTCGAAGCCTAGGCAACCTATTTACGTTACGCGTTTGCAGCAATGAAGTCTTCAAATGATACACAGAACAGAAGCGCAACGGAGGGGGCGGTGGTGTCCACTCTGAGGAGCAGGGCTGTGCAGGGGCTGGGGCTGTGGGCCTCGGGAAACTCAGGCCTGACACCAAAGCTCGGAGCCTCAACTCCATCAGCCGCAAAAAGAGAACAAGACCCACCACCTCTGCAGAGGCCACTTTGACAGGTGTCTTCTACCAGATGACATCGTAACCACACACTCCACGATGTGAGGTGACTGTGAGACCTGATCCAAGAGCTGCCCGTGCAAGAAGGACACCGTTCTCATTTGGCAAATACGCTGAAAGCACGCGAGAGCAGGTGAAGGCTACGTGACGGACAGGAAGTGTCGACGGCTGGATTCCTGAAACGTGCCGACATGAGAAACGCCACTGAGGATGTGCCTGGTGAGCCAGGACGCTTATAAGTGAAGACCATTCATCAGCCTGCACAGAACTCCTCAGGCTGCCTAGTTTCAACATACTTTTGTAAAACAACTGAAAAAAAAATTGCAAGTCTTTCAGCAAAACAACAATAGAATATTCTCCAGCCAAGTTTCTAAGTCAGTCGACTGTTTCTATGAGAACAAAGCTCTAGAAAGTAAACAGATTTAACAACCTTTCTCGAAGATCAGTTCAGTATTTTTAAAAGCATCACAGCAAATCTTCTCTGAATTAGTTAGGCTGGAAAAAGAATTCCAGAGCAGAGCCTCCAAACACGGCTGTCACTTTGAAAGCCTCCACTGTGGGGCTGAGACACAGGAGCGTGTGCTCACAGAGGTGCCAGCACACACAGGGTCTGCGTCTCCCCAGCTCTGTGCTCAACACAGAGCTCTGTGTCTCCAGGAGACCACCGGGATTCTGCAGCACCTCACTGTGGAAAACGCTGAAAGCTGTAGCCGCTTCCTGGAGGTTCACAGTGCCTAAGATTTCCAGCAAAAATACCCATTTAACCTGAATTCAGCATTACCTAAATCCGAGTGCTGAACACTTCTTCCATCATCAAGAGGAACATTTGGCAGCTTTCTGGCTAACATTCTGAGGAGTGTGAGACAGCACACGACCCTGCACGTGTCTGTGAGTACACACACAAGCACTGCGTGGCTTTGCTGTGGCTCAGTACAGGGGTCTTTCCTCAGGGCAGACCCAGCCGCTGCCGGCTGACAAGCACTCAAGCACTGCCGCCAGCAGGGGTCGCTCTGCTCCCTCAGCTGGGGACGGAGCAGCCGCTGGGGACCTGTGAACTCCCTGGGACGGGTGACCTGGAAGTTGGAGACCCACTGAGAACCTGTCCCCTACATCTGTCACAGGTCCCCAGGGGGCCGTGGAGCTTAGTCTGAGAACACGGACAGGTGCAGCACCTCCGCCTTGTGGACAGAGGGCTTGCCCAGACAGCAAGCAGAGGGCCTCGGCCACAGGCACTGTCACGGGGCGGGCAGGCCACCCCCGGGGGGCACCCCCGAAGGCCTACAGCTCCAAACTCAGGGGCTGCGCTGTGCACGTGGGCCCGGGCTGGGGGCCGGCCGCCTGGAGACCCTAAGACCGGGTAGGGTCCTTCAGAAGCGAGTGTCCGCTTCTCCGGCCAGTGGTGGAGTACCGTTACGGCACAGTTCACATGACTTCTTGTAACTCACAGAAACTGCAGTAACTTTCAGCGCAAAACAAAACGCTAACATTTAAAAGATTCTACTTAGTAAGATCTCTCCGTTAGGCCACTCTGTTATTTCTGGCTGTGATAAGGTTCCAATTCATTTTCCTTAGGGAAAAACAAAACCAAACCACAAGGCCCCTCCTCAGAGAAGGCTGTCCACCCGGCCACCATCTGCACCCCGGCCTGGTTCCAGACCTGCCACAGGCGCCTCTGTTCCTCCCATTCTGCCCGTCCTGGTCAGCTAGACACGCACTCTACATATAAAAACTAAAACCTGAGCCCTTAGTCTACGGAAAGGCAACACTCAAGGGTGGGCTTTTTTCCATTTATGCACACCCCTGACTCCACCAAAAGAGAGGAGGAAAGAGAGCACTCTTCTTTCTGAAGACGAATCTCCCAGTGAGCAAAAATTTCTTTAAGAAAGAATTAGAGGGAAACAGATGACATAAACACGAGAAGCGTTGCCTAGCATCATCTAAAACATTGTTAACCTAGGAAAGTGCAGGCTTTGCCATCGAGGCAGGTACGAGGCGAGCACCGCCCCGCCGTCCTGCGGAAGATGCTAGTTCCAAACAGCCGAATCACAGTGAACCGCAAATTCTGCTCCCCCAACCCCAACCCCCCTCCATGTAACACATATTAAAAGCCAGAGGCTAGCAAATGCAAAATTTATTTCAACTGTACATAACAGACGTCTTTTTTTGAATATAAAACAAACACTTCGTTGCCATATGCAGCCACAAACAGGAGTATGCATACTGTACTGTACAATGGACATTCAGGTACACATCCGACTGGGTCCAGAGCGGCAGGCGCCCACGGAGAACGGCTCTCCCGCTCACAGACTGAAAGCACAACACGCAGATTTTTTCAAGATCTTCACCACGATATATACACATCCCTGTGTTTCGGCAGTTTTATGCAAAACACGTGATATAGCTTACAGACTTGTGGCAAGCATCAATTCAATGGAAACACCATTTGAGCCGTTGGCCAAGGGCCTGCAAATGGCTTACACCTACCTTCTAGCTCAGATTCTTTCCCCTTCCATTATAATACTAACTGTACACAGAGATATTACAGAATGGCAGAAACACAGGTACTGGCTCAGCACGACTGAAGTTCCGCAAAAGTGGAAACACTGTCCGTGGCACGCCCCGTGAGAACGGCTTTCAAGCCAGTGGCACGGATACTTCCAGCTAGGTCACAAGGGCAAATGGTGCCAGACTTCAGAACAAACCCAGCCAGCCAGCCAGCCAGGTGGTCATTCTGTAGTGATCTTAGAATCAACAGAAAATCACTGTCAAAATGGCTTTAATTGGCACAAAGAGGAATTGCGGGAAATAGGAAAACTTTGGTGTTTGGAATATCAGTGTCAGGACAACCCATTTGGCGTTCAAGAGATGACATCTGGCGTTCAAGAGAAACCCAGGCGCACACAGCATGGCCTGAAAACCTGCGTGCACCGAGGCCCGGCCCGACCCACTCAGTCTCTGAGCAGAGAGAAACTCCTGCACCGTGAGAATCTGGAAAGCTGTGACGTCACCTGATGTGACATGAAGTAAAACACGCTTCTGAGTTCACTGCATGACATGAAGCATATGAGCCATCTGCTACTTGGCTGAATGTATATAATCTCCTCCCTCCCACGGGTGAATACTGGGCTCCGACTAATTCTAAAAGACTGCTCCTCAACTTTCTTATTTACACTAACTGATATAAAAATACGAACTCTCCAGGTGGCATAAGCAGCTCAGGAGACACTCGGGGACAGACGGACGTGTGCGACTGCTGGCTTTCCTAACGAGCCCGCCTGTGGCCCTGGCCCTCCAGCACAGCTCCGGCCGGGACCCCGGGAGGGCCGTAGGGACCAGCGCGGTGCACAGCGGGACCAGCTGCCCGGGCCCGGGGCGCAGGGCACCGGCTCATGGCCACTCTGTGCAAACAAGACTGGAACCCTGCACACCTGGTGCCGGCGGAGGCAGGGCACTGAGCACACAGGGCCACAGCCGCCCCACGGGGAGGGGAAACGCCATCCCAGCTGTCACAGTGTCTTGCTTTCTGAGGCTGGCTTCGGGGTGTCCCCAATGCACAGCTGAGTGTGATGGGGAGGGGTCTCGCCTTCCCGCCCAGTGTGGACTGTGTGTGCACTGGTGCCACAAGCGTGTGCCACAAGGCACAGTCAGTTTTTCGTGAAGCAGGAGCCAGTCCAAAGGAGGGCAGTGAGAAGCTTCCCACAACAAACCCCAGGGAAGTAGGGGCATCCCCAGATGTGAGATGTTCTCGTAAGTGTGTTACACGACAACTTGGTAAACTTTTGGGGACTCACATCGCCATGGCAACTGAGAGTGAGGGTGATGTTCCACCGGGGCTGTGAAGGGAGTGTCCCTGCAGCTGAAAACGCACGTGTGCCCACAGGCCGCGGGCTCGGACCTGGGAGTCGGGGTGGGTGACTTCCTGGGTACACACACAGCCTGACCTACGCGCTCAGAGGCCGGACTCCCGCCCTGCACTGCAGGGGCACCCGTTTGCCAAGTGCCTTCTAAGAGAAACTCCTCCAACTAACGGAAGTCTGGGGGATGACATGCAGGTGTCTGGCCTGCGGGGAACTGGGGCCCGGAGCTGGCCGTCTGCGGGGTGTGGACGTGCCCCTCGCGCGCCTGCCCAGGCCCAGAGCTCACACCCGCCGCGCTGCCGGAGGCTCCTCCCGGGCACCCAGGGCAGCCGAGCACTCGGCCATGTGGTCTGGACTCAGCTCTGGAGGCACGGTTCTTCTCATCTCTCCACAACTACTGGACTGGCGCGTCCCGCACACCCACACAATTACGTCCCTGTACGGAAGGCCAGAGTCTCCTCCATGTCGCTGGCACTTAGATCACAAACCTGTGTGGTTTCGGTATAAAATACAAAAGTGTTCATACAGCTGTATCTAAAACGAAACAAGACATTCGCTACACTGAGAATAAAAACCCTAACCGTGTCACGTGGGGCTGTAAGACCACCACTGCCCATGGACAGAGGACCCTCGGTGTAGCTTGTGGACACACCACCGCTTTCCACAGTCCGTCGCTTGAGTGGACACTTCACGTGGCCAGTAAGCCCCACAAAATACAATGGGAAATATCAGAAATGCTCCCCAAAGTTGTTAAAACATCACATGAGAGAGACAAGAAACAGCAAGAAAACATCTAAGAAAAGCAGGCTGCGGTACAACGAGCATCGTTAAGAAAAGCTGAGAATTGCGTTAGTTCTGGTGAGAGATATATGAGCAACAGCTCTTACGAGATGTAGAACCCATCCTGTAACTATGGGCTGTCCATATACTGTCATAGTCAGAGTCTTCCGAGAAGTCTGAAGGCTCCACACGGGAGAGGCTGCTGCGACGACCCAGGGAGTCTAGACTTGACTGGTCGTCGTCAGCCAAGACGTGATTATGCATCAGGTCAGTGCCTTGCCATGCTAAGACGGGTGGGGGGTGGGGGAGGGCGGGGGAGGAGGGGCAGGCGGAGGAGGGGCGAGCAGGAAGACGGCAGGAAGAGCCACAACCAAAACAGGAAACAAACGCAGAAGGTGACGGGAAGAGAAGGGAGAGAGAAAAGAGTGTTAGAACACGGCAGCAACGCTCGATCCTCCTCACCTACGGCTGGGTTTCATCACTGACTTACTGACTAGCACAGCCCGTAGAACACAGCTGGATCGATGGTTATTTAAATAAACCCATATCACGATAGCATTTCCAAACTGCTCCTTTTTAAGCTTACTGCTATTAGGCCCTCACTTAAGAAATCTTTGACGAAATAAGCCCACAATCACAAGAAAATTCTAAAGACATATGACAAATAACCAATTCTGCTACACAGTCGATTAACGAATGATCTCATTTAGGACATTATTTGTAAAAGGAATCATTCATGGGGTTAACATGCATATACTGAACGTAAAATACTTCCCAAGGATTTCTGACTTACTCCTTCAGCTACCTCTCTGCCAGACTAGAAGTCACCTTACCGATGGGGGTCTAAACTTACCTTGTGCAACTGTAACGACTGCGAGAACTTCCGGCGGAGACGGCGTGGTACGGGCCCCGCCCCCGCTCCCCACCCTGCAGAGCACGCAGGCCTCCGGCCCGGAGCACCTACCCACAGGAGCGCCACCCATACGCATCCAGGGGAGTGGTCACACAGGAAGACACGTCTGGCCGGATGCCATCAACCCTCATGCTGACCCTCCCCGACGCGCGGGGAGCCGTGAGCGGCGGGCCCGGCCGGGAGGGCGGCAGTGCACAGGCCGTGTGGGCGATGCGGGCGTCCGGCACCCAGGCGCGCCGCACCCGACGGAGCCCAGGTGGGGCACGCACGCCCACGATCTCTGCTCCACAGGGACAGAGCCGCCCCACCTGCCGTCTCCAGGCTCCGCAGCACACCACCCAGCCGGCACGAGGGACACAACTCCCGAGCCACCTGTCCCTGACAACCTTGCATGAAGGCCAGTACCAGGCCTCAGGGCAGTTAGGCCGTAACATCGATTAAAAACAAACGTCCAGTGGTCTGCCCGCACAGCAGAAGTGGACACACAGGCAGCGTGGCAAGACCTACACACGCCAGGGCCCCGTCCCCGGGGGAGAAACGAGACCCACACAGAAACACAAGGCTCGCCACCAGGTCTGTTCACCTGGGATGCCGAGCTGAAGCCGCACTTCACACAGCTGATGTGGAGACGAGTAACTTTTTAAAAATCTCAAACTCAAAACCCAAAACACTACAGGCACATATAGCCTATTACCCAAAATACAGTCTCAACTAGGAAGCCGTCCTGTCCTCAGGGACGATGGTCTGCGCTCGCAGACTACAGCCCCGTCACCTGCAGACTCCCTCCACACGCACACCCAGCTCTTCCTCACCTGCTCTGGGCACCGGTCACTACGGACAGGCGTTCTCACCAGACGCAGTGCAGACCAGACGTCCCAACATCACAGGCGGGACGTGTAAACTACGAGCCAGAAAGAAAGTTCCGGATCACCTGCAGCTGTACCCAGGGCTAATCCTGTTGGCCCTAGCCTCACACCTGCAGTCACCTTGAACAAAAGCTAAGTTAAAGCACTCAACAGTTCCTTTTCCACCTTTTCTTTCCAGCATTTTTTTTTACAACAGACGTGACACGGCTTGGAACTGCCACGTTACACTGCAGGTGATACAGATGAGGTGATGGGCAGTTCACCAAAGTCGAGAAGGAGAAGGGAACCAGAAACACAGCATCTAATAAAAGCCGGTTTTCACGCCAGAATTAATGACATCCAGTCCGAGGCGGGGGAAGCTCAGCCCCTTTTCCTCCTGAACAGACCACAACCTGACTATATCTACCCTGCACTCCAACCCTCAAATGCTCAGGAATTTGGGGAAAAAAAAAGAATCCACTTTTTTCCTGTTCACACACCGGATTAAGATGCTTTCATATAAGACATTGTAAGTAAGATGCAGGTACACTGAAAGGTAGGAAATTTACCCAGTAAACTCCCTGGCGTCTACAGCAAAAACTCTAAATGCAACCGTTTGGGGCGGGGGGTGAGTTGCTATTAAAAAACAAAAACAAAAAACAACTCTTACTCTAGGCTTGTGTTTTTGACAATAATTCTCAGAAACTCTTCCCTCAAACCACTTCCACACCAGGGGTTTAGGCAGCTTGACCAACTGAACTGAGAGCGCACTGCGGTGTCCTATCACAGCCGTCCTCTCCAGACCCCAGAGCTTCTACACCTGGCAGCGCCCTTCACGCCAAGGTTTCCCAGCAGGGCCGCGTCACTGACCGCTCAGACCCCTTCTCACGACTGAGGGACGCGGGCCAGGCCGCAGAAGCACCCTCACCAGGGGTCACGCCACAAGCCTGCACAGGGCCACAGCCACGTCCTTTGGGGCATGATTTTAGGCTACAAGAACCAGCAGAGTGACAGCGGGCTCCGGCAACACTTACTTGAGTTGAGCGTCTGCCGCGTCTTGGCGCTGGTGCAGTAAGCCTCGATGACCTTCAGGATCTGGGCATCCTCCTCCAGCGCAGCCGTGCCTGTGAGGGACACACGGCCATCACCGCCCGAGTCACCAGCACAGCCAGGCCAGCCACTCAGCCAGCGGTGCTGACGGCCCCTCCCCTGGATTTGGTGCTGGATAAACATTTCTGGATATTCACAGAATAGTTATATTCCAAAGGACGTTTACTTCTATTTTTCATCTACAACGTATCTGGCAAAGAGCTAATACCCAAACATATATACACACACACACACATATACACACACACACACACATATATATACACACGTATCTATATGTGTGTATATATATATACTTATACATATATATTGTCTTACTAATCCATAGGAAAAAGAGTACCCCCCCCACCCTGAACATGAAAAAAGAAGCAGAAACAATTCACAAGAGTCACAGAAAGAAGAATGTTCATCGTCACCAAGAAAAGAAGTGAAAATTAAAACTAGGGATGGTGTTTTCACATATCACCTGAGAAAATCAGAAACCACGATTCTCCATGTGGATGCAGGTATCAGAAAGAACTTCCTGCACCCACATGCGGGAGACAGAGAAGACAGGGGCATCCGCTGAAAGGCCATTTGACCCTATTTACAAGCACGTCCCTGACCCACAGATTCCCACCAGAGAGTTAATCCGGAAATTGATGGGAGTGTAGCCCAGAGTGCAGGCATGGCCCCAGAGCTTGGCCTGAGCTGGGGCCCCTCCAGACTGGCCTCACCTGCACCAGGGGACCACCTGGTGGAGGACGGAGCCTGCGGAGCAACAGTGTCTGCTGCTGCTGGTGCCGGGCAGCCTTCACACCCCGCGTGCTTCATACAGCTGATGGTTAATTTCTGCTATTGTTCTAAATTTTTATATATTTTCTAGAATATTCGATATATATTTTTAAAGGCTCAACTAATTTTTTAAAAATGGTTAGAATGAAGGACTGAGCCACTTATAAGCCGTACCAAAAATGTTTGGACAGCATCTCATGATATCAAGATAAACACATGCAAGGCAGGCCAGGTGCTCCCTCCTGAGTCAGCATTACACAGAGGGCTTAGAAGCCACCAAGAAACTGACCTACATGTCACCAACTGGACCAGTCATGTAACAGGTTTCTGTGAGAACAATGTTTAACTCCCTGCAGGATCCGCTGGGAGTCAGTGTCCACAGCGGGGGCACGCTCACAGGGGATGCTGCCAGCGCAGCTGATGCGGCCGGCACAGAGGGGGCTGCGCTGCCCCACTCGGACGTCCTCGAGAGCAGACCGGAGGCTGGGCACTGGCTCCCCTCTGCGGTTCTGGAAAGCCCTGTCCCCACCCTCAAGGCCCCGCCTCCTCACCCTCGAGACCGCGCCTCCCCACCCGAGGCCCCGCCTCCCACCCCCCCTCCACCAAGAGCCGGGTGTGTCCTCCCAGGCACTCACTTTTTCTCAGAGCGAACTCCTCGTCCGAGGGCTTCCTCTCCGGCTTGCGCTTGGGCAGCAGCTTCTTCATGGTCTTGGGACTCTTGCTCAGGTCCTGGGGAAGGAGAGGAAAAGGCTGGCAGCCCCCAGATCTGGTGGGCAGGCACGGCCGCGGTGGAGGGGGAAGCCGGGAACACTCCAGCGCCCCCCCCGCACACGCTGACCGCGCTCTGCCAGCTGCGGAGCGCTGACATCCTGAGGCACAGGCTCTGACAGCCCTCCTCCACCTGGACCCGCTGGCGCCGGGACCACCGGAACCACGCCCTGGGAGGTGCGGCAGCCGGCAGTGCGGAGAAGGGAGGGCAGCGGGCTGACGCCTGTGCAGGGAGCCACGTGCGCTGCCCACTCTAGGGCAGACCCCCCTGCTGCAGCCAACCATAAAGACAGGAGGACACTGTCGATTTCTAAATGAAAGGTGAGGGAAACAGGGAGAAGAAAATGGAACAGAATCAGCCCACGGGCAGCACACTGGCGCCCCCTCCGCTGGCAGAGCTATGTTCACAGCCCAGAGACTGTCCCTCCGTCCGCAGCACATCGGGACGCTCAGCGGGGCGGGAGAGGAGCAGCAGAAGCAGGCCACGCGGCCGGCAAGGTTTTGACTGTCAAGCACGTACTGAAACCCCAGTGTCAGAGAGGCTAACTTGTGCGTCACTGAGTCACATTCGCCGCCGCTGAACCTCACGAGGCCAGTCCGAGGCTGAGAAGGGGACTCAGGCTATGGGAGGGATCAGGCTGACAAGCACCGAGAGATCAGCCTGCGTTCCAAAGGTGTCTCTCCAAAATCTCTGAAAGTGAAAACTTCCAGAGTGCTTGGAAACGCAGCAGATCAGCAGTCCCGAAGAAGTGAACGCAGCAGGCGTCCTGAGGCACAGGGGGCGGAGGGACGCCCGGGAGCAGCGCCCGCAGGCGGCGCCGAGTGCCGGCCTTGCCCCAGGACGCCTGCTCCGTGACCAGGCGGCCTGTGTGCCCACCACACTGGACATGTCCACGGCCACACCCGCCAAGCCTCTCTCTCCTCTACCCTACTCCCCCTCCCCTGTAAGAACCCGCAGCAGGGCGTGGCTGCACTCCGCAACACTGAGCTAGGCAGCGAGGATGCCAAAATGGGCCACCAGGAAGAAACATCTCATAAGAACCGAAGTTCACTAACAAAACCCATACAGGATTAACTGTAACTTATGTTGTACTCCCCTATGTACCGTAAAATTCCTCCAGCAAGGATGGAGGCAGGGTCTGCCCAGGTCCTTCGGCAAATGTAGCCTCGCTGAGATGCAAACCGGCGCAAAAGCGCTTCACCAGGCTCACAAACAGGCCCCGCCCACCAAGCTCATTGTCCCACCCACCATGCTCACAGCCACACCCACATCCCACCCAGCCCACCGCCCGAGCCACACCCCCCACACTCATAGCCACAACCACACCAGAGTAACTGAACTCGGCTCACATTCAAGCGCGCTAGTGTGATCACCACACTCGTCAACCGGCTTCCTCAAAGCGCAAACAGTGCCCCGAGCCTGTCCCTCTCCCTGTGATGGGCACAGAGGGGGTCTCCCCAGGGCCCTGGGGCTCTGGAGCACAGGAAGGGTAACAAGGGAGAGAAGGCAGAGCCTTCCATTCTGAAGAGGCTCATCGGCTCCACGTCACAGACACAAACACGGGGCTATCACATTTCCACACTCACTAGGGCTCACCTCCTTGTAGCAGAGGGCAGCCGAGGGCCGCAGAGGGGGTGCTGGTCGCAGGCAGCTCAGGCTCCAGGGCTTAGGGGTCTTCGGAGGCTCCAGGGGCCCCCAGTTGATGGTGGTGTGTGGAGTGCCATGGTGGGAGGGGTGGGGCAGCGTGTGGTAGGCGGGCGTCAGCGGCGCGGGCTTGCTGTCCGCGTGCTTGCTGGACGGTGTGATGGAGTGGGAGGGGAGCTGCCAGGGACAGAGGGAGAGAGCAGAGCGCGTTCACCGCCAGAGGACCCGAGGCCAGCCCAGCCCTCCCAGCACAGCAGCGCCCACTTGCTAGCGTGCATCCTGAATCTCCAGACGCTCAGGTTACTGGCCGTCAGACCGAGCATCCCCCACACCCTGCGTGAGGCCTGCTGAGCTCAGGGCAGGAAGCAGCAGGTTGCTGGGTCCAGACCCGGAAATCCATCAACCGCCTTTAACTGCCATGCAGTCACATTTGCAAAAAAGGCATTTCATTTAACACAGATATCAGGATTTTATAAAAGGATGGGCATTCTCTGCCCTGGGAATGTGACTGGGGGAGCATAATTATTACCTCGCCAGCAAAAGTAGAGCCTGATCCCTGTTTTTGTTAAAAAAATTTTTTTCCTGGGACAGTCAGGCCTATTCGTGTCAACGGTTGCTTTTATATTATAAAAGCAAAATACAATTGCAACAGAGACCATATTGCTTAAAAACCAAAAAAAAAAAATTTCCTGTCTTTTTGAAGAAAAATTTTACCAATCCCTTGGGTAAAACATTTTCTCAGAAAAATCAGCTTTAATCAAGACAAGGTTACATAAATTTAATTTCTCAGAAGGACCTTATTAATTCGGTTTATGCTCCTAGAAACTCCAAAAGTATTCGATCACACTGACAAATAAGAAAACGTTAAACAATTCAAAATTAGCCGGTGACCTCGAATTAACCCAAAACAATATGGTATGCTTAACAGGAAAAAAAGTTGAGTTGTTCTGTGAGCTGGAAACCAGAGTAAGGTCATTATTCAGAAAAAATGAATACTATTTGAAACACAGGCTTAAAGGGGAGCCTGGGCTCAAGCTGAGGCCTAGGGCTCGAGGACAGAAGCAGTGGACTCTGCCATGACCACACACCTGCCCTGGGACCAGAAAGGCCAGGGTCCCGGCACATGGCTCCCTGAGGTGGGAGTCTGTAGAGGCTGGTTCCAGGCTGTTACCGCCTGAGTGAGAAGGCACTCCCTGTTGATGACACACATGTACACACCTATGCCCTTGGGATAAACTTAGCCCCATGAAAGCTAAGCATCTCTAGTATACATTTACAATATGGAAAAGCTGTCATGGCCAAACCATTCAAAATGATAGTTGAAGCAAATGAACAGCTTTTCCCCCAAACTGCTGAGAAATGGAGTAAGAGGCTGCAGCAGTGACCAGTACACCATGCCATGACCACCGTCCCTGGGACGGCCCTTCAAGCCCAAGGGCAGCGACCCCAGGGTGAACCATGTGGGAGAAGTCCCAGGAGAGACCCTCACAAGCCCTGAGGTAGTGTTCACGGCCCACCCTGGGCAGGGCAGCTGCCTAAGCGGGTGCCTAACCGGTGAACCGTGTGCATGCGTGTGTGTGAACTCTCGAGAGGCAGACAGGCAGGCCTGGCTCACAAGTGGGTCCCTGTGAGGCGATCGCAGCCCACAGGGGATGAGGACACGTCTGCAGAGAGGCCCGAGGCCCAGCGGCGCTCTCCTGGCCCGGGGTCTGCGGGCGGGGGCGGGGCGGGGCCCTTACGGTGTGCGACGGCACCGAGTGAGGCTTGCTGCTGGGGTTTCCTGCTGAGGCGGCCTTCGTCTGCTTCTGCAGGCGGTCCACCCACTCGTGAAGGTCCTGCTGGTTGTTGCAGGACACCAAGATCCGCTCAATCATGCTCCCTGGAAGAGACAGACACGGGCTGGAGGGCGTCAGAGCGCACACACGTGCATCCCAAGGAGGCCCCACAGCACGTCCATGCAACCCTCGGGGGCTCAGTGGGGCCTGCACACGAGGGCCGCTGCCTCGGCACCCGGACAGAGGGCACCCACAGAGCCCGCGCCTATCACCTGATATTTCAAACGCGTTCCTATGATTTTCACTGTCCTCAAGCTTTGTGACCGTCATTCCTGTCGTTGGTAGCTTTCCCTAAAAAAGACCCCCCAACAAAAACAGACAGTCAGTGCTTTTCTAGTAAAGGAGGTACCGTTATTAAAGTAAATATTAAACAATTTTAGAAAATGCAGAGGAACTGTCTTTGTAAAGCAAACTCTCTTGTTTGTACCAAAGGCATATATAATACAAAAACCTCTACCTTGAATAAGAAATTGTAATACTATAACCAAGCAAAAAGGTACAGGGCTGCAAACCAGAAGAAAAACATTTCATCTGATGAGTTACTCTAAATATAAACAGCAAGACACAAAAACATTATACACTATGATTAAAAAAAAAACAACAACAACTAGGGTCCACGGTGGCTATTTTAAATGACGTTTTTTATAGAAAGGAAGCAGAGATGTGCCTTAGAGAAACATGGGGCGAGTTCCGCATCTGAAGGCAAATAAAGGCGACTGGAGCCGGAGGGACTGTGCGAGGCTGCGCCTGGCCATCCGCCACCAGACTGTCCAGCAGCAGCTGCGCCAAGCGCTGCCCACAACGCAGAGAAGAGCACCAGCCCGCCCGCTCTGGGACAGAGGGCATGAGGCAGGGAGCGGAACCAGAACTGGGCCGCGGAGCGACCCCCTCAAATAACAGCCACCAGAGCTGTGGAGGCTGAGCGAGTCTGCAGGGAGCGTCTCTCGGGTCAGGGCCAGGGCCCCGAGGAGCAGGGCCCTGAGCAGGAGGGCGGCTCTGAGGCCACAAGGCTCGGGACTCCTGACGCCCGGGCAGAGGCCGGGCGCCGAGAGCACCACACGGGCCCGGCCACCTCCTCAGCCCCACAGGCCTCATCCGGTCCACGGGCAGCAGGGCCCGCACGCAGGAGCCTGCCCTGCATCCGGGCGTGGGCACTGCAGACGCCCTGCCGAGGGGCCGACGGCACTGGGCTGACCAAGAGCTCGGAGAAGCCTGATGGGAAACACAGCTGCGTGTCCCCGACTAACCTGCACCAACAGCCGCGGAGGCCGGGACGAGCTCGCGGTGGCCGGATGTGGGGCGAAGCCGGAAGTGAACACTGACACGCGAGCACTGGGGGTCTCAGCACTCGGAGAGAAGCCCCCGAGACAGCGCACCCAGGGGGAAGCAGGGCCCGGCGGCGGCACGCTGACGCCAGCACCCTGGGGCCTGAGGCCGCCCCGGACGCCCCCAGAGCCGCACAGGTCACCGCAGGGCCCTGGGCCTTGGGGTGGGGGGTGCTTCGAAGCCAGGGTACATGGCCGGAAAGGACAGAGCTCACTTAGAGCAGCAGCAGCCGGCTTGGGGAGGTGCTCAACCGCAGGCTTACAGATTGGGAGGCGGTCCTTTCCTGGGCTGGCCCATGTCTATCTGCTTTCTCACGCCTAAAGCGCTCCTTTTGGAACAAGTGCATGATGTCAACTCCTCTCTGGGCTGTTAAGCTTTCGGAGCAGGTACAAGGCCGCCGTGAACGCTGTGGACTCAGGACCCAGCAGAGCGCTAGTTGGGGACAAGACAAATAGCGTGCCACCCGTGCAAAAATGCAACTCCGAGCAAACCCAGGGTGATTTCTACGGGAATGGTTCCTGGTGACCAGGCCTTGAGGAATTGATGGAAGGGCTGCAGCTTCAATAACCACACAGGAACAAAGCAGTCAACTTTGCCAGAAGCCCCTACTAGACACACAGAAAACCTAAGGCACTTATCAGCTTCCCTGGAGGCTCAGACAGTCAAGAGGCCGCCGGCACCGCGGGAGACCTGGGCTCATCCCCGGCTTGGGCAGGTCCCTGGAGGAGGGCAGGGCAGCACCTCACGTGACAGACAGAAACAGAAGGGCTCTGCCCTTGCATCTCTTCTTAAAGCAGCCTCACATCCTCGCGGAGAAAATCAGGAAAGTGACGAGCAATAAAGAAGCTAAATAACACGCCAGGCGTGTGCCCGTGACTGCTGAGTCCAGTGGGGGCCCACAGACCACCTCAGCCACACGTGCCCCCCCAAGCCGGCCCGCGGAGCGGCCGCCTGCCCTGGTGACAGGAAAGCAGCACAGCGACCTGGAGGCAGCCAGCTGGCCCGCGCCCCAGCACTCTGGGTCCTCAGGGTCAGCTGCACAGAGACCAGGCCCCTTCTCCGCTTGCTCCGGATGAGCAGGAAGATCCTAGCTTCACAGTCACGTCAGAACACACAGACTGGGGCTGTGTGCACAGATGCGAATATGACACTGTACGTACAACACTACAGACAGCACACGACAGACACACGCAGCATTAACGTGAAAACTCCAAATGAGCCTGAAAACGGCTCTCAGGCCCACAAGAAACAAATATAATAAATCTGAAATGTGTTTACCTGATATATAAAACCACTCATCCTAGGACTGGCAGACAACATTAGCAAAATATTTGGAAAGAGTAGAAGATATCTTTCATTCTTTTCCTAATGTAAAAGAACAAATTCAAGTAACTATATTAAAAACACATATTTACACATACTCACAATGGTGAGAACCAATATTTACATTCGGCCTTATGAAACAGTATATCACACTTCATGTTTAGGTGTTTCTTTCTAGCAAATTTAAATTAAATGGAAACAAAATTATGACAAATTCGTAAGACTCCCAAGTAGCCCACGGAACACCTCTTTTAAAAATCTGAGTTTAGCTCTGCCATTAACTCCTCATTAGGCAGGAGTTAGAAAAACAGATTTTTTCTGTGGTTGAGAGAAAACAGAAGAAAAGAACTTGTGACCTTTCAGTGGCAGAGGGAGACCAGGCAGACCCTTCAGGTTGAAGGCGGGGAGGGTAGAGCCGGGAGACCGCCTCTGGTCCCCGGCAGATCCTGGCACTAACCAACCTAGAGCCCGACACGCCTGCTGCTGCCACCCCCCGTGAGCTCTGCCCAATTTACACGGAAGGCTGACGAGCACTGCTTATGTATTAAACCTCATTTGCTGCGATCGGTTAAAAAGAGCCCCAGAAAGACCACAGGTGAAGCCCAAAGATGCCCAGGAATCTAAAAGGCAACTCAAGGGAGAGACACCACCCACAGCAGTGAAGGGACTCGGGGGAGCCGTGGCCCCGGCAGGGGAAGCCAGCCAGGCGCAGGGGCCCTGGAGAGAGGTTTCCCCACAGGAAAAGTGCAGGGAACGCTGAAGGCACTACCTCGCTGCCGGCACACTGGATCAGGACCTGGGACATGTAGACGACGCTGCCCAGGGTCTTGATGTCGTCACCCTCCCAGCTGCGGATGGCCTCCGTCAGGATCTGCAGCTCCAGCTCCTTCCTCTTCCGCACCTCCTGACACTGGGCCTGGGGGCACAGGAGGCGCGTCAAGGGAGACGGGCTCTACTGCTGCGGCCCCGGCTGCTTCTGCAGACAGACGCTAGTGAACAACTCGCTCACTTCATGAGTACAGAATCAAGTCAAGAGAGACCCACAACAACACAACAGCTCTAGAATGATAAACACTAGTTGAGAAAAATATAGCAAATCCTATCACTTTTAGAAGACGGAATGTGGACTGGACAAGAAAAACATCCTCTGATTTTACTAGTGAGCGCCGGAAGAGGAGACCTGGAAGAGGGGAAAGGGTGAGTTCCGCTCGTGCTGTAAGTAAGGCCCGCACCCCAGAGACTCAGGCACTGAGACAGCACGACAGCAGGTAAGGGAGAAGCCCAGCACTCCTTTCACGCGCCAGTCAAGATGCTGGGATGAGACTGCAGACATGGTCCAGATCGCTGACGTGTGCGGCAGCATTACGCGGTGCCGTGTAAACGCAGACACTGATCCTTTCACCTCTCTGGTGTCCACAGTGCCGTAACACATGAAAGTTTACCAGCCATGGAATAACTATGTTAGTTATTTTTTATTTCTCCAGAATAAATCCAAATTATAGTTCACAACTAATTTCCTGTATTCATTTGCCATAATAATGTCTGAAGGAAAAAAACCATAACACACTCTATCACTTACTGAAAGGTTTTTGAAGGCTGTCATGGATTTCTGAATATCTTGTCTGTCTGGGTGATAATCCTTTGAATAAAAGAAACACACTGTGAGCTTCCATAATGAGCACTTGCCCTTCAGCAGGCTCTCTCTGGAGGCTGGCTTGGGCCTGCCCCTCTGTCTCGGAGCTGAAGCACCTCTGCTTAGCCTCTGAGGGGACCATGGAGCGGTGAACAGTCTTCTGGACTCTGCCCTGGAGGAGGAGGCCAGCCCAGCCTCGCCCACCGCCACCCATCCCACCACCGATGCTCAGCACCAAAGGGCAGAGGGGAGCGACGCAGCAGCAGACGGCCTGCCCCTGGGGAGTGGCTCACCACAGCCTGACTAAGCCAGCAGCCTGAGCCCCAACCTCTGCCGGGCCCACAGCCTGAGTTCTGAAAAGGAGATAAGTGCACACCATCCGCTGACTCTCTTCCTATTATTTCTCCGTGACTCATACACTTAACACTGTAGGCACAGGCTCCTGATGGGACCCCTCCACACCACGGACATTTTCCAGCTACTGGAACTCTCCCCGCCAGCAGTGGTTGAAGCAGACGCCTCTCTACAGAGCTGGGATATGAGGAAACAACTTCACAACCAACAAGTCCCTGAGAAACTCTCCCGAGTTACAGGCCAGTGGTAATACCCTCTCCGGGGCTGGCTCCTGACTGCTCTTCCTGGTGTGGCTAGTGGGGCAGACGTACCTCCATGTGTCTCTCCAGCTCCTTGAGCAGCGCGGGGTACTTGTCCAGGCGCATGAACGGCTTGCTGAGGCCAGTGGTCAGCACGAGAATCCCTGGGCTGCTGGCGCCCTTCAGCTCCATGAACTCTCCCAGCTCCTCACTGAGTGTGAGCAGAGAGAGCAGAGGGCACCGTCAGAGCCCAGGAGGGCTGTGCACCTGCCCCCAGCCCCTAGGACGACGACGGACCACGCAGTGCCCTTGACCACTCAGAGGCCACAGGTTTTACAGCCAAACGTGTGCTGCTTATTTCTAAACACCACAGGGAAGACCCCCCACAGTTCACGTCAGGGCCCTCAGCCTGAGCAAAGCCCCGTGTGCATGACACAAACAGCCATGGTCTCCCAGCAAACCATTCAGGAAAGCCTCCTCAGCGAGCCACCTGCATACAGAGGTCTGACAGTGGGCGGTCCTTGTAGGGCAAGAACAGAGCCCGGTCAGCGGTCCTTCAGGACCGTAAAAGCTTAAGGAGGTGCATCACAACGACAACCACCCGACTCAGGATGCTGGCCCGCCGGGCGCTGCAGCCCGAGCAGCAGCGGCGCGAGGCAGCGCCCCTGCCCCCGGCACGCATGCAGGCGCACAACCTCCAGAAGCCCTTTCGCAGCATCGGTTCACTGAACCCTCACCACCCGTGGGAAGAAAGTCGTCTGCGTTTGTGGACGAGGAAACCGAGCACATATCCAAAGACAGGACGCTGCCGAGCAAGCCTCCCGCTCACTCCTCTCTCTCCCACCTCCCACCGCCAGGCTCCATGGAGGGCGCTCCCAGGCTCCAGCCTCCCACCCGGACCGCCCTGGCTCTGCTTCACACGAGCACCCAGGGAGACCCAAGCTCGACACCCACACATCTGTGGCTCACGTCTGTGATGGGAACTCTGCATTTCTCTCCCTCACAGGGCAGATGACACCCGGGGTCCCCGGGAGGACACCGTCTGTGGCTCGCACTGCTGACGAGCAGTGTCTCTCCAGACATGGAGCGGAGGACGCCTGGGCTGCGGGCGGGCGGCGGAGGACGCCTGGGCTGCGGGCGGGTGGCGGAGGCCGCACTCCCTCTGGGTCCCCAGTCTCCCACTGGGAGGAGGTCATTAAGTAAACACGAAAATCCTGAAGCCCCGACCCGACGGCGGAGGTCAGCTGGATCCGCCTCACACCACCCCTCCCCCTTAATGGCACTAGGAGTAAAGTTTGACTCCTTTAAATATAATCCAAAATTGGGGCCTTTTCTACCACGAGAAAAATATCAAAAAAACATCTCTTTGGGCCATTTTTGTTAGTTTAGTATCATACGACAATTTATAGTTAGGGCTGCTGCTGCTGCTAAGTCGCTTCAGTCGTGTCCGACTCTGTGCGACCCCACAGACGGCAGCCCACCAGGCTCCCCCGTCCCTGGGATTCTCCAGGCAAGAGCACTGGAGCGGGCTGCCTTTTCCCTCTCCATCTGTGAATGCTGGCCCCTATGTTTTCTCACTTTAGACTAAAGAGGGAGACAACAAAAATAAAGAAACAACTCGGGCAGACAATAATTAAAAAAACTAAGCAAATTATCCTTATCAGCCACCCACCTACTCCCCAAATCCCCTACAACTAAAAATTTCCGTGACATTTCTGCAAGCGAAAGTAACTCCTCTCAATATCCATGACAGTCTTAAATGCCAGGCACGCACACTGTTAGGAATGAACAAGACCTTTTATGCATCTTCACTGATCCCTGTATGGGCGTCCCAGGAGATGCTAGTGGTAAAGAACCCCCCTGCCAGTGCAGGAGACATACGAGCCCTGGGTTGGATCCCTGAGTCGGGAAGGCCCCCTCAAAGCGGGCACTCCAGAACTCTTGCCTGGAGAATCCCATGAACAGAGGAGTCTGGTGGGCTACGGTCCACAGGGTCCACGAAGAGTCGGACACGACTGAAGCGACTTAGCACACAGTTGCTTCGTGTCTTAGTTTTTAAAGAATTTAGTACCGTGATAAAACAAAACAGCAGGTTACAGCTTTTCTGACAAAACGAAGGCCCTTCCAGCCTGGCCTCTACTGATGCTAGCAATCCTGGCACAGTGTTTCATCCTCCGTATTTTCTCAAACAACACTGGGGGCTGCGAGATGGTGCCTGAGGAACACAGAGGCAACCTCAGGCTAGCGCAGCAAAAAGGGACAGCTACTGTGCTGGAAAAAAGGAGACAGTCTACATACTAAACCACGAAGCCCCGATCCATTCGCAACAGGCAGCCACAAGCCTATGGCGTCCACTATCAAACGATGCCAAAGGCGGACATCCGTCATAACTCAACAGGACTGGCGGTTCCACACATACGCTTTCCAGATTCACACTCAGAATTCAGACTAACACAACACAGGATCCGAAGACTAAAAGTAAGACTTAAAAACCACAAAGCACTGTGTTTAAATCAACCCCTGAGAAAGTATATTCAAGCGGAAAAACACACTGATCCACCCCTAAGTGGTGGTTTCACGACCTCAACAAGAGCAGGACAGAGGCTACAAGCAGGACCCAGGACAGAAGGGGAAGGGAGGGCGGGTTGGCGGAGGCCACCAGCTGGGGCAGCCGGCTCTCAACCCCACTCACGCTCCGGAGGCCGGGTCTGAGCTGCAGGTAGGGCAGGCGCCACCGCCCAGGGGCCTCAGGAGGGCACGTGGGCAGCGCATCTTGCCAGCCACCTCACTCGCCCGTCCTTGGCACAGTCCCAGAGCCTGACTGCCCACCCCTCCCGCCTCCCGGCCGGGACACACCATATGCAGGCAGGCACAGGCCCGTCTGGATGCCCTCCGGCTCTTCTGGGAAAAGCTGCCCTGAGGTTTCAGCCACAACACAAGCAGCCATTAAGGCAATAACACAGAGAGGAGCACAGCACGTGCTCCCAAGCGCTGCCCCGACGTCTGAATGGTTTTAAATGTCACCTTCAGGACACACCTTCACCCCCAGGGGGCCGGCCCCTGACCAAAACAGCAGAAGGAGAGAACACATTTAAAATGCCCTGTAATCTACCCCAGCCTTCTATCTGTTGTTC
Source organism: Budorcas taxicolor (assembly GCF_023091745.1). NCBI lineage: Eukaryota > Metazoa > Chordata > Mammalia > Artiodactyla > Bovidae > Budorcas > Budorcas taxicolor. The sequence goes on along the minus strand of NC_068921.1, from coordinate 85,714,451 downwards.
CTCTCTTCCAGGACTGCGTCAGCAATTCCTGAGGATGTTTCAAAACCTCACATCCCAGTCCCTGCACCTCGCCCGGGAGGCAACACATCTAAATCACTGCTCCGAGGGGCAGATGCTCGGCTACTCAGGGGTCCTGCTTCCCGCCAACAGGACCCCTTGACCAGGCCCTTCCAGAGAAGAGGGGTGACCTCCGAGGGCCACCGGCTGCAGAGGCGTGGGTAGGGGTCCAAGCAGGCCACAGGCCCTCCCTAAGGCCCACACAACCCGGCCACAGGCGGACAGACACAGGCCGCCTCGCCAGAGCCTCATTCAGTTACAAGCAGCCCAATGACGCCCGCTTTCCGGCACAGCCTCTAAGCTTCAAACTGAAATATTAAGTCAGGAGTAACCTGAGGTTAAATATTTAAACCAGGAGCACAGTGGCACTTACCTTGCTGCGACTCACACAATTTCTTCCTTATGGTTTAAAAAACGACCGAACTGCTATTTATGGCTGAACTGCTCTTTTCAGAAGGAACCATACAGTTTTTTGAATCCTTAACACAGACGCGTGCCCCTCTGGGAGCAGCAGCAGAGCCTCGGTGCCCACCCTGCGTGCAGGTCAAGCCCCGCGGCCCTCCCTGCTGCCCAGGAGGCCGGGCTCCGTACTGCCCAGGGCGCATGGCCGTGCCTGCTGAGACAGCAGAGCGCGGCCTGCAGCTGCTTCCCGTTTCCGGCTGCAGAGCGGGAGCGCACAGCCTCTGGCCCGGCGTGCCCCACAGAGACGGACCGTCTCCTACCGCAAGGCCCGCTCTGCCCCACGCGCTCCAGCCTCACGCACTGAGCGGGGAGGCGGCAGCCCGGACCAGCCCGCGGTCACCCTCCAGAGCTCCCACCAGCTCCCCTGACCTCTGTCCACAACGTCCAGGCCGAGGAGGAGACTGCAAAACACGCCCATTTCTATTATAAGCACTAATTAGGATTTTAAAGCCTGACATCAGTCCTCCCCAGGCACTCACTCGGAGGATAATTAAACTTACCATTCTTGAAAAGCACACGATGCCTGCACCATGTTTCAAGTAACATTTGACAGAAATGAGCTGCCCTGAGGGAACCCCAGGACACAGCCGCACCACCCCCCCCCACCTGGGAAGAAGTCCGCGAGACACACCTGTGCTCCGTGAGGACGCTGACCGCGGACGGGTGGTTGGCACAGTACGCCAGGTACAGGGTCTTCATCTGCGGCATCAGGCTGAGGAAGCAGCCCCCGACCCTCTGCTGGGCCTCCGGCAACCTGCAGACAGCAACATGGAGCCGCACTTAGTAAGCATTGCACAGGGCAGCCCCGGAGGGCGCCCCCAGCCCCGGCCCCCGGGGAGCCGCGCAGCAGAAAGCAGGCCGTCCCCTCCTCCAGCCTCCAGACTCCAGGACCTGCACACCAGCCCCTTCCTCAGGCACCGAGCAAAACAGATGTCCAGGAGCATTATGTCGTGTGTACATAAGGAGAAACACAACGTGTGGTTACTTCGTCGGTAAGGTTTCCTGCTGAAGTAGCCACTAGACAAGCGCAGAAGCCCCACAGCCGGCTTCTCGGGTGGGAGGAGAAACAAGAGGCCTGCAGAGCGGGGCGGTCACCCCGCCAGGTGGGGGGGACGGTGCCGAGCGCCGGGGGCCGCGGGACCCTACAGCCTGCCCCTGAGCAGGCCCTGCGTGCACGTGAGCGCCGGCGCTCCGCCCCTTCACTGGGATCTGGGGTCAAAGCAAGTGGGCGCCCGCACTGCTGGCAGACTCCTGCCCAAGCGTGAGCCCCCACGTGGGTTTCAACAGTCTTCAGAGATTAGTCACAGGTTCGTGTATCTGCAGGATAAACAGTCACTGACTCAATAAACTGACTTCACATCCAGGCGGGCACTGGGAGCACATTAAAAACAGAGGAAGGCTTGGGGGGGGGGCGGTCTCCACCTAGAAGGCAGCTGCAGGCTCCAGGGGGAGACAAAGCCAGCTCAGAGCTCAGCTGGACGTAACCGAGAGCGAGCCAGCGCCTCACTCAGACGGCCACACACGCAGGCGCCCCCGGAGGGGGACACAGCGCAGTCCAGAGGGGCACAGGGTGCACCCCAGAGGGGAGAGGGCACACCCCAGAGGGGGAGAGGGTGCACCCCAGAGGGGATAGGGCAACACCCCAGAGGGGAGAGGGCGCACCCCAGAGGGGAGAGGGCGCACCCCAGAGGGGATAGGGCAACACCCCAGAGGGGAGAGGGCGCACCCCAGAGGGGAGAGGGCGCACACCAGAGGGGGACACGGTGCAGTCCAGGAGGGGCACAGGGCGCACCCCAGAGGGGAGAGGGCACACCCCAGAGGGGCACAGGGCGCACCCCAGAGGGGAGAGGGCACACCCCAGAGGGGGAGAGGGCGCACCCCAGAGGGGAGAGGGCACACCCCAGAGGGGGAGAGGGCGCACCCCAGAGGGGAGAGGGAACACCCCAGAGGGGGAGAGGGTGCACCCCAGAGGGGGAGAGGGCGCACCCCAGAGGGGCACAGGGCGCACCCCAGAGGGGAGAGGGCGCACCCCAGAGGGGGAGAGGGCGTACCCCAGAGGGGCACAGGGCGCACCCCAGAGGGGAGAGGGCGCACCCCAGAGGGGCACAGGGTGCACCCCAGAGCGGGAACAGCCCCCCCAGTCACCAGGGAGCAGGCATCACACGCTGCCAAGGGCGCCCTCCCCAGAGGCTCTGAGACCAACTGCTTTCTACCAGGACCCGGACGCCCAAGACACACCTACCCTGAGACACTGGCATCTCAGGAGGCGACGGTCACGCTCGGACGCCAGGAAACAGGCAGGGGCGGGCTTCTCCCTCGAGAGACCCGGCAGGGGCCCCACCGCCTGGCTGCGGGGCTGAAGGCAACAGCAGTGACGGGACGTCCCAGTCTCGCCGAGAAGAGCAAACCGCTGCCGGAGACGGGGCACGGGACGCCTGCAGACGCGCTGCCTACGTGACGACATGACAGGGCTGCATGCCCTGCTCAGCGCTGGGACAGGAGCTGCCTCGCCCGCCTGGGCCAGACCACAGCGCCACACACTCACACTGCAATCTAGGTCAAGGGGCTTTAATCTGCTACATGTCCACGAACTATATACGGACAACGACTTCAGTATATAAGATTTTCTTTCTTTCTTCCCATCGAGCTTGGCTCTAGAGTTTTACTACCTCTCTCAACCCAACTGTGCAAGAAATCACTACGGTCGCCACCATCAGTTTATGAAACCTTCATAGTCCATCAACTCGCCAATCTGAACTAGCAGCCAGAGCTCAGAAAGGTTACGTGAGTGGTCTTAATTGGAGCCTAGGTATTATGCCAATACATCTCACACGTTAACACCATGTAGATCACCGAAATAATGGAACATACAACACTCACAAAGATCTTCCAGGCAGAACATGACTTGAGAATTGAGAGAGAGGGTGTTTCTCTCTCTCGTGCTTCCAGAGGCGGGTTTGAGAGCATGGAGACGTGCAGCAGCGCGCAGGGCTGTCCCACGTGCCCCTGCAGCCTCCGGTGGCCCCACACCACGCTGTGACAATTAGTGCTGGGTCAGAAAGGCCTGCTACTGTGGCTCTATCACTGATCTGATGGTAGGAGGGGGTGGTCTGGTAGGAAGAGTCATCAATCAAGGACCTGCTAACAGGCGAAGAGTTACAGCGGTCTGATACCAGGTGAGGAGTTATCGATGGTCTGGTAACAGGTGAAGGAAACAGGTAAAAGCTCTAGTCCATTCAGGCGTGACCTGAATCAGACCCCTCACGATGAGACAGCGGCAGCGACAAACAGATCCAGGGGCTTAGATCTGACACACCGAGTGCCTGAAGAGCTATGGACAGGGGTTCATGACACTGTACACGAGGCAGGGATCAAGGCCATCCCCAAGAAAAACAAACGCAAAAAGGCAAAATGGCTGTCTGAGGAGGCCTTACAAATAGCTGAGGAAAGAAGAGAAGCTAAAGGCAAAGGAGAAAAGGAAAGATATAGCATCTGAATACAGAGTTCCAAAGAACAGCAAGCAGAGATAAGAAAGCCTTCCTCAGCAATCAATGCAAAGAAATAAGAGGAAAAACAACAGAATGGGAAAGACTAGAGATCTCTTCAAAAAAATTAGATACACCCAGGGAACATTTCATGCAAAGATGGGCTCAATAAAGGACAGAAATGGTATGGACCTAACAGAAGCAGAAGATATTAAGAGGTGGCAACAATACACAGAAGATCTGTACAAAAAAAGAGCTTCACAACCCAGATAATCACGATGGTGTGATCACTCACACTCACGTAGAGCCAGACATCCTGGAGTGTGAAGTCAAGTGGGCCTTAGGAAGCATCACTACGAACAAAGCTAGTGGAGGTGATGGAATTCCAGTTGAGCTATTTCAAATCTTAACAGATGATGCTGTGAAAGTGCTGCACTCAATATGCCAGTAAATTTGGAAAACTCAGCAGTGGCCACAGACTGGAAAAGGTCAGTTTTCATTCCAATCCCAAGGCTATGCCAAAGAAACTACTGCACAATTGCACGCATCTCACACGCTAGTAAAGTAATGCTCAAAATTCTCCAAGCGAGGCTTCAACAGTATGTGAAACAAGAACTTCTAGACGTTCAAGCTGGATTTAGAAAAGGCAGAGGAACCAGAGATCAAATTGCCAACATCCACTGGATCATTAAAAAAGAAAGAATTCCATAAAAACATCTACTTCTGCTTTATTGACTATGCCAAAGCCTTTGACTGTGTGGATCGAAACAAACCATGGAAAATTCTTAAAAGTGGGAATCCCAGACCACCTGACCTGCCTCCTGAGAATTCTGTATGCAGGTCAAGAAGCAACAATTAGAACTGGACATGGAACAACAGACTGGTTCCAAGCTGGGAAAGGAGTACGTCAAAGCTGTATATTGTCACCCTGCTTATATAACTAGCATGCAGGGTACATTATGCAAAATACTGGGCCAGATGAAGCACAAGCTGGAATCAAGATTGCCAGGAGAAATATCAATAACCTCAGATACACAGATGACACCACCCTTATGGCAGAAAGTGAAGAGGAACTAAAGAGACTCTTGATGAAAGTGAAAGAGGAGAATAAAAAAGCTGGCTTAAAACTCAACATTCAGAAAACGAAGATCATGGCATCCGGTCCCATCACTTCATGGCAAATAGATGTGGAAACAATGGGAACAGTGAGAGACTTTATTTTTCTGGGCTCCAAAATCACTGCAGATGGTGACTGCAGCCATGAAATTAAGACGCTTACCCCTTGGAAGAAAAGCTATGACCAACCTAGACAGCATTATTAAAAAGTAGAGACATCATTTTGCCAACAAAGGTCCGCCTAGTCAAGGCTATGGTTTTTCCAGTAGTCACGTATGGATGTGAGAACTGGACTTTATAAAGAAAGCTGAGTGCCGAAGAATTGATGCTTTTGAACTGTGGTGTTGGAGAAGACTCTTGAGAGTCCCTTGAACAGCAAGGAGATCCAACCAGTCAATCCTAAATGAAATAAGTTCTGAATATTCATTGGAGGGACTGATGCTGAAGCTCCAATACTTTGGCCACTTGATGCAAAAGAACTGACACTGGGAAAGACCCTGATGCTGGGAAAGATTGAAGGCGGAAGGAGAAGGGGACGGACAGAGGATGAGATGGTTGGATGGCATCATCGACTCAGTGGACATGAGTTTCAGCAAGCTCCGGGAGTTGGTGATAGACAGGGAAGCCTGGTGTGCTGCAGTCCATGGGGTCACAAACAGTTGGACAAGACTGAGTGACTGAACTGAACTGAACAGGTGAAGAGTTATCAATGGTCTGATTCAGGTGAGTTATGAAAGGTCAATAACATGTGAGGAGTCATCAATGGTCAGATAACAAGTGAGGGGTTACCACTGGTCTGATCCAGGTGAGCTGCTGATGGTCTGACACGGGCGAGCGGTCCGCGGTCTGGTGCGGGCAAGTAGCAGTGGCCTGGTGCCCAGCAGTGGCACAGGCAGTGTCCGCAGCCTCCCCAGGGAGACCACCCTACAAGGCGGGCGGGGACGCCCAGGGCCCGTCTCCTTCCCCAGAGCAGAGAGGGGTGAGCTCCAGGAGAGACGTGAGCAAGCAGAGCTGCCGCACAACGTCCCCTCATGGCACGTTCACTCCCGCTGGTGCTGCTAACTGCAGGGAAAGGGTTCAGGGTCCAGTAGCCACCAACTTCCCGGGGAGACCAAGGGCAGCACGAGAGTGTGGCCGTGACCTGAGTGAGCCTCTGCGTCCCACCTGAGTCTGTCCACTACCAACCGAGAGAGGCGTCCCTGTGAGGGGACACGAGTGCCTCCACACTGGAGCCTCGGCGCTGGCAGCGCCTGGACCCCAAACCCTGAACGCGGACGGATGCCAGAGGCCCAGGAAGGCGGCAGCACCTGAGGCTCCCCCAGAGGAGTCCCCATCGCCGGCCAGCAGCTCCAGCCCCCGCCTTGAGCCATCCGTTCACATCCCCACGTGCCATTGGAGTGCCTTCCCTTCCAAACCTCCTAGACATGCAAGGTTCTAGAGCTGAAAACGTTTCCGTGGAGTCACGTGGTCTCATTCAACGAGTCAGGAGGTTGCGGCAAGAGCCACTCAGGACCTCCCAGGTGACACGCAGGGGCCGATCCTGATGCGGGGCCCACTGTGCAGAGGCCCCGCTGGGGTCGGAGGCAATGACTGCGCTTGCCTGGGTCGGCGCACCACCAGCCCCAGTCGCTGCCTCACCAGGCCAAGTCCTATGCTCTGCTCTCAGGGACAGCCCAGCAGAACCAGAGAGTGCTCTGCGCCTCAGCCGGTCCATTCTACGAAGTTAAGTATCATCTCTGGATCCCCCCGTGTTTCTATTATTTGGATGGTTCAAAATACAACTTTCAGACAATATAAACCTTTATTCTCTAGCTCAAATCTGTATTTTGATAATAATCTAAAACAAATACTATTTTACTGTGAAAATGTTACAGTAATGGTCCAGGGTCTACAAAGGTGAATTTATTTATATCTTAAGACATGCCCTATAATTAACTTTGAACATAAATACACAATGTTTATCTAACCAGTAGCAATTATGTCAAATGTTTATTTCAGTACTTTCTTCAATAACCTGAAGCCCCACAAAATATAAGACAACTAATGGGAACTCAGCCTACAGGACACAGAGGAGTCTGCAACTCAGCCAGTGCAAGCAAGCAGGAGAGCAGGCCCAACACGCGCGGCGGCCACGCCAGGGAGCCGGGGCTGTGCCAGCGCGGCCCACGGCCCAGGGCGCAGCAGCAGGAACTGGACCCAGTGGAGGGGAGGGTGGGGAGGGCTGGGCACACCGCCTCCTGGGCCCACCCCTGACGAGCGGGCCTGCCAACTGAGCTGAGGCCCTGCAGCAGAGGGGGCGGGAGCCGGGTATGGGCGGGGCTCCCACCGACGCCCGCCGCGCGGGAACCAACCTCCTACCTTAGCTCCCCCCACCCCCAGGCCACCCCTGTGGCCCTCCAGGACAGCCTGTGAGAGACAGCTGGGAACAAGTACAGGAATAACCAGGCACCCCCAGCTTCTGAGCAGAGCTGAGGCTGGACGCTGCCGGGGAGATGGACGGGCAGGCGGCCACCCGGAGGTCCGGGCCCTGTCAGGAGGTCCGGGCCTTGTCAGGAGGTCCATGCAGGACACAGGGGGAGAGGCTGGCCTGAGCTAGGGCGGGGGCAGCGCAAGGGCAGGGCAGAGGCTGCCACAGGAACGAGCACCCTTCCAGGACAGATGAATGCGCGGGAAGGTGTGCCAGGTTGAGTGCTGGGCACAGGGTGACCCGCGAGGGCAGGGGACAGGACAGTGAGTGAAGGAGCAGATGTGGGTCCCGAAGAGCGGGGCCGCTCAAGCAGCACGGGCTCTGGGGCGGCTGCCGTACTCCCATCACCGCAGTGCTTGGCCGAGCTCCCCTGAAATCCAACTTCAGCTTTCCTCACAGCGCTTCCGCACTACCGTCTGTAATTGCCTCCACCACCTTAACCAGCTGCCTCCCTCCCCGACTACCAGCTCCTCTAGGACAGGCGTCACTTCTGTCTTGTTAACACGTGTCTGGCGCGCGCTGGGTGCTGCCTAAGCAAGCAGAGGACAAATGAGAAAAGGCGGGAGAAAGCTGGCCGTGCGTCCGGCCCTGCATGGACCTACAGCCCACGTAAGAAAAGCCGGCGCGGACGAGGCACAGAGATGTGCGCCTGTGAGCAGCACGCCGTGCTCCCGACCTCGGCAGGGTCGGCACCGAGCCGCGGTGCTCCCCTGCGTGCTCCCTTCCTTCCGCAGCCGCCACCCCAAACAGCCACTGCTCACAGGAAACCTCCCTCCCGGCTCGGAGCAGTCAGCAGATCCCATTGAGGAAGAGAGTCCAAGATACACTTTTACTGTAAAGGTTGATATACCCCAAACATTTGAAATAACCCAGTACTCACCTTTGGAAATGTGAAACCTAAAGTTAATCCTAAAGTTATATCCATCTGAATTTTACAATTATTAGCCTCTTACTTACTTGGTGCATTCTTCTAAAGACTGTACAAGCATTTGCTGGAAAGAACATATTTCTTCTAGATTTCCCATTAAATGTGACGTGTTTGCTGAACTTAACCTAGAGCCGAGAAAAACAGGAGACACGTGTGGGCGGTCTACTCATGCGCCCGCCGCGCCGCGCCGCGCCCCGCCGCGCCGCGCCCCGCCGCCTAATACACAAGGAGCTTTCTCGTGTCTTCAGCTGCATTCTATCCCAGCGTTTCAGCTGCTGTTCTCTGAAAACACGAGGCAACAGCCAAGTGGACCACTGTTCCAACACTTGACACAATTACCATCTAACTTACTTCTCGCTGGTCTGCAGGGGCCGTAGGTAGGTTGAAAGCACAGTCTGAAGTTCTTTAGAATATTCATTTTCTGTTTCCAAAATATTCTGTAGCACCTACAATAAATGATAAGTATTACTTGACATTAAGACGTATAAGCTTTGGAAAGTTCATCACTCCTGTTCAAGTCACACTGTTCCTTCTATGTAACGCTGGTTTGTTTAGTATCACTCCCTGTGATTATTAACTAGTAAATTCCGGTAATGAGTTATTATCGAGGCTTATCCAACTGACTTCATCTTCCTGCCAAGCATATTTAACTCAGGTACGCCTAGAAAGTGCCTGGATGCATCCCACCCTCAGACAGTGATGCTAAGTCTGTTTAGACAGAAAGGAGGAGCCACTGACAAGCACGACAGCGCGGCGACACGGATGGGTCTCCACAGCACGCGCTGCACGAGAGAGGCCATTCACAGCAAGGGCAGCCTATGCACGCCATCCACGGGAAACCCAGGACAGGCCAAACTGATCTGTGCGCGCAGGGACGGGGGGCAGGGGGACAACGGGGAAAGGGACGTGAGATCAATTTCTGGAATAACGGACAAGTTCTGCCTCATGATTTGGGTGGTTGTTACACAGACATATACACCGGCTAAAGCTCACCGACTCATACCCTTAGCATCTATGCACTGTGACGTACGGAAAGTGCATCCATTAAAAAAAACAAACATGAAGTTCACCCTTTGGATGGCATCTAGTCATTCTAAGTCAATTTCTGGACACTGCAGACCTTTACCAGAGAAAATGACCATCTCAGATCATCCTATACACGTTACAAATTAAAGGTCCACCAGCATAAAACCACCACTGTATGCAGAGATGGGAGAAAAATTATGAATCAACCTTGAAATTAACATGTTTCCTGACAGCCTGCAAAAAATACAGACAAAAGCAGTTAACAACTCCTAAAAACCGAGAAAGAAATCTAAGTGTAAAACAGCTGAGCTCAAACATGAGCCCCTTTCCACCGCAATCAATGGCAGGAGCACTGGTCCCTGGGGCGGGGCTGGGCGGGGCAGCCCAGGTCTGCAGGGGGAGCCTGATGGATGGATGGACCTGGAAGGCCGAGCGAGTGCCCACCCAAAGCACCTCCCATCCAGAGAAAACCCTCCTCTACACAGGAAGAGTGAAGCCGGGAGAGGTGAACCCCCTCTCCAGCCTCAGGCTGAGGGCTGCCTGGGAGCCATGAGCCCTCCTCAGCCGTCTGCTCCACCCCACTGTGAGAGCCTGCGCCTTCTCCAGTCATGACGTCACGCCACGCGCATTTTCTGAGGAGCTACTTACTACCTGCACTAAATGCACTGTCTCCCAAAACTAACACAGCACCTAAACTGATCCCGCAGAAGAAATCAGACAGAACAAAGACTCCCAACATGCTCGGTTTTCTCCCGATTTTCAATAATCAAAAGGTATGTTTAAATGTTTAAGAAAAAAGTAACCATTAGCTAAATTTAGAATCAGCATTGACACAAGCAACAGGAATCGCCGTGTGCTCACTAGGGGCCTCCGAGCTCCGGAGGGGAGTGGGGCCATTCGGGAGCGCAGGGGCCCGAGGCGGCACTGCAGCCGAGGGGAGGGGACCAGGCTCTCCCTGGCTGCGGCAGCTCTGGCTCCGCTCCATTTCGCCCCTGAATGGACGGGGAGGGGCCGCTCTGGGAGACCCTGCCTTGTGGGGAAAAGTGGGTGCCGCTCTCACAGTTACGACACTGCCCCTCCAAGAAACACCCAGTGGGCCCAAGTGTCAGAGGACTGGAGGGTGGGCGCACCGTGTGACCCTGCCTCTGCGTCACCATGGGACACGCTTCGTCCACGTTACCCACAACTTCTCCTTACAAAATGACCCGAAGCAAATCAAGTACCACGAGTGGGTCCCTGAACTAAAAAAAAATTTAAATCTGTTACAGATGAGTAAGACAAAAAGCCCCTATTTAATGTGAAAACAAAGGCTCAACTCAGACTCCACGTCTAAGAACAAACAACAGGAACTATCACAGTGAAGTGAAAGCGCTCAGTCGTGTCTGACTCTGCGACCCATGGACTATAGCCCACCAAGCTCCTCCGTCCATGGGATTGTCCAGGCAAGAGTACTGGAGTGGGTTGCCATTTCCTTCTCCAGGAACTATTCGCAACACTGCTAAGAACATGCGTGGAACCCGACACACCCACTTGACAAACACAAACAGCTCCCACGCGACAGCAGCATCGGGAGTGTGAGCGCAAGGCAGTCGGATGACCCTCCTCAGCCACGGGGCGAGCAGACACGGAGCGCCCTGAGAGCGCACCAGGACCCACGCACACTGCGCTGCCCGACTGCCTCTCCTGCAACGGCTCAGCTGCTAACCGAGTCTACTGGCTGCAAACACAACCTTCAATTAAGTGCTCAAGACCAGCTCTAGAGCAACCCTGCCCAAACCACCCAGACTACGCTCCGTGGCTTCCGCAGACGCTGAAGGACCCACACCGGCCCCAGCGTCCACCGCACACCCTTTCCGAGCTCACAGCATGCCGTGGGCTCCAGCCATCACCTGTCTCCCCTTCCTGGACTGCTGCGCGCTCTGGCTGCTGCAGGACCCCATGGGACATCACGGCCCAGCCGCCACGGCTCCATCACACACAGGCGGGTCCAGAGAGGGTTGGGAAAAGCAGCCGTCACCGGGCACCACGAGGAGGGCGGGAGGCGTGGGGCAGCCTGGCCAACAATGGTGCCCACAGGGGGACCGCATCGGGCAACTCACAGACAATCCCTGGCTGTCAGCCACAGCGGCAGAGCCAAACAAAGGACCGACTCATGCCCTGCAGCCCACAGAAGCCCGCTTCATTGCTGCCAGGAAAGAAGCGTGGAGCGCCGCTCTCCTTACAAGTGAGTCATAGCCATCACTGCAAATTCCGTGGGTGTCGTATGTTCTGTGTGTTGTTGACAGTCCTCTAAAAATAAATAACTGATTTACATGTAACAGAACATGTAACATGAAGAAAACTTTTCAAGATTTGATGCAGCCACAATAAAACATTCCATCACAAACTACAGCCAGGACTCCCCTGGTGGCTTAGCAGCTCTGCCCTGTGCTCCCGACGCAGGGGCCTGAATTTGACCCCCGGCTGAACTCAAGACTAGCAGAGCTGTCCTTACCCTCTCCGCCCACCTATAACCCCCACACCACAAGGGGGAATCACCATCACACATACTCTTCCAGCCCATTCTATTTAAATGCTTAGTACTTCAAGTTTCAAAAAGTAAATTACTAGACAGGACCCCCGCCATTTATGAACCAGAGCGTGGAAGGGGGAGAAGGAGGGCAGCCGTGCCTGCAGCGCCCCCGCTCCCAGGGCGGAGGCCTCGGGCCGCCCCCGGCCGTCACTGACCAAGGGTGGGGTCCTGATTTCTGCGTCCTCAATGCTTCAGGACATTAGGTCTCGAGAAGAGTCGGGGGGTGGATATAAAATGTTTCCATTATTATCCATTTAAAAGGAGCTACGTTCTTACGGTATTTCTAAACTTGGGGAGTCACAAGACTGTGGGATGCTGGAGATTCAGTGTGCAAGAGCTCCAGCAGAAGCCGTGGGCCCACTCTGCTCTGTGTCACCCCAAAGATAGCAGACCCCGGCCTAACCCCAGCCCTGCACGTCTTCCCTGGACAGCACACGTGTGTAGGTCTGCCTGCTCCTTCAAAAAAGGGGCTCCTCCTGGCCTGTGGCAGAGGTGCGGAGAGTCAGCTCCCCGACTCGAGGCAGGAAGGGACCTCACAGACACCCCGCCCAGCCGTCCCCGCGTGGCACAGCTTGCTCGCTCTCCACTCACAGACCCAGTCCTGGCCACTGCCGGAAAAGCTGCCCTGTGGTCTCCATCCGCAGGAAACGAGGACACTGCACAGGAACCGCGGGGGCAGGGCCTGTCCCGGCAGCAGGCGGTCAGTGTGGACGAGGGCCAGGGGCAGAGGGGCAGAGGCAGCAGGCGGTCAGTGTGAGGGAGGGTCAGGAGCGGAGGGCCAGAGGCGGCAGGGGGTCAGTGTGGACGAGGGCCAGGGGCGGAGGGCCAGAGGCGGCAGGGGGTCAGTGTGGACGAGGGCCAGGGGCGGAGGGCCAGAGGCGGCAGGGGGTCAGTGTGGACGAGGGCCAGGGGCGGAGGGGCAGAGGCAGCAGGGGGTCAGTGTGGACGAGGGTCAGGAGCGGAGGGGCAGAAGCAGCAGGCGGTCAGTGTGGACGAGGGCCAGGGGCGGAGGGGCAGAGGCAGCAGGGGGTCAGTGTGGACGAGGGTCAGGAGCGGAGGGGCAGATGCAGCAGGCGGTCAGTGTGGACGAGGGTCAGGAACAGAGGGGCAGAGGCAGCAGGGGGTCAGTGTGGACGAGGGGCCAGGAGCGGAGGGGCAGAGGCAGCAGGCGGGCAGTGTGAGGGAGGGGTCAGGAGCGGAGGGGCAGAGGCAGCAGGGGGTCAGTGTGGACGAGGGTCAGGAGCGGAGGGGCAGAAGCAGCAGGCGGTCAGTGTGAGCGAGGGGCCAGGAGCGGAGGGGCAGCCCCGAGCACAACGGAGCGGGCGGCCCCGTACCGGGCGGTGCACCAACGACCTGACCCCGTACGGGCCGTGGGGAGACACTGACCAGTCCTGGGCAAGGTGGAAGAGGCAGAGGCCATGAGGGGTGAGAGCAGCCAAGGTTGGGCTGGCTGAGCGTGGCTCCAGGTGAGCCTCCAGCCACCAGGCCTGGGTTCTCCCAGACAAGCAGGCAGAGGCTCTGAGCAACCCCAGGAGCCAAGGGGACGGGTGGGGGCAGGTCTGTCTGGAGCACAGGAAGGGTCTGTGGAAGTCTGCTACAGCATGAGGGACAATGGATGTCTACTCTAACGTGATATACCAGCGATCACCGCCTACTGGGTCATGTTTGCAATTTTTCAAAGACAGAGCTCCCGAGCCTGTCGTGACACCAGGCGCATGCGGACGCCGGCAACGCGCACCTTCTGTCCGCTGCATAAGGAGCCCTGACTCGGCCCTGAAGACAAAGCCACGTGCCACACGACACGGAGGGCGTGACAGCCACTCTCTTCCCAGATGGACACAGTCAGGAAAGCTCGCTCTCTGACGGTGACGGGGAGACTCCTGTCCCCTAGGAGAGGTGCCAGAAGACTGTCCAGCCCCTAAGGGGTGAGCACACAGCGTCTCCAAGAGAAGGGCCTCCCCTGACCTCCCCTGGCCAGGGGTCTGTCACCAGGCGGGAAGCACAGCCGATCCCTTTCACTGCCACACCTACCAAGCTCAGAGAGGTCACACACTCACTCCCTTTAATTACACGATCCCGTCACCCTTGACTACCGCCCTGGGTAATGAATCCTCAAATGGGATGCCCGTGAGCAAACAGAATGGTATGGTGGCCGCAAATGCTTCTAAACACACTTCCTAATAAGCATGGGTCCCTAGGACTGCAAGTAGATCCAACCAGTCCAATCTAAAGAAAATCAACCCTGAATGTTCACTGGAAGGACTGATGCTGAAGCTGAAGCTCCAATACCTTGGCCACCTGATGTGAAGAGCCAACTCATTGGAAAAGACCCTGACACTAGGAAAGACTGAAGGTGGGAGGAGAAGGGGACAACAGAGGATGAGATGGTTGGATGGCATCACCGACTCGATGGACAGGACTTTGAGCAAACTGCAGGAGATGGTGAAGGACAGGGAGGCCTGGAGTGCTGCAGTCCATGGGGCCACAAAGAGTCGGACACGACTGAGCAACTGAACAACAAAATAAACACGAGAACCTCCTAAGGGCCAACACTCACGAGGCACCTTACGGCCCACTGCTAACCCCGTTAACGCTGCAAGGCCAAGGCCAGCGCTACCAGCGTTCTGTTACAGAGACACAGCCGTGCAGGCGCGGGGGCTTCCCCCAGGCCAGCCCACAGCAGGGCGTCCAACCCCGCACACAGGGCCTGAGCCCCGCCAGTCACCTAAAGAAGGGCGCTGCTGACCGTCACTACCTGGAGAGCGAAATACATCTCACAGCGAAAATAAACCGTGCTGCCGGGCCCTGTCCCCAAACTCAGGTCAGCCCTCCGCGTGACGCAGCCACGGGGCTTCCTCCCCCACGACCCTCCGTGTCTGAGCCCCGACTCCGCCTCCCGAGGTCTCGACCCCCTGTGACATTCCAAGCCAGCCTGAGCTCTGGGGCCAGAGCAGCCCCCACCCCCTTTGCCAGCGTGATGGAGGAGCACAGGTCCGCCACATTCCTGGGCACACTGCCTTCTGCCCTCAGCGACAACACTTTCACACAGCCAAGTCACACTACCTGCATAATTTTATATTCTGATCATTGTACTTAACATGAAAACACGTGCTGACGCTTTTTAAAACCCCCTGTGCACCTGTGAGAATTAGAAACGGGCCCACCACTGGCGCCTGAGGCGTCAGTGCACAGCCACACACGTAGGCTGCTTGCAGCTCATTGCTGAGCAAAGCATCCTACGAAAACATCCTCGCTCAGACATCTCTGAAACCATCTCAGGTAATGTCTCTGGGGTGATTTCAAGAAGCAGAAATACTACGTTAAAGGCTTGGGTGTTTTCAGCATTCCACACACAGTTTCTCTTTTGAGAAACGCTTTCTGGTTCTGTAGGCAAGGAGCGTGAGGGTGGCCGTCCACCAACAGCAGGCGAGACCAGAGGCCAGAAACCGACAGCACCTCTCAGGCCCCTCGGGGGGCGGGGCGGGGGGGTGGGGGCTGCAAGGCCACTGCCCCAGGGCAAAGCTCCCTTCACACCCACAATGGGGAGGGGGTGAGGCCACTGCCCCAGGGCGAAGCTCCCTTCACACCCACAATGGGAAGGGGGTGAGGCCACTGCCCCAGGGTGAAGCTCCCCTCAGGCCCACAAGGGGCGCGAGGCCACTGCCCCAGGGGACGCTGCGACTGCACCCGCCTAGGCACGAAGACCCCTGGGGGGACAGAGTCAGGTGGGAATCCCCCCCCACCCAGTCTGGGGCACTTTACCTCTACGAGCTCAACCAGGTACCCCAAGTGAGTATCAGAGAAAAGGCAACAACCCGGATGTTTCCAACTCTGAGACACTGGAACGATCAGGGTTCCCAGGGGTCGGGGGTCGGGCTCAGGGTGGCAAGGAATGAACAGGCCCAGAGGATTTTCAGGGGTGAAGCAGCTGGCGCCGTAATGATGGAGCAACGGCGGGTACGGTGAGCGCCGCAGGGACCCCTGGGCTCCGGACAGCTGTGTCGGTGCAGACTCTCCTGGGAAAGCATCCCGCCTGCTGAGTGTGCTGAGGAGGGGTCCGCGCCTGTGTGGGGCAGGGGCTGCAGGGGGCTAGCTCCCTCTCAAGGGCACGGTCAGCTTAAATTGCGCTGAATAATAAAGTCCAGTCTGACAACGTGTCCAAAGAACTGAAGAAAACCATGCTTAAAGAATTTTTTTAAAGTATGAGAACAATGACTCAAATACAGAATGTACTGACCCATAAAACGAATCAAATGGAAATTATTAACTGAAAGGTACAATAAATAAAATGAAAACTTCACTAGAGGGGCTCAGTGAAAACACAAAAGACCCACAGGGATTTTATACTCCCTAGAATAGAATAAAAAAAAAGAAGAAAAATGAACAGCACCTCAGAGACCGGTGTGATACCCAGTGCTTGCCAATCCATGCTCAGCGGGTGTCCCAGAAGCAGGGGCGGGAGAGGCGTGACCGGCCCGAGGACGGCGGTGAACCGCGAAGGTCCTTGTCCTCTCCCCGGTGGCATCGTGGCTAGTCTGGACCATCGCACAACAGCAGAAGCCACGCAGCCTCCCCACTCGCGCCTGAACCTCCAAAGGCCTGCATCAATAGCTCCACCTCCAACACTCCCCCACCCCGGCATTCCCCCACCACGGCTCCCCCCCACCTCCGACACCCCCCAACCCACAGCCACCCCCCACCTCCGACACCCCCCCACCCACGGCTCCCCCCCCACCTCCGACACCCCCCCACCCCGGCATTCCCCCACCACGGCTCCCCCCAACCTCCGACACCCCCCAACCCATAGCCACCCCCCACCTCCGACACCCCCCCACCTCCGACACCCCCCCACCACGGCTCCCCCCAACCTCCGACACCCCCCCACCCACGGCTCCCCCCCACCTCCGACACCCCCCCACCCCAGCATTCTCCCACCACGGCTCCCCCCACCTCCGACACCCCCCCACCCCGGCATTCCCCCACCACGGCTCCCCCCACCTCCGACACCCCCCCACCCCGGCATTCCCCCACCACGGCTCCCCCCAACCTCCGACACCCCCCAACCCACAGCCACCCCCCACCTCCGACACGCCCCCACCCACGGCTCCCCCCCCACCTCCGACACTCCCCCACCCCGGCATTCCCCCACCACGGCTCCCCCCAACCTCCGACACCCCCCCACCCACAGCTCCCCCCACCTCCGACACCCCCACACCCCAGCATTCTCCCACCACGGCTCCCCCCACCTCCGACACCCCCCCACCCACGGCTCCCCCCCCACCTCCGACACTCCCCCACCCCGGCATTCCCCCACCACGGCTCCCCCCCACCTCCGACACCCCCCCACCCACGGCTCCCCCCCACCTCCGACACCCCCCCACCCACAGCTCCCCCTACCTCCGACACCCCCCCACCCCCAACACTCCCGTCACTGACCCCAAGCCTCTCCCGTGACATCAGCCCACACTGGCCTCGCCCCGGAACCCTGAGCTCATCTCCCAGTAACTCGCGAAGCCGTCCGTGAAGACACGACGACCAAGGCTGTGTGAGAAGTCTCACGCACCGTCTCTTCTGTGCGGCCTGTATGTGCCGTGTGGCCCATGTTTACTTTTCTGTGTGATTTATAAATGTGGAATTCAGGCAAGCTGCAACTGAGTCCTGGCTTAGTCACCAACTGGATTTGTTCACTTTTCTAAAATGAGAGAGACACCAAAAGATGGTCCAGCAACTCTACATGCTGATATCCTAACAACCACAGTTTAACACGTGCTGTTTACGCTCACAGCTCTACGTAAACAACAGTTTGGACGTGAGACTGAAGTCAAGGTGTCCCCTCATGCCGGGGTCCAGCCCCGGTGGATCCAGGGAATTTGAAGGGTGGACGGCGTTGGCGTGGAACTTGTTTATTCATCAATATAAGATTAGATTAAGAAACTATAGTGTAGTAAGAAGATTAAGTGGAGGAAGAGGGCTGAATAGCTTGGTTTACGCGGAAGACCAATACAATTCCAGACAAGGACTCTGCACCATCTACGTTGGGGCACCGGCGCCCACTTGAATATCTAAGGGTGCCTCGCCTTAAGCTCCCTTTCGCGCGGGTCTTACCAGCCAGGGCAAGTAAGTAGACCTGGCGAGCCTCCGCGCCCCAGGTGGAGATTCACCTGAAATTAAAGTAAAGAGCAGAGAGGGAAAGGGAGAGAAGAAGAGAGAGAGAAAGAAACGGGGGGAGCCAGATTCCCAAGAAACCAGGCCGAGAGACCAGTTCGAGAATCTGGTCCGAGAAGCTGGTCCGGGAAGCTGGTCCGCTCCTTCATTGTTCAGAAGGCCTTTTATACTTTTGATAAAACATGGAGATCAATGGGTAACACAAAATGATGTAGCGTTCGCAGCCCAGACTCTTTCTAGACATCATTTTGTATACAAAAGGTCTCCGGTGATTTACATTATCTTCTGGCCAAGAGGCTTGTTAACACGTTTTGGCTCTCTTCCGTAATGAATGTTAACTTTGTTTCCCCTGAAGTGTTTTTCTTTCATCTGCATCTCCTGAAAAGCGCTAATGTTACATCTCTATAGAACAAAGGCGCAGTGGGTTATAACAAAGAAGGTACTTAACTCAAAGATCTAATGTTGCCAATACTAGGTCTACGACTTGTTTTTCTATATACCAACTATATCTAAAAACAAAGGATATGAAAATTTGGCAGCAAGCATTGACTCAACAAATGAAACTTTTAATCAGTCCTATTCTAAAGATTTTGGCTCCTCGGAAGCTCCTACATTCCTAGGATGTTTTAAGCTTCCTGTGCCTCCTGCGGTCAGGAGGCCTCAAACAGTCACACGCTCAGCTGTACGAGTCCTGCAGGCAGGCCCGAAAGACATCAGAGGGTTTTTGGATTGAAACACTCTTTCAAATGCAGAAGACTAAAGCCCTGAATTGACTTTTTCCAGAAAATGTCAGAAGAGTGGAAAAGCAGAGCACAAAAGCCGGCAGATTTTTGTTGCGGTACATGCTTAGGAATTTCCAGAGGGGTCCCTGAAGTCTGAGCACGCCTTGCGTATGTCAGCTTCCTTCCTCATGACCTTGTCACGGGCGGGATTCCTCACACTGGCTTCCGGCACCCTCACCCGATTCAGAGTCAGCAGGCCCTGTGCACGGGGCTCCTCTCCCTGCGTGAGCGCGATTAGAGATGGATGGACCTCTGGAAGGGCACTGGTCACGCTTCAATCCCAAGAGGACTACACGCTACTGACCGGACCTCCAGAAAGCACGGCCACCTGGTTCCACGCAACACCGGGTGGGAATGGGCTCCCGGAGATGACAACAGCGGCATGGGCCCCAGCAGGAGTCCTCCGACGCGACCCTCAGATGGACGCAGGCGGGAGGCCTCCGACGTGACCCTCCGGACAGACACAGGAGCAAGGGGCTCCCGCTCCGGGACATCACTGGGAATCAGGACAGCACTCCTTGCCCCCTGCAGCCTCCCCAGGAAAGAAGGCAGCGTCTCACCCAAGAAAGGGGAAGGGAAGGCGGCCCCACGAGTCTGCAGCAGATGCAGCAGCCGGGAGTGCAGGGCACCCGGCCAGATGCGAGCCTCACTACCACGCGCTTCTCAAGCTCACAGACCGCTCAGGTTTCCAAAGGCAGCAAGTCTCAGGATCCTGAAACACTTGTCTTCACTATGTACAATGTCCAGAGGCTCGTCTCTAATTTCAGGCTATTTACATATATACACACATCAATCCCAGGAAAGACTACGGTAACACACAAGATAAGCTAAAAGCTGTACTGATCTAGAGAACTGACGACCTACTCTGAATATGAGCCTAAGGGCACTTACACCTTCCATCACATTACACACCTTTTTAAATCCCATGTTGGAGACTGGAAACCATGTTGGGAAATAATCGCAACACCAGGTTTCGCAACAAGAACAGGCACAACTACACACACAAACACGTGAGGACGTCACAGGACGACCGCGGGAGCAGGAGTCCGCGTGGCCGGTAAGCAAGCCCCTTCTCTAGGCAGTTGACCCCATTCTACACGTCGAGTTTCAGAGACACTGAAAAACCAGTTATTCTTTGAAGCGCCCCTCGGTCACTCACCACGTTGTAGTAGCTTTTGTTAATGGCGGTCGTATCGAATCCTTTGGGAGGGCTCTTCAAGGTTCCGGACTTGGGTGACACAGGCTTTTCTGAAACAAAGACGGAGGGCAGGTTCACTCCTGGCTCCAGCCGAGACCACTGAGTGCAGCAGCCCCCACGGCCTGGCCTCTGGCTCCGACTGAGCCCCGGACCACAGGGAGGTGGGACAGAGGTGCACGCGGCCAGAAGGCCCCAGCGCCCAACCCCTCCTCACGGCCAGCTCCCGGGGCTCAGAGACCCCCACAGCCCGGCCTCTCAGCTCAGCTGCACCCCTCACAGATTACACACTGCTGCCGTCAACACACAAGAGAACCCACGAGCCACGCGAGCTCAGGGTGCAGTCTGGGTGAAGTCCGATCCCAGCAGAATCAGAGGAAAAGCGGGCAGACACCTAACAGCGTTAAGACACCAAGACCCACAGTCTGGAGCGTGTCTGGAGGGACCCAGGTCACGAGAGTGCAGAAGGCCTGCCCACACAGGCGACAGAGGAGGAGAGCCCCAGGCAGGGTGGCAAGAAAAGCCACACTGTCTTCAGGACCTCCAGACCAGAACCAAGGAAAGGGCCCCCGTCACGGCAAGGATTCAAGTGCATCACAGGACTTTCATCCAGCGCCACTCAAGCAAGGCTTCTTCAGCGCAGGCGCTGCAGGGGCCTTGCCAGCTGATTCTGTGGCTCTAGGTGCGTGTGCGCGTGTGTCTGGCAGTCACTGGTTCTGCAATGTGGGTGTGTCTGTCACCGAGGTTCTGTTGGGGGGGGGGGTGTCTATCCTGGGGGTGTCTATCTCCAGCTACAGAGGCTGGCAGTGGCCCACGGCTGGCAGGGGGAAAGGGGAAATTCTGACGGGCGTGGCCTCGGGGGCCAGTCTCCACGCCCCGCGTTCTCCTGCACTCTCTGCCCTCCTCCGCAGGGCCCTGCTGCTGACGGCTGGCAGTGCCCTGAGCACACCTGTCCAGAACCTCTCTCTGGCAGCATGGCCCTCCAATCCCAAACACCATCGAGCTCCAGGTCCCAGATCCCAGCTGCTCAGTATTTCCATGACCTTCTCAGCACCGGAAACCCCTAAAAAGCCCAAAGCAAAACGCCTATCTTTAGCTGCGGGTCCCCCTCCTCCTGTGGAGCGGCTGACCTGAGTCTTCCTTCAATGTCTCTCTGTAAGGGTTTCCAAATGGGTGAAAATACAGAACAAAACAGAGGTCCTACTCCCAGCTGAAAGAACTCTCTCTGTCCACAAGATGGAAAGGAAAACTCAACAGGAAATAAGTGACTTTTAAGCTATGAGAGATACAAGGAGGAAAACTTCCTCTCAATTTTTATATCTGCACCTTAGCATTTAACTGTGGAAGAAAACCTGATGTGTCCATCTGAAGAAAAAAATGCCTTTTCCTCCTTAAAATCTGCCATCTGGAGGAAGCATATGCAACTGCAGTAAAGGGGAGGTGGCCGAGCCTAAACTACGGCCCTGGGATCGAGAAGAAGTCCCAGAAGGCACACGGCAACAGAGGGCAAGCGCGGCTGATTCATGAGGCCTGGAGCTGCTAGAAGCGAGTCGTTTGCCAACTGCCTCACTTTACCAATACTTAAGTGTAACACATGCCTCTCAACATCCCAGTTAGTAAAAGTTAATCAACTTACTATGAGAACTACAACAAAGATGTTTTTCAAAAGCAAGCTACAGGCTAATGTTCTACAAGAAAAGAGAGACAGGCAGGAGAGACCCAGACAAATCAAGGTTTAGGTCCAAAGAGGTTGTCTTCTCTCACTTAAAAAAAAAGGAGAGCACACAATGTGCTGGGCGCCAAGACAGAATCTTCTGGGCTGAGAGCTGTCAGGAACACACTGTGTGAGGCGCTCCCTGAGCCGTCACATGGAGGAGCCCCCATGCACCCTCTGCAGGAGACCCAGGAGGGTAGGGCTGGCGCTGCAGGGACAGGCTCCAGGAGAGGTGTCCGTGGAGGTGCAGGCCGCAGAACCGCAGAGCTGCAGGCCTCCAGCTCCTCTGGAGAGAACCTGGATGTGTTAACACAACACGACAGGCCAGTCACGGCCACTCATAACAGGAAAACACACAGGAAACAGATCTTAAAACACGCAGCTTTCCTAGCGTCCTAAGGAAAACAAAACATTCTGCGGCCCATCCAAGATCTAAAGACAGACTCCCTGTGAGGAGGGCAGGGGAGCCCCAAGGATGGAACAGCACACCTTCCAGGGCAACTCGGGCAGCCTGTCCCCGCTTTCACGCAATAATCCTTACAGAGCGCTGATAACAGAACGCAGACACAGGCGTGCTGACAAAAGGGGGCTGGCGGCCCTCCCCCCAGGCGCGGAGAGGAGCCACGGCTGCAGAGCACGGCAGCGTGGGGCTGCAGGCAGGGCCGGGCTGCAGGCAGGGCCGGCACTGGGCGGCCCGGGGAAAGGAGGCGCCCACTGAACAGCCAGCCATCAGAGAACAGCCAAACAGAAAACAAGCCCATCAAGAACTCGGGCGTCAAGGGAGCGTGAACAGGAAACACACAAGGAGCCCAGTCCCGAGATGCAGAAACAACATGGCCATCTAGGAGGCTTATCACACGTGTGCTGAAAATGCCTCCAAAGAAACTGGGGCCCGAATGAGTGAAAAGGCACCATGAACACGAAGGACATCTGGAAAAGAGGGAAACAGCCTCTAGAAATGAGCCCTGCGGGCTAAGATGGAATCTCGGTGGACAGGCGGGGTGGAGGGAAGCGGGCAGGGAGAGATCTGAGGAGCGGGCTGCAGGTGAGTCTGGTCCATACATCATGAGGAATGGCAGGACATCAGCTCAGCGTGTCAGAGACGAAACCTGTCACTGGGCCCACGTGGCCCTGGACTCGGGGCTCCCAAGCCCCGCGGCGCCCATGTTCCAACCCCTGGACCCAGCGCCGGGCGCCTGATGGCAGCGCCAGCACTCCAGGACGAGCCTCCTGGCAACCTGCCTTCCACCCCGCAAATTCAAGAAACCATCGCACATGTGTCTGTGTGTGTAAAACACACATTAACTGCGTGAATAAAATGAGTTTACATACCAAGAGTCTGCACAGAAAATGTTCTGGGACACCGACATACACCTTCCGTCAGACAGCACATACTCGGGAAGGACATCCAACGCATCCGCAGCGAACTCTGAAATAGCCTCACGCAGACCCCTGAAGAGGTCTGAGGAAACTGATCTCCGAGGGAGCATTCCCGTCTTCACAGGCACTATTTCAAACCAGAAACCACACTCGGGCCCCAGGCGCAATCAGAGCACTGCTGTCTGCAGCCACACGGGGGCAGGAGAGCACGGCCACGCGTTCGCCCGGAGAAGCCAGACAGAGCTCACCTGGAGACACACAACCCCAGGGGACATCACAGAGAAGGAGACCTCAGCTTTGTGTATTTGACAAAAATATCTGTAAACCAAATCAGAACTTAACACAGAGAAAAACTCCTGCCATGACGGCCACTTAGAGGAAGGAATCTGTACGCTGGGACCTGGCACATTTTGTTTACAGAAAATGAAGGCTAAATTACACTGCAGATCACAACGTTTATGTCAAACTTGCTCTTTAAAAAAGAGAAATCTATTCCAAAGTCACAAAGTCATACAAATTACAAAAAAAAAACAAAAAAAACAAAAACGCAATTGCACAAGTGCTACCATGATGCTGGATTTTCACTCTCAACTGTTACAAAGCGAAACAGTAAAAACAAGCTTTCACGTCTTTCCTTCTCAAATGATCGTTTAAAATCAGACAGGCACAGCTTTCCACAGAACAGAGTCACGTAATCGGAGGACACTAGGGATGGAAACTTACTCCTCAAAGTAGTTATTCCTTTAGCTCGACGATCAAATAACAACACCCAGCCTAACAGAAGGAGAAGGCAACGGCAACCCACTCCAGTGCTCTCGCCTGGAGAGTCCCAGGGACGGCGGAGCCTGGTGGGCTGCCGTCTATGGGGTCGCACAGGGTCGGACACAACTGAAGCGACGCAGCAGCAGCAGCAGCAGCCTAACAGATGACTCACTTGAGCAAATATGCCATTCTCTATATTTTAAAACTAAACACGAAAACAAGGAAAGTTTTCAGTTGCTTGAGTCTCAGTGTGGCATGAAAACTAGGGATTCCATGTGAGCCCTGCAAGGAGCTGTTTGCCAGCAAAGCAGTTACACACATGCAACTAAAGGGGCCTCACACACACACACACACACACACACACAGCTAAGGCAGAGAAACACACACACACAAAGCTAAGGCAGAGAAACACACAGCTAAGGCAGAGAAACACACACACAAAGCTAAGGCAGAGAAACACACACACAACTAAGGCAGAGAAACACACACACAACTAAGGCAGAGAAACACACACACAAAACTAAGGCAGAGAAACACACACACACACACACAGCTAAGGCAGAGAAACACACACACACAAAGCTAAGGCAGAGAAACACACACAACTAAGGCAGAGAAACACACACACAACTAAGGCAGAGAAACACACACACACACAAAGCTAAGGCAGAGAAACACACACACACACAAAACTAAGGCAGAGAAACACACACACAACTAAGGCAGAGAAACACACACACAACTAAGGCAGAGAAACACACACACACACACACACATAACTAAGGCAGAGAAATGGGATCGCAGGCAGAAGAAAGCGATGTGGCTACCCCTGACGCAGGCACCTCACCCAAATGAGATGGCTGGTTCTTAGAGCTGTGTCTGCCCCCCTCCCCACGGAGCTCAATGCCACCCAGAAGTGGGGTAAGAGTAGAACACGCCTGCCAGGCTGCGGGACACCCAGAGGCCCCCCCAGACGACACTGACCACATGCATGTCCACCTGAAAACAACCCCATCTTCGCAGTGTCATTTCCCAAGGCTAACCCTGGAAACTCCAGGAGGAGGGACACCTGGAAAGGGAAAGTCTATCTGTGCTCATTCACACTTCTACTACGATGCCTCAACATCAGACCAGAATTTCCATTTTAAAGAGATGTTCACAGCAGAATTCAAGAAGCCCAGACCCAACAGATGTCTACACAATCAGCAAAACCCACTCCTTTTGGCTTGCTCCTTTGCCAGCCCCGATACCCCCTCAGGGCACGCCCCTCCACCAGCTCTGTGACTCTTGAGGGCGTGCCCATCACCAGCTCTGTGACCCCTGGATCCCCTTCGTAAAGGGAAAGACCATGTTACTCTCAACCTCGCCCCCCAAAGGGCCCAGCGCTCTCTTGGCCCCAGAGGGACTGCTTGGCCTCCCCAGCACTCAGGCCCAGGGGCCAGAGCCAGGGCTGCCCCCGGACGGGCTGGCGGCCACTGGCGAGTCCAGCCAAGCTGCAGACTAAGGCACACTTCCCAGCAGCCGTGTCTGTGACGCAGGCAGCTGGACACCAGTGCCGTGCCCTCGGCTGGCTCTGCCCAGGGACAGATTAACAGGACAGTGTTCAGAGGAGGGTTTTATTTGCCCCCTATTCCCTGAATACCCCGACAACACTATCTTCTGGGGCTGTGGTGAGGACTGAAAGTCACAGATAAAAAGAAGTTTATATAGGAAGCAGAACACAAAAGCTTGGCTATTACTGTTAACTGTATTCTAATGATAATGAACAAATACTGTTTTCCTGATCAACTACAGAATAAAGGGCACCAACGAGATACCACTTGACAACCATTAGGATGGCTATTGTCAAAATAAAAAAAAAACAGGAAACAAGTGTTGGCAAAGACATGGAGGAACAGGAGCCCCGTGCCCTGCTGTGGGGTGTGAGAGCCACTGTGCGCGACGCACAGCAGGGCCTCAAGACCTGAACGGACTCCCCGTATGAGCCGGCAGTTCCGCTCCGAGCTACGTACCCATGAGACCCGAAAGGACTCAGATGGACACCTGCAGCCCCACGTGCAGTGACGTCAGTCACCAGAGCCTAAAGCCAGAAACAACACAGTCCAGCAGCAGCAGCAGGACAGACGCGATCTGGCCGTGAAATCACACACACACGCATATTGGTCTCTGCCCCCAAGTTCCTGGCAAAAGGCTCCTGACCCTTTGGAGTGTCCTGACGAGGCCACTGGGGGCAGCCACGCCTTAGAGCGCCTGCAGTGCCACGACGTGATCACACCTGAGCAGAAATGCAAGCAATGCCAGGACCACCACTCCCTTCCGAAATTAGATAGGCCTTGGAATAATTCTTTAAATTCAAGAAACTGCTAAGCAACTACAGAAAACGTACAGAAGGGGATGCATTCCAAAGTGTCACACCAGTGCAAAGACACGGACAAATCAGCACCACATGACTGGCAGAAGCAGTGCATGTGTAACCACAAAGTAAGAACGAACAGACGTGACAGGTTTCTCCTCACAAACAGTAAAGAACAGAGTGAGTCTGTTTTCAACTGCTGGTGTCACGATGGCAGGAGACGCCGGCCTGAGTGTGGAGCCCCTTCTCCCGCCCCCAGTGTGGCCGGGCTCTCACCCTCCACCAGGGCCGGACCACTACCAGCCGGGACTCCCAAGCCCATCCCCGCCCCGGCCCCGCCCCGGCCCCGCCCCTGGCCCCGGCCCCGCCCCTGGCCCCGGCCCCGCCCCCGGCCCCGGCCCCGCCCCGCCCGCCGACCACTCACCGCTGGGCTTGACCTCGCGCACGTAGTTGCTGGGGAACCAGCCGGTCCTGCCGTTGTGCGTGCCCTCCCACCAGCCCCCCTCCTCCACCCGCGTCACGTGGATGACGTCGCCTTTCGAGAAGGACAGCTCGTCCTCATTCGTCTGCTGGAAGTTAAACTTGGCTCTGACGACCAGCTGATTGTTGCTGTTGTCGGTCATGTCCTACAGGGGGAGAAGGGAGGGAGACGTCATGAAGACAGTGGCGTCTCCGTCGCTGCGATCAGACCAGGTGCGACCCAGCACCGCAGCAGAGCCAAGGCACACGCGGGGGCCGGCTGGAGACACGGGAGTCCCTGCCCCGCAGCGCGCCCCGACCACCGCCCAGGCCCCGGCCCGGAGGAAACCCCGTTAACGGCCGGCAAGGCCTTACTCGGGCCACGTTAGCCCACAGAACACTCCACACACATGCACAGGCCCCTACGCTCCACAGCCTCGGCGCGGGAGCCGGGCCCCGAGCCTCACCGCCCCCTGTCCACAGTCAGGGTCCAGCAGGAACCCCGCGGACGCCCGGTCTACGAGCCTGGCCCCAGAACCACAGCCTACGACCCTCAGCCAGGACCGCGCGGCCTGACACAGATGTGAGCAGGATCCCACGTCTTCCAGTACGCTCTCAAAGTGTCTAAGAAAGAAGCTAAGATGCCCCTTGTTCCACGAATAAACAAACTCGAGCTTGACTGAGAAGACAGATACCAACACTGAGGCGAAACTCTCTCAGAACAGAAGAATAAAACAGAAAATCTCAGAAATGGGGCAGAACTTACAAAACTTACTCAGACTGACATAGTGAAAAACAAAGAAAACGATGAGATCCCCGGGACCTGTGAGAAATGGCAAAGATCTGACACTGGAGCCAAAGTCGTGTTAGAGAAAGGACACTGCTCAAAAGGAGTCTAAGAAGCACAGCTCAGCGTGTCCCAGGTGTGCCGAAAGACACAAGCACACGTCCAGAAGCTGAGTGAAGCCCAAACAGGAAACAACTCAAGATACCTGGGCCAATTCCCGTCACACCTAAACTTCAGAAACTGAAGACAGAGACTTTAGTATCTGGATAAAGACATCTGCAGAGACGCAAGAAGAGCACCCTTACTCAAGACGTTAGTGTAAGACGCACCCCGCCAAAACAGGATTAACCGAGAGGAGATGAGGATGGAGGCAGTGGAGGGGTGGACTCAGGTCGCAGCCAGCCCACAGGCGCTGGTGCCGGAGGCCGAGGGGGCGTGTGAGCTCCCGGGGAAGAGGAAACCGGGACACCTTGAGCCGTCTGAAGGCCCAAGAGGAGAGTCTTTCAAAGAAGGCAGAGAGTAGACTGCCATCTGCCAAAGGCACACAGAACGCCGTCCGGGAAGGCCAGGCCCCACTGAGCCTGAGCCGTGACGCTGCCGCACCACAGCCACTGCCAGCACAGGGGACGCGGGGGGGCGGGGGGCTCGACGCCCCTCTCACTGCAGGGCGGCCACAGCCCAACACTGTGCTGTCGAACAACAGGCTTTACACAGGGCGTTTATCAGAGACACAGCCAAATACCTAAGGAAGCTACAGAGAAATTGAAAAGTGCCGTCTCTACTGATTTTCTCCTGTAGCAAGTCTCAGAGAACCACCCGACTCTACAGTAGGCGCGTGTATCGCTGAACAGGAGGAAAAAGACTGAGAGCACAGACAGTGCTCAGGGCTCCAGGCGGAGGAGCTGACATGATGCCTCAGAGAGTTCACGTGTATTTACCTATTTAAACATGCCCTGGCTACTGTAAATCGTGTTTACTTAATAATTCAAATCAATGCATCCACCTTTATCTACTGAATTACACCCTTAATGCAAACTTAATATTTAATACCTAAAGTATTCAATAAAGGGATCTCTTCTAAGCATCTGGAGGAACCCTGGACTGAGCACTGTCCCCTCAAGCTCAGGGGCACCTGAGAGGTGGAGGCTGGATGTGTCACGGCCCCGCAGGGAGGCCGCCCTTGCCCTGGTCAGACACGGCCGCCCACCGAGCCTCAGCTGCAAACCAGCGCCATCTCTCACCAACTGCCCACTCTGATCACCACGACCTTCTCTTTTCTGCGATGTATCCTGGCTTTGCAGAGCCCATCGGGGTGACAAGTTCCAACGATGGAATATGACACGTAACAAACTAAGGCGCAGAGCGGGCCCCTGCTAAGTCACTTCCGTCATGTCCAACTCTGTGCGACCCCATACCTAGGATTCTCCAGGCAAGAACACTGGAGTGGGTTGCCATTTCCTTCTCCAATGCATGAAAGTGAAAAGTGAAAGGGAAGTCGCTCAGTCGTGTCCGACCCTTAGCATGGACTGCAGCCTACCAGGCTCCTCCATCCATGGGATTTTCCAGGCAAGAGTACTGGAGTCGGGTGCCATTGCCTTCTCCGAGCAGGCCCCTAAGGACGTCAAACTGCCCCGGGAGCCCTCTGCCAGCCCAACTGCTGGGCACACACGGGCGGCACTAGCGTGGGATGGGGCACCACCATCAGGAGGCAGCAGAAGACGTGACCCACAGCCTCCCAACAGGCCAGGCCAGGCCAGCCCCAGGACACCTCCTGCTTCAGGCAGCGACACTCCACGAAGGCCCAGACAGGGCAGCATCAGCGGAGGGCAGGGCGGTCTGGACCCTTCACGCCTGAGGCAGACTCTCAGCCGTCAAGCACCCCCAACCCTGAAGGACGACATGGGCCCAAGGCAGGGAGAGGACCACGGGCCACACCGTGCCAGCCCGCCCTCCCTGGGGCGGCCACTGCTGGCCCGGCCACAGCAAAGGGAAGCTTCAGTCATGAGCGTCTCGTCTAGGGTTTCACCCTCCCCTTCAGGTCAGGAGGAGTCTCACCACGCTCCCTCCGAGCAGCTCACCGTGCCCACCACACGGCTGAGGTGGCCGCAGGCTTCCCATTTCTGGTGTGACAAAACTTCTCTAATGAAACACTAGTCCTATACTTACTATGATCTCAGCAACATTCATCATAAAAGGACATTTAACTGAGTAAAATTCTTCAATTGCAATCCAATCCTCATTTATTCAAAAACAAACATAAAAAGCAGACGAGAAGAGCCGCAAGTGAATGGGTCAGGCAGCAAAGGTTTCTCTGCCCAAAGCTTGCTGACTTTTCGTGCGTCTTCCATGGGTATTTCATGAAGCAGCTGTTTTCAAGGGATCTGGACACCTTCCTTCCTTCATCTGGACCATGATGCTCCCAACAGGGCCCCCTAAGTCCCTCCAGCCCCGGGGAGGTGGACGGTGACATGCGTCAAGTCCCCATGAAGCGCTGACCAGCCGGCACTGAGAAACCGCGCCCGATGGGCGCTGTGCTGTTCTCAAGGTCAGAGACAGGGCTCCGGGGCTTCTCCGAGGGGAAGGCAGGCAGTCACGCGCACACACACGAGGGAGAGTCAGCCTGAGCGCGAACAGTTCAAGAGGTGTACAAATTATACCCCTTCTACAGTTTTCCATTTTTAACAGTGCTTCGTGACCTAACTCAAATGCATCTCTCTACAAGGCACAGCTCAACCAGGCCAGCTTTATTTCTCCAGGATCCCCACGTGCTTACGAAACATCCCCCTATGGTAAGCAGAAAGCTGTGGCCTCTGAAGACTGGAAGGGTAGGTTCTCCTCAGACTCACATGACAAGGCCGCTGAGTTTCCAACACGAAACGGTTACTAGGATGTCACACGAAGCAGAGTCACAGCAGCGGCTGATGAAGCCGAGGGCCAGGCTGGCGTCTGCCCCGGGGGGCTTGGTGGTCCTCCTGCAGACACTCACCCTGGTCAGCGGACGTGGCGGCCGCCCCCACAGGCTCTGCTCGGCCCTGTTCATCACGGCCCTCGAGGCCTCATTCCCAGGGTCTGTGCTCACAGCCTGTCTCGTGGGGCCTGTCCACCCCGGGGCCCCCCGCCTCACCAGCACTCATGAGGGGGCCCCTCTCACACGCTGCAGCCGGACTCCGCAGTGTGTTGTCACACACTCATAAAGAGAAAAACCACCTCGAGGGTCTTCCACGTTTAGCCTTTTCTTCATCATCTAAGTATGAGACATGGATTCTTGTGCCCCAACTTCTAATCGTGTGTAGAGCAGGAAAGAAAACACCATGCAAGCAACAAGGAAAACACTTCAAAGCCCACATCCATCCAGATAAACAGAGGTGCATCTTGAAATAAGCCGACAGGACATGAGACCTGTGATAATCTGGCGATGAGCAAATGCCAGCCCCGAGAGCAGGGGCAAGGCAGCACAGGCACCCACCCCCTGCCAAGCACCTCCCGAGCCCCGCCCACCGCACACTCCCACCACCGGGACCCTCGTCCACACTTACCAAACTGCGGTACTGGCCCTGGAACAACTGTGAAGTCCGGCCGTGCGCAGGCTGTGGTCCCAGGGAGTCAAAGGACTTGATCCGGTGGGAGGAGGGCCGGGCACACACGGAGTCACTCCCCAGGCCGATGTCTGCAAGGCCGTCAGGGGGCGGGCTGAGCGCCCTGCTGCCCACCCACGGGACCCACCCGCACGGGACCCACCCGCACGTGCCCCCGTTGCCCTTCCCAGAAACCAGCTGCACAGAACACGCGTCGGCTCTGGCATCCGGCAGTCTGTTCTGACCCTTTCCTCTCACCTGGGGAAAACAGGCCTCCCGGTAAATTCCGAGCACTGCCCAGGCCTCGCCCCCTGCACCCCTGCTGCACGCCTGCCCTCGGGGCCAGCAAGCCGCGAGCCCCAGTGGGACCGTGCGGAGAAGCAAAGACTCTGACGTGCAACAGAAGCCCCTGGCCCTTCTGGCCAGAGCAGCCCCTCAGAGGGCGAGTCCCTCTGCACGAGGGCAGCCACACCTTCCTCACCTCCCAGGGCTGTGAAGGACCAGGGTGTCAAGGGCACCAAAGGCTCAGTCCCTGTTGGGGGTCTGGCCAGGACCACATGCCCCACCACCACCCAGCACGCCTAGGTCAGCAGCCCGCTTCACAGATGCAGCAGGATCGTGAAAGCGAGGCCACAAAAAGGCTTTCCAGGGAATCACTGCCCTGAGACGCAGGCCCTGGCAACATCCTGAAGCTGCGTGGGGGCCTTCCGTGAAAACATCCTGAAACTGGGGGCCTCCGGGCCCGCTCTTTCTGGCAGGTCTGTCTGGACTGGCTGGCACAGTGTCTGAGGAAATGCTGACTTAGTCATCAACAGTTGAGAGCCAGAGGACTTCCCAGGGAAACGGAGCTTTCCAGCTGCTCTCACAGCGCCCAGGAGGGTACCACAGGGTGTGCGCTCCTCGACTGCCCAGAGCTAGCAGGGCCCAGGCATCTAGGACTCCTGCCCTAAAACCACCCGGACAGTCAGTCCGCACGCAGCCCCTCCAGTTCTCAGGCCCAGATGAGCGCTGGCAGCAAGAGCCAGCGTTCAGCACCACCGTGGGGCAGGGGCCCGGGCAACTGCAAACGCAGAGCAGCGCCCAGAGGACACGCGTGCGGAAGCTGCCCAGCAGCTGCCCCGTACCCGGTGCATGCTCAGGACCCCTTCCTGCCCCACTACCAACCTTTCTCTGTCCAAGAGAAAGGCAAGGATCCGGCCACATGCCCGAGAATGCTTCCTTCGCGCGCCAGGAGCAGAGGGGCGCCAACGCGGGCCTCTCTCAGCGGGGCCGCCGGCAGCCCTGAAGGCAGCGCGCCTCATGCCTGCCGCTGTTCAGCCGCTCAGTCACGCCCGACTCTCTGCGACCCCGTGGGCTGCAGCCCACCAGGCTCCTCCATCCATGGGATGTTCCTGGCAAGAATACCATTGCCATGTCCTCCTCCAGGGGATCTTCCCGACCCAGGGATCACACCCAGGTCTCCTGCTTGGCAGGTGGATTCCCTACCATGAGCCACCAGGGAAGCCCGTCTTACACCTGAGTCGGCCCCTTATGGCTGACACCTGCAAAGGCACGGCCACACGTCACACTGGCTTCAAAATCAGACATGAAGAGCAGCAGCCAGCAAACCAGAGGCAGAAAGCTCTCACTCGACAAAGCTCTAGCCTCTTGTTTAAGAGCTGCAGAGAGAAGCACCGAGCTCGCTCCAGAACATCCAAGCAGCTCTTTGTAGAGAAGAGCGCTCTGCGTTCTGCACCCAGGGATGTCAAGAGCACACGTGACACACATCTGCACCAGACGGGGTGAGAGCAACGGCACGGGCGCCCTGGAGACACGGCCCCGGCCCGTGTCTGCACGGGGCGTGTGGAGCCCCGCACTCCCGCCGCGATGACCGAGCATCGCCACCTGGCGGACGGAGCAGAAGCATCCTCCGACCCTGGAAACAGAAGCCTCCAGCCTCGTGTGGGGTCTGTATCTACCGAAGCTGCTCCTGCCTGTGGCCCGAGCGCACGTCCAGCCCCAGGACAGCACATCAGCCGTGGCCCTGGCAGCCAGGGGTGACTGGGCTGGGCCGGGGCATGGAGTCACGGGGGAAGCACGGCTCTCAGAGCCAGCCTGGCCGCACACGGCCGGCCACCCTCTTGCTGAGTGCTGACATCAAGCCCATCCCTTCACGGGGCGGTGGGGGGGGGGTTGCCGGCAGGAGCAGCATGCTGCCTGACGGACGACCTTCATGAGACGCCACAGATCTCCTCCTGCAAGGCCTCCTCCAGGTGGAGTGCTGATGTCCGTCTGAACCCACCTCTGCTCCAGAATCCAGACCTCCACCCTTGTCTACACTCACTCACCTGGGTCCTAATTCAGCTTGACCCGAGGTGCTGCCATTGCAACAGCCAAGAGTCTCCACTGCAAGCCAAGGTCAAGCACGAAAGCCCAGCCTAGAATTGTGGGCGCATGAGGGCCCTGGGAGTGGTCCCTGGGGCCCGCTCCTCCCCGCACAGTGAGGGGAGAGCGCCCCCATCCGAGGGGCCAGGACAGCCCACGAGTGCGCCCGTGGACGAGGCCCCTCTGCTGCTCGCTCAGGCAGAGGAGGGGAAGCGCCAAGACACACGGGGACCCGAAAAGGGAGAGCTGCTCTGACAAGGAGAAAGAATAGCATCGCAGCAAAGCCACAGCCAAGAGCTTAGCGCGGTCCTTTCTAAGCTCAGTAACGTTCGCCCTGCCTGCTGACAGAAGGGCGAGGTCTCTGCCCGTGGCTTCCCCTCCCCTCAAGTTCAGCAGAAAGACACTTACCTGCTGTTACTTTATTCAGCGTCACTAAGGAGCTGAGGACCTTGTTGAAATTCTGCCCCTGATACAAATCGTTTGCATCAAACGTCTGCAAGGGAAAGAGAATAAGCAGGGTTAGCGGAGCCCGGCACTGGGGCGGGGCGTGGCAGTCTGTGCAGCGGGAGGAAGACAGTGGGCTTTGCAGGTGAGACCCAGGCAAGGGCACCCGAGGAGCTCAGCTTCCAGGAGGCCGGGCCACTCCGCTCCTGGGGCTGAGTCCATTTCTGAACCACCCTGCCCCACCCTCCCAGCGACCTGGGGCACTCCTGGCACCCAGAGAGGGCTTTTCTCCTTAGACTGAGGCCAAGGCTGCTGGGCACGCCTACGACAGACTTCCTCTCCCGGTCACAGCCCAGGCCAAAGTCAGGAGCAGCCAAAGGGAAGCCCAGATGCTGGAGTGGACATAAGGGTAGAGGGAGAGGAGGTGGGGAGGCAGACTCCAGAAAGAGGGGCGCCTCCACCCCAGAGACCAGGGACACAACCGCACTGGCCCAGCCCCGCCCGCCCAGGAGCTGGAAAAGAATGCACGTCGGGCTGCCCAAACACAGCGCCATGGTCTCGGACGTGTGCACAAACACCACGGGCTGAGACACACACACCTCACTCCCAAACGCTGTCTGAAGATCACACACAGCTTTGGATCACTAAATAACAACAACTCCCCGCCAAAAAATTTAACCATCAGATGATCCACAACTTGTGCCAGAGAAAGTAGGGAAAGAAAATTCTTTCAGAGATGCAGTTAACAGAAAGATGTGTTCATGTGTCAAAATGAAAACTAGGATAACATACTTCAAAGATTCTCTCACCGGGGCAAAAGTGAACTCTGGTGGCCAGCCATCCCAGGAACGGCTTCCTCTGCAGGTCGCCCACCACCTCTGCCCCGGCTGGTTCACAGTTCCTGCGTCTCACATCCTGCCAGGAAGCCCGGCTCCTCTTCCTGCCTCCCACCCTCTGTGCAGCCCCGGCAGACTCAGCACAGCCAGCAAGGCCCTGGCACACTGCACAGTCCCCGCACAGGCCGCCGCAGAAACTGAAACCCGCCCCGCAGCCCTCACCCCCCACATCCAGAGAACGGCCTGCACGCAGTAAGAAGGCAGCGACCCGCCCGGCTCCCACCATCCCACCTCCCCGCCACGGCTCGGAAGGTCTCTGTGAGGACAGACCCAGGACACAGGGCTGCTCCAAATCTCGACAGTCACTGCCATCTCTGGCCCACTCTCCTGCTTTACCTTCTGAGATGAGTAAACATCCTCGTGAGGTGAGCTCAGACGTGAACCAAAGAAAGAAAATCCAAGAGCTGAACAAACCAGCTCCAGAAAGGAGGCCATTAAACCCAAATTGAGAGAGGAACGCAAACAGAGCTGGGAGAGGGGAAGAGTCGTGAACTCAGACAGCCAAGCACTCCGCGACACTGCGCACACCTTTCTCGCGGATGGAGCAGGAGATAAAACATTCGTGATGCCAGATCCTGCCCGCCTATGACAACGAGCACCCCTTAGGGCAGCCTCTGGAATTCCCGTGACACAGACTAGAGTTCAAGGCAGAGGAGACCGTGATTCAGGCGGGCGTGTGCAGCTACATCTGCAATGGGCTGGCTGAGTTCTTTATTAAAAGGAGGGCCCTGAACAGGCCTCCACTCCCTTCTGTCAGAACACAAAAGCTCCTTCTCCTGGGAAAGGTGGGGGGAGGCAGTCTCAGCTCTCAGGTCCTAATTCCAGAGCTTGGAAAATTCAAATTGTAGTATTCTGCAAGAAGAAATATACATAAAAGTATCTACTAACCTTCATCGTGGTAAGGCAGAGAGTCACAAAACCCAGAAAAACAGGATGTTGAAAGCTGAAGTTTCCTGTTATTCCAGAACTATATATCTTACTTGGACACCAGGAAGCGTTTGGTTGGCTGAAGCAGCCCACCAATGGGCTCCAAAGTGATGTCAGAACTTAAGTGAATTCACACACACACCACACTTCTCAACAGGAAGCTACACAATGAGACCAGACAAGCGCCTGCCACCGAGAGGGGAAGACGCACATTCTGAGTCAACAGATGTTTTGACTAAAGGGCTTCTCTAGAGAAAGATAACCAATTACTTCCTGAAACAGGAATGTATTCAACAGAAGAAAAAAATCTTAGGGTTCAGAGAAGGTGGGAATAACAGCGCACACAGTTACCCCGGGGCACTCACGCTTCGGAGACAAGCCTGCCCGCCCGTGGACCCTCTGCCAGTGGTCACCTCAGTCCATCAGGGCACCGAGGCTCCCAGACAGAAGTCCACCCACCCAGCCCCACCTGTGCAGCAGAGAAGGCAGGTTCTCGAGCACCCAGTGCCCGGAGCCGCCGAGCGCACTGGACACTGCACAGGAGGGCTAAGCTGGACCGTCACGCACCTGAGCCGAACTCAACCTCCCAGCCGTCACGCTTGCTCCCTACACCACCCTCTGACACGCTCTTTCCTTACACTTAGCATCACAAGTGGTATCAGGCTTGGTCCCTGAACTAACACTGGACACAGGAGGGCTCAGCCATCCCTGAGGAAGAGATGAGGCGCCACACGCCAGCCGCCACCAGCACCCACGGCGGGGCGATGCGGTCAGGGTGGCCCGCCCCCCAGAGCAGGAGCTCTGAGGCCCCCGGCCAGAGGATGACCACGCCGCCCTCCGGCTCCTGTCTGACTGCTGTCTCCCAGCCTCCGCTCGGCCCCTCCCCAGGCGCAGGGTGGGCACCCCCACCCGCCGCCCCGCCGCTGGCCAACAAGAGCCAGCCCAAGCAGCCACTCTGAACAGGACACTGCCCTCACGTCCCAGCAGAAGCTTCAGGAACCTTCCAGCATAAGTAGGGCACGGCGCTCGGGAGCTTCTCCCCCGGCCTGAACCCCAGGATAAAGAGGCCACTCAGCACACCCACGCCGTCTCCACAGCCAGCACAACGGGCAGGACACGCCTGCCGAGTGGTCAGCCACGGAGTCGTGCGGGCTGCTGGTGGGCAAGCCTCCTCTGGGTAAGAGCAGGACATAAACCCACGTCTCCCCCAGTAGAGCTGGCTCCTGAAGAGAGAGTACAGCTGCTCCACAGACCTGCTCAGGGAATCTCCCAGAAAGACCCCAGGTCCCCGGCTCGCCCTCAGAGGGCTCTGGCTCTCTCAGGAGATGCCCCCTCTCCCCCGCGTGTCAGCACCTCTGCAGGGGCCACGCGAGCTGGGAAGGAGGGTGGGGTCCAGAGATGAAGGGAGACAGGGCCCAGGGCACCTGTCGACCTAACAAGTCACCCCAACACCCAGACGCCCAACCACAAGCCGTGGCTCAGGAGCCTGCGGCCTGCTGGGCACATGGCTCTGTCTCCCTCGGGCAGGCCCCAGTCGCCAGACCCTCCGTGTCTCAGGAAGGGCCACGGCCCCCCTTCAGGAGGGAGGGTCCCTGCGGGAAACCCGCCCCAGGCCCTCCATGGGCTCCCACCTCCTGGGCCACCCTCTTTTCCTCAAACCCAGCTGCCACTCCGGGCCTGCGGAGCGCTGGCACGCCTAACAGCGGCTGGGGCACCCCCACCCGCAGGGTGACGGCAGGGCGCCCAGCTCACCCATCCGAGAGGCTCTCCCTACCCCAACACTGGCGAGCGGCTTTGCCTTAGCTTCCAGGCTCACAGATGGTACGAGAGTCAGGAGAGTCTCCCATATAATAACAGAAAAGCAAACTTCACATAATGTTATACTTCATGTAACAAAGAGCTTGTCAGTCAGGAACCTTCCAATTGTAAGCAAGTGAAACACAACTCAAACTGGCGTAAACAAAAAAAACAATTATTGGTTTGCATAACTAATGAGTCAAGAACGGCAAGGACCACGGGCACAAAATCAGAAGCTTCGGGCATCTCCTGACTCGGCTTGTCTCCACGTGGGCTGAAGATCAGGAAGGTCCTTCCTCACAAGGCCACGAGGCCACCAGGAGCCCCCCGCCACAGCCAGCAAGTCCGCCACCTCGGCCACACCTGTGGGCCCTGCCGGAGTCACAGCCGAGAGGCCAGAGAGGCAGGGCAGGGCAGCGCAGCGAGCCGGGCAAGGCCAGGTGACGACACGCAAGCACCTCCTGGAGACCTGCCCGCAGCTGGGACTCAGAGCAGGCAGGAAAGGTCACCTCGGGACTGACCGCCAGACCCAGGAGCAACACAGCAGCAGCGAGCTGCTCCCGCCAGCGCTGCACACACACACACCCGCCCCGTCTCACCAGTGCCACAGCCACAGCAGACGCTGACCCGCCTGGCCACACCACTGCAAAAGCGACGGCTCACACCTCAACAACGCCACCACGGCTGGGGTGCCAGAGAGAGAAGACCAGGCAGTGCGGAGAAGCCCTCCTTCCACCCTCCTCAGGGAGAGGACCCCCACTGCGGAAGGCCGACACAGCTCCGTCCCAACTCAGGCAGCTTCAGCATTCCAAATGCAACCAGCCAGGTCAGCTCCGCTGATGAATTTAGGAGAAAGTTATTTTTGACACAAGAAATTGTTACTTTTGGCATAACTCTGGAGTGTCGCTCTCAAAGTTTAAAAATATAATCTTGCCCTATCACATTGTCAAGTGGAATCTGTGATTTTAGAACAAGATGAGTAAAAAAATGAATCTTAAATAAGTTGTGCTATTTAAGTTTAATGCAAATGGTCCATATTGCTGGGGATATGTGAAAAGCAGAAATCCAGCAGAGAATGTTCTCTTTCTCGGCTTCTGCAGATTCTGCATTTAATTCCACCTACTCCTACACCCTAGGGATAAAATTAAAGTTCGATGATGGATTCTATCGATACACAGCACGTTCACCCTATGTGCCCCCGTTTCTTTTCCCTTAAATGACAATTAGATCATATTCAATTCTGTGGATTCCACTGTATCGACACCTAAAACACAAGGACAGGGACCACTTACTCAAGAAAAGAGACACCAAATATTTTAGGCATTTCCAGGAAGGGCTGGGGCAGAAGGGAGCACAGAGTCCTGAGGAGCGAGGCAGCAGGACCCGCGCATGAAAGGGATGTGATGTCTCCGCCCCCGTAGGCACCAGTCAGTCCCAGACAGACGCTGCCAGGTGTGAAGACGCGCAGGAGCAGCCTCTGCGGCCCCAGGCGCTATGCTGCGGACTTCACCCCAACCTCACCTCGTAAAGGGGAAACCGAGGCTCCAAAAGGCCTTCTGACAGAGGTTCCAGACGGGAGCAGAGCACTGAGCCGCATCAGTCGCTGGGCCCCCCGACCCACACACAGGTCAGCGGGGCAGCGCCCGCAGAGGAGGGCGGCTCGGCACCGGCCCGTCTGCCCGCCAAGGGCTCCGGCGACCGGAGGACAACTGCACAGCCGCCAGACAGAGGGTCTGAGCAGGTGCCCGGCAACTACTCAGGCTGACGGCTGGTGAGGCGCGGACGCTTAG
Source organism: Budorcas taxicolor (assembly GCF_023091745.1). Taxonomy (NCBI): domain Eukaryota; kingdom Metazoa; phylum Chordata; class Mammalia; order Artiodactyla; family Bovidae; genus Budorcas; species Budorcas taxicolor. The sequence goes on along the minus strand of NC_068921.1, from coordinate 85,674,948 downwards.
AGCCAAAAGGGCAAGGAGCACACTGCGCTAACACTCAAATCAAGTCGTGACAAAACCCAAACTGTGAGAAACGCGTCAAGACGGCAAACTGCAAGTACGCACTGACTCCCATCCCTCCCAGCTTTTCACTGAGATGACAGAAAGCAGCCGCTACTGATGAAAACAGCAACAAAGAATCCACCGCAGGAGGGAGCAACGGGCCACCAGCCGTGGAGAGGAGGCTCAGGGAATTCCTGCGGGGGCTCCACAGGCAACGACCCAGAGTCTTCAACACCAAGGGAGTCAACAAAGAACAGCGGTGGGGAAGCTGGAGAGCAATGGCACACGGCCCGGTGAGCGCAGCACACGACCCCTGGGTGGACCCAGCGCAGAGGCCCCTGCAGACCCAGGACCGCAGGAGGGAAGGCGTCGCCAGAACAGCGGAAACGCCCGGGCAGGCCTGGGCGGTACCAGCCCGACGTGGCGGCGCAACAGGAGGGCCTCGTTTTGAAGACGTGTGTGCTGGGCACATCCTGGAGTATCCCCGGGGGTGCTGCGCTGCGCTCAGTCGTGTCCGACCCTGTGTGACCCCAGGGACTGCAGCCCGCCAGGCTCCTCTGTCCATGGGGTTCTCCAGGCAAGGATACTGCAGTGGGTTGCCATGCCCTCCTCCAGGGAATCCCCCGACCCAGGGATCAAAGCCAGGTCTCCTGCACTGCAGGCGGATTCTTTACCAGCTGAGCTACCAGGAAAGCCCACGTGAGGGTTAAATAGTTAGCGAAGGAACCACGGGTTCACACACAACTCAGCGACTGAACACCAAGGCACCGTCTACACAACGACAGTGTGGAAGCACAGGGCGTTCACCCTCATCTCCCGGCTGTTCTGCTGACTGTAAACTTTCCAAAATGAAACGGGCTGATCGCGAGGTTCTCTCCTGCACCCCCTCACCGGCCCCCCGGCTCCACACGTCAGCAGACAGGGAAGCACTTCACTCGTCACGCACAGAGCCTTCCTCTGCAGGCCTCAGGGAACAGGACTCAAACCAGCCATCCCACAGGCCCCCTGTCCACTCAGTCACTGCCACTCACCACGCCTCAAGTCCCAGCGCGGCTGGGCCAGCCCGGTCCTGCACCGGAAGAGTGAAGAGCAGCAGCTTCCCTCTGTGCCTCCTCCGCCGGGCAGGCTCCCTGGCTCTCCCGCAGGCTTGGGGGAAACACATGGCCCCCTCTCCTGGCCAGACTACTCCCAACATCACCAACCCCTCATGCCAAGCACACACCAGGACTTCCCTGGTGTCCAGGGGATAAAAATCTGCCTGCCAACGCAGGGGACACAGGTTCAACCCCAGGTCTGGGAAGATCCCAAACAACCCAGAGCAACTCATCTCGCGCGCCTGGAGCCCGTGCTCCACAACAAGAGGAGACGCCCCAACGGGAAGCCTGTGCACTGCACCGAGAGACGGTCCCCGCTCGCCGCAGCTATGGGGGGCCTGTGCACAGCAACAGGACCCAGCACTGCCAAAAGCAAACACAAAACTTAAAGGACCCCCGGGGGAACTAGTCACAGCAGCGTCTCCACAGGGGCCGCTGGACCCACAGTCCCGTACAGAAGCTCCGCAGCCATGGATGCCAGCCTGCCTGCCTGCCACTCTCCCTAGAGCAGGAGTGTGCGTGTCAGTCACCCTGCCTCGCAGGGGGAGACACCAGCGGTCATGGGCTGGAGACCCGGCACTCTCAGCTCGAGGACCAGGCGCTCTCCCAACTACCAGGGAAAACACCCAATACACATCAACCGGAATCGGGTCCAAAATTTGGGTCAAATTAGCTCAGAAATGCATATTCTGGCTAGAAAGTTAGTTTTTTTTAACATACAGAATGCGGATGTCACATCTAAATATGGTCTGAGAGGCCTTGGGATTTGTTTCGCTTTGCAGTGATTCCCTGGGAACCTGTCCTCTTGCTAGTTCCCAGGACTCAGAGGAACTCCACAGGGACACAAACCACCTCAGGGCAAAGAAGGGGGGCACTCTGCCTTCCCCAAGACCAATGGGGAGAAGCCTGTCAGGAGAGGGGTCCCTTCCTCAAGATCAACAGGCATTTTCTTGATTTGTTTTTACATGAAAATAGGAAAGTGACAACTAGAAGATATTCAAAGAAGTCCGTTTTACTGGACTTGGAAAAAGGGGGAAAAGGAGTAAAAGAGGGGAATGAGATCAAAAGACAGGCCACTGAGGGGCTAGAATTCCTGTGGCCAGAGAAGCAGGCCGCCAAATGTGTCAGGACTCTGCTCGCGAGCACGCAGAATGTAGTACCCAACAGCAGCCCGTCCCCCTGCTCCACAGCCCCCCAGGCCGTCCCCCTAGACCGTCCCCCCTGCTCCATCCCCCCTAGACCGTCCCCCCTGCTCCATCCCCCCTAGACCGTCCCCCCTGCTCCATCCCCCCTAGACCGTCCCCCCCGCTCCATCTCCCCCAGACCGTCCCCCCCGCTCCATCCCCCCTAGACCGTCCCCCCCCGCTCCATCCCCCCTAGACCGTCCCCCCCGCTCCATCCCCCCTAGACCGTCCCCCCCCGCTCCATCCCCCCTAGACCGTCCCCCCCCCGCTCCATCCCCCCTAGACCGTCCCCCCCGCTCCATCCCCCCTAGACCGTCCCCCCCGCTCCATCCCCCCCAGACCGCCCCCCCTGCTCCATCCCCCCCAGACCGTCCCCCCTGCTCCATCCCCCTAGACCGTTCCCCCCTGCTCCATCCCCCCTAGACCGTCCCCCCTGCTCCATCCCCCCCAGACCGCCCCCCCTGCTCCATCCCCCTAGACCGTTCCCCCCTGCTCCATCCCCCCTAGACCGCCCCCCCTGCTCCATCCCCCTAGACCGTTCCCCCCTGCTCCATCCCCCCTAGACCGTCCCCCCTGCTCCATCCCCCCCAGACCGCCCCCCCTGCTCCATCCCCCCCAGACCGCCCCCCCTGCTCCATCCCCCCCAGACCGTCCCCCCTGCTCCATCCCCCCTAGACCGTCCCTCCCACCCTGCTCCATCCCCCCTAGACCACCCCCCATACCATCCCCCCTAGACCGTCCCCCCTGCTCCATCCCCCCTAGACCGTCCCCCCTGCTCCATCCCCCCTAGACCGTCCCCCCTGCTCCATCCCCCCTAGACCGTCCCCCCTGCTCCATCCCCCCAGACCGTCCCCCCTGCTCCATCCCCCCTAGACCGTCCCCCCTGCTCCATCCCCCCTAGACCGTCCCCCCTGCTCCATCCCCCCAGACCGTCCCCCCTGCTCCATCCCCCCAGACCGTCCCCCCTGCTCCATCCCCCCAGACCGTCCCCCCTGCTCCATCTCCCCCAGACCATCCCCCCCGCTCCATCCCCCCAGACCGTCCCCCTGCTCCGAGGTCCCCTACAAGACCTGGAATCCACCCACCACCTCAGCAGCCATGGACAGCCATGCCCTCCCACTCTCCTGCCAAGAGCGCAGCCAGCCACCATGCCGTTAGGATCTGCGAGGGACCCCGTCCTCCCTGCAGGGCTGAGAAGCAGGAAGCTGCAGACGCCACCGTGTTTGTGGTGGTCTTCAGGTGGCTACAGAAACCAGTGGAAGCTGCGATTCTGGCTCGGCTGGCCCAGTCCAGGTGTGGTGCGCCCAGGAGGACGCAGACGGTGGAGCGGCACAACCCAAGTTCAAATCCCGGCGCTCCCACACTGGGCTGTGACCTAAGACCTTGTCATCCCCTCCTCTGCAAAGTAGGGACGACACCCTCTCCACAGGGCACCTGGGAAGACTCGACAGAACAGTACACGCGGAACAGCTCGGCACACACTCTACTTGATACGTCAGTCCCGTTCAACTTCAAGCTGACGTGTGTCTCCAGCCTCTTCAATGATGGAGACTTCAAGGGTCCGATGTGGGTGCCACCTGCCTCGTGAGGTGCTGAGCGCTTCCAGTGCAGCCGATTCAGAGTGAGAGACGCTTTCAGTGAGAGAAAACTTCAGATTTTAAAGACTGAGTGTGAAAAAACAAAGTAACGTCCACCATATCTTCACGTCAACTACACCTTTAGGTAAGAATGTTCTGGGCACACTATAAGTTTAAAGACAGTGGACTATTCAAATGAACTCCGTGTTTCTTTTACCTTCTTTTAGATATAGTTACTAGAAGATTTAAAATAACAGGTGTGGCTCCCATTCTATTTCTACCGAATGGCGCTGATCCTGACAGGAGCCCCCAGAGACCTGAGGGGAAGGGAAGCCCAGGTCTGCGCGCGGGACGCAGCCTGCGGGCAGCGGGAACCAGCTCCCTGGCAGGAGAGCGGGCCAGGCTCAGCAGCGTGACGCAGAGGGTGCGGGACAAACTGCACAGAACCATAGCGTCAGAGGAGGATGTAGCATCCCTGCTTACAAGCACCTGCAAGATGGCCAGAGGACAGCTGTGCATTTCACCCACCAAATGACTTTTAATTACTCACTGTCTCTCAACTTCTTCAAAAGACAAGTTCTGGCAAAAACATGAATGACTTGAAGAGTTTATCCGGTCAGTCAATAAACACTACATCATTGCTACCACTTCCAGCTCACCGTAGAGTTGGGGAACAGATGACTAGCCAAGACGACAGACTGTGGCCCCAAACACACCTGCAGTGCAGAGCGAAGCGCACAGCTGAACTATCCACCCATCTGAATCTAGGTCAAAGGTGGTGATAACACCTGGGTGGGGCATCTCATTCCCAGGGAAAGGACTGTACACGTTTGTCTTTGTTTCAATTAATTCTGAAGCCTACATCAACAAGTTTCAAGTTTCCACACGAGCGTGTTTTAGTTCTTTCAAAACTATTTTTAAATAGTTTTGGACAAAATCTCAATCATGACCTTGCTAAAAATCTAGACGAGAACAGAGCAGGAGGACAAAGAAGTTTAATAAAGAATCTGCCCTCCAGAAATACACAAGGAAGATGAGAATTTTAGAAAGACGTAAGGTTCTTTCTTTCCCCACCTCATCAGCCCATCAACCCAGCGGATGACAACCCTGGAGGGCCCTACTGATGCCTTTCCCTTCTCTCTGCAGGGAGAAAATCAAAGCTCCATCACTCACACAGCGGGAAACAGGCACCGTGGTACACAGTCTCCAGACTCGCTTCCAGCCAGAATGCCCCCCTTTACAAAGTGGCCCTGGAACACCTCTGGCTGGCACCAGGCTCAGGAAAGGAGGCCTCCTGCAGCAGCACAAGAAGCACCTCTCATAGGGCCAATGCCAGCTCCGCGCCCCAGCTCCCCACCGCCGGTCCCCCAGGGGCCCGCAACAGCCCTGCCAGCCCTGGACCCTCATACCCACCCCAGCTGCCCAGGACCTGCCAATGTACCCCCTCTGGAGTATTCCTTACCAAGCCCAACAGCAGCCTTACGGTGAACACTCACAGGGTTAATAGTGAGAACTGATGTCACACTCTGGCTCCTTCCTATAAAATGAGGACTGGGCTAACTCAACAGACTAAGGAGTAAACTAAGGCAGCACGTGCCAGTCCTTAAGGAGCACAAACAGCAGAAAGCAGCACGCTGCGGAGAGCTGAAATCAGGGCCAGGTGGAGACGGGAAGACTACACACAGGACCTGGTCAGCATGAGCAGCGCTCTCACAACGACCAGGACAAGCTCTGTCCTTCCACATGTACCAGGTGAACGGGGGCTTCCAGACACAACATTCTCAAGCTGGAGACACTCACAGTGCCTGGCTCCTTTCATCAGCAAACTCGACTTTTCCAGGAAAGTTCCAACTTTCATTATCAAGGCATACATAATTTTAAATAGCGTTACTTTACATCCTAATTACATTATTAGAAACATGAGAAAAAAAAATCTAAATTCTTATCAAACTCCATACTGTTGAAGGAAACAAAAAAAGTCAAATAAGATGCTTGCTGCTGCTGCTGCTAAGTCGCTTCAGTCGTGTCCGACTCTGTGCGACCCCATAGACGGCAGCCCACCAGGCTCCCCCGTCCCTGGGACTCTCCAGGCAAGAACACTGGAGTGGGCTGCCATTTCCTTCTCCAATGCATGCAAGGGAAAAGTGAAAGTGAAGTCGCTCAGTCGTGTCCGACTCTTAGCGACCCCATGGACTGCAGCCTACCAGGCTCCTCCGTCCATGGATTTTCCAGGCAAGAGTACTGGAGTGGGGTGCCATTGCCTACTGGGTAGCAAAAAAAAAATCATAAGCAAAATGAAAAGATCAAAGTCACATAGGCTGTTTTGCTAAACATGGTTTTCCAATAAGTTTTTACATTTTCCAAATTTCAAAACGTTTTCTAACCTAAAACCTAAGTTGTTTTTCAAAGCTTAACAATAAATGCTAACTGTACAATAGTCCTTTAAAATTAAAATTCCTTTCATGATCAGAACCACTCACTGGGGCATAATATTTTATTTCCACACTGTATTAAGATGTGTACACATGAAAATAACTGATAAAGTGATTATGATGTTCCATTCCTCTTTTAAGAAATCTGTGGATAATTTATAATGGTGGTAAACAAGAAAATACATACACCAAAAATAAGCAGCCTGTTACAAGCACAATTCAGTCTAAACCTCTGGAAAAAAGCACCTTGACAACTTTACATAAAGAAAAAGCTAATCTAGAATTCAAGCTATCAGTTTTGGGGGTTCACATTTGTAATTTCAAAAGCTTTCTGCCAATCTCTCATCTTCCAGGATTTTGTGAAAACAAAGCATAGAGCTACAAGGTATTTCAAAAGAACAAAGCCTTTCTCTGCTCACTCCCTTCCACGTTTTTCTTTAAAAACCCCGGGAAACGGCCACACTTGTGGCTTGTGTGAGGCTGTCTTTCAGGAAGCAGGCCTGTCCATCATATCACGGATGAGAACAAGTCTGGAAGCCCACCTTGAGTCCACACCACACAGAGTTCCTTTTTCAGAGTGCTTAAACAGTGTATGGGCTTTCTGATCTGCTTTATTATTATTATAATCTCTCATTTAATTGAAAGTTTTAAGTATGACTTATAATTGAGCTTGAAAGAATGGTAACTAAACCTGTCTCTATATTAACTTTACTAGAAGAGATATTCTTAAAAATTTGCACAAAATAAGTCAAAATCGATTTTTATACATAAAGTGAAACATCTGATACCAACTACAACTTCAAGGTCAGTCAATCACAAGCATTTATGGAAGGCCTGCGAAATGCCAAGCGCTGCTCTAGAAGCTTAGGATGTGTTAGTGAGCAATGTCTCTTCTAGAGCACCTTTAAATAAGCTCTTAATGTTAAAAAACAGTAAATTTCAAGATGAACATTTTTTTTCAACAAAAATATAAAAGACATAAAATTTCAACAGTAACCTTTGGAAAACTAAGGATGGGTTTTTGTGTGTGTGTTTTTTAATTCAACTTTTTTAAAAACAATTCTTTCCTTAAAACCTTACATTGAAACGTCACATTTTATCTACGTACAAACTGAGTTTCAAATTTAATGATTAAAAAAACACACAAAAAACACCTCAATAGTTTGGAAAGAATAATAAAATTCCACAACCACCAAGAAAAAGCAAAAACTGCCACAAACATTCATTATCACAGCCTGACAGGGAACCTCGATGAAAAATGACCAAGCTGACCCAGCAGAGAAAGGGACCCTTCTGAAACAATGTCTCTCCCACTCCTGAACTGCCACATCTCTGCTCTGGAACCGCCTCAGAGTCTGATTTCCTCACAGATATCAGGCACTATCAACCTAACGATAAAAACAGTACCAACAGATAAACCTTCCATAGAATCTTCCCCAGATCTGACGGCTTCCAGATTTACTTCCCAAGAAACAGAAGAGGAGAACCCGCCGCGGTTCCTCTGAAGATGCTTTCATTCACTGCTGCCTAGGAGCCTGGCAGGATGCGTCTCAGCCCTCAGATCAGGACACAGGCAGAGTGCTAAAGCGACAGGCAGGAGAGGCGAGAGTCACGCCCCCAACAGACACAAAGCAGCCGCATTTCTGACCTAAAGCACTGCCCCAGGGTTTGGGGGGGCGCGGGAAACACACACATATGGGAACGTAACATGAGAGAGGAATTTCCAGAGAGACGCCGCTGAAAGACGGCGCTTAGCGTAGAGACAGAGTCCTAAGCGACGTGGGAGCGACACCTCCGCCCAGAAGGCTCCCCGAGACGCAGGTCACCGTCTAACCTCCACGTCCAGTGAGAACGAGAGCCGGCTGACCTACAGCCCAGGGAGACAGGGGCGCGTCGAGGAGGAGGAGGGGCCCGCTCCCCTTCTCCGGGCTCGGCCCGACACCTGCCTGGGCTTCGCGAGCCTGGAAGCGCGTCCTCCGAGCATCCCCAGGGCAGAGAGGCGGCCGAGGCGGGTACCACGGAGCCCGAAGGCGCCCCTGACGGACGGGCGCCCGTCACCTGCACCGCAGCCACCTGAGCCCCCGCCCCTTCGCGGGGGGCGAGACGCGGGGCTCGTCGCCGGCCCGACGCCGCGCTCGCCCCGGGCGCCGCCCGCCCGCCCCCCGCGCGCCGGCCTCACCTCCAGCCGCAGGGACGCCCCGCAGCCTCGCAGGAACTCGCGGATGTTGCTCAGGCACTCGCCCTCGCTCCGGGGCTCCGGGTAGACCTGCAACACAGAGCACAGCCGCTGAGCGCCGCGCGCGGGCCGGGCGCGCCCCGAGGCGAGCCCGCCGCGGCCCCCGCGGGCGCGCCCGCCCCTCACGCCACCAGGCCGGGCGGCGCCGGCGGCCCGGCGCGACCCTGGCCGCCCCCCGGCGCCCGCGCGCTCCGCCGCCGCCTCTCCTCACCCGCTTTCCTTCCTCCCGGCTGCACCAATCTCCTCAGGCCCCTTCCCTCACCAGGAAGTGGAGCGGCGGCGGAAGTGACGTCTTCAGACCGCGCCCCGGCCAGCCCCCCTCACGCGACCCCTTCCGGTCTCCGCCTCGCTGGCGCGGCCTCCTCGCCTGGCTGCTGGCCCTCAGCCTCGGACGCGGCCCACCGGACGCAGGCCACGCGGGGACTCCTCCGTCCCCGAAAGCTGGCGCTTTTCCCCGACGCGGCCCCGCGGACGCAGCCCGCCCGCTCAGCGGGGACCCGGGAAAGCTTGGCCTCCGCCGCTTCGAGCAACAACGGAGGGGCTGGCGAGAACCTGTTTTTTCTTCAGTTCTTCCCCGCCCCCGGCTCGAGGGGGCAGGGGGGCTAGAAGTCTAATAGATAATTTTAACTAATTAGCAACGTAAATAATGCATGTTGGGATTAAAGCGCAACGTTTTCTTCTAAATCTGGACCGTGTGTTTCATCAGTGATTAACCAAAATAGCCGGTTGGTTACTCGTCAGCGCGAAGGCTGCTGGAGATGAAAGGCGGCAACTGCAGCCTCCATCACGGGAGAGGAGCGGCGAGGGCTCCCGCAGACAGACCTTCGGTGCTTGGTCCAAGGCAGAGCTGTAAAGGCCACCGCCACGCGTGTAAGGAGTTGCTAAAAACCTCCCACGGTAAGAAACGAAGGAAACCAAGAACAGCACCAATTACACAGAACAATCAAGGGAGAGGCCTGAGACCTCAGAAGAGCTTTCTGTTGTTCTGAACGACACATGAAGGCTTTTTACACTGAAGTGTCATCGGGAATTCGAGCATTCAGGACGCTCAAGACATTTTTGTCCTTCTGTCCCCTAGGGTGAAATCTCGACATTCCATCAGGCCTCTCTCAGGAATACTGTGGTTTCCTGTCAAAGTGCTCAGGGCTTCTAAAATTACAAAAGAAAACCAGGGTGTTAAGCAGTGCAAAGATAGAGGAAACGAGACTTTCTTCCCCCCTAAAGTTTAAAAATTCCTAGAGAAGTGCCAGCATGTTTCCCTCCAAATACTGAACAGATTTGTTTTTTCCAAAGGAACAGCAAAACCAAAGCTTCCTTCTAGTCCCATCTACTCCTTCCTCACACTCCCTCACACAGTCAGTCCTCATTCATGGATTCTGTATTTGCAAATTGGCCTACTCGATAAAATTTATGTGTAACCACAAAATCCGTATTTGCAGCACTTTCTCAGCCATTTATAAATGTGCAAAGCAGCAAGAAATTTGAATTTCCTTATGCACACGTTCCCAGCTGAATTTGAGCAAGGGCATGCTGTGCCATCTTACATTAGCTCATAATGGAAGCAAATGTTCTTTCCGCTGTCTACTGGTGCTATGTTTTTCACTTTTTTTTCCTTTTTTTTTTTTTGCTTTTTCTTGGTGATTTCACTATTTTAACTGGCCCCTGAGCGTACTGTTAAAGCACTGTCCAGTGTTCCTAAGCACAAGAAGGTTGTGATGTGCCTTACAGAGAAAATACGTGTGATAGATAAACTTCATTCAGGCCTGAATTATAGCGCTACAGGCCCCAAGGTCAACGTTAATGAGTCAACAATACGGCACATCTAGAAAAAGAAGATATTCGGAAATTACATGAAGCCGCTCTGGAAAGTGCTAAGGTAACCTTCATAGTGCATGATGCAGCTGTGGGAAAGATGGAAAAGCAGCTACATTTGTGGATTCACGAGATGACAAGCAATAAAAAGAGCATAGTAGACAGCATTGTTGTGAGGCTGAAAGCCAAAGAAATGTGCGCTCATCTTACCCAGGGCCGAGACAACGCTAAGCCCTGCTGAGCTAGTGCGGGTTGGCTTGCACAATTCAAAAAGTGATGCCGCATGAAAAATGTCAGACTTGCAGGCAAGCCAGGTTCTATGACCAGGAGGCGGCAGAAGAGTTTAGAAAATACCTGCCAAGTGTTAAAAGCGTTACACAGAAGAGCAGGTTTTCAGTGCTGATGAAACGGGCTTATTTTACAAGAATGCTGGCAAGTGAACCTGTGAAATGCAAATGACCTCCAAAGCTCTTGGCTTTAAATCATTCAAAGAGTGGGTAACCTTGCTATTATGGTGCAGTAGCCAAGGGTGACTTTAAGAGAAAACCCCTTATGGTACACAGAGCACAAAACCCATGAGCATTCAGAGGGAACACCTTGAACCATATGCCAATCCATTGGAGATAGAACAAAAAAGCATGGATGGCATCTGAAATATTTCTGGGAAGGTTCCACAACTGTTTCCCAGAAGCTGAATGCTATCTCCATGGCAAAAACCTTGCCTTCACGGTTTTATTAATCTTGGATAATGCCCCAGTTCATTGCCGTTAAGAGCTCAAAAATGCCCACCCTGACACAGAAGTTGTCCTCATGCCCCCAAACATGGCATCTCTCATCCAAGCCCTCAGTCAGGGCATGCTAAAAGCTTTCAAGGCACATTACGCCAGGGAGCTTTAAGCAAGGCTTTCGAGGCTCTCAGCACCAACAAGGAGACCACCATACACAACATTATTGCATATCAGCACAGCCTGGGACAGTGTCAAACAGGCTACCATCAGCAACTGTTGAGGAAACATTTGGCCAGACTGAAAAATTTTGAAGGTTTTGAAGCTGTCACAGAAAATATGTAAAACAGTGTCAAAAACACAAAGCATATTGCACAGCAAATGAGTGGAGAGGGTTTCTCTGACATGAAGGGAGGCACCAGGGAGGAGATCTGGGGAGAAACAACAGCAGAACCCCCCAACCAAGGCTCAGATGAGACGGCAGAACAGGTTTCAAGTCAGTGATGATGAGGACGGTAGTGCAAGTCAGCCTGAGACTGCAAGAATCGTCCCTCTTACAGCAGCCAAGATGGCGGAATGGCCTTCAGCCTTGGAAGAAATTTTCAATGACATGGAAAATGGGGACCCTGTGCCCAAACGCCGCCTCACATTTAAGCACCCTGCCTCAACTGAATTCATCTTTTATGCCAAAACACGTAAAGATACGAGGCAAAAAGCCAAGTGGACAAAGCTGAAGCAATTATTTCAAGTCAGATTGGGAGGGAAAGTTGTTGACACCATCACCAAGCTGTGAAGGCCAAACTCCTGGGGTAGGGCTGCCAGGCCACCCTCCTTGACATCTTCCTCTCCTGCCCAGGGAGCTTCACCACTTTTCCTGAGTTTTCAGTGAAGTAAAAAGAAGTTGTGTCCAACTCTTCGTGACCCCATAGTCCCTGGAATTCTCTAGGCCAGAATACTGGAGTAGGTAGCCGTTCCCTTCTCTAGGGGATATACCCAACCCAGGGATCGAACCCAGGTCTCCCGCATTGCAGGTGGATTCTTTATCAGCTGAGCCACAAGGGACAAGTTTCCAAGGGGCAAGCCAACATTGAGGGGCTTAACCACACTGTGTGCTGCCCTGCCACGTGTCGCACAGCTCCGTCAGCAGGGAGGCGGTTTCTGTACATTTCTCAATGTTTCAGTTCAGTGCAGTCGCTCAGTCGTGTCCGACTCTGTGACCCCATGAATTGCAGCACGCCAGGCCCCCCTGTCCATCACCAACTCCCGGAGTTCACGCAAACTCACGTCCATCAAGTTGGTGATGCCATCCAGCCATCTCATCCTCTGTCGTCCCCTTCTCCTCCTGCCCCCAATCCCTCCCAGCATCAGAGTCTTTTCCAGTGAGTCAACTCTTCACATGAAGTGGCCAAAGTACTGGAGTTTCAGCTTTATCATCATTCCCTCCAAAGAAATCCCAGGACTCATCTCCTTCAGAATGGACTGGTTGGATCTCCTTACAGTCCAAGGGACTCTCAAGAGTCTTCTCCAACACCACAGTTCAAAAGCATCAATTCTTCGCACTCAGCTTTCTTCACAGTCCAACTCACATCCATTCATGACCACTGGAAAAATCATAGCCTTGACTAGACGGACCTTTGTTGGCAAAGTAATGTCTCTGCTTTTAAATATGCCATCTAGGTTGGTCATAACTTTCCTTCCAAGGAGTAATCGTCTTTTAATTTCATGGCTGCAGTCATCATCTGCAGTGATTTTGGAGCCCCAAAAAATTAAAGTCTGACACTGTTTCCACTGTTTCCCCATCTATTTCCCATGAAGTGATGGGACCAGATGCTATGATCTTCGTTTTTCTGAATGTTGAGCTTTAAGCCAACTTTTTCACTCTCCACTTTCACTTTCATCAAAAGGCTTTTTAGTTCCTCTTCACTTTCTGCCATAAGGGTGGTGTCATCTGCATATCTGAGGTTATTGATATTTCTCCCAGCAATCTTGATTCCAGCTTGTGCTTCTTCCAGCCCAGCATTTCCCATGATGTAAATGTTTAATATTCAGTTAACACTGTTTTGGAGGTTTTCTTCCTTGTGTTACACTGTACTGTCCAGTATGCATGTGTGTGTGTGTGTGAGCAGTGGACACGTGTACTTTTTAGAACAGTCACCCTATGGTGACATTACATAATGCTATCATTGAAATAGTGTTTTCTTATGAAGATACACGGCATGTAATTATTTGTAAATATTACATATATATGTTAAATAAGCCATCTTTAAACAGAAGCATACCCCAAACAAGACTAGGTATTGATTGGCTGACCAAATGTTGTGACCACAGTCTCAAAGGAAACTAACCCTGTATTTCTCCAGGAACAGTGGTTCAGTTGTTGCTAATTCAGTGGTCACGGTGCCCTTGTAGAATGCAGTTACCACAAATAATGAGAATTGCCTCAACATTTAAAACTATTAATCCATAAGGATCTGTTATGAATTCTCTATGAGTTCACAAATGATGGAAACAATTACAGTTTTTCATAAAAATTATTAATTACAAAATGAAATTATTATTTGAAAATGTATCTCTTAAGGCAATGTTTTTTCAGTGTTTAGTCTTCAGTTAACCCTGTTTTGGAGGTTTTCCTGTGTTACACTGTACTGTCCAGTACATAGTATGCGTGTGTGTGTGTGTGTGTGTGTGTGTGTGCGTGTGTGTGTGTGTGCAGTGGACATGTGTACTTTCTAGAGCAGTCACCCTATGGTGACCACACTACATAATGCTGTCATTGAAATAGTGTTTTCTCTTAGGAAGAAGGTATTTTTAAATGGGTTCATTTACCCATGGATGATCACTTACTACTGGAAAGAGATATGGACCAGCACCAGTTCTATTCCATTGGGGTTTTTTATGCAGACACTGAGAAACCTTGTTCATAAATTAAGTGCATGGAAATGGATGGAGTTTTGTTAGGATGTAACTTGATTCTCTGAAACCTTCTGAGTTACATAGCCAAAGTCCTGATACAATCGGTCATAAATAAAAACTTTACATCATCAGCTAACAGCTTGATTGGGGTCTCCTTCAATTTCTGTGAAAGCTAAGAAGTACAACCCCGAGCTGCAGCCCACAGTCATCAGAGGCACACCCCTCCCAGCACCAGGGCCCTCTGTGACCCAGCCGGGAAGCCCTCCTCCCAGCAGTGTGCACCTTGGGGACACAACAAGGGTGAAGTGGGAGAGGGCCGTCATTGTGAAAGGGGAAGGGATACCTGGGCCAGTGCCAGGGTCTCCGTGCACGGGCAGCTTCCCAGCTCATCAGAGTTGAGCACAGGTGCAAGCTGAGGACCTAGAACTGGAAATGTGATGGTGGTGGTTTAGTTGTCAAGTCGTGTCTGACTCTTTGTAACCCCATGGACCGTAGCCCACAGGCCCCTCTGTCCACGGAATTCTCCAGGCAAGAATACTGGAGTGGGTTGCCATTTCCTTCTCCATGATGAAACAAAAGGCAATACTTAAAATCCCCCCTCCATATTTTGCTGAAGAAGCCGTATGAATGGTAAGTGAGTATATGAAGAAGTGTGGCGCGTCCTTAGTCACGGGGGAAATGCAATCAAAATCACAGAGGACACTCTCCACCCGGCAGACTGGTGAGATGGAAAAGGCTGCCGGTCTCATGCACTGAAGACGGGGAGCAGCCGGAGCCCCACGCTTGACAGTGGGGCACTTGGGGAAATGCAGTGTCTCAGAGTCAGACCCGCCTGAGCCCCAGCAGTTCCTCCCCGAGGCATTTACCCAAGTGGGATGTAAACACGCCCTCCAAACTCCACATTCGAGAATGTTCACAGCAGCTTCATCTGCAGCCACCCGAAGGCAGGCTCCCTTGAGTGCATCTCCCGAGGTGTCCAGAGAGGCGCTCCAACAGCTGCCCTGCACCTTTTCCAACGGTCCTCTCCCGAACCTCCCACCACGACAAACTCCAGGCTTTTCTGCCAAAAGCTGGAATCTGGCAGAGGCATGCTGCTGCTGCTTAGTCACTTCAGTCGTGTCCGACTCTGTGCAACCCCATAGACGGCAGCCCACCAGGCTCCCCCGTCCCTGAGATTCTCCAGGCAAGAACACTGGAGTGGGTTGCCATTTCCTTCTCCAATGCATGAAAGTGAAGAGTGAAAGTGAAGTCGCTCAGTTGCGTCCGACCCTCAGCGACCCCATGGACTGCAGCCTACAAGGCTCCTCTGTCCATGGGATTCTCCAGGCAAGAGTACAGTCCCCAAAGCATTGTGATTTCCCTTTGAAACACTGCTTTTGTAGATCCTATCTGATAAGGGGCGTGTCTGATGTTCTGAGAATCTGCTACAAACTAAATCCCAAGGCAGCACTGAGGTCAGAGGTCAGACGTCAGCACCAGCTGCTGGGCTCCCGCCTCCCCAACTTCTTCCACCATCCACCCCACAGCCAGCACAGCCAGCTCCACTCGCAGTCAGGATAAAGGCACCCTCAGCGCCTCCTTGCCAACTCTAAAGGCATCCAGAGTTTTAGTTTCCAAAACTGCCACCAAGAAGAACAGGCCGTCCTCCCAGCAAGGAATTGCATGGGTTTCAGCTAAGGTGGAGAGTACAAGAAACTAACAGCTGGGAGACACCCCACTGCCTGGGACCCTGGTCCCCAGGAGGGGTGGCTTCCTGGGGCACCTCCACAGCCTTCCCCCGCCCCCACTTTGTAAATAGACTCTTCGTTAAATCCTCTTCAACCATCTGTTTAGCGTCATCTGTTTCTCGCTGGGACCCTAACTACAGTGAGCCTCCTGGTGGTACAGCGAAAGACGAGAAAACTCAGGGAAAGGACCAGCCACAGACCTGCCACAGGCCAGTGCACCAGCCCACCGCACTGCTTCCAGAAAGAGGCGGCTTTACCTCCCGACACGTCACAGCCCCTGCTTACAGGGCATGTCCTCCTGGGGGGACATGCCGCCTCTGCGTTCAAAGGAAAAAGCAGGAGGAACGTGAGCGGGTGTTCAGAAGTGCGTGGCCTGGGGTGGAGGCACACGGCAGGTGACGGGGCTGCCGCCCGGGAGCGGAGCGGGCCCACAGGACCGAGGCGCGGGGGCCTGCTTGTCACGCTGTACCTCTCCGTACCCTTCCAATTCTGTCCCACATGCAAGTATTATTAAATAAACACACTTTTAAAAAGAAGAACACTCCAGTCTCATGTACTCCACTAATAAAGTAGCCCTCCAATTAAAAAACAGCCCACAGAGTCCAGCTGTCTGTGCGTTGGGGTCCTTACAAAGCAGATCTCAACCCGCCCCGCCAAAATGCAAGGTGAGGCTTAAAACCCTAAAGTCCCCACCCAGACGTCAAATGGGCGCTGAAGGGCTCACCTAACTTGTAACGAGCCAGCAGCCATTGCTTCACTCTGACTAGAGCGTGGCTACCTCCTGCCCAGGGGCCACGCTCATTCTGCACCCAGAGAGGCAGAGGGGAGGGAAAACAGGTCAGCAGAGCCCAGCAGAAGGCCATGGGGCCCTTCCTCCAGTCCCGCGGAGGACAGTGAGGCCGCTGCAGCGCCTGGGACCTGGCAGCGAGTTCCAGAGAGTAGACGGCTCCCAGGGCACACAGCCTGGGGTCACAGGTCGTTTACGGGGAGCCATCGGAGCTTTTGATAAAGCACATCTTCCTCTGCTTCCCTTCTTCAGCACAAGCCCTACTCCCGGGTGGATGCTACGGTCACCTGAGGAGCTGGCCGAGCCCGACGGGCAGCCAGAAATGCGAATGCACCAAGTGCAGCCTTCCCAGACATGAGGGGTGCCGGGTGGGCACCGGCAAGACCGCAGAGCCTAAGTTAGCTCGGGTGGCCCCTGAGGCTCGCTTCCCACAGACTCCAAAAGCACATTTCAAGTCCCTGAGAAAAATGGTGGCGACCATCCCAAATGCATACCAATGCCAAAAATGGATTTTTTAAAATGTGAGCACAGACATTCCCCAGATAACCCGGGCCAAACTCCTCCACCACAGTTACATTTTAGCCTCACAGGAATGTCAGATTGACAGGCAGGTGTACAGTTACTGCCAAACGAGAGCAATCTGAAAGCCAGCACGCCGCCTGCCCCGTGTGGCTATGACCCACACGCAGCGTGGGAGAGGCGCACAGCTAGGCCCCTGTGCCGCCTTGTTCCTTCCCGATGCAGGAGACAGTGGCCCGAGCTCACAAGGGCTTCCCAGGCGGCGCGGTGGTAAAGAAGCCGCCGGTGACACAAGAGACGTGGGTTCAGCCTCTGGATCAGGAAGATCCCCTGGAGAAGGAAATGGCAAGCCACTTCTGTAGTCTTGCCTGGGAACTCCCATGGACAGAGGAGCCTGGTGGGTTATAGTCCACAGAGTCACAAAGCGTCAGACACAACTGGGCACACCAAGTTCACAAGACAACTTAAACTAGGCCTTGCACTCACAGATTTGTCTTAACTCTAAAGTCTCACCCATTCATATGGATTAGCATCTTTTTTCTTCCTCTCTCACCCTGCTGCTTTCCACCCAATGGAAACATGCATTTTGGACCATAAAGAAAGCTGAGCACTGAAGAATTGATGCTTTTGAACTGTGGTGTTGGAGAAGACTCTTGAGAGTCCCTTGGACTGCAAGGAGATCCAACCAGACCATCCTAAAGGAGATCAGTCCTGAAAATTAGTTGGAAGGATTGATACTAAAGCTGAAACTCCAATACTTTGGCCACCTGATGCAAAGAACTGACTTTGGCAAAGACCTTGATGCTGGGAAAAGTTGAAGGCAAGAGAAGGGGATGACAGAGGATCAGATGGTTGGATGGCATCACCAACTCAATGGACATGAGTTTGAGTAAACTCCAGGAGTTGGTGATGGACAGGGAGGCCTGGCGTGCTGCAGTCCATGGGGTCAGAAAGAGTCGGACACGACTGAGCGACTGAACTGAACTGAAACCAGAGCCACTGCCGACTTTCTTCAGCTCCATCTCGGCACTGTTTCTGGTCCTTCCTATTGGTTTCCTCTCCCACCGCACACACTTCAGAACGGCTGGCCACGCCCGTGCCTGTGCCCACGGGTGGAAGAGCCCGTGCAGAGGCTGTGGCAGCCGAGGGGAAGGTGCCACGTGCCTCCGCAGCGTCCATGCAGCAGCTGGGGCTGAGAGTCCATCTCACTGTTCACTGAACCAGGGTAGGTGAGGAGTGAGCGGGGAAGCTGGAAGAAAACTGCAGGAGCCGCAGGAACTGCAGACAGGCTCGTTCTCCCCTGACTGGCACCGCAGCCGTAGCAGCAGGCACGCTGTAGTTGACCCAGCAGACACAGCCACAGCACGGGCCGCAACGTGGACCATGTGGAGCTTACGTGTGCTTACAGAACACGTGGCCCATGGCCAAGCGGGTACATCGTGACATGCACGCGCAGTGCTGTGAGGCATCCCGGCTGCTGCATAACCACGCATTCACAACACGTGGGCCGAAAGGGCCTGACCACCACCGTCTTGCCTAATTTGCTCTCTCCCTACAGAGTCCCCGGAGAAGGCAATGGCACCCCACTCCAGTACTCTTGCCTGGAAAATCCCATGGACGGAAGAGCCTGGTGGGCTACAGTCCATGGGGTTGCTAAGAGTCAGACACGACTGAGCGACTTCACTTGCACTTTTCCCTTTCATGCACTGGAGAAGGAAATGGCAACCCACTCCCGCCTGGAGAATCCCAGGGACGGGGGAGCCTGGTGGGCTGCCGTCTATGGGGTCGCACAGAGTCGGACTCTACTGAAGCGACTTAGCAGCAGCAGCAGCTGCTACAGAGTCCCGGGACGGGAGCCGGCCCCCAGGAGCAGAGCTGCCTGCTGCCTGAACAGGGCGCTGGGGGCGGCAGGCCTCACAGGTCCGCTCTCTGCCTCATGGACAACGCAGCCTCCTTCCTCGACCGAGATGCCTCAGGTTAAGGTGTCCCGTGTCCGCAGCCACTGCACTGCCCACCCCCCCTCCTCAGGTGTCCGGGAGGGGTCCCGGCCGCCTGCCGCGGCCCTGGTTTACCACTGTGCCCCCTCCAGCCTCTCCCCACACAGTGAACCAGGGGCAGCAGTGGGGCTTCGGAGCAGCACCAGCCTCCTGTGCAACCAGCCCTCCCGGCTCGAGACCCCGTCCGTCACTTTTAAACAGCCTGAGAAGCTGCACTGGAGCCTCTGGGCCAGAAGACGAGACACTCTGGAGACCACCTTGCAGAAGCTTTGTTTTCACCCGCAGGTCAGCGCGGGGGAGGTTTGAAGGCATGCGGAGGGTGCTGGCTGACTTTGCAGAGAGGCTGAGAAGCCAAACGGAGCCTTCACCCGGGAAAGAAACCTGAATACAGGGAAAGGAAACAGCTGAAGACACCCGCTGGCAAGTGCGCCTCTCCATAAATAGCAGCTGAGACCCTCCCCGGAGGGCAGGGCAGGGGCGGGGTGGCCGCAGCCCAAATGCTCCTGCCATAAAAGCCTCTCACGTGCAAGAAGCCAGCTGAGACTTCATATTAACAGCGAGTAATAAAAAGGTGATAAAAGATCGTTATCGCCAAGAGCCTGGAGTATCTGCAGAGCACCAGCTGAGTCATGGAGGGCAGGAGCTGTCAGACGTGTAGCTGGGAGACACGTTTTCAAACGGTCACTCGGAAAAACAGACCTTCCTAGGTCAAAGACAAGGCTGCCAACGCAGACTCCAGTGTTCTGGATCTTCCGTACCACTCTAGTTGGAGGATGTCCCTGTACACGCACAATCGGCCGGTCACCTCACCCCTTGGCTCAAATCGTCAGCAGCTCTCCATTTCAGCAAGGGTAAAAGCCAGAGTACTTTCAGAGAAGGAAAAGATGAGGCGCGGACCAGAAGGAGGAGCTCACTGCAAAACACACGTCCAGCCAAGGGCTTATACCCAGAACATACAAAGTATGTTCCACAAGAAACCAGACGAGCCAGTGAAACAATGATGAGGCGTGGACTGGAAGGAAGAGCTCACTGCAAAACACACGTCCAGCCAAGGGCCTGTACCCAAAACATACAAAGTATGTTCCACAAGAAACCAGACGAGCCAGTGAAACAATGGGCAAAAGGCGTGAACAGTCTCCTCACCAAAGAGGGCACAAGACGGCGTCTCGCTGCACCTCGCTGTTCGCTGAGCCCAGGACAGGCAAGGCGGAGCTGGAAGAAGGCGCCGGGAGCCGTAGGGCCGCAGACACACTTCACTGGCAGCAGCGAGGCAGGCATCCTCTCCTCTCTAATGACCGACACAGCAGCACCCACGACGACACAACTCAGCTCAGCGCGACTCTCTCCTGGACCTGACTCGCCTCAGCTGCAGGGAGTTTTCAGGTGGTGCTTATATCATAGGTCATCGCGCACGCACCGTGCTATAAACGATCTCGGCTGTTACATAACCATGTATTTACGAAACGTGAGGCCAGAGTGTGAGGACGTGGGGAGAGAGAGCCTGACCACCGCCATCTTGGCTAATTCGCTCTTTCCCTCCAGATGGCAACGGAACTGACGGATGAAAAGATGCCCCACGTCAGCTGTCATCAGGGAAGTGCAGATCAACACTGCAGTGAGACGCCCCTGCACACCCGTGAGGTCCTCGCCAGCCTGGGGCGACAGCAGCCCCATCCCCGCCCGGCAGGAACACGAGCCACACAGGCACCGCGGAAGACGGCTCCTTACAAAACTGAGCATCCTCCCACCCAAGGTCCGGCAGTCTTGCTTCCTGGGTAAATTCGCTTTACCCAGATGAGTGGAAAACATGTCCACGCGAAGACCTGAATATGAATGTTTATAGCAGCTTCATCCATAACTGCCAAAAGCTGGCCGTGACCAGGATGCCCGTCCGTAGTGAGTAGACAGACTGTGGTCCACGCAGACAATGGGAGACCACTCAGTCATAAAAAGAAACGCGCAGCCAGGCCACAGGAAGGCACATCAGACACTTAGATGCACACGACCGAGTGGAGGAAGCCAGTCCGGAAAGGCTACACACCGTGTGACCCCGGCAGAGGCGAAACTGCCAGGGACTAGGGGAGGGCGTGGGGTGGACAGGCAGAGCGCAGAGAAGTCTCAGGGCCGTGAACCGTCCCGTGTGAGCCTGTGATAATGGACACGCGTGGTGCCCAAGCGCCCAACTGCACAGCGCAGGGCGAAGCTTCACGTCCACTGCAACAGCTGACACGCGCTGGTGCAAGACGTTGACAGCAGGAGAGAGTGGGGAGGGCTGGACGGAAATCCTCTATGCTCTCTGCTCAGTTTTTCTGGAAACCTAAGACTGCAAATAAAGTCTACTGGGTTTTTAAGTCAATGATCTTATGATGGCTGAGCAGGCCCGCGCAGGCAGCTCTCCCATGCCCTCCCTAACCTCACCAGCCAGCCACTACTCTCCCCCAACCCACAGTGAACTCTGCTGTTCCTGGAATTTGCCAGCCAGGCTCCTGCCTCAGGGCCTTCGCAGAGGCTCTTCCCCTCGCCTGAGACTCCCTTCTCCCTGACATCCAGGTCTCACCTTTGCTCACATACATTGTCTTTGTTTCGATGTCACTTCCTGGTCCACCTCCCTACCGACCAGATGCAAAACTGCATCACCCACCTGCTGGCACCCCTGCCCCTAGGCTTCTCCATAGCTCCCACCACCTGCTGGCACCCCTGCCCCCAGGCTTCTCCATAGCTCCCACCATCTGCTGGCACCCCTGTCCCCAGGCTTCTCCATAGCTCCCATCACCTGCTGGCACCCTCGGCCCCCAGACTTCTCCATAGCTCCCACCACCTGGTGGCATCCCTGCCCCCAGGCTTTTCCATAGCTCCCACCCTCTGCCCCCAGGCTTCTCCATAGCTCCCATCACCTGCTGGCACCCCTGCCCCCACGCTTCTCCATAGCTCCCACCACCTGTGGGCACCCCTGCCCCCAGGCTTCTCCATAGCTCCCATCACCTGCTGGCACCCTCTGCCCCCAGGCTTCTCCATAGCTCCCAACACCTGCTGGCACCCCTGCCCCCAGGCTTTTCCATAGCTCCCACCTTCTGCCCCCAGGCTTCTCCATAGCTCCCATCACCTGCTGGCACCCCTGCCCCCAGGCTTTTCCATAGCTCCCACCTTCTGCCCCCAGGCTTCTCCATAGCTCCCACCCCCTGCTGGCACCCTCTGCCCCCAGGCTTCTCCATAGCTCCCAACACCTACTGGCACCCCTGCCCCCAGGCTTTTCCATAGCTCCCACCCTCTGCCCCCAGGCTTCTCCATAGCTCCCAACACCTGCTGGCACCCCTGCCCCCAGGCTTCTCCATAGCTCCCATCACCTGCTGGCACCCCTGCCCCCAGGCTTTTCCATAGCTCCCACCTTCTGCCCCCAGGCTTCTCCATAGCTCCCACCACCTGTGGGCACCCCTGCCCCCAGGCTTCTCCATAGCTCCCACCCCCTGCTGGCACCCCTGCCCCCAGGCTTTTCCATAGCTCCCACCCTCTGCCCCCAGGCTTCTCCATAGCTCCCACCACCTGTGGGCACCCCTGTCGCCAGGCTTCTCCATAGCTCCCATCACCTGCTGGCACCCCCTGCCCCCAGGCTTCTCCATAGCTCCCACCCCCTGCTGGCACCCTCTGCCCCCAGCTTCTCCATAGCTCCCACCACCTGTGGGCACCCCTGCCCCCAGGCTTCTCCATAGCTCCCACCCCCTGCTGGCACCCTCTGCCCCCAGGCTTCTCCATAGCTCCCATCACCTGCTGGCACCCCCTGCCCCCAGGCTTCTCCATAGCTCCCAACACCTGCTGGCACCCCTGCCCCCAGGCTTTTCCATAGCTCCCACCCTCTGCCCCCAGGCTTCTCCATAGCTCCCATCACCTGCTGGCACCCCTGCCCCCAGGCTTCTCCATAGCTCCCAACACCTGCTGGCACCCCTGCCCCCACGCTTCTCCATAGCTCCCACCACCTGCTGGCACCCTCTGCCCCCAGGCTTCTCCTTGGCTCCCACCACCTGCGGGCACCCCTGCCCCCAGGCTTCTCCATAGCTCCCACCACCTGCTGGCACCCTCTGCCCCCAGGCTTCTCCATAGCTCCCAACACCTGCTGGCACCCCTGCCCCCAGGCTTTTCCATAGCTCCCACCTTCTGCCCCCAGGCTTCTCCATAGCTCCCATCACCTGCTGGCACCCCTGCCCCCAGGCTTCTCCATAGCTCCCACCCCCTGCTGGCACCCTCTGCCCCCAGGCTTCTCCTTGGCTCCCACCATCCGCGGGCACCCCTGCCCCCAGGCTTCTCCATAGCTCCCACACAAACACGTGACGCGATCCACGTGCGTGCCCAGAGAGCCTCCTTGCACATGGAGCACACATCTCCCACGCAGAGTCCGTGTGACGAGGGCCAGGTCTCAGCACCTGCATACAGGGATACAGGCACTGAGCATGTTATGTCAGGTGAATCAATGGTCACAACTTCACTGGCACTAGCGTCTACTCATTATTTGCGGCTTCCCTGGTGGCTCAGACGGTGAGGCATCTGCCTGCAATGCGGGAGACCTGGGTGCGATCCCCGGGTCGGGAAGATCCCCTGGAGAAGGCAATGGCAACCCACTCCAATACTCTTGCCTGGAAAATTCCATGGATGGAGGAGCCTGGTAGGCTACAGTCCACAGGATCGCAGAGTCGGACACGGCTGAGCAACTTCGCTGGCACTAAGGCCAGCGCCTGTGACTCGACTGGGTACCAGAACCACTTGGGAATAGCTTCCAAAAGTGAAGGTGAGTCACGCCAACATCACCTGGAGCCAAAGAGGAAGGCAGCTGGTGTGACGCGAGAGCTGAATATCCGGCCCAGGAACCACGCGTTAAAAGCGCACGGAGATACACTCACCGTAGCCAAAACGGCCCAGAGACTCAAAGGCCGGTCTGGGTTTCAGCAGAGACCCGTAAGCCCTTTCTGTCGAGGTGGACGGATGCATCCTGTCACCGAAGGCTCTGCCTGAGGCCAGCCGCCAGCCGCCGCCCAGCGCTCCGCGGGCGGCCAGCGCGGGCTCCGGGCTCCGCCCCCCTCCGCGGGCACCAGGCCTCGGTCAGCCGGGCGCCGCCGGGCGCCAGCGCTCTGGCTTCAGGGCCAGCTGCCTGTCACTCAGGGTGACCGCTGACTCCAGCTAGGGCCCACAGCCCGCTGGCCGGCTCCCCCAGGCCTCGCCTCCTGCCCATGGCCGGCACGGGGATGGCTGTCCAGGAAACCCGCGTGGGGACGGGCTGCTCTGTGCTCGGGTCCTAAGCCTCACCGGGGAGCCGGGACACGCTGACGCCGCCCTCCCGGAATCCCAGCCTGGGTCGGCTGTCTCATCTCGCCGCCGCCCACCACGTCCCCTTCCTTCGGTGCCTCCCTCCCTGTCCCTCAGTCTGAGCAGACCCAGTTCCCGGGCCCACGGATTTGGTCTCCTCCCCTCGAGTTTTGAGCCCGTGCAGTACGCTGGACTTCAGTTATTCTACATTTCAGCTCGGTAATTTCCACATTTCTTTCGTTACAAGTCCTCTTTCTTTGCCAAGATTTCCTAGCTTTCCGTTTGTTTCAAAAGAATCTGTAATTGTTTTCTGAAGCCTTTTTATGAGGGCGGCTTGAAAACCCTTGTCAGGGGATTCCAGCCCCCTTCACCTGAAGGAGATGGCCCCTGAAGGTCACCTCGGCAGTACAGTATCTTCTAGAAAAGCCGCGTACGTGACCGCACTTGGGTGGCAGGGTTGCCAGAAATTGTCTTCTCCGGTATCCAGTGACAACGTGCACTTTAAATTGGCCTTCGTTGTGCAGTCGCTAAGCTGTGTTGGGGCTCTTTGGTAACCCCATGGACCGAGCCTAACGGGCTCCCCGTCCATGGGATTTTCTAGGCAAGAACACTGGAGCACTTCCTTGTCCGGGGATCCTCCCGACCCAGAGGTCGAACTCGCAGCTCCTGCACTGGCAAGTAGATTCTTTACCGCTGAGCCATCAGGGACGCCTTCTTAATTGGCTGCTGAACTGAAAAGCACAGACTCCTCAGCAGTGGTGGAAAGCCAGCAACAAGCCACGGACCCCTACAGACCTGCAGAGAGAAGGGTCCCCGGCCTAAGGACCCAGGCCCACCGCCCGTGGGAGGCAGCAGGAGGAGCCACGGCCCTGCGGACCCCCACACTGAAGCGCGTTTTCACCTGGAGCTGGACGCCGCCCGGCCCCAAGCCCACAGCACGGCTGCTCTGCCTCTCCCCTTAAAAGCCTCAGTTTTAGACAGAACCCTTACCTACAAGTCTGTCTTTTGGTAGCTTTTAGTGACTCATCCTCTTATTGAGCTACAGGTCCTCCCAACCCTAATATGAATATTTCAAGGATCCTGCCTTAAGTGCCCTGACTTAAATAAAATAGTCATCAAATCGCAAGCAAGCTTCTGAGCTTGGTCTCTTAATGGAGACTGTGTTTCTCTTCTGTTTTATACAAGAATTTCTAGAAGTAAACAGACAGGGGAGGAATCCCATTTTGCAGATAAATTCCAAGTGCCCCTTCCAATCCAAGGCAGGATTTCTTTCCAAGCGCTCTACCGCCACGTTTCAAGGCTCCAAAAGCCCACCGTGAAGCAGCCTGGGGTCCGCTCTGCTCTGAACTGAAAAGCACTAGGTTAGGACATTTCCCAAGCACAGGGGTCGGGAGCACACCAGGTCAGCAAGCAGCCCACGCTCACCTGTGGGGAAGCCCCCAGGGGCTCACACCTTGGTCCCCTGTGCTTGCAGCGCCGTGCATGTCATCGGGCTGGCCCCAGGTTATACCACCGCCGGGCTAATGAGCTTGGGGGCTGAGAGTGGTCCTGAAATGTGCCCCCTGGACCTGCAGCGTCAGCATGTCCTGTGCACCCATCAGAAATGCCCACCCTCCGCAACCTGGACTGTGACATCAGAAACTCTGGGTGGAGCCCAGCAGTCTGTGTCTTCACAAGCCATCCAGGAGGTTCTGGGCACACTCGCGTGTAAGAACCATGTAACCACCTGTGCCAAAGGTGCAAAGCGAGGAACCGCCACCAAAACACAGCTACTGCCAACTGCGATGTCAGCAGCTTCACTCATAACTTTGATGTAAAATTGTAAACATTTTTATACAAAAATTCATTGTTGGGCAGCTATGCGTCCAGCTCTAAGAAAAAGGAAAAGGAAACCATCCCAAGCCAGAAATTTCAAGGCACAGGCTCCTCAGCAGAAGTGAGAGGTGGGGGAGAGAGGAAAGAGATGACTTCCTGCAACGTCCTTATCAACGCGCTGTCCCCACCACGCGCGTGCACACTCGGCCGTGTCCGACTCCGTGCGGCCCCACGGACTGCAGCCCACCAGGCTCCCCCGTCCCTGGCACTCTCCAGGCGAGAATACTGGAGTGAGCTGCCATCTCCTCCCCCAGGGGGTTCTTCCTGACCCAGGGATCAAACCCACATCTCCCGAGCCTCCTGCACAGGCAGGTGGACTCTTTACCACGAAGCCACTTCGTCCTCTCAAAGGAAAAAGACTAAGGAGGAAAAACAACTGATGAGCCCCCATCCCCCACACAAGAAGACAGACTGGAGGGTGTGGGTTTATTGCTTTGAATGGGAAACTGAAGTGAAGTGAAAGTCGCTCAGCCGTGTCCAACTCTTTGCGACCCGGTGGACTACAGGCAAGAATACTGGAGTGGGTAGCCATTCCCTTCTCCAGGGGATCTTCCCAACGCAGGGATCGAACCCCAGTCTCCTGCATTGCAGGTGGATTCTTTACCAGCTGAGCCACAAGGGAAGCCCAAGAATACTGGAGCGGGTAACCTTTCTCTTCTCCAGCAGATCTTCCCGACCCAGGAATCGAACCAGGGTCTCCTGCCCTGCAGGCAGATTCTTTATCAACTGAGCTACAGGGAAGCCCTTGAATGGGAAAAATAACACCCAAAAGCTAAACATTGCTTACACTCACTGAGGTTGTTTAGGGACAGTATTCCCAGTAAACACTTGACTTACTTTCATCTCCCTTCATTTATTATAATATGTAACTAATTGGGAGTGTTTTCTACATGAGAAAGAGAGAGCAAGGCCCAGGAGAGATGTGCACATATTCACAAAATTATAAAACAAATAGTCTTTGACTTCAACCTGAACTTCCTAAAAACTGTACATTGACATCCCTAAAAGGCCTTCCCTCCAATGGATCTGGATTCTCAAACGTCAGCAGCACGTAGAGACAGCCTAGAGTAGCAGGTTCTCAACCACCCCTATCTTTACCTAAAAAGCCATTCACTCACTGTAAAATGAATCAAACCGGGGAGATTCAACACCTGACGTGAATTCATTTATGATAAGAGAGGGGTTTCCCTAGCACTTCAGTGGCAAAGAAGCCACCTACCAATGCAAGACACGAGTTCAATCCCTGGTGGAGAAAGATCCCACATGCCGTGGAGCAACTAAGCTCAGGCGGCCACGCCCCATGAGCCCGCGCCCTAGGGCCCGGGACCCGCGCCCCCTCGGCCCGCGCCCTAGAGCCCGGGACCCGCGCCCCCTGGGCCCGTGCCCTAGAGCCCGAGACCCGCACCTCCTGGGCCTACGCCCTAGAGCCCGAGAGGGGTTGGTGGCCGGCACCCTAGAGCCCGGGGGCCCCCGCCCCCTGGGCCGGCGCCCTAGAGCCCAGGACCCGCGCCTCCTGAGCCCACGTGTCACAACTCCTGAAACTACAGCAAGAGAAGCCGCCACAGTGAGAAGCCTGGGCAGGAAAACTACAGAGTAGGCCCCGCTCGCCGCAAGTAGAGAAAGCCTGCATAGCAACGAAGACCCAGCCCAGCCGAAAGTGAATGTTAAATTTTTAAAAAGAGATTTTCAAAAAAAGATAAAACAAATTTTTTTTTTTTAAGTTGTAAATCTCAGAGGGGCTCAGACTGACCACTGCTCAGCCTCAACACACTGGCCGGACTTGAACCCATGTTAAAACATGTAGGAAGTGAGGGAAAAACCACACAGATGTGTTTCCCTGAAGCCACTGAAAGGAACAGAGTTTTCTAAAGTCTCCTTTATCAAGGAAAAAAAAACTGCTGAAGGTCAACTTCCTCTTAAGAAGATTTCCTACAGTTGATAAGCATCAGGCTGTGAAAACCCACCCCAAGTTCACGCATCCTCAGATCCCACGGGCCCCCACTCTCTCAGCCCCACACTCTGCTCCCCAACCTCCGGGTCCATGCTGCCCCGGTTCCAACAACATCCCCTAGCCCCTACACTCAGCCCCTCCCCGAGCACAGGTGCCCTTGTTAACATCACTGACCACTAGGCTGACTGCTCTGGGTCCTACCCCCCATTTTTCCTCATCAGTCTAAGAGGGTCATCAATTCTGTGGAGTCTTCTCAGAGAATAAGCTTTGGGTTTTGCTGTCTCCAGTAATTTTCTGCTTTCCACGTCACCGGTTGGTCATCGAGTTCTTCTTTATTCTGTTCTGTCTGTTGCTTACTTAGGGTTTAACTTGCCTTTACTGTTCTAGCTCCTTAAGATGGCAGCTCTATTCCACCCCACAGAAGACTTAAAGCCTGTGCAGGGTGAGTTCCCGCTCACTCCCGGAACATCAGTCTAACTATTTATAAACAGGATGCCTTAAGACTCACAGCCAATTAAATAGTTACTGTGAGTTATCTGAAGACCCAGGCTGGGCTCGCGGACAAGGCAGTTACTCCGGTTCAATCTACATAACCGTGTTTGGTCAGAGGTCAGAGCAAGGAGAAACAAAACCTTCCTCCCCATTCCTCTTCCAGAGATGAAGTCTGGGAGCCGCTCGGCTCCAGGCTCTCCCCACCCAGAGGCATGGCTTCAGAGCGTGCTGCCCTCTGGAAGCTTAACCTTTGCCAAGAGGCTGCTGAGAATCTAACCCCGTTCTATTTATGGGCCTTGTTTTCAAAGGAAACAAAAATGCCTTAACAAATAGAAGACCCACAACCAGAAAACTTCACATTTCCATGAGAAGAAATCTGCTACGCACGTCGCTGAGCAAGGCAATTTCTCCAGCACCGCAGAGAGACAGCCCTGCGGTCACCAGAGAAGTGGA
Source organism: Budorcas taxicolor (assembly GCF_023091745.1). Taxonomy (NCBI): domain Eukaryota; kingdom Metazoa; phylum Chordata; class Mammalia; order Artiodactyla; family Bovidae; genus Budorcas; species Budorcas taxicolor. Next base: position 85,645,843 of record NC_068921.1, on the reverse strand, counting down.
GGCTGAGGGGGTGTGTGTTCCCACGCCTCCGGCTCCTCCGGAAGGCCAGCAACCCGGCCTAGGGGCCAGGACGAGGCCTCCCCAGCTCCCAGCTTTCTGTCAGAATTCCTACACATTCTTCACAGAGTGAAGGACAAAGTCATAACCTTTCGGTATGCATTCCTGGATCAGGAAGATCCCCTGGAGAAGGGAATGGCTACGCACTCCAGTATTCTTGCCTGGGAAATCCCGCAGACAGAGGAGCCTGGCGGGCTGCGTCCCTGGGGTCACACAGAGTCGGGCACGACTAAGCGACTGACCACACAGGCACACACAGAAAGCAACAGGCTTTTTTCAGAAAGTCTATATTCCTGACAAAAGCCTCCTGAACAAATTTACTAACTTCAGCTAGAGTTAAAAGTCCCTTGTGAACTTATAAACAATGGTGTGTCAAACGTTTTAATCAGATCTTTTTAACAACTAAGATGCGTCAGTTACCCAAAGTATATTTTCCTCTAAGACATCACTGAGCATAAACACATTATATTTCAAAAGTCAGAAAATTAATTTGCCCGATTAAATTGAAGTAATAAAAAAAAATTTTAAGTACAAAAAAAAAAGTCTCTTATGAACTTAGGCCATCTCAAGCTCAGGGAGTCAGTGGGAAAGTGTGTTCCCAGCAGAGACTTAGCAGTGAGACACTCAGGATGGAGGGGAAAGGGCCACCACAGGCCAGAGGGTTTGCAGATAATCCAAACCAGGCTGTTCTAAGGATTTCTGCTTGACTGCTAAAAAAATCATGCTGCCAGAACACGACTTCTGCCAGGAACTGCGACTTCAAAGCAAAGCTGGACGCCAGGGCTCCCGCTTTAAATAAAAGCATTAGATGTAAGCAGGGAGAGGCTTCCAGTGCTACAGTTGTTTGGGTTCTGAATCGCATGCACCTTCTTTAGAGAAAAGATAAGGACCTCATCGGTTCCTTTCTAAAGGCTGCTCTCGGGTAACAGCAGTTACAGTCACGCACAAAACACCACTTGAGCTCTCAAGCCGTGTACCGCGCTCACCGCCACAGGAGGCTGCAGAACAAGCAACCACAAAGCCTCGGGGGCCGCTGCAGCGAGCCTGTGCTTCTGTCCGCGGGGCCGCGCGCAGCTTGCCTGGGCTCACGCGGCAGCGGGGACCTCTGATCAAGGTGGCAGCTCTGGTGACCTCGCCTGGACTGGCCCATGAATGGGCTCGGAGGGCTGCAGGTAGGCCCAGGAGGGTTCAGCAGGCACAGCTGAGCTCTTGGCCCTGTGGTCTTGCATCCCGCAGCATTTGGGGCCCGGGCTGGTCCCGGGTGCACACAGGCTCTGAGAGAGCATGGAAACACACCAGGCCTCCTGGGAACTGCTGCCTGCCCGTCTGCCACATCCGTTACCAGAACAAGTCAAGGTCAGCCCAGATGCAAGAAGTGAGGAAACAGGCCCCACCCCACCCCTCGATGGGAAGAGCTGCAGTGTGACTTGACAAGGGGTGAGGAGCGTGGCTGCAGGGGTGCAGTGAGGAGGGGGCAGGGGGGCCTCCTCCGTAACCTACCATGGCCCTTCTCTAATCCGTTGCGTGCCCTATGAAGCTGACCTCCGTGGAGGCTGACCTCTATGCCCCATTGCCCCAGCAGTCCTGGAGACCCCATTCATTTAGACTACAGTGTGAATGACTCCCCCCAGGCTGTACAGTGCTCAACCTACACAGCCATATGGTGCTGCCCTCAGCGAACCTACCTGTAAAATGATGAGTCTGGGCAGCATGGTGCCTTGACAATGCCTCCCACTGAGAATTCACAAATGCTTTACACTTCAGACCCTATGGCCTCTCTTATGACTGCCTGAAAAGGCAGCACAGAACACACGTGTGTGTGTGTTTCCACATGTATGATGGGCACACTAGCATGCACAGAGTAGGAACATAACAAATACATCGGTTACATATGTTGACATTGGAATGAAGATTAAAATAATTCTGAACAAATGTGTTGGAAATGTACAAACATCCCACCCCTCTTCCTGGATTACAGAAGTATCCCACAGAAGCAAGGCTGAGAACTACCAGTTTGGTTCATTAAACGAGAAATACAGAGCCAAAGTTAGACAAAGAAAAATAAGGAAACAAATGATCCAACCCTAACTTGGTAGAACTGAGGAGGAGAGGAAACATCAGAAATCGTACCCAGGACACACACGCCCAGGACAGCCCGGACGCCCTCCCAGTGCAGACACGGGGCTGGCGGGCCTCACTGCCCATCTGTAGCTCTGGGCCCTTCCCATGCACGAAACCCTAGACGCACGAAACCCGAGCCCCCAGCCAGCCCTCTGGCCCCTTGGGCCAGCAGCTGCGTGCGCTCAGCAGCTGCGCGGGGATCTTCAGCTAAGCAGAGGACCCAGGAACCGATCCGTGGTCCCACCGCCCCAGACAATGGCATCCATGAGGGTGAAAAGGAAGGGCCGCCAGCACCCTGAGACAGCAAGAGCCTGTCCAGCTGTGAGAATAAGGAAATACTCCCGGATGTGGGTGGCCTTAAGGTCCAAGTCCTGGCTTAGCGTTTTCCTGGACATAGCACAAGTTTCGGGCGTTGATCTATAAAAGCATCATCTACGAGGACCTGGCCCACAGCCAGCACTGCACACGGCCCCTCGCGTTCACTCACTCACCCTAGGAGCAGCCCTCCCGGCCCATGAGGCCATTTCCTCCAGACAGCAATGGTCAACCTTGACTTTCTCTCTGTCGCTCAGTCGTGTCCGACTCTTTGCAACCCCATGGTCTGTAGCCCGCCAGGCTCCCCGTCCATGGGATTCTCCAGGCAGGAATACTGGAGTGGGTTGCCGTTTCCTTCGCCCGGGGATCTTTGCAACCCAGGGATCGAACCCACGCCTCCTGTGTCTCCTGCACTGCAGGCGGATTCTTTACCCATTGAGCCATTGCCGCTGCTGCTGCTAAGTCGCTTCAGTCGTGTCCAACTCTGTGCGACCCCATAGACGGCAGCCCACCAGGCTCCCCCGTCCCTGGGACTCTCCAGGCAAGAACACTGGAGTGGGTTGCCATTTCCTTCTCCAATGCATGAAAGTGAAAAGGGAAAGTGAAGATGCTCAGTCGTGTCTGACTCTTAGTAACCCCATGGACTGCAGCCCATGAGGCTCCTCCATCCATGGGATTTTTCCGGGCAAGAACACTGGAGTGGGTTGCCATTGCCTTCTCCAATTGAGCCATTAGGGAAGCCCTAATCTTGCTTTTAGGAGGAAGAAAGTCAGGCTCAGAGAAGTCGGGCAGGTTGTCCAAAGTCACACAGCAAATGGACAATTCTGGAGCACATCCTGGGACCACCCCACGGTACAGGTCCCAGGGGCAGAGTGGGTCTTGGGAAGCGCTGGGCCTCCCAGCACCCGGTGCTGCCCTGGGCAGAGGTGAGCTCCCAGACGGTATGCGGGACCCTGGCTACCTTCTCCTGACCCCCGTGCAATGCCAGCCTGAAAGTCTAGAGACAGTCCCACCAAGTAAATGAATTACACACACACACACAGACACACACACACAGACACAGACACACAGACACACACAGACACACAGACACACAGACACACAGACACACCCACAGACACACACACACACCCACAGACACACAGACACACAGACATACACAGACACACAGACACATCCACAGACACACACACACGGCATTGTTTTAAATCTCAGCTTAGATGGATTCTGAGTGAACTCAGGGTCCGAAGGCCCAGGAGCCCCAGCGGAGCTTAGCAGGTGCCAGAACGAGAGCTGAACACTTGTCCGTGGGGGCGTCCTGCGCAGGGCCACCTCTCTCGGAGACTCGTCCCGGGACCGGCTCCAGCGCCCCGCTTCCCTGCCGTTGCCCCGCCGCCAACCTGCGCCTGCACACGGCAACACGCCGCCCCTTCCCTCCCGGGACGCCCGCGGACGGCGGCAGACCTAACCCTGCGCTCTCGTCCGCCGTGGCCGCTCATGTCAGCGGCCTTCCCGCCCTGGCTGGTGACCCCCGAAGCAGACGGGGGCGCAGCCGGGGCTCACCAAGGCCACCTGGAAGGTCCCGCCTGGGGCCGCGGGCACCCCCGGGGGATGCCCCCAGCTCCTGCCAGCGGGGTGCCTGGGCTCGGCACACCGCAGGGCCTCGGGGTCCTCCCCGTGAAGCGGGGGCCACGTGGGGCCACAGCAGTTTAGCCACTCGGGGCGCTCAGTACTTTCTGGAAAGGAGACGCATCTGATGGTGGGCTGCGCTTAGAGAAACGCGGGAAGAAGGCCACGCCGCTGCCACGTCCATCCATAGCACGAGGCCCCAGGAGAACACAGGCCGCGCCCTCCCGCCCCAGGGCCCCGGGGACATCTCCCCCGACAAAAGGCCAGCCTGCGGCCCTTCCCCGGCGCCCGCAAACCCAAGTCACTCCGCACGCGTGTGCCCGTGCGTGCGTGCGTGCGTGCGTGCACGCGCTCGGGAATGCGGGCATCGACACCCCAGCACTTCCAGCGCGCCTCCCGGGAGATGACGCGAGGCGGTCCCAATTGAATGGAATTTAGTTGTGTCTGCTTTGTTCTGAGTGAAGCAGCAAGCGCAGTTATGGCCCCTCTCTCCTCTGGTGCTGAGTAGTATCTGAAAGTCTCTGCTTCAAAAGCAGATGTTTCTTATGACAAAAGGAACTATCCTGAAATCTCAAGCAGTTTCATTAGAAGCAACTCAGTATAGCAAGTAATACCCTCTGCAAACTTTAAAGATGTTTTCTCCTTACAAACACAGGAAGTCACGCGTTCTGGAACCTTTCCCTCAGAGAGCTTCACCCGCGATGACCAGGTGTTTGTGGCAGCTACAGGGCACGGGCTTCCAAACCAACTGGCCCGGAGTAAGGTCCTCACACTACCCCACACTGCCGACCACATCCTTCTCAGGGGGCCAGAAAAAACACACACTTCTCCAGGTGGATGCACAGACCACTCGCTGTCCAGTGGCCACTAGGACTATATTCTCCTTCTACCCCACCCCAACCCAGAATCTCAAGAATCTCCAGAAAGCAAGTCAGGAATCAATTCCAGCCAAGAATCCTGGAGTGGGTTGCCGTTTCCTCCTCCAGGGGATCTTCCCCACTCAGGGACTGAACCCGGGTCTCCTGCATTGGCAGGCAGATTCTCTACTGCTGAGCCACCTGGAAAGCCCCGATCACAGTTTGGGGAAATAAACACCATACTCTAACCCACACCTCGGAAGACTCAGCAGAGGCTGGACAGCCCAGAGCGCGTCCCTTCCAGCTCCCCATTCCCCAGCCCCTCTCTGTCTACACCGGACATTCTTTCTGACTTTTCCCTCAGCCCCACACTGCTCTCGTTTCTAGAATTATGTCTGCTCCTGGACTCGAAGCCTTAAGAACTTGTTATGCTGTCTGTTTTGTCTCCCATGGCACCTTGCACCTACAGGCACGTAAATACTTAATAAGCTGATTTGGTCAAACTTACTGTGCAACCTGTTATGGGTTGGGTCATGACCCCGGAAATTCATAGGTTCCAGCCCCAAGCCCCAGGGCAGAATGGGACCTTATTTGGAAACAAGGTCATTGCCAATATAAACAGTCAGTGTTATTCTGGGAGGGCAGCCCTCATCCACTGACCCGAGTCCTTATGAAAGGGGCATCCGGACACAGTGGAGACCCCAGGGGGTGCCGTGGGCAGATTGGACCTGTGCTGCCCCAAGCCAGGAACCAGCAGAGACCTCGGTGGGGAGGGAGTACAAACCCCTAACCCCTGCAGAGGGTGCGGCCCTGCCCACCACGCCGGCTCCAGGGTGTGAGAGCGTGCGATCCTGGTGTGTGAGGCCGGGTCTGCGGGTCTTTGCTGCGAAGTCGCAGGAAGCGGCTCCCACGAGTCTGAGTGCACACCACACCTCGGGCACCGGCAGGGCCACAGGGCAGTGTGTGTGACTCCACAGATACAGGTGGCGAGAGGGTCCCCTGGCCACACTTGGTGGCTTACGGTGTGTGCTGTGTTCCTGGGCGGAGAGAGAGGGAACCGGGTCCCTGGGTGTTTGAATCGAGCAGCACCACCTGCAGCAGTAACAAGCGACACTGAAGCAGCGCAGGGACGCCCCTGGTGGTGCAGCGGTTAGGACTCCACTCTCTCACCGCCCAGGGCCGGGGGTCACTTCCTGGCGGAGGAACTAAGACCCCACCAGCCACGAGGGGCATCCAAAAACCAGGTAAGTAAGTAAGTAAAGCAGCATTTCATGACTCCTATTATCCGAACGTGTCTTCCTGGTCGTACAGGAGTTTCAGAGGTTGGGGCATGACAGCCTCTCAATTTCAGCCCCCCTGACTACATGGTTCAGAGCCGGTTAAAGTGTTACCTAAGGAGCTAGGTGCCCAGAGGGCTCCCTGGACCCTGCGGCCTCCGTGTGTTTCTCATCACGGGAGGGACGAATGACGGAAGCAGACAGTGTGGGCAGGGCAGACAAGCATCCTGGCTGTTACCAGACAGAGTCAGAGCGGCAGGGGCTCACCCAGGGAGATTGAGGAGACCTCAGAACACCCACTGTTCTCTCCCCTTCGGCAGAGAGGACCCCCTCAGCAGCAACAAACTGCACGTCTCGCCTGAACCGCTCCTGGAAAGTTTCTGAGCCCCTCCTGTCCCCGTCTGACCTTCTGCCTAAAGAAAAGCAGGCCACATGAAGGGAACCTCGACAGAAAGCTTTGCAAAGCGAGCAGAACAATCTGAACCGAGATGAACTTCCCCTTCTTTCTTCACCCTCTCGCTGGCCCCGAAACAGAACAAAGCTACCGAAGGCACGAAACACACTGGGACATGCTTTCCTAATGAAAGGCACACGGGCAACCCGAGCCGCCCCAGCACTCTCCCCGCCTCTGCGCCACACTCGCCTCCATCTGACGGCTCCTTTCACATGTTGTGAATTTGCAAAAAGTTAAGTTGCAGGCTGCTGACACCCCGTTAACCAGTCTTCCACGTGTTCGTGTGGCAAGCTGGGGTCGAGTCAAGAGCCTTTCAATCCCCTGTGAATACCCGGCGAAGTTTCCAAAAGTTCCTTTCTTAGGAAAAGCAACGTCCTCGGCCTGGCGTTCCCACACTGGGGTGAAGGGTGCTCAGCGTGTGTGCTTTCTGGCAAACAGGAACGTTCTCTGGTGTGCACGCAAACATGGGAAAGTTCAAGTAAATAACGTGCCTCAGGAAATGGAAAATGCTCATGAAACTTCTGAAACCCAGGGTTTCCAGGGGCGGAGAATGGCTAACATTTTACTCCCCAAACCTACCTTTGTACCACAGAGAAGTGGTCGCTGTGTCTATAATTTGCGACTTTGACGTTGAACTTGCACTGTGGCTGGGTCCCTCTAAACAAACCAGTCGGGGCCTCGGGGCGGGGGGCGGTGATAAAGGGTGGCTGCCCTATAAGAAGTTCCCAAACGACCGCAGTTTTAGAGCATGTTGGGTTGTTTCCGTTTGGCTTCTGCAAACTAAACATGTTAGCCATTCCTCTCTTTGTTGCTTCCGAGATGAAAGGAGTGCTACAGTTTTCTAAGAAAATCTTTCTACAGTTTAAAACAGAGTGATTCTTGAAGTCCACCAGTCAATATGAATGCAGTTAATATGCCAAATAGCATATGCATTGATAATGACATGTTTTTAATCAACAGCCTCTGAAGTCTCTTAAAGCTTTACTCTTAGAAATGAAACCGTCTTTTATATAAGCCTGTTTTGGTTAACTTAGCATGCATTTCCAATGCTTCTCAACATCTGTCTCTTATTACCAGAGGTCCTGATATCCAGATGACAGCAAAGTATTCTGAGTGCCTCGGAAGTTAGTCTGCTCTTTATTCCTGTCTTGAACCATAATTTTATTGTGGCACCAGGTTTGCTGAGGAGCAACATTTTTACTCCCTGGACAGACAGGGGGACAGTCTTTGTGAAATGCAGATTCTGTGTGGCACCCTGGATGGGAGGAGAGTTTGGGGGAGAAAGGATACATGTGTGTGTGTGACTGAGTCTCTTTGGTCTCCACCTGAAACTATCACCGCATTGTTAATCAGCTATATTCCAATAAAAACAGAAAGTTTAAAAAAATACTGTTCCAAGTAAGAAAATACCGAAACTAGCATGTGTACACAATTCAGATGAATATAGTCTTTTCTGACCTTTCAAATGTAGTGCCAGAACATGCACAGACTTAAAAGAGTCAACGTTTTACTTTCTAAAGTCACCTAATTAACATTTCATTGTTAGCAAACTGATGCTGTACTGTTGGGGCCAATACACCCTATTTAAAAAATTAAAGAATTTTTCCAAGTTATGGTGCACTTTAATATCTACATTTAAACCTTTTAAGAAACTGTTGATCTTAAGATTATGTATGGGGGGGGGGGAAACTGGGGTAAGATTGTAGTGTTTCTGCGACACGGGGATCCACCGCGTTTAAAAGCGCCCTATCGGTTCAGCCGGCCCTGCTTTGTCAGCTGAGCCAGGGGAAAGCAAAGTTGAATCACTCAGAGCAGCGGCCAAGGTTCACACTCCAGCCGCGAGGAAACCGCAAGTCACCGAGAAGGGCAGCGGGTCTGCGGGACTCGGGATTCTGTTCCGAACCAGGGATGAACCTGAAAATGCAACCTAGGACTTGCGGCCGGCCCTGAACAACGCCAGGGCTTCCCGAACCCGTGTGCGGTCCTCCGGGTTTGGAGACAGGAGAATTCTTCCCTGGGGAGGTCAGCACACCATCTCCCAGTCCAGCTCTCCGCGACTGATAAACGATCTTTTAAAAATGCAACTGGTCAGCGAACCAGAGGCCGAAAGTCTCACACGATACCAGCAACAAAAGCTGTTCAAACAAAGCCGGGGAGGACGCCCGCGGGCGCCGCAGCCCGGTTTCGGCTCAGGTCGCCCGGAGCGGCGCCTCCTCCTGCGGGCGGGGCTCCCGCGACCCCGGCCTCCTCGGGCTGCTCCCCTCGAACGCGACCCCCGGTCCCCGCCGGCCCCGCACACAATGGCGCCCCGAGCCCGGGCGGGATCCCGCCGCCGGCTCCCCGCGCCGCCCGCGCGCCCCCCGCGCGCCCGGGCCCGCGCACAAAGGCAGCGCGTGGGCTCCTCCGCGCGCGCGCGCGGCCACCAGGTGCGGGCGCCGGCGACCCCGCGCCCGCGCGTCTCGGCGCACCCCGGGCCGCGGCGAGGGCCGGGGGGGCGCGCGGCCTCCGTCCGCGCGGGGCCTCCCGCCGCCCGGGCCTCCCTCCGCCCCGGGCCTGTCCGCCGGGGGTGCGTGCGCGGGCCGGGCAGGGGGGGCACTCACTTTCTCGATGGTGCCGGGCAGCAGGCGCTCCAGCAGCCTGCAGAGGACCACCCCATCCTTCAGAGACGCCTGCAGAAAGCCCTCCGGGTCCGAGATGGTTTTCTTGGGCGACTCCAGCACGCCCAAGGTAATGAGCCACGTAACGGTCTGCTCGGCGGAATTCATCGCGGCGGCGCGCCCGGCCTGCCCGCGCCGCGAGCGCGTCTCGGCGCCGTTCACCTCGGAGCGGCCGCGGCCCGGCCGGCTGCGCCCACCGCCCCCTCCTCCCGCTCGCCCATGGAGAGCCCGGCGACGGCGATTGGCTCGGGCGGCGCCGCGGTCCGGCCGGCTCGCGCTGCCTCGCGTGCGTCCTGGCCGACTGTCAAGCGCCTTTTCATTAGATGCACATGAACCTGCGGCGGCCGCCCGGCGCCGCCCCCGCCGCCGCCTCCCGGCCCCCAGCCGCTGCCGCCGATGACATCACCGCGAGCAGAAGAAAGACGCCGCGCCGGAGCGGCCCCGCGCCCCGACCCAGGGCCGCCCGGACCCGAACCGAACCGAACCCGGGCCGCGCCGGCCCCCGCGTTCGGGCCCGCCGCCGTGCGCCCCCGCCGTGCGCCCGCCGCACCCCGCCGGCGGTGCGCGCGCGTCCCCACCTGCGCCGCCGGGTGGACGGCCCCCGCCCCAAGGGCCCGGTGACCTCCAGGAGGCGACAGCCCGCCGGCCGCGAGAGCTCGCCGCGCCTCCCCGCCCGAGGGCCGCGCGCGCCCTTCCCCGGGTGCGCCCGGTGGGGCCCGGGGCAGCCCCCTCGGAGGAGGAGACCCGGCCGGGCTCCTCTCGCTGTCCTGGCCCTTCTGCCGCCTCCTTCGCTCCTCGGGAGACTCGGGACCTTTATTTGTATTCCTGATTCATGAATGTTTAAATGATTAAGTGCTTCCCAGAAAGCTCTTTTTATTTTTGCCAGTTTTATTTCAAGAGGTCGGGGGTGGAGGGAGCTGAAAACCAGACGTTTCCTTCTCTGCGCTACCTTGCAAGCCAATAATTACAGAACACAATGATAATTAAATCTGTAACCAGATGGGTCTCTTTCGGGGAGGAATTGATTTCCCTGCTGCTGCGGCGCTCCTTAGGGAGGTGACCATCGGGAGCGCCGTGTGGCCAGTAGCAAGTGTGCCCCCAGCCGGGAGGCCCGTCTGCCCCACTCGGGTGACCTCCCTGGCCCGGGTGCCGCGGGCCCACCCTCCGGGACCAGAAACCTTGGAGCCACCGCACGTTAAATTGATGGTGGTGTTCCAGACACTGTGGGAGGAAGGTCAAGAAAATAGCAGAACCAGAGCTGGGTCTGCACAGACGACTGGGAAGAAAGGACTGAGAGCAGCTCAAGTCCAGACAGGCCACTTGGCCAGGTCGCATGTGGTTGAGAGATGCTCAAAGGCCCGGCTATGAACCAAGCGGGCCAGGCCTAAGGAGCTCAGCCCTGTGTTCTAAGGAGGACGCTTCTTCAGACAAGGAGCGACAGTGGCACTGTGCATGCTGCGGGAGGGAGCAAGCCTGTCCCTAAAAGAAGGGCCCTGAAGGTGTCCGTGTGTCCGTCCGCACCCTGAGTGCTTTGCCTGTTTGCTTGCTGTGACTGCCCCTGGCAATTTAAAAGCGTCATCTACAGCGACCTCGCACTTCCCCGGTGGCTCAGTGGTAAAAAACCTGCCTGCCAGTGCAGGAGCCGCAGGAGGTGTGGGTTCAATCCCGTGGTCGGGAAGATCCCCTGGAGGAGGAAATGCAACCCACCCCAGTATTCTTGCCTGGAGGCTTCCACCGACCGAGGAGGCTGGCGGGCTACAGTTCATGGCGTCACAGTCAGACACGACTGAAGTGACTAGCGTGCATGCGCACACAAAGAGCTTACTCTGTGCCAGGCACATGTGGAATGTATTAATCCCATTAGTGACAAAAATTAGAAAACATGAAGATTAAAAAAAAAACAGGCTTGACTCCCCTCTTCCTCCTTCTTCCAGAGCACTTCTTTTGCAACTGTGAATTGTATTTATTTCCAGCTTCGAGTTAAGTGGTTAAGTTTTCTTTCCAGATGTGAACACAGAGTGGTTCAGAGAGCAGCGTGAACTCCGGATTTTAAGGGCCGTGTGGTGGTCACCTCCTGAGCTCCCAGCATCTGCTCTGTGTGGCACAGTCACTGCGGCAGCCTTAGGAAGGTTCTGTCCCACGAGTGGTGGGACGGACTCAAGCCTGGGTTCTGCAGCTCCAGGGTCCATGCTTGGCACCCGCTGTCCAGACCACGTCTGTCTACAGTTTCTACGAAACAGGACAGCTCCCAGCTCCATCAAGTTTTGTGCCCAAGGACACTTTGTCAACAAAAGGGCGTTCACCCAAGAGTAGCTGTTCACTGAGGCTCCTGTTTACTGTCATTACTGCTGAAGTGGACGCGTGATTTAGAGTAGAGTCGTTACAATTCCAGATGCGTTAAATGACGTCCGTCGCTTTTAATCTAGAAAGCGAGTTTAAGGTTCAATCTGACTTAATCAAATGGTCCTGCAGAAAGGTGGCTCCAGGGAGTGGCCTTAGGTAGCCACTGAACCGGCAGGCAAGCATTATCAGAAGGGGGATCCAGAGGCCCCCTACTCTAACTGACCTCGGAAGTCCCTGAATGTTTAAATGCTCTATAGCAACCAGAGGCATTGTTACTTTGGATGTACATTCATTTCAAAGAAGATTATTTGGAAGGCATTCCAGAAAGTAACACCGCTCAGACGTAGGTGTTTTTAAGGGTATAATTGCGCTCACTGTCCAAGGTGGGCATCTGGTTAAGCTTAACATTTTTCCAAGCTCCTGTGCAGGAGAACTCTTTGCTCTTCTGGGTTGGTGCCAGTTAAGAATATTGCTGGCTGAGGATTTGACCTTGTCTGTGAATGCCCTTTGATGCACCCCGAAAGATCGTGGAAGGGCTCTCCACACAGGCCCAGGCCCCCCAGTTTCCTCCTTTCTCATGAGGACTTGAGCCTCATTCCCAGCTTGGCTGTCTGTTCATCCGATGGCCACATACAGCCCACTGTTAGAGCTTCACCCACAAATAGCCCCAAACCTGGAGCTACCACAGCTCAGCTGAACTGTGCCAACTCCATGTTAGCTTGGTGCTCGGAGGACGGTGTTACAGAGGTGTTAAAAGCTACCCCAGCCCAAAGCCAGACAGACAGATGGCTGTTTCCCTAGCCACCACTCCCTGTAGAGACGCTTTTACTGAACTGGACGGTCATCTAGAGTGAAGCATGCAGTGGGAAGCAGTTCTGTGAAGCTCACTGTAACTAAAACAGTACTTATTTGGCTTAAATGTGGTCAAATGCTAAAAATCAAAGACGCAAAGCAGGAAACTATAGTTTCTGGATAGATAGAGCTGAGCAGTTACTCAGGGAAGGAAGACATTTACTATTACAGTCATCGTGATACCTAATGTCAACAGGACACTCATCCTGGTTTGGGTCCCCAGAACAGATCCTGCGCCAACTTGGATTCAAGTAGTTCACTTGGGGAGTGACCCCAGGGAGACACGCGAGGAAGGGAAGAAATGACCACACACTGCTTTCCGTAGCAGCTGCACCAGCTCACAGTCCCACCAGCAGTGTAGGGTTCCCTTCCCTCCCCTGTTGTTTGTAGACCTCCTGATGATGGCCGTTCTGGCTGTTGTGAGGGCTAGCTCACTGTCGTTTTGATTTGCCCTCCTGCAAGAGTGGACGGAGGAGCCTGGTGGACTGCAGTCCATGGGGTCGCTAGAGTCAGACACGACTGAGCGACTTCACTTTCACTTTTCACTTTCATGCATTGGAGAAGGCAATGGCAACCCACTCCAGTGTTCCTGCCTGGAGAATCCCAGGGACGGGGGAGCCTGGTGGGCTGCCGTCTATGGGGTCACACAGAGTCAGACACGACTGAAGCGACTTAGCAGCAGCAGCAGCAGCAGGAGTATATTGGACCAAGCAGCCTTTTGAAGGTAGATGTGTGGTTGGTTCCCTCCAGAGCAGAGGACAAATTTTCTCGCTGACCTGCAGATTATAAATAACGTTTCCTCCAGGACAAGGTGTGGGCAGGTTTACTTGTAGTCCCTTTGAAGATCAGGGTTTGCCAGCCTGGGGCTCTCAGCTGTGACACAAGCCCCCCGTGTGCGGCGCCCAGCTGAGCCCACCCATCTTTGCCCTGGACTTGGGGTCGGGGGTCCTGGTGAGAACTTGAGGCTGTGCTGAGTCACGCGGCCCTTCCTCGCTCTGGCCTGGGAGTCTCCTGTCTTCTCCTAGCAGCCACGAAGCTTTGGCTTAACTTCGTTAGCTTTCAAATGGCTAAAATCCCAGATCCATTATACTTCTTTATGGTCCCTTACTCATTGCCCCAAATTAGTGATCAATTACCCTTCTTTTTTTCCCTCTGAATATGGCTTTCACTCTGTCCCATGAGTTTTATTAGATGGTACTTTCTTTTTCATTGCTCCCAAGGGGACTCGCAATTTCCCTTCTGGTTTCCTCTTTGAGCAAATCTTTCTTAGGAATATTTTTCTTAATTATCAAGAAATTGAAAGTTTGTTGGCCACTGACTCTTAGTCAACTGAACCTATAAATCTCTACTTTTCAAAATTTGCTAAGATTTTAAATGTGCCATGAACATAAAAGGATGCACATTCTCTGTTCGAGAGAGAATAAACTTCTATTTTCCAGGTAAGGTTTTTGTGCCTTTTTAAAAAGAACGTTTTATGCCAAAATAATTTTAGACCTACAATAGGTTGCAAAAATAGTACAGAGGGCTCCCAGGTAGGCTTCCCCTGGCTTCCTTCAATCATAATGTGTCGCACAACCAGAGAACAGCTCAAAGCAAGGGCGTCGATGCTGGTTCAAGACTATTCGCTAACCTGTAGGTTCATTTGTACTTTGCGTGTGTGGTTCATCAGCCCCACCTCGTGTGCAGCTGGTGTCGTCACCACCCAGACAGGTGCAGAACTGCCCGTCTGCGGGGTATGGAAAGGGGAGAGGGCAAAGCTCTCCAGTGGTCTTACTGGAAGTGGGGGGCTGAAGCTGACCAGCAGTCACTGCAGCCAGGGTCCCCGCTGATGTTCCTGGGGAGTCACCCTGCCCGGCTCAGATTTTGAGTCTTGCCCCCACCCTTTCTGTGAGATATGCCCAATCCTGAAAGATATAGACGTTAAAATCACATTTTCCCTAAGTCTCAAATCATTGAAACATCTTATGTGAGATGTTCAAAGCACAGGTGAATTGAAACCGTATCTCCTTTTCACAAACTCTGCCTTCAATCGATTCATAATGTTCATCTTTGTCCTATTTCTTTATGCTTATTTTCCATGGATCTGATCACAGTTTTCCATTTCTGTTTCCTTCTTCCTTATACCCACCTGATGACTCTTTCCCTTTCATTTTCAGGCTTTCTTCCTCACTTTAAGTTGGATTGTGCCAAGAGCATAAATGGGTTTATTTTTTATGCCTCATTGACAGGGTCTGGTTTTTTTTTTTTTTTATAAGTCCATTCACGTCTAGTGTACTGACTTCATTTTGTCCCTGTTGCTGTAAATAAATTACTTTTTACCTTACATTGCTGAGGTCTATTTTCCTCTTCTGAGTGTTTGCCGGTGTGTTCAGATGGCTTTGTTCCATGTTTTGCCCGTTTCTTTTTTAATTCGAAAGTTGCATCATAGTGTTTCATTTAGTAAATGGTTACCTTTCCTTGCCTGGCTTATGGTCAGACTCGTGTAGCTCTGCTTTTTAAAGTGAGCCGCCGTGATTCACTGCTCCCCACCGATGCGCTGCTTTCTTCCTGCTCACCAGCCGCCCCGAGAGACGAGGCTTGCAGAAGGCTTGTACCTCCCTCTGCTCATCAGCTTCACCCCCACACTTCCGGAGAGACCACTGCAGGGCTTTGCCTTCTCCTCTTTCTATACCCTCAGCGCCCACAGTCTGCCATCCGTTTGTCTATGATTAGGCTTCCCAGGTGGCCCTAATGATAAAAGACCCTCCCGCCAGTGCAGGAGACTCTAGAGATGCAGGTTCCATCCTGGGTCGGGAAGATCCCCTGGAGGAGGAAATGGCAACCCACTCCAGTATTCTTGCCTGGAGAATCCCATGGATGGAGGAGCCTGGCAGGCAATGGTCCAAAAGACAGTGGGTCGCGAAAGAGTCAGACACAACATTAGAATTTCATTTGTAGTATACCTTGTTTTCCAGGAGTCTTTACCAAGCCCTTGTATTACACACACATGGGTATGTGTGTCTGCATGTCACTGTTCACCACCACTTTGCCCTCTCTTCATGCACCCTGAGGTTTGGGTGTTCGGTGTCGTGTCTCAGACGTTCCCCTCTAGTGGGGCACGTGAATGATAGACTATGTTATTGATCCATGTTTGTATAAGGGTACATGTCCCCTGGCAGAGCGCGGCGTCTTGGCTGGGCGGAGAATCACACAGATGAGCCCTCTGCTCACCCACACCTGGCAGGAAGCTCTCCTATCGTCTTGCAGCTCCTCCCAAGGCTGATCCTCCTACTCTCTGTAGGGAACTTGATCTTTTGGTCTAGAGACTGGTCGGATTTTCCTCTTTATTGTTAAAGACCAGGGTTTTCATCAGGACCTGATCTGAGTGTGTGGGTGCATATGTGTGTGTGCATGTGTGTGCGTGCGTGTGCATATGTGTGTGGGGGTGCATATGTGTGCGTGTGTGCATGTGGCGGTGCATGTGTGTGCCTGTGTGTGCATGTGCGCGCATATGTGTGCATGTGTGGGTGCATATGTGTGCGTGTGTGCATATGTGTGAGTGCGTGTGTGTGCACACATGTGCATATGTTTACCCTCATGGCTCCCTGTGACTTGATGGCCTTTTCAAACTGCTGACTCCCATCTCTCTGCAGTTTAGGGAAATGTGCTTCAATCACTTATACTTAATACCTCTCCTTCTCCTCTTTTTTTTTTAACACCCTGGAACCCCTCTTATCTTCCTGTTAGCTCTTCTTTGTGATTCTCAATGTTGCTTTTTTTCCCTCGTGATTTCTAGCTCTGTATTTTTACTCTGTGCTCTGAGGTATGGCTTCCATTTTATATGCCAGCCCAATATCGTGGGTGTTCTCCCCCCATTCAGCACTTATATTTGTCTTTTATTTTCAGGAAGTCACTTTTGTGTTGTACCTGAAACTCCTTAGGCCTGTTTTTGTCTCATGTTTATAATTTTAGGAAAGAGCGACAGGAAACATAATCCCACAACTGAGGGGATTTGCGGTGGTTAAATGGAGAAGGGCATGGCAGCCCACTCCAGTGTTCTTGCCTGGGGAATCCCTGGACGGAGGAGCCTGGAGGGCTGCAGTCCGTGGAGTCAGAGGCAGACACGGCTGAGCGGCTGAGCGCTTGGTGGTTCAAGTGCTCACTCCGTCACTTTGTGCCCAAGCAGAGAGGTAAGGGGGCTTCGGGAGGTTTCGGGGACTGGGCGGCCCTCTTGTCCCATTCATCACCAGCCTCAGTGTTTCTGCCCTGTGCGGATGCCTCACTTCGAGTCCCGGTTCCCTTCCGTCTAGAACCTCTGGAACCCCCGGGTGGTGCCTGCTCGCGGCAGCCGGTTCTTCATGCTGAGCTCGTGCCCGTCTTCTGGAGGGCGCTCTGCAGGCCTCGCCACCGCTTTGTCCCCTTCCACCTCCCGCGATCCCCTCCTACCCTTCGCTAACTCGCCCTCGGTCCTGCCCGCCCTGCCCTCCCCACCCCACCCCACCCCACCCCACCCCACCCCACCCCACCCGACCCCAGCCTGCAGTGATCCCTCCGCCACCCCGACCCCCTCACCCCGCCGTCCTGTGGGCTGCTTCCTGCCCCGGCGCCTCCCCCAGGCACCGCACTGAGCCTCCATCCCGGGCTGGTGGAAACGAAGCCCGGGTTCTGTTGGGCAGAGTTAACCCCTGGCTGGTATCGGATCCTCACCGGGGCTGAACGCCTCCCACACTTTCCTTACCTCCGTGAGGAGCGCAAAACTGAGGTTCTCTGGCTCTTCACAAGGCTCTTTGAGGCCTGGGGGTTAAGAAGCCCTTTGAGCGCTGATGGAGACGGAGAAAAGCCTCCTGGGAGGCAGCGTGTCTCCACGGGCCTCAGGTCACGGCCGTGCAGGACAGAGAGCAGATGCGAGCGGAACACACGCCTTCTGTGGCTGAGCGGACCTGCTTCAGAGCAACGGGCGCTAGGATGAAAATGTCCCCATCGTCTGTGTTTGTGGGATCCGTAATGAGGCTGCAGTAGACACGCATTTTAGGAAGCAGAGTGTTTCACACGTGTGTCCCCTCCACACGTGGTTTACTCTGGGGACAGTGCTGAGTGTCATTCTCAATGCCTCTGCCTGGAAGTTACTTAAAACGTGTGTACAAACCCCCAGAGTCGGGAGTGAACGACTGTGTGCCAGGGTTCTGTGGGGCTGTCGTTGCTGTTGGCCTTTAGTTGCCCAGTCGCGTCCGACTCTTTGCCACCCCATGGACTGCAGCACACCAGGCTTCCCTGTCCTTCTCTGTCTCCCAGAGTTTGCTCAGATTCATGTCCATTGAGTCGGTGATGCCATCCGACCATCTCATCCTCTGCTGCCCCCTTCTCCTCCTGCCCTCACTCTTTCCCAGCATCAGGGTCTTTTCTAATCAGTCAGCTCTTCACATCAGGTGGACTTCAGCTTCAGCATCAGTCCTTCCAATGAATATTCAGGGTTGATTTCCTTTAGGATTGACTGGTTTGATCTTGCAGTCCAAGGGACTCTCACGAGTCTTCTCCCACACCACAGTTCAAAAGCATCAATTCTTTGGCGCTCAACCTTCTTTATGGTCCAACCCTCACATCCATACATGACTACTGGAAAAACCAGAGCTTTGACTATGTGGACTTTGTTGGCAAAGTGATGTCTCTGCTTTTTAATACACTATCTAGGTTTGTAATAGCTTTTCTTCCAAGGAGCAAGTGTCTTTTAATTTCACAGATCTGTCATAAAGCCTGACATAAACATTGGCCCTAAGCATAGGCAATAATTTGATTTTTATTTTAAAATACCCATTGATATTTTATCTGTATTTCCTGCAAAACATAAAAATATCTGTTAGGGTACTTTTTGAAAAAGAACAGCAGCAGACGCTGACAAATAAATATTTGTTGACATAAGTTCAGCTCAGTCATGTCCAACTCTTTGCACCCCCGTGGACTGCAGCATGCCAAACTTCCCTGTCCATCGCCAACTCCCAGAGCTTCCTCAAACTCAATAAGTAGCCACTGTCATATTTTTTACAGGAACAACAAAATGCATCTCACATGAAATGCTTTTACCTTATAAATGGCTTCATCCATTTAGATGTAGAATCTGTTTCCCAAAAGGAGCATTTTTAATTGCCCCCATTTTCTGTCCTTTTGACTTACTCCAGAAAAAAAAGTATATTGAACGGATCATGGGTTTGATTAATTGGAACCCAATTTTTAGAAGCCACAAATTATTGAAAATTGGAAATAGAGAAGTCCCTTGGGAAACAAGGCCTTCGTGCTTGTCCAGAGACTAAATTCCATTTTGATGCTGCCTGGACCACGAGCAGATGAGCCTGGCATGAGACGTCTCAGTCCCCAGAGAACCCTTTCTGGTGGAGGAGGTCCTCTGAGCTCAAGGACCCTGAGCAGAGAGGAAGGGGTGAAGCACCCTGTGGGCTCATAGAAGAGCTGAGAAAGCGTGGATGGAACTGTCGGGTAGAGGAGGGATCAGTCACAGAACCAGGAAGGATGGCAGGGCAGAGGGGCCGGCCAAGGACACAGGCTGGGAAGGGAAGCTGCAGTCACACATGGATGTGGGGACCGAGTGGCCCCCCTGGACGGTGGAGCTGGCCTCAGAGTAAAGGCCAACACGTCCAGTGAGGGGGAGTCACACACGTGCCTTCTCATAGCAGCAGCATCTACCGACGTGAGGTCAGGAAGAGGTGCACGTTGTTGGGAAAGAGCTCGGCAAGTGAGCTGGCTGTGAGATCATTGAGGCGGGTCATGTGACGAGTGGGAGGAAGTGGGTGAGAAGTAAGGCCAGAGCGTGGCCACTGTGACTGCTGCCCGGCGGGAACCAGAGGAGTCCTCGACCCAAGAGACCCTGCATGGGTGCACGCCATCATCCCTGAGGTCCCGAGATGGCCGGGGGTTGCAGACCCTGGCCCGAGGGCTGAGCTCCTGGCTGCCCGAAGTCCAGCATCCTGCCCTCGGAGGTCGGGCCCACGTCCACTTCCCTCAGCCTCTCCCCCGCTCCCCTCAGCATCCCTGATCCCCCATTCTCCAGTACCTCCCACTCACCAGCCCGCTCCCTAGACCCATTCTGGGTTTGGACAACCGTGTGGCCTCCGCCCTCCTGGCGGGACCCTGGCTGACACAGGATCCCAAGCAGCGGGGCGTCCAGTCCAGTTGGAAGTAGGTCAGGGGAGATGCGAGAGGCTGAGGATGACTCCAGGTGAAACCAGGAGTCAGGGGTGTGTGGGGCGGGATAAACAGCCCGCCAGAGCGGTCACCGAGCCAAAGGAAGGGATGGGGCAGTAGCTGGGCTCCACGGAGACATGCTTGCAGGGACCCCACAGTCTGTAAAGTGAGGTGCCAGGGTGCTGGAACCGAGTGTCCTGCCAGCCCCCCCTCACCCATCACCATGTCTGGGCTCAAAAGGGAAGCCCAGGAATCGGGGCAGAGCACAGTAAGAGCTCCTCTGGAAAGGGGGCCCATGCTGTCTCCACCCTCCCTGGAGAGGGAAGGGTCGCCTCACTCCCATGGGAGAGGGGGCTGGGGGCCACTCACAGCTTTGCCAGCTCCCCAGCTTGGGGGGACAGCGACCGGCCCAGCTGATGACCCTGAGTGGTGGGACAGGCCGGCGGGAACCCTGCGTCTCTGAAAGGGCACCCTTGCGGCAGACTTGGGGGAAGTGAGGTGACGGCAAAGGCCCAGTCTCGGGGTGCGGGGGCAGGCTCAGGAGCGTGCCCGGGGCCTGTAGGCAGGAGCCCCCCAAGGGCCATGAAGGGCCCACCCAGGAAACCCATCTGCAGGAGACTCCAAGCCCACTGCAAGTGGGGAGGGGACGGAGAGGAGCCTCAGGCAGGAGTTTGCTGGAAGCCTGGCACCAGCACCCACTCCACGTCTGGCTAAAGGTTGGGACCATGCTGGGGAGAAGCGCAGCTTATATCAGAATGAGACGTGGAAGCCTTCACATTGCAGTAGCCAGGTAATTTTTCATACCAAAAAAAATGTGATTCTTTGTTAACACCTGCCAAGGACCAGAAAAGTGGTGCCCTCTGCATCGGAGCTCCTGCAGTGCGTTCCTGGGCTGCCCGCGGGGACAGGGCCAGACAGGAAGAGCAAGGACGTGCCCCTTCTCATCTTACTGAAGCCCTCTTATTAATACACTGCAGACACTTTCCGGTGAAAAAGAACATTCTGACAGCACAGCGTGAAGCTGGGGCCTGGGCCAGGAGCGGGAAGCTGTCCTGGGCTGGGGACCACAGCGGGGGGGCGTGGCCAGGGGCGCTGGGGACCAGGGGGCGTGGCCAGGGATGGCAGACCAGGGGGCGCTGGGACCACAGAGGAGGGCGTGGCCTGGGACGGGCGTGGCCCGGGACGCGGGAGCAGGCGTTGGGCGTCCTCCTGAGACAGTACTCCTGCGGGCGAGAAGACCTGAGCGCTGGTCCGCGCGCTCACAAGTCACGTTCTAACCTAGGGAACAAGCTGGCGTTCTGAGTGTGCAGAGCCACCCTTCCTGCCCACGGCCAAGGTCTGCTTCTTGGTCCTGAACGTTCGGGCCCAGGCTTCAGTGTCTCCACAGGTAAGGGGCCGCCTGAAGCAAGACAGCTCTGCCCTACCCAGGGCTGAGAACGTGCCCCGTCCTCCTGTCTCTCCCGGGAAGAGTTCAGCCCTGGCCGCGGGTGTGGGCTTGAGACCTTGGTGGTGAGGGGCGCGCACTCAGGTATGGGCTTTCTCCACTGTCTGTCACTAATCGGGGTCGGCACGCCTGTCCCAGGCAGCTCAGAACCTGTGCGGCCACTCTCTCCACCTCCCACCTCCAGGGGGTTGACGGCCGAGGGCGGGGTGGCTGGTGGGGAGGAGGGTCTCAGGGAAAGAGGCCAGGGGGCAGGTTTCAACACAGAGCTAGGTGCAGGAAAAGCTTAGCAGTCTTAGCA
The DNA here is from genome assembly GCF_023091745.1 of Budorcas taxicolor. Lineage (NCBI taxonomy): Eukaryota > Metazoa > Chordata > Mammalia > Artiodactyla > Bovidae > Budorcas > Budorcas taxicolor. The sequence goes on along the minus strand of NC_068921.1, from coordinate 85,624,369 downwards.
GCATCTCACCTTATTCCTCACGAGTCAGTGACCGCAGCTTCTGAACAAGCTGATACGGTGGGTAAGAGTACTGGACTGAACTAGGGGTGTGATGTGGGAAATCTCAGGTTATGTGGACAGTTTTCATCATGAGCATATACCAAAGCTAAGATGTCTACCTGTTTTTCCATAAAGAACGTTTTAGTGATCCAGATGTTGGAGAAGGAAATGGCAACCCACTCCAGCATCCTTGCCTGGAGAATCCCATGGACAGAGGAACCTGGCGGGCTACAGTCCACGGGATCACAGAGTCGGACACGACTGAACGACTAACACACACAGGTGTCTAAAACCCAGACTGAGAGATAAGACTTGAAATTCATTCTCACAGACACCTTACAATTATTCTCCATGTGCCTGTCTATCTTACAACTTAATAATTTTAATGTTCTGTCCTCAAGCTAATGTTTACTGTTATAAAATAATAGATGCGTCTGACACAGGTCCACTTACAGCCATCCAGGGCTGGGAGCCCCCCCAGTCAGCTGCTCGAGCAGAGACGGAGGGCTCGTGTGAGGACAACAGCTGATGGATGACGTGTTTGCCATCAGCCCTGTCAGACCTCAAAATCCAGCCACCAAACCAGGTATAAGCTGGGGTTTAGAGCAGTGGTTTTCATGTATTTTCACTCATGAAAAAACTATTGTAGCCTTGCAGATTGTTAAGTTGATTTCTAAAAGTTTTATTTCCAAGTTAAAATAGTTAAGAATGTAATGTTCAGTGAATTATAAACATTGGCTTAACAATAAAATCAGGTCCCTCCTTGGTATTCAATGGCGTCTCTAACCATAAAAATTTCACAACCACCATTATTCATTTTAAAATGCATTAAGGTCTTCTTCAAAGGTCTAAATTTACATTTTACTTCTTTCCCTTAAAATTGTATTTTTAATATACTTTCTCCACAGAAAGCGGAGTATATATTGACGCAACGTCTGACAAATGTAATATGGCCAAGTCTTTCACAATTCCAAAAGGACTTATTCTTTAAATCAGTAATTCCACTTCTAGGAATTTAAGTTTAACTTTCAAATGTGAGATAACATATGTAAGAGTTTAGTTATTACAGCATCGTTTATAATAACAAAAGATTAGAAGCATTTAATCCTACAGAGTCCTAAAAACAAACAAACAAAAAGGAAGTGGGTCCAAATACCTGGATAAAATATCCAAAAACAAGAGAAATAGGAAGATTGCACACCAAAGTGTAACATTCGCTGGTATTGCACTTTGTCTGATGTAACTTTGTAACTTAAATTTAATGTGTTATCCTTTTATATTAGAGAGACTTTTCCTAATCACTGGAGCATACTTCTCTGCATACAAAATACATATACAAATAGAAATACATATTTTTAATGTGATCAAAAAGCCATTGGTGTCAAAAACATTTATTCTAGGTTGTATCACTGTAATTTTTTTTCCTTTCACAACTGATAAAAACGGTGCAGCATACCAGTTTTTATAACTGAGTATTACGTATAAATGGAGAAGGCAATGGCACCCCATTCCAGTACTCTTGCCTGAAGAATTCCATGGATAGAGGAGCCTGGTGGGCTGCAGTCCATGGGGTCGCTAAGAGTTGGACACGACTGAGTGACTTCACTTTCACTTCTCACTTTCCTGCATTGGAGAAGGAAATGGCAACCCACTCCAGTGTTCCTGCCTGGAGAATCCCAGGGACAGAGGAGCCTGGTGGGCTGCCGTCTATGGGGTCGCACAGAGTCGGACACGACTGAAGCGACTCAGCAGCAGCAGCAGCATCATGTATAAAAGTCACTCTGGAAATGATGGAGATGGAGGGAGCTATCTCACTCTTGCATCCACCCACACATCTGCGTGTGAGTATGCCCCATCGCCAGCCTGAGACGCAGGTCAGCATGTGTGTCCATGTTTCTCCCTGACTCTGGAAACGCGACCTTGGGTTCACTTCCCAGCTGTGCCCCCCGGAAGCGGCACCCAGGTGTCAGCTGTGTCCCCAGGTACCTTTGCTGGTGACAGAAATGACCAGCCTGCATCTGGATGGGGAGGCCTCTAAGTGTCGGGGCCCCGGGGTGTGGCCGCCTCCAGCTGGGCACGTTAGTGTCCTGTGTGTGAGACCTGAGATTCTGCAAGCTACCTCGGCCTCTCTCAGCCTCACAGGGCCCCAGAGGCCCGACTGTGCCACCCCCAGCCTCAGCAGCTCTGCCCCGGCCCCTCACTCACAGGAAGGGGCCCCGCCGGCTATCCCCGCCGGCTGAGCTGTACACGCTCCCCTCTGCCCCCTGTCCTCAACTTCCCTGCCGGCCCAGTCGTGCCCTGGAGCCCCCACCCTCTTGTTACTGCAGCGTCTGTCTCTCTCAGCCCCCGGTTCCTTCTGCTCCCTCCTGTAGCCCCTGTGTGGCCCTGAGGACTTGGTTCTGTCCCTCCCTCCACACCTCCCACCGCGGGAGCGTTGCTGACCGTGGCTGCCGTGCGGTGTGCAGGCAGGCGGCCTCTCCTCACCAAGCAGGCGAATAGGAGTGGGTGAGAACGCCCCGGAACCCCCCCACCCCTCGCCAAGGCTGCTCCCAGCCGGCAGTCGGATGCAGGATCTGTGTGGCTCCTCGTCCCGCCTTGGGCTGCGCCCTGGGGGCTGGGGAAGGGTCCCGAGCCGCTTTACAGACCCTGCGAAGACTCCCCCGGGGGACGGAGCCGCGCTCTGCTCTTGGCGCCGGGTGTCCGCGTGCGCCCACCCCCGTCCTGCTTGGAGAGGCCCCTGGTGCTCTCCTGAGCCTGAACATCCGTGGGCCCCAGACGACCGCCTGGTGGGCACTGCAAGCACCAGGTTTATCCGAGCAGGTGCTGAGAGACCTTGTCCGCAGAAGGAAACAGCAACGAGTTCTGCGCAGCGCTAACGTGCACTGCACGGGTGACTGGAAGGCTGAAACAGCAGAGCCTGTGCAAGAAGAGGCCATCTGAACGGCCTGATATCAAATAAACCGAACTTAGAAGTAAAAACCTTCAACCAAACAAAAGAAAGGCCCTGGCAACACAGAATTCTTAATGCAGGAATGTGAAATGGTACAGCCACCTTGGAAAAAAGTGTGGTGCTACCTCAAAAATTTAACAGAATTGCTGTAGCAGTTCCACCTCTTGGTATCCATGCTTAGCCGTTCAGTGGTGTCCGGCTCTTTTGCAACCCTATGGACCATAGCCCGCCAGGCTCCTCCGTCCATGGGATTTTCCAGGCCAGAGTTCTGGAGTGGGCTGCCATTTCCTCTTCTGGGGAATCTCCCTGACCCAGGATCAAACCTTCATCTCTTGAGTCTCCTGCACTGGTAGGTGAGTCTTTCATCACTAGTGCCACCTGGGAAGGCTTCTTAGTATATAGACCCAAAAGAATTTAAAACAAGAACTCAGACAGATACTTGTCCACCCTCATTCACAGCAGCACTATTCTCAACAGCTGAGAGATGGAAACAAGTCAAGTGTCCATCAACAGCTGGATGAATAAGCAAAATCTGTACAAGGGGATATTATCCAGCCTTGAAGAGAAAGAAGATTCTGAAACAGGCCCTGACATGGATGAGCCTGGAGACATGGTGCTGAGTGAAACAGGCCAGACAGGAGAGGACAGATACCGTCTAACCCACTAAGACGAGGTCTCCAGAGGAGGGCGGCAGAGGATGAGATGGTTGGATGGCATTACTGATGCCACTTGGGCAAACTCAGGGAGATAGTGAGGGACAGGGAGGCCTGGTGTGCTGCAGTCCATGGGGTCGCAATGAGTCAGACATGACTTAGCAACGGAACAACAGCAGCAAGAGGCGTCCCATTAGCAGAGAAGTGAGTAGATCGTGGCTGCCTGCGGGGGAGGGGCTGGGAGCGGCTGCTCAACGGGGGCAGATTTTCAGGTTGGGAAGATGAAGCAGTTCTGGACCTGATGGTGGTGACGGTTACCCAGCAATGTGGATGTATTTAGTGCCATTGAACTGTACACCTAAAATGGTTAAAATGGCAAGTTTCACACTTTGTATATTTTGCTGTGTGCTGTGGTCCATGGAGTCACAAAAAGTTGGACATGCCTTAGTGACTAAACCACAACAATATTTTACTGTAATTTTTTTAAAAAATTCATTACAACTAACTTTCTAAACACAGGGAAAAAACCTTATTTTGGTTCCAAACTTTCTAAACACAGGGAAAAAACCTTATTTTGGTTCCAAAAAGCATGTTTTGTGTCTGATCAGCTCATTTAGGTAGAACCTGGCACAACCTGGTCCTGTGGTGGCGGTGTAGTCCCTAAGTCGTGGCCAGCTCTTGCGACCCCACAGACTGTAGTCTACCAGGCTCCCCTGTCCTCGGGATTCTCCAGGCAAGAACAATGGAGTGGGTTGCCATTCCCTTCTCCAGAGGATCTTCCCCACCCAGGGGTCAAACCTGGGTCTCCTGCATTGCAGGCAGATTCTTTACCGACTGAGCTACGAGGGCAGCCCGACCTGGTCCCGAGAGACTGGTTTCTGGGGGACCAGCAGTGCCGCCCCCGCGGAGAGAGGACCCCTCCGGACTTCTGAGCCGGGAGTTTTGCAAACACACGACGGGCGTGGAGGCGCATCAGAGGAGCCGCTTATCCTGGAAAATCCACCCCAGCCTCGGATGAGTTGGCTGTGCCACTGGGCCCCTTCGTCAGGGTCCACTCCCCCGCCGGAAGGGCCGGGCAGGACAGCGGCAGGTGGGAGGGTGGGGCGGCCGTGACCGGAGGCAGCCGTGACCCGGAGGCAGTGGGCCAACTGGAAAGACTGGGCAGATGTGTTGACCTCTGCCCAGAGAACTACAGAACTCTGCAAGATGGAACGCGGAAGAAACGTTGCCTGTTGAAGGCAATCGTTTGCGCTAAGAAGCGTGAATGTCATGATTCTGGAAGCTTGTCTAACTTGTCCACACTCGTGGAGTGACCTGGCCCAGGCAGGACACCCAGCATCCACACTTGTGTTTTCCTCTGTGTGTTCACAGTGTAAAAGTCCAAAGAAAAGAAAAAAGCAGCCCCACTCGCTTACACACTGGACACTCACACCACCTGCAGCCCTCCTGACTCCAACTGCAAACGGCACTGAGAAGATGTTGGCATCGTAACACGAAGGTCACCTCTGGACCCGTGACAAGTGACGGGAATGAGGCTGAGCTTGTGACGCCCCCTTGTGCGAGGAAGGGCCAGTTCTCCCACCGGTGTTAGCTGCTCCCGGCCCACCCCAGTGCCGATGGCTTTAGGGCCTGGGGGTTAGCGTGGCAGCAACTTAAATGTAACGTGGGCTTAAAATGAGTACGGATAAAGGGCGGTATCCACAGCACTCCCCGTCTCCCTAACTTGAGCAAGGCCCTGAGCGCTCCAGCAGAATGTTCTATGTGCGAGCTTGTGACCGTTATTGTTGCTATTCAGTCACTAAGTCATGTCTGACTCTTTGAGACCCCATAGACTGTAGCCCACCAGGCTCCTCTGTCCGTGGGATTCTCCAGGCAGAATACTGGAGTGGGTAGCCGTTCCTTCTCCAGGGGGTCTTCCCAGCCCAGGGGTGGAAGCTGTGTCTGGCGCACGGGCAGGTGGATTCTTTACCACTGAGCCACCCGGGAAGCCCTGTGCTCATAATTACACAGCTCCTAATCATCATTATTTTTTTCCTCATATCCAGCTAAAGTTATATTGTTTGGAAAACAGTGGAAAAACTGTATATCGAGTAACAAAAAATGTCATATGGTGAAAAATCAATGATTTGATATGGTATCAAATGTTGGCAAGGATGTGGTAAATTGCAGCTGGTGGGAGTGTAAATTCATACCACCTCTCAGGAGACCTGTTCAGCAATTCTACTCCTAAATATACAGTTCTCAGAAGTACCTACAAGTGTGCACCAAAACACAAGTATGGAATGTTCACAACCACGTCACTCCTAACAGCCAGTGCTGGGAGCGGCCATGTTGCCGGCTTGCAGTAGGAGGGATAAATGAACGCGGTATATTCAGGCTGTAGCCGTTCTCCTGCGATGACCTGTGACCCCACAACACGCTGCACGCCTGCTACATCTGTACTATATGTGCACTGCAGGTGCAGCACGTGTAACTGCATTTGTGCGGCACGCATATCACATGTATTCCACGTGTGTGGCACATGCATGCCACGTGTGTGGCACATGCATGCCACGTGTGTTGCCTTGTATGTGCTATGTGTGTGCTTCATATATTCCACATGTGTGTTTGCACGCGTGACGTATGTGGCACATGCATGGTACGCGTGTGTCACATACATGCCACGTGCATGTTGCCATGTATGTGCTACATTGTGGTGCGTGCTTCGTATATACCACGTGTGAGTTGCACATGTGCCATACACGGTACACGTGTGTCACATGCATGCCACACGTGTGTCACATGCATGCCACATGTGTGTCGCCCTGTGTGTGGTGCGTGCTTCGTATATACCACATGTGTGGTGCGTGCATACTACCAGGCACCGCTGCTTCACTCAAAATATGGACAATCTCGTGGACATAATATGGAGGATTCGGACACACGATGTGGTAGTTTTCCCCGTGTTTAAGAACAGCAAGACCCCTGCAACCAAGCCAGCTAGGAAAGCGCTTGCTCTTCAGCAGCGATGACTGGGTAGAAGGGAGTCGCCAGGCAACACCCTGGATCTTGTCCCGGAGTCCCCACAGATGCAGCGGCTGTGTGAACAGTTCTTCTATGGTACATTTAGGATTTCTGAGCCTTTCTGTACGTAAGCTGTTTCCATTTAGATGTTGACTTTCAAATGCATCCATATCCTTTAAAGTGTATTTGTAGACATTAAGGAGAATTAGCTTTGAGACTAAAGACTACATAAGTGAAGTTAATGAGAATGATAAAAGTCCTATGAGATTCAAGAAGTTAAATATTAATGTTTTCATAAATGCGTTGGAATTTGACACATTGGTATGCTTTTTGATTGAGATCCCTGCGCAGAAAAGGAATAACGCTGTGGATTACCACCCCCTATTGGCCATCAGTGGTAAGTGCAGGTAGAATCGATACAGCTCATGGTCAATGGCTGTGAGCTCTGAGACCACCTTTGCTCATAGGAGCTACAAAACAGCATGAAAGTTCAGTAGGAAAGGGGGGCGAGGTTGGGGCTGTGAAGATGCCCTCTGATGAGGGGACAGAGCGGTAACATCTGCATCTGTGGTTCAGAACATCTGGGTCTCTCATTTAACCGTCTGCGCGCTCGTGGCCCAAACCCCTCGGTTCCCGCGCTGGACACGGCTCGCGCTCACCGGGGCGGGGAGGCCTCGCCCTTCTCGACTCCGCAGTCCGCCGCTGCACCGGCTGCTCCGTGCGCCGACTCCACGGTCTCACAAACGTGGAGCCACACAGATTCGCCTTTTTGTGACTGGCTTGTTTTATGTTTGCTTTTAACGAGAAAGGCTGGCGGGAATCTTTAACAAACTCTGCCTGTTCCCGTGTCGTCTGTCTCACGACCCCCGTCTGCCTCTTGGTGATGCTCCTGTCTTCCTCTCGGCTTTAACCCGTGGCTCGCTAGTCCCTCCCGCCCGCTGTTGCAGCGCAGCTCGCTCCCCCTTTCCTGGTTTTCCGCCTTCCTCCCACAGTCCATGACCCCACTGGAAGGGGCCTCTGGGGAGCCATGGGTAGTGATGACTCTCGGAGAACCTGGACGGTCGTGTGTGGGCTGCCCGCTGGTCAGCGCCAGGTCTCTCTGGGGTTCACTCACCGGTGCCCCCCTGAGCCCCAGGGAGTAGTTACCGCTAGTGTTTCCACACACAGGACGAAGTAGGTGGAGATGCCTTAAGCAACGTGAAGTGTCCCCACCGGGCCCCCTGCGTCTTTCATCCTCCAAGGAGACAAGACGACTGCCCAGGCCCCGGGGACCCTCCCGGGCTTCTAAGGAGGAAGGAGTTCCCGAGCCAACAGTCGGCAGGGGAGGAGGGGCAGCTTCCAGGCGGCGGGGGAGGAATGGGCCCTGAGTCCTGAGAGGGCAGGGCTGTGCTGAGCCAGGAGGCCTGGGGTCACTACACGACCAGAGGGAGGGGAAAGGGGCCCCAGGGATGCCTGTGATGGACTGAGCTGCACCCCGAAAAGGCTTTCCAGGGGCTCAGTGGTAAGGAATCCGCCTGCCAATGCAGGAGACACAGGAGATGCAGGTTCGATCCTTGGGTCGGGAAGATCCCCTGGAGGAGGGCATGGCAGCCCACTGCAGCATTCTTCCCTGGAGAATCCCGTGGACAGAGGAGCCTGGCTGGCTACAGGCTTTGGGATCACAGAGTCAGACACGGATGAGTGACTAAGCAGCAGGGGTGTCCCTAAAAGAACGGGCTCACGTCCCAGCCCCCAAACCTCCGCAGGTGGCATGAGTGAAGATGAGCTCGTGTCCGAGCAGGGCGGGCCCTTCGCCAGTGTGACTGGTCTGGAGGGTGAGCTTTCCCCACCTGGTAGGTGCCTTGAGGCCTGAACTGTGTTCCCAACAGAGAGAGAAACATGTTTTAAACAAAGGACAGAAGATGCCCACAAAGAGCTCCAGATTCATCTTGCCAAGCTGCGCATTGTCTCAGCTCATATTTCTATTTCACAGCCAATTATGGCCATAAATTGGCGTTTTCCTGTGTACAAGAAGAATGATTTCCCATTCTGTACAGTCAACACTTGGATGAGAAAAAGCAGTGGCGTGCTGGCTGGGCCGTTCTCTCCTAACTGTTGACAGTCTAAGGGCCCTTTCCTGAGCACCCACTATGTGTCAGGTCGGTGCTGGAGCTGGGCGCGCTGGCGACCAGATAGCTGCAGGCTGTGCCCTGGACGCCCAGTCTCCCTGACACTGTGGCTCGAGCCCCCCTCTGCAGGCCTCAGCGTCTTGTTCATTGTGTAAACTGGGTGCTTTAAAATCGATGGCATCACGTCACACTTCATGTGCTTTTGGGCGAGTGCTCCTCTGGTTTCAATTTACTGGTTACAAGAGCTGGACTCAGGCTCCCTCATTTTGATGCAGAATCCAGAGCATCTTGGAGACTTTTCTCCCTCAAGATGAGTTTCATGTTTGACTTCTATTGAAGTTGTGTACATATTTATAGGAGATTAGGAAAGCGTGTCTATAATAAAGAGATAAAATGTGATGGTTTCCATTTTATGGGACAAGAAATATTTTAAACAAAAAACAAAAACAGCTAACCTATCATCTTTCAGTTTAAAGTTTCTCTTTGCTCTTTGCAAGGCGTTCAGATGAAACAGGAGAACTCAGTCGCAGCCCCGTGCCACCGCAGAGGAGTTCACAGTGACATGAGTCACTGTCATGGAGGCTGTGTCCTAAAATTGCGGCGACATCGCCGCCTCCGGACAGAGGAACCCAGCGCCGGGCACAGACAGAACCTCTCCCCCCGCCGGCGGCTGAGAAAGATCAGCAGAGGCGCCGGGCGGCCCAGCTGCTCAGGGGTGGTTTGGGGACGCGGAGAAGCGTCTGAAAACGTGAATGAGAGGGTCAGGTGTGGAGGCGTGGGCAGCAGCTGGGGCAACTGCGGCTCTCGGAAGGAAGCCCGCCTGGCCGCGGACCCGCCCGGCCCCCGCGGACGCCTCGCTGAGCCCGGCGCCGGGTCAGGCCAGCCGGGCGGGACCACAGCCGGGCCGGGCCGGGCGCGCAGAACAGAACCTCCAGCCGCAGGCACAGTCCGGGGCGGCGCGTCCTGTGCTCTCAGCTGCTTCAGACACAGCCTCGTTCTGTTGATTCATTTCTGCTCCGTGATTGAAATTAAAAAAAAAAAAATAAGCTTTTATTTTGAATTGGTTACCACTTAACAATGTTGTGACAGTCTCCGGTGAACAGCGAAGGGCCCCACGATTTTTCGAGCCCTGGGACACACAGCCTTGTGGCAGGCGCACCGGCCAGCCGCTTGCCAGTGGCCGAGCGTGTGTCTTCGACATGTGCGTGCGTGTTACTCGCTCAGTCGTGTCCAACTCTGTGACCCCACCGACTGTAGCCCACCAGGCTCCTCTATCCGTGGGATTCTCCAGGCAGGACTCCTGCAGGGTGTCTGCCGGGTTCTTTCCCTTCTCTGTACTCAGGATTTCGTGGGGGTGACCGATACTCTGAGAGGCGGTCGAGAGCCCGCAGCTCAGCAGGCCGAGCCCCTGGCCTGGCTGCCGTGGTGGTTGGAAGTGACGGTCTTCTCATTCTGTTATTTCTGCTTCTCTGAGAGTTTCCAGCCTCCCCAGAGATGTGTTCATTCATTTGTATACAGCATTCAAACCAATCTTTTTAAATGTTAAAATGTATTGAACAAGTTTGAAAATGGAATGAATTATTAATCGGTTATTTTTAAATGTCAGGTTGTTTGACTAGAATCTACCAGTTTCCCTATAAAATTTCATCTGAGAGAGCCTGGTCTAAATGCTGTTGACTTCGTATGTTTCTGTCCCCTCACCATCTAATCTGTCGCCCACGCTTTAAGATATTTAGTTCAAGATACTGGCTATCCCGGCTTCCCAGGTGGGCTCAGTGGTAAGGAATCCATTGCCCACGCAGGAGACGCAAGAGATGAAGCTTTGATCCCAGGGTGGGGAAGGTCCCCGGGTGGGGAAGATCCCCGGGTGGGGAAGATGCCCGGGCGGGGGGGGGGGGGGGGAAGGTCCCCAGGTGGGGAAGATGCCCCGGGTGGGGAAGATGCCCGGGTGGGGAAGGTCCCCGGGTGGGGAAGATGCCTGGAGGAGGAAATGGCAGCCCCCTCCGGGGCTCTTGCCTGGAGAAGCCCATGGACAGAGGAGCCTGGCGGGCTGCAGTCCATGGGCCCACAGAGTCGGACACGACTGAGCACATCTCAGCACCGGCGATAAAGACATAAAAATATGAACCAGATCATGTCACACAGAGTCGCCTGTGAAAGCTTTAAGCCAGAATTAAGGAGGTCGGAAGGTCTTAACGTAAGCCTTTTGGGAAATAGGATATTTAAAGCTGTGGAATTTACTGAGTGTGGTTTCTTTTTCCACTGGATGACATGGTTAGTCTCTAAAAATAGAAAACCCATTAGACCAGCATCTAACAAGCAGCAAGAGTGTGCAGTCTTTCTGTGAGATAGTGTATCGCACACACGCTGTCATGAAAGCGTTCACGAATCACCCAGAAGATTTGGTTTCTATTCAGCCCCCATTACCCCTGTTTGACTTAGAGTTAACATTCCCTATAACGGGTCACTTTTGACCAGAAGTTCAGCCTCTTCTGTACATTTAATTTCCTTAGGAAGCTTTCTTTAACATTTGTGGGCAAAGGCAAGATGCATAAATCCAAATGGATTTGGCTGGGATGGCATTTCAGCCAAAAATTACTTCAGGGTACAAAATGAAGCAAATTTTTGCCAGAAGATGGAGTCACTTCACCAGCCAATGTGATCTTAACACACGTGCGTCCCAGCCGAGGCCAGCAATCTAGACTCCAGGTAGCTGGTTGTTCTGTATACTCTTGTCCTTCTGGGAAGAGCTCAAGGTTCAAATGCGAATGTCAGTCATCAGCTGTGATCACACCTGCCAAGGAGCTGCGGTTTTCCCTGCAAGGTGTCTCCAAGGAATTCTGAAAGCAAACAGGCGTGGAGACCCGTCAGGCCCACGGCTGCCCTGTCCAAGCTATAGCACTTCCCCGTCAATGAGAGAAAACGAGCCCGACTGACTCAGGCGGCAGAGAGCCCTGGACAGTCAGCAGGGGTGGAGCCAGAGGGCTGGCTGCCTTGCTGGGCGCTCAAGGCAGAGCCACAGGTGGGCACCTGCCCACGGAGCTTCACCTGCGCAGTAGGACGGTGAGGTCTACAGCAGCGCCCCCCGCCCCCGACCGGTGAGCTTCCAGAGTGCTCAGAGGCTGCGTCGGCAAGATGTACCGAAGCTGGCCCCTTCCAGGGCTCCGTGCCCAGTTGCCTCAGTCGTGTCTGACTCTTTGCCACCCCATGGACTGTAGCCCGCCAGGCTCCTCTGTCCATGGGTTTCCCAGACAAGACTACTGGAGTGGGTTGCCATGCCCTTCTCCAGGGGATCTTCCCGACCCAGGGGTCCAACCTGCATCTCCTGCATTGGCGGGCGGGTTCTCCGCTACTGAGCCACCAGGGAGGCCCGAAAGGGGATTCGGGGTAGACAGACCGCAGGATGGCTTCCCAACAAACAGGCGAGGCCGCACCAGGCGGGCTAGGTCTCTGCTGCGGTGAGTAGAGGCTAGCGACGCCACTACACCCCACGGCCCAGGGCAGCCCCACAACGGAGAACGTCCTGGCAGAAAACAGTCAAGAGACTCTGTCTTCAAAAGTTCCGAGGCTGAGAGATAATTTATACCAGAACTTGAAGCAAACAGCTCATTTGCAACACTTAAGCAAAGAAAATCCTCCTCGTTCAAAATGATCCCAAAGGACAAAGCTGTAGATCACCCAGTAGGTGCCCATCTTGCGGAGAGCTTGAGGGGCGAGGGGCCGTTTCCTAGCTGTTGGCTTGAGGACAGGAGTCAGATTCGTCCACCGACACCCTGTGAAATGCCTTGGGAAGAATGTGTGCTGATTAGTGTGGGGACGAAAGAATGTTCTTGAACGTTCTCACTCTTAGTCACATGGGCTGGCCTCTCACTTCCTACTGGCTCAGGACAGGGGGCAGAGCTGACAGGCACCAGGAAACGCTTCCAGGCAGACGGTGCCCTGCCCGGGTTTTTCTTCTTCCGGTTCCCACCAAAATCAGTCACCTCCAAGATGCCAGTATGATGGCTTTGGAGCCAGATTCTTACAGTGGAAAAAACCTTAAATCAGCTCTAAGGGTGGATTAGTAAACTTCCAATTATGTTGGAATCGGGAATCATAGCTTTAATACAGATTGTGACTCAGTATTATGACTCACCCCTGATGAAGAAAGCATTCTTGTGGAACAGATTGTTGGAAGGAGTTCTGAGGCTGGGTGGGCCCTATGGATCTGTGAATGAGGACCTCACACAGAATGGGGGGTGGCGACTGGGGGAGGGGTGCCCCTCTTCCCTGTCCCTCAGGAGGGGGACCTCAGGCTGCAGTGACCAGCCCAGGGCTCTCTGCAGAGCCACCCTGCAGGACACACCTCAAGACAAGGTTTCCAACAGGGGCAGGAGGGAGCGCCAGACCCAACGGCTCACCAAGGGTCGCATGACACGTGAGCGCCCCCGTGGCTGGAGGAGTTGGGCCTGACGCCCAAGGTCGTGGGCCCTGAGGTTTCACACAGAGAACAGCCGCCCGCCGACCGTGTCCTTATTTCTGCCTTGCCTCCTTTATTAGTTACCTAAGGCCGTCATGATGAGATGGTCGAATGGCTTCACCAGCTCAGTGGACACGACCTTGAGCAAAGTCCGGGAGGCGGTGAAGGACAGGGAGGCCTGATTGCCGCAGGCCATGTGGCTGCAGAGTCAGACGTGCCTGAGCAACAACAGCAGCAAATGCGGCCACAGCGAAGAACCAGAGCCCGGGTGACTTCACACGGCAGAGGTGTGTCCCCCGGCAGGTCTGGAGCTCAGAAGTCCGAGATCACGGCATGCTGCGCGCCCCTGCAGTCCTGGGGTGGGGCTCCTCCCGCTCCCCCAGCTCCCAGGCCCAGGCTTCCGAGGACTGAGGCTGCGTCACCCTCGCTCTGCCGCCCACTTCACTCGGCCGCCTGCCCTTGCGTCTGTGTGTCCTCCTCCTCTTACAGGGACACCAGCCGCCGGACTGAGGGCCCACCCCAGCCCAGGACCATCTCCTCTCAAGAGCCTCAGCGCAGACCCCATTTCGGACATTCTGAAGTTCGGGGTGGACGGGAAGCCGGGCACCAGCGTCCCCAACACCAGTGGCCTTCGTAGGAGGGAGCAGGCAAGCTCCAGGGACTCACAGCCAGCCCAGTAGGTGGGACGCTGTGGCCCCAAAGAGAGAATTCCAGAAGCCCGGCAGGACTGATGCACCCTTGGACGCCATCTCCCTGGGAGCAGATCCCTGAGGGTGTGACCAGGTTCCAGGGCCTGAGTCACCATCCTAATAGGAGGCCCGGGGGGGCCCCCGCAGGGGCAGGAGGACCAGCGACCAGTGGTGGGAAGGCGCAAGCTGGAAGCCCCTCCAGTCTCTGCTGTCCTGAGAGTTCTCATTCAGGTCCCATTGGGGGTGTGCGGGAAGGGCCAGGTTGATCGGGGTGGGGGGACCGGCTGGGGACCTGCTTTGGGTAGATGGGAAGCGAGGGGCAGCCACGCTTGACCTCCAACACTGGCCAGGCTGGGCCTGCAGGGTGGGGCCAGCCCCGAGTGGGGCCAGCTGGGGGCTCGTCCCCCCGGGCGAGGCAGGGGCTCACCCCCAGGCGCTAGTGAGGAGACTGCGGCCCACGCCACTGCAGCCAGTGGGCCCTGGGCAGGTGCTGCCCACCGCCATCTGACCCCGCGGGGGCGTCTGAGCACAGTGCTCTGCAGGGAAGCCAGAGTTTAAAATAAAACAGCATGTGACGGGACATTCCAGCTGGGAGAAGACTCAGGTTTCGAGGTCACTGGTTCAGATCAGGGGACAGCTGAGCCTGGAGTGCCCGGGTGAGCTGTGAGCAAGCTGGGGTTTCTGCCGCTTCCTGTAGGCCAGCTGTGTCCCTCCAGCTGCCCGCTCACCCAGGAAGGCCTGGCCTCCGGGAGCAAGCTCTCTGCCCTTTCCAACGGGGAGACACCTGGTTCTGTGCAGGCTGAGGAGCATGGCATGGGGTCTGTCATTCAGCAAACAGACTGTTGTCAGAGAAACAACTGTTAAAGCAGGGCAAGGGCTGGGGGAGAGGGGGTGATTTCACACAGCCCCTCCTAAGAAGTCACCCGCATGCTGGGCACAGGATGCGCGTCTCGGGAATAGGCCCGGAGAGCTAGGTCCTCATTCTGGGCTTAGAGCTTTGATGCAGAGAACTTTAAAAAGTTGTCATCAAGAAAGGACTAGACGTTTAAACTTAAACACTATGAAAATCAACCCCGGGCTTCCCTGGTGGCTCAGCAGTAAATGACCCACCTGCCAGTGCAGGAGGCAGGGCTCAAGCCCCGGTCGGCAGAGAGCCCACGTGCTGCAGAGCAGCTAAGCCCATGGGCCACAGCTACTGAGCCGACAGGCCCTCGAGCAAGAGGAGCCGCCGCAGTGAGAAGCCGTCACCACCGCAACCAGAGCCTAGCCCCCCATTCCCTTTGCTGCCGAGCAGCAAAGACCCAGTGCAACCAGTGAGAAAATAGAGAAAATTATTTCTTTAAAAAAAATCTAACGTACTGTCAAAGGTGACTGATTCACATCCGTTTGGTCTAATCAATGATTCTAATTCTGGAGTTCTGCCTCGTGTTCATCTCCAGAAGCCAAAATCAGTCGCTTTACGAAGAGCAGGACTTTGTCTTGGGGCCACAGCTGTCATCTGCGTACAGGAGAAGGCCGGGGGAAAGGTGCAAAGAAAGTCAGAGCAGCATCGGCAAGAAGGGCTCGGTTCTTACAGCAGCAGCATCTGAGGGCACTCTAGAAAGCCTCTGGAGGCAGGGTGGCGCCCCAAAGGGGGTCTGGGCAGGGGATGGGTCGGCTCATTTTTCTACCCCTCACAGGAAGGGAAAAGCAGAGACTAATGATGATGGTACCTGGTCAGGTCTGTGCTGGGCGCCACTGGCCCATAAACGTCCTCTCGGTGGCCTGGACTCTGTCCAGAGGGCACGGTGCCCACAGAAATCTCAGTCACCCCTGTGCCCTGGGAGCCAGGCAAGGAGGGAGCCCCGGAGTCAGAGAGGCCACCCCAGCAGCTGGAGGCAGCTGGGCTGAGATGCCAGCGGCAGGAACCCAGGCCGCCCCGAGCCTGCATCAAGGCGGCGGTCTCAACACCCCTGGAGCACAGGAGGACTCTAGCCCCAGTTTCATCTAGAAAAACACAGCCTAATTGAGCTGGCCTCCAGAGCACAGATGGGAAAGCAACTTCTTCTAGATCAGGAAGGTGGGAGCCGGCAGGGCGGGTCCAAAGCATTTTGTCAAAGAAAATGAGCAGCCTTGATGAGAAGCAGGCAGAGACGGTGGCGGGACGGAGCGTGCTCACCGAGCTGGTGCAAAGGGGCAAGAGTAGGAATCCGCAGTGTTGGCACGGGCCTGAAAAGAGACCGCGCCCCCGCCTGCCCCAGCCCGCGCCGGCTGTATCAGAGAGCCCATTTCTCTCGCACGTGGTTACCTACTGGCGCAGTAATAGTATTTGTTTCAGAAGGTGGTATTTTCTTTATTCTTCATGCCCCCAAAGCTGGATGCTAGACTGCCGGAGCCTGTACGCTTTAAGTTGGGGTTGACCCTCCCTGGAGCCCTTGACAACCTCAGCGAGACCACCCAGGCTGGGAGCAGAGGGAGCCAAGCCCTGCAAAGTTCTAACTGCAGAGGTGCAAAATCATTTTATTCACCGCCCCACAGCTGTTTGACACATTTTATGAAATCCAAAAAAGTCGCTGAACTGTTTTTATATCAGTCTTGTTGCTATTTAGTCACTAAGTCAGGTCTGACTTTCTGTGACCCCGTGGACTGCAGCGTGCCAGGCTCCTCTGTCCATGGGATTTCCCAGGCAAGGATGCTGGAGCGAGTAGCCATTTCCTTCTGCAGGGGATCTTCCCAACTCGGGGACTGAACTTGCATGCCCCTGTATTGCAGGCTGATTTTTCACCACTGAGCCACCAGGGAAGCCTGCCTATTACGTCAGCAAACTAGTAAACGTACACTGACATGCCTCCCTGTGTCTTAACTCACTTCACAAGGATAATCCGTGCTTCCCGCTCCGGGGAAGCACAGATGTCTAGAATCTTTGTCAAACACTCTTACACACGGTTCAGTAGCAGGCTGGAATTTCCAAGAATAGCCACAGTCTCTCTCATCCCAAGGTTTTTTGTGGGTTTTTTTTTCCAAACAGTGTGACCTCAATGCTGTTCTCTTGAGTCAGCCATCTCCTGCCCTTGACTCTGGGCCGACCTGGTGATGTTCTGGCCAGCAGAGTGTGGCTGGATGGATGGGAGATGACCTCCGAGGCTGGGTGACGCTGTAAGAATGTCCTGCATTTTGACGGGCTCTTCTGGGGCACCCGCTCTGGGAACCCAGCCACCACGCCCCGAGGAAGCCCAGACCGGCCTGCAGCATCTGAAATCATCACTGAAGTTCTTTTGCATCCAGCCTGTGTCTCACCCTAACTCGAGCCATGAAATCTCTATCCACGGATGTGGTTGTACTAACTACTTCTCAGGTCACAAGAGGGTTATTTCCTATTTCTCCCAGAGTTATTTAGTAATTTCAGACCATCTTTAGCTACATTTCTGCATGTTCAAGTGGGAGACACAGGAAAGGAAAAGAATTTGGCCTGGTCTGATCACTATTGCTTGACAAAAAGAGAAATAATTGGTAATTTTTATAATTATCTTTCTAATCAAAATTTAACTATATGAGCAATTCAAGTGCATTTTGAACAGTTCCAAAAAGCTAAAATGTGATAATAAACGACGGCCATGCCTCTCCCCGACTCCCTAACCCCGCTAGTCTGGTCAACTTGCTGGGCTGTTTTCGGATCTTTTATACATTTGCGAGCATGCGTCCTCAGGGAAAATGCAAAGTAGAATTAAAATACAGAGGGTCATTTTGTGTGGGTTTTTTTAACCCATAAACTTAATGATATGTTAAAAACAGCTCTGCAATGCCCCATGTATTTATTTTTTACCGGCACACTTGAATCCCTACACCCATGAGATAGATTGTCGCTGTTCTAGAAGCCCTTTCTCCTGTTTAAAGGGTTAGAGTTTAGATGTCTTCATATCCTATGTGATGGAGTTTCTGCTTCTGTTTCTTATTCTCCTGTCAACTTTGGGTCCATTTCTGGGCGATTAAAAGGAAACACCTCACTTCATTACATTCCCCCACAGAGATACCTTCTGTATATACAAAATCACTTTGCATATCTTGGGTGTTTTATGGTGATATTTCTCATCTGGTACAGTTTTTGCTATAATGTGAAGACTATTTTTATCACATCTTATAGCAAAGAGTCGGACACGACTGAGCAACTGAACTGAACTGATAGTTGGATGGTACTAAGCTATAGAAAAGCTATTTACCTGATTTTATTACAATTATAGGAGAAGGCGACAGCACCCCACTCCAGTACTCTTGCCTGGAAAATCCCATGGGTGGAGGAGCCCGGTAGGCTGCCGTCCACGGGGTCGCTAAGAATCGGACACGACTGAGCAACTTCACATTCACTTTTCACTTTCATGCACTGGAGAAGGAAATGGCAACCCACTCCAGTATTCTTGCCTGGAGAATCCCAGGGATGGGGGCGCCTGGTAGGAGGCAGTCTATGGGGTCGCACAGAGTCGGACACGACTGAAGCGACTTAGCAGCATTACAATTATAAACTTGAAGTTTAAGGGTTAATCGTAAACGTGGTTGAAGATTAGACAGTGGGAATTTTAAGGAACGTGTTACTGCACAACATATAACACGTCGACGCTACTTTGCTGATTCTGATAGTGTTTTAGAGTCATGTAGGCATTGTTCGTAAAAAAAAAAAAATCACACTGAGCACTTCAGAGCAATGGAGCATCGCAACCTCAGCTTACTCTCAAATGGTTCAGGGAAAAGCGATTTATGGTACTACTGCTGCACTCTCTATGTCAGTTTAAGGTTTTTTTCTTGTTAATTAAAAAAAATAATTGGAGTTGCCTGCTGCTAAGGGACACAACTGAGCGACTGAACTGAACTGAACTGAACTGAAGGGAGTGAAAACTTAAACAGGGATTAGGAATGCACGTGTTTAGCCAAGAGGCTGTGTATGTAGCTGTAAAGCTGGCCAGTTCAGAAGAGAGGCCCTGTGGCTGGTGAGGAGCGGTTTGCTGAGTTAACACCCTCCATACACCCTGGACTTCCCAGGAGGCTCAGCAGTAAAGAATCCGCCTGTCAAGGCAGGAGATCCCCTGGAGAAGGGACGGGCAACCCACTCCCGTATTGTTGCCTGGAGATTCCCATGGACAGAGGAGCCTGGAGGGCTACAGTCCATGGGGTCACGGAGTCGGACACGACTGAACGATTGATCAGGAACAGCACGGCAGCCGCACCGGCCACACAAGCCTGTCCGCCTCGGGCAGCTGCACGCTCCTCCCCGCAAAGCCATGCCCTCTCATCTCCTCCTTTCATGGCGGCCTTTTCCATTTGACTTTCTGGAAGTTTTAATCCCACGCTCAGCCACTGCCAAGTGACATGATGGGGTCTCGGCCTCAGCTGGGCTTTTTTTAAAAAAGCCGTTTACAAATGCTCTTCCGAGGCAGGAGCTGGACAAGTCGCTTTGGGGGCCCTTCCAGTTCTGTGATCTTGGGTCCGGTGGCAGGCAAGGAGCAGAGGGTGCCCGGGGACACGGGCTCCAGCCCCCGCCCCCGCGGGCTCTGGGCCAGGGCGCCTGCACCTCCACCAGCTCAGCCTTCTGGGCGGTGGGTCTGAAGGAAGCTTTTAATAGCAGCAGCTGTTGCTTCTCGCGGACGTTTCTGGGAACACAGCTGCTGAGTTCAAGTCACGCTTTGGGGCTCTCTGCAGGAAGACTCGGGGGAGATATCAAACGTCCGTCTCCTCAAGGAGTTCAGTTACACGCTCAGGATCTTCTGTCACTCACACACCCTGAGAGGCTGAACAGGTAGAAGAGCAACGGCCAGAACATACGTTAAGGACGGAACCCCGCCCACAGACTGCAGCAGCGCCCGGGACACGGCGCCTCAGCCACACGCGGGCTCCCGGGAGCCTGCCAGCTTCCGTGCCCGCTCCAGGCTCCTCTTGGCCGGCGTCTTTCCACTTCAGATGAGCTGCCCGAGCTCTCGGGTGCCCTCCAGGTGACCCAGGGAGACCGGCTGTCCCACAGGCCCCGAGAGCCTCCTCCAGGCCCCCGAGGGCGATGGTGAAGGAGCAGCTGTGGGGTCCACCCGGCTCCCTAAGGCCCCACAGGCCCGGGAGAGCTGAGCAGACTGAGGCAGGTGCAGGAGTCGCCTGGGGGGTCACCCCGTGCCCGGCCCTGACACCTCACTGACGTCCCTCTCCGGCTCTGCAAGGCAGCGCTTGTCACCTCTTTACAGGCAGAACCGAGGCGAGGGGCGCTCGCAGCCCCGTCAGTGGAGGGAGAGGCAGGGTAAGCCTCCCTCACCTCTCCTGGCAGCCTCTGCGTCCAGCCTGTGCGGTGCCCCCGCCCCCAGGGCTCAGCCAGGAATCGGGACCCCGCTCAGAAGGGGCAGGTGTGCGTGCTGGACACCAGAGGCCCACACCCCAGAGCCCTCTGTGCACGTGGCCAGGAAGCCAGACGGGAGAACGAGGTGGGATACTGAGTGCGCGGCCTGCACACTGACCATCCCCCTGCGCTCACAGGGGAGCCGCGTCGACTCACCTCCTCCTTCCTCCCGACGATCCCGCCGAGACTCCAGGCTTGAGAGCCCACCCTGGCCGCCCACAGCCAAGCAGCAGCCCTGGGCTGGCACCACCCGCCCCCCTGCAGACGCCTGGCAGCCACAGCAGGTTCAGTCGGTTAAGTTCAGTTGAGTTCAGTCGCTCAGTCGTGTCCGACTCTCTGTGACCCCATGGACTGCAGCACACCAGGCCTCCCTGTCCGTCACCAACTCCTGGAGTTTACTCAAACTCATGTCCATCGAGTCGGTGATGCCATCCAGCCATCTCATCCTCTGTCGTCCTCTTCTCCTCCTGCCTTCAGTCTTTCCCAGCATCAGGGTCTTTTCAATGAGTCAGCTCTTCGCATCGGTGGCCAAAGTATTGGAGCTTCAGCTTCAGCATCAGTCCTTCCAATGAACACTCAGGACTGATTTCCTTTACAATGGACTGGTTGGATCTCCTTTACAAGGGACTCTTGAGAGTCTTCTCTAACACCACAGTTCAAAAGCATCAGTTCTTCGGCGCTCACTCAGCTTTCTTTATAGTCCAACTCTCACATCCACACATGACTACTGGAAAAACCATAGCTTAGACTAGATGGACCTCTGTTGGCAAAGTAACGTCTCTGCTTTTTAATATGCTGTCTAGGTTGCTCATAGCTTTTCTTCCAAGGAACAAACGTCTTTTAATTTCATGGCTGCAGTCACCATCTGCAGTGATTTTGCTGCTGCTGCTAAGTCGCTTCAGTCGTGTCCGACTCTGTGTGACCCCATAGACGGCAGCCGACCAGGCTTCCCCGTCCCTGGGATTCTCCAGGCAAGAACACTGGAGTGGGTTGCCATTTCCTTCTCCAATACATGAAAGTGAAAAGTGAAAGTGAACTTGCTCAGTCGTGTCTGACTCTAGCAACCCCATGGACTGCAGCCTACCAGGCTCCTCCATCCATGGGATTTTCCAGGCAAAAGTACTGGAGTGGGGTGCCATTGCCTTCTCTGGCAGTGATTTTGGAGCCCCCCAAAATAAAATCTCTTAGTGTTTCCATTGTTTCCCCATCTATTTGCCATGAAGTGATGGGACTGGATGCCATGACCTTAGTTTTCTGAATGTTGAGCTTTCAGCCGGCTTTTCCACTCTGCTCTCTCACTTTCATCACAGCAGCCTAGGCTAGTATGAAAGTGCAACATTATTTTTCTCCCAAATGTTACTAGATGTTTGGAATTACTAATAGATGTGGAACAGATTACATAGAAAACATAAAGAAGCTGGAATTCTAAATTTAATTTTTTAAAAATCGGGGTGTGAAAAACAGACCTTTGAATATTTATTCATTGCTTCCCCTTCAAAGCACAGGTTGGAAAAAAAAAAAAAGCTATGGTGACAGCTCTACAGAGGGTTTTAAAGCCTAAGAGTAGAGTTTTAAAGAAGCATCTTTAATTTAAATGTCATATAATGATCTACTTAATGATGCTTTTTTAAAATTTCATCCTTTTTCTTATTCCCAGTTAATGGCATAAAAGTTAAATTTAGTAATGAATTTTTCTATTAAAAAAACTTAATTCATCACTGGCAGGAAAGAAAGATGATTTTCCTTCTTGTGAATCTGCTTAAAAGAATGGCTTGTCATCCCAGCTCATTACCCAGAGTTCATTCCTTCAGTCCTTCCCGCCTTCCTTATACCAAAACTACACCGGGTATCGGGCTTCCCAAGTGGTGTTACTGGTGAAAGATCGGACGGTCAGTGCAGGAGCTCGGGAGACACAGGTTCGATCCCTGGGTTGGGAAGATTTCCTGAAACAGGAAATGGCAACTTGCTCCCGTATTCTTGCCTGGAAAATCCCATGGACAGAGGCGAGGAGCCTGGCAAGTTGCAGTCTATGGGATCACAAAGAGTCGGACACGACTGAGCGTTCCGCTGCCCTGAGGCTTTTTGTTTGTTTTCTAGATTATTTTTTTTCTTGTGGACCATTTTAAAGTCTTTATTGAATTTGCTGCCATATGGGTTCTGTTTTATGTTTTGATTTTTGGGCCACGAGGCATGTGGGATCAGGAAGTCCAAACAAATAGTTTAAAAGAAGTTTCAATTAGAAAGACATTTTGAGCAAAACAACCATTACATGGATCAAAGATGTTCAGAAAACAGAGTCTTAAATCTTCACTTTAAAGTATCTGTGGACTGAAGCTGACACTCGAAGTCCATCCACCCAGGCCTTCCTTGAACAATTTTGTTAGCTGTAACTTAATCAGAAATGTAGGGAGCAGTTTGTGAACTTTAGCAGACTTACCTGTGCAGAGCCAGGCAAGCCGCCTTCAGCACACCAACCTCTCCAAGCGGAGACCGCCTCTGCGACCTTAGACGTCACCGGACATTGCTCCAGATGGGTCTAGTGGTCCGCTTGTTTTTGTTATTTTTAAAGTTCATTGAAACAGGACTTGAAAAAATATCCTTTCATTTTCTTGGCCTCGTGGTCAATTCTCCATGATGTGTTTTTTGAAAAAGCAAGTTAGCATAAAATGACTGGCTGGTACAGAGGTCAATATTAGGATTCTCCTACGTTTAAAATTACTACTGGAATCTAGTAAAGCAGCCCAGGTCCATAAATGGCACCACTCTTAGCTACATCACACAGCCTACAGGACCTCATTAACACGGTGATGAAACTGCCGTCCTTACCACATTCCTCCCGGAAAACGACCTGTGACGGAAAAGGCTTCCTGAATCATCAGAACTAGTATTGCTGTAAAACCACAGCGTTCCGTGGACAGCCACTCTCTGCAGACAGCTCGCAGGGTGCGCAGAAGAGTTTTGGAAGGCCCGGCCTGCCCTGTCCCTTCCCCAGGGGCCGTGCAGGGTCACACTGTCCTCTCGGGTGCTGTAAATCCCAAGGAAAGCGCGTAAAGCCCTATCGCCGAGACACCGATGAAACCGAAGTGCTCGCGTGTGAAAGAGGAGAGGGAAACTCGGCCTTTTCCGTCTTTCCCCTTGCTCCTAAAACGATCTAAGTTCCAGAGACACAGAGAACTTAGCCTGAGAAGCTTGAGGTGAAGGTGAGCGGCCCTCATCTAAAAAGTTACCCAGCCTGCAGAAACCACTTCATAGATCACGGTTCTATGACCTGTCACTGAACAGATTGGATTCATCGCAGGTATAGCTTTATCTGCTCTTCATTTAAACAGAAGAGCTCGTTTCTATGGACAGCACACTCATTTATGCTGATAACTGGAATGCAGCCAGATTTTTATCAGTATGAAAAACAAAAGAAATTTAATTTTTTTAATACAACATCTTGGGCATTCAGTGCTACTTCTTCTGAGGGCAAAATAGCGCTCGCTCACCCTGCTGGCAGAGCCCGAGACGCAAAGGCTGAGCGGCACGAGCACACACCGCTGCACAGACTCCGTCCTGCAAAGATTGCAGTCAGGGAGCAACAGCGTCGGGGCAGAATACGGCTGCAACGCGCTTTTACTTACTGACGCGTTTGCCACTCAAGTTTCTTTCATTGTCACCATTATGTCAAACACACAAAGAACTGAGGGGAAAAAATTAAACATAATTGGACCATGATTTCTCATTAAGTGCTGGACAGACGCCAAGGCCTCCCCGCTAAGAACAGACATGAAGAAGGTGATTATTCTTTAAGACCAGATCCGTTCATTCAGGCCACAAAGGACCCCAACCGCAACTGGTCAACAGGCAGGTGACCGCCAAGCGGCCCATCTCAGGCCACATGGAGGAAGGCGTGGCCGCTCCGGACCAGGGGAGGCGAGGGGGCTGCCCAGGCAGGCTGGCAGAGGACGGCTCTCAGGGCTGGGCGCGAAGGCACCAAAGTGTAAGACAGGGGCACGGTCACTTCTAAGGCCAGTAATTCCTGGCAAACGTGTAAGAGGACGAAGGTAACGAGAGTGCAAGTGCGCCCACAGAGACGGTCGTCGGAGCAGCGCCCGCGTTCCCCTGGGGAGCGCGCCGGCCTTCCGACCCAAAACGCAGACTGGGGAGCGTCCCGAGGGGCTCCGTGAGCCCCGGACTGCTGTCTGAGATTTCCCTAATTTTAAATACTGGAGAGCGTCCCGAGGGGCTCTGGGAACCCCTGATTGCTGTTTGAAAGTTTCCTAGCTTTAACCACGGGTGCTGGCATCTACCTTTCCCCTCTAGTTGCCATGTGAAGCTCAGCCTCTCATAGCTCTGGCAAGTCTATCCCAGACTCTCCCACTCTGATCCACTTAACACTGAGACCATCCATTCTCACCCACAACACACAGACGTGTTCACCTCCATCAGTTTAAGAGGCCAGAAACCTTTAAGCCATAAAGAAGCATAGGGATATGGCTTCTCTGACTGTTTTAGTAACAAATAATAGAAAATGTGGTTTTCTTATGTAGTATATCTTCTCCTTCCAAAAATATCTAGAAACTTCTTCCCAAACACACTCTCTGCACTAACATTCCGGACATCTGTAAATTCTTACAGGGCTGCAGTCTTGCCTGCTATCGCACTTCATCCTGCGCTTGCTAAGTCACTCAGTCGTGTCTGACTCTTTGCAACCCCAAGGATTGTAGCCCACCAGGCTCTTCTGTCCACGGGATACTCCAGGCAAGAATGCTGGAGTGGGTTGCCATTTCCTTCTCCAGGGGACCTTCCAAAGCCAGGGGTCCAACCTGCACCTCTTACCCCTCCTGCATTGGGAAGCCCACACAGCACACAGGTCAGCCACAAGTCTGCAGCTGTCTGCTTTTAACCGCTCTTCCTTTCAGAGAATACTGGCCTGACCTCCAGGCAGGAGGCAGACGTCTGGGATGCTGATACCCAGGAACCGCCTGCAGCACCGGGCCTGGGACCCCCCAGATGCCCTCAGTCCCAGGCCCCCCACGCAGCCCCCATGCAAGTGCACCCTGGTCCCCCACCAGGAAGAACTCGTGGTCTCTGGACGGTAACAGATCTCTTAAATCACGGAGCCCTTTGCTCGCCTTTCCCACCTCCCTCTCAGCAGATTCTACCAGATTTAGAGCTGAAAACATCCATGAACACCCACAACCCACTCAGCAGAGCTGGCTGCTAAGGGCTGTCCTCCGCACCCGATCACCCTGGAGTTGTGCGACAGGCCCATCGACTTCCTGGAGAAACCCCCACTCCATCCCCC
The DNA here is from genome assembly GCF_023091745.1 of Budorcas taxicolor. Classification (NCBI taxonomy): domain Eukaryota; kingdom Metazoa; phylum Chordata; class Mammalia; order Artiodactyla; family Bovidae; genus Budorcas; species Budorcas taxicolor. The sequence continues at coordinate 85,598,832 of NC_068921.1, read as the reverse complement.
ACTCAAGATAGCAAAAAGCCAGACCCGCCCCTGGGACCTGCTGTCCTGGCAGAGGGTGGCCAAGTGGGAGGCTGAGATCAGGCCTGGTAGAAGCTGTTTCAACCTTGCACTTGAGAGGGAAGGGAAAGCACCCTGAGGCCACTGTGGAATAACTTACAGAAACACGGAATTAAACCTGAGGTTCCACGGCGTCTTTAATCCCTCCCCAGTCAAAAAATCTCCCCGATACTAAACAATAGGGTGGTTGGATGGGTAGGAAAACGTGTTAATGTTATCAGTAAGGCTGCACCACTTCTCGGAAGAATTAAAAATAACAGTCCTTGTCCAATTCATCGAGTCTTTGCAAGACAGAAATGTAACTCTAGAAGTAAAACCCACACCCAACCATCCTGCTCATCAACCCCAGTCACAATGCTTGCAGGGGCTGCAAGAGGGCAAACATTGAGATGGAACTATCCTGCACTTGGGAAAAGCGCAAGCCTTAGTTTTCTGACGACAGTGGGACTCTATTTGCATTATGAGGCGAAATCAAGATCGCGCCAGTCTTGCCAAGAGAGCCTCTGAATGGACCAGAGGCCGTGGGTAAAGTGCGGTTACACACGTCTTAGCCCCTAGGGGATCTGCACCCTGACTGTTTATGGTCTTGATGCTGGCCTCCAGAATGTCTGCACACTTTCCAGAAGCTCAAGATACTCATCGGACCTTTGCCCTGAGATGGCCTACCCCTCACGGACAAATATTTCCTTTCTTCTGTCAGAGTTAATTATAATTCTTGCCAGACAAACTCAAACAATGTTGTGTCCTTCTGCCTCGATAAGTCCCCGACTCTTTCTCTTTCCCAGAATGCTCTGTGGGTTTTACCTGAATCCGTGACTCCTGAGTTTCGATTCTTAAAATCCCCAATTGATACTGGCCATTGTTTCAGAGCATGTCTGTGTGTTTACGTATTTGTGTGTATGTACCATTTTCCCGTCTAAGAATGATACCATCAAAATCAACTTTAAAAACTTCTTGAAGAGCTCTATTTTAATTGGCTTTGAGAAAAATAATCACTTATGTACAGTAAATATCCCTAAAATTCTTAGAAATATAGGAACCGACCCAAGTGTTTTCCAAGCTCTTGTGATGTGGGATAAGTCGTCTTGGACTATTGAACTGTTTTTCTCTTGGACTATTCTTAATTAGGGCTTCCCTCATAGCTCAGTTGGTAAAGAATCTGCCTGCAGTGCAGGGGACCCCGGCTTGATTCCTGGGTCGGGAAGATCCCCTAGAGAGGGGCATGGCTACCTACTCCAGTATTCTTGCCTGGAGAATCCTGTGGACAGAGGAGCCTTGCAGGCTACAGTCCATGGGGTCACAAGAGTCGGACACGACTTAGCGACTAAAGAGAGAGAGCCTTAATAAGAGACTGCGAAAGACTTGCCTTACGTTTTGAATGCGCCACCGAGGAAGCCAAATTCCACGCACTTCAGGCTGTCTTTCTCATGTCGTTGATTACGAAAGAAAGCTGAGTCTTCCCAACACTGGAAGGGCTAAGCTCTTTTTTTAATCGTGTTATTCCTTACGCTTATTTTTGAAGTCCTTTATTGTCACTTTGGTTAAACAAATATTTTTCATAGTGATCTATGAAGCTATTTAGTCAAGTGTTCAAAACTTTTTGACACTTTGGACAACTTTCCAAAATCAAATTCCAAATGAAATCTTCCTGACCTCAAGACTCAGAAATTTCCCAGAGGGTCTCAGAAAATCTCAAAGGATTCGGTCTCTCACTTTGTAAAAAGAGATGCTGAGCTCCTTCGGTCTATTTGATATGTTAAACTGTATTGGAAACATTCTCAAATAAAAAGTGATAATCTTCCTTAGGTTATATTTATATGGATGAAAGGTTGTTTCAGAAATTACAAGACGTTCCTAGAAATTTGTCAATATCCTTGCTTTCCATGGTGTGTCCCCAATATAGTGCTATTGATCATTCCAGTTACCGTCACAGGAACAACCAATTGCCTTGCTTGCCAATTGCAAACTCTCATCAATCTCTAACTGTGGTCTTTTTAAGCCTTTTATCATTTACAGACAGCTATTTTTTTCACTCTGGTATTTTCCCAATTGCTCTTGTAATCAAATATAGGCCAAAGTTCTTCATCTTAAACAAAAAAGCACCATCCTTGGGACATGGGGAAGGACGGTCCTCTGGGAGCAAAGACTCCTGGTCCCTTTGCTTAAATAACTTTAAGGCCACACCATTGTGCTGGGTAAAACTCTTCCGAATGAGTGGAGAAGCTGATGGATTTGTGTAACTGCTAACTCAAGATCAAGCAGAGCAAGAATTCATTCAGTTCAGTTCAGCTCAGTCGCTCAGTCGTGTCCGACTCTTTGCGACCCCATGAATCGCAGCACGCCAGGCCTCCCTGTCCATCACCAACTCCTGGAGTTCACTCAGACTCATGTCCATCGAGTCAGTGATGCCATCCAGCCATCTCATCCTCTGTTGTCCCCTTCTCCTCCTGCCCCCAATCCCTCCCAGCATCGGAGTCTTTTCCAATGAGTCAACTCTTCGCATGAGGTGGCCAAAATACTGGAGTTTCAGCTTTAGCATCATTCCTTCCAAAGAAATCCCAGGGCTGATCTCCTTTAGAATGGACTGGTTGTATCTCCTTGGAGTCCAAGTGACTCTCAAGAGTCTTCTCCAACACCACAGTTCAAAAGCATCAATTCTTCGGCGCTCAGCTTTCTTCACAGTCCAGAAGCATCAATTCTTTGGCGCTCAGCTTTCTTCACAACATGGGATTAAATGAACTGATGAAGAATGGTCAGTTAAGATTTTTATGGCTTTTTTGTTAAACCTTCAGATTCTTTAACATTTGCTTTTCCAGATTTAAGGAACCACTTTCCTCTTTTCTCTTAAGCTACCTGTTATTGTTCGATTGCCCAGTTGCATCCGACGCTTTTGTGACCCCATGGACTCTAGCCTGCCAGAAGCCTCTGTCCACGGGATTCTCCAGGCCAGAATACAGGAGTGGGTTGCCATTTCCTTTTCCAGGGGATCTTTTCAACCCAGGAATTGAACCCACATCTCCCGCCTCAGCAGGTAGATTCTTTACCACTGAGCCACCAGGGAAGCTGTAAGCTACCTATAACTCAGAGCAAGTCGCTGAGTTACACCTTTCCAAACAGAACTGCACCACTTATCTTTTTCCCTGACTTCTCCAGGGCTGGAAAACTCTTCCTGAGTATCCTTACCTTCATGGAAATCTGGTTATTCCCAGGAGTCCAGTAAGAATCTGTTCTCCTTCAAGCAGGACACGGTGGGAACTTTGGTCATATAACAAAGCTTTGACTGGATGTGGTATGGGAGAATGCAGATAGTTGTACTGACATTAAGTTTTGATTGTAACCCAAGTGCTTGACATTGAGCTTTGGATTGCCACGGCATTGGCTTCGAAGACATCCGTCTCAAATAAATGTATTACCAGCTGTATGACTTAGTTACTAGCCAAACAACTGGGGAAGGGCCCAGGCTGCCCCACCTGCCAAGTTCCCGTTAGGAAGTCCTGGGTAAACCAGATAGCTGGCCGTGTGCGTGGCCTGCTCCTGCCATCCGTGCTCAAAGTCCCACACCTACGTTTCAAGCCACCTATAAAGGGCGTGCGCGTGAAACCCCAGGTGCTCCACCCTTGGACCGCGACGAAGGCAGAGCCCCAGTGCACCCATGCTCTCTTTCCACCCACGACCTCACCGCGTGCTCCCGGCGGCCCTCCAGGACCAGTGAGGAGTCCTTTTTGGTTGGGTTTGTTTCAGACAGGAGAACAATGGGGTGCAGGAAAAGCTGTTCCAAAACCCGGACCGCTCCTTACGCTGAACAACTCTGACCTTGCTTCCAACCTCCTTCCCTGGAACCCACCCCACACCCCGAAGAAAGGAGCAGCCTCATCTCTGCAGACAAATGTGTGCCAAGAAGAATCCCAGGACGACAAGGACCTGCTCAGGGGACTTTGCTCAGTGTCACGGGAAGGGGGCGTGGGGGACAATGCACGCAAGAGCATGTGTATACGGCTAAGCCCCCTTTCTGTCCACCTGAAACTATCGAATCGTTGTCAATCAGCTATAATTAACATTGTTAATCATTATTATAATTAACATTGTCAACTGGCTATAATACAAAATAAAAAACTTTTAAATTAAAATAGATAGCCAACAAGGACCTACTGGACAGCTCAGGGAACTCTGCTTGGTATTACGTGGCAGCCTGGATGGGAGGGGAGTTTGGGGGAGAATGGATACATGCATATGTAAGGCTGAGTCTCTGCTGTTCACCTAAAACTGTCACAATACTGCTAATTGGCTATACTCCAATATAAAATAAAAAGGCAAAAAGAAATCCCAGCCAACAGGCGCTGTTCACGACACTTACCTCCTACTGCCTGATCAGCCGCATTCCTCCAGGACTGTCCATTCCGCATCAGAGCTAGTGTGAAAACCCTCACGTCCTTCCATCCATTTCCTCAGACCTTCGTTTCCTGATGAAGATTCCCATTTCACGTAAAACATGTTAAATCAACGTGTAAGATTTCCTCCTGTTGGTCTGTCTTTGTCAGTGTAAATTCACACCCACTGGGGAACCCTAAATGGGTGGATGAAAACCGTCTCCTCCCCTAGGAGAGCCAGTGTGTGCTCAGGCGCTAGGCGTGTCCGACTCTTTGCGACACCAAGGACTGTAGCCCACCAGGCTCCTCTGTCCATGGGATGCTCCAGGCCAGAATACTGGAGTGGGCTGCCATTTCTTACTCCAGGGGACCTTCCCAACCCAGGGATCGAACCCGGGTCTCTTGCATCTCTTCCACTGGCAGGCAGATTATTTTCCACTGAGCCACCACTGAAAACCGTGCCCTATAGTCTGAATTCACTGCACACGTGTCTCCCGGGCATCTGTGAAAATGCAGGTTCTGACTCAGCAGATCTGAGCTGCTCCCGAGCTCTGCATTTCCAGCAGCTTCCAGGTGAGCTGGGGAAACAGCCAGCGGGTCTGCAGGACTGAAGAAGGAGCCAGAACAGGACAAAGTCCTGCGTAGAGACCCCAGCCCGCCTCCCACCTCCTTGCCAGCTACAGACCCCGAGCATGACTCTCTCCGCACCCCAATACACGGGCAGGACCTGCTCCTCTCCTGCCATGATGTCACACACCCTGGGCATTCCGCTGTGTCCTGGAGACCGAGGCGGGAGAAGCTGAGGGGCCTTCAGGAGAGGGTCCTCCTCCTGCTCGGGGCGCATGGCGGCCACCACGGGACTGGCCCTCCTGGTCCTGCTGCTCTACTGCGGGCAGGGAGCCGAGCTCCCGCCGATCAACATGAGCTCAGGTACAGCCTCGGGGTTGTCGTGGCCGGGAGGTAACGGGGCCCCCAGGTGAGTCTGGGGGCACAGGGTTCTCCCAAGCCCTTCCCCTGCATGCCACCCCAGGTTTACCACTCATTCCTGGAGAATGGAGCAAGCTGCCCAGCTATCCTACATTCAAAGAGTTTTTCGGATGGGAGAGTAACATGCATTATATACTTTAACTTTTATGATGGACATTTCTGGCTTACCCAATAGTAGAGGAGTCGTGGAGGGACACTCCATTACCTGGTTTCAGTCGTACACATCTTGCCATCTTATCTTGCACACACACACACACACACACGCTTTCGTGGTGGTTGGAGTATTTTAGCATCGCCCAAAATGGCTTATGATTCCCTGCAAACGCGTCTTGCTAAGATAAGGGCATTTTTCTTTTACGCACCTTCAGCGTCACTGAGGCACTAACAAAATGCAGAAAACTCCCAAGCAGGGCCAGTCCTGGCCCACGCCCAAACCCCCCCACCCCTGGGGCTCAGAACGTCCTCTACAGGCGGCGGCTTCGAATCCCACCCAGGCAGGCCCCGCTGGGCTCCGGCCACTGCATCCCGACCCCTGGGTCAAGGAAGACGACAGTGGACGCCCCCGTCCTGGGATGTGACTCGCTGCCCGAGGAGTGCAGGGGGGCGGGAGACCTGAGCCTAGGCCCCCTCCCACCCTCCTCAGAGGGATGAGCCCAAGGAACGAGGCCCTGCCAGGCCCCCTGCCCAGTGCCCAGGGGACGAGCAGCCCTGGAGGTCCGCACAGGGCTTGGGCGGCTCCCCCGAGAAGGACGCGGCCTCGGCCTGTCCCCAAGTGACCGGGGAGGCCCAGCCCGCTCCGGGTCTGGGGGGAGGGCAGGGGGTCCCTGCCTGACCTCGCCGTGAAGGAGCTGGTGTCTCCAGCGGCCTTTCCTCAGGACACTGAGTCTTGAGGCACTGCAAGGAGGCCTCCCCTGGGTGCCAGGGCGTGGGGTCTGTGACGGGCGGGGATGGGGGCTCACCCCGCACTGGCTCCCCGCCCCCGGCGCCGCGGGAACCACTCCAGCTGGGACAGACCCAAGTCTCCCGAAGTAGCACTGAGCCCGTCTGGCTCTTTGTCCCGACAGAGCATCTGCGGCCACCCCGAGGGCAGCTTAGGGCCGGTCCGGGGCACAGTCTCTGCTCCAGCCTCCAGCCTCAGTGGACACTGGGCTGGCCTGACCCCGAGGGAGCTCAGGGCTGGTCCCGGGCCGTGGTCTCTGCTCCAGCCTCCAGCCTCGGTGGACACCAGGCTGGCTTGACCCCGAGGCCAGGAAGGGTGAGGGCCTGGGCCCCGGGGGGACAGAGGTCACCATCCTGCTTTCCCCGGGTGGAGCAGAGCACACCCGCAGCGCTCCACGGCGAGCCCCTGCCGGGGGCCAGGACACGCACTGTGCAAGCACGGAGCAAGCAGCGTTGTCCCCGTGTGGGCACAGGGCCGGTGGACCCTGGACGTTGGGAGGAGACGCAGGCGGACAGGCAGCCACACTGGACAGGGCGCTGCACAGGCCGGGTGGGCGTCACAAACATCAATATTTCTCTGCACACGCACGCGGGCGGGCCTGCACAATGGCTCCATTATAATTAGGGACAGACGCGAAATGAGAAGAATATTTTTAACAAAGCGCTCGCAGGAGCAGCTGTGCCCATCCGTAACGACTCGCTAACGTTGCCTCCGAAGAGGACTGTGCTTCTGTTTGCGGCGCTGACGGAGGTCAGCACACTGGGAAGCGATTGTCATCGCAGCGCAGACCTTTCTGTGCAGTTTCCCTGCATTGTTCTGAGCCCGCGTGTGCGCAGATGAGCGATTGCTATGCAGATTGTCCGTCATTAAAACCATTTCAAAATCAGCGTCGTCATTGGTTTAGCACTGGAACTTGAACACCTGCAGACACCACCTGAGCGCTCTGTGTGCAGCAACAGGAAGGCGGCCTTGCCCGGCACCTGGGGGGGCCGTCTGCTCTCCCAGGGTCCTGGGGGGCGGCCTCTGCTCTCTGATCTCCCCGGGGGCCCTGGGGGGCGGCTGTCTGCTCTCCCAGGGTCCTGGGGGTGGCCGTCTGCTCCCCGGGGGTCCTGGGGGGGGGGTGGCCGTCTGTTCTCTGGTCTCCTGGGGGTCCCGGGGGTCCTGGGCCAACTGTCTGCTCTCTGATCCCCCTGGGGTTGAAGGATGGGGCTGATCTTGACCTTGAGTGGAGGACGTGGACCCCGACACCAGCTCTGAGAAGAGTGGGAGGCGCCCTAGGGGTGCAGTAGGGACCGGTGCTCAGGGTCTCTGCACCCTGCCCGGCCCTGCACGGCTGACTCAGGTCAGTGAGGCTGGGAAGGTGGAGCCAGGGGTCCAGGGCCCCACGGAGGACTGGCTTCCAGAGGCCCGCCCCTAGGGACAGAGCCCCCCCACCGGGACCACTGTTTACAGACGAGGGGCCACAGGGGCCGGGCTCTCAGGTCCCCAAGCAGAGGGGCAGAGGGCAGGCGGCCATGCCCGTTGCCCTTCCTCCACGCCATATCCTCAGCCCCAGACAGGCTTGCGGCTAGAACCCGTCATCGGGGAGGAGAGTGTGGTTTTCACAGAAGGACACGTGTGCCCCTTCTTACCCTCCCCGAGGGCGGCGCCAGTGAGCCTGCCCAGGAGCGGGGTTGGTTCCCAGAGTAGGGCCACCTGTCATCACCCTCCAACCACCTTCCAGACCAGCCCTGAGGGGAGGGCTCCCTCCCCTCAAGCAGGCTGGTGGCCCCGCAAAACCAAACCTATTTGGAGAGAAGTCGGTGCCAATTCGAGGAACATTGTTAACCTACTAGGGTTTTTATTTCCCCCCTAGCTTCAAGCACTGAAATGCCAGCAAATTTAAGTAATCTGGATGATGATATGGCTACAATATTCGGTAAGGAACGTCCTCCTCTCAAACATGCCCGCGTCTGGGCGGGGTGGGGGGCCGGGGGCCGTCGCCCAGATGCCCTGGTGCAAGCCTCCCAGATACCCTGGTGCAAGCCGCACAGGCGGGAAGGTGGCCGGGTCTGAGGCCCCGCCAGATGGGAGCGGTGATGGGGACGCCGCTGAGCGGGGATGCTGCTTAGACCCGGGGCCGGGGTCAGGCGCCCGCCTGGGGAGGACCCTGCTCCGCCAGGTCAGGGAGCGGCTGTGACTCACGCTGTCCTGGAGGGTCTGACGGTGCCGCTGCAGGTGTCTGGTCTCCAGGGCCGTTGCGGGGGCAGCGGTCAGCGTCCTGCAGGTGTGACGTCCAGAGGCCGCCGGCTGCCCTGAGGGCGCTCACACGGGGGTCAGCGTGCTCTCTGTGTGATGCAGGTCTGGTCGTTGTCCATTTGCACATTCAACATATCATTTCTCTAAAAGGAAAGTTTAAGTTGGAAAATACACGAGGTTTAAAAGCACAGGCGTTTCTCACCTTGCACATCTGTCCGGCTCATCGCTACCTGGGATTTTTTTCCAGAGACAATTACGTGTATGACGCCCACAGGTGTGGACGTTTCCATGTGCCTCCACCTGAGCTGGAACCGGGGGCCCAGCCGGCGTCCTTGCTGGGACCGAGGGCTCCTGAAGATGTGGGACTTTCCTGCTAAAACAGGAAAAGCAGGGCAAACCAGGGCAGGTTGGTCACCCCGCCGGGCGGGAGTCAGCACAAGCCCAGCACATGGACAGGCTGGCCGGCTGGGCCGTGGGGTTTGAAGCTGGGGCTCGGCATTGATGTGTTCACAGCCCCCACCCCGGTCCCTGACTGTGTTAACCGTGTCCTACACGCACGGCTTCATTTGAACCTCAAACAAATCCTGATGAGGTAAGCGCAGACCTCATTATATAGACAAGGAAGCCCGAGGCCCGAGAGACACGTGTGTCAGAGGACGTCCAGTGAGCGCAGAGCCAGGTGTGGTCCAGGGCTGCCTGACACCAAGGCCAGGGCCCGCGTTAGACGCTCCCTGGGCAGGAGCGGGGGTGCGCAGGCAGAAAGCAGGCCTCCTTGGGTAGAAATCAGGAAAGATGCTTGCGCCTGCCTGCCTGCCTGCGGGGCGCAGATCACAGAGGCAGGGTGTCTCCAAGGGGACAGAGCGGCCCCGGGGGCAGAGGGAGAATCAGGACCACACCGGGCAGGTTTCCAGCATCTTACCTCCAGCAGGCGTGTCCAGGCACCCGGACGAGCTCAGGTTTCCAGAAGTTACCTAGGGAGGCAGCGGTCTCCCCACCCCTGGACAAGGTGTTTAGAAACCAAGTCCCTCTCCCCGTCCTTGGGTCCCTGTGCCCAGCCCTGTTCTCACCGCCTGCCTCAGGGCCGCACAGAGCAGAGGGGTGTAACATGAGTCCTTGTGTGCTTTTCCCAAGATGAAATTCTAGTCCAGGAGATGCTGGAGCCAAACAGATCTTCATTTTCTGAAGCACAAAAACCACTACCAACATTACCAACAATAACAACCTCAGCAACCTTAACAACGACTCTGACAATGAGAAAAAGCAAGTATACCCTTTCCAAGCCTTAATCGCCTGTGTTCCTGGAGGTCTGTGGAGTGTGAGCACAGTCCCACCTGGCAGCGTCTTTGAGATCAGCTACTCCTGGGCAAAAGCAGACGGAGATGTGAAGGACACAGTAGTCCCATGTTTTCTGTAATCTTCCTGAGGCGGGAAGGTCAAACCCAGACGGGCAGAGACGAGCTCCTGTCTCTGGGTGGTCTCCAGGGGCACGTGCAGGAGAGGCCTGGTGCTTGGGGCGCATGTGGGGTTTAGCCGCTCCAGGACCCCAGGATGCATGCAGGTTGGAGCTTCCGACTACCCCGCGAGTGTGATGCTCCCCTAAGCCTCCTGAGAGCAGGGGCAGGGACTTGACCCCAGCTGACAGGGGACAAAACTAGGGTTTGAATGGCCTGGCCCCGGGCCACAGAGCTGGTGGCGAACAAAACAGCCGCTTTTCCCAGCGCAGCTTTGTTGCTGTTCAAACGCTCAGTCGTGTCCAACTCTGCGACCCCACGGACTGCGGCACGCCAGGCTTCCCTGTCCTTCACCATCTCCCAGAGTTTGCAGCTTAGCGTAGTCCAAACACACAGAAAAGGGAAATAGCACCCTGAGGTCCAAACAGAACATGCGGTTAACCCTCAATGATGGTGAGAGCCGTGTGTCTGAAATCTACAACAGAGCATGGAATGCGTTCAGCAGCAGGGAAGGTCAGCGTTTTCTTGAAATTCTGCATCCAGACGTCAATGCCAGTTCCTGGGATTAGCTCTCAGAATGTCCGCCCAACAGCTGGGTTCACAGAGGTCAGAGAATGCCCACCTTTGCATGTTCTCACTAGAGCACGTTGTCAGGAGCTGAGAAGTGTGTTAGCATCCCCGCCTCAGGTTCCAAAGCGCAGTGTGGGTCAGAGCATCCTTGCATTCATACTTTCCCTTTTTTTTTCCATGCTCTTCATCAAAGAAGCCCGTATTAAAATGAATTATCAGGCCAGCACTATTAAGAAGATGCAACATGAAAGTCAGCTCTCTGTCAAGAAGGACGACAAACTCTTCTTTAACGGTAAACACACCTCGGCGGGCCCCGCCTGAGCTCAGCCATGGTGGGAGGACTGGAGGCTACAGACAGAGATGCCTCCTTCCCAGGACGAACAGCCTGGGCGGACAGTGAGGCCACTGTCCCGGGTCGGGTCAGGCAGGTCCCCGTCTCATGAGGACTGGGGGGCCCCCACCTCCTGCCCGTGGGTCTGAGGAGCACACCGTCCTGCTGTCCTGCAGGCAGGTGGCCGCCCCAGCAGGGGAGGGCATCCTGGCGCTGCCCCACCTCCTGCCCCCGCAATTCCACTGCACTCACTGCTCCTTCCCCGGGGTGAGTGGGGCGGGGAGAGCCCAGTGTACCCAGGGGAGTCCCCAGGAAGTGGGATGAAGAGCAGCGAGCCGGAGCTCCGAGGCTGCAGAGCCAGCGTCCTTCGGGGTCAGCCCTTTAGCCTGGAGGCCAAGCACAAGAAAGGAGGCACCACACAGCTCCTGGGGCTCCCTGTGCACCCCGATCTGAGCCCTGGAAGCGAGACCAGGCCCCGGGGGACGGGAGCTGACTCAAATACTCACTCCCGGGCCCCACTGAGCTTCGCCGCAGCAGGGCCAGGAGCTCAGGCTTCAGTCTGTCCCCGGTCTCCTGTCTATCCTGGGAGCCAGCCTGTGGGTTTGGAAGCTGGAGCAGTAACAGGAGTCCGCTCCCTTCTAAGACCTCTGGGCTCAGCCCACTCCTTGACGTGCAAACCGCCAGGCGGTTATGAGATAAATAAAGCTGGACATCTTCTTGCAGGCCCACGGTAGGAGAGGTTATGGGCAGAGTCTGTGCTGAAAGTTCTGAGCACGAGCTGGACTGGCCTGGGGGCACAGGCTCCCTGCGTCCCGCCCATTGCAGTCACTGAAGAGAGGAGAATGGGCTGACTGTCCCGAGACGGGAGTCCCTGGAGGGGCTGCCAGGGGTCAGGGGTGAGGCGGAAAGGAACGGGTAGGGCGCACCCGGTTCACCGGGGCCCTCAGAGGGGACCGTGAGATCCCCCAGCCGGCCCCGTGGCAAACGGACGCAGAGGAGGCCACACGCCCCTCCGTGCCTATCCTGGGCCGCCCCTCCGTCCTGAGACTGACCTGATGGCCCGGCGGGGCGTCCCGTGGGCGGCTCCCTGAGCGGCTGGCACCGCGGTAGATTCCTGTGGGCCCCGGGGCTTCAGAGCCTGTGGATCCGTTCACAGAAGTGTGTTGCTCCTAACCGCCACGTGTGAGTGAGAGAAAGCAGAGGTGAGTCACGAGTTTGGGGCAGGGCGGGTGGGTGGGGGCCAGCCTGGGAGGGGACCCAGGGATGAACAGACGCTCGCCTGCCGTCTGGGGGCCGGGAGGGGCGGGGATCATAGTGCAGTGGGCCAGGAAATGTCCCCAGGCGAAGAAGCCACTCCCCTCTGTCCTGAGATGACCACCCCGCCCCGTGAAACCTGAGCCCGGCAGGCCACGGGGTGGCCATGAGCCCCAGGCCCAGGGCGCAGAGACCCCACCTCCGGGGCAGCTGCCCTTGCGGTATGTCCCGGGAGCAGGGACCGGCGGTGGCCCGCGGGCGTGTCCGGGCCCCCAGTTTCTTGACCAATGGCCACTGGCCATGAGAGTCAAGGCCGAGGGTGACCTGGAGCAAAGGCGGTGACCCGTACAGGAGGCAGGCGAGCGCAGCACGTGGAAGGAGCCCAGACCCCAGCTCCCCTGCTCTCATCCGCCGAACTCCAGTGGGCGCCGCCGCCCCCAGCAGAGCCGCCTGACACGGCAAGGGTGCTTCTGACGCTGGCCTCGTCCGCCCCCTCACGTTACAGGGCTGGGTGCCTGGACTGCGGCTGTTCTGGGAGTTCATGCGGACCTGGCGTCGGGACAGGATGTTAGACGGTGCAGAGAGGCATAGACGGTCTGCGAGAGGAGACCAGAGCCTTAGCATGGCCACCTAGGAGCGCGAAGAGACAGCTCCGAGAAGGGCAGGGCAGCCTCGGGCAGCGGCAGCTGGGTGCAGATGGGGTCCCCCGGGCTCAGGAGGAGCCTCCTGGCTGGAGCAGGAACAGAAGGAAGTTGTGAGCGGGGCAGAGGACTGTCACCCGCAGCAGCGACCGCGACGGTGCCTCTGAACAGAGACACGTCCTCGCTGCGTGCTCTTGGCCACAGGCAGGCCGTCTCCAGCTACTTATAAACGGAAGTGGGTTGCCGCCGTAACCCTGAATGTGTGTGCACATGTGGTGGTGTGTCTGGGAAACAATACCTCGGGCAAAACAAGGACGAGGCAAGCATTTGATCCAGTCTCCTTCGTGAGATCTTTGTGGACTTAGGCAAAACAAGCTTCCAGCAGCAATACAGGCAGCTTCTCGTCCCCCTTTCCATGGCGCTGCCCGCTGTGGACATCTCACGCAACCCAAACACAGCCGCGAAGACCAGGGCGGCGCTGTTAACGCAGCACAGTCAGGCGACCCGCAGACCCAGGTCCAAGCTGGCTGATTATCTTACCAATTTTTTTTTTTTTCCTGGCTCCAGGATCCATCCAGGATTCCACATTGTATTTATCTCTCATGTCACTTTTACTCTCTTCCAACTTGGGAAGTCTCCTGATCTGTCCTTCACAGCCTTGATGACAGCACAGGCTAGTTCTTTCATAGAATCTCTTTCCATTTGAGTTTGTCTCACATTTTCCCAAGACTAAATTCAGGTTATGCATTTGGGGCAAAAATGTGAAAGACGTGATGCAAACATATATCTCTTTGTCAGGGAAGTTTACTTCATTGCTGGTTTAAGGTGGTGGATATCTGATTTCTTCATAATCAGGTTAAAAGTTTTTGCATGTGTAGATAGTATCTTGTGGGGAGATACTTTCAGATTCTGAAAATATCTTTCTTTCTTTCTCATCTTATTTTCACCTATCGATTTAGCACCCTTTGCTTGGCAACCCACTCCAGTGTTCTTGCCTGGAAAATCCCAGAGACGAGGGAGCCTGGTAGGCTGCCATCTATGGGGTCGCACAGAGTCGGACACGACTGAAGCGACTTAGCAGCAGCAGCAGCTTCTTTCCTGCAAAAATAACCACTGTTTTCATTGCTGTCTACTCTCAACTCTTTGAGACCCCATGGACTGCAGCACACCAGGCTTCCCTGTCCTCCACCATCTCCCAGAGACATCCATCCTCTGTCGTCCCCTTCTCCTGCCCTCAATGTTTCCCAGCATCAGGGTCTTTGCCAATGAGTTGGCACTTCGCATCAGGTGGCCAAAGTACTGGAGTTTCAGCTTCAGCATCAGTTCTTTCAATGAATAGTCAGGACTGATTTCCTTTAGGACTGACTGGTTGGATCTCCTTGCAGTCCAAGGGACTCTCAGAGTCTTCTCCAACACCACAGTTCAAAAGCATCAGTTCTTCAGTGCTCAGCCTTCTTTATGGTCCAACTCTCACATCCATACACAACTACTGGAAAAACCATAGCTTTGACAGTTTGGACCTATGTTGGCAAAGTGGTGTCTCTGCTTTTTAATACACTGGCTAGGTGTGTCAGAGCTTTTCTTCCAAGGAGCAAGCGTCTTTTAATCCCATCGCTGCAGTCACCACCTGCAGTGATTTTGGAGCCCACGAAAATAAAGTCTGTCACTGTTCCCATTGTCTCCCCATCTATTTGCCAAAAGGTCAATTCCTGTTTCCGTCAGTCCTTCCACACGGATTGGTCAGAATTCCACTGTCAGGAAGAACACTTTTTTCTCCTCCGTTTATTCATTGTTCATTCCATTATGTGTTTACATCTCTGTGAACTTGCTAGCAGCTGATACTGATAGCGGGCAATAAATAAACCAGGCTCTCAGACTTGGTTCCTAGGCGCTCAGCGTGCTGGCCTCCCTTTGGAGTACTTTCTAGCTTTCTGGCAACATGAGAAGCCTCAGCCCGCTCCCTCGGTTTCCCTGGCCCCGCCCCAGGACCTCCCACATCTCCAAGGAGCCCTGATTTCTGGTCCTGGAGGATGGTGGTTGGACATCAAGATCTGGGGCTGCACGTGTCCCCCGCTCCTGACCCGTCGTTGTCTCCAGGCCCTCCCCGCAGAGAGGGCCGGGAAGATTTGGGTGTGTAGATCTGTCTGTCCTACACTTCCCTGTTCAGATGGCAGACTCCATGAGTTCAGACTGACCCCACCTGACCTTCGGGCTCACCTCTTCTTTTTTTTTTTTGCCTTTATAATTTTTTTTATTTTTCAACACCAAAACCATTTTCTATTTGAGTATAGCCGATGAACAAGGTTGTGGTAGCTCGAGGTGGACAGCAAAGGGACTCAGCCATGCACAGATGTGTGTCTATTCTCCCCCAAACTCCCGTCCAGGCTGCCACATCACACTGAGCAGAGTTCCCTGCGCTCTGCAGTAGGTGTTTGCGGGTTACCCATTTTAAAGAGGGCAGTGTGTACATGACCTTCCCAAAGCCCCTAACTATCCCTTCCCTCCAGTCCTCCTCTCCTCTTCACTGAGAGAAACCGGACTCCCACATGCCACTAGGGTGGACCCCTTGACCCAGTTCTGGAATCCCAAGAAACAGGTGAGACTTCCCGGTGGAGACCCACCCCTGCGGAAAACAGAGCTATTGTCAGACCAGAGTCATGTCCAGCCGTTCGTTCTCAGCCTTGCCGTGTACAGTGGCGTCCTGCCCTCCGAAGTTGCTTGTCAGTTCTCTTCTTCCCACACCCTTCCATGCATGCCTGCTCTGTGTGCGCCAAGTCACTGCAGTCGTGTCTGACTCTTTGCGACCCCGTGGACTATAGCCCGCCAGGCTCCTCTCTCCACGGGGTTCTCCAGGCAAGAATACTGGAGTGGGTTGCCACGCGCTTCTCCAGGGGATCTTCCCGACCCAGGAATTGAACCCACGTCTCCTATCTCCTGCATTGGCAGGCACGTCCTTTACCACCTGGGAAGCCTGCTCTTCCATGGGGCTCTCTTACTCATCTGTAATTCCATTTGGGGCTTATATTCCATTTTGGGTCCCTCTCCATCAAGGCTGATTTTACAGATTTATTTTGGAGTGTGTGAAACATGTTGTTGTTTAGTCGCTAAGTTGCGTCTGACTCTTTCGTGACCCTATGGACTGTAGCCCACCAGGCTCTGCCCATGGGATTTCCCAGGCAAGAATCCTGAAGGGGTTGCCATTTCCTTCTCCAGGAGATCTTCCTGACCCAGGGATGGAACCCGCATCCTCTGCATTGGCAGGCAGGTTCTTACCACTGAGCCGCCTGGGAAGCCCTTGTGTGAAACAAGACCCTGGGTCTAACAGAAAACATCAGACACCGGCCGTCGAACCCTCAATCCTCAAACACATTCCCACCCGCTTCTTCCCACCTGCTCCCTCTTGCCTCCGGCCGCAACCAGCCTCACCACTTTCTGGCTTGTCCTTTCTGCATTTTCTTCGACACAAAGGAACAAGTCCAGGCAAATGCTCCTTTTCTGGCTACAAGATGATTCTGTTTATTCTTCTACGTCTTTTTTTTTTCCAATTGAAATACAGCTGACATACAATATCATGTTAGTTTCGAGTGTGCTGCATAGTGGCTTGACATTTGCATATGTTATGAAATGATCGTCAAGATAAGTCTATTAACCATCTGTCCCTAAACAGTTATTACAGTATTATTATGCATACTCCTTATGCTGTTTATTACAGCCCCGAGGCTTAATTACCTTACAACCGGAGGTCTGCACTTCTCAGTCCCCTTCACCTATTTTGCCAACTCCACTCCCCTCTGGCAATCCCTCCCTCGCTCTCTGTATGGATGAGCCTGTCTTCATTTTCTTGTGTTTGCTTTGTTTCTTTAGGTTCGACATGTAAATGAGATCATCCAATATCTATCTTTTCTCCGTCTGACTTCTTTCACTTAGCATGATACCATTATAGTGCCTGTCCTCTTATCCAGTGTGTATTAAGCTGCTTTATTGAGCTATGATCATGTAAGCTGTTTCATCACCTCTTCTTTCTTACATGAAAGCCAGCACACGGGAGATATTTCACACTTTCCCTTCTTTCAACCCAGCAGCACACACTGCAGAGCACTCTGTGTCTGTTTGTAGGAAGCGTCCTCATTGTTTATCTTTTTTACAGCTGCATAGCTGTCCACTGTGTGGACATAAGGTAGGTGATTCAACCACCCTTCTATGCACGGGCATTCAGCTTCTTTCCAACATTTTGTAAACAATGCTGATACGGATAACTGATGCACACGTATTTTCGTATTGTCAGGAGTCCTTCCGGGTAGATAGCAACTGTGGAATTAAACCACAGCTGTGCATCAAATCTTGATCACTGTGCTTACTTTTTCCTACAGATGAGGACAAAGAAATACTTTATCAGATTAAAAGCCTAGCAGCTCTGGAAAGAATCATTGAAAGTCTCCGGAAGTCTTTAGGTAAAGGGAACCAGGGGGCCACCATGGCGATAGATGAGTGTGGCGGATCGGTCCTTGAGCTGGGGCTGTCCCCCTGGTGAGACGGGAGATACCCCATCCACTCCAGGGACCCACGCGAGCCGTGAGCAGCTCAGGACAAGCAGGTGACTCTATCCTGGGGGGACCCTGTGAGCCCCACTCACACGAGTCCACTGTCCAGGAGTCACGGGGCCACCAGCAGGCTCCCCGCACGCACTTCCTGGCTGAACTGAGCAAGGCCGAGCCGCTTTTCCAGGAGTGATGGGGAGGAGGCCTTCACACACCCCAGTGTCCCCGTGAGCAGGCCCAGGGAGGTCCCGCGCCCCTCTCTGCAGGCGCCTCCCCCTGGGGTCCGGCCTCCCGCCCGTCCTGGGCCGCAGAGCCTTCACTGCTGAAGTCGCCCACACCGTCCCCCTCTGCTTCGGCCTCTGGCCCCACTTTTGTCCCTGGAACTCTCCAGAACACCTCCGAGCCTCTCCCAGGCCGGCCTCGCGGCCTCCTTTCCTCTCTGAGTCAGACCTGGCCGCCACGCTGAAGGTTCCAGGCAACTCCTGCAGCTTCACACGCGCCATGCACCCGCCCACATTCAACCGCATCTCACGTGGACCGCGCACGAGCCCGGCGCCTGGCGCTCGGCTCTTCCCGGGATTTATATGCCCCTCCCCCTGCCCAACACACACACACACACACACACACACACACACACACACACACACACACACACACACACACAGAGAACGACACACACACACACACACACACACACACACACACACACACACACACAGAGAACGACTTCCCGGAAGCTCAGCGGTAAGAATCCGCCTGCAAAGCAGGAGACGGAGGAGACGTGGGTTCGATCCCTGATTCGGAAAGATCCCCTGGAGGAGGGCGTGGCCACCCACTCCAGTATTCTTGCCTGGGAAATGTCATGAACAGAGGAGCGGGGCGGGCTACAGTCCACAGGGCCACAAAGAGTCAGACTTGCCCGAAGCCACCGCGCGCGCGCGCACACAGCCCCACCGGGAACTGCTGGGTGCTGGCACATCCGACGGCTGCTCTTCCAGGCCCCGCTGCCCTCCGACGGCGAGCCTGCTGTCCTGTCTCAGCGCCCAGGAGACGGGGTCTAGGCTCAGCCCTGGGACCTCCCAGGGGTTCAGGGTGAGGCAGGGCCTTCCGCCTTGGACTTTGGGGGCCAGAGCCAGTCCCGAGGCTCCTCCCGGACCTTGGCTGAGGCCTCTGGTTCCCCCAAAGTTGCTGGTTCTCCAACCGCTTCTCGCTCTCTGACAACCTCCCCTAAATCCACGTTCCCTGCTTTCCCTCCGAGCAAACATGCCCCATAGTCTGGGGCTCTGACCCGCATCTGTGACGCCCTCTGAGGCCGACAGGGCTGATGCCCAGCCCGGCACTGGAAACTCGGAAGGCCAGGGCCGCCTCTGTCCCCTCTGCCCACCACCCGGTTCCTCTGGGGAAACAGCGGAACACTGCCTCCCTCCGAGGGGCAGGGCCAGCTGGCAGACCTCGGGGCTCGGCTGCAGCGGAGAATGCAGCATTTGAAACTTCCTGCCCGGGGTAACATTGCATTGGAACCTGGAATGTCAGGGCCATGAATCAAGGCAAACTGGAAGTGGTCAAACAGCAGATGGCAAGAGTGAACGTCGACATTCTAGGAATCAGCGAACTAAGATGGACTGGAATGGGTGAATTTAACTCAGATGACCATTATATCTACTACTGCCGGCAGGAATCCCTTAGAAGAAATGGAGTAGCCATCATAGTCAACAAAAGAATATGAAATGCAGTACTTGGATGCAGTCTCGAAAATGACAGAATGATCTCTGTTCGTTTCCAAGGCAAACCATTCAATACCATGGAATCCAAGTCTATGCCCCGACCAGTAATGCTGAAGAAGCTGAAGTTGAACAATTCTATGAAGACCTACAAGACCTTCTAGAACTGACACCCAAAAAAGATGTCCTTTTCATTATAGGGGACTGGAATGCAAAAGTAGGAAGTCAAGAAACACCTGGAGTAACAGGCAAATTTGGCCTTGGAATATGGAATGAAGCAGGGCAAAGGCTAATAGAGTTCTGCCAAGAGAACACACTGGTCATAGCAAACACTCTCTTCCAATAACACAAGAGAAGACTCTACACATGGACATCACCAGATGGTCAAATTGATTATACTCTTTGCATCCAAAGATGGAGAAGCTCTATACAGTCAGCAAAAACAAGACTGGGAGCTGACTGTGGCTCAGATCATGAACTCCTTATTGCCAAATTCAGACTTAAATTGAAGAAAGTAGGGAAAACCACTAGACCATTCAGGTATGACCTAAATCAAATCCCTTATGATGGTACAGTGGAAGTGAGAAATAGATTTAAGGGACTAGATCTGACAGACAGAGTGCCTGATGAACTATAGATGGAGGTTTTCTAACATTGTACAGGAGGTAGTGATCAAGACCATCCCCAAGAAAAACAAAGGCAAAAAAGCAAAATGGCTGTCTGGGGAGGCCTTACAAACAGCTGTGAAAAGAAGAGAGGCAAAAAGCAAAGGAGAAAAGGGAAGATATATCTATTTGAATGCAGAGTTCCAAAGAATAGCAAGAAGAGATAAGAAAGCCTTCCTCAGTGATCAATGCAAAGAAATAGGGGAAAATAATAGAATGAGAAATTATCTCTTCGAGAAAATTAGAGATACCAAAGGAATATTTCATGCAAAGATGGGCTCGATAAAGTACAGAAATGGTATGGACCTAACAGAAGCAGAAGATATTAAGAAGAGGTGGCAACAATACACAGAACTATACAAAAAAGATCTTCACGACCCAGATAATCACAATGGTGTGATCACTCACCTAGAGCCAGACATCCTGGAATGTGAAGTCAAGTGGGCCTTAGAAAGCGTTACTATGAACAAAGCTAATGGAGGTGATGGAATCCCAGTTGAGCTGTTTCAAATCCTAAAAAATGATGCTGTGAAAGTGCTGCACTCAATTTGCCAGCAAATTTGGAAAACTCAGCAGTGGTCACAGGACTGGAAAAGGTCAGTTTTCATTCCAATCCCAAAGAAAGGTAATGCCAAAGAATGCTCAAACTACCGCACAATTGCACTCATCTCACACGCTAGTAAAGTAATGCTCAAAATTCTCCAAGCCAGGCTTCAGCAATACGTGAACCGTGAACTTCCAGATGTTCAAGCTGGTTTTAGAAAAGGCCAAGGAACCAGAGATCAAATAGCCAACATTCGTTGGATCATTGAGAAAGCGAGAGAGTTCCAGACAAACATCTATTTCTGCTTTATTGACTATGTCAAAGCCTTTGACTGTGTGGATCACAATAAACTGTGGAAAGTTCTGAGAGAGATGGGAATACCTGACCACCTGACCTGCCTCTTGAGAAATCTGTATGCAGGTCAGGAAGCAACGTTAGAACTGGACATGGAACAACAGACTATTTCCAAATAGGAAAAGAAGTACATCAAGGCTGCATATTGTCACCCTGCTTATTTAACTTCTATACAGAGTACATCATGAGAAATGCTGGGCTGGAGGAAGCACAAGCTGGAATCAAGATTGCCGGGAGAAATAGCAATAACCTCAGATATGCAGATGACACCACCCTTATGGCAGAAAGTGAAGAGGAACTAAAGAGCCTCTTGATGAAAGTGAAAGAGGAGAGTGAAAAAGTTGGCTTAAAGCTCAACATTTAGAAAACGAAGATCATGGCATCCAGTCCCATCACTTCATGGGAAATAGATGGGGAAACAGTGGAAACACTGGCTGACTTTCTTTTTCTGGGCTCCAGAATCACTGCAGATGGTGATTGTAGCCATGAAATTAAAAGACGCTTACTCCTTGGAAGGAAAGTTATGACCAACTTAGACAGCATATTAAAAAGCAGAGACATTCGTTTGTCAACAAAGATCCATCTAGTCAAGGCTATGGTTTTTCCAGTGGTCATGTATGGATGTGAGAGTTGGACTGTGAAGAAAGCTGAGCACCGAAGAATTAATGCTTTTGAACTGTGGTGTTGGAGAAGACCCTTGAGAGTCCCTTGGACTGCAAGAAGATCCAACCAGTCCATCCTAAAGGAGATCAGTCCTGGGTGTTCACTGGAGGGACCGATGCTAAAGCTGAAACTCCAATACTTTGGCCACCTGATGCGAAGAGCTGACTCATTGGAAAAGACACTGATGCTCAGAAAGATTGAGGGCAGGAGGAGAAGGGGACGACAGAGGATGAGATGGTTGGATGGCATCACTGACTCAATGGACACGGGTTTGGGTGGACTCCAGGACTTGGTAATGGACAGGGAGGGCTGGTGTGCTGCGGTCATGGGGTCGCAAGGAGTCAGACACGACTGAGCGACTGAACTGAGCTGAACTGACCTGGGTCAAATCCCCTTTGGGCTCCCAGTGAGTTGGGTGACTTCGGGGTGACCTTGGGCAAGGGACAGGACATGCGAAGGCTCAGCATCTTCGTCCTCTAAGTGGGGTCTTCAGGGCAGCTGTCTCCTTGGGGGGCAGGGGGCAGAGTGGGGTGATACTAGCTGAGCATTTAGCCCAGGGTCTGACACGTACCCACACGACTGGACCGGTGGGAGGGCCACAGTGCTGGCGACCCCAGGAAGGCGTTTGTCCTGGGTCAGGGACCACAGGCGAGGGGACTCAGCACTGCCCCGGCCCCGCAGCCCTCTGCCCCAGCAATGAACCTGGAGCCCCGTCTCTCAGCCCGGACTCTCCCGGGTGAGTGAGCCATAGGGGGCGGGTCTGAAATGCAGGCTCACAGGAACACCGAGAATTTCTCAAGAAAATCTCCTCTTTCCAAACAGGGAGTTCGCTCATGAAAAGAAGAAAGAAGTATAAACATTTGTTCAGGGGAGGCAAATACCGCAAGCGGAGAGAGAGCCTAGACTGAGAGCCCAGGACTGCCCGGGGGACTGCCCACTCACCGCCCCCCCGCCCCCCCGCCCACTAGGAAGAAAGACGGAGCAGAGTTCCTAAGCGTTCTGTATAAAGAAGAGCTGTTTTATTCAAGGAGTGCCAAATAAAGTGAACCTATTTAAATATTGTTAGAGGCAATCTGGTTTTTTTTCCTTAAACAAAAAAAGAAATGAAAATGTAATTGAGCCTGAAAAATAAGAATGTCCAAAGCTTCTATTGCCTACCAGGAGAAGCTTTGAAAAAAAATGTAACCTCAGAGACTGGGCCACCGTCAGGCTCCTCCAGAGGAGCAGAACCTACAAGACGGGAGTATAAAGTGGAAAGACCATAAAATAATCAAGAGGCTTTAGATCATGTGATCATGGAGTCTGGCAATCCCCAAGAGCTGCACCCAGCAGAGACAACGGTGTGGTTTCAGTCTGAGTCTGAAGCCTGACAGCCTGGAGACCCAGGAAGAGCCAGTGTTTCAGTTCAAGTCCAAAGGCAGGAAAATGCTGGTATCTCGATTGGAAGGCCATCTGGCGGGAGGCGTTCCCTCTTACTCTGGGGAGGGTCAGATTTCTGTCCTACTTGGGCCTTTGGCTGCTCAGACCAGGCCCTCCCACATTAGGGAGGGGGCAATCTGCTTGACTCTAAATGTGAACTTCATCCAGAAACAACCTCATAGAAACACCAGAATAATGTTTGACCAAGCATCTGGGCACCCCATGGCCCAGTCAAGCTGGCACATGAAATTAACGTCCACGTGTGTCCGTATATGCCGGAACCTATGAAGTCCTGACAACCAGCCCTTCCACACCCCGCTCCTGCCCAGCATCATGCAAGGGGCACGGCCAGGTGTGCAATGCGTGCACACAGGCAGAGTACGCTTCATGGCCTCGTGAAGGATCAGAAAACACACTCTGGGTTTCTGTGATGATGAACCGCGTTCCAGGGAGCCGTGTGGTTTGACCCTCACGGAGGGCGGTGCTGACATCACACCTCCCCGTGGCCAGCTGGTTCACAGGCACGTCCAACTCGAAGGGTGCCTAACTGTTTTGAATCTGACCCCTGAGTGAAACCAAGATCCCTACTGAGAGGAAAGCTTTCAGGTCTCCAGGAATGACCCAACTCTGGGGAATTTCCACTGCATTGGAACGCTGCTTCATCAGAATGAAGGTGGCTGTGGCACAGAGACCCGGCGTGCTCTAGGCGCCGGCCCACCCTCAAGGCGGTAAGTCTTACCGCCATCAGTGCTTCCGCTGCAGAGGTCCTGGCCCGCCAGTATTTTCTGGGAGACGGTGAAATGTTTTTCTCAGCAACTGCCAACACGTCTTCAGTGGTTTCTTGGCCAGACTGATTTTGCTTGTGGACGAGATCAGCACACTGAGGAGAGCAGGCTGGAAAGTGAGATTACCCCATTTCTCCAGAAAGGCAGGTTTGGGAAAAGCTCATGAATCTTGTCTTAAAAACAGCCACGGAGAGAGAACTCCTGCTCCAAGGTGCAGACATGGCAGCAGATTGATGTTGGTTCTAAAACACCACTTTCAAAGGCAGCTGGAGACAGGATCATTGATGCTTTCGAACTGTGGTGCTGGAGAAGAGTCCTGAGGGTCCCATGGACAGTGAGGAGATCAAACCAGTCAGTCCTAAGGGAAATCAGCCCCGAATATTCTTTGGAAGAACTGGTGTTGAAGCTGAGGCTCCATACTTTGGTCACCCGATATGGAGAGCCAACTCACTGGAAAAGACCCTGATGCTGGGAAAGACTGAGGGCAGGAGGAGATGGGGGCAACAGAGGATGAGTTATTTGGATGGCCTCACCGACTCGATGGACGTGAGTTTGAGCAAACTCCAGGAGATGGCAAAGGACGGGGAGGCCTGGCGTGCTGCGGCCCATGGAGCCACAGAGCCGGACATGACTTAGCGACTGAACGACAGCAGAGACGGAATCCAGCTAAACCGCCTTGTTTGTAACTTGCTGGCTGTGCGCTCCTCTCAGACAGACAAGACCCTTACCCCCTCTTTCCCAGATGTCATCCGGATGACTGTAAAATGGAGTACTAGGGGACTGGAGTCGGAGAACGAGGTCTTAATCCAACCCCGAGTTCCCAGACGAGGAAGCTGAGGCAGAGAGGTCCCAAGACTCGCTGGTCACCAGGTAAGTCGGTGGCCGAGCAGGAAGCAAAGAGCTCTGACGTCCAGCCTCTCTCGGGTCCATGGCCCCATTCTGCAGCCCCTGACGATAGACGGACGTTTCACAGCCATTACCCCTGCTTTTGTTTCCTACTTGCCTCCTGTATTAGGGTGCTCGGACTGCGTTCCAGCGTCGGATGACGGGTGGCTTAAACAGCAGCAGTGTGCTGCCGCCCAGCCTGGCGTCTGGAGGTCCAAGATCGGGGCAGCGCTGGCTCCTTCTGAGGCCGCCCTCTGGCCTGCAGACGGCCGTCTTCTCCCTGCGTCCTCCCGTGGTCTTTCCTCCGTACGTGTCCAAACCTCTTCTTGGGGGAAACCTGTTAGAATGGATTAGAGCCCACCCTAACAATAAGTGCTCCTTTAAGACCCCATCTGCAAATACAGTCACATTCTGGGTTCCTGGGTGTTACGGCTTCAGCACGTGAACTTCGAGGGGACACGACTCTGCCCAGAAGCCCTCGTTTGTGGAGTATTCTGTGGTTTGTGCACTGCCTACATGCACATAGGGCCATCCAGCCCTCATCACAGGGTCTGGGAGGAAGAAGTCACCCCGGCTCAGAGACATTGAATGACATTCTCATTGTCACAGCATCAAAAGGCCCGTGGTGGACCCCATACCACAGCAGGCCTTCTAATCCGGAGGCCAGGGTCTTCTCACTAAATGTTATGAAATCGTGCCCATCACTGCCCATCAGGACGTTATTGATGTAATCAGTTTGCTTAGCACTGCTCCCCCCAGGTAGGCAAGATATTACAAAGCCCCTTTCATGACCTTCTGCAGATTAAACCAAGGTTTGACCTCGACCTTCCCCTGATCCACCTCTGAACCTTATGTTGTCTTTGCTGGTCAGTTGCTGAGTCACGTTCAGCTTTCTGTGACCCATGGACTGCAGCACACCAGGCTTCCCTGTCCTTCACTGTCTCCCACAGTTTGTTCAAACTCATGTCCATCGAGTCGGTGATGCCATCCAACCCTCTCATCCTCAGTCACCCTCTTCTCTAGTTCTCAGTCTTTCCCAGCATCAGGGTCTTTTCCAATGAGTCTGCTTTTTTGCAACAAGTGGCCTAAGCATTGGAGCTTCAGCTTCAGCATCAATCCTGAACCTTATAACAGTTCTCACAACAGCAGTTTTAGGATCCTGCAGGTGCCATGATTTAATATTTTGACCACACAAAACTATTCCAAATCGAAGTGACAACATCCACAACAGCTAAGACAGAACACTGGGTCCCCAGCACAGAGCTGAGCTCCCATTCCCTGGAGATCTGCTCTCCAACGGCGTGAATACACTCAACACTACAGAGCTATACACTTAAAAAGGGTTAAGATGGTAAATGCAATGCTATCGTTTTTCTAACACAATAAAAAGAATACCTTAAAGTGTATAGCCACAGCTACACTGTGAAGAAAGTAAAGAGAGAGTCCACAGAATAAGAGAAATCTTTTGTGATCATATATCTGGTAAGAGACTTGTATCTAAAACATAAAAAGATATGTTTGTTGCTCACTCAGTCACTTAGTCGTGTCCGACTCTTTGTGACCCCGTGGACTGCAGCACGCCAGGCCTCCCTGTCCATCACCTACTCCCAGAGCATATTCAAACTCATGTCCATTGAGTCCGTGCTGCCGTCCAGCCATTTCATCCCTTTTCCTCCTGCCCTCAGTCTTTCCAGCATCGGGGTCTTTTCCAATGAGTCGGCTCCTCGTATCAGGTGGCCAAAGTATTGGAGTTTCAGCCTCAGCATCCGTCCTTCCAATGAACACCCAGGACTGATCTCCTTTAGGATGGACTGGTTGGATCTCCTTGCAGTCCAAGGGACTCTCAAGAGTCTTCTCCAACACCACAGTTCAAAAGCATCAATTCTTCGGTGCTCAGCTTTCTTTAGGGTCCAACTCTCGCATCCATACATGACCACTGGAAAAACCACAGCCTTGACTAGACAGACCTTTGTTGGCAAAGAAATGTCTTTCTTTTTTAGCATGCTGCTTTTTAGATCTATTTGTGGGGAGGGATAAACTGGGAGATTGGGGTTGACATACATACAGTACCGTATTTAAAACAGACAACCAACAAAAACTTGTTTACGGCACAAGTAACTTTGCTCAATATTCTGTAATAACCTAAGTGGGAAAATCATTTTAAAAAGAATGGGTGTGTGTATATGTGTAACCGGATCACTTCGCTGTGCACCTGAAGCTAACAGAGCATTGTCAATCGCTATGCCCCAATATAAAATAAAGATTAAAAGATAAATAACAGCTCTAACAGCTCATAATAGAAGGACAAAGAACCTGGTAAAAACGGACAGAAGCTCTGAACACACAGTTTTCCGAAGAAAACAGGCCTTCAGTCAAGCCTGGTACTCAATCAGAGGGATCGCTGGACTTCCCTTAGTAGGAAAAAACCTCAACTAGTCATGCTCACTTATTGTTAGACAATATATTACCTTCCAGCCTGCCAGAGCTGACCAACAGACAGGAAATACAGGGTACACATATGTAATTTAAAATTTCCCACTAGCCACACCAAGAATAAATAAAAATAAACCGAGAAACCAACTTGAATAATGTTTTTTATTTAGCCCGATGTAACCAAAATATTTCCGCCAACAATGCGGGATACCTGGGTTTGATCCCTGGGTTGGGAAGATCCCCTGGAGGAGAGCATGATAACCCAATCCAGTACTCTTGCCTGAAGAATCCCCACAGACAGAGGAGCCTGGTGGGCTACAGTCCCCGGGGTCTCAAGGAGTCGGACACGACTGAGCAACTAAGCACAGCACATCCAAAATATTATAAGCTTGACATACACTCAATGTTAACAATTACTGGTAAGATATTTCATATTCTTCTATTCTTACTAAGTTTTTACAGCACGCACTTTACCCTTACAGCTTTCAGTTTCCACTGGGAATACCTGGTCTGTATTTAGATTTCAGAATAAGAAAGAAAAGAAAAGAATGTAAGTCGCTCAGCCGTGTCCAACTCTTTGCGACCCCATGGACTGTAGCCTACCAGGCTCCTCCATCCATGGGATTCTCCAGGCAAGAATACTAGAGTGGATTGCCATTTCCTTCTCCAGGGGATCATTTCAGAATGCTGCTACTGCTGCTAAGTCACTTCAGTCATATCCGACTCTGTGCGACCCCATAGATGGCAACCAGACTCCCCCGTCCCTGGGATTCTCCAGGCAAGAACACTGGAGTGGGTTGCCATTTCCTTCTCGAATGCATGAAATGAAAAGTGAAAGTGAAGTCGCTCAGCTGTATCCGACTCTTAGCGACGCCATGGACAGCAGCCTACTGGGGTCCTCCATCCACGGGATTTTCCAGGCGAGAGCACTGGAGTGGGGTGCCATCGCCTTCCAGTCAAAAGAGAACCCACTCATCCCCAAGTTGTTTTTAGGTTCTTTAAAAATATTTAACATTTTTTCCAACCACGAAATCAAGTTTAAGATTTTCAGTTCAGTTCAGTTCAGTTGCTCAGTCGTATCTGACTCTTCGACCCCATGAATCACAGCACGCCAGGCCTCCCTGTCCATTACCAACTCCCGGAGTCCACCCAAACCCATGTCCATTGAGTCAGTGATGCCATCCAACCATCTCATCCTCTGTCGTCCTCTTCTCCTCCTGCCCTCAATCTTTTCCAGCATCAGAGTCTTTTCCAATGAGTCAGCTCTTCGAATGAGGTGGCCAAAGCATTGGAGTTTCAGCTTTAACATCAGTCCTTCCAATGAACACCCAGGACTGATCTCCTTTAGGATGGACTGGTTGGACTTCCTTGCAGTCCAAGGGACTCTCAAGAGTCTTCTCCAACACCACAGTTCAAAAGCATCAATTCTTCAGTGCTCAGCTTTTACAGTCCAACTCTCACATCCATACATGACCACGGGATAAACCATAGCCTTGACTAGACGGACCTTTGTTGGCAAAGTAATGTCTCTGCTTTTTAATATGCTGTCTAGGTTGGTTATGGAGAAGGCAATGGCACCCCACCCCAGTACTCTTGCCTGGAAAATCCCATGGACAGAGGAGCCTGGTAGGCCACAGTCCATGGGGTTTCGAAGAGTCGGACACGAATGAGCGACTTCACTTTCACTTTTCACTTTCATGTATTGGAGACGGAAATGGCAACCCATTCCAGTGTTCTTGCCTGGAGAATCTCAGGGACAGGGAAGCCTGGTGGGCTGCCGTCTATGGGGTCGCACAGAGTCGGACACGACTGAAGCGACTTAGCAGGTTGGTCATAACTTTCCTTCCAAGGAGTAAGTGTCTTTTAATTTCATGGCTGTAATCACTATCTGCAGTGATTCTGGAGCCCAAAAAAAGAAAGTCAGCCAGTGTTTCCACTGTTTCCCCATCTATTTGCCATGAAGTGATGGGACTGGATGCCATGATCTTCGTTTTCTGAACGTTGAGCTTTAAGCCAACTTTTTCACTCTCCTGTTTCACTTTCATCAAGAGGCTCTTTAGTTCTTCACTTTCTGCCATAAGGGTGGTGCCATCTGCATATCTTTTGAATTTAAGACTTCAAATTCAAATTTAAGTAAGTTAAGATTAAGCACTATTGAACATTTCTAAGTGTGCCATGTGGGTCTTAGATTCGGTGGAAAGGTGCTGGTGGGCAGTTCTGTTAGACTTGCACATTGAGAAGATCCTGTGGCTGCCGGACGCGAAAAGTGAAGACGCCGTCAGGCTGGTTTAAGCGAGAGATTGTAGACAGAGGCGGGTGGGGTGAGGGGGTGGAGAAGGACCTGGGCCCCTGGAGGCACCACTGGGGGCAAGGCCACCGGGACCTGTGTGGGGACGGGAGCGGGAGGGGAAAGTGCCAACCCCAGTGCGGGGTGTGAGCCAAGGCAGAGGCATGGGGTCCTCTGAGAAGAGAGGCAGAGAACCCAAGTCGGGGTGGGGGGTGGGGGCATGGTGAGCAGGGGTAGTACACGTGGGGTGACCCAGGCATCTCAGCTGGAGATTGTGAAATGCAGCTGGAAACTGGATTTAAACCCCAACAGAGGTCAGGGCTGGAGAGGTGGGTCTAGGAACCATCAAAAGGCCTTCCCTGATGGCTCAGTGGTAAAGAATCTGCCAGCAAGGCAGGAGACCTCGGTCCAATGCCTGGGTCAGGAAGATCCCCTGGAGGAGGGAATGACAACCCACTCCTTTATCCTTGCCTGGAGAATTCCATGCACAGAGGAGCCTCGCAGGCTGCAGTCCACAGAGTGGCAAAGAGTGGGACACGACTGAGCCACGAACACTTTCACTTTCACTTCAGAAGGGCACGGGGTGCGATGACAGCGCCCGGGAAGGGAGCAGGGAGAGGAGCCAATGACCCAGGACCCAGGCCTGGGGTCCTTGCGACAGGAGAGCCGGGGAGTCCCTGAAGCCAGGAGATCAGGGCCACCCCGCCAAGCGTCGGTGGAGGAAGATTAGGATGGAGGGTTGATCACGGGCTTGGCAACGAGGTCTGTGCTGGGCTTGAGCTGCTACAGTCGTGCGCGGGGGAGGCATGTGGGGGCTAATACCCGGCTGGAACTCGCTGTGTGGGGAACGCGAGGCTCTTTTGACGTTAGACCAGGTTTGCAGTAGCTGAGAAGGTACACGAGGTGAAATGCTGTTGTCCCAAGGCAGAGCACCCCGGCCGGCGACACTGAGCCAGCTCCCCTGTGGACCGTGTTGACCCAGGTAGCAGGGCTGGAGAAACGCTGACCGCTTATTAGATATTCACACTTCCTGTCGGAACTGCACGCTCACGTCCTCTGTCTGCTTCCTTTCGCTGTTCACGTTTCTCTTGTGGACTCTGTGTATGCCGAATACCAATGCTTTGTTGAATGACTTGCAAACTCTTTCCTTCTGTCTGCTGCTTCCCTTTCATTTTGTTTCTGGTGACTTTTGTCAAAATGAAGTTATCGATTATAATATAGTCATGTGTGTCCTTTTTTTGTGGGTTGCTTTGTGAGTCTTGTTAAGAAATCTTTCACTACTCTAATGCCATAAAGATGGTCTGCTGTCTCCCTGTGAACCATCTCCACTTTTCCTTCCATATTTCTAGTCCACACAGACTAGATTTTGAGTGTGGCAAAAGTCTCTGACTTACCCTCCTCTCGCCCCTGGTCCACAGAGGCAGGCAGGGTCGAATGAGCAACGGTGACGACAGCTCCTGGCCCCCGACCCTTCTTGGGAGAGGAACAAGCCCTCGCCGCTGTCTGAGAACCTTTAGCAAGTACCACTCACAGTGACAGCCCCAGAGGAAGGGGCCACCCTGTACTGGGGATGAAGGGGTCAGGGAAGGGCAGCGTCCAGCAGGGGCCGTCTCCCAAGGGCTGGGAGCCGGGCAGGCTCCAAGGGGACTTGGAGCGGCTGGCTCACATTCTAAGCGGTGCCCGCATCTGACAGGTGCCCTGGGTGCCTTGTCACTGTGACCCAGTGAAACGACATGGCTAACAGCAACAGCTCATGCCAGGGACACTTCGCAGCTGAAATTTTTATAAACTGTTGGTGGCCAGGGTGTTGGGGGGGGGTGGGCGATAATAAAAAGGCTTTGGAGAACAGTGAGTAACCTAGAGCTTCTCCATCCAAACCCCTCCACACCCACAACCTCTCTGACCCTGACCGGGACCTTTCTGCAGAACCAGCATAATAATGTTGATCTTTAAGGAATGAGGAGCTTATGCCAACAAGCTGAGAAACACTCCTGCAACCAAGTGTGAAGTGTCAGCTGCTCAGTCATGTCCGTGGACGGTCGCCCGCCCGGCTCTAACGTCTATGGAATTCTCCGGGCAAGAATACTGGAGTGGGTTGGCATTCCCTTCACCAGGGGAATGTCCGCAACCCGGGGATCAAACCCAGGTCTCCTGCACTGCAGGCAGATTCTTTACCATTTGAGCCACCAGGGAAGCCCAGGGCGATTTCTCCGACCTGAGCTGGGGGAGACGGGGCAGGGCTGGAGGGCCGGCCACCGTGCCCCGGGCTGCCGCTGCTCGGCCTGCCCCGCCTGTCTCCGGCCGCCTCCCGCACCCCCAGCCCTACGCAGCCAGGAAGGGGTGCAGGGCTCCGGCAGAGTGCGGTGGCAGTGGTGTCCACGCCTGGGGATCACGAGACGGGGCTTTTGTCTCCCACCTCGCCTCCAGGGCAAGAGTGCTTTCACTGTGACAGCTTCCTTCCAGTTATTTCATCAGAGGGCTAGGATCCCACTCTCCTCGGTAACAGAGATTCCCAGGCTGGCTGCATGCTCTTGTTTCTGGAACATTCTTAAAGAACTCATTCAGGGGTGGGCGTGTCAGGATGGGCGAGGATGACACGACAGACACCAGGTGCCCGTGGCTGGTCTGGCCCGCAGCTGTCAGCAGCCTCTGCCCAAGGGCTCTGCCCACAGGGTGGCCTCCCAGGGACTTCCGGGCCACTCAGCCAGCCCCCACCACCACCACCGCCCACCCCCGGGACGGCCAGCACATTTAATAATAGCTGTGGCTCACTGGGGCTCTTCTCTCCCGCGAGAGCTCTGGGAAATGAAGGAATCGGCTGAAACGTTTGAACAGACTGTGCAGTTGGCAAGTTAAAGGTCAAGGAGTCGGGAAGGGCCTGCGGTCACTCTCAGCAGCGAGCGGGGCCCTGCCCCTGAGCGGGGCCCTGCCCCCGAGCAGCCCGACCCAACTGCCCATCTCTGGGCACCAGCCCGCCAGCCCGCTGTTCCCTTTTCCTTCGGCAAACCTTCACCCTCTGTCCCCCACGGTTCTGCTTTCACGTTCTGCTTCTAGGGGAGCACAGACCTTCTGTTTCTATTTCACTGTAACGGGACTTGTGCTAATCACTTTTCTAAAAACATTTAAGGAAAACAGGACAATCGGCAAGATTCCAGAACCTTCGTGATGTTTATAGAGGAGATCCCTGCCCTAGGGCAAGGCTCCCTTTCTGAGAACGAGCAGCCATCCATCAAATCTGAGTCTCAGCCTGCACTTCATGGAGCTTTCCCGGCTCCCGGGACCTCCGGCACTTGGGAGACGGCCCCTCCTGGACACTGCCCTTCCCTGACCCCTTCATCCCCAGTGCAGGGCGGCCCCTTCCTCTTAGCGCCCCAAAGCACAGCACACAGCAGCCTGTCACTGTGAGTGGCGCTTGCCAAACTCGGCGAGTCGGTTCTGAGGGTTTATAGGAACAGGGCGCCCGTCCATGGTGCAAGGACAAGGCCTCTGAACTGGGGGAGAGGCCTGCCTTCCCGCATCCCACAGTGCTGGCACCCGGACCCAGACACCCAGAGCTGCAGGAAACACATCTCTGCTGTCTGAGCCAGGCAGACAGATGCAGAGGCTCTCACGGCAGCCCGGGTGGCCCGAGACTCTCAAGGCCAAGTTCACGCAGACCTGCCGTCTCCACAGGTGGACCTGGCAGTGCGGTGGGAGGCACAGGGGCGGGGAGAAGGGGCCGCAGGGAGAGCAGAACAGTCCGGGCTCTGGTCCCGCTCTTAGGCCTCGGTGAGGGCGTCACCGCAGTGGGCACCCCCCCAGCCAGCTGCACCCTCTCTGGTCCCCCGTCTGCACCCCAGCCCTCCCTTAGTCAGCACAGCAGAGCCCTCGAGGCCTGACACTTTCAGGAAGCACAGAGGCTCCGCGTGTGGTGGACAGTGCTGCCCACCTCCTCTCCAGCCTCGTCTCCCGTGACGCCCCGTCCACTGGGTCCAGTTCCCAGGGTGACCACAGCACCCACAAGAGGCTCACCACTGTCCACCAAGGCCGTGGACCCCTCTGTGCATCTCTCACGGGAACTTTCTTCCTCCAAGCCCGGCC
Source organism: Budorcas taxicolor (assembly GCF_023091745.1). Taxonomy (NCBI): domain Eukaryota; kingdom Metazoa; phylum Chordata; class Mammalia; order Artiodactyla; family Bovidae; genus Budorcas; species Budorcas taxicolor. Next base: position 85,565,622 of record NC_068921.1, on the reverse strand, counting down.
TACGCGAGCAGCTCACACACACAATCCCCTTTAGGAAAACACAATGTCAATCCTAAAGGCAGGGCTGGGTTTGGCTTTGTTTCTAATACATATACTGAGTTTTGAATCTTCCTCTTTTCCATCACATCTTCAAATACCCAATTTTGCTTACATTAAAGAAAAAAAATATTTCAAACTGTTAAAGGAGACATTATTCAAAGACACTTGTTAAAGTGTAGGAAGGCAGATTTCATTCAATGGGAGCCTTCAGGTGGGTGCGGAGACCACCGCAGTGGGACTGGGGAGACCTCGTTGTTTCCCTGCAGTCCAGAAGGATCGCACAGAACTCTGCATACGTCAAGGGTGAGTGGGGACTCAGGCCAAGGAGCAGGGAGGGAATCGTGGATCGGGAATTACCAAGAAGAGGATAACTAAGAGGTCAACTAAACGTCCAGGATTCTGGCTAAACTGGATTTTCGCTGAAGGCAGGCCAGGGCGAGCAGATATCACCAGGGTTAGGGGGAGGATGAAGAACCCAGTGAGATATAGATGGTTATCAGAGATGGGGGAGTCTAGCCAAACCAACTTAGCAGGATTCTCGCTAAAATCGGACAATGCAGAGACGAACACACAAGTCCAAAAGCTGAGGCCTTGCTGGAATTTACGGGAGCCTGAGTAGAGTTTGGTCAAGGAGAGAACCCTTGTCATTTATATACAGTTGCTTTCTCAAATAAAAACAAAGGATCTGAGTTATGAATATACTTTTCTCCTCCTAGGACATTTTAAAAACAACAGCCCTAAAGAAAATCTGTAATTAGTACTAATTGTAAGAGTTGGGCCAAACCCAGCTACCGTCCATGGGGTCGCAGAGTCAGACACGACCGAACAGGAACGCACGTTGAGAGGTTGCGCTCAGTCACTCAGTCGTGTCCGACCCTGCGATTCCATGGACTGTAGCCCACCAGGCTTCTCTGTCCATGGAATTTCCCGCGCAAGGATACTGGAGTGGGTTGCCATTCCCTTCTCCATAATAGACGTTACTCCTTGATAATGAAATGATTTGATGACTTTCACATATTACTCATAATCAGAAAAAAATCTTCAAAAACCTGTGATCTCGACCACAGAGGGAGCGTTTGGTATTTCCTTGCGTGCTGCAGGGTTTCTCAGCGTTTCCGCCATATGTTCTCGGAAGCGTGCAGCCCACCTGAGAAGCAGGACCCAGAGCGCGGGAACCGCTCTCGGGGCCCCACGGAGGCCCCGCCTGTTACACTGCCTGAATTAGAGCCGCGCGGGCCGTAGCCTCAGGGGGCTGCGCCCGCACCCCAAACCTGCGGCTCCGGGAAGTTTTCATTAAGGGAGTCAAGACACCGTCAGCCCTGAGGTCTGGACAGGAGACGCAAGCCAGAGATGCACCCGCCCCGCCCCGCCCCTGGCCCGGCCCCCAGAGACCCTGGCTCCACCCCCGCCGCCTCCGGCCCCGCCCCCAGCCCGCCGCCTCCGGCCCCGCCCCCAGCCCGCCGCCTCCGGCCCCGCCCCCAGCCCGCCGCCTCCGGCCCCGCCCCCAGCCCGCCGCCTCCGGCCCCGCCCCCAGCCCGCCGCCTCCGGCCCCGCCCCCAGCCCGCCGCCTCCGGCCCCGCCCCCAGCCCGCCGCCTCCGGCCCCGCCCCCAGCCCGCCGCCTCCGGCCCCGCCCCCAGCCCGCCGCCTCCGGCCCCGCCCCCGTCCCGCCCCGTGCCTGTGCGCTCTCGGCTCGGCAGCAGGCGGGACGCGGCGGCCGCGCTGCTCTTGCTCCTTTGTGCTCGGACGGCGGCGGTGGCCGCTCGGGTCCTCCCTGAGACGTCTTCTCTGCTCGCCAGTCCGCGCTCGTCCGTGACGGACCATGTCGGCGGTGGGAGCGGGCGCGGGTGTGGAAGCGGGCTTCTCCAGCGAGGAGCTGCTGTCGCTCCGCTTCCCGCTGCACCGCGCCTGCCGCGACGGGGACCTGGCCGCGCTCTGCTCGCTGCTGCAGCAGACGCCGCGCGCCCACCTGGCCGCCGAGGACTCCTTCTACGGCTGGACGCCGGTGCACTGGGCCGCGCACTTCGGCAAGGTGGGCGCGGGCCCTTTAAGGCGCCATCTTCCGCGGCTTTGCTGCGGGGGCCGGGGAGGAGGGGCCGGCGGCCGAGGCTCGGGGGTCGCGGGGGGCATCGGGGACGGGGGGCGGAAGCGGGCGGGGCGCGCCGGCGCCTCGGGGGGGCCGGGGCGTGCGGCCGGCGGCGCGGGGGGGGGGGGGCGGCCGCGGCTCCGAGGGGCGCGCGCGGCGCATGTGCGGCGGCGCGAGTTTCGGACGCGGGCTGCGGCTGCGAGGCGCCGCCGCGCCGGCGGGGTCCGTCGGCGCCCGGCGGGGTCCGTCCGCGCCCGGCGGGGTCCGGCGGCGGCCGGCGGGGTCCGGCGGCGGCCCGCGGGGCCGAGGGCAGGGCCGCCCGGGGCGGGGACGCGGCGCGCCGGCGCGAGCGTCGCTGAGGGCAGGCTCTCCGCGCGGAGCTCCTCCCCGCGGAGCCGCCTCGCGCCCGGGGGCCGAGTGGGAGGTTTCGGGCTCGGGCGGCCGCGTCCCCGGCAGCCTGCGGGGCGCGGCGCCCGCAGCTCCGGGGGCTCCGGGCCGCGCGTGGCCGGGTCGGCGGGGCCCGCGGCGCGTCGGGCCCCGCGGGGCCGCTCAGCGGTGGCCGCCTCTTGCGACGCCGCGCGCCGGGCCCGTGGCGCTCTGCGGGCGCGGGCGGCGCTGCAGACCTGACGGGAGGCGCCGGCGCCCGCGCCCCGGGCGGTGCTGGTCAGGGAGGGCCTCCGGGCTTCTCAGCGGCGGCCGTGACGGCTTCCTTGTGCCGGCTGCGGCCACAGCCCAGCGGGGACTTTTGGGAAGCAGCTTCCGGCCCCCAGGGAAGCGAAGTCGGCTTATTTCAGTGAGAGGGAGTCACGGCTGCGGGGCGAGGAGGCTAGCCGTGCGGGGCCGTGAGATCCCCGGGGAAATCAGTGTCCATAAACAAGAATAAAAGCGCCTCCCGGCGCGTCTCCCTGCAGCCTGGAATGTGGATTTCCCCAGCCGGTCAATTAGCCCGGGAGCCATCTCCCTGCTGAGCGCATCTTCGCTTTTGCATTGAACTAGGTAATTCTCAAAGCACTGGTTCTCGGCTTCTTCGTGTTTGGGGGGCGGGGGGCGGGGAGAGGCACCCTGGTAACGGGCCTCTCAGGTGGTCCAAGGATAAGGAACTCGCCTGCCAGTGCCGGAGACCGTTCCGTCCCGGGTTGGGAAGATCCCCTGGAAAAGGAAATGGCAACTCCCTCCAGTATTGTCTGGGAAATCCCATGGACAGAGGAGCCTGGCGGGCTACAGTCCGTGGGGTCCCAAAGTGTCGGACACGACTTAGGGACTAAACAGTACCACCACCACCCTTGTAATAGCCAAGGCAGATTTTTAGGGCAAAGGTTCCCCCCTACCGATTCCGATCTTCCCTACCCTGGTTAAGAAGGACACAGCATGGCAACCCCGAACATTCTGTAAAATGCTTAAGGACTCCTTTAGAATACTTACCAAGGCAGAGGTGCTTCTCCTATTTCTAGGAATTAAAAGTAGCAAGATGGCTATGGTGATGGAAGTGGTGAATTTCATGCATGTGTATTTTGTAATAAAAATGAAACCAGCTGAATTCACCAAGTCTCTGCTTGTACAGAACGTGGGTAGCAAACCTTGGACACCGTGTAGTAGATGGCCCTCAGAGACCAGAAGTCGTGACCGGAGCCTTTTATTTTAGTGCCTCGGGCTCTGTGGGACCTTACATGCAGAAGGGGCCGCAAGAAAAGGCTGTTAGGGCGAAAGTTAGGCCAGAGGTCCTGATGAGGGTTCTCAGCCCTGTCTCCCCGCACCCTGCCAGCAGCTTCCCTCCTTTGGTGCACACTCAGGCCTTCCCTGTTCTCTGCCTGTGCAAGAGCCAGCAGACGGTTCAGCATGCTGTGAACTCCTCTCAGGGCATCGCAGGTGACTCAGTGGTAAAGAACCACCCACCCCACCCCTCCCGCCAATGCAGGAGACGTGGGTTCCATCCCTGGGGCGGGAATATTCCCTGGAGAAGAAAGTGGCAGCCCATTCCAGTACTCTTGCCTGGGAAATCCCACGGGCAGAGGAGCCTGGCAGGCTATCGTCCATGGTGTTGCAGAAGTGTCAGATGCAGCCGAGCATGCACGCAAGCCTTCATTGTCCTCAGCCTGTGCAAAGCCAGCTGAGCGTTTAGCGTGTTGCGAACTACTCTCAGCTCTCAGTCTGTGTTCCTAGAAATGTGCCAGCTACGCACAGATTACCTCACCGTTTTATGAGGCTTGTGCACGCCCAGAGGACTAAACCAGACATCATTTAAAAACTCTTAATTACACCTTGTTTTTTACAAGGTGTCCTATTGAACAGTATCTTTCCAAAATTCCAAACCTGCATTCCTTCATCAAACCGCAGTTAACAAATTTTAGTCTAGGGACCTCTCAGTTCATACTGAGATTAACTACTTTTGGCATATCAGGCGATTTTTATCCTTATTTCATTTTTGTTGGCTTTGAGACCTGCTCATCTTGTCACTATTATTGACCTTCATTTTTCACTCAGTACATTAATAAAAGCAATATGTAAAAATATACCAAAATAGTACCTCTTTTTCAGCCTTTACTCTCAGATTCAGGTTTCTTGAAGACAAACCCTATTTTAAATCTGTACCACAAACTGCAAGTTCATCCTCACAAGATCGTTGGTGGCAGCGCTCTACCTTTGAAAGGAAACAATGAAATTGCTGAAAGAGGATAAGAGACACGGAGTGAGACCCAGGGGTAGCCGTTTGTTCCTCACCTGAGGTCTGTCCTCTGGAGGAGGATTGCTGGCAGTGAGCAATCTTTTTTCCCCACTGACTCTGCATGGTGTTTGGGGAGGAGAAACAGGCAATTGTCCTCGATCTGAGGACGGCAGGCCTTCGCTCACAGTGCTGGGCGCAGCGTAGGCCCTTGCTGAATAGCTCGAGTGTGCTGGCTCTTTCTCCAGAGACTAGTGTGATCCTGGTGCCCGGCTGCAGAGTCTCGTCCTGACTCCCGCCCTTCTGTCTGTCTTGAGTCCACCTGCCTGAGCAGAGCTCACCTGTGCTGCTCGGCCAGTTTTATCCTTGATGGCGGAAGGGGTTCTATACAGACTGTGACGAGATGAAGCGCTACCCTCTCACCCTTCTCAGCGCCGTCTTCTCCCTGAGATCTGGAGCTGGGCCTGAGTGCGGCCTGTGCAGGACGCAGAAAATCCAACCAGTCACTCTTAAGTGTTCAGAATTTTTTAGAATAGTTCGTGAAAGTGGCAAAGCTTAGTTCTGATCAAAATCCTTGAAAATACAGTCTAGTCTCTTCTGATTTGAGCTGTTTTAAAAATTGAACTATAGTTGATACACAACATTATATTGGTTTTGTTAGCTGTAGGAAAAACATTTAAATTTGTATTGTGTCCATCATTTTGACTTCCTATTCCTGTGTACCAGCTTTTTTACAGGGAAGAGGAAAAATGTGTTTTGAAATAAGCCTTTTAAATTTTGTGATATTGGGAAGGCATGCCTTTACTTTGTTAAACAGAAAAAAGTTTAGCAAAGCCCCACTCGTCTCCACCGTAGAGTTTAGATTGAGTAGAGTTACTGGTATACTGACTCTTGTGCCTCTTTTATCCCCTCCTGCTCTTCTCCAAGTTGGAATGCTTGGTACAGTTGGTGAGAGCAGGGGCCACCCTGGACGTCTCCACCACCCGTTACGCACAGACCCCAGCCCACGTTGCCGCTTTTGGGGGACACCCTCAGTGCCTCGTCTGGTTGATCCAAGCAGGAGCCAGCATTAACAAACCGGTAAGGGAGTGCCTGTGATTGACGTGGTTTGTTTTTGTTTTCTTCTTCCGGCTGTAATTACATGGTGTTGAGTTTTTAATTGAGGCCTTAATTAGAGTGTAGGATCTTTACCTGTGGGCTAACTGGAACTTAAGTTTATTAAACTATTTGTGGATAATCGGCCTTCACATAGCAATGCTTTCTGTTCAGAGTGCTTTCGCCTGTTGTGTGACTTACGGTGATCCGCAGCAAGCTGCCCAAGGTCACGGCTGGTGGCGGAAGGAGTCTGGTCTTGAGCCTAGGTTTCCTGGCTCCCCTGCTCACAGCTGCCTTGCTTCATCCCCACTAATGGCTGTGAGGACACACTTGTTCAGCAGAAGAATGGCTATGAAGTCGTCTACAGTCACCTGGTTGCGTTAGTTTGGGCAGATTTACCATCTGAGTTACTCGCTCCAGGTACTAGGTGGGGATGATGACCAGACTGGGAGGTGGTCAGGTGGCAAGTAGAAAGTGACTCCTGGACACCAGGTTGAGGAAAGGCGTTGTAGCAGTCGTTTAAGTCAGGGGTCAGCGAGGAAGGGGAGTGAGGGTGAGGGCCATTTGTCTCTTCGTGAGCCTGGGTAGGGGGGCAGGGCTACGAGGAGAGCCTGGATTTAGGCCCATTTCTTGCTGCTCGGCTCACCGGTTACCCTCCACGCCACCCGCCTCACACAGGCTCCTCCTGTGCTTTGTCGCTTCTCTCCGAGAATTCGGGAGTTCCGAGTGGGCAGCTGTGTGGCTGTGGCACTCGGCGTTGCCTGTCCTCACCCGCCTCCTTCCTGCTCCTGGATTCTCCTCCGCTTCCTCCCGGTGGAAAGGGTGCGCCCTGCCTCCTGTCTCTGTGGCCTTGGGCAAGCTGTTTCCTTGGCTGTGACTCAGTTTCCTTATCAGTGAGATAGGATAGTGTGAATAGCAGTAGTTACTGTTCAGCATATATGTGGAGTTTTACGTGTAGAACCTTCTTCATGATGATTTTAATTAAGTTGTTACATAACATTTAATTTGGAGAGCTCTAAAGAAGTCGTCTAATGCTGTGTTTCAAAGACTTTTAAGCCCAGAAGCCCCCTTTTCATAGAATGGTTTCCAGCAGCTGGGTATTTTCCGCAGACGCCCCTTCCCTGAGCCGCTCTGGATGGTGCTGTGTGGAAGCCCTCCCCGGGCCTGCTCCAGGGCAGATATCCCCAGGGCCAGCCTCCTTGCAGCGCTCCTCTAGTGTTGCGAGAGCCCACCTGGCCCCACTCGCCCAGTCCTCTCACCCACGGGGGTGTTCCTGGGGCCTGACGTCCCCCTTGGTGGGGGGGGGCCTTGGCTGACTGTGGTCTCACATGGGGAACTGAGGCTCGGCTGCCAGGCTGGACTGCCGTGACCAGCACCCGGCGACCCTGAGGCCCCAGTAGTCTTCCTCTCGGCTCATCTCGAGGTAGACAGTTTTTCCTCATTTCCCACACAAACGTACAGAACTGAATCCAGGTTTTTCCTATTCTTCGTGTGTATATAATTTTTGGAACCTAGTCTTAATAAGTTTTGTTTTAACTCATATTCTAGTCTTAATCTTTTGGCATGTTAGTTACGAACCTTTCTGAGCTCATTTCCTCAAGTGTAATGGAGGCCTTCGCTGCCACTGCTGAGGTTGGCAGGAGTGGCCACTGAAGCTTGGATGTGCCATCTCAAGGCTCAGTGCTCTGAGATTACCCAGAGAGGAAGTGGAGTTCGTTGTTAAGTGGTTTATTTTTGTAGTCCATAAGTCATCTCTTTAAAACCCCTTCTAGGATGGTGCTGGTGCTTGGTATTGCCTGTAGTTTCTTATAACTAGATTAGAAATTTTTTTTATTCTAATTAAAATTCAAGGTGGCTTTTCTGCTTTGGATTTCTGGCATGTCTCCCTCTGTCTTTTATGACTCAGAGTTTGCCAGCAATAGTTCTAGAATCATATTACAAGCTGTTTAGTATTTTTGAAGTATGACTGGTCTGAACTTGAGATGTGAGTAACCATGAAATTGCTCTTGACTCTCATTCTGTTGGTTGCAGCTTTCTTTAAATAGTGTTCCTTCTGACCTCCCAGCTGAAGTGGGCTCCTCGCATAATGCGAAGTAGGAGCAGGGTGGCCCTGCTTTCTTCTCCGCCTTCTGTTGCTATCCCACCATCTTCTTGAAACAATATAGAAAATCTTTTTTCTTATACTAGAGATCGTTTTTAAAGTCCTGATTTGTTTTCTCCGTCTCTGTGTTATTTGGCAGAATCTCATCTGAGTCTTGACTCTGCTCGTCCCGGCGATGCACATGGGCGATCGGTGCCTCCTTTCTGCACATCCTTAGCGTGTGCCTCCCCCCTCCCTCCCCATTTCAGAGAATTGTTTTAAGTTGACTTTACCAGGTAGTTTACTGTGTAGACTCATGATTTTCTGTTTCTTTCTTCAAAAATGGGACTATTCTGGTGGGGATTTTATGTCACTTTTGAGCTTAAACGTGTGTGCTTTTCCCTGCAGGGAGCAGTCGCGTCTTTCCCGTTGCGTTGTTTTTATGCGGTGCTCTGCCGCGCTCTCTGCTGCAGCCCCGCCTCGCTCTCCCCTGCGAGTTGACGTTCCTGAGCGCCGTGCGCAGTCACTCCACTCCTGCTTGCTGTCTTTCCCTGCAACTTTGTGTGGTCTTCTGCACCACGTTCCCATTCGGTGATGATGGGATATGATTGATTCAAGGACTGTTGGCATTTCTGAGGCAGAAAGTCCTAAATCAGTTGTTCTAACGGAAGCAGCTTCTCTTGATTGCTGTCTTTCTTGACCTTTTATTTTACCCCAGAGTCTATGAATGAAATTGTATTTCAGATTTTTTGGGTCCTTTCATACAGTGTAGAGTAATTCTTTTTTTTAATGACTGTATTCTTCAGAGTCATTTCCCTGAGTCAGTCGCTCACTTCCTCTGCCTCCTTCAACGTTGTTTTCTGAAGGGTCTGCTGCTGCTGCTGCTGCTAAGTCACTTCAGTCATGTCCGACTCTGTGCGACCCCCTAGACGGCAGCCCACCAGGCTCCTCTGTCCCTGGGATTCTCCAGGCAAGGATACTGGAGGGGGGTGCCATTTCCTTCGCCAATGCATGCATGCTAAGTCGCTTCAGTTGTGTCCGACTCTGTGCACCCCTATGGACAGCAGCCTACCAGGCTCCTCTGTCCACGGGATTCTCTAGATAAGGATACTGGAGTGGGTTTCCATTTCCTTGTCCTCTGAAGGATTGGTCAGGTTCTAATGCAGCCTTTCTGGAGGTCCTTAAACACAGCTGCCCGTCACAAGCAGCCTAAACTGTGTGGAGCTGCCTGTCTGACTCCACGTTCTCTCTTCCTGTTCTTTCTCGACCCTTTATCTCAGCAGTCTTGTTTAAAGTGTAGGGCTGATTCACGCTCAGGATAAAACATCTGGGGCAGTGGGGGTGCTGGGCGTGCCTGAGGTGATGTGTGGCCTCAGGATGTCCTGTGGGAGCCTTAGGTACATGTGGGCAAACTAGACCAGGCCGTGGGTGTTAGGCCTGGATTACTGGTTTGGTCTGAGGACAGTGGTTTTGCGTTGTACATTCGTCCGCACAGTGTTTCGCCATAAGAAGTATTTCTCAGTTGCGCCTGCAGCACGCGTGCTGCCGTTGCTGCGGAGGCCCCTTGAGTGTTCGGTTCTCGCCTGAAAATCCGGGCGTGTGCTCCTTCCTTGGTCTGCTCTGCTCTTTCATCTGCACTTCGTGTTTTGCTTCAAATTTCACTCACCTTACTCTGTTTCAGAGTTTCAGAGAGGGCTGAGATGGCCCATGGCCTTCATTAATGACTCCAGAATGTGGATCTGAATGTTTTCACTGTGTGTATCATTTTTGTCGTTTCAGGACTGTGAGGGCGAGACTCCTGTTCACAAGGCGGCTCGCTCTGGGAGCCTGGACTGCATTAGTGCCCTGGTGGCTAACGGGGCTCAAGTCGAGTAAGCGTCTTCATTTATTCATGCCAACCAAAGATGTGGTCGGGGTGCTGTGTTTAGAGACAGGTTTAGAGCAAGCACAAGTTCTGAGCTTTGTTTTTAACCTTAGTCATGTAGTTTTGCTTTTTAGATGAGTTGGCGGTAGTAAGCAGGTTGCTGTGTGGGTTAAATTGACCACTAGCAGAAGGGGCCTTGATCACAGCAGCCTTGGAATTCTTGCCATGAGAGAGAGAATGAGTGAGCGTATTAGGGAGATGACAGTTAACCTGTTAAGTTTGGAGCCTGGCATTGTTGACTTTACCACCGCCTAGCTGTGTCACTGTGGGCAAGTCTTCAAAGTTTGCCAAGTTTTAATTTAAAAATGAGTGCCTTGAATTGGATTACGTTATCTTTTCAGGCCTCTCTGGCTCAAAATATCTTGCAGACAATTAGCTCTTCTAAATTTTTATTTCCTCATCTTTTATTAGATGTGAGAACATCTTATATTTTAAAACCTATTACGATTTTTAATGATTTTATAATTCCATGTAAAATGGAACTATATACAATAAAGACTTCAAACTCATTCTGAGTTTTTGATACTGATGTCATAATTTTAGAATATCCTTGTCTTAGCCCAGTTTATATCAACTGGCTTATTTATAGCTTCATAGAACAACATTAGCATTTAAGTGTGTTAATTTTAAAATGTGATTGTGTATGCAAATCATTAGCTAGACATGGCATTATACATTTACTTTAGTATTAAATTTATTTGTATTAACTTTTTCTTAAAGATTTATTATAAAAATTTTTCTTCTGCAGTTCACAGCATTAACAAAATGGATGCGGTTTTCACCCTTAAATGTTGAGTGTAAGCTATAGAGCTATAATAACCAAATAACTGTGATAATATCAGCTTTTTTGTTTTACCTTGAGTGTAATGAGTATTTCATTAAAATTAATTACAAATCACTTTATTCTAATTGGAAATGTGAAAATTTAGACTTTGGGAAAAATAAAACCCACAAAACTAACTTAGTTTAACCCTTTGGTTTCCACTTCATTGTTTTGACTCTGTATCATAATAAATATTGAAAATAGATCCTGGACAGCAGAACCATATACGTTAATGTAAGGCCTGTCTAATATCAAGGGCTATCATTAATCTCTTAGTATCTTAGCTTCTGTTTCAGTAAGTATTATATCGTTAAGACTGGACATTAGTATGAGCTTGGATCATTTAGTTATATAGCCATTTAGTGTTATAACTGTGACCTGTATTAACTGTTACATTGCAGGGAGCCTGTGACTTCATATGTAGTTATAACTTAAGGTAATGTAAAAACAATTGATGATTCACTAATGAATATATTACATAGTTTTAAAAAGCACTGAGATGATTCTCAATGCATTGCTTTAAAGCAAAGTTATAGATGCCATTTTCTTTGCTGTTTTTAGGTTTAAAACTCTGATCTTTAATTTTAATAACAGAAGCTTTGATTATGAAACACAGAGTCATAAGATAATTGATTAAATTCCTTAATTGTCATTTATTAAAATAATGAATAATCAGAAGTTGATCTTCCTGATGACTTAGTTTTCTAAACAATAATTGGTCCTGAGCGTTTTATTACTAAGATGTAAGTTTTATTCACTTCAATGGATAGCTTAATCCTTTGAACCAATAAATACCTTTCTTTCGCGATGTCCTTTTTTTAATAGGTGTCTTTTTTAAATGAGATCATCCTATTTACAGTTCTGTCCTTGTTACAGGACCCTCGAGTGTCCCTTTCCCACCAAGTGCCTGAGCGTGGCCTGAGTGCCAGCTTGCTTTCCCTCCTCATATAAGCCACCCTCGAGACCTGTACATGGTGATTTCCCTGGTCTGAACTTTCACAGACTTCTTAGAACAAATGCTTAGCCTGAGCCGCCTAGCCAAAAGCAGTTTTTAAAATTGTAAGTCTTTGGCCTGGAGGCAGAGCACAGTGGTCATTATTAATCGCTGTCGTATGTGTGGTTATTCAGTTTTAACACAAAGATAAAATGTGAATTTTGCCAGTGAGCCAAATTGTAAATTGCTTTTTAATATCTGTTCTGCACATTTTTATAGTTTAACACTTTTAGTCTGTCTACCAACAAATAATAGTTTAATTCCCCCCAAATCATGATACTTACGTCTTTTGCTTTCTGTTAGGCTGCCCACATGGTAAGGTGCAGTCCTGGCCAGTGCCTTTTTGCTTTAAGAGCATCAAGGGGCACAAAATGGCCTTACTTACAGTTACTAAATTTTTTTTCCCCCAGTTCAGAGTGAACTGGAGTGTTAATATTCCATGCTGTAGATGGGGTAGTGGGAATTTTTCCTTTTTCTGTGACTAGATTAAGAGCTGTCTTGTATCAGTGTTTTCTCACACTTGGTGGTAATTAATGATTTTGTTATTAACTCCTACTTTGCTTTTTGTGTATCTGCTACATAAAGTGGCCAAAATCTGAAGCTGCTGCTTTTTTGGCCGTGGGGTAGATAATGGTGAGGGCCCGCGGGCCAGGCGACCGTGGCTAAGCGGTTTGTTACATAACCTACTTGTCAATGTAGGCCGCGTCCGTAAGGTAACGCATGCCGCGTCCGCGCGCTGCGGCGCACTTTCTAGCGCCACACGTGAGTATGTTGATGGAGTTTCTTTTTCTTCTCTTATTTTACATCTTGAGTTTTGGTGCCAAGTTTTCTTTTTCATGTGAGGTTTTATTTCCGCTTATATGACTGTCGTTGGAATTTGCCACTGTTTACATCCAAAACTAAGAACCAGCAGGATTATGGCAGTTCTGTGGCCAGATGAAATGTGTGTATGCTCTAAATGATCCAAACCTCTACAGATGCTTCTCACGCATTTTTTCCTCAAGTGTGAAGTTTGCGTCAAGTTGAACTGTCACCACCTCTAACTTCGCTTTCGTGACAGTTCAGTTCTCTGCAGTCTCGATTTGAACGCTGCTCGCAACGCATAGAGGGTGTTTGATTGGAAGAAGGGCAGATCGTACCATGGAAAAGTTGGTTCTTCAGCTCTCCAATCGATTCAAGTAACAATATAAAATTAAGTCTTAATGTGATTTCCAAGAAAGACTCTTGAAAATTTGCTGTCTGCTGATGATTAAGACGACCTTTTACTCCCAAGTTGGTAAACTATGGATTTCTACCCTTGAATTAGCTTTACTTTAGTACTTTGACACTGATTGATTTTTAATATTTTTATTGTCTTGAGAGATAACGGAGAATGTTTCCGTGTCAATCTATAAAAGTAGATTTTTTTAACGCCTCAGAGTAGAAAAATGGATTTAGTGAGATTTAGAGATTCAGAATTGCTTGCATCGAAGGCTAGTTTGCCAGTCTATTTTAATATCACTATATACAGGTGCCAGTGTTTAATTGTGACAGAGTCCCACAGCTTTCTATAAAAGAGTGTTTCATAAAAGCCATTGGTTCTGTGGTGCCTGGATAGATCTTCCAATGAGCTACGTATATTTTAACTTAATTATTTTGATCCCAAGAGAAAGTTATGCTCATCAGATAGGGAAAGACACATCCATGGCCTTAAATAGGCAAGTTCAGTGATTCACTCTGAAAAAAATCTTTCTTGCCTGATTTATAAAATGGACACAGGTGATTAAAGTTAACAGAAGTCTTAACATGGGATCTTAATAGAGTTTTCAGTGTTGCAAAAAAAGTATTTTGCTGAACTTCTAAGAATTCATAACTGAAATGGAGTTGGTTTAGTTTGGTCCAGGTTTATGACCCACCTTTATTTGCTGACCCATAGAGCCCCGTCTAGAAGCGAAATTTTCACTGGGGCAAATCATGTGACGAGCATATTTAATGTTAGTGTCGAAAGTTGGTTTGCCACTTTTGCCCGTGGCAAAATGTAATCCGTATTTACTTTATTAGACATTTATTCACATTTGGAGTTTGAAATTTCTTTTCATTTGTTCATCCACTTGCCCTTCAGAGTAATCGTGCAAATATGAAATGTAGGAGAAGTGTCACCCGAGTTAGTAGTTTCTGATCTTGGGATCCTGTGCATTCCATTCTGGCCTTGTCACTGCAGCAGATTGGGTTTCCTTTATTAAACGACTGCAGGCAGGTGGAGGGATCACTTCGAGGCAGCTGCTGAGATCTGCTTGCTGGGAAGGAGCAGCTAGTGGGGGGCCTGGGGCGCCTAGATTTGTTGTCATAGCAGCCTGAATAGTACCCACGCTTTAATATTTGTCTAATCACCGCTTTTCTAAAAGGCGCTTTCAGATGAAAGCAATGGCTTCTAAATTCAGACGTCTTTTCCTTTGCCAGGTTACAGTGGGAGCCTGTTAACTATGCAGACATAGTTGGGGTTCAGTTGCAAATTGAAACTACCCCCAGTAGTGTTGAACTTGAAATGAAAACTTGACACCAAATTTATTCAAGTAGAAACTTTAAAAAATACCTTCTTCCTATTGTTACCTGAAAAATATATTTAAGAACGTTTTCATAATTACTTATTTGAGAGTTTGGATACCAAAGGGTTAAAAATACACATGTTTTTCTTTGATTGAAGACATTTTAGATGTTTGTAATGTTTTGTCTGTACAAATGGGCATTTAGTAATGTTTTATCTTTTTTTTTTTAATGATTCCATGTATTTGCTTATTTCCATCTAGGAATAGTTACTAATGTATTTGAGATACAGCATACCAAATTTTAAAGTAACCAGAATCGTGAGTTAATGGTTTTTAGTCCATACTGTTAAACTTTTGTTGAAATACTGACATAATTAAATTGGCTTCATGCTAAACATTACTAGAAGTGATTGAGAAGGCAGTGTTTCGGAGCGACAGCTCTTGGCCAAGGTGGTCACGTGACAGGGGCTTACGCTCAGTAGCTGCGCTTCTGCACCTCATGTGTGTGTATGTATTTTCAATCAAAATGTTGCCTGCAAATATGTGATCCCTTATTATTTAAGTTTCCTGTTTTATGAACCATTGCCCGTTTTAAATCACATAGAAGATTCTGAATCTGTAAAAACTACACATGTCAATGTTTTACAGCTACGTAATTCGAATTGACTTGATTTTTTCAAGTAATCCTAGAAAGGGGGAGCATTCCATATAGAAACTGCTGAAACTGCCACAGGTGCTTCTCCGAAACCTTACGGTTGTGGCATTGAATGTTCAGTATGGCTTCCTTTCTCCACACGAGGCATACTGTTGAGGTATTTGTTGCGGTGATTGGTTTTAATGCTAATCTAGGAATTCAGATATAGATTCTTTAGATTTGCATGCTTTGCTTACCCTAATTTATGATATCTACCTTTTTATTTGTAAACTAACAATAGTTAAGTTGAGATCAGAATTTTAACAGAAACATTATTTATATAAGACTGTGGTTATCTTTCATTGTCCCATGGCATTAAAAAGAAAGCATTCTGAAGGTGATGTGACGGCTCAGACTCTAACCTACTTCAGATACTTCTCGATCCGTGGTTTTTCAGATTTCTTTTAAAAAAGAAAACTATTAGAACGGCTTCTGATGTTGTGACACTGTAAGTGGAAAATAGACGGGGGATTAGCTGGCCGCAGAGTGGAGCTTTGTTCTAAAGTTCTTTGGGGATATATTGTTTAGGTATAATACGTTGTAGTAAACCATTCAGAATTTTATTACAGAAAATAAAGTATATGAGAATTTATGTTTTAACTTTAGTAGAGTATAAAAAGTTTGATTTATTTTGCCAGTGATTCAGCAGAATAATTCGCAGCAGATACTATTCTCTGTCTTCCCACGCTTTTGTACTCCCGTTTTGAAAGAGCCCTGGGAACTGTTGGGAGAAAACGGGTCGAGTGACTGTGTCGTCTCAGTGGCGGTTACAGGGGCCAGAGTCGCCGACACAGACGGTTGTCCCGGCTTCCGTAACCGACTGCAGCAGGCGGACTTCCGGCCTCCGCAACTGCTTGTGTCCGCCTTTAAAGAGAGTCAGTTCTAAAACCTTAACAGAGTAGACCTAATTTGAACACCCAAGTTGACTGAACTTTTACCATCTCTGCCCATTTTGGGAGACTCTTCAGATGGATACCAGAGGGGGCCAGGGAGGTGAAGTAGAACTGAACAGCACATCCCATGTGTGGCTTTTCGGTTTCAGAAATGGGCAGAGGTAGGCAGATGTTAGATCAGGTTTAGTCTGTTTGCCCAAGTACAGTCAACCAAAGATAATAAATTGGTGTGTATGTTTAATGATATAATCTAAAAATAACGTATACACTTTCATTACTACCCCAGTTTTCATGCAGAGCACAGTTCCTTAGAGTAATTTTGCACAGTATCTACCAGATACTGTGAATTTCCCTTTGGGCTGGTGTTTGCAGACTGCAGTCCAGACTAACTTTTTCTTCAGCAGTCTCATGGGGTTGGTAGGCGTGGTCAGCAGGAAGTGTAGTAAATACCTCAGGATTGAAGGGTTAAGGCCTGACTGTTTAAAAAGTAGTGTAACACAAGGAGAGACCACATTCGAATGTAAATTATCATAGAGCCTGTAAATCCTAAGTCACATTCATGCGCCCAGCTCCCATTGGATTTTTAGCAAAATCACTAGGTTTAAAATCTGCTTACACTTGGAACATTAGGATTTGAAGGCTTAATAAGTTGACGGTACATTGTAACCAGGGTAACTGTTTCAGCTCTTAAAATGTCAAAATTGAAACATGCTCAGGAAAGTGTATATTAAAAAAGGAATTTAAAGACCTGAGCCTGTTTTGTTAAAGTGTCTTGGGAACTATACTACTTAATTATTATTTACTCTAGTCTTTAGCAAAAAGCCAGCATGATTTTCAGCCTCTGTGGAGTACACTTGAAAACCCTCTACTTAGGAAGTATTAAGAGGTTGTTTGAGGATTCAGACCTGTAAAGGCAGTTTCGCCTTCTTCACATTAAGTACATTGCCTGATTCAGTTGTGAGACACTTTGAACTTTCAACTGAAAACACTCAAATGGAATAGGAATGATTGTATTACTTCTGCGTGCTCTCTCAGAGGCTTTTATTTTAACATTCTTCTGAGGTTTACCTTCAGATACTTTTCTTGGTATTTGACATTTTGTGCTTTAACAGATTGGGCAGCCTTTTAAAAAAGTTCGATTTTGTTTGAATGGAATAGTACACAAAATTACCAGAGAGACATTTTTCAGGAACCAATAGGCATCTCTTATTAAGGGTTAGTGGTCTAGTCAGGGAAAGACAGATACCGTATGACATCACTTGTATGTGGGATCTAAAATAGGACACATAAGAACTTACCTACAGAGCAGACACAGATTCACAGAGAGAACAGGCCCGTTGCCTAGGGAAAGAGGGGTGGGGAAGGCAGGGGTTGGGAGTTCCGGGTCAGCAGGTGTGCGCGCTCAGATACAGGATGGATAAACAAGGCCCCACTACAGCGCAGGAGCTGCAGCATCATAGCTCCATCGTGACAGACCGTAGTGGAAGAGAACATGGAAACAGGCACGCAGCCCCGAGTCGCCTTGCTGCACGACAGGAATTAACGTTGGCCATCAGCTGTGCCGCAGCAGAATTTTTAAAAAGTAGGAGACTAGTTACTGATGTCACCTATTGGTTAAATGTTACTCAACTAGTCCCCCCGTTGTTTCTTTTGTATGGCCTATAAACTAAGAATGATTTTTACATTTTTTAAATGGTTGAGTGAAAATCAAAAGAATAACGTTTCATTTCACGATATGTAAAAATATATGAAACTCAGATTCCAGTGCCTGAAGCTAAAGGTTTATTAGAACATAGCCAGCACTTGTAATCCTCGCATATCCTCTAAGGGTGCTTCAGGCGACAACGAGAGAATGGAGTCCAGCCTAGAAAGCTTAAAGTCCCTGCTGTCTAGCCCTTCACAGAAGAAGTGCCTGCCCCCTGAACTGGCGGCCCCATCCATCCCTTCCCACCCACTTCTGTGCCCCGTACGACTGCGCGGCCAGCGGAGCAGGGTTTCAGTGTGAGCAGAGCGGAGGAGCACGCTACATGAGGTGGAGGAGGGAGGCCTGGGGAGGCCTGCTGTCCTGCGCCAGGCCCAGGCGCTCGCAGGTCTCTCTGCTTTAGAGGAACACCAGCGCTGGGAAACTGGGTGCTGCGTCCAGTCCTGAGTAACTGAGAGATCTCATGGTCGAAGTCTTCGTGGTTTCACCAGAAGTGGAGAAGGGATACTGTGTGTCCCCGTTTCTAATAATACTGCGAAGACGGTGCTGACATGATCTTGAATAGTTCTTCACAGCTACCACGTGGCCCAGATTCTGGTGTCTGTCCGTATGTCTTCTGGAATGTCTGGAACTCCCTTTTGGATCACTCTTTGACCCCTCAGAGTTATTTGAGGAGCCAGTTGAAGTTCAGCTTGGCTTATGATTGCTCTTTCTTTCTTGGTCCGCACATGGGGGCACGTAGCGTGAGTTGACTCTGGCGCCTGTTCTTTGGAACTGTGATGGCACTGTGCCACCCCACCTGGAAATTTGCTGGGCTCCAGCCAAGCTGAGTGGCGTGTTCGTGTTGGACCCCCGTGGTGGCGGGATCCCCGGCCTGTGTTCTCTCGGGGGCGCCGCCTCAGACACAGTCAGTCTCTGCGGTCTCTGGATGCCAGCCTTACTTGTTAGGTCTCCTCGTGTTTCCGTGGAAGCGCAGTAAGCGCAGTCTCGGGCTGCTTCAGAGCGAAGGGACAGCTTTGCTTTCAGTGACTGTAAAAAGTCAGCATGCTCCCTGAGCATCTCCGCTTTCTTCGGTGGACTGGCATTTATGGTGTGAATGCCTTTTTAAAAGTCTGTGTTCTGCTCTTTATTTTATCATCCACTAGAGGAGTAATTTTTACTGACAGCTTTATGTGTCCTCATTTTAACCAACAGTTTCTCATATCTGTATCTGATTTCGGAGAGAAAGTTCATATTTCTATCTATAGAATCATTTTATAAACTCTGCTTATCCTAGGTCTTCATCTTTTCAAATTTTGTTGATTTAATTTTTTGTTTTTTTTTAATTGTGGCAACTTAACTCTGTTCACATTCTTCATAGAGTAAACCTTTTTGGACCATTCACTCATGGTATCTTCTGAAAAGGAAATACACCCTTTAAAAAAATTACCCAGTCTTAAAGTTACTTGAAAGTTAAATTTCTATAGCATGCTGATACTAAAAATCAAGTATATGATTATTTTATATGCACACAACTCATGTAATTAACTTTGCCAAAACTGGTATTTCCTTTCTTTAATTTATATGTCAAAATTAAAACACTGTGAAATTTCAGAAGAATGTTGATCAGAAACCGTAGCCATGAGGCAAATGTCAGCTTTAGCTCCCAGTCCTACACACAGTGCCTTTAATTTTTGAGAAAATATCGTTGGTTTGAGGGATTCTCAAGTCTTGTCTCATTTATATCTGACCAAATTGAGTGTGGGCTTTTCCCTTTCTTCAAACTGTATAAATCATTTCTTTTTCTCGTGCTTTTAAACAGGGAAACGTATCTAGTAACTGTCCAAAGGTGTGCGGATGTTCCATTTCTGAGTTTGGACTGTCTTGAGTATTGTGGCTGGAGCTAGGAGTACAGGGCTATGGTTGCCTTTCAAGTGGACTATCTTCACTTGTCCCTGATTCTGTAGCTTTCTCTCTGAAATGGTTTTCCCCCGTTAACGTGGCAATCGAGGAGACAAATGTCCAGGGCTGTGCACTGCTCTTCTGGGACGAGGCGAGGCCCGTCTGCTCAGAGCTGAGCTGTCTGCCGTGAGGGCTGGGTGCTGCCTGGGTTCCTCGGCGCTTCTCCAGTGACAAGGCATCAGCCTGCAGCTGACAGCCTGGTTTGCTGTGTTACGGATTCATTTCACAGAGCAGTGTATTTTCTTGTCTTCCAGGGGAATTTTATCGTGGAGTTGCTTTTGTTCCCTCAATTTTTATTGTTTCCTAACGAAGAGTTACAATTTCAATGGGTTCTTTCCTATCCATCTTACTCAGAGCCTTCATTTACGCTCTGCCACCCCTCCTGACTAGTCTGAATCTTAGCTGGTGCAGAGACATCGGTCCTGTACTTGTCAGTGGGATTAACCACAGAGTGATGTTGATTCTTCTTGATGGTAGGACTTGGCCTCAGGGATGAGCTCCTAGGACAGTATTAGAAGAAGACATCCACTCATATGCTTTCAAATGCCAGAATCTAAACTCCTGCAAGTTTTCCTATGGCCAAAATCTCAAAAATCTCAGCTTTTCAGATCTCCAGGCCGACGGTAAGTCCGCTTCAGGGCGTCCATCTAGACTTCCGCTTACAGTGTCACGTGTCAGTACGAAGTCTGGCTTGTCGTTAAGCCACTCACCTTCGCCTTAGGAAGTCAGTCGTGAATGCCATGGACAATTCAGTAAATGTTTGTTTGTTATGATTTTACTGGAGCTAAAGGAATGGATGATGAAGTACAGATGGTACCGAATTCAGTTTCAGGCTAAGTCTGAAGTTAGTATAAATTTTCATTCTTCAGACTAACATAAAAAATGATTTTGAGACGTTAAATAGGAAGATGCCTTTTATTTTTTTAAGTTTAGTATGTTGATTTTTAAATTACTATCTCCCAGCTTGTTTAGTAATCAGATGTGCGTAAGAGGGAAGTCAGTGACAGAGACAGGAAGAGCAGCTCCTTAAACGAAGGCTTGCTGTAGATCTGTATGCTCTTCCGTGCTGCCCGCAGATAGTTAGTCAGCGCAGCGGGAGCAGAGACCGGACGGGCATGCGGACGGGGCGTAATTCAGTGTTTTTGTGTCGCACAGCCTGAGAAATGCCAGTGGCCTGACGGCAGCAGACATTGCTCAAACCCAGGGTTTCCGAGAGTGCACCCAGTTTCTCTTGAACCTCCAGAATTGTCATCTGACTCGTTTCCATCACAATGGCACCTTAAACGGAGGCCATCCGAGTATATTTCCTAATCACATTAGTGTGGGAACAAACCGCAAGAGATGCTTGGAGGATTCGGAACCCCTTGGAGTGAAGAGAGCGAGAACCGCAGGTGAGACCGCTTGTGGGTGGGGCAGGCAGGCCTATCCCCTCCTCTAACGTGTTCTCTTTTTTACGGCTAAGCGCGCCTTGGAGATGACTCCCTCACTGAGGGTGCTGTGCCCAGAGGACTCTGGTACAGTGATGGAGCAGGTTTTCCTGTGTTGCTTCTTGGAAGATTGGCCATTTAACGAGAGGGGAGGATGTGAGAGGGCAGTTACGGCCCAAGTGTAAACGTGTGTATGTAACTTTCTGCACACCCAGGTTTACCTGCCATGAATTAGAGTCTTCCCGTTTGTTGTACCTGCTTGAAATATAACTATTAAAAAAATCTGCCCCTGTGCCTCATTTTTTTTTCCTGTGAATTTTCCTGGGCTTACAACAATTGTTGGTCTGATGTGAACTGCAGTTTCGCATCGGGGAAGGTAGGTGTTTGCACTGCCCTGCTACGCGGCCTCAGCCGGCCTCCACACCCCAGCGTGGGGTGTGTGTCATAGCGGGGCCCAGCGCACCGCCTGCGCACTGAGGGGCTATGTCTCCAAGGTAAGTTGTTCTGGTTCTCAGTGTCCTTCCAGCTTGTTATCTCTAGATGGTTTCAGGACGTGCAAGTAAACAGAGTCAGCTAGTCACTCTTTGAGGTGTCCCTTTCATTTAGGGGGAAGAATTAATATATATAATCAGAAGACGTTAGTAGCTTCGCAGGAATGTTTAGCACACTTACATGGAAAGGGAAGTTTAGAGGTGACAGAGTAATCACACTGAAATTACGTGCTCAGACGAGATTTGCCAAGGATAAACAGAGCCATGCCCTTTGGCTTAACAGAAACCATTCCAGTGTAGTCTGAGAAGACCTGAGCGGCCCGTGCCTTTAAACGTGATGTGCCAGCCTGACCCTCCCAGTGCCGTGCCTCTTCAGTGTAACTGGCACATACCCAGACAAAAGCATTTCTCCCAGAGTCAATAAAAAGTGAACTATCTCCTTCACAACATTTAAGATGTTGGTCGCTGTGAAAAGTTGGATTATGCAACTTTTCTCTAGAATGTATGAATTTAATAGTTTCTAAAACTCATAACTTGTACAAATTGTGGGCCTAATTTTTAGAAAGATGTTGTAAAAGTCATACCTGGAACATGAAGATATGTCTAAACTTCAAAAACGATTCCCTGGTTTGGTTACTGCCTGGTGAGCCTTTTGGAATGCTGCCGTTAGTTCACTGTGTCCTGGTACAGGGGTCACTGTGTCCCTGTCATGTGAGGATAAGGATAAACCTTAAATTCTGTTCAGCGTTTTTAAAGAGATGTCACTTAACATTCACTGAAGATTCAAACGTACCTAAAGACTCTGAAACTAGTCTCTTCAGGGTTCAAGTTCAGTTGAGTTGGCCAGTGTCTCATTATTGATGTGTCTGGAAGAGCCTTTCCAAGGGTTCCTGGAAACTTAAGAATTTGCATCCTCGGCCCTGTTGCTGTGCAAATTGGGTTTGAAGAACTATGCAGGTGTTTGGGGACTTTATTTTCCTCTTCCAGACAAGGATTCATCTTGGTCAGCTGAGTTAGAGATTCATGTTCTGTACATTCAGCTCAAGGTACAACTTTCCCTAAGTGCCCCATTCCTAGCAGTCAGCTCAAGGAAGCCAGTTAAGAAAATGAGGTTGGAACCTGGCGTTTGAGTTCACAGGTGATTACACACACCTAAGGCTGGGCGTCAAATCCTTTTTTTTACCTTTTTAAAAACATGCCTGAAGTATCTTGGCTACATAAATACATAGCTTGGACCTTATCAATAAGTTTAATCTGTTCTGTATTCCTAGAATTTAATAAATTACACGTACTGATGTTTTTAGTGTGGAATATACCCAAAAGTTATTAATTCCAGAGATTTTTCTGGCTAAGCCAACTCTTAAAAGACGGATGGTGTCCTGTAAAACTGACTCTAAAGTTTGGTGTCACGATTGTGAAAGTTACCTGCTGTAGTCCGTAGAGAGCAGGATCTCTCTCTCAATAAATGGTTTTTTAAAATTTTAAAGTAATTGGAGTGGTTTTTTCCTTTGAAAACCATATGATGTAAAAAAAATGTAAGGCACTGATCATTTATTTGTATGGCCCAAATACAAACTGTCCTTTGAAGCAAGTTGTCCAGCAGACATGCTGCTGCTGCTGCTACTGCTAAGTCGCTTCAGTCGTGTCCGACTCTGCGACCCCATAGACGGCAGCCCATCAGGCTCCTCCGTCCACGGGATTTTCCAGGCAAGAGCACTGGAGGGGGGTGCCATCGCCTTCGCCGCCGGCAGACACGGGTACTTTAAAATGCCTTCTATGCGGTTGTTCACAGCAGAGTCAGCATGCACCCTGGTCAGGAGGGTGAGTTGAAATCCAAGATTGATACTGATGAAAAGTATTTCAGGGTAATATTTTCCCCAGTGTAGGAGATTTGGTTCATTTAGGACAATGCAAGGAAATATCAGTTCATAATAACTAGGTTTGGGTTGTTTTTTTTCCCTTCCACATTGACCAACCATTTGCTCCGGATAGAATGACAGGTGGGTCTCAGGACTTCAGCTGCAGCTGTTGAATAAAATCTGTGTTAGGTCTGTTAGCATTCTAGCTTATAGAAGTAACAGTACAATTGTTCACAAGTGTATTCCTTGGAAACTTGTCCTGATTATCAGTGATCCAGGATAGAGGAAAATGCCACTCCCACCCGTGAGAGAAGCTTCATCTTGTTTTTAATCTTTAGTATTTTGAGGTGTAGCTCCAGAGCCTTGACTGGGGAGAGGCGGTGTCAGTGATTGACTGACCCAGGAACCTAGTTTTATCTGGGTGAACAGTTGCCATCCCCAGGAGGCTGTGGTGGTACCAGATCAACCTCAGATGTTAAGTTGACTTCATGGTTTTTGTTCTAATCAAATAAGTATATCACTGAGCTTAGCATCTCATGTATAACATGTTAGGTATTTAAAAACACCTTTTAGGAAAAATACAGTTTGACTTTGCTTAAAATCAGTCATAGGGAGTTGCTCAGCCCACATTCCTCAGGATGAGATAACAGAATCTCCACGTTCTGTTCTTGTTCACGGATGGCCAGGCTTAAAAAGACGAGGAGAGAGGAGGGTGGGTGTGACTTGAGCTGGTGGTCATGCTCTGTCACTGGTGGGCTGGCCCTCCAGGCTCCTCTGTCGAGATTTCCCAGGCAGGAATACTGGAGTGGGTTGCCGTTTCCTTCCCCAGAAATCGTATTTGTGATGCAGTTCGTTCCGTCTAGTTTAGGTCCGTACATCTGACACACAGAAGACCAACCTTGCTGCATGCTCAGCGTTCCCTCCAACTTGCGGTAAACGGCTGTGTTTGCTTTTAAAAATGGGACCAAACGTTTGTGATTGTGTTCCAGTTAACAAAAGCTGGTTTTAATCTCCAAAGGCATAGCATTATATATATATGTATGTGAATCATCTGACTGAGTTACGTCTAAGAGCCGAGTCATTTTCGGGTGGCTGTTGAGCTCGGCAGAGCGCGCAGGCCCGTCTGCCCTCCGCGCCTGTGGTGGCTGCGGCGCGCGTTGGCTGCCCGGGAGCAGGTCCTTCCCGGCACACTTTGACAGCTCCTCTGTGTCACGTGCACCTTCCCCGCCACCTGCTCCTAACAGAACCCCAGACCCCTCGTTAGTGTTTCCGCAGCTGTCACTCTGTAGTTGGCGCCTCCGTTCACCTGCCCTCCTAAACTCCCCCCGCCCCCGTCTGCTGCAGCTGGGGCTGTGGTGGGAGTCCCAGGCAGGCCATGTAGAAAGAGCCACCTTCCTACCGGCCCTTTGTACTGTCCAGGTTTTGACAGGACTTTTCCTTCAGAGGGTGATGTGAGTAAAATGTGCTGTGAGGAGAAGAGGGCAGTTCTAGTTAGAAATGGAGGGAAGCCATTCCTTTCTTGGGGAATGGGGTTCCACCAGCGGGAAGGCCAGAGGGTTGGCAGTGGGGTCAGCTTTGAGGTCTTCCCTGGAAGAGGCACAGAGGGCGGTAGGTCACTACCCTGACCCCAGGCTCCACTGGGCTCCATGCGTGGAAGTGCCCAGCCGTGCTTGCACGGCTGGCAGTGTGTAGAGGACGCCCCATGAGCTAACTGGAGCACTTAACATCTTTGAGTACAGGACTCTGTAGATTGGGTTTTGCGTATTGAGAGATTGCTCTGCCAAGCCTGAGAGGTGTTCTTCATAAGCCCTAGTTACCTCTGAGTGTGCCTGGCGATCAGAATCTTGTGTACCCGTTCTGCACCAGGACCAGGGACCGGCACGTCTTCCTGAGCTGACCCAGCCCGCACGAAGGGAAGCTTCCTTGGTGGCAAGTTTCTGTAGTGCCGCAGATCCCCGTCTTTGAAAGCTAAGGGAGGTTTTCCTGGTGTTTTCCTCTGCCCTTCGGCAGGAGTAGTTTCGTAGTTTTAGGTTCAGCTGGCACCTGGCTTTAGTTTTACTCAGCTCTCTGGTTTATATAAAAACTCAGGGGCAGGTTTCCATGCCGCCCCGGGGCGCCTTCCTGAATGGAGGATCTTTCATAGCCCCAGCATCAAGAACAGGAGGCTGCTTGGGCAGTGGTCACACCTGGTCCTGACTGCTTCTGGGAGAAGAAAACGGCTTATTCTGAGGCAGTCCTAGGCGACGTTCTGTCATAAGAATGCTTTGTCTGGCATGTATCAGAGTCATGTCAACAGATAACTGCTTTGGAAGTCAAAAGGTAAGGACACTTAACAAGTGTTTGGTCATTTTTCCTTTTAACTGGAGTAGGAAGATAGGGAAATAACTTCTTTTCTAAAACAAATAGAATCAAACATTTTGGAAGAAAGTCTTTTTTCTGAAATGTCTGCAAGCCGCCTTTCTCAGACGCAGCGTGGGGCGTTGGAGTTGTTGCATTGGTGATGGAGATAGCGATGTGTGGGGGAAGGCAGTCAAGCCCAGAGCCGTGCTCTGGTTTTAATGCAGTTTTAAACGGTAAGTGGTGACACCTCTGCTCCTGTGGAGCTGTCTGAGCCCTTCCTAATTCCAGGTGCTGGGAAGAAAGACACAGAAATATCGGTATAAGATACATTAAGGGTTCTAGGCAGCTAGGTTGGCAGGCAAGTGGTTGCAAATCCTGGCAGATAGGTCGTGCGGAAAACGCCTCACAAAGAATGTCTGGAGAAAGTAGTTCTAGTCTGTCCACGTTCGCGTTCAGTAGAGTTTGTTAACATCTGAAAGCCTTTAGTCTGTCTCATTTGTACGTTTATCCTGCTCTGCTGGTGAGAAACCGCATTAACAAGAGATGCACCCAAAAGGAGGGCCTTGGGAGGAGCCCTTGTGAGGCGTCACATGGCTCTCTAGCTAAGGGACCAGCTGCGGCTTTAGAGTGGCCCTGGGCCCAGCTCCTGTCTAGGGCATTCTCTGAGTGTCCTCCGGCTCCGTTTGCCACCAGCTCTTCGGGCCCCCTAGTGGCAGGTCTGCCCTCTCGTCCTGCTTCGTTTGGTTGCCAGTCTTGATTACCTGTTCCTAATGGTTCTGCTTGCTTTCTGTGGCTGTGCCCTTCCTAGCTGGAGTGTGGGCTTCATCCAGTGGTGGGACGCTCCAGGCGCTGGGCTTGGGGAGTGAACAGACAGTTGACCTGCTTCTGTGAAGCTGTTCTGTTGTGCCTTTTGGGGAAGAGGGGGTCCTCATGTCGTACCTGTCCGCTTTTCTTTTTAAAAGCTGCTTTCAGAGATCTAAGTTGCAGCTGCAACCTAGGTGTCCGTTTCCCCGAGGAGCACTGGCCCTGAATTCCAGAACAAAGCCAGGCAGCAGGAGGATGGCCTCGTCAGGCTGTCTGTGCTGTGTCCCCAGTGAAGTCTGACGTTTCAGGCCGTCTGTGGCTTTGCCCAATAGCCCGCACTGCTTCTCCGTCAGCTGCCTGATCTGGCTTATCAGACGCGGGTCACTGCGGAGACAGAGTCAGAGGTTGGGAGGGTTTTGTCTCCTAGTACCTGCACTTCCCTCCCCCAACCCCCTTTCTCTTTTTTAAGAAAAGATGGCCTGTCTACCACTGATTTCTTGAAAGTTCCTTGTTTGGTAGTGAAGCTGGAACCTAGCCTATCACTGACCTCAGTGGGGCCTTGGAGGATTAAGAAAAGCTTTGAGAGCCACTGAAGTCCTCCGTCTGTCGCCTCTGGTTTCAAAGCACTTCTGCTTCTAGGGTGTCTGTGGCCTCGTGTCCGTGCAGATTCCTGTTTTTTCTTAACAGCACACGTCGCACCATTCTGCTCGTCTCTTCTGCAGACTAATCGTCAAATTTGTGTTTCTCTTATTAAGACTTTTTCATCTAAAACTTTTAACAGTTTGGGGATACTCTGAAACTGATATGTTCATTCCGACATTGAAAACAATTCATGTGCCTCTAGAAGTGGTTGAAGCTGCATAGTTCAAGTCTTTCTGTTTTTAAACGTTTATTTGAAAGAAATAGCACTGAAAGTTGTTGCTTACTTGCTGTATATCTCCTGTGACCCAGAAACCATCCTAGTTCATCTTGGTGAAGAAGCAGAGCTGTACGCAGAAGTGCGTTTTTAGGGACGGTAGTTAATCACGGCGTCCATGATGGAAAAGGAGCCCCACTCAGGCAGCGGTGGGGAGCTAGGTGGCAGATGAGCTCTTGGTGATCCAGCCATTCAGGGAGCTGTTACTCAGCTTTAAGGGTCCTTTTCAATTTAGTTGTTGGGATGTGTTTGTTTTGTGGTAAATGAATATGGGCAAGACGTGTAATGTCTTTCAGATCTGATGACGTAAAAATGCCTGCTTTTTAAGACTGGATAGCTATGCACAGCGTGGCACTGGCTGCTCCTGAGAAGTAGGCGCCCCAGGGTTAGCAGGAGGTGTTTGCACAGTGTGTAAGCCCCGCAGGAAGGGGTACCAAGTGTGCGCACACGCTGTTCTCCACGATGCAAGTGTGGGCATGCCCTAAGGCGCGTGCGTAGCTTCAGCCCCTGTCGTCCTGGAGCCCAGAAGCTTACTGGGTGTTCCCAGTTACGTCACACCTTGGGGCACAGGGCCAGAGCTGCTCTCAGCCCATATCTGACGAGCTTATCTTGATCTTGGGATTTACTTTATTTCCTATTAATGAAATCACTGATTTCTTAATTTGAGGATCATTGTAATGGTTTTTATGTTACTCAAGAATGGTCATTTATTTTTGAAAAACAACTGAAGGAACATTTAGGGGTGTAACAGAGCATCCTGAATCTTTAAAAGTATTTAGAAATAAATGTCTTCAAGTTACATAACTGCTTTATGTTGCCCAAATACCAGCCTTAAATGAGAATTTACACCAGCAAGTAAATCTCCAGTAGGTGTCTGAATTGCCATGACTTCATCAAAGCCGTGCGTTTCAGGAATTATTCTCTGTTGTGGGAAAGTAAGTTTCTTGGTAGTGTGCCAAGGTCATTGGCACACTTAATAATCCATAGATTATTAAGCCATTTGACAGTTTGGGAGCATCCAGTGCTCTGATGACAAGGAGTGGGGCGCATCTGTCTTAGGTGCAAGGAGCCTGAACATGTCTGTTTTCTGTGCAGCCCACAGTCTGGATGAGTCCATGCCGCTCGTGAGTGGTGAGGCGGAAGACGACCCCGACAAGATGCACGTGGACAGAGAGCTCGTCACAGGTGGGGGCGGACAGGTTCCCGTTAGCCGCAGCCGCGGTCCAACGGTCGAAGACACCAAACTGCCGGAGGGCGGTGCCGTTGGACCGAAAGAAATAGAAATCTATACTGTTTCGGCAATGCAGACCCCCTGTCGTTGCAAGAACCAGTATGCGTGTTATTTCTAACATGAGTTGGCTCAGACAGTTTTTGCACTTTGTCCAGCGTTTTAAAGGATGTCTGCTGTGATTTGGACAAGTTTGTAGATACAAGAATTAAGTGTTTTGGTGCATTTTATGGATATGAAAAATATAAGTGCAATCTTTCTATTTTGATTTGAGGCTTTTGCTTAATGTGCCTTGTTTGACTTTAATGAGGTTTAACATTTTTCATTTTCTGATATAGGACTTCGGGGTGAATTTATCAAACAAATAGCTGTTGCTAGTAGTTTCAAAGGGATAAACATCGGAAGGAGTGGCTGGCTGTAACCACTGAGAACTAGTGGATGTCATGGTTTTGACTTGTAAACAGTCAGGCCAGTGTGGGATATTCCACTCAGCCCTCCTGGTTTCTTTGGTTTGTGTGGCATTCACTCTGAATCTACTAAAATGCTGAGGATTGTGTCAGCACAAAACACATTTTTCACTAAAATTTTTAGTATGTTACAAGAGTTGATGGTCACTTTTGGTTTTTAAAAGGTAAGGGCTCTGTTCCTGTTAGTATTTAGAGCAAACATATAGCCATTTAGTTAATGCTTTTCCTATCATTCTTTTATTTAGGTGAGCATGAAAACATTTCAGCCATTCTCTTAATGTTGTAATGTATTTGGAAATAGACACTGTTTCTTTTTTTAAGTTTTATTATTATGTCTGTGTGCTAAATTCTTGTTTCTCAGGGGTACATGAAAAAATCATCTTTGTTCATGTAATGAAAACGTGTGCATCTTTCTAGAAGCTACCGAATTGTTAATGGGTAGAGTCACCATTTTGCCGGGTAATTAAGTGAAGTGGGCAGATTTTCCAAGGGAAGTTCTGATTGGAAAATACATTTTAAAATCTTGGTAAAGATAAACAACAAAACTCAAAGCCAACTTAAAAAAAAACGGCATCGCTACATGCTTCTAAAAAGGTAGAAGTCATCACCCTTCGATCTTCAGACATTTTACTTCCCTGGGTTTTCAAGTTAAATTTAATGCCACACTTGAACCTGACATTGAGCAGCCCATTATTTAAACTCAGCTCATCCCATGTAACAGGTCTCAAGTAAGCATTCCCCATATTTTTCATCATTTCATTTATAACACTCTTTCAGCAAACAAAATGTATTAAATCGCTAGAGATGACCTGCAGTGGGTGGACAAGGTGGAGGGGGGAGGGGGAGTCCTGGAAGGCAGCCTGGAGCGGAGTTTGCAGGGCTCCGGGCCGACGGCAGCGGAGAGCACCAGCAGGCGGGTCTGGCCAGGCGCCGTTAGTCTCAGCCCGTCTCTGGGATGCTTGCCGTTTTCTCGCTCAGTTTTACTAGATGTTCCGTGATGCCGTGAGGTTCTGCTAACCTTGGTTTTGAGGTTGCGTAATGGAACTCTAACTGGGCACCAGAGAAAAACAGCGCACACGCAGTGAACGTTAAACGGAAAAATATCAGTCTAATCAACCCGGATTTCCGAGGCCCAGTTTCCTGAAAATACGGTTGCCATCCCTGTTAGTAGTACCATGGTTGTCTTAATGACTATCAAGGTCACCATCGTGCCCATGAGTTTTATTACCCAGGGAAAGCTGCTGGTTTTTGAAAAAAATAAATATTTCTCTGGGAATAGCTTGTGTGATTTTTACTTTTACCTCATGTTTAGTTCTTGAAACACTTGTTCTCCAGCCTTGAGTTTAACTAAACAGAAAAGCTGTCATTTAATTTGAAAAGAAATAATCCACAATCCTCTGAAGAATTTATAGGAATTCTTAAACTATCACTTAAACTGCCAGAAAATTGAAAATTAGTGGCATGTTTAGATGTTTTTGTTCATTGAATGAGCTATGATTTTCCGTCATCAGGAAAACTTGCAGGACACACAGAAACCTCTATCCGAGTACAAACCCGGGCGGGGGTCATGGTGTGGGGGCTGTGATAGGGCCAGGGACACACGGCAATCTGTCCTCACTCTGAAGGTGACAGAGTCAAGCTTTAATGTCATGCCTTGCTTCAGCAGTGCAGGACATTGGGGTAAAATTTAACATCATTAAGCAAGTCACAACCTTAGACTGTTTCTGTACTGTTGTGTGAATTCCTGTGAATGTGAATTAATCCTCAGGTTTCGTTATACAGAAAAATACCTTGTCATTGCCTGTTCCCGTGTGGCCAAATGTTTTGTGACTGACTTTTTTTTCCCATAAGACATCCCCTCTTAACGGATGTCTGTATATGCAGATTATGGGTTTTGACAGTGGATCCTTGGACACCACAGTCACTAATTGCTGAACCCAGAGGACACTTCAGGACGTGCTCGTGGCTCAGGACTGCGCGCGTGGGATCTTGGGGTTCGTGGTCTTCTGCGGCCTGCCTGTGCTGCTCTGTGGCATCTTGCAGAAATGCTGTGTGATCCAGGCGTTGCTAAGGAACCACAGCCCCGCTCCCACCCCTGTGTGGGCTCCTCCGCCTTGGAGGAGGCACGGTGAGGAGCCTCCGGTGACGCTGTCAATGTCATCCTGGGAGCTTCCTTAATTCACACGCTTCATCAATTGCTTTTCTTAAAAAAAAAAAAAAGCTTGAAGTTTTCTGTTTTTTAACACCTTGCTGGGAACACTTGAACGTTCCTTTCTGACGGACTTTTTCGAGGGTCATGATTTTTAAAACTGCTCTCCAAACCTAGTCTTAAACTGAGAGCAGTCCAATGTTATTGGTGTTTTGCGCGTGGCATATTTGTCAGCTGAAGCTTTTTTCATTTGGTTCCCCTACACTAGTGAAATTCCTTACGTGTTTTCTATCTTACCGGGCAAATGCAACTGGTAATGTTTTATTTTTAAATCACTTATGCACAGTTTTTTGCCTTGCAAAAGAAACTGGTTTGTGTAAAGAAAAGAAGCTAAATAAATCCTGTGAAGTGGTAGCAGCAAGGAAGCGTTTTATAGTCTCTCCTCCCTTCTGGTTCTGAATTTTGGTGACAGGTGTATTTCTTAACGCAGATACGAAAAACAGTAGCTCCGTATCGAACACACTGACAAACGGCTGTGTCGCCAGTGGACACTCGGACGTCCGCTCCACGGCGCGGCCCGGTGGGATGGAGAGCAGCAGTGGCCCGTCCGCAGGCCTCAACGGAGTCGGCGCTGGCCGAGCCCCAGGGCCGCCTTTCCCGGGCGGCCCGGGCTCCGCCGGCGCTAACGGGACTGAGGAGCCGGAAAGCAGCCCTCCCGCCAGCCCGGAGACGTGCGGCTCTCTGCACCTCGACGGGAGCCCGAGCAGCTGTGTGGCCCCCAGGCCGTCCTGGGCGGAGGAGAGCCTGCGCTACGGACACTACCACGGCTTCGGGGACACGGCCGAGAGCGTCCCCGAGCTCAGCAGCGCGCCGGGGCACGCCGGCCGCGTGCCGGCGGAGCAGGGCCACCACGGCGCCGCGCACCTGCCGCACGGCCCCTAGGCGCGCGGCCTCCGCCGCCGGGGTGCGGTTAGGCGCGCGGCCTCCGCCGCCGGGGTGCGGTTAGGCGCGCGGCCTCCGCCGCCGGGGTGCGGTTAGGCGCGCGGCGGCGCGTGCCCTCGCCTGCGAGAGCGCGCTGCGCGCGGCCGGCCGCCCCGGGCCCCGGCGCGCGCGCGGGCAGGGCGCGCTCGGCGCACGGCTGCCTCCGCGGCTCGGGGGGCCTCTCGGGACGCGCCTTCGGAGCTTAGGTTTTCTGCTGCCAGTCTCGACATTCTCTTCTGAATGCTGTCCCCTTAAATTGCCATTTCCCCTTCTGTCGAATTGAATTTTATCTGATGAAGGATCGGAGACAGCTGAGTGAGGTGCCGGGTACACCCGCCCCTTGGCACGTGGGCAGCACTTTGAAGAGCTTGCCGTTCCTCCTCCCTGTGGAATTTTTGACAGAAGACAACTATGCCCCAGGCAGGGCACAGCCTTACACGGATTTCCTGCAGCGGTTTGTGCGAGAAAAGAGCGTTTGTCTTTTTCGTGGAACCCTTGCTGCCTGCCGCGTGGTGAAGATCTTCCTGGTACACACACACTGGCCCGAGGACGCCCGCGGCGCCTCCTTGAACGCTGGCGCTCGCTGCCCTGTTTCCGGCGGCGGCGCGTGCGGCCTGGGCCAGACTGCAGACCTGACGTGTCTTCACCCGGGTTTCCTACGCGGGCCTGAGGATTTCTACCACAGACAACGGTTTCCTCTGTATGCAGTGGGGGTTACTCCTTGTAGGGACTGCCAGGTCAACATCCCTAACTGACCCTTTCGACCTAATCTTTCTCTTCTCCTTGCTTTTGTTTCTTGGGGGTTTCTGCTTTAAAATATATACCACAATGTGTATCCCGTTAACAGAATTTTGAATCTCTCTTAATAAAGCTGTGTTGTTTATGGTTTTATAGAAATTAGCTTTTGTTTACGCAGCTAGTGGTTACACTGTGCGGCTGTTGTCGTGAATTTTTATTTTTCTGATTTTTGTGATAAAAAATTGGTGAAGATAGAAGATGCGTCAGATGAACAAAACCAATGTTCTCCGAGCGTTACTAACATTTTGTTTTTAAGCTGTCCTTTACAGATTGAATAAAAAACTCTCACACGCGCTGTGTTTCTGGGTGTGCTTGTGGTGTGGGGGCGGCGGGGCCTGTGGCGGGAGCGGTCACCTGGCCTTCTGCTTGTGAGCTGTGCTTCCCTCTTCCGATTGCCCTCGGAGCACTTGTTAGCACCTCCGGCTTGCTCACCTGCTTTTGGCTTATGGGCACATTGGGTCTCTCTCGGGAGGCGTGGGGTGTCTCTCGGGAGGCGCGGGGTCTCTTGGGAGGAGGGTGGGGGGTGTTAGGAATTGCTGTCAGCTGACAGTACTTCCCTGCACGCTCATCTTCAAAAAGAACCACAGCCATAGCTTCTTCAGCTTCTTTGAGCCAGCACATATTAACACATGGAAGCCTTTTAAATACATAAATCTTAGTTAATGAGTGGAAACAGAATAGCCATTCTGGCATGCCTAGACTGACTGACTGACTGAAGTCGCTCAGTCGTGTCCGACTCTGTGACCCCATAGACTGTAGCCCACCAGGCTCCTCTGTCCATGGGATTCTCCAGGCAATAGTACTGGAGTGGATTGCCATTTCCTTCTCCAGGGGATCTTCCCAACCCAGGGCTTGAACCCAGGTCTCCCGCATTGTAGACAGACGCTTTACTGTCTGAGCCACCAGGGAAGTCCTCTGGCATGCCTAGTGTGTCATTGAAATCATTCGGTGCTCTGTGCATTATGGAAAAAACCCTCGGCCCCTGTTTGGAGCGTCATGGGAGTTACTGTGTGCTGAGACAGAGCCCAGGACGCGTGCCTTCTCCCTGCCACCTTCTCCCGTGCAGCCGCCTGCCATCACGCCCGAACCCCACTGACCTCGGAAGCTGTGTTCAGGGACTGATTCCAAAGTCGCCAGAGGCCGAGTTCCAGGAGAGGGGAAACCTGGTGCCATTCGTCCCCTCACTCCCTGTGTGAGCTGTATCTTAAAGAATCTCAAAGGCTTTGAGGCGAACTGTTAATGACAGTTACTGGAAAGCATTAACCGAATCTGCTAAAGGTCAGGACATCTGGTTCGGCCTGGATTGGACACAAGTGGACTGGTTCTTGGAGGTGAGAATGCTGCATAGAGGCTCTGCTTGAGCACCTCTACACTCGCTGGGTGATTGATACATTGTGGTTCAAAGTCATGACGCTGGAATTGTTATACTGAAATTCTGCTTTGCCTGGAATCGGCTTCAGAGTAATACAGAAGGGGAAGAATTTTTACAATTAGGACTTTTAAGAAGAAAACGAATGTTCTCATTAATACCTTTTTTTATTAATGTGGATGTCATTTTCACACTGACCAAAAATAAGCTCAAATTTTTGCTCTGCGTAACTCACCAAAATTAAGCTCATGCTGAACAGTCACCGGTTCTCAGTGTTTGGTCTGAAGAGCCTTATCGGCCCTTGTATTAAATACCCAGTGGCAAGCAGCTGGAAAATGAAAGAAGTCCATTTACAGTAACATCAAAACCCTAAGCTGCCTGGGAATGCCTTTAAAGGTGGGATATGCGGCTAGGCAGGCATCACGGGGCCACGGGGAGGGGGACGAGATGACAGCAACCGCGAGCAGAGTGAAGGGCCGGGGTGACCCGGGCAGCCTCCGCCCGCCGGGGCGTGAGTGCGGCGGGAGGCAGCCGGGGGCGGGCAGAGGGAGGGATTGCGGAGGGGGCGAGACTGCGTGGTCTGGGAGGTGTGAGAGCGCCCGCCCCGAGGGCCTGGGAGGGACCCCGCCGCGGAGAAGGTGCTCCGCGTGTGCTGCAGTGACGTCGGGCCGCAGAGGCCAAGCGCGGTGAGAGCGGAGGGCGGCAGAGGCGCCGGCCGCAGAGTCCAAGGGGCCGTCACACTTTTCCGCTAAGGACGCAGCGCCCTGAGCAGGCAGGGGAGAAAGAGGCCCTCCGCGCAGGGAGCCCACTGCGGGGCCCGGCTTCCCTCCACGGCAGGGGAGAGCGCGAGAGGGCGGCCCCCAGGCTCCTCGCCCCGCTGCCGGCTCCCTAGAAGTCCCCGGACCGTCTCTGACACTGTCCGCACCCCGACACGTCCAAAGATGTTCATTGTAACAGCGCGCAGAGGCGACCGCTGTGACCGTGAGTCGCGACCCTGCACGGCCATCCGTGGACACGAGCCAGGGCTTTACGAGGGTCGGGGGGCTCGTCAGGCGTGACCTGGACAGCAGGGACCAGTGCAGGGTGGCGCGTACTTGGCGCGTACAGCGCGGGCGCGTGTGTGCACGTTTAGAAGGCGCAACCCAGCCCTGCGAGCTGTCGGTGAATGCACGCACACGTGCGGGAAAGGAGTGGACCACAGGGACGGGAGTGACGTCCACCCCTTCCCAGAGAGAACGCCGGAGGCACGGAGGGCTGGCGGGGGCGATGGGGAGCGCACCAAGGAGACAGCCGCCTTTTCGTTTCATTGCTGCTGTTCTTCTGTTTCTTTAGGAAGATCTGAAACAAAGACATTTAAATTAAAATGTTCTAAGGATAAAATAAGACATCAGATTAGAGCAATTTAGCTGGGTTACCCTAAGCCCACTGCCCAAGCTTTCTACCTACCGCCCCCTCCCGGGTACCTCCCTGAACGGCAAGACTCCGGTGCAGCTGGAAAGCTGGGAAAAAATTAGGTTTTTCTGTTTCGCCGTTTACCACCGCCACAGCGCTGTCACCAGTGAATTCATCTCCAGTGTTTTCAGAAACAGCTACAAAAATGGCAGCAGACGCCTCCTGCTAAAAGACATTGTCTCATGCCTGACACTTGCTTTACGGCTTTCCTGACAGTTCCTGTAACTCAGAATAGCCTGAGCTGATTTTACCAAATCATGTTTTAGCAAAACAACATGGGCCCAGACATCAAACAACACCAACTCTCCAACTCACAGCAACAACACGACCCAACTCTGTATTCCCGGCGCTTTGAACTCTGGGAAAAGAGGAGCCGTGAAAGGCCCCATGGCACAGGGCAGCTCTCAGCCCACAGACCGAGCCCCTGCTCAGGGCTGGAATCACCGCCGTGGCCGGGGCTGCAGTGGGAGATGAGGCTGAGGTCCCAGAAGAGGACAGAGCATTGATCCACGTGTCAGCGATGGCCCCGCGCACCCCGGCCTTCGGTGGGCAGAGCTCAGGACCCTCGGGGTTGACGTGGAGGCAGGGGTCCCCTCTCTGGCTGGTGGAGGCTGGCTGTAGGGACACGCAGATTGCGAGGCAGAGAAACCTCAGCTTTGTTGGAGGCAGCAGCTTCTCCCAGCGACGGGACCGGGAAGAGAACGCGCCTGGCTGAGGGAACCGGGGGAACCTGGCCACACGGTGCTGTGGACACGTCCAGCTGACAGCTCTCTCCTCTCGAACCTTCTCTGCCTGCCTCTCTTCTCTTAACGCAGCGGGCTTTTTGCGTCCTCATGGGCCCTGACCGACAAGCCCAGGAGGCCCTGCTTGCCCGTGTTCCTCACCAACCTTCCAGAAACAGGAAAGGCCCTCTGAGCCGCCAGCCTGGCCTGTAGAACTAATCGTTCCCAGTCCCAGGTGGAGCGTCTGCCCTGACCCACACGCAGCTGCCACCTGCGGTGGGTGGTGTGAGCCAGTCTCCCATTTGACTGGGACCCGGAGGCCCCTGACAGAGGGCGGCCTTCCTGACCCCTCCCAGCGTGTCTCGGGGGCTCCCTGGGACAGGGGGCAAGCGGTCAGCCCCCCAGGCTCCAGCCAAGAGCAGCAGCAGGAAGAGGGAGGGGCCGCGGCAGAGAGGGGCCCCCTGAGCCGTAGGAAACCGGTTGGCTCAGCGGAGAGACGTGCGCTCACAGAGGGGGCGGCGGACAGAGCGATAGGGGGTCACAGTCAGGGAGCCCGCAGTCGACCCCCCTCACCCCTCCGGGGGTCAGGGAAGAAAGGCGCTGTCACAGGAGCTGCCCCACACTTCATCTATCCGGATGGCTTCTACTGAATGTGAACTGAATGAAGCGCTCACTTTATTCTCTGTTACCATATGGAGTGCCTGCGTGCTAGGTCACTTCAGTCATGTCCGACCCTCTGTGACCCCATGGCCTGTAGCCCGCCAGGCTCCTCTGTTCATGGGGTTCTCCATCCTGGAGTGGGTTGCCATGCCCTCCTCCAGGGGATCTTCCTGACCCAGGGATCAAACCCACGCTTCCTGCATTGGCAGGCTGATGCTTTACCACTGAACCACTTGGGAAGCCCAGTTCAGCTCAGTTCAGTTCAGTCACTCAGTCGTGTCCGACTCTTTGCGACCCCATGAATCGCAGCACGCCAGGCCTCCCTGTTCATCACCAACTTCCAGAGTTCACTCAGACTCAAGTCCATCACGTCCGTGATGCCATCCAGCCATCTCATCCTCGGTCGTCCCCTTCTCCTCCTGCCCCCAATCCCTCCCAGCATCAGAGTCTTTTCCCATGAGTCAACTCTTCACATGAGGTGGCCAAAGTACTGGAGTTTCAGCTTTATCATCATTCCTTCCAAAGAAATCCCAGGGCTGATCTCCTTCAGAATGGACTGGTTGGATCTCCTTGCAGTCCAAGGGACCCACAAGAGTCTTCTCCAACACCACAGTTCAAACGCATCAATTCAAAGCCCTCCTGAGGGCGCCCTCCTGGGACACGTGAACCAAGCCCATGCCCTTCAGATGGGAAGAGAGACTAGCCCAGACCCGTGGCCCCAAGCCATCCCCAGGTGTCCCTGTGAACGCAGTAGATACGAAAGCAGATCCGGGTGTGACTGTGCATGCACCCCAGCGTGCACACACAAGCACACGCATGTGCACGCACACACACGCGCGCACACACATACACATCCCCGGCAAGGGGGCGCAGGTGCCAGCAGGGAAGACCGGGCGGTTCACACAGGCCCCAGGAGGGCACCGCAGATGCAGTATCTCCAGGCTCTGGGTATACCTGACCCACTTAACCTGGAAAAGGAAGAGGGGTTAAATTCTGTGATACTCGTGGGGAAGGGGAGGGGTTGGAGGAGGCCGTGAAGATAAGCAAGGCCAGTCTGTGCCCAGGGTGTCCGCAGGTACCGGGTTAGTGTTTGCTGTTGAAAATTGAGTGACGCCAGTAATGCGCTTGTCGCAAAGACTGACATCTTAGAAAGAGGCTGAGAGCCCCTCCTTCCTCCCTGAACATAATGAGGGCTCACCGGTCTGATGAAAAAAAATGTATACAGCCAAGTCACAGGAGAGATCTCTCTGCAAAAGAGCCTGAGAACCGGCACAGAGAAAGGGGGATGAGACGGCAGAGAAATTAGCGTTTCATAGGACGTCTGGGACCCGATGGAGCCAAGTTTAACTTTGCTTCCAGCATCGCAGAGTCATGGACAGGCCCCTCCATGGGGCGCGGGGCGCCTCGCTCCTGATTAACCAACAGCGCGGAGAGCCTTCGGGAATGGCCATCTCTGATTGACCCCAGATGCCCACCACAGTCCTGTCTGCCTTGAATTTCACCATCTGATTCAAATTACTTGAGATTGAGCAAGTTGGCCCCTTGACTGGGTGGGGATTTTTAAATCCGGAATGGGGATATTTAAAGTATCTGAGGCTGGCTTTGAAACTGGAGGGGGAGTAGTTGCTTCGCCTTGAGAGAGGCTCCCCGTGGCAAAGCAGCTAGAAACAGTAAAACCGGATGGGGACGCAGCTTTGGTTGAGTGTTGATTCGCCTGAGTTACACACGTGCTGCCACGTGGAAGTCATCACCCGGGCCCTCCTTCCCTGCCTTTAATTTCTGAACGTGAAGCACACAAACTCGCCTCAGAAAGTTATTTATGGAGTGTGGCAGAATGTATCTGCCAAATTCAGGAGTGCTCCTGCAAAGTGGCGAGACGGCTCAGCCCATCAGTCTGCATATGAGTAAAGATATGCAGATTTAAGAGACAAACCAGTGCCTGTCAGACTTGATCAAATGAGAAGATGAGGAATAATGGACCCCGGTCAGGGGGCAGCTGGAGCAGCCCCAGTACGTAAGCTGCCTCCGTCTCAGGGTCCCCAGAATCCGTGTCTTAAAGCCTCAGTATGCTTTTCTGGGACAAAACATTTTCAACTGAATTTAAACAAGGACTTGACCATAGTTCGCAGCCAGTTTCAATACAGAGAGATCTCAGTTACAATCTTTTTATAAGCGTAAGTGAAGTCGTTCAGTCGTGTCCGACTCTTTGCGACCCGTGGACTGTAGCCCACCAAGCTCCTCCGTCCATGGGATTCTCCAGGCAAGAATACTGGAGTGGGCTGCCATTTCCTTCTCCAGGGGATCTTCCTGACCCAGGGATCAAACCCAGGCCTCCTGCATTGCAGGCAGACGCTTTAACCTCTGAGCCACCAGGGATGGTCGTCTAAATTATTTTCCCTGTGACTGTGTGCTCTCTGCAGGGTTGTGCTGGATTGCCTTTTTTATTGATTTATATCAGCTTTTGTACCCACCTTCTATGTATGGCACGCCTT
Source organism: Budorcas taxicolor (assembly GCF_023091745.1). Taxonomy (NCBI): domain Eukaryota; kingdom Metazoa; phylum Chordata; class Mammalia; order Artiodactyla; family Bovidae; genus Budorcas; species Budorcas taxicolor. Next base: position 85,526,014 of record NC_068921.1, on the reverse strand, counting down.
TCTGGCCCTTCTGTCACTTGGTTCTTAACTTTGCTCTGGTGTCTTTGAACTATAGACGGTTTTTGCCAAATTTGTCCTCCTGTTTGAAGGCTTCTGAATTTCAGTTCTTAGAGAAAGTTGCTTTCCCAACCGCAGGATTTCAGTAATGCTGTGCTTCGTGTTCCTTTAATGCTTTTATGATCTTGTTTTCCTATGTTGTTCTTCAGTTCAGCTCAGTTGCTCAGTCATGTCCGACTCTTTGCAACCCCGTGTACCGCAGCACGCCAGGCCTCCCTGTCCATCACCAACTCCCGGAGCGTACTGCCCAAACCCATGTCCATCGAGTTGGTGATGCCATCCAACCATCTCATCCTCTGTCGTCCCCTTCTCCTCCTGCCCTCAATCTTTCCCAGCATCAGGGTCTTTTCAAATGAGTCAGCTCTTCGCATCAGGTGGCCAAAGTACTGGAGTTTCAGCTTCAGCATCAGTCCTTCCGGTGAACACCCAGGACTGATCTCCTTTAGGATGGACTGGTTGGATCTCCTTGCAGTTGTTCTTAATCCAGTTGAAATTTATTTTTGCATATGGGATGAGACCAGCATCAACTTCTGTTTTCTCCTACGTAACCAGGTACCATCCCACAAAGGTTTACGGAGTGGCTTTCTTTCCCGCGGGTTTGAAATGTGACCTTTGTCCGAGAGTAAGTTCCGGTGCTTGGAAAGGCACCCGGGTCTGTCCTGCCCTCTGGCCGTTAGACGGGGTTCGTGCCACTTCCCGCTGTTTTCTCTCTATTCTTCACCACTTCTGCTCTTGATCCTCTTACGCACGTCTTTTTCCTGCCACACATTAGAACTGAGTGATCAGCCGCGTTGCATCTCTGTGATAACTGAAAAAGAAATGGCATTTTCACGTTACTGTCGTTCCATTCAGAACGTATCGCTTCAGTTTGGGTCTGCGGTAATGCTAATTATTCCTAAGCATATAAACTACAGACTCAGACACGACTGAGTGACTAACCCACACACACACTAACCACATCAATAGATACTATGCTTATCCTTGGGTGTTTCTTGGTTTTTGCTGCCGTTACAAATGGGATTTCTTCCTATTCATTTGCTAACAATAATGTCAATATGAAAGGGTTTTTTTGCATAAATTTGCCTCGTGTCCAGTCATCTTGCTGAATTTTCTCAGTCTCATACTTTTCTCTGACAGTATTCTTATCCTCAGTTCTCTTGCTTTGCTGCTTTGATTGAAACGTCCGAGGTGATGTTACATAAACGGGCTTCTCTCGCCATCGGTGTTTCCTCATTTAAGATTATGTTTGTTGCTGCTTTCCAGAAGATACTCTTCTTATAGTCTTTAAGTTCGCTTTGATTTCTGTTGACACCTGCCTTGTGAGTAGGAAATATGAGGTTACCAGATACGTTTTGGGCGTGCGGTGATCAGATCCCAGGACTGTTCTGGAAGGTGGAGTGTGCTGAGTGGCGTTGATGGGTCCTCAGTGAGAAAGCTGCCTGCACGCTCTGGACCAGAGTGTGCGCTCTGAGCATGTCACGGCTGGATGCAGCCTGCTCACGGCTCCCTGGGTATGTCCCGGGGAAGGAACGTTCCTACAGGGTAGGCGTGGTGGGAACCTTTATGAGGCTGTTTGTGAAGGTTTTATGACATGATTGGTGCCCTATTCTTCTCTGTTCTGGAACAGTGTGTGTGAGGAGGGACTGCATGAGTGTTCCCTGGATATCACGGAAAGTCAGTGGAGAAGCTGTCTGGCTCTGGCAGCTCTTGACCTTCATCTGATGGAGCGTCTTTGCTGTGCGCGTCACGGGATCACAGGGCTATCAGGCTGCCCGCTCGGGCTCACTCCCACCCTGAGGATGAGTCTCCACAGAGTCATTAATTTCATCCACATTGGCAGGAAGCTATCCAGACAGAGATTGCAGCTCTCTTCATCTCTCGCCTCTCTGCGCACATTTCTCGATTGGACTGTGTGTATTCCCTCTCAGTTTTCCTAACAGTCAGGCTTGCCAGACACTTCTCTTTCCTAATATACATATTTTAAATAGCCAGCTTTAGGTATTTTTATCAGTTCAGGGACTTTTGACACTGTTAATTCTATCGCTCTTAGTCTACCCTTAATTCTCTTTTCTGCATTCTTTTTCCGGTTTCTTATACTGAATGCTTAGCTTGTTCATTTCAAACTTTTCTGCTCAACAGTGAGATTATGGGTAAAGCTTCAAAATCTCTGTTTATAACATTAGCTTCATCTTAAAGGTTTTAAGATGAAATATACTCAACTTGAGGCTTCCGTGGTAGCTCAGCTGGTAAAGAATCCACCTGCAATGCAGGAGACCCCTGTTCGATCCCTGGGTTGGGAAGACCCCCTGGAGGAGGGCATGGCAACTCACTCCAGTATTCTTGCCTGGAGAATCCCAGGGACAGAGGAGCCTGGCGGGCTATAGTCCATACGGTCGCTAAGAGTTAGACACGACTGAAGCGAGTAAGCATACACACACGTACTCACCTCATAGATTTCTATATAACTAGTCACTTATAAGCTATTTGCCTTTGATCTGGGAATCACTTTTTAAAGTGTTTTTCTGACTCACACATGTAGAGAACATTCTTGTGGTTGTCAAGGCAGAGGAGAGGTAAGGGAGGGAAGTATTTGGAGTTTAGGGTTAGCAGATATAAGCTATCATTTATAAGATGGATAAACAAGGCCCTACATACACAGGGAACTATATTCAAAATGTGTTTTTTTCAGATTTCCAAGTAGATAATTGTTTCGGCTTCTTATTATTAATTTCCAGGTTAGTGTGACCTGTAAGAACTCTAGTTTTCACAATTTATGAAAAAGTCCTTTGATATCAAAGAAATTAGGAAATTTCTATTTTCACAAGAAGAGAGTCTCTCACCCACACACACCCCCACTGATTCCTGTTTGCATCTTGAATGTCTGTTTATTTCCTTCTTAACTGGTCAGATTCTGAGAAAGGGGTGTTACGGCTTCCCGCTGGAACAAAGGTTTACAAATTCTCCCTGGATTTGCGGTGTCTTAGCCTGATGTGTGTGGTTTGGAGCACAGACTCCTCTTTTATCCCCTGGACAGGGTGGTCTGGTGGGTCAGAGGGGGGCAGAAAGACGATAGCGCAGGCTCTGGAGACCCACACAGCCTGGGTCTTCCTTCACAGCCTCAGTCTTCCCAGCTGGGAAGTGGGGAAACGGCCTCTGCTTCACCATTAAATCTGGTGAAGATTTAATTGGTTAAGGCCTGGAACAGACTTCAAGGGCACTTGGCTCCGGGAAAGATGTTAGGTATGTTATATATAAGGTGACGAAGTGCCACAGACCTGGACGCTTAGACAACAGAAGGCTTGTCTCCAGTTCTGGAGCCCAGATGTCTGACAGGAAGGTGCCCGAGGGTTGGTGCCCTGTGGGGACTGAGGGGAGGCCGTGTCCTCGGCTTGTGAACCTCCACCCTCACCCTCACGGCGTTCTCCCTGGGCATGTGCACCTGTCTCTGGGTCCAGCTCTGCCCTTTTTATAAGAACACAGAGATCTGGGATCATGGCCCACCCAGTGAGCTCAGGCTAGCTTGGGTCTCTCCGAAGACGATTTCCAAATCAGGTCCCGTGAGCAACTGGAGGGGCTTGGAGCCCCAGGCTCTTCCCGGGGGACCCTCCCACGGGCACATGAGGGTAGCAGCCGCCAGTGAAGGCGCGGGGCTTTGGGTCCGAGACTCGGCAAGACCCAGGAGGGCAGAGCCTGAGACATGCTCAGCTGGTGGTGGTGGGAAGGGTGACCTCACCCAGCGAGGCGTGTGGGGAGAGCAGAGAGGGGAGACGTCTCTGTGTGAAGGGTGCGGGAGGAAGGGCACCCGAGCAGACAAGACGTGGGCAGAGGTGTCGGAGGGGCGAGCGGGCAGCGAGCCTGCAGGAAGGAGGGGTGCTCGGCCGGCCAGAGCTGCGTCAGAAGCAGGCACTCGAGCCTCGAGCCGGGGCGCGGAGGGGCAGGGGCCCCACGTGACATCACGACAGACCGCAAGGCTGCGGAGTGCGGGGTCAGCTCCCCTTAAGCTGCCTGCACACGGGGCAGGGAGCCTCGGCGGAGAGGACCGCATACTTGCTGCACGGGCCCTTCAGGACGGGAGGGGCGCGGCCCGGGTCTGCCTGAGGGGAGGGGGCGGTGGGGGGCAGACCCCGCCACAGGGGACTGAAGGGACAGCAGCTGATCGGGTCTTACCCATCGGGGAGTGCTGCTGGTGGGGGTCACTCAGCTGTGTCCGACTCTGCGACCCCACAGCGGATCTTCCCCCACCCAGGGCTCAAACCTGGGTCTCCCTCATCGCAGGCGGGCTCTTTACCTGATGAGCCATCAGGGAAGACACGCGAGGAAAGCCCAACCTGAAGGGAAGCTCAGATTCAGGACGTGTCAGTGAAGGAGCCCTGCTCCGCGGTAGAGAAACGGCGGAGACTGCAGCCATGGCGACGGCCAGAGAGAGACTCACACCCTGCCTCACACGCCTGGTTCCGGACGGTTCACACTCCAGGCGCTCAGACCCTCGGTCATACTCAAGGCAGTGCAGGTCGCTAGTTACAGAGTTTGTATGGGGAGGGCTGTTCCAGGCAGACCACCTCCCGAGGCTCCGGGTGTGATGAGTGGAACCTTGGGGTCTCCCTGCTTCACCCCTGGGTGTGATGAGCTGGGGATCCCTCGCTCGCCCTCACCCTGTCCATCGGCTCTGACCCTGTGGACAGCTCTAAGGACAGTCTGACTGGGTGTTGTCGGTTGAATTTCACTTCCTTCAGTCGGGCCTGCCAACCACCCCGTCCTTGGCAGCCTGGCCCGTGTGCTTGACTATACCCGCCCCCAGGATGCCCCCGTCCCCAGGATGCCCCCGTCCCTACCCCTGCCACCCCCAGGAGACCCTCCAGTGATGGGTCCCGGGGCCCCTGGTTCTCCGCAGTCTCTCAGCTGTCCCCGGAGGCAGGACGGCGTCTCCCTGAGGGGCCTGGGGCCCAGGGCAGGGCAGGACATTCGGGGTCTGGAAGGGGCCCCAGGCTCACACCCCTCCCCAGTGCATCTGCCTGCTCAGGGCCTTGCTGTCTGTCCAGGTCATGTGGGGTGTCAGGCCAGGGGACGGGAGGGGACGGCAGGGCCGCAGAACCTTGTGGCCTGTCCCCCAGCCCTGCCCTTCCACAGAGAAGCCCCCAGAAGGGTACGCACACGCTATTAGGCACGCCAGCCAGATAAAAGTATCCGATTTCTGGCTTGAGCTTTGTACCAAAGCAAAATGGAAGACCCGCATTTTGGGGACAGGAGGAGACAGCTAGGAGTGTCCGTATTCCGGCAGAACCAGCGCTTCAGGCCTCCCCACTGTCCCTGACCTCGAAGCTGGAGGGGGCAGCGTGGGGGACTCTGGGGGCCCAGCCCCAGCCCAGGGCACACTCCTGGGCCGGCCCCACGGTCGTGGGAAGGCAGGACGAGGAGGAGCCCTGCCCAGGCGAGGGCCGGGGGGGGGCACGGGAGGACGAGGTGACCGTCCCAGGCACGGGGCATGGAGGGGCACTGTCCTTCCGGCCTCCAGGCCTCTTGGTCCCGGCCGGAGGCGCTGATGGGTCCTGGGATTGAAGCGCTTTGCTGCCGTCTGAGCCTTTGGGTCGTGAACGCTCGATTGCCTCACCTTTCTTTGAGAGAAGTGACGCTGTCTGGCATCACACGGTCTGACAAACGACAGGGAGATCACAGGAGCAGGAACCCGCCTCCGGCCCAAGGGCCACAGGCAAGAATCAGATGAGGCTTCAGGGAGCAGGGGGCTTCGCTATGGCTCAGGTGGTGAAGACTCTGCCCGCAGTGCAGGAGCCCCGGCTTTAGTCCCTGGGTCAGGAAGGCCCCCTGCAGAGGGGAAAGGCAGCTCACGCCTGGGTTCTAACCTGGGAGATCCCATGGACAGGCCAGCCCGGCGGGCTACAGTCCACGGGGTCACATAGCATCGGACACGACTGAGCAACGGACACTTTCACTTTTGGGGCAGCAGAGCCCAGAGGCTCCTGGCAGTCACCCCAGAAGGTCCCTGGTGACGACCCTCATCCGGAGAGGACGCATGACAGAGCAGTAGGGCCGGGCCGAAAGCAGCCCCGCCGCGCCACGCGGGGACGACGCCTGGCTTCCTGCAGCTGGCCTAGAGGTGTCCCCGCCTCCCGCCCCCGCTCGTCTGTGGGTCAGGAGCCCCCAGCGCTGTTGTGACGAAGGGGGACGCACCACGAGGCCGGAGCAGCAGGGACCCCCACAGTCTGGAGGTGCAACGGGCAGCGTCCTCCCTGCCTCCTGCAGTTCCTGGGGCTCCCAGCCATCTCGGGCCCGTGGCTGGCAGGAGCATCACCCCAACCTCCGCTTCAGACTCCACAGCCTTCAACAGCCTTCAATGGGCCCAGCACCTAAGCAACCAGCAATTCAGCCAAAAAGACAAACCCTGGCCTCTGGCCATGGCCCTGGCTCATCCATGCCTCCGCCCCAGAGGACCAGCTTCCTTTGTGTTGGGGCGGCAGACCAGCCTTGGGGCTCAGAGGCTGTACACGGCCGGGGAAGCCTTGCTGGGCCCCCGAGCTGGTCTCTGTGGTGCCCCAGCAGCTGAGGCTTTGTGAGCGAGGCTTTGTGAGTGAGGCTTTGTGAGCGAGGAAGAAGGGACCACACGGGGAGCTGCGGGGAGATCGCGTCTGTAGCTCTCATCTTCACACAGAGCGTGTTTGCTTCTGGCTTCAATTTTCAGTGAGGTGTTGAGTGAGATTCATGTTTGATCTCCCTATAGCTCAGTCAGTAAAGAATTGCCTGCAATGCAGGAGAGCCAGGTTCAAGCCCTGGGTTGGGAAGATCCCCTGAAGAAGGGCATGTCAACCTACTCCAGTACTCTTGCCTGGAGAACCCCATGGACAGAGGAGCCTGGGGGCTACAGTCCTTGGGGTCACAAAGAGTCAGACACGACTGAGCAAGTAACAGGTACATACACTTACATGTTTGATCAGTGAATTGGCTCGAAAGGTAAATATATTTACAAAGTGAGTTGGAAGCTATCAAACCTGATCCCTCTCTCAACCTGAAAACTGCCCTTCAGGAAATTACCAGCAGGAAACCCAAAGGTTTGGGGGCACTGAAGTCCTGGGGTGGTGTGGGGGGCGAGGCGTCAGCTGGGGAGCTTTGCATTGAGGAGGGAGCCTGGGGCCTGCACGTGACTCCATCTTTCCCCAGACTTGGCCCCATCTTCAAATATCCCGAGCATGGGAGTATGGCCGGGGTGGGGGGTGGGCAGGACCCTGCAAAGACGTCCTCTCCGCCTGCGGCCTGCCCGTCTCCCCAGGCCCCGGGGCCTCGGTGGGACCGAGCTGTAGTTCCTCTACCGGGCCGGAGGCCGGCTCCCCTTTGCGGAGCGGGAGGGTCAGAGGAGCCCTCACGCAAAGTGGGGCGCGGGGAGGTGTCCGGGGCAGGAGGTGGGGCTCTGGGCCGAGTCTCCTTCCCGCAAGCTCCGGGAGAGGGGCAGGCGTCTGCAGGGGACCCTGGACCGGAGCCCCCCACTGCCCGGCTGAGGGGCTTCTGTGTGGCGGGCGGCCCACCGTCAGGCCTGTCTGCCGGGCGGAGAGCAGCTGAGGAGCCAGTGAGCCTTCAGCCTTGCTGGGCTGCCCCAGGGGGCGTCTGCGTTTGCTAAGAGGAATGGCGGTGTTCAGTCCAAGCCCACTGCCACTGCCGGCGGTGACCGCCGGCCTGTGACCCTGGACGTGGAAGAGCCTGGGGTGGGGGGTGGGGGTCTCCCGGAAGCCAGGCGCATCCGAACAGGGGGCTGGGGACCGGCGGGGGGAGTCGTGGACCTGATGCGCCCTCAGCCCCTCCTGACCCCACCTCCCACCGGGGCTGGGAAGCGCCCAGAAGCGCTCGCGCTCTTCCGCTCAGGCCCATTCCCGAACACGGAGTCATCTGCAAGGCAGACGAGGAACCTGTTCACGTGAATGCAATGTGAGGTCTGGGCTTTTCTGGGCATGGCCAGTGGTTTGCATACTTTGATCAGACCTTCCTTGGAAGAAAGGGCAGCTCAGATTCAGCGGAGGAGACGCGCCTGCTGGACTTGCTGCGGCCAGCGCCCCCCGCCCCCCGCCGGCTCAGCCGCAGGACTCGGGCGCCGCCCCCTTTAAATGTCTTAACCAGTCACCACGGTGTCAGCCGCCGCATCGGCGACCTGAACCCTCCTTCCCACCGTGATGGGAGGAGGCCATCGGTGACTTTGCAGACAGCGGATAGCTCTGGACCCTGAAGCCCTCATTCCGCAGATGGGCGAGGGGCCCGGCCGCCAGCATCTCCCGAAACAGACCCTCCGCCTCGCGGGCTCCGACAAGCTGAGAGAGCTGGACGCCACGCCCGCGCCGGCACAGAAGTTCACTTACGGGACTGACCTCTGGGAGAGCGGGTCTCCCTCCAAGAGTGGACGCGGAAGGGAGGGAGTCAGCTCAGTCGACCCCCGCATCCCGACTGACTTTCTCCGGTGTCTGATTTCCATGAACCCACTCAACCGCACGCAGAGATGAACTGGCGGAAGGGGCAGCCCGGCTCAGTGCCAGCGGGGTCCACCCCCCGTGCCGCCCCCTGCAGCGGGGATGTGGGCGTCGAGGGCGCACGTGCACCAGGGGCGCGGGAACTCAGCCGGGAAGCCGCTCCCCGGGCCCGCAGCCTCGCCCTCCAGGGACGCCGCCGGGGCGTGTCCTTGCGGGTGGAGGCACTCCGCGGGGCCGCGCTCCCTGCCTGTGCGTGTTTACAGTTACGGCCTTGGAGACAGTAATTCCCTATTTCCCAAGATTTTCCTGGGGAAAGAGGCAGGAAGCGGCTGTCTCCGGGGAAATTTCTAAGGGTGGTATCACCTGCTGCCGAGAGAGAGGCCGCCTCCCAGAGCTTGACCCACGAAGGTCATTTATGTCCCCATCCTCGGCAAGTCGTCACCTCCCCGTCGTGACCACCACGGGGACCGCAGCCGATGACCCAGGCCCACCCACATCCACAAGACGGAGCCCTGACCCAACAAGGACATTTTTTTGAAGGACAAAGTCTTCAGATTTTGTTAAAATCACTTATGTATTGAAAGCTAGTTTGAAGTGTTGTTATAGGAGTGAACATACATAGATAAAGTTATTCTATACATTAGAATCCAGTTGGGATATGTTTTAAATCACAGTAATTTAAACCTAAGAAAGGAAAATGGAAAGCCGTATAGCCAAAAAGAGATATATTGTATTTTAAGTACTGTTATATAGGGCACAAGTAAACACAACAATTTACTAGTAAATTTACAAACACTTCATGTAGCATTAAAAGCCAATATGGGAACCGTATGTCAGGAAATACCTGTAAATAAAAAGCAAGCGGCAACATACATTAGAATAAATGTATATAAAATTCATACTCCTTCTCTATATGCTCATTCTATTAGTTTTTGAGAGTTTAATATTGAAACTCCCAACTAAAAATCTTAATTTACCTACTTTTAAAAATTATAAAATATAGTAGACTACATGTAACCTTATTCTGTATTTTCGAAGTCTCCTATAAATGTGTTACTATACTTTCATAATTTTAGAAATTAAAAAAATCATATTGACAAAACAAATGTACTGCTAAAAATTGGCACAAAATACACAGCAGACGAAAATAAACTTAAATGATTCCTTTAAAAGGTATCCCTGCTGTTGCTGCTGCTGCTGCTGCTAAGTCGCTTCAGTCGTGTCCAACTCTGTGCGATCCTGTAGATGACGGCCCACCAGGCTCCCCAGTCCCTGGGATTCTCCAGGCAAGAACACTGGAGTGGGTTGCCACTTCCTTCTCCAACGCGTGAAAGTGAAAAGTGAAAGTCGTGTCCGACTTCTAGCGACCCCATGGACTGTAGCCCACCAGGCTCCTCCGTCCATGGGATTTTCCAGGCAAGAGTACTGCAGTGGGTTGCCATTGCCTTCTCCAAATAGTGCAAGTTAAAAAAAAACTACTGTAATAAAGGTGAATACACAACGTAGGACAAAATAATACATTTGAAATAATTACAGTGTCAGGTATCCGGGAAAAACAGTTTCACCATAAATACCTAGTACATGGTGAGCAGTAGGAAATATGTACAAATTCTGCTTGAAACTAGCTTGACTCTGGTAGCAACGCCTCACTGCTTCAGAGCTGTGTATCCAGGTGGTATTCACTTGGACGTTATAGGAAAACCCCAGATTCCGCATCAAATTAGCTGCGCGGCTTGTGGGAAAGCTCCCCTGGGATGTGAAACTCTGGTGACCTTTGCTCTTCTGGCCTACGATGCTCCCCTCCGCCAGCAGGGGGCAGCAGTGCCATCCGCATCATCTGCCCAGCCACCTGGAGACCCATCCCAACCAGAGGCGAGGGACTCCCCACGCAGGGGGCCAGGGTCTGAAACCTGGTCAGGGAGCTAGACCTGCTCTGCAGCAGCTAAGAGTTTGCACGCACAACTAAGAAAAGATGCCCCATGCCTCAACTAAAACTCGGCATAAATAAATAAAAATACATAATACATATGGTACTTAAAACACAAGGTCACATCTCAATCTGGGCGTGATAAGTAGCAGGAGCCACTGATAACTCATGTCAGTCAAGACGAAACTACAGCTGATTCCCAATTACGGGGAATACAGGGGTTTCCAGGCCCTGCACCCGCTGTGAAGCCAGCGGCTCCGCAGGTGGAACAACGCGCCACGGCCTCCCGCTTAGGAGCTGCCGCTAGTGCCCACCACACGAAAAGGAGCCGGTGAGTCGTGACAACCATCAGCAGACAGGCTACGTGGTACATCCCATCATTCCACGTCCAGTTAAGAGGGAAAGTGTTCACAATCAAACGAAAAGCCACGCTCCTCTCAACATTTAGACTTCTCATTTTATACTTATCAAAAGAGCTATTTTTGTCTTACTTTAAAGTAAGTCAAGTATTAGTCACTCAGTCGTGTCCAACTCTGTGAGCCCATGGCCTGTACCAGCCAGGCTCCTCTGTCCTTGGCAGATTTCCCAGGCAAGAACACTGGAGTGGGTTGCCATTTCATTCTCCAGGGGATCTTCCCCACCCAGGGATCGAACCCACGTCTCCCACATTGGCAGGTGGATTCTTTACTGCTGAGCCATCCAGAAAGGCCCTGTAATTAAATGCATGGATTATATTCATATATGCTCCACACACTGTACATTTATTCAATGAGCACTCTGTGCATAACAGAGTACATATACACATATGATTAAACAGGTTTTAAAATGTTAGCAGCACTTATCTCTAATGGTTGGATTTGATGTAGTGATTTTTGTTTTTTTTTTTTTTCTTTTTAGTTGTTTTTTTCTGTTATTTTTTTTTTTTTTGGCTGTGCCTGGGGGCTTATGGAATTTTAGTTCCCTGACCAGGATTGAACCCCAGCCCTCAGCTCTGAGAGCGTAGACTCCTATCCCCTGGGCCGCCAGGGGATTCCCTAGCAGTTTTTATTTTATTCTGTTTTTGTTTTACTGGGTTTTCCAGTTTTCTACATGAACTTTGACCCTTGTTTTGAGTAAAAACGTTACTCTAGAAAGTAGCAATGAAAAGGTAAACCCATAGTCTGGTAGCTTCAGTAGAATTTTATTTAAATCACAGAGGGCTTTCTTTCCTTATGGAAAATTCTCCAATTTATTATGGAAAAAATGAAGGACTCAGCGTAGCTGAGGCCACATGGAAGAAAAGCAAGCTTGGGGCAGGTGCCCTCCAGAGAGGAGGACAGCGCAGGTTGCTGAGCAGTTAGCACAGCGTGGGTGGACAGGAAGCCGTGCAGACAGACAGCCGGACAGCACGGGGCACCAAGGACCACGCCCTGTCACCCCTGCACAGCCTGTGTCAGAGCTGGGGTGCCTGTTTGATAAACAGGAAGCGCCGTTCACCGGCAGTGCCCAGGCAGGACCCCGAACACAGAGGAAAATGACGCCCCGTGCCTCATGCGCATCGTCCGTCCAGGAAGGGCTTCAACCAGAGGCTGGCGGCCCTACGTCCCCAGGGCAGGGGGACCCTGTGCTGACCCTCCATGGCGAGGAGGCCAGCAGCCGGGCCCCCGCTCCGTCCCAGGGCCGGGCCGGGGAGCCAGCATCTCCGCTGGCCACGGGGAGCATCTCCCCGTGCAGGGGCCGAGGCACCCTGAGACGTCTACGTGGGGAGGCAGGGAGGCAGCCCACCTCCTCGAATTCTCGCCTCAACACGGAGGAGGAAACGCCCGCTTCAAAGGGCTCTTAAGGGAGTGAGTGAAAGTTCCATGAGGCCCGAATGCACCGTCACTCACCGACTCACAGGTGCGGGGGTCCGGCTGCGTGGAGACAGGGGCCCAACATGGAGGCTGGGCGGCTGGTGTTTCCCTGATCCCAGCTCACTAATCAACTGACGTCAGTGAGGCCCTCAGGGGAATGCTCCTGCCTGTAGATTCAAAGCGCGGGGTGAGAGGAGTGGTGAGCTTCCTGGGGAGCAGACAGACCCCCGAGGTGGCCAGCGGGGCGCAGGAGTCACCCACGACCCTGGCGGTCAGCATCCCGTCCTTTCAGAGCAGGCCTCGCACACCAGCCCTGCCGTGAAGGCCAAGTTCGGGAACCCAAGACTCCCTGTGGCTGGAATCCAGGCGCTGGTGCTGTCCCACGCTGCTCATCCCTCGGGCGCTCAGGGCTCAGACTTCAGGCAACTGAAAAGAGGTCGCTGAACCACAAAAGACACCGGGATTCTTGGCCTCCAGAGGAGGAGAATTCAATCCAGTGACGAGGCTTGATGTGGTAAAGTTTTATTAAAGTATGAAAGAGATAGAGAACGCTTCTGACATAGACATCAGAAGGGAGCAGAAAGGTTATCTTCCTATCAGCAAGCTGTCAGTCAGAAAAAGGAGATGTCCCAGAGCTCAGAGAGTGGCACCAGGCCCCTGACCCACAACATGCACTGTGAGATAACATTGGCACCGGGCGAGTCATCCCGGGCCATCAAACAATTGACATGAATCCTGAAGAAAGGCAGGTTTCCAAGTAAACATGTAGTTTCCTTAACATGGATTAGAACAGTGTCTGAGTAAAGCATACGGGTTTGCTGGGCCCTTATCGGTTCTGAGTCTTAAGCAGAACAGACGCGAAGAAAGACAGTCTGGGGTAAATACAGACTGCTTTAACATAGCTTAAGACAAACATTTCTGTAAGGAAAATGCATTGGTTAGCTCAAGGTTTGAGAACAGTTCAGTTCAGGTGGAACCGGATGTCATCACGGCAACGCAGAATTTTAGGAGAAACCTCTTTTTAAATTTGGATAGAGAAGGGAAAAATCCGACACTTGTAGCTTATTTCCTCCTGCTATTTAGAGAGAGAAAAAGAGTTGGATGCTTGCAGCCTATCTCCTCCACTTGGAGACCCCTGGCCTTCCTGCCTGGTACCCTCTCACAAGGAATCCGCCATCCAAGCACAGGCGGAATTCGGAGGCCAGAGGCCCCACTTCCTGGCAAATGTTTCAGTACTTAATCTGTCCTCCCCTGAAACCACGATGGGCTTCTAGTGTGACCCTCATGTTGAGGTGCCTCTGAGGCAGCAGAGTGAATCAGAACCATTCCAGCTACGGCAGCTTGCAAACGGACTGTCAGTGCACACAGCGAAAGCCCTGCTGTCAACCAGAAAGTTCTGTTAGCCCGGAGGACCCACGCCCCAGCCTCCTGCAGTGTCCATCCTTCACTGTCCATCCTGGCCGTCCATCCTGAGAGTCCACCCTGACCATCCATCCTGAGAGTCCACCCTGACCATCCATCCTGACTGTCCCAGGCAGACTCGAGCGGACAGAGCTCCCCCGCCCCGCTCTGGGAAACACTCCATTCACCTGAGGCCAGAGGCTGAGCTCCCTGAAGGCAGAGTGGTGCTGACGCTTGCACTTGCAGACGGCCGCGTGGACCCGACAGGCGCCAGGACCCCGTGGACACAGCCTGCCAGGCAGCCCAGGGCTTCCCAACAGCCCCTGGAGCCCACAGCCCCTCGGGGAGCAGCGTCCCGGGACCCCCAGGCTGGACCACGTCGGGCTCCAGGCTGCGCGGGGAAGCCCTGCCACCCACCTCCCCACCTCTCCTCTGGGCCTGACTCTCGCTGTGACCCTGGTGCATCTCACTCTCCGTCTCACCCCAGCACCTCATGCAGGGCGAGCCGTGGGGGTGGTTAGTAAACACGGCCGAAAGGAAGATGGAGTGATTTTAAATCATTCTACTTCACGCTCATGTTTGTGACCTTCTCTGCGTGTGTAACAGGAGCATCAGGCTTCCTCTGGCTCCTGTCCTTCCATCCAGAGACGAGTGCTGTTGCCAGCTTAGTGACACCACGGGTGTCACGTAGTCTGTGCAAAGTTACGTCCATCTTCATCCCCAGTGTCTGTACACGCGTGTGCAGTCAGTGTCTGTACAGTGTGTGCAGTGTCTGTACACATGTGTGCAATCAGTGTCTGTACATGTGTGTGCAATCAGTGTCTGTACACGCGTGTGCAATCAGTATCTGTACATGTGTGCGATCAGTGTCTGTACACATGTGTGCAATCAGTGTACATGCGTGTGGAGTTAGTGTCTGTACAGTGTGTGCAGTGTCTGTACACACGTGTGCAATCTCTGTACACACGTGTGCAATCAGCGTCTGTACACGTGTGTGCAATCAGTGTCTGTACAGTGTGTGCAGTGTCTGTACACATGTGTGCAATCAGCGTCTGTGCACGCGTGTGCAACCAGTATCTGTACATGTGTGCGATCAGTGTCTGTACACGCATGTGCAATCAGTGTACATGTGTGTGGAGTTAGTGTCTGTACAGTGTGTGCAGTGTCTGTACACACGTGTGCAATCAGTATCTGTACATGTGTGCGATCAGTGTCTGTACACGTGTGCAATCAGTGTACACGTGTGTGGAGTTAGTGTCTGTACACGCGTGTGCAGTGTCTGTACAGTGTGTGCAGTGTCTGTACACATGTGTGCAATCAACGTCTGTACAGTATGTGCAGTGTCTGTACACGCGTGTGCAGTGTCTGTACAGTGTGTGCAGTGTCTGTACACATGTGTGCAATCAGCGTCTGTACAGTATGTGCAGTGTCTGTACACACGTGTGCAATCAGCATCTGTACACATGTGCAATCAGTATCTGTACACGCGTGTGCAATCAGTGTCTGTACACACGTGTGCAATCAGTGTCTGTACACACGTGTGCAATCAGTGTTTGTACATGCATGTGGAATTAGTGTCTGTACAGTGTGTGCAGTGTCTGTACACACATGTGTGATCAGTGCCTGTACACGTGTGTGCAATTAGTGTCTGTACATGTGTGCAATCAGTGTCTGTACATGCGTGTACAATCTTTTTCATACAAAGGAGAGCATGCTAACGCCATTGCCTCACTCTAAGTACTGGAAGCTGTTTCATTGCAGTACATGTAGACATCTTCATTATTTGAAATGCATTGTATATTTTATTGTTCGATTACACCCATGTTTATTGAAGCAGCCCACGGACAGGGGTTGGATTATCACCGTTAGTCACCTTTCACAAACAACACTTGGTGGGGGGACACCACTTCCTTCAAGACACTGCTCAGCCATCCCCCTGGCCGCACGGGGTACTGTGACCTGCTGCCTCTCTGCAGCCTCGGGGGAAGGCAGAGCAGGCTTTGGTGTGACCACGCCCGTTCTCACCACCGTGACACATCGTTGGGAGTTTCCACAGCCGCTCCGCAGGGCTTGTCTGTTCACCCAGGACCCCTCAAGGCCTCTCAGGGGCTTGCGCTGCACATGGGGGGACACCCCATCTCTCCTGGCTGTTTTCCCAGCCTCACCTGGTGCGTGAGCGTGACCAGGGCACTAGAGTGGGCCATCCACTCGTGGGTCCTGCCCACGGATCCCGCCAGCTCAGCGTGCCCCGGAGGGCTGGGCAGACTGGGCTGGAAACCACCAGTAAACCTGCAGGGGTCAGAGCACAGCCTGAGACGGAGGAGAGGCAGGGACTTGGATGCACACTGGAGAGGAAGCTCAGCTCCCTCCTCCACTGCCTTCCCAGGAGAGACCTTGGAGAATCAGCACAGCTCCGGGGCCACGCTCTGGGGGACCTCCAGTTGGAAACTGAGGTTCTCTTTCTGGGCTTTATTTTTAGAGCACATTTTCTCCCGTGTCTCTGTCCAAGGAATCCCCACCCACTGAGCATCCCTGCTTCCACACGCTCACTCGGAAAATTGCTGCAGCTCACACGGCATCACAGAGCAGTTCCTTGGAAAGAGCACTGCGGCTGCCGCCTAAAAGTCAGTGTTTCAGAGGGAAACGCAAGCCCTCGGCTTGTCGTTGGCGAGAACTTCTCCGGTCACGGTCTAATGCAGACCAAACTGGAACTCCCCGAAGCTAATAATTCCATTCGGTCACTCGCAGATGCTTCGCTTAATGAGGGCTTTTAGCGGCGAAACTGACAATGAAGGGGCTAGCTACTCACACACCCCGATCGCGACAGCATCCTCTTTGCCCCAGAAGGTATCAGAAAAGCGGAGGGGAGGCAGGAAGAGGGCGTCAGCCCTGGCAATCAAGGAGGCCATGCGGGGCCTTGACCATCCTGCCTACGCCTGGGGGCTCAGTCCCACGCCAGGTCCCAGCACAGCCAAAGCTCAGAGCCACTCAGGGCAGCTGTCCCAGGGCTGGACCTGTGTCCAGCTTCACGTGTCCTCCGGAGCCATGCCCACCTTGTCTTTCTGCAAGGAGCCAGACTCACCTATAAAAGTGCATGGGGGTGGGGGGAACTTCCCCGGCAGTTCAGTGGTTAAGACTCAGCCTTCCAGTGCAGAGGGCAGGGAGTTTAATTCTTGGTCAGGGACCTAAGATCCCACATGCCTGGCAGCCAAAACCCAAAACATAAAAATGAAGCAATATTGTAACAAGTTCAATAAAGACTTTAAAAAGTGGTCCATATCGAAAAATCTTAAAAAAAAAAAACCTGCCTGGGGGACTTCCCCAGCGGTCCAGTGGGTAAGATTCCTTCCTTCCAACGCAGCGGCAGCAGTTCCATCCCTCGGGAAACTAAGAGCCCACATGCCACTCGGCGGGGCCAAGGGATACAAAATGCTCTCAAAAGCAGTGGGCAGGTGTGTCTGGGCACCTGGGCGGAGGCGGGTGTTAGCATCGCAGAGCAGGCCACAGCCCCTGCGATGCTCAGAACAGTAGGCGCGTGTTTACTTGCTTTTGTTGGTCTTAAACAAGAACAGCTGCAGAAAGAAAGGTATTCTGGATGATGAAAACGTCTCCCGTGTAAGTGAGGGTCAGGTTGCAGGGATGGAGTGAGACTCTCCCTGCGGCACCAACAGGGGAGCTGGAGGGGCGGGGAGCAGCAGGAGGGGTCCTGTGCTTTAGGCAGACTCTGCCCCTTTGGTTTCCTGGACGACCAAGCCAAGCTGGGATTTTACTCAAATTTACAAAGAAACCAACGGCCCAGGGAAGGTTAGGAACTTGCCCCAGATTCGCTCAGAGGTCCAAGCTCGGCTTGGATTCAGAGCAGCGGACTATGGACACTTTTGACCTCATGTCCCCAGAGGTGAAAATAGCTGAGCTAACCCTCCTTACATAACTATGTATTTTAAAGCCACGTATAAGAACGGTCGTGCTAACATCCTACTTATATATTGTTTAAATCTTTTAAAGTATATTTATTTTTTAAGATTTGCCTGTTTGTCTGTGCTGGTCTTCCTTGCAGCATGTGGGGCTGTTTTCCGACCAGGGATCGAACCCAGGCTTCCTGCATTGGGAGTAACGAGTCTTAGCCACTGGACCACCAGGGAAGTCCCCATATTACTTATATTTTAAAACCTGCACAACCATAAAAATGCTTAAAGTATGAGCTAAAGAGTAAACAAACAGTGCCGTAGAATAATTCTAGGTTATTTTATTCGTTTATCCTACAGAAAACCTTTTTATCCTCCCTAAAACAATACCATTCTACATGATAATATTTTTAGTGGAGAGATTAAGAAGAGGTGGCAAGAATATACAGAAGAACTATACAAAAAAGATTTTCATGACCCAGATAATCACAACAGTGTGATCACTCACCTAGAGCCAGACATCCTGGAATGTGAAGTCAAGTGGGCCTTTGAAAGAAGCATCACTATGAACAAAGCTAGTGGAGGTGATGGAATTCCAGTTGAGCTGTTTCAAATCCTGGTAGATGATGCTGTGAAAGTGCTGCACTCAATATGCCAGCACATTTGGAAAACTCAGCAGTGGCCACAGGACTGGAAAAGGTCAGTTTTCACTCCAATCCCAAAGAAAGGCAATGCCAAAGAATGCTCAAACTACTGCACAATTGCACTCATCTCACATGCTAGTAAAGTAATGCTCAAAATTCTCCAAGCCAGGCTTCAGCAATACATGAACCGCGAAATTCCAGATGTTCAAGCTGGTTTTAGAAAAGGCAGAGGAACCACAGATCAAATAGCCAACACTCACCGGATCATTGAAAAAGCAAGAGAGTTCCAGAAAAACATCTATTTCTGCTTTATTGACTATGCCAAAGCCTTTGACTGTGTGGATCACGACAAACTGTGGAAAAGTCTGAAAGAGATGGGCATACCAGACCACCTGACCTGTCTCTTGAGAAACCTGTATGCAAGTCAGGAAGCAACAGTTAGAACTGGACATGGAACAACAGACTGGTTCCAAATAGGAAAAGAAGTACGTCAAGGCTGTATATTGTCACCCTGCTTATTTAACTTCTATGCAGAGTACATCATGAGAAATGCTGGGCTGGAGGAAGCACAAGCTGGAATCAAGATTGCCAGGAGAAATATCAATAACCTCAGATATGCAGATGATACCACCCTTATGGCAGAAAGTGAAGAGGAACTCAAAAGCCTCTTGATGAAAGTGAAAGAGGAGAGTGAAAAAGTTGGCTTAAAGCTCAACATTCAGAAAACGAACATCATGGCATCTGGTCCCATCACTTCATGGCAAATAGATGGGGAAACAGTGGAAACAGTGTCAGACTTTATTTTTTGGGGCTCCAGAATCACTGCAGATGGTGACTGCAGCCATGAAATTAAAAGACGCTTACTCCTTGGAAGGAAAGTTATGACCAACCTAGACAGCATATTAAAAAGCAGAGACATTACTTTGCCAACAAAGGTCCGTCTAGTCAAAGCTATGGTTTTTCCAGTAGTCATGTATGGATGTGAGAGTTGGACTGTGAAGAAGGCTGAGCGCCGAAGAATTGATGCTTTTGAACTGTGGTGTTGGAGAAGACTCTTTAGAGTCCCTTGCCTGCAAGGAGATCCAACCAGTCCATCCTAAAGGAAATCAATCTTGAATATTCACTGGAAGGACTGATGCTGAAGCTGAAACTCCAATACTTTGGCCACTTGATGTGAAGAACTGACTCATCTGAAAAGACCCTGATACTGAGAAAGATTGAAGGTGGGAGGAAAAGGGGACAACAGAGGATGAGATGATTGGATGCCATCACCAACTCGATGGACATGAGTTTGGTAAACTCTGGGACTTGATGGACAGGGAGGCCTGCCATGCTGCAGTCCATGGGATCACAGAGAGTCGGACACGACTGAGCGACTGAACTGAACTGAACGGGATTAAGGCTTCCCTTGTGGCTCAGGTGATACAGAGTCGCCTCATACTTCACTCTTTTTGAGACGTTTCGTTTAACATTTCCTGATACAGCATGTGGAGGTCTGATTCCAAGCTGTTTACTTTGTGATTCTAATGGCTTTCAAACTTGTAAAAAAGTACTCCTCTAAGAAGTGCAAATCTGAATAGCAATGAATAATTGGCTTACTAAATCATGTTACTCGTTTTTCGATCTTATCCACCAATTATGCAAACATTTGGTTGAAATTAAGCGAGTAAATTTCCATCTTCCCTGATGTCAGTTGGTTGTTCTTGCAAATTAATCCTAAGTCACTACATATTAACATTTTTAGCATATGGAATTACTATCATTTTGGGGATGATTGTTAAATAAGATAGAAAATGAAGTATGCAGAGAGGAGCATCTTAATAGACAACGCACATCATTTGGGGCGATAAGAGAGACTGTCGCCCATCTGTTCTCAAAAGCTTTTCTCAAAAAGCTGTACTTTTCTTGGTCATTTTTAAAAAATCACCTTCATCTTTAAGCTACTAATTAAAAGTGTTGCTTATTATTTTAAAGCTATCTGTTAAGACGTATCCTCTGACAGCCATTTGTTTTCCCAAGGCCAGGTCAAAACGTTTGGACAGCTCTGGTGTTGGGTAAAAGAAAACTCTGTAACTCATCTTTAAAATCAACGCTTTTGATTATCCTGCTACAAGTTAACCAGAATAATTCTGGTACCGGCACCTGGCAGATTTCTGTCTGCAAGAGTCTGACTTGTAACTCACTCACCCAGATCCCAATAGTGACTGTCTCCAGCGCCTCTCCATTTCTACTTCAGACAGTAAGACGGCTTACAGTTTTCCCATTAAATTTTTGACTTCAAGAAAACGACCATTTACTATTAAGAAGATGCATCCTATGGCACCTCTTTCCTCGGATACACAGGGGGAAATGGACCTTTTACCAACTTAATTTTTGAAGCAAATGCAGCCAACATTGTAAGTACTGAATACCCAGACACCCTGATTAGGAAGAAGGCATTTGCAGAGTCTCACAGATACCTGTTAATTACGAGAGGCAGACGGCACTTTTCAGGGGAGACAGATCTTAGCGAGCAGGTGGAGGTCAGCATCCCCAGCAGTGAAATGTGTGCACCCCGTGGACCCTGGACAAGGCGGGCAGGGACATGGCAGCCCCCCAGAGCTGCTCCTGCCAAAGACTCAGAACTCGATCCACACCTGGGAAAGCGTCAGACAAACCGAAGGGAGAGATGTCCCAGAAAATACCTGCCCAGGACTCTGCAGAGGACACGGTCATGAAAGGCTGGGGAACAGCCCCAGACGGGTGTGTGGGGTGACCCCACACTCTCGCAAAGCAGGGAGAGATGTCCCAGAAAATACCTGCCCAGGACTCTGCAGAGGACACGGTCATGAAAGGCTGGGGAACAGCCCCAGACGGGTGTGTGGGGGTGACCCCGCACTCTTGCAAAGCGGGGTCCTGCTGGGATCCGCCGGCGGGAACACAGGAGGAGGTCTGGGCCGGCAGACTGGTGCCCCCGTGTCAGGCCAGGGCGGCTGTCCGCTGCGGCCACGTGGTAACTAGCTGGGAGCTTGGTGGTGGGTAGGGGAGCTCTCTGGGCTAGTTTCACAATCTTTCTGTGACTCTGAAGTCACTTTAAAATACAAAGCTAAAAAAGGAGCCTCTGTGTGCTTGCCTGCCTGCGTGCAGACCCCCCTGCCCCTACCCACCCCCACCCCCATGCGTGCTGCTCTAACCCGCTTCTTTCAGCCGCAGACGCTTCCCACGCGATCCCATGCTGCCTGGGACAAAGGCGAGCATTTCAGCACGACACCCGTTACTCTTTGTATGCCGGCTCTTTGAACCACAGCTGGAAGCGCTTCCTCCACGGGGTTGGACTAAAATTGCTGCTAAATCTGAAAGCTCAAACGAGGCTTCTGGAACCTTATCAAGTATTTAGTGGAATTTTATAATGTACTATGTTTAGCATCTTTTAAATGGTGGGGGAAGAAATGTCATTTGTTTCCTGCATTTGATTCGTCTCCGTTTTCACGTGTTTGATCCCTGTCTCTCATCGTGGTGATTTTAACTATTATGAGCCAATATTGCAAGACACAATCTACACTTGGGAGAGGGTTACCTTGGAGGGTAACCCTTCCCCTCCCCTTGGAGGAGAAGGTGAATCCATCACTCAGACCCTCCCAGTCGCTGTGGGTCCTGGGACCGCGTCGGGCTGGAGCAAGTGTCCAGCTGGGCCTGCGGAGGCGCCCACCCGCCGAGCTGGGGCAGCAGCTTGTCCTGTCTGCCCCATCACCGTGGCCGTCAGCCTGTGATTCCACGTGCTGCGCTAAGCCGCGTGGTCGTGTCCGGCTCTGCGGCCCCACGGACTGCAGCACGCCAGCTTCCCTGTCCTCCACTGTCTCCCGAGTTTGCTCAGACTCATGACCATTGAGTTGGTGACGCCATCCAACCATCCCATTCCGTCACTGGCTCCTCCTCCTGGCCTCAATCTTTCCCAGCATCAGAGTGTTTTCCAATGAGTTGGCTCTTCACATCAGGTGGACAGAATATTGGAGCTTGCAATGATGTTTTCCTTAAAATCAGATAATTTGCAAACCCAGTAAGAGGCCCATGCAGGGTATTTATGATTCTGAATGAGCCTCCAGGGAGCCACTGTCACCTTCTGAGCGAGACCTCCCAGCCAGGCCCCCCCGCAGCACGCCGCAGCGACACCTCCCCCAGAGGCTATCTCAGTGAGGGCCCCAGGGCCACCCTGAATATTTCAGTTAGAGGAAAATAAACATTGGCAGAAATCTGGAATTTTTTCACCTCGCTGCCCAAAGCTGTGCTGTCCGATAAAGTAGCTATTTAAGTAAAACTGCAAATTAATGGAAGGTAAGGTGGCTCAGCGGTAAAGAATCCGGCTGCCAACGCTGGTTATGTGGGTTTGAGCCGTGGGTCGGGAAGATTCCCTGGAGAAGGAAATGGCAACCCACTAAATGCCAACCCACTCCAGCATTCTTGCCTGGGGAATCCCACGGACAGAGGAACCGGGAGGGCTACAGTCCATGGGGTCGCACCGAGCTGGACACGACTGAGCAACTGAACCACAGCGGTAAATAAACTGTAGCCACGCATTTTCAAGGTGCCCAGTGCACAAGGGCCACGCTGCAGAGCAGAGGGAGGACACGGCCAGTTCTGCGCTGCCCCGTGGGCTCAGACTTCAGAGGAGTGCCAGTGACCCCCTGGGCCTGAGCCCTGCTGGGGACTGACGGGCGGTGGGCACAGGCTGGAGCCAGCCTGGGCTGGGGGTTCTCCCTGCCCCCTTTCCCTCATTGTCCCATCCCCACAGCTGCCAGGCCCTGTGCCCCCACTGGAGTGTGGGAGCCTGAGCCCCTTCCCGACCCCACTGGGCGTCAGCGCGCACTTAGCAAGGTCTGAAAAGACCCATGGCATCCTTGGGTCTCACTCCCCATAAATCAAGCAACATAAGCAGCTCAGGCTGCCACGTCGGAGCGAGTACAGTGGTCCTGTGGTTTATTGTGGAGCAGGCTGCTTGTTAAGGGCTCAGAGGAGTCCAGCTCTGGCTGAAAACTCTGCAGAAGGTGTCACCGCGTCCAAGTACTGGCTGGCGACAGTGTCAGCTGGCATGGCTGCGGGTGGGGGCCTGGAGGGAGAGGCGGGCAGGGACAGGGAGCTGAGGGTGGTGGGCGGGGGGAGGCAAGAGGCAGTGCCGCTGGTGGCTTGGCCAGGAGCTGGCCCCCCAGGCAGGTTTTCAGGGGCCTGAAAGGACTGAGCTGGCACACGCAGGCCTGAATTCGCATCATAAATTACCGTCTGCCTGGGCAAGGAAGCACACGCCACTTTCCAAAACTGGGAAAGCTCCATCAGTGGCGGCCGAGCCATCAGCCAGCCATGCGATCCCCGCAACCAGTGGGGAGAGAAAGTCCTTTCCTGGAGGAGTGTCCCGCTCCAAGGGTCCAGGAGAGGGGACTCAGGGCGCCCGGCCTCTGCTGGTCCAGCCACGATGGGAGGGCGAGGAAACCCATGACGAGGTGGTCGTGGTTCAGGAGGAGAACAGTCTCCCTGCCCGCTCACCACCAGGGATGGTGAAGCCGGAATCCTGCTCATTTTCGCTCGCCTCCAAAGGGAGAAAGGATGGCTTGCCGCTGGTGGGAACTGGAGGGCGTACAGCTCGTCTGTAACAGGAAACAACATCTGCTTTCGCTCAGGGACCAAGTCATATTTTTCAGAGTCTGGCTGAGCAATTGGGTTTTCTTTTACTGGCAACCCCAGCTCAGCGTGTTATGAATCTGAAGCTAACACCTTTCCCTTAACTTGTTCCTTCTGCTGACACGTGGGAAAACAGAAAGGCTCTATTTCCTGCTCCACACGGTCCTCTGACTGCCCTCAGCACAGGCTGGGGCTCTCGCCGGCTCAGAGGAGGCGCCTTCAGGCAGGCCTGCCCCCTCTCCCAGACAGAGCCCGCAGGCCGCCTCCGCCGGCCCTGTGGTCAAAATCCCGGTGGCCAGGCTGCAAGAGGTCTTTCTTCAGTCCAGCAAGGGAAGAGATGGGAACTAAGTTACTTTTTTAAAAACAAATTATTTATTTTTAATTGAAGGATAATTTCTTTACAACATTGCTTTGGATTCTGCCACACATCAACATGAATCAGCCATAGGTATATACAGAATCTAGAACGATGGTACTAAGCTACTTTTTTAAACAGGGGTATACACACACACACACAGTATAATCTGTGGCGTACGTTCACCTTACGAGTACACTTGATGACTTTTTCCTGTGCATACGCACCAGGTCAAGCTCTCAGACATTCTCAGCACCAGAAATTTTCCCTCACACAGCCTCCTGGTTCTGTTACAAATAGAGCTGCCCAACCCCCAGAGCAAGCCCGATTCTGATTTCTGCAGACACAGATTCTTCTCCTGACCCGGGCTCTCACTGCAGGCAGCTCAGCCCTCAGGACATGCTCATATCAACCGAGACCATGAAGCAACGACGTCGCTAGAAATGCCGTTTTCCCAGGGACTCATTCCTGCAGGCCAAGTCACGCTCTTGCCAGTCACCTTCCTGAGATGCTGGTCCCCGGGGCGAGAGCTGGGTGAGCCCTGCTCACCTTTCTTGCTGTGAACGTCCAGGCCCACGACTGTTTAGAAATGCAATATACCCGACGCCAGCGTGAAAAGGAGGGGCAACACCCAGTGCGGAGGAGGACGCGGAGCGGCTGGAAGTCCACCGGAATGACCTTGAGAAAGCACTCCACGGAGCCAAGCGAGCGCCTCCCCCAGTCCAGCAAACCTGTTTCTATCACACCCAACAAGTGCTAAAACAGTCACAGTAGGTTTACTCGTAAGAGCTCACCCTGGAAGTTGCCCGGAGGCTCGCCTGCGGGAGGACGGATGCGTGTGACAAAGTGCCGTCCGCCGGTGGGGTGGGCGTGGACAGGGATGCCTCTGGGAAGTGGCCGAGCCGGGGTGGATTACGAGCAACAGGCGCTCGGGCCAGCTTAACTCAGAGTGAGCCTTATCCGGGGCCCCCGGGGGCCTCGTGGCTAGGATTCTGGGCTTTCACTGACATGGCCCGAGTTCGATCCCTGGTCGGGGAACCGAGATTCCACAAGGCACACAGCCAGGGGAAAAAAAAAAAGGCTCAGAATATTTCTTTTCATGCTTACTGGCCTTCTTCACCCGAAAGGAAGGCCTAGAAAATGAACTCGCATTCTGTACGATCAGACAAAGGAAGATGAGGATAATTTTGACCGACCTCTGCAGCCACTGAGGTGCTTTTTACAGGCGCACAAACTCTTCGCGGTCAACAGAATCACGGAGCCCTCTTGGGGCTGATTTCCCAAATCGATGACTGCGAATTTGAATCGGAACTTGTACCGGTGGTAACCAAGCTGTGTGTCGGGGAGCCCCGAGGGGGCACCACAGCCCTCGGTGTGCGCGCCGCGGCGCTTGGTATTTCCAAGGCTTACACGATGAAGTTCCAGGGGACGACGAGCTCGGCGGAGGCCACGACTTCCGGCCGGCTCGCAGAGCTCCGAGCCTTCGTGGAGCTGGGGCTTCCCTCAACCGCTGAGCTGAGACGCAGGAACCAGGCGGACTTCTACACAGGAGGCAGGGGTGGCTGCGCCCGGCGGGCTGAGGTCAGAGCTGCCACGCGGACGGCCAGGGGTGCTCGCCCTAGCTGGAAACGCCGCTCGTGTGAGGATGACCGAGGTGCTGGTTGTAATCTCGGGATATTGGCATTATTTTCTCAGATAGTCGTCTAGTTGTGAGGATGCAACTCCTTAAGCCGTTTGGACGTCGCCACCTAATAAACCGTGTTGTCGGGTATGTCTCCGGGCTGAGGAGCGCCGTGCAGGGTCACCGCGGCCCTGATGGGGTCCCTGAGCCGGCGTCCCCCAGGCTGCCCGAGGAGGCGCACACAGGCCCTGCTGCTTTCTTTGTGAGATCCTCCGCCATAAGCTTTAGCTCTCATCATCCCCGCAGTGAACATACACTTTAAAGTGTTATTGAAGGAAATCACCCTGTGAAGAGCGATCACTCCACAGTGACCCTCAGCATCCGATCGGGTGTCTGTCCCTCAGCTAGGAGCTGGCCGCCCCGGGCCCGTCAGTTCAGTTCAGTTCAGTTCAGTTCAGTTGCTCAGTCATGTCCGACTCTTTGTGACCCCATGAATCGCAGCACGCCAGGCTTAAACTGAAAATCTCTTTTGCTGCAGACTGAGTTTGTCTTTTTGTTGTTGTTGTGTTTTGCAAAATTAGAGCCTTCTTAGAAGCCAGAGGCAGCAGAAGACAAAAGCTGAGGAGCAGGGTTGTAAATGAAAAGCAAATGAAAGCGGAGAGCACCGCCACCCAGTGAGAGCTCCGCGGGCGAACCGTCCGGGGAAAGCCGCCTGTGTGCAAACGTGGCCTCCGATCGAGCTGCTGGGGGGAGCAGACAGCGCTTCCGGGACCACCTCTGACAGCGGTCTGCGTCTCATCGCAGCCCGGGAACATGGCCGGACCAGCCCAAGACGCGGCTCACACGCGCTCCCGCCAGGCGCTGGTGCCCAGCCGGACGGGAGCGCCTCTCTGCACACCCCCGCCCCCCACGGACGCTGGACCCAGAGCCCAGACCCCAGACCCCCTGCCTTCCGGACGCTGTCACCTCTAGTCCCTGACCTGTGACTCCTCTCCAGTCCTTGGTGCCCTGGCTTCCGGGTCCACACGGGGAACTAGAAGTCTTAATCATTTCTACCTGGTGGTGTCTCTGTAAAATCAGATTAACAACTACACTTGAAGCAGTCATTGGTTTTCATCATTCTTAAAACAAACGTCTGATAAGGGGCTGCTGAGCCAAGTGGTGAGACTAGCTTTTCTGGCTTTTGAAAAGTTTCCAAGGGAAAAGTTAACCAAGTTGCCTCTTTTTTTGGAAACGACCAGTTCCCCTGAGTGTTGGAGATTTCAGTTTTTACAAACGTGCTGATCTGAACTGTGGATACCATCTCCTGCTGTGTCCACCCCTGCCCCGGGTCATCGGGTGGTCTACTGTTCTTAAGGTTAAGCAGAATTCTGGAGCATTTTCCATAATAACTCCAACCCCCGTTTCTGAATGTGACAGTTTCACTCACTCTAAGAGCACATCCTCTCCACTGCAGCAGGGCCGCCCTGGTCTGGAGGACCCCAGGGGCTCGTCACTCCGGTTCCCACAGACAATCCACCTCACCACGCCCAGCACACAGCCCCTCAGGCGCTCTGGGAGCAGAGCTGCAGAATTCTAAAACCCATCTCCTTACCCACCGAGCAAGACGCTCGCAGATGCGAAGGGAGGGCAGACACAAGCACCCTGAAAGGATGCTCTTTCTCCAGTGGCAGAGTCCTAAGAAGACACACATGAAAAATAAAACTTCACTACACAGGAAGAGCTTAAAGAAACAATATTCATCACAAAAGAAAAAAATCGCATTGACAATTTCAAACAGAGACAAGTCTATCTTATTAGAGGAGAGAAGGAGATCCAAATTAATTAAATATAAAAGGAGAAAGTAAGTTCAGTTCAGAGGCAGGAAAAGCACAATGTAACATACAGAGGATTAGAAACAGACACCTTGGGGGCGTCCCAGGCGGCTCAGTGGGGAAGAATCCTCCTGCAAGGTCGGGGATGCAGATTCCATCCCTGGGTCGGGAAGATCCCCTGGAAGAGGAAATGGCAACCCACTCCAGTGTTCTTGCCTGGAGAATCCCATGGACAGAGGAGCCTGGCGGGCTGCAGTCCCCGTGGTTCTAAAGAGTCGGACACGACTGAGTGACTAAACCACCACACCACCACCGTTACAAAAGAAAGAAAGGAGACACTTTTTAATAAAGAGCTAAAAATTAGAGAATTGTATGAAATGAATGAGGAAATGTTGGAATGTAAAATGAAAAGAGTAACCTTGCCTGTGGAATACTTTAGTGTTTGCAATCGAATAGTCCTGTAGAATTAAACGTCCTTAGCAAGCGGCGGGAACACAGGCAACCTACAGAACAGAACCAGAAGCAGGGGGAGGGTGGCCAGGATGTAAAGCGGCGTCCTCGTCTGGCGTGGGAACCAGGGCCCGAGTGGCTGCACACGGCTGGTGGGGAGGTGCTCGTCTTTTATTTGGGGTAAGAGTGTGGGGAGAACTGGCATGAACTCTTCTCTTCTCCAAAGGTTTGGTAGAATTGGGGGTGAGCCAGTCTGCAAAGTGAAGTGTTAGCAGCTCGGTCATGTCTGACTCTTTCCTACCTATAGACTGGAGCCGGCCAGGCTCCTCCGTCCCTGGAATTCTCCAGGCCAGAATACTGGAGTGGGTAGCCTTTCCTTTCTCCAGGGAACCTTACCAACCCAGTGATCGAACCCAGTTCTCCCGATTGCAGGCAGGTTCTTGACCGTCTGAGCCACCAGGGAGGCCCGAGAATACTGGGGGGGGGAGCCTATTCCTTCCCCAGTGGATCTTCCCGACCCAGGAATCAGACTGGAGTCTCCTGCACTGCAGGCAGATTCTTCACCAGCTGAGCCACCAGGGAGGCCCCCGAGTCAGTCTGGGCTCTCCTTTTTTGGCAGGTGTTTGTTTGTTTGTGGTTTTTTACGGATTCAACCTCTCCATCTGCCCCCGCCTCGAGTCCCCAAGCCCCCAGGCCACAGACGGGTCCTGGTCCTGGTAGGATCCAGGCTGCAGAGAAGGAGGGGAGCAGCGGGCATCTGCGGCTCCGTCGCTCCCCATGGGGGCCTGTGCCGCCTGCACCAGGCCATGCCCTGCGGCCCAGGCTCACAGGCAGGGAGGTGCGGGCAGGAAAGAGCAGCTCCTGGAGGAGGGCATGGTTACGGACGCCCTGCAGGCCTGGGCCACGATGCCAAGTCCAGCCTCGGGGAGCATCTCCGGCAGAGCTGACCTCAGGAACACCTCTGGATGTGACCACACATGAACCGTCCTCTGGTTTCCAGGACACAACACCCTTAATTATCCCCTAGTCAGCGCCCCAGGCCCACCCTGGGCCTCCACCCTTACCCCCCGGGCGCTTGACCACTTCACTGGACACCAGCTGCCCTGAGACAGCTTGCTCTTATGGGGAAAGGCTTTGTTTCAAAATTCAATGCCATTGAATTCCAATGCCATCAAAGTCAAATTTTCCATTAAAATTTCTATTGACCTTTTCCCATAAGAGTAACTCTCAATTGATTCTTAACCCATTTTGAAAGCCTGGGGCAAGGGCTATTCAATCTCAGATCTGAGGCCCCCAGTCGGCTCACAGACTGCCCCCCCCACCCAAGAGCGTCTCTCCCATAGAGTGGAAGCAATGCGTCTTTCAGATGCAGCAGGACCCGGGCTGTGGAGGAGTCTGGTCTCTACGGGTCGGGAAGACACTCCTCCCCATCACTGATGGGATGACCTGCATGGCTCAAATCACCCCCACCCTCCACCATCCCACTAGATTCTACAGACTCACCTGGTGACCAGCAAACTTACAGAAGGTTAAGAAAAGGACTTAAAAATGTAATCACTGTTTATTTCTCGTTAGAAAAATGACGTACCTATTAGCAATACTTTATAAGCAACTAAAAATAGAAAAGGACAAAGTAGACTTTTACTTTTAATAAAAATAGTATAAATGCTGTATTTTTAAAAATTGAAAAGGAAAGAAACAGCAAATATGAGCAAGACACCAGCGCATGCACGAGCGCGGACACTCCGCTTTGCCAGCTCGAGGGCCTCGAACGGAACGAGGCATTTTCTGTGAGCTCCCCAAACCCGCGCACATCTGAACGGCAGCCTGAAATTCAGCGACTTTTGGGTAAACTGCCCACCTCTGTGTTATCTCAGAGACACAGCGTGCTAAAGCCCAAAAACGCCTGTAGCTCACTGCTGGATAGAACTGATTCTGCTGCTGCTGCTGCTGCTGCTAAATCGCTTCAGTTGTGTCCGACTCTGTGCGACCCCACAGACGGCAGCCCACCAGGCTTCCCCGTCCCTGGGATTCTCCTGGCAAGAACACTGGAGTGGGGTGCCATTTCCTTCTCCAGTGCATGAAAGTGAAAAGTGAAAGTGAAGTCGCTCAGTCGTGTCCGACTCTAGTGACCCCATGGACTGCAGCCTACCAGGCTCCTCCGCCCATGGGATTTTCTAGGCAAAAGTACTGGAGTGGGGTGTTATTGCCTTCTCTGAGAACTGATTCTAAAAGCTGTTTATTCACAGCTGCGTCTGCTCACAGAAATAAACCAGTGCCCACTGGACCCAGACTATCGGGCTCTTCTTGTGGGCAAATTAGTAACACAAGCAAATTTTGAGAGTCTTCAGTAGACACGAAAAAGGAGGGTGTACTTTTTTCCAGACACAAAGTTTGATACCTAGCGACCAGACCTGCTTCACTAACGGTTGGGACGGCCACATTCTAATTCAGTTTCTCTTTGTTGGATCACACATGGTTAGAAGGTAAGTCTGACTGCTGCTTATTTCCATTTCTCAATCACCAAAATCCGGAAATTAGCATTCATGTAATACCACCCTCTGACCCATGGACTCCGTTCCGATTTCCCAAGTTGCCCATGTCCTCCGTAGACGGAGGGTCCACCTGGACACACAGTGCATCTCTGGTCTCGTTCAGTCCAGCCCAGGTCCTCAGCCTCCACTCACTTCTAATGACCTTGACAGTTGCAGACAGCACAGCCCAGTCACCTTATTCAGTGTCGCTCGATTTGCCTGGTATTTCCTCACGATCATATTCACAATATGCACTTTCGACAGGAGCACCACAAAAGCATTGCCGCGCTCCTCCCAGCGGGCTAAATCAGCAGGTGTGCAGCGTGAATTTGTCTCATTGCTAATGATGTGGGCTTTCATCCCCCGGTCAAGTGGTGTCTGCCAGGCTTGTCCATGCGACGGTCACTGCGGGCGAGGAGATGCTCTGAAGTGGTGTGTATCTGTCCTGATTCTCATCAGTGATGACCCTTGCCTTCAAGCACCACAGGGAGGGCCACGGGCTGTGTCCCTAACGGCATCCCTCACTCTGACTCTGCCAGCTGACATTTCCTTACTGAGGCACTGACTGGTTTATGTCAGAAGGGTTCCATGGATTCTTACTGTTCAGTGGGCCGTAAGCTCTTGTGGTCCTTGTTTATTTTGATGCTGGGATTTGGCCCACAGATGCTCCATCGCGCGGGCTCCTGTGTTGGCTTTGACATGTTCCCAGCATCTCTGACAGTGTCTTACTTTCTGGCACAGGATGTCCCGGGCTCAGCTGTATTTCCCCTGTGCAGGCGGGAACCAGCCGTGTTTCTGCAGGCCCTGGCTCCTTTCAGTGGACGGCTGTATTAAACCAAGATCTGAGCCGTGTGTGTCCATTGGCGCTGGAGTGCCCTGCGCCTAAGCCCTTAAGTGGGCGGAACTAAAATGTGCATCCGCATGCTCCGGCGTCGGCTCCCCAGTCTGCACGCGCCCCGGCCTCTGTCTGCACACACCCTGGCGTCGGCTCCCCCGTCTGCACGCGCCCCGGCGTCGGCTCCCCAGTCTACAGGCGCCCCGGCGTCAGCTCCCCAGTCTGCACGCGCCCCGGCCCCCGTCTACACCCGCCCCGGCGTCGGCTCCCCCGTCTGCACACGCATCGGCGTCGGCTTCCCTATCTAGACGTGTTAAAAGCCATGGGTCCCTGCTGACATAACTAATTCTAATCCCTGCAACAGAGATCACCGAAGCTCCCCCATTTCCATGTTCTAATCTTTTAAGTGTGTGGAACACGGTCCTCATTATCTGCGGTGCAGTTACTCATCTGCTCAGATGCCGGTAAGACAGACCTTCTGGCTTTCAGACCATTCAGGCCATCTATCTGGCATTAGCACTGCTGGCTCAACCACGCAGATGTCCTCCCCAGCCCAGCCCTGCCAGTCTTGCCGATAATGCTACTGAATCCCCGGCCCCCAGCCCCACTGAACTGACAGCTGTCCCACCTTCAGCAGATATTGTTCCTGCTACAAGCACCATGCTTTACTTCCGTAATTCTCTTTATTCTGAATTCACTGTTGTCTGAAGTTAAGACATACATTTTCAAACCACTTTTTCTCTTGGAATACTGTACGATTTACAGAAAAGTTTACAGATATCGGCAATCCCATATACCCTGTGCCCAGTCCCTCGCACATTTCCATCCTACGTAACTATGGTACATTCTGTCACAACAAGGAAGTTACCGTTGGTACATTGATGTAGCCACGCATTCTGGGAAACAAACTCCCTCAGAAGGACAGTGCAGATAGGGGAGTGCGGTTTATTACACTGTCAGGCCCAAGGCAGAGTCTCCTCTTAGCCAAGGACCCCGACCAGCATTTGTGAAAATCTTTTATACCCCACGTGTACGTGTCTGAACCCACCACTCCAAATTCCTTGAGACTTACATAAACCAACGAAAATACAATCCCAATAACCCCATCATTCACCTGCTATGTGCTCATGTGCTGAAACAATTAGCCAATAATCAATAAACATGAGGTTACACTCCGATTGATACAGAAAAATTTATGGCCTGTCTGGAGGAAGGGGCGATTAGTGTATGTTTTCTCTTAGGCGATGAGTAACCTAGATACGATCTTCAAGGCTCCCCGGTCTGGAGGGGGTCTTACCCTTCTGTTGCTGTTTCCATAGGCGCTAAACACAGAGTTCAGAGTCCACTGGAGAGGTGGCCGAGCATGATCAGCATGAACAGGCCTCAGATGGAGTCCAGGCCCCATGAATTCCTTCTTCGACATTACTGTTGACTAAGCTCCAGGTTTCCTTTGGACCTCACCGGTTTTTCTGTGAACGTCCTTTTGCTGAGTCAGAATCCAGTACAGGCCCCTGCCCCGCATCTGGTCCCCGGAGCCCCTGAGCGTCCTCTGGTCTTGCCAGGCCTGTGGTCTTCCTGTCTGCAGATGACACCCACTTACCACCCACCCCCTCAGGTGAGGGTGCCTTCAGAGAAGTACCTGGGAAATTTCTGAGCCTGTTAAAATAGAATTCTAGCAAAGGATTTGGCCAATAAAATCCTAAACAGGATTCCGGCTAACTAAGATTTCACTAACTATGGATCCCGGGGAACCTGAGTGTTGGAAATCCAAGGACTAATGCGGCGTCACCTGGAGGTCAGTGAAAGGTCAGGTCCTCTCTCCCAGGGTCAAAAATGTCTCCTCACTGATCTGGAAATCCATCGCACTTAAATGAGCTCTTTGGATGAAAAAACCTGAAAGTAAGACCACAAGGAAAGGATATTGAGAATGATGGGTTTTTCACGGAGGAGAAAGGGGGTGCTGGGAGGTGCAGAGGGGGAACCCTGGTGGGAGAGGTGGGTGAAGGGCACCACGGTGATCAGGAGACCCCTGCCTGGGGGGCCGGGAAGGACCAGGAGGGAGTGAGGAGGTGGGAGCCCCAGGCGGGTCTGCGTCACAGACTCGCCCCGGAGCAGGGGCCACCCAGCCCCAGCACAGGGTTGGCGGAGAAGAGACTGGACGGCCACCCACCTCGACGCGCAGCAGCAGCCCGAGCTGATAAAGCTCTGTGGCTCACACGGCGCACGCGTCCCTTCCCGGGGTTTTCGCTGGTCCTCACCCCGTTAGATTAGCTTCTCTAACTCAGGTGACTTATCAGCGTCTCATGAGAAGACTGGGGCGCAGTGGAGACCTGGCCCCACCGGGAGCGCGGCGATGCTCGGCAGAGGGGGCCCTGCCCGGAAGCGCCCACCGAGGGTCGGCAGGGGGACTCACACACAGCCGGGCCCGTTCTGCTGTGGCTGAGACAGCATTTCTGGGGGCGGACGCCGGGGTCAGAGGACTCGCTCCCACCCAAGGGCTGGGCCCCCGCGGCTCACCTGAGGAGCGCCTGTTGGTTGAGAACTGCACCGGCCTCACTGGAGGAGGACCCAGCGGGGCGGGAGGAGGCGGCCTTCCCAGGCGTGTGCTGTCTCCCGAGAGTCGGCAAGGCAGGAGGGGTGGGCTGGGGGGCCCCAGGGGTCTGCGTGCCCGGGGGTCTATGCCCAGGGCCTTTGGGGCCACACCGCTTACTCCTCATAAGACCTGCCAACCACCAACCTATGTCTGAAGGACCAGGAAGCCTATTTAGGAATGACTCCTGTTAGAAAGGCACCTGGACTATGAGTGAAATTTTCTCAGTTTGATACAAATTTGAAACCATAAATTATCGAAGCACAAGATTCCAAAGTGTCTTTTCCCTGGAGCCACAGGGCGATGGGCTCAAGCAGATCTCTCAGTTCAAGCTCGTTTTAAAACGATGAAGAGAGTTTCATCAACCTTGTCCAGGACTTGGAAAGATACTTCATCACACACAGTCACATTACTCTTTAAACAAAGTGAAAACCTAGGTTACTAACACGAATGTATGATACCTTCCCAGGCGGCGCAGTGGTAAAGAATCTGCCTGCCAATGCAGGAGACTCAGGAGATGTGGGCTCATATCGCTGGGTCCAGAAGGTCCCCTGGAGGAGGAAATGACAACCAGCTCCAGTGTTCTTGCCTGGAGAAATCCCACAGACAGAGCTCGGAGGGCTGCAGTCCATGGGGTCGGCAGAGTCGGAGGCAACCAGGCACGCACGCGCAGAATCTATAATAGCAGGGGCTATGAATTCATTCGAACAATGAACCGAGTATGCAAGACAAAGAAATCAAGCTTCAAAGAGGCAAAGCAAATTTTTTTAAAAAAGAAAAAAATTTAAAATTTGAAATGAAAACTAGCTAAATAAATAAATCAAGCTTGAAATCAAACTTTATTAAAGTGTGTTGGTGCCATTCTCAGTGAACCAGCAATGAAGAATAAAACTAGCCTTTCCATTTCTTTAAGCTTTTCTTTTTCAAGTAGAGGTGGGAGTTTAAAACCTGTGTGTCAGCGACCCGACCCTGTAGGCATTTATGAGGTTTTCAGAGGAGCTCGTGGGGCGCAGAGCCAAAGACGAAGCAGAGCCCCTCCAGCCCTGAGGCCTGGAGAGCAGAAAAGACCCTCGGCTCCAGGCACTCAGAGGCCCCCCAGCCCAGCCCCAGGCAGCACCTCTGTGATGGGACCTGAGCGGGAAGCTGCTGCTGGTTCACACTTCTCCTAGGATGTCTGCCTCAAACCTGCCAGGATGCTCCATCCTCACAAAGAAGCTCAGAAGATCTTCGCCCTGGGAAACAACCTCAAAAAGACAGCAACTCTTATCACTGAACACAACATTAGCAAGATCAGTTCAGTTCAGTTCAGTCGCTCAGTCGTGTCTGACTCTTTGCGACCCCAGGGACTGCAGCACAGCAGGCCTCCCTGTCCATCACCAATTCCCAGAGTTTACTCAAACTCATGTCCACTGAGTCGGTGATGCCCTCCAGCCGTCTCATCCTCTGTCGTCTCCTTCTCCTCCCACCTTCGATCTTTCCCAGCATCAGGGTTTTTCCAAGGAGTCAGCTCTTCGCATCAGGTGGCCGAAGTATTGGAGCTTCAGCTACAACATCAGTCCTTCCAATGAATATTCAGGACTGATCTCCTTTAGGATGGACTGGTCGGATCTCCTTGCAGTCCAAGAGACTCTGAAGAGTCTTCTCCAACACCGCAGTTCAGAAGCATCTGTTCTCCGACACTCAGCTGTCTTCATAGTGCAGCTCTCACACCCATACATGGCCACATAGTTTTGACTAAATGGACTTTTGTTGGCAAAGTAACATCCCTGGGTTGGGAAGATGCCCTGGAGAAGGGAAAGGCTACCCACTCCCCAGCATTCTGGCCTGAAGAGCCCCATGGACTGCACAGCCCATGGGGTCGCAGAGCGTCGGGCAGAACTGAGCAAATCTCACTGTCACTAGCAAGATAAAACTCTGTTCATGGCTCAGATTTTCCGCCCTTTAAACCCCATGTTAGCAGAACTGATAGCGGATTAGGGGACAGGGGCAGTTGCCTGGTGGAATACGCTTAAAAAACAACCGCATTTTGCTTGAGAAAAGAATTAAATGAACCAGTGTTCTCCAAATCGTCTTCATTGTTCGCCCCACTAACAAATGACGCCTGAGCAGGCAGTCCAGTCTATGCATGTCTGTAAGTTACATGAAACACGCAAACCCAGATTATAAAACATAAAAATAGAAATTTTCGTTTGTGGCCATACCACACAGCTTGCTGGATCCTGGCTCGCCGACCAGGGATTGAACCCAGGCCCTTGGCCGTGAAAGCACAGCATCCTGACCAGTGGACCTCCAGGGAATTCCCTAAAAACAGAAATTTTTAAAGGATAACATAAAATAAATTCTAGGTATCTTACAATTCTGGGCAGCTCCTGGGGGTTTTGTGGTCTACCAAGATATTAAAGGAATGAGTGAAAAGCACATGGGGCCTGCACTTCAGTTCAGAATGCAGAAACTGCACGCTGAACCAAGAGAACGGATAAATACAACAGGAGAAGCGAGCTCATGAGGGCTGGGGAACATGTTCTGGATATTTTGGTTGTATTTTCTCTTGGTTCGTGTTAAATTGGATCACTCCCGTTTCTAAACAGAGGCTGTGGCACTTCCAGTGTGCATTTATTTAAAGTGTGAAATTTCAGGGGCTTCCCTGGTGGTCCAGCGGCGAGGACTCCGCGCTTCCATGCAGCAGGCGAGGGCTCGATCCCTGGTCAGGGAACTCAGACCTGCAAGATGCGCGGTGCAGCCAAAAAAGAAAGAGTTTTCAGGAAAGAAACCTGCCTTGACGGTACTTAGAATTTCAAACCAACTACCTGAACTTGAAACTACCGGCTTTGGCGTGCATTCAGATAACATTTCCTGTGCCTGCAGCAAGGCGTGCAGGTCCCAGGATATAACGATGAATCAGTCACGGTTCCTGGTCTCCGAGAACTCCGCTTTTACTGGCTACAATCAGTTTGATAAGAGACTTCTATCCCCAGCAATATGGCAGGCTAGATATCCTGAACACCTTCAGATTGAAGTGATTAATATGTTTATCAAATATTCTTTAAATGCACTCTGGAGATAGCATGAGATTGGAAAAAATGAAAAAAAACCAATCCACAGAGGCCAAAGCTAAAGGAAAGCAGAAATCCTTGTTTTTGCCAAAAGTGTTCTCCCCTTAGGCCAAAGCCTGGAATCGTGGCTCCTTCCTGGAGGGCTGCGTGGGCCTGAGTGCAGAGCGAGGTTGGGGGACACAGCCTGGCAGAACTCCCTGGCCTTTCTCAGGCTTCCCTCTGGCCCAGCGCCCGCCCCACTGGGAAAACCGGCGGAGTCCACTCCCAAGTGGGAAAGAGGAGGGGGCTTGCTGTGGAGGAATGAACGCCCCCAGTGAGCTGTCTTTCTCCACCTTGGTCCTGGGTAAAGGGGGCACATTTGAAAACACACCAGCTTTACCAGACTTCGTGTGTGTGTGTGTGTGCTGTGAATTTCCACCAGTTGCGTGGCCAGAAAAATCCACAAGGTGGGGGTTTAGTTTTACTTGGTTTGCAGGTTGTGAGCGAGCTGGCAGAAGGA
The DNA here is from genome assembly GCF_023091745.1 of Budorcas taxicolor. Classification (NCBI taxonomy): domain Eukaryota; kingdom Metazoa; phylum Chordata; class Mammalia; order Artiodactyla; family Bovidae; genus Budorcas; species Budorcas taxicolor. The sequence goes on along the minus strand of NC_068921.1, from coordinate 85,488,386 downwards.
AAAGCAAGCCTCAGGGGAGGAATTCACCTTCATCTGAGGCTTCCCGGGTGGCTCAGGGGTAAAGAACCATCTGCCAGTGCAGGAGATGCAGGAGACAGAGGTTCCAGTCCCTGGGTCAGGAAGATCCCCTGGAGGAGGAAATGGCAACTCAGTCCAGAATTCTCGCCTGGAGAATTCCACGGACAGAGGAGCCTGGCAGGCTACAGTCCGTGGGGTCGCAAAGAGTTCGACATGAGCAACTCTGAGCAACTCAACAACAGCAACATGGTGTAAAGTATAGGCTTCTGGTGGCCTGATGGCAAAGAACCCTCCTGCCAGTCGAGGAGAGACAGGCTGGATCCCTGGGTCAGGAAGATCCCTGGAGAAGGAAGTGGCACCCCACTCCAGTATTCTTGCCTGCGAAATCCTGTGGACAGAGGAGCCTGGGGGGCGACAGTCCCTGGGGTCCCAAAGAGTCGGGCACGGCTGAGCGACTAAGCACACCACACCGTGCCGTAATCCATAACTGATCTGGGAGATCCACGTAGAGTAGGCACACTGTCACCATTCTTATTAAGCTCCGACAAGACATATTGATACATGCAAATCCAAGATGAAGCTATAACTCCTGCCACTGAGTCTGCCGTGCAGCCTAACTTTTGGAAGATACGACAACTGAACAGACTCCAGAAGAGCGAGTTCAATATTAGAGCAAGAATCTAAAGTGGCAGGGTTACTGAAATTCCTGGGGCGTGTGTCTTGTGGAAGCAAAAGACACAGACAGGGTTACTCATTTATTTCCTCCTTTATTCCTATGAGGTTACTTTGCCGTCTGACTCTGACGACAATTTTATTAGTATTCCTAACATCTGACACAGGAAGGAAGCTAGTGAGTGGCATTTCTGGCCTTACCAGTGAAGCCCGAACTCTGGAGTGGGGACTTCCTGGTGGCTCAGTGGTTAAGAACCCGCCTGCCAATGCAGGGGACGCAGGTTTGATCCCTGGTCTGGGAAGATTCCCAGTGACTTTGGGCAACTAAGCCGGTGAGACGCAGGGATGGAGCCTGCGCTCTGGAGCTGTGCTGCACAGTGAGAGAACCCTGAACACAATTAGAGAAAGCCCCATGCACAGCAGCGGCAGCCCATCAGTAAAAACAAAGGTTCTCACCAAAAAAGGGGAAAGGAATCCTGGGGCATGCCTGGGGTAGAGCGCGTGCTCCCCTCGTGGTCGGCGGGGTGACTTGGAATCTTTTAACGATTGAGGATGTCAGGCCAACATTCTTTTCTTCTTAAAGTTGCTCAGATGTGTCCAACTCTTTGTGACCCCATGGGCTGTAGCCCACCAGGCAGGCTCCTCTGTCCATAGAATTCTCCAGGCCAGAATACTAGAGTGGGTAGCTGTACCCTTCTCGAGAGGATCTTCCCAATCCAGGGATTGAACCCAGTTCTCCCGCATTGCAGGCAGGTTCTTCGGCGTCTGAGCCACCAGGGAAGGCCCTTAAGTGCAGGAAAAGCAGAAGGTCAGCCCCAGAAATATAAATGTGGGTGATAAAAACAAATATGTCTGGGAGCCATGAAGAGCTTCTGATCAATACGGTCAAACACTAAAAAACTGGAGGAATTGTGCAGGGGAGAAAGTTTTAATATATCCCAAACCTCAGATGTGCAGATACCACCCTGAAGGCTGAAAGCAAAGAGGAATTAGAGAGACTCTTGATGAAGGAGAGTGAAAAAAACTGGCTTAAGACTCAACATTCATAAAATGAAAATCATGGCATCCGGTCCCATCACTTTATGGCAAGTAGATGGGGAACCAGTGCAAACAGTGGCAGTCTTTATTTCCTTGGGCTCCAAAATCACCGCAGACGGTGACTGCAGCCAGGAAATCACAAGATGCTTGCTCCCTGGAAGAAAAGCTATGGCAAACCTAGACAGCGTATCAAAAGCAGAGATTACTTTGCCAATAAAGGTCCATACAGTCAAAGTTACGGTGTCTCCAGTAGTCAAGTATGGGTGGACCATAAAGAAGGTTCAGCACCAAAGAATTGATGTTTTCAAACTGTGGTGTTGGAGAAGATTCTTGAGAATCCCTTGGATTGCAAAGAGATCCAACCAGTCCATCCTAAAGGAAATCAGTCCTGAATATTCATTGGAAGGACGGATGCTGAAGCTGAAGCTCCAATACTCTGGCCACCAGATGGGATGAGCTGACCCATTGAAAAAGACCCTGATGCTGGGTAAGATTGAAGGCAGGAGGAGAAGGGGACGACAGAGGATGAGATGGTTGGATGGCATCACTGACTCAATGGACGTGAGTCTGAGCAAACTCTGGGAGATAGTGGAAGACAGGGAAACGTGGCATTTCTGCAGTCTGTGGAGTTGGAGAGAGTCAGACACAACCTAGCGACTGAACGTCAACAGTAACAGAAACAGTTTCTCTCGGGCCATCCATGTAATTGCTGACGGCAGGATTTCATACTGAGTAATTACTATGGATTTCATATGTCAATATTTGATCATATTATTGAGATCCTGTTCAAATAGTTTAAAACAGTTACTTTACAACCGTTGTGTGACACTTCTGATTCCTGAAGTTTTTGAGGATTCTGTCTGTTACTCTCAGTTCTGGTAGCTGTTTCCTTGTCATTTCATTGATTGATTGATTGACTTTTTACTATGAAACAGCTAATCGCTCTGGAATTATGTTGTTCACTCGCTTAGTCGTGTCTGACTCTTTGTGGCCCCGTGGACTCTAGCCCACCAGGCTCCTGCCCGTGGGATTCTCCAGGCAAGAATACTGGAGTGGGTTGCCGTTTCCTTCTCCAGGGGACCTTCCCCACCCAGGGAGCGAAACGGCATCTGCTTTGTCTCTTGAGGCTCTTGCGTTGCAGGAGGCTTCTTTGCGCTCTGGACCGCTGGGGAAGCTCCAGGCATAGTATGGAATCTCCCCTAAAACTGTCCCGTGACCGTCCTCACGCATTCCACGCCCAACTTCGTCTTGCGCAGCTCATCTAGCTTTTACTTTTGTTAATATTCCTCATTCTAGAAATAGAGTTTCAAAGCTTGCGAAGTGAAATGCTCACTACCAGCCTTTGCCTCGAGCTGGAGCTCACCCTGCTGTGCCCTTCAATTGCTCTTTCAGGCAGACCTTCGTGCCCGAGAGTATTTCCCTGTTAGTCGCCTCGGGATTTTTCACATCTATGGGGCCGATCTACGAGGCAACAAGCCAAAAATATTTTGAAAACTGTGTATATTGACTGTAGAATAATGATAACCCTCACCACCAACTAATTCTCACTTACTTTAAGATACAAATGAACATTTCCGTTTGCTGAGCACGTCCCAGCTATCGGGGAAAGAACGAAGCCAGATCCATGCCGGTTGCCACGGCGGCAGCATAATTACCCATTTTAAACCTGGCACCTACCAGGGCAAGACGAATTTTAAAAAGGGAAAGGTTTGCTCTAAACACAGTACCCGATCATCCGAGCCAGACCTGCGTGGCTCCGAGTCTAGCACGCCATCTGCCCTGCTGGCCATCGCTGACGCCGTGAGGGCCCAACTTTCCCGTCATGTCTGAGCTGCAGAGAGGAAGCCGTGCTGCCTGTCCTCGACTACTCTGGTCCCAGGATTTCCCGAGCTGTCCCTTCTCTCTTTCACCTTTGCGTAAGGCACAGTCAGTTTCTGTCACGTGCAACCAGAGACGCTCAAATACAGTCATGGAGGAAATAAAAGTATTTCTCAAGCAATTTGTCATGCAAAATAAAATTTGGAAGACAGCAAACCATTTCTAAGCATCTTTGTAAATGGATAAATTGCTAACAAGCCCTATGAACAATTACTGATGTTTGTTCTTACGAAACTTTATAACAGAAAATATTGAATGCCTTTGGGTAATCAAAATCTAGCCAAATCCAATTTCTCAGATATCCACCATTCAGAAACATTCTGCATTTCTAATGGCTTATACATTTGTCCTAAAAGTATTTCCTTCACACAAACCAGCTGAAATTCCACTTCAGGCATGACTATTATTTAGACACTAGAGAAGAAAAATGTCTTGATTTTTGATGTCAATTCTTAGATTCGTTATTCACTCAACACGTGTTTATTGGAGGTTGATGGCTTCCCGGGAAGCGTGACCCCCTGATGTCCCTGGGGGTGAATCCGGGCCACCATGGACTGGCTGCCTGCAGTCACAGCACTCTGGTCTAAGCTCTGCCGCTGACTTGCTGAGTCAAGTTGTCACCTGAGCCTCCATTTCCTCTGTTACACACGGAAGCGGCTGAACTAATCTCTCTATGCTCAAGTTCAACCAAGAGGTGAGTCAGCAAGGAGGTTACTGGACTCTGAGAGCTGCTGGAAACAAACCTCTATTTCTCTACTTACTCTGTTCCGCAAAGAGAAACAGTGATTTCTAGAAAAGCAGCTGCAGGCCTGCTCCTCGCACAGGAGGAGAGAGGAAGTGGCCAGTCTGTCCTGAGGCTGCACTTGACTGCTTCTCTCCAGCTGTAAGGGATCTCAGTTTCGGTTTTCAGAATACATCGGTCGACTGGAATAACCAACAACTGACCAAAAACACGCCTCCGATCATGATCTGCGTGGAGTTGAGCGTTTATGAGGAGCTTGCACACCTCCGTCCGGCCGGTCCTCCTGCCAGGGGAGGAGACACACTCTCACCCTCCTCGGGCTGTCCCTGAGGACACTGGGCGGAGAAGCAATGGCCCAGAGGTCAGACTGCATGAGGTGAGCTAGCGCAGGACTAACCCGTCTGACCTCACATCTCAGCTCAGTCCAGGACCGCGCCCTGCCTCTGCTGAATTGCGTTGTTGTTGTTGGGTCGCTCGGTTGTTTCTGACTCTTTGCAACCCCGTGGACTGCCGCACGCCAGGCCTCCCTGTCCATCACCATCTCCTGGAGCTTGCGCAGACTCATGTCCATCGAGTCAGTGATGCCATCCAACCATCCCATCCTCTGTCGCCCCCTTCTTTTCCTGCCCTCCATCTTTCCCAGCATCAGGGTCTTTTCCAGTGAACTGGCTGTTCGCTTCAGGTGGCCAGAGTATTGGAGCTTCAGCATCCGTCCTTCCAATGAATATTCGGGGTTGATTCCTTTCGGACTGACTGGTCTGAGCTCCTTGCAGTCTAAGGGACTCTCAAGAGTCTTCTCCAGCACTGTCAGTTCCTCGGCGCTCAGCCTTCTTTCTGGTCCAGCTCTGTCTCCACTGTAGGGTGGGGCAGGCGCCGGCTGTGACCAGCCGGCTGTCCACCTGGAGGCCAGGCAGTGCAGGGCCTTCCTTCAGGCCCAGGCCCGGCAGCGAGGGCCCCAGGCTGACTGCCCACGCCCTGGGCTCCTGTTCCAGCTGAGGTCCTGGACACGTTCCTTCTGCCTGCTTCCGTCTCCTCAGTTTCGAAGGATAGAGGCGAGATCGAGGCGGCGGCAGCAGCATCAGGTCCTGATCGCAGGTCCTGCCAGGATGGGGATGGAGGGAAGAGGACTCAGGCTCTGCAGCCTGCGGAGGGACGGGGGTCTACAAGAATCAGGCCTCACCCGGGGCTGAGCACCCTCACCTGGAGCAGGGACCCCTTCCAGGCAGGGTCCTTGTGAAGGTTTAAGCGGACAAACACTTAATACCCACCTCCGAGCAGCGCGTGGCAGGCAGTCGATGGAGGCTGTTCATTTGTCAGCAACGCTGACTCACTCTATCTTGAGTGGACCTGCCTAAACAAACACTGTCTTGTTTAACAGGTACACTCAGGCTGAACCAAGCATTAAATTGTGCGAATCAAGATTTAACCTGTTACTCCGTTTGCAGTGACTTCAAGTAGGGGTTTTAAAGTGAAAAAGTTTTTGAATGAAGTCAGATGATAACAATGAATTTGAGGCAGGGACAGAAAAGTGATCTAAGGCTTTTCTTCCTTCCAGGAAAATGACGCATTCATTGTCATCCTTTTTGGGGGGAGGAGGGGACACAGCAAACTTGTGTTTAGTTTGTGAAGAAAACAACATATAGTTAAATATTCTGAAACAAAGCCCCTCATTAAAAACTCCCAGAAATGGGATTCCCTGGTGGTCCAGTGGTTAAGACTCAGGGCTTCCACAGCAGGGGCTCAGGTGTGAACCCTGATGGGGAATTAAGATCCCGCATGCCACATGGTATGGCCAAAAAAAAACCCAAACCCGGAGGCTATTTTGAGTCTCGACACACCTCTTTCCTAAGCCAAGAAGGGAGAAGAGAGAAAAGCCTCAACTGATTAGCAATTTCTTTAGATTAAACGAACCCAGAAGTCTGGCCCCAAACTGCCTAAGACCGCCCGGGACCAAGATGGAAGCAGAATGGGTCGAAGGCTGCAAGGGAGGGCAACAGAGAGTCTCCATAAAGCCTCGTCGCGTGCGTGCCAGCAACTGCTGAGAGTCATCAATCACCTCTGACGGGACCCTGGAGAAAAGCCAGGCCTCTGGCAGGGGCACGTCATCTTCAAACGTGCAAAGACAGAATGTTTGCAACTTGCTTCCTGAAAGGTTCAGTACCTTAATACACATGGCCCGGAACACAATATGGACACGAGATACGAACGGACACTTCACGTAAACGCCTATTCTTTCTAAAATAAGCGTATAGTAAAAAAATAAGTAAAACAGCAAATAGTGAACACACAGTGGATTTTGCTTTGGTAAATGCTTTATCACCTCAGCAAGCGCACCCGTGGATGGCTGCGGCCACTGAGTCACCTCCACGCCCAGGTCGCCGGAGGGCGGCTCGAGGGGCCTGTCGCTGCGGCGTTCCTTCTCAGGACCCCGGGCACACCCTCCTCTGAGCCCCTTGCCCAGAAACATCATACAGTGGCTGCCCAGCGTGCGGTGACTAACTGAATGAGCCAGGTGGCCTTGTCCTGTTTTGTGCCGGGTGTCCTTTGCATTAGCTGAGTAATGACGTTGTGATAGTTTCAGGTGAACAGCGAAGGGATCCAGCCACATATATGCACATACCCATTCTCCCCCAGATCCCCTCCCATCCAGGCCGCCACGGAGCATTAAGCAGAGTTCCACGTGCTGTGCATGTGTGTGTGCTAAGTCGCTTCAGTCCTGTCCGACCCTTTGCGACCCCATGGACTTTGGCCCACCCAGGCTCCTCGGTCCACGGGACTCTCCCAGGCAAGAACACTGGAGTGGGTTGCCATGCCCTCCTCCAGGGCATCTTCCCAACACAGGGACTGAACCTGCGTCTCTTACACCTCCTACACTGGCAGGCGGGTTCTTTACCATTAGCGCCTCCATGTACTGTACAGTAGGCTAAGTTTAACACAAACAAAAAGAAAATAATAAAGTAGGTTCTAATGGCAACATCTGAATTTTAATTGTAATAAGTTGGCTATTAAGTAAAAGCAACTGGCACTTAGCAGAGGAGGCGGGGGTGGTGCATGAAACGGGTGAGGAGGGCCTAAAAGTGCAAACGTCCAGTTAGAGATAAGTCATGGGATATAAGGAAAGGCCTGGTGCCTGCAGTGAACAGTGCCACACTGCATATCTGAAAGTTAAGAAAGTAAATCTTAAAAGTCCTTATTAAAAGGTTAAAAAGATTTTGTAACTGCATGGTGACAGGTGTCAGCTAGACGCAGCGGTATGAGGTACACTTGAGACATCATTAACACGTTATATCAATTATACCTCAGTAAAAATTTTCAGATAAAAAAAAAAAAGCAAGTAAATAAAAGCAAGTGTTCTCCACCAGGCTTCTCACTAACCTCTATGGAAGAACTCAGGCCTACTTCCGGGGCTCCCCTAGGTTCCCTGGGCCTCTATCATCTATGACCTAAAGCCTAAGCCTTGGTCCTTGTTGTTCTGTCGCTAGTAGCGTCCAACTCTTTGCCACCCCGTGAACCGCAGTACGCCAGGCTTCCCTGTCCTTCACCATCTCCCGGAGTTCAAACCTAGACAGCGTATTAAAAATCAGAGACATTAGTTTGCTGACAAAGGTCTGTATAGTCAACGCCATGGTTTGTCCAGTAGTCATGTATGGATGTGAGAGTTGGACCGGAAAGAAGTACTTACCTGTGACTTTTTACCCGGCGTCCACTGGAATCAACCAAAGTGATTTAAAAGACAGCGAAAACCCACAGCCTCTGCCTCTGCGACATTCCACTTTTTAAGAAGAAAACACAGCCAGCCATTGGTCCTTATGGGAAACTTCATCAAGGCACGAGCAGAAGCCCCAGCGTTAGATTACCTTGAGGCCAGCGTCCTACTCGCCTCACCCTGTTCTCAGAACCACCCCACGAGAAACTCACGGCTGACCCCTGGGTACCCAGAGCTAGGGGCGCCGAGTCTCGTCAGCGGAAAACCCGAGTACACCTGAGTCAGGCCCCCACCCCCGAATCCCAGGCTGAGGCCACAGACTCAACAACTGCACTTCCGTCTTGCGCTGCTGGAGTATTTACCTCCGAAGAGAACACACGTGTAAGTGGGCCCACGCGGTTCAAACCAGCGTTGTTCAATAGCGAGATGTATTTTACCAGGGAAGAACTGTGGATCAGTTTAGGCAATTTATTCAAGACCTAACCCTAAAGGAAATCAACCCTGAATATTCACTGGAAGGACTGACGCTGAAGTTGAAGTTCCAATGCTTTGGCCACCTGATGCAAACAGCCAACTCACTGGAAAAGACCCTGATGCTGAGGAAGACTGAGGGCAGGAGAGGGTGACAGAGGATGAGATGGTTGGATGGCATCACTGACTCAACGGACATGAGTTTAAGAAAACTCCAGAAGACAGTGAAGGATGGGGAAGCCTGGTGTGCTGCAGTCCACGGGGTTACAGTTAGGCACAATCTTAGTGACTGGCAAATAACAGGCCCTAAGGGGCAAAGATGGGGCTCAAACACTCCAAGGTGTGGCCCCTGGGTGTGTCTCTCCAGGACAGCCGTCTACACTGAACCTGAATGAACAGGAAGAAATCCAGTATTAGCAAAGATATGCTATTCAATATGCACTTTAATAACTTAACTTTCATTATCAGCTATAACTAACTAAAAGTAGAAAGCCAACAGATAGCATTGTTTTAAATAATAACTTATATAAGCAAAGATTTGTTTAAACCACTTTTCTTGCGGTTACGTCTGGCACAAAAAACTTTCTCAGTAACTGTTTACCAGATGAAGGTAACAGTCAGAAAATGGACTCCTGGTTTCACACGTAGTGGACATCTGCCACAGGCACCCCAGACGCTCCAGGGGCCCGACCTCCCCTGTGGCGGCTTCAGACCTGGCAGACCCTGGAGAGAAATGACCCTCGCCCACCTGGGGTTAAAGGGAACCACGTTATCACTCAGAGCTCAAAGTCCCACTGACCCACGCAGTAGGTGGGCAGGGAAGGACGCTGATGATCACGCCGGCCGTCAGTCTACATCCGACGTCAGCACAGGCCTTCAATGGGGCCAGAAAAGAAATGACTTCAGCTCTGTGGGTCCTGAACCGCTTGACTCTGACGCTGGACAAACGCGGCCACACACGTGTTAGCAAATGAGCCTGGCTGTGCCCATAAACTTTATTTCTGGACACTAAAATGTGAATGCTGTATAATTTTCATATGTCATGAAATAGTATTCTTGACTTTTTTTTAACCCATTTAACAATCTGAAGATCATCCTCGGCGCACACACCATACAAGAGCAGGTGGTGGGCGGCATTTGGTCTGTGGGCAGTCATTTCCCAACTCCTGGTCTAAACATACGCTCCTATTTTAACCCTTATTTTTCTCCTGGCAGTTAGGGCAACTTCTACTTGATTACGTGAGAACAATAATACAAAATTTTCTTAAGGCTTTGTCTGCTGGTGTACACGTTTTTAAGACAAAAATGTAACACGTACTTATGTCAAGATTAAAGATACTGGTAGATGAACAAACTGGCCAAGTCGCATTTATTTCCTCACGTCATGTCTGCAGCGGTCTCCTGCATGTGGTGGCATCTGGTTGCACTTCTGATCACAATACAGGAAGTGCCAGGTCCACTTGAAAACCCTCATCGGTACAATTCCTGTAAGTTAGAGATAGCTACCCGGGTATTTGTGATAGCAAAAGCGTGCTCTGAAGCTGGACCTCTCCGGTTTGGTTCAGAAACAAACGTTCGCAGTCATTTAAAAATGGCCATCTGGGGAATGGGCCAGGATATAAAATGTTTGTCTGGTAAAATTAACTGTTTGGTGTTTTCCAAAAACAATTTTCAAGCGTTAAAACTTGTCTATTGAATTGTTCCATGGATATACACTATTACAGCGGGAACGAACAGGCCACAGGCCATGTTTTTATCAACTTGGCTAACTTTTTTAAAAGAATGTGTTCATGAAGTAGTCACATTTTTATTCAGATAGAACAGTGGCGAGATGGACTCTCTTCTTCCCACATCTAACGCGTGAGGTTGCTGCCAAGACGCCCCAACCCCCAACGACAAAAAAATCAGAGACTGACTTGGGTGTTTCATTCAAACCTATATTTGCAGTTTCTCAAACGCTGATCCATAGACCACCTTCCTGTTACACGTGTGCACCTCCGGACAGCAGAGACGCCCGGCGCCCGACAGAGGACAGCGCCTCCTCCGTCCACAGGTGCATCCCTGCGCCCGCCCGCCCGGTGGCGACGCAATAAATACGCGGCTTGCGGCCGCCTGGGTCCAGCAGGCCCGCCACTACCTGTTGTAGGCCCGCTCCCGTTTGGACTTCTCCAGGGCCTTGTCCATGGTCTTCTCGCTCTCGCCCCGGCACTTGGGGCAGTACCACTTGCCCTTGGGCTTGTGGCTCAGCCCCACGCAGGAGAAGTGGAACCACTCGATGGGGCACTCGTCGTTGTCGCAGCCGATCATCTCCCCGTAGGAGACCTGGTTGCAGAGACAGTACGTGGGCTCGTTCGGGTCGATGGGCAGGTCGGCGGGCGACGCCTCCCTCTCCGCTTTGGCCTTGGAGCGCTTCTTCTTCTTGGAGGCCTTGGCCTTCTTCTCCTTGGGCGTCCCCGAGGTGACGTCATCGTGGTCGTGATTATTAGCCGCGTTCTCCCGGTTCTCGTTGTTGCGCTGCCGCCGGGACCTCTTGTTGTTGGGCTTCTCCGCCTGCGCGATCGCCTCGTTTTTGGACTTGTCCTGGCCGGCTTTGCTGTGGCCCGTGGCGTCAGCGGCCTCCTGGTGGGCCTCCAGCAGCTCCACGTGGCTGTCCACCTGCCGGGCCCGGTTCTCCACCAGCTCCACCATCTGACTCACGAGCTGGATCTTCTCGTCGCCCAGCTCCTGACTGCGGATCAGCGCCCGCTGGATGCAGTGCAGCGCTCTCCGCTTCTGGGCGCCGTCCGCCTCCCGCTTGAACCTCTCGTAGTACTCATCCAGTTCCTTCAGGATCTCTGCCAAGGGGAAAACAAGCGTGAGACCCCCGCCGAACATAGTCTCCAACCCATAAAACCGTGGTTGTCAGGGACCAAAATGATCAACGCAAGGCTTCCTAGGACAAAAAATCTGTAACACCTAGGCCTTTCTAACAGGCTTTTACCCCGTTACAAAAAGAAAAAAAAAAATCTCTGGAACTAAATACAAACGTTAACACGGTTCCCATTTATCAAAGTGTACCCCAAAGCTTCCCAAGGGACTCTGCGTGCGCTCAGAGCATGGGTAACAAAAACTCCCTGGACAAGCAGCCATGGGGAGAGTTCAAGTTTAGGCGAGGTATTGAGGCCCAAGCTTTTATTTTCTATAAAACTGAAGATTATGTCCTATATTTCCATTGTTTTTATCCAAGCATTTTGGGAACATTTAAAAGGCTGTTATTCTCTTTATTTTAGCACACCGACATCTAGAAGCTACTATGAAATTAGATTATATAAATACTACTCAGTGGCCCACGGCCTCAGTTTACTCGCCACATCATTGCATCACAGCACGCACTGGAGTATCTCTGTATCACCCTGTTACTGAAAACAAGAATGGTCTGTAAGGAGGAGCCAGACAAGGGCAGCCCTGCTTGGACACAAAGGTAACAGCGTTCACTTTTCCCTTTACTGCTTAGAACAATAACATCTGTATCTATAAAAGACAACAGATTTTAAAACAAACAAAACTCCCTCCTACTAAATGTTAACCTATTTGGGCAGGTTAGAAAACAGTATACCTGATTTTAAAATGTAATTTGGCAAATGGAACTAGGCAATTTCTCAAGAAATAGAAGCTGTTAGATAAATCTCACTGAAACAAGGAAAGTAAATATTCTTGCCAAAACTCTACTTAAATATACAGAAATTCCCAGACTTATTTTCCCTAAACAGTAATCATTAAACAGTATCAGATTTTACTCCTGGAAACCCTTTGCAGTCTCTTAAGATAAGGCAATTCAACTCTGCAGCTAGGAAGTTGGGGAGGATGTGGGTAGAAGGTGTATAAAATGTGACATGACCACTTCCAGATGCTATCTCCAATTAGTTATAAGGCACACACCTAACACCAGGGTAAACAAACGAACTGAGGTCAACACCACTCAAGCATGTATTATTCTCCAGGCCGCATTCTTCAGACTGCCTTCTACTAGAAAGGAGGAATGCCAGAGTCTCAGGGGCTCTTGGAGTAAGTAATCCTGAAAACAAGCAGCTCTGTTCAACTTATCCAAGTTCTATCTCATAGGTGTTAAAATATGAGTTTCTGCCATTTATTTTTAAGTGAATTACACATTACACAACTGTATCACTTGGTTTAATCAGTAACCCAAGTTTCTGAAGACAATGTTAGCATTTCATTGGAAAGACACCAATTCCATCATACCACTAATTTGAAAGTTAATAGCATACAGCTTCTTTCACATCACAACCAAGCTCACAGCCCTGTTAAGCCTTACTGTGGGAAAGAAGCAAACATCCCATCAGAAAATCACCAAGAAATAATTCTGTTACCTGCACAACAGCATACATTTCTTCAGTGCCCCCAAGCAAAGCACTCTTATCAACAAAGCCACTGAAGTACAAATACCTGTAAACAAGCACCCGGGTGCTAACTAGGGAGGCATCCTGGTCTCTTTAGCTCCATTAGCGCCAACTGCTGCTAACCCTTTTTTCTAAAAAGGCTCCACACACCAGCACCCTGTGAAAGTAATGGTACTATGAAAGGAGTCTTAAAGTTAATGGAGACTGCAGCACAGTTTAATCTGATCTGTCCGATGATTAGAAATGTATTTTAATTTTACATAGGGATGGTACCAAAGTTCTATTAGGAAGCCCTCTTCCTTGGGGGTGCATCAGCATTAAAAAAAAAAATAACGTTTTAAAAATAACTAGAAAATATTTCAAATTGAAAATAACCTCAAATATCATTGGCAAACGAATTACAACCCATCCTTATGAATTAATGTCCCATTGAAAATAAGCAAATACTGTTAATCAAAGCTTGACGTGCAACCGAGAAGTCAAGAAGGAAGCCTTAATTTCTAGACTAGACTGCGCTGCAAATCTCGGCGTTTATAGTAAATCCCAACCGAATGAGTTACGACCACTATATGCCAGGTGACGGGGCTCCCTCGGGGCCCCGCCGGGGTGTCGGTGGGGCTGGTCTTCTCCTGTGGAGCCGGACACGCGCAAAGCCGCTGTCACCGCGCCTCTGAGGCGGGAAACAGCGAGTCATCAACCTCCGGCTCCGAGCGCAGCGCACGCCACCCGCGTTCCGCGTCCGGGGCACCCACCCACCAGGCCCGGGTCACTCACGGCGCCGCCGCTCCCGCGGGCCCCTAGGGCCCGGCAGGAGGCCCGACTGCCTCCTCGCCAGGCCCGGCGGCAAGGGCCGCCGGTCTCTCCCCGTCCCCCGGGTGTCCCCATTGCTCCGCGGCGGAAGTGACCCGCTCCCGTCCTTGGGGGGGCGGGGTGCGGGCGGGGCCGAGCCGGACCCCACCAGTGGAGAGGCGGCCAGCGGGCGGCGCGCCCCGCCCCTGGAGCCACTGCCTATAGGGACCGCCGGACCGGAGGGCGTGGGCCAGACGGGGCACCAATCACGACGCAGGAAGGGAGGACACAGCCCGCCCCAGCCGTACCAACGGCCAATGTGAGGCCGGAGGCCGGCCGACCCGAAGACATTCGAATCGACTCGACCTCCTCCCTCCTGCCCGCCCCTCTACGCAAGGGAAAAAGAAGGCGGCGGAAACAGAGCAGTGCCACTCACAGTGTAAGGCCCGCCCCCATCCGGCCCAGGAACCAATGGCTCAGCGACGGACTGATAAGGACATTCCATGGGAGATACCGAGGCCAATCACAGGAGGCCGAGGCGGAACGATCGCAATATGCTAATCGGGCGCCTATATAAGTCGCCGCGAAGCCAAGCCTTGGGCAGAGCGCGCAGGGGCGCCTTGCCGTACGGGCTGTGGGTTCGTGTGGGGCCTTCCTGGCTATCCACCTCCCCCCGCTCTTCCGTTTCCCTGCTGCGCAGCCCTGTAAACATTAGTAAACTCCGAGGGACTGTCCACGGCACAGACACAGCCCCCAGCGCCGTGCCTGACCGGGCAGCAAAGTTTCCCCAACGGCCGACAATTCCCCGCGGACCCGACCCCTACGTCTCTCGGGCAGTCTGGGCGGCAGGGGCTGCAGAGGACGACGCACAGATCCCCTCCCCTGCCAGGTCCCTCTCCAAACCGAAGGTACCTGCCTGCGCCCCCCCGAGCGCAGCACGGATGGGCGACTTCCTCGCCCCATCATCCCTCCCCTCCCTTCCCACGGCACACACGGAATAAAGCCCTGGCCCTCCGCAAGCTACACCCGGCCGCGGCGCCCCTCACTCGGTGTCCGGCGCCGCGCGAGGGCCGGGGGCTGGGTGGGGGCGACTGGAGCCGCACCATGCGGAGTACGGACCCCGGACTTTACGTAACACTCAGATTCGGGACTGGGTGGAGGTGGTTCCGGGGACCCCTCGCCCTCTGCGCCCTCCCGGCAGCCCTGCGCGCAGCCCCGTCCCCGCGCCCCTCAGCCTAACGACCGCGGCACAGCCCTCCCCAGGCGCCGTGGCCTGCGCCCCCTGCGCCCCCTCCCCCGCAGCACCCCGCCTCGTCACTTCACTACAAAGAGCGCTTTGCTCGCGCAGCCTGGCATCGAGACCTCTCGTTCCTCCTTCCTCCTCCGTGCCCGGGCTTCGCGCACAAGGACCTTGGCAAATCAAAGACGCCCCAGACCTTTTGTTTCTGCCCGGCAAGGGCCCCGCCGCGGGCTCGCGGCTCTCCAAGAGGGGAAGCAGGACGGCCCGCGGCCCCGCGACGCGCCGCCACCAGCGGGGATGGAGCAGCCGCCCCCGCCCATCCATCCCGCCGTACCTTGGTATTTCGCGTCGATCTCCCGCATCAGAGAGACGTTTCTCTGCAGATCAAAAGGCAGAGACTCGATGGAGTCCAGGTAGTCCTCCACGTAGTTCACCAGGTGGATCTGCTCCCCGTTGGCAGGGCTCAACATGGTTCACCACGGTCCCCGGCGACTCCGCGCGGCTTTCCGCTTCCTCCGGCCCCCGCCCCCTCGGAGCCCGGCGCTGCAAAATGCAAGGCTCCCGCCCGCCGGCGCGCCCCCCCCCCGACTCCAGCCGGCCCCGCGCCGCTACATCTGCGAGCCGCGCCGCCTGGGCCCGGGGACCGGCTCCTGGCGGGCCGGGCCGGCGCTCGGCGGCCTCGGGCGCGGGGCGGGCACGGGCGGGCGTGCGGGCGCGCACCCCGGCGCCGGGGCCGGGGCCGGGGCCGAGCGAGCGCGGGAAGGGGCGCGCGCCGCCCGCCGCGCCGCACTTGTCCAACGTGGAAAACCCAAATACCAGTTTCAAACACTTGGGAAACATTCGGCCCCCCGGCACCGCGCATGCGCCCCGGCGCCACCGCCCCCTCCCCCGGGGGCCCCGCCCCCGCCGCACGCACGCCCCTAGTCAGCCCCGCCGCCCGGGGGTGGGGCTCTGTCTGTCACTCCGGCCCGGGCGGGGGTCTCGCGGGCAGAGGGCGGCGGGCGGGGAGCAAACTTTACTAGGAGTTTCGCACTTGCAGGCAGAGCGGCGTCGGGCGGCACCGCACTCCCACTGGGGCGTGGGGGGTGCCGCAAGGCGGCAGTAGGCCCCGCCCCAGACTGCCGGAGATGAGCCCCGCAGCAGCAGCCCCGCCGCCAGCCCGCGGACAACCTCTCTCCAGCCTCTAGCCCCTCGCACTCCCCCAGCCCGCTCTGCAGCGGAGAAATACATAAGTACGGCTCGGAACAGACTGGCAACCTCGGGAGCCAATCGACTTGCCGCGCACAGTTGGATGGTCCAATCAGGACGAGGAGGGATGGGTGAGCTCGGGTACCGCCCTCTCCGCCGCGGTCTCACTACTGGAAACCCGCGTCCTCCCAAGGCGGGCGGGGCCCGGCCGGGCGGAAGTGGGCGCGCGTGCGCACTAGGGCGGCCACGGCGGCCGCCGGCCCGCGCGGGAGACCTACCATCTGGCGGTCGGACCACCATTCCCAGCGGCCCCGGCGGCTCGCGCGCCTGCGCGGTCCAACACCGCCCGCCCTTATTGTGTCGCCGGCTGGAGGCTGGAGCCAAGCGGCTCGGAGACAAAGAGGCTCGAGAGGGGAACCCACGCCGGGCCCCCGGAGAGGCTGGGTGGCCCTTCTCGCCCGTCGCCTGGATGCCGCTCTTGAAGTCCGCGCCCCCACTTCGAAATACCACCCACAGCGGGGCGGGGCCGGCTTCCAGTCAGGGGTCCCGGGGGGTTTCTCTCTCGGTCTCGGGCCCTCCCCTCCCTCCACGTCTCTCTCCTGGTGCTAAACTCAAGTTGGGCTTTCTGTGAGCCCCGTTGCCTAGACGACGAGCCCGCGCGCGGGCCCGCCCCTTCCGGTCGAGGACCCGCCCCGTGGGCGTAACCACACCGAGGCTTTGTCCGCGAGCCCGGGGCCTGCGGCCGAGCTGCCGCTGCAGGCGGGCGAGCTCGGAGGCTCTCTCTCCGCCCCGTGGGTCCTCTCCCTGGGTGCAGAGGTCCTGTCGCCGTCTTTAACCCTGCCCGGTAGTTCGGCCCCAGCCTACGGGCGTCCCCTACGAGCTCTGCGCGCCCTCTTCGGCCGGTGGGGGGTCGGCCTCCCTCCTGTGTGCCCCGCTGCTTCGCGCGGTCCCGCCCCTCGACCCCGGAGCGAGGCTCTGGTGGAACCCCGAGTGTCCGCAGAAGCAGCGTTGTGACAGCCGAGACCGCTCGGAAGTTTTCAGTCCCTCTCTGTAACCAGTAGAATTGCAGCCCCAGCCCGGTGTTTTTAAAATGGGCGATTGTCCGCAGCGCGGCTCGCCCTGGCCAGGTGATGGGCTCGTAAACAGCGCGAGACAGCGTTGAGCTGTTTTTGTCTTTTGAAACGAGTTTTCACGTTGGATCGTTGCTGCGCTGATCAACGCCGAACGGTACTTAACACTTTGAAATGAGTTTCCTCTTTACGCTCAGCCCCCTTAATCCACCCCCACATCAAGAGAACGTTCACTTCGAAAATTTGGGGAAACGGTTGTTATTCCACTTAGAGATTCACATTTTTCCAGTTTGGGCCCAGTTTAAAGCGGACGCTGAGTTAAACTTCATTTATGGGCCACTAGCCTGCACAAGACTTTAGTACTCTGACGCTATGTGGAAACAAAGATATTATGTGGACTAGTGAACGCTGAATAAGAAAAAAGATACAAGTAACTTTAAAGTACGTGAGCAAGAAAGAGGTTCAGTTCAGTTCAGTCGCTCAGTCGTGTCCGACTCTTTGCGACCCCATGAATCACAGCACGCCAGGCCTCCCTGTCCATCACCAACTCCCGGAGTTCACTCAGATTCACGTCCATCGAGTCAGTGATGCCATCCAGCCATCTCATCCTCTGTCGTCCCCTTCTCCTGCCCCCAATCTCTCCCAGCATCAGAGTCTTTTCCAGTGAGTCAACTCTTCGCATGAGGTGGCCAGAGTACTGGAGTTTCAGCTTTAGCATCATTCCTTCCAAAGAAATCCCAGGGTTGATCTCCTTCAGAATGGACTGGTTGGATCTCCTTGCAGTCCAAGGGACTCTCAAGAGTCTTCTCCAACACCACAGTTCAAAAGCATCAATTCTTCGGTGCTCAGCCTTCTTCACAGTCCAACTCTCACATCCATACATGACCACTGGAAAAACCATAGCCTTGACTAGACAGACCTTAGTCAGCAAAGTAATGTCTCTGCTTTTGAATACGCTATCTAGGTTGGTCATAACTTTTCTTCCAAGGAGCAAGCGTCTTTTAATTTCATGGCTGCAATCACCATCTGCAGTGATTTTGGAGCCCCCCAAAATAAAGAAAGAGGTAGGTACTTTTAATCCAGGCATTTATTGCCTTTAACTGAGAAGTGTTCATCTGGATTTAAGGATAAAGGTGAGAAAGAATTTACTCCTTTCAGTGATAATCAAGCGGGACCGTTTTGTTTTGGCTTTGTTTTTTAAATCACGATGTCCTCTCAGTAGCGATCCCTCATGTTTACCTGGACTTCACAGACACATGAGACAAAAAAAAAAAAAATTGTTTCATTCAACAAAAAAAAATTTAATGAGCGCCTACCATGCGTGTGCTTCCCCCTCTTGTGGCTCAGCTGGTAAAGAATCTGTCTGCAATGCGGGAGACCTAGGTTTGATCCCTGGGTTGGGAAGATCCCCTGGAGAAGGGAAAGGATACCCACTCCAGTATTCTGGCCTGGAGAATTCCATGGACTGTATATCCATGGGGTCGCAAAGGGGACATGACTGAGCAACTTTCACACTTCACCGCGTGCTAGCTACTGTCCCCTGCACTAGGTAAGCAGTGGTGAATAATGTTTGTAAGACATTTACTTTACCCCTTGGGCTAACTAGCCAGAAAATATTTGATTAGTTTTACCAAGTTCTTTCCCATTCTGTTCTTTTCCTCTATTTCTTTGCATTGATCACTGAAGAAGGCTTTCTTATCTCTTCTTGCTATTCTTTGGAACTCTACATTCAGATGCTTATATCTTTCCTTTTCTCCTTTGTTTTTCACCTCTCTTCTTTTCACAGCTATTTATAAGGCCTCCCCAGACAGCCATTTTGCTTTTTTGCATTTGTTTTCCATGGGGATGGTCTTGATCCCTGTCTCCTGTACAGTGTCACGAACCTCATTCCATAGTTCATCAGGCACTCTATCTGTCAGATCTAGGCCCTTAAATCTATTTCTCACTTCCACTGTATAATCATAAGGGATTTGATTTAGGTCATACCTGAATGGTCTAGTGGTTTTCCCTACTTTCTTCAATTTAAGTCTGAATTTGGTAATAAGGAGTTCATGATCTGAGCCACAGTCAGCTCCTGGTCTTGTTTTTGTTGACTGTATAGAGCTTCTCCATCTTTGGCTGCAAAGAATATAATCAATCTGATTTTGGTGTTGCCCATCTGGTGATGTCCATGTGTAGAGTCTTCTCTTGTGTTGTTGGAAGAGGGTGTTTGCTATGACCAGTGCATTTTCTTGGCAAAACTCTATTAGTCTTTGCCCTGCTTCATTCCGCATTCCAAGGCCAAATTTGCCTGTTACTCCAGGTGTTTCTTGACTTCCTACTTTTTCATTCCAGTCCCCTATAATGAAAAGGACATCTTTTTTAGGTGTTAGTTCTAAAAGGTCTTATACGTCTTCATAGAACTGTTCAACTTCAGCTTCTTCAGCTGGTTGGGGCATAGACTTGGATAACTGTGATATTGAATGGTTTGCCTTGGAAACGAAGAGAGATCATTCTGTCGTTTTTGAGATTGCATCCAAGTACTGCATTTCGGACTCTTTTGCCGACTTATACGTATAGTCAAGGCTATGGTTTTTCCCGTGGTCATGTATGGATGTGAGAGTTGGACTGTGAAGAAATCTGAGCGCTGAAGAATTGATGCTTTTGAACTGTGGTGCTGGAGAAGACTCTTGAGAGCCCCTTGGACTGCAAGGAGATCCAACCAGTCCATCCTAAAGGAAATCAGTCCTGGGTGTTCTTTGGAAGGAATGATGCTAAAGCTGAAGCTCCAGTACTTTGGCCACCTCATGTGAAGAGTTGACTCGTTGGAAAAGACTCTGATGCTGGGAGGGATTAGGGATAGGAGGAGAAGGGGACAACAGAGGATGAGATGGCTGGATGGCATCACTGACTCGATGGACGTGAGTCTGAGTACACTCCAGGAGTTGGTGATAGACAGGGAGGCCTGGCGTGCTGTGATTCATGGGGTCAAAAAGAGTCAGACACAACTGAGCGACTGAACTGAAGTGAACCAAGTTCTTAAAATGTATGCCAATGACTTCAACATTGAATGGACAAGGTTAGAAGACCAATAGCTCGAGCATAGCTGTAATCACCCATTTAAAAATGCCACTAAAGCAAAGAGCTTAATTTTGAGGCTACATTGAAGGATTTGGGTAGTTTCAATTGTTGTTTGGAATGTGTTTCAACAATTGATATTAAATGTTTTTTCTAAGGTTATAGTTCTAGTTTGAAGATGTTCAAACTTATGGAAGCAAAAGAGATGAACTACAATTCTTTCTGTTTTGAGCTGCTGAAAATATAAGTCCTAACACGTTCATCTCAAACCTGAAGTGCCCTAAACAATATGTGCTACCTCACTACTACGGATTTACAGATTTTTCTTTGAAGCAAAATGTAATGCTGAGAACTACACTTTTTGTTGTTGTCATTAAGGGCTACGAAATGGCATTCATGACGTTTTGGAATCATTAATTTTAATATACTTAGGTGGTTCTGACCTAGACTGGGAGGAGTCAAATTAACTGCAATCTCTCTCTCTCTCTCTCTGGGTATGCATGCTACTATATCTTCCTGGTCACTTTCATATTGAACTTGCAAGAAGAGTCATGCTTTTAACCGTCAGTGAATAATGCGTCTGGTTTTCCCTGTTTGAAGATTCCCGGAAGACTTGAGGTAGCCCTGCTGCCCGCCAAGGGCTGAGCACCTTACAGGACCAGCTTTCAGAGGACAGAATATACCTTTGTTAGTTTAGAACATCATGATTTCCCATGGCCAATTAAAACACGCCAGCTGTCCAGCTTCAGCAGGGTTCCATCTTCAGTCTCACCAAATTTGTTTTTAAAACTTCTAGCTTTTCCCTCAAATTCTTCATGTTCTTACAGATTGCAGTTAAGGCTTTTGTCATTTTCTTGTTTTTCTGGCATATCTAATGTCTGTCAGAGCTTTCTCTATCAGAGGTTTTACTGCTCAGGTTTTCTCCCACCTGCAACGGGTGGATCTCCTCAGAGATTACCCTTTTCTGCATTTGGTGGTGGATACAGTGAGAGGTGGCTTAGTGGGTCAAGAATCTGCCTGCCAAGCAGGAGACATGGGTTCAGTCCCTGGGTTGGGAAGATCCCCTGGAGACACAAATGGCAACCCACTCCAGTATTCTTGCCTAGAGAATCTCATGGACAGAGGAGCCTGCTGTGCTACAGTCTATGGGGTCGCAAAAGAGTTGGACAGGACTGAGCAACTAAGCAACAACAGAGTTGAAAGTAATTTACACTCTGAAGTACTCGAGGAACATAATGCTATATTCAAAATGGACAACCAACAAGGACCTGTTGTATAGCAGGTGGAATTCTCAGTGTTGTGACAGCCTGGATTGGGGGGCGGTTGGGGGAGGATGGATACATGTACTTGTATGGCTGAGTCCCTTCACTGTTCCCCTCAAACTACCATTACATTGTTAACTGGCTATACCCCTACTCAAAATAAAAAGTTTAAAGTTTGAAGAAAGAAAAAACCCAAAAATAATTAGGGAGAGAAACACACCTTGTACTAGAAAGGAGAGAGAATTACAAAAGAGCAACAAGGCAAGCATGCAGGCAGTGGCGAGGGGGTTAATGCTGAAGCAGGGCTCTGAGTGGTGGGGGAGAGGGGCTTGGCTCCGATGGGAGGTCTCCTAATTGTGAATGACGGGCTCTAACACTTCAACCGTCAAGCCTTCGGACACAGTCCCCATGGAATTGCAGAGGTCCTGGGGAAAGTTTAAGCGCTGTTGGAAGGTGCTTCTTCATCTCTACTGGAGCACTTGCTTTCCTATTGAACGACCAAAACAAACCCCCAAAAGAACTGGGAAACTTAACGTGCTGTTTTGAGGACTGCAAAAGCAAAGGGGATTTCTTTGTTTTTTTTGAGACGCTGTTTTGGAAGATATCAATAAGGACACGTTTGTCGAGATAATTTGAAAGTTAACTTCAAGAGAATCCGCCTTTAAAGAGTCTCGTTGAAACCGCAATTCAGAATGCTTTTGTTCTCAAGAGACCAGAAGACAGAACTTACAACCTTGAAATGAATCCCAGGCGGTCATTTCCTACTACGCGTACTGGATGAATGGGTGGTGCCCTAGCTTTCCTCTTTCATCCGGTGACAGGGTGTGCCGTGTTGGGGTGCAGACGTGCTCAGTGTGTGCATGAGCCGTGCTGGGGTGCAGACGTGCCCCCGGAGCAGGCGCGGAGCCGTCCGGCTGCCCGCGCCGGGGCACTGCCTCCTGCGGCGCGCGGGCCGGGCCCGGGGTTGCACCGAGGCTGCTCCGTCGGGCGCCGCCCGGGACGGGAAGGGCGGAGCTCTGCCCACCGCCCCGGGGCGGGGCCACCACCCTTGCCTGCCGCTCCCCTCCCCCACCGAGGCGCGGCCCCGCCCCCCGCGCCGCGGCGGACTCTGGTCGGCCTCTTCCGGGTGGGCGGGGCGTGCCGGGCCTTCCGGTGGGCGGGGCCTGGCGCCCCCTTCCCCGCGTGGGCGTGGCCGGCGGGTCTCGCGCGCCGGCCATGCTGGGGACGCGCCGGGTCTGCGCGGCCGCTTGGCTGCTCCGGGCCGCGCCGGGCGCTGAGCCGGGCCGCTCGGCGTCGGGGGCGCGCGGGCAGGGCTGGCTGCAGCCCGCGGGCTACGACACGGGCGTCACGGTGTACAACAGCCTCACCCGGAGGAAGGACCCGTTGATTGTGAGCCGCGCGGACGCCGCCTCCTGGTAGCCCGCCGGGACTCGGGGAGCGGGGATGCGGCGGGGCGGGAGGGGCTGCACCCAGCCTTTCCGGAGGCGGGCGCCCTGCGTGGTGCGCGGGCTTGCGTCCTCAGGTGCAGGCGTTTAATGAGTGATAAAGTACTCCGGCGGCACCTGTAAAGACCCTGGGGTAGTCCCAGCGTTTCACGGATTTGGCACTGAATGTAGTGATCCGAGGGTCGTACAGCCCCGGGTACGCACCCCCCAAAGCGGTTACTTTTGTTTTCTTTTTTACAAAAAGACATGATTATATGCTGATTATGACTGAGAACGTGGCATCTTTTCTTGCAAGTTTGTTTCACACGGTGGGTCTTACCTCTGTCCCCAGGTATAGCTGTGGACCAACTGTCTACGATCACGCACACCTGGGTCATGCTTGGTGAGTGTCCTGACGCTGAATTCTCACACTTTAAGGGACCGTTTATTTTGGAAAGAAAGCCTTTTGCAGGTTTTCTTTTTTTTTTTCCTATCCCTCAAGTGGCAACTTAAGAATCCTGAGTAGTTAGTTATTCCAGGCGTTGTGGGAAGCATGCATATTTCATCCTCACTTGGTCCCATTTCAGGTGAGACTCAGGGACACAGTGAGAGCAAGGGAAAGGACCGTTTTGCAATCAGACGTTTCTTGTGTTTAGTAAGACGAGGCCATTCAGAGGGCCCTTGAGTCAGCTAGTCAGGTGTTTCTGCACCCCCCCTCCCCCCCCATTTACTTCCCAACTTTGGACACCTCACTTTATTACTGAGTCCTGGTTTCTTCATCTTTCGGATAGGGATAATAATATTCTTTTGAATCTTGACAATTTAATGAAATACAACCCACAAAGTGCTGCTTAGCCCAGTCCCTGGCGTGGGAAGGCTGGCGAAGGCTCACCTGTTCTCCAGGGTGGGTGGCTCGTGGGAGGGCATGCCTTCGGAAGCGTGGCAGGTGAGCTGGAGCCTGAGCCCCTGGCCTCTCCACGCGCGCTCGCTCTTCTAACTCTGTCTCCTAGGTTTGTCCAAATCGCTGCTTTTCCTAATATTTTGTCTGTTCTCTTGTGCATCTCTTAAATGTATCTTTTAGATCTAGATTAAAAGTTGCCTTTATTTACTATGTATTTTAGAAATTGTGCATCACCCAGCAAGACCTGAACTTTTGTGTTATAACAAAATAAATAGGCTAGTAGTGTTTTCCCTCTTCACTTTGGGCTGCCTTACCGTTTGTTGCTGCTCAGTCGTGTCCAACTCTTTGTGACCCCATGGACTGCAGCACGCCAGGCTTCTCTGTCCTTCACTGTCCCCCGGAGCTTGCTCAAACTCACGTCTGTTGAGCCGGTGACGCCATCCAACCATCTCATCTTCTGTCACTCCGTTCTCCTCCCTGCTCCATTTTTCTCAGCATCAGGGTCTTTTCCAGTGAGTCAGCTCTTTGCATCAGGTGGCCCAAGTACTATTAGTTATAAAAAGCATATTTTGATCTCTTTTTTGAAGTATTAAATATGTTGGGGAAATACCGGAAACAATAGAGGTTAATGTTTGTCCTGCCCTGGAAAAGCTCTCCACAAAGGCAAAAGAGAAAGAAAACACTTTTGTTATTGAAGGAGAATGAAATGAGTATGGGGTGCACCGGCCCCTGCTGAAAGGATCACAGAAATAGCAGGAACTGGTGAGGTTCCGTGTGAGCTGGGTGGGCCCAGCTCTCTGGTTCAGGCAGGTCTACAGCCCGAGTCCCACAGGTTCGGCCCCTCCTGTTGAGAGGTGAAAGTGACCTTCTTGGCAACTTCATTTCAAAGAGAAGGCTTCTGGGTCCTTGAACCTTCATGAGTTGTGAGACTCAATAAGGCTTACTTAGCCATTGGAAACATTTAGATACATTTTGAAAGGACTAAGGAAGAAATTCTAAAAGGAAGGGGGAGCGAGGCAGTCTCGCCCTTATTTTTCACCCAGGAGCATCAGTTGCAATCCGTGCTTGTCCTTAACCATGCGAAAAAGTGTGCCGACCTGCAGTGTGCCGCCCAGCCGATGCTCACAGCCCCCAGACCGAGAGACAGAGCGTTCCCAACACCCCAGAAGCCTCCCGTCCGACTCCCTGGCCAGGGTGACTGCTCTGGGCACTCATCACTCAGGAAGAGTCATCAAGTGGGGGTGTCCCTTGTGAGGCAGAAACCTGAGACATCGGAAAAGGCTGTGGTCTCGGGGGCTGGGATGGTCAGGCACAGACCACTGCTCTTGAGTTCAAAAGCCAGACGCCCAAGACCGCCTCCTCTGGGGGTCTGTCCCTGCTCGCTCTCCAGGTTCCTGCCTCCACGCCTTCCTCCCCACCTGCGTCTGCTTTAAAGGGACAGATGCTTAACTGGACAGCACTCTGTGCCCAGCACTGTTCTAAACGCGGCGCACACCTCAGCCAGTGCAGTTCTCTCACCACACCAGCTGGTGGTGCTGTTACCTCCCAAGTGTCACCCGGGAAGGGTCCCCGGTGGACAGTGCTGAGCCAGGCTGGCTGCAGAGTCCAGGTTCCCACGTGTGGGGCAGCCTCGGCCTGGTGAGTGGACCTACCCCTGGGCTCCCAAGGTGCCCACAGGGCGGGTGAGTCCTGGGCAGCAGCCACCCTCGGGTATCGGGCCCCCAGCACCTGCCCCTGCCCACCAGCTCCTTCTAGCCACACGTGTGATTCAACTTTTCCTTTCACTCTGTTTTAGGTTCTTGTTCACTTCGTCTCTTAAAATCTCATTTCTTGTAGTGTTTTCCTGACTTGACAATGGGGGCCACTGGGATGATGTTTATAATCAGAATTAGCTGAAATTTCTGCTGTGCAGGCACTGAGATTATGTACCGCAACCCTGTGAGATAGTAGGCTTTCGTCCAGTTTGTGGATTGGCAGTCTGAGGCTTCGAAGGGATGTTTAACCTCTTAGCTTCTTGGGAAGGAGTTTCAGAGGTGGCTTGGCCCTAGGATCTGGCGTCAGCTGTGTCCGGGGTGGGTGGGTGTGGGGACACAAGAGACACAATGAGGAGGAGCTTTGTTTTCAAGGGACAATGATTTTATGAGCCCAAGGTCGGAGAGGCCACGTGTGTAACAGGGACGAGCATGAGACTGGCTGACCCGGAGAGTTAAGGCTGCTCTTATTGGGGAATCTAGTTTCTTGAGATTTTAAGTAGATACTGGATTTTAATCCAAGATTAGTCCTGAATATTCGTTGGAAGGACTGATGCTGAAACTCCAATACTTTGGCCACCTGAGGCGAAGAATTGTCTTACTGGAAAAGACCCTGATGCTGGGAAAGATTGAGGGCAGGAAGAGAAGGGGACGACAGAGGATGAGATGGTTGGATGGCATCACCGACTCAATGGACATGGGTTTGAGTGTACTCTGGGAGTTGGTGATGGACAGGGAGGCCTGGCGTGCTGCAGTCCATGGGGTGCAAAGAGTCGGACACGACTGAGCGACTGAGCTGAGCTGGATCTTAAACCCTTGCTTTCTCAAGTCTCAGTTGCCCCCATGCAGCCTGCCCGTAAGCTGGAGTCCCCACTTTCCACAGCCGTGTGCACACTTCCTGGGAGTGACCTTTCCAGCTTTGATGGGATCATCTCTGTCTTGACTTATTATCTGCTGCTGTCTCTCATCACGGTCAAACGTTAGTTACCCTAGAACATGAACATGGGCGGTAAAAGCACCCAGCATCTTGGCCGCCTCCTGACTTTGCATCACGAGTGAATCTTTATGCAGTGGAGCAGGTGTGAACTCACTCAAACAACAGCTCTAAAGTTAAGTGCTTGTGTTGGGTCCTGAAATTGAGGCAGCGCCTCAGTTTTCTCATGCGGACCCAAGAGGGCCAGTGAAAGGCTTTTCCTTTTCCAGCTGCCCTTGAACATCCTTGATCACACAGTTGTGCGGCCTCACAGTAAAGGTTGCAGACTCTTTTGAAGATCTCAGTAGTGACTTTCAGGATAAAAGATGCCGTAATGTTCTTCCTTTCAGCTCCTACGTCAGGTTTGATATAATTCGGAGGATCCTCACCAGGGTGTTTGGATGCAACGTCATCATGGTGATGGGAATCACGGACGTGGATGATAAGATAATCAGACGCGCCAACGAGGTGAGCGTGGGTCATGCTGAGCAGTGCTTTGACCGGTGAGTGACCGACCCCCACCTGACAGTTGTCTGCACCCTGCGAGACCTTTCACGCCTGCTGTCCACACGTGACCTCGTGAGGCTGTTCAGAGAGGTCTCCTCACCCTGCTGAGAGAAGTTTGGTCGACTCCGCCCTCACCGAATCCTCTCATCCCGAGGACGCCTCCCAGGCTGAGTCCAGGCCCTCCCTGCCCCGTCAGCCTGCGGGACGCACCTCCCTCCCTGTTACAGGGGGAGCTCAGAGGCTGGCTTGGGAATCCCGCTCCTGTGAGGTTTGATTTTCTCACTTGTTATATGAACAGGACACTCCTCTTGTATCTCAGGTGGCATTTAGAGGGCTTTTTGGGGGGGATTTCTGGCATAGGGATTAAATAAAGTGTTTTGTTACATTTTTATTTTTTGTACTCAAGAATTTTTTCTTTTTTTTTTTTTTTTGGCCTCACCACGAGGCTTCTGGGATTTCAGTTCTCCGACCAGGGATTGAGCCTGTGCCCTCAGCTGTGAGAGCATAGGATCTTGTGCACGGGTGACCACGGCGTCCCCTGTGGTTATACTTTTAAAAGTCTGCTTCCAAAGGGTCCCCCCTCTGTGGTTTATAATCAGCAACCCTGTATAACAATTCATATGTGACTGTGTGTAACAGTTGGGACTTCCCAGGTGGCACCAGTGGTAAAGAACTCGCTTGCCAAGGCAGGAGACGGAGGAGGCGCGGGTTAGATCCCTGGGTCGGGAAGATCCTCTGGAGGAGGGCACGCCTGGAGAATTCCATGGACAGAGAAACCAGCAATCCATAGGGTTTTAAAGAGTCAGACACAACTGAAGGACTTTAGCACACATGCACATATATAACACTTATCTCTAAAGATACATAAAAATTTGTTAAATTATCTAATTTATAGAAAAACATGCTGAGTGCTTTATGTCCTGTAACTTTAAAAGTGTCTGAATGCATATATAGGGCTTTTCTGGAAAGCCAGGTTATTCTTTACATTGTTTTGTAACCTGCTTTTCCCACTTACTGTATTTTGAGTGTTTTTTCGCGTTCTTAAGTGCTCGTCAGCATCTTAAGAGGCAGAGTTCCGCCGCAGGGACTGTGTGAACCTTCCGTCCTGGCTTCTGGACTCTTGCATTGCTCCCGTGTTCTGTCATTTTCTCTCAGATTTATTTTCTGGGAAGCCCGTCTTCCTGTTTCCTACTGACTGCCTTCATTCAGCATTCGGGGGAGTGTGTCAGGGGGTACTCAGCGACCCCCCTGGTCTCTGCGGCGCTGATACCACGATGTTCTGTCTGATCTCCAGATCCCCGGCCTGTGCCTCGTGTCCCCTGGGGTCAGGAGTCTGCCCTGGCCACCACGTAAGCCCAGCTCGAGGTCACGCGATGCTGGTGTGGCCGTGGGCACCGTGAGTGGGGAGCTGAGGGGACGTGGGAGGTGGCAGCGGGAAGCAGGCAGGCTGTCCCGGCTGCTGGAGCGGGCCCACTCCCACCACCCGCCCAGGGCCCTGCGCTGTCTCCCTGGGGCTGTCTGGGGCCGTCTTCACTGAGGTTGTGCTCAGACACTCGCTGGGCCGGCGGTTCTGGGGTCCAGAGGAGCCTTTGAGCGAATCTGATGCAGGAAGCAGTGGCCTCTCGTCCACGGTCAGGACAGACAGGGGCAAGGGGCAGGCCTGCCAGTCCCTCTGGAGGCTGCTGCGGTCCGGCCGGGGCTGAGCAGGACCCCAGGCCCCGATGGGAAGGTCAGCCCTGCGCTGCTGAGCAGGACGCGGGCTGGAGCCGGGCCTGGCTGGCCGGGAAGGGCGGGGAGAGGTGGGGGACTCTGACGCGGCAGGTGGGCGAGTGTTGGTGTGGGGGTAACCCCCGCAGAGAGGGCGCTGGGCTGGTTGAGGAGGAGGGTGCCCGGGTTGTCTGCTCGGCGGGACCTGAGGCCACCCAGGTGTGTCCCTGTGCTGGCTGAGTTGGGGTCGCCTGTGAATCTTCAGAATCGGAGGTGGGTTCTTCACCTGGCATGAAGCTCAGCTGGTGGGGGCCGACGGGGAAAAAGGTTGGCAGGATTGGTTTAGAAATGATACGTGTAGAGAGTGTGTTAATTTTTGACAGCTGAGCACGTCCATACTTGTTACACAGCAGGATGCTAACCTGGCATCACGCAGTCTTTTTTGTTCTGAAGATACAGATTCATCTGCTTCCGCATGAAGCACA
This sequence comes from Budorcas taxicolor, assembly GCF_023091745.1. Lineage (NCBI taxonomy): Eukaryota > Metazoa > Chordata > Mammalia > Artiodactyla > Bovidae > Budorcas > Budorcas taxicolor. Next base: position 85,459,110 of record NC_068921.1, on the reverse strand, counting down.
GAGTTATGAAAACAGCTACTTGTTTCTTAGTGTCCAACAAAAAGGCTGTTCTTTTTACCAGAGTCGAGGTTTCTCCTTGACGATGGCCGTATCCTTCATGCCATCTGCTTCACTGTGTGCTCTTAAAATAGTTTAAATTATATTTCATTTCTCTGAATCACTTTCTTGACTTTAACTTTTGGCAGAGTTTTATTGTTTGTCAGGAATAAAAGCTGCACGAGGATTTCTGGGGGAGTAATGAAAAGAAACAAGGTATATTCACAGGGTTACATTTTGTTAAGAAAAATGATACTAAATGTCTTGGAGATTGAAGCAGAGTTACTGTGTTTGTGCTTTGGAACCCTGGCCTGCGTGCCCTTCTCTCCGGGAGGAAGGTTGGACGTGCGTTCAAGGTCCCCTGCCTGCCTGGGATGGCGCTCAGCCCAGGGGATCGTTGTTGTTCAGTTGCTCAGTCGTGTCCGACTCTCTGCGGCCCCATGGACTGCAGCACGCCAGGCCTCCCTGTCCATCACCAACTCCCAGAGCTTGCTCAAACTCACGTCCGTCGAGTCGGTGATGCCATCCAACCATCTCATCCTCCGTCGCCCCCTTCTCCTGCCCCCAATCTTTCCCAGCATCAGAGTCTTTGGCAGCGAGTTGGCTCTTCACATCAGGCGGCCGAAGTACTGGAGCTTCAGCATCAGTCCTTCCAGTGAATATTCAGGGTTGATTTCCTTGCAGATGGACTGGCTGGATCTCCTTGCAGCCCAGGGACTCTCCAGAGTCTCCTCCCCCCACCCCTGGGCCGGCCTGGGCTCGCAGGGCCCCGGGCCAGTGTGTCAGCAGCGCCCCCTGCAGGCAGTCCCGTGGAGAGAGCAGCATGAGCCCCTCTTGGGGGGCCTGGAGGTTCCGGTACAGTTGCTTCGTTTGGGAGTCTGATCCACTGTCCCCCACGCCAGCAGCAGCTTGTGTCCACTTCCGGCCCACAGTCACCTGTGACCGTCCCCAGGGTCCCGCCGAGGGGGCGAGAGGAGCCACTGTGAGCAGAGGGCCCCCGGCGTGCGTGTGAAGGACCCTACGTGTCCTGTGTCACCAGAGCCAGACCGCCTGCGTCTGGAGTTCCCAGGGGCGAGCAGAAAGGCAGGCAGAGCAGAGCAAGTCCGTAAAAGGAGAGGCCGGAGGAGGAGGCGCCCAGCGACTCCTAACGGTTCAGGAGCTGCAGAAAGTTGTTTGTTTTTCTTTACTCTTTCGCCTTTTGCACAGCTCTGTAGAGGCAGGCTGGAGAAGGAAATGGCAACCCACTCCAGTGTTCTTGCCTGGAGAATCCCAGGGACAGGGGAGCCTGGTGGGCTGCAGTCCATGGAGTTGCTAAGAGTCGGACACGACTGAGCAACTTCACTTTCACTATTCACTTTCATGCACTGGAGAAGGAAACGGCAACCCACTCCAGTGTTCTTGCCTGGAGAATCCCAGGGACGGGGGAGCCTGGTGGGCTGCCGTCTATGGCGTCGCACAGAGTCGGACACGACTGAAGCGGCTCAGCAGCAGCAGTAGAGGCAGGCCAGGCCTGGGGGAAGCTGTGTGTCTGCACACAAGGTCCAGGCTGATGCGCCCTCCACACCTGTGGTGATGCTGACCGCCCCCCGCCCCCCCAAGCCTCCTCTGTCCCCTCCGCCCCCGCCTGCCTTCTGTGTCTGGAGACCGTGGAGATGAAACACCAATTCACAGTTATACCAAGAGACAGGCAATGGGGCACGCTAGAATGTCCAGAGACAGACACAGTAAATTATGGAAATTTGGTAAAGATGGCATTTCACATCAGCGGGGAACAGAGGAATTACTCAGTAAGAAGTTGACAGTTGGGCGGCCATCTGGGGGAAGAAATAAACCAAAGTTGGATATATGGCTCACAACCAGATTTGAAGCTGATCAGAGATTTCACATAAAGATGTGGAAGCACGGATTATTAGAGTAAACCATGGGGCGCTTTTTTGTAGCCTCCTGTTCAGAAGGCTTTGCTAAGTTTGTTTCCAAACCCGGAAAAGGTTGAGAAATGTAAAAGATTGCTAAATACAAAAATGAAATTTTCTGCGTGCCATAAAATAACCGTAAAGTTGAAAGACGTTTGGAAACAGTTGAAATTCATATGGAGGATAAAATGTCTATTTCTTTTCTTGAAAATACTTCCTCCATATCAATAAGACTTTAAGGACCTACAGCTCGGTAGAGCCATGGTTAACTTCAGATGGTTTAATGCAGATGGCCCCTAAACACTCGAGATGTTCAAGCTCCCTCCGAACAGGAGAGACTCAAGTTAGAGATGCAGTGAGAAGGCGCCGTTTATCGTTAGCGCCACCATGACCGTGGTCTGGCGGGTCTTCAGCAGCGCCTGAACGAGGTGCTCAGTTTCAGGTTCTTCTGGAGGCGCTGGCTGGCAGTGGCCACCCAGGGTGTGCACGCGTGTCCTTGAGCAGGGCGTCACACGTGGTCTGCCCCCTGTGTGTGTGTGAGCACACTCACTTGTGTGCCACGCGTGGGTCTGTGGCTGAGGGCGGTGCCCCCGTGTGTGTGTGCACTTGTGTGCATCACGGCTCAGCGCACTGCGTGCCCAGGGCCTGCACACCTTGCGGCTTTAGCCGAGGACGCCAGGTGCAGGCCGTGGGGGGGGGGGGGTTTCAGGAGGAGGCACAGTGAAGGTGTTTGCTTTCCGGGAGGGGCCGGGCAGGGGCACACTTCCCTCCCGCCCCCAGGAGAGGATTACTGCTCAGGAAACTCATGAGGAAAACTCGGAAAACCAGGCCAACTTATCAGGCCATCTGCTGCTCTTTGGGTCCAGAACTGCGTACCGTCAGAAACTTCCAAAGCAGCACAGTGTCGCTGGGTGTTTGGTCTGTGGTTTGCTTGACCTTTGCCCCTGGCGGATGCTGGCTGACTGCTTCTCACGGAGGCCCGCTCCGCCACCAGGGGCCGCTCGGGAGGAGCCACTGGGCCTGGCGACCCGACCTGGTGTCTTCCATCCCCGGAGTCTTACCGTGTACACGGGACCCTGGGGCCATCTAGGGGGATTCAGTGGCACTGTCTCCACATTGCAAAGAGAGCTGAGAAAGGCATGTGTTGTCTTGCCCACGACTGCCGTGAAGAGGACACTCTGCTCACCGGGTTCATCTCTTCAGTAAACATCCCCAGGCTGCAGTTTCCAGGATGATTGTTGTTTTGGGGGGGTTGGGGGAAAGCAGGCACAGGGCTCTCTGTGAGCAGTGCCCGTGGGGGCGGCTGCCCTCCGAGGCCCCATCCTGACCCCTGCAGACGGACCCCCGCCTCGTTATCTTGCAGATGAGCGTGTCGCCCGCGTCCCTGGCCCGTCTTTATGAAGAAGACTTCAAACAGGACATGGCAGCCCTGAAGGTAGGTGGCTGGTGAGAAGCCCGAGCAATGGAGCCGGTCCGGCGGGGCCTCCTTCCGTGTGGGGCCGGGGAGACCGCAGGTCTGTGCCCTCCCGCAGGTCCTCCCACCCACCGCCTACCTACGGGTTACCGAGCACGTGCCTCAGATCGTCGCCTTCATCGAGAGACTCATCGCCAACGGGCATGCTTACTGCACAGCAAAAGGTGAGCCCCCCGTCCAGGCCACGGCCCCCGAGAAGGGCGGTACAGATGGAAGGTGAGCCCCCATCCTCAAGGCCAAGAAGGGCAGTGCAGATGAGGGTCAGGGCTGGGTCGGAGCTAGGCAGGTGCAGGTGAGAAGTCACAGGTTTGTCCAGGTGAAAAGTCTCAGCTTACCACGGCCCTGCACTGACCATGGTGTGCACTGGCCATCAGGAGTGCAGTGCCTTTGGCCGCAGCCCTCCTGAACATGGCTCCTTCCCCACCGCCACCTCATGGGTCAGGGGCGGGGGCCGCCCTGGCTCCGCAGGGCGCCCAGGAGCCCGCGTGCAGCTCAGGGAAGGCGCCCCACGGTCATGCATGTGAGGAGCTGCCTGCAGTCTGAGCGGCAGGGTGCTCTCGCGGTGTCTGGACTAGGAAGGGGCGTCTCGGTTGGTGGGTGTGTAACATGGGGGCCAGAGCTGAATGCAGGCGCCAGTGAACCCAGCAACCTTCCCTTGGTGTTTCCGCCTCCACCGCTGGACGGCCGTGGCGCGTCCGCACACGTGCTTCCCTAGTACAGGGCGGTTTAGACATGCAGGGAGGGCCAGCTGGGGCTAAAGGCCCCATCCTGTGTTTGAGTTCTAACACTGTTAGCTGTGATGCGCGTGTAGACGCAGATGTTGACGGCTGAGAAGTGGGCTTCACCATTCCTTTAACAAAACAGGCAACGTCTACTTCGACCTGCAGTCGCGAGGCGACAGGTACGGCAAGTTGGCTGGCGTGGCACCCGGGCCGGCGGGAGAGCCAGGTGGGTCCCCCCGCCTCCTGCGGGGCTTCCGGGGTGAGAGCCAGACCTTCCCGAGGCAGGTCGGGGGTGAGAAGTCCTGCTCCTCAGACGTCGGTCGCGGCTGAGGTTTAAATTTAGGGGTTTTGGACCAGAGCTCATGTGGAAGTCTCGGGGCTCCCCGGCCTCTTGTTCCTCCCCAGTCACCTCTGTGCACACGCTCGTCCGTGTGTCCTGTCTTAACACTCTGGTCCATCCTGCCGCTCTTGTATTAAATCCCCGAGGTGGTCCATCATGTGTAAACGCCGTGTGAATTTCCCCTGTAGCAGGTTCCCGTGTGTGTTTCAGCATCTGGCGCCTTCCTGCCATGTTTGTGTCTGTCCCTGTACCCTCTTCTGTTCCAGGGTTCTGTTAGGTCAAAGTCGGTTTTATAGAGAAGCAACAGGAAGTGTATAGTGCACTATATTAAAACACTTCAGAAAGGATACTGTGTAACAGAGTCAAACACAAGCGATCAGAACCCCAGCAGAGCAGGTGTTTCCAGGCATAAGCCCTGCCCTGCGGACCGCGTCCTGTCGGTCCCGTCGGTCCCGTCCCTGGCTGTGTGCTGACTCCTGAGCCGTGCTTGTCATCTCTGCTCCAGGCGCTCCTCCCGCTGCCCTGACTGTCCATGACGGCAAGGAATGGCCTGGCCCTCGGGAAGTGGGGCGGGAACGTCCAGTACACATTCCAGCATCAGCAATGCCTTTTAGGAAAAAATAAGAAAAAAATTTTCTTGGCCGACGGCTGGGGGTCCGCCTGCTTCTGGCGTGCTCTGGTCAGGGGGTCTGGGGGCTGCGGCCTGCACGTGGGAAGGAGAAAAGACTTGCAGGAGAGACATGTGGTTGCCTCTCCGAGGAGCGGACTCTGGGGTGGGCGTCCCGGCTGTTCCGTGGCCGCTGTGATGCTGGCTCTGGGTTCCCTCCGCTGACGGCCCACTTGTCGTTGGCAGTTGACTCCGACAAGCGGTATGCCAGCGACTTCGCACTGTGGAAGGCGGCGAAACCCCAGGAGCCTTTCTGGGGCTCCCCGTGGGGCAACGGGAGGCCCGGCTGGCACATCGAGTGTTCCACCATCGCCAGGTAAGCCTCACCTGTGCTGATCTGGACACTGGGGCGGTGCCCGGCTCGGTCAGCGGAGCATGCAGACTTTTTGATGTTTTTAAAACCACATCTTCAGTGCAGAGCCAAGAAAGTAGAGTGTCTTTACAAGGAGAAAAAGCTGTGAACTCAGGGTTTTTATGACGTGAAAACAGAATCTCAGTTTCTGCATGCGTCAGCCGGATTATCACGCGTTTAGAACTGGGCTCCGTTTGGTGTGTGCAGAGGGCTGGCAGGCAGGAAGGGCGTGGAGACGGTGTGGCTGGACCTGGGTAACTCCCTGCTCTGCCCCGTGCCTTGCAGTCTGGTGTTCGGAAGTCGGCTGGACATCCACTCGGGCGGCGTGGACCTGGCGTTCCCACACCACGAGAACGAGATCGCCCAGTGTGAGGCCTTCCACCAGTGCCCGCAGTGGGGCAACTACTTCCTGCATTCCGGTGAGTGCCGGCTCCCGTCGGTCTGCCCAGCTCTGTCCCGTCAGCTCTGTGAGAGCTCCACTGGGTGAACCCACGGCCGCTGGTTGGTCCAGCCCGTCCTAAAGGAGGGCAGCCCTGAACACTCCCGGGAAGGACTGGAGCTGAAGCTCCAATCCTTTGGCCACCTGATGCAAAGAGCCAACTCACTGGAAAAGACTCTGATGCTGGGAAAGATTGAAGGTGGGAGGAGAAGGGGGCGACAGAGGATGAGATGGCTGGATGGCACCACCGACTTGATGGACATGAGTTTGAGTGAGCTCCGGGAGTTGGTGACGGACGGGGAGGCCTGGCATGCTGCAGTCGTGGGGTCAGAAGGAGTCGGACACGCCTGAGCGGCTGAGCAACAAAAGATCAGCTCGTAGAACAAGGAACAGCCACCCCGCAACGGTCCCCGGCGTGTAATCGGTCGGACGAGAATTTCCTTGGACGGGAAAGCCGAGTGCATCTTTCGGAACTGAAATGTGAGCTGAAGAGAATTCGGAAAACCCGCAGTGCTGTTCCATGGAAGTTCCTTTCAGTGAAGCTGTGACGAGGGGTCTCAGCGGGCCGCCCTAGTGATCATGACTGCCAGCCTGGAGCTGTGGCGGCGTTACCACGAGCATCTGTCAGCCTCTGAGAGCACTGCTCTCCGCCTCACTGTTTAAGCAGCTCATGATTGACACCAGCCGTCTGCTCCCAGGAGCGCACAGCGAGGGGTGAAGCGGCAGCGTCCCGAGCAGGCGGCTCTGGAGACCCCGTGAAGCCCGGGGGCGTGAGCGTGTCCCCGTCCTGACGGAGGTTGCAGGGCCACCGCCCGCTGGTGTCACCGCGGCCCTGGGACGGGCCCTGGAGCTGTCGGAGGGCGGGGGGTACAGGGCTTTGGCGCGGGTCAGGTCGGGAGCCACAGGTGAGCAACGGCGTGGGCACAGGCACTGTCTCGTGAGTCGCTGGGTTCAGGAAGCCGGGTTTTCTGGCTAGGTGGTACTAAAGGCAGCAGCTCCGGCTTCAGCACGTGTGAAGCTGCTTCCGGTCCGCGGCGAGGTCGCCATGGTGACCCGGGTGCACTCACTGCCGCGTCTCCTTCACCCCAAGTTCACACCTGCTCCCAGCCCTGAGCTGCCCAGCCCCAGCATCTGCCCTGCCCCAGCGTCTGCCCTGCCGGGGCCCCTCACAGTCCACGTGACCCCAGCCTAGTGTTGCCCCGAGGTCGGCTGAGCGACGAGCCAGGCTGCTGCCCCCGTCGCCGGAGCTGAGGTCTGGCGTCCACTTTGTGCGCTGCTCAGAGCTAGACAGTGGCCGGAATCACTCCCTCCTGGCGGCTCAGCACCCGATGAGCTGTTCCTCCGGGGCTCCCGGGCGGGGACCAGCAGGGCCCCCAGGACCGGCGTGTTTCCCGTCAGGGGCCCATACTTCTCTTCAGAAGCCACGTGGAACCATCTTCCCTTGGGTGAGGGACTCAGGAGAGCAGAGTGCCGCAGCCCGTGCGGGGAGGAGTCACAGGGCCCGGTGACGCAGTGCTCCCGTCCCTGGGCCGGGATCGGGTGACCCCGTGTTAACCGCTGGTGTTGCTCGTGAGGACGCGGGGCCTGCCGTCAGCGCCAGCGCCCCGGGTGACCGTGGTTCTGGGCACAGGCGGCAGCGTCAGCAGTGCCAGCACTCACGGAGGTCCGTGTGCACACGTGTGGGTCCCGTCGTTTAGATGCGGGCGGGTGGGAGGGTTCGCTCTGTTCTGGAGGAAGAGTGGTGTGTCCCGACACCTGGAGAAGCGATCTATTTTCCTGGACTTCCCAGGTGGTGCAGTGGTAAGGAATCCACCTGCCAAAGCGGGAGACGTAAGAAACGTGGTTCCATCCCTGGGCCCATTAGATCCCCCGGAGGAGGGCATGGCAGCCCACCCCAGTGTTCTTGCCTGGAGGATCCCAGGGGCAGAGGAGCCTGGAGGACCATAGGGTCCTTAGGGTCGCAAACTTGCACACGACTCCGTGCCTCCGCACACACAGGGAGGTGGACGTGGGGCTCAGCAGTTGGATGGGTTTCGTTCTCCAGACGCCGTCGGTTTTGTGAGACGTCCGCTGCACTTTGTGTAGGCCGCATGCTTCTAGGGTTACGCATTCAGGGTCAGGTGTTTTTCTAGAAGCCGCACTGTAACCAGTTCTCAGGAAAGTTGGCCTTGGGCACCCTGGGGTGAAGCATGTCAGGAAAGGTGGACGAACCTTCTGCTGGGAAAGGAGTTTCCTGGGAAGTGAACCTGGAACCCAGGCGGTCCTGGAGGAGGTCCTGGCTCGGATGGAAGCGTCCTGAGGGGTTCAGGTTCCCCATCTTTCACATACACAGGACTGAGATGGTGCCGGGTGGGGCACACCGGTGAAACAGCTACCGTGGGAAAGCGCTCAGGGCTGCCCAGGCCCGCGGTCCATGGAAGCAGAGGGTGTCCCCCCCCGCCGGTTTGTGAGTCATGGGAGGGGGAGGGTGGTCCCCACGTTGTGACCCCCGGCCAGTGGGCGTGGCCCCCTTCCTGGCCAGTGGGTCGGGGGGCTCTGTGCCGGCGCCCACGATGGGGCAGTGAGGGGCAGGGTCCCCAGAGGCTGGGCTCCGGGAAGGGCTGCTCCTTCCCGCCTGGAGAGCTGCTGTGCTCTCGTTTCAGGGCACCTGCACGTGAAGGGTGGAGGAGAGAAGATGTCCAAGTCGCTGAAGAACTACATCACCATTAAGGTAGCATGCCTCTCGGGGCCCCCACGTTGCCGACGCATCGTGGAGGCTGCCCTGAGCGGGAGGCCCACCCGGGTCCCCGGGTCTCTCCCCCTTCCTGGTGCGGTCCCTGTAGTCACGGCTGCACTCAGGCGCCCGTCTCCAGGAGGTCAAGACCCAGGGCTCGGGACCGCGTTAATTCACGTGCAGACTGCAGCGTCCCCTGGGTGGGCCTCCAGTTTGGTGTGGGGGGCTAAAAGGACCAGGAAAGACCCCTTTTCCACACTCCGAGGAGTGTCAGGAGGCGGACGTGGACGCGGAGATAACCGGGTCAGACGGGTCTTCGTTTAGATCTCGGGGGTGGCCTGGTGAGGCCTGGGGACCTTCCTCAGCTCAGTGTTTCTGAGCAGAGTGCAGTCTGCGGGATTCAGACAGGCGCTGACCACACTGAAATACAGGCACCCACGCCTGTCCTCTCCGGGGTGAGCTGGGCCGCGGGCTGGGCCGTCCAGCCAGATGAGCAGGCGCAGCACGGGCGGGTGCGGCCGCAGGTGGGTGGGGAAGGCCGTGCAGAGAAACGTCCGTCCAGCCGGAGGGTCAGTGGCTCATCTCACCCGTGTGCCCCCCACCAGGACTTCCTCCGCTCCGCCTCTCCAGACGTCTTCCGCCTCTTCTGCCTGCGGAGCAGCTACAGGTCAGGTGAGCTGGCCGCGTGGCCCGAGTCCAACGGCTCCTGGGGACCCTGAGACCTGGGGAGATGCCCCCCGTTGGCGTGCTGCCCTCACCCGGCGGCCACAGGTCTACCCTCAGGCCTGAGCCCCCCTCCGCCTCACGGGGCCTGGGGTTCTTCCCGCCGCCCCTGCCACGTCCTGAGCCGGGCAGAGATGAGCGGGCCCAGGGCCTGACCAGCAGCCTCAGCAGGGCCGCCCCCCGGTGTCCAGGGTCAGAGGGGGCGGCCCCTTCCTGGCCCACGGGCGAGGCTGCACCCGTGACTGCCCCCACCCTGCAGCCGTCGACTACAGCGAGGGCGCCCTGCTGGAGGCCAGGCGCCTGCTGCGGGCCACAGCCGCCTTCGTGGAGGATGCGCGGGCCTACGTGAGGGGGCAGCTGGCCGGCGGCCCCGTCCAGGAGGACATGCTGTGGGAGAGGTGGGTGCACGGCGAGGACCCCGAGGCGTGAGCCGCGTTGGGGCGGGTAGGGGGCAGGCCCGGGAGGCCGTTGAATCACGTCCAGGATACGGGGGTGGGGTGGGAAGGGGGTCTGCGGCTGACGTCAGGGACGGTGAGAAGCTGGGGAAATGACGGGGGCGAGAGAGGAGGAGGCCGTCGGGGCACCAGGGGCTGAGGCCGCTGGGTCTGGGGGCTTGGTGTCGCCCCCCCCGGGTACCCTGGAGAGTGGTGAGACTGGACTCCTCCAGGGCCGCTCGGGAAGGGGCGTTGGGAGGAGACAGACGAAGCGGCCTGCTGGCCCCCACGGTGGAGCGTAGCATGGAGCCGAGCTCCGGACCCACGAGGTCGGGAGCCATTGGCCACAGGCCCCGGGCGAGGGATGGCCAGGTGGGCGTGCGGGACGTGTGAGCGAGGGGCCCGCAGGGGACCTGACGCTGCAGCTGGGGACATGGGGGGACAGACGACAGCCCCGCGCTCTCCTCCCCCAGGCTGGGCCGCACCAAGGCGGCTGTGCAGGCGGCCTTGGCGGATGACTTCGACACGGTGCGGGCGGTGGATGCCGTCATGGACCTCGTCCACCACGGGAACAGGCAGCTGAAGGCGGCCGCCGAGGTAACTCGCGGGCCGCGCTTACCATCCCGCCAGGTGGCCCCGCTCCCGACCCGGGCCCCCAGGGCTCCCCAGGAGCAGTCATCTCCCAAGGGGGCCACTGGGGCCCCGGGTGTGGACAGGAGCCCGGGATATGCCGTCACCTCCCGGGCTCCGCGGGGTCTGAGTGGGTCACAGCGACGTCAGCTAGGGGTGGAGGCTGCAGTGCGACCCCAGCTGGCCCCCGGCCTGCCCGCCCCGGGCCAGGCTCTCCACGGAGGCTCGTGACCCCGTGACCCCCAGGGGACCACCTACCGGTACAGGTGCGCGGAGCACACGCCCGGCCTCCCTGGAGGCTGGGCCCCCTGCCCGCCTGGGCTGGCCTGGGGGGGCTGCGCTCTGGCCTCTGAGCGCCCTCCCCGGTGACTGTCACAGGAGCCCCGTGGTGCCCGGAGCCCCGCTGTGCTGGGGGCCATTGTGGCCTCCGTGGAGCAGTTCTTTGAGACGGTGGGCATTTCTCTGGCCGAGCGACAGGTATGCTTGCTTTCTCTTTTCAGTCCTGTTTCAGGACTTCAGCTACATGCCAGCATGTAACAGACGCTTTCTCCCTTCAAAAATGCTGGTTTTAATGTGTAAGATGGGTCACGGTCCTTGGCACGCGCGCACACTGAGAGCTAGCACACGTCAGCTGGTGATGAGGTTCTGAGCAGACCAGCGTCCGCCACGGCTGCAGTGTGCTCTGGGCCCCTTGTGTCCTGTAGGGAACCCCCCCGGTGGACGCAGCAGGTGTGGGGAGCTCTGCAGGTCCCACCCGTCAGGGTCCCCGGGACGGCAGAGGCCCAGCCCCGTCCCGAGGGGCGTCCAGCGCCAGCCTCTGGTCCCCCATCTGAGCCTTCCTCAGCCTTCCTATCCTGACACCTAGGTGCTGGCACCTCTGAGTCCATCCTGTGCCAGAGATGGGGCCGGGCCTGGACACCAGCATCTCCCAGAGCCCATCCCTGCTGAGGTCGGGGTGGGGCCAGGACGCCGGCATCTCCCAGAGCCCATGGCCTGGACGCTGGGACGAAGATGCGCCCCAGGCCCTCGGCTGCCTGTTCACACCCATTCACGCCTACACACCCAGCTCACACCCCCACACACACCACTTGCCCCACTCACCCCAACACACCCCCGCATCCCTCAGTGTGTTCCAGGGGCGGGCAGCCCGGCCGCCTTGCACAGCTTGGTGGAGGAGCTGGTCCGCTTCCGGCTGAAGGTCCGACAGTTCGCTCTGGCCTCCGGGGAGGCCCCTGGGGAGGCGAGGCAGCAGCGGCTCCTGGAGCGGCAGCCCCTGCTGGAGGCCTGCGACACGCTGCGCAGGGACCTGGCCGTCCACGGCATCAGCATCAAGGTGAGCGCTCTGCGGGGCCGGGCTCAGCCGGCATCGCAGACACTGGCGTCTCTCCCGGGAGCACACCTGCCCCCGGCTCGGGCCTGCCCTTGAGCCCCGACACCTGCCCGTCCACCCACCTGGGGCCGCATGCCTCCCCAGGACAGGAGCGGCTCGTCCACGTGGGAACTGCTGGATCAGAGGACAGAAGACCCCAAACCCAGGAGCTGAGGACTGCCACGGTTCTGCGCCCTTTAAGTCACAGTAAAGCCTTCCTGTGAAAGCTGCTGTTGTGGCTGTTTTCCCTTAAAATGAACCAAGCCGACACCACCCCAGCACCCCTTCGGTGTGAACAGAGGTGCTGGAAGCCCCACTCGGGATCCTGGGGAGGGCGGGCAGGACCCCGGCCCAGGGCCACCTGGGCCCTGCGTGAGGGGCAGCGTCGGCCTGGGCCTATCGGTTTGCATGTGCTGGGCCTGGTGGCGGAGTAACGCGCTCCCCAGGGGCGCACAGCAGAGGAAGCCCCCGCAGACGCCCAGCTCCCACACACTGCGCTCCCGCAACGCTGGTTCTTGGGGTACCAGCCTGAGCAGACGCCCCGGGGCCAGGGCTGTGTGAGGGCGTCTGGGTGGCACGGTGGGAGCCGGCAGGGTGAGCAGGGCCCGAGCTGGCCGGCGGCGTCGCCCTGTCTCCCTGTTGTCGCAGGCGGGGAGCCCCAGCTGTGCAGGGCACCAGCAAGAAACGGGGGCCCACCTGCCGCTCCAGCTCTCAGCCAGGCTCCCGAACTGGTCCACGGCTCTGCCCCCGGCAGGAGGACGGCCTGGCAGCCACGTTAACTTATCACCGACCTTGCTGCCCCGACAGGCAGGGGCCCTTGTTCTAGAGGAGAGGCCTGTTCACAAGCTGGCCTGCAGCGAGGGACCCTGCGGAGCAGAGTGAAACCCCTTAGGGCAGGCGGCTGGCCCCTGGAGGACGCTGACAGGCACCCAGTCCTGCGGGGGACTGGCCGGCGGCCGAGCCGGACCTGCCCCGGGGGCCGCTCTCCTGGAGGTGGTATCCTGCCTGGAGCTGGCGAACGCCCAGGTCTGCAGAGGAGCCAGGGGCAGGCACTCCCTTCATTCAGCAGCATTGCCCAGCTGCCCCGTCAAGCAGGGGGGTGCAGACTCCAGCTGCCCCGTCAAGCAGGGGAGTGCAGACTCCAGCTGCCCCGTCAAGCAGAAGGGTGCAGACTCCAGGTGCCCCGTCAAGCAGAGGGGTGCAGACTCCAGCTGCCCCGTCAAGCAGGGGGGTGCAGACTCCAGCTGCCCCGTCAAGCAGAGGGGTGCAGACTCCAGCTGCCCCGTCAAGCAGGGGGGTGCAGACTCCAGCTGCCCCGTCAAGCAGAGGGGTGCAGACTCCAGCTGCCCCGTCAAGCAGAGGGGTGCAGACTCCAGCTGCCCCGTCAAGCAGAGGGGTGCAGACTCCAGCTGCCCCGTCAAGCAGGGGGGTGCAGAGACGCGGTGGGTCCTGTGACTGCTGCCTTACGCCTTCCATGGGGAGAAGCTGCCACATTCCGGGCTGCTTCCACTTTAACAGCATGACAGGCGCCCGTGAACAGTACCGGCAGCTGGTTGGGCAGCTGTGTATTCATCCCCATGTCTGAGAACGTCCTTGCTGAGGACCAAACTGAAGGTGAATTCTGGCTGTTTGAGAAAAAAACACACAACTCTCTCCAGTGAAATCAACCACGTCTGCCCTTTAATAACGACCGTGATTTAGGTGTAATTCCCCAAAAGAAGAAAAGTCCACGACAGTAGTGAAGCTTTTCTACGATTAGACGTAAGTGAGCCACAGTTTTAAAGAAACCTTAAGTCCAAGCTATTCAAAGCAAGCAGGATCTTTTGTCCAAATGGAGAGCAGGGGTCACTGAGGACAGACATACGGACACGGGCCAGACCCGCCCCACAGAAAGCATGTGGATAGCGCACTCAGGGCCACGCGCTGTAATCGACCCCACGGAGAAACGAGACGGGCCACCAAGCGCCACATAGGCTGAGCCGATGCCGACAAGACAACTCAATACAGAGAACACGTTCTGAACGTTCCTGAGAGCGCCCCCGCCCCCGCCCTGAGGCAGAGGCCCCGCTGTCCGGCCCCTCCAGCAAGTGCAGGGCAGCTTGGGCCCCCACCTGGGCCCTGACCTGGGAGCCCTGGGCACCACTCACCTGGGGCCCATCACCACGCCTGCCTTTGCATGGACACGTCAAAGTGAGGTGTCCCAGGGCTGCCCTGCACACTCGGGGGCCAGGCTCCGTCATTTACTTTGGTGGTTTCCCCAGGGGCCTCCAGGATTTCCAGTTCTGACAGACCGCTGACTATTCTGGAAAACTTCAGCCAATTAACCAACCAATGCTGAATATCTCTGCCCTGATGTGTCCGACCTAATAACCGTTTAAAATGGCAAAATGAGCTAAAGAATGAACACCACAGCCTTTGCAGGACCTCAAGTTAAAAAGAAAACATGACTTCACAGACAGTTGGGAACGAGAGACAGGACCCCCGAGAGGCCTGCTAGCGAGGGCCCTTCTCACAGGAACACGATGCTCAGACGCGGGGTCCGCTCCAGGCAGTAGCGGAGCCCATGGCCCGGCTGAGCCGCCATCACCGCCTCGTCACGCAATTCTTTTCTGACGCTACAGAGGCTGAGGAGAGTTCGCCAGCACCGTCCCGTATCAGTTTAGGCAGAAAGTGCTAAGCTCCAAACTGGCGTTGTGTCAGCCTGCACAGCGCAGACCTCCTGGAGGTGGCGGGCGGACGGCACCCGCCCTCCAGCGGCTCCAGCTCAGGCCTCGAAGAGCCTGCGGAAGGCGGGCCCGACCTCGGCGACCATGTCAGAGGTGGTGGTGGCGCGTCCGTGCTTCTGGAAGGCCTGCTGGCTGCACTGCCGGGTGAGGGCGCAGGCGCCGAAGGCGGCCACGAGCAGCGGGCTGGGCCTGCGGGGAGAGGTCTCAGGGGCGGTCACCGCACCCCGCGCATCCTGCCTGCCGTCCCAGGACCCACGCTGGTAAGCTCGAGTCTAAGGGCCTCCGAGGCAGCCTCCCTACAGTGAACACAGCCGGTAACCGGGATATGGACGATCCTGACAGACCAGCGTCAGAAACAGCTGTGCACGTGGGAAGGGTCAGGACACGGCTGTCGCCCCAGGTGACCTCACACAGCACCTGGTCAGCGTCAGCCCGCTGTGTTCTAGGACCTGGAGGATGCTGCGGCCGGGCACACCTGCTCACTATGTCGCTGAGACCCCCGGGGACACCTGCTCACCACGCCGCTCATACCCCCACCCCCAAGGACACCTGCTCACTATATCACTGAGACCCCCAGGGACACCTGCTCACTATGTCGCTAAGACTCCTGGGGACACCTGCTCGCCGCGTCACTGAGACCCGGGACACCTGCTCACTATGTCACTGAGACCCCTGGGGACACCTGCTCACCATGTCGCTGAGACCCCCGGGGACACCTGCTCACTATGTCGCTGAGACCCCCAGGGACACCTGCTCACTATGTCGCTGAGACCCCCGGGGACACCTGCTCACCACGTCGCTCATACCCCCCACCTCCCAGGAACACCTGCTCGCCAAGTTGCTTATACCCACCGCCCCCCCCCCCCGCCCCGGGGACACCTGCTCACCACACTGCTCACACCCCCCGGGGACATCTGCTGGCCACGCCGCTCACACCCCCCTGGGGACACCCGCTTGCCACGTCGCTGGACCCACCAGCACCGTTTGCACACACCCCACAGGTGTGCTGGTCAGGTTTGCGGTGACCCTGCAGCCTGGCACCATCACTGTGGCCAGGATGGGTGAGGAGAGCAGAGATCTAGTTCCCACGGGGTGGGGGTGCCCCAGCTCTCTCTACGCCACCTGGGGAGGGGGCCCCCCAGCTCAGAGCCCGAATGCCTCGTGGAGACTCATCTGTCAACGTGAGCTCCCCCCTCCTGCGTGTCTGCCACCACGACAGCCGTTCTGAGAGCAGGCGCCGCAGAGCCCCGAGCAGCATCTCCCACACCAGCAGGGGTGGGAGCAGGGAGAACCACCCATGCCCCGGAGGCCATCCACCCAGGGGGACAGGGCTGCTTCCTGTGGCCAGACCAGTGGCAGGGATCAACTCGGCCAGCCCTGGGAGCTCTCCCCGTGACACCAGTGCTTCACCGGGAGCATCCCAGTCTGCTCCTCACTATACGTACGAGCCGCTGAAACAGGAGGAACGAGATAGGACTTACCCGCCAGTCTTCTGGGGGCCGGTCCGGAGGGCCCAGTGTGCCAGGACGCCCAGGGAGCCCGACAGGAGGTCCCCCTGCCCCCCGCACCTGCGGCCGCTGCCCTCCTGGCTGCACACGAGCACTGCAGAGGAGAGGACGCGTTGGGGGCGCCCTCCACCCTCCTCCCCGCCGTCCCCACGTGGCAGCCTCCAGGCAAGCACGGCAGGAAGCCGCCCCTCAAGCAGCACCCGGGGTCTGAGGGGACGAGCACGCCCACCCCAGGGCCCCTGTCCTCCAGGAGACTCGGAGCTGGTGGCACCCCGGCTGGGACTTGTCTGCACCGTGAGAAGTTCCTTTTTCTTTGAAAATGTCTGAAACAGAGGTGCCTCTGACTGTGTCAGGGATCAGAGCACCTTCTAGCATCTGAAGAACCCACAGGTCTCAGGGTCCCTCAGAGAACGCTCGCTGCGTCTCCTGTCCAGCGTGTGCGCGCATGTGCGTGCGCGTGGCGTGTGACTGCGTGCAAGTGCACACACGTGCCCAGGCCTGTGCTTCTCTGGCCCCTGGTTCTCATGACCCGGTCAGCAGCCCTGCGTGTCCAGCTGTCTGGCCACTGCCCGCTGGGCCTGGCGCCACCGGGGGGCTGTACCAGCGGGAGGGCCCTGCGGGGAGCAGAGGCGCTGCGCGTTGAGCCCGGAGCCCCGCTGAGGGCACGGGCAGGCGGCCTCCAAGGCTGTGCTTGGTGCCCGGGGGCTCCCGCGCCACCAGCTGCTCTCTGGCGTCTCCTTTCTGGGCACTCTGGTGAACTGAAGGAGCAGCAGGCAGACACTCAGTGCCCGAGTCCGTCTGCAGTGGGGGCCCCCCGTGGGCCGTCGCACACGGCAGGGAAGGAGCATCCACCGCCACGCCGGGGCCAGCCCGGGCCAGCATGCCCCACCGAGACCACCTCCCTGTGCAGAACACTGAGCAACAGGGCAAAGCCAGGCTTCCCGAGGCTGCGGACAAGCGGTCCTCCTGGGGCTGGTGCCCAGCGTGGCTGTGCCAACTGGCTGACATGCGGGGTGGCGTCTGCACCCACTCACCCTGCTCGCCATCAGAGATCACGTCCTGCTCCCCCTTCTGCACCACGGTGACGTTGCCCAGGGCCTGGCTGAGTCTCAGCACTGCTCCGTGACCGTCCCCTCCCTCCAGGGGCGCCCCCAGCTAGACAGGACCAGAGACATGGGCCTCATGGGACACGGAAGAGCCTGTCTGCCCGGGGCCCAGCTCGTCTGGGGGCCTGCCTGGCACCTGCCAACAGCCAGACGAGCTCAGCCCTGAGGCCCAGACCATCCGCGCTCCAGGCGGACAGCAACACAGCCCTCGGGGCAGAAACACCGCAGGGCACCCGCCCCGACCTGGTCCTGGCGGAGTCAGGACCCCGGCCCATGGCAGGGAGTCTGCAGGTTTGCCCGAGTGACACAGCTCTGAAGGATAAAGAGCAGACGCACGTGGGCTAACACGTAAGGACGCTGGGTGGACAGACGCAGCGGACCCTTCAACAATTTCGGTGTGAATGGCGCGGTCCTTACATGTGGGCTTTCTTCCACAGTAACTACAATCAGGATGGCCGAGTCCACGGAGGCAGAGCGGCAGGTGTGGAGGAAGCGCGCGGAGCGAGGGCCGGCTGGCCGACCCTCAGGCTCTCAGTGGCGTGCAGGCAGCACCTAGCCCCATGCTGTGCAGTCAGTGGTGCGGATTGATCTCATCCTCAAAAACCCTATGACGTGGACCCCGTCCCACCCCACCTCTCAGAGGAGGGCATGCAGGGCAGGGACAAAGCAATCGCCCGGGGGGGTGCCTGGAGGCCAGGCTGACCCCCGAGTCCACCACCCAGGTTTCACCCCGTCAAGGACGCTAACCGGAGGATGCTCTGGAGTGCACGCAGTCACCTGCTTGTGCCTGGCTGACTCACCACGGCCTCGGACAGTCTGCCGAACTCCACGTGGTTGGGGGTGAGGACCGCCTTCCGGTAGCCCTGGATGAGGGCTGGCTGCTGGGCAATAAGCCAGAGCCCGTCCTGCGGACGAGGACGTGGGTCATTCAGGAGCGGCCGAGGGGGCTGCGGTGAGGAGGGGGCAGGGCAGGGGCCACACTCACTGCGTCGATGACCACGGGGACACCCCTGGCCTTGGATGCTTCTAGAATGCCCTGCAAGAAAGGCAGGCAGCTAAGCACTGAGCCCGTCGCCTGAGGAAAGCTGAAAGAACAGCAGTTCTGACGGATTCCACACCAGGCCATCAACACACACACGGGACTCATAAAGCAAGTGTGAAACAGTGAGAAGAGCCCCTCTGCAGGGCCAGCCTGAACTCTGAACACGTGAGCCACAGGACCAGCACTGGTGCTGGCCCCCAGGCCAGTCCACGGAGGCCGACCCCAAGCCAGCATCTCCAAACTCCCAACAGTTGTGGACCCTCGGGATTCGGGGTCACAAACCTGACGCCTCAAGAAGCGCCCAGCTCTTCTGTTTTTACGAACCTCTCGTACGTCACATTTCATGAGTCTTTATATGTGTGACCGTGACCATCAACAGTGAACGAGGCTCGACGCAAGTGTCCTAAAGCCGACTGTGGCGATGGCTGCAAACTCCGTGAATACACTGCCAGCCCCGCAACCGTGCCCTTTAAGTGACTGAGCGCTATGCCATGTGAAAACCTTCCTAAAATCGCCGAAAGGAAAAGCAGGAACCTGAATCCCGGAGAAACTACCTCCCTCCCTGAGGTGGCCGCGCGGCAGGGGGTCGCTTCATTTACTGAGGTTGCTACAGGCCGTTCAGTCCATTCACTGAAAGCGTACAGTGTGCAGCCATCACCACAATCAGCTTCAGGATGACATTCTCATCAGCCGAGAAAGGAGCCCCATACCCGTCCTGCCCAGGTGCAGACAGGCTGTTGCACAGGTCACGCCAACAGCGAACTCGCTCAGGAAAGACCTACTGAGTGTCTGTGATTGGGCAGCACCCGAGGGAGCCGAGAGGGGGTGAGCAGAGGGCACGCCCGCCTGCTAGCTGGGGCCCGGTCCGGGCCACAGACTTGCCAGCAGGTCTACGCTGGCTCACTCCCAACCTCTAACTCACATGCTGCGGAGTAGCTTTTATTTTTTTTTTAAGATAAACACACTAAACGTTTTATTATGCATTTCTGAAAATAATAAAGAACTTGAAGCACAGAGAACCCCGCCTTTCATCACCTTAAATTCACCCCCAACCCCTCTTGATACAGATTATATTTTCACGTGTCTATAAAAATCACTTTTATTTTAGTTTTCTGGATACAGTATTCCTTGACTGAGCACAGCCCACGTGTCTGTAAGACGGTTCTACGAAAACATTAAAGTTAAGGTATTCCAGGCAGATAACATGTCAAAGTTCTTTTGCGTGCTCGCCATCTGGGTGGGTGAGGACAGGCCCTCCACACGGACCGTCTGTAAACAAGCACCCCCTGGCATCAGTCGCCGCCCTCGGCAGCTCGGTCCCTGCGGGGCCGGCAGCCGGTCTGTGGCTCCAGAAGGACACGCGCTGAGAGGCTGCCGGAGGGGCGCCCCCGACCACACCGTGTGCAATAACTGGGCCGACTGTCGGCACCAGCGTCACAGACGCGTGTCCTGGGCAGCCCTGCCCCGCCTGTGGTGGCCGCTGGCCCTGCTCAGCGACAGGCCACAGGCTTGAGGACGCGGCATCTCTGGCCCCAACTTCCACTCCAAAGGCTGGAACGACGAGTCGTGGAAGGGGCCCTAAGTGAGGACATCCAAGTTCTCACTCAATTCTGCTAAAGCCCACACATGCCTGCCCTTAACCTGCTCTTTACTCATCGGACGGCTCGGGAAGTACAGCCTGCACACACACCTCCATCAAATGCACGCTTACACGTCCAGTGAGATCATCAGAACTCAGAAGCACCCCCTCCCCCGGGTCACAGTGACAGGGAAGCCCCTGGGCACCAGCTGTTCTGAGTCCCGCGCCAACCAGGCCCGTGCAGAGCGCTCCGCAGACGTGGCTCTCTGTGACCGGGGCGCGCCGCCCTCACAGGAGCGCCAGACCGCAAGCTGAGCAGGCTGCTGGCGGCCCCAGCAGGGAGGGCACCGCGAGCATGACCCGAGCCAGGCCACTGCAAATGCTGCTTGGCCCCAACGCCGGGACCTGCATCACGGCAGGACCCGCAGAGGCCGCCCCAGCCACAGCACGAGGGCCCGTGCCCCGCAGGGAGCCCGGCCAGCAGGTCTTGCTCTACGTGCATCTCTCACACCCCTTCCTCCTCCGTCCCCAAACCCCAGCTCCCCCACCGCAGGACGACTAGCAGCAAGAGACTTCCCGCGACCAGAGCAGGCTCCCGGGAGAGGCCGCGGCTACCTTGACGTTTCCCAGCAGAGCGTCGTCCCTGCCGAGGCCGGGCCCCACCACCAGGGCATGCAGTCGGGGCAGCCACTGTTCCATTTCGTGGACGGCCTCCGGGCTGTCCCTAAACAAGAAGAGACGCGTTGGCGGCTTATTCTCGTGTCCTTTATTAATCCAACTACAGACTCTGGCAGATTTCCCCCAGGGGCCTTTTCCTATCCCAGGCCCTGAGCCGGGGCTCCTCCAGGACCCTCCACTCGGCTGCAGGGTGCCCTCCTGGCCTCCCCCACGCCCACCGCCCCCAACTCCCATCTGCTCCCCGCTGCCTCCACACCAGGCCCTCCCCCCACACCCACACCCCTGCCTCCCAGTTTAAACACCATCCACCAGGCCCTTCTCCTCCGCAGGGCACCCCCAGGACCCGACTAGAGCCTCCCAGTGGGACCCCTGCCACTCCTGGGCCCCAAGGGCGTATTCTCAACAGTGGCCTGACAAGCCTTTTACAGCATCAGGCTCCAGCAGAGTCCCTGTGGCGTTCACAAGGCTGGGCAGGCACTTGCAGAAGCCGTGGGCTCCCGTCTCATGTGAGTGACGCCAAAGCCTTTTCGACGAGGCGCACGGCCACCTGTCCAGTCGCTGGGCAGTCCTGAGCGCCCACACTGAGCGCCTCTAGCGGGAGCACCTACGCCCTTTCCCCGCCGCCCCGTGCCCGTGGGCCACACTGGGGCCATGCCCAGTGCCACTGCCCGCCACCAGCCCACGCACAACCGCACCGGCCTTGTGTGCACCCTGCGTTCCCTGTCCGGGGACGCCCGTGGCCCCGCCCCACTCACAGGATGGGGTGCACGATCAGCTCCGGGCTGTAGGACTTGATCACCGGCGCGGCCTCCTGGGTGCAGAACACGTGGGACAGATCCGCGCCCTGGGGAGGGGCACAGCAGGCCGGCTCAGGCGGGACTCGCCTGACAGACGCGCAGAGCGCACGGCCCTGCCGCAACCGCCCGACCCGCAGCACAGTCCGCAGGTGCGCCGGCCACCGCAGCTCACCCCCCGCCAGGAGGCGGGTGAGAAGGCCCTGGCCAGTGGCAGAGCCTGAGAAAGGCCTGGAAGGAAAGGCCGACACTGCTGCCACCCAAGAGGAGCCTGGTGTGCTGCAGTCCAGGGGGTGGCAAAGAGCCGGACATGACTGAGCGACTGAGCAAGGGGCAGGTCAGCAGCCACCGTGCTGCAGTCCAGGGGGTGGCAGAGAGCCGGACATGACTGAGCGACTGAGCAAGGGGCAGGTCAGCAGCCACGAGAGGGCGTCACTGTGAGGTCTGCGGGCTGCAGGGTCCACCTCGCGGTTCCCGGGCTGCCAGGCCTTCGGGATGCGCGTGATCAAAATGTCCGGGCTGTGGCCACAGTGAAGAGGTGTCCACTGCTTGTGCAAGGCTTGAAAAGGCAGCCCGGGATCACTGTGGCAAGGGGCACTTCTAATATAACCTGAATTTAAGAGAAACCCCATCTGAGTTCCTCTGTGGCTACACAAAAGGTCAGGGTAGCTTTAAAGGTGTCTCTCACCCGAGGTTACCTGAAACGTTATTTAGATTTCTATCAGAAAACATCTGTTGCCATCATATTTAAACGATCTGACACTTTCACTAAAAAAATCCTAACAAAGAAGCTATAAGCAAACTTACCACTTTGAGAGCTGAGATTGCTGCAAAATAGGGGGCTCCAGTGTACCTAAGGAAATATTCAGTCAAAAGTGAGAATGAGGCAAGCACTAGCCAGATCTCAACAGGAAAATCATCTCCTAGTACAGACTAGGTCAGCAAGATTTCCATCAACTGAAAAAACTTTTTCAATTCCAGGAATAATTAATTGCAAAATATAATACCATCTACAATATCAGCAAAAATCATAAACTTTCTAGGAATTAACCTTATAAAAACACATGGTAACTGTACAGAGAAAAATTTAAAACCTGTTAAAGTATAGCAGAGATGGACACTTGATGAGATGACTTAACATTATAAAGACGACACTTCTCTCTAGACTAATAGAGACATAGAAAGCACTGGAGTTACCAGAAATGCCCACGGGAACACCAACTGAACAAGACGGGTTCTGTTGGCAGGAAGGATGGGTGGGGATGCGTGCTGGGGGAAAACCAAAAGACAAAAAATCCAGAGGTCTGAGAAGCCAGCGAGAGTTCGCCAGAGGCCTCTGCATCGAGGGGGTGTGCTCAAGGTGATCATGGACCCCCTGGACTGGCCGGTGCCCCAGGGGCAGGACCCAGCCCCTGAGAGCAACAGCGAGCGGAGGCCACAGTCACCTCGCCCAGTAAGGGCCCCTGCTTTCTCTGCTGTTCAATCAAACGTTCCTCATGGGAAAATACTGTCACAGCATCAGCTGACACTTGGGAATGATTCCTGGAATCCAACTAGACAGACAGACGGATGGGTGGATGACGCATCACTTACTCCCGGCAGCCTCCCACCACGCCGATCCTTCCATCCTGCCCTTTGTGCTTCTTGGTGGTTAGCGGAGGGACCACATTTCTCACCAGCTGTAAAGTATTTTCCATGTCCTTTACTGAGTGTGATTTATGCAGTGAAAATGCTCTTTTTAATGCTGAAAAACAGGGAAATGTTCAGAAAGATAAACAGCTATCAATATATATATAAAAATAGAGGCATTAATCAAAATACTTCCCAAAGCTGACTTAACATGAACGCTGCAGCCTTTCAGTCAGTGGCCTCATGATTTCATTTCCGTAAGAAAATGAGGTTTAGAGGCAGCACAACACTAACACCTGTGGTTAGGCACCAGATTTACTCTGAAATGTATCGGACGCCTTGGAAATCGACTTAACCCTTCAGAAAGCTTTCCTAAATGCACTGGTACTCACTGAGCTACACATAGTCACCCCATCTCCCCGCAGGTGTGCTGGGCCTCTTCTCCCCTCTGTTACCTTCCACTGTCTACTCAAGCCAGACAGGTTCATGTTCTTCCCAATTTAGTTTCCTAGTCTTGGCTCCCATACTCAGTTAAAGATACTAATCGAGAATCTAATCAACTGGAAATGACATTCTAAGTAAAGAACACATCTTACACTGGGCTCAAAGTGGTTTTTCACTTTTCTGGCCATGCCACAAGGCACACAGCATCTTAGTTCCCTGGCCCGAGATTGAACCTTTGCCCCCCGCCCTGCCCCCCACAGTGGAAGCATGGAATCGTAATCTCGGGACAGCCAGGCAAGTCCTCAAAGTGGCATTTTGAAATAGTCTGACCCCTGAACTGTCTATAAAGAGCCGATTTTCATTGGCCTTTCTTGAAAAACTTCCTGCGCTGTATGTTTTGCCATTTTATTTAAGACATCTGAACTGTGAGAGAAATTCTATGTTCCATGGAGCCCAATGTATAAAGAGGCAATAAAGCACGCATTTTCTCCAGAATTAAAGGATCTTTGCTGATACGAACAACACTTTCACATAAAAGGCATCCAATATTTTTATCTTCCCATTATCTCAGCAGTGGAGAAAAACTACACGTGGGTCATAAGTTCAAGTGAAGACCAGAGGCTGACTCAGCTCCATACTGTAAAACAGCTTTATCTTAATATTGCTCATACTGTTTTACCTTTCATTCAACAAAACTATTCAAGGAATATTCTTCGGTGAGTAGATGTAAATGCCTCCTTAGTTGATACATCAGATGCTTAGACCCCCAAGATGTAAAAAGAATATTAATTATCATCCAACCAAACACCTTCCCACTTTCTTCCAAATCAACACAGGATTAAAACTCCAAACAGAACCACTATAAACCTTTGGCCATGAAAAGGCACAGGAAAGCCTCTGCTCAACCATCAGCCTAGCCACTGACCCTCAATTCCGGCCCAACCTCACACGCCACCGAGGTGCTGGGCCAACAACCAGCTCACACTCCTCGCCCCTGCCTCAGTCCCATCTGCACCCCAAATTCCCAGCCACACATTGTCTTCCCACCGTGCACAGTGGCTGGGAGACACACCTGCGTGGGCACCCCGGCCAGCTGCAGGACGGGAACCTGGGCTTTTACAGAATTTAAGGGCGGCCCTGCTGACCACTGACGGCCGTCTGTGCGGTACCTGTTTCAACATGACTGGTCAATGTGAGCACATCAGAGAAAGGCCGCCCCTCCAAACACCCCAGAACAGTAAACACGGGTACTTTCTAAACACTGGAAGCTGAACCCAAACTTACCAGTCACTCAAGGATTACTCTGGGTTCCTTACAATGTTCTGGCTTTATGGGTTACCATTACTTTAACCTAAGCACCTGGCTACACACACAAAACCACTAAGGCTACCCCTCTGCCTCTGCAGAATGCTGTGGGCAGGGTTCCCACCTGTGACTTAAGGGCTGGACTCCACCCTCAACCACCTCGGACAGAGTCTGGCACAAAATAAGCCGCTCAGTAGATGTCTGATGAATTAAAGGCATCGTTGGTTCACTCTTTAGCGGAAGCCAGTTTATCCTTCTTTTACAGACAAGGAACCTGAGACTCAGAGACAGACCTGTGAAGACGCCACCGTTACGAGTGGATAAGCCTGGGCAGAACTCGACGTTGCACCAAAACGCTGTCATTTTCAGGCAGAAAAAAATTTAATTAAAAAAAAGTCAATCACACCACCAACCAAAAGACAAGTCAAATGCTTCTCATGTGCCTTCTGAAAGCAATCTGTGATGGGTTAAAAAAAAAAAAAAAAATCACTGCTGGAAAAAAAAAAATCGTATCACTGTTGAGAAGTACAGTAGCTTTCGTTACCTGCAACTGTATGAAGGCAAAGCGCAACTCACACTGCTCATCCCTAACATCCACCTGAGATGAACAGTGTTCCAGAAAGAGCTGAAGGAAGATCAATTAGATTTCCCTACACTCCACAGAGAAGCAAGTTTCAGCTAGCTCTCTAACACACAGCATCTGGACTGTCTCACAGAAATGCTGAAACATACACAGCAAAGGTAAGGATAAAAAGGCCTTGAGGAGAGGCAACCTGAAATTTACCCCATTAAGAAATTTGTCTTCATACAATTCTGAATCTGGAGGAACGGGTCAAACCTGTCTGGTTTTTGTTTGTGTTAAACCAATGTGGCTGAGGAGGGTTGAATAGATTTCTTTACTCTGGGCTGTTTTCCAGAATTACTCGCCACTCACAACTGTGCGGATCGCCAACAATTTCATGTGAACTGTGGCTGATTTGGAACCAGTGGCAACAATCTTTAAATTAACCTGGAGATGCCAGAAGGCCAGGAGGGGAAGTCAGTGACCTGCAATTCTGGTTTGTTTTTTGTCTGGTAAAAAGTTCAGCAACTCGGCCTCATGATGAAACCTCAAGCCGACTCAGAAAATCTTGCCAGACCGCAGCACAGTGTACGGATTTTAGACAAACAGCGACCAACAAGATTATCTCCAAGCAAATCGCGGCAGAGGGGGCGTGGGGGGCCTGGGCGGGCGTGCCGGGGGAGCGCGGCAGCGGAGGGACCTGGGTGCCCAGCAGCCCCGCAGCGCTGCCCCGGGGCCGCTGGCGAGGGGCACGCCGGCCTGCGTCTCCCCGCTGCGGGCCCTGCCCGGGGGGGGGAGCCTGGCTCAGAGCCCCCTTACAGCAGGATCCCCACGCCGCCGTGACAAGGGAGGCCCCCGGCCAAGCGGCGGCGTGAAGAGCGTCTCCAAAGCCTCGTGAGGACCAAACGCGCCGAACACCGAGGGCGCGCGCGTCCGGCTCGCCTGCTCCGCCCCCCGCCTCTTCGGCGGCCGCCCGCGCGGCCCCGCGGCCGCGTACCTGCATCCAGCGGCGGCCCGTAGAGCGCCAGCGCGGCCGAGAGCAGCGCCACCACGGCGGCGCCGGCGGCCGCGGCCCCCGCCCGGACGGCCATGCCCCGGAAGGCCGCCAGCGCTCTTACCTGGCGGGCAGCCCCGGACCGCCCGGCAGCCGGGACCCACCGCCATCCGCGGACTTCCGGGCTCCCGGCCGCCCCCGCGCCGCCGCGGCGGACTTCCGGGCTCCCGGCCGCCCCCGCGCCGCCGCGGCGGACTTCCGGGCTCCCGGCCGCCCCCGCGCCGCCGCGGCGGACTTCCGGGCTCCCGGCCGCCCCCGCGCCGCCGCGGCGGACTTCCGGGCTCCCGGCCGCCCCCGCGCCGCCGCGGCGGACTTCCGGGCTCCCGGCCGCCCCCGCGCCGCCGCGGCGGACTTCCGGGCTCCCGGCCGCCCCCGCGCCGCCGCGGCGGACTTCCGGGCTCCCGGCCGCCCCCGCGCCGCCGCGGGGACCGCCGCTGCGGCGGACTTCCGGGCTCCCAGTCGCCCCCGCGCGGCCGCAGGCGTCTCGGCTCTGTGCCGACTTCCGAGCTGCGCGGCCCGCGCTCTAGCCTTAAGCCGGGCTCCTGGCTCCCCGGGTCTCTGACCCGGGCCCGCTGCGCCACGGGCTGGCCTCCGCCGGCCCCTGAGGACTGTTTTGATTTGTCTTTGTTTTTGTTTTTTTTAAAGAAGTATTTATTTTATTTATTTGGCTGCACCAGATCTTAGCCGACAAAGGTCAGTCTAGTCAGTTCAGCTCAGTCGCTCAGTCGTGTCCGACTCTTTGCGACCCCATGAATCGCACCACACCAGGCCTCGCTGTCCATCACCAACTCCCGGAGTTCACTCAGACTCGCGTCCATCGAGTCCGTGATGCCATCCAGCCATCTCATCCTCTGTCGTCCCCTTCTCCTCCTGCCCCCAATCCCTCCCAGCATCACAGTCTTCTCCAATGAGTCAGCTCCTCGCATGAGGTGGCCAAAGTACTGGAGCTTCAGCTTTAGCATCATTCCCTCCAAAGAAATCCCAGGGCTGACCTCCTTCAGAATGGACTGGTTGGATCTCCTTGCAGTCCACGGGACTCTCAAGAGTCTTCTCCAACACCACGGTTCAAACGCATCAATTCTTCGGCGCTCAGCCTTCTTCACAGTCCAACTCTCACATCCATACATGACCACAGGAAAAACCATAGCCTTGACTAGACGGACCTTAGTCAGCAAAGTAATGTCTCTGCTCTTGAATATGCTGTCTAGGTTGGTCATAACTTTCCTTCCAAGGAGTAAGTGTCTTAATTTCATGGCTGCAATCACCATCTGCAGTGATTTTGGAGCCCCCAAAAATAAAGTCTGACACTTTCCACTGTTTCCCCATCTATTTCCCATGAAGTGATGGGACCAGATACCATGATCTTCGTTTTCTGAATGTCGAGTTTTAAGCCAACTTTTTCACTCTCCTCTTTCACTTTCATCAAGAGGCTTTTTAGCTCCTCTTCACTTTCTGCCATAAGGGTGGTATCATCTGCATATCTGAGGTTATTGATATTTCTCCCGGCCATCTTGATTCCAGCTTGTGTTTCTTCCAGTCCAGTGTTTCTCATGATGTACTCTGCATAGAAGTTAAATAAGCAGGGTGACAATATACAGCCTTGACGTACTCCTTTTCCTATTTGGAACCAGTCTGTTGTTCCATGTCCAGTTCTAACTGTTGCTTCCTGACCTGCATACAGGTTTCTCAAGAGGCAGGTCAGGTGGTCTGGTATTCCCATCTCTTTCAGGATTTTCCACAGTTTATTGTGATCCACACAGTCAAAGGCTTTGGCATAGTCAATAAAGCAGAACTAGATGTTTTTCTGGAACTCTTTCTTTTTCGATGATCCAGTGGATGTTGGCAATTTGATCTCTGGTTCCTCTGCCTTTTCTAAAACCAGCTTGAACATCAGGGAGTTCATGGTTCACGTACTGCTGAAGCCTGGCTTGGAGAATTTTGAGCATTACTTTACTAGCGTGTGAGATGAGTGCAATTGTGCAGTAGTTTGAGCATACTTTGGCATTGCCTTTGTTTGGGATTGGAATGAAAACTGACCTTTTCCAGTCCTGTGGCCACTGCTGAGTTTTCCAGATTTGCTGGCATATTGAGTGCAGCACTTTCACAGCATCATTTTTTAGGATTTGAAAAAGCTCAACTGGAAGTCCATCACCTCCACTAGCTTTGTTCGTAGTGATGCTTTCTAAGGCCCACTTGACTTCACATTCCAAGATGTCTGGCTCTAGATTAGTGATCACATCATCATTATTATCTGGGTCATGAAGATCTTATTTGTACAGTTCTTCCGTGTATTCTTGCCACCTCTTCTTAATATCTTCTGCTTCTGTTAGGTCCATACCATTTCTGTCCTTTATCGAGCCCATCTTTGCATGAAATGTTCCCTTGGTAGCTCTAATTTTCTTGAAGAGATCTCTAGTCTTTCCCATTCTGTTCTTTTCCTCTATTTCTTTGCATTGATCACTGAAGAAGGCTTTCTTATCTCTTCTTGCTATTCTTTGGAACTCTGCATTCAGATGCTTATATCTTTCCTTTTCTCCTTTGCTTTTCGCCTCTTCTTTTCACAGCTATTTGTAAGTCCTCCCCAGACAGCCATTTTGCTTTTTTGCATTTCTTTTCCATGGGGATGGTCTTGATCCCTGTCTCCTGTACAATGTCACGAACCTCATTCCATAGTTCATCAGGCACTCTGTCTATCAGATCTAGGCCCTTAAATCTATTTCTCACTTCTACTGTATAATTATAAGGAATTTGATTTAGGTCATACCTGAATGGTCTAGTGGTTTTCCCTACTTTCTTCAATTTGAGTCTGAATTTGGTAATAAGGAGTTCATGATCTGAGCCACAGTCAGCTCCTGGTCTTGTTTTTGTTGACTGTATAGAGCTTCTCCATCTTTGGCTGCAAAGAATATAATCAATCTGATTTTGGTGTTGCCCATCTGGTGATGTCCATGTGTAGAGTCTTCTCTTGTGTTGTTGGAAGAGGGTGTTTGCTATGACCAGTGCATTTTCTTGGCAAAACTCTATTAGTCTTTGCCCTGCTTCATTCCGCATTCCAAGGCCAAATTTGCCTGTTACTCCAGGTGTTTCTTGCCTTCCTACTTTTGCATTCCAGTCCCCTATAATGAAAAGGACATCTCTTTTGGGTGTTAGTTCTAAAAGGTCTTGTAAGTCAGTTTTTCCAGTAGTCATGTGTAGATGTGAGAATTGGACTGTAAAGAAAGCGGAGCACCGAAGAATTGATGCTTTTGAACTGTGGTGTTGGAGAAGACTCTTGAGAGTCCCCTGCACTGCAAGGAAATCCAACCAGTCCATTCTGAAGGAGACCAGTCCTGGGTGTTCACTGGAAGAACTGATGCTAAAGCTGAAGCTAATACTTCGGCCACCTGATGTGAAGAACTGACTCATTGGAAAAGACCCTGATGCTGGGAAAGATGGAGGGCAGGAGAAGGGAACGACAGAAGATGAGGTGGTGTGACGGCATCGCCGATTCGATGGCATGAGTTTCAGTAAGCTCCAGGAGTTGGTGATGGACAAGGAGGCCTGGTATGCTGCAGTCCATGGGGTCACAAAGAGTTCGGACACGAGTGAGCGACTGAACGGAACTGATCTTAGTTGGTGCATATAGGATCTCGTTCCCTGACCAGGGGTCAAATCCCAGCCCCCTACGCTGGGAGCATGGAGTCTTAGCCGCTGAACCACCAGGGAAGTCCCTCAGCAGCTTTCTTAAAAACATGAATAAAATAATCCGTGAAAACTTAGATTCTGTTACTGGTTGGCTTAGCTGTGACTGATCTTGTACCGCAGCTGTTGCTGCATCAGCAGGAGGGCCAGGAGGAACTCCTGTCATCTCACTGCGACCTCTTCTCATTGGTCGGTTTGATGAGATCAGGGAACAGAATCATTATTAAAATTTCCGATGATGAAAGCGCTGCTCACGTTTGTCCCGTTTGCAGAGGGCGCTGTGTGTGTTCTCACTTTCTCCTACGTGCAATCCAGGAACAAATTTCTGCATCCTTTCTGCCTGCATTTACCAAATAAGTCACACTGAGTTGAATCTGAGACCTTGGAATTCCCTTATTCATCCATAATCAGGAAATTAGGCTGAGAGGAAATAAAACATCTAGCTTGTGTGTGTGCACATTTGCACACTTATGTATCAACCACCAGTAAATGAAGTGACAGGCTTTTCTCGATAGCTCTAATCTCAAAAACTTGAGAAGGCCCACATTTCTGACAAAAATATAATAAATACAAAGTTTTTAATATAATTTTATGTAATTGTATAATATATATATATAATAAAAACATGATTCCTCTTCTAAAATGACAGCACAAAGAAAAAACACAAGCTGCGTTAAGTCTGGATATGAGATATCTAATTCCTGCACAATGGCTTGGAGAATTTGGGAGAGGTGTCTACACTTTCTGAGTCATAGAGTTTTCATCACCAAAAATTGGAATTAGATTAGATAGCCTCTAATGTTTCTATCAGCTCTCGAAACATACGTACCTAATCTAGTAATACATTTTGCTTATACTTTATCTTTGATTTAGTTTGTGACTTATAATATTGTTTTAAAGTCCTGTAAGAGGACCAGAAATGTGGCTGGGTTTTGTCAATAATCTAGGATTTAAATGGAGCAAGTACCAAATAAGATTCAAATACCTCCGCTACATCTTTCTTTCAATTGAAGCTTTTATCCAGAAGAAAATTACGGAAACCGCCTGGAAGGGTGGCCGGGTAATGTCTCCAGATTGGACATATCCTCTGTACCTGAGACACACAAGCTCCATCAACCTCAGAGGTTCAGCCTCTCTGCTAAAGTAGGCTGTATTTCTCAGTTATTCTTGGCAAATTGTGTAACGGAGGCAAGAAAGCCGTTCCTCTGCCCGTTAGGTTTCGAGACTGAGAATTAAACTGACAGAAGACGGATTAACGGGAGGAAAGACAAATTCTACTTGTTGTTAATATTTTAACTTTTCTCCCATGAAAGGAGAACTCCATAGGAAAAAAAAAAAAGACCCAAAGAAGCAGTATGATTGGGGGGAGGCATATATGCCATTTCAATAAAAGATGATAAACTGTGGACACGTGATGAGACAAAGGAAACAGGCTTTGGGCTTTCAGGGTGGAACACTGTGGAAAGGTGCTACCTGGGGATGCTACTGGGGACACGGGCTCCTCGGTGAGGTTTAGTCTATCTGACACCCTGGCTCGGTCACCGTCTCCAGAGGTACAGGTTGTCCTTCCCTTCCCGGTGGGACGGAGGGCCAGCCCCTCACGAGCGCTGCCAGGTGGAGGGCAGAGAGCTTGTCCGGTGTCTGCTGTTTCCTAGTTGTCTCCAGCTCAGAAGGATCTTTATGCCAAAGTGGCCTACTTGAGGGTGGCAATCATTTGCAGTACACCTGGGAATGGAGACTTCAACAGCGTTGTCCACTTGATCTTTCTATGATGGAAATGTTCTCTATCTGTGTTTTTACTCCAGTAGCCATGAGCCCTCCATGTCTATGGAGTCCATGGAACATGGCCAGTGCAACGGAGGGGCTAAATTTTACATTTGAATTAACTTAAACTTAGATAGGCACACATGGTCTGCCGTGCAGGGCGGTACAGCTCTAGTATATCAAGAGCCTAAACAATTGGGAAATATTTAGGTTAGCTTTGGGCTTCCCAGGTGGCGCTAGTGGTAAAGAATCTGTGTGTCTATGCAAGAAACTCAAGAGTCTTGGGTTCAATCCCTGGGTTGGAGAGATCCCCTGAGGGGGACATGGCAAACTGCTCCAGTATTCTTGCCTGGGAAATTCCATGGACAGAGGAGCCTGGTGCTGCAAAGAGCTGGACATGCCCAAGGGCGCGCGCACACGTCAGCTTTTAGGGGGGAAATGTCTGCTTGTGCGGTGTCCTGGGCTGCACCCAACGCTCCAGGTCACACGCCATCCTGGGATGCTTGCGTTTCCAGTCGCTCCGCGTTTCCAGTCGCTCCACGTTTACCCGGAGCACCCTCGACTGTCTCTAGGATGAAATGTCCTCAAGGGGAGTAATTTTGGATGACCATCTGTTCTGTAAGCAGTTCTGCAAATTGGCCCAGACCTAACCATCCTTACCAGACAGTTCTGTATTTATGTCTGATCCTTCAGACGTCATTCAAGTAGAACTTCTGCTGGAGGTAAGTTAGAAATGAACTCAGGAGTCAATTATGAAATTTTATCTTGTATGTGAGAGGAACACACACCTTTCTGGAGTCTTGATTCACTATTGTTTCTGTTAGGTAAAGACGACCAGGGCCCCGAAAAGGGTGTCTAACAGGCTTTTTAATGAGGAAGCGCTCCCGGGCGGGGTTCCCCGACCCGAACGAGGCAGGTCGAGGAAGGCCGCGCCCGGACCGTGTTGCAGATGGCTTTTATACGCTCGTTGCGAGGGATGGTCAGGCTAGATGGACGGGGGTTTGGATAGGTCGCCAGGCCGAGGCGTCGTGGGCCAACAGGTCCTTCTACCTGGCTGGGGTGGGGCGGCTTTAGCTGGCGAAGCGTGCTGTCGTTGGTCCCCGGGATCTGGGAGGCTCCTTCCCTTAGAGACCTCCCCCCGCCGGTGGGGGAGACAAAGAGCGGCCCATCATGGCCCCCGGGGTCTGACCTTACACTTTCTGCGAAATCTTTTCTTCTTGGCAGAAGTTACATCTTCAGGTCTTGCTAGGAGTTGATGTCTGACATTCACACTTATATTCTGTCTTGACAAATAGCCTGAAGCAGATGTCGGCAAACTGGCAAGTGGCCTTGAACATGAGATCCAGGAATTTGAGTCCAATCCAGCAAGCAGGGAGGCCTAGTGAAGAATTTTAAGGAGAAGATTAGACCTTCTGTTTGCTTTGTGAGCATAACGATTTTATGGGTCAGAGTCATTTCTTGTAGCTGACTCAGGCGCAAGTTAAAGAAAAGAGAGAGAGAAGCCAGGCTGCACTTATCATGCTTAGGGAATATGGTACTATTAAATTTAAAACAATGGTTGGCATAGTCAACCAACTTATTAGGTAGGGAAAAAACGATGCAGTCCAAGTTTGTGGAGGAAAATCATTTGCTTATTCTATAGGCCACATGAGTCACTAAGTAAAAATCTGAGCATTGAAGTTTTATCACCTTCCATCTAGGAGATGTGAGGAGCAATTAGGAAAGATGAATAATAAGGATATAGCGTTTTCTGTCAGCTTAGATCACTAATAAATACTCTAGAGAAAAGCAGAGACCACACTGTATGCCTGAAACTCAAAAGGCCGGAGGCATGCATCTGATGTCGTCATGATCAGTACAGCGAGAGGGGTGTGCAGCTTCGCTTCTGTGGAAGTTAAGACACGCTCCGGCTCTCGGTGCCTCACCAGGCTTCTCACACTGGGCTCCTAACTTTGGAGATGCAGGCGGCTAGGACTTAAACATACCTGGGTTTTTTGGGGGGGGAGTGGGTGGGGAACATGACTCAGTGCTCCTGTGGAAGCGAGTGAGACCCAGACACCAAACGGAGGCAGGGCGGCCTCTGAGTGTGATCTACCCTACCCCACCCTGGTTGATTGACACCTCTAGCTTTCCTGAGACTCAATTCCTTAGCCAAACGGTGAAATCTATATTAATCCGTGAGAAAAAGAAGGTCTTAGATGTTGCGCTAGTGGGTCAGTGTTACGGGTGGACTTTTCTTTCTTTTTGCTGACTTCACTTGTTTCTTCTTTTTTTGGCCCTGCCACACAGCACGTGAGATCCTAGTTCGCCGATCAGAGACCAAACCCGAGCCCTTCCATTGGAAGCACGGAGTCCTAATCCCTGGGCCTCCAGGGAAGAAAGCCCCTGAGTCTGCTTTTGTCAGGACTCAGAGAAGTGCTCTCCTTGCTCTCTGAACAGCCTGTCTCCAGTGCTGGAGGGACTCCGGGGGGAGGCTGGGGAGCGATCAGGCAGGCCGAGGTGGGGGCAGAGTGCTGCCGTCAGCCGCAGGCTGGTGTCAACTGACACATTCAATGAACGGTCTGCAGTACAAACGGAAAAGGGCTTTATCTGAGCCAAACTGAGGACTAGCTCGGAAGCCCGCTTCTCGGGTGACTGAGGAAACGCTCCACAGAAGCAGGGTTTCCAGCAGTTCTATATCTTGTCAGAACAAAGAACATTAAACAAGTCAGGGATATATTTCCAGGAAACTGACACACAGATCAGCACGCACACAGCAAATCAGCCTGGCCTCACTCCTAGGAAGAGAGTCTTCGCATTAAAGGAGGACCAGTGCTGGAGTCCCAGGATGGGAGGCATTTAATCTTTAGCACGGACCTCCTTCACTTTTGGCCAGTGTGCCCTTTTCTTGAACAATTAAAGCAGATGTGCAATGTGTGTTTGAGAGGCCATAAGCAGGCTACTTTAGTGA
Organism: Budorcas taxicolor; assembly: GCF_023091745.1. Classification (NCBI taxonomy): domain Eukaryota; kingdom Metazoa; phylum Chordata; class Mammalia; order Artiodactyla; family Bovidae; genus Budorcas; species Budorcas taxicolor. Next base: position 85,424,476 of record NC_068921.1, on the reverse strand, counting down.
GCGCTGAAAGTGAAAGTGAAGTCGCTCAGTCGTATCCGACTCTTTGCGACCCCATGGACTGTAGCCCACCAGGCTCCATCCATGGGATTTTTCAGGCAACAATACTGGAGTGGGTTGCCATTTCCTTCTCCAGGGGATCTTCCCGACCCAGGGATCGAACCTGGGTCTCCCGCATTGCAGGCAGACGCTTTACCGTCTGAGCCACCTGAGTTCAGGTTAAATCAGGTACCAGCCAGAATGACTTCCCTGTATCTCAATATGCAAACACTTCTTTTATCGCTGGTGGAAAGGGCGTGTGATGACTGCTGCCCTACTGATGGTATGTTGGTGCTTGCAAACGGGCTTCTGCTTCTACCTTTAACACGTGGGGAGACGGGCCTGACACATCCTTATAAAGACAGCTCTGGGACACTTCCCCGGCGGTCCAGTGGTTAAGCCTTTGTGTTTCCATTGCAGGGGGCACCGGTTAGATCCCTGGTCAGGGAACTAAGATCATATAAGCCAAGAGTTATAGACAAAAAAAAAAAAATTTGAAATCAGTAAATGACTTTTTAAAAAGACGGCTCTGCCCTAGCTCTCCCTCCCTGTGTCCACAAGTGTGATCTCTGCATCTGTGCCCCGTTCCTGCCTGTAAGTAGCATCATCAGTACCATTTTTCTAGATTTCGTATATAAGCATTAAAATGAGATATTTGCGTTTTTCTTTCTGACTTACTTCACTCTGCATGACAAGCTCTAGGTTTACCCGCATCACTGCAACTGACTCAATTTTGTTCCTTTTTATGGCTCAGTGATAACTCACTGTGGGCTTCTCAGGTGGTGCTAGAGGTAAAGTACCTGCCTGTCACAGCAGGAGACGTAAGAGACTCGGGTTCGATCCCTGGACGGGGAAGGTCCTCTGGAGGAGGGCACGGCAACCCACTCCAGTATTCTTGCCTGGAGAATCCCGTGGACAGAGGAGACTGGCGGACTGCAGTCCATGCGGTCGCCGAATTAGAAATGACTGAAGCAAATTAGCACGCACTCTATGTAGGGTAAGGGAGCTAGAGAAGGCGAAGTTCAGAAAAAGAACAAGACCGGCGCTTTACGGGAACAGATCACCTTTAATGAGGCGAGAAAGGGCAGCAGTGAGACTGGCGAGCTGCTGCACTGACCTAAGAAGTGAGTGAGTATATATCGGCATGTGTGTGGAAAGTTAGTCTTAAGGGGGCCTGTTCTTCTCCAGCGTTGTTCGGCGTAGTTATCTCCTAAACGGCTGGGGCCGGGAATTTTGGAGATCAGCCAGAGGCTGGACCTGCTGGGAGCTGGGCATAATCAACCTGATGTCCATTTTTTCTTTGGGTGAGAGAGTTCTTTGTTTTGCATAGAATGGTGGGGAGAACCTGGAGGGGAGTTTTAACTCCAGGCTACCTCCAGCCGAGCAACTTTCCTTCACTCTATCCTGTCTACGGACCACATCTTTATCCTTTCGTCTGTCGCTGGACATCTCGGTCGCTTCCACATCCTCGTTATTTGAACAGTGCTCCAGTAAACGTGAGGGGACTTGTGGGTTTTCGTCTGTTTGAATTACCGTTTTCTTGGGTGTGTGCTCAGTTAGTGGGACTGCTGGGTCACACGCTAGTCCTGTTCAGTTTTTTAAGGGATCTCCATACTGCTTTCTCGGAGAAGGCAATGGCACCCCACTCCAGTACTCTTGCCTGGAAAATCCAAGGGATGGAGGAGCCTGGTGGGCTGCAGTCCATGGGGTCGCTGAGGGTCGGACACGACTGAGTGACTTCACTTTGACTTTTCACTTTTGTGCATTGGAGAAGGAAATGGCAACCCACTCCAGTGTTCTTGCCTGGAGAATCCCAGGGACGGGGGAGCCTGGTGGGCTGCTGTCTACGGGGTCGCACAGAGTTGGACACGACTGAAGTGACTTAGCAGCATACCGCTTTCTACAGTGGCTGTGTCAATATTTAGGCTTATTGCAGGGCCAGGCAATGAGATGTGTGGCTCATGTTCTAAAAAGCCCCCAGCTCCCCCAGGGTTTCAGCAAAACATTTAAAAAATTTTTGTTTATTTATTTGGCTACGCCAGGTCCTATTAGCGGCATGTGGGATCTAGTTCACCAACAGGAATCAAATCCGGGCCCCCTGGAACAGAAGCGTGGAGTCTTAGCCATTGGACCACCTGGGAAGTCCCAGGCAAAGCGTTTTAAAAAGCCAGGTGAGGACTGGGGCTGCAGGGCATGCGATCAGCTTGTACAGAGTTCTCTGATTGGCGGGTGATGAGGTAACAGGGTGGAGTCTCAGGAGTCAGCGTTCTCAGTCCTTAGGCACCGGGAGGCCTGGGGCTGTGTGCTCGTGGTCCTCACTTACTTAACATCTTCCTTTTGTGAGGGTAGAGGGTGTCACATCTGCAAAACTCAGGAACTGTGCATCCAATACTGTCGTCTATCCTACAGGTACTTCAGAGAAGAGCTGAAGCAGAGGATGTGAGGAAGGCCTGTCTCAGTCCTGGGAAGGCCCCGAGGGGTCCTGCTCGGTTACAGTGAATTGGATCGCATCCTGCCTGGCAGTAGAAAAGAGTAGCTCCAAGGGTCTGCAGGAAAGGAAAGGATTGTAAAGGTGGAGGTGAGTGGAGTGAACGGATTTTGAACAAAGAACGCATTGTTAGAGGCAAGGTCGCACTCTTCCCAGAGATAGAAGGGGTCTAGGAGTCAAGATTACCCCTAGTGGCGACCAGGAAACACCAGGGCTGCTGATGCAAGATCATAGTCCGGGGACGTCAGAAGTGTCCTTAGGTTAAGTATTAAGTGTTGTTGGTCTTCTGCCACGGGCCCAAGACGACCGATTCCATCGGAGGCCTGCGGTTTCCTTCTTCACAAAAGAAAAAACAATCACGGTGGGGCAGTCCCACTTCTGGGGATTTTCCTTGAGGACTGATTCCCACAGGTTCCAGAGGGAACATGCCTTGTTGATGTTCATCCAGCCACGTTTGGGAGCGTAGAAACGACCTGCAAGCAAAGTGCAGGGGCCGGGTTGGCGCTCCCTGTTCACGCAACACGGCGCCTCTGAAACTTCCTGTTAGGTGTACGTGGGTGCAGTCAGGGACCCTCCGGGGACAGCTTTTCAAGAGCTTCTAGTAAATTAACTAATGTTGCTTATTTCTGGATAATGCAATCTGAAGTGTTTTTAAAGTTTTTATTGCAAACAGAGGAGGAATGATGCAGTCACTCCTGAAAGGAGCCTCTTGGCCCCCAGGTCCTTGGGGGCCATGCTCCTGGGCCAGCCCTGCCCGAGGGGCCCTGGAGTCTGTCTAAGGGGAATCCAGGGCCCAGCCCAGAGGAGGCAGTTGGGCTGGGGGCTGCATCTGTGTGTCCTTGCCCGATTTCCTTTGGCTGCTGAAACAAAGTATCACAAGCCTGCCCTGGAAACAGCTGAAGTCTGGCCCCACCCTCCCTGGAGCGGGATGTCTGAGATCAAGGCGTCTGCAGGCCCTCTCCCCCTGCAACCCACGCAGAGGGCCCTCCTGGCGTCTCTGGCTTTGTGGGTCGCCAGCACTCCTGACCTGAGATGGCGTCACTCCAGCCCCCACGTCTGGCATCACGTGGCTCCTTGTCTCTGTGTCCTGGGAGCCAGAGTCTCCTCTTTAACAAGCACACGCTTCGTCCAGGGTCAGCCCCGCCCCTGTTTCTCCAGAATGACCTCATCTTAACTGTTAACAGTCACATCGAGTATCACCCTGTCTCCAAGCCGGGTCGCCGTCGGAGGTCTGGGGAGCTCAGGCTTCCGCCTGTCTTTCCGAGAGACACAATTTAACCCAAAGCAGCAGCTTAGCTGCAGGCGCTGGTCCTCGCTTCGAGTGGGGTGGGTCCGTGTCCTGCTGGGCCCGCTCCGACGGGCTCTGAACGTCCAGTGCCGACAACTGTGGCAGGCCCGCAGGGCATCATGAACTCAGGCCGAGAGGTGACCCCGAGCACACAGCCCACAGGCACCCACCCCAGGAAAGCCTTGTAGAGCTGAGGGTCTCAACCTCAGTGAACTTCAGAATCTCCACGGACTCCCAAGGAACAGCAAACCGATGAGGGCTTATGTGAGGAAGACAGCAGATGGCCATCCTTCTCCCCTTGGACGTCCCCTAAAACCCTCGCGCTCAGGTGGAACCCTAGCAGGGTCCTCAGGATTCTGGGAGGGCTCACCGCTTCCTTGACTCTGGATTAGGAGAGTACTCCCCCCCGTCGCCAGTAGGGGGCTCCCAAGCTGCCTTGGGAGTCACAGAGTTTGTGGAGCTTGGCTGGTTTGGGGGGTTCTCAAACATCGCCCCCCGTTAGAGTCATCGGCAGGGCGTTTACAAGATGATACCAACCTAGGCAGCATATTCAAAAGCAGCGACATTACTTTGCCAACAAAGGTCCGTCTAGCCAAGGCTATGGTTTTTCCTGTGGTCATGTATGGATGTGAGAGTTGGACTGTGAAGAAGGCTGAGCGCCGAAGAATTGATGCTTGTGAACTGTGGTGTTGGAGAAGACTCTTGAGAGTCCCTTGGACTGCAAGGAGATCCAACCAGTCCATCCTAAAGGAGATCAGTCCTGGGTGTTCATTGGAAGGACTGATGTTGAAGCTGAAACTCCAATACTTTGGCCACCTGATGCGAAGAGCTGACTCATTTGAAGAGACCCTGATGCTGGAAAAGACTGAGGGCAGGAGGAGAAGGGGACGACAGAGGATGAGATGGCTGGATGGCATCACTGACTCAATGGACATGAGTTTGAGTAAACTCCAGGAGTTGGTGACGGACAGGGAAGTTTGGTGTGTGGCAGTCCATGGGGTCGCAAAGAGTCGGACACGACTGAGCGACTGAACTGAACTGAACTGAAATACAACTTCACCAACCACACTCTTCCTCCATCCCAAAGCGGGTAAATACTCTGAATGGTGCAAGCAAATGTAGTTCCAATGAAGAGGAAACAATGAATCCTAAGCTTTTCATTTGGTCCTTCCTATAAAAGTCCATCCCATTTTCCCCCCCAGGTTCAAATTTAATTTTAGTTCTGCCTTTTTTTTTTTTTTCTTCTCAGAAGTAAGGTGCATTCATTGCAGAGATGCGAGAAATACAGAAAAGCACAAACAGAGCCCCACTGTATCAGCTGCCTGCTTCTTCAAACCTAAGGCTCAGACAGTGGCAAGCAAGGTTTAAAAATTAACTTCAGGTTGTAAATACTTCATCACCATTCCCGTAAATTCTTTCAGATCCACGTTAATGTTTACTCAAGTAGCTTGAAGAATTAGTTGCTCAACCACTAAAACTGGCTCTTTTATAGAAATTTTTGTCCAATGAGGCAATAAAAAGAACTTGTTTTAAATAATGAAAGACAGTTGGAGTACAGAGCTGAGTGAGCGTCTCCCCTCGCTGGTTCTCAGATATGGTTCAAAAGGATCAGTGCCTGGAAAGGGGTCTTCTGGTTGTGTCCTGTAATATACTGACCCGTGGTCAGTTGGAGCCAGAGAATAGAGAATTAACTCAAACAAGAGACGCGGGAGAGAGGGTAACCAGGACCCAAAATATGATCAGCTAGTATCTGAAAGTGCTTGAGAGCCACACTGCAGATCAATCACTGAGCGTCAACGATGGATGTCTCCAGGCGGAGTCTGAGCGGCCCAGGGCCTTTCTTTAAGGATGGGTGACAGCCAACAGCACGACTCCTCCCGGCTCTGGCGGGTCACGCGGCAGGGCAGCGCTGTGTCCAGGTTCTCGGCTGTTCCCACCGCAGCCCCAAACTGTAGTGAGTATGTGGGGAAAGGAAAGCTCATTTATTTCCCATGGGTAGGATAAGGAAAGTATTACCTTAGTCCGTTTAGGCGGCTATAAAGGAGGTCAACCCTGGGTGTTCTTTGGAAGGAACGATGCTAAAGCTGAAACTCCAGTACTTTGGCCACCTCATGCGAAGAGTTGACTCATTGGAAAAGACTGATGCTGGGAGGGCTTGGGGACAGGAGGAGAAGGGGACGACCGAGGATGAGATGGCTGGATGGCATCACTGACTCGATGGACATGAATCTGAGTGAACTCCGGGAGTTGGTGATGGACAGGGAGGCCTGGTGTGCTGCGGTTCATGGGGTCGCAAAGAGTCAGACACGACTGAGCGACTGAACTGAACTGAACAGAATACTACAGACTGGGTGGCTTGTAAACAACAGAAAACTGCGTCTCCCAGTTCTGGAGGCTGGAGGCCAAGATGAAGTTGCTGGCAGCTTCAGTGTCTGGGCTGCGTCCAGTTGGGGACGGGGCACAAGAGCTCTGGGGGGCCAGGTCCCTTTCATAAGGTGCTGATCGCATTCATGAGGGTTCCACCCTTGCGACACAATCATCTCCCAAACGTCCCACCTCCTAACACCATCACTGTGGGGTGAGGACTTCAACGTGGGAATATGGGCCGAGGGATGCAAATATTCAGCCCCTTACTCCTTGGAAGAAAAGTTATGACCAACCTAGATAGCATATTCAAAAGCAGAGATATTACTTTGTCGACTAAGGTCCATCTAGTCAAGGCTATGGTTTTTCCTGTGGTCATGTATGGATGTGAGAGTTGGACTGTGAAGAAGGCAGAGCGCCGAAGAATTGATGCTTTTGAACTGTGGTGTTGGAGAAAACTCTTGAGAGTCCCTTGGACTGCAAGGAGATCCAACCAGTCCATTCTGAAGAAGATCAGCCCTGGGATTTCTTTGGAAGGAATGATGCTAAAGCTGAAACTCCAGTACTTTGGCCACCTCATGCGAAGAGTTGACTCATTGGAAAAGACTCTGATGCTGGGAGGGATTGGGGGCAGGAGGAGAAGGGGACGACAGAGGATGAGATGGCTGGATGGCATCACTGACTCGATGGATGTGAGTCTGAGTGAACTCCGGGAGTTGGTGATAGACAGGGAGGCCTGGCGTGCTGCGATTCATGGGGTTGCAAAGAGTCAGACACGACTGAGCGACTGAACTGAACTGAACTGACGAGTATGTATCTGTAAGCCTTAGAAATGAGAAGTAAAGCACGGGATAAAGTGCGGGCACCTGGGCCTGTTTCCTACGGGAAACACTGAGACTCCGGCCTTCCTGTCTCTGCAGGCACAGAGAGCTCCCTTGGCACACGTCAGTGAGTCTGGACCAGGCGTGCCTGCAGAGAGATCCTTCTGGTTGGACTCTAAGCAAGGTCTCCGACCCTCCCGGGCCCCACCGAGGGATGGGAAGGTTACTGTGGCCCAAGATGCCTGAGATCCAGCTGATGGCGCAGGAAGCCTTTTTGAAGCTTCCTTGACCTGGTTAAATGGCCAAAGACAGCACTTCCTTCTCTCATGGGGGGAGGAGGCTGACTCCTCACAAGGGGATGGGAACCATCACACCAGCTGCCACACCTCCCAGGTATTCCCCTGAAGGCCCATGTGTCTCCCTGTAGGAGCCCTTTCTGCCCCCCTTTCCCCTGCAGCCAGCTGTCCAGGGGGCCTCTGTGTCTGAACGTACTCAGATGGGTGTGAGTGAAACGTGCTTTCTTTCCTCCTGTTACTCTGCCTCCTGTTAATTTTCCAGGCGCCCCACCGACCCAACAGTCCAGACTCCAAAGGGGCATTCTGGGGTCTTATAACTCACCCCACACTGGACCCTGAACACAGCCACGTGCTGCCTCAGCTCTGCCCACGGATGGCATCTTCCCTGTAAAGCCTCCAGGCCTCGTGGTGATGCAATCTGAGAAACTTACAGAAACTGGGAAGTCTTGAGATAAGGGTTCCTCAGGGTTGCTTAAGAGCTCCAGCGGCGGCTTAAACCCCTGTGGTGGGTCCCGTGCAGCACACAGTCATTGTTCCCTCTTTATTTTTCAAAGCATCAGAAGTTCTGGAGTCTTTATAAAGATGTTTTTACACGCCTCCTCTTGGCGGGATTTAGATTTGACTCCAGTGGGGCCCAAGCTCTGTTTCAAGGAAATTAGGCAACTTTACACGCAACAGAAGCTTCAGGGCATGAAGACTTATGGGACATTTCGCAAGCGTATGGTGAGCTTATTTATGAAAGCAAACTCCTGTGATCAAGGGTGGATCCTGGGGAGGCCCTGTAGTCAGGAAGATGGGAAGGCCACAGGGATTTTCACAAAGAAGGAAGTGAGAAACAGGGTCGAAGGCTATGAAGGCACCGGAAGACTGAGTGACCGTTTCATGGGTCACTGGCGATGGGCGACCACAGTTTCAGGGAGGCTGGGGGAGCAGGCTCCCTGGAGGAAGTGGCTCCGCTTAGCACTGAGGGCCCCTGCTACCCTGGAGAGGTCGGAGGGGAAAGGGCAGCTGCCCGGGGAGGAGGAGGGATGCAGCCGAGCAGGATCCCGGAAGATGGAGCTGAGCGTCCCTCGGGATGAGAAAATGAGACACGGGCATGGTGGGAAGTGGAATATCTCCAAAGGGGCGCATCCACAAGAGACCAGGAAAAGTGATGCCTCCCCGGAAATGAGAAACTCTCTCCTCCGAGACGCGGACGAACAGTAAGACCAAGGAGGTGATGGTGGACGGATGAGCGTGATCAGGAAAAGCCTTCCACGTACAGAGTCTTAACAATGTCCAGAAAGCTGGTCACTTACTGACAAACCGAAAGCAGTGAATGGAGGGTTCCTATTCCCTCTGGACGGGGAAGTTCACACAGTTTCGCAAGAGGTTGCAGAGCTGCTAAACGCAAATGTTAGGTTAGCTGGGAAGGGGCGAGCAACGTCCAAACACAGACTGATCACCAGCCTGGGGCGATGTCAGAAGGGCCACAGGCGTGCTGAGCACACAGGGCCCGGCCTCTGAGCGGCAGGGCTGGCCTGTCTGCTATTAGACACCAGGCAGGAGGAGTGAAGTCAGCCCGAGTGTCAGCCGAGAACGGGGGCGTCAGACTTGAGCTGCTTGGACTCACTTGGGGGGCTCGGGAGAACCCCAGGTCTGGGCCGTCCAGCGTTTCCGGGTCAGTGGGGGTGGGCTGGGATCGGAGATTTCCTGCACCTAGGTGCCCAGTGCTTTGGGTCCTGGTCCAAGGGTCACCCATCCTGTTATCAGCTCCCAGGACCCGCCTAGGACCGCAGGGGACAGCCAGATGCTAAGGACCCCAGGCCTGGAGGAGAGGAGGAGAGGGGTCCCAGGTCCAGGAGCGCCAGGTAACCGTCTGTTCAGAGAGAAGACGGACTTCCCTGTCTGAGCAGAGAGGGAGGTGCGGTGGGAACCAGGGGACTGCTGAGCTTAGGACACTGACGCACACACCTGCACTCACACCCACAAGTTCATACACACCTGCACTCACACACCTACAGCCACACCTGAATTCACGCACCCACAACTGCATACACACCTGCACCCGCACCTGAATTCACACTCACACCCACTCGTGCGTGTAAGGTATAGTTCGGGCCAAGGCAGAAAGAGGAAAGAAGACCTCAACAGATGTTCAGTTCAGTTCAGTCGCTCAGTCGTGTCCGACTCTTTGCGACACCATGAATCGCAGCACGCCAGGCCTCCCTGTCCATCACCAACTCTCGGAGTTCACTCACACTCACATCCATCGAGTCTGTGATGCCATCCAGCCATCTCATCCTCTGTCGTCCCCTTCTCCTCCTGCCCCCAATCCCTCCCAGCATCAGAGTCTTTTCCAATGAGTCAACTCTTCGCATGAGGTGGCCAAAGTACTGGAGTTTCAGCTTTAGCATCATTCCTTCCAAAGAAATCCCAGGGCTGATCAGGCAAGGAGGGGCGACAGTCGGCCATACGACCAGGCTGAGCGCGGAGAGGGGTCAGGGAGGCTCCATATTTGTGGGGAGGCTTGTGGAAGCGATAAGGGAAACGTTAATCAGGTGGGATGTTTTGGGTATTCTTTAGTTGAGATGGCATTTGTAGTTGGGCAGGGGGTGGTAAGTCTTCTGGGCAGGTGTAGGGGGTGGAAGGTTCCTGGACAGGGAGTGATAAGTCCCAGATAGATGCAACCGGCCTGGAGCATCAGGGCGGGGCCTAAAGTTCTGTTTTGTTTTCTCTGAAGTTAGATGATTCAGCAAGGGCCTTTGAGACTGTTGTTTTCTTTTCTAGGCCCAAAAGACTCCTTCAGTGTGTACACACCTGCACCCACACTCACACCTGAATTCACACTCACACCTACAACTGCATACACACCTGCACCCACACCCACACCTACAGCCACACGTGCACTCACACGCAGGCCTGAATTCACACTCACACTCACTCCCACACCTACAGAAGGCCCACGGCCCCAGGGGAGCAGAGGCTGAGAGCTGACCGAGGAGGCTGGAGCCCAAGCGCAGGGCTCCCCTCCAGGCCCTCTTTCCTCGTCCCGAGGGCCCTTCAAAGTGCCCCTGGGGGCCGCATCCTCCGTGACCACCAGGAGGGCAAGCCCAAGAGCAAGCCGACCTGTCCCACGAGCGAGGAGAGGGAGACAGCGCAGCCCTGCGTCTAGACCTGGGCCCTCGAGGAGCAGGGTGGCAGGGACGGCAGCACCAAGGTGCCCTCGGGCTGGGCGGGGCTGGCCTTGGTCTCGGCATCTCGGGCTGACAGTCTGCTGTTGAAGCTGCTCAGCCTGTGGTGCTTGTCACAGCAGACCAGGCAAACCTATACCAGGGAAAGGAAGCCAGCAACTTGCCCCCAAGGAACCTGCCATCTGTTAGGGAAAAGAAATGCAAAGACCGGCGTCCCAGACTGAGAGACGCTGCAACCAGGGCTGGGACAGGACAGATGATCCGCCGTTTGGGGTTGACCTATGCGATTGCCCAGATTCGGGTTTAGTTGACTAGAGGTGGAGAGAACGGAATGACTTGGAAGAAACAGTGCCAGTGGCCGCCGTAGTGTGGATTCTGGGCCAGTTGTGTGGTTCAGGGCAGGAATAACCCTGAGAGTTCCCTGAAGCGTGTGTGACAGAGAACAGGAATAACAGAGTCTATGCAGAGGGTGGAAGATGGGCAGAGGGCGCAGAAGACAGAGTCTGTGACCTCCCCTTGGCAGCGAATGGCACCCCATGCTTTTTATTTGAGAAGATTTTCTTTTTGTCAGAAATCTCCCATTTGGGGATTCAGTACTGATTTTACTCCCATTTCTACAAAATTCCATTCCATTTGCTCCTTTCAGTTTTAGGATAATTTTTACAGTAAGTGGGATGAGCTGATGGAAGGCATCCATGTTGAGCTAGATGAAAATATGTTCTGAAATCTCAGAAGCCGTCGTCTCGGCAGTTTGCGGATATAAGCTGCCACCTCATGGCAGCTTTAGGTGTTTTGTTTTACTTCTGTCAAGCATTTGAAGGAGTTTTCAATGCTCTTGACTAGGGCCCCCTCCTCCCAATCTGGGTGCAGGTATTTCCGCCTAATCGTCTTTCTGTAGGTTTGCTTCCCCAGCAGCCCTGCAAAGGGGTCCAGAGGCACTGACCCCCTGGCCTGGAATGTCGGGGGGCGGGCACGAGGCTTCCAGAAGGTGCAGGCCATCAAGTTGACTTGTGGGGAGTGAAGCCGATGAAGGGAATTCTAAGAGAAGAGTAGACCCTTCAGGGTGGGGCTGGGATGGTGTCATAAAATGATAAGTGAAACAGACCTGCTATTTCCCGTCCAAGCTGGGGTAAGGTTGGTGTCCCCAAGGGCCTGTTTCATCCTGTTGACTGTGTGTGGGGTGATGCTGGCCAAAGGGGTCCTATGGAGGAGGTGCTAAGGGGCCTGACATTCACGGTGCACCCTCTGGGTAGAGGCTCACAAGCCGTAATACTGAGAGGGGCAGGGCCGCACGCACTCACCGGATGAGGAAACCGAAGCGCCGGACAGTTGGGAACATTTGCCCCGAGTCGCTTCCTGAAAAAGCCGCCAGTCTGGACTGCAGGTCTAGCTCTTCTCAAGCTCTTTCGTTTCACTCAGCTCACATCAGGCCTTTAGCAGGAAATTTAGTGGGTCAGATGGATACTGAAATGGCCAAAAACGAGGCAGGAGAAGTTGGTAGATTTGGTTACATACAAATAAAAAAATACTTGCATGTTAAAAAAGGGCTTCCCTTGTGGCTCAGCTGGGAAAGAATCCGCCTGCAATGCAGGAGACCTGGGTTTGATCCCTGGGTGGGAAAGGACCCGTAGAGAAGCGAACGGCAACCCACTCCAGTATTCTGGCCTGGAGAATCTCATGGACTATACAGTCCGTGGGGTCACTAAGAGTTGGACACAGCTGAGCGACTTTCACATGCACGTTAAAAAAAACCCACCATAGGCAGGCTGACATAGTTTTACACACAAATACATACATGTAAGCTTTTATATATGCTTGTGTGTGCATATGTGAGTGCCAAGTCGCTTCATTTGTGTCCGACTCTTTGCGATGCTATGGACGCTACGGACTGCCTGCCAGGCTCCTCTGTCCATGGGATTCTGTAGGTCAGAATGCTGGAGTGGGTTGCCGTGCCCTTCTCCAGGGGATCCAGGAGATTGAGCCCGAGACTCCTGAGGCTCCTGCACTGCAGGCAGATTCTTTACCGCTGAGCCATCTGGGGAAGCCCATATCTGCACATGTCGTAGAAATTTATAAATTACGTATGTTTTGTATTTATATTTGAAACATTTATATACGATCCGCACACAACCGCTGCTCTGCTCCCAGTTCTGCGCTCTCAGGAAGCCCAGCAGGCAGGCCACTGCCTCAGGAGCTTTGCAGTCACTGTGGTCTGTACCTGAACCTTTTTTTTCTTTATTGTATTTTTAAAATTAGAGTATAATTGCTTTCCAATGTTGTGTTAGTTTCTGCTGCACAACAGTGTGAATCAGCTGTGTGTACACGTACGTCCCCTCCCTCTCGAGCCTCGCCCCCCCCCCCCCCCCCCCGCCATGTCATCACAGAGCAGCAGGCTGAGCTCCGCGTGCTGTCCAGTGGCCTCCCACTGGCGGTCCGCATCACACGTGGTGTGTGTCTGTCAGCCCTGTTCTCTCGGTGCATCCCACCCTCTCCTGCCCCAGCGTCCACAAACCCGGTCTCTGTCTGCGTCTCCCGATGTGTGACTGCAGATGCATGTTTAACCCCTGACCTCATTCTCCAGAAACTTCGTCTCTGCGAGCATCCTGTTCATGACTGTGCCCTCTGCATCCATCCCCAGGCCTTGCTCCCTCTCCCCCTGCTCTGTTTTTCTCCACCAAACATTTCATCACCATCGAGGACACTCTGTATTTTGCTTGTTTATTTTGTTGGCTGTCTTCCTCACTGCTCTAGCCTCAGGTCAGGGCTCAGAGCTTAGTTCCTGCCCACTGAACAAAAACACGTAGAGAGGCAGGGGTGTTTTTGTGTGCTTGTTTAAGAAAAGAGGAAAGTAGTTTAAAAGGGAGAATTGTCCCACAACAAAGTACCTATAAACTCCCAAACACTTTGCAAACCATCAGAAGCAAACACGCTATGACCCCTTCTGCTGTAACCGTGGACAGTCCCAGAACTCACATGGCATCTCATTAAAGAGGAGCTTCCTAGTTTTCTGGGCCCTGGGCACCCTTCATCTGAGCAATTGGAAAAAGAATTACCCTGTTAGGCCAGTGGCTTAAGTGCAGGCAGAACAAACTTTGTACTTGGCAGCAGAGTAGCTAGTTTAAACAGACTTTTAACCTTTTAACTTCTTCCTCAGTCAAGCTTCCCAAAGAGGAAAGAGGCAGCCGGCAGTCTTTAAGGCATTTTTTTTTTAAAGGAGTGGTTGAAAGTTGATATGGAGACATTCTCCTGGTTAAATTTAGTTTTTCAAAGTGCTGGACAGTTAAAAAAATTTTTTAAACAAACTTTCTGAGTGAATTCTATGTTCCAGGTAGAATTCTATATGTTGTGTGTGCGTGTGTGTTTGCGCGCTTAGTCATGTCTGACTCTTCGCAACCTCGTGGACTATAGCCCACCAGGTTCCTCTGTCCATGGGATTCTCACTGGAGCAGGTTGCCATTTCCTCTTCCAGGGGATCTTTCCAACCCAAAGATTGAAACCTGGTCTCCTGGGTCTCCTGCACTGGCAGACAGATTCCTTTTCCACTGTGCCACTGGAACCATCCCTGCTCCTCAAAACCGGCTCAAAACACATCAGTGTTTCAAATGGAGACAGCGTTCAACAAACCAACAAATTTATTTAAACACACACTGAGTTGGGACTGCCTTCCAGTTGTAGGTACTGGGAAGAAGCCAGAGAAAGGAAACAAAAGGCCCAGCCTCCACCTAGAAGGATGGGACGGGGCTCAGGTGGGAGGGAGTTCAAGAGGGAGGGGGTATATACATACAGTCGGCTGATTTAGCAACTGCACAGATGGCTGATTGGCCTGTTGTGCAGGAGAAACCAAGAGGACACTGTAAAGCAGTTATCCTCTAATTAAAAATAAAAAACCCCACCTTCGGGGACTCCTGATCCCATGTCTATTGGACGAGGAAGCCGCCTGGAAAGGTGTGGTGAGCTGGCAGGATGCAGAATTAGCTTACAAGATGCTCCCTGTCCTAGGGAAACATACACCACCAGAGGACCTGGGTGTGGAGCCCAGCTGGCGGTGATGTCTGCCTGGAACCCATCCTGGCCTCACCAGGATGGTGAAGTCACCCACTGTGCCCTGACTCTAACCTTTCTTGAGCAGCTACTTCAGCCCACAGAGTGGTGAACGAAACAGACACAGTCCCTCGCTCCTGCAGCTTACTTCTCAGAGAGGGAGATTGCATGGAAGGTCAGCAGTCTTATTCTGTACAGTGCACCTGCTCAGTCATGTCCGACTCTGCGACCCCATGGACTGCAGCACGCCAGGCTTCCCTGTCCGTCACCAACTCCTGGACCTTGCTCAAACTCATGTCCACTGAGTCGGGGATGCCATTCAACCATCTCATCCTCTGTCGTCCCCTTCTCCACTTGCCTTCAATCTTTCCCAGCATCAGGGTCTTTTCCAGTGAGTCAGTTCTTCGCATCAGGTGGCCAGAGTACTGGAGTTTCAGCTTCAGCGTCAGTCCTTCCAATAAATATTCAGGACTGATTTCCTTTAGGATGGACTGGTTGGATCTCCTTGCAGTCCAAGGGACTCTCAAGAGTCTTCTCCAACACAACAGTTCAAAAGCACCAATTCTGCGGTGCTCAGCTTTCTTTATTGTCCAACTCCCACATCCATACATGACTACTGGAAAAACCAAAGCTTTATTAGGGAGCGGTAGAAAGTAAGCAGTCAGGGCCACGGAGGGATGGAGGGCGGGAGAGCGACTCCAGAAATCGGGGGTGGGGCCCGCAGTGGGCAGTGACCGAGGGCAGAGTTCGGGCTTGCGGGGCAGGAGCCGGGCAAGGCCCGTGCGCCCCGGCGAGACGCCCTCACACCCCGCCTCCCGTCCGCTTCTCCGCGCCCCCGCCCCTCCTTCCGCAGAGAACCGGGACCCACGCGGCCTCAGCAAACACTGCCCCCGGTGTTCACACTGGAGAATCGCCGTCGTCTCCAGTAAAGACCCAATCAGCACAACTGCCAAAGCCAGACGTCCACTCCGAAGTGAAGTGGCGACGGCGGTCCTCGTCTCGCTCTGATTTATAACAGCACAACCCGCTTCTCGCCAAAGTGAGCGAAAACGACACCCGCCGGCGCCCCAGCAGACAGGCGGAGGACCGGTCCTCGCGGACGGCCACGGCCACACCTGCGCCTGCGGAGGAGGAAGCCAGGCGCGGGGGCCCGGAGCCCGCCCCACGCCGGGACGCCTGGGTCAGCAGCCGGGCCGTGCCCCTGCGCTGTGTCCACCCCGGGACTCGACTCTGAGTCCGCCAGCTTCCCGCACCTGGCGCCCTTACCTGCACCCCTTCCACCTGCCCGGGTCTTCCGAGCGCCGCCCACTGGGGAAACGAGCGCGGGGCCGGCCCGGAGACACGTCCACCGGGCCTGGAGGGCGGCAGGTGGGCGCCCTGGGGGGCGGGGAGAGGGAGGAGCCAGCCCGGGGCGTGGGCGGTCAGGGGCGTGGCCAGACCAGGGGGCGTGGCAGTCAGGGGCGGGGCCAACCCGGGGCGTGGGCGGTCAGGGGGCGGGGTCAGCCCGGGAGTGGGCGGTCGGGGGCGGGGCCGACCGCCCTGGACCAGGGACAGGCCGCCGCAGGCGGGACACCTAGGTGGGCGTCGGGCTGGGTCCCAGCTCCGGCCCAGCGCCGAGTCGCGCTTTCTCTTCCGCGTTCCCAGGCGTCCGGAAGGGAAGGTCCCCGCGAGTCCGCCTCTCCGCCAGTCCCGGGTCGGAGCAGCCTCGGGGCGTCCGGCGGCTGCAGCCGCGCACCGGGCGCACCGGCCAGGAGGGCGTGGGGGAGCGGAGGGGTGCCCCCTGCGGGAAGATGAGGAAGCCCGACGGGAAGATCGTGCTTTTGGGGGACATGAACGTGGGCAAGACGTCGCTGCTCCAGAGGTACATGGAGCGGCGCTTCCCGGACACGGTCAGCACGGTGGGCGGCGCCTTCTACCTGAAGCAGTGGCGCTCCTTCAACATCTCCATCTGGGACACTGCAGGTGAGGGCGGGGCTTCTCGATGGAGAGAAGCGTCCCCCAGGGCAGGGGTCCCCCAGGGCAGGGTCTCCTGGAGCAGGGGCCTCCAGGCCAGGCGTCTGCTGCCCCACACTGGGTCCCTCCCTTGCTCTGCAGGTGACCCCTTCTTCTGTATCAGGCCCCTCCTCACGGTGTACGGCCACCCTTGGCCCCTTTTTGTTCCTACTTGACTCCTCTGCTGGTTGGAAAGCTGAGGATTCAGCCACTGGGTACATCTTAACAACATTCCAGGAAAGCACCCTGGGCCCCAAAGAGAGAACCCGCTGATCCCTGCTTATGGAGCACCCAGCCCAGCCAGCTGCTGGTAACTGGAGGCACTGAAGCCCTCCCACCAACAGGGTCTCAGTCGCTGTCCACAGCCACCTTAAAGGGTGAGCAGAGCTAGTATAAACTGCCTCTCCCGACAAAAGAGAAAACCGAGGCCCTGAACCTTCCCTGAGGGCTTAGGTGGGAAGCAGAGCTCAGGTCCCCTCCCTCAGTGCCAGACGTGTCTGTATTTTCCACCTATCGTCGCCATCGGCAGGGCTCATGCGTGTTATGGGGTTTTGAAGTGATTTTCTGCAGAAGCATTTTGAAGATAGCCATTTGTTTGAGTAAATTCCAGGAGATAGTGGAGGACAGAGGAGCCTGGTGTGCTGCAATCTACTGGGTCACAAAGAGTTGGAGGTGACTTAGCGACTGAACAACAATAACTATTTTAAGTATGTGTGGTATATTTGTGTTTTTTTCAAAAGTAGAATACATCAGAGGATCTTGACTCAACCTTTCAGTTTGTTAACTCTGTGTAATCACACTGACATGAGAGTGTTACAATAGAATGTTTTCTTCCCCATGAAAAAGAATAAGATCCCACAAGTAAGTAAGCTGTGAATTAGTATGGTGCGTTTTCAACGGGCTTGACTTTTTAAAGCCTGAAACTTCAAGGTCTGACTTTTTAAATATCTGCACTTTAAAAAGTGACATTTACACTGGAAGTTCCTGTGCAGAATTTAAAAGTTGCCAACTTGGGTGCACCAGTCTGCTGAATAAGCAAGAATATAACTCATCTTCTATTTAAAACTGAATTAATGATGGCTGCTTTCCAACGTCTGCCCCTCCTCCCTCCCTCTTGCTTTCTCTTGGCTGTCTTTTTTGTTGTTAGGGTTGTTAACATCTTGACTAATTTATTTGCAAACATGCTGTGAAATGCAGTGTCTCCCGGGTACAAGTGCACCTCCCTTGCTTTGTTCTCTGCCTCCAGGCTGCAGAGTGAAGTTCCTCTGAGATCCTTTCCTTAGATGACTCTCCAGCATTAAGTATTTGGTAGCGATGGAACCAGCACTCTAGAAATCAGACCAAGTTAACATAACTCGTCTGTGTGTTCTGCACAAGGCTGGTCCCGAGGGCCCTTTGGTTGGTTGACTGGACCTCACTGCTGCCTTGGTTTACACAGGGCTAGTTCAGGATCGGTGCTGGGGGACCCAAACCTAGAACCCTGCTCTGGCTGCCATTAGAAGCTTTTACCACATGCGTGGTGTTTCTGGAACAAGAGCTGATGCAGTGTTTCTGGAACAGGAGCTGACCATTTGGTGTCAGAACAGGCATCTTGGCATTCAAGTTTTGAAGAAGTAATGCCGATCAGCCACTTTCTTCTTTGGTGCTGAGAACGTGTTGCAGCCAGAGTCTTTTCTGTCAGAGGATTTTGAAATAAGGCTGATGAGATGTCCTCGGTGTCTGGTTGGGCTCCTGGGGGCAGCGACTCATTTCCTGGCTGCCTGGGAAACCCGCCTTCTTCCCGGAACCCCAAGTGTGACCTCAGCCGGGCCCCTGGGGCAGTGGAATGCTGGGATCTGTGGGCACATCTCTGACCTCCTGTGTACATTCAGGGCGCCCGGGGCTGGGAGTCAGCGGTCACACAGGCCACCTCTGTGCCTGTGGGGTTAGGGAGGCTTGGAGGGAGAAGGCACATATGACTTTTTGCCTTTTAGGTAATCCTTGTTGGAAAATGCAGAAGTTGAACTTTTAGGGAACCCCCTCTTTTTTCCTCCTTTTGCCTTGCTCTTAAAGTTTCTTTCGACCCCACCCTGGCTTCTAAGTTGCTTTCATTTTAATTTGTGTAACTGAGGCAGAAGGGTGAGGACCAGCTAGAGGACACCCGGTCACACGGGGTGGGCGGGTGCTGAATAATGAAGCTGATAGGGAGGCGTCAGAGTTCCCGTTCCACCTTGGCACGTCCTTCCGACAGCAGTGCCTGCTGGCATCCCGAGGCTGCCAGCGGAGGGGTGGGTGGGGCAGAGCGGGGAGAGGAGGTTTGCTGGCGGGTTATCAGTTGGCACGGGGCTCCTCTGGAGGGAGTGGCACCGTCGAGACGGGGCTGGAGCTGGTGGAGGTCCCACAGGACCGGGCTTTGTCCAGGGTCGGCACTCAGTGGGCTCCAGTTCCAGCAGAGGGGAGAGGCAGACAAGGAGACGCATGATACCGTGTCGCATCGCAGCACTGTTCCGGAGAAAATGCAGCAGGACGATGGGACAGTGCGCAGTGAGCCCAGCAGACGCCAGGGCAGACTCCGGGGCAGACCCCGCCAGAGCCCGGGGCTGACCCCGCCAGAGCCCGGGGCTGTGCCCCCTCGTTTAGCTCTTCTTCCTCCTTCCCCAGGCCTTGGGGCGGGCAATAGCTGACTCCTGTTTGAATGCATCTGAGGAGCTTTTCTGATGCAAATCCGCTTTTCTCCAGCTTCTGGCGACACACCCCAGTTTCCACCTGGGAGTCCCTGCAGTGCCCTGGACATCCAGGGCCTTCCTGTCGTCTGTTCGTGCAGACCGGGCTTCTCCAAGACGACCGGCTTTTCTCTTTCGTGTTCCCGACTTCCTTCTGTGCCCTGGCCAAATTGTTAACATCTGTATTTCTAACAGTCCGTTCAAAGGCAGGCTTCCCAGGCGGCTCTAGTGGTAAAGAACCCGTCTGCCAGTGCAGGAGACGTAGGAGACTTGGTTCGATCCCTGGGTCGGGAAGAGCTCCTGGAGCAGGAGATGGCAACCCACTCCAGTGCTGTTGCCTGGAGAATCTCACGACAGGGGAGCCGGGCGGGCTACAGTCCATGGGGTCGCAGAGTCGGACACGACTGAGGTGACTGAGCACACGCGTTCAAGGCGACCTAGGCCCTTCCCGCCGCGTTCCCAAGTTCGCCCAGGCTCCGTGATTGCCCAGTTCCAAAGCCACGTCCACGTTCATTACAGCGGCGTCCGACTCCCAGGATCGCTTTTGGTTTCCTGCGGCTGTTGTAGTGAATGACCACAGACTCAGTGGCTTAGAAGAGCAGGTGCGTCCCCGATGGGTCTCACTGCTTAGAATCCAGGTGTCAGGAGGTGTGTTCCTCTCCGAGGCTCCAGGAAGGACTGTCTTCCCTGCCTTCCTGCCCCTGGAGCCCGCCTGCACCCACGGCTTCCTCCTCCATCTTCTAGCCGGCACGTCTGGCGGGCCCCTTCTCTCCTCACGGCCCTTGAACCCTGTCTGTCACGCCGCTTCCCGTATCTGAAGGACCCTGTGATTACCCTGGGCATGTCCTGGTCCTCCAGGGGCGTCTCCTCATTTAGGGTCGGCCGGTTGGCCGTTTGGATTTGTACGTTTAATACGGCGTGTTCTCAGGCTCCGGGCCTGAAGACGTCTTGGTGGGCGCGGGGCAAGCGTTCTGCCCACGACAGCTGCTGACCACGCGTGTGATTGCGGGGCTGTGTCACCTCTCCCTGCGTTTTCGTCCTCTAAGAGGGACAGCTGTAGTTGTTGCTGGGAATCCACCCGCTAATATGGGTCGTGTGCTCTGAGCAGTACTGGGAAGGAGGAAGCTTTGTGTTTTGCTAAACAAGCTTCTCCAAGCCCTGGGTGCTCACGACCACGATGGCCACCAGCAAGCCCGTCACAGTGGGGCACGAGAGGCTTGGGTGGGTCACCAAGAAATGGTTCTGCAGGAAGTGGAAAGCTCCAGGAAGCGGGGCTCTGGAGCAGCTGGGTTAAGGTCTTTCTCTTGAACAGCTTAAGGGAACCCCGGGAAAGGATGCTGGAGTTCTGGCGTGTAAAGTGGTGGTGCCTGGAGGACAGGATGTCCTTGCTCGCACCGTGAACTTAGAGAGGAGGTCTGGGCTCCTGTGCAGAACCAGGGCCTTAGTCCCATGAACGGCCGTGCTGTCCCGGGGGGCCTGTGTGGGTGGCCCCGGGAGGCACACGAGTGCAGATGCCAGGTGAGGTGGACGGTCCATCCGAGGACTACGAGCCCCTCTCTAGGCAGCTGCTCCTGGATCGGGGAGTGGGGGGACACTGTGTGGGAAGAGGGTGTCGTTTGGGCTGTGGACCCTGGAGATGCGCTGTTTTTGATGGGGGCGGGGCGGAGCTGCAGATCCCTGGTGCCTTGGCCCAGTCTGCGAGGACTGCGTGTTTAACCCCAAGAGGCTGGCGCAGAAGTGGGTAGACAGCCTGTGCGAACTGTGCTTGCAGCCAGTGGGCGGAAGGCTCCGATTTTGGCTGCCTCTCTTGGTTTATGAGTGCGGCTGCTGAGTGGTTTTGAGGTCCTGATCCTGACCAGCAGGATGGGTGTGACAGGGATGGATGACCCCTCCTTTCTGCCGATTGGGGGGTGCTCACCTGGCCCTCACTGTCATCCTACTTTGTGTTATGGGCACCCCCCCACCCCGCCCCAGCATTTTACAGCAGTAGAGCTGACTGGCTGCGGCAGAGACCGTACAGCCCCGGAAAGCTCAAGTGTTCAGTCTGGGCCTTTGCAGAAATAGTTTGCTGACTCCCGGTTTAGGTCCCATAAAAAGGAGAATACTTTTTTAAAAGTCTTTTCTGTAGCTGTTCTCTTGGCAAAACTCTGTTAGCCTTTGCCCTGCTTCATTTTGTTCCCTAAGGTCCGTCTAGTCAAGGCTATGGTTTTTCCAGTGGTTATGTATGGATGTGAGAGTTGGACTGTGAAGAAAGCTGAGTGCTGAAGAATTGATGCTTTTGAACTGTGGTGTTGGAGAAGACTCTTGAGAGTCCCTTGGACTGCGAAGAGATCCAACCAGTCCATCCTAAAGGAGATCAGTCCTGGGTGTTCATTGGTAGGACTGATGCTGAAGCTGAAACTCCAATACTTTGGCCACCTGATGCGAAGAGCTGACTCATTTGAAAAGACTCTGATGCTGGGAAAGATTGAGGGCAGGAGGAGAAGGGGACAACAGAGGATGAGATGGTTGGATGGCATCACCAACTCGATGGACATGAGTTTGAGCAATCTCTGGAAGATGGTGAAGGACAGAGAAGCCTGGTGTTGCTGCAGTCCATGGGGTCACAGAGTCAGACATGGCTGAGTGACTGAAGTAAACTTTCTATAGTTGTATAGACTCCCCAAAGAGTTTAGCATTTAGGAAAGAGTTCAGGAACTGAGGAGACCCCTGATTCAGTTAAACTGGACAAGCAGCTCTCAGATTTCCCTTGGGGGTCCACCTGGAGCTGTACTGGGTGAGGGTGGGGCCTGGGTTTAAGATCAGCATGGGCTCCTACTGGGAAAAAGTTCTTGGAAATAAATCTTAGTTTAGATTTGGGATCTGGAAATTAAGCCTGTAAAGCCAGTGTTGTAGGTGGTCCTCATCTTTGTGGGTGGTCCATGTCTGTGTGGGTGGCCCATGTCTTTGTGAGTAGGTCAGCATCCTTGTGGGTGGTCCACACTTTGTGGGTGGCCCACGTCTTTATAGATGTCCATATCTTTGTGGGTGGTCCATGTCTGTGTGGGTGGCCCATGTCTTTGTGAGTGGGTCAGCATCCTTGTGGGTGGTCCACACTTTGTGGGTGGCCCACGTCTTTATAGATGTCCACATCTTTGTGGGTCGTCCATGTCTGTGTGGGTGGTCCATGTCTATGTGAGTGGGTCAGCATCCTTGTGGGTGGTCCACACTTTGTGGATGGCCCACGTCTGTGTAGGTTGGTCACATCTTTAGTACCACTGAAGACTGAATGGGCACCATCTGGGGTTAAGGCATCATTTCCAGAATTCCTCTGCGTTCTTGAGAAAGTCAGTGGCCTGAATGTGAATGTGGGTATTAAGATAGGTGGAAGAAAATCAGCAGCCTGGGCTCAGCGGGGTGGACAAAGCGCCATTGTACTAAGAGATCTCAGAGGACAAAGGCTGCCTGTGTGCAGCAGCACGTGCTGGCAGGTCAGCCCGGAGGCCCCCTGGAGGAGGCGCCGGGAACTCTGGGGGTGGGTGGGGAGAGGAGTTTAAGGCTTGCGGGTGCGCTTGGATTCTGGAAACTTTAACTAACTGAGGCCCACCGCATTCGTGAGCTAACACCTGGATCGCATTTAATGTCTCTGGACAATAACGCTTTGCTTCGTTATCTTTAAGTCTGTGGGAAAAATAGAAACTATGATCCCCAGTGGAACTTGCCCTTCGCGTTTCATTGAGACTCCGCAGAACTTCCCTCTTTGCGAAAAGGAAATTTCACACACATGTACATGCATGTACACACGTGTGTTTATTCTTGGAACGAAGCTTTGTCACGCGTGTGATTTGATGACAGACCCTCCCCTGAGACGGGTCCTCGGAGCCGGCCCAAGTGCCCTGTCTGGAACTCGTCGCAGATGCCCGTCTTTGCTCTGCTCTCCTCTTTGCCGCGGCGCCTCCTTCTCCGGGACCGTCCCTGCTCCTGACGACGCCCAGCTTGCATTGTGCCCCGCCTTTGAGTGTCATCTGCCTCGTGCAGCCGTCGCGGATGGTGGAGCGGACTTTTTCATCCAGACCGTGCCGCCACGTGACCTCGTCTCCCTGTGTTTCGCCTTCTATCTGATGGCAGAGCGGTCAGTGTCGCCTGTTCTGAAATGCGGAGAGAAAGCAGAATGGATGTGCACGGAGCCGCCGGGACCTGTGGGCACCCGACCCGACATTGCCTCGCTGGGGGCGGGGAAGGAGAGGAGAAGCGGGGGTGGGGCTGACAAAGGACCAGCAGGAATAATGCCCGAAAGCTTTCCAAACCCAGTAGCACACGTAAACCTGCAGATTCCAGAAGCTGAGAGGATCACAAACAGGGAAAACCCAAAGAGACCCGGGCAAGGCTCGCTATAATCAAACTCCGAAAACCAGAAGGCAAGGAAAACATCTTTTGTTTTTTTCCAGCTGCTCTGTGTGGTGTGTGGGATCTGATCAGATCCACGCGCCCTGCAGTGGGGGTGTGGAGTCTTACCACGGGGCAACCAGGGAAGACCCAAGGGAAATACCCTGAAAGCAGCAAGTAGGGGAAAGAAAAGGGCATAATGTCAGCAGATAACTGACTCATCAGACACCAAGGCAGCCAGAAGGGAGTGGCCTGGTACTCTCCAAGTGCTGAAAACAAGGACGAAGCCTTTTTTTTTTTTAATTTTAGTTTTTATTTATCTATTTACTTTTGGCTGTGCTTGGCTCTTCGTTGCCGGGTGCGGGCTTCCTCTAGTTGGGGCGAGTGAGGGCTACCCTCTCGCTGTGGTTCTCGGGCTTCTCACTGTGGTGGCTTCTGTGGTGGAGCACGGGCTCCAGGGCGTGTGGGGTGGGGTGCAGCTGCAGTTGTGGAGTGTGGGTCCAGAGCGGTGACGCACGGGCTTGGTTGCTCCTTGGCGTGTGGAATCTCCCTGGACCAGGGATCAAACCTGTCCCTCTGCGCTGGCAGGCAGAGTCTTAATCCTCCACACCATCAGGGACCTCTGATGAAGACTGTGGATCTATGATTTTTGTTCATCTTCACAAAAAGTGACTCTGGAAACAAGTGCCATATCTTGACTCAGACTTTTTCACCTATTCTGTTAATGACAGTATGATGCTATTTAGTATGCAATTGCATATTTAATAAGCTATCTAGGTAAACCTGGGAGGTTGTTTTTTTCTCCACATGAAATGTAAAAGCTTTTGGCTTTGTAGCTTAAAAATTGGGAATAATTTTTGCCTGTGTAGTAGTTGTTGCTTTTTGGTAGATTATCTTATAAGGTTTATTGAAAGTTTGCACATAGGCAGTAAAATTCACACTGGTCTTTTCGTGCCTGGTTAGGAGTTTTGACAGACACAGCTGTGTAACAACAAGCACAACCAAGATACAAACCGTTTGTGTCTTTTTAAAAAAGGTCCCTGTTCCTTCGGAGTCAGCCCTCTACTCAGCACCTCCCCCGGCCGCCGTCTGTTTTCTGCCCTTAGCGCGGTCTCTCCTGGGCTCATATGGGATAGAGAGTTTTGAGCCCGGTTCCTCCTGCTTAGTGCGTTTAAGGCTCACCTGTGTTGTGGTCTGTGTTCAATCCTGTTAATTGCTGAGTAAAGTTCCACTGGGGGCTTCCCTGGTGGCTCTGGTGCCTGCAATGCAGGAGACTCAGGAGACGGGGGCTCGATCCCTGGATCAGGAAGAGCCCCTGGAGAAGGAAATGGCAACCCTGCTCCAGTATTCCTGCCTGGAAAATCTCATGGACAGAGGAGCCTGGTGGGCTACAGTCCATGGGCTCACAAAGAGACACGACTGAGTAATTAAACCGCCACCGCCAAAGCTCCATCGGGTGGACGTGCTGTCCACTAGCTGAAGGTTATTTGGGTTGTGCTCAGTTTTTCGTGATTATGAATAAAGCCGCTATAAACACTGAGTGGAGGTTTCTGTGGGAACGTGAATCTTCACGTCTCGGGTCGGCCAGCTAGAAAGGCTCCTGGGCTTTCCATCAATCAGTGTATGCTGCACACCAACCTGACACAGCCCCGTTAGTTAAACAATCAGTTTTTTTATTTCCATGTGTTGAGAGACTCACGTTTCCATGCACAGACTTGGGGAATATTCTGGGGAGAGAACTCTGTAGTTTAGCTCTTGGACAGTTTTCTGAAGAAAATGGTCTGCTGCTTGTTTTCCTTAGCTGACTTTATGCAGGCACATGTGGTTAATTCTGCAATGGAAATTTCGTTGCTTTCCCCGCCAGGGTCACAGAAGTGTTGCTGGAACGGCAGGATGCTTAGAGAGAGGCACCTGGAATAAGACCCACATAGTAAGGCTTTAATCTTGGTTGTCGCTAGGCCATAAAACAGACACATTTAGCAGCCCTCTCTGTCTCGGGCACAGAGCCCTTTAGAAGGAAGCCCACTCGTGGAGCCTGGTGCCAGCTGCCGTGCCCGCTTACCCCCTTGTTTCCTCTGACAGATCATTTCCAACCAGCCTTCAAAGCCAGCTCTTCTCTGAGATCTGCCTTCCTGCTCAGCCCAAGCGAACTCAAACCCACACACTTACTCGAGTGCTTCTATTCCAAGAGAAGGCCTGCCGAGTGTGTGTCTCCTGCAGAGTGTGTCGTAAACACTGGGTGACTTGTTCGGTGGACTGAGAGGAAGTGGGCGTGAACTGGTGCTTCTCTCAACGCCGGCCTGGCCTCCGTGGGCTGGTCTTGGGCCTCTGACATCGCTCAGCTCACCCACTGCTCCGTATCCCAGGCTTTGGGCCCACAGGGCCTCAGAGCTTAGCTTTGACCTGACAGTGTTTGCTCGTGGCAAAAATGAGGCCAGCGGGAGCGTCGCCGGAGCGCCCTCCGCTCCGGACAGGCTTCCCGCCCGGGCACAGCAGCTGGCAGTGCGCGGCACGCTGGGCGCCGCCTCGCGGGGCACGGAGTCCGCTATGACCCTGGAAACTAGAGCAGGGCTAAAGATTTGCCTTCTCAGCTCCTTCCTCTTTCAGAAGAAGAGACAAGACTCCGAAAGGTACCTGTCCAGCGGCGGAGCAGAAGAGGGGCCAGAGCCGGGGTCTCGCGCCGCCATAACCAAAGTGTCTGCACCGTCAACACCTTGTTTCACGCCGCCGTTCCCTCCATCATGGATGCTGCCTTCGTCTTTAGGGGCGTCTGTGCTCTGACCTCCTCCCCTGCTGCAGGCTGCTCAGAAATCAGGGTGCTGTCCCAAGGAGAGCTGCCTTGGGAAGTGTTTTCTCCGGGCGTCCGGGTTGCTGGCTCACGGCCCCGTCCTCCCGGGCACCCCGCCAGCGTGAGTCGCAGGGGTGCCCTTGGCTTCTCGTGCGCCAGGCACCACGCGGAGTGCTGCTGGGGCCTCGTCTCTCATTTCCTACAGCGGCGTTGTGCGGTTGGTACTTTCACCACCGCCTCTTCCAGACCAGGAGGCTCAGGGCCAGGTGGCATGGGGCGCTGGGGGCCCGGATTTGAGGTCGGCGTCTCATCACGTGTAGTAGGCTCCTTCCCATCTGTCCGGGCACCACGTGGGCGCCCTCCGTGTGCAGAGTGCTTCCCCCGCCTGCTGCTCGGGGACGCTGCCCACGGAGACGCGGGTGAGGGGCAGCCTGGCTCCTGCACGCCTGGGCAGCACCCAGACAGAGCAGGACAGGTGGGACCCAGCCCTGGGCCCCTCGCCCTGACGGCCTGCCGCACGTGGGCTGGGCCCGTTCCTGACCGACCGCTGATTGGTGTTTACATTTACAACTTAAAAAAGACAGTTATTGCTTTATCTGTGGCTGTGCTGGGCCTTCATTGCCATGTGGGCTCTTCCCTAGGTGCGTGGGGGCCACCCTCTAGGTGCGGCGCTCGGGCTGCGCACTGTGGGGGCTTCTCCTATTATAGAGCCCGGGCCCGAGGTGTCAGTCTGTGGTACTTGCAGCATGCGGGCTCAGTAGCTCTGGTGCTCAGGCTTGGTTGCTTCGAGGTGGGTGGGGTCCTCCTCACCCAGGGATCGAACTGGCGTCCCCTGCATCAGCAGGCAGATTCTTAACCGCTGAAACACCGGGGAAGCCCTCTGTTAATGACTTTCGATTGCCCTGGCCTGCATTAGAAGTTTCGACTTACAGTTTATAATTTCTCACCTGTTTTTGGAAAGAGGGTGTGGGGCTGGGACCTCACTTTTTTTCTCCTTGGTTCCAGACACGCATTCAGTTCCCGTTGTTGAAGGGCCACTTGTGTTTGCACACATGCCCACACCCAGGCGTCCAAGGCCCCGGGTCTTGGAGCAGAGGCCTGTTTGAGAGGAGCGGGCTGAGCCAGGCCTGCTGCATGAGGGTGTCCGCGCTGCGTCCGGGGGAGGCACCGGCCACGCGAGGGGACCCAGAGCCCACGGTCTGCCAGGGCGTTGCTTGAGAAGAATATGTTCTGTGGCTTTTTCTGGTTGGAGGAACAAAAGAGCCTTTCTGAGATGCTCCCACGTGTGTAAAAGCAGTGTTTCCGCGGGGAGTGGCCTTTGGGAGGGTGAGGGCCGCGGGCAGGGGCGGGCAGGGTGGGCGGTCTCCTGGGCCCAGGCCTCCCTGGTCCGCCCCAGCCTCCGTCCCCCGAGGAGGCAGCTGTGTTTGTCCTCTGGTAAGAGCTGCAGTCGCTGCTTGTCACCCACGTTATGAGACTTCCCCAGAGGCCTTGGAAGCTCCTGCCTGTATCCAGGCCGCTTTGCAGAATGCCCCCAGGAGTGGCTGGGCTGGGTGCGTCTTCAAGGACTACTTGGTTCCGTGTCTCCCTATGGCCTTGCTCTCCTCACTCAAACAGGTGGATTTGTTCCTGGGACGTGAGAACACAGCGGAGGTGCTGTAAGTTCGTGTTTTCCTCTATTTCTAGAAATCAGAGGCGCCCTTATTACACGTTGTGGCCAAACGCACAGTGACTGAATGTTAAATTGCTAGAATCTTATCAAAAATCCTCAGCCACGAGAATTTCCAGATAGGGCATTTTCTCGAAAGACTAAGATTAGCTGGTAATGAAATCTGGCTCTTGAAGGTGGTTTTGTGTGATGCTGAACTAGTGTATCAAATGATACTCCAGGTTAGAATTATGGTTCTGCCTTGAACTGAAAACTTTTAAAGCAGGATTTATTGGCTCAAAGAATGCAGTGTTCAGAACACTCATTGGAAAAGATACATGTACCCCAACCTTCACAGCAGCACTATTTACAGCACGCAGCCATGACACGGAAACAGCCTAAATGTCCATCAACAGATGACGGACGAGTGGATAAAGACGGTGTGGTACTACCCCACCATGGGATACTCCTCAGCCATAGGGAAGAAAGTAAGGCTGTTAGCAGCAACGTCAGTGGATTTGGAAGGTATTATGCTAAGTGAAATGTCAGACAAAGACAAATACTGTATGATATCACTTACATGTCAAATCTAAAACTATAACAGACCAGTAAAGCTGACGAAAAGGAAGCAGGTTCACAGAGAACAAACTAGCGTTGCCAGTGGGGAGAGGGCGATCGTTTGCATCTCGCCGAGAAGCTCTTTTGTTCGGAGTCACAGCTGAAATGCTGACCTGGATTTGAAAGTGAATGTTCAGGTGTGGAAAATAAACTGCATGGTGCGTTGGTGACACCGTTGGCAGAAATGCGTGTAACACACGGCCTTTCAGGGATCTTGCACGAAATGAGCCACAGTCTCCATAGCTTTCCCAAGACGTGCTCCAGCACCGATTTCAGCCAGATGGTAGCTGTTGCTTCGGAAGCACTGAACGCCAGGGCTGACCTCGACCCTGTGTGTGCTGCGTGAGTTGCAGCTCTGGGGCCCCTCACCAGGACCGGGAGGCAGTGAGGTGGGCTTTGCTGGTGGGGGTCTGAGCCGGGCGAAGTGATCAGCGTTTATGCGTTCAGTCAGCAAGCCAGCCCTGTGGTCTGAAATGCGCTCACACAGATGGAGCAGCCGTCGGCTGTCTCCACCTGCCCTGGCTGTCTCCACCTGCCCTGGAGACGGTGGGGCCGAGCCTGCCCTTCCCTGAGCTCAGATGCGGTCCCTGAAGACCGGGAGGGCGGGGTGCTGGGGATACTCTGTGGCCGGCTGGCCTCGCAGCCTCGTTGGTGGCGGGGTGGGTTCCTGAGGAGCCCGAGTCCTACAGAAGCCTGGGCCTTAGGCTCCGAGGGCGTGTCCTGCCCCATCGGTGGCTGTGAGTCGCTGTGTCCTCGGTGTTATCTAATCTCGCTGTGCTCCTTCTCACCTGCCTTTGCCTTCTCTCCGGGGATGTCTCATCCTCCTCCTTGGCTGACCCTCAGCTTCTGGGCTTGGCCACCTCCAAGAAGCCCTGGGGAGGCACTTCAGCCACCGTCTCAGCAGAGTGGCCTCAGGTCCCTCCTGGCCCCTCCTGATCCCTCCTGGCCCCTCCTGGTCCCTCCTGACCCCTCCTGGCCCCTCCTGACCCCTCCTGGCCCCTCCTGACCCCTCCTGGCCCCTCCTGATCCCTCCTGGCCCCTCCTGATCCCTCCTGGTTCCTCCTGGCCCATCCTGATCCCTCCCAGTCCCTCCCGGCCCCTCCTGGCCCCTTCTTATCCCTCCTGGTCCCTTCTGGCTTCAGGTCTGATGGGCAACGGGGTGAGCACAGTCTGGACCCGTCCCCTCACCGGTTCTGTCCACACTCTTTTCGAGCATTTCCTGTGAACTGGACACTGTGCTGAGCCCGGGGGACCACGGTGAGGAAGGCAGTTGGCCTCTCGTCCTGGAGTGAACTTGGGTCAAATTGCTGGCGATACGCCCAGCCTCTGTGACTGGTGCTCTAAGGAAAAGCTGTGGGTGACTAGGGACCACTGGGGCTTGAGGCAGACCTGGGGGATGCATAGTCACTTTCCCTTGGGGGAACAGTCTGTCTGTGTCTGCAGAGACTCGACCGGCCCCGTGCTGTTCTGCCTGTTCCTGTTCTCCGCCCCCGCCCCCGAGGGCCCCTCCTCTGGGCCCCCGATCGCCTGCGCCCTCTTGACCCTCGAGCTGCTTAGGTTGTCCGTCTGGCTCCCTCAGTAAGTGAGATAACCGAGGCCTGGAACATGTCTTTATTTGTTGTATTGGTTGGGAAAGTCATGATTTTGCCCTTTCTTGAAAACTGTCTTTTAACATGTGTCGGGTGGAATTGTTTGCAAAATGCTTGACCAAATCTCATTCCTGTTCTAACAGAATTCAGTCCCCTCCTCCATAGTAGAACGTTTGTCATCGGGCATTTCCTTACCTGGCAGGTGTTTATGCCGCTGTTGGGGTTCCTGGCTGCTTGCTTCCCGGGTGTTCTCGAGCAGCTGTGTGCTCTGGCCTCTGCTTTGAGATCTGTAGACCTGTGCCACTAATTGTGGGGGTGGGATGAGGTGCCTGCATGTGCATGCAGGTCTATGTGTACATGTGTGTCTGTGTGTGCACGTATGTTGTACAAGTGTATGTGTATATGAGTGTGCAGGTAGACATGTGTACGCATGAATGCAGGAATACATGTGCATGTGTGTTGTACACGTGCATGTGTGTATGAGCGTGCAGGTAGGTAAACGTGTGTGCATGCACACAGGTAGACGTGTACACGTGTGCATATGTTGTACACACATGTGTGCATATATGTGTATGAGTGTGCAGGTAGGCATACATGTGTACACATGCATGTGCCTGTGTGTTGTACACATGCAAAAGTGTGCAGGTAGGTAAACGTGTACATGTGTATGTGTGCACAGGTAGGCGTACATGTGTACACACGCGTGTGCCTGTATGTTGTACACATACACAAGTGTGCAGGTAGGTAAACATGTACATGTGCATGTGTGCACAGGTAGGCATACATGTGTACACATGCGTGTGCCTGTGTGTTGTACACATGCACGAGTGTGCAGGTAGGTAAACGTGTACATGTGCATGAGTGTGCAGGCAGGTATGCAATGTATGTGTGTTATATGTGTGCACACACAGTGTGTGCCCACGTCTAGCTTGCCACTCTGCCTGGCGCCCGCAACGACCCCTCAGCCAGGGTTGGCTCTGAGCCTTCCGAGGGGCACCGGCTGGCTGGCTTAGAGGAACGCGACTCTGCCGACTCCAGGAACCAGGGACTGGGGGGTGGTTCTTCCTGTCTAACTGGCCGCTGGTCCTGAGAAATGGCAAGTCAGTGTGAACGGAGGTGGCTTCTAACACTTGAAGTTCCTGCCGAGACTGCAGCTCTTTGGCGGGCTCCTGCTTCAGGGCAGCCTCGAGAGTCATGGCGCTCCTCTGGGCTCCTCTGGGCTCGTTTCACACAGCCCGGGCTGTGTGAGGACATTGCGCTCCCACTTTTCAGAGCCCTTGGTCGGCACCTTTTCTGCAACAGTTATAAAAGCTCGTTTGGAACATCACTGATTCCCAGTCTGATGAACAGCCTGGCCGCTCGAGTGAGACCTGCAGCTGTTCCCTGAGACCAGGGAGGGTGAGCTGCAGACGCTCCGGGCTTTACAGTCACCCCGCTCCTCCATGGAGGCCGGGGGTGGGGGTGCGGCTGCCCAGACCTTCCTGGCCGGAAGCTGCATCTCAGCAGGCCGCCTGTGAGTCAGGGCCCAGGTCGGGAGCTGGGCTTGCTCGGCCCCGGGCAGGTGAGCTGTGGCGTCCAGGGCCGGGCTCAGGCCACGGGAGCCTTCTGGCCTGCGAGTCAGGGCCCAGGTCGGGAGCTGGGCTTGCTCGGCCCCGGGCAGGTGAGCTGTGACGTCCAGGGCCGGGCTCAGGCCACGGGAGCCTTCTGGCGCGGTTTGCACAGGCACTGTCATCTGTTCATCATTTTCCACCGAGCATCACTTATCCGTCATCTTTCTATCTTACCTGTCATCTGTCTGCCAGTCTTTAACCATGTGGAATTTTTTGTGATGAAATACACGTAAAATTTAGCAGGTCACTCATTTTTGTGTACAGCTTGGTGGCATTAAGCTCATTTTCATTATTGTGTGACAGTCACCACTACTATCTCCAGAACTTTCTCATCTTCCAACTGAAGCTCAGTCCCCATTAAACACAAAGCTGACCCCCTGCCCTCCACCCCCTAGTGACTACTTTTTGGCTTTTTATCTCTGTGAATTTGACTCTTGGAGGGAATTATTTAAAATTTTAACTCTTATGGATAGCATAATTTTGTTATATTTAAATATGACAAGCTAAATTCAAGCAAAATACTTTTTGGTCAATGACATTTAAAAAAATTTAAACATAATACTTTGATATGATTGATTGGAAAGAGTTTTTGTTCTGTTAATCAGTTCAGTTATATCCGGATACCTGATCACCCCCAGAAGGCATTTCTGATTTTACAATCTGTCTGTGGACAATGTACTTCCTAGGGAATTGTATTAGGACACACCCAGTCTGTCGAGCAGGAGATAACTAGACTTGGTAAACATGTGTAAAATCCTTTGTTTCCTTCCGATTGTTCGGAAAAGGCTTAATATCCTCCCCTTGGGTTAGAATTACCATGCTCCTCCTTTATCCTCGGGAGATGCGTTCCAAGACCCTCAGTGGGTGCCTGAAACTGCTCGTGGAACCAAACTCTCCCTATGTGATGTTTTTCCTACACCATCCATACGTTTGATGAAGTATAATTTATAAATTAGGAACCGTAAGAGATTAACAACAGTAACTAGTAATAAAATACCATAGTTATAACAATACCCTGTAATAAATAACAGCACACAATTCAAAAGTTGCAAACTGTTTATTTCTGAAATTTTCTATCTAATATTTCTGGGCCGTGGTCGACCGAGCGTCATCTGAAACCTCGGAAAGTAAAACCTCAGGTGAGGGAGGTGATTGTTTCAGGAAAACATTTGCTGTGTGCTGTATATTTCTCAGGAGACTTTATATTATGGAGAGGAAGACAAAAAGCACATTCTTTTAAAAATACCTAGGATATCTACTGGGTGGTTACCCCAGACCAGAAGCCATTTTAGATAACTTAATATTTTGATAAAACCCTTTATAGAGTTAAAGTGCTTTCTTAGCATGGTATTTGCAGTTCAATCTTGTCTTTGAAGCAAGTTAAAACTTGCTTCAAAAATCTGAAATGCTTTTAGTTTCCTGCTTTAATAAGTAGAGGATTTCACAAATAATTGACTTTTTCTTTGATCATCTCATTTTAAAAGTTAATTCTCCCAGGACAAAAGAGTATCTGTTGAAGGTAAAGGAGGTTGGGATTTAATATCCTCATCTGTGAGAGTTTTTGTTTCTTAAGGTTAAATCTGTTACATAACTGTATTTTCTTCGGATTTGCCATTTTTCTTAATACTAGACTGCTAAACAACATCCATTTATTTAAATTGTTTGGTCTTATTATTGAATTATTTTTAGTAAATCTATGTCTGAAAAGAATGAAATAATTTGAGACTTCCAGTTTTAATTATCTGACCTTGAGAATTATTTCATAAAGCCCAATCAGTGAATTGTAGGTGAGGGATTAACTTATGAGCAGGCAATGCTTTGGGTGGTTTGTACATCATATGTATTCTTGCTTTTTGTTCAGGCTTCAAATGGCCCAACAGAAACAACAGAAATGGCACAAATGCTGATTGGGGCACACGCCATTGTATATGTATTGAAATGTGGAAATAAATACATTTTCCTCTCTCCCGTGTGTTGGCATTTCTTGAGCTGGAAATCATTTGGGGTTTGGGTTCTTTTATTTATAGAAGGAAAAAAAAAAACCCTCATCTTACAGGCATGGGTTAGGATGATTGTGGTTAAGTAGTTGCCGACTGATCCGGGAGTGAAGTCCCACAAAACTGGTTTTCATTCTGATACTGGTATTAGCCTGCGGGCCTCCCAGACTCCTAGAAGGCTCACCTCTTCTGTGTCATGAAGCAGGGCTCCGTTTAGGATGCCTTTTGATGGTCACAGACGATTAAAAACAAAGGACGTGTAAATGCAAGCAAGCTGAGTTGGATCATTGGATTTAAAGCAGTTTATCTTTAAAACGCTCTCTAGGCACCGCCTTGGCTGGGGTCATTCATTAATCGGGGCTGAGGTTTTAGCTCTTCCTTCTGGCAGAAGAGATACCCTCACTAATATCATGAGGTAGGATTTTATTTTTTTCCTTTTCAACGGCTCTGCTTTCACCTCTAGCTGGTGACTGTTGGCTGAGGGTCTTTCCCTGCACGGAATCTTCCCAAGGTTTCTGCAGTGGTGACGTGGAACGGCCGTGGGGCCGGGGCTCAGCCAGGGAAGGGCCTGGTCCCTGGACCACCCCACCGGGTTGGTGAGGCCACGCTGAAATCCCGTGGAGCCGGAAGAATGAGGGTTTCTGCCTTTAGAGCACAGTCACTTCAGGGCATCCACACCCTGTGGGGGCTGTTTCCACTGCGTGTTTCCACTGGGTGCTTATCTTGCCTTTAGGGTTTGCTCAGCTTCTGATAACAGAGTGGTTGCTTTTTCCTTCATTACTTCTTCTAGACTTCGAGACTGCTGTTCTTCGGTCGCTGAGTCGTGTCCGAGTCTCTGTGATCCCATGGACTGCAGCACGCCAGGCTCCTCTATCCTCCACTGTCTCCCAGAGTTTGCGCACTCGTGTCCATTGAGTCAGCGATGCCATCCAACCATCTCATCCTGTGTCTCCCCCTTCTCCCGCCTTCAATCTTTCCCAGCATGAGTCTTTTCCAGTGAGTCAGTTCTTCACATCAGGTAGCCAAAGTATTGGAGCTTCAGCTTCAGCATCAGTCCTTCCAGTGAATATTCAGGACTGATCTCCTTCAGAATGGACTGGCCGGATCTTGCAGTCCAAGGGACTCTCAAGAGTCTTCTCCAACACCACAGTTCAAAAGCATCAATTCTTTTGTGCTCAGCTCTCTTTATAGTTCAACTCTCACATCCATACCTGACTACTGGAAAATCCATTGCTTTGACTAGACAGAGCTTTGTCAGCAAAGTGATGTCTCTGCGTTTTAGCGTGCTGTCTAGGTTGGTCACAGGCTTCCTTCCAGGGAGCAGGCGAGCCCAGGCTCGTCCCGCTGACCCAGCTTGGAGAAGGACTTGGTCTGGCAGTTCAGCCTTGTGCTCAGGATCTGGCCCCTAGATCTGGTGCCTGGGGTTCAGGACCAACTCTGCCTGTGTGCCCCCGGCCCTTGTCTCCTCTGGCAGGGCTTCCGTCAGGCCTGGGGATGAGGGTGCGGCCGCAGTCCCCCTGGGGGATGGGAGGGGCTAAGTGGCCGCGCCTGTGCCGAGCGTGGATGCTGTGAGCACTGCAGATGTGTGAACTCTGGGAAAGTTATTCACATGCAGCGTGCTTGTTGTGAGAGCCAAACTCGCTCCTGGTTCTGCTCTGCCTGCTTGACGAGGTGACCCCTTGCTCGGGGAGACAGTGGTCGCCCTGAAGCTCACCTGCCCATTTGTGACAGCCTCACCTCTGAAGGCAGAGCCCAGGAGCTGCGGCTTGTCTGGATAATCCATTAGGTTTCTTCGACGTCTTCGTCACCTCTTCCGTATGGACTTTCTCAAGAAGGACAGTGGGCCAGACGTGGGTGGTGGTTTCTTCTTGTGCAGGCAGCCTGGGGGTTGAAGGTCGTTCGTGTGGGTAGCACAGAGTTGAGCTGGAACCAGTGAAGCGGCTTTGGGCATTTCTGTCC
This sequence comes from Budorcas taxicolor, assembly GCF_023091745.1. Classification (NCBI taxonomy): domain Eukaryota; kingdom Metazoa; phylum Chordata; class Mammalia; order Artiodactyla; family Bovidae; genus Budorcas; species Budorcas taxicolor. Next base: position 85,388,704 of record NC_068921.1, on the reverse strand, counting down.
CTGTGACTGAGCTCTGTGCGCTAATCATGGCCTGTTTTCAGGAAGCGAGCAGAGTTGCTGACTCAGGCTCAGAAGGCAACACGTGACTCTTCAACTTCCCTGAGGTTGGGTGTTGAGTTCCCTGTTATCTAGACATCCTTGTCAGTTTCTGCTCCAGAGGGTTTGAAGTTCATGAGCATCTAGCTCGTGAGAGGAGAGGAAGTGGTGGGGGGTGGGACAGAAGGTGGCCGCCAGGAGGATACTGCCCTTGTTCAATTCATGACTTTCGGCGTCTGTGAATGGGGAGGCCCTCAGCCTGCAGCCTGATTCATGCCTTCGTGGAGTGAGAGTTTCCTGGGACTGTCGTGATAAAACTCCATATGCCGGGGGTGGCTTAAAGGAACAGAAATGCATCGTCCCGTGGGTCTGGAGGCTGGAAGTCTGAGATCAGGGTGTGGGCAGGGCCGTGCTCTTTCTGAAGGCTCCCCCACCCCCAGCTTCAGGCGGGTGCTGGCGGTCCCGGCTGGTGGGCACTCTGTCTCTGCGTCGTCGTCCGTCCGAGTGTGTCTGTGTGTCTTCTCTCCTTGTGTGTGTGCGTGCGCGTGTTAGTTGCTCTGACGTGTGTGTGTGTGTGTGTGTCAGCCGCTCAGTCATGTCCGACTCACGTGTGTGTGTGTGTGTCAGCCGCTCAGTCGTGTCCGACTCGTGTGTGTGTGTGTGTGTGTGTGTGTGTGTGTCAGCCGCTCAGTTGTGTCCGACTCTCTCTGACCCCATGGACTGTAGCCTGCCAGGCTCCCCCGTCCCTGGGATTCTCCAGGCAGCATCCTGGAGCGGGTTGCCATGCCCTCCTCACTTCCTCTTTCCGGGACACTGTTCATACTGGATTAGGTTCCAGCCGACCGACTGCATCTCACCCTGATTACACCTGCGACGTCCAGATAAGGTTCCAGGATCCGGGCATGAGGGCCGCCACTTTAGGGCCCGCCACTCAACCCCCTGCTGATGGAGACAAGACTTTTGAAACTGCCTCTCTTATAGGACAAAACACAAGAATAAAAGATAAAAAGGGAGGCGATAACTTGAAACCCAGGAAAAGACTGACATGAATCCCTGCTTCATTCCTCGCCTCCCTGTGCTGGGCCTGCCCCCCGCCCAGTAAAGCGTGTGCCCCTTGCCCACTGTGGAAACCCGTCCTTCCCGTGCTTGTCGTTTGGCCATTGACCACCCGGCTGGAGAGGGCGCGGCGGCTCCGTGAGCGCTGCTCCGTCCTAAAGCCGGGGGGTGGGTGCCCCAGGATGGGTGGGGCGGTAGACCCTGCCCTCTGTTGACCTGACTTAGGAGGAGAAGCAGCCACGCCAGTGAGGAGGACGGAGCAGGAGCCCAAGGCAGTTCGCATCACAGCGATCCTTACGGTCGCTGAAGAGTCTCTCGGGCCGCGTCCCCTTCCCATGGGCCCAGCCGCCAGTTGGGCTGCAAGGCTTGACCTCTGGCTGCCGTGGTGCCGGGTGCGGAGGGCATTGGGGAGCCGACCCATGCAGGAGGGGCCGGTGGGGTGGTCTCCGCTCGGGGAGGGCACTGGAGAGGAAGGGGAGACGGTCCTGTCTGCTTCAGGGCCTGGCCTCACGAGTGGCCATGTTCTCACGGATACACTTTGCAGAGAAGCACGTGTGTCGGTGAGGCTTCACCAGGGACACAGAACCAAGAGGATACACGGATACACATCCTCCTGAGAGAGAGAGACAGACGCGGAGAGACAGACACACAGAGAGACAGACGCGGAGACAGACAGACACGGAGAGAGACAGACGTGGAGAGACAGACACGGGCAGAGGCAGAGATGGGTTCAGATCGGGAGGGGAGAGTCGCTGGCCCTGGGAGTGTGTGGTTGGCAGCTCTGGCCTGCGCAGGGTGGGCTGGCAGGCAGGAGGCCCGTGGGGGAGGGTTGCTGTTGCATCTCGAGTCCAAAACCTGGAAGCAGCTTTGGGCGGCAAGGTTGGAAACTCAGGCACAGTGTCTTATAACTCAGCTTGTTATCTGGGGGCCAGGTTCCGTTTTGTCCAGGAAATCTCAGTCTTTGCTCTTCAAGCCCTTCAACTGATGGGACAAGGCCCACCCACATCATGGGGGTGATCAGCTTTACTAAGTTGGTTGATTGCCGATGCTGATCACATTCAAAAGAACCCACCTGGCAACACCCAGACGCAGATCAGACCACACGACGAGGCACCAGGCCCTGGCCGTGTCAGCACGTAAGAGTAGGCATCACACCCGGCAGCTTAGTGGCGGACGCTCACCCTCATGCACTGGAGCCTCTGGGTGGAGGGTGGACTCTCAGCTGAAGCGGCTTTGCACACACAGGTAGAGGCAGCGTGCCCAGCGCTGGGCCCACACGGAGCTGACCTCCTTTGCCACCCTGGGAGGGCGCACGGACCCAGCACGACAGAGCTGTAAGCATCCGTTCTTTGTGGCTGCTCCTGGGGGCAGCCATTCCTCGGGCCGGTTTTGCACCAGGCTTGCTCTCAGTGTAGACACAGACACGCAGATGGAATGTTCTGGATCTCGCCTGTGGTGGTAACCTGTCGTCGAAACTCACCACAATGTGCACGGCTAAGCTAAAGTCGTCCTTCAGGTGGTTTGTTTACAGTGATGCGGGGGAACTTGGAAACTTTGGAGAAGGGTTTTATTTCACATTTTACACTTGTCTTGGACGGGAAGCACGCCACAGCTCACTCTAGGCTGAGCCTCTCCGGGCCGTGCCGGGTCGTCTCAGAGACGACCCTGGAGCGTCTCTGTGCCCCCAGCTCCGGTTCTGTGGCTCTGTTTTTTATCTTCATGTGGCCACACCAGTGTTTCTGTGGGTGTTTTTAGAGTTCCTCTTTCTTTCAGTGTCTGCCCTTAGATTTCCTGATAGACCTCGGTCTTCAGCTGGCCTGGAATAAGGGTCATTTACCCCGAGTGACCGCCTCTTCTCTCCCCCTTCCGCTCACTTCCAGCTGCACGTCACGTCCTCCAGGGGGGCTTTTAAAGGCGCAGGATACCCGTGCCCCAGATCCTGGTTCCTGTGCTCCAGGGTGGGGGAGTCTGAACATCAGTATTTTTTATTTTTATTATTATTCTTTTTTGAATGTCAGTATCTTTTAAAAGCTGCCCCCCCCCCCCCATGATTAAAGTGTGCAGCCAGTGTTGCGACATGGTTTCTGGTTGTTTAAAACTGTGTGGCCCAAAGGACTTGCCCCTCGGGCTGAAGTGCTGGTTGTCACCTGGCAGGAGGTGACGTCACCTGCAGCGTCAAAGAGATGGAAGCTGGATGTGGGTCTTCACCGCCCGGCGGCCGGCAGCCGGCTGTGGCCGCTGACCTCTGTGCTCCTGCCTGGGGCTGGCTTTCAGCTCTAGTGGCGCAGTGGGCGGGAGTCACGTGACCAAGCGGCCCGGGAATGGGGGAGAAGGTCATCCTCCGAGAGCACGCCTCGTACGAATGGGAGGGTGTAGGAGACTTCCTCCCGCCCCTGTCTCCAGCTCCAAGGGAGGCTGCCTGGCAGGGCCACGTGGGTTCACCAAGCCTGGCGGCCTGAGCCTCGGCTGCATGGGTTAAACGTGAAGCACCCAGCTGGTGACTTTTCTCACTGCGCCCTCAGGGCTGCTGCGGGGTGAGCCCGGTGTCCTGACATCCCCAGAAGTGGAGCATGAAGAAGAGGAAAGTGCCAGATTGCCTAGAGCTTCCACTCTGGAGCCGGGGCTCAGGGACCTGGCTTGGGGAAAGAAAGTGAGAGAGAGAGATACTTCTCAGAATCCGAGCATTTGGGGAGGACCCTGTGAGCATCCCAGTTCATCACACAGATGGGGAAGTCTTAGCTCCAAGGGGTCTAGGAGCTGACATTACGGCAGTCCAGACGCAGGGCCTGACTTCCGGCTCAGGGCACACTCACAGACTCCTAGGAAACTTGCTGCAGAGCCTCGGGTTCACATACGCCCAGAGCTGACTGCAGACAGCCGTGTCTCGCCACCTCCCAACGTGGTCCTCACTGCCTCCATGATGCCAGGAAGGCCAGGCTCCTGCTTGGAGGCAGTTCGGGACCAAGTTCAGAGCCCCTGTTCCCTGTCGGACTGGCTGGTCTCAGTATGGGCACTACACTCATTGGAAAGTGGGCTAAAGGCTCTGGGTTAGATCCAGAGCAAGATTTGAGACTTTCAAACCTGTAAACTGCACAGTCGTAAATTCTTTAGCTGGGGTCATGGCATTCAGCTCGTTTGCGTTGGTTGATGGCTAGGTGGGAGATCCAGGGTTTGATCAGCCGCCTCTTCCACCTCTTTCCAGGCTGGCATTTGGGATGCTTTAGGTCCTACTCAGCTAGTTATTTTGCTTTCTCTTTTGGTATTATTATTATTTACTTTTTTGTTTTTTGTTTTTTAAAGGGCAAACCAGACAGTTTTATCTGGAAAGGAAAGCTATTTTAGGCCTTGGGCATTAACAGTCGCCTTTGTCCTCAGAGAAGACCACCAGACGGGGAAGCAGGCCTGCCCGCCTGCCGCCCTCTTGTGAAATCCAGCGGGCGGGGGCTGACAGCGTTCTTAGCTGCCGCTCACCGTCTGAGGTCAGTGTGTGAGAGGAAAGGTCCCGGCCCAGTGGCAATGGTGGGGCAGCAATTCTTCTTTTCTTTTCTTTTTGACTAAAGCGTCCTGCTGCCTCGGTCGTCATCTCCCATAGGGGTTCATGAAGGGAGCGGGGATGCTGTTTTGTGTCTGCCTGGAGGCACAGAGGGCAATTTAACCTGAGATTTGAATTAAGTTGTTAGGCAGAGGGCCGACCCGCTGTCTGTGCAGAAGGAGGGGATGTGGGGAGCACCCGGGGTGGCGGGCTGCCCTTCTCGGCGGCGGGAGTCTGGCGGCTGTGGACTTGCTCTGTCTTCAGCATCCAGGGGGCTCACGGGACGCGTGCCTCCACCTCCTGCCAGACCTGCCCGGGTTTCCCCCTCTCCAGCTCGCCTCCCCGGCAGATCTCTTGGGGAACGCTTGGGCTTGGGGTTTTGTTGGAGAGGCGGGTCCCTGGCTTGAGGTCCCTGTCTGAGTGAGGGAGGTGACTGGCCGAGTAAAGCCCCTGAAACCCCTCTCCCGAACACGGTGCCCTTCTCTGCAGGCTGTGCTCTCCAGGGCTGACCGCTCGGGCAGGAGACTGTCCGCCGAGGAGGCTGGCTGCCATCTGTGACGGGATGTGACCATCTCAGAATGACTGGGGCGGAGTAAATAAATACTGTATTTAAACACGTGCAGTGAAGTACCAAGTTTGGCCAGAAAACCAGGTTTCCTTACTGGCAGGTTAATAGCCCTTGAGATGTTGAGCTGACGGTAAACGTACAGAACTGTCGTGAGGCTTGGAAACGCTGTGATTGCCGTCGGCGGTAAAGCGCAGGGGTTGCTTCCTGCTGTTGCTTTTGCTTGGCCGCAGTCCGTGGAGTGGAGGGAATGCCAGCTTTTGGTAGAGGATGCTGGGAACAGATATTCCATCTCTCCCGGTTCAAGGTCACGGACTGCCACGCTCTGCCCCACTGTGGTCAGCGGGGGCCTCTGGACCCTGGACTAGAACCCGGGACCGTAAGAGCCTGGCCGGGGGCTGCTGGCAGGATGGGCTGGGGGCTTGGTGCTCCGCCCGAGGCGGGAGCCCTGGGTGGGTTGGGGGGCGGGGGGGTCAGGTGCAGGATGCCGGGGGTGAAGCGCTGGTGTCACCTGGGGTGCGTGCACGCAGACAGCCGAGCTGTGTGGGTACAAGGTCGGGACAGGGGGTCCAGTCTCCGCCATCACTGACGGGGCATCTTCTCATCCGCGTCCGGCACGAGGGTGGGCGATCCCACCCTGACCTGCCCTCCCCGGAGCTTTGCCTGCCATCCACCTCCCCCATGCGCCCTGTCCTTCCAGGAGGAAATGGGGGCGTCTGGCGGGCACAGAGAGGCTGGGGTGCTTCAGGGGGTGGGGGGACGGAGCTCGGAGGATCGGGGAGGAGGGGCTGCCTGAGGGTGCCCCCTGCCGGCGTGGGTCGGCGCTGGCTGAGTCCACTGCTGCAGAGTGTTAAAAGTGAACTTTGACCCGAGAGGTTCACATCCCCCTGAGACCTGCTGGGGGCAGGGGCGGGATGGGCTGCCGCCCCCACACACCCCAGCGAGGAATGAGAGCAGACCCTGGGCCCCGCTCCCGCCGAGGTCAGAGTCCAGCTCGGGGCAGGCGTGTCAGGGTGTTCTGAAGGACGGTGAGCCCCACAGACACCAGGGAGTGTGGGCAAGCGGTCCAGGGGCCTCTCCTGGCTCCTCCGTGGGGGGCTGGACACGCCCAGAGAGGTCTCCCTGTTACAGAGTCCACCCTCCCGCCGCTCACCGCGTGACAGGCAGTAAATCGAGGGATGGGTTGTTGGGGTCAGGAGTAGCCTCTCTGCTCGGACACCAGCAGACCGAGAATGTGGGCGACCAGCGTCCCCAAGGCCCACCTTCCCCGAGTTGGAGTCCAGTCTCCTCTAGAAGGGCAGGGGCCGGGCTGGTTGGTGCCAGCCTCTCGGCACCGGGGTCCCTGGTTCTGGCCGTTGTGTGCAGGTCCGGCGCCGCCTCCGGCAAGACAATCATTGGTTTTCTGTTCTGCAACCTTTTATCTTGAGATGAATGGAAATGAGTCATACCTTTGAAGGCCAGAGCCGGGAGAATGCGTATTCCAGCGTATTCCAGGCGGCAGGCAGTGTTCTTTTACAGAAGATGCTGAGCCAGCGTGACCCAGCGCGGGTCACGGCACGAGGGTTGGCGCTACAGGAACAGGCCCCGCGCGCGGAGTCCAGCTTGCTCGTCCTGCTCTGCACGCAGGCCCAGGGCAGGGGTCTCTCTCCACCTGCGCAGGGGGCCCTGGGACGCCTTCCGGAGGGCCCCCTCCTGCATTTAGGGGCTGCCCTTTGTGCTCTCAGTGAGCCATCTGCCCGTCCTGAACGAGGAAGAAGGGGAACGGGGTTGGGGGGCGTTTGGGAAAACCCGGGGACGAACGCGGTCCCACGTGGATGCAGGAGACCCCAGTGAGAGGGGCGCCGTCCTGCCGCCGTCTGTGGTCTGGGCCTCTCGCTCCAGGGCTTCTGGCAATCTGACGTGACAGAATGATGGGAGACAAGCGGGACGGAACTTCAGTTCTTTGGGGCTTTGACGCATCAGGGTTTCGGGTCTTCCCCGCCCTGCTTGCTGCTCCCCCCTCCCCTCCCTTCATCTCCCCTCACCCCCCCGCTTTCCCCATCACCCCTCTCCCCCTGTGTCTGCAGTTCGGAGTAAAGGTGGGAGTTGAGATGGGGGCAGGGTGTCATCTTGGCCTGTGACATGAACAAGCCTCCACCACCTAGCAAATCAGACCAAGCTGTTATGAAATCAAGAAATCTTACATAAGAAAACGCCGTGCTTTCCCTTTTTCTAAACAAACGGAGGGATTTTTGTGGCTTCACGTGTGCAGAGTTTAATCGCCCTGAGTGTCATTGTGGAAACGCGTGTCTGTCAGCCACCTAACCGAGGCCTCCACTCGGGGTTGTGCTGAATGTCCCAGGGCTCAGGGGGAACCCAGGCCAGGACAGGAAGGGGACCTGGAAGGGGGCCGGGGACCCCTTAGAAAGTCACAGCAGAAACCCTCGGGGGTGCCCACCCTCCCCAGAAGGCCAGAGAGGAGGGCTGCCCGGGGGAGAGCCATGCTGTGTTCTGGCTGTGACTGCCCAGCTCAGAAAGCACCCTGAAAGCTGAAATAGCAAAGAGAGCCCCAGGCAGGGTGAGGCTCTCAGTGGGCGCAGCCGGGGCTGGGCTCCTGGGGTCCGGCACTGTGTCCTGGCGCCCGGTCCTCCTGGAACCTCTGTTTCCCTCGGAGGCTGCCCCCGGAGCTCCTGCTGCCCTGATGGCTGCCTGTGGGCAGGGGACGGAGGGAGAGGAGGTGTGAGGGACCTGGGACCACTCCCTCCACTGCCACCGCCCGCTCTGGGCAGGGGGGGTGGCACAGGCTTCAGGGCGGGCCCGCCCGCGGCGGGGAGACATCCCTGCCTGCTTTGCCTGTGGTGTGCACAGCAGCACCCAGCTTGGCTCGAAAGCCAAGTTGCCCTCTTTTCCCTACAGGAGAGCACGTTTCCTTAGTGTGTATCTTCTGAGCTCCTCCTCTGGGAGGCCTGCAGCCTGGGGCGGTGGTCTTAGAGGCAGGGCAGGGCCTGGGGCTCTGGGAGCTGGGTGAGCCCCCAGGGGTGGGGGTGGGGCGGGCTGTGGAGGCAGACAGCCCCGCCAGGAGGGTTCCCAACCCCGTCATCCAGAAGCCAGACCCTGGTGGGAGCGTTTCATCTAAGCACCCTGCAGTAGGATGCAGGAATAGGGAGCCCCCCACCGCCCATGAGGAGGAGAGCAGGGCGCGGGTGCCCCCCTTGTTTTGTGGGCTCACTGCGGAGCGTGGACACGATTGTGCAGGAACTGCTGGCGTGGAGACCGGACGTAACCCCGTCTCTGCACAGCAGGGTCTCCATCCTGTTCAGCTGCAGCCGCACCGACTCTTGGGGTCACGATTCCGTCCGTGGCCCCTCCTGGGGGTCCCTCGTGCGCCGTCCGGGGGCGCCTCCAGACAGGAGAGATAACCAGCCACTTCCTTTCCCCTCGCAGGGCGGGAGCAGTTCCACGGCCTGGGCTCCATGTACTGCCGGGGGGCGGCTGCCGTCATCCTCATCTACGACGTGAACCACGCCCAGAGCCTGCTGGAGCTGGAGGACCGGTTCCTGGGCCTGACGGACACAGCCAGCGCCGACTGCCTCTTCGCCGTCGTGGGCAACAAGGTGGACTTGAGCGAGGAGGCACCCGGGGAGGGTGGCCAGGGAGGAGGACGTGACCCCGGGCAGGCGGGTGGGGGCGGCGGTGGCAGCCCGGCCCCCCGGCCGTCCAGGCAGGTGCAGCTGGAGGACGCGGTGGCCTTTTACAAGAAGATCCTCAAGTACAAGATGCTGGATGAGAAGGATGTACCGGCTGCCGAGCAGATGTGCTTTGAGACGAGTGCCAAGACCGGCAAGAACGTGGACCTGGTGTTCGAAACGGTGTTCGACATGGTGGTGCCCGTGATTCTGCGGCAGAGGGCCCAGGCCCTGCCGCAGACCGTGGACATCGCCAGCGCCCCGCCGCCCGCAAAGACCAGATCCGGGTGCTGCTTCTGACGCGCCCCGGCCCGGCCCCGGGGACCCAGGTGGGCTGAGGGGCAGATCGGGGTCACTCTGTGGGACTGCACGTGGAGGAGGAGCCGGGAGGAAGTGCCAGCCGGTCCCCAAGACAAGGGCCGTGTGACCGGCCCCCTGCGTCCTTCGCTGCCCTGGGAGGTGGGAAGCAGACGGATCGTCCGGAGAAGCCACCTGCAGAGCCGGGCTCCCTGAGACTGACGTCCCCTCGCTGCCCCGTCCTAACACCTGGCCTCTGACAGGTGTCCCCCTGTCTCCGCACCTGCAGACTCTCCAGGGTTCCTCTTCACTGTGATTTACCTTTGACCCAGCCATTCGGTACTTGTCTCTTGATGCCTCGTAACAATTCTTGACAAACGTTAATTTATATAAAATCAGGAGTTGCTGTTTTTGTATTGTTTGCAGCATTGTGAGCCACTTTATTATTAAAAAGTATTTTAAGAAGAACCTTGGTTTAGACCTTATTTGTGCTTTAATGTCTGTTACACGGACTTGCAGTTTCTCACGTAGACTGTGGGTGAAGCATGACCTCACACTTTTGCAGCATCCGGGACCAAATTCTTACCCCAGGTCCTCACTGGGCTTTTCAGTAAAGAATCTGCCTGCCAATCCAGGATGACCCAGGTCCAGTCCCTGGGTAGGGAAGATCGCCTGGAGGAAAAAATGGCAACCCACCCCAGGATTCTTGCCTGGAGAATCCCATGGACAGAGGAGCCTGGCAGGCTACAGTCCACGGGGTCACAGAGAGTCAGACCCAACTTGTGACTGAACAACAACGGGCCCTCATTGCCTCTGCAGAACGGGGGACAGCTGACCTGCACTTCCCCAGGCCGGTGTCCAGGAGGCACCCACACAAGACCCCCTACACACACAGGAGTCGCTGTGTCCGTGATTTTTCTTCTCCTTCATTAAAAAAAAAATAATAATCAATACACTGTCACTCATTTCACATTTAGTGCTCAAACCACCTTGGGAAAGGTAAATTGTCCGTTTACACATATTTTCTCCCTCTGTCCAGATCAGAGGACTAAGAGTCGTGGAGATATTCCATTTAAAAACATATATAAAACCCCCAAGTGTCTCAAGCAGAAGTTAGCAGACTGCACTCTTGGCCAGATAGGCCGCGCCTATTGTTATAAATAAAGTTTCATTGGCACTCAACCTGTTTGTTTTATATGCTCTCAGAGGCTACAAGGACCAAGCTGAGAATTTTCAGCAGAGATTCTCTCCCCCACGAGCCCACAGGAGTGGCTCTCCAGCCCTTAACAGAAAATGTTTGCCCATCCCTGCTTTTAATGCCATGTTATCTAACAGAAATATAACGCAGATCACATATGTAATTCTAAATGATTTAGTAGCCATATAAAAATTGAAAAGAAACAATTCCAGTAATATATGTTAGCTCAGTAGATGCAAAATAGTAGGATTTCAACATATGACCCAATACTAAAGCTACTCTGGTGGCTCAGATGGTAAAGAATCCATCTGCAATGCAGGAGACGTGGGTTTGATCCCTGGGTCGGGAAGATCCCCTGGAGGAGGGCATGGCAACCCACTCCAGTATTCCGGCCTGGAGCATCCCGTGGACAGAGAAGCCTGGCGGGCTGCGGTCCACGGGGTTGCAAAGAGTCGGACGTGACGGAGCGACTAAGCACAGCACGGGGCCCCTTGCTGGGGCTGCTTGGCTGATGGCTGTGTGAGCTTGGGACACTTCTATCTTTTTGCTGCATGAAACCCTTACAAATTCCAGATATTTAGGTCGGCTCGTATGCCTAGTTGTCTTGACACAAGTTCCAATAACAGAAGCAAACCTGAAGGCTGTCCCTGCTGACCCCTGTGCAAGCTGCCTGGCAGTTGCTGAGTCTGAAACCTCCTTTCCAGGGGCGGTGGGCGGCCAGCTTTGTTCTCAGGAGATGCCGAGAGAGGGAGGCTGTGAGAACACAGCTTTTGTTTTCTTGTGGAAGTGAAAGTGTCAGTCACTCAGTCGTGTCCAGCTCTTTGCAACCCCGTGGACTGTAGCCCACCAGGTTCCTCTGTCCATGGGATTTCCCAGGCAAGAATCCTGGAGTGGGTTGCCATTTCTTTTTCTGGGGGTCTTCCTGACTCAGGGAACAAACCCAGGTTTCCTGCATCGCATGCAGACTCTTTATAACATCTGAGAACTGTAGCCCATTGCAAGGAGAAAAGGGGCCAATTCGGTTACTTTCCATTGACGTAGATTAGTTTCCCATTTAGTGGGTGGAAGGCGTATTTATTTTTCCATAAAGTGTGTCTCTGCTAAGGAGAGGTCTGGGAGACCCAGGATCCCATCATGAAGACTGTGGAGGGAAGCATCCTGGGAAGTCACTTCTGTCTCTGAGGGTGGCTGAGTTCTCAGGGCCCTTTCCTCCTGCACTGTCTCGCTCTGAGCATCCCCAGCTCATGCCCTTGAATGACCTCTGTCCTAGAGGATGGCCCAGGATGGCACCTTCTCCATCAACAGCGTGTGAGCCTTGCACCCTCATGGCGGCCCTGAAGAGCAGGCTGTGCTCTGGGCTCCATCCCAAGGGGACTCTGGGTGCCATCCTGGACTCTCACCAGGGAGACTGTCCCGGGGTCTGAGCTCACACACGGGCTTCTGGCCGTGACTGCTCGGGGACCAGTTCCCAACTAGGAGGTTTCAGCTCTAGTGAGCCAGCTGGTGGAAAAGGAGGGGGTCCTCGGCTGGGACCCCGAACGTTCCTTCATTTCTTCCCTTGTTCAGATGCAGCTGCTCTGGGTCTGGGAGGCTGCGGACAGCCCTGGGTTTACCTTCTGAGCTTTCCCTCAAGTGTCCCCTGAAACCTTCTCAACAGCAGCTTCAGGTTGGGTGTCTCCTAGGGGCTTGAGGCATCCTTCATGGGAAGCTTCAGTTCAGCTCAGTCCATTTTCTCAGTCGTGTCTGACTCTTTGCGACCCCATGGACTGCAACAGGCCAAGCCTCCCTGTCTGTCACCAAATCCCGGAGTTTACTCAAACCCATGTCCATTGAGTTGGTGATGCCATCCAGCCATCTCATCCTCTGTCATCCCCTTCTCCCGCCTTCAATCTTTCCCAGCATAAGAGTCTTTTCAAATGAGTCAGCTCTTCGCATCAGGTGGCCAAAGTATTGGAGTTCAGCTTCAACATCAGTCCTTCCAATGAACACCCAGGACTGATCTCCTTTAGGATGGGCTGGTTGGATCTCCTTGCAGTCCAAGGGGCTCTCAAGAGTCTTCTCCAACAGCACAGTTGAAAAGCATCAATTCTTCGTCACTCAGCTTTCTTCACAGTCCAACTCTCACATCCATACGTGACCACTGGAAAAACCATAGCTTTGACCAGGGGATGCTTATGTTGTAATCTGGGCTTCCCAGGTGGGCCTAGTGGTAAGGAACCCGCCTACCAATGCAAGAGAATTAAGAGACTCGGGTTCCATCTCTGGGTTGGGAAGACCCCCTGGAGGAGGGCGCAGCAACCCACTCCAGTATTCTTGCCTGGGGAGTCCCATGGACAGAGGAGCCTGGTGGGCTACAGTCCACGGGGCCGCCAGGAGTCGGACACGACTGAGCTGACTTTGCACACGTGCACACTCGCATGTTGCAATCTGGGTGTGGAAACATGGGTCTCCCTTTGCACAGGCTGCGAGGCTGGGATCTTACGAGAGCAGTTTGGTCGTTTCTGAACCTGCCCTTCTGGTGGAATCGGCACTGCCTGCTGTTCTGGGAGCCCCCTCCTGCAGACGTCCGGCAGCTCTGCCTCCAGCGAGGTCTCCCTCTGGCTGAGGCGGGCGGGGCTCAGCGCCCATGATGCTGTGGGCAGTGATTAGAGATGGTCCTGTCCTCCAGAGGGAAAGGGCTGGACTGACCCGTGCTTCCCATGAGCTCCGCTGGTCCCGCACGTGCAGAGCACCTGTGCTGATGTCCACGACACCCATGAGTCACCGAGGGAGGCAGGCCCCGGGGAGCAGGACCCTGTGTGGGAGCCGGGGTGGCCTCTCCAGGGCTGCGGTGCAGGATCTGCTCCAGCTGTGGTGGTCCCTTCCTTCCTGTAACTGGGGGGGCCGGCCCTCCTCTGCGTCCCCCCACCCACCCCCATTAGATCAAACCCGCTCCCCTGGGGCTTGGTCCCATCTTTCCCACTTCTCCAAGATGGATCCTTTAGCCTGCCCTGGCAGAACTGGGCAGGGCTGCTGGGTCTGTGGTGTAGACACCGCACACGGGTTTGCAGGGTAGATGCCACACACAGTGTGTCTGCTCTGGGGGCTCTGGGGCCCCATCTGCCCTTGCTGGATCCTAGAGAAATGTCTACCTTGTCCATTTTAGGACCTTCTTCCCTCCCATGGACTGACCTTGAACTCACTGGCCCTCACCTGGGAGTTTGATATGGAAGGCAGCTAGTGGCGGGGTATGAGGACCCAGGCCCAGTGTAAGGACGGGTGCTTCTGGGGCCAGAGCCCCCTAATGGCTGGAGAGGGAGGCCCCCACCAAGCTCAAGTCCAGGGCCTGGCATCCTGGAGCCTCCTTCCTTCTGGAGGTCAGTGTGGCTGCGTAGGTTTCTAAAGGGCAGTCACCCACCGCCCAAGACGAGGAGCACCCCTCATTTTACCCCAATCTGGTTCTGTCCATTGGCAGGGTCACAGAGGCCCAGAGGGAGTCCCCTGGGTGCTCGCCTCTAGGGCCCAGGGCGGCCAGCATCTTGAGGAGGAGAGATGGGCGGGCCCCGGGCCGCTGTCATCTCAGGCCGCCCTGCGGTGTGTCTCTAGGGACCCTGCCCTCCTCCTCCTGGGCGTTACTGGCTCATTCCTCCCTGTGTATCAGGGGCTCCTCATTGGGGGCGAGGTCTTCCGGGGGGAGGGAGGTGTGGGGAGCCTGAGCAGAGTCCTCATAGTCTGAGTGCAGGAATTCCCCACCAGGAGCCTGCAGGTAAAGAAGGCAGAGGGGAGTCTTCTGATGTGTGCAGTAAGGGAGGTCAGCTCCAGGCGAGCGTGTGGGTCTCTGTCTTGGAAAAGCTGGACCCTGCCCAGCGGCCTCTGGGAAGTGGCTGCGATTTTAAGGCTGTTTTACGCATCGAATGACCCACAGGCTTCCATTCTGCCTCCATCCGGAGGCCTTTGGCTTCTGAATTTGGCTGTGGAAGGAGGCAGGGCCTCCGTGAGTCAGTCTGCACTCGGCCAGGCCCCCGGGGTCAACGTGCAGGCGGGGACGGTGTTGGGGCCCCTGGGATGTACCTCCCCCGTGCAGTCGCCCTGAGTGACCCGGGCCCCGTGTTGGGGCTCCATTAACAGCGGTGATCTGGGGACATCGGCTCGGTATTGGGGGAAGCGGGCTCGGGGTGGAGTACCTGTCCCCTCATCCACAGTGCTGCACCCCCTGAGGTGGAATCTCCTTAGCTGTAAAATGGAGCAAGAGTCACAGCTCATGGAGGGTGGTGGGTGGGGCTGCCCCGGGAGGGCCCTGAGCTCAGTGTCCTCGGCAGGGAGGATGAGTGACTGTCCCCAAAGGCGACCGTCAAATGGGAGGACCATCGACTGGGAGGACCGTCGACTGGGAGGACTGGCTGAAGAGCCTTGCTTTCCTTTTCTCACTACTATAGGAAAAAGTTGGATTCACCCTAGAATACATTTGCTTCATGAAGCTTTGCCTTTGGGCTTCAACTGTGGCCTTTAAAGTTATGTTTGGGAAGTATGGGAACCAGAAAAGGTGCTTTCTCTTCCGAGGGATGTGTGTGCATGTGGCGTGTGCGTGTGCACGTGTGTATATGCATGTGTGATGTGTGTGCACACACATGCACACCAGTACGTGTGCCTTCAGTAAACACCCAGCAGCAGTGGGAGCTGAGGTCAGACACAGGTGGGACCCAAGAGCCTCGCTGTCTGCTCTGGAGACCACACGGCCGGAAAGTCACAGGGCGCCTGCAACGGCCGTTCCTGCCGGGTGGTGCCTGGAGGGTGGTCCCCGCGCCCCCCTTCCCTAACTGTGAGGCTAGAGTGGAGGCTGAGGTCATGGCTGCATCGGCGGGACCACAGTGAGGGGGGCCGGGGCGGGCCCTTGTCTCCAAAGTCACCCACGCCTGCATCCTCCCGTCGCCCCTGCTTAGCGCCCACAATCTGCTGTCCCTCTTTGTAAGAACCGCCACGGCCCCTTCTGGGAGTGGCTGCCTGGAGGTGGGGCCAGGTCCAGTGCGGCCTGAGCCGGGGTGTCCCTGGGTGCAGGTGGAACAGTGCTCTGTGCTCATGTCGCCCCCCAGGGGCTGCGGGCACCTGTCCGTGTGGCTCTGGGGCTGTGGGGGCTCCGCGTCCCTGAACTTACAGCCTGCGGACAGTTCGCTCGGGCTCGCCCTGCCATCTCACCGTTCTCCTGCAGCTCAACGTCACCCTTTCAGTGCGTGTCAGGAATTTATTTGCAGAGCAGTTCTAGCTTGTCACACGCACAGCCTCATTTTGATAACTCGTCTCCACGGGAACATCTTTAAAACCCCCCAACGACGGGGAGTCTCCATCCCCTTCCTCCTGAGGCTGGGCCGTGACACCAAACTCACATGAGGGTGTGCATGCCAGCTCTCTGCAGTCCCCTCCACGCACAAGAGTGGATTCAATGCTCAGGACGCCACCGTGGCTCGTGGGGTCTCTGTGTCAGCTCTCCCGAGCGTCCCCCACCCCGAGCGCAGACCTGCTCCGGCGTCCTCCTGACTGGCTCTTCTCTGGCAGCGGGAGCCGCAGCAATCCTCCCGGGCTCAGCCTGGCTCTCGCCGTCCCTCCAACCGGCCGGGGTGTGTCCAGAGGCGTCTCGCGTGGTTTCACGTGAGTCTAGGTGCCATCTGTGGAGGGGGTGGGGGCAGCCACCTTACGAGGCGTCGGGAGGCGGTGACTCTGACCTCAGGGCGCCCACTCTCGGCAAAGTGGGGACAGTGTTGGCCACTCAAGGACCCTTAGGTTCTGGGCTGGCGGTTGTTCCTAGCCCTGAGGAAGTAGACCAGGGAAACCGCATGCACCACACACGGGTCCGTGAAGGGCAGCTCGAAGTTTCAAGGTTCAGAACCTTGGCTGTTTGACTTCAGACCAGGAATCTTCACCAGTGACCTTGACACTTGTGTGGGATCCTCGGGTCATGTACACAAACAGAGGTGGAGTATCTGTTTGTATTTGATGTATATTTTCTGGTTTACATTTGGCGCCCAGCTGTGTATTGAGACCTTGATCTTGGTCTTCCCGCCTTACGTGTTTCAGGTGTGACGTCCAGGACTTTGTGGTGTTTAATGCTGGGCACCTAATGCCCTGGGAACCACACAGAGGCAAAGCTATACCACATGAGACCATGGGTGTGAAAAGTTTGAAAGTTGTGAAACAAAATAGAATCTAAAGAATCTTTCATTCAATTAAACAGAGAGGCTAGACCAAATCGAGCAGGAATCTTCAGGACTGTGACAAGCGTCATGAACACTCTGCGATCTCAGGGGCTGGGGTCTGGCAAGAGCAGCTGCCCCCCCAGCCTCCAGTGCGGGAATCTTTCAGGCCCCGGCCTCGGCCTCTAAGGGCTCAGCTTCCCACTTTAACTGTTGCTATGGAGACCAGCTGTGCCCAGGTGGAGCCCACAGTAGCTTCCATCACCTTCACCTGGTCTCTGCCAGCTCCCCTGGGGTGCTCAGTGCCCGCTTAGCACTCCTGAACCTGTGACCCAGCCTGGCCGCTGGGGGCAAGAGCTGGAGGCGGAAAATGTGCCTTGCCCATCAGTGGTCTGCGTGTGGACTTCCTCAGCGTGGGGCGCTGGGTGGCAGGACTGAACCCTCTAGTGAGGCAGCCTCCTTCCGCCGGGCACCCCCCCCGGCCCCCCGCCCGGAGTCCCGTCCTCGCTTAACCCCCCAGCACACAGTCCTTGGCTCGGGTGGCGCTGGGGAAGGCAGGCCAGCCAGGGGCTGATCGCGTTTAAATAACATCATCACTGGAATGCTTACTTTGTGACTGTACATTGTTCTCAGAGGAGGTCTAATGTGCGACTGAGTTCTGAAGCGTAAAAATAAACCCTGTGAGCTGGATGCCCAGGCGTCAGCCAGGTTCTGGAGAAACTGAAGCCAGAAATGTGTCTTGGAGATTTGATTTACGGGATTTGACTTGGGACGTTACGCCAGGGCGGGCTGAATGACTTTGGAAGTCTGTTTAGAGGCACCTGCCTCCTAACCCCTGTGAGCGCAGGTTGAGAGTGTTTTCTGTAAACATCACCACACTGTAAGCACAAATACAGTTCCCTGAGAAACCAATGACGATACCACAGGCTTCGGTTCAGTCGGCTGAAACCCGGAAGAAGCAGCAGCGCATTGTGGAGCTGGGCTGGGATGCAGGGTTTGGGGTTCAGCACAAATGTCATGCCCTCCGAACTTGAGAAAATCAGGCAGGCAACAACGTGGGGTATAAAAATGTTGAAAAGTAACTTTTATTCTGGGCTGGTTACAGAGGCAGCAGTAGTCAGAGGGGTACAGTTCAGCGCACAGACCGCGGGGTGTGGATCTTCAGGCCAGCCCGGGGCAGCGGGGGCGTCTCTGCCGGCCGCACGGAGCCTGCCGGCTCGCCGGGGATGGCGCGAGGGTCTGGAAGGACGTGGTGGGAAGCGTGCCGGCCGGGGCGCCACCAGCAGCGGCTTTTCGGACACGAGGAGGCGCAGTCGGCCCTCCCGGGGGACGAGGAGCCTTCCCGTCACCGGCACAGTGCGGCATCCTGGGGCTCAGAGAGCCGGGCCGGCCCACCCCCCGGGGCCCGCGGGCTGAGCTGCCTCATCCGTCCACACCCCCCTTAAGTGAGTTCAGAAAATGGGTGAACAGCGGCGGCTGAGAGCGCGGTGAGTACACGGGGGCGTCGCGGGACGTCAGCGACGCCGAGCGCGGAGCAGTCCCGGACGGCCTGAGCGGGAGGCGAAGGGCCTCCCATGCTGGGGGGCAGGGTGTCCTGCAGGCCTGCGGGACGCAGGCAGCGCCTGCAGGGGACAAGGGCCTATCTTGTCCAAATGCTGGTGCTGAATTCCTTTGGTAACCTTTTTCTCTTTTTGGTTTGTTTTTTAAAGAAAAAAAAAATGCAGTCAATTTAGGGGTTGGCGTCTTGAGGTAATAAGTTAAGAATAAGCACCAAAGTGGCCCCGGACAGCGCGCGGCCTGGGGAAGGGGCGTGCCCGGCCGGCCGGCGCTCACAGGTTCTTCATGCACACCTGGCAGCGGCTGATGTGCGTGCGGATGAGGCCGGCCTTGAGCGTGTCGGCAGAGGGTGAGCCCTGGAAGTTCTGCTCCGGGATGGTGGTCAGCCAGAAGCTGTACTTGTTGGCGTAGTAGTGGCACGTGCCGCGGGCCCCGTTGCACTCGATGAACGGCGTGGCGCGGAAGTCCTCCAGGCAGCTGCCTGGCGACACCAGCGACTGGCCGCCTCCTTCGTCACCGGCGGCCGTGTGCTGCGCGGGGGGAGCGGGCGGAAGAGATGCCAACACGTTAGCTTGTTTTTTTCTTCCAAGGAAAAATAAAACAAGGTCCTACTGTAGAGAACAGGGAACTTTGTACAATATTCTGTGATAAACCATCGTGGAAAATAATGTGTATGTATGTCTGTGTGATTGATGCTTTCCAACTGTGGCGCTGGAGAAGGCTCTTGAGAGCCTCTTGGACTGCAAGGAGATCAAACCAGTCCATCCCAAATGAGATCAACCCTGAATATTCATTGGAAGGACTGATGCTGAAGCTCCAGTCCTTTGGCCACCTGATGTGAAGAGCCTACACACTGGAAAAGACCCTGATGCTGGGAAAGATTGAGGGCAAGAGGAGAAGAGGATGACAGAGGATGAGATGGTTGGATGGCATCACCGACTCAATGAACATGAGTTTGAGTGAGCTCTGGGAGATGATGAAGGACAGGAGAAGCCTGATCCTATGTGAACCCGTGGACTGTAGCCTGCCAGGCTCTTCTGTCCATGGGATTCTCCAGGCCACAGCACTGGAATGAGTTACCACTCCCTTCTCCATGGGATTTTCCCAACCCAGGGGTTGACCTGGCATCTCTTATGTCTCCTGCACTGCTGGGGGATCCTGAGCACCAGCACCCGTGTGCTTCTCCCTCCTCTGACACGGCTCACGATGTAATGCTCATAAGAGCTGTCTGACCTTCAGGATACAGTGCAAGCATTCCCATGACAAAGATGCTCCTTTCTCATTTCACGATGGGAGTTAAAACATAGAGGGTCCAACGGTTCCTCCTCTGTGCCCCAGGGGCAAACGGGGGCTGCTCTGTCTGTCGCCAGGTCCCCCGACAGGAGGAGCCCCTCAAGGTAGAACACTGCCTGTCCCTGCACAGAACCTAGTGATCCTGTTGCTTCAAATGACTGCAGCAGTAATCCCTTAAAAATGTTTTAAAAAAATCAACTCTTATTTACCTTTTCCTTCCTTTCCTAGATTCCAGGGTTTTTTCCCTATTGTTTTGACAAGATTAGCAAACATTGTATAATAAAGTGAAGTTACTCAGTCATGTCTGACTCTGTGCAATCCCATGGACTGTAGCCTACCAGGCTCCTCTGTCCATGGAGTTTTCCAGGCAAGATTACTGGAGTGGGTTGCCATTTCCTTCTCCAGGCAATCTTCCCGACCCAGGGATTGAATCCGGGTCTCCCACGTTGTAGACACACGCTTAACCATCTGAGCCACCAGGGAAGTCCAATTTATATATATATATATATAATGTGATTGACATAGTTTATGAAGCGTTTAACATGTTGGGTATCCTGTCAATACAATGGGAGTTACGACAGTCATAATAAATACAAATGGAACCCAAGGCCCAGCCTCCCCTCTGGACTTTCCTTTCTCCCCGTGGTAGTGGAGTAAACAGGCAAATTGTAAGGAATGCTGTCGTGATAGCCAAATTGTCATTAGGGTTGTGAAAAGGCCTGGTGGCAACCTACTGTGTCCCACCTGGATGGGGCAGCCCCAGGCCAAACACGGCTGGATTAGCAACGTGCAGGCTCACGCATTCCCTGAGCCAGCTGCCTTTGTGCAGTGCCCAACCTGAACAACTGCCCCGATCAGTCTTAAAACGGCCACAAGGCGGTGGGGGAGAGGACCTCGACTTCGACCTGGGTCCGTGCTCCGAGTCACAGCAGGTGCGCAGCACGTACCATGAGGAAGGAGTATCCGATCCACAAGCTGCGCCACCCGGCCGGGCAGTGGGGAATGGAGACGTCTTGGCTGTGGACTGCGATGGCAACGGCCGGGGCCTCGCACACGGAGCAGCGGCTGATGTAGGGCCGGATGTCCTCCTCGGCCACGGGCATCATGGGCAGCGGGGCGGTGGTGGACAGCCAGTAGGACTTGTCGTTACGGCTGGCGTAGTAGCAGATGTCGCCGGGGTTACAGTACAGGAAGGGCATGGTGCTGAACCGTGCCAGGCAGGAGCCCGCCAGCCCTGCGGAGGGAGGCGGCTGAGTGGGCCGGGAGGAGGGGTCCCGGCTGCCCCGCCCACTGAGGGCCTGGCCACGCCCCCGCCACCGGAAGAGCGCAGCGTGCGCGAGGCGGGGTGCGGGGCAAGCTCGGGCTCTCCGATCCCCTGGGGGGCTTCCACTGGTGCTTCCACCCTGCCCTTACAGAGGGCCCTGGACACAGGGCAGTGCCCACGTCCCGACCCCGGGTTTGGAGCATCTGGGTGCCTTCCGAGGACTCAGGAAGTGACCGTGGCCGCTGAGTCCTGCCACCCGCGGTGGGGCTGGCCGGCTGGCGGGCGGTACCTACCCAGGTCCTGGTTGTGGGCCTTCTCCTGGCCCTCGAAGTAGAGCAGGCTGTACCCGCTCCAGAGCTTGTTCATGCCGACGGGGCACATGGGCTCCTTGTCGGTCTGGCTGTGCTTCACCAGGAGGTACCCGATGCTGATGCTTCGGCCAGGCATGCCGGGCAGGCCGGGGCTTCCGGGGCGGCCCGGCTCCCCTGGGCGAGACAGAGAGGCCGCCTTGCAGCTGCCGCACGGACCGCAGCCCACGTGCTGGCGGCGCGCACGGCGACATTCAGGTCCCCAAGGCTGGGTCAGTGGCTCTGCCCTTGGGGACTGAAAGCCTCCTGGCGAGGACTTACCCTCACTTAGTCCCCCCTCCCTGTTCAGGAACGTGGAATGGCTATCATGAAGGGGCTAGGCCGGGGACCGTGGACTCAGAGGCCCCATGAGCCGACCCCGGGCACCTCCTTCCGAGTGGGCACTGCAGCGTCTGTCAGTGTGCAGGGGCCCAGGGGCGCTGCGGTCCATGCCTGCCCACCTCGTCTATGCCAGGCTGCAGGGCTCCCTGCTCGACCTTCGGGGAGTGGCCATTCCTGGGGTTAGAAACCCGACTCCCCACATGTCCACTCAGGGCCCCAATTCTTCCCGACACTGCAGAACGGCCGATCCGCCCCCAACTGGTGACCCTGTCTCTCTCACGGGGCGTCCCCTCGCCCCGACGCCCCTCCCCAGCGCCCACCATGCGTGTCTCAGGTGGTGCCTCCCCGCGCGTCTCAGGCTCTCCTGCTCGAGCGGCGTGATGTGGACACTTGCTGGGGTCTGGGTGTGACCGACCACGCAGCCGCTCTCTCCCGTGCACCACACTCGTGTCACTGGCTCAGCCCGAGTGCACGTGAGTTACAGCCACTCCCAGGACTTTTTCTTTTTGCATGAATGGCTATTACTTCTGGCCCATCCCGCCCTGCATACATGCAGATAATGTTTAGAAGTCGACGATAAAAGGCTTCACAGCGGTGCCTGTGATGTGATCAGTCACTTGTAATTCATTGTTCTCAGCTCTCGCGAGCTCAGGAATCCTCTCAGAGCACGTCTCCCGCTTCCTTCTCTGAGCCACCTCCTGATGTCTCAGGGGAAGGAAGGAGGCCAGCCTGTGCCGGGGACCCCATGCCACGTGCTCTGCCGGGGGCAGGGGTCATGGGGTGAGCCCCGATAACTCGGGAGCTGGACTTGGGGGCAGCCCCTCAGCGCTGCTCATCTCGGGGCTCATCCGACCCCTCCCTGAGCTCCGTGGTCCACCTGTCAGCCCCACGGCGGAGCTGAGGCACCTCCCTGCCCCCTGCCCATCACTCACCTTCAAAGCCCACCGGTCCCTGCAGCCCCACAGGCCCCTGGTCTCCACGGAATCCGGGAATGGCCGACACGCCGCCTCGTCCCTGGGGCCCGGCCTTGCCCTGCGCCCCTCGGAAACCTGCAGCGCCGCAGGACACGGGTGAGTGCCGAGGGCAGGGACAAGCGGAAACAGAGCCGGTAGAGCCCCCCAGCCCCTGCCCAGCGCCCCCCGGCCGGGCTCCCACCTGGTTCTCCGGGAGGGCCCTGCGGCCCCATCTCCCCCTGAGCCCCTGGGGGGCCTCTCCTGCCCTGTGGACCCACTGGCCCCCGCTCGACCGCGATCCTCTGGGGGATTCCTGCGATGCCTGGAGCCCCCACGGCACCAGGGGCACCTGGAAGGGAGGAGAAAGGCCAGGCGAGGCGTGAGAACCACCGCTCTGATCTTGACTAGGGCGTGGACCCCTCTCCAGCCTCCCGGAGCCACCTCGCTCTGCAGAGACAGCCCCTCCAGCACCCCTGCCCCCCACGCCCCGGTGACCTCGAGGTGTCCCCCCGAGACCCACTCACCCGGGAGTCCTCGGTCTCCTTTGGGTCCCCTGGGGCCTCGGTCGCCCGGGCTCCCGGTGGGGCCTATGTTGCCCATGAATCCTGGCTCCCCTTTGGGCCCTTCAGGACAAGCAGGGCATTGAGAACACGTGGGCCTGGTGCAGGGGGGTCTCCAGCCATCTCTGACCAGCGTCCCCGAGAGAAGCCTCCCTCCTCCCGGGACACCACCCATGTTACCTTTTCCTCCTGGGAGCCCGAACACGCCAGGCCGGCCCTGGGGCCCGGGGTCGCCGACCCATCCTTTAATCCCGGGGTTTCCGGGGGTTCCTGGACTCCCCTCATCACCTTTGCTTCCGGGAAGAGCTGCAGGCCCGGGCGGCCCTGGGGGCCCTCGGTAACCTGCCGGCGTCAGTCGGGAGAGAGGCGAGTGAGCACGAAAAGGTAAGGTCTCCCCTGGGGGATGGGCTTCTGCAAGTGTGTAACCCTGGGGGGCTAGCTTTGCTTTTCATTGTGCTAAAATATGCTAACATAAGTCTACCATTTAAACCACCTTGGAGTGCACCCATGCGGAGGCCTGCAGCCGTCACCACCGTCCTTCCCTGCACGCGCTCACGCGCTCATCTTCCAGCTGAAGCCCTGTCCTCACTGAACGCGCTCCTCCCCACGCCCCAGCCCTGGCCCCCAGCATCCACGTTCTGATGCTATCTCTGTGCTCAGTCGTGTCTGACTCTGCAATCCCATGGACTCTAGCCCACCGGCTCCTCCATCCGTGGGATTCTCCAGGCAGGAATACTGGAGTGGGTTGCCATTTCCTGCTCCAGGAATCTTCCTGACCCAGGGATCCAACCTGCGTCTATCTCCGTATTGACAGGTGGGTTCCTTACCACTGCTTCACCTGAGAAAGCCCATCGATTCCTCTAGGGAACCCTCCTGAGCCCTCCTTTCTGCGTGGCCTGTCTCCCTCAGAATCACATCCTCAAGGGGGAATTGGAGGTGTCCCCTGCCTGCAGTGACCAGGCTTCTGTGCCCAGAGGTTCTGGCCCACAGGGTGTGAGTCCCGCTCACCTTCCAGGCCGAATATCCCGGGCGCGCCGATGTCCCCCGGTGACCCAGAGATGTTGGAGGGAGGGGTGATGCCTGGAAAGCCCTGAAGTCCAGGACTCCCGAGTGGGCCTCGCTCCCCTGGGAGGGAAACGGAAGCTCATCAGAGCCAGAGCCCAGCTCTCCATCCTGGGTTACCCCCTCTCCATGCCCACAGCAGGCTCTTGCCCACACGCCTGCCAGCCCTCTCCCACTGCCTGCGGGGCCCGTGGCCCTGCTTCTGCTGCAAGGCTGCCCTCTCCGGCACGCCTCCTGCTCAGCGGCCAGCTGCTGGGGCCACCTGAGGGGGATGCCCAGCCCCACCTGGTGGGCATCGGCCGAGAGTAGCCCTGGGGGCCCAGCGAGCACCCGTGCTGGGAAGACCCAAAGCGGGTGGCGCGGCCACTCCTGTCCTCCCCGAGCCACCCCCCAGGATCCCGGGCTCCGGCTGGACGTCCAGCGTCCTGGGCGGGTCCATCCTCTTGGCCCAAGCGGCTGAACTGGCATCTCACCTCCTCACTGGGGTTCACTGGTGGCCCCAGGCAGCCCCACGGGGCTCCTGGATAAGCAGGAGGGGGGCTCCCCTAATGTCTGTCTAGGGCCTTTTCTGCCTGTCTGTGCTTTTTGAGGGTGACCT
Source organism: Budorcas taxicolor (assembly GCF_023091745.1). NCBI lineage: Eukaryota > Metazoa > Chordata > Mammalia > Artiodactyla > Bovidae > Budorcas > Budorcas taxicolor. The sequence goes on along the minus strand of NC_068921.1, from coordinate 85,364,215 downwards.
GGCTGTTTCGATTGGCCCCCAGACTTCACACTGAAGCGTGGTCCAGAGTTTCAGGAAGACTGAGACGTGCCTCCCGGAGGAAACCCTGTGTGATGGGACCGTCCCGGGGCTGAGCTATGGGGCAGGTGTCCATGCTGCTGAACTGGGCCTGGACCCCAGCCCCGAGCAGGGCCGCCTGAGCCCCAGCAGCCCCCTGGACTCACGGTGCGGGCCCTCTGGCTGGCCCCCCTCCTCCCCCTGCCTTTAGATCAAGGCCGGGGCTCAGGTACCAGGGGATTCTGGGGTTCAGATCAAGGCCGGGGCTCGGGTACCAGCAGATACTGGGGTTCAGATCAAGGCCGGGGCTCGGGTACCAGGGGATTCTGGGGTTCAGATCAAGGCCGGGGCTCGGGTACCAGCAGATACTGGGGTTCAGATCAAGGCCGGGGCTCGGGTACCAGGGGATTCTGGGGTTCAGATCAAGGCCGGGGCTTGGGTACCAGCGGATACTGGGGTTCAGATCAAGGCCGGGGCTCGGGTACCAGGGGATTCTGGGGTTCAGATCAAGGCCGGGGCTCGGGTACCAGGGGATTCTGGGGTTCAGATCAAGGCCGGGGCTTGGGTACCAGCGGATACTGGGGTTCAGATCAAGGCCTGGGCTTGGGTACCAGGGGATTCTGGGGTTCAGATCAAGGCCGGGGCTCAGGTACCAGGGGATTCTGGGGTTCAGATCAAGGCCGGGGCTCGGGTACCAGTGGATACTGGGGTTCAGATCAAGGCCGGGGCTCGAGTACCAGGGGATTCTGGGGTTCAGATCAAGGCCGGGGCTTGGGTACCAGTGGATACTGGTGTTCAGATCAAGGCCGGGGCTCGGGTACCAGGGGATTCTGGGGTTCAGATCAAGGCCGGGGCTCGGGTACCAGCGGATACTGGGGTTTCTGCTTAGTGCAAGTGGAGGGGAGGTCACAGGCCCAGGGGAGAATCAGATGATGGGGTCAGTGTCACTGGCCTCCTCAGGGCCTGCCTTCCCCTTTGAGGGGCCGATGGTCCTAGTTTCAGGGGTAATTCTGACCTGCGCGCCAGCTCTCAGACCCAGGTCTTGGAGTCCCAGGTGTGATGACCTGTCAGGCCCAGCACCCCCGCTGGCTCGACAGGCAGCGCCTGGCTCCAGGCTGCCTCGGATGAGACACTGGGCTGAGCTGGGGCTGGGGCAGGGCGGGGGGCGAGGAGGGCACAGGTGTCAGAAAACAAAGCCCGCTGGGTGACGCCGCACGGCTGGGAGCCCTCCGCTTGAGATACCGGGTGTAGTCGAGTCCCCACACGCCCTGTCAATTTAGGTCCAGCCTGGTGGCTGGCAGCTGGGCTGGGTGGGGGTCTCGTTCTCAGCAGCTGAGACCACCTCTCCCTGGCCTGCTCCTGCTGCACTCCAGGCCAGCACATGGGCAGGGCTCGGCTGCAACGCCCTCGCTCAGTCCGTCATCTCCCCAGCACTCCTGTGCACACGTGGCGGGTGGGGCCCCGCACCTGGTGCCCTGGGGGGCCCCACAGGGATGCAGCCTGATCTTATCCTTCCTCCAAGGGCGGGGCAGTCAGTTAACCCCGATGGAATAAGACTGCGATGGGGTATATGAACCGTGGAACACCAGTGGGAGGTTTGCCACAGGGAACTCTCCCCAGAGAAGTCAGCACCTGGCCTGCTCCGACCGCTCATCTCTCAGACTCACGGGCACCACGGTGGGTTCTGGGGGTGCAGACGGTGATGCTGGGGTGCGGGCCTCACCTGGGGCTCCACGCTCGCCCTTCTGTCCTGGGGCTCCTGTGGGGCCTGGAAGGGTGTTGGCCTCCCCTGGGTCACCCTTGTCCCCGGCAGGGCCTGGGAATCCGGGGTCCCCATGGACGTCTGCACCTGCAGCCGGGTGAACAGATGACATCAGTGTCTTAGGACCAGGCAGAGTCCGTTCTCACGAGAGGAAGGGGAGACTCGGAAACAAGAGCGGCCCACGACAGCGTGGAGACCTCTTCCTCCTAGCAGCCTCGATGCCCCCGAGCCCAAGACTCAGAAGGGACCCTGGGTATCGAAGCTGAGCCCTTCACTTCATAGGGGGAACTCCGAGGCCCCTCAGAAAAGGCTCGGATCCCGAGATGCAGACGGTCCTGAGCTGGGGCCTGCCCAGGGTCCCCAGGCTCCTGGCTGGGGCTCCGGATGCTACGTCCCAGGCGTAAAAGGGAAGCACTGTTTAAAACCTGCTCTGCTCACACATCAGGGACTCAGAGCAGTGGGTGGCAGGAAAGAGCAACATAACGTGGGTGTTTAAACTGGAATTGAAGCCTTAATTGAAGGATGAGTGTGTGACTGTATATACAGTGATACACACCCAAATTTACCATAGACACATCTGGTTACATAAAACAGCTATAAAGACAGCAGTCTGAAACCAGCGGTAGAACTACGCGAGATTTGTTTTTCTTTTGTTTACATGTACTTTTTAAAAACTTTTCTCCACTCAACATAAGTAACTTTTATGATCTGAAAAGAAAACCATAAAAGCTTTAAAAAAGATACATTAATCGTACACTTTACAAACATCACTAGTCCAGGGAATACATTTTGAAAATGAAGTGATGGCCGAGCACTAAGATTTAAGATGAAAGGAACTAAAAGTAAAGAAACGTCTGGGGAGCGGCCGAGAGCTTTGCACATCCAAGCAGAAAAAGGAGGCTTCAAGCAGAAAGGGGATTCCGTTCCCCGAGGAACAGAGCCGCACGCGATGGTGCTTGGAGGTCACAGAAGCGGGAGCCGTGCGAACCTCAGTCCCTGGCTTTCGGAGACGATGGGCTGTGTCTCCTTCAGGCAGCCCCCGCCCACCCCCTGTACACCAACCACCGCTGTGAATGCAACTGTCTCGTCCGAACCCAAACCCTCGTGTTGACTCCTAAGGCCCCACGTGGTGGGATCTGGTGGAGGCCCTTGGAGAGGTGATCAGGGTTAGAGGAGGCCCCTAGGGTGGGCCCCCGACAAGAAGAGACACCCAAGGGCTTGTCTCCACAGCGTCAGGACAGAGAAGAGCCGAGAACATGGTCCTCGCCCGGATCCCCCGCGCCGGCAGCCCCCACCCCGGACCTCCAGGCTCAGAGCTGTGAGGAGCCCCGCTGCTGTGTAAGCCACCTGGTCTGTGCAGCAGCTGGCGGGACCAAGTCCCCGCAGCCTCAGGGACAGGCCGTCCAGCTCTCTGAGCCCCCCACCACCCCAAGTCCCCGATGGCCCCCCAGGGGCCCCCCACTGCTGGGCGCGGCCTCGGGCCTCCCTACCTGGGGATCCCGGGAAGCCTTTGTTGCCTGGCAAACCGTGCAATCCGCTAATGCCTCGGAGGCCGGGCAGACCTGTGGGGGAGCCTCAGGGTTAGTTCTCGGGAGAGCAGAGAAAGACCCCCCAATGCAGCCAGATGCTTCAATTTGCTGCGGGAGGGTCGTCCTCCCAGCGTGTTCAGGGCCGGTCGCTCAGCCGTGTCCAACTCTTCGCAACCCTGTGGACTTGCAGCCCACCAGGCTCCTCCATCCATGGAATTCTCTAGGCGAGAATACTGAAGTGGGCTGCCATGCTCTTCTCCAGGGGATCTTCCCCACCCAGGGATGGAACCTGGGTCTCCCACATTGCAGGCGGATTCTTTACCATCTGAGCCCCCACGGGAGCCCCTGGTGTGTTCAAAGGGGGGACCGCCAGGAAGCAGCTCAGCAAATACTGGAACGTGTCAGTCAGTCCCTCCCACGTCACCCGAGAGAAACGTTAACTTAAAAACTGTCTTCCTGGAATCTTTTCACAGCCTCTTCACTGCCAGGGTGGGGGCTGGGCAGTGCTGCGGTGTTGCTTTCCGACACACGGGTCACTGTGTGTGAAAGCTGTGCTAGGAAGCCGTGGCTTGGCACTGCATCTATCCCCCCGGATTTCTGAGATCAGCCTCTCTAAAGCAGGACGTGGGACCCAGGCCACAGCTCCTCTTGTGATGGGGGCAGTGAATGGGGGGTCAGGGTGCGCCCCCTGAACTGGACATGCGAGCGGCCGAGGGCGTGTCCCCTGAGCAGGGCTGTCCAGGCCAGGCCTTGGAGCCCCCAGGCCCTTCAAGGGCAGCACGGGTCCCGGTTCCATGGGCACCCTTGCTGCTAGCCCCACGCCGGCACTGCCTGGGTGCTGACTGAGGGTCACCCTGAGGTCTCCCAGCAGGTTTGTACTTAGCCTTCTGGGGAGGAAACACCTCTCCGCAAGCATGGTGTCTGGGAAGGGGGCTCGTCTTACCTGGTAAGCCTGGGTTCCCCGGCCAGCCAGAGTCTCCTTTGATGCCAGGCGCTCCGGCCCGTCCCGGGTCTCCCTGAGGCCCCTGGAGCCCTGTGAGTCCTGGAAAGCCTGGGGGACAGACACATCCTTCAGGGGGGACGCAGGCGCCCCGAGGCCTCCTGGCCTCCAGCTAAGGGGCTAGGTGGGTAAGGACCAGCGTCCCCTCCACGTGGCCTTGGTGATGTGAGCACAGCCTGGCCAACAGAGGAGCTCGTGTGCGCACATTCTCGTTCTCGGGTCCACACGGGAGCCTGGGCAGAGCCCAGAGGCCCTGCGAGGGTCAGCCTCCCTGTGGTCACAAATGCTGGGCAACAGCGAGCACAACAGTAGCAAGAAAAAACACAAAAGGAATTCGCTCTTGTAACTCGGGCCCTCTGACAAACTCTGCAACTCAGACGCCAAAAGGGGGCCATCACAGGAGCTGTCTGGGCACGTACAGAGAGACAGACGGACACACAGACACGGCCGTCAGTGCTGCAGGTCCTGCACAGCCGGGCAGGGGACGAGCGGACAGGCAGAACCGGCCAGTCTTGTTCTGGGCCCTCGGAGACCACGGGCTCAGCGTACCAGGAGGGCGCTGTGACCGCCGGACCTTACCTTTTTGCCCTTGGAATCCAGGGGGTCCCTGGACTCCAGCCAGGCCGGTGATTCCCGGAAAGCCGACATCACCCTCAGTGCCTCTCTCGCCGAGGAATCCCTTTCGACCTGGAACCACAGATGCGCTGCTTGGAACGATCAAACTACAGCTGCCGTGCAGTTGGGGCTTAAGGTGTGTGGAGTTCAGGGGCGCCTGGTAAAGGCTCGTGGGATCAGGGGTACGGGTAAAGGCTCATGGGGTTCAGGGGTAAAGGCTCGTGGGGTTCAGGGGTGCGGGTAAAGGCCCGTGGGGTCGGGGTGAGGCTAAAGGCCCGTGGGGTCAGGGTGCAGGTAAACGCCCGTGGGGTCGGGGGTGCGGGTAGAGGCCCGTGGGGTCAGGGGTGAGGGTTGAGGCTTGTGGGGTCGGGTGTGCCTGGAAAAGGACGCTGCCTCCCCGCGGGTGCTCCCCTTGTGCGTGGGGATGCAGATCCCGTCGTGTGCCTCCCTCGGCCCACGGCGCCCCCTCAGCCTGATTCCCCACCCCGCGCTGTGCCTGTGGGCTGCACAGCTTTGTGAGGCCAGGACGCCGTGGACAGGACAGGGTGCCGCCTCGAGCCCAGGCCACACATGCGCCTCTGCTCTCTGTCTCCGCTATGCAGGAAGCCAGCTGCCCCGTTGTGAGGACACTGAGCAGCCCCGGAGAGGCCCTCCCGCCAAGACCACCCTGGCCCCAGATGGTCCAGCCCAGTCCAGCCAAGACCACCCTGGCCCCGGATGGTCCAGCCCAGTCCAGCCAAGACCACCCTGGCCCCGGATGGTCCAGCCCAGTCCAGCCAAGACCACTCTGGCCCTGGATCGTCCAGCCCAGTCCAGCCAAGACCACACTGGCCCCGGATCGTCCAGCCCAGTCCAGCCTTCAGGTGAGGCGGCCCTGCCGACCTCGTGATAGAGTCTCATGAGACCCACCCTGTTCCTGAATTCCTGGCCTCGGAAATGGTCAGTGTACAGCTGCCGTGGTGCTCTGAGCCACAGCATTTGGTGCCTTGGTGGGTGGCAGCAGATGGCTCATCTGAGAGGCAGATCCCTCATCTGAGCAGTGGATCCCTCATCTTAGTAGATCCCTCATCTGAGCATCAGATCCCTCATCTGAGCGGCGGATCCCTCATCTTAGTAGATCCCTCATCTGAGTGGCGGATCCCTCATCTGAGCATCAGATCCCTCATCTGAGAGCCTGCTGATGTGTGCGGTGCTGGGAAATCTGGGGAGTTAGTCAAGCAGGAGATGTTTGAGCCTCTCAGGTCGGGATCACACCTGAAATCTGCCCTTTAAATGAACTCCTTGGGCAAAGCTGCTCATTGGCAGACTTAGATTCTGGGCCACACATTTTGGTGTTTCTGGGACGCTGATTAATCCTTTCGGATGGGAGATCCAGCCAGCCTGAGGCATCCCGTGTCTGGGAAGAGAGCATCGGGAGGCCAAAAGATGGGTCCGCAGGAGTCCAGAGGAGCGCGGAGGTGGGGCCCTAAGTGTCCCTTAGGATCTGACCCCAGCTAGACGGACCACCCCTTCCCATCCTGAAGCTCATTCTCATTAAAGAATCAGCTCAGCACCCTCTTTGTTGGTCAATCACGCGAACAGACTCCTTCACTCTGAGCATTCCTAGGAGCACTTGGCCGGGGATCGGGGGGTGTCTCCTGAGATAGAAACCCAGGAAGGAGCATCTAGCCCAAGTCCCTTGGGATGTGACCACCGGCAGGAATTCTGACCTTGAACTTCAAGGATGCTTACAGAGGGGGCGTGACACCCCCTGACGTCCATAGGCTCGGGGCGGGGGTTGCCTTCCTTCTTGTCTCACTCAGGAGAGGGGTCTGACTCCCACTTCCTTTTCCTCTAGACCCTTCACTGCTTGCAGGGCCTCCGGCCATTGCATCATCTGCTTTGTGCATCACCATCCCAGGAGCCCAGGCTCAGGCGGTACACTTTAGCGGCTGCAGCTACTCCCACCACCAAGCGCTGCTTCTCGCCGTCTTCCCTTTCAGGGAGATACAGGCTTCCTGACGTCCTCACACTCAATGTAATAAAAAATCCCACTCCTTGCATGTTGGGCTTGGAGACCTCAGACCAGCCCTACAATGTGGTCTGTGGGCTCCGTAGGTAATGGCACGGTGCGCAAGCCTGCTCACGGTGATTGCCGAGGAGGGGCAGGGCTGCGGAGCACGGGGGAGGCGGACGGCTCGGGTACCTGGTATTCCGGTGGTGCCCTGCTCCCCCTTCAGGCCCGGGCTCCCGGGCAGATCTATCGTGTCTCCGATGTCGCCTGTCAGGTGCGAAAAAGATGGCTGAGGTCAGGGCTCCTGAGGTTACTTTTGTAACTTCTATGGTGCTACAATCTGAATACGAATGATTTGCTTCTAAATGACTAAGAGCACCTGTGGGCCCACCGTCCCCATGCTGCCCAGGGTGCTCTGGATCGGGGGTGGCCTGTTTTTTTCCCAGCAACACTCACCGAAGTCACCGGTTGCGCCAACCTCGCCGAAGAGGCCTGCTCTCCCGGGAGCACCCTTGTCACCCTGGAGCAAAGTCAAACAGGAAACCATCTCACAGGCTGTTCACGAGGTCTGCAGTTTTGAAGGGTGAGCATACCCAGCTATTGTGCTAAAACCAGTTCTCAAGGTTTTTTTATGCCATCATTTTGTAGAAAAGTCCCCAAGTTTTCCAGTGTAATATAATAATAGCAGATGGTCCACACACTTGTTCTTACTAAACTGCAAAGTAGTGGCAACAGCAGTTTTCTTTTTGGCCATACCCTGCGTGGCGTGTGGGGTCTTGGTTCCCCAACCAGGGATCAAACCCGCAGCCCCTGCAGGGCAAGGTGGAGTCTGCACCGTGGGACCGTCAGAGAAGCCCCAACAGCGGCAGTTTTATTGCAATTAATAACGTCAGTAACACAGTGACCGTGGTGGGCACAATCAGGACTGCACCCTGCCCTCCGCCAGGCTGACCCGGGCGAATGTGCCGGACCCTGACTCAGGAGCCCACTGCAGCCTCAGAGCAGCCCTGCGAGGCGGGCCCCGTTATCTCCCCACGTTTGAGAGGCGCAGAGATTTTCCCAGAGGCTCTCAGCTCCTAAGTGAGATGTCAGCCCCACGCTGTGGACCGCAGTGCTCGGGCCAGCAGGCCTTGGGGAGAGGCGCTCCCAGGAGGCGTCCACTTACCCTACTGCCCGTGAAGCCCTGGAACCCCATGACTCCGGGGGAGCCGGGCACGCCAGGGAACCCTGGGGAGCCGGGCACGCCGGGGACGCCAGTGTCTCCTTTGACTCCTTTGATGTGGCCAGGTCTCCCGGGCAGCCCCGGGATTCCCGACAGCCCAGGGATGCCTGGCATTCCGGGAAGGCCTGCAGGAAGAGGGGTGTGACGTTCTGGGGACCCTGCTCTGCTCCCCAGCCTCCGGGAACCACTCCAGCCCCTCGGGCAGACCTAAGGTGTCGGGAGGGCTGCAAAGCGTGGATGTGGGCACAGGGGCGCCCCTGCTGTGCCCTCAGACAGATCGGGGCCAGGCAAGCAGGGGACCCCAGGACGCCAGCTCCCAGGTTGGGCGGGGGTCTCACCTTTCAGGCCCAGATATCCTTTCAGTCCCATGGGGCCTTCGTCTCCTTTTTCTCCTTTGATGTCTTTCATTCCGGGCAGGATGATGGGGGGCGGTCCTGGGGGCCCAGGGTCTCCTCGGCTGCCTGGAAGGGAATAGAATGTGGTCACCGCCTGGACCTCTAAGGCAGGCATTAGCACCCACGTCAGGAAGGCCGCTCGGCTGCGTTGGCCTTCCTGCCTTCCTTTCTGCAGAGCCTGGGTCCTGCTGGGGTGAGCCCCGGGTGGCAAGGCTCCCCTGAGACTGTGAGCTAGGGACCCAGGTGATGGGAAACCCTATCCTCCCCACCACCGCTGACTTCAGAACATCTCCACCCCCCCAGAGAACTCTGCGCCCACAAGCGGTCCCCGCCTCTGTCTCCCCTCTCTCAGCAACTGAAACCACTGACTCCCTTCCTGTCTCTGCGGATCGGCCTGTTCTGGACATTTCAACACACGGAAGCAGGTGATACGTGGCACAGCGTTTTCGAGTTGCATCCGTGGCGTTGCAGTATGTGTCTGAGCCTAATTCTTCTTCGCAGGTGAATAGTATTCCTCCATACGGCTAGGCCACGTTTTCTTTATCTGTGGTGGCTGTCGGAGTTGTTTCTGGCTGGGGCTGCTGTGTGAAGCACTCTGCCGTGAGATTTGTGCACGAGTTTCTGCGTGGACCTGTTCCCAGCTCTCATCCAGGAGTGCACACCGGGAAGATCTGCCAGGTATCTCTGTCTTTCTAAGGCCCCACCAGCTTCACCAGCCTGGCCGCACCAGCTGAGAGTTCCCCCAGCGGGGTCTGAGGCTCCAGGTCTTTGCATCCCCGTCCACGCTTGTTAATAATAACTCAGTAATTTTAAGGACGGTGATGACACTTTCAGAACAAGGGTGTCTGAACAAACGTCATGGAAACACAGCTTGTTGGGAACACTCTTCCTCAACACGCGCCTCCCACGGGGTGGGCCTGGGGCTTGGTTCAGCCTCGCTCCTGGGGGTCACCGTCTCCCCACTGGGGTGGGCCCGGGGCGTGGTCCAGGCTCCCTCCTGGGGGTCACCGACTCTGCATGGAGTGGACCTCTCCACCTGGACTGCCGTGTCCTTCTTTCACCAAAGGTGCTTCCTGCCCTTCAGAACATGCCCGGGGTGCATTTCTCAGGATGTTTTGGTTCTTAAAGCCGGGTCAGCCTGGTTCTCAAGTGTCCTTCGGCTCGGGGCACTCCCTTATTCCACGGCCAGTGCGCCGTGGCCAGGACCAAGTCCCTGGAGCTAGTTTCTTCTGTAACGGTGTCTACTGTGTGGGTTCCTGGGACACTGTTCTGAGCAGTGTCGGCCCTGCTGAAAGTGAGTCTTAGCCTGGCTGAGAGGGGACATACCTTTCACACCCGGCTCACCAGCCAGGCCCTTCAGCCCCGGAATTCCGAAAAACCCTGCCTCTCCTTTGATTCCCGGGAGCCCGGGTCTGCCCTTGAGGCCGAGCATGCCTTCGAAGCCGTCCATCCCGGGGGAGCCCCTGCCCCCTACAGAAAGAACAAGAAACGCCCTGGGTTAGGCACAGATGGTCAGCACAGTGGCAGCCCCTCTGTGACTTGTGTGAGGAGGCGCTGAGACTCTCAACCTCAGTAAGGTTTCTCAGTAGGGTTTCTCAGCACGTCCTAAGGGGACCTTCTGTGCCGTGAGGGCAGAGTCAGCCTGTGGGCCATCAGGGACCAGACGCAAGGCCAATGCAAGCGGACAAAAAGGAGGAAACTGGAAGTCACTGCACCGTGGTCTTTTTACTGGGTTAGAAAGAGGTCCCGGGAGTCAGCCTGGTGCCAGCACTGCAAAGGCCAGAAAACGGAGCTGGCGCCCCCGCCTCAGTCAAGGGCCAGAGGCCCTGCCTCACGCTCCAGCAGGGAGGTCTAGGCTGGGGACCCAGCGCTTCTCTTTGATGGGGTGTCTGTTCAGCAGCCAGCCTCCGGACCTGAATCCCGTCTCGCAGGGGAGTCCCCCTCGAAGGTAGTAAGGCCTGCTCCTCAGACACCACCCCCCCGCACTGTGGTAAGTAGACACACTGGGCACAGTGGTCACAGCCAGCCTGGGCAGCGTCCGCAGTCCCCAGGGCCCAGAGCCGCCGGGCACTGCAAGGCGGGACCCCCACCCCGCGGGGCTGCCCCCCGCCCCCAGGCAGGCCCGTGGTCGTGCTCTGCGCTCACCTTTCAGTCCCGGGGTACCAGGCATTCCAGACACTCCTTTAAATCCGGGGAGTCCAGGGTGACCTCTCTCTCCCTGCTGCCCAGGGTCGCCTCTGTCCCCAAAGCCGCCCTTCCTGCCCACGGGGCCAGGGACGCCAGTGTCCCCTGGCTCCCCTCTGTCTCCAGGCAGACCTGTCAGGAGGGGGCGGGACATAAGGCAGGATGAACTGGCCGCACAGAGGGAACTCCTCTCAGGATACCTTGGAGACCTCGGTCGTAACAGCTCTTGGTTAGAAAAACATCTGGGAAAGATGCTGGGAAGTGTGGCCTCAGGGGTGAGCGTCAAGGTGTGAGTGGCGCACCCTCCTGTCTGGTGACACGTGCGTCCTGAACCTGTTGCGGGCTGGGCTGTGTCCGGCACACACGTCCCAGCCCCAGACCGCGGGATGTGACACCATTCAGAGCTGGCCTTCAGAGAGGGGGCCGAGGCCCATTAAGCGAGGTTGCGAGGATGACCCTAAGCCAGGGTGACGGGCGTCCTTATGGAAAGAAGAGATGAGGATGCCGGCACAGGAGGTGTCCTTGTGAGGGCGTGGGGAGAAGCCGGCTGGCCGCCCACCACGGAGACGGGGCCTGGGAGGGACCAGCCAGGCTGCCACCGTGACCGTGGGCTACCAGCCTCCGACTGCGGAAGGATGAACTCCTGTTCCGAGCCGGGCCGTGTGCGGCGCTTTCAGAGCCCCGGCGGCTCTGCAGGGCGGGCTCCCTAGGGCACACCCAAGCCCTCCCTCCGCTAGATGGGAGCGCGGGTCCTTACCTTCAAAGCCGGGGGCACCCGGGGGCCCCAGGGGCCCCTCCCGGCCAGGCGCTCCTGGGAAGCCGTGCTGTCCTGGCGCCCCTGGCAGTCCCGGCTGGCCCGAGAATCCCAGGGAGCCTGGCTGGCCCTTCTGGCCCGGCATCCCTGGCATGCCCTGGCTTCCTGCGGGAGGGGAGATGAGACCGTGAAGCCAGCCCCGCGTGGCTCACTGCAGGGGACAGCTGCTCCTCAGCGCTGTCCTGTAACAACAGGCTTTGCAGGTGGTAAGGAGTCAGGAAAACACACAGAAGCACAAAGACAAGGGGGAAGGAGCTCCCACTCTCCCCCAGAGCCAGTCACTACCATCCTGCTTTACTTCTTTCTGGCCTTAGTTCCCGTGACTAGACACGCAGGAGGTATTTGCGGAATGGACATCTCACTTCAAGCGCGGTTTTCATCTAGCTTTTCTCACTTGATGTTACATTTTGAGCATTTGGCCACATTTTAAAATGCTCTTGACAAGCACATTAAACAGCTGTGTAACATGCTGGTCTGCCCGCTGCTCCTGCCAGGGGTGGTCGAACAGACATGGAAACAGTTTCCCCAAACTGATGCTTCGGAAGCCAGAGCTTTGACCAGACAAAATCCTCTGCCTAGACCAGCAAGTCATCAAGGTGATGCTGAATGTGGGAATCCCCCACAGGCTTGCTGTTTTCTGTGGTTTCGCTCAGACTTTTTGAAGTCTGTGGGGAAACAGCTACATTTAAAAAATCTAGGCATCCTTCAGTAAAAGAGCTCGGGCAAAGGTTTTATACTCTGATTGCGGCAAGGTGGGCAGGCGCATACTCCTGAGGGTGGGGCCTCCGTCTGCCAGTTAAGAACCCTCAGTGTCGCTCGTGAAGGATGCCCACTGGTCTGGAGGCCGTTGCAGGGGGGATGTCACATCTCACACCCCGGAGGCAGCCCCGGTCAGCCTGGGCTCGGACGCCGGGCTGAGGACAGCGCAGCTGATGTCCTAACAGCTGATGCCTCTCTGATGGAGACCCCGAACGGCCTGGTGGTCACCCCACCCACTCCAGCAACACAAGCCCATGGAAGTCTGCGCTCTGGGCTCTCGGAGCCCGTTTTGCATAAACTGGACACGGAAGGCTTTGGGTACCTTGTTCACACAGCAGTCAACGGGCACCCTGCCGCTTTGCTGAACACGCACGGATGAGGTGGTGAACGTCACGTTTTCTAAACCCATCCCTTTTGCACCCACACCTTGAGCTGCGTGCCAGACAGTCTGTTTTCCTCGCAAGCCCTCTCTGAGCACGGCCCGCCCCTGGCTTCTTCATGCCAACCGCACCCGTCCTGCAGCGGCGGGCCCCACACCGGTTTCCGCCCGCCTGGGACCAGTGCGAGTCTGTGGCCGGGGGGCAGTCCGGACCACGCAGCTCGAGGTGAGTGGCGGATGGGCAAAGCTTCACCTGTCGCTTCCCATTATTCCCATCCCTCCTCCCCATCCACGGAGGAACTGATTTCCATGAAACTGGCCCCTGGTGCCAAAATGGCTGGGGACCCCTGGTGTACACAGCACGGCGATCACTGCTCTAGAATGTTCTGCAGGAACGCCAGAACAAAGAGGACAAGCAGGACGGAGACCCATGGTCCCGTGTGCGGTCCTGGGCTCCTCCCCTAGCCCCAGGAGGGATTCTCGACCCTGACCCCCGCAGGGAGCCTCGGAGCAGTGGCCCTGCGGCCCCTCTCCTCTGCCTCCGTGACTCACCCCTGAAGCCAGGTGGGCCTCTCTCTCCGGGAGGGCCCTTCAGTCCGGGGCGTCCAGGCAGTCCAGAGTCTCCCCGGGGCCCGGGCTGGGCCCCCAGCACTTCTCCAGGAAGGCCCCTGTCCCCTGGGGGCCCAACTGGCCCCGGTAGGCCGGAGGCGCCAGGGAGTCCATCCAGGCCGGGGGGGCCCACTGCGCCTTTGGAGCCACGGGGTCCCATGAACCCTGAAAGGAAACACAGGGCATCCCCATAAGCAGAGGTCAGCATCAGAAAGAGACGGGAGACAGCGGGGGTCTGCTGTGGGGGGTTGGCTTGAGCGCCCGCCGCATCTCTGGTCTCGAACCCACACGGCCCCCAAGGGTGTCCTTCTGCCTTCCTGAGTCTGACCCCAGCCCTGCACGGTAGCTAAGGTGCACCAGGGGGCGGCCGGGTCAGCGCTCCCTGGACTGAAGCCCTCAGCATTCGTGGGTCTGGGGTCATGAGCAGGGAGGTTGTGGACACCAGCGGGCAGGCCCGAATGAGGAACAGGCTTTCACAAGCACCGTGACCTCCTCCAGTCTGAGGAGGGCACATCTGACTCACTAGCCAGTTCCTGCAGTTTAAGCCTGCTCGGCTGGGCGTACGAACTGTGGTTCCTAAATCCCCTTCGTTTTCAAGGCAAGAAGGTATTAACATACTAGCATCCTAACCGTCCTATAGGTTGATGCTACGATGCGTTTATGGGAGATGAAGCTGTGTTCGTGCTGGGGTGGGATCACCTCTGAAGGAGAACGTGACATTTTCTCTTAAAGGCAAAATGCTTGTAGGTTTTGCCTCTTTGCTTTGCATTTACGTTTAAAGTTGCACTTGCTCACCTACCAGTGTTTACAGAATCCTGTGTTTGGGATGGATGCTTTTTCTATAATAAAATGTTCTCATTTGTGAAAAGAGAAAACTGAATTAGCATCCTCTCAATAAAACGATTCACGCTTCACTTCAGTGCACGCGCTGTCCCCAAAGGGACAAAGCTGTGAGTTCTCAACATCCCAGGTGGGCGGCAAAATGTGGAAACACTTCCCCTTGCTTCTCTCCAAGGCCTTGATAACAGACACAGGGGGCAGGCCTCCTCGCTCTGCAAACCACGGAGCAACACAACGTGAAAGGCACGGTCCCCGTGGCCTGGGACACTGACTCCAGGAAGAAGGCCCACCAGGGGCTAATCCTGAGCTGTAAACTTAGGAGTAGGGCAATTGGCCGAGTGCACGACAGGGAAGGGGCACAGTTCAGCTATTCTCTGCTGAACACGTTTGCTAAGGGTCTGCATGTAAGGAATCCACTGTTCTGCGTGAGTCCGGACACCCGGAATGTTCTGTTTGGTTCCTGGAGCTTGGTTGAAAGCAATGCTGGCAAGCTGGAGGGCAGTCACAGAAGGGTGGGAGATTTCTGCGGGGACAGATATTGAGTGATAAAAAGAAATGTTGGCCTTCCTGGTGCCGGGTCTGCCCACTTGCGAGATGTCTATGGGGCGTGCGGCCACCGTTTCCCCTTGTGGGTGAGGGGTGTTTACGGAGCAGAACCACTGACTCCAGGAACAATCAACAGAGACCTGCTGGGAGGCAGGTTTCATCCCAACCGAGAACTTTCTAGAAGTAGGGAGTTACGATGTTTCACCAGTGCGGGGCGGCGAGAGTGGCTCCAGGGAGCCTAGGAGAGGATGTGGCCCGGATCCTGCAGCGCATGTCTGGCTTGCAGGGGGGCGCTCAGCGAAACCATCTATAGCTTTGTTCAGATAATACGATTCCCCAGTGCCACGATTCCCTTGGTGGCCCTCTGCACACCAAGTAACGCAGCTGGGCTCCCGAACCCCATCCGAGCCGGGACCCCAAAGGGACAGCTGTGTCTGGGATCACTGAGTCATTTTCCAGGGTCTGTGGACACGCAGGCAGGTACTGCCAACTCCTGCCCATTGTTCATTACTGGAAGCACACGCGTTTCCCGCCATATACAGCTCAAGGGTTTAAGCTCTTTCAGCCACTCGATGGCTCCCATGATGCTTTGCTGGGTCAAATGTAGATGAAATGGTTTGAACTGCTGACTCAGACAAGCTGTAAACCGCAGCGCAGACGGGCAGCGCCGTGAACAGCAAAACACAGGTGTTATTTGCGTGGTATACAGTGAGTGATTAGCAGATCAGATATCGGCGACGAGGGCTCAGAGGGTAACTTCACCTGTCCTTAGATTGTCTCAAGGCCACCAGAGAAAAACCTTTCTGCCGACTTGTCTTTTTCTTTTTTTCCATGTAAGATCTGTAAGTTTCTTCCACAAAAGATCAGCGATGAAAAGGGAGACATTTTTTAATTTCCCAAGGACGAGCAAAAATTGTCATCGAGCATGTACTGAGTTTCTAAATGTTAAGACAACGGGACTGGAGCACCCAGATTGTACACACAGTCCTTCCCCGAACCTACGGGGCCGAGCGGCATCCCACCCTGACTCACCTGGGGGTCCTGGGAATCCCTCTCGACCTGGATCTCCTGGGAGACCCTTGAGCCCTGGCACTCCATCGGCTCCTGAAAATCCTGGAACTCCTCTGAGGCCTTTGGCACCTAAATGACCCAGGGAGACCCGGACACATGTCAGAGCCACGAAGAGACCCCAGCAGGAGAGGGACAGAAGGGGTCAAGGCTGGCCCCTGACCCCACACGGTCTCTTAGGAAACTGGGAAGTGATTAGCCCAGGGGACATCAGTCCACAAACAGCACCCCTGGCACCTGACAGGGCTAAGTGTGGGTCTACACCAGCAACTGATGGGAGGTCTACACCAGCAGCTGAGGAGTGATCTACACCAGCAGCTGAGGGTCACTGAAGACCAGCCATGGAACGTCAGTCTACACCAGAAGCTGCGTGCTGTTCCTGCCCCTCTCTTCTCACTTGATGGGTGTACCTTCTGGGCTCTGCTTCCCCGGGACCTGCTGAAAACTGCCTCTGAGCCCACCCCCCTGGGAGTGGTCAGCACTCGGGGGCAGCAGCCTTCATGCCTATGTGGGGTCCAGGGCGGACAGGCCTCTCCAGGGCTTGGGCAGGGAGGGTCATGGAGAGCCGTGCGGACAACAGGCTCAGGGTTCAACTCGTTCACTGCAACGACGAGCGCAAGCCAGACCCCCGCAGAAGCAGCCAGCGTGCGGTACTGTACCAAGAACCTGGGACGTCTGGGCAGGGGGGCCACCAGAGGCGGAGAAGGAGGGCCAGAGAGGGGCAGGGAAGGTGGGGACGCTCCGAGCGGGGCGGGAAGGACTTTTCCATTACCTGGGGGGCCGGGGAGACCAGGCTGGCCTGGGGATCCCTTGGGTCCTCCAACACAACCTGCCAAGACAGAAGAGGGCCGTTTTAACCACTGTGCACACCCAGCCTCATGGCATCAGATGTTGCTAAGGTCAAGAGCATCGGCTGTGAAAACCTGATTGAAAGATCAGGGTGATCTGATGATTCAATTAATCTGGATGCTGATGCAACTTTAATTTCACTGTGTAACGCAGTCGTAATGTTAATATAAAATGCAAATGAAGGCAATCCCGTCGGAGGCTAACGGGGGCCATGCTGGTGGGGGGGTCCCCCTTGTCAGGGCAAGTCAGCCTCGTTCATCTGGGCCCCCCATGCGTGTCAGCCAGTATGGATGCCTTTCTTTGTCTGGAAATTTCCACCGGGGATGGAGGAAGACTTCGAAAGGTGCTCTGTGACTTTGATCACGTTCAGAACGGCCATGACTTGCTGCTGGGTTGTGCATACGAGACCTGGCGGTGGCCGCCTCTGCTGGGGACACCATGCGGGGCGTTTTGTCAGGCTGGAGGCCTGCGTAGGAGCAGCGGTTCTTTGAGAGGCCTTTTGTCCGTCGGCCTGGGATCCGGCAAGGCTCCTACCTTGGCCCCATCTGGCGGCCATAGAGGAGCTGTGGGCTCCTCTGCCACAGGAGCGGTCCAAGGTGCACAGACGGCCAGCCCAGGTCATCAAAAGGACGGACCCTGGACGTCTTCAGGGGGCCGGGCCTCCAGCCTGCAGAGCCGCACCCCCAGGGCCTTCCTGGCGAGACTGGCCAGACCGCTGGAAGCTCCGGGGTTGCTGTTCCCGCCCTGCACCCTGGCCCGAGGGCCTGACCCACCTGCCCACCCTGTGGCGGGGCCCACAGGCCTTGATGCTCTTCTCCAACCCCAGCTTGCATCTTGGGAGCCAGCCCCAGACCTCGACTCCCACAGGCGACCCACTGCCACCCCGATGCCCAGATGGCCTGCCAGCTTCTTCGACTCTGAAAACCTCACCCTCTGCGCTCTGCTCTTCAGGTCCTGAGCGTGTGCCCCCTGGACCCATCCCTCTGCCTGGCTCCCCTCCTCAGCGTCTCGGCCCCCCGGCTGGAGACTTTGCCTGTCTGATGGCAGCCAGGTCCACTTCTGGACTGCCCCCGCCCCTCCACGGAGCCAGGGTCACCGGGCCTCCTCTCTATATCCATCAGCCCTGCTCTCTTAAGCACTCACTCACGACTGGACCAAAGTCTTCTCATATGTGGACCTGATCCTCATGCTGTTTAACGGGTCAGTAATGCACAGCTGTCCTTCACACACATACAGAGACATGTTCTGGGTGAGAAAGCACTTACTTATCCGTTGAGTCTTACCGACCCTGTAAACAGAGGCTTCATACTGTAGGGGCAACTTGGTGACACGTGGTCATCCCCGGGCCTGCCCTGGGTTGTAAGGCGAGTCCGCACGTGTTTCTACTCTGACAGGGGTTCCGTGCCCCCGGTGGGACCCCCGGCCGTTCTCCATGAGCACAAACTCTATAAACAGTTTCTAAGGGTCCTGTTGTGACAGTACCTGGCTGGATGGTCTCCTGTCCGTCTGCTCCGATGGGTCTTTTCACACCCGAGTCACAATCTGGGAGAGAGATGTAGCGACAGGGTGAGGCGATCGTGCAGCAGTGGAGAGTGCCTGGCTTATCTGTGAGTGCACGCGTGCACACATGTGTGTGGTGGTGGGGAGGCTGGGGTGGGCGGGGCACTGGAGGCCCGTTTCTGAACTTCGGTGCTCAGCCTCTGTGCGTCCAGCACGGGTGAGGGCCCGCGCTGGGTCTGAAGACCCAGTGGCTGGGTGGCGCGCTGAGACCTGCTGTAGCAGCACAGCACCCCGTGTGACGCCCCGCCCTCCCCTCTCACGCACGCTGGAGCAGAGCCGCAGGTGCAGAAGCAGTGTCTCACGACTGTGAAACAGGCGAGCCTGGGCCCCCGTACCGGTCTGTCCTGGAGCACCGGGGAGGCCGGGAGGCCCCGGGAAGCCTGGTGGTCCGGGCAATCCAGCATCGCCGGGGAAGCCGCGCTCGCCTTTGGGGCCTGGCAGGCCCAGTCCTGAGGGGCCCCTCTCCCCTGGAAGGCCCTTTGTGCCGGGGGCTCCTGGTTGGCCCACGTCCCCTCGGGGGCCTTTGATGCCATCGCCCTGTGAGAAATGCGGAACATCTCTTACAGCACATGGAAGCCTCGAAGACAGCCATCTTGCCAGGCCCACTGCCGCGATCCCCGAATTCTGTGCTATGGACACAGGGCAGAAGACAGCAGGGAAGAACAGGAACCCCAGCCACGGTCTGGCCAGGTCACAGAAATAAAGGACAGACGTCACAGCAGCCATGAACAAGACTCTAGAGGATGGGAATCTGAGTGCTTTTCTTTTCCAAGCTCTGCTTGGACCTGCGTTCTCAGGAGGAATTCTTTGAGAGAGCAGTTAGGCAGAGATCTGGCTAAACGGGGCAGGAACACATTATTTTTTCTTTAGGACTTAGCACCTGTGACCGGCCTCTTATTCCCAAGGGGCAGTACAGTGGCAAATGGGAGGAAGTCTTTGGACAAGAAAGAGCAGCAAGCTTGTTAGAATAAGGAGAGACGGTGGGACCAGCAGAGCGGAAGCGGGAGGCAGAGAGCTCCCCCACGTCCAGTTCACTGAGCTCCTCGGGCTGGGATGAGCTCGGAGTGGGGAGGAGGGCGCTGGTGTCCGCGGCCACCTGCCGCTCGACGTCCTCCCACAGAAAGGAGGCTGAGGGCTCTGCCTCTGCCACACACTCTCTTGCAACACGGGTGTGCGTGTGTTGCAAAAATGAAGTGTGTTTCACAAGCAATCCTGGAAAAAGCGTTCCCCGCTCCGTCTAGGAATATTCAGCTGGCAGAGGGGGCAGGTCTCTCACGCTACATCACAGCAGGAGGAATGTTTATTTCTGCTTTTTCTTTCAATTCTTCACTCTGGGCTTGGCTCCAACCCCAATCACTGTTCCCTTAAAAACTGTGATTCTTGCTCATCAAAAGGGGACAGGTTGAGCTGGAAGGATGTGGTGCCGGTGAGCACCTCCGACGCTCAGGTGTGTAAGAACGTGGCTGACGGGGCTGAGGGCTGAGCCCCCTCTCCGCTCCCCTCACCCCCCGAGGTACTCACGGGAGGGCCCGGGAGCCCGTGGAACCCATCGAGCCCAGGTGGTCCTGGGATGCCGTCGCTACCTTTCAGCCCTGGCACGCCTGGGATGCCTGGCTGGCCCCGCTCACCTGCAGGAGAGGCACGGCGTGAGTCTACCCTTCCAGGCTGAGCACAGGGCGAACGGCCTTAGACCCGCTGCCCACAGAGACTCACCTTTGGTGGTGATGGTCCTGGAGTCTCCCTTCATCCCTTTGGGCCCGGGGGGACCGACGTTACCAGGGGCTCCCTATGAAAACAGACACACATTTCCCTCTTTCTCCGCCCTGGTCGGGGCCTCTGAGAAGACAATGACTCCCGCTCAGACGACTTGAGGGCCTTTACCTGGCATCAAGCCCAGAGCCGGGCACTTCTGTCCGGACTGCCCCGTGCCACGGCTACCAACCACCAATGGCCACGGGACACTTGAACGGTGGAACTCAGATGCTGACTGCACAATTTTAAGTAGCTAAAACTTAAGGGACATAGCCACACATGGCTGGATGCAGAAAGTAAGAACCTTGCCACTCAGTGTGTGGCCTGCAGGTGGGCAGCCCCGGCCTCCCTGGAAGCTTGTCAGGAAGGCAGACTCTCAGAGCCCGGCCCAGGGCCGCAGAAGCGCCATCCGCAGTCTCAAACTCTTTAACTTTGGAGAAGCAGTCCTCTACCACGTCTTCAAGGCTGCTAACTCAACTACAATTTTGTAGAATCTGGGCAAATAGTAAGCCGCCAGGTATGAACGATGGATCTTTGTGATCATTCAGTATTGAGCAATAAGGGTTATTTATTCTATAGCTTGTCCTCCTACCTGAAATCAAGGTGGGAAGAAAAAATCATACTTTAGAGACAACTCAAGTTGGGGACATTCACATTTGAAGCTGTAAAGTCTAGCTTAGGTCTTTCAGGGAGCAGAAATGAGCAGACGAGCGTTTCAGGATGCATTCATGGTCCGTTAGTTTCAGCACGCCGGAACTCTTGGCTGTGGCTTGTGGGGTCTAGCTCCCCGGCCGGGCGCGGAACCTCGGCCCCTGCCCCGCGAGTGCAGAGTCCTAGCTGCCTGACCACCAGGGAAGTCCCAGGATGCACTTTATGTGCGTGATACGCTAGTCTGGGGCAGCTCCTGGTTGCTGGTATTTGCAAGCATATGGAAGCTTTAAGCGTTGGTTTAATTAAATGGAATGTTTCAAATGACATGTTCTTTTCTCCTTAAAAAGCCCACAGATACTCCACTTATCGATTTTGTTCTTTGCAGGAAAGGGTGACATTCTCTCTGTATCTAGAACAAAGTTTCCCACACAGGCAGGGCATGGCTAGGAGGTGCTGGGCAAGTGGATGGACGCATGGGTTCATTTACTAACCGACTTCCATATTTGAGGCGCTCTTGCAGATCCTATCAGTATAGATATTAAACCACAAAAAAACTGTCTGAGGCTCTCCTGCTGCAGATACATAAGCGTACAATCAAACGCAAGATGCGGCTCAGTGGTAAAGAATCCGCCTGCCGAAGCAGGAGACGCAGGTTCATTCCCCGGGTGGGGAAGATCCCCTGGAGAAGGGAGTGACAGCCCACTCCAGTACTCTTGCCTGGAGAATCCCACGGACAGAGGAGCCTGGGGGGCTACAGTTGATGGGGTTGCACAGAGCCGAACACAGCTTAGGACTGAACAGCAGCAAAACACAGTGCCTGGGACGTGTGAGCGCAGGTGCTGTGGGTGTGCGTGCAACGCAGCTGCAGGAAGCACACGCTCCTGGAAAAGTTTCGACACTCCATGTGCATAAAGCGAGGTCCACCAGGCTTCTCGGATCACTCCATTGCTTTCCGAAGAACCGAACGTCCTACCAGTTCCGCCATTACTCAGCCTGGATTTGCACCGTGCACATGCTTTCTGAATACTTGAGCCAACTTCCACGCTCTTAGCCAGGATTTGGAGATGATGCCATTTTTAAACTTGCAGGATATGTAGCACCTACTACGCCTGGTTGGATGGAAGCACTTGTCTTCTGGGAAGTCCCAGAGAATGGAGCGGAGCGGGGCTTTAGACCCCATTTTCACCCGCAAAGCTCCCTCAGCACGAAGCAGTCTGAGCAATGACCCTCTGCACCCGCAGCTTGAGGGGCCGCATGCCGCCTGCATCTCGACGCTGCGCCAGGTGGTTCTGAGCATCCTTGGCCGGGGGTCCTGAGCAAACATTCCTCTACTGCTGAATATACAAAATGCTAGACTTTCCACTGTATAAATGTCCCGCAGTTCTCTTTTTAAGTAAAAAATAAATAAAAAATAGTTTGTCTCCCCCTGAAATTTGCTTTGAAATCACGAGTGAGTTCAAACCTGCCACAAAGAAAGACCTACTCTGGACCATCTTTTCTTAGGGTGTGAAATGAGGCCCACTTAGCTGGAATCCACAGGCAGAAAATCCCACACAGTCATCCAAAGTACATTCATGATTTACTTGGACGTCTTGCTTTTTATGGAGTGAAGGGAGCCTTCATAAAACACTAACTCTGAAGTATAGACGGGTTTCTTTGAGATATAACTCACATGAGATTAATTACTTTAAAGCGCACAATTCAGGGTGTGGGTTTTTTTTTTAGTATTTTCACAAAGTTCTGCAACCATTAGTATTACCTAATTCCAGACCATTTTCATCACTTCAAAAAGAACCAGTCACTCCATTCTCCCTCCTTCCAACCCTTGGCAACCACCAACCTACTTTCCGTCTGAAGAGCCCTGCTCTGGACACTTCATAGGAATGGCATCACATAATACCTGTTCTGCCGTGTCTGTCTTAACTCACGTAGCGCGGTGTTTCTGAGGGCACCCCACTGGTGTGGACACGTGCTTTCACTCTCCCGGGTCTGCACTTAGGAGGGGACTTTCCGGGGCACGTGACACCTCTATGTTTGACCTTTCGAGGAAGCATCAAGCTGTTTTCCACAACGGCTGCCCCACTTCACGTTCCCACCAGGAAAAGATTTACGTGTCTCTGGGAACATGCAGCTTTTTTTGAATGGTGCCCTGGGTGCATAAGTGTTGCTGGTCTAGCGTGTATGATTCCGTAAATGAAAGCTGGGCAGGGGGAACGTGGGGTCAGGTGTCAAGGTCGTCTTGTCGGTCTCGTGGTGGAACTGGTCTCTCACCTTGAACCCGGAGAACCCGGGGATGCCGTGCGGGCCGGGGTCTCCTTGGCTGCCTTTACTGCCAGGCTGCCCGTTGGCACCTGCAAAGCCCTTGGGTCCTGGCAGTCCTGGAGGACCCCTGATGAACTGATCTGCACACTTACAGTCGCCGGCGTCACCTGCAATGTGGGGGAGACGCGGTGCCGTGCTGTTTATCCACGACCCGCAGGTACAGTCCTCCTGTGGCCCTGCAGGCAGGGGCTGGGCTGGGAGGACCGCGCTGGGAGGACGTGCCCACTCTGGTCCTCTCACCCCTGGGTGGGGGGGGAGCGGGATTGGGGGTCTCATCGCCATCTCAGAACCAGTGGAGGGTGGGCTGTCACAGGAGGGCCAAGCAGCGCCCTGCCCCTCACCCCCAGCCAGCCTCACCTTTCCATCCTTTCTGTCCACGAGCCCCTGGGAACCCGGAGGAGCCCGGGAAGCCCCCAATTCCTTTTGCTCCTTTCAGGCCGAACAGAAAACCTGAGGGGAAGACCCACAAGGATGGCACGTCAGCTCAGCCCAGGGCCCGCCGTCTGCTTCCCGCGAGGGAAGGTTTACAGCCGTATCTCCCAACAGACGACGACCACCCCCCGCCCAACTGCAGCCCAAGTGCTCTCAGAAAGACACGGAGACTTCCTTTTTGTGGCCACTGCTTCCAGGGCTGGAAAGACACGTGAACACCTGTGATTTCAGTTTACCCATTAAAGTCTGGAAATAGACATCTTTACTTTTCAGAAAAGAGTTTTGATTGTTTTTAATCACGTATTTTACTTATGCGTCAAAGACTTGGGATCACCATGACCTCTGGTTCCCAGAGAGACAAAAACCCAGAGCAAAACCAAACCATGAAAGGCGTCAAGGGGAGCTCTTCCCTGCTCTGCCCCGGCCTGGAACAGGTGAGCCTGGGCACGCCCCTCCCTGCAGGCCCCAGGGGCTTCCACACCGGGCGCACATACGTCCACACACGCACACATGTGACCGTGTGGATAACCTGTGATCCACCCCCTCCTCACCTTCCCCCTTCACTAGGATGGGGACCCTTCAGGTGTCCCGCCCGTCTGTAGGGCTCTGACCATTTCAAGCGAGGACATCTGAGCTACCGTGTTAAGAAATAGACTCTAAAGCCCAGAAAACGCTCCGCGTCCCGCTCGATCGGAGCGCCCTCTCGTGGTGGGAACGAGGTTGTACATTCCCGAGAAGCACCAGGCAGGGTGCTGGCGCCCAGGGACTGGCTCGAGGTCCCGCGTCGGTGGAGATGCGCGAGGCCCCAGCGCAGGACCGTGCTGGCTGGGCTGGGGAGGGGAGACCCTGAGTCCAGCTGAGGGCTCACGAAGCTGGAGATGCCTGTGAGACACGCAGCGGAGACAAGGTGTCTAGTTAACTGCGGGGAGGAATTTGCGGCTCAGCGTACAGGACTAGGCTAGGGCCGTCGCAGCAGAATCGAAGCGCGAGAACAGAGTGCCAGCCCAACAGGCCGGCAGGACCTAAACAGCCGTGGTTGCTTGCCAGCTCTTGCTGCTCACAAGCACTGGAGCTGGCCCTGTCCTTCACGAGGCTAATCGCCCTCTGACCCCATAGAGACGGCACTCTGCCCCAGGCACTCCCCCGCTCCACACTCTCGCGTAGCAGTCTGCATTTCAGAGGGAAGGTCGGGGGCCGATAGCTTCAGGGACACTGGACCCGGTTCCTGAGTTGCCTGATGCCAACTGTGGCCGTTTTGAAACATCGCAGAAAAAAAAGCAAGACCTTCAAGAGGCTATAAAACCCCTCCCTGTCCTTGAGAAAGGGGGGGGGGGCACAGTTCTCCAGGCGCTAGCCTGCTGTGTTTCCCCTTTGCCTGGCAAAAATAATCAGGCACTCTTTTCTATTTCTTCCAAACTGTCTCTGTGTTTCTATTTGGCATCTGTGGACAGGGAGCCAAGATTCCGGCAACGGGGACGCAGTTGGGGACAGCTGGTACATCATGGTATTAAACTCTTGTCAAAGCAAGAGTCTGCTGGGTGGAGAGATATTGGCAAGGAATTCTATCCTCCATGGGATGGTGGAGGGGAAGAAGGAAGACCCAGCAAAGGAGCCTCAGAAGGAAGGGGAGAGACAGTGAGCCAGGGACGAGTGTGTGGAGGGGGTGCCGGCCGGGGGGCTCTGATGGAGCAAACGGCATCCAGCATAGGCTCCATGGGCACTGGGGACCAGGTCAAGAGCTTATCAGCCTAGCGGTGGGCTGAGGGCTTTATGCTATGTCTCCAGGTTCTGATGCGTTAGGAGAAGCTAGTATTACGGGGAGTTATTTAACCATGGATACTTCAGGGGTGCTGGCTTTTAAAACCTGAGACAAAGACATTGTGGGTGTTCTTCACACTATTTGAAAGTCTAGCCAGAAAAGACACTTTGGGGCTCTCTGAAGGTGCACCTCCCTCCTTCCTTCCTACACTGCCTTTTCTTCATCTGATAAATTAATTAAATTAATAATTGCAAGCGAGTCCTAAAGAACAGCAGTGAGCCTCTGGATCTTTCCCACACGATTTTCCTGAAGTGGCTGTAGGAGACCTGCCCGTGCCCTGACTTATTCTAGAGCTCAGTGGGGCTGCGCCAACAGTCGGCCTGGTTGACCGAGCTGCAGCTGGGGGTAAGCAGACGCTCGGCTCAGAAAGAAAACTGCCTTCATCGTTTGCTTTCGCTGGAACCGCGAAAGATTAAAAATTCTGGTTTCCATCAGTAGCAACACAGAAAACCTGGTGAAATGCAGATAACAAGAAAAGAATCCAACAATTTTGTTCCAGGGGAAAGGCTGGAGAGCTCTGTGGGACTCAAGATCATCAATATTAAATTATGACTGTTCACAAAACTATTTTAAAAGGCCATTATGCTTGACTACTTTTTGTACAGGAGATTGCTTCTAAAAAGTGATTTGGGAACAATGTGTCTCATGGGGTAAAATGAATACTTCAAGGAGAACTTAAGTTGTGTGCTCTTAAACTTTTAAGTTGATAAATCTATCAGACACCATTCCATCTATGTTATAAACTCCTTTTTCAGTTAACCATATGGACCAGAAATTAGTTCACATGTTTACAGATGACTTCTGAGTAAGTTGTAGATTTACTAAGTAAGATTTATGAAGCCAGATGGTATGCGTTTGTGTCTTTATCGAAATGGAATTTAGTTACAGGAAGGATGGCAAGGTTAGCCTTCAATCACCATCTTTTAAAGAGGCATATTCGTATGCTTTTATTTTTAATACATCGTGTTCTGTTGCCAAAAAAGAGAAAAAGCGACAGGCACCACTGACTCAGGAAATGTAATGCTTAGCCATGATCACAGACGGTACAGGACTAAACATTACTGTCAGGGTAATAAAAAACATCAGTGATCACACTGCTCAAACCACTTGGCAAATGCCAGGGAAATATCTGTACCGAAATTTTTCAAAAGAATGTAAGAGTCTGATTTTTGTAGTTGAAGGGAAGTTGGGACACAGAACCAGAGTGACTCAGAAGACAGCCTGGGACCAGAGAAGTAACTGCGGCCTTCTCTCCTCAAAGGAGCAGGCACCAGTGCACTTCTCACGCCTCCGAAAGGCCTTCTTCTCAAGAGACAGCAAAGACAGCGGCAAAAGCCTCGTCTCTGGATCTGCCTTTTAGCTGGACCCACACACACTGCCGCGCTGTGCTTAGTCGCTCAGCTGCGTCTGACCCTTTGGGACCCCTCGCCCGACAGCACCGGGGGCCAGACGCCGTGCTTGTCCAGTCTGAGGACTCAGATTGTCCGTCTGAGCCCCCCAAGCTGCCGTGTCTCACCACAGGTGCTACAGCCACTCCTGGCGTCGAGCGTCGCCACCGGTTCAGCAGTGGCTCCGGCTTGAGGGGGCCCAGAAGGCAGAGCCTCAAGTCTGCCCCGCGATGCTCAGCCCAGGGCGGGGGTCGGGCACGGCGGGCCCTTCCCGTCTGCCCCCCGATGCTCAGCCCAGGGCAGGGGGCGGGCACGGCGGGCCCTTCCCGTCTGCCCAGAGATGGTCAGCCCAGGGCGGGGGGCGGGCACGGCGGGCCCTTCCCGTCTGCCCCGCGATGCTCAGCCCAGGGCGGGGGGCGGGCACGGCGGGCCCTTCCCATCTGCACGCTGGATGGCCTGCCACCTCCTCGCCCACCACCCGCCACCTCGTCCACAGAATTATTCAGCAGAAAAACCCCACTGAGAATGCGGCTGCGACCAGGCCCCTTCGTCCGGACGTCGGCATGCCCCGCCCTTGACTTTCCCTCCACTTACCGTCTGGGCCGGGCGGTCCTGGGCGCCCGGGGGGACCCCGGAGCCCTGGCTTCCCATCGGCCCCCGGGGGGCCGGGGTACAGCGCGGGGAAACCCTGTTCTCCTGTGAAGCCTTTGGGTCCCATCTCGCCCGGCAAGCCTCTCTTCTCATCTGAAAACCCAACAGCGAACACAGCCTTGTGAGCCCCCGGGATTCAGCCACGGGGCCGCCGTGCCCCGAGACCCCCCTGGACCCGTGGTTTACGGTCCAGCCAGCGGCGTAAAGGGCGATGCCGCTGGTGTACTTCATCAGCACCGTTCCACTTTACAAAGCCCCTCTGCCCGCCCCCAGAGGCCGGCCGAGCGCTGCCAGAATGCTTGGACGCCTGTGCTCCGCCCAGCCAGCGACAGACAGAGCCGCGCGTTGCCGTCGGCAGCGCGTGTCGCTTAGGGCACAGCGGCTCTGCGACCACATCCACACGCACTCGAGACGCCGGCGCGCGCGGGCCGGCCGAAGGCGCAGAGCGCCGGCGAGGGGCGGGGCTCGCGGGAGACCCGGGCGCACGTCTTAGCTTCGAGGCCACGGAAGCTCAGTACCTTCGTCTCCGATGGTCGTGCCCGGCCGGCCTGGCAGACCGGGGTCTCCTGGCTCCCCGCGGGCTCCTGGCTCCCCGGGGGCTCCTGGGGATCCCGGCTCACCTCTGACACCTGGAACCGAGACAGACACCCCACGATGAAAGGACCACTGTCCAGGCCTCGGGGCAGATGTTCACACTGGTTGGAGGTATAGGGACTGATGCCCTGTCCGCTGCATGAGGCACGCGGGGTCCAGATGTTTCATCTATGGTGGCCCCGCCTTCAGGGAGCTCATTCTTAATTAGATAAGGTTGATCATCTGACTCTGTGCAACCCCATGGACTGCAGCCCGCCAGGCTCCTCTGTCCAGGGGATTCTCCAGGCAAGAATACTGGAGTGGGTTGCCATTTCCTCCTCCAGGGGATCTTCCCGACCCAGGGATGGAACCCACGTCTCCTGTACTGACAGGCAGATTCTTTATCACAGCCAGCCGGGAAGCCCAAACAGGGTTGATAGAAAATTCCTATAAATATTATAGAACGAGACAGGCCCAGAATACCAAAACAATATAGGGAGGCTTCAAAGGACGGGAGGGTTATTTGGGGGGAAACTCTGACTTCGAGGGACCACGGAGAATGAAAATAATAGTGGGCAGCATTTCTGAGCTCCTGAGTGTGCCGGCTCAGTGCCACACGCTTGACTGACACTTGAGTCCCGTAGAAGTGCGTGCCTGGGCAGCAGCACAGCCGCCGAGTCAGAGGGCAGAGGCGCCAGGCTCCAGAGGTGATCTGACAGCTGGCACAGGCAGGGGACGGCGGAGGAGGGTCAGGGAAGGGCATCCAGGAGCAGAGGAGGGCAGAGGAGGGTCAGGGAAGGATGGAGGAGGGTCAGGGAAGGGCGTCCAGGGTGCAGGGGAGGGCGGAGGAGGGTCAGGGAAGGACGTCCAGGGTGCAGGGGACAGCGGAGGAGGGTCAGGGAAGGGCATCCAGGCGCAGGGGAGGGCGGAGGAGGGTCAGGGAAGGACTGAGGAGGGTCAGGGAAGGGTGTCCAGGCGCAGGGGAGGGCAGAGGAGGGTCAGGGAAGGGTGCCCAGGCACAGGGGAGGGCGGAGGAGGGTCAGGGAAGGACTGAGGAGGGTCAGGGAAGGGCGTCCAGGCACAGAGGAGGGCGGAGGAGGGTCAGGGAAGGACATCCCGGGGGCACGTCAGCCAGACAGAAGGCTCAGAGCGGGTGCACCCAGAGCTGGAGCAGAAACCAGGGAAGGTGCTGGGCAGTGCCCATGGAGGTCCGGCGGGCACGAGGCCGGGCTTCCGCGGCGCCGCTGCGGGTGGCAGGGCTGGAGGCCACACGAGGTAGGCCGGAACGAAAGCCTTTCCCGGAGGAGGAAAGCAGGAGTCGCTCCGTGACACCCCTCCTATCCTACAGGGAGGGAGCGTTCACGAGACAGGTTCTCCGAGGTTAAGTGCTGAACAGCATTTCCCTTAGAGAGTCTTTCCCCCGAGCTCACGGCTCTGGGTCCACAACAGACAACAAAGCCTGCGAGATGTGAGCGCGAAGAACGAACGGCACAGACCTTTGGCCACGGAAGGATGCGGGGAGTAGGCCGGGAGGCCGGGGGGGCCTGGGTTGCCCATTTCTCCCTGGAGAAGGAAGACAGGGAAACAAGAGACGGTGAGCTGGCCTCTTGGAGCTCTGCACCTGAAGGCTGCTTCCAGATCCGAGAGGACGATGAGCAGGCGGAGGCTGCCGCCCACGCTCCACGCCCGCGCTGGTCAGTCCAGCCTCCCGGCTGCCAGTCAGACACGCCGGCAGAGGACGGAGCGGGCAGGGGTCCCTCTCACCCTGAGACCCCTGCCAGACACCAGGAGTGTCCAGGGGACCGCCTGCCTCCGGGCAGACTCCTCTGCATTGACGGTACCACTGGATCGCCTGTGAAGGTGAGCTGGGGGTGTGTGCCCACACCCGATCTAATACCATCTGGATGGTGAGACCCAGACTCCATGAGCTGCCTAGACATCTCTGAGCCTCGCCCGCCCCAGAAGGCCTGGCTGTGAGCCCTCTGTCCTCATCGGTGGTGCCCCGCCTGGTGGGGGTACGCCCCCCATCTTGCTAGGTCCTCTGATAGCTGGAGCAGCTGCACCCTGAGTCCTCAACCCCCCCTGCCTGCCCATGGAATTATTCATGGGAACCAGGGGCCCCCACCCGCTTGTTACTACAGTGTCCGCCTCTCTCAGCCCCCTCCCTGCTTCTCCGATGAGGGTGGACAGGAGGTGATCAGACCACCACCCGGAGGAAGTAAGTGAAAGCTGCCCCCCACCCTCCAGAGGAGACCTGAGCCCACCTTGGGTCCTGGCAATCCGTCAGGGCCTTGGTACCCGTCCAGTCCTCTGCTTCCCTGCAGGAAAGATGCTTGGTGCTTATTTTATCTCTAAAATATAAACGCGTGACCACAGTATATTGTATCTAACAAAATCAACTGTCCCTAGGATTCTCCAGGCAAGAACACTGGAGTCTGTAGCCATTCCGTCTCCAGGGGATCTTCCCGACCCAGGGATCAAAACTGGGTCTCCTGCATTGCAGGCAGATTCTTCATCATCTGAACCACCAGAGAAGTCCAGTAAAATCAACAATAATTGGTTAAAATCACCTTCTACCCACTTGGCATTCAATTTTCCCTTATTTTAGTTTCAAACGTGTCTTTTTAAAGTTGCTTTGTTTGAATCAGGATTCAATAAAAGTCTAACTATGGCATTTGGCTGGGAGGTCTCAGCTTGCTTGCTTCTCCTCCTTTCTATCTTTTTAGTTCCTTTTCCTGTGGCTGTTGAGGAAACCAGGGTCATTTGGTGTGAACACCCTACATGGTGGACCGGCTCCACCCCATCCTCCTGGAGCTGGGCCCAGGGGCTCCTGGACCCCCGACGGTCTCTGGACCGCTAGTGGTTGTTAGGTCTTGGGCCTCCTTAGGCTCAGGTTCGTCTTTTGAGTCAGATGTGTTTCTTGGAGCATCCTGAGTCCTTCCTGCTGAGTCACACACACCAACTGCCCTGATGTTTGGACTTCAAGACTGACCAGTGGGGTAGAGTGTTGGCAACTTGACCCACCTATCAAAACCAGCTCCCAAGGTGGGTTCTGAAAATTTTTAGTTAATTCCAACTAGAAGCATGAAGCCTCTTCATTTAGAAGCTTTTGCTCTTGACTTTAAAAAATCTCTAATTGTAATGATCACATTTTAATTCCCTTGAATACTTATTGAAAGGCAAGGGTTACCCTTATGGGCTGCATTGTATCTGGACAGGTATTGAAAGCTTTAAAAAAAAATTTAGAAATTTATTCCTTCTTGCAAAAGAATATATATGCTAAGGCTCCGTAAAATCAGAATGCCAATGGGATAAAAATGTGCGTTATTTGATTACCTTACAGGATATTTTGAAACCCAGGAGCATGCATGCTGAAAGTTGCTTTGTTTAGAATGAACTAAGATTGGCTTAATTCGGTATTTTATGCTGGGCCTCTGGTTTAGGCAGACTCTGTTCCATACTAAGTGAAGACTGGAAAGAGAAGGCAAACTTCCCTGATATTAAAAGTGACCTCCTGCCTAGAGGAGGAGGTCATGACGCGGCTCAGAGCCTGGATGGAGCCTGGAGGGACCGTGGCGTCGGTGACCAGGCATGCTGACTGAGCCGTGTCCAGCAAGACACAGCCAGCCTCTCAAATGATGCTGCCCACGTAGACGTGGAACTCCTGAGGAGCGCTGGGTGGAAGATACGTGTGGAGAATAGCGCAGGGACGTTCCCTTTCCCGGGTTAAACTGCAGGCACGTGAGGACACACGCCCTTCCTGTGCGAGCCCTGGTCTGACGGGCACCCGGCCCACGGGCCCAGGGGTCTGCGGCGGGCAGGGCCTCAGTGAAGACAGCGAACGGTGAAAACAAAGGAATCGTCACTATAAAGACCTATTTATACGTCTTCTCTCTCATAAGATCCGGCATTCCGACAGCCCAACGCCTGATCTAGATTCCTGAGACATTTCTCACCAAACATTTGCTTCCTACAAAGGGGACCAAAAATCTGTCCGTGGAACCCGGCGTAAGGACAACAGACTGGGTCGTCCCTGAAGACCCAGTGTCAAAACGTGAGCGATCAGTAGATGAAGGATGCGGGTGGACTGTCGGCCGCCATGCCGGCCACCTTCGTACAGGATGCTGGTGACGACACAGGAAGGGCCAGACTGGAGGCCCCGGGGGCTGTGGCCAGCGGGGGGAGGGGCAGGTGATGGGCGGCCTGGGGTGGGAGGGACCCCGTGCTGGCCTGCCAAACGACAGAAAATGCAAGCGAGCTCCACGCTTTAAGGATGACCGGGGAGGCATCGTTTCTGCTGCTGCAAATGTGGGAACTTTTAAGGGGGGGCGTTTTTTTTCTGGGATGCCCCAGTCTTCACATGCGACCTCTGTGAGGTGTCTCAGGCCCGGACTAGGTCGCATTTCATGCCTCAAACTTACTTTCTCTCCTGGCAAGCCCTTCTCACCGTCGAAGCCGGGGGCACCCTGGATTGAAGAGAAAACAGAAGCGGTGATAATTGAGGACATGCAGCGACCTTTCCTGGGCACGGTCACGGCACCTGCCTGGGCTAAGCAAGTAAATGCTTTGCTATGACAATACTGACACCATCTAAACTTCCTTCTCCTTCCTGGAGGAGAGGCATCATTTTAGCGACACTTTCACCTAATGCATCCTGGCTGTGACTTAGAGAAACGTGGAGAAACCCATAAAAACAGCACAGCCACAAAGCACCCCGCACCCTCGTGCTCTTAGAGTCTTCGTTCTGATTTTTGAAGACTGACCCTTGGGGTGGCTGTGGCCCGTCACCCCAAGGTCACTGTCTTTTTTCCTAACCCCTGTCTTTGCCCACCTTTTCAGCTCACTGTGGGGTGGACCTGGCCAGCTGACTGAGCTCGGCCGGTGGAGGGCGGTGTGCCCTTGGGCCAGGAGCGACGGGGGGCAGAGCCTCCTCGAGAGACTCCCCCCCACCCCATCTGCCCCACCCGGGACATTTTTCTTGGACTCTCGGGGCAGCAAGAGATTGACTTTGTTGTTGGATACAGCCTCCGTTTCTGTTACCACAGAGTCATTCAGGCTAATACAAGTAGAAACGCGTCCGAGTTCCGTTCACGTCCCTCCTCTAAAGCGGGGAGCACGGTCTTAAAACCTCCAGTTACTGGGTGACAATGACGTGTCGGTCAATGCAGGCTCAGGGTCGTAGCCGACAGCCCACGGAGGGGCAGGACGCTGACAGCGAGCGTCGGGGATCAGGGGTGTGGGGCAAACCTCTGTACTTTCAGGTCAGTGCTGCTGTGAACTGAGGGCTGGGGGCTCCAGGGGTACAGACTGTGACGCTACAACCGGCCGCAAGGGCGCACTGCACACACTGGCAACAGAGCCAGGGTCTCATAACAACCATGCCGAGCAGGGCCTTTGGGGACCGCGAGTCAGTGTACGGTGGGTCTGCAACACATGCTACTGTGCGTCAGCTGTACTCCAACAAGAAGTGAAAGGAAAATAGAGTCTTTTTAAACGCCAGACGGTGCAAAGCACACACAGGCGCAGCTTTACCCGTGGTCCCGAGAAGCCCATGACGCCTTCTTCTCCCTTCAAGGAGATGCCCTAGGAGAGAACAGAGAGACCACCCTTCACGGTCTGCCTGCTTTGGGGGCTCATTCTTAGTGTCCCCCGCTGCGGCCAGCCGGCCTCTGCCTCTCCAGCTCCACGCAGGATGGGCTCCTAGGACGTCTGCCGTCGGCTGGGATGGTCATCCGCCCAGCATAGTCCCCTGGTAAGAGGCAATGGGGAGGACTGGAGATCTGGGGGCAGGCGGGACCCAGATCAGGGAAGGCAGAGCGGTGACCCTGGCCAGGAAGCTGCCACCAAGCCCGCCCGGCCCTTCCCTCCAGGGCACTGCTCTTCTGAGCGGTTTGGGCTCATTTATGAACTTCAGAAGAGGGTGATCAGCCGGTGCTGACTCTGCAGAAAGAAGGCATCCTGACACTGTTTTCTGAAAAACCATGAGAAACGATCACCCTTTCTTGCTGCAGACGAGTGGTCTGGAGACCAGGGCTGTGGGTTGTTAGGCCCCGGACAGTCTGACATTGTGATGGGACCCCTTAGAATGCGGGAACCATGAGAAGAAGCATCTTTATTCCTTGACTTACTATTCTCCCGGGTTCTCCCTCGCTTCCTTTTTCACCCTGTGAAGATACGAAAGACAAGAAATGCTCATTAAATCACCAATACTATTTAAAATGGATCAGGATTTATGACATAAGGTGCAAGGTATTTTATACAACTGCAAACAATGACTGTAAACGGATTGTAACGAACGACTCCCTAAACCTTGCGGCTTCAAAAGTCAGGGGGGAAAATGTGCTATTTCTCTTGGATTTTCACAGGATAGATGCAGTTGCGTGGTATTCTGATATGACTGCAAGGCTGTCTCTTTTCTGCCTGTGAGTTTCCCTCAGGGCCCACAGTGCCGGGGCACATGCCTGGGGGACAGCCCCAATGATGAGAGAGGCCGCCATTTGATAATGAAATAGCGACAGATCGTTCAGGTCAAAGAGGATAAGGCGGCGGGGGGCGGGGCGGAATCCTCTGAGGACAAGGCTCAGCAGGAGGGAGTTAAGGTCCTGAGCGCGAGTGGCTTTGGAAAGCAACGTCAGCTTTATTTCTTTCAAAATAATCTTCTGCTTTGGTTTTGGCTGCGCGGGGTCTCCACGGCTGCGCAGGCTTCTCGCCGGCCGCGGCGCGCGGGCCCCTCTCTCCCGGCGCGGCGCGCGCGGACTTCTCACTGCAGCGGCTTCTCCTGTTCCGGAGCACGGGCTCCAGGGCGCGTGGGCTTCGGCAGCTGCAGCTCCCGGGCCCTAGAGCCCAGGCTCAACGGTTGTGGCACGCGGGCTTAGCTGCTCCGAGCCACGTGGGGTCTCCCCCACCAGGGATCGAACCCGTGTCTCCTGAGTTGGCAGGTGGTTCCTTTACGACTGAGGCACCAGGGAAGCCCGTGATGTCATTTACATCATCATTTTCCCCCATTTCTCGTAGTCTAAAATGGGGACGGAAATGCAGCGATGGGTCCGTTCAGCCATCAGTCCTAGAACAGCTCCCAGGATCCCGCAGTTCCAGACTTCCCCTGCAGGCTGGCCAGGCCCAGCCCTGGGACCCGTTCCCTCTGCAGTTCAGTCCAGTTCAGTCGCTCAGTCGTGTCCGACTCTTTGGGACCCCATGGGCTGCAGCACGCCAGGCCTCCCTGTCCATCACCATCTCCCAGAGTCTACTCAAACTCATGTCTATCCAGTCGGTGAGACCATCCAACCATCTCATCCTCTGTCGCCCCCCTTTCCTCCTGCCCTCAATCTTTCTCAGCATCAGGGTCTTTTCAAATGAGTCAGTTCTTCGCATCAGGTGGCCAAAGTACTGGAGCTTTAGCTTCAGCATCTGTCCTTCTGAATAGTCAGGACTGATCTCCTTCAGAATGGGCTGGATGGATCTCCTTGCAGTCCAGGGGACTCTCAAGAGTCTTCTCCAACACCATAGTTCAAAAGCATCAATTCTTCAGCACTCAGCTTTCTTTATATTCCAGCTCTCACATCCATACATGACCACTGGAGAAACCATGGCTCTGACTAGATGGACCTTTGTTGGCAAAGTACTGTCTCTCCTTGTTAGCTTTCCCTCTTAGCTGCACAGAACAAGGGAATGCGATTCAGCCGCTCGATGATCTCAGCAGGGTCGCGCCTGCTCCGGCCTCACTCCACCCTGGGCTCCTGTCCTGATGCTGGACGGGGGGCCTACCCTGCTGATGGTCAGGTGCCCCCAGGAGCCGGAGTCCCTCCTGGGTCCACCCTGATGACCATGGAGGCCCTGTCCTGCCTGGTGGTCCAGGGCTGTCCTGCTCGCAACCCGGCTGGTACATGACCGTCCTCTCTGCGCTCA
Organism: Budorcas taxicolor; assembly: GCF_023091745.1. Classification (NCBI taxonomy): domain Eukaryota; kingdom Metazoa; phylum Chordata; class Mammalia; order Artiodactyla; family Bovidae; genus Budorcas; species Budorcas taxicolor. The sequence goes on along the minus strand of NC_068921.1, from coordinate 85,328,562 downwards.
CAGCAGCCGCTGCCCAGGCTGCCCGTCAGTGGTCAAGTCGCGTGTAACGCCGCAGCTGCACAGACTCACGTCCCCTGCGGGAGGAGGGGGGTCCACCCTGCCCTCTCCCGTCCACCCCCCAGCATTCACACTCCATCTTGACAGACGCTCGAGAGACAGGGATCAGAGTCTACGTCTGGGATTTTTTACTTTGGGTCCCGTGACCTTTTATGGTGCGTCTCACCCTGGCCGCCACCCTGCCGCCCTACGAGGTCAGCATTCTACCAGGTCAGTGCTTCGGTCTTTATTAAGCACAAAGGAACCAGAAGGCTGAGGACGGGTGAACGGTCTGTTTGAGTGAATGAGTGATAGAGAAGGGTGTTAATTTTTATTTAGACTCCAAGAGGATGCTTTTAATCAAACAAAACATTAACAGAAACTACAAGAGTCAGAAATCTGACTTTGACCCAGAAAGCCCACAGGGATGCTCCATGCCAGCAAAACGCAGGCCTTCTTTTGCTCGCACGGCCCCGCATCCTGGCAGTGAGCTGTGCTTCGACCACTGGCTACGTCTGCTCTAGAGACTGAACATGGAGCTGAGGTTCTTAAATGGATCCTCGTGTTGGTTCCGATTCATCATGATTACGAGCAGTGACACTGAGACGCCTGTGAGTGTGCTCAGCACTTTCAAATGCGTAATTTGCTAATTTGGTGGGGAGGGCATTTCCACTCTGAATGTGACTGAATAAGACCAAAGAAAGCCACACCTTTTTCTCCTCCTCCTGTCGGTTCAGATGGGAACACGGCCATCTTGCCGCGGCCCCTTTACCTTATACTGCTCTGGGAGAAGCTCGTATGCCGGCGTGGGCTTCTCGACGTAACCGTTGTCTGGTGGAATCCCGCCGGGTCCCTGCAGCCCCATGTCTCCCTGTGAATGGTTTAGCAAAGCAGTTGTCTTTAGATGGAAGGACACGATCGAGGTTGAATAGAAGCACAATCCCACCGCATACTGCTGCTTCTGCCTTTGCGTATTACTTATCGCACGCACATCAATTTTGATAGTGTTACAATCATAAGATAAGAGTCGTATATAAGCCTGGATGGCAGCAGGGTTTAGGGGAGAATGGATACATGCATACGTATGGCTGAGTCCCTTTGCTGCCCACCTGAAATTACCACAACATTGCTAATCGGCTGTACCCCAATATGAAACATTTTTAAAGATGTAAAAACATCATATAGAATAAAATGATAGTAAGGTAAAATTACTTGATTTCCACTTGCATTAATAATCATTTAGAATTTAGGCATCTAAGCTGTTTAGCTTGGTCACAATTTGCGGTTGCATTGGCTGCAGTGGAATTTTCTCCTTATGATGGATTTCTGTACAAGGAAGTTATTCGGTCTGTGCGCCAAATGCTTCGGTGGTTCTTGCTGCGTATTATGCTACTGCTTTCTAAGACTGGTACTCAAGACATAAATCGGAACGGGCGTCCCAGGCGTCACTAGACATAAAGAATCCACCTGCCAATGCAGGGGACGGAAGAGGCGCGAGTCAACCCCTGGGTCTGGAAGAGCCCCGTCTTACAGATCCTAACCAGCACTGGAGCCTGCCTGGCCACCTGACACTTCACAATGGCTGTTCCCTTTCACACGGGGTGTCAGCAGAGCACCTCAAGACAACAGCACAAAACATTAGGGTGAGCTGTCAGTGTTTCCTAACTCAATCTAGTAAGTTTCCTTTACCTTTTCGCCTTTTTCTCCATAAAAACCAAGTCCTCGGTTGCCCTGAAAGACAGATGGCTTCTGTAAGTTCAAAGTCAACAATCGCAGTGAAATACAATTATTTTTTTTAGAAAAAGAAACCTAATACGTATGTATTTGCAACATCACTGGACAACTATCCTTCCTAATATTCTGGCTTCAGCTCCCAGGAACGAATTAACACAAGAGGAAAAGACAAGTCTTTTCTTTTTCTATTTCCGTATATAAACGGTGGAATGAAAGTCTGAGTCCAGATACCACATAAAATGAACAGGAGCAAATCGTGACGCTGTACCAGTTGCAGAAAGTGGCCCCTCATGTTGTGCTCTGGGCGTTCACTAACACGAAACCTTAAGTCACAAAAATTTGGGGTTCATAAAAATGATATACTAGTGTTTTAATAAAGCTCTGCTTTTAAAGAATTTGTATTTTGTACTTTAAGCAAAACCTGAAAAGCAGTGGGCTAAGAGTTGTTTGTCACCCCTGGGGACACGTTGCCACTTGCTTATATCGCCTGTATATTTTACTGCTCAAATCCTGATGACCAAGAAGTTGACTATTAGTGATTTCCTCCTTGTGGCCCTGGGCTTCGACAGTCCAGGGCCCCTGCTAACTGACTGCTACCTCTCCCGCAGTCCCCTGGACTCCGTGGTGAGTCTGGACATCACCGATGGGGAGAGTGTCATCTCCTTGGGCCGAAGCCTCACGGCGAACATGTGATGGAGCTCAGGTCAGATCCCAGGTCTTCCGACTCTACAGGTCGGGGTCTCAGAGTGTCTCCTTGGGTTCTGGCCCCTCTGGGCTCGGAGAACAGCCGTTTCCTGCCTGGGATCCCAATCGGAGGACCGTGATTCATACTGTCCTCTGCCTCAGGCTTTCTCATTTTGGTAAAATAATCCTAAATGTCACAGAAAGATGTCCTAATTCTCTTAATGATGGTGTTCTTTGGGTTTAGCCAAACTTTTCATCATCCTTCCTGCTTCAGAGGCAGACCGGGAAGGTGCCCTGGCGAGTATCTGACAGTTTAATGACAGGAGCACCCACGCGTGCGTGGGAGGGCTGACCGCCCGCCAGGTGGGCCGCGGGACAAACCACGCACAGCTCAGGAAGGCCCGTGTCCTCTGACTGCCCACGGCTCTGCTGCCTTCCCGGGGCTCCTCTCCCCGCCGAGACGCGGGGTCCCGTGGGCCCACCTGATCTCCACACCGCACAGCCCCCTGCCTCTGATGCCGAGTTTCCACCAACAGAAACAAAGCCTTTCATTAATTTTTGCTTTCTCTTTGCTTCCTTCCCACCTGGCTGGGGAGCTGAAATCAAAGCACAGAGACGCAGCCGGGCGAGATGAGAATGAGATCTGCTTGGGACCCCGACATCCCCCTGCCTCGAGAGCCGGTGTCCAGGGCACCAGGAAGTGACCTGCTGGAGGGCTGGGGATGTTTGTGCTGCAGCCAAGTGGGGATCTGAGGCGATCCCGGGGCTCCCTGCCCCGTCCTACATCCGTGTCTCTTGGCTCTGGGCCGTTCCCAGCCCGCCCTGGGCGGACAGACGGCGGGGAGCCGGGTGAGGGGGGTGGGTGGGCAGAAGCCTTAACGAGCTCCAGCCTCAGCCGGAAGCTGAGTCAGAGATGATGGGAGCTGGGGTCAGGGTGGTGACAGCTGAGGTCCCCGGGCGGCAGGGAGATGGGGTTTCTGCAGGGTAGGCCTGGGAATGGGCGGGCCAGGGAAACGTCCTTGGCTTTACGCAGGCCACAGAGTGGTTCTGAAATGTTCCTAACGGTAGTCCAGTATTTCTGACTCATGTCGGGATTTGACCAAATACATCCCTCGCCAGCCTCCTACAGCTTGTCCTGGACATTTGTTTAACTTTCCCAGGTCACATTAAACCCGAATTCTGCCCACGTTCCTAACAAGCCACCGACTTTGCGGTGCTCCAGCCCACTGAATCGTCTTTCTCTGATGGAAAGAGGACAGTGTTGGGCCAGAGCCTGGCTTGAAGCTCCCTGAATACACCCCCAGAGGCTGACAGCACGCTCTGGGTGGGCCCACCTGCACCCAGGTAGGAAGAAGGCCATCGGCTCCCCGCACAACTCCAGCTCTGTCTTGTCCCATCCCATGAGAGAGCACGCAATGGGTAAGCAGGGGTTGTCCCCGACGTGCTCTACATTTCTAATCATACGTTCACCAGCTGGACTTTCATGCGGCCACAGGAATGCTGTGTGGTTTGCAGACAAGAAGTCATTCCACGCATCCACTTACTTAATGACTTCACGCATGGATTTACTCTTGGAGTTTAGAGGCTTGTCTTATAACTCTACATACAGTCCTCCTCATGAGACAAACGATGTACTTGTCAGCCAGGTGGTTCCACGGTCAAGAAGGAGACGCAGCAACATGCGAGGCCCCGGTTCCCTCCCCCTCACCCACCGCGCCCCCAGTAACTTACTGGCTGTCCTTTGGGTCCAGGGGGTCCAGGTGGTCCCTGCACAAACACAAAGAAATCTCTCAGCTGTTTTCTTTATCCCAGGACCCAGATGACATCTGCTCGGGAGCCCTGGGAAAGCTCTCCGCTGTGTGTTCGGCACACCGGGGAGGATGTGAAGAGCCTTCTGGCGCACTCATCTCGGCAGGGACTCGGGGCTGGAGGACGGAGGACGGGGGGTCGGGCCTGGTTCTCAGGGTCCGCTGGCTGCCCGGGCACAGCTGCTCCTGGTTTGCTTTTCTGAGCTCAGGCTTTTGACCTGACTCGGGTCCTGCTCACACTGGCCCTGCTCCCTCCACGAGGCCCCGGGCCCCGTTCCTCCAGAGACGGCCCCTGCTGGCCTCCCGTGTGTCCCTGCACCCGGCACCATCTCGCACTTCGCGCTGCTGGGCCGGCAGGCAAGCACACACAGAGTTAATCTACGTCTGGCCCCTCGGTGGGGCTGGGAATCTGCCTGCCAGGATCACCTCATGCTCCTGCAGAGCAGTGCCCGCCAACGCCACACCGAGGGTGAGAGCTTAGCACATGCTTTAGAAGAGCCAGGCGTGGTGACACAGAACAGGTGGAGGGGCAGGGGGCCGTGGGAGGCCTCAGTGGTTCGTGTGAAGACCCGGAGGCTGGCACCTCGGCTCGGGGAGGCGGGGAGCACCCAGCTGTTTATTTCCCGAAACTGTGTGAGTAAAGCAGGGGACCCCCCCACCCCGACCCCATGGCCTGCGTTCTGTAAACGGGTGGCTGCTTGTGTACAAGGGCTGAGAGCATCTCGAAACACGAGCCCGTCTCCTTCCCTTCAGCCAAATCTCACGGCCGGAGGGCTGCTGGGGAAAAAGACCAGAACGGCCCCGGAGAACTGTGCTTCGTAGAGACGTGACCGATTGTTGCGATTATTATCAGCGGTCTGAGGGAAGCGACGAGCACTCCCACCCCAGCTGCTGGTGTGACGGACCTGCCCTCAGACACACACGTGTCCGCTGCCTCTCCACATCGGCCGAGACGCGGGTCCCACGACCCCGTCCACGGCCGCCTCAATCTCGGGGCGTGGTGTTCTGCGAGAAGGACTCTCTCCCCTGCGGCCACAAGCTCTCCCTGAGTAAGTTAAGGCCTGTTTGTCTTATTCATTAAAAACGTGGAGTAGGAGAGAGTTGGGCACTTTGCAGGAGCCCGTTCACCTCCCGGCCCCTGTGCAGCGGGAAGGATCCCAGGCGGCCAGGCCCGGGACTCTCCCTCCTCGGGAAGGCCCTCCTCCGGCCAGGGGTTTGGCTGCCAGGCCTCACTCCTGCTTAGACAGGCAGGAGGAGGGGACACCTGTAGGCCACCACTCAGCTGGGGCCCGAGGGTCACTGGGTTAACTGATGTCCAGTATCTCACCTGTCACGGTGGCTGTGCCCAGGTGCGTTACCCCCGCTCTGAGGCCTCGCCAGCAGAGCCCATTCCCTCCTTATGGACCTGCAGGACACTGGTCTGCTTTGCTCGGGATGACGGGCCCCTGTCAGCTGGTCAGCTGTGGGGCTGGGAGGGCGTATGCCTGACTGGAAGGGCTCCAGGTCAAAATCTGACCTAGCTGGCATTGAGTCTTCACTCTCAGCCTTGATGGCGGCAGCGGGGACAAGGGACAGCCTGGGTGGTCTTGGCAACCACGTGCATCAGGCACGCCGTGAGGCCTCCACCAGCGTCCGCGCAGCCTGCATCTCAGAGGATGTTCTAAATCCGCAAGGGCGAGCATGTGAGCCTGGAACTTACCGGTCTTCCTGGGGCTCCAACCGGACCCATCTGTCCCACGGGCCCAGGGCGGCCGGGAGGCCCCTACGGACAGGCAACGGAGAAGGCGGTTAGGGAGGCAGGAGGGGTGGAGCCCAGAGCCCTTCAGGTTCCGCTGGGTCTCTTCTCTAACAAAAGCAATGCTTACCTGCAAGCCGACCAGTCCGGGCTCTCCAGGTTCCCCCTAATTGAGAAGAAAGAGTTTCAAGAGTTTCAGCTTTTAAGAATCTGTGGACTTAGTTGCATTTTACTTCAGTGTTGGAAATAAGCATATAGAACACACCCGCTGTCTAAGGACTCGGTGATGTTAATTACGCAGACAGCTGCGCTGTCGTGAGTATAGGAGGGCGGCCCGCAGTTAGTGTAAGACGGCCGACAGCCTGGAGGCCAGTGAGAGGACCTTGAAATCAGTGGAGATTCTGGCTTGTGGACACTGTGCGTCCCCCCCGCTCGACTCAGAGGTCACTCTTACTGGGGAGTGTACACGGGGGCTTGGTCATGCCCCGTCTCTGCAGACTTACCCTGTATTTGTCGCGGTCCTCTGAGGACAGAGCGTAGGGCTCGCCTTTCTGCCCTTTCGGTCCTTGGGGCCCCTAAATGCGCGCATGTGGCATAGAAAGAAAAACACAAACGGTCTTCAGCGCAGTGACATGCTTGGAGTCATTGCCTGCCCCCTTTCCTGGGCGACACCCAGCTGTTCTATAGGCAAACGAGACTATTCTAAACATCCAACTCTACCTTAACCGCGAGGTGAGACTTTTACCTTCATATTTACCCAACAGCATCTTTCTTAAAGTTAAAAGAGAAATATTTGATAGGATTTGATTTGCAGAAACCCAAGTAGAGGTTCAGCAAATGAATACTTTCCTCTCCCAAACTGTCCCTTCTCTTTGTAACAATGCTATTCTGTGTCTTCTTTGCGTTCACATGCTAAAATATCGACACCTACACTCTGCAGTACTATTTGCGGGAGAGATTCTGGGTCATCCGTTAACAACAGGATTGTGTCAAGTATATTGCATTGGCCAAAAAGGTGGTTTGGGCTTTCCGTGACATCTGAGTGAACTTCTTGGCCAGCCCAGGTACATGGTATGATACACAGGTACATAAGTACACAGGCCTTTTAATATCTACATATAAAACCTGTATTTTAAAGTGATGGATATATTCATTGATGACGAAAGCTATGATATTAGAATAGCGCAGAGTGTAGCTTACTGATAAGTTGAATTACATGAAAAAGAAACAGCTGGCAAATGGGGAGCTGGAGGGCAGAGGTGTGAAGACAAGCAGAAATCGGTCAGCTTCAGGGAAATGCAATGAAGATCATTACTGCTGCCCTTCCCTCACCTTAAAATGCTTTTTAAGTAAAAAGTTTTGCCAGAAAGTGTTAGTTTAACCCTGAATTTGGAATATATTGCTATAAGGTAACAACATATTATCAAAAAAGATTGTTTGCACAGACCCTAAAACATAAATGAGGTCATGAAATAGATCATTATATGAAAGTTCTTTCATTAAGAAAAGTAAAGTCTACCTTGTATATCCTGGAGAACAAAACTGTTTTTTCATGTCACAAAGGATGTTAGAATCTAATAAAATGATGACTAATAGAGAAGTCTGTTCAAGGTTTAAGCTTTTTAAAATTTTAGTTCCACGATTCCACTATTATTCTTGCTATTTGAATGGGAGGAAGTGATGGTATGCTTGGGAGACAAACTCATTACCTTCTATTTAACACACAAAGGACAAAGGGGAAATGGAGCTCTCTGAGTCCAACCCGCCTAGATGTTGTCAAGAAACCTCAGCAGCGGAAGTGTGCTTCATCCTGACTGCTAACCGAGGGTGGGCAGCCACCGTTTCTGGGGTGGAAAGGTGGTCTCGGCACATGCTTGCTTCCCCCACCCCCAACAGGCAGGAAGCAGCCCGCCCTCCTGAGAGACCTTCCCTAAGGCAGTTTCTCAAGGGGGTCCTCGGCGGGCCCTCCCGAAAGCAAGATCTTTCCTGCATTTCCACCACCCAGACTTTGGAGCCGACCAGCGTAGCAGGCTGAGTGCTGCTAGTACTCACGCGGGGCCCGAGGAAGCCACCGGGGCCCGGGGGTCCTGCGTAGCCCGAGTCGCCCATGGTCCCGTTGCAGCCATCATACCCTGGAGGTCCTCTGGGTCCGCCTTGCCCGGGATGGCCCTGGAAATAGACAAGCCATTGAGCTTGCGGCTTAGGTTTCATGTAACTGGGATGAGGCTGCTTCAACCTTCTCGGAAGAGATGTCTCTGAGCTCCTCATCTCCTGAATTATCAGTCTGCTCTTGGCCTTCCTGACTCACCTAAACTGGATCTGAGACATTTGAAATTGCACGCCAACCTGATCTTAATTTTGAGCTTGTCCTTCAAAGGAAAATTTCAATTCTATTGAGCTAAATGTCCATCTTGTGTTCAACATCCAAGCAGGTCTATTTCTGGATGATACAGCTCTTAGATTATACTATACATCAACTTTGCTTATGACTTCTTTTTTAAAATTTATTTATTTTTAATTGAAGGATAATTGCTTTAAATATTGCGTTGGTTTTCTGCTATACACCAACATGAATGAGCCACAGGCATATATGTCCCCTCCCTCTGGAACGCCCCTCCCACCTCCCACCCCACCCCACCCCTCCAGGCTGTCTCCGAGCACCGGTGGGAGCTCTCTGAGAGAAGCACGGGAATGTACGCACGACCACGTGTAAAACAGACAGCCAGTGGGAACGTGCTGTAAATGATTCTAGGCAGCTAAAAGTACCGGGTCCCTCAAGCCCTATGTTCATTAGGTACTCAGATAGAGCAGTGGCGCTCACGTTAACTTGGTGTGAGCATCTCTCAGACTCCGGCATCGAGGAGACCGAGTTTAGCAGCTCTGGCATTCCAGAGAAAATGACCAGGCATCTGTTTACCATGATCACCCCTCCAGGTGGTGATCACTCCCTCCCTAGTTTGAGAAATATTTGCTTCTGACATTAAATGAGCATGAAATGGAAAAAAAACAATGGAAACACGACACCGATCAGTTCCAGTACATTTCCACAAGGCCACTCCATCTAAAGCTCAGCCTTCTGCTTCCAGGAGAGCACAGCAAGGGACAATCCCAAGGGGCCAAAAAAAGTAGGTTAAAAATGGGCAGTTTCATCAGAGGCAGCTGGTAAGAAAATGCTTTGGTTATTTGTTTAACCCTTGAAATCTGCAAATTCTTCAACTCTGCCAATTTCTCAAGATTCTGACTCATGCACAAGTTATTTCCTTAACTATGCACAGCTGTGTGCTGTCACTGATGCATCTGTTTGAGCCCCTCTCAGGGGACGCCAGGTCATGGCCATGCGGGTCTCATGTCTTGGTGAGGGGGGGCTTCCTTTCCTTAGCTCTGCCTCCTGCTGCAAAAATCTCCTTGAGCATGGGGCTAAGGAAAAGCGGCAGTTCTCTGTGACTGCTGTCCACTCATACCCTTCCCCCTTTCTTCTGCAATGTGGCAGCCTCGCTTGTGTAGCCTGGAGTGTGTGTGTGTGTGTGTGTGTGTGTGTGTGTGTGCGTGCGCGCGTGCATGCGTGTTTGAGCATGATGACAGATGACACATGTGGTGCACGTGTGTGCATGCGTGTATGGGCACGCTGACACGGCACAGACATTGGCATGAGCGTGAAGTTCTGGAGGCAGATGTCCTTAAACATCAGCTGCGGAGGGATGGAGCAGGTCTGAACGTGGGATAAACATATGTATCCCGGAGGCCGAGATGGGCAGGAAGCCGCCCCTGGGAAGTCTGCCCCCGGGCCCGAGGAGGAGGCTGTGAGTCAGGCTGCTCTGTTTATTTTCTTGTGCCACAAGAAGTAAAGTAAACTAGGTTAGAAAAACACATTTTATTGCATTCTGAGATTTTCTCATGGACAAAGCATGCCTTTCGTCTTCTCTGTACGGTTGCTACCAGGAATCTGAGCCTCTGCACAGACTACAGGGCAGACCCTGCTCTGGGCAGGATGGCTTTCCACTCAGGTGGTTCTGGAGTTCAAACGCAGTATGAGACTGGCTCCTTACGGCCGGCCAGTGCCGCCTGCAGCTTGTTGCCAGTAACAAGACGGCTCCCCTTTCGCCCTTGTCACCCCTGTGGCCTTGTGGTCCTGGGAACCCCAGTTTTAGCACAGTAGCCTCCATGCCAAGTCCAGAAGACCATGTGCAAATGAAGCAGCTTGTGCAAGAGATGACTGGGTTGCAGGGGAAAACGTTTTAAAACGCACACATAGCCCCACAGGTGTGTTGTTACAGACAATTAAGGGGGACTCGTTAGACGTGTGTCTGGGCGTCATAAACAGGCGGTTTTGCACGTATATGGTGCTTTGAAATTTTAGTCTTATGGAAAACTTACGGGAATTCCGTCGGCACCAGGGAATCCCGAAACACCTCTTGGTCCCTGTAAAGAAGGCAAACAGACTTAAGGAAGGCCAGGACACCGCCCCCTCCACCCCACGAGAGGAGCACCCACAGCTGCATACGCACCACGTCTCCCTTCGGGCCTGTGATCCCGGGGGGCCCCCTTTCGCCCTTGTCTCCTTTGCGGCCTTGCAGTCCTGGGAACCCCTGTAGCCCAGGGGGCCCGGTGTACCCCTGGGGGCCCACCGGTCCTGGCTGGCCCTGTGGGAACAATACCCGGTCAGTGTCCAGAATTCACAACCATGCGTGAATGTCTCCAATCATGCTGCTTTTGAAACTATACTTTTCATGCTTAAAGAGCTATACTCTTCAGAGAGCACTCTGTATAAATCACCATCTTCTTCCACAAGAGCCACAAAGTGATTCCGGGCTGAGAAAGTAACAGAGTTCAAACGGGGGAAATACTACACGTGAGACAAAAGTTGTCCTCGAGTACTAAAGTGAAGTTATTGTGAAATGCTAATATTGGGTTGGCGTGAAAGAATCAATGGACTTAAAAAAAAAAAAAAGTCCTTTCAGTATAAACGAAGGTGCCAGACAAATTCCTGAGAGCCTCTCTGCCTCATAAAATGCACACGATAGGCATGGAGACACAACTAGCACCCAGGTATCAACGTGACCCCCAGATGTTTAAGTGGTTAGACAGTCTCTCATCCTGTGCACACACACACACACACACACACACACACACAGAATGCACACGAGTATGTGTGCGTGTACAGAGAAGAAATAAAAGTTTCTGAAATGCATAAAACGTGCATCCAAACCATTGCTGCTGCTGTTCCATCACCAAATCGTGTCCAACTCTTTTCGCGACCTCATAGACTGTAGCCCACCAGGCTCCCCTGTCCATGGGATTTCCCAGGCAAGAATCCCTGGGGCGGACGGCCATTTCCTCCTCCTGGGGAACTTCCCAGCCCAGGGGTCAAACCCGTGTCTCCCGCATTGGCAGGCAGATTTTTTACCCCTGAGTCACCTGGGAAGCCCTCGCATATCCCTTAGGATGGCTATTATTTTAAAAAAAGGAAAGACGAAATTATGTGTTGGCAGGAATTTGGAGAAGCTCCTCTGTTGCAGGGAATGGAAACGGCGCGGCCGTTGGGGCAAACGGCACGGAGGCGCCTCAGAGACGGAGCAGAGAATCACCTGCGACCCAGCAGTCCCGCTTCTGCGACCACACTCAGAAGGGTGCGAAGCAGAGACCTGGATGGATCACGTCTGCACCCACGTTCGTGGGAGCGTTTTCCACAACTGTCAAAGGTGGAGGTGCCCACGGATGGATGACGGTTAAGCACGATGCGGTCTGTCCAAACAACGGACTCTTCTTCACCTTAAAGGGGCAGGAAATTCTGACCCAGGCCACAGCACGGATGGACCCTGAGGACACATACTGAGTGAAATGAGCCCGCCACGCAGGGACAAACGCTGTCTGATTCCACTAACATGGGGTCCCTAGAGGAGTCACATTCGTAGAGATGGAAAGTCCCAGAGGGGTGACCGGGGGCTGGGGGAGGGGAGTGGGCAGTTAGGGTTTAATGGGGACAGACCCTCAGTTTGGAAAGGTGAAAGAGCTCTGGAGATAGTGGTGGTCATGGCTGGATAAAACATAAATGCGCTTAAGGCCACAAGACTGGGCAAAAATGGTCAGGCCGGTACATTTTATGCTGTGTACATTTTACCACAATCAAAACGGAAAGATTGAAAAGGGGTTCCAGCTCTCTTATTATTGGAACTAACTTATGCATTACAGTTCTATTTTAATGAACATCCCAGGTTCGCCCAAACTGAAAAAAGTAATAAGACAAAACCAAACCCCAACAACTCTGACTTGATTTCTTAAAGGAAGGATTCTGCTGTTGCTTCATCCCACAGACCCTTTCTCTCCGAGCCTCATTCACTCTTGGATTTCAAATGCCCGTCTTGTCTTTAGATTGAGGGGGTACTGAGCCATTATTTCTAGACTTCTCTTTTATAGCCTGCAAAAAGCCTTTCTTGTATAAACTGTGCCGCTAAAGCGTTTGTCTGTGTGGGCAGAAGTTTATAATCTGTCCTTAACACTGCACAGAGCTGGGGGGAAGCGAGCGGCTTCAGATGCAGCTGGCGGCGCCGCGTTCACACGGGACCGGGCGGGGGAGGAAGGGCGTGGGGGACCCTGCCTGCGATGGCCTCACCGCCCCCACGCTGCCCCACCCTGCAGGTGCCGGCCCGGGCGTGGGGGTGAGTGGGGAAGCGGCTTTTTGGGGTGGAGGATGCAGATGGACACTAAGATGGAGTTTGGCGGCTGAGATGAGCCCTGAGGCTTGGGGCCCTGTGTCCTCAGATGACAGGGAGCCTGGGCGCCCCTCGGGGCTGGGTCAGCGTTTCACAGATGGTGGGTTCTCTGCTCGCCCCGTACGCGGTGCAGAATCCAGCCAGCGCTCCCCTGGAGTAGGTTGACTGCAAGCATGGCGTGGAGCCGCGAAGCCGGCGTGCTTGAATGTCTGGAGAAGGTGAGACAGGCGTCAGGAGGACTGTGTGGCCAGCCGGGCCCTGGACACGTGGCGTCCCTGTCTGACGCCTGGGGCTTTGGGACGCCACATCTGTCGGCGGTTTGGGGACACAAACACTTTGACTCAGATTTTTATGGCTCTTCCTCAGCTATGCTTGTTTCTGTCTTGTTTGTGACCACAAGCCTCTAAGCCTGCAAGCCCCGTAACCCTCGGAGGCTACTGTTTGTTAGCGTTCTCAGGGAGCAGCCTTGGGGACCCACGGATCCTCCTCTGCACTGTTATTTTTTTATGGTCCATAAACCATGTCTCTATCCGAGGATGACTGTCCGGCACGAACCGTTAACGCAGATGGAGAACAGGTCTCTTATCGAGAAGCATCTCTGTCTCGCATTTGTCAGCTGTTCCTGGCTCCCTTTGACGGGGGGACCAGCGGCGTCACTTCTTACCCTTGACTTCTCTGACGGGAAGTCTGGCTTTGGGAATAAAACTCCAGTCTTCCCTTTTCTGGGACACGCTGTCACTTTTATCTTTTATTAAGGTGAAATTCCCAAACCACAAAAGTCTCCACTGTAAAGTGGCTTCTGGCACATTCAGTGTCCCCTGTCCATCACTTCTATCTATTCCAAAAGACCTTCCTCTCCCCAGAGAATCCCACTCCCACCACCCCCACCCCCACGGCCGCCTCCAGCCTCTGGTACCCACCCTTCCTATTTCGGTGTCTGCGGGATTTGCCCACTCTGGGTATTTCCCATCAGTGGAATCATACATATGACACATGACCTTTCATGTCTGGCTTCCTAATACAAGGGTTTTGAGGTTTGTCCACGCCACAGCTTCGGTCACCACTTCACGTTTATGGCTGAATGAGGTTCCCTTGTGTGGATGAGCTAGGTTGTTATGGACAAACGTGTGGACGTGCACACCCAGCTCTCCTGAGCCCTGCGTCCCGTGCTTTCGGGTCTGTTACTTGGGAGTGGGCCAGCTGTATCACGTGGTAGCTCTAAAGGCTGAAGGAGCTGCCAGGCTGGGATCCCTGGCTCATTTTACATTCTTACGAGCAATGTGTGAGGATCCTAAACTTCTCTACAATCCCGCCGCCAATTGTTGTTTTCTATTTTTTAAAAAATAAAGCCTAGAGGGCGTGAACCAGTGTCATTCTGAAGAGGAATGGGGAAAGGCCAGGAAGAGCCTGGACGGGATCTGAATTATCACTCGGCCTCCAGGATGGAACCCCAGGATGGTTCCAGCCCTTCACTGCACACCCTGCGAGGCTGGGGCTGAAAGGACACTGTGTCAGGGTCCGAGCCCTGGGCGTGTGTGCTTTGGTCTCCAGGGGTAAGATTCCCCCTAGGGGAGCCTGTGCTCAGGGCACCTGGGGGGTCTGCAGAGAGCGGCTGGAGGGACCAGTAACAGAAAGGGTCCTCCTCCGTCCTGATCGTCGTCCTTATCAGCTTTCAGCCTCAGATGGCAGGTCCCGATCGGAAAAGCTATTTCCATCTCATCCTTTCCTCTAGTGATAAGTGATGTTAAAAATAAAAAGCACCCCAGAAAGGGTAGGACTGTAGCTTAAAGGTCTTTGCATAAACTTCTAAAACTCCTAACATTTCCACAAAATACTTGATGAAAGTATTTCCACAAAGTACTTCTCAAAAGCCAGCAGACACCTGGCAAGGAGCCATGAGCCCGTGGGCTCCGGCCCTGTCCGCCCGAGACCTGATTTCTGTCGATGTGTCACCTCCTGCTGCTGCTGCTGCTGAGTCGCTTCAATTGTGTCCGACTCTGTGCGACCCCATAGACGGCAGCCCACCAGGCTCCCCTGTCCTTGGGATTCTCCAGGCAAGAACACTGGAGTGGGTTGCCATTTCCTTCTCCAATGCATGAAAGGGAAAAGTGAAAGTGAAGTGACTCAGTCATGCCCGACTCTTAGCGACCCCATGGACTGCAGCTTACCCGGCTCCTCTGTCCATGGGATTTTCCAGGCAAGAGTACAAGCGATAATGAGAGGATCTTGAAATCCTCCGTCCTCTGGAATGGAGCCCTGTGAAAGCTTTCAACAAACGGTTCCTCTCATTTTACCCCCAGGACAAATGCGCAAAGTCGGCGTCACCCCCACTTGAGAGGGGAGGTAATGGGGGTCTGGGGGGTCAGGGTTAGGGATGACGGATGCATTTAGATCTGGGGTGGATTCCATCTTCCATGACACCCTTGCTGCTCCAAGAGAGCTCGGGAGCCTCATCCGCATCACCTGAGAACTCGCGGGAACTGCGGAGTCTCAGCCCCGCCCTGGGGCGGCACTGATGTGATCCTGGGAGGGCTCCTTGCACTGTGAGGTCTGTGAACCACTGCCCGATCCCGCCCTCCTCCCCGTGTGGGAGAAGGCTGGTATCTCTTTATCTTTAAACTTTCAATTTTGCATTGGGGCATAGCTGATTAACAATGCTGGGATAGTTTCCAGTGGACAGCGAAGGGACTCAGCCATACACACGTATCCATTCTCCCCCAAACTCTCCTCCCATCCAGGCTGCCACATGACATTCAGCAGAGTTCCCCGGGCAGGTTATCTTCAAGTAAGAAAACTCTCTTATGCACGAGACTGCACCTCAGAAACAAGGTCAGGCTTCCTGAGCTGGGCAAAGGGAAATCTGATATTTCTAATTGAACTGTCTTGGTCTCAGGCTCCAGCGATAATTCCAAGAAGGGACACGCTGGGCACTGTTAGGAGTGAGGGGTGCTCACGGCCTCTCCCTTTGGGAAACCATCGTGGAGGAGTGGGTCATCCTGGCTGGTTCTGGAAGCTGGAGTCTGGGCCGGCAGAGAGCACACATGGGCCAGACGTGAGCACACACGGCTTGAATACCATGACCCCAGAGGGAATGTACTGCGTGTCCTGAGACGCTGACTAAGCCTTCAGGCACTTGCAAGTCTCACTTCTGAGAAAAGGGGCAAAATATATCTGTGCACACGCTGAAAACTCCAGGACCTCAGCCTCTGAAATAGAAGTGGAAGACGGATGCTCGGCCAAGGTTCCGAGAAACCACGCCTCACAGGCAAACACCCAAGGAGGTGCCCTCTGCCATCCAGTTTATTAACCCGAGCACTTGCGCTGGGTAAGGGAGGAAAGAGTCTCATTTATCAAGGCAGGACAGAGAGGAGTGTTTCCGAGGGCCAGCCCACGTCACTGCACATCAGGACATTTCATCCACAGCACGGTGCTTTCCTGGTAGCACAAGAATCAGCCTTCCATGCCAGCTGCTGAATAGTAGGAAATCCCTTCTCCTTCCTAAGGGTACTCTTCCTGTCTCGCCTTGTACGGGCCCCAGGCGCCCCTCCAGGCGCCTGCATCCTCCCCAAACCCTGGCGGCCCCTCCTGCCCTCCACCTTCCCGCCCTTCCGATGCAGTGACCTGTGACCTTCACCCTTCCGATGCAGTGACGTGTGACCTTCGGGGGATTCCAGCCCCAGGCCCAGCTCACCCTTGGAGCTATTCACACATGTTCACATTTGAGAACATGGCAAACAGCCCCAAAGTGGGAAAGACCATCTTTTAAGATTCAGGAAAATATTTTGCTCAGCTAGATTTTAGAATCAGTCACCTTCTTCAGGGATGATGGTTAGGATTTGTGAGCAATTTCTGATCACCTGGCAGGGTGACATTAGTGCCTATTCCAAGCTGACGATAACGTGATGGTTAGGATTGGACAGGATGTTACATATGACTGTCAGTAAGCTAGTGTAACTGGACAGTTGCCCACTCTAGGCAAAACAGACAGACAGACAGACAGCTGGCTTAACTGATGTTAACTCTGCCGCCCTTTCCCCTAGATTCTTATCAATATGCAGCAAGACATCAGTGCCACCCTGGGTGCAATCCCAAATGAAAGGCTTCACATATTCCTCAATGAGAACGACACGGCCTCCTGGAACACCCGCTGTCCTCTTCTCCACAGTTGTCTCACAGACGGTAGTGCTGATGTGAAGGAAACAGCGTCCATACGCAAAGAAACCTTGCTCCATCGGCAAGATGGAACAGAGACCCAACTCTAAGGGTGGGAGCGCGACAGCTTTAGAAGAACGCGTAGGAGAGAATCTGTGACTTTGGACCAGGCAAGGGCTGCTTCCATAAGACGAGGAACTCACACGTCATGAGGGACAAAAAGCTGAGACAAAAACATTTGATCTTCAAAAGGTTGTTTCAAACATGAAAAGCAGGCCACACCCCGGGAGAAATACTCACAAGACACATATGTGACAAATGACTTTTATCCAGAATATAGACAGGGTGCCCAGAAATCAACAGAAAGGAAACGAACAACCTGATTGGAAAAATGGGTCAAAGATCTGAACAGACTCTTCATCACAGAAGAGGTGCAGATGGAAAGCAGGCAAGGGGCTCAACACCGTCGGCCTTCAGGGAAAAGCAAATTAAACCCAGACTAAGGTGTAACCGAGAAGAAGGCGATGGCACCCCACTCCAGTACTCTTGCCTGGAGAATCCCGTGGATGGAGGAGCCTGGTAGGCTGCAGTCCATGGGGTTGCGAACAGTCAGACATGACAGAGCGACTTCCCTTTCGCTTTCCACTTTCATGCACTGGAGAAGGCGATGGCACCCCACACCAGTGCTCCTGCCTGGAGAATCCCGTGGATGGAGGAGCCTGGTGGGCTGCCGTCCAGGGGGCTGCAAAGAGTCATAACTGAGTGACTAACAGACACGAAAACATCCAGCAAGATGCTTTTTAAAATGTGTGCCAAGGAAATGAAAGAATTTCAAGAAACCAAGACTGAGCTCTCCTCGCCTGGAAGCGGGTCTGTCTGTGCGCGACCCTGACGGAGATTAGGACCATCCGGCCCATGGCCCGCGGGATAGCAGGGGTGGACGCTCGTCAGGACTGAATTCGAATCAGGAGCACGAGATTCACCATGGGTGTCACTGGTCTCCATCGTGTGTGACTGTCACAAAGAATGGGAGCGAGGGGGTCACCTGTGATCGCAAGACGCTATTGGCTAGTTTGTCTGAGACGATGTGACTTGGAAAGACTCCCACTTTAAAGCGAAGGAAAGACGGAGCCTCTCTTTTTTCTCCACCCACAGGACCAGTAAGCCTGAAAACTGTGCTCCTGGTTCTAAAAATAGGCAGCGCATGGGCAGTCGGGCACAATGGCTTTAGCCCAGCGCGAGCATGAGCTTTTTATAGTCTGGATGTGATTTGGCTTGGCACAGGCTGGGAACGCCGGTCTTCTGGAAAAGCCTTCCACCGCCTCTGTGCTTGTAGTGGCAAGTACACTTCATCCGCCCAAAGACGAATCCTTGCTTAGCAGACTGGATTTCCTAAGTCCCTGGATTTCCTAAGTTCTCCGAGAAGGCACAGAGGAGGGTGGTGTCGATGAGCCGAAGGCCTAGGGGAGCAGAAATGGCGGCCAAGGAACGGTCTGGAAAAAGCTGATTCAGGGCGCTGGTTGTCAGGCTCCCGTGCATATGAAACACTCTTTCCAGCCCAGCAGCTGACAGCGTGGAAACAGCATCAACAGCCAGAGCGTCATCAAGTGGCCTTGACGTTCTCGTGAGTCACCCTACAAGGCCACTCTGGATGTGCTTGCAAGGCTAGAAAGTGACATGTGCCCTAGGAGGCAACTCTGAAGTCACTGGAATTACACAAATGTCATCCAACCATACAAAGAGTGAAGTGGTGTCATCTGCAGCAACGCGGATGGACCCAGAGACTGTCACACTGGGCGAGGCAGATGAGACAGAGAAAGACAAGCCCCACACGGTACTGCTCACACGTGGAATCCAAAACACAGGTACCAAAGAACCTATCTACAAAACAGAAGTAGAGTCGCAGGGATACAGAAAACAGCCTTATGGTTAGGGAAGTCGCTCAGTCGTGTCTGACTCTTTGCCACCCCATGGACTGCAGCCCACCAGGTCCCTGCATCCGCGGGATTCTCCAGGCAAGAGCACTGGAGTGGGGTGCCTTATGGGAAGGGGGAGAGGGGTAAACTGACAGACTAGGATTGGCACATACACCCTGTGGGCAGACGTTTGAGTTGTGTCTGACTCTTTGTGCCCCCGTGGACTGTAGCCCATCAGGCTCCTCTGTCCACGGAATTTTCCAGGCAAGAATACTCCAGGGGATCGTCCTGGTTCAGGGATCACACCCGCGTGTCTTGAGTCTTCTGCACTGACAGGCAGATTGTTTACACTCATGCCATCTGGGAAGCCCCGTATATACCTGCGTGCTAAGTCCCTTCAGTCGTGTCCAATTCTTTGCGACCTTAGGACTGCAGCCCACCAGGTTCCTCTGTCGGTGGGATTCTCCCGGCAAGAACACTGGAGAGGGTTGCCATGACCTCCTCCAGGGGATCTTCCTGACCCAGGGATGGAACTGCATCTCCTGTGTCTCCTGCATTGTCAGGCAGGTTCTTTACCGCTAGCGCCGCCATAAAATAGCTAATAAGGACCAACCTAGACAGCATATTAAAAAGCTGAGACATTACTTTGCCAACAAAGGTCCGTCTAGTCAAGGCTATGGTTTTCCCAGTAGTCATGTATGGATGTGAGAGTTGGACTATGAAGAAAGCTGAGCACCGAAGAACTGATGCTTTTGAACTGTGCTGTTGGAGAAGACTCTTGAGAGTCCCTTGGATTGCAAGGAGATCCAACCAGTCCATTCTGAAGATTAGCCGTGAATATTCATTGGAAGGACTGATGCTGAAGCTGAAACTCCAATACTTTGCCCACCTGATGCGAGGAACTAACTCGTTTGAAAATACCCTGATGCTGGGAAAGATTGAAGGTGGGAGGAGAAGGGGACGACAGAGGATGAGATGGCTGGATGGCATCACCGACTTGATGGACATGAGTTTGAGTAAACTCCTGGAGTTGGTGATGGGCAGGGAGGCCTGGCCTGCTGCAGTCCATGGGGTCGCAGAGAGTCGGGCACGACTGAGCGGCTGAGCTGAACTGAACTGAAGGACCTACTGTCTAGTACAAGGAGCTCTACTCAATACTCTTAATGGCCTATATGGGAACAGAATCTAACACAGAGTGGATATAAGTACACGCATAAGTGATTCACTTGGCTGTACTGCAGAAGCTAACACAACATCGTAAGTCAACTATACTTCAATAGTAATTGATTAGAAAAAAGCTGACTGGTAATGAGCACAGCTCGCAGTGGATGTTTAGGGCTCAACTGTAGACTACCTATTTCAGTGTGCGAGCTGCAGGCGCTGACTCCTTACGAGTGCTCTTGAACCACATCCGTAGGTCACTTCACGTGTGCAGCGTCCTGACAGCCTGTCTCGGTCACTGCCCCGTGTGGGGCCCTGTGCCCACGGACAGCCTGCAGCCCAGGAAACACGGCCTCTGGCGGGAAGAGCAAGAGGAAACACCGGGTGCCTGGCTTTCCAAACAGCGGCCTCCCTGCTGAGATGACCCACCGGGCTGGCAGCCTTTGAGAGGGACCTCTTGGCATTCTGGCACAGCCCAGGAACAGAACCAACTATTCTATCTCCTTTCCATTTAGACTAAACACAGCCACATGAAAGGAAAATATTCTCGAGGTTGGCATTATATTTAGTTGGTCTGTTAAAAAAAAAAAAAAAAATTGGCCAACAAAGGAAAAAGGATTCAGAGCCAGGGAGGGTTCCGACTTGGCTGGGCACAGGGCTCTTTTTCCTGTTCATCTGCCTCTGAAATGTTCCTGAAAAGGGCAAGTTCTAAATCGAGCTCCACCCTCCCCGTCCAGCCAAAGGCATGACCATCTCTCCTCCTCCTCCTCCCTTGGCTTTAACTGACTTCTCTGTTGCTTTATCTTCATTGACGTTATTTAGGTTTTCATTTCCTTTTCCAGATTTCAAATTTTATTTTTAAACTTACATACAGTGGAATCCAGTTTTCTGGCGTGTAGTTCTGTGAGTTTGGACACGTGCTTAGAGCTGTATCAGCTCAAGGCACTAGGCTGTTCTCTCCCCTGCCTCCCCTGTCGTCAAGCCCCCTCTCCATCCTCTGTCCATCACTGGGCCTCACGGTGGTGCCTCCTCCGGACGGTCACACACGTGGAATCACTGCGTCTCAGCTCCGGGGCTGGCCCTGTTCACTCAGCATCTGAGACCTGCCGCCCTGCTGTGTGTTTCAACAGTGTGGTCCTTTTAACCGTGGAAGACTGTTCTGCTGTGTCCCATCACCGCGCTGGCTATCCGTTCACTCCCTGAGGGACAGCTGAATCATTTCCAGGTTTCGGTCAGCGTGAACTGGGCTACTTAGAATCATTCATGTGCGGTTTTCCTGTGTGTGTGGACATGCGTTTGTAAATGCCCAGGGAGGAGAACCTGAGCCTTATGGTAAGAGCATGTTTGTTTAACTGTATTAAAAAGCTGCAGGACCATTTTCCAGGCTGATCCATTTTGTGTTCCCACCAGCAACACGTCAGAGTTACCGGTCCCGGTCAGCGCTTGGCGTTCTCAGCGCCGCTCCCTCAGCCATCCTGCGAGTTCTGCAGAACTACTACGTTATGGCCCTGACCTCACCCCTTCCACATTTCTGCTAATCCTGGGTCCAGTGCAGGGCCCAGAGTTCCCACTTGTAACATCATGCTGGCTGCTCCTGGGACCTCCTTTTCCAATAAGAACTGCAGCCCAGCCCCCGGCGAGCCCCTGCCTCACGGTCTGCCCCGACTCACCGGGACTGTGACCACAGGTTCCGTGTCTTTGCTTTTCTCCGAGAAAAGGAAGACCCCACAGTCGGTCTCATGTGCCCTCGCACCTCAGAAAGGTGGGAAGTGAGATCATTCACAAGTTTCTACTGAACAGAAAGTAAAGAGAAGACCAGCCCCTATGTTCTAACCAACTCTGTGGGTTTCATTATATTTTCAGGAATATTCAAACATATTCTCAATACATTCTTCAAGAATATATTTTCCAAGGATATTCTCTTCTCATGTATTATTGTACAAAATGCTTTCTGGTACAGGAGCACCAGCTTGGTTCTTAAGCAGGACTTTTATAGGGAATATCAGTCATTTTAAATTAGACCAACATTACACTGGGTCTCCCAGATGGTGCCCATGGTGAAGAACTCACCTCCCAGTGCAGGAGGCGTGAGAGATGCGGGTTCAGCCCCTGGGTCGGGAAGGTCCCCTGAGGAGGCCATGGCAGCCCACTCCAGTATTCTCGCCTGGAGAATCCCACGGACAGAGGAGCCTGGGGGGCTACAGTCCCTGGGGTCATGAAGAGTCAGACACACACATTACACCACTTTCAAAGGTACGTCCCTGCTCCTCACCACTGCCAGCCTAGCGCTTTCCCAAAGCTTCACGCAACACCAGGCTGGGGAGGGACTCCAGGGAGCGTGTGGACCGCTGGCATCGCTGCGAGCTCCTGGGATCATTCTACCCACGGGATCCTGTCTGCATCTCAACAAGAACCCAGGTTGCTGTGCGCGCCCCAGAGCTGGAGTGGGTCACTTGGGGACGGTGCCCGTCCCGGGCCTGTCCTGGCTGGCCGCCAGCGCATCCGCTGTGGAGAGGCTGGCGCCTTAAGAATTTCTAGTCCAGGAGTTCGGGAGCGGGAAGGGGTGGAGCCTGGGAGTCTCCATTTTTAACCAGCTCTGCAAGCAGTTCCGGAGCATGGCCAGGCTTCTCTCGCAGGACAGGGGAGGAAAAAGCGCGCTGGTCCTCCTGGGACCCCACAGCGCCGTCTCTGCCAGCACCGCAACGCTCCCTGCGATGGTCCACATGGCTCACCCCTGCCGGCCCTTGGAGGGCATGCTCTTGAGTGTGGGGAGTCTCTGCGGAGGCTGCCAAAGGCCCTCCTGCTGTAAAATCCAGGGGTCCCGCCAAGGCCCCCAAGCAGGCCTTGCAGGAGTCTCTCCTTGTGGACAGGAACTGTGACCCAGAAAAACACTTTAGGGTGAATTTTCCTGTATTTTCAGCATTTACAATACTTTTCCTTCCACAGATTACAGAAGAAAATCCCTAACACTCAGAGACCCTACTCCAGTGATCTGAAAGCTGCGTGAGTCTGCGTGAGTGCCCGGGAGACTTATTTTCTGTCCTAGGAGAGACCCGTCCCGAGTCCAGCTGCGAGGTCTCTTCCTGCCATAGTGGGTCCCCATCCACTCCTGGCTCCTCCTGCCCCTCGCCCTCACCTTCCCTGTCAGCTCCGTCATCAGAGCGGGGGCCCACCTGCTCTGCACACCTGAGATGTGTCCCCTTGTGCAGCCTGGGAGGGGGCAGCGAAGCTGGCTGTCTCTCCCTCCCCAGGCCCCTCGGACCTCAGGGCCTTTGCACGCGCCTGCCCCATGGCCTGGGCTCTTGGGGGGCTCTGGAGGCTCTACCGCAAGCCTCTCTGGGGACATTTTTCTGACTCTGCGCCTGGTGAGGGGCTTGAAAAGCTTGCTCCGCCCAAAGCACTCTGTGCACAGACTGCAGGGACCAGGCCTCATCTAAGCCTCAGTCCCCAGCCTCCACTACAGCATCTGAGGCCCAACCTGCTCACGGTGGCTCTGCGATCACGCCGCTCCGCCGACGTGCTCCCCTGTGGACGCTGAGGCCACAGTCTTCTGTTTCAGGCCATTTCTAAGTCTGTTACGATGGGTTTGTGATTTCCGAAGCACACCCAAGGCAGAGCATCAGTGGGTACATGTGGGGGCAACGATGCCCTCTTGTTCTGTCACCCCGATTCCTTAAGTCACCCTAACATGTCAGGATCCATCCCCACTCGCTCGCTCCTGTGGGAGGCCCGCGGGACTCAGTTCCGGCAGACGGCCGGGTTTTATCTGCATTGTCAGAGGCAGGCGACCCAGGACCCTGCATTGGAGCAGGAGACACCCAGCACCATCCTGTCACAGCCGTTGCCAGGCAGATAGGAAGACTTCATCTCCCGAGACCACGATAGCAGATGAGGCCGGGCTTGGGAAGGCAGGCTCCCCCGTCCGGGGCTCAGCCCCAGTAACGCCTGCACCAGGCCTACCTGAGCACCACTATCCGTGACAGATAAGCTGTGCAGAGAGCCACCGTGACTTGGCAGGGTTAAGGGTTACGGAGAAAAGGGGCGAGTTTGCCAGCGTGATCCAAGCTGAACCAAAAAAGGAAGGCTTTCCACGCTTGCTGACGGTCACTGCTTTAAAATCAAGTTTTAACTTCATGCCAGCAAAAGATGCCTCCTCATCACCTGAGTCTCCCGGGCTGGAGGAATGCCCTGCAGTTCTCACGACCAACACTAGGTGGCGGTCAGTCGCGCTCTTCAGGACAAGGACCCACCCCACTCTCGGCGCAGATTTGCGGGGGGTTGCAATGACGGCCTCGGTGGGGCAGAGGGCAGGCTGCGCATTCGTCATGGGGAGCTATTTCCCGTGGCGAAAATTCTGACTGCAGAATTCCAACAATGCTGTCTACAGAGCTGATCAAATCCCCTTTTTCTTTACACAGGGCAGTTGATCACACACTCAGTAATTAATTATTTGATAATTCCCTTCCCTTCTGACTTGCTCAAAGGAATGTGTTCTAAATATGGATACAGATACACACATGGATAATTGAGGGGTTTTTAAACCCAGACCCAGTGCAGAGGTCCAAGGGATCGTGACCTAGTGTCTGGATTTCGGTCCTCTACGGCACCAGGAAACGTTCCCAGACCAGAGCATTTACTGTTCAGAGCAAGAGCAAAGTGATTTAATCTGCACCCCTCCTCTGTGACATAGGTGCTCTTCCTATGTCTACATTGTAAGCCGGGGAGAGTGAAGTAAGTCAGAAGGGGGAAAAATATCCTGTATTAATGCATGCATGTGGAATCTGAAAACACTGATGATCTTATCTGCAAAGCAAAAACAGACGCACAGTGGCAGAGAACACGTGTGCAGACACCAAGCGGGGCAGGGGGTGGGATGAACTGGGGGACTGGGGTTGACTCTCGACCCCATGGACCACACAGTCCATGGGGTTCTCTAGGCCAGAGCTCTGGAGGGGGCAGCCGTTCCCTTCTCCAGGGGATCTTCCCAACCCAGGTCTCCGGCATTGAAGGTGGATCCGTTCCCAGCTGAGCCGCCAGCGAAGCTCAACACTGTGGATATTGTGTATGAATAACTAACAAGAACCCACCGTACCGCTCAGGCAACTCTGCTCAGTGCTCTGTGATGACCTAGATGGTGAGGAAATCCAAAAAAGAGGGGGTATATGTAAACGTATAGGATGTCCCAGGTGGCGCAGTGCTGAAGAGCTTGCAGGAGATGTGGGAGATGAGGGTTCGATCCCTGGGTCGGGAAGATCCCCTGGAGAAGGAAACGGCAACCCACTGCAGTATTCCTGCCTGCAGAGCCCCATGGACAGAGGAGCCTGGAGGGCTGCAGTCCATGGGGCTGCAAAGAGTCAGGCACGGCTGAGCGAGTAAGCATGGCGCAGCATCCAGCATATAGCTGACCCCCTTTGCTGAAAAGCAGAAACCAACACGACTTTGTAAAGCAGCTATCCTCCAACAAGAATTAAAGCAATAAATGGGAGAACAGAGGCGGGGTGTTTGGGCCCTTGGCTGGCCCCCGGAGGAGGAGATTCCTGCACGGCTTTCCAGAACATTCCAGAGGCTGCTGTCACCGCACAGCTGAGCCTCCCTTCAGTCATGGCTCTGACCGTGGACCTCGAACATATCGTTTTTACGGATCTTTGTGAAGCTATAATCAAGCCCAAAACAGATGGACGAAATGACGGCAAAACAAGACAGACGGACACCTGGGGTTCATGAAAATCCAGACACGCCCAGGCCAACCGCAACCCTTCAGCGATTCTCTGAAAACCCCACGACTGGGCTTTAACCCCGTGCTTCTCAACTGGGGCCATTTCACGGCTCATTAATCCCCCTCCTGCTCGAAAGTGACCGGGCCAGAAGGAGAAGGGGAAGCTCAGACAGGGCAAGTCTGTTACCTTCTAGTGACGCTGGTCTAAAGGTATGTAAGGAAGGCCCAGGGGCTCAGGCTGAAACTCTGAGCTATCACAACACCCGGGGGACCACCAGACAGGTCTCTCTCCCACGTTCCCCTCAGCTCCCAGGAACAGATGAGTCATTGAAGAAAGATTGTGTTAGAAAGATCTGCCTGTTTCTAAGGTGGTGACTGTGTCTTATGGTAAAAAAGATGGCGTCGGTGTAAGCATTTCCCCAATGGTGAGTTTCACTGGACCTTTGAGAAAGCAAGGGATTCCCTGGTGGTTCACACAATAAAAAAATCCACCTGCAATGCTGGAGATTCAGGTTCGATGCCTGGGTTGGGAAGGTCCCCTGGAGAAGTAAATGGCTACTCACTCCCAGGTATTCTTGCCTGGAGAATTCCATGGACAGAGGAGCCTGGCGGGCTGCAAGTCCACGGGGTTGCAGAGAGTTGGACACGACTAAGCAACTTACACACACCTTGAGAGAATAAGCTTTCAGTTATGAGGAAGTTGTTGGGAAGGCATTTGCACGCCTCCTGGGAGAGCAAGTTTATGGTGAGAGGAGGCCATGGTGGCTAAGAAGGCTTCAAGGACCAACCTCAGAAGTAACTGAGATAAGGAACGGAAGGCAGGCATGGCCCTGGCCAGCCCCAGTGGGCGCAGACCTCCCCGGGGCAGGTGGGGAAGTGTCAGAGCTGGCGGCTACTTGGTTGCGAACAAAATAAGAGGGTCTAGACTTCTAACCTGATGTTGAGAGAGGTGTGAGGAGACAGACAGACTGGTAGCTGAGTAAGCATGGGAAAAAAGGAGTCTTTGAAAGATGGGCTGGAGAGGGATGGTGAGATGGTGGCGGGAACTCACGGACGGGAGGGTTTTAGAAAAGTGGCGAGAAGTTAGCGTGGAGACAGAAGCCCTAAGCCAGGTGGCGATGGGCGCTTGTCGGCTCCTTCACCACATGGGGCTGTTGGATTCTGGGGGTTCTTCGTGTGCAGACCTGGAAAGCTCCCAGGATGTCAGACCTCTTGAAGGTTCCTAGACAGGCACTGGATTATGGACACATGGATGATCAATCACCTTGGGAACAGCTCCTGGAGAAAGACCCAGCCCAGCTTTGAAAGCGATGACTACAAGCCCTAAGTAGGGGGACGGGGCAACAGCAAGTCCGATGTTTGGAAAGGTTAAAAGGCAGACGGAAAAGCCAGATGAACACCCAGCCTTCCTCACTCGCATCTCTAAAAGTATCTATATTTTGGAAACTGTTCCACAAAGTATTTTTGCAAAGACATGATCAGCCCTGGTACCTAGTGCCCTGATTTCGGAGGGAGACCCTGCTGGCCGGAGCCCTGGGCTGCTAGGAGGTGGGGCTCAGGGCCGCGGTCAGGCCCCGCCAACAGGGGGCCGGTGCTCCCCGCGAGTGTGCCCCAGCAGATGGCCACCCGGACATCCTGCATTTCCCTCCTAAGACTCCCCGCCCAGTTCAGAGCGATTATTTGGAGGGACACTGAACACACATCCGCAATTAAAAAAAGAACAACAAACCACGAGAAATTGATCTTTTTTCAGTCTGGTGGAAAGATAATGGATGGCTCATTTGTCCAGACGTGAGGCCCAGGGTCCTGGGCGAGAGGAAGCCGAGCGACATTAACATCCATTCCAGAGCAGTGACTCAGCGGCTGCTCCGTTCTCACGACACGGGGAGAAAACAACCTCCAGGACATTCGTTCTTCTCCAGCGCGTTTGTTGAAGGAAAAATAAACAGCCGCTGTGTCCACAAGATGGGAGGCAGTGATGGAAGACAGCTGCGTTTCCAGGCCCCGCGCTCACCCCTGACCTGCCTCTGGTGCATCTGAGCACTGACCGAGAACTCAGGCATCATCGTATCCCATACACTTATTCCATCTGATTTCTCCAAGTGCAGAGGGGGCGAAAAGGCAGACTCAGAGCTGTGATTCGCATGGAGGCTTCTTGCAGCCTTTGGGGGGTCCGAATACACCACAGTGTGGCGTATCCGTCACAGAGGAGGGGTTCGGCTCCTGGGTGGGATCAAGCCCCAGAAAGCCTTAATGTAGCCTGGATGGCTCTGGAAGATGCTCCCCTTTGAGTGTGTGCTGCGTGGGCGGCTATCTCGCGCTCCATCACGGCTGTGGCCTCCTGGGATGGCCTACGTGAAGGTGCCCTCGGGCAGCGGCCACGCCAGGAGGGAGCTGGGCGGCTTCTCTGTGTGCCCACGTGGCAGCACAGAAAGGCTCGGAAGCCAGACAGTCCTCCAGCCCTCCTTCAGGCCGTGATCCCACTGCGGCCCAGACGGGCCCTTCGCAGGCTGGTGCCCCACGTGCCAGTGGCGACGCCCATGGCCTCGGTCAGTGAGGGGCGATGGACGGGGGAGGAAGCGCCGGTGCTCTCAGAGTGCGGCTCCTGGGGACGCGTGGAGCCTGGAAGCGTTTTCTCTGTTTTCCAGTAGAACCTGAACATGTTCCAAAGCCACCTCCCACTCGCCCCCGACCCCGTGCCAGCTGCTTCTACCTGGACCGTCTCTCCCGTCGACGGGCTGGACGCTTGGGAGCTTGTGTCTGGGCCCCCCAGTCTTCCGCAGGGCTCCTCCCCTGGACCTGGGCTCTGCGGGGCTTCCACGCACACCCCAACGTCCTACTTGGCCTCCCCGGTTCCTGCGCTGCAAATCTGGATTCCCTGGGGGTCTGTGTCTTTCCCAGGAGCTCCGAGCTGAGGCCTCTCAGTCCCTGGAAGCTGTGTCCGGGATGCTTCCTGACAGGGACCCCTCTCCACCTGTCCGACCGACCGTCCGTCCGTCCGTCCGTCTCTCTGTGCAACGCCCCACAGTCTGTTAGCACACTCCCTCCAGGCCTGCCCCCTCCCTGCCTCTGCCGCTCACTCAGCAGTTCACCCGCCTGGACCCCAGACCCACGCGGCGGGGACACCCCTGTCCTCCCTGCTCACACCATGCCCTCCGCCATGACCAGCGCGGTGCCCCGGCCTTGGTCTCATCTCCTCCTGGCCCCACTTGGGGCCGAGGGTCCCCTCATCCTAGGTCTGACCTGTGCGCCCCACGTTCCCAGAGCTGGTGGGCGCCCCGCCTCTTGGGCGCGGTCCTTGCCTCTGATGAGTGTCAGAGATGCCCTACATTCAGGACCAGCACTGCCTGGGGAGCTCTGCCTCTTCTCACACCCCTGATCAGAGGACGAGGGGCGCCCATGGGCGCCTGGGTGGGCAGCAGGCACCTCTTTACGGGATCAGCAGCCTTTAACCAGCTCCTGAAGGCCTAGCTAGAGCAGGCTCACCTAGTCAATTTCCACCACCACGATCGAACCCATCTGTTCACACGCCTTCAAGGGAGCCCTGATCATAAGTGGAGTTAGAATCACTGCTGAGGAGTGCGTGCCTACGTGTATGTGCATACATGCACATGTGTGTACATGGATCTGGTGTTACTTCATACATTTGGAAGGTGTGAAAAATACAGAAGGGAGAAAAATACATGAGAAAAACAAAATACGGACTCGACTGGAAGTCAGCTTGTAACAATGTAGCAGGAAAAGCATCTCGGCTTATTTGTAAATTAAAAAAAGATCCGAACCACCAAGCGTTCACTTCTAACTAGATTACAGCGGCCTTACAGGCTCATCCTCAGGAATTTACCTCTCTCTGGAATGTGCCCCAGGAAGGACCTGGTTTTACAAGAGATCAGCTCGCGTCTACATGCACTTGGGTCCTAGGCGGTACATTTCTGCCGTTTCCTGATATGTTCCTGGGTCTGCTATAGGTTCTGGAGCCGACACTGCTCACCATCTTTGAAGTGCGTTTCCGGCACCATGCAGTGTCTTGTACCCGATGAAGGCCCAGTGAGGACGCCACGACCCCCTGCTTCCAAGGGGGTCAAGGAAGCCGCGGATGTCTGCAGAGATGCTACAGCGGCTTCTGCAGGCCCCGTAGGCATCTCTCTGATTCCAGACTCATTGCTGGTTACAGGTGACAATTTACCATCTGGTTTACACCTGGGATTTGTGGTTAATGCTGTCACAGATTCACAGGCTGCTCCCTTCAGGCAAATATTCCTCTCTGCCATGAGAACAGCGGTACTTTCTTGGAAGCTGGGCTGGGACGTGCCAGGAGAGACTCAGGAGCAGAGACCTGATCACTGAGAGGATGGCACGGTTTCTGCTCGCAGAGTGATCCACCAGAAGGTGATTCCTGAAGACAGACAGACTGCCCCTCGGCCAGCTCCTTCGGCTCACCCTCCCAAGCTCCTGGCCAAGACCACAGAGCGGCCGGCGACCCCAGCTGGCTTCTGGGACGTTCTCTGGAAGTGCCCTGATGGGCGTGAACACCAAAGGTCACTCGCTTGCTCCAGAAATAAAACACCCAGGGGAAAACGAGGTGAATCTCTCCAGAGGGGCTTGTCCCCTGATGCAGGTGTTGTATCTGAGCGCAAGGGGCGCTTGCGGTCACCCACGAGGGCAGAGAAGCCGGTGTGCGAGGCTGGCCTGGATGCCCCCCTGTCCCCCGCCACCATGAGCTCTGGCCCCATCCCAGGGCCTCCAGCCCGACTCCTCACCCCCTGGGAGGGTTCTGTGCTCCCCTCCCCGGCCCAGGCGGCCACCCCAGCCCAGCCCGGGGCTCCCTGCCTGGCACCGTCCAGCAGGCATTTCTGTGACCCAGACCTGAAGCCCCGGGCGTCCAGTATTGGGTCCTCGAGTGGGCCCACCCCGGCAGGCCCCTCCTGCCCCTGGGCCCCCGGGGCCCCGGCCAGCGCCTCTTCCCCGCCGGCCCTCTGAACAAAGAGCATTTTCCAAGCACAGCTCACCTCTTTGATCTCTGGACTAATCTGCTGTGTTTGGATTTTACAGGGATTTTATAATTCCTCCGGCCCACATCTCTGCTAGCTGGCACCCAGTTCCCCTTTCTCTTTAAACCCGTGGCTTGAACATGGGTGTGGACTCCAGCCTTGCCTCCCTGGGGCGGCGGACACTGCAGACACCCCCTGGGGGCAGCTGTCTCCCAGTTCCCCGTTCTCTGCTGCTTGCCTTCCATTTCCCAGTCGGTGGGGACGGGGTTCTGTCTCCGCTCAGACGCCCACCTCTCTACCCCGGTCTTCCCACCACACACACCTGCCAGGTGAGTCTGTGCCCAGGAGACCCGCCCTAGTGACGCAGCTGCCCCCCTTGGAGTGCCTGGGCCAAGGCGGGTGTTCGCAGCCGCCCAGGCCACACCCTTCATTCCTGGGAGGAGAATTCCGCTCTCTGTCCAGCCAGGCCTGCCCCTGGGGTGGCTGCCAGGCCTCCTTCAAACCTGCATCTCCAGCCCATCTCCTGGTCTCTCACACAGAGTGGATGGCAGCCTGTTTGTAGAATAAAGGAATTGTCAAAATAGGTTGAGTTTTATAAGTCTGGCATTTCCCAACTCAGGGATCGAACCCAGGTCTCCCGCATGGCAGCTGGTTTCTCGCTAGCGTCTGAGCCACCAGGGAAGCCCACAGCAAGGGCAGAGCCTTCAAACATGCGTTTGCATCTGAAGATCTGCATTGACCCCGAAAGTTTACCTTCAAAGGATAATTCGCTTAAATAAGAGAGACGGAAACTCGCCCTGGCTGTTTTGCTACCTTATACCTTTTTTTTTTTTTTTTGTCTTGAACGGTAATTTTGCCTTTAACCATCTCTGTGATTCAGAGACACCAGTGAAGACCTTTCAGACCAAGAGAATCCTTCAAAATATCCGTGGGTATGAAGGGAGCGAACCACCTCGGGTTGTCTGAGATGAGCATGATGAAGTCTGGTTTTAGAAAGCAGCAGAGCCAATGGTTTTCCCGAACCAAAACGTGAACTCTGGGGAAGAAGTTTTCAAGCAAGTCTTGTTTGTTTTAGTTCCCACAGGCAGGCAGATGCACAAACACATCTCCCCTGCCGGTTCTAAACACATCGAATCAGGCATCTCTGGGTTTTAAACGCCAGACACCTCTGCGAGAATCGCATGGCACATGTTGTCCTTCATGGGACTGTTTAACTACGATGTTATTCCTTTAAGAAGACCTGGATTACACTAAAGCCAGTTGGTTTGGTTCCCTTGAGCAAAACCCCTAAACCACCCCTCATCTGCAGACAAGGGTTTTAGTTCTGATGACGCTTCCACCCATAAACCTCTTCTCCGCTTCTTTCCCACCTCCTTAGATCAACAGCAGGTAATCAGTACTTATCTATGGAATACACAGACAGATAAGAAATGTATAAAAAATGGAGCAGTCTGTTGCAAAGCTGAGCCCTGCTAAGCCAACTCGATGGTCAGGAAAGAGTTGGAAACGCGTGGGCGCGTTTCTGAAGGTCTTAGAAAAATTCAGGAAGCCCAGCAGATGTTTTCTATTAAGGGGCGCTGGAAGCCCCGAGAGCTACAGCTGCTTTTTTTTCTAATATAAGTTTATTTGTGAGAATGTGTTTTTTCCCTCAAATGGTTCTCTGCTAAAACTTACAAAACAGAATGCTGGCCAGAGCACTGAACTCACAAAGCGTCAATGAATAACTCAGAGCTTGTGCCTGTGAGCAGGGAAATTCCTATAGGAAGCAGAAATCCAGGTCAATCATTGCAAGCACTTCATTTCCTGAACTACTCTTTTCTGCTGTTTATGGAAACGGAATTGAGACGTGTTCTTTAATCTAACCGATTATAAAGAGTATCATGAGAGTTTCAATAGTCACGATCTTTTCCCCTCTTTGGAAAATTATATAATAGTCATACTGATAATCATTCTGGTTTTTTTTTTTTTTAATGTGTTTTTATATAAACAATGATACATGAGGATCACAAGCAAGAACCCAGACATCAAGTTGGTGAGGCACAGGTGCAACACTGGGATTTTCTGCTGATTAAAATCTTGAAGACGCGTCTGAATACCTGGGCAATGGTACTTTTCTTTCTCCAGTCATTGTCTTCACCAGTCTTTGAGTTAATGAGCGTTGACCTTGGACTTCTCTCCGAGTTCTAGCTTATATGATATTGGTCGGGGCGGGGGAGGGATCAAAGTCTCCATTTCCCCAAAGTTTCAAGAGCCAAGAAGTGAATCAGTGTTCAGAAAACATCTGACATCTTCCTTGCTTCTCATCTGCTGAGGAACTCTCCACTTTAATTACTTGCACAAATTGGTCTCCAAAGGATTTAGCAAAGATTAGGTGTGTGTAACATAACGTGCCCCACATGAATGAATGAAAACAGGAATCTGGCTGGTGATTAGGCTTCAGGACGAGCCAGCGCACCACCCTCAACAGAGTCTAGAAATACAGCTGGCTGCGTGTTTTGGAGAGTTTGTCTGATTACTACACTTGGTTACTGGATACCTTACGAGTATGGAACCAAGTCAAGAACATTGGATTCTCTTAGCCTTTGGCCATTACCAAAGCTATCAAGAATTTTAATCAAGCGTCTTACAGAAGGAGCTTGTGCAATTATCAAGCTACGGATGCCATGACCACAGAAAGCCTCCCTATATCCCGCCTTCTCTCAGCCTCGCAACAGAGTATTTTTTTCCTCTGAGAGGAGCAGGTGGCCTCGCAGATTCCTGCCAGGAAGACCACCGATTGCAAATAAAACCAGATTAAAGTAAATTAGGAGAGCTGTGTGGGAATCTTCATGATAAAACATTTTCACAGCAAAATCTTCCCAAATTTTAGTCCGTTCTTGAAAAGTTCCAATATTTTCGTCTCTTTCACAAAAGTGGATTGCGTCACCCGGGGAATGAGACGCATCTGGAGAACGAGAGGTTTCACAAGACCAGGCCGCTGCCCGCACTTGTTCCTGTCCATTTGTGGGAAGGAGAATTGGTAAAATGGGTCAGACACGCAAGACTCGAGGCCTGGGGTCAGTCGGACTCGCAGAACAATTTAAAACCCCTCCTGGGTAGACCCTAGACCCTTCGTTCCCAGACCAAGTGAGGCTCCACTGTGATCCTTGCAATCCATCATGAGATGGTTCCATTGCGCCCCAAATACCAGCGTGATTGATACACAAGGTCTGGCAGGTTCTCTGGGTGTTCGGCGAGGGGGAGCCTCGCAGCTAGGTTTCCAGCCTTGTGGAGGGCTTGCCGGGAGACCCTTTATCTTGCTCTGCTGTTTACGCTCTGTGTGACTCCGGGCAGGTGGGTGCCCTGAGGTCACCCTCTCCGGCCTGAGGGCTTCCCGGACGACTCCAGAGCCAAGTGGTGCCCGGGGCGCACAGTGTGCACCGGCTCCTCCGTCAGCGCTTCCCTTCCTTCCACAACTCCTCAAACACCCCTCAGATGATCCACCAGCTGCCCAGGATGCTCGCGTCCTCTGGATTCTATTGCCAAGGAGGAAAACTCTTACAACTAACTGGCAGCTGTGCTTGAGCCCTTTTGATAAAATGGTCTCATTGAGCCAAAATGGATACAGTTAGACAATTAAGAAGAAAAAAAAAGTTTGTTTTTTTTTTTTAAATGGATTTGGCCCCAAAGGGATGTTTTTAAAAAATCAGTCTAAATTCACTTGGCCGCTGGTCCTGCGACTGCTCACTAGATGACGTTCAGCTGTGGCCTGCATTTGGGCCGGGCATCTCGGGTGCCCTCTCAGGTCCCCGGCACTTTTCTGTTTTAATTTCAAAGGCAAGGATGCCTCTAAAGTTGTATCTCTGATCTTTTGCTGACTGTATTTCCTGCTGTTATGTCCAGGGACTGTGTTCCTCATGACCGATACGTGTTTCATTATT
This sequence comes from Budorcas taxicolor, assembly GCF_023091745.1. NCBI lineage: Eukaryota > Metazoa > Chordata > Mammalia > Artiodactyla > Bovidae > Budorcas > Budorcas taxicolor. The sequence continues at coordinate 85,293,999 of NC_068921.1, read as the reverse complement.
TTTAGTTGCATGTAAATAAACATATTCCACACTCCGGGCATACCCCCTCCCAAATGCATGCAAAAATAGCGCAAGAAACTGCAATGCAAACAGCCAAGAAGGAGGAGGGGGTGAGAGGAAGAAGAGGGAGCAGAGGCGAGAAAAAGAGGAGTCTGATTTTTTAAATTCAGGCTTTTGTGCTTCTCTAAAAATAACATCAAAGCCCTGAAAACGCTCGATGGCAGGGTGCGGTGATCCCTGAGAGAGGCTGCAGCGATTTGCGAGCGGTCCCAGGCGGACAGCTTCTTTCTTGGGTCTGACACGGCCGCAAATACTGGACTACCTTTTCAAGTTAGGTGGCCATTAAAATGCAGCTTTAGAGACCCTTTCACAGGACTCCAAACAACACAAACGAGTCTGCAGATAGAAACACACGACAGAAGCCGGGTTCGGTGTCCCCCCCGCAGCCCCCAGGACCGGGCTGGCTCTTTGCCCCACCCCACCCCACGCCCACCCACCCACTCTCCTTTACGGCCACAAAGGACCATTCAGCCTCCCGGAGCTGGCGTAATTATTTCTACCGCTTTCTGCCTCAGTTCCTGCGATCCATCATTCCCGAGGCCACGTTACTCTGTAAGCGGCAGCCCCATTCAGAGCCAATGCTTCTGGTCTCTGGTTTTGATTCCTTAAATGTCCGCTTTTCCAAGGTTGTGAAATATGCCACCCACAGTGTTCTTTAAAAAAAAAGTTCGACAACTTATTAATCTAAAAATATGTATCCATCACTAAGTGGGGATATGAAATTCGAAAGCTTTTCTTTCATGATTCCTCCCCTTGTCAAGCCCATGAATTTTGCCCTGCTGCCTCACTCAGGGCACGGGGACACAGAACCAGGAGGGCGCCTTCGTCCGGGGGCTGCTCAGGGTGGTCCCTGTTCGAGCTGTCTTTGGCAGAAGCTCTGTGAGTAGGAGCCCGAGATGCTGGTGACCCATCTGCAGCAAACTGACTGTAAAATTATCTCCAGACAAATATCAATGGGGGCGTATAAACAGTGGGCCAGAGGAGGTTTTCCAAAAAGCCTCTGACTGTCGTGTAATATTAACAGGGCTACACTGCAGTCTTGGCAGCCCACTGGGGCCCTGAGCGGCGTTATGACCAAGGATGGTAAGGCTGTGAATAACGCTGTGTTAGTCACGTCCTTGGAACCCAGCTCACAGAGAAGAGTGCAGGCTCGGGGGCTTGTGGGAGTCGATGCTCTGGCTTGAAAGACAGAATAAAATCCCAGGACATGTGCACACTTCCTAGACCTCCCCCTAAACCCTCTCTGCGATTCAAGCGGACACACTCAGCAATCTGAAAGTATGATGGAAGCCAAATGCTCGCAGCTCTTTAAATATTGACGTTGATTCCATTCTATTCTTAGGGATTGGAAAACACTGTTAATTTTTATCATCACAAGATAACAGGGTCAACCTCATCCTCTCTTGACAAAACTCTGAATGACTTCATTTTAGACGATCGCGGAGATGTCCAGTCCTTACCTTCTGGGGATCGTCAGTAATTTTAAAAGAAACGGGTAATGAGCGTTCTGACATCTTGCTCAAAGGGAACCAAGGAGTCCTGAAAGCATGCTCTCCAGAAAACGAAACCATTTGATTTCACAGACCTTCTTGCTGGGAGGCCCTCAAGTGCAGGGCTCCCCCGTGAGGTCGAGGGCAGGCCCATATGGACGCTGGGACCACAGGCTTGTGTGGGAACCACCACGACCTTATCTGTGATGATAAGCTGTGGCCCCGGGGGGAGGTTAGGGGTTGCCCCATGTAATGTGCATCCATCGTGTTTTTGGAAAACATTTTCTGACTTTGATTGCATCTGGGTCACGCAGTCGACACTGTAACATGTTTGTTTTTATGGAGATATTCACTTGAACTTGCTTGGAACTACAGCACAAAGTATAGCTGAAAACTGAGGAATTAAAAGCCAGCACTCAAACCCTTACTTCCCAGAAACCTGAAATACGTTTCAACAGGAAGACCATTTCAGCTTCACATAAGGCTTACATCATACTGGATTGGAGTCATAAAGCAGTAACCCTGACATCATTTCCACATCCAAGTATTGCCATTTAAAAACCCTGTGCTTTTGAAATTATTCTTGGATGGGAGAGTCATGTAGCATTAATACACTAAGCTGGTGAAAGTTCAGTTTGCTATTTTAATTCTACTTTTCTCTGGAAGAGTCTTTAAAATGAGCTTGTTAGAGAAATAAAGAGCTTGATTTTTACATCACAAATGAGAATCACACAGGATTAACCTTACTCATCATGGGTTCATCTTCCCAGACAGAGAAGAGCAGGGTGGGCGTGCCAACATTTCCCAGTTATCCAGGACTGTGGAATTCCTCTTCCCGGCTAAAAGAAATCCTGTTTCTCACTGTATGTGAGGGTGACAATCTATGCTGTTTATCCTTGTTTACCCCTCCCGGACTCCTAGACTACACAGCTCTTCTCCTGCGTCACCTCCTTGGTACTAAACTGTCTCCGTCCCCTTCTCTATTCCAGGACTTAATTTATAGCCAAAGAGGAGGAAGCATGGAGGATGGCACACAAGGGCCAGATGGTTTCCAGCGCAGGAAGTTTCCAGTTATTATTCTTGACCACAATGAGATAAGAGGGGAAGGGAGATTCTCAGGCTTCCCACGAGGAAACAGGAATGAGATGGCCATGTGCTAATATGGGCTTTTTCTGCACGGGGCAGGGCCATCTGCAGCTCAGTCCACGTCTGGCTGGAAATTCACAGGCATTTTTTTCCATCCTGAGCGCATGCAGGGGGAGGAGGCCTCCCAGAGCCTCTCCAGACCTGCTCCCCCCACACCTGGGAGGTAGGTAGCCCAGACACGTTCATCTTTCCACTGCAGTGTGCTTCTTTGAGTTTACTCAAATCCCTTTGGAGTAACTAGGATAAAGGGACTACCTGGGCTCTTCCAGTTTGCTTTCTGTCCTCACTCTCTGAGGAGCTGCTGGCTGACTCGTTTCCTGGCTCGTTCTCTGTCCACTCTTAATTCTCACAAAGTTCGACCCTGACTTTCAGTATTGATTTTAACCTCTTCTTTTTTTCCCCTGTAATCTCAAATCTGGAGTTCTTTGCCTCCTGCTGTGGACTGTTGAAAACTCAGATGCTTGCATTCTCTTCCAAAATCATCCTGGGAGGGTATGGAATCTGTGGGGACTAAAGGAGAGAAGGTTCCAGAAAAAAAATGCGTGCAAGGATGCTCATAATGAAAGAGATACCTTACAGGGTATCTAAGGGGGACTAAGAAATTCGAGGTAAATAAAGAGGAGAGCAAAGGAGACTCCTCCAGTGGGCCGGAGGGGACCACGGAGCCACGGCCTGCAGCGACGAGACGGGGGAGGCCGCCCCCTGCACAGCTGAGGTCACCTCGTCTCCCTGGCACACCCGTGCCCTCCCCACCACTGCACCTGCAGAACCAAAGCCCGAGACCCGCAGAGCTGAGGGATTTCCTCAAGGCCACCCAGCTGCTAATACGTAAAGTCATTCCTTCTCCACGAGCAGCTCAGTTCTCTGGACAGTCTTTTCACTCGCCCGCATCTCAGCACCGCCACTCTGCTCTGCTGTCGGCAAACAGCAGCTGGGGCAGACCTTGGCGTGACAAGGTGACGTCAGGCTTCCCCACTGCCCCCGTTTCACTACGCTGGAAACAGATGCTTCTGGTGCTTTGGCAATGTCGTGCCCCTGCTCAGGGTGAGGGGGGCTTCTGGGGGCCTGTAGATATTACAGCTCTCTCCTGAGCGCACGAGTGTGATGCGTTTTGGAGCTCAGTGCATCCACGCCAGCATTCCAGAAGCCCACCAGGCTCCTCTGTCCCTGGGCTTCTCCAGGCAAGAGTCCACAGCCGTGCCCTTCTCCAGCGGATCTTCTGACCCAGAGAGCGAACCTGGGTCCCCCACACCGCGGGCGGATTTTTTTACCATCTGAGCCACCTTGGAAGCCCTTATTCGGGGAGCAACGTTCCTCCAAAAGCAAAACAGCAAAACCCCCAACGCACGGATAAAAAAGGACACTTGGTTTTTTGGTATGAATGAGGAAGTACCATAAAAAGAAGTCTTGACCCCACAGTTTCCTAGAAACTAGTGAATTCATAATTCACTTGTGACCCAAATAACTGCATAAACAGTATGATAAGATGCTGTCAGATAACAAAGAAGTGGCTCCCACTAGATACATGGGAGGCCATGAAGAAGACAGATTTCAGGACACAAGAAGAGTTTAATTCCAACTTGGTAATGGTTCCCGCTGTTCAGGATCACATGGGAACGGGGATCTTCGACCAGTCCTTGAACGTGGGGGATTTACTGAGTCAAGGTTCGCCACAGGCTGCCCTGAGGGTTCTCAGGCCTCGCCCGGCACGGCCCTGCCATATAGGATTCCTCTGCAAAAGCATCCTGAGAATGCGTCGTTTGGAATTAACATCAGCGGAGTCAAAGGGCATGAGAACGGGCTCTCCGATCCCTAAAGAATGGCTCCCAACCACCCTATGGAGTGAAAGCTGCTGAGTTTAAATATGAACTTAAAACATGGTTCTGCAGATGCAAAGATTCTGCAGTGTGATTTACCAGGGCGTCAGCTTGTGGGTGTGAGTCTGCCTGTCACCCATGATGTGAAGTTGCCTGGAACAGGTTTTCTTTGTGGTCTCGCCCAGGGAATCTGGTCAGAAGGTGCCGGGGTCCCTTCTGACTCTACGGGCAAAGACTTCCGGTGCCGGGTCATCAGTGACTTGAGGAGCCCGTGGAGACTCCATGGGCGTCTTCCTGGGGTTTGCACCAAGCTTAAGCGGACTGCAGATCTCCAGTGGGGAGGGGGCGGGTCTCCGGCGGGCAGGGGGTCTTAGGGGCGCCGGCACCTCGCATCGAACACCCACCTGGCTCCTAGCGCACACTCAATACGTACTCTGTGAGTGAATGAATGGGACTGTAACAGAGTCTTCCCTTTTTTTTTTTTTTTTCCAAAATCACCCCAGGCCACGTTAAGTAGGCATTTAATAACACTGAGTTGGTTTGACCAAGTACATGGTACGGTTGACTAATGTGTGCTTACTGAACACGGATTTTTTTCTTTTTTCTTTTTTTTTTGAGAAGGGCCTGAGTCAAGTAAGAAGAGAGGCATTGAAAAGATTTTGCGTTAGAAACGTTTGGGGAAAAGCAGCACCCTGTGACCCCGGTGCCCTCCTTCAGCGGGACAGAAGGTTTAGGACACGAAGGAGGACCCAGGGCAGAGACACACACTTGGGGCGGCTTCACTCTGGGAGCTGAAATCGCAGAGAGCCCCCGCCTGGCCCTGGGAGATGTCTGTGCGGCAGAGAAGGGTCTGGAGCCCAGGCTATTTCTATCGCCGACCTTGGACAGACGGGCGGCGCGGGCCCAGGCTCAGGGAGACACTGCCCACCATCGGTGGCCGGGACGTGGGCCTGATGGTCACTGTCTACCGCTCTGAGAGTCTAAGTAGGTCAGGAAAGGTGGTCACTCCTGGCGGTGTACATGCAAGTTGGGATGAGTGTGAGCACGTGCAAGTGTGCACAAGGGCGTGCTGGGACACACGCTGATGATGCGTGGTGCTTCAAGGCTGTGACATGTCCCTGAGAGCATGCACTGGTGCACGGAACGCAGAGGCGACACACTCTCACCCGAAGCTGGCGAGCAGAGGCCATTCAGCGCTGCTCTTTCCGTCTGAAGCCAGTTCCCCTCCGGCTCCGCCGGCCGGTGGCCTCAGGCACGACCTGGACCAGGCCTCGGGAAGACGCTGGCCTCCCGGGATGCTGTTAGCGGGCTGGGGAGGACAGACCCGGGGGAGTGGACCTGGAGTCCGCGTCTCAAAGATGGGGCAAGGTGAGAAATCTGGGCGGGGGCGGGCGCGGCGCGGTTACTGCGCGTAACCTTCCCCACCAGGAGCGGGAGGGGAGCCCCCGCGAAGGTGAGGCTGAGAGCCGCCTGCAGGAGGACGGGCGGTCCGGGGCGGCCAGGCGGCCAGACGCTCGGCCAGGCGGACAGACGCGCGGCCCCGCCCGCCCGGGAGCCCGTGGAGCCCAGGCCTTTGGCGCGAGCAGCGCGATCGGGACTCGGTTTATCACGCTCGCTCTGACGTCAGAGCAGGCTCCGCGCGGCTCGCCAGGAAAACTGCAATAAACGAACCAACCAAACCCTCCTTTACCGGAGGGGCATTTCGCTCATTCACCCCGCAGGGGCTTTATGCCATGTTTAACGTCCAAACGCAGCTCCCCAATGGGTAAAGACCGCCTCCTCCATAAACACATTCCTTCCGACAACATTCATTTAGTCTGTGGTCTAAAAATGTGGCCGCGGCGCGGAGCCTGCACAGGGCTCCTTCTCCTTCTCATTCAACAAGTAAAAATAAACCCTGGATTTCGGGCGGAGGAGAGGCCCCGCTGCCAGGAGTCCCAGAACCTTCCCTTTTCAAGTAGTGTCTGGAGCAGCGCCCCGCCCGGCACTCAGGACGCCAGGAAAGTTCAAGAGCGCCGCCCCCGTCTCCGCGCCCAGGCTCCCGGGCTGTGGGCTGGTCGCAGGAGGGTCTGGGCTCCCACCTGCGGCTGAGCCCAGCTCTGAGCTTTCACGCTGCGTATCAGTCTTCCCTTGCCTGTGAGTTTGGCTACTGGGGTAAATCTGAGGATCTCTATTCAAATCAAGCTTAGACAGGACCAGCCCCTGCCTTCTCCTCTTGGCCATGTTTGGAGTTTTCCTGTGGAGCGGCTACTGGCAGGTTTCCCTAACAGAGAATCATTTAGGGATAACCCTGAAAGTCTATTTTTGGTCATGCCCTCCACACGGAAGCTTTCAAAACATCGAAGGCACGCAAGTTTTAATTGCAGGTAGGAGCCAGCAGAAGGGAAAACACACCGTCAGCGCTCTAAAGCATCGCTTCTTGATAGATTTCAGCCAGTCCTGACCCCAGTCTGGGGCAAAGCAGGGAGCAGGTTTAGGGGTTGCAGAGATCAGGGTGCACTCTGGTTTCAAAGGCGGGGCCGGGGAGGAGGAAGCCGCAGAACCGTGCCTAAAAAGGGACTCCATGACACCACCACCGCAAGGCTACTCATTTGGCCCCATCAGTTGCCTCTGAGAGTCACGGACTGGGGTGTTTAGGAAGAACTGAACTGAAATCCCGGAAGTCGTCTACACGCAGAAACAGGTGCAGGACTCCCATCTGGGCTGCAGTTGGCCCCAAGTTCCTCTCCAGATCAGAGGCACCGACAGGCAGGCTCAGGGCCACGCCGAGCCCAGTGCGGGATTGCCGGTGGACAGCTGGCAGGTTTGGCCAATCACCGGCTTCCCTCGAGGGGCACTGTCTTCCCACACATTTCAGGAGCCGTCCAGGTATCGAGGAACTGCCAAGGCATCGCAGTTTCTCCTGATGGATGAGCTTAATCTACAGTTCTCAAGACTCAGAGTGCTTCAGTTCTTGACCATTAAGGAGGCTAACTGCTGAGGCTAATGACTGGTTATGGTACATGAGCCTGCAACCCCGCTCCTAGGCCTATCTGGGGAAAACCAAAAACTGAAGAGACACACGCCCCTCGGTGTCCACTGCAGCACTGCTGACGAAAGCTGAGGCAGGGACGCAGCCTGGACGCCCGCTGGCCGCCTAATGGGTGAAGACGTGCCGTACACGCGTGTTCTTCAGACTCTTCTCCCTTACAGGGTATCGCATAATACTGAGTATAGTTCCCCGTGCCACACCGCAGGGCCTTGCTGGTCATCTGGTTTATACACAGTGTGCACATGGCAATCCTAACTTCCTAATTTATCTCCCCCTCACCTCCTTTCCTTTTTGGTAACCGTAAGTTTCTTTCTGTGTCTTTTTTTTTTTTTTTAGATCCCATATATAAGTGATGTCACATGATTTTTGAGATTTACTCCACTTAGTATGATAACCTGTAGGTCTGTCTATGTTCTGCAAATAGCGTCATTTCACTTTTTTTTTTTTTTTTTATAGCTGACTAGTAATGTGGATTATCATACAGGTTATCATACTAAGTGGGCAATGGCACCCCACTCCAGTACTCTTGCCTGGAAAATCCCATGGGCGGAGGAGCCTGGAAGGCTGCAGTCCATGGGATCGCTGAGGGTCGGACACAACTGAGCGACTTCACTTTCACTTTTTACTTTCCTGCATTGGAGAAGGAAATGGCAACCCACTCCAGTGTTCTTGCCTGGAGAGTCCCAGGGACGGGGGAGCCTGGTGGGCTGCCGTCTATGGGGTCGCACAGAGTCGGACACGACTGAAGCGACTCAGCAGCAGCAGCATCCATATGTGCTAGTGTGAATGTGGTGTCGTTTGAAAAAAATAATCCCCAATTGTTCTCCCCCATGGACTTCTGGTTGATGATGTCTATTTAGAACTTTGTACAATCTAAAAAGCCAAAAGGAGAAAAAGTCTATGTTTGACTTGATATAACCGTACAAAATCAGTCCTCAAAAACCGTAATTATACTGCAGCCTGTGAGCATCTGTCAAATAAAAACATAACTGCCTTTTCCCAAATGCTTCAGATGCAGCCCGGTTGTGTGTGTGTGTGTACATAATTATGAGGAATCAGTTTAGCTCTGCAAAGTTAACACAAGATGGTAACCTGCAAATGCTCTTTGCACTTGGCTTGGAGCAAGCACAACTCGACCTCTTTGAAGCCAGTGACTGACCAACCGGCCTTCTTACTCCTGGGCCGCCCCCCACCCCCACCCCGGCTGCTGACGGGTGCAGTGACTCTGAATCCATGCCCTCTCCTAGGGTAAGTGCGGTGCAATCTTAATTTCCAGGGCTCAGTCCTTCCCCACTCTCTCCCTGTCTTACCCCTGAGTATTGTAAATAGTATGTATGTCCAATAACATCAAGCAATAAGAAAACAGCAAGTTGCCTTTTTCTTTTTTTCTGGATCTTGTTCTGACACCATCTTCCATGGTGGGAAAGCCAGCATCCTAGGATGGACGCTGAGAGCAAACCATTATGCCCTCAAGTTTGAAGAAAATGTTTAAAAAGATAAACAAGGGTCTTTTTTAAAAGAAATGAGATGCACTGAGAGTGATGTTTGCAAGACCTAGTTGAGCTGATCCTTTGCCAGAATCTTATGGCCAAAATTTAATAAAATCTTTGGTGTTATTTTGAGTACACATTTTAACAATGATATCCACAACTCACAATGAAACAGCCACTCCAACTCCAGTCCGAACCCTGTTCTTTGAGGTTAATATAAACAGAAATCTATTACCACTGAGCTAGCCATGAGTCTTTGAGAAAATTATCTACCAGTCATTTTCTGTTATTCAAGTGTACGTTTCAAATAGGGAAACAGGCAATTATGTTTGACCTCCTTGGGAAAGAAATTGCTTGGGAAATATAATAAATTGTTCACCCATTAAGTTGGGCTGCAGAGCATGATTTATTATTGATTTCTTCTATTAATATTCTTTCTCTTATTACTGTATCAATTTGAGGAAACCATTTTTTTTAAGTGCTATTTGGATTGTTACATTGTTAACACATCATGTTCCAGTGTTAGCTTGTTAGAGTGACGTCTGGCAGATTCTTCAGTCTTATGTGCTTTGCGTGACGTCACGTTCGATGTGTAGGTCACTGTAGATGGGGTGTATGCACGGTTACCGGACATAAACGCTGCTTTGTTTGTGCGGCATCTAAGGAGACAGAGGAGTCGCGCTTCGCTCTGCAGCAGCAGCTGTTCTCAGCCCCAGCTCGCTGTAGCGGGGCGATTTCATACATTTCTCTCTGGGGAAGGGCGGAAAATGGGCACACATTGTTCTGTGAAAACTCCAAGTCTCGTTTTTTTCCCCCTTAAGTTGTTTAAAACGTGCTGTGGAAAGAATTGATTCCATTTGGCTCATCAACAAGGATGCTCTGGCACCATGCAGCTGTTTTGCAGAAGAGCGGTCCTCAAACACACCACAGCCGCATAGCTGCTTTGTTTGAAGTCATCTGGATGATACGGAAGGCTTGGAGATGGGTGGGAGGGGGCTCCTCTCCCTCCACACGTGATCTGATGTATGCAGGTCCTTCTAGACCAGCCAAGTGGCTTCCACATCCCCGATCCTAGCAGCATAGTTATCCAACAGCAAGACACAGATGAGGCAGCTGTCGTATCAGGAGGCGGTGGAAATCCAGCAGCAGCAAATACTGTCGTTCTAGCCCAGATTTGTCCCTCTGAAACAGCTAATGAGCAAGGAAAAGGATCGGGCTTCTAGAGTCAGCCCAGTGCAGCTAAAGTGTCGTGCGTCTGTGTACAAACACAGTAGGGACAAGCTGATGGTGGTGACCTGCCAGGCTCTGGGCTGCTGGTATCCACACCACATCTCCTTCAGCCCTTGCATGTCTTCAAGGAGCTTCCTCTCTCTGCTTCACAAGCAAGCGTGCGCAGGCTCTGAGAGGTACACTCGCCTACACCACACAGCGAGAGGCAGAGTCCATCCTAGGCTGGGTCCAGGCACTGGACTTCGGACAAACAGGAGGATCCCTGGATGCAAACCCTACGTGGACTGAGAAGCAGCTGCTGACCTGACATTCCCTCTCTGAGCTGTCCTTCATGCAGAGTCCTGTCGGGGGCTGGTGGGTGGGACTCGCTTGGCAGAAGGACAAGGCACAGGCTGACAGCTCGCGGTGCTTGATGGATCGGCTTACCAGTTGCTATTTCCTCACAGAAATGACAGTATTTTAATTTATTGAGTACTCAGCTTTTCTAAAGAATCCCTGGTTATTCAGATGTTTACATGAGTAAGGCTGGGGTTGGCTTCCTTCTTCTGGGGTGAGGTCGTCAAGGAAAAGGGGATGTTTCAAAGCACTGGATTTAAGATAAAACACGTGGTTCTGAGGCTCCAGGCACTTCAGCAAGTCTCATGGACTCTCTTTTCTTGTCTGAATATAAGAGTAAAAATCCCTACATTTAAAAATTAGCCATATGTATGCATGCAGGGGTGTGTGGGGGTCACTATCATACTTCTAAGGTATTGTGAGAATCCAGTGAGTTAGCACATGTACAAGCAAGAATGTCCTTAAAATACTGACATTAAAAGTTTAAGATTTAATTAAGCTATTAAAACTGTATAGGAAAAGGCCTGTAATCTCTGTGGATTAGCAAAGCCACAGGAAGGATTCCCTTTACAAAGATGTCCTCCAAAAATATCAGAAACAGGACTAATACATGGCTATTGGGGGAAAAAAAAAAGACCTAAATAATAAGAATTAGCTGTGACAACCCAAAATGTCTCTGGACATTAACCCGTGTCCCTGGGGGCAGAACCCGGCCCCGGGGAGAGGTCCTATGCATCCACAGGACCTGAAGTCTGCACGGTACCCTCTGAGCAGGTGCCCACGGGTGAGGCACGCCAAGAGCCACTATAAAGGGGCTTGAACGCTGCTGAGCCGCGTCTCCCGTTCAGACTCTGGAGAACAAAGGAGAAGTGTCCTCGCCGGATCTGGATGAGCTGTCTCCCCGGGGGGTTTCATTCAGGATTTTGTCGACTGACATCCACACGGGGCTGGCTGTCCCCCTCGATTTTGGGAGACAGGCTGTCTTACCATCACGCTGTGCTTGAGGAAACGCACGGAGGGATTGGATTTCTTGCCTAAGGAGAGTCTAGATCAGATTGGAAATATTCTTCCTCATCTTTCAGAGTGCTTTTACCTCCTACGTATCATTCACACGCTGTCTGTAGGGAATGCTCCACACAGGAAGCCCCCACGGGGGCCAATTGTAATATGAATTTTGACAGTGGCATGCCCTTTGGTTATTTCCTCGGTAAATACTTCACTGGTTACTTTTGTTTCTTGGGAGCCTCCTCTGTACGTGAGGCTGTGGACAAATTCCCAAGATCAGGATGGGTCTCGGTTTTCTTGTTTGGAAAATGTGATTTACAAGTGAGAATATGTCCTTTCTGGATCAGAGATTCTCTGAGAAGGGGAAATAGCATATGAAATCCCTTATAGGTGGAATATAAAAAGGAATACTACAATTAAATTTATTCACAAAACAGAGACTCACAGACTTACAGAACCAACTATGGCTGCCGAGGGAAAGCATGGGTGGAAGGGAGAGTTAGGGAGTGTGGGATGGACATGGACGCACGGCTCTATTTCAGGTGGATGGCAACAGGGACCTACTGCATTAGCACAGGGCACTCTGCTCAATGTCGTGCGGCAGCCTGGATGGGCGGGGAGTGTGGGGGAGAGTGGACACATGTGTATGAGTGAGCCCCTTTGCTGTCCACCTGAGATTACCACAACATCGATAATCGGCTGTGCATGTGTGCGTTGCTAAGTTGCTTCAGTCGTGTTCGACTCTATGCGACCCTATGGACTGTAGCCTGCCAGGCTCCTCTGTCCATGGAGGTTCTCCAGGCAAGAGTACTGGAACGGGCTGCCGTGCCCTCAGTTCAGTTCAGTTCAGTCGCTCAGTTGTGTCCAACTCTTTGAGACCCAGTGGACTGCAGCACGCCAGGCCTCCCTGTCCATCACTAACTCCCAGAGTTCACCCAAACTCATGTCCATTGAGTCGGTGATGCCACCCAACCATCTCATCCTCTCTCGCCCCTTCTCCTCCTGCCTTCATTCTTTCCCAACATCAGGGAATACATGCCCTGCCTTACTCCAGGGCATCTTCCTGACCCCAGGATTGAACCCGTGTCTCCTAGTCTCTTGCGTTGGTAGGCAGCTTCTTCACCACTACAGCCATCTGGGAAGCCCTAGCAGGCTAGGCTCCAAAACTAAAGAAAAAGGCAAAAAAATTATTTGAATTTGTTCTATACTGATCTATCTATATGTTTTTTGAGGGGCTGGGGCAGAACTTCCCCCTGATCGGTATTTCCTTAACTTGTATGATGAATTGTAACCCGTGTGCAAAACGTGCCAATCAAGCAGCGACTGGCATGTGTGCAAGGAGGCATCACTAGCGATTTGACAGTCTCAGCCATCAGAAACCTTAGCCATGGAGATGGCGCTCATGCTCCGACACACGGGCTCCAGGCTCTCAGCCCTGCCGGCATCAGTGTGGACCGGAACCACGTATGCACTCCCACTTTCTCTCGTTCTAACACAGACTGAAGGTGCTCCCTGGACCCTTAGAAGGACTAGGGTTCAGGCAGCCAAAGGCACTAGCATCTCACCCAGCGCTGAGGACAGGCGTCCTTTCAACTGAGAGAGACCCAACTGGATGCCGTCTTCCGTTCCTTCCCATAAGTCATGTCAAGTGCTAAGACTGAACAGGATAAGCCACAAAATTCCAGCTCAGCCGACAACTGGAGTCTTTTTATCAGCCAGTTCCACTGGGAAGACTGTTCACTGAGACATTTGATTTCTATTTTTCAAAGTCAAATATCTCACCACCAAACCCTTTTTGCAATGGACACTCCCTGAAGGGAAGGTAAAACAAGTTCTCGATGTGTATTAGCTACTAGAAGGACAATTAAATATCAGTGTTGGGCAAGTGAGGAAGGCGGTCACTGGGAGAACGTTGTCCCACCCTTAAGATGCCTTTGCCACCCGGTGGGCACTGCTTGGGCGGCGTAGGTCAGGGAGATCCTGGAGGCCGGGAATCTAGATCAGCGTGGCTATCCTGCAGCCCCAGAGTGGAAGGGACACCTCGAGTGAGTAAGAGCGCTGGTCGGAAGAACTGACAATGAAATCTCGGCGATTCTTTACTCACTGCAAAAACAGGCAACGGACATCCCCGCTCCGAGAAATACCGTGTGTCCAGAAATACACAGTTGAGTCACTAACCCATACGGCTATTGAAGAATGGAGCAGTTAGTTTCCCAGTGGCGACCATACAGCGGGTTCCATACCAAATTCTGAAAATAAAATCAGCTGAACCAGAACAATGACTTTCCATAACAGGCATTGTGCACACTCCAGACAATGGGGGATTCAGACACATAAACAGAAGGCAAACAACAGAAGCTTCCAAAAGGAAACACCTGCTATTTTAAAAATGGAACAAGATACTAATGATTATTTCAGATGAAGCTTTTAAAATAATTTAGGCTTCACCTTAGTGACCACAAAATGAGATTTAAAACACTGTAGAAAAATATAGGAGTAGCAATATCTATGGGCTTCCCTGGTGGCTCAGATGGCAAAGCGTCTGCCTGCAATGCAGGAGACCTGGGTTCGATCCCTAGGCCAGGAAGATCCCCTGGAGAAGGAAATGGCAATCTACTCCAGTACTCTTGCCTGGAAAATCCCATGGACAGAGCAATACCTATAGTTAAAGGGGAATTTTCTGTCTTTTCCAGTTCTCCCTCTCAGCAATAGGAGAAAACATGTTTATAGGCAAAAAAGGTTACTTTTCTTTAAGAAAGAACACATAAAAATAACCGGAATATACACATAGATACTATTTAATAACATTAAAGTGTCTCTAAATTTGAAACAGTAGCAAAACATTGATGATTTTGATTAAAGAATAACATGAGACGAACTCCAGAAAAGTAAAGCTGTGTGAAGGACACTTCTCACTTCTACATTCCTGATTCGTCAAAGACTTAGGAGATGCTGAAATGGCTCACAAATCACACACAGAAAAAAAGTCACTGTGGTTTTCAGAGGCAGAAACTTTCTTTCTTTTTTAACAAAAAAGTTTATTGAAAGGTTTGGGGAAGGTTTATCTCTTGGTGTCTGACCTCATCTCCATGAAAGGGCCTTACAGAGATCCACCTCCAGGGTGGTCCATCAGACTCCGAGGGTCTGAAATCAATGGTATTATTGTCAACACCTTCCTGAAATATCCAATGGAACATGTTCCTTTTATGCTTTAAGTTTCTGTGCAATATATAAGGACACTTGAAAACTCAGGAGTGGGGGAGCATAGCATTCTTATTTTCAAAAAAACAAAAGCAGGAGGAGAAGGGGGAGACAGAGGATGAGATGGCTGCACGGCATCACTGACTCAATGGACACGAGTTTGAGCCAACTCTGGGAGACAGTGAAGGGCAGGGAGGCCTGGCGTGCTGCAGTCCATGGGGTCGCAAAGAGTCAGACATGACTTAGCCACTGAACAGCAGCAACAACAGCGAAAAGCAGAAGCTGAGGGGCTTCCCCCAGCTTCTCCGGGCGGCAGTGTGATCGTGGCTGAGCCCACAGGCTCCTCTCCCATGGGTGAGCCAGCTCCCTGCTGTTTTATTCCAGGAAGCCCTGTTGACGCAAGGCCAGCAGAATATAGAGATCAGTGGGGCAATGCAAGCTGGAAACGGGAATGGCAGTGAATTCCTGGAGCTGCTAGCGTCAGACCCCAGGCAGAGAGTTCAATCCTAGCCTTATCTCGCAGGGCAGTAATACCGCCCGAGGAAACTTCCCCAAGAACAGGAAGTATCAATGCTAAAGGGAGAAGCCTGTCTAGGACACTTGATGCTTTTGAAAATATTTATTTATTCTTGTTCAAAGTGCTCAGGAATATCTGGACTAGGTTTGATATAAAAATGTAACAAATATAGAAAGGTATTAACTCATTCTAATAAAGTTTCAGCACATTAAAAATACAGCCAGGGCTTTATTTTAAGTTCTAAGATAAGATTAGATGCTATAAATAGCTGAAATCCCATGTTGAACATGTGAATATGGGCTTTCAATGACAGGGAACGCTAGTCTCCTGGAAACACACACAGAAAAGATGTAATATTTAATAACTATAGACTGAAAGTAAAAGTGTTAGTCGCTCAGTCATGTCCAACTCTTTGAGACCCCCATGGACTGTAGCCCGCCAGGCTCCTCTGACCATGGGATTCTCCAGGCAAGAATCCTGGAGTGGGTTGCTATTGCCTTCTCCAGGCGATCTTCTCGATTCAGAGATCAAACCCAGGTCTCCTGCATTGCAGGCAGATTCTTTACCATCTGAACATAGAATATATGAAATTAAAACACATAAAGACACACAGGCATGTGTATGCACACACATACGTGGACACATTTCAGAATTCTGAGGTTATTTCCTGTAATGCGTGTGTCAGTTCTAAGAAGAATTATTTTACTCCAGGACCTCTCACCACTTCGGCGACTGTCAGGGAAGGAGGCAGAATAACATTCCAGGGTCCCTCATCCTTCAGAAACGCCAGTTTCAAAGGACTCATCTATTCATCTTTCCCATCAGCAGGCCATTTCCATGACTCATCTTTCCTTCCAAGATAACT
This sequence comes from Budorcas taxicolor, assembly GCF_023091745.1. NCBI lineage: Eukaryota > Metazoa > Chordata > Mammalia > Artiodactyla > Bovidae > Budorcas > Budorcas taxicolor. Next base: position 85,277,811 of record NC_068921.1, on the reverse strand, counting down.
GACATTTTTGAAGGGCACCCTCTTTGTTAAATTTTATTTTCTTCTACTAAAGAAGTCTTTTTTAATCTTCTGGAATTAAGGAGCTCACTTTCACCCACAAAGTTCTTTTTGTTTACTTCCCCGGTCTGATTATTCTACTTGAGGGTCTGCAGATGGCTACAAATCCTTCTTCATCAATGCTATCCTCAAAATAAAGTCCTAAAAATACCAGCGGCAATTAACATTTAGACATCTCCTTTTTGGCTAATAGCCGTTTCACGGAATGTCTGTGTTTGAATTAGGTCAGTATTAAACAAATAAAGAAAGATGAAAAAAGAGGACCCTCACTTCAGATCAGAAACTAGCTGCACCTTTCAAGATGTCACAAGAATTAAATTCTGAGTTGAGGTTGAAAAATCAAATGCACAAATGGAAGACCAATAATCAAATGACAAAAAATAAGCAGCTACACAACAAAAAACTTCCTGGAAGAAAAAAATGGAGTTTTGGGTGGAAATACACAGCTCGTGAGCCAGCGCAGTAAAAGCTCCTAGGCGCACAGCATCCAGGCCAGGGAGGGTCGTGCAGCTGCTACAGCCCAGAGGCCAGGACCCAAAAGGGAGGCAAGAGACTCGGAAGAAGGTGATTCGAGTCTGAGTGCGATTTTCGTACGAGCAGTTGGTCGGAAGTCGGGGTGCCGGTAACACCGCAGTAGCCACTTCAATATGAAAGAGCAAGCTCTCTCCTGAGTTCTGCCGAGACCCGTGGATTCAGAGGAAAGGGAGCTGGGACGGGGGCCAGCCGAAGGACGAAGGAAGAGACGGCTCACCGGGGTGCCAGGAGCTTCGAGGTTGGATGCTAGAGGCATCGCCGGGGCATCTGAGGTTGCGTGCGCTGGTGGGGTGGGGTGGGAAGGTGGGGTTCCTGTTCAGGAAGCGGGCAGGTAACAGAGCTAAGCCTTTCCAATGGGACAGTGTCACAGCACATGCTGCGGCGAGGGCCACCTTCCGGGTGCCGTGAAGGTCACGCCGGCCCCCTGCACCGTCAGTCAGTGGCGCTGGACTGCGCTCTTATCCGAGGTATTACATCTAGGGGTCTATGGACTGCACTCTTCTCCGTGGTATTACATCTACGGGTCAATGGACTGCGTTCTTATCTGTGGTATTACATCTAGGGGTCTATGGACTGTGCTCTTATCCGTGATATTACATCTAGTGTTCTAACTGTAACCAGGCCAGCAGGGTCCTGTGGGCCTTCCTGGGACACCTCACCACCCACCAGCCTCCCCTGCAGCTCCTCTCTGAAGATAACATGTTGATAATAGTACCCAGATAATAGTGTTTGATGCACATTTCCTGAGTTGCCTTACAGATGCTAAAACCCCCACCAAATGGAAGAAATTAAACTGCTTGATGACCAGGAGCCCCCAGACCCTCTGGCGCCTAAGGACTGATAATGCTAACCCCTGTGACACCACCCTGCCACCTCACCCTCCACCAGAGAACTGGACACGAGCTGATCACACCCTCTGAGTTCCCACTCCGTCACCTGGCCTTAAAAAATGCTCTGCGGAAGCCCTTTGGGGACTTGGGGGTTTTCTGGGCGTGAGTCACCCATTCTCCTTGCTTCTCTGCTCCAAACTGAGTTCTCAGTGTGTTCGACTCACTGTTCATTGGGAACATGAACTTGTGTTTGGTAACCTAACAATGATCGAAGCTCCCCTAAAGCTATGGATGTAGCTGTCTTGTAACCAATTGCATCCAGCGCTCCTGGATTTCAAATGAAACCTCCTAATGCTATTATTTGGACTTCCCTGTGGCTCAGACGGTAAAGCGTCTGTCTACAATGCGGGAGACCTGGGTTCCGTCCCTGGGTCGGGAAGATCTGCTGGAAAAGGAAATGGCAATCCACTCCAGTACTATTGCCTGGAAAATCCCATGGACAGAGGAGCCTGGTAGGCTACAGTCCATGGCGTTGCAAAGAGTCGGACACGAATGAGCGACTTCACTTTCCTTTCCTTTCCTTAATGCTATTATTTAGTCCAAACCCTTCCTCCTTGTCTCTAGTTGACCGGGACTTTTAAAAAAGTGACTATTCAAATACAATACTACTGTGTGAATATGACTTTATTCTACGACTTGTAGAGGTGAATTCTATGTCCTCAGGATGTTCTTTAGTTCTTTCCTATACAACACTTGAGGAGAACAGGCTGATGTCATCCCCAGGCATCTCTTGATTTCAAGATATACTCTTCAAAGGCAAGAGAAACACCGGCCAGAGGAGAAATTATTTCTAAGAAAGATGTGAAGCTGACGCGTGTACAGGAGGGAATCTCCTGGGGGCTCAGGTGCACTCACTTTATTTCTCATCTGTGGCATGTCTGACACTGAGTTTCTTTTAAGTGAAGCTGTGGAATCAATCTCATTGTCTGGAAATTTTAAGTGGGATTCAATGTTAAGCAAGAATCTCAAAGGGAAATTGTGGTTTTGAAGACAAGTTGAACTTTTTTAGTTCAGCTTTTAGGAGTTAGATTGTTTTCTCTGCAATAACGCGTGACGTGTGTGCGTTCAGTCGTGTCCAACTCTGTGCGACCCATGGACTGTAGCCCGCCAGGCTCCTCTGTCCATGGGAATCTCCAGGCAAGAGTACTGCAGTGAGTTGGCACTTCCTTCTCCAGGGGATCTTCCCAAGCCAGGGATTGAATCCTCGTCTCCTGCACTGACAGGTAGATTCTTTACCATGAGCCACCTGGGAAGCCCCAATATCATATTATATTTTTCATTAATTGAGTAATTTTTGTAGTGAATTTTACTCTGTTATATGTATTTTATTATTATTATTTTTTTTTATTTTGGGGGGCTCCAAAATCACTGCAGATGGTGATTGCAGCCATGAAATTAAAAGACGCTTACTCCTTGGAAGGAAACTTATGACCAACCTAGATAGCATATTCAAAAGCAGAGGCATTACTTTGCCCGCTAAGGTCCGTCTAGTCAAGGCTATGGTTTTTCCTGTGGTCATATATGGATGTGGGAGCTGGACTGTGAAGAGGGCTGAGCGCCGAAGAATTGATGCTTTTGAACTGTGGTGTTGGAGAAGACTCTTGAGAGTCCCTTGGACTGCAAGGAGATCCAACCAGTCCTTTCTGAAGGAGATCAGCCCTGGGTGTTCTTTGGAAGGAATGATGCTAAAGCTGAAACTCCAGTACTCTGGCCACCTCATGCGAAGAGTTGACTCACTGGAAAAGACTCTGATGCTGGGAGGGATTGAGGGCAGGAGGAGAAGGGGACAACAGAGGATGAGATGGCTGGATGGCATCACAGACTCGATGGACGTGAGTCTGAGTGAACTCCGGGAGTTGGTGATGGACAGGGAGGCCTGGTGTGCTGCGATTCATGGGGTTGCAAAGAGTCGGACACGACTGAGCGACTGCACTGAACTGATATGTAAGAATCTATTCTGAGTTGTGTGTCCATGACATAACCAGGAAAGCCTGTCCTCCTTGCTTCTCTGGAGTACTCTAAGGACAGAATGAATATTCGTGAGTCTCAGATGCATCCCTCCGTCCTCCCTGGGTGAGACAGTCGGGGGAGATTTGTCAGTGCGCTGCTCCAGCAATTCTGTCCTTCTATGATGAGAAATACAAATACTTGTAAAGTATCGGGTGTTAAGTGATGAGGAATTTCCCCCGCGGCTTCCGAGTGAGGAAGCCACCGTCCTGTTTCAGCTTTCTGCTTCAGTCATCCAGCCTCCTATTCACCCCGCCTCCACTCTTCCCTTCAGGTTGTAACGGTGTGGCTTCGGGCTCTCACACTAAAATCTGTTGTGAATCTCGCCCTCCGCACCTGCCCAGGTGTAACACTGGCGCCTTCTCCAAGCTGATTGAAAAGAGTAGGAAGTTAAAAGCCACACAAACAAAAGAAACCTGCTTCGTAGTCAGCCACAGGGTTCTCTTCATTGTGTTCCAAATCGCTGCAAAGTCATCGGTCCTCAAAGCCGGGGCCTTTCACTGAATCTCAGAGAGGCTAGTCTTGTTGGCCGATGCTGAATTAGGGTTCTTTAGAGATGTATCTCCACAAGGCTTAAAAAATGCCACAGTCACTAACTGGAGTGGATTGTGTCAAAAACACATGCGCGCTAACCTTGTAGCTCCGTCAGTAAAGCATCTGCCTGCAGTGCCGGAGACCTGGGTTCGATCCCTGGGTCGGGACGATATCCCTGGGTCGGGAAGATCTCCCCGGAGAAGGAAATGGCAACCCGCTCCGGCAATCTTGCCCAGAAAATCCCATGGACAGAGGAGGCTGGTGGGCTGCAGGCCACGGGGTCGCAAAGAGCCGGGCACGACTAAGTGACTGACACGGACTTACTTAACGATCATACGCTAACACTTTAGTTTTTATTATGGAGACACCAACTCCAGCATAAAATTCATTGTCCTCTGATTTTTTTTTTTTTTTTTTAAATTTAAAACAGACTTTAAGTCCGAAGAACAGTTACGGGCCTTACAAAGACAACATTTTAATAAAAAACATCAATGGTGACAATGTAGCTGAGAACCTCTTAGGCCGAAGATGTTATTTACCCAGAATTAATTACTTCCATTTCATTTCGGCTTCCTTTTTTGTTTGTTTGTTTTCGGTTTCAAATCTTTAGGAATTATCTAGCAGTGCTTTGAATATAAAAACATTTGTTCCTATGGCAGGATTTCCATGCCATCCACACAGGGCTCACATTGGGTTCCTGGAAGGCCTATTTCTGCTTCAGCTCTTCTAGAATTTAAGCTTCTAGGCTGGACACAGAGAGGAAGGAGACGGGTATTTTGATCTTTTTAATCGGGGGGAAATGCGCCCTTTTGAAGGTCTGCCCTGTACTTCCCATGAGTCAGACATCTGACGACGTGAACGAACTCAGCTGTCTACACCACAATGGGCTCGTTCGGGTGGGACGTCAGGGGGCCCAGAATCGCAGGCCCTTCAGGCTCCCAGGTTGGACAGTTTCTTAAGAAAATTCTGCCATGCCTAAGGTGTTTGAAAATAAATTTGTATCGACTTATTTAAACATTAAGTTTGCATTCACATCAGTGATGCGTGTAGCGTCTTTGCCACTGGCTCTTAAGGATACAGGTACGTAGTCTCTCTGATTCAAGAAGGAGAAAACCAGGCAGAAAAAGATGACCGTCGCCCCACCCCAGAGTGAGAAGATTTATGCCTGGGCCACCTGGATTGGCCATTTCTACCATCTTCCCCTGGTTATTATTTACAACCCCTGGGGGAAAGTAAGAGTCATTTCAAAAATTTGCCAGACAAGCCATAGCTTTCTATCACACGCACAGCCTGGTGTAAGAGTGCGTGGACGCAGGGCGCTCAGCCTCTTGTCTAGACTGCCCCGAGGAGCTGAACGTGGGCGCTTTTTCCATGTGCGGACTTGACGGCTTCCGACCGTCTCTTTCTGCTGCGTGACGGAGGACAAAGTCAGAGGACGTGTTTCCATTTCCAGACGGCATTTAGAAAGCATGGCGTGTCTGGTAAGAATTCCGCTCGGGGTCGTTTTAGAAAGACTGCAAATGTTTACTAAGGACGGGCTGGAGGTGAATGAAAGAAAACAAAGGACTTGAAGACTGGCATTCCTGATGCAAGAGAAAAGCGAGACGCTTCGGTGCTCTGCTTGTCAAAACATTCCATCAGGGTAGGAGACCGGGGCTTCCGAAGGCAGAGCTTGAGGCTCCTTCTCTCCCCCCCAGCTTATCAGGTCTCTTAGGGTCTGTGCGGGGCTTTCAGCCAAAACTCAAAACGGCATTACTATTGTTACCCGGCTTCTGAACCCACAGGCATGTTTCGCTGGGGGCCATGAAAGGAAGCCCAGGTCCCCAGAACCGTCAACTTGAGACGCCGGAACCCAGTGAATCACTTTCTCACCATCCCCAGGGCCGGTGGAGGGTGTGGACTGCCGGTCTCCCCGAGGTTTTGCTCGCGGAGGCCACCGCCCCGAATCCACGCGCCCCTTCCCCACCCGCGTGCACCAGCCGGCTGGCCTGCAGGCTTCCTTTCTGTGCTTCTGCATAAACCATACTTTCACCAACATCCCAGCTTCACATAAAAACATCTAACCTCAGCCAAAGGGTTCAGAGGAGAGGGACCTGCCAAGGTTGAAAAAAGTCGTTTTCTTTCTCAAGTTCATCCTCTCTTCTGCCTGAGCTCTGAGAACGAATGCTCTGCTTCTTTCGTTTGGATGGACATTTAGGAAGAGTGATCTTCCCCTGGTGTTTCTAGGGAGGTAGACACTTCACGCAAGGCTGGAGTGTTTGAGGCGCTAGGCAAGCACCTTTCTTTAGCAACACCTAGAGACAAGGGTGTACTTTTTCATTACGAAGGAATTTGGTCGAGGCTGCCGGAGGGTGTGTGTGTGTGGCTTCTCCAGAAGAGGGAGAGCTGGGCAAATAAAATACGAAAACACTTAGATTCTGTCTCTGTACTCAGATACTGAGCGGCCCATGGCCCAGCGCGTCATTACTGATCACGGATAATGGTGCTACCGTAAATATGTCCTCTGCTGACTCTGTTTTTTAAATCAGATATTAATACGTGCTCTGCTGTTACCGTAGGCAGCTGTGTTGTGGGCAGTTGCTGTTGCAGTTGATAGATGCTGGGCCACAATCATCATGACTAATTTTCGCCAGGAGTTTTCTTGATTCCTATTATTGAATGATGCATTCTACTGGTACGAAACATAGGAATCCAGGGTAAACTTCGTCCTGCTTCATCAGAGTCGTGACGCTTTCAATGATCATGGAAATAAATTTTTCTGTAAGTGCTGACTTTCAATCATCAGCTTCTGTCTAAAATGATGTTCTCTGAGGCCATGTAGTGAGGAAGTATTACAATTTTGTCTTTTTAAGATTTTAACAATGTAGTCTTCCTTTCGGATAGGCTCCAGACTGGACGTTTATCTAACAAACTGTGACTCATGTTCGAATGGTCCTTTGAAATTAAATATTTACCACATTGGGGCAGGGCGCGGGGGAGTAAGCCGGGGTCCTGCAGTTCCCTGTCTGTTCTCCATCTGCGCAATTAAATCGTTTCTACAGCACAGAGTCGAAAGTCCTACTTTAAGAAAATGCTTACTTAACCTTGCCAGAAAAGACCCTGATGCTGGGAAAGACTGAAGGCAAAAAGGAGAAGGGGACGATAGAGGATGAGATGGCTGGATGGAATCACCGACGCGATGGACCTGAGTTGGAGCAAGCTCTGGGAGTTGGTGATGGGCAGGGAGGCCTGGCGTGCTGCAGTCCGTGGGGTTGGAGAAAGTCGGACATGACTGCGCAACTGAACAACAATCTCGCAGGAAAGAGGGCAAGAGTGATGTTATGGTCGGAAGCTGTGGGGGCTCGAGCACCAAACGGGTCCTGAACGAGACAAGCAGACAAAGGGCTTTCCGAAGGCGAGGGCCTTGATTGGAGCTCGAGCTGGCAAGGAAAATCCCCCGAAGAGACCACGGGGTTAAGGGGGAGGGGGAGGGGCAAACCGATGAGGAAGCTGTTCAGCTGCTGTGCCACAGCCCAGAAAGGGCGAAGAATGACTCAGAAATAGCAGAGGCCCGCCTGGCTTCTGGGCTCGTGTAACCCTCGTGTGCACAGAGCTCTCACCCACTCTCGCCTACAGGGGTGTGACCTGCTCTGTCTCTTTGTGTCCTTCGTGCCTAGTTCAGGCGACAGATGCGCAAACAATATTCACTGGATGAATAACTTCACGTGCAGCCGACGCTGGCTGCGTGTCACCGACCGCCTGAGTGTGGGGCCACGTTCCCCGGCGTCTCTTTTTTAAAAGTTAATTATTTGTGGCTGCGCCAGGCCTTCGCTGCCGCCCGCAGGCTTTTTCTAGTTGGGGCGAGCGGGGGCTACTCTCGGTTGCGGCGCTTGGGCGTCTCATTGTGGTAGTGGCTCTGGTTGCAGAGCACGAGCTCTTGGCTACTCGGGCTTCAGGAGCTGTGGCCCCCAGGCTCTAGAGCACAGGCTCAGGAGTTGGGGTGCATGGGCTTAACTGCCCCGGGGCATGTGGGATCGAGCCCGTGTCTCCTGCATTGGCGGGCGGATTCTTTAACGCTGAGCCAACAGGGAAGCCCCTCCTGGCATCGTTTTTGACTAGAAACTGTCCCCAGTGGACTGACTCACCCAAGTACGCACTGCACCAGCTTCTCTTGAGAGCTTGGTGACTTGAGCAAGTTATAAGTCAGGCAGCTCCTCTCAGGAGGTCTCCAGGATGGGTCTCGCCTTAGCCCAAGATGCCGCCCTGCTCCCTCGGACCTCACCCACCACGGATCTCACCTCCCGCTCTGCGAGGCTCACACTGGCTCCTGAGGTGCCCCTTAAGGACCCCAGGCACACCCCAACCTTGGAGCCACCCCTGCTGCTCAGGGGCCCTGCCCCCGTTCACGGAAGCACCTCCTTCTTCCAGACACACGCCTTGTGCGCAGATGACACAAAATACAGATTTTGAGGGTTGCGAGAATATAAAATTCCATTATTAAAAGGAGGCTAGGGTTCTTAACCGTGGCAGATACGAAAGAAAACTTCCCGTTAGAAGCACACCACTGACGTGCGACGCACGCCTCAGGAGGGCATCGTCCAGACCTGCCGTGGTGCCGCCTTTCCTGCAGAGAGGAGTCAAGCAGCCGAGCTGGGTGCAGCCACGGCGGCGTCCAGCTAGCCGGAACCACCGCCTTTCCAGACAGGCACTAAAAATAAGCCTGCGATGCTGAAAGTAGGTGAGAGCTCTGTGCAGACGACGGTTACACAAGCCCAGAAGCCAGGCGGGCCTCTGCTATTTCTGAATCATTCTTTGCCCTTTCTGGGCTGTGGCAGAGCAGCTGACCGGGGGGTGCTTTCTGTTAGGTCCGTGGGGCAGACCATTGACCAGCGCCTGCCCGGAGTGGCTGCAGCTGCTGTGGAAAGCGGTCTGCCACGGCAGTGCGGTGTGTGTGTCCCACACGAGCAAGGGTCATCGCGTAGCCAAGATGGCGGCCATGTGCTGGGGGAAACCCACCCCAGTGGCAGACCACACACAGTGTGTATATACAGCTTGAAGATCTATGCTCTGAGCACCTCTACATGGCTCCACAGTGACCGACCAGTTTTCAAATTTACATTGAGCTGTTTCAAAGAACAAAAATTCCGTTTTTTCCCATATCCCAGTTATACACGTTTGAGGGTGTTGATAGCAACATGTGACAGGATAGACCGCCTGTTAGTGAGACCACAGCTTACCTGGGAGAGGGCATGACCACGATCGCCGAGGCTCAGAGCCGCTCGGGCCCCCACCCCCCAGCTCCTGGAGGCCAGCGTCAGCCACCCACCTGGGCCGCCGAGAGGGCCCGCGTTCCCCGCACCCCATCCATCCGCGGCCACCCACCTCCGAGAGCGTTCTGTTCCTGCTCTGCTTCCTCTCTGCTTTTCACGTTGATTTATATTGTTGAACTTAAGGAGTCTTGTGAGGTTAAGAATTATTTGCTCATACTTTGACCCAAGTCCAGGGACCCACAGACTGTGGGAAACTCTTGGCTCCTTGAAAAAAATGCAACGGCCAACTCGTGCTGGTTCTGTCTCTGCTGACGGGAGTGAGCTCTCAGCCGCACCCTTCCAGGAGCTGGGGTTTCAGTCTCGAGGCTCCTGCTGCCAGGCCCAGGGAGGGTGAGTGAGGGGTGGGGAGATGCCGGGCCCCCGGCTCAGGTTGGCAGTACAGCCCTGGGACCGGTCACATGGGGGCTGCCCCTCGCCCACTGCAGCTTCCAGGGCCGTTCAACCACCTCAGTGATTCCCAGCACTGGGGGCTTCATCTGTCTTTGGATTACCAATTTGTGTAACACCCGACTGCCTAGGAAGACAGGTGCCTCGTGAAGGTGGATGCCGTTCAAAAGTTGAAATAACCTATCTCACCTGACTTTATGGTAAAAGACCAAAGGGCTGAGGGGCTAGGAATCTAAGAAACTCAAATGATGATTTACATTGAGCTCAGGTGGAAAACTCTGAGCGCTTTTCGGTGAGGTGATGCGCAAAGGCCAAGGCGTCTCTGTTGGCTGAATCCTGGGCCACCTGCGTCTCTCCTGATCCCTGTGCTGTGGGGCCTTGTATCCCATGGAGACACTCACTCTGCTTCGACAGGAATTCCGTAACAGAAATTCCCTCTGATGCTTCCAGCTCGACCACCTTCAGCCTCCACCATGTGTACAGAAAGAAGAAAGAGAAAAGAGAAGACAGAACCGGCCACAGAACCAGCTTGTTGGTGGGAATGCAAGCTGGTGCAGCCACCATGGAAAGCAGTCTGGAGGTTCCTTGAAAACACCAAAATGAGAGTTACCATCCAACCCAGCAATCCCACTCCTGGGCGTGCACCCAGAGAAAAACACGGTCTGAAAGATACCTGGACCCCAGTGTTCACTGCAGCGCTATTTACAACAGCCAGGTCACGAAAGCAACCCAATGTCCATCGGTAGAGGAATGGGTATGGAAGATGTGGTGCACGTGTGCAAAGGAATGTCACTCAGAGCAAAAGAATCCCATTTGCAGGAACGTGGACGGCCTAGTAAGGATCATACTAAGACAAATAGATAACATCACTTCCATGTGGAATCTGAACTATGATACAAATGAGCTTGTTTAGAAAAACAGAGAGTCACGCAGACACATAAAACAAGCTTATGGTTACCAAGGGGAAAGTGGGGGAAGATGAATTTGGAATTTGGAAGTAACTTACACACACCACTCTATATGAAAAAGATAAACAAGGGCTGACTGTCGAGCACAGGGAGCTACGCTCAAAATCTTGTAATAACCTAAACGGAAAAGAATCTGAAAAAGAACACATACACACACATAACCGAATCGCTGTGCTGTACACCTGAACCACTGTAAACCAACTATATATCTCAACCAAAAAAGGAACAGAAAAAGATACAGGGGCCGGACACCTCTGGGGGTGGCCAGTGTGTGACCGCTAGTGATTGAGTCTGAGAATTCAGTTGTTGCCTTTCTTTGTGTATAGTGAGTTTCCCTCTGGCTTAGATGGTAAAGAGCCTGCCTGCAATGTGGGAGACCTGGGTTTAATCCCTGGGTTGGGAAGAGCCCCTGGAGAAGGGAATGACAATCCAATCCAGTACTCTTGCCTGGAGAACTCCATGGACAACTGAGCCTGGGGGGCTATAGTCCATAGAGTTGCAAAGAGTCAGAAATGACTGAGCGATAACACTTTGTATATAGTGCCCTGTGGAGTGTTGCTGGATTAGGGCTTAACACTTCCTAATTACTCCAATAGTCTTTCCAGGGGTCATGTACAGATGTGAGAGTTGGACTATAAAGAAAGCTGTGCGCCAAAGAATTGATGCGTTTCAACTGTGGTGCTGGAGAAGACTCTTAAGAGTCCCTTGGAAAGTGAGGAGACCAAACCAGTCAATCTTAAAGAAAACCAACCCTGAATAATCTTTGGAAGGACTGATGCTGGAGCTGAAGCTCCAATACTTTGGCCACCTAATGTGAACAGCTGACTCACTGGAAAAGACCCTGATGCTGGGAAAGATTGAAGGCAGAAGGAGAAGAGGGCGACAGAGGATGAGATGGTTGGATGGCATCACCGATTCACTGGACATGAACTTGGGCAAACTCCAGGAGATGGTGAGGGACAGAGAAGCCTGGCGTGCGGCAGCCCATGGGGTCGCGAAGAGTCGGATGAACTTGGCGACTGAACAATTTAGTAGGAATACTGGACATACAAACTCTCCAATAACAACAAAGTCTCAACTCATCTTTTAAAGCGCTTCACTGATTCACGAAGCAGCTGAAGAGAGGCCTGAGAGCCACCCCTCTTGAGGCAGGGGAGTGAAACCTCTTTTCCTCTCTGCCTGCAGGCCTCCCCCACCCCACAGGGTAACAACGGTCAGGAGGCCTGCAGATGCAGAAGGTCACTGCGCTGGAACAGGCGCTCGTCCGAAACTGAGAGCTCGCGTTCTGTTCTGGCCCCAGCGTGGAGCGGGTCTCCGCGCCGGATGTTACTGTCCTCGCCTGTGACCTAGGAGGACGAGGCTGGGCCCCCCTGTGGGCCCCCCGGCTCTGACTGGGGAGTCCAGGGCGCACAGACAGCTGGCCTCAGCCCCGCCCCCACCTCCCGCCCCGGCTACTGGCTTGCTGGAATGATCCCTGGGGCGGGTGGCTCGGTCTGTGAGAAACACTTCTCCCCCGGTGACGACCCGCCACCCACCCTCCAGCCTGGCTCGACGCGGGCGGCAAATGAGGGCTTACTCATTCGCTAACACGGGAGCGGCGCTGGAGCCGGAATCCAGAGCACATTTGTGCTTTCTGCTTGGACTCCCGGAGTTATTCAGTAACAGAGTGTTTCTGGTGTTGGCTGTCACCATGGTGAGGGGCACAGGAGCTGGACCCTATGCCCGTATAAGGCAGGGCGGGCCCGGAGCTCCGGGAGCCAGGCTCTGCGGCCAGGCGCGGTCGCGGCTGCTCCGGGGGCACCGAGGGGAAGACAGGCGGCGAGGGACCCCAGGGGAGAACGTGGGAAAGAACAGACTCTGCGCCGGCTCTCTGAGCCCAGAGTCCACCCACGGCTATTTCAGTGGATTCCGTTACTTCTGAAAAATACTATCAGCCCCAAAGGAGGGCAGAAATAGCTCTGCTCTCACTAGAATCCCATCGGGGTAGAGCTGTTAATTGGCAAAGATTTAATACACGTCCACCAGGTTTGTGGAATGGGCCCAGACATTCTGTTTTCATAAAAGATTTAATAAAGTCTATGCGACTGTCCTAACAATGAATAACTTCAGTGATGCACTGGGCTCTCCCCGTAGACAGTGATAAATGGGGTTAGCGATTTCTTCTCAGTGGGGTTTTTTTCTGGCTTCTTACTGTCAGTCACTCCTATCCCCTTACTGATCAATATTCAACAGCACGTGTGAATCAGGCAGCCTCAGTTAGAATCACCCAGTTTGGATCTGTGTGGGCCAGAAAGTGAGTTTAGTGACTCCAAACACCCTTGCCATCCTGGTATGGGGGTGGGGGGGAATCACCGTCCCTGGCTCTTGAACCAACTACCCAGACAACTGCTGAGTCTCAATTTAATTTGATTTCATTTGATAATGTCTGCCGATTAAAGTCAAGCCCGTGCTAGGTTACCCGTGTTAATGAAATTAACCAGAAGGTGTCACTTTCTGCGTTCTGGCAAGGCGGTGAAAGACTCAAGGCATTTTCTTAATCAGGGGTGACAGGAAATAACGCCTGTGCTGTAAACTTAGTAAATGAGAATAGACCTGGGGTCCTGTAGAAATTCCCTTCTAATGACCTCTTTGAGGAGACTCTTGGTGTCCTTTAACAATCCGCTGCTGTGCGGACGGTAACGCATATGGGAACGCTCAGAGGGAACTGTCTTTACAGGAGAAAAGCGTTCTTGTAAAAGCATCAGTGTTCGCCTACTGGTCCCACGTTAGCTAATCACAAACAGTGAGAAGGAGCAGACCCGGTCCCCTTCTACTTGGTCTGTCTGGGCCCTCTCTGGTGGATCCCAGGGAGAAGAATGGTCCAGAGCCAGGCTCCCTCCGACACAGGCAGGTCTCACAGACACGTGCGGTCTCAGGGCGCTGGTTTCTCTTCTCTGTGCCCGTATAAGGCTGAGCAAGCTGAGCTGGGGAGGCCAGAGCCTGCAAGCAGGCTTTCCGCCACTGCTCCGGAAGCATTGCTGGGAAAATCTATAGCTGGGACCCCCAGGGGAATTTTAAGTCTCATGGAACGGCCTCCATATATTTAAAAATACTTCTCCTTGTGAAATGCTGATAAAGCATCCTCAACTAGCAATTCCTGAAGCACTGAGTCCCTGCCAAGAGCAGAGGAAGCAACCACAGCAAAAACTGACGCGATGTACCAGCCCGTGGAGACTCTCGGAAGCTTCGATTTCCGGGCAGAAGACCACTCCTCCGCTGTGATCATTGCACCAAGGTAATGGTCGGCTGCGTGTTAGCACATAAGCTCCCCGCATCTATAAAGGGGGCCCGTCACACCTTTGACCATTTGACTTCTGGGGTGGGGACTCGGGTCCAGAAGGAGGCAGGACCTGACACCCAGCCACAGATCTGGGTCCCCAACCAGTCATCTCTTCCTCCTGGTGGGCGAGGGGGGGCATGGCGACTTAAAACACTGACGCAAGGGTTCAACTTGCTGAAGCTCATTGGGAACCCCCGAGGATGGCTATGATTCCCGATTCCAGCAAGGACAGAGAGACGCAGGCGAGAAGTCCCACAGGCCTCTGACCACCTGACGTGGGACGTGGGTGAGCCCTGGAGGGGAAGGAGCTATCCCAAAGCGCAACGACTCGAGAGACCGTGTCCTAAGATGAAAAACTCCCTACACTGCCACGCGCCAAAGAGGTCTTAAACACACGAATATAAACAAACCTTTAACTTCAGCAATGCCGAGACTCAAATATCAGCTTTCAAAGCAACACTTGGATGAAACGTGTTAAAGTATCAGGCCCACATTGCAAACATTGCCGGATGCTGTGGTAACTCGAGGCGACCTTTTCTCTCTGACTTACCTGTGAATTGCCTGTACACAAGAGGCATTCAGGGAAGGTGTGGGATAATTTCAAAAGTCAAAGTGATTCTCAGTGGTTCAATGCAGCACCCTCTAGTTTAAATAGATACCAGGGTATAAATACAACAATGTATTGATGGTGGTTCAATGTCAACGCCCTCTAGTTTAAATAGATATCAGAGTATAAATGCAACTGCTTTCTTTATGCAATATTTTTACAAAATATATGTTTATATATACTATAAATATTAAACATAATTGCATTATGTACACATATATGCACACGTATATTTATGACAATGAGCAAGAGAGAAAGAGAAGGCCAACCCTGTTCTCAAGTTAGCGAGAAAGCGGAATAAATAGACTCAATCCTGCATCTATTCTCGCTTGCTGCATGGAAGTGAACTCACCTGTACTGAACTTCTTATGATTGTATGCAAATGACTTAATCAGGTTATATATAGCACTTGGTACAAAACGGAAGTAAAACGAAGACAGTATTTATCACTTACCCGCCCTCCTTTCTCGGGGTAGCACTGGCAGCCCCCGCTGCAGTCTCTGCCTCCACAAGGCACGTCCAGTTTCTTCACACCCTGCAGAAATGAAGTCGAGAACGTTAACGTTAACGTTCCCAAGCACAGAGAACGTTACCCATCGCCCTCCAACCGCAGTGAGGGCCGAGCGCCGCTGCTGACAGTCCTTCCACGCGTGACAACTATCAGTCAAAACACTGTCAGTCTTTAAAGAAACAGGATTTAACTTTTAGAGCAGTTTGAGGTCTGTAAGCAAAGGTATGGCGGTTTCACGCACAGCTCCTTCTGCCCACACCTCCCAACTATCAACACGCCCCTCACCAGACCGGCCGAGTGTTACAATCGGTGAACCTCCACCGATGCACCATCACCACCCCAAGTCCACGGTCGACATCAAGGCCACCCTTGGTGCTGCACATTTGAGGGTGAATTAGCCTTTTTTCAGTGCCTACTAAGTGCCAGATGCCAAGCTGCGTCCTGGGGCTCAAAAGTCAAGGAGAACATTATCCAGGGATCCTGTGAGAAGTGAGCCTCGGATAAGGTGTTAATCGCTTTATTTTCAAGGAGGAACTCCAGGCTTCATTCTGCCTGGAAAGGTCGGGGGTGGGTTCTGGGAGAGACGTCCGAGGCTGGGTAGGATGGTCAGGGTGACTGCCCGCGGCACTCTGCAGGGCCGTGTGACAAAGCACAGACCTACTGAATTTCAGGGAGGGGGCTTCTGATCCAGAGGCGGAATTTGCAAATACACCTGGTGGGATGACACACCCTCCCCTCCATCACAGGGAACCACCATCCACGGAGAAGTCCCCACCCCTTCCCTTCCCTGAGACGTGCTAATTTGCGGTACAGAGAGAGCGGGTTGGTGGTGAGGTTTCTCCTAAGTGTTTATTCAGCTGGGTTGGGGTGATATCATTGAAGTTTGCGCCAGTCCCTGAGGTGTCACTGTTTGATGACTTTAGCGATAGCGGGGGGGAATTCTCTGGCTAGACAATTCCAACGAGGAAAAAGGCCTTTCTTGCCCTCTGTGTCAGTGTTTCAGGCATGAGATGGACTTGCTGACTGGACCGTGTCTGAATTCCTCCCTTCAGACAGTGTCCATAGTACTAAGCGTTTTGAGTCGGAAATGACGATCAGCTTGGCCCTCTTTCTCCCCTCTCTGATCAGCCCGTCAGCTATGCCCACCTGCAGCCCCATCCCACCCCCAACAGGTGAGTTAGTGCAGCTGGTCCCCGGGGATCCTCCATCTGGCTCCTCACTCTTGGCCAGGTGGTCCGGAGCCCGCAGGGAGCCGATCTGGCGGGCACCCTGGGTGCAGTAAGCCCTGGTGAGCACTTGGCCAGACCTAACGTGCAAGCAGCGGCCCCAACTACAGAGACCGCTCCAGCTCATCAGCATCACATTCCACCAGGGCAGCCCTCCCCTTCCGAGTTGAGTCCCAGTGACGAAACCGGGGTCCCTTGGGGAGTTCTTCTGTCTGGTTTTTGGGCCAACACATTGGCCAGCATTCTCCCGGCTCCCCAGGGTTCACGGGGAGATGTGGATGGGGCTGCCTGGCCGTCTCGACACCTCCTGCCAGCACAAGCCTCCTGCTCAGTCAATGCTGGGGGGCACAAGTGAGCTCTGACTCCACACTGCCTGGTGGGAGCATCATTGGCCTCAGCAGAGATGCAGTGTCCTTTCTGTAGACAGGATACATCCCTTTGCTAAGTCCTTTCTATGGAGGGGTGGTATTGGAGAGTCTCACATTTGTTGTTTTTATTCTTTCTCTAATCTAATATCGGCTGCATCTGTCACTACTTTGAAGAACTAAAAAAAAAAAAAAAAAAAAAAAAAAATCTGAAGATCTCAAACTCTTTACAGAAACCAGCACCTCTAAAGTCTTCTGAGACTCTTGGTATCCTTCTGAGCTGAGTCAGGCGACGGGAGAGCATAAGAGTAAACACGAATGGATAAGAGGGCTTCCCAGGTGGTGCTAGTGGTAAAGAAGTGCCTTCCAATGCAGGAGACGCGGGTTCGATCCCTGGGTCAGGAAGATCTCCTGGGAGAGGACATGTCCACCCACTCCAGTACTCTTGCTGGGAAATCCCAAGGATGGAGGAGCCTGGTAGGCTACAACCCATGGGGTCGTAACAAGTTGGACACGACTGAAGCGACTTACCTCACACGCACAAACATGGATAAAGTCCTTTCATGCCCTCCAAATGCGATTCTAGGTATTTGCCCAATTTTGTATGGCTTCAGTGTTTAACTACAGTGGGGCTCATTTTAAAACCGCCCGACCCTGGATATTCGGTGTTTACACATCCAGCTGCAGGCCAAGTCGTTGGTGTGCGGATTATTCTGAGCACCAAAGCGAGAAGCCTGGATGCACCGCGTTGGGCTTTGTCCTCTGAACGACTGGGACGTAAATAGGCGTGCGGGCAAGGTGAACTCGGCTCACACAATCATGATTCACCTACCAGTTGCTTGGAAAGGGTAGGGGGACTCCTCAGGCTGAAGTGAGAAGCATACACTCCTATTCCCCAGCTGGGGTTTCACATGTTATTTTTAATTTTGATTTTAAAGCCACTTGCCAAATCCCTGTATATAAATCAATGGTCGAAATGACTTTAATGGCTTCAAATCGACCTAACAGACTTTCTGTTCTAGCTCTAGGGTATGCACTGGATTTAGTTACAGAAATGCGCTCATAACCTGCTCAAAATTCGACGGTGCTTTCTGCTTTGGGAACAAGGCTTGCAGGCCTGAAGACTCCCAGTCTCCATACTTCTCAGCCATGAGCCCAGGGCTCAGATACCATGACTCAGGACGTGGGGGAGACACTGTTGAGAGGTAGCCCTCCACCTGATAAGCCAATTTCCATCCTGGAAATTCCAGCCCTCGTGTGTATGTCTCTGTGTGTGTGTGTGTGTCTGTGTGTCTGTGTGTGTATGTCTGTGTGTGTGTGTGTGTCTGTGTGTGTATGTCTCTGTGTGTGTGTGTGTGTCTGTGTGCGTGTGTGTCTGTGTATGTGTGTGTGTATGTGTGTGTGTCTGTGTGCGTGTGTGTCTGTGTATGTGTGTGTGTGTGTATGTCTGTGTGTGTGTGTGTCTGTGTGTGTGTGTGTGTTTGTGTGTGTGTCTGTGTGAGTTTCCATCAGCGTCTCACAAATCCCACAGAGGGGCTCTTAAGAATTCCAGCAGCAGCAAGAGCCCTAAGTGCCACCTTCTGGAATGTCAGACCTCCAGGATGAACAGAAGTATTTACTTCTCTAGGGCAGGGCACGTGCTCCAGACATCTCTTAGAGGCTGAACAAGTTTCAGGCTGAGCCTCGGCATTCTCTGGAGAGGACCTGGGCTCTGGAACATTCTCAAGACACAAATGCCCTCCTGAGGCTCTCAGATGAGGAGTATGTGAAGGGCTATGTGTGTCTGTTCCAGCCCCAGTTGCCCACCCCCACCAACAGGAGAACAAGAGCTCAGACCAACCACTGCCCAAGCCAAGCCCTCAGGTCCAGCCCTCATTCCGTGACTCAACACAACTCGAAGACACACCAGGGTCCTCTTGTCAGCGCCTTAATAGAGATGACGTGCTTCCTCCCCACCTACACCCACCTCAAGAGTCTGCCCACCACCCTCGCAGAGGACAAGCTAGCCCCATCCAGACCTTCAACTTCGGGGTCTCCAGGACAGCATGCTTCCACCCGCCAGGGCCAAGCTCTCTCCGAAACATCAATCCATTGCTTGTTAGTTTCCCACCTCGGTCCCCGCTGGGACCTTGGTGCAGAGCAATACTCCAGCAGCAGCGCTCCATGAGCCCCCTGCGGGTCACCCAGCATCTCAGGGGGAGACGCAGCTCCAGGGCCTGGAAGCTCCTGGAGAGCCCCTGTTCTGGACCAGCTGCGTCTACTCAGCAGAGCTGGCCAAGCGCTCGCCCCGGTGTGAACGTCCTTCATCTCAGGGCAGGCAAGAGCTCACGGGCCAATGGAACCAAGGATGCTGCAAGGACTCCCAACCTTGGAGAACGTTTGAGTCCAATCTTGACATCTCAAAAAGTGCTTCGGGGCTAATGGAAGTGGTTTTGAAAGATGAAAGTGAGTTAAGTTTGGGGAAGTCAGAGAGAAGCAGCCTGAACGTAAAGAGCCCAGTAAACCAGGAACGTCTCTGTGCTGCCTCTGGAGGAGATGAAGGGCAGGTAATCTCCTTTCGACAACTGGGAACAAAACCTGTGCTGGCAAGGAAGGAGGAGGGCAGGCAGGACGGATTGGTATTCAGGGGAGGCTCGGACACAGCGTCAAAGAGGCAATCCCTCCACGCTGGATAAAACGCTGCTCCCTCCAGACCCTCGCTACTCCCCCTGCTGTGTGGATGCCTCATCGGCACCGCCCCAGTGCCGCTCAGGACCGCAGACCCTGGCCCAGGGTTCCAGCAGGGCTTCCAGGTAAGCAGGGATGATGGGCTGGCTCTGAGAAAGGGGATTTGCTTGGAGACAATGAGCCATCTCTTCAGTGGAGCAGAAACTGCCATTTCCTGCAGGGTCACCTGGGCCCTGCCTAAGGCGGACCCAGGCATGACATCCTAGACACGTGCCAGCCCTCGACATCTTTTGAACCCTGCCACCTGGGGCGTGCTCAGAGTGGCTCTGAGTACTCAGGACTCAGTTCGAGCTTATAATCAACCACAGGGCCAAAAATTTCAGTTCTTTTCTCCTTAGTCAAAACATCCTTTCGAGACTCTCTCTTTCTCTCTTTTTTTTTTTTTGCTGAATTTTGTGCTGTTCTGAATTGGTAGCCAGCATTGCTGTGCTGATTAGAAATTCAAGGAACTGGAAATGACTTGGATCGCTTAAGAGCCAACTGGCAATGTAAAGGCATAAGATACATTCTCTAGAGACCTTGGATCATATTCTACCCAAACGGAATGTAACAGATGGTTTCCAGGGCAACATGGAGAGCTCTGAACAAGAGATTTCTTAGTGAGCTTTTTACATGGGAATTCTTTTCTTTGGAGCCTTGTCTGAATCTTGGCATCACTACACTGTAGAATGATTTAAAAATACATCTATTTGTATGGGCTTTAGTTCATCCGAGAGACAGCCAGATCACCCCCAGATTCATGGTTGAGATTCCCGGGGAAGCTTTTGTGTCTGAGAGAACAGAAGTCATGTAATGTTCTAAGCAAAGCCAGGTTCTAGCTTCTTGAACCAGGCATCTATCAGATTCAAGGAGGGAGTTTCTTGCCTTGAGCCACTGGCTCCCTGGCTTCCAGCAGAGACGGCTCTGCCATTTATAACTGGAATGCGGGGAAGAGTCGGAGTGCAGGTCCAGAGTGGCAGCTGCAGGATTAAGGGAACGCCCGGTCCCACTTGCGGCTGGCCCTGCCTCCCGTTGGAGCAATCTACTGGCATCAGGAGAAGCCAGTATCACGCTGCCTTCGTCAGGGACTGGGCAGGACTGAGCAGAGAGGAAAAGCGCTTCCTTGGCAGCATGGTGAGCAGTAGGTATCCAGGGAATAGCCCCACTTCCAACATAGACAGAACCGCTCAGCGCCACGCCTCCTGATGCCAGATATTCAGGACACTTAAAAACAGGCTTAAACAACCACTTGAACGTCAGAAAATAAAACACACAAATGACTTAGGCGCTTTCAGACCAGCTATTTCTCAGCCACCCGTGTGAACCACCCATGTATATCAAGACCACAGAATCCATGGACGTGCACCCTTCTGTCTGCAGACGGGACGCTCTTTAAAGTCGATACCATACATACAGATGGAAGAAAAAAATGCTCACCATTGTTCTCAACTTGCACAGAAGAACTGAGTATTAATCAAAGTTATATGAAGATGTGAGAACAAAACTCATTTGTCCTGAAACAAAGAATATTTTGTCCTCCACATGTTCCAAGAAACATTTTGTTCAAGAAAGCCTTTTTAAGCCAACCTACCTCCAGCCAAAAAGAGCAAATCTGGAGGGAATTTACAGATATTTTACCATTTTATTGCCCCCAGCACTCAACTGGAGCTTCCTGTATGGAGCGCTATTGAATAACCCATTCTAACCGACGGAAAAGACAAACATTCCTTTTTGTTAAAAAGCAATCATCTTTCACATTTTAGGTAAAAAAAAAAAAAAATTTATACGAGTCTTTGTCTTTGTCACAAGTCCAGGCAAGCTGGACTTTCTAAAATTATCCTTCGAATCCAAAAAGAGGCCGACAAGGAGAAAGCCAACTTGGGAACACAGTTCCCAGTAAAGTTCTATTACTTTATCAAAACAGGAAATATAAGCCATTTCCGCACATGCAGCTTTAGAAATTAAGGAAATCATTCCAACATAGTATTAGAAAGACAGGGTATATGGCAGAGGAAGTGTGGAGCGCAGCCACTCCACACAACAAAACCCTCCTCCGCTGTAAGCCGGGCGGGAAGTCTAGGGAGTCCGGCTGCCTTTGTCCAAACTCCCAGGGGCGCCCAAAATGAGCGCGGTGACTCTAGAACGGTCCCAAGATCGTCACCAGCCGAAAGCAGCGGAGTACCTGATGGACAAAGGGGTCACCCATTTAGATGAGCCTCCCCAGTGGGCTCTGACCGAGTATCAGGGAGTGCGGTGAGATCCCTCCTGTGCTGGGGGTCTGGGGGAGGCAACAGAGGAGGACTGATGCTGAAGCTCCTGATGCAAAGAGCCGACTCACTGGAAAAGACCCTGACGCTGGGAAAGATTGGAGGCAGGAGGAGAAGGGGATGACAGAGGATGAGAAGGTTGGATGGCATCACCGACTCAATGGACATGAGTCTGAGCAAGCTCCAGAAGTTGGTGATGGACAGGGAGGCCTGGCGCGCTGGAGTCCACGGGGTTGCAGAGTCAGACACAACTGAGCGACTAAGCAACGTCGAAGTAGGAGAGGATGCTGTGATGGGAACCGGGAACCCGACAGGACGACGGCAGTTCAAGGGGAGATGCTGGGCACAGGCCTTTCCGGGTGCAGTTATCAGGCCTACACGGGCTCACTTAGGCTTGCCCGGGTGTGTGGGCACCTGCGGAGGCCACTGCTCCTCCCCGCAGCCCGGCGGGCCCGGGAGGGGCAGCACTGGGGACCCTCACCTGCCTCACAGCAGCAAGCCGCCTGGGTTTCCACCCAAACCTGCACACTTAGACGCTTTCCTGAGCATGACCAGCCCCCTTCTCCACCTCCTCTTTCTTCCCAGGCGACTCAGAGGCAAGGTGTGTTTTCCTAATAGAACCTGCCATCAACAAGACAGCGAGTGGGCTTCCCAGAATCCGCCTGCCAGTGCAGGAGACATGGGTTTCAGGCTCGGGTCGGGAAGATCCCCTGGAGGAGGAAATGGCAACCCACTCCAGAATTCTTGCCTGGAGAATCCCATGGACAGAGGAGCCTGGTGGGCCATGGTCCACGGGGTCGCAAAGAGTCGGACACAACTGAGTGACTAAGCAATAGTAACAGCCGACAGGACAGCAGAGGCAGCTGAACCTCAGCGCTGGGGTTGGGGGCCGACCGGCAGGGCTAACGCAGAGAGACCCCAGCAGCATCTCAGGAGCTGGACAAGATGGGGGCATGGCTGGCAGACCAAAGGCCAGAACACGCTTCCCAATACCGCTTACACATGCGATGCTGAGAGCAGGCTGAGGACAGCCGCTGCCTGGGGGTGAGGAACCCCCTGCGGGTGCGTGCAAAGCTGGGAAGCGGACGCCACAGACCGGCAGTATCAGCAGAGGGCCCCGGGCGGAGTCCAGGCGGGGCGTCCGCTCCCTTCTGCACCCCCCCTACAGGATGGGGCTGGCGGGGGCCGCCCAGATCTGTGGGGTGACGCTGGTGCTTAGGCCCCCGGCGCCCTCACACTGAGGGGTCACGGAGACAGGCGCAGGCCCTGCTGCTGGCTTGGAGCCCCAGACGGCAGCATGGGAGCATGGAGCAGCCAAGGCTCCCTGAGAAACACCTCGCCCGGGGCCAGAATGATCTCAGAGTGCGGGTGGGCCCGCTGCAGGTGAAGGCAAGTGGGCTGCCTGGCCGAGCGAGGGCGTCTCCCATCACACTCCCTCCACCCCGCGGCCTTGCCTCCTCTCCTGAGACGGGCTGCAGGGGCCCCCACGTGTCCCCGCTGCTGGGGGCCCGGGTGGGAGGCGCTGCTGGCGTCTACGTGGGCTGCTCCATCCAGAAGCGTCCCTCCCGCTTCCTCTCACATCGGCTTCACCCAAAGCGAGTCCAGGCCTCCCTGCAGCTCCTCCATCCCGGTGCACACCTGGAGATGACTCAGCTCGCCCAGCAACTGGATACGCACGCATAGAAGCAACAGGGACACGGAAGGCGAGTGTGCTGCCGTGATCAGAACCAGGGACCACAGAGGCTAGGGTGGGCTGGGCAGTGGGCTCGACCGGCGGCCTCAAGAGTGGGTGCAGGCCCAAAAGGGGCTCCGCAAATGGGGCTGATCCCGCCTTGAGGCAGGAAGGAGGTCCCGCCCGGAGCACGGATGGTCTCCACTTGAAGGCGCTTCTTCGCATCACCTAAGGTCCAGCTCACCGGAGCTCCAGCCCCCGTTCACGTCTGAGTCCTGTCCACGTTCTGGAATCTGTCACCAGTGCTCTGCTGCAGCTACGGTCTCAGCTCCTACGACATTCGATTTATTTTCCTTAACCATGTTTATGAATCTATGGCTCAATTCTACGCTGAACCAGAGCTCATTCCCTTGATTCCAAAAGTTGCTCTTGAGGGCTTCCCTAGATGTTGACTTACTGGATGGAGCAATCTCAAAAGTCTCATGTGAGAACGGGATCTTTTTCTCGTCCAGCGTTTGGAACAGGTCGTCCAGGCCTCCACAAGAGCCCCTCCCCACTCTCAGTCTCCCTTATCTTCCCCTTGGCCACCATCACTGTGGTCACGGTGGCCGGGGCAAGGCCAGTCTGACCAACGACTCAAGCAGGCTGGCTGCGTCTCGGCGTCAGGTCACCCATCACTAAAGCCCGTCTTCCTGATGCCTCTGTGATGCTGCCACAAGTGTGCACAATGTGAGAGCCCATGTGCACACCGGCTGCCTTGCAGGAGTTGGTGTGCAGGAGCGTGCGCACACACACACGCACACACATGCACACGCACACACGCGCACACAATGCACACGCGCACACAATGCACACACGCACACACTGCACACACACGCACACACACGCACACAATGTACACACATGCGTGCACGCACGC
Organism: Budorcas taxicolor; assembly: GCF_023091745.1. Classification (NCBI taxonomy): domain Eukaryota; kingdom Metazoa; phylum Chordata; class Mammalia; order Artiodactyla; family Bovidae; genus Budorcas; species Budorcas taxicolor. Next base: position 85,253,533 of record NC_068921.1, on the reverse strand, counting down.
ACACGTGCACACACGACACACACATGCACACAATGCACACACATGTGCGCACGCACGCACACGCTCACACACGTGCACACAAATGCACACACATGCATGCACACACACACGCACACACGACACACACATGCACACAATGCACACACGTGCACACACACACGCACACACGAGCCCAGGCAGATCGACGCTTCCATTTGAAATCGTTTGCCTGCTGTTTGGGTTTCCTTGGTGGGTCCGTCAGTAGACCAATTTCTGGAAGTCCCTGTTCCTCCATCCTTAATACAGGTGGTCACCATTCTGGCTTTTATTAATCACTCAGGCCCTGTGTTCATTCACGGCTGCTCTGACAGAATACCAGCCCGGGCAGCTTATAACCAGCAGGCCTGTATTGATCCTGGCGCTCGAGGCTGGAAGTTCAGGATCAAGGGGCGACTGGGTGCCTGTTTTACCCACAGCCAGCTTCTTGCCACATCCTCACGTGGCAGGGTGGGGCCTGAGAGCTCTGTGGGCCTCTTCTGTTAAAGACGTTCGTCTCCATCGTGGGATGCCCTCCCGAAGGCCCCACCTCCTGATACCACCCTGGGGTTAGGACTTGGGGGGGAGGCACAGGCACTCAGACCAGAGCGAGGGGCAGGTGGGCGCGTGCGTCCTTCTACGGGTGACCCTCTGGTTTCCAGCCCACCCGACGCTCCGGTGACAGCACAGCGCGCGCTGTTTCTACGTCCTCTGCTCCCGACTCTGCCCTTAACCAGCTGAGCTGCGCCCGAGAGCAGTCGGTGTGCGTCCCGCCCCCTCCCTCCTCCGTTCCCCCACTCAGCTCCGGCCGGGTGCTTCGTAAAACATCTCCACACAGCGGTGGAATGTCAAGGATCTTCAGCACCTGAGCGCGAGCACCTCTGGGTGCCCATCCTCCCTGGGAACGTGCCTCTGTACAAACTGTGCCTTCGGCCTGGAATTCTCTCCCTCCTGCCTTGGCCTCCCCATCCGCAGAGCTGAAACCCGCTCCCTTGAACACACCAGCCACTCGCCCTCGGGGTCAAGCAAGTCAAGCTCCTGCAGATTTCACATCTCGGCCCTGCCCATTCTTTGTATGTACTGGTGTTTCTGCTACAACGTAACATGGGGCTGTTTCTGAAAGACCCTCACGTTCTGCAAAATGACACCTCAGGCGGACAGAGAGCACAGAAAAACAGGGCTGGCGGCAGACCTGGGTAGCTGTGAACCAGGGAACTAGTGTTCTGTTCAGTCGCTCAGTCGCATCCGACTCTTTGCGACCCCATGGACTGCAGCACGCCAGGCTTCCCTGTCCATCACCGACTCCCAGAGTCTACTCAAACTCATGTGCACTGAACCAGTGATGCCATCCTACCATCTCATCCTCTGTCCTCCCCTTCTCCTCCCGCCTTCAATCTTTCCCAGCATCAGAGTCTTTTCCAAGGAGTCAGTTCTTCGCATCAGGTGGCCAGAGTACTGGAGCTTCAGCTTCAGCATCAGTCCTTCCAGTGAATACTCAGGACTGATCTCTCCAGTAGGATGGACTGGTTGGATCACCTTACTGTGCAAGGGCACTAATGCCACTATGTCTCATCCCAGTAGAAGTGAGAGGATGGTTGACCAGACACGTCAAACTCACGTTCAGTCAAGAGAGTGAAAGTGAAAGTGTAGGTCGCTCCGTCGTGTCTGACTCTTTGCGACTCTCCGGCCTGGGACCTGCCAGGCTCCTCTGTCCATGGGACTCCCCAGGCTACAGTCCTGGAGCGGGTTGCCCGGCCCTCCTCCAGTTCACTCAGGAAGGGCTGCACGGAGTGCAGTGCTGTGTCGTACAGAGAAGCGAGGGCAGCGGTTTGATGGAAGTGGAAGTCGGGAGGCGTAAAGAGTGCTCAGTAGAGACAGCAGCAGCCGCTGGGCAGAGGCGGGGAGGCCCAGGCAGCGGGTGGACCCGGGAGGGGAGCCGAGCAAGAGAGGCGGGGCCCCGGGGCCTCCAGGCCGGAGCGGAATTCTGGGGGAGCTCACTGTGCACCCGGGGCTCATCTCGCACCCCACCTCCTCCCACTCCTGCGTCACCCAGTGTGCCCCCCAAAAACCTGCCTGACTGACCCCGCTCCCCGACACCATCCTCCCCTTGATCAGCAGCTGTCCACCCGCAGATGTAGTTACACGGGATGCAGCCAGCAACACCGGCCGGACTGCAAAGCTCTTCCTCTCGGTTCATCCAGGCTTCCCTGCTCAGGAAGGACAGGGAGCCTGGTGTGGGGCGGCCGTGAAGAGTCAGACAGGACTCAGTGACTGGAGGATAAAACAGCTCCTGCGGGTGCCGGTGCTCTCCTCCAATCAATAGCGGGAAAATCGGCCGCAGGAGAGACTATTCTGGGGACTTGCCTGGCGGTCCAGTGGTGAAGACTCTGAGCCTCCACTGTAAGGGGCACAGGTTCGATCCCTGCTCAGGGAACTCATATCCTGCAGGTCGTGTGGTGCGACCTTTAAAACAAGAGAGAGACTGTTTTTGATGAAGGCTAATGCCATTCGGTCGTTTTCATAGCCTGAGGGATAGAGTTCTGTGTCTTCTGTCTCGGAGTTGAGGAAAACAACTCATCAGGAGCTTTTAAGAGGCCACCCGTATAATTATAGCTGGAGGTAAGAACTCTGTGTACACACGGTAAAGAGTCTCACAGGTTATATTTAGAAAAAATGCCCTAAATATTTATGAGCAACTCTGTTTACGCCTTCCTCAGCTATGAGAGATAGTCTACCGAGACCTCATTCAGTGCAGCCATCAGCTCACACACCACCTACAGTAAAACTTCATTTATTTATACAGCATGTCAGTTCTTGGGTCTCTGGCAATGAATAAAAATGTCTACGTGGTGAGAGTTGGCTATGAGTCCGAAGTGAATATTTCACATTGTTCTGAAGAAATGAAGTGGATACATCTCTTGAAGCTATTTATTCCAGAGACCCATGCCCAGCCTTAGAGCTTTGTCCCAACCCCTCCCTCCGTGACAAATTTGGGGGAAAAAATCTCAGAAGAACGGGGAGAAAAGAGACTTTGCAATGCCTTTTCAGAATACAATAAGATTTCTGTTCTGCTTGGGCGGGACCGGCCCAGGCAGGGCAGGTGTGGGTTCGCTCTGGCCCGCGAGGAGCTCCGGCAGTCTGCCTGGGCAGGATCACGTCTGCATCTGAGCGGCTTCATCTCAGTAACCTTGATGGCGCCCTGGATCAAAGTCTCAGGGCTCCGGGCCAGTGGAGGGTCCACACTAAAACCGCAGCCACTCCACATACCTGCTGGCCTGACTTCTGGGCTAGAATTTCTGAATTTCTGCCTTGCCCTTTCTCGTACACAAACCCGGCCAAGGTGATCGCATCTGGCAGCTTCTGAGGCCGTGTGATACTCCTTTGCATACTAGCAGCGAGGTAGGATTCCTTTGCTATGAGCTTAGCAGCTTTCTCTTCACGTTGGCGGCTCCGTGAGTAAAACCTACCCTAAGTCACCGCGGAACCACCTACCCGGGCCGGCAGCTCTGTGTCAGGGTCCTGCTCCATGCAGAGGCAATGATGCTATCTGTGTGAGGATCACCCATTCGGGTGTTTGTCCACTTGGATATTCCAAGAGGGAATTTTCAATCCCATGCTTCCCTTTGCTCCCCAGCAGGCTGTTGGAAGTTTTAATCTCAAGCTTCTGGGCTACAATCAGGGGACACGTACAATGGTAACTGCAAGATGGACCCACCAAAGAGTAAACCTCCCTGGACTCGGTTCACACCAAGATTGATTGATTGACTTTTTAAAATTTTGAAAGGCGTGATCCGTTTATCTCATTTTATCTTAGGCTGTGCGGGGTCTGCCGCTGCTCAGGTTTTCTCCAGCTGTGGGGAGCGGGGGCTTTTCTCCAGCTGCGGGGAACAGGGGCTTTTCTCCAGCTGCGGGGAGCGGGGGCTTTTCTCCAGCTGCGGGGAGCGGGGGCTTTTCTCCAGCTCTTCTCCAGTTTTCTTGCTGCAGAGGCTCCCCCAGTTGTGGTTTCTGGGCTCTGGAGCACAGCCTCAGTGGCTGTTGCCCAGGTTCAATCACCCTGCAGCATGTAGGACCTTCCTGGACCAGGGATCGAACCCACGTCTCTTGCGTCGGCAGGCGGATTCTGATGCACTGTGTCACCAGGGAAGCTCCAGACCGAGTTCCGGTGCTGCCCTCCGTTGGCGAGGCTAATTCAGAATTAGATGCACACATTTCAAGGACTGGGAGCCAGTTCCGTCACACTGATGCATGATACAGTTAATCCAGTGTTTTCACCCTGAACTTCACCCGGCAAGAGGGTGAGGTCTCTGCGGGCCCCGACAGCCCCATGACTCTGTTGGCGTGCGGTGCCCACTGTGACGTGGCCGAGGGGTGCACTCTCGTGGTGCCCCACCATCTCCCTTGAGCCCTGCAGTCCCCTCATCTGCACATGGGTAGGCCCGCCACCCCAGCCTCGCGGGGTGCTTATGGGGAGGAAAGATGAGCCTGGGGCATGAGCTCAGCGCAGCGCCCGGCACGTGGCAGGAGGCAGTGCTCCTTGACCTTTGCTCCGTGTCACCCATGAAGCGGAGGTGCCGGCTCATCTCCATGCTCACGGTTCAGATCCTAGGACACAGTGCCTGCGTGCTTAGTCACTCATTAGTGTCTGACTCTTTGCGACCCCGTGGACTGTAGCCCGCCAGGCTCCTCTGTCCATGGATTTTCCAGGCAAGCAAACTGGAGTGGGGTTGCCACTTCCTTCTCCAGGGCATCTTCCCGACCCAGGGATCAAGCCTTCATCTCTGGTGTCTCCTGCGTCGCCAGCAGATTCTTCACCTGCTGAGCTGTCGGGGAAGTCCAGGACACAAAGAGTGCCGTGTTTTCACTGCTTAGGGAGATGGCTGCTCGTGCAGACACTTGAGTGTTTGAAAGTCTGCATTCTAACAGCAGGCACGGAAAGCTGCTTCCATGCAGAGCTCACGGGGTTAACCTAGGGGAGGTGATATTTTAAGTTCTGTGTACCATCAATTTCCCGAAGTTAAGATTTTTGAGAAGGAAACATTTCCTGAGCTAACTCATCTTTAATAATGGAATTCTTCTTCTTTTTGTTCAGTGAGTAGCTGGCAGAGGCACGGCTTAAGCAGCTCAACTCTGCTCAAAGTTGTACCCAAGGTCAACCGGCGAGTCAAGGTCATCTGGGACGCAAGCCAAGACCTCCTATTCTCTTTCCGTCGCTATGAGCCCAAGATAAAAATTCATGAATATTGTCTGAGCCACAAGGCCTGTAATTCCCCCATGTATCAAAAGTGCTCTTATCATCTTACAAACAACGAACATGCTGAGACTGTAAACATCCCCAAAGTGGACTTCCTCAAATATTTTCAGTGATGTCATCGGGCCCTTCTTTCATATCCGTTTTTATTATGCTCCTGTCCTTTCAAAACAGAGTGTGGCCCACGGTGCAACAAAAGCCAGGAAACGTCGGTCCTCTGGCAGCTGGACTGACCTGGGGAGGAGGAGAGATGGGAGAGTCCTCACGCCCGCGACGGAGAGGAAAGGCGCCCACCGGACACGGCACCCGGGTCTGGACACCTGGCCCCTCTCCCAGCACACAGACCAGACACTCTCGCCCCGCTCCCCAGGAAGGGAGCCCTGGATGGTTTTCAGCACCAGAGAGATGCTCCTCCCAAAAGTCTTCCAGAAACATCTTTGAGCGCCTACAGCCTGTCATGCTCACTGAGGACCAGGGGTCCGCAGGGGACCAGGCAGAGCCCTGCCCTCGGGAGACTAGGAGCTCACCAGTAGACCCTTAACATCACCACACCAGCTCTAACTGGACTGTGAGCAAGGGAGTACGTGGGCACCGATGGGCACGCAGTTCTCACCGGGATTGCTGCGCTTTTGCCTTCAATTTTGCTTGCTTATCTGCACTGTTTCAGTGGACCTGCCTTCCTGATTAAAGTATGTTTCCAGTTGTTTACAGATGCCAGGTGACCTGTCCACCTGGTAACCTCCTGCTCTTAGGAGCCACAAAGAAGGCTGAGTGCCAAAGAATTGATGCTTTCAAACTGTGGTGCTGGAGAAGAGTCTTGAGAGTCCCTTGGACAGCAAGTGGATCAAACCAGTCAATCTTAAAGGAAATCAGTCCCGAATATTCACTTCAAGGATTGATGCTAAAGCTGAAGTTTCAATACTTTGGCTGCCTGATAAGAAGAGCTGATTCACTGGAAAAGACCCTGATGCTACGAAAGATTGAGGGCAGGAGGAGAAGGGGGTGACAGAAGATGAGATGGTTGGATGGCGTCACCAACTCAATGGACATGAGTTTGAGCAAGCTCCGGGAGATAGTGAAGGACAGGGAGGCCGGGTGTGCGGCAGGCCATGGGACTGGGATATGACTGAGCGACTGAACATCAGCTTAGGAGCCAGGCCCATGCTCACATCCCTAGGGACCGGCTCTCCAGCTGATGGGTTTCCTGGTGTGTTTGCAGAAGGAAAAGGTTTACAGATGCAAAGTGGGGGAGGCAAGACAGAGCTTCGGGGGACAAGGTTCAGGAGTGCTGACAACTGCGGTCACTCCATGAACTGGTGGCTTAGACACCTTGGTACCCAGGAGTCCAGCTCCAGGACAACGCTGGCCATTGCTCTCCTTGGACAAACACTCCTGAAGTGGAACAGCCCTGCTTCTTTGCCGACGCCGTCACGACTCAGAGCTTCCTTTTACCCAAAGCATCAGCCTCGGGAGGAAACTCCTGCCAGGCAGAGGCTGGCTCCCTGATGTACCATCCCCAGCTGGGCACCCATGCCAAGGCTGGCTCTTCCTCCTACCAGCTTTCTGCAATCTTTGCCCTTAATAGACAATACTTCTCCTCTCCTTGGTAGCAACCCATAAACACCCTAAAAGATTCAGGAAGGGAGGCAGTTCTTTGAAGTCCCAGCCAGCGGTGTCCCTGAGGTCACTCAGCAGACAACGGCAGGAGAAAGGCCCAGAGACCATCAGCGGCTGTGTGCACACCCGCCAGACCAGAAGCTGCAGTCTGGTGTGAGATCACGGAGCAGTCAAGGACAGAGTGGGCTTGAGGAGTTTCAGATATTCCCTGTCCATCGACAGTTCTCTGCTCCTCAGAGAGTCTTCATGAATTACGGGAGTGCTCTGCTTTCTCCTGGAATCGGCCTGGAGGACTGGACTTTTGGGGCCCTGGCTGGGTGGAAAACGCTGCCCCAGAAACTCAGACAAGACGCCAAGGTCAGGGTCAGTGGGCAGAGTCAACCTGAACCTCATGAGAGGAGCCGAGGCGCTTTCCTCACCTACATCCCTGGGTCTTTTGGTCACTTTCCTCTGTCCTTCTTCCTTTTATAGTGTTAGAATGATGTCTTTGGAAAAGGCCGATTTGCTAGAGTAAGAAGTCCGCTTACAGCAGAACTGCTGGCTGGCCTGTGGCTCTACGCACGGAATTACGTCCTTAGATGCGGCTGCCTCTGGCTCTGGGCGACCACTGGACCCAAGGTTCTCAGGTGTTAAACCATGAAGCCCGGTCATCAGCCCCTCCCCCTATTACCCATCCTCAGGGGCTCCAGTCAAGCCAATGGTACCATAAACAGCCAAGAAGGACCCCTGTCCAATTAGGGTACACAGCATTGCTCTTCTATACTGGGTCAGGAGAGTCCCCATAAAAGCCAAGAAATCTGACGTGTTATTGGCTTATCCAGCGTCACCCTGTGAACATGTTCAAGGTCAACAATGCTTCGGAAATACTCAGACTGTCACTGCTTGGAGTGTCCAGGCGAGCAGCAGCATGGCCCCTCAACCCTGGTTCCATCAGTTCTAGTGATTTTTCCTCCTTCTGAGTCCACGGATGGCCCGATGTGGCGCTGGTACTGTGCGAGGCCCCGGGCGTGTCAGGACAAACATTAGATTTTTGGAACAGGAAGCACCTGACAAGATAATCATTTCTAGGGAATTCCAGCCTTTTTTTGGTGAAGACCTGCTTTTTTTTCTTAGGGTCTTAGTCTTACAGATGAAGAGAATGGTGAAGACTGTGGGCTGACGAGCACCCCACCGGTGGGGTCTGGAAGTAGCCAAGGGGTTTGAGGCTGACCCGGCCAGGTTTCAGATGCAGGAGAACCCCTGCTCTCAGCCATTCATCACAGCAAACTGGGTGCCCCAGAGATTCTAGATGGCCCGCCCAAGATTAAACAGCAACGTTCTCTGTGTCTGCGTCTCTATTCCTGCCCTGCAAGCAGGTTCCTCAATACCAGTTTTCTGGATGCCACAGCAAGGGAAGGAGAGGGTGGCAAGAACTGAGAGAGTCGGGCTGAAACATGTTTATTACCGTAAGCAAAGCAGATGGGTAGTGGGTGGCTGTTTAGGTCGTGTCCTACTCTCTGAGACCCCATGGACTGTATGTAGCCCACCAGGCTCCTCCATCCATGGGATTCTCCAGGCAAGAATACTGGAGTGGGTTGCCATTTCCTCTTCCAGGGGATCTTCCTGACCCAGGGATCCAACCCGCGTCTCCTGCACTGCAGGCGGGTTCTTTACCATCTCCTGCATCTAAGGGAAGGCCTTAATAGTAAAGCTGCTATATAAGGCAGGGAGCCCAGCCGGGCAGTCTGTGACAACCTAGAGGGGTGGAGTGGGGTGGGGGTGGGAGGGAGGCTCAGGAGAGAGGGGACATATGTATACCTGTGGCGGATTCACGTTGCTATATGGCAGAGACCAACACAGCATTGTAAAGCAATTATCTAACAACTATAATGAGCTAAAAAAATACCAAATCCCAGAGCTCTGGGATGTGCCCTGGGTTCCTGCATCTGGAACTCTCATCTTCTCATCATGGTGATAACACACTGCATCCTCCTCCAGCGACTGAATGTGGTCCTTTTTTTCCATAAACAATGACTTTCTGCCTAATAGTTGAAAAAGAATTGCCAACTCTCTGACTCACTTAGAAACAAGTAACTGAACTCTCTCTGAGTTCTCTCTATGCGCTTACAAGCCAGTAACAGGAAAGATATCTGAAATAAGTGGCCCCATCGCCCCCCCCCACCCCGCCCCCGCCAGGATCTCCACTCCCCCCACGGCCTCGGGGGAGGAGCCTTGCCTGCAGCGCGGCGGGCGGAGGCCGGACGGGGATCCAAGAGCGCCGTTTGCTACCTTTTATGGGGCACACGCGCTTCCAAAAACTGTCCAGCAGATATTTAACCAAACAAACAAAGCCCCAAACAAAAAGCCCGGCTTCTTATTCAACACACGACGTGATCTCCCAGCTGGAGCTGCAGCCAGGAGCTGGAGGCTGGTGGAGCCAAATCTGGGGAGGGGGGGTGCTGTGCCCAGACGTCGGCTCAGCGCCCGTCTTTAGGGGACAGCGAGCCCAAGGCTTTCTTCCTTTGGCAAAGCTCAGGCCAGCCGCTCAGGAGAGCAAAGCGCCCTTCCAGGCTGGGAAAGTCACGGATTTCCTTGACTCCTCTGCACTCGCCCTCATCTGAGGGGCCCCCTGGGTCTCGCTTTCAGCCTCTCCGAAAAGATCCCCGTTTCCATAGCTGGGAGGCTGGCAGCACCTGCCCTCCTCCAGCGGGACTCCTGCCCTTGGCTCTCGTCCTCTTCAGGGGAAGGCCTACCGGTCCACACGCCATTCCTGTGTCTTTGCTCTTAGTTTCAGAATGCTAGTGTCCTGCCTCAGCACCTGTGCCCTTGGTAATGCGTCCTCGGCTCCCTCACACTGGCACACATACACACACACGCTCACACACACACAAACACACATACACATACACACACGCTCACACACACATGAACCCACACACACGCTCACACACACACACATAAACACATACACATACACACGCTCACACACACATGAACCCACACACACGCTCACACACACACACATACACATACACGCTCACACACACATGAACCCACACACACGCTCACACACACATAAACACACACACATAAACACATACACATACACACGCTCACACACACATGAACCCACACACACGCTCACACACACATACACACACACATACACACACGCTCACACACACATGAACCCACACACACGCTCACACACATAAACACACACACACATAAACACATACACATACACACGCTCACACACACATGAACCCACACGCTCACACACACATACACACACATACACACACGCTCACACACACGAACCCACACACACGCTCACACACACATAAACACACACACACATAAACACATACACATACGCTCACACACATGAACCCACACACACACACATAAACACACACACAAACACACATACATGAACCCACACACACAAACACACACACATGAACCCACACACACGCTCACACACACATAAACACATGAACCCACACACACGCTCACACACACGTAAGCACACACATGAACCCCCACACATGCTCACACACACACAAACACACATACACATACACACACGCTCACACACACATGAACCCACACACACGCTCACACACACATAAACACACACACACATATGAACCCACACACACACACACATGAACCCCCACACACGCTCACACACACATAAACACACACACATGAACCCACACACACGCTCACACACACACATAAACACACATACACATGAACCCACACACACGCTCACACACACATGAACCCATACACACGCTCACACACACATAAACACACACACACGAACCCACACACACGCTCACACACACATGAACCCACACACACGCTCACACACATAAACACACATGAACCCACACACACGCTCTCACACACATAAACACACACATGAACACACACACATTAACCCACACACATGCTCACACACACATACACACACACATGAACCCCCACACACGCTCACACACACATAAACACACACACACGAACGCACACACACGCTCACACACACATAAACACACACACATGAACCCCCACACACGCTCACACACACATAAACACACACACACACACACACACCCCACTTGTTTTTCATTCCATTTTTGCCCTCCTGACCAGCTCATGGTATCGGATCCCCATCACTACCTGCCTGAGACTCAGCTTGAGTTTTTCTTGGGGACTAACTGTCCAGCCTTCACTGCCTCAGTACTCTTTCCCCCTGTATGTTACAGAAGATCTTTTTCTCCAATTATTACAAATCAACTAATGAAATGTTTATAGACTATAAAGTGCACGTAAAGTTGACTCAGTAAGCATTCGTGAAAAAAGATCGAAGTTAAAAATCAGCTCAGCATGAGAAACTAGACTCAGTGTCTTGTAGGCCCCCCGGCAGCTCAGGGCTTAGATCCCTGGGTCGGGAAGATACCCTGGAGGAGGAAACGGCAGCCCACCCCCGTATTCTTGCCCAGAAAACCCCACAGACAGAGGAGACAGCGCTGCAGTCCGTGGGGTTGCTCAGACTCTCAGCAACGAAACCAGTAGCTTGTAGTAGCCTATAATGGAAAAGAATCTGAAAAAGAATATAGATACGTGTCTGTATAACTAAATCACTTGATGTACACTTGAAACTAACAACACTGTAAATTAACTGTACATCAATAAAAAAATAAATTTAGAAAACTGGCTTAGGATATAATTTAGCAATAGCCCCTCGAGTGGTAGACGGCCCACTTAGAAAAGCTTCCCCTGTGGTCCCAGAGGTCTGTAAGATCATGCCATTAGCCCGTGAAACAGCAAGCCACCAACAAGAACGGTGACCTCCAGCTGCTGGCGTCACACCCCTGAGTTTCAGAGCATTTTCACTGAGTGGGCTACGTTTACTCTCCACAAGCACCAAAGCTGTATTTTTACCAGTTCGAGTGTTTGCTCTCTTCTAAGTTCTTTTGAAAAATGTCCTGGGAACACAGTACACACAGCAAAGTACCTTCAGCCACACGAGCCCTTCCAATTCTGCCGAGCGCCGGGCTCGTCCTGGAGAGCCTCCGTGGTCAGCCACTCGGAGCGGGAGCTTGACAGCCCTGGGCTGAGGCCCAGGGTGCGGGACGTCCACGCCCTGGCCTTCCAAAGTGCCAGGCCAGGCTGAGCCTCGGGACCAGGCCAAGCGGGTTCCAAGGCAGCCCGCCCGGACCTGCCGCAAGCGGGCTTTCCTTCTGACCCCTGATCCAGCTCCACTTCCGATCCCTGGCCTGGGGCCCCGCCCGCGGGCCTGTGGCCTGGGCCCGGGACCAGCTCCCTCCCAGCCAGGGCAGGTGCAGCTGGACCTCCGTGCGGGCCTGAGCCTCCACTGCCCGTCAGCTGCTGGCCCTCACTGGGTATTTTTGCTTGGGACAACCTATCCTAAATCTTATTTTAATGATTCCAAGCAGCAGAGCACACCATCTTTTCCACTTAGCCGTGTCCGACTGTGACTCCAAGAGCTGCAGCGCCCTGTCCATCACCAGCTCCTGCAGCTGGCTCAAATTCACGTGCATTGAGTCAGTGATGCCATCCAACCGTCTCATCCTCTGTCGCCCCCTTCTCCTCCTGCCCTCACTCTTTCCCAGCATCAGGGTCTTTTCCAGTGAGTCAGGCCTTCCAAAGTACTTGAGCTTCAGCCTCAGCATCAGTCTTTCCAATGAATTTTTCACTGGACCAGTGGTTTCTGATTAGTAGCATCCTCGTAGGTGCTTCCAAAAGTTCCAGTACCCATGCTCCCTTCCGGAACTACAGACTTATTACCCTCGGGCTGCGTTCCACCGCATTGGAAACGTACATGTATATGAGTTGTGAGCACACACTGTGCACACATGCCAGATGTGTGCAGCACTGTATTGTAAGGAGGGGGTGCATGAACAGATACATACAAATACAACCTCTATTCCCATTCCTTTCCCTGACTCTCCTTGACCCACTGAGTCATCATGGTTGCCCAGTGCCGGCACTCACAGCAGCATCTGGGAACACAAGCTGTAGCCCACACGGGCACCAGTGTGAGTGTCCATGGAACACACGGGCATCACTGTGCTGCCCACAGAGCTGGTGCTTCCTCACAAACCCTCAGACAGAGCAGGGCATGAAAGGCCGTCTCGGGCAGCTCCAGCTGGCTGTGCGTGTGAGACACTGACGTTTCAGACAGTCGTTGGGGTCAAGGCTGAGACTAGAAAATGTTGAAACATCCTCGGGAAGGAAGCTCCCCATAAGCTATTTGCAGAGGTGATGGTGCCTGGTGACGTCCCGGCTCCTCCTGTATTCCTCCAGCACAACTCGATGTGGATAAATGTGTGTGAGTCGCTCAGTCGTGTCTGACTGTTTGTGACCCCGTGGACTGTAGCCCGCCAGGCTCCTCTGTCCATGGTATTCTCCAGGCAAGAGTACTGGGGTGGGTTGCCATTTCCTTCTCCAGGGGATCTTTCCAACCCAGGAATCAAACCTGGGTCTCTCATACTACAGGCAGATTTCTTACCATCTGAGCCACCAGGGAAGCTCGATGTGGATAAAATGGGACCCGTTTTCCCAGTAAAGGGACCAACTGCGTGTTCAACACTTTACTCCACTCCAGCCCAGGGCTGGCCCAGGGCAGGGCTCAGAAATAAAATGCAGGACGACACCTCCACCGACAGCAGCTTTGGGCAGCCCAGTTTCCTCTGCTGTCCTCCAAAGTGTCCCTTGCTTCAAGAAGCCTATAAAAACCTACTGTTCCACTTCATTTTTATATTCACCCTGAATTCATCTCTTTTCATGAATAGCACCATTATATTCTGCTACCCAAGTGTAGCCCCATTATAATTCCCTGCAAGTTCATGAAAGATTGGCTCTGCTTGAGACCCACAATCAGACATGATATCAAAAGAGTCATTAGAATATTTTCCAGGAAAAGAGGAAATGGTCAACTTTTAATTCTCTGTATGAGTGTCCCAGAGTAGTGGAGGAAATAATTTGAAACAGCTGAAAGACCAAAAGAAAAAAAAAGAATTTCCTTTTGCTTTTATTTTTAAACTCTGGGAATTGACACAGATCTGAACTTTCCTAGTTTTTATTTTCATTTATCTCAGTTCTAGGTGGAAAGGTAGTTCAGAAGGACCTGAGTACAGGGAAAGTCGGACTGCGTTGCTAACAGCGGTTAATAATATTCTTATTTTTGCAACGCACGGTAGAAGTGAACACAAGGCAAGGGACAGACAGACGGACGGTCCAGGCCCCTGAGCCCCAGGCTCAGTCCCTTCCTTCCTGCTCAGCTGAGGACACGGCTCGTGGGCCGGCTCACGCAGAGTCGGCCCTAGGAGGCGGAGGGGCCCAGTTCTCGGAAGAGGGTGTTTCAGCATCCTTCCTGAGGCCTTTCCCCTTGTATGATACTTCTTTCTACATCACTGAGACTAAGCTTTATATGAAAGCTTGCACTCTCATTTTTCTTAACGTTTAGCATTTTCTCATGCTACTAGAGGCTCTTCCTGAACAAAACATCTGCAATATGTTGGCTGCATCATACTTGTTCCTAAGCCATCACTTTGCTGACAAAGGTCCGTCTAGTCAACGCTATGCTTTTCCAGTGGTCATGTACAGATGTGAGAGCTGGACCATAACGAAGGCTGAGTACCGAAGAATTGATGCTTTTGAACTGTGGTGCTGGAGAAGACTCTTCAGAGTCCCTTGGACTGCAAGGAGATCCAACCAGTCCATCCTAAAGGAAATCAGTCCTGAATATTCATGGGAAGGACTGCTGCTGAAGCTGAAGCTTCCATACTCTGGCCACCTGATGGGAAGAGCCAACCCATTGGAAAAGACCCTGATGCTGGGAAAGACTGAAGGCAGGAGAAAGGGGTGGCAGAGGATGAGATGGTTGGATGGCATCACCAGCTCAATGGACTTGAGTTTGAGTGAGCTCCGGGAGATGGTGAAGGACAGGGAGGCCTGGGATGCCACAATCCATGGGGCTGCAAAGAGTCGGATGTGACTGGGTGACTGAAGGACAGCAGTGGGCGCTAGTCACCGTGAGCATGGCCGCAGCCCTCTGCACGGAACTTCCCCAGGTTCCCAGGCTGCGCATCTATGCCAGAAGGAGCGAACCTGTTCATCCCGCGAACATCTCCAGGGAGCGAGCTGTGACCACGATGGGGACAGAGAAATGAAACACTCCTCACCTCGGGAGCAGAAGCCAGCTCCCAAGCGTGAAACCTGGATTCCACTCACACCAAAAATGTGCGTGCACAGAATGTGGCCACGGGCCTCCCTGGTCCCACAGGTCATGACTCTGGGGTCTAAAGGAAGTTTTCCGAACAGAACCGGGGACGCAACGCAAGTGCCTCCAGACGCACCTGGGGCAATAATGCTCCTGAAGGCTGAGATGCAGGCCACGCCCGGTGACTGAGCAACAAACACACCCGCAAACAAGAGCTGCAGAAGCTAGGTCTCTCTTTGAAGGTCGAAGTCCAGTGCTGGCCCCTGACAAGCTCTCAGGAAGGCCTACCCCACAGCTCAACCTAACAGCATACGCTACTCAGCTCCAAAAATAGCACTGAAGTCTGCATTTGCAGCAGAAGCATTTATGAGCCTCCGTTCTGGGCAGGCCGTGGGCTCGGCACTTTGGGGACACACATTTAACGTGCCATGCTCCCCAGGCTCGGAAAGCTGACGCTGTCCCGGGGCTGGTCAGAGCCAGGGGAGTGGGCAGGGGAGGGGGCCACCACCCCCTTAGTTTCCCAGCCTCAGCTTCCTCGTCTGTAATGGGAGGATCCATTAGCTCTTCCCACACAGAGGGAGGTATCATGAGGCAAGGGCCGTCGGGCACTTAGCCCAGGGTTGAGCGCAGATACGACTTTGACGCCATTGCATCTTAACAGTTACGTTTAACCACCACTTACGACAAAGCAGATGTGACTGTCTAAGGGCCTTAATAAAAGTGCAGACAACTGGCAAGGAATTCAGATGTGGGAGCAATCATGTCACAATGAACGAGCATCCTGTACGGGTGTCACATGCCCAAGGCGTCCACGGGTAGATAGAGTTCTCCAGGCAGGGGAGAGCCACCTTCAGACCCAGGAGGGGTCACTGACCGTCGGCAGGAGCCGGGGAAGCGCTGGGGACTGGGGAGAAGTTGGGTCTCATTCGCTGGGGCATCCACGGCTCCCAGGAAGCAGGCTTGCCCGGGGGCCTGGGGCGGGTTGAGACTTTCAAGACAAGAAAATGTACTTCCTGTGTCTGGCCTCGGAATTGTTAGGACGAATTTCCCTTTAAGGAGCACAACTAGGAAAGTGCGGAGGGCTGTGCCGGTGATCTCCTGGGAGCAGGTAATCAGGGTCTCCAGGGAAAAGGGAGGTGCTGCTGGGGGAGGAGAGCACGCTGCCCGTGGCCCCGGGGAGCGTGCTGTCACCAGAGGTGGGGTCCACCTGCAGCACCCCAGTCAACACCCATCCTAGAGCAGGTAGGAAACGTTTGGAGAAGAAAAGTGCTTCCAAACGCCGTCCCCTCTGCAGAGTTAGAGGAGAGTTGGGTGTGGAGAGAGGGGACCCGACGTGTGTGCAGGTGCAGGAACGCCCCCTCTCTCGGGAAGGGGAGAGACTCAGCCACTCCCAGTCTCGAGGCCCTGGGCTCAGTCACGCGGGCTGGACCTGGGGTAGGGGTCAGGGCTGCGACAGGGCGAGGAAAGGCGTCGTGTTGTCCAGGTGCCGAGAGGATCTTACCAACAAAAGATAAACAGCTGTCTTTCTGTGATGGCGTGAAGTACATTTCAGCCCCCGGATGGGGGGTAAGGCAGAAGGAAGTGGACGGTTGCCATGGAGACATACTTCCCAACGACAGCACCAGGGGCTGCTGGATGGCAGCCGCAGCCTGGAGTGGCCACAGTCAGGGGTGGAGTGCGGGCACAGCTGGTGCGGAGGGGGATTCTTCTTTGACTCCCAGGAATATTTCTGAGGGTGATGGGTAGACCCCAGGCGCACCTACAATCTCCTCCACCCTCTCCCTTAGGACACATCCTTTCCAGAAATGAGTCTTGTTGGCTCCTATGAGAACCCCAGCACCTCTCACACCCACTATCTTGCTGGCTCAGAGACAGGACTTACGTAGCTACTGTTGGAATGTGCGCTTCTGGAAATACCACTGTGTTCAGGTAGCGACGAACTTCAACGGAGCCCAGCTACAGACTTCACTGTTGCGGGAAGTAAGGACTCAGTTGAAAACACTGCTAAAGTAAGGAAACACTGCAGGCCAGCCATGCGGACCCCAGGGGACGCTGGACGAGTCACTGCTCACCTTTCACAACATCTCTCTTAAGCATGGCAAAATATGGTCCAAACAGAAAAACTATCTTTTAAAATAAAAACACTTTTATTTTATTAAAAGTGAATGTATCAGAAGATTGGGTAGACCCATATCTCTGTGAGCCCAGCTTTTCTTGCTTTCCATCTGCCAGCGCTTTCCTTAGGAACACCGTCGCCATTTAACACTCGGCAATCAACACTCAAACCCAGGGGGACAGAGAGCAGGCGGTGCAACAGCGCCGCGTGAGAGTCTCTGCAGCAGGCACCGCCACGCTTATTCCACAACGGCAACGACAGCGCTGGCTTGCCATGTTCTCGCCACCCCTGTGCTCCTGGCTTACTTCTCTCTGCATTTGAATCGTAATCTAAATCTGATTAAAGATGAGTCAGGCCTGGAAATCTTTTCCTATGACACTTTCTATGACATGATAGTCCAGTAAGCTATTTTGGGAATTGTACAATCTTATTTTTTTATTAACAATGTTTAAATTGAAATATAGTTGATTTACGATGTGCTAGTTTCACCTGTACAGCAAAGTGACTTAGTTACACATAAGTTGACTAAATGGACAACCTAGGAGAAAGGGACACATTTTTATAGGACGAGGAAGAAATAAAAAACATGAACAAACCAATTATCAGTGCAGAGATTAAATCAGGTATTTAAAAACTCCCAACAGAAAGTCCAGGACCAGACGGCTTCACAGGTGAATTCCACCAAGCATTTACAGAAGAGTGAACACCTATCCTCTGAAACTATTCCAAAAAGTTGCAGAGGAAGAAACATTTCTGAACTCATTTCTGAACTTATGAGGCCACCACCCCCCCGATACCAAAACCAGACAATGATATCATAAAAAAGAAAACTACAGGCTAATATCACGGATGAACATAGACTCAAAAATCCTCAAGAAAATACCAACCCCCAAAATACATGAAAAGGATCATACACCATGATCAAGTCGGACTTACCCCAGGGAAGCAAGGACTTTCCCATATCTACAAATCAGTGTGATACACCAACCAGCAAACTAAAGAATAAGAACCATATGGCCATCTCAACAGGTGCAAAAAAACCTTTCAATAAAATTCAACAGGCATTTATGATAAAAACTCCCCAGGAAGTAGGCATAGAGGGAACATACCCTGAGCATAATAAAAGACATATATGGCAGGCTTACAGCTAACATCATACTCAATGGTGAAAAGCTGAAAGCATTTCCTCAAGATCAGGAACATGATAAGGATGCCCACTCTTGCCATTTTTATTCAACACAGGTTTGGAAGTCCTAGCCACAGCAATACGAAAAGAAAAAGGTATCATAGAATTTTAAAGATGAACCTGGGTTCTGAAGAGAGTTTGTGTAAGTTCTAACATCCATGTCAATGCCTACTGGTGAAGTATACGTAATATGCAGGGGCTTAGAAAACATTTCGTGGCTTGATATTGCTAATATATTCCAGACCGTACAATAAAGCGAGAAAGAAAAGGCGCAAGGACTAGAAAGGAAGATGCGAAGCCATCATCTGCCGAGAACACGACTGCATCTCTGGGAAACAGAATTAATGGGTGGGCTTGGGCAAGCGCTAACCATAAAAAGATGGTGAAACTGGCTTAGATGAAAATTTGAGGTGCCGGCTCATCAGAGGATTCCGTTTCGAGAGAACCACAGAGCGGAACAAAGTACTTCTAACACATGTAACCAAACAGAGGCTTGCTTTTAGAGTAAAGAGCTCCAAGTCAGGACAAACATTTTCTCCGAATTTTCAGGAGAAAATTAGGCACAGTTCTCACATCCATGATCACAGGAGAGAATAACCAAATGGCCAGTAAATACACACAAATCTGCCTGACCTCATCAGCAATCAGGGAAGCATAAATACTGGGGGAGTAAATATGAGATATCGAATTCTTCTGTTGGTTGCTTTGAATTAGTTCTTGGAATCTTGCCTCATCCCTACTACCGCCCTTAGTCTTAGAGCTCTGTGGCTGTAAGCAGTCTGAATCTGAGAGCTGCTGGGCACATCCCTGCCCACCCTCTCCTCACCACACCAATCAGGGTCTGATGAAGGAGGGTGGGGCGTGAGTTTGGGTGGGTCAAGGCATTCCAGCCCCACAGATTGCCCAGTTGTGGCCTTGCCCACCATTGACAAGTAGGGAAAATTATGACTTGCCCTTCTTTTCAACAACATGGAAAGCTTGAAAATGAGTCAGACGCAAAATTGCTGCAGAAAAAAAAATTATTGTGGAGACTTTGGGTAGGTCTGCTATCGCTCAGGTCAGCTTGTTCCTGCCACCGCTTTGAGCAACGAGAAGGTGAGCCCCAAAGGAACAGGGGACTCTGCAGTTCAGCTGTCTTACGTCAGCAGCTTCCGGCTTGTTGTGGCCTGGCATTGTCACATGGGGTTTTCAGCACATTTTAGGTCCAGTATACAGTGTTCGAGCTGACCTTTGGAGGATGATTTAAGAGCTTTGGGATCTTTCTAGAAGAAAACAGTATCAGTACAGTTCCTTTTGTAAACGGCTATATGGAAAGAAAAAAAAAACTTTACTGACTCCAAGACCATATGCATACCAGGGACGACTGAAACAGCATTTGGACGAGGAGCTGTTTAACGCAGAGGTGAAGAAGGTGTAAGACACACTGTGGAGGAATGTAGGCACGGAAGACTCCAAGGCAGCCTAATGGCCTGATTACCAAGTTATGTAGGGAAGAAAGCAGTCAGCCAAAATAGGTCAAGACAGGCAGCCCTGCAGCCAGTTCCTGGGAGAAAACTCGTCTTAATTGCTGTTTTGGAAACTAATTGCTCTCAGGAAAAGCATCGAACAGGAGGCCTTTAATTCAAAGGAACAGGGCCAAGTATTCCAGCTCTACGGTACCCAGAGGGTATAGCATCCATCCACCCACCATGGTCAAACAGGACCGCGAGGCTCAGAGCAGGCTTCAGGGCGGAGGTGGATGGCCAGGGCCGGAAACCCGGGCAAACAAAGAGATGCAGTTTGCTTTGAACCAAAAGAGAATCCCAGAGATACTGGCCCGAGATGGTTTCAGGCGATTCTCGGAGTTGCCCAGATGAACTCTGAACGAGCAGATGCGGAGTCTCAAAAGATTTCAGGGGATTTGGCCCAATCAAGCTGGCACGGTGGCTGGGAAGGGCTCTGCGGGGTATTGTTCCTGCCCCGACCCCCGCCTGCAACACCTCCCAGCTTCATTCCAACTCGCCACCCACGTCCACAGCGAGCCACCCAAGTCAAACAGCGCGTTGCAGCAGTATCTTTCCACCCTCGGCCCAACGCCGCAGCCCCTTCTAAACGCTGACACGCCAGTTGTCTGCTTAGTGACCGTTATAATACTGAAAATTCCTTTATTTAGCTTGCTTGAGGGAAGTCAAGCAGCCAGTGCCATCCGCAGTTAAAGGGGCCATGGAGAGCCTTGAAATCTTTCGTGGCAACACACAGCACCCATCTACTTCACGAGAAAATCCTTATAGGGCTCCCCAGTCCTGAAAAAGCACAATGTGTATTTATAACAAAACAAAACACACACCGTGTGGGTCTGGCAAGTTGCAGCCAGGATCCTGAGTGCCTTCACCACCCTCGGGTCCGCCATCAGGAGATGAAAAGCTGGCCTCGTAAGACACCCTTTGGTGCTGGTTGCAGACTCCTCCTCTGCTCACGATGGAATTACGCGCTTTGCTGGGATAGGGACAGGAAATGGCTGAGTGTGATTGCTCTCTTTCCCTATCAATGTCACGGTGGCCCTAACAACCCCTCGCTTTCTTTCCTGGGGTGACTGGGAATACCAAGTGGAAATGTCCACTGAGCTGCACGAATGTGGAATAACCGCTTGGGACAAGCCCTTCGAGTAAAAAAGAGGACCCGATGTCAGCTCCGTCACAACCTAGTGGCGTGAGCGTGTCCCCGAATCCCTCCGCCTCAGCTGTAGGCAGGCTGGCTGCGACCGGTCTGTTGACAAGGCTGCGGTGAGGGCTCAAGGAGAGCCTGGCTGTGAAAGACCAGCGAGAAATGCGTCAGATCAGGGCCAGGGGCGCGCGGGCAGGGCGCGCCTGCAGCACCCAGGGACGCTGCGGGGGAGCCCCCTCCAGAGACTACGTTTTCTGCCTCCCGCTGATCACCTTCTGTGCGTGCTCTCTTCAGAACCACCAGCCCTCCCCTTCCCCTTCCCCCTGCTTCTCCCTATCGTCCAGGACTTGTAAGAAAGCCTTCGGGATGTTAGGAGTCTCGTCTCAGCCTTCTGGATTCTCCGAGACAGGTATTCTCAGGAATTTAGGCTTTCTAGCGTCAAGAAATCAAAACCCGAGTTGACTCCAGGTGGTGTCCGTGATGGGGATTGCTCTTGGAGGGGTACAGAGTGATGAAAGAGCCAACGTCGTGCCTTACACCCCTTTAAATTTAGAATTGCTTTCAGACCCCTGGCATTTAGAAAACCGAATACCCCAGGGACTGAAGCAACAGTAGAGCTGACCTGATCAAAGGTCTAGACTTCCTGCATTTAACTTACTTCTGCATTTTGTCCAGATGAGCATGTTGCTTTAATCTCTTGACTTGGTTATGGACTTCCAACACATTGTGCATTAAGGATTTATGCTTGCCGTAGTTTATGGGACCTCAATGGAGCAGGCGCTTTGTCCCATGATGTACTCCTCTGAAGATCAACGGGTTGGACTGGGTAGAATGTTCTGTTTACCATTTCCAAAACAAGCTTTCAGAAACAGTGAATCATGTAATTTACTAAAAAATGATCTAATATACAAAATGACCTAATCAGTGAAATTAGATGACAGCATTCTTTTACCAAGGCTGGCACTGGGCTAGGGCTTGGGTTCACGATTCTCCCAGGACCTAGCTGTGTGGTTACAGGCTGGTATCTGTACCTCTCTGGGCCCCAAACGTATCTTTAGGAGAAGTTTGGACTAACTGATTCCTAAAGTCTTACCTGTCTCTGACCTTTGACACCTAGGATGACTCCCTTCACAAGGAAAATGCCCTCATATGTCATGTTTCATAGGGTACAATCATCGAACTCAACATGGTGTTAGCACACTGAATTAAACCTGTCTGTACCTTCAATTTCTTCTGAAAGCCCAGTGCTTTATCTTCATATTTCATGAAAGAAAGGAATGAAATAAAGATAATAAAATGCTTACTAGGCAAGTCTCCACTTACACTGTTTTTGTTTCACTGAACTGTACTGGCCCAGTTTGGCTCTTCCTCAAACTAGAGTGAAAATTTGGACTAATTTTATTTAATGGAGCAGCATTAGATTGAACAGGAAAAATATCTGAACTGAGGAGTTTTGGAAAGATAAACAAAATTTTACTGATTTGGAAAAAAAAGAAACAAGTCAACACTCCAGCTAAGAAGTCCTGGTCATCACATAGAGGTTCTTCAGGATGGTTTAAACAAACTGATAGCACTTATCAGAACAAGGGCTTCTCTGGTGGTGCAGCCAGTAAAAAGCTGCCTGCAATGCAGGAGTCCCGGGTTCCATCCCTGGGCCAGGACGATCCCTTGGAGAAGGGAATGGCAACTCACTGCAGTGTTCTTGCCTGGACAATCCCATGGATAGACTGTGCAGGTAAATGAGTGCTCCAGAAGTGCCTGGAGATTTGTTTTCTTAAGTGGGTTAAGGATCTTCCAATTAACTTTTTCAGACTATCCATATTAACTGAAAACTTCTTGTCTATAATTCACTGAAGACAAAGTCATAATTATTAGTCTAGGTGAAGGAGGTTTATGGTACACAATTTATAGTTTTTAATTCTACCATCACTTAACAACCACTTAAAATATTGACTGTTTCATAAGTAAAATTGTAGGGAAATGTTACAAAAATCTGTTTAGACTTCACTCAGTCTATGGGAAAATAATAATTTTGGTGTATGTGGCTGGGAAAAGCAGTTTACGCTCACAATTTTGTTTTAAAGGGTAAATTTTTAAAAGATGACGGCCAAGAGGGCAAATGTCCCTAGGAGCCAGCGCCTTAACTAATGATGGAAACAAAATTAGCTGGGATTGGGTCACAGTAGGGGAACTATTTCTCTGGGGGGGGGCGGTTAACGCTCCAGTGACACCCACAGAATGAATTCCTCTCTTGAAACAACAAGAGCCAATGACTCCAAGCTGAATTTCTTTGTTTTTCATTCCAACACCCCATCTCCAGCTCCTCACTATAAAAAAATGTGCCTAAAAAACAAATAACCGACAAGGACCTACTGTACAGCACGGGGAACTCTGCTCAATATTCTGCAGTATCCTGTGTGGGGCAGAGTCTGGATAAGCAGAGGTGTCTATGCGTAAAAGCCTCCCTCGTGGCTCAGACGGTAAAGCATCTGCCTGCAATACAGGAGAGTCAGGTTTGATCCCTGAGTTGGGAAGATCCCCTGGAGGAGGAAAGAGCGACCCACTCCAGTATTCTTGTCTGGAGAATTCCATAGACAGAGGAGCCTGGCAGGCTACAGTCCATGGGGTCGCAAAGGACATGACTGAGCAACAAACACATATGTATTAAAAAACACCAGCTGCGATGTTAAAAATGCCTGGGGCTATTTGACAGGACCATTCTAAGGTATTCTCGGTTCTTTGTCTCTTATTGGCAAGAATGAAATAAATGCAGGACGTGGGGCCATTCTGACTCTGAGATGGACTGGCCAGGATGCTGGCTGGGTGGTGCTTTCTGGATGGACTCCAGTGTGGTCAGGGATGTGGGGAGAAGTGCCTTCACTATACAGAGTGGAAGGCTGTGTGTGCTGAGCCCTGGGCGGGGCTGGGGTGTGCGTTCCGAAAGCTGGCCAGTGCGGGGAGGTGAACTAGCCCATGAAGAGTGGCTGCTGAAGCCGAGACACGGTTGCCACGAACCCTCCTGATGGAACCCACCAAGACTGAAACGGGGGTGCCTGGGGAGAGAGGCCCTCTGCGGCTGGGAGGCCCCAGTGTAGTGACAGTGAATGCGTGTGTGCTGGGAAGGCACAGGTGTCTGAAGCTGAGGCTCTGAAAGTGACTATGGGAACGCTGTCTTCAGCTTCTGGGGGCCAGCGGGGGTCTACAGTGAACAGGACTTCACCAACAGCCCAAGCTTGGAATCTGTCCACGGTCAGCCTGTTCTGGGCACAGAGGGCTCAGCTTGTTCAGCTGGCTTGTGAGCTGCCAT
Organism: Budorcas taxicolor; assembly: GCF_023091745.1. Lineage (NCBI taxonomy): Eukaryota > Metazoa > Chordata > Mammalia > Artiodactyla > Bovidae > Budorcas > Budorcas taxicolor. The sequence continues at coordinate 85,229,162 of NC_068921.1, read as the reverse complement.
CTGAGGCTGCGGGTTTCACTGATTTGTAAGCAAGAGCTCAGCAATGAAGCGAAGACCCTGTGGTCCTCATGTTGCCACAAAGATTAATTAACAGAGTAGGAATCAAGACGCTGGATGTAGATGGAGGCCTGGGACATTTCCCCAGGGCCAGAGTCACTCGGGGAGCAGCTGGACGCCACACGGGACAGGGAGGAGCCTGAGAAGGGGCCCGTGTGAACGGGGTCGGTGAGAACTCAAGTAACCAATGTCCATGAACAGCCGACCTGAGATACGTCCTGGAACTGAGCACGCTGGGGACACTGGAGGAGTCTCTCTCCACTGAAAAGCCTCTGGAGCTCCTGCAGAGGCTCCATGACTCGGGGACCCGGGGGGGCACTGTCCCCAGGGACAGCGACAAGCAGGGACCTGGTCAAGATCAAGGGGTCACTGGTTGAGTTTGGAGGAAAGAACAGTAATCATGGCACCTCCGTCTTTCTGTTAGTTGCTCAATTGTGCCCGACTCTTTGCGACCCCATGGACTGCAGCCCACCAGGCTTCTTGGTCCATGGGATCTTCCAGGCAAGGATACTGGAGTGGTTTGCTGTTTCCTTCTCTAGGGAATCACAGCACCTGTGGGGGTGTCTATTCTACACCAGACACTTTATGTTTCTTACAGGATTCAGTCCTTTTAACAACTAGCTGAGAGAGGGTTATAAGTTCATTTTGCAGAGAAGGAGAACAACGCCTTGAAGAGCTAAAGATCTCAGCCAAGGTCACAGGTGAGGCCGAGGCCCCTCACCTCTCGGGGCGGGCAGGTGTCACCTGGGCTCTAAGCAGACGACTTAGAATGAAGCTCTGGGAGGGGACACCTGGCCCTCCTCCTCCACCACATGCAAAGTACAAATTCTGTACCTCGAAGGAGACAGGAGAACCTTCAGGAATAGAGTCTCAAGGGCAGATGAAGATGCCCTCAGGGACCACGTGATCAAGTCCACAGGAAGGACCTTCCCACAGCTGCACAGCCTCAGTGACTGCACAGATCAAGGGTTCTCTACCTTCATTCACTCATCTTTCAAAGTGATTTCCTTTGCAGACATCTGCCTGACAGGTCTGCCTGCTTAATCTCTGCTTGTATCGCTAATATATGCTTGTTCTACATGGAATTTTCCAAAGGACTCTGCCGGACAGATGCTTTTACTAGAGACGGTCAGACGCATGACTGACCATCACTGGGGGAGATCAAGTGTCATTCCATGAGGAACAGAGCTCCTTGAACAGTTCAGAGAGACAAGAGGCTGGAGAGGGTGTGCTGCCAATGTGATTTCAACAGGAAACAGGCTTCAAGTAAACCCTCTGTGACGCAAGAGTGCTGTTTTCTGTTTTTAACACTTGACTCTAAACAGTTACACTGAAATGTGTTGACTTTTGATCAGTATGTACACTCATTGCTTTAAACTGTTCAAACGATGATGAGCTGAGGTTGATGGTGTTAAAAAGACCTTTTTTTTAAAGTCAGGGATAGCTGTGTTTCCATGAAATAGGCCACAATGCCCCCTCTCCTGGCCCCTTCCCTCCCCACACAGGCTGTTTTTGTAGCACTCAGGGTCAAACTCGCTCCCAGGCAGGACGTGACCCCAGAGGCCTCAGCCAGCGCTACGTGTCAAAAGATAAAATGCTTTGTAAAGAGAGAAATTCCTTAACTCTCTCAGAGAACAGAGGATGAAAACTATCTTTCTTTTATCCATGGCTTTCCAAAAACTGCCTGTGCAAGCAAGCGAGTGGAGCGCGTTAGAAACTGCCAGGACCTTTTAGAGGCAAAGGGGCCTGGGTGCACATTCTCTTGATGGTGAGCAAGTGGCAAACAGGCCCAGTGAAGAGTCCCAGGACCCTGGAGGCGGCTGTCTAAGACTTGCTACTCTAACTGTGGTCCCTGAATCAGCGGCAGCGCATCACCTGGGAGTGGGTTAGAAATGCAGGGTCCCAGGCCCGGCCCAAACCACCGAGCGTGAATCTGCAGAGTCTGCCCAGCCCTGCTCTGGCCCGGCTCCTCCGACTCCAGCTGGGATCTCAGAGCAGCATTCCACGAGCTTTCTGTGGACTCCATGTCAGGGACCGACATTTCCCGGGGAGGGGGACTTCCCGGGCATGTCCCCTGCCCCCATCAGCCTCTCAATCCCGGGCCCAGTGGGGAGGTGGTCATGGGGCCAAGTTCAGTTATCACTTTGATTGATAAGCGGGGGTTTGAGTGATGCCCTCCTCCCAATCTACTGGACCGTGTGGTTGGTTCCCTTTCCACATTCTTACCCTCGACAGAGCTTCCAGAAGCATAAAGGAGGCCGTTAGCCAACCTTCTCTGCCCCGAAGAAAAAGCCCAGCTCAGCCCGCAGCCCTCGCTGGCCGACTGCGTGCCAGGAGACAGCTGGCACTCTGTCTTGCAGAGGAAGCATATTTTGCATTAGCTTGCCTTTGCAGATAAGCCGACGTCTGTCCACCCCAGTAGTTTTCATGCAGCAGTTCAAATCGAGTGGAGCCGCCGAGAGTGGAGCGCGCGTCACGGCTGCAGGTGCACGCTTCTGACGGACGTGCCCTTGGCCCTGAGCTGGGTGACCTGTGCTGGGGTTCTGAGCAAAAAGTCCCCAAAACACTGGGCATCGGTTCTGACCGGGACTCCCGCCTCCCCCCGCCTTGCTGCACTCCTGCGGCGTCTGGCTGGGCTGTGAGTCAGATCCCAGCCCCCACGCTTGACCTGCACTGGGCACTGGGCACCGGGCACCCGTGACTATGTCCCTGCAGCGCACGGGGCCCACGCTCAGGTTCGGCAGAGGGCAAGCGCCCCTTCCTTGGGAGTTTTCTCAGGCCCTCTGCCTGCGCCCCTCCCCCCCCACCCCACCCACGGGCTCAGAGGAGGCAGGTAGAACCATGCTTTTGTCTGACTTCCCCTCTGCTTCCCTGACCCTCACTCGTGTAAACCCTGCGACTTGTCATTTCAGAGCAGCGAGTATTAGAGAGACATGGTCAACACCACTAACGTGCAAGAGGAAAAAAAGCCACAGCAAAATGGGTGCCAGGCAACCAGGGGCACTTTGTGCCAACACGCGATACGGTCCCCAGCAGGTGGCTGCTTCTGGGACCACCCCTTCCTCTGGGTGCTGGGTCACAGCCTCCTGACCGGTCCCACCCAGAGAGTGAAGAGGAGATGATCCGAGCAGCCAGCGAGCCTCAGACGAGCCTGTCTTTGGGCTCCTCAACAGTGATGTGGCCACAGGCCCTCAAACTCCACCCCAGAATTCCCGGGGATCAGCCTCAGGTTTTCACTGGACCCACACCCTTGTCCGTTCACATCTCTCAGAGCGAGAGACCCGCAGTGAGGGCACAGAGCTTGGGCTCAGCGTGCCAGAGACGGGGAGCCTGCAGGACTCACTCTATCCGGGAGTGATCAACACGGTCCGGAAACCAAGACCCACTTCCAGAGGGACACACTGAGCCACGCAGAAGGGGAAAGACCAGTCTCAGAGACCCAAGTACAGAAGCTGGGCCCATGTGCTTCTTCTAAACTTGACACGAACCACTGAAACCCATCAGCCAACAAAACAGAACTGAACTGTAAAACAATGCCTAGAAAAGTACAGGAATATTATTCAGCCTCAAAAAGGAAGGAAATTCTGACACAGGCTAAAGCATGTTTGAAATGTCCAGACATTATGTTAAATGAGATCAGCCAGACACAAAGAGACAAATACTCTATGACCCTACCAAAACAAGGTGCCTAAAACAAGCAAACTCAGAGAAATAGAGACTAGAGCTGGCCAGGGGCTGAGTGAGGGGAGGCAGGAAGGAGCTCCTGCTCAATGGGACAGAGCTTCGCTTTGGGATGATGAAGAAAGTTCTGGAAATCAGGCAGACTGTGCAACAGTCTAAATGCTCTCAAAGCTTCTGAACGGCACACTTGAAAATGGTTAAGATGGTAAATTTCACGTCATGTGTGTTTTTATCACAGTCCTAAACAAGCACACAAGCAGCATAGGTTTGCACTAGGCAGACACACAAGAGGCCTGTGGGCTCACTAATGAGAGCATTTACAAGAGCTTAGTTCACAAACACTACATGTGCAGTGTATGTGATGTATGAATCACGTGTCAAGGTTTTGTTTATTTTGGGGAAATTTATCTAATTTTTAACATATGAAATGCTTAGCAAGAATGAAGAGCTAAGACAGCTTTTCAATGTGAGGAGTAAAAAAACAAAAAAACACCTCATGGAGCCTGCCTTTTTCCTATGTTTACCCTTAGAGACTTTAGTTAATTAAACCCAAGGAGGAAGAAAAACCAACAGGAAGGCGAAAATGTCGGCAGAATAAACAGCCTTAGTCTTCTGTCCTCACTCAAGAACTAGGAGGATCAAGATTTGTCAAAGGAACTGTGAAAAGGAGACAGACAATTCTACAACTGGATGAAATGTAGGTATGGATGTGTGTGTGTGTGTGTGTGTGTGTGTGTGTGTGTATGTTCAGAGACTCAGTCGTGTCTGAGTCTTTGCAACCCCATGGACTGTACCTGCCAGCCTCCTCTGTCCATGGGATTCTCTAGGCAAGAATACTGGAGTGGGTTGCCATGCCCTCCACTAGGGGATCTTCCCGACCCGGGGATGGAACCTGCGTCTCTCGCACTGCAGGCGGATTTTTTACCACTGACCCACCTGGGTGGGAAGCACCGTACAGACGTATAGCCGCTCTGAAATAAATTTCCTTTCTTTTGGGACACTGCGCTGGCTTTGCTCTTGCTTTAATGCACACAGAACGGGTGGCCCAGGTTTGACTCTGCCTTCGGAACAAGCCTTTCTAAATTTGAAGCATCACTGTGATGCAGACAGACATTCCCTATTCTGGAACTTCTAGACAGGAGTCAAGGCGCGTCTGAACTGCTTTTACTTCCTAATTAAGGAATTTTGGGTCTTAAAAAAAATCCAGAGTGAGCATGACTAACCTTACTTCCTTCCCCCTCTGGAGTAAAGTAATTCATTTATTTCTAGAACGTGACATTCCAATTTCTAGAGAACAAACCGCTCCCATTGAAAAGCAAAGAAATTCCTCGCCAATTACAGCGCAGGGGCTCAGGACCACCCACCGATCACAGTTCAGGGGCTGAGGCTCATCCACCAATCACAGCTCAGGAGCTCAGGCTCCCCCGCGAATCATAGGGCAGGAGCTCAGGCTCACGGACCAATCACAGCTCAAGGGCTCAAATGCGGTGCCAATCCAACCACAAGGCAGAGCCAGGTCCAAGGAGCGGGTCACCAGGGGCCAGAGGGGCCTTGGACTTTATACAGCAGGCTGTGCTTCAGGGCCCAGCGCCTGGGTCTGCGACTGGCCGATGGCTGAGCTTCCGTTTTAATCAAGAACAGATCTGACAACTGTATTTCTCCCTGGAAGCTGCAGGAAATCCTTTAAGGCTTGGAAGGACTGCGTCGTCTCAAGCCCCCAGGGCCTGTTCATCCTTTGTGACGGTGGGAACCAGACCTGTTCCCTAACATCATTTCAAACACGGATGACTTCTGCCAAAATTGTCATTGTGGTTTTAAACTGTGCAGCATTTTAGAAATGGGAGGAAACTGAACGTGTTTGCTCTTTTGCAGTTTCACAAAAGCCAAGGCAGACAGCCCCCAGATCCCCGCACCGTGTGGCTTCATGAGCACAGCGCATTTCCTTTTCAAGTCTCTGACATTTCGATGTTGATAAACAGACATAAAAACTGATATCCACACACACTGGCATAAGGTATACAAATCATTTCAGGCGGTTTGCTGTGAACATTCCTTGTTTTGCATCGGGAAGGGAAGGCTGGGCCATAAAAGCTGATGACTAAGATGAAGGAAATCCTGTCTGAGCTAAGATTGTCTTGGAGAGGAGGGGTGGGGCGGGGAGGGAAGCAGGCAAACCTGGTGGGGGCTGGTAGGAAAGGAAGGTGGCTTTCAGACAGGAAAGGAGAGAGTCTCAGGCCCGTATTTGGATGGTTCTGACAGTTAGGACCGTGACCAAGTAAGGAAGAAAAGGATGGGGGTGACCGTCCCTCTGGGACTTCTCACTGGACTCTTCCTGTCTGAGGCCCCCACGGGCCGCGCTCACCTGGGCGCTCAGGAGGAAATGGGCGGGTGTGTGTCCAGCTCACCTGACTGTGGTACCACGGCGTGAGCCAGCCCTGCTGATGCCTGTAGGCGAAGGCTGGGGGCGGCCTCTGCCCCTTAGAGGACCACATCCTCTCCTGAGGCCCTGGGTGTGTCTTCTGTGCCACGGTGCCAAACCAAGGCCTCTAGAGCTTTCCTGCTTTGTTAACTGATACTTGGATCTCAGAGTTCTCTGAACAACATGTTCTTTGTAAGTCTTTCCATTTGTTCTGGAAATAATTTAGTCACACCTTGACCTCACTTTAATTAAAATTAACATTCTTCGCTTGGCAGGTGCTTTTCAACTTGGAAAATACAAACAGCCATCCAAAGGCTTTGGGAAGACGCCCCGGCACCCATCTCACCAAGTGGACGCACACGCAGTGGGGCCCAGGGGCCCAGCTCAGGCTCCTGGCCTTTCAGCTGCCCCCCTCCAGGCAGGGTCTCAGTGTCCCGGGTGCCCGTCTGGGCAGGGACGCTCTTCTCCTCCACCCTCCGGGCCACGCGCAGGGCACGTGTGCTGCAGCAATGAGCCCACAGTAGCTCTTCTCCCCTCGAAAGTGGGGCCTCTGTGGGCTGCCCGCTCCCCCTGGACACTCCAGGTGGCATGTCTAACAAACAAATTCCGTCAGACAGTCGGAAACGCCTCCCCAAATGCATGTGTGTGCAAACACACACACACGTGCACATACTCAGAACACCCCCCTTCTACCGCTCTTGGCCTGTTCTCCTCGGGGACCCAGACCTGAGCCCACGAAGGACTGATGCACACGGCTTGTGAGTGGACATTATTCCTAGTCGAGTCAGGTCGTAAATGATCTCACCATGACTTGTGACATAGGTATCAACGTTCCTGTTTTATATTAATACAAAGAAAAGGAGACAGAGAAAGGAAAAGTGACCTTTTCTGGTCATGGGACTCCAACCCAGATGCTGCAATGCTCTTTAACAGCCCACGCCTGCCTACATGTAAGTGCGTGGGAACTCCGGTGAAAACATTAGGGCAGAGACACAGTGGCCAGGCAGACCCCCTGCAGGGAGCCTGGCACTGGCCCAGGAAAAATGCAGTCTGGCATCAGGCGGCTGCTGTCCGGGGGCCCCTGCACAGCCACGATAATTTAGGAGGGTCTCTTACCCCCCCGGGGTTTCAGTAAATCTCTCTCCATGTCAGGACTCCCAGTTTTCCGACAGGCTCAGGATGCTGTGTTTAGATGGCCCCGCCCTTGCATGGCTGCAGTACACTCATCTCCACTGCTTGGGATTTTGAAAAGGACCCGGAGAAGGAGGGTTTGGGGACTCTGTCCTGCTCGGCTCCCCCGCCCGCTCCCGTGTCCTCCTCCGAGGGGCTTTCCTCTTGCAGCCTTTCTAGTCTCTGTCATCAGCGTTGACAAGCTGCTGGTCATCACACACACGTCAGTCCCTCTGCAGAGGGACCCCAGAAAGATGCTCCCTAGAGGTCTGCCTGACGCCATCTATAGACAGTCATTCTCCTCCTGCCCGGGGAGTCCTCCAAGGGCCGTGTGTGTGTGTGTGTGTGTGTGTGTGTGTGTGTGAGAGACAGTGTGAGTGTTCTATGTTATTTCTCCCTCTCAGGCCGTGTGTGTGTGTGTGTGTTTGAGAATGTGAGTGTTCTATGTTATTTCTTCCTCTCATTTCCATATCTGTCTATCCATCTCTACATGGGTTAGTTGCTCAGTCATGTCCGACCCTTTGAGACCCCAAGGACCGCAGCCCACCAGGCTCCTCTGTCCATGGAATTCTCCACGCAAAAATACTAAAGAGGGTAGCCATTCCCTTAGAAAGCGGATCTTCCTGACCCAGGGACTGAACTCGGGTCTCCTGCATTGCAGGCAGACTCTTCTCCGTCTGAGCCAGCAGGGAGACCCATCTGTCCATCCGCTATCATCTACCTGTCCATCTGTCATCTTTCAATTCATCTATCATCCACCTGTGTGTCTATCTCTCCATCTCTGCCAATCCTCTACACACCTATAATCATTTACCATCTATCTATATTCCAAATCTGGAGAAGGAAATGGCAACCCACTCCTCTATTCTTGCCTGGAGAATCCCATGGACACAGGAGTCTGGCGAGTCCCAGTCCATAGTGTCGCGAAGAGTCAGACACGACTGGGCGACCAACAGGTCACTTATGTTCCACGTAGATAACAATGTTTGCATATACAAATGCTGCTGCTGCTGCTGCTGCTGAGTCGCTCAGCCGTGTCCGACTCTTCGTGACCCCGTGGACTGCAGCCCACCAGGCTCCTCCATCCATGGGATTCTCCAGGCAAGAGTACTGGAGTGGGGTGCCATCGCCTTCTCCAAACATACATATGTGCATTTTACAAACCCAACATTTTGCGTGTTTCTATCTCTCTCAGTCATCTAGCTACCTATAATCATCTGCCTATATCCGAAGGCGATGGCACCCCACTCCAGTACTCTTGCCTGGAAAATCCCACGGATGGAGGAGCCTGGTGGGCTGTAGTCCATGGGGTCGCTAAGAGTCGGGCACGACTGAGCGACTTCACTTTCACTTTTCACTTTCATGCACTGGAGAAGGAAATGGCAACCCACTCCAGTGTTCTTGCCTGGAGAATCCCAGGGACGGGGGAGCCTGGCAGGCTGCTGTCTATGGGGTCGCACAGAATTGGACACGACTGAAGCGACTTAGCAGCAGCAGCATATCCCAAGTAGATGACAACGTACACAGGTAACATAGTATGTACCTCTTACATATCCAACATTTTGCATATTTCGAGTGTGCACACACATACCCTGTGGCTCAGATCTGCTGGCCCAGCACCACGGTGAGAGCAGGGTTAGGGAACCAGCCAGTCCTGGGCTTCACTCCTTATTGCCCTTGATAAGTGCCCTAACCTGTGTGCCTCAGTCTGCACACCTGTTAGGCGGGGTGATCAGAACTGTGGGCTGGGGTCCGTCTCTGGCACCAAACAGCTGTGTTCCTCCCGTAGGAGATTTTAGCTGCCCCTGGGGTTCTGGAATGCTAGAAGCTTCCTTAGGGGCTCCTCTGTCATAAGTTGATCTCGGGGGAGTCCACAGAGACCCTCGTGGGGGACCCCTCCTTTCCTCCAACCGGGAGGCAGGGACAGGGTGGGGGCAGAGGCGGGGAGGGCTGTGGGCCTGTCACCAGTGTCCCTCCTTCCATCAGTCTGCAGTTTCTGCCCAGCAGTTGCTCGTCAGCTTTCTTTTTTCCTAATGGACAAGCCAGAGTGGGGAGGCACCCAGGGAGCACGTGCCTTTGACCCTGTCCCCGAGCACAAGCCCTTCCCTCTGCTCACGGGGCCCACACCGCCACACAAAGACAGACACACATGCAGAAGTGCTCGACACGCAGAAAAACACAGCATTATGTAATTCCCACCAGGTACCAGAAAATCAGCCTGTGTAATCCAACAACACAAATTCTTCCGTAATTCCCCCATGGGAGATCACTGACCTGGGCAAAAGCAACAGAGGAATTTTAGGGGTGGGGCCGAAACAATCCCTCGGAAAAAATGCACGTCTTTCACAGACAGATCAGCGGTTCCTTTATCAGCATGAACAGCCAGCTTCAGCCGGTGAGGGGCAGCATTTAATTGGGGGGAAAACCCACACGAGAACAACTGTATTTTAATCTAACCTTCCCTCACTGCTCCGCGAGTGGTTTCCTCATCCAATAGGTCTGTTTCAGTACTTTCAACTCGCCGCCCCTTCACTCATGTCCGGAACGGACCCTTCACTGGGTGCCGACCACGTTTCAGGCCCTGGCTTGTATGATGCCAGGCGAATCAGGCCTGGAGGAAAGATGCTGAGAACCCAACGCCTTGGGTTGCGGTGTCTGTCACTCCAGCGGAGGTAACTACACGGGTCAAGACAGACGCTTAATGTCTATGGAGGTTATGGATGATGATTTAAAATCCTGGCTTTCTAACGGTAATTTGGGCGGGGGGCACTTTAATTAGACTCTGAAAAAGGTCATTTCCAAGGGACAGATGTTCCGGCTGGACGTGGGATTCTGACATACACTACAAGGGGCCTCCGACTGGCCAGGACAGGGTGTCCTTCACGTCACGGGGGCTTCAGACTGCTGCAGGGAGAGACAGGGTGTGGCAAAAGCTTCAACACAGAGCTGGCCAGGGCTGCTCTGCTCCTGGGGGTGGGGACAGGGGCGAAGTGCGAGGTGACCGCCCCTGGCCACTGGCCATCCTTGCTCCTGGCCCGTGACTGCAGTAGCAGCTGTGGTCGCTTAATGACTGCTCCGAATTCCTCAGCCATGCAGGGGGCCTGTGTGGAAGGGGGCCTCGGGGACGCTGGACCTGCATCGCTGCTGTCCACCGAGTGTCCTAGATACGCAAGGAGGTGGGCGTGGGGCTCTCCTTTCCTCTACAGCCCCTGGGGACTCTGGCCTGACAAGCTGGTGAGCCAGAGGTGTGAGCATGGAAAGCCCTCCTGGAAACGACACTGTCCTGCAAACCCACTGTGCCATCCCGAACTCAGCAAACACCCCTGAAACCACGTTTCCCTCCACCCGCCTCCTCCCGCCAGACAGGCGAGAAGAGGGAGGCCATTGTAGCTCAGCCCTGAGGCCCCTTGCAGATGCCGAGCTATGGAAACTCCATGAAGACGCCTTTCCACCCCTTCCTGTTAAAGAACTCCACCCGCCGGGGGGACCAAAGCCCTTGCCCCTGGCAGGAGCCACTTCTGCTAGATTTCCGAAGATACAGAAGGGCCTTCTGTTTGCTTTCCCTATGAGAGCACAGCACAGGACATGATGCCCTCTCGCTGGTCCCTGGGGCACACTTGCTGCCTCATGCACGCGCTGCGCACCTGTCTGGACAAGGCACGCTTGGAGTGAGCGGTTCGTGACTTCTCAGTCAGCCCGTTCAGTCGCTCAGTCATGTCCAGCTCTTTGCCACCCCCTGGACTGCAGCATGCCAGGCTCCCCTGTCCATCACCATTTCCCGGAGCCTGTGCAAACTCGTGTCCGCAGGATTTTATTTTGAAATGAATGCTACTGGCCAAAAAGTTGCAAAGAGAGTTTGGAGTCCCCATTCAACCCTTCACCCAGACACAAGGATGTCATGTCAACGTCTCACATAACTTCAGCCCATTTGTGTCAAAACTAGAGGTTAACACGAGTGCATTCGCCAAATCACAGACTATCAGCATTGCCCCAGTTTTTCCTCCAGTGTCCTCTGTCTCTGCCCAGATCTGATCGAGGGCCCACACTGCTCTGAGAGCAGCACCGTCCTGATAGAAGGACCCGTGGCTTCAGAGGCAGCTCGTAGAGGACGGTGGGTCACACCCGAACAGGACACCCACTATGGGGTGGGGCGGGGATAGGAGACTCCAACAGGGAGACTGATCCAGGCGCCCGAGGGCTTAGGATCCAGGGGGTGTGGCAGGGCTACAGGCCCGTCCTTTGGAATTCCCTCCCTGACCACATGCACGGGGCTGAAGAAACCCAGAAAGGCTCCCTAGATTAGACACCTTCTAGTCCTTTTTCGTGCGGGTGTGAGCTAACCCGCTTCACTCGGGTCCAACTCTTATGAGCTGTGGCCCCACCGGGCTCCTCTGTTCATGAGATTCTCTAGGCAAGAACACTGGAGTGGCTTGCCATGCCCTCCTCTAGGGGATCTTTGCCTAATCCTCTTTCATAGATAATCAGAAAAGGGAAAAAAGTCACAGACCCCTGGGGAGGTGATGAAACCAGGGTGAGTGAGTCCGTCAGGCTTGTCCCTGGAGAGTCTCGTTAAGGGCGGGAGCAGCCACCAGGGCGGGGCCAGGAGGTGCCCACAGATAATCTACGTCCTCTCACCGCAGCTAGTCAGGTATCATTCATACAAGCTCCCCCCACCCGACCCCAGCCGCAGATAAGCAGCCCCGAGCAGCATATTACTGCAGCAGCCCAGATGCCTGCCCCGACAGCAACCCCTCTCCTGGGGTTAAGCTGGGAAGTGCAAGGGTCCAGCCTGGGGACGGGCCTGGGACAGCCGGGGGACCCCCGTCCTCAGCTCTGACTCTCCGACTGCCCAGGGTGACTGACCCCCAGGAGCATCCCAGCACAGATACCAGCCCCGCCTCGCAATGTTCAGTGACTGGGCTCTGGGGTCACCCAGCCCGTTAGGAGCCACGCCCGGGTGGAGCTTGGTTGCTCCGCCCCCAACTCTGCTGTGTGGTCCCTGGCCTCGAAGGCCACTGACTCCTGCACAAAACCAGCCAAGGCCTGGGCCCACCGCTCACCCACCGCCTTCCACGGTGATCCCACCGGGTGCGGCGGGAGGTTGACTTCACAGCCTCCTCTAAAGGCCTCTCATCCAGGGTTCTTAGCTCTTTTTCAGATTCAAAGTACCAGACATTCCAAAACCACCACCTTCCGAGTACTGAGACCTTCATTACATCATCGCCATTGAAAGGGTTATCGCTGTCGCACTGGTATCTTCTGCTCACGCTTTCTCTATCATCTAATTGAAGCTGGCCACCTACTGTTCTTTTACCCTCTCCTCAGGAAGACAGACCATGCTTGATTTTTATTATTTTAGTAAAATCCTTGTGTTCTATTCTAGAACTTTTCACTTGAATTCCACTTTCCCTGCCCTCCTCCCCCAACTCTGGTTCTAGGTACACCCACGGGCAGTGGGGAAGCCAGGGGCCCTCTGACCCCCTTGCACCTGCGTCTGCTCTGGGATGCTGTGACAACTCTCTCACGTTATCAACTGCAGCAGCCAGACAGGCCACGCAGAGAGGAGTGCTTTAAGACGCGCCAGAAAGCCGAGAATTTGCTTGATTTTCCATTGACAGAGGAGGGACCTTGCGATATTTCCCTTCTTCGCAGGGACTCGGGCTTTGAACAATAGGACTAGAGCTCCAGGGAACTCTAGCAAAGCCCTGCTCTCCAGGAGGCAAGCGTGGGGAATGTGTGCCTTCCATTTGCCATAACTTATCGATAAGCCGATTGGAAGAAGAGAGAACCTGAAGAACAGATTCCTTCTCTTTCTCTTCTTCCCTTGGAGGGAGGGAAAGGCGTGGCAGTGTGAAGGAGCACCCAGAGAATTTTCCAGAGCCTGGAGCCCTGGGAGGTGCCTGGAAATCCAAGCTGGTGGGCAGGCGGTCTGGAGCCTAGCACTTCCTGGGGCCCCACAGTGCCTGTGTGTCCGGCTCTCCTAGCTGGCCCCTGATACCTGGAGAATCTAAGGTCCCAGCTGGGGTCAGGAGGTCAGCCCAGCCCACAGCGTGTTTGATCTCTGGGAAGGTCTTTGTTCTATGGAATTCTCCCCTCCACCCCCAGAACCGCACAGGACTCCCCTCTTAGATCTGTAAGGCTGCCATCCCATCTCTGGAGATAAGAGGCAACAGTGATCTGTGGGGGCTCATGTGCCCAGGCAACCCATCTTCAAAGTCAGGGCTGGTGGTCGCTGAGGACTGGCCGCCTGCCGGGCACCCACGCCCCGGCCCCACCCGCAGGCCGGGCAGCTGCAGGAATGGCGACAGAGGGCCGCCCCCCCCCCCCCCCCCCCCGGGGCGTGTGTGTCCCCCCTGGGCCCCGAGCGCAGGCTGCTGTGGGACCAAGGCCTTTCCTCCCGCTGGACACCAGGTTGAGTGGCCTCTCCCTTGCTCTGGGCTCCTGCTCTTTGGAGCAGAGCAGCAGAGGAGGCAGGAGCGACTTCCTTTCCCGGAATTCAGCCGGTGGGCTTTATTTGGATCGTGTCCGTCCAGAGCAAGGAAACTACGGCCAAGAGACCCAACTGCTGAAACTCAGTAGTTGACTTACAGTCTGATCCTGGGAAATCGAGCTGTGGGGAGGCACCTGGGTTCACACTCGCTGCTTACAGAGAGACACCGTGGGCAAGGTGTGCTTAAACTCTGTGCCTCTGTTTTCTAATCTGCAAAATGGGGATAATAAGAGTTACCTGCTCAGCTAGCTGTGCTTTTCTATGAGGCTCAGATGGATTAAGGTATACAGGTCTGCTCGTAGCAAGTATTCAGTAAATAATTAGCCATCCCGTCTGCTAGCCATTTTCAGCTGCTTCTGCTACACAACTTACGATCAGCAGCCAGTTTTACTAACTGACCTACCCTTGGGAAGACTCTGGCACAAATGGGCAAAGAAACAGGATTCTTAAGTGTGGCAGACAGAAGCTGGGCAGGAGCTGGACTAGCCACAAGGGGGAAAGGATTTTTAATAAATACAGCTAAGGATTAAGGCGCTATTGCAAGAGTAACACTAATTAAAGCCAGTGGTCAATAAGAGACAGTTAGGTGGAAAGTCTATTGTTGAACACTGCAAACGCCATGCCTGTTGAATAATATGTATCGATGTGTCTCTAGTAAAATGACCCAGAAGTCTATGTTTTTCAGAGTCTAAAGCAAAGGGAAACGAAATAAACCTGCAAGGGACTCCAATGCATTCCAACCCAATACTCTAACTCAGTGGCTCCTAAACTAGCATCAAGTGGGAATGCAGACACCCAGGCTCCACCCCAGAAAGTCTGACCAGGAGATCTGAGATGTGGACCAGAGTTCTGAATTTTTAACCAGCCTTTCCGGGTGCATGTAAGGGTCTAAGGACTGTCCTCTGAGAACCACTGCTAGGCAATAAACCCTCTGGGTCCTGTCGCAGGGCCAGGCAGCAGGGACTCAGATGGGTGTGCAGTGTCTCAGAGGTGTTAGGGCAAGGCACAGAGGCGCGCTGCATCCCACAAGCCGGGGGATGTCCTCTTCCTGCTGAGAATGAGGGAACCCGGCTCGGGATTGAGGAGATCAGGGCAGAGCTGCCTTTCGTTCCCAGGTCTTCTGACATGGGCGCTTCCCACGTGTTGCTAGCACTAAAGAACCTGCCTGCCACGTGGGTTCCATCTCTGGGAAGATCCCCTGGAGAAGGGAATGGCAACCCACTCCAGGATTCTTGCCCAGAGAAGCTCACAGACAGATGAGCCTGGGGGGCTGCAGTCCGTGGGGTGGCGCGCGTGCGCGCGCACGCGCGCATACACACACACACACACACACACACACACACACACACTTCTGACACAGAGCCCTTTCTGCCAATTTTAGACTCAGTCCCAGGTAAGATTCTCATCATCCTCTGGAAGGAAAACGCTCACGTTTCTGAAAGCGGTTAAAGGGCACAAAGTGGCATGGGAGAGAGAGCAGGACAGTGCACGCCAGGTGGGACAGGGCGCCTCCTTTGCAGGGCCACCTACTCCTGCTCTGAGCGTGTGTGTGTGCACGTGTGCGCGCGTGTGTATCGCCCCCACTCCCAGCTCTGAGCCAAGTCTTGCATGTCGTGTGTGCATGAGGATTCATAAGGGTCGACGGGCTGGTTCAAATATCTAGTCTCTGATCTTAAATCTGGGACGTGTGGAAAGGAACGAGACACAGCCTGAGCTGGAAGGAAACTGGCTTGGAACCCTCTGGTCAAAGTCTACCAAATTCTCTTCTGACTCCCAATCTGGGCCCTGACCTGGAGGAGAAGATGGCAGAAAGGTGAGGCTCCAGGTTCCTCCCCTGGCTGGACAGCACTTCCTCGCTCTCAGCCTGCAAAAATCCTCGGTTGTGTCACATGAGGACGGAGAAATGTGGAAATAACATAATTCAAACCAAGCCATGAACACAGCTCTCCAGTACCCAGAGTGGGGATGCCGGGGGCGGGGCGGCTCAGGGGAGCCCCCCGGACACCAGGTGCCCCGATATTCCAGCAGACAGAGGAGGAGACGGGAATCCAGGACCCCGGTAAGTCTCCTCAATTTTCAGTCCCACCTTAAACATCTGGGTCCTCAACTGAAAGCCATCAGCAGCCCTGCGAAAGCCCAGCCACACCACACGGAGCTCAAGCGAAGCGGCTCCTGTGACAGGGTACAACGTCCCACAGTGCAATCACGGTGCGGGAACGATGCTCAGAGTCATTTCAAAAGGCAGGGCTTGGGGGGAGGCACTCGGGAGACAGGGTCCCTGGTGGGAGCCTTAACCGCCCCACCTTGGCTCGTCCCTGGCCAGGGCGCATCTTGCAAGACGGTACTTCCTGCCATGGTCACCTCTCCCAGTTTACAGGAGTACCAAGTCCCAGGTCCTCCTGGCGCCCCCGCCCCAGAGCCCCTCATTCAAAAGGACAGGAACGCTCTGCCAAGGGCAGGACCCCACACCAGTTTCTAATGCCACACAGGCCATTCTCCTCCCAAGCCTGGCGCCTGGGAACCACGTGTCTGACTGCTTAGAAACTCTAAGGCCCAGCTTTGCTTCTTAGCACGGGCTTTGCTCAAACGAGGGGAAAGGATGCGGCGGGTCATGTTTTTAATTATTGGTTCCCAAGGATGAGTCGACGCTGGTTAACGCACAGGATTGAAGGGGAACCCAAGGGAAGGCAAACCAGAGTCCTCGGGGAAGGCGAACTTTCTCAAAGCCTGGGCTTGGTACCGGCTGCCCAGGACACACAAACACACAAGGGGCGCAGGCGCGCGTGTATACACACACACACAGACACACAGACCCACGCTCAGGTGAGCACGCACAGCTGCCTTCTGGCAAGGCTACTCGGTGACCCGACCAAGTGCCGAGACGGTGACCCAAGAGCCAAGATTCTCTCCAGCTCGCCAATCAGCCCGGAACGAGAGTCAGGACTTACCGCCAGGACGCTCTGGGCCAGCAGCCCCACGGTCACGGCCCCCAGCAGCAGCCACCTGGATGGGAGAGGAAGAGCGCCGTGAGTGCGTGGCCCCGGCGTGGCCGTTCCTAAGAGGACGCGCGCGCGGGACTCAGGGGCCGGGCAGAAAGTCGCTTACCGCCGTAGCGCTGGGCGCGCCGCGGCGCGCAGCTCTCTGTCCATGCTCTCAGTCCGGCCCCTCTGGGCTCCGATCGGTCCCTGTGAGCCTGGAAGGCGAGACAAAGAGGGCTTAGCCTGGCCGGGGAGGGGGCATCCTCGCCGCCCGCCTCCGATCGCAAGACTGGGGAAAGCGGGGGTGAGGGGCGGGCCGAGAGCCGCCCCGCGACCCCGCCGGGGAGAGGGGAGCCTGCCCCCCTAGGCCCGGGTGGGGGGCCGCTCCGCAGCGGCCGCCCCGTCGCCTCTCCCCTGCCCGCTCCAAGCGCCAAGCGTGCATCCCCGGCGGCACTGGGCGCCCGCGTCTCTGCCCTCCGGCGGGTCCCGGCGTCTCGGGGCCGCTCTCACCTCGGGCCTGGCTTCAGCGGCGGCGGTCCGCGCGCATCCACCCTCCGGCAGCGCCGAGGGCGGCAGGAGCGGCGCGGTCGCCCTCCGGGGCCGGCCTCGGGCCCGCGCGTCTGCCCCCGGAGCTCCGCAGGGGAGGCGAGCGCGGGGCGCGCGGCGGGCGGCGGCGGCGGCGGCGGGCGCCGAGCGCAGAGCCCTGCGTCCCGGCGCGCGGCGGCCACAGTCGCCCGGCCGCGCGCTCGGCGGCCTCTTACCCGCGCCGCAGGGTCCACCCCCTTTGAGGCGTTGCCCGCCCCCGCCGCCGAGGGGAGGGGCAGCGCCAACAAATTGGGGAGCTCGCCGGGCCGCGCTCAGGTCTCCGCCGCGAGCCGCCGCGCCCGGGACGGTGCGCCGCGCTCGAGCCCCGGCCCTGCCAGAGTGAGCCGCCCGCCGCCGCGCGCGAGAGCCCGGCCGCCGGCTCTGCCGCCCCTCGCCGCCCCGCGCCGGTCCCCGCCGCCCCGGGCTCGCCGCCATGGGGCCCCGGCTCGGCGTGTGGCTGCTGCTGGGGCTCGCCGCGCTCCTGCTCCACGAGGAGAGCAGCCGGGCCGCCGCGAAGGTGAGTCCCGGCCGGCTGGGCTGCCGGCGTCCCGCCCCGCGCCCCGGCGCCCCGCGCGGCCCCTTTGTCCCCGGCCGGAGCCGCCCTGCGGGCCCGGGGGTCGCGCGCGCGCGCGCCGCCGCCGCCGGGAGCACTCTCCCGGCCGGTCCCCGCCGGGGACCCCCGCGGGCGGCGATGGCGCACGCCTTAGGGAGCCGCCTTTGTTGTGGGCTGCGTAGGGGCGAGCCAGGGGACTCCTCGGGAGGGGAGCGAGAGGACGGAGCCTGGCGCGCCCCGCGCGGCGTGAGGGTACCCGGGAGTCCGCGGGACTTGAACTCACACGTCGGGCTCGCCTGGCCGCCGGGCGCCCTCACCTGCGCCGGGCGCCCGAGGGGGCCGGGGCGGGAGGGGTGGACACGCGCGCCCCGTCCTGTTCGGAGCCCCACACATGTGCCCGGGCGTCGCTCTGGGCGTGTTTCTCTGGAGCTTTGGAGACTCTGGTGGTTGATGCTGAACAGTCCTGGGCCCTTTGCCTGGAAACAGCTGTCTTCTCGCTTTCCCACGACTTTGCTGTCGCCGAAGCACGCTAAGGAGCAGCGGCGGGCCTTTCTGTCCTCCAGCCTTCAAACGCTTCCAAACTCCACTCTATGAGTTTTATTAATATAGCAAAAAAAAAAAAAATTATAACCACGTTATGTCTGAGTGTGAAACCAAAACGAAACTCCATCTATTGTTCTGTGCAGAGATTGTTGTGCTAGTTTTCGTTTCCTCGGGCTGTGTGTTTGCCCAGAAAGGATCTGGGACTGAGGCTTGCAAGAGTGGAGGCGTCCAGCTTTGGACGATCCCTGATGTGCTGCTGTTCTTTACTTTTCTTCCTTCCCCCGAGACCTCAAGCTGTTCCCCACCCAGGGGAACCAGGGTGTTCACAGACTTGCGGACAGAACCCCAGGAAGGTGTGGCTTCTAAACGCATTTTGCTTCCCCCCCCAACCCCCAGCTATTTAAAAATGATGTTGCTGCTTTTGGCATTTCCCACTTGCTCTTTAACTGTTTCACATAATTTTGCTCTCGGGTTTTTTTTTTTTTTTTTTTCCTTCTCTTAAGGAAGAATGAAGCTCACTGACTTGATTATATGTAAGTGATGACCTGTTACTTGCCGGAATGAACTGACAGTATGCATACATACCTTGGGACTGAGCCTGGCTCTCAGCTGGCCGCTGTCATTGGGTAGGGAACGACACCAGCGGTTAGCTTCGGATTTTTTTCTTGCAGCCCAGAGGCCGGCCAGCACCCTAGTCGGTTATTGAAACGCCCTCTGGTCATGATGACAAAATACTTCAGCAGATGCAGCCCTTGAACTCTTTATTTGGGTCTAGAGCTTCTGACGCAGAGGTTTCACACTTGCACGGGGAGGTGGCAGGGAAATGAGAGAAGTTCTCTGTTAGGAATATGAAGCTCTGTTTGCATTTGAGTTTCCCTATTGATGATATTAGCAAAGCCAAGTCCACTGTAAGAGCCAGCTTTTTAATCAGCCTCCAGTGTGAAGCAGGAGCCACTCAGTGAGTGGGAAACCAAGCTCATTACTGTTGAGTTTGGGATTATTTTACTTTCCTTGAATTTTTCTTAAAGCCCAAGTGCATGGTTTTGCATGATCTCTCACATCTCATGTTATGTTTTAAGACATCTGGCAGCTGCACACCCCCTGATCACCAGTTAACTCCATGGGTCTTATCAGTTTGCCATATTTTTTCCCCTGGTTTAACCAAGAGAGAGAAAATGTATTAATATGCAAATGGCTTATCTCTGTATGAGAAAATCCATTTAAAAATAATATCTGGCTAATTTTAAAATTGGTCTCACTTTTCATGCCATCAGTAACTTTTTTTTTTTTTTAAACTTACCTCCTTCTAAAATCAACTGTTAGGGGTACCTAATAGTTGAATAATTTCCATATTGATCTGAGCAAAATATCATTTTAAAATGCATTTCTAATGATAAGATGCTGCCCACAGACCAGATCCTAATTCAGAAGCCAGTAAAACTGATTCTTGGATTGTCTGCTTCCCTGGAGTATCTGAACCTCTCTTACCTGTACTGGTACACACAAACACCACCTACTGTGTGTCAGGCACAGGCGCCTACTGTGTGTCAGGCCCAGGCTGCCCTTGCTGTTATTATTACGCACAAGAAAGGTGTTTGGTTTTATGTTGGATCCTATGTGCTGTGGCCATACTGCTCATTTACTAGTGGGCAGGTTTCCTAAGTCAGGGATTTTTTTTTTCTCATCACCACACTCCTCCCTAACTTTTCTTTCTTGGGCAAGAATGGAGCAGTAAGATGCAGACCCAAGAGAAAAATCTGCCCATAACGTTATGATTGAGGGTCCTCTGTTCTGAGTCATGCAGTCAGGAGCTGAATAAATCCTTCTTTCCTTCGCCCCCTTTCTGACTGGTCTGTGTGATGCTTCTTGACAGATTACTTCTCAGGATCAGACATGTGAACTTCCCCCAAAGCGTGGTGATGCCCGCCTAGGGTGCTGGCATCTCTAGACCATTAGTCACTCTTCTGGGACTGAATGACCTAGAACTTGGGCGAAGGGAGGTAGAACTCCCACGTGAGTGTGGCCCACGTTCTGCCGGGAATGTCAGTTAAATGAGCAGGATGATTTCTGAGTTAGTTCCCGAGACAGCACCATGAACCCAGTCCCTGGAGGGGGCTTGGCGAGGACAGAGTCTAAACAGTCACGCTCTTCATATCTGGGCTGCCTCTCGTACCAACCAGGAGAAAACTATGCAACCCTTGTGTGTGAGTGCACACTCACAACAGAATTATGAGTGTGTGTGTTATGCTTCCCTGGTGGCTCAGATGGTAAAGAATCCACCTATGGGAGACCAGGGCTCAATGCCTGGATTGGGAAGATGCCCTGGAGAAGGGAATGTCAACCCACTCCAGTATTCTTGTCTGGGAAATCCCACGAACAGAGGAGCCTGGGCGGCTACAGTCCATGGAGTCTCTGAGAGTCAGACACGACTGATTGAGTAACACACATGCGTGTTAATGGTGTAGGCATACACACACACACACACACACACGACTTAAGGACCCGAGGGTCCTAAATGTTGTGTCTGCTTTCATGAAGCAGATGATTTCCAGGACTCAGTAACCCCCTGCCTCAGTTTCCCTGGCAGATCTGCCCTCCGGCCCAGAATCCTGCCTGCATCCCACACATGTGCCCCAGCGTGGCTTTAGGCCACACCCTCCACTGGGCATTGGATGTGCTTCAGAGAGTAGAACCTGCCCTCCCCGGCCAGGAGGGCTGCGGTCTCCTGAAAAATAGAGAGAAAGAAACAGGCCAATACAACCCAGGCTGGCAAATGCTATAGTCAGGGCAAACCCAGGGCCATAGGCGCACCTACCCCGGCTCTGGGAAAGTCAGGGGAAATTCCGGGAGGACATCCCACCTCTGAATCTGGGGGAGGAATGGGAACCGCAGACCCGGCCTCTTATTTCCCTGTGAGTCGCCGTGTGCATCACACTCAGAAGGTTGGACAGCCCTTCCCCAGCCCTTTAACCCATCAGGCTGTCTTTGCACTGAAAGATGACCTTGAGTGTCTTTGCAGTGAAAGATGACCTTGAGGGTTTCCTTCTCTGAGACACCAGGATACCTCTGCTTCTGTGACTTGCACTCGTGGTGTCCAAACGTTCCCCTGGGAGGGGTGGAGACACACCGATGGCCCAGGTCTTGGAGAGCAGTGATAAGACCCCCGCTCACACCAAACCGGGGCCTTCTCCAGAGGTCACAGATGGGCTGGGATGTTTGCAGAGTTGCAGCACGGATGACCGATCACAGGCATGAGTGCCTTAGGAGCTGAGCTGGAAAACCTCCCCTCAGTGGGGCAAGGCCGTGAGGGGATTCTCAAACCCTGCGTTATTCATTAACAAGACTGTCTGCAGATTTCTTGGAACTGGTAAGGATGGTTGTCCCTGAACGAGTTTGGTTATCTAGTTAAGAACTGGTAGAGCTTTTGCAGAAAAATTGAACCCACAAGTGATGCGCTGAAAGGAATCCTCTTAGAATTGGAGGGGGGGGCGTCTATCAGTGAGTAATTTACAACCCTTGTTTTGGTGAGGCAATGTTTGCTCTAAGGATGGTTTCCTCAACTGGATGAGTGTTGGCCTCCTGAAAACATCCCAAGCAGATTGGGTATTCTGAGTACTGGGGCTCCAGTAAGCAAATGCAACAACAGAATGCCTAAAATAATATCATCAGAGCATTGCTCTTCCTGCTATTATTAAACAACCGCTAAAAAAATTGTGAACTGTAGAACAGAAGACGTATCCCACCAACGCTGGTGCACACAATGAAAGGGGATGTAAGACAGAAAATGCTTCCCTCCTCAGCTTGTCCTCAGGCGCTCACCACTCTGAGTGGCTTTGGAGGAGTCGTTATGGTCTGGCCCTCGGGGACCGCTTCCCTCCGGTGTTTCCCGCCATTGTCCTCCTGGCCTTAGTTCCCTGACATCTGTCTGCCTAGGGTCCTTCTATTTCTCTGCCTCTCTGTTCTTCGTCTGCCAGACCCCTCCGGCTGGGTGGACTGCAGGGGTGGGCTCCAGTCGGCTTCTGTTTCTCTCCACCCTCCCCACTCCTGTGATCCCTCGGCATTCCGTGAGGGTGACGCCAGACCTTCCTCTGGAGCCCCAGGCTGGCGCCCACACTCTCTTGACCATCTCACTTCCTCTGTCCTGCCTTAACACTCCGCCTGTGACACGCGCCCAGTCGTGTCCCACCCATCTGTGACCCCACACACTGTAGCCCGCCAGGCTCCTCTGTCCAGGGGATTCTCCAGGCAAGAATACTGAAGTGGGCTGCCATTTCCTTTTCTGGAGGCTCTCCCCAAGGCTTTGATCACAGACTTAGCCAACATGACGAGAACCGAGCTGCCATCCTTTACGCAGACTGACCGCGATCCTCCACTCGCCCGTGCCCCGATGTTTCCTGACGCTCGGCTCAGGGACCGTGGCCTCGTTGGAGACCCTCCTCTCTGACCTTGTGTCCTTGGGCACTCGCTCTCCCCCTCCCCCTGCCGTCCGCTCCTCCAGGTCCCCGGGGCTGGCCCTTCCAGGACCCCCACCTGGGCAGGCTTGCCGCACACCCCTCCCGGCTTCTGCCCTCCTTCCCGCCTGTCTTCTCTCCAGCACGTTCCTCCCAGCGTCCTGAGGCTTCAGAGATCCCTCATGACCACGTGATTCCTCTACTTGCCATCCCACAGCGGCTACCTGCTGTCTGACCAAAGGTCCCCCGCCTCTTTGACTGGGTGGCTTTTGGTCTGTCTGGTTTTTAATGAAAACTTGATTGCTCACAGCCGTCTTAGGTTCAAAGCAGAATGGAGAGGAAGGTCAGAGCTTTCCCGCACACCCTCTCTGACCCACAAGCACAGTGTCCCCCAGGATCACTGTCCCTCCCCAGGTGGCACGCTAGGTCACAGCTGACGCACCTGCCCTCACGCAGGACCGTCACCCAGGGTCTGCGGCGGACCTCAGGGCTCACTCACCGTTGTGTCTCCTGTGGGTCTGCGCGGATGTGTAAAGGCACGTGGCCCCCATTGCAGCATTCTGCAGAGTGTTCCCACTGCTCTGAAAGGCCTCCTGGGCTTCCCAGGTGGTTCAGTGGTAAAGAACCCTCCTCCCAGTGCCGGAGACAGGAGATGTGAGGTCGATCCCTGGGTCAGAAAGATCCCCTGGAGGAGGAAGTGGCAACCCACTCCAGTACTCTTGCCTGAGAATCCCACGGACAGAGGAGCCTGGCGGGCTACAGTCCATGGGGTCGGAGGGAGGTGGTGACCGTTCAGTGGCTAAGCAGCCACAGCAACAGAAGTCTTCCATGCTCTGATAGCTCAGCCCCTTCTCTCCGCACACCCTGGCAGCCGTTGGTCGTTTTACGGTCTCCCTGCTTCTGTCTTTTCATTCGGCCGGCATCATTACGTTACGTAGACTTTTCAGGTTGACTTCTTTAGCTTTTTTTACACGCTTAAAACTTTCCTCCGCATCTCCCTGACCTGATGGCTCGCATTGTCTGCGTGGACCACAGTTTACCCTCTCATCTACTGAGAGACACGCTGGTCTGCTTCCACGTTTTAGCCGTTTTGGCTAAAGATTCTGGAAGCATCCGTGTGCAGGTGTTCGTGTGGACCTAAGTTCTCAGCTCTTTCGGGCAGTTACCCAAGTGTGGGATTGCTGGGCCACTTGGTAAGCGTAGGTTTGGTTTCGGAAGACACCAGCGTGCTGCCTTCCAGCGTGGCTGTGCTGGTTTGAATCCCACCATCAGGGACTGAGCGTTCCTGTGGCTCTTCGTCCTTGCCAGCGTTTGGCGTTGTCACTGTTTTGGATTTTGGCCACTTGAATGGATGTGTGGTAGTATCTTGTTGTTGTTTTTATTTTGGCTTGCTTTTGGATACTCTTTGCAATATGGATTCATGAATTTATCTGGCTTTGCTCCTCACACTCCCCAGCCTGCAGCATGGGTCGTTGTCGTGAAGGATTTATCTTTCCTCCACTCTGTGGAGCAGTGTAATCTCTTTGAGCCTGGGGTCCCTGATCCATCAAATGAAGACAACACAGAAGTTATCTACAGACGCCTTTGAAACTTCAGAGAGGTTGTGTGTGTGTGTGTGTGTGTGAAGCCACTAAACCCTCAAAACACGTTAGCTGTCATCACGGCCGTGTGGCTGGTATTGTGTTGCCTTGTGTGTGATGGAACCACACCCTTGATGATACTGAGACTGAGGTGCTGGAGCACAAAGCTTCTTTGAAAAATGACTGCACCGACTGCACCGTCTGGCGAGTGCCTGATGCCTGAGGGGAGCCGTGAGTTACTTGCATTGGGGCCGCTGTTCCCGGCTGCCTTTCCCTCCGGACCCCGGGAAATGCCGGCAGGAACTGAGATCTGGCTGCCAGAAATTGCGCTGTGCTGCTGACCCCTGTGGTAGAGTTAGGCAACAAGAGGAAAGTGATGCCAGTGAAGGTGTTTCCTCTCAGTTGGGCGTTCGGAGTAGGTAGTCCAGCACAGACTAAACGCAGCTTGGAAACGCACACAAGGCTGAGCTCTGTGTAAACAGTTCATTCCGTGCTTTAGTAATACTCCTGCTTTGCTGGGCTTGTCTTTTAGTCAGCACACTCTAAGAGCGTGTTTTGTCATCTGAGTTTTAAAGCTTGCCTGACTTGTGGTCCAGGGAAAGGCAGATGGCAAGCGTCCACGTCAGGTATTAAGGCAATGTATCCCATGCATATCTGTTGGTTCTCTTGCTGGTAAAGGGTGTTTCTCCAGCCTTCTCATTTTCTGCTGCTCCTGGAGTTAAGATTCTGTGCGGAGTTTTGGAATTACTGGTGTTTATTGCTCGGCTCTTGTCTTAGTCTGCTGTGGGCCTCTCTTTCTTACTCAGCTAATAGCGAGAGAGGCTGGCTGTGCCCTGGGAGAGGGCAGTGTTCCCGTCTCATCAGATTTCCCGGCACTTGCAGACGCACTGGTAGAGCCGTTTGGACAGAGCTGGACTGACTCAGTGTTGTCCAACTCAGTGGGCCACGTAGAGGCAGTATTCCTGTGTTTGAAGTGAAATTAAATTGAAATTGTTACAATTTTTGTATTGAGTCTCTGCTTTAAAAAGGAGCATGTTCCTT
The DNA here is from genome assembly GCF_023091745.1 of Budorcas taxicolor. Classification (NCBI taxonomy): domain Eukaryota; kingdom Metazoa; phylum Chordata; class Mammalia; order Artiodactyla; family Bovidae; genus Budorcas; species Budorcas taxicolor. Next base: position 85,203,614 of record NC_068921.1, on the reverse strand, counting down.
TGTGAAGAACAAAAGTCAAGAATTTTTATTTGTAACTCAGCTTCCAAAGCTATTTGCACAAGCTTTTCCTAGCTCCCACTCACAGGCCTAGAGGACCTGGAAGATATCGGATATCATTGCTGCTCATATCTAAGGACCACAGGCTGAAACAATAGAACGTCAAGAATAAAAATCAAATGAGTATTTCCTAAATACATGAAATAACGTCACAAATAACCTTCAGCAGAATAGAGATGCGTGGTAGCCTCGGTCTTCACTTCAGAAAAATAAATGCCCCCAACACTCCTCCTTTAGCAAATGGGGCATTTTTGAGGCTACAACGTCAGTACTGGTTTCTTGTTTCAGAATGTTACAGATGGGCCCAATAATAACAATTATGGTGTTGTTTCATTTCTGTTAAAGAAATAATATTAATGTATATTTTTATCAGTGGCAAATTTGGTTACTGCATCTCTGACAATATTTTTAAGAAGTAAGTGTATTATTTTTGTAGTAGGGAAAGCAATCAAAGTGTATTCTAAAGCCCAGTTGTCCTTTTATGCAACCGGTGACTTTTTCTTGAGCATGAGAACGTTAATTTCCATATCATCCAGAATCTGTTGCTAAGTCATGTCCAACCCTTTGCGGCCCTGTGGACTGCAGCACGCCGGGCTTCCCTGTCCTTCACTCTTTCCCGGAGTTTGCTCAAACTCACGTCTGTTGAGTCAGTGATGCTGTTTAAGCATCTCCTTCTCTGCCACCCACTTCTCCTGCCCTCTGTCTTTCCCAGCATCAGCATCAAATAAGTCTACTCTTCACATCAGCCAAAAGCATCGGCTTTAAAAACGTCACTTTTTAAATATAAGCAACTCCTTTTCGTAATTAGGTTTGCTTTTTGAGTTGCATTTTATTTTAAAGAATATGACTTCAATGTCATGGAGTTATTATGGACTTGTGTGAAACTTAGGTCCCCACTATCCCTGCATTAAAGCTTGCGTTAAGGTGGTATTGTTATAATCACGATTACCTCGAATGGACAAGGTCTGTAATGGTGCTGAGCAGGCTGTGGGTGCGCCCGAGGTGCGCGTCTCCAGTGGGCAGTGGCGATACTGTGGGTGCCGGGGACCACAGACCTCACCCCTTCTCCTCACTCCCAGGGGCAGCCCTGTGACGGAGGTGAGCTGTAGCCATGCTCTCCTGGGCAGTGGTTTGTGCTCAAGTCGATGCCGAGCTGCTGTAGCTATCCTCCGAGTCCGACGACCCCTTTTCCTGTTGGTTGTTGTTACTGCTGGCAGTTCCAGCCCTGTGGTGCCACTGGGGGAGGGGGTGGGTTTGGGGAGTGGGCGGGTCGAGATGCAGGCGTGTGGGGTGCTAGGATGCTGGAGGGGCTTGGCGATGGGACGTTGAGCCACAGTATATCCGCGTTTTCCCCTCTTTGTGGCTCCATGCTCACTTTCGCGTCTGCTGATGGTGGGCCTGGAGTTTGCTTAGAGGCTGCCCCAGCCAGGACTCCAGGGTGGGCAGGAGCCCTTGGGTGTGACTTCATCTTCTTGCCATGCCCGCCTCACCCACCACCTCCTCAAGGCTTGGCCCCTGAACGAGGAATTTCTGTTCTCTGTCTTTTTTACGGCCAGATCCACTTCCTGGAAATTACAGACCACTTGGGGTTAGTGGTTAAGATAACTCGTCATTTCTGGTCAGGAAATGGCCTGTAAAACTAAGATGAACTTGCCAAAGCAGGAGGATGGGTTCGTGGTGGGAAAAAAGGGCTGCAGCTTGGGCAGTGCGGCACCTGGGTCCATGGGTTTCGGGTGAGTACACAGAGCGGTCCCCAGGCAGCCCCAGTCGCTGATAAGCTGGGGTGACGCACTCCTTACCACCCAGGACGACCTGCAATCTGCTCGACTCATCCCGCATTCACCCCTTATCTTTAACAAATGCTTGGGCGCGTAAACATTGCTGGAGCAGCAGATGCTTCTTATCAGTTTGTTAAAGCAGCTTTGAGCAAATAGCTTCTGGATGCCTTAGTAATAGTTAAAATGTGTTTTCCTAAGTACCTGGAAATAATGAAATTTTATTTCTTTATTCTTGGAATTCAGGCTTTTAAACCTTTAAACAGTTTCTATAATCAGTCATTTTTTATTATATCTTGTTGGCCTTAGATTTTTCTCTTCTTTCGTGGAGGTTATCATTCACTAACATATTATAGAGATGTGTGTTTTTTTCTTGACTGGAAAACACATTTGAGACACATAACTTTGGGCACTGTTTTAGGCTGGAAGCCAAATTTGTGATCAAAGTGCCTTTTTTTTTTCACATTAGTGAAAATAAAACGAGCAAGGCTAAGAATTCACCTAAGCACAGAACACGAATCAATCTGTTCTGAGCTCAGTATCTTGCTTATGACATTCAGAATAATTTGAAATTGCATTCAGTAAGTGAATGCTGAGCAGTCACTCTGGGTCAACAGATACACACGGAGGGAATCCTTGTCGTCCACGGGTTAGGACTCTTCTAGCCCTAGACTCGCACTGCTGGGGGTGCTGGTTCGATCCTTTGTTGGGGAACTAAGATCTTGCAAGCCACTTGGCACAGCCTATATATATATAATGCTTATGGGCTGCCCAGGTGGTGCAGTGGTAAAGAGTCCACCTGCCGGAGACCCGGGTTTGATCCCTGGGTCGGGAAGATCGCCTGGAGGAGGAAATGGCAACCCTCTCCAGTATTCTTGCCTGGAAAATTCCATGGACAGAGGAGGCTGGCGGGCTGTAGTCCATGGTGTCACAAAGAGTCAGTCACAACTTAGCAACTGAAAAACAACAAATCATGTATATTAGCGACATGTCTACCATACATATTCTGCACGTATCGATATAATTAAAGGCATTCATTTGTACATTTACTCATAATTGATATTTATTGTACACCCAGGATGTGGAACAAAAAGCAGGCAAGTATTCCTACCCTCAGAGGTTGTGTATGGCATTAATACAAGCAATTTTGGCCTTTGATCATGCTGAACTAGAAATTACTTTAAAAGACGTCTCTCTTGGCAGTTTTAGAAACGGCCCAGCCTCAGACTCTGTTAAAAGAGTTACAAAAAATGAAGAAAAAAACTAAATTTTCTTATAGGAAATGTTACTTATTTTGTGTCTCTAAAGTGAATTCATGGGACTAGCATTCAGGATTCATAACATTCAGGATTACTCCATTTATTTAGAGATTAGAAATTTTGAAATATCTCTTGGGTGGGAAATGAGTTAGCTGGGTTTTCCTCTCTGCCCTGGAAATTACACAAAGCTGGCTCTGGGAAAACAACTTGGATTTAGGGTGGACAAAGGCATCAGATGAGGAAATACCAGATGTAGGAATGGACATCAGAAAGCAAGTGGGTTTCTCCAGTGTCCCTGGCTCCCAGGCACTTGAGCGAGAGTGGCGTGTGTCCCAGCAGTGATGATGCAAGGCCGTGGTCCTCTGCCTTACTTTGTGTTGCTGGATGGCATGGCGGTGGGACCAGGGTGGAGGGGCTTGAGGCCAGCGGTCGGGAAGGGGTGGTTTTGTAACCAGCAGGGCCGCACCCCAGGGACTTCCAGCTCAGAGGGTGCGGAGGTCGTGTCACCATTCTGAGTATGGAAACCCTCGGGGGACAGCCCCCAGAGAGGAGGGCGGGTGTCCTCTGACTCAGCACCTTCTTGAAGCTGGAGGAGATCTGGTCATAGCCGGCCCCTGAGCCCTTTTCTCTTGAGTTATGCTGTTTGGCAGAATTCAAGTCCTGTTCCAGAGACCAAAGTTTTCCAGATTTCCTGGGCAAAACCCGTCTAATTTGTGACTTAGGGACCAATGAATCAGAAACACAAGACTGTTTGTGGGAAGGTATTGAGTGGCTTTAGAAAGAAAACGTAGGTCAAAGTTCTGGGTAAGATGTGTTAGCCATCCGCCCTAGACGGGGCAGGCCACATCCCATGTTATCTTGCTGCTGTGAAAAGCTGTTAATGTAAAAATCTCTTATGAAATGTATGATGTTACTGAGTCCTTTTGTTGAGGAATAATTATAGAAATGACCCTTAAAAGGCTTAACTCTTAATTGGCAATTCTCTTCTTAGAGTGGAAGGTAGGTAAGGTCAGCTGAAGTTTCCAGTATGTCCAAGTGTCCTAGTAACACGTTCAAGCTGTATCTGCCATACTGGAGCAGAGGAGCCCGGCGGGCTCCAGTCCATAGGGTTGCAAAGAGTTGGACATGACTGGAGCGACTTAGCACGCGTGCACACAGGGTGTTCCTGTTAATCCCAAGCTTCCAACTGATCCCTTCCCCCTTTGGTCACCATAAGGGTGTCTGTGCACAGTGCATTTTTAAGGAGGCGAGGCTTGGAGCATATTTCAGACTCTTAGAGAGGCATTTTCCATAGATTCGGTCATTTCCATAGGGGGATTTGGTTATTGTTGTCCAGTCACCAAGGCATGTCCGACTCTTTGCAACCCCGTGGCCTGTAGCCCTGCAGGCTCCTCTGTCCGTGGGATTCTCCAGGCACAGATGCTGGAGTGGGTTGCCATGCCCTCCTCCAGGGCATCTTCCCGACCCAGGGATTGAACCCACATCTCCTGCTTGGCAGGCGGATTCTTTATCACTGACCCGCCTGGGAAGCCTGGGGGATTGGATAGTAGGTTGTTACAGTCAGATCTGTTGAACACGATTTATCGAAGAGGAAGGCCTGACTCTGACAGTGGATACGAGTAGCGCTCGGTTCGACAGTGTCGCCAAAGAACTGGCCGTGAGGAGCAGGCAGGATGCAGGCACTTCTGAGGCGGGTGGGAGAGCTGACCAGGGAAGACAGCTTTGGCGAACATGCATCTCATTGTCGAGATCGGACGCGTGGCGTTTCTCTCTCGTTTCCTGGGACCACTCACGGCCTCTGCCTGTGTGCAGATCCCGTGTCCTCAGCCGCGTCTCGGTTTTTCTGTGCCTCTTGGCCTCCTGGGCAGTGGTAGTGTCGTTATGAGGTTGGGACACACAGCCCATGTCTGCTGATTGGCTTGTTGATTGCCAAGGCCGTGTGGAACAGTTGAAATTCGGAGATGCATCTAGAATCTGTTCACCTGCAGATGGCAGAGGTGGGAGTAACCGTAAGAATCCAGTTGAGAGTTCTGGAAGCGTAGAAAAGAGAGACCCTTTCTGAGCAAATGTGACAGAGCCCAGGCTCGTCAGGTGCACGGAGAAGGACTCTCGGGGAGCCGTGAGCTCCAGGAGGTACCTCTCGCTTCCTGAAAGCCCTCTTACCGTGGGCGCCTGCTTTGGGGGTGCAGGATATGGAGACCCACAAAGTCTAGCTTTTCCCATCAGCCACGTGGGGCAGAGAATGGGATGTGCAGGGCTCCAGCCAGCCCAGGCCTGTGACCTCAGCCTGATCGTTAATCATTCCCAGCATTCCCATTCACTCCGGCAGCGTCCTGATCTGAAAGATGAGTTGTGGGAATAGTCTGGTGCTGAGGAGATTACGTGGTTAACGCTTCCCACCTTATCTTGAGGAACAAAGTGCATTCTTTGGGGCTGAGATGTGCGGAAGGATTTAAAGGACAATATCAAAAATTTGGGAGATTTGGATGTAAAATGCAGAGATAGTGGAAGAGACAGCTGGTTTTCACTGCTTTTCTCTGCTCCTTGGCGTCAGTGAAGCTTGTCCTGGGAGAAAGGATATGAAGACAGAGTTCGGGGACATCGCTTCTCTTTTTATGAAGCAGAGTTGATTTACAGTGGTGGGTTAGTTTCTGGTGTACAGCAAAGTGATTTAATTACACACACACGTATGTATGTATACACACATGTATGTATGTATACACACGTATGTATATACACACGTATGCATACACACATGCACACATACGTATGCATGTATACACACATACGCACATATGTATGCACACACATGTACACACATACATGTATACACATATGTATGTACGCACACGTATACACACATATGTATGTATACACACGTATATATGTACACACACATTCTTTGTCATGGTCTCCTCCACTGTGGCTTACTGCAACGTGTTGAATCTAATTCTCTGAGCTCTGCAGGGGGTCCTTGTTTATTCAATAAATGGGGGCGTGTCTGCTAATGCCCACCTCCTGGGTCACCCCTCCCCCCTCTTCCCCTTGGTAGCCTTAAGTCTGTCGGCTATGTCTGAGTCCGTCTCTGTCTCACAGGCTCACTTACAGTGCATCTGTGAGTGATATAACACCGTATTTGCTGAGGCGTATTTCAGGGTCGGGAGGGGGTGCCACCCTTCTTGGGCAGGTGGGGCTAGCCTTGACCTGGGAGGAAGGCCAGCAGGGGCCTCAACTTCCCGGTGTGCGCGCTCCGCGTGGAGACGGGCCTGCCCACCCCCGATCCACCCACTTCTGTTCTTGCCCCGCAGCTCGGAGACCTGACCCTGGGGAAGCCTGGTGACCGTGAGCTCTGGCCACTGCAGGGTGACCCCTTCCGCTGTTCACGGACCAGCCGTGATGGAGGCCAGAAACTGGCCCAGGGTCACAGGCGGAAGGAATGAAGTGGGGTGGAGGGGGACTGGGTGCCCGTGGAGGGGAGGGAGCTCCAGGAGATGGTGCTGCAGGGGTTGGGGTGGGGCGGGCACAAACCCCGCAGAGGTGGCAGCCGAGGCCCCGGTTGGAAAATGAACACACAGAGGGTGGGGGTGTGCTGTTTGGGGGTGAAGCTGGAGCCCTGGGAGCCGGAGGAGCCAGGCGGCCTGGGGAGCCCGTGAAGAATGTCCTGGCCTTTTAAGGGAAACTCTAGTGTAATATAAACATCTCATGGGTCATTAGATGCCCTGATGAAGCCGGGAAAGCAGGAAAGTAATTGTGTCTAGGACGTAAAAGTTAAACAGTGCAGAGACATTTCGTGTTGAAGCTTCAGCTGCATGGACCCAGTTCCCTCTGGACACAGCTGGCCTGTCCTGGTGTCTGAGCTCGTGGTGTGCCCATGTGTACACGTATGGGGGCATGTAAGCACACACTGCCTCTCGTAGGAGAAGGCGGGAGTTTGGAGAGAAGAGGTGGTCTGTGATGGGTGGACCCTATGGGGGACAGCCTGTGGGATTGCGTGCCTCTCCTGCTCCTTTGCTTCTCGAATTTTCCACCTAGAAGGAGCAGGATGTTAGTATTTAGCTCTGATGAGTGGCTGTGTGTATTCTCCACGCAATTCTGAATTTAGATGCATCTTCATTTTCTTTCCAACTATATCAGAGGCAAGAGGGAAAGGGGGTGACAGAGGCTGAGATGGTTGGATGGCGTCATGATGGACATGAGTTTGAGTAAACTCTGGGAGATGGTGAAGGACAGGGAAGCCTGGCATGCTGCAGTCCATGGGGTTGCAGTGTCAGGCACAACTTAGCAAGTGAACAACAAAATATCGAATTAACCCACAATTAATTAGTCACAATTTTTAGTTTTTGTCTGTGCAGAGAACACACACACACACGCCCCGTAATAAAAGTTGGCTCAGTGAAGTGAGGATGGTTCTGTCTGCCGGACGCTCCACCTTGTGGTTGGATAATCTTTAAACAGACTTTGGTTATAGCGACGAAAGTCCACACATGTCTTAGCCCGTGCCTCCTTCCCCAAGTGGCAGCAGGCCTGAGTGTGGTGCTCACCCTCTTGTGTGACCAGCGTGGTGAGCCCCGGGGGCGCAGGCCTAGTCTGTCCAGGGCGGCGCGCAGGCTCCCGGAGCCTCAGCAGCTCTTTTCTGAGTCTGGAAACAGTTGGTGCTTCCCGGGCTGCAGGTTCTGTAGCTCCTGCCCGAGAGGAAGTGTCTCTCTGGGCAGCAGCTGTGGGGAGCTCTGTCTGCACTTCCTCCAAGCAGCCAGCTCGGAAGCCCCCTGATGGGGAGGTGCCTTTGATTCCCAAGGTCGCATCCTTGAATTCCAGCCAGGCACGCTCCCCTGCGAGGCCCCCTTGGGGCGGCTCCCAAGGACACCCGGACTCCCTTCTGGACACAGTGGCCTCTGGAGGAAAGTTCTGCTCATGCAATGGGAACTCCAGCATAAACCCCATTTGTTCTGGGTTCAGTGGGAGAAAAGGGAGCCTCAGCTCCAGGGGGCATTCTCGTTTGGAGAGGAAACAGGGATCCCCAGGCAGACAAGGTATTCCTGGGACTGACTCCTCCATGGACCCCGGGCTGGCGGGGGTCCAGGCTGCAGCTGCCCCTGACCATGTGGACTCCAGCCTGCTGGCCTTGGGGCCCGGTGGGGACACTTGCTGTCTGGCTCGCAGCTGAGACGTCTCAAGCCTGGAAGAAGGCTGTTCCTGTGGTCCAAAGGTGGATGAAAACAAACGAGAGCCTTCTTTCCCTGTAGACGTTTTGTCAGAAAGGATGCCTCTGTGTGCCCACTGCCCTTTCCTTGGAAGGCCCCCGCCCCCCGTTGATGTCAGGGGTGGGGTTGGGGGGGGGTGCCAGACTCTCCCCAGGTGGGCGGCCCCAAGGGCGGGGGTCACAGCCCCACAGCATGCCTTGCCTTCCCCCGCCCTCTGCCTGCAGTTTTCCAAACGCCACTCCTGAATTTTCTGGAGTTTTGAGTCATTTCCAACCCTGTTTGGAAGGAGAGCTTTGAGCTAACGCAGACCGCTGAGTGGGCTTCTTCCTGGAGGCAGGGCCAGTGGGATGCGGCCACAGGGTTAGCGGGGTGGGGGGGTGGGGGGTGTTTGGGGTCGGCTCCAGGGGCTTCAGAGGCAGCGGGAGCTCTCCGTGCTTACTGTGGGGTGACCTGATCAAGTGGGTCATGCGAGAGGTTGCTGCAGGGCCCGCCCCGGGCCAGGCTGGGGTCCAGCTGTGCTCAGGCTGGGGTCCAGCCGTGCTCACCCAGCACCTAGTTTCCTGGGGCCTGTCTGTCTGTCCGTCCCCCGCAACATGGAGGGGGCGCAGGTCCCAAGGGCGGAGGCTGTGTATGAACAGTTAACTTTCGGGGCCTGGAAGCAGAGCTCCAGCCAGCTGCAGGGCCCCCGAGGGGTCGTTGGCCGCTGACTTGTCCCTCAAGGTCCTGTCCCCGTGGACATCTGCTGTGAGCCCCCGCCAGCTGGCTCGGACCCCTTTTCTGTCTCACAGCAGTGGCCTGGTCTCTCTGGGGACTGCTCCCGCAACCCCTGCCCCCCATTCAGGATGCGTGTCCCGAGATGACCCCTGGCTGCCTCGCATGTCCAGTCTCGGCTGCCTTGGCCCTGAACTCCCCGTGTCTCCACCCGCGGGGCAGGCCCCCTGCTGTCTGGGGCTAACTCCTGGTGTCAGCCCTTCCAGACGCCCTCATCTCTTTCTCGCCCCCTCCCCCACCCTAAGACCACCCCCCCCCCCCAACCCCGGCCTGCCCTGCAGCCCCTCCCAGCACCCCTAAGCATGAACACCGCCTGTGAATAAAGCAGTGACCTGCAGGGGTCTCTCTCCTTGGTCCCCGGTCACCTCGCCCTGCGTGTGCAGATCTGGCCTTGGGTCCCCGTCACCTTCGCTTTCTCAGCTTCCCTGCCCCGTGAGCATCTGTCCTTGGGTCGCTCCTGTCTCAGCCTTTCCCTCCTCCCATGGCCTCTCCAGCCCGCTCTTGCATGTGCTGGGGTCAGCCTTGGCCCCTTTACCATCTGTGCGGTGAGAGCCCGGAGTCCCATCACAGAAGGTCTGACACAGACCCGGGCAGGGCGGTGCCCGTCAGATGGTAACTTGTGCTCTTTGGTGGGGGCCGGCAGATGGTAACTTGTGCTCTTTGGTGGGGGCCGGCAGATGGTAACTTGTGCTCTTTGGTGGGGGCCGTCAGATGGTAACTTGTGCTCTTTGGTGGGGGCCGTCAGATGGTAACTTGTGCTCTTTGGTGGGGGCTGGCAGATGGTAACTTGTGCTCTTTGGTGGGGCCGGCAGATGGTAACTTGTGCTCTTTGGTGGGGCCGGCAGATAGTAGCTTTGTGCTCTTTGGTGGGGGCCGTCAGATGGTAACTAGTGCTCTTTGGTGGGGGCCGGCAGATGGTAACTTGTGCTCTTTGGTGGGGGCCGGCAGACGTGCTGGGAGATGTATTAGTCCTTGCGCAGCTGTAGTCGTGATAAGAGCAACAGCGGGTGGAGCAGGTAGACTGTTATTATTAAGAGACTCAACGGACTTGCACTTGAGCAAACTCCGGAGATAGTGCAGGACAGGGAAGCCTGGTGTGCTGGGTGGGATCGCAAAGGGTCAGACACCCCTGAGCGACTGAGCAACGCAGCATTAGCGTGGTAACAGATGTGGGAGCAGCAGCAGTAGCATCTGCAGACGTCTCGGCAGTAGCAGCAGGCCGCCTGCGGGTGTCTTAGAGGTGTTGGTGTCCGCCGAGACAGCAGTCGGGGTGGTAGATGTGTTCGCAGTGTTAGGAGAGGTGTGGGCACTATTGGATCAGCAGGCAGAGTGGCGGCAGCATCTGTAGGTGTTAACAGCAGCGGTATTAGTGGGTGTGCTCCTCGTATCAGCAGGTGCAGCAGCAGCAGCGGTCGTATCAGTAGAGGTGTTAGCAGTGCCAGTAGAGGTGCCATCAGACCAGCAGGCATAGCGGCTGCAGCAACAGCGGCATCTGTGGGTGTGTTAGTAGATGGGTTAATATCTGCCGAGGGCGCAGCCATGTCAGTAGAGGTATTAGTGGTATTAGTAAAGGAACTTTCAGTACCAGCAGGCATGGCAGCCGCAGCAACGCTGTCTGTACATACAGCGTGTGAACGCACTGGGTGGATCAGGAGGTGTATCAGCGTCTGCAGGCGTAGCCGTCGTCTGGTAGACGCACTTTCAGTACCAGCAGGCACAGCCGCAGCAGCGCTGTCTGTACATACAGTGTGTGAACGCGCTAGGTGGATCGGGAGGTGTATCAGCATCTGCAGGCGTAGCCGTTGTCTGGTAGGTACACTTTCAGTACCAGCAGGCGCGGCAGCCACAGCAGCGCTGTCTGTACATACAGCATGTGAATGCGCTAGGTGGATCGGGAGGTGTATCAGCGTCTGCAGGCGTAGCCGTCGTCTGGTAGATGCACTTTCAGTACCAGCAGGCACAGCCGCAGCAGCGCTGTCTATAGGGGCAGCAGTGGTAGTGTGAACGTGGCAGCTGCCTGGACTGGCAAGACGTGGGGTGGAAGCCTGCTCGCCACTGTTGGCCCGGCGGACTTGAGCGGGGGAAAAGCGCAGGGTGGTGTGGACGTGGATAGGGCGCAGGGAGATGCTGTCACGGAGACTCAGGGTGCAGGGCGTGAGCTGGAAAGCTGATACTCCATGGGAGAGAGGCATCGTCGAGGCGTCGTCGAGACTCGCTTGTTGCCTTTAAGGCAGATGGAGGGAACGGAGGGATGTGTACCAGCACATCATGGGAAAGGACACTCCTGGCCAGTTGGTAAACGGCTGCAGTGTGAGGCGGTGAGAAGAGTCCCTCATTCTGCAAAAAGTTCTTCGGCCGAAATTAGTAACCACGTGTTCCAGTTGGGAGAGGTTTGCTTGTCGCCCCTCACTGTCTGATGGAGAACAAACACTGTGATTTGGGCTCACCCAAGTCTAGACTTCTTAGTCTTCTTGACTAATTTATAGATTTTTTTTTGATAAAATTGAGAATCTATATGAACCCACATGTTAGAAATAGCGACCTTCTTCTATTTTGTATGCCTCTCTTTCAGCATCACAGCAGATAAGCACTGACTCTTCCTTCCTCACCGTTCTGAATAATCTACTTGTTTTCCGCCTGCTAATCTGGCGTTTCCTTCGGTCATTCTCCAGGGGCTAAAGGATTAACTAATGTTAATGCAACATTTTGAAATCATGTCATAAACTGTGCTTTAAGGAGCACAGAGTCCTTTTTGGAAGGTTGAAAAATGCTCCACATTTGTGTTTCTCACGTTTTGTTTGCAAAGATAGTACTTCCAGCTGCAGAGACGGGGGCAACCCTTCCTCAGTCCCGTCATTATGTAACAATGCTGCCTCTCACAGCTGTTATCCCAGGAGAAGGCTCCATGGAGAGTAGCCTCCATGTTTGGTGGACCACTCCATGGTGTCAGAGAAGTTGGCGAGGTCGCCGGCTGAGGGATGTTCTGTTTACTGGAAAAGTTCGGAGCTGGAGACTTGTTTTTACATCCAAGTGGTTAAAAAATGGGACATGTAGTTGGGGTGGAAGAAAAAGCCCTTCTTTTTCGCTGGTCCAAAAGAATTGGGTCATTCCTAAAGCAAACCAGGTTTAACATGGTAATCTAAACAGATAATTATATGGGGCAGAGAGCGGATACAAGAGAGCAAGAGCTTCAGCTGGATATTTGGATATATTTTATGAAGTATATTTTTTAAAGAAAAGACTATGAGAAATGCTTTATATCTTAAAAAGGAAGGGGATTCACCTCTAGGGTAGTATGGACATGATTCCACATTCTCAGAACAGGACAGGAATGGGGGCGGTCCACAAGGGTAATTGGGAAGGGCATTTTGAGAGGCAACTTTTTTAAAAAGTCAACACACCAGTTTAGTTCTGCAGATGTAGGACTGGGATGGGTCTCTGTCTACAGAGGTGCGATGTGTCAAGACCATGCCACGGAACGTAATAAGCCAAAACAAACTCGTTATTTGTGAGCAAGAAATGGGAGATTCTTGAATTTACGATATAATTCATTTTTTGAATATTTCCCCTGTGATACAAGCACTTAATTGTCTTCCTTTTCAAGAGCATAATGGTGACTTTGTGATGCATTCATGAGAATTGTGAAGTTTGGAATGTGACTTTTATTTTAAGATTTTGAGGGAACTCCTAAAGGCATTTCACTTTTGACCTTTAACATGAAGCTTGTGGTTCGTCATTGCTGGGTAAGGGGCGCTTGGTGCATGCGTTTCTGTTGTGTCTGGAGGTTTGGCTGTGTTGCACAATGAGGTGTGTAATACACACGGAGCAGTTTTGCCTCCTGTTTGTTCCTTGAACAGATTCACAAGTTCAGTTCTCTTCAAACTGAGCTTTAAAAAACGCTGAGTTATTTATACTTGTCAGAGTTTATCATTTAGCAGTGGATTCATAAATAAAAACGAGCTCCAGACTACAAGGGGAAATTGCCAGTAGGAACAGAAAATATTAATGGAGAAGAGAAAGATGGGGATGAGATCTCAGAAGGGGAGACCCAAAGACAGTTATCTAACGTGCAGAAACTAGAGCTTGCAGGCGCTACCGCAGGGAAAAAGAGGGAAGTTCTTTGGGGTACCGGGTGGACGTGGGGCATGATTCAGGCAGAGACAGTGGGCACAGCCAGCAAGAGCGGTACAGCCTTCTGGGTGGCAGCGCAGGTAAGATGCGCGTGTGGCAGATTCATTGAACAATAATGCGAAGAAAGTTAGTGGCTGAGAAGGAAAGGGCGGTCTGAAATGGCACTGGTTAGAAAGTTGAACAATGGTAACAAAGCTACACGCGTGGAGTCATAGGGGAGAACTTCCGAAGGGGTCATCTAAACACCCGTAGGACTTCCCTGATGGCCCAGACGGTAAAGCGTCTGCCTGCAATGCGGGAGACCCGGGTTCAATCCCTGGGTGGGGAAGATCTCCTGGAGAAGGAAATGGCAACCCACTCCAGTATGCTTGCCTAGGAAATCCCATGGACAGAGGAGCCCGGCAGTCTACAGTCCATGGGATCGCAAAGACTCAGACCCAGCTTAGCAACTAAACAGCAAGAACAGTGATTTCATAAGAAAGGGGCTCCCGCGTGTCTAAGACGATACTGGTCAGGAAGGTGCCAAGCAGTGCAAGTGGAATGAGACGTTTAGAAGCAGCGATGGTGGTCGGGTGATTCACAGCACCTGTTGCCCCGTTTGAAATACTTCCTGTAGGGTTGGAGCCATGTGGATGATGTAAGTGGTTCGCAGCACGCGGCTTGGAGAGGCTGTGTAGGGAAGAATTACGGAAAGAGGAAAAGCCACATGGTGATCATCCCGCTGGCAGGGATGACAGCAACCAGTGTGCCAGCTGGTCCAAAGTGGTGCAGAAAGGAGCGGGAGTCAGGCCCAAGAGCGATGAGCGCAGATAATACGTGAGCAGAAAGGAAGACGCGTAAAGGACCTGTGTGGGTGGAGTGAGAGGAGAGGGAAGCGGGTGGACGTGGAGGAGAGTGGAGTAACTTCCCTGCCAAGGGAAAATAAGGAGAAATGGGATTTGGAAACCCCAATATCCATCGCAGAGGTAGAAAGTGTAACTTGTATCTTGGTAAAAGAAAACTTCCCTTTCTTGGTATGAAAAGGGTTGATCTTTGTATTAGGTGGGGCTGGCATAACAAGATACCGTGGAGCAGGTGGCTTAGAAGCAGAATCTATTTCTCATGGTCCTAGAAGCTGGGGAGTCCAAGATCAGAGTGCCCCAGAGTACTTGTCTGGTGAAGGCCGGCTCCCTGGTCTGCAGACAGCTGTCCCCTGGCTGTGCCCTCGTGAGGCAGGAGGGTGAGGGAGCTCTCTGGCATCTCTTTCATAAGGGCACTAATCCCACTCATGAGCGCCCCACCCTCATGTCCTACTCACCTCCCAAGGGCTCCCATCCCATCGCATCCCGCAATGGGGAGTGGTCAGGATATCACATGTGAATCTGGAGGTGGGCGGACACAAACATTGAGTCTGTAGCAGTTTTATTGAATAACTTATGGTTCTATTTTTCGAAACAATTTCTTTTTGAATCCTATCATTATTGAAGCCAAATAACAAGATATCTGTGAGAACATAGTTACAAGGAGTCATAGAGGAACTTGTGAGTTCAGAGCCCTTCACTTAAAAAGGAAGAGCTGAAGGCTGTTGGGTGGTAGTCATGGGCAGAAGGTGGTGGGTGGGGAATGTGGGTTTCAGAACACTCCTGGATTGAAGGAAGCCATGTCACAGGATAAAACGTGATTTGGGGTTGAAAATAAAAAAACCCAGGGTGCTTCTGAACTGCTGAAATGTGTAGCCCAGCAAATGTAGCCAACATTCCAAAATGGATCTGCATGCAGATTGAGAAAGGAGTAGTCCAGGATGGTGGCTAGCAAGAGTTTCCATCAGTTGTGAGCCTGCCCGATGCCCTGATGACATTCCTTCTACCTAAGTACAAGGAATATGTAGGAAATAAAGGAGAGGAAATGGCTACGAAGAAACCAATTTTAATACCATTCAGAAGAATGTTTGTTGAACGGTTACTGTGTGCAGAAAACGGTTTCTATAGGAGATAAACCATCTTAAGACTTTGAAGTCAGTACATAGTACTTTGTGTGTACACATTGGGTGGATAAAATGCAGAATGAGAGATAAAAAAAACTAGAATTCTACTCATGATAGTTTTAAAACGGAAAAGAGAACAGGGTAAGTGTGGAAGAATTTAAAAAAATTTTTTCCATCAAATGCAGTCACCTTAGGATGGGTTACCATGGTGATAAAGAGAAATAGTGTTCAAAGTTTGAATAAGAAAATTGTCATAGAGTAAGTGCTAACAGTTTTAAAAGATGATATGAAAAATAAGGGGAAATGAAGCCGAATGGATATTGAGAAATCTCAAGATTTGAGATTTGAGATTTGCTAGGTTGAAGTCAGGGTGAACTTTAACTTACTCACCACGGAAGACTTAGGTCAAGGAAGAGAGGAGAGGAAAGGACGGAGCCTTCCGAGGGCCAAGTGTGCAAAGGATAGTGTGAGTCAGCCGGAGTGAAGCAGAGCCAGAAGCTTCCAGATGTGTGGGAACAGGGCAGGGACTCTGGCGTGAGGGGCGTGGTCCCTGCAGTCGAGGGAGAAAGACTTTGTGCACGTGGAGCCGATACCCGGGTCCCCAAGTTACCGAGGTAACCCCGCGGGAGGGATCAGTACACATAGGAACGTGAAGTCCCTGATAAAAAAAGCTGTTCAGAGAAGATGAGTCATCAGGTCAGAAATTTCAGGCAAAGAAAGGATTGGAAAAAGGGAATATAATAGAAGAGTGATGTATGTCAGTGGCTAGCTCTTAAACGGTACATTTGTTCTGTGACACTGCCGAGAAATGGCTAGTTCACCAAAAGTGAAGTGTGCAGGTGTGGGGGTCACGTGGATGGGGGTCAGAAGGGCAGCTCCTTAGGGATGCTCTGTTGCCCTGGACAGTTCCTACCAACACAGGTTTGGGTTGGCTGGAAGGCAGATTTCTATCAGTGACAGTCAGTTAGGACCCTGTTAGCCGATGACCTAGCCTGAAGGTCATTGAGAAGCAGCCAGCACCGGGATGGATCCACCACACGCCTGCAAAAGGAGCCCAAGGTGGTCCTGCTCTTAAGAGTCTAGAGGAGAGGTGGGATCCCTCAGTCTCAATTGGAAAGTGTTCATTCAGAAAGATCTTAGAGGGTGGGTACAGGCCAAGCCAGCCCGTGAGTACAGCCCGTGGGCCACTAGTCTGCCGCCTCTGATCCCAGATGAAAGCCTAAGGTATCTTCCCACTGTAGGGTTTTGTGCTCAGCTGTACGGATGACAGATTACACACCCAGTACGGTGGCTACTAATTAGAGCTGAGAATGAGTTATTAATGCATTGCATGTTATTATTGATAATATAATAGAAATACATTGCTATATCGTTCAGCTAGTATGACTAATTATTAATCAGTTATTAATTATGCTGTTAATTGGTAGTTGTTGATTAGTTATTGTCTGTGCTGTTTGGGGGTTATCTTGTGCTAAACAACCTGCGTAAGAGTGCCCAGGGCGTGTCGGGCTCAGCAGAGCCGGGGCTTTGGCAGTACAGTGAGGACCTGTCTCGAGAGCCAGGCTGAGCTCCCTGGGGGCGGAGAGGAGGCTTGTCAACATCTGCGGTGATTTGATGAATTAGGGCTCTGGGAGAAAACGGCAGAAAACAGCCATGCAGATGTTCTCCTAAATGCTCTCCAGCTCTTTCACAACTCAGAGTCACGTGCGTGCAGGGTCCTTTCACGCAGCCCTGGTGTGGAGAGGGAAACGTTTAGGGGGATAAGCTGGAAAATGCAGGTCACCCCCAGAGAAGAAGTTTTTGCGTCGGCTTGAAGATGCCTCGGAATTTAAAAAATTACTAAAAATTATCTTGGAGTCATTTGTGTTCATGTTCCCCATCTACACACACACAGACACACATACATTTAGATCTTACATAGGTATCTATGTTTCAATTCTGAAGTATTCAGTATTTCCTATTTTCTCAGTGTTTGTATTAGTCAGGGTTCTCCAGAGAGAACCAAAAGGATATATATAGAGGGATATATGTTAGATAAATATAGATATTCTAGGAACTGGCTTGCACAGTTAACGAGACCAGGTCATTTGCCCTCTGCGAGCTGGAGAGCAGGAAAGCTGTGTGTAATTCAGTGCAGTTGGAAGGCCTGAGGTCCCTCGGGGCTGGTGGCTTGGGTTCTGGTCTGAACCAGGAGTGCTGGACATCCGCGGGCAGGAGACGGACGCCTCAGCTCAGGCAGAGAGCCGGTTTGTCCTTGCTCTCCTCGCTGGTTGGGCGATGCCCGCCTGCCTGGGGGAGGTGATCTCTCCTTTACTCAGTTTACCAATTCCAGTGCTCTTTTCTTCCAGAGACGTCCTCACCGCCTCCCCCAGAAATCATGTGTTGCCAGCCGTCTGGGTACCCTTTCAAACTGTTACACAGAATTACCCTGTGCATTTTGCTGGACCAGGGCAATTTCAGATCATAGTAGGGCTGGTTCGTGGCTGGAACACAGAGAAGCCCGTGCCTCTTCGGCTCTTTCTGCGTCGTTGAGGGAGAGGCAGCAGACTCCGGTCTGTCTCTTCCTTGTTGTTCGGTTGCTCAGTCGTGTCCGACTCTTTGCGACTCCCTGGATTGCAGCACGCCAGGCGTCCCTGTCCATCACCATCTCCCAGAGCTTGCTCAAACTCATGTCCATTGAGGCAGTGATGCCATCCAGCCATCTCATCCTCGGTCGTCCCCTTCTCCTCCTGCCCTCAGTCTTTCCCGGCATCAGTCTTTTCCAAAGAGTCAGTTCTTTGCATCAGGTGGCCAAAGTATTGGAGCTTCAACTTCAGCATCAGTCCCTCCGATGATTATTCAGGGTCGATTTTCATTAGGAGTGACTGGTTTGGTCTTCTTGCAGTCCAAGAGTCCTCTCTCGCACTCTTTTTCTACCAATGTGAAATAGACAAGAAGGTCCCAGTGCAAATCCGCGGTAAAACGAAACCTTCGAGGTGCTGTGGGGCCATGCCGCCTGGCTCTGTCCTGGACCAGTCTTCTCAGAGACCAGCTGGAGGGGCCGAATAAGAAGTGGGGATGGCAGGATTCCACCTGGCGCTCGTGGTCTGAGAAGTGGGTCCCTTTGGCTGAAAGCTGTCTCAGAGCCCCTGGGTGTTCACATCAGCTTGCCTCTGAAATACTTGGTCATCTTTCTTGGAGAATGCATGGCAATTACAGCTGCTAGGAAAAATTTCTGGAACAGAATGGGCATTTTGTCGCTGTTGTTGAGGTTCTGGAAACATTTGGAAGCAAACATCACTCCATACTCCTCCAGCTATTTATGCATTGTCAGCCCAAAGAAGTGATGTTTTCGGTCCAATACCTCCTTGTCCATTCCCTTGGGCTGTCTGTTGATGGTGGGAGACTTGGGGTAAACAGTTCTGACCCCAGCTGTATCATATTTGCATAGTCAGGTCCACATTATAATGTGGTTTCACCTTTAATTGTTCAGGGTATAGAGAAAATCCACTTCCACCTTGTGTCAATTTTAACGTCTGTCTCTGTGTTGTCAAGAAAGGGGGCTTCAGCCAGTGGTCATCGGTGTTAGGTACCAGCCTCCTTGGTGTCTTTCTCTCTTCATCTGCAGCAGAGTTCCACCCAGCTGATCTTGTGTGTGCAGGCTGCCGAGAGCTGTTGACATGTCTGAGTGGGAGCTTGCAGGGGCTGGGGTCTGAGCGGGAGCTTGCAGGGGGCTGGGGTCTGAGTGGGCGCTTGCAGAGAGGGGGCTGGGGTGTGAGTGGGTGCTTGCATGGGCTGGGGTCTGAGTGGGCGCTTGCAGGGAGGGGGCTGGGGTCTGAGTGGGCACTTGCAGGGAGGGGGCTGGGGTGTGAATGGGCGCTTGCAGGGAGGGGGCTGGGGTGTGAATGGGAGCTTGCAGGGAGGGGTTGGGGTCTGAGTGGGCGCTTGCAGGGAGGGGGCTGGGGTGTGAGTGGGAGCTTGCAGGGGCTGGGGTCTGAGTGGGCACTTGCAGGGAGGGGACTGGGGTCTGAGTGGGAGCTTGCAGGGGCTGGGGTGTGAATGGGAGCTTGCAGGGGCTGGGGTCTGAGTGGGCACTTGCAGGGAGGGGTTGGGGTCTGAGTGGGCGCTTGCAGGGGCTGGGGAGGTGAGAACCCGGGAGCTGCAGGCATGAAGCTCACCCCCCACCCAGGCTGCTCTGAGACACCACATGTGCGCAGCGTGTCCAGGGATTGCTCTGTAAGTGGAGGCGTTTCTTAGAAAGAAGTGTGTGATGAATTTGGAGAGTGTTTTTGTTTCAAAAACCTCAAGTCCAAAATGTACTGTGAGAAGCCTTTTCCGAAACAGCAGTTAGCATTCCGCTCTCCTCCTGGGTCTGCCTCAGGGTGTGTGTTCCAGGTGCCCCGTGTCCCGTTGTTGCAGCCCTGAGTCAGCCTGCCCCCTCAGAGTTCTGGCTTCTTTCCGTGAAGAGCGGTGTTTAGAAGCCAAGCTGTGGGAACTCAGTGTGTGCGTTCCGACCGGGCTGTCATAGCTCCTGGACTTTCCAGCCGGGCCGTGACTGGTACAGAGACGGACATCTCTCAGCAGGGCTCAGGTCCTGCCAGGGTCACCTGCCGGGCCGTGTGTCTGGAGGTGTGGCAGTCCCTCCTCGGGAGGCCGTGTAGGACTTTGGAAACAACTGAGTGAGGATGTTAGGGGAATTCGGACTCGCTTCTCACCCGCTGGGAGCCTCCGTTTCTTCCTGTAAGGTGGGGCCGCTCAGTGACCCTTCCGTGGTTGTAGTGGATGCTGGATGAGATAACACAGCTGTCTCACGCTCTTACGTATTTGCGTCATAGCCTAAGGACATTTATGGCAAAGCTGATGTTTCTATTACACCATTGTCTTGCCGGTTTTGATATTATCTTCTTAATTGTTCCATATTTTTTCATGGTGTTCTTTATAATCTTAGTTGGAAATTTTGAGAGGAAAATGGCATTGCTATTAATTAACAGGGACTTAAAGAAGACATCCTTACTGAGCCCTCAGTGAGCCGGGCGGGATGCTCATAAGTCTCTTTCTGGTGGATTAGTGTCTCTGTGGCTTCTTTATCTCTGCTCTCTCTGGGGACAAGAGGGACCCAGTTAGTTTCAGCTCCCGAACTGACTTCACCCACCTTCATAGCAGCTTCACAGTCTCTCCCACAGTCCAGGTGAGCTGCAGCCACATCTGGCCTGTCCAGGTCCAGTATTTTAAGCCCAAACCCACAAGCAGCTGTGGGACCCAGTGGAGGAGGAACGCTGTTGTCCTTCGGCAGGTCGGGTTTCGTTCTGGCATCTCCCAGAATTAGGTCACAGCTTTCTGACAATGCTGGTTTCCCGCTGACATTTTAGGGATTTTATTATGTATATGAGATGGTGGGACCCTTCCACCCAGCCTAGGAATGCAAGGTGCTTCTTTCTTTCTGTTTGTTTTGGGCTCTGAAATATGATCTTTATGGTGCAGTTAATTCAGAGACTCCCCTAAAGGCCGCTGGAGGTTGGTGTCACGTGGTAAGGCCGATGGAGTCGCGCTGGGCTCACCCCGCAGGGCTCGGGGCTGCTGTTGGTCTCTGTACGTTCCCCGATCAGGTGTCATGGCGCAGTGGCGTCCGCCTGGGAGTTGGGGCTGGTCCTTGTGAATCCAGTTTGGATGGACACCACTGGATGTCGAGTCGGCTCCAGAAGCCACCTTTTCCTTCACGATTTCTGTGTTGTGTCTGACACTGGTCGTCATAAATTGAATGCAAAGTAAGGGAGACTAGCATCCTGTGTCCAGTCCAAGCTCTTAAGCCTGGGCCTTTAGGCTTCAGGGTCATCACAGGCACTGGGTGGCCATCTGCTGTTCACCCGCTGTGTCCTATGCAGCTGTGGGGGTGAGGCCACGGTGCGCCTGGAACGAGGTCCTGGTCAGCACCGGCTCTCAGCCCTCCCATGCAGGTGTCTCTGTACGGCCACCTTGACCAGCCGCTGTGCCTTACACAGTCGGTATTTGGAAGCAGTCCTTTGAATTTTTCTCCTGGCATCAGACGCTTTAGGACAGATGCTTTCCAGGGCAGTTAGTTGATTTGCTCTGTTTTGTTTGGGGCGTCTGTGTTCTAGGCTTCGAGTCTGTGTCAAGCCTAACCCAGTGATAACAGGTACTTTTTTCTTTAAGTAGTTTAAGCCCCCAACCTGATATGCATTGGCCTAGATGTTTTATAGGACGATTTGTGTTTTCATCAAGT
The DNA here is from genome assembly GCF_023091745.1 of Budorcas taxicolor. Lineage (NCBI taxonomy): Eukaryota > Metazoa > Chordata > Mammalia > Artiodactyla > Bovidae > Budorcas > Budorcas taxicolor. Next base: position 85,182,237 of record NC_068921.1, on the reverse strand, counting down.
GGCTATTATGTGTCTTATTTTGGCCCAGTTTCAGGGCTCTGACTTGGGGAGCCACTGAAATCTGCGGATGTGAAAAGCTGCAGACTCTTGGATAATGTTTATCTACCCCTTGCTAATTGAGCTCCACTGCTGTCAACGCTTTCACTCTCGATCAGCTGTCTCTGTCTCAGTGCTGCTTAAACGTGTGTCCTTGAACCTGGAGAGCCAGGAGTGGCCTTCTTTGGCTGGTGCCGGGGAGAGAGCCTAGGGACTGATGAGGACCCCTCCAGAGAAAGCTGCCTGTGCACGCAGCGATGCTCTGCAGAGACTCCTCAAGGCTTCTGTTCTCCTAACAGAAGGTGTACACAGAAGCACTCAGGTTACAGCCGTGTAATTCAGGAAGCACTGAAGGAAGGAAAAACACGCGCATCTTTATGCTGCAAGTGTTGGCAGACCTCGAAGCCAGGATGATCCTTTTAAGTTGAGAACCTCTGAGGTCCCATGCGTGCTGAGTCGCTTCAGTCGTGTCCGACTTTGCGACCCCATGGACTGTACCCCACCAGGCTCCTCTGTCCGTGGGATTCTCCAAGCAAGAATACTGGAGTGGTTGCCATGCCCTCTTCCAGGGGATCTCCCCGACCCAGGGATCGAACTTGCATCTCTTAAGTCTCCTGCGTTAGTAGGCAGATTCTTTACCAGTAGCTCCATCTGGGAAGCCCTAAGGTCCTGAGCAACCATCTTTCCAGAGTCCTGCCTGTGTCCCCCTTTGAGGGGCTGAGGTGTCGTGGCTCCAGGCCCACCATCTCTCTGCAGACCTGTGAGCTGGGAGATGAGTCGTCCTTTCCTCCACCCCCATGGGCACGTCCCCCGCCCTGCTCGGAGGGCTCACTGGACATCAGAGAGGCCAGGTCGCTGGCATCTCAGTGGACGGCAGGGAAGCCTCCCGCCCGCCGGGGGGCCGGAAATCCTTTCTCCCGTGGGCGCATTGTGTCATTTGTGCCTCCGTCAGCAGCCGCTGCCCTCGCTGCGGGTTTTTTGTGTGGCTAATCCTGAGCGGCTCACAGCAGCGTGCTTCCCATTTGGCGCGCTCCTCCCCAGTGTGGTGCAGCCCTGCTTACCCCCTTTTCAAAATGTGGGTTCCTCTCTGATTTTCTAAGATTTCTTCTGGACTTCCCTGGTGGCTCAACAGTAAAGAATCCGCCAGCCAATGCAGGAGATGCAGGTTCGATCCCCGGGTCGGGAAGATCCCCCCCGGAGAAGGAAATGGCAACCTGCTCCAGGATTCTTGCCTGGAGAATCCCATGGGCAGAGGAGCCTGGTGGGCTACGGTCCACGGGGTCGCAAAGAGCAGGACATGACTTAGCCCACACACACGCCACTTAAGTTCAGTGTGTTTATTAAGTTCGTGGAAGTTGAACATTGTCATCTGTAACCAACGTCCTGTCCATTTTCGGGCTTTGTCACTTAACCAGCACTGCCCTCTGTCACCTCTTTCACACGGGCGGTGTCCCGCCTACGGTGACGCCCGCTGTCAGTGCCGTTTCCTGTTTCCACAGCCCGTTCAGGGACCCCCTTCTTCCCACCACCCCGGCTCCCAGGCTGGCGTGGGGCTGGTGTCCTGGGGTTGGCGACTTTGTCTTGCTTTGTCATGCAGCATGGTTCACGGCGACACGGACGGGCTGAGCTGGAAGCAGGCCGTGCTGCGTCCACCTGAAAGGCGGCCCCGCGCCTCCGTCCCTGGGCTCCGCCCGGAGCTGGGTGCGGTATGCAGGCCGCCGCCGGTCGGCCCAGCCCCGGCTCTGCTGCAAAAGAGCTGAAGCGGGCAATAGCTTTCAGCCCTTTATCCGGGTGGCGATCTTTTGCTGTGTAGGACGCCCCTGCCGCAGGCAGGGCATGACTTCATCCTTTGCAGAGTGTATGGCCATCCCCGCTCCGCCTGCCGCTTGCCACGGGCACTGCCTGGATGATCCCCCTCGCCCCCGTCCCTTGGAGGCCCGCGCCCGGGGCTGCGTGGTGCCCAGGCCGGCGGGTGGGCACACACCCTTCTCGCACTGCTCCGGCGTGTCGGCTTCTGGGCTGAGCCTCAGGGACCTGCCGAGCCCCATGTTCAGTCTGTCTGATGAAGAGTAGTTCTGGCTGAAATTGATGTAAAATGCTGGGTTCCTTAACAGATACACTGGTACGTATAAGTGATCCACACGGACCCCCGTACAGCCTGGGGAGCCCCCCTCAGTGCTCTGCCGTAACCCACAAGGGGGAGAATCAAAGAGCAGATACGTGTGCATGTCCAACTGAGTCACTTTGCTATGCGTCCTACCCTACCCAGCACTGCCAACCGGCCGCACCCCAATAGAAATGAAAGTTAACTTTTAAAATAAATGCATTTACAGAGCGGCAGGTCCAGCCTGCTGGCAGGATGAAGTGCTGCGGGAATGCACCCAGGGATTCAGAAATGAGCCCTTGGTCCCTCTCAGACCTGCTGGACGGACAGGGAGGTGGAGGCTCACAGCCTCTCCCGTTTCCCGAGGGGCGGGGCGGGGCGGGGTCACCTGTGGTCCCTTCGTCAGGACCGTTGGCTGAGCTGTGCCCCATCGTTGAGATGGCTCTGCTGGGTCCCCTCGTCCCCTCTCTCTCACCCGAGTGTGAGCTGCTCATGCCGGTCTCCACGATCTTCGGTGAGAGCGTAGGTTTTATCACTTGTGTGCTCGGAGCCTGAGTCCACTACGTGGACCCTGACTGCTCAACTTTGCCGAAGAAGGTCACCGTCTCAGCCTCTGGGGGCGATCTAGCCCCTCAGACCTTCTGTGTGGAGCCACGTTGGCCCCCTGCGCTGTTGAGGGCTCGCTCCAGGCCTTCTGCGAGCCCGCTGCTGGCCTCCAGTAGTGGGGGCAGCTGCGTGTGTGTTACCCATTCAGTTCCGCCTGGCTCCCTAGCCCGCCAGGCCCCCCTGTCCTTGCGGTTTCCCCGGCAAGATTACTGGAGTGGGTTGCCATTTCCTCCTCCAGGGGGTCTTCCTGACCCAGGGATGGAACCCAGGTCTCCCGCAGTGCGGGCAGATTCTGGCCCCCTGCACCATCAGGGCAGCTGGTCAGAAGGATGAAACCCGCTTGTGGAGAGGAAGCTGGGTTTGGTCACCACCGGCTTCTCTCTTCTCCTCCGGGCTTTTCCACCTCCCTCTCTTTCACCTCCCTGAATGGAAATCAAGTGAGCCTGAAGTGTTCTGATAACAGGAAGGAGGTGCCAAGCTCCCTGGGCCCTCAAGGTCCACGTCGGTGGACTTGGGCGCCCAACCCCGCGCCTCCTCACTCTTGGACGCACAAGCTGTACTTGGGGGGCTGGCGTCCTGCACACGCTGGGTGTTCAGCCTCTGACCCAGAGGGGAAGGATGGAGAACCCATGGAAGCGGAGCAGGGACGCCGGCCATGTGTGGAGGGGCTGTCCTGGGCTCAGGAGGCCCCCAGCTCGTCTGGTTCAGGGTCCAGCATCCCCATCACCTCAGGGCTCTGGAAGACCTTGGCCCCTATCAGTGCCTGGGTGGGGGGTGGGGGGAGGGAGGAGGGGGTGGGGGGGTGGAGGAGGAGGATGGAGGAGGGAGGCGGGGTGGGGGTGGGGGATGGGGGAGGAGAGAGACAGGCGCAGGGAGAGGGAGGGGAGCGCACTAATATATTCGAGTCTGTGGACAGGGGTAGCATGTAGAAGCTGTTTCTTTATAAAAAAGGAATATTTTGAGGTTGAAAGGATTGCTGGGAGTCGAGGCGCCGCTCCTCCGGTGGGCGTGGCCACGTGCCCCCCCAGACTCTCTCACCTCTCGCCCTCCTGGCCTCTCAGGGAATCCCGCACTTGGACGTGGAGGTGGGCTGCCGCGTGGTGGGGGTCGACCGTGGCGTCTGCAGTTCCAGGCAGATGCCGGGCAGCCCGGGCCTTTGATTCAGCTTCCCCAGAGGTTGGAAGGAGTGATCACAGGAGTGATCCCACGCCTCCGGGAGCCACAGGCATGTTCTGGAGGCCTGAGAACTCCCGCCTGTGGTTTGCGGCTCTTTCAGAGTCTAAGAAGGACCAGAGTCTGGGGGCCCGCGACCTCAGATCCCTGAGAAGTGTGGCTTGAGTGCCAGCTCCGGGCTGGGGCTGGATTCCTGCTGGGGGAGAGGGCAGGGCCCCCCTCGTGGGGAAAGTCCTCCGTGTCGGGAGTGCACAGCTGTGGACACGCCTTGCTGGCAGCCGCGGGGGCTGAGGGCGGGGGCTGAGGGCGTTCTGAACTTCGTCTCTGCTGCCATGTCTGCAGGTGCGCTGGCCCTGGAAACTCTGTGCCCCGCTCTTTTTTTTAAAGAATAGTAAACACTTAACTGCTTAATTTTGGATTTTCCTGGATCCATTGTTAGAAATGTATTTTTAGTTGGTCATGACGCAGAGAGCCCAGATTATATGTCTTCGCAGTTTATAAAATAACCTACTAAGTATTTATAAGGAATGATCTACAAATACTTAATTTCAACTATCAGCTTTACATGTTCACGAAGTACACCGTGGGGTAAAACCTTTATTATCCTTCACTAGAGGCAAAATGCAGGTTTCCACTCATTCCATTCACGAGGTGACGTCGGTTCCATTCTGATGACAAAAGGCTGCGAAGCTGCTCATTTTACTGGAGGTTTCCGAGTGGGTTGCAGTGGCGAGCTGCTCCAGCCTCTCTTGATGATGTGCTTTGCCCTCGACAAGATGCTCAGGTGGTTTTCCCAGCACTTACTCATCACACAGAGCTCGCCCTTCTCCCGCCCGAACTTCAGGTCCAGACCTTGAAGTGCCGAGTCACGTATGACAGCACCCCTGCAGCCCGGGGGTCGTCCGGAGACCCTCTGCTTTCTTAGCCCAGGTGGTTTGCTCTGTGGCTTGAGCAGAGAAGGACACACGGATGACTCTGGCGGCAAGGCATCCCCTGGTTTTCTCAGTATGAATGCTTTCTGGGCAGGTTTGCAGAGCACGCAGGGTTCATCCAGAGAAACCTACTCGCTGGGGAGCTGAGTCATTGCTTCAAGTTCAGATCCCCAGTTTTGAGTGTACACCTCTGGCCCGCTCACCACGGCGGGAGCTACCTTATGCTTGTGGGATCTGAGGGGCCTGGGACTGGGGGGTCCTTGGGGTCGGCACCAGGACTGGGCAGGACTGTTGTGGACTCTTGGCCACACTTGAAACATTGACTTTAGAAGGGGCGTCCCTGGAGGCGCACTCAGGCGGTAAAGAATCTGCCTGCAATATGGGAGACCTGGGTTTGATCCCTGGGTTGGGAAGATCCCCTGGAAAAGGAGATGGCAACCCACTCCGTTATTCTTGCCTGGGAAATCCCATGGACAGAGGAGCCTGGAGGGCTAAAGGCCATGAGGGCACAAAGAATCAGACAGGACTGAGCAGCTAACACACGACGTTGATTTTAGAACCCAGTCCTTGACCAGAAGGGCCTCCTGCAGAAGACAGCCTGGTGGGGAGGCCACTGAGACTGAGCGGGGCGTTTGGAAGCGCAGCTGGAAATAGAGACCCTTCACCTGGAAATTCCAGGCAGGTGGTGGTGATTAGAGCAGCTGAATCAGGAGACATGTGTTTCCCCTGAAAGTGCATTGTTTATGCTTTCCTCCCCATTGTGTAAACTCAGACCCTCGGGTCAAGTGTGCGGAATTTCCTCTTCTTTGTACAGTAGCCTGGTTGTGGGCTGGAAAGGATCTCAGAAGTTGTTGATCTCTGTGTAATTTTGTCCAAATAAAGACTAGAATTCAGACTGAGGAGCAGAGGTGACTTAGATCCCGGAAGCCTGCGCTTGAGCTCTGCGCACACAGGGGGCTTCTGAAGATGACTCCCTGCAAATGCCTCAGGGCTTCCCAGGTGAGGCTAGTGGTGAAGAACCCGCCTGCCAAGGCTGGAAGCTTGTGAGATAACGGGTTCGATCCCTGGGTCGAGAAGGTGCCCTGGAGGGGAGGGCATGGCAACCCACTCCAGTATTCTTGCCTGGAGAATCCCCATGGACAGAAGAGCCTGGAGGGCTACAGTCCATGGGGTCACAAAGAGCCGGGACATGACTGAAGGGGCTTAGGACGCAGAAATGCGCCCACTTGCCTGTGTGGTAGCCCGGTTACCTGGGAATCGGGCCTGGTTTGAAGTCCACGTTCTTGGTGTCTTCCGAGCTGCAGGAAGAGCGAGGGTCCTTGGTTCGGGCCCTGGGCCTCAGGCCCGTTTCCCGGCTCTGTGATGCTGGGCCCCGGAGAACAGCGGGGCACCGGTGCCTTTGTGGGAGAGATCTTGGCCTTCTACCCACATCTTGCGTCTTCCGTCTTGGCTTAGGAGAGTTGAGGCTTCGGTAGACATCGAGGGATTGTAGGAGACACTTGATTCCGAGGCTGGGGAGGTCCTGGGCTTCAGGACAAAGAAGTCCTGGGGCTTTCCCTGGATATAAGAAAGGGTGGTGCTTTAGAAGAACATAACCAAAAAGAAGGAAGCAAGCAGGTCTCCAGATCTAGTAGGTGGAAAGAGCGGACATGAGAATTGTTTTCAGAGAATCTGGTGTCAGACCCTGAGAGTGAAAACTGAACTGTCAGGTTCTCGCCGGGGCCGTCGGGCTCCCTGGGCGGACGTGAAGGGGGCTTGGTGAGCCAGGGAGGTTTGTGCTGTTTATCTCCTGTGGTGGGCCCAGTTCTCAGCAGGGAGCGTTACTGGGTGAACACTGGGGTTATGAGGAGAGACAGCGGATTTTGTGAGAAAACGTCCCCCCACCCACAGTTTTTCTTATTGTGGTAAACTAACCCTGCCGTCCGGTTTGATGGTCAGCATGGTGCCTTTACGTCCCTTGGCCTGGCTCTGTAAGCGGCTTCATCATTCCAGGCTGGAACTCTGAACGCGTCCGACAGAGGATCACTTCTGTGTCAGGTGAGACCCACATGGTCTGCGCTCACCTGGGGCCGCCTTGTATCCCCCGGTGACCTTGGTTTGTATTAAACATGAATACTGGGGATGTAGGGTTTCGTGAGCCATAGCCCATCCTCTGTGGGCCGCGGGCGTGGAGGAGGGGGAGGCTCCTGGTTTCAGGGTTCAGGAACTTGAGATGGGGTGGCCCGGTGACCCAGTGCCAGGGCGAGTGGACACAGCTGCTCTTCTCACACGCGAGAAGATGGAGCCGCTGGGAACGTGATGCCTGGGTCTCGGGTCCCCCCCCCCCCCCCCCCCCCGGGCAGGGCTTGTCCCTCCACAGTAGCTGGCCTCTGGTTTCTGTGGCCATTAAATTAGCAGAATTGCATTAGCGTGGCTGCTTTCGATTTAAAATTATATCATTTCTCACGTTCCGAACACATCCTTCTCGGTCTCTTTTGCTTTCCCCTTTTTTTTAATGAACCCCAAATGTGAAAACGGTTCACAGGCGACTGGGCCGGGAGTTTTTCCTCTGCTTGGCCGTGCAGTGAACTGTTCCAGTAAAGACAGGGTCTCATTTTCAAAGGGGGAAGGTCTGTGCAGTGCCAGCTTCCTGTCTAGTCCATGGAGTCAGACCCAAGGGGAAAGATGGACCATTTTGATCCTTTGACTCCTTAGGCTAAAATGAGACTTCCCATCACATGCTTTGCTCCACCTAGGTTTTGTGGACAAGCCTTTTTTTTTTCTTTTAAAGCAGTATTGTTGGTGAAATGCTTTCAAGCAGCTTGTTTATCTTTGAATGAAGCTTAGCGTAAACATGTTGTGTCAGACGGGAGAGTGGCTTGTCCCGTCAGTGATGGAGCCTCTTAATTAGGGTCCTCGCTAGAAACAATGCGCAGTGATGAAGGCTGGGCAGAGGGCGGAGGGGAAGGAAGAGATGATGGTTTGTCCAGAGGAAAACGAGATCAGGAGAGGATGCTCTGGGAAGATCTGGGAAAACGCACAAAGTAACAGGGTGGAAAAGCCCAGCTTCGTGTGGTTCTGAAAGTGAGGTGGAGGCTGCATTTCTCAGAGCAGACTCCGGGGGCCACGATGGCTTGCTCAGGGGCCCAGGGAACCCCCAGGGCCTGGTGGAGGCCCTGTGCTCAGGCGTCAGACGGAGGATTTTGATGTGTGGTCCTGCCAGGCTCTGGTGCTCAGGGCTGCTGGTGACTGTGAGCCAGTATCTTGGTTGATAGATCAAGGCCGCAAAATCCGATGTGCATTTTCTATTTTTAAGGCTATGAGATGCAATGAAATGCACCTACCGCTCAAACCATACTGAGCGTAATATAATCTTACTTTTTCCAAGATATTTAATGATTTAAGGATTTAAAAAATACATATCTCGGTACCCACAGTGTATTAGTTTTCTCTGTGCGGTGAGATAACCGAAAGCTTTAGTTGATCTAAAATTGAAATCTGTGGCTGGTAAACTAGCATTATTTAGTAACTTATTTATCACTCGCATCAGCTGGTAATTCCAGGCTGTATTTTTACTAGAGAGAAGGTAGATGGCTGGAATGAGCAAACAGGTATAAAGATTCAAAGTGTATGTCACTGTTTGAATTAATTTGTGGAGTGTGAGTATTTTGGGGTACTAGTGAAAACGTGTTAAGCCATATCCCGTCATATTGAAACATCCAGTCTTGTGTTTCATATACCCAGTGGCAGATTCACGGCATGGACCAGCAGTTATTCAGACAATAAATTTCACCTTTGAACATAGCCCGTAGTGTGGTGAACTTGTTTCAAGGTATTCACGTGATGCAAGGTGGTGGAAGGAATTTTTAAGTTGTAGCCCTCTGCCTCCAAATCCCTCTCCACATCTGCATCTTATCCAGATGTTTATGGATTGAAATGTTGTGATTTCAAAATGCATCCGCGCATTGCAGTCACATGCCCTGGTTCATGTTCCCGTTGATGGCAAAGGATGCGCCTCTTACGTTTCCGTGAGCCGTGACCTCACTCACCCTTTCAGTTGCTGTGTCATAGGACCAACACGTCATATGAGCATCAGTCCACCCTCAGTGAGTGCATGGAAAACTTCATGTTTGTTCTCTCTGACTAGCCGAATCCAGAATATAACTCAGTTTCTTTTCCTGGTCAAAACAACTGGATTTGCCCGATTTCAGAAGAAGTGTATTTCCAAGTTTAGGGTTCCAGAGAAGTACAGTGTAAGCTGATTTTTTTTTAAAGTGAATAAAGGCTTAAGTAATTTAATCATCATAAAGGGATATTTCGTGTGCATGCACAGAGCCACACACAGAGATACATCATGCCTGTATGTGTGTGTGTGAGAGTAAGATCAATGACACCCGCAAACTTTATGTTAGAAACAGCACCCTAAAAACTGTATGATTAGTTGGTGATTCGTATCTTAATTGGGATGTTATTGACTCTTAATATGAGATTAATTTGCAACTCAAAGTCCCTTTGATAATTCAAGAAATCAGTGACTGGACACACACAAGGGATTCGTGTTGGAATCTGGCAACAAGAAATAAATAAAGAAGAATTGAGTCACCACCTGGCATTGTATCGGCAAGTCATAAAGTGACTTGGAAGTGGAGGCCGTTTTGCTACCCTGTCCAGTCATATAACTTCACACAGTAAGACACACATTGATGTCCTAAACGGCCACCTCTCCTATGTAGAGGGAGAAAATGACCCAATGCCAGTGGTGAAGTTTGGCTAATGATCCCGTAAGGATTCCGTGTTTTATGTACCGTTTGGCCAGATTCTCCTCTTCAGTAGTTTTATTGGCTTTTGGCTCTTTCATTTCTTTCCAGAGCCAGCCCAGCTTGTTGCATTCAGGACGCTTTCCCCCAGTTCTGTGTGAGGTACCCCCCTTTTTCATTCGCCTTAGTTTCCCCTTTGCATAATGCCCAGTTTCCTCAAATGAGAAATAATAACAGGCTGTTTTGAAAATGAGCTTTCACTTAGAAATTAACATAGAAATTTGAACTCCAGAATTGGCAGTTTATATAACAAAGACCCTGAAGTTTTTCAAAGAAGGAGACTTAGCTTCCTTTCAGCACATAAAGACTTTCATCAAAATGTGAGAATATGGATCTTAAAAGCCCAGGTGTGGTTTTGGTTTCTGATGGGAGAAGCCGCACCAGGAAATACGTGTTTTGAACCGTGTTCACTGTCTAGTCCCCCTTGTTTAGTTTAACTTCACTGTTGCTGTTCAGTTGCCAAGTCGTGTCTGACTGTTTGCGACCACATGGACTGCAGCACGCCAGGCTTCCCTGTCCCTCACCATCTCCCGGAATTTGCCCAAGTTCGTGTCCACTGAACAGTCATGTCATCCAGCCGCCTCATCCTCTGTCGGCCTCTTCCCCTTCTGCCTTCAATCTCCTGCAACTTCAAACCTCATTGCAACTGGTAGCAGAAGATTTCCCAGATAGTCCTAGATGTTAACACACTTATATAAGTTCTTTGCTGTTAGAAACCACATTTAAATGCTCACAAATCTCCTAAAATTCTCCATGGTAGATAATGGGGACAGTAAATTATTACTGAATACAAGTGAAAAAAATTAAGAAGTTAGGACTCTTTGTGTACCATTCGCATTGAATGGCCAAGGTTATGGAGTGAATGATTCATGTTTTCTTTATTTCATATTTGTATTCATATTAAAGTGTGCATGGCTTAAGTCTTCTAAATGGTTTTCTTGAATGCTCTTGGAAGAGGTGAGGTTTTCTGGAATCTGATACATTTTGATAGTCATTGGCCAGTGGCTTGACATTTGGTTTCAGCAGGAGCTGGTAAAGGTAAGGATTGGTTTCTTGAGTGTTAGGAGTCGGATTCTGCTCAGGGGCGGCGTGGGGGTGTGTGGTTTGGGAATGACGTCTCTGCAGGCACTAACCACGGGCGGCTGACCCTGGAACCTCAAGGCAACCTTAGAGGTGTCTCTTGGCGTCTGTCTCGGCCTCAGTGTAAACACCAGACTGTTGCTGAGAAAACCACCGCTTCCTTTTGTGGTTTCCCCCATTTTCCTTCTTAAACCATAAGTGTTGCGCTTGTGTTTTTAGGTAGGTCCTTTGAAAATGCCACTTAGCGCTTGCAAAGCAGCGCTTCTGGTCCACCATCCGTCATCTTCCAGAAGAGCCCAGGGAGCCTTATGCTGTGCTTGAGCCCCTGGGCCGCTGTCCGAGGGGCCTGGGCGTCTGTCACGGAGATTCTTCACGTGGACCGCTCTCTCACCTTTTGTCAGAGGCGGAGAAGCCTCGCTCCACTGTTAGGTGTTTGCTGCCCCACAGGGTTAATTCTGTGGCATTTCTGTTCACACTTTGAGCTTTCAGACCTGGTTTTAAAGTTACACCTTGTTCTCCTTTGGGGCGATGTTTCCAACAGTGAGTCCTCTGGGTTTGCAGACCTGCTCTGCAGCGGTTTCGAATCTGTCATTTATAAGGAATCCGAAACCTCACATGTATTTTTGAAAAGTGGCTTCCGGATGAGTCTGGTATTCAAGGCTGAGTGCAGCTATGAAAATTACATTTTAGCTTCATCCTGGCTTCTGGGCTTAGTCTAAACATGCACAGTTTTTCTCAGACGTGTCCCGTATCTGACCGGCTAGGGGAACAGCTGAGATGACTGTCCTAACAAGGTGTTTTATAGCCTCTTTGAAACGCAAGGAGTGTGAATGAAGTGATATCATATACACTCATTTAATGCACAGTGTGGTTGCCCTCTTTCTTACCAGAAGGACTATCTGTGTTCTAGCCTCGTTCCTGGAAATACGGTATGGCTTCCCCGTCTGGAGAGAAACCAGCCATCATGCATGATATTTACTTTTTCTAGGGAAAAAAGTGGGTAATCCTGTTGCCCTTGAAGTGAACTGGTTTTGAGTTGCATGCCAGTCACATTCCTCTTTCCCAGGTTGGTTAGGCTTTTCATGTTGCCATTTTAAGTGTGTTACAAACGGTAGGGTCCTGATAGGATCGGGAGGTGGGGCCAGTGGCATCAACAGGAAATTGGCTGCACTTTTTCCTCCCCAGCAGAAAGCCGTCTTCCCGGCTTAGTACTAGTTACCTGGGGCTTTCCCAGCACAAGCAGGGCCTTCAGGGCGTCTTGTGAAAGACGCTCTAACAAGGCGGGAAGGCCCTCCACGCGGCTCCCCGGATGGCTGTCGGCGAATGGACCTGGCGCCGTTAGACCAGGCTGTGAAGCTTCTCACTTACTGTTGTGTGTGCAGTAAAAAGTGCAGCGCGCTTCCCGGGTCCCAGAAGGAAGGGCCTCAGAAGCTCCCTGAGCGTTCTTTCGAGTCACGTTTTAGCCCCGATGCGGGGTTTTTCTGAAGCTGCAGTGCAGTTCCTGGAGCGGGGCTGGAAGGCTGGAGCTCCTCTCCTGGAGGCCGGGGGAGGGGGGCACCTTTGTCCTCTTGCCCCAGGCCTCCTTCTCTGCAGACGCCTGGCAGCTCAGCGGCATCGCTGTGAGAGACTGTGTTGACACCGCCTTGCTAAGACAGAGACAGGATGTTAAAAGCAACTGTGAATGTGGGATTCACAGGCCTGCTGAGAGCGAGAGCTTCCAGGGAGGGTGGTCCAAGGGCCTCAGGCGCCTGGGGGCTGGGCGCCCGCCTCTTCTTCCTCACCCGCCTCCCTGCCCCTCTCCTCCCTTCCAGCCCCTTCCTCTCCTTCCTCCTCCAGCCCTGGGAACCCTTCCAGCCACAGCACTGCCGGTGTTTCTCACTCCCAGTGCATTTCGGGCTGCTGATGGGCTTGCAGAAAGCGCACAGCACTTCTGCTTAAACAGGTGCTTCTACACTGAGTGTTAGACTCGGAGACGGCACACATTTTACCCTGAGCCTCAGAACTGGAGTGCCCGGGACCTGGCGTCTTACTCTGCCCCTGCCTCACACCGGGGCCCCGCCCTGCAGGCCGCCGGCCCTCCGCCTTCCCTTCTCAGGTGCCCGCCGGCCTGCCCCTCCCCTCGGTGCCCCCCACCCCAGTGCCCCGTGCCCTCCTGCTGGGCCTGACCCCCTTTGCCTCTTTCTGGGCAGCAAGGCCCCCTCCCCACACGTCCGCCTCCCCTGGCCAGCCCAGCCCCCTGCCCTCTCCCTCCGTCCTCCTCTGGGGTCCCCGCGTCCCTGGGCCAGCCGTGGGGTCCCTCCCCGTGTGTCTGCGTGTCTCTGCTTTGTCTCATGAGGGGCCTCGGGTGCAGCTTCTCACTTTGGCCTCCCGCTTGCTGAGATACTCAACTCGGCCTTGTCAGCATCGAGGGCTGGGGGGCCGCCCGCCCTGCCCCAGGCGAGCAGTGCAGCGGAAGCCTCCCAGTGGGTCGGGTCGGAGGCGCACCGGGCGGCTGAGACGTGGTGTGGACGTATGAAGGCCGCTCCTCCCCACAACCCAGTCCCCCAGCCCCGCTGGGGACAGACCTGGAGCAGGAACAAGTGACTGAGGGGCAGGGCCCGGGCCAGGCGGCCGAGGGGCTGGACTCGGAGTCAGAGTCAGAGAGCGAGAGCGGGTGGGGCAGGAGGAAAGGTGACCCGAGGGCGGCAGGACGGTGCAGGAGATGCAGGGGGACGCTGCTCCTCGCAGGCCCGAGGGGGCGGGCTGTGGCTCTCGCGGAGAGCCGTGGACGGGGTGGCCGGGAACTCGGGCGGGAAGGACAGTGCCGGGGTCACGGTCCTTCTGGGTGGGGGCACAGTTCAGTTCAGTTCAGTCGCTCAGTCGTGTCCGACCCCTTGTGACCCCATGAACCGCAGCACGCCAGGCCTCCCTGTCCATCACCAACTCCCGGAGTTACCCAAACCCATGTCCATTGAGTCGGTGATGCCATCCAACCATCTCATCCTCTGTCATCCCCTTCTCCTCCTGCCTTCAATCTTTCCCAGCATCAGGGTCTTTTCCAATGAGTCAGCTCTTCGCATCAGGTGGGCAAAGTATTGGAGTTTCAGCTTCAGCATCAGTCCTTCCAATGAACACCCAGGACTGATCTCCTCTAGGATGGACTGGTTGGATCTCCTTGGATGGGGGGACAGGCAGGTGAGAAAGGTGTCCGGCTACCTGGGGAGAGTCGCCGAGACTCAGAAGCCTCCTAATGGGAGGTCCTTTCTGAAGGTGGGGATGTCCTCTCCGGACCCTTGCTCATCCCGGACAGTTGGTGATTCTGGGAGAACATTCTGGCCAAGGACTCCTCGGCTTTGTCCTTCAGGCCAGTGAGTCAGCAACCACCAAGGGCCCCACCCCCACCCCCAGTTCCCATCTCCAGGCGGCCTTTCCACCCACGGGTCCCAGCGGACACGCTCGCGATCATCTGAGCCTCGGTCACGGGGCAGCTAGTCATCATCCCGTCTGTGCGTGGGGCCCCCAGCGACCTGCGGGAGACACGCACCCCGACACCCTCGGTTCAGCCCCTCCCCAGGCAAGGACATTCCAGGACTTTCACCGTGGGAGAAAGGGGACGAGGGGAAGGGGGACGAGGGGAAGGGAAGATGAGTCAACCCACGTGGTCTGACGAGGGAAACAGGAGAGCCAGCCTGCCGTCTCATGACGGAGGTCGGAGCCAAGCACACACCCTAGGGTGCTCGTGAAGCTTGCGGGAGCCCCCAGAACTGTGCAGACTTGCTTCTTGGCCTGATGGCAGGAGGTGTCGCGGACCCCAGTTCAGCTTGTTCCTCAGATGGTTCATGCTCTTTTTTTTTTTGCCAAGAACATATCAACCCTTGGAGTTGTTTTCCTGTTTGAGCAGAAGTGTTTTGTGAGTCTCAAAGTAGTGGGGATATTCTGTTTCCATGTTTTCCATGATTAGAACAGAAATGTTATTTTACTGAACTAAATTCTTTGCTGTTGTATTAATGAGGAAAAGTTTTTTTCACGTCTTTGGAATCACATTTATCTTACATTTATCAAAACAAAACGCTGATGATAGAATCACCATCAAGCAAATGCAGATGAAAGCACGTGGACTGTGGGCTCCGTGGACATCCGTCACCCTTCCATCCACAGTTCCCGGCATATTTTTGGAGATTCAGAAATGCTGTGCCAATGTAGTAGACTTTTAAAATTATTACGCTTCGGCATGTGGCCTAGAGTTTGCATTCTATCTTGGTTTTAGTTTGCTTTGTTTTCATAAGTGACTTTTTTGGTTGGAAAATTTAGAGAACGGTACGAAATAGTAGCTTCAATAATGGGGTTTTCTCGCCTTTGGCTTTAGAGGAATTCCCTCGCACCTGGTAATATTTTATTTAGTTTTTCCATGTTTTTTAGATGTAATCTTGCACCGTAGGGTTTCGGTTCTTTTTAATTGGAGTGGAGTGGCTCTTCATTCGTTTCAGGTGCATAGCACGGTGAGTCGGTTAGACATACGTCCACTCTGGGAAGCTCCTTTTCCCATAGAGGCCACTGCGCATCCACTCTGGGAAGATCCTTTTCCCATAGAGGCCACTGCGGAGTACTGAGTGGTGTGCCCTGCGCCACCCAGTAGGTTCCTCCTGGTTATGCGGTCACGAATTTTTGAACCCTATGCACACATTTTGGGGGGAGGGTGGATCTTATTGAAGAAACGTGTGAATTCGTAAAGGCCCAGCTCAGAGGCTCTTAGGCTCCTTCGTCAGAAACCAGGTTGAGCCAGGAGGTTTCCAGAAGCTCAGACGCCCCTTGAGTCCCCTTCTCATTGCCTGGAGCCCCAAGGACGAGCGCACTGCAACTGCATTTGTTCAGGTTTGAACCTTATATCGTCAGCGTCTCCCAGCTTGGGTTGTTGTTTGTTTGTTCCTGGTTCCCAGTTGCTCGGTACTGAGTCTTTGAGACCCATCCTTGCTATAGCCCACCAACCTCAGTGGGTAAGGATTCCATCCCACGGATCCAGACCACCATGTTGTATTCCGCTACTTCCAGTTCCCCGTACTGTGTAGAGTGTGGCAGTGATTGTTCTTGAGTATGCCTTCGAGAAGGACGTGATCAAAGCACAGCAAAGTGCAGACGCTGTAAGTTCGCAGCTCAGTGAAGTTTTACACGTGTTGCCGCTCGCCCTGGTCGAGCAGAGAGTATCCGGCTCCTGGAGACCTCTCTGGCAGCCCCCCCGAGACCGGCAGGCTCCTGACTTTGGCTGTTGATGGCATCACTTGTTCTAGATCTTAATCCTGGGAGGTCATACAGTGTCTCCTCTCCTGCTGAAGTTCTTTTTTTAAATCATGGCTTAAAAACTATTTTGTTGAGGAATGGTTGATTTACAATGTTGTGTTAATTTCTGCAACACAGCAAAGTGATTCAACTATACATCTATCTGCCTGCCTATATATACACACATATTCTTTTTCATATTCTTTTCCATTATAGGCTACTGGAAGATTTTGAACATAGTTCCCTGTGCTACACAATAGGACTTCGTTGTTTATCCATTCTGTTTATAACAGTTTGCATTTGCTAACCCTAAACTCCTCGTCCATCCCTCCCCTCCTGTTGGAGAAGTTTCAGGATTCTTTTTCAGGGCACTCCTGTCTGGGCCGGGGGGTCCGTGGAGGCATTGACAGCCATTTTGCAGAACCCCTTGGCAGTACACGCACATTTACAACAAGAATTACCAGAAATAGCATATTCTAGTTAAAATTACAAACGGTGTGAGCTAGGACATACATATTAAAATCTCTCATATATACTCTCTCTTTCTTTATGATGTTTTAGCTTCCCAAAAGGGTGAGCTCATGGCGCTTTGAGAGGAGGGTGTTACATTTTATCTGCCGTACTAACATTTTGGGGATAATGAAACAGAGTTAAAAATAATGCAATTGAAAAGGTTGAACTTCAGTGGCATGTGGTAAGGGCAAAGGCTGTGAAGTGGTCTCAGTAATGACGAAGTATGATGCGGCTTTTGATGACATCTGCCCACGTACATGTGGGGCAGGTGCCAAGAGTGAAATCTGGGGACAAGACCCCGTGTGATGCTCAGCTCCGGTCATTGTTCAGTCGCTAATTCATGTCTGACTCTGCAACCCATGGACTGCGGCATGCCAGGCTTCCCTGTCCATCACCAGCTTCTGGAGCTTGCTCAGACTCAGGTTCATCGGGTTGGTGATGCCAGCCAATCATCTCATCCTCTGTCGTCCCCTTCTCCTCCTGCCCCCAGTCTTCCCCAGCTTCAGGGTCGTTGCTAATGAATCAGCTTTTCACATCAGGTGGCCCAAGTATGGGGGCTTTGGCTTCAGCATCAGCCCTTGCGATGAATGTTTAGGATTGGTTTCCCTTAGGTTGGACTGGTTTGACCTTGCTGTCCTAGGGCCGCGGCCTAGCCTAATCGTTTTGCAGAAGGGTTGTTCTGCTGGACAGCTCCGCCTGGAGGTGGGGTCTGGAAGCTCCACTTCTGACCTGTCCCTGCTTTTCAGCTTCTGGCCTGGTGGCCCTGAAATACATTCCTGTGTCTCTGCGTGCTTCTGTAGCGGAGTGGATGACTGCACACGAGATTCTCCGAAGGAGGGCTACCACCAGGAAGAAGGCGGGGCCCGTCCCATCACCACAGAACTATGCTGACATTTTGCACAGCGCAGAGAACGTGAAAAGGCATTTGAAAGATAAGCTGTTTCGACTTGGCCGAGATCCACTTGTCCCTATTTGGCGGGATGTGAAACCCATAAAAATTGTTACAGTGGGGTTGGTACAGGGCTGTCTCCCACCAGAAGCAGGGAAAGAGCCACAGAGAATTGAGGACTTCACTCTGTTTAACTCATTTCAGACATGCTTCCCTGTGGAATATATGTCACGGTTAACAAATTACCTCGGTTGGGCATTCTCTCTTTTTCTCACCCACGCAGACACACACACACACACAGTAGTGTAGCAGCTGGCTTCCTTGCTTAGGTAAAAAGTCTCTCTAAATGGAATTAGCAAGCCTCCCCCTTCCTGTATGCCCACCTAGAACTCACTGTGATGTCGAGAAGTGCCTTCGGTCGGCCTGCAGGCCAGAGAAAGAGCGGAAATTGAGTTTATTTTGAATGAAAGTCTCTGACCCCAATCACCCCTCTTCCTTCTTTGGCGCGCGTACTGTGTGTCGTAAATCTTTGGGAATTTTTAGAACTTAGCATACTTTATAGCATTAATTCTGATGGTTTGACTTTCTGGGAACTCTTAATTGGGGCATGAAAGAAAATGTACATTCCATTCACTGTTTCATCCTCTCGTGGAGAGTGTAAAGGGACTCGTACAGAATATAAAAGTACTCCGCATTCCTTTCCAGTCATGCTACGTGTGATGTTTAAGCGTGATCCCTTCTGTCGACGGTGTGCGTGTCCGACAGACTTCACTGAGAGCTGGTGTAGTCTTCTCTTTCAAATAATGTTAATTCAGGTCGGCCTCCACTTGGAGGGAATTTGTTACGCTCTCGTGGTGAATTGCTGGCTGTCAAGATTGGCTTGGTTTTCACTGAGTTATTCTACAGGCTTAGGGGTACAATGGTGGTTCTTTTGCCCCTGAGAACTTTGCAGGCTTCTCTTAGCCTCACGTGGTCCGAGTAGCCCGTGTGGCTGTGGGCCACAGATGAGCTCCTTCTAAGGGCTGGCCAGAAAGCTCGTTTGGATTTTCCCATGCCATCTTTTTGGCCAACCCAATAAGACACGGACCAAGACCCACAGCGCTGTGACCTTTGAGATCTTCAACCTCGTCCCCCATTTCCAGGGGGAGACGGTCTTCCTGACCAGCCTGGTCAGCCGGGACTGTAGGTTCAGCGTGTGTCTCCCTGGGGAGAAGGCACGGACCTCCTCGGGGGACTCGGGGCTGGTTTACTTGACCTCGCACCCGGGGGAGGGCCAGGCAAGAGGGATGGGTGGGAGTGCGTTACAGAGTACGAGTTCTTCCTGTTCCAGAAGCTGAAACACATGGGCAGGGAGCTAGCTGCTCGGAGCCCAGCATCTTCCAGACCTCAGGAAAAATGAGCAGGCCTTGTCCACCCCCTCAGATGTGCAGCCAAGGGAGGTGCTGGAGCTGGCGGGGGGTGGAGGGGTGGCGGGGGACGGGGGGACGGCTGCTGGAGCCAGTGGGGCCGCCTGGTCTCTTCTGATTCTGTGGAGACGTCCAGATGCAGAATGTAATTCCCCAGGAAGTCCTGAAGCTTGTGACACGGCCTTTAGCACGTTAGGTCCTCAGTGAAATTGTGACTCGGAGTAACTCATGCCATTTTTTTGTTCACCCTTTTGAACAGCGGTTTAGGATGGAGGGTTGAGACGCGGACTACTGCAGGCTTTTACTTAATGAGCTATTTCAAAATCAGAAAGTCAGGCAGATCGAAGGGACGCTCGGAGCATCACTGATGTCCTTTGCAGCCAGGCACCCTTGAGTCACCACTGAAATGACTCTGCATGCCAGGGTGAGATACAGCATCGGTCATTGTGTGGGCCAGAATAACAATATTTCAAAGTGGATTTTATTTAGCAAAGTAAATGTGTCTCTCATGATTTTTGTTTGTTATTCTAAAAATTAGGTTTTATTTTTTTAAACAGAGCCATTTTGCATAAAATGCTAGGCCACCCAGATTGTGAAGCGAAAATCATGGTCTAAAAATGTCTTTTGTTCTGAAAAGTTGCCCATCGTTTAGATGTTCTTTGAATTATCAGTGCGTCACGATTGTCTCCTAGGGCCAGAAGTGATAAAATTTCCTACGTGAATAAAGCAGATAAGGAGACGTGAATATCTTTTGTCTGGGATTGAGAAATTTTCTTTTTGCTTGATGTACGCTGGTGGGAGCAGGGTGAAGGTCCTTTATTTCTGTAAGAGGGCTATAATAAGACTTTAGTTCTTTTTCTCATCTCTGATTTCATCCAGTAGTTGTCATGACCTGGAGTGTTGTTCAAGGGAAATTTGCGGGTGTGTTTCTGTCGCAAAAGCTCAAGAAACAGCTTGACCTCAGCATCCACCATGGGGGCCCTCTAACCTCTTATCTGGGGTCTCCTGCAATTAAGGCATTCGCTGATAGCTTAAGGGAACAGTTCCAGGAAACTCACTTTTATAACCTTCCTCAAATTGAATAAAGATAAGCTTCTGAGATTTTAATCAGCCTTTCAGAAGAGGAAACCTCAGAATCACCAAATGGCCTTTTTCAACTTGGGTTACTTGGGTCTGGTTTTGAAGACACTGTTGTCGAGCTGTGGTTAGGAAAGCCCGCCCCACCTGGGCTACTGTTGCCCACCACCCCGCACCCCCCACCCCGGTGAACCTGGGCTGTGGGTGGACAGGTCCTAAGGCCGTGGGTGTTAACCTGATTGGCCTCTCCTTCTGGGTAACTGAGCAGAGCTCAAGGAGCAAGCGTGGGTTTCTGAACCCAGCTCAGAGGCAGGGACGTGGTGGGGCTGAGACGTCGCAGAGAGGAGGCCACCTGGAGCACAGGTGGCGCGGGGCTGCCTCACCCGTTGAGCTTGCCTGGCTGGGGGCTAGCTTAGCTGGGGGCCCCGGGGACCCTGCGCTCTCCCCAGCTGTCTGGGGACCTGGAGTGGCCCCCCGCTCACTGCCGAGTCCCTTTGGCAGGGGTTTCTTATAGAGCTGTCCCTGAATTGTGAGCTGACGCACCAGTGTTGCTGGGCTGCCATCTAGGGTTGTTGTTTGAGGTTGATTCAATGGACGCCAGCATCACCGCCACCACCATCAAAACAACAGCGACCAGACGCCTGCCACTGTGTCTCACCAGCAGTCAGGCGCCTGTGTATTCGTGTTTCAACACCTCTGGGGTTGGCGCGGATCGAACAGTTGACGGGGCGTCGTGGTTCAGTCAGCGGTGGGTTTTACAGCCGATGTGGTCGCAGGTGAAACACGGGCTGTATCAGGCTGGGTGTGGCACTCTGGGGCTGTCCTCCAAGTGCTCTCGGGGTCCTGGAGACACACACGCCAAGGACACGTGATAAACGTCACAGTGTTCTTCAGTCACTGAGTCGTGTCCCACCCTCTGGGGCCCCGTGGCCTGCAGCATGCCAGGCTTCTCTGTCCTCCACCATCTCCCAGAGCTTGCTTAGACTCCTGTCCACTGAGTCGATGATGCCATCCAGCCATCTCATCCTCTGTCGCCCCCTTCTGCTCCTGCCCTCAGTCTTTCCCAGCATCAGGGTCTTTTCCAGTGAGGTGGCTCTCGCATCATGTGGCCAGAGTATTGAGGCTTCAGCATCAGCATGTCATGGGCACTGGGTTGGAGCAGTGAGCCCTTTCTTGGGGATGGTTGAGGAGGCTCTTTTCTGCAGTCCGTTGGTTCTTTAATGTTTGTGCATTTCGGATAAATTTCTGGAGCATAGGTTTCAGGTTTTAGCCTCATCTCTTTGGACAGCTCTAAGTGGTCACCCAAACCCAGATTCTGAAGCAAAACTGTGTGCATGGATTGATTTACGCTGTTAGGAGGTTACGAGAGTGCGTGCTGACAAAATTACCTGAATGATGAATCAGAGAGAGGAATAGATTTGTAGTGTCTGGAGTCTGTTTGGACGCTTGTCAGTTGTCCCCATTTCCAAAATATAAAATTAAGAACAGCTTACTGTCTTGGAGGCACTTGTTCAGATTTCATTTTATAAAATAAATATCTCCAGATGTAGTTGTTTTATGAGGAAGATTTCCAAGGCATTGGCACCAAGATGAGCATATTGTTTTTAAAAAACAGACTTTATGCAGTCAGAATACTGTTAACAGTATGGTTTTATTTTCCAGAAGCTGTATTGCCAGAAGCAGCATTTAGGTGTGCGCTTGATCTCAGGCTTCATATCGAGCTGCTAGTAAAGCTCGTTAACTAAATTCTACCTATCACACCCCTCTTCCATTCTGTCCAGAGTATCTATGTCTACTCTGGTTTGGAATTTGGATTCTTCTAAAGAAATTGCAAATGTATTGAGCACCATCGTCTGTTTGTCTTCTGACGTGTTGGCAGTTTTCCGTTATGGTGATTGAATTGAATTCATCTCAAGCTTGTCCTGGCGTGTTATATTAAATCTCCTAAGTCAGAGTTCACGTCTGTAAAGTGGGAATGGTAATACGTGTCTTGTTAGACAAGAGACAGCTGGTTGATGGTTGCATTCGGTGGGCATTTGAACACACCGGTTCCCTTCTCCTCCAGCTCGTCTTACCCACTTGGATTTTTTATTGTGCACTTTAACTTTATTTTAAATGTTAGAAATGAATCACAGGAGCATTTTGTTGTGGAATGTTCTTTTATTGAAACTTCCTGATTTAATTGAATTAAAATTTTGTTATTTAGGCTTTGGGCCTATTTGTCTCTTTTTTTGCATATTTTGCGTGTCATTGTGTCCTGGGGATGTGAGGGACGAAGCGTGGACCCCAGTCCCCACCATCAGTTTCCTCTTGTCTCAGGACCGAAAGTCCTGCATCAGAAGGCCTTTGCAAGTAGGGGCGGTGTCCTGCTAGGCCTTGGGAAACGGGGAGGGCCCACGTCTCAGGGTGTCAGTCACAGCGTTCCCTCTTTGGACTGAGTGATGCTTTGATGTGTTCCACTTGGGAATTGCTGTTCTGTCTGCCAGGGCCAGACATGGCCTTCTGAGCAATCGCAGAAAGACTTGTCCCCCTAGGACAAGGCCACAGAGTGCGTGTGTGAAGATGGGGCTCGTGGTACCCGGGTAGGGCTTCTCCCATGAATAGCGAAGATGCCAAAAGCATTTCAGTTGAAACCTGGACCTCCGTTCGTGGATGTTCTTCTGTTTAAAGCTGTTTTCTCTTCCTTCCAGGGTGGGTGTGCTGGCTCTGGCTGCGGGAAGTGTGACTGCCATGGCGTGAAAGGACAGAAGGTGAGTAGCCTTCCGAGGTTAGCGATCCCTCGGGTCTCCATCACTGTGCAAGTCATTACTTTAGAGCAACCGCATAACCAGCAAGTCGTGCTGAAGCTTTATTACCATTTCAGGCATTTCCCCAGAGCAACGCAAATGAAACAAAACCAGGCTTAACAATATTGCTGAGGCATCCTGACTGCTCCTCCCCAAAGCTGGTAATTACTGGTGGCAGTTAACGCTAGAAAAGCGATTTGGTTTCTTTCCTTTTTTGACTCTAGAAGGAGCAAGTGTATTGGCAGAAAGTTCGTTGAGTCAATCGCATTCTTGGGAAAAGTGCACGAAGGCTAAACTTCACTTTTTTTTGGTCTGAAAAAACAAAACAAAACAAAAAACACCAAAAAGTTTCTCTTCAACTTGAGAGCCTTCTATTCAAATCAGAATTTTTAAACAGCTTTATATTCATAAGATACTTGTCTAGGTTTGTTTACAGAAACAGTAACTATTTATCATTCCCCAAATGTACAATTATATTTTCTTTCTAAGCAGTACTCTGGCCTCTCTCTCCCGTGAAGAATCTGTATGAAGAGCATTTTCTCTTGAAGGCAGGTTGGGTCTGCATTTCCGTTGTTTGGAGAGAGGGTTTTCACCCCAGGACAGGGCAGCATCCTGTCTCTGTGTGGGGTCACCATGGAAACCGGGTGGAGCCATGGGAAAGCCTGGCCTCTGGGCCACGAGGACGGGAGGCGGAGACCCCTGGTCCTCTTGCCACTTGCTGGGAGCTGAGGGGATCGTTCCAGCAAGCCATCCCTTCTGGTCTGCCCAGGGCTCAGTGAATCACAGACTCATGCTTCTGAAATCCAGCAGGTTTTGCTTTACAGAAAATGGTTCCACTTCTTTTCAGCTGTTCGCTGACGCACCGACCTCATCCTTTCTAAAAGTCTGTTGGTGGCCGGTGCTGCTGCTGTTTCCTGGACAGGTTTTGAGTCAATGAAGTGTGAGGAAGCGCCTTCCTGTCTTCCAGCATCCGCTCAGCACCCGCTTTGCCCTCTGCAGTCCCTCTTCTCGCGCTGTTTTCTTCCTCAGGAAGTGTCTCTGGCTCGTTCCAGAGCGCATCCTCGGGAGTAACGGCGAGATGTTCGTGTCACAAAGACACTTTGTGTGTGTGTGTCTAACTTGAATTGTGAGCATGCTGAACAACAAAGAAATCCTTCACACTATGGAAAGTGGACCTTTCAACAAATAGGAAACGGAGCCCTTTATTAACATCACTGTGCTTTTCTTGTAAGAGAGTGTCAGAGTTGGGGGAGGGGAGGGGGAGTTGGTGCTTCTCGCTTGTAGAGAGAACGTGTCTTTTCCACCCGCTTTCTCGGTTTCATTCTCCACCATCGACCGCACCCCCAGCCGCGCTCACTCAGGCTCCGGCGCTTCTCAGACCCTGTTCCGGTCTTATTTTTCTAGCCTGATTCATTTTACTTTTAACCCCAAGCCTCCCCCTTACATGTGAGGAAGAAGATTCATTATGTTCATTATATATGAGAAGTCGATTCATCCAGGCGCAGCTTTCCAGATATGCTCGGCCGACTTCTTCCTGACTTGACAGGGGCCTGGCCCTCGTCCGTTCAGAGCTGGTGAGAGCACCTTCAGAGAAGGCAGGTCACGTCTTGGGGTGTCTGACACCCACCCAGACGAGGAAAGGGGCTGTAAGTGTTTCTTGTCAAATCCGAGCTCGTGGAAGCCCTTGCTTTGGCCAGTGCGTCAGCGGACGCCAGGTCTGTGCGTCTCCGGGCCCAGGAACACACACTGTAGGCCTGCCTTCCCCGTGGGCATGTGAAGGTCAAGGTGGGAAGGTCACAAGGTCGCCGTGACCCTTCCTGCTCTGCACATGGTCCTTCAACAGGCTCCTCCACCGTCCACTTTGGGTTTTATGCCTCATTATTATTATTCAATAAAGACTTTAAATGAAATACTGGGAAGCAGTGGGGTAAGCCATCCTGAATTTGTGTTTTAAAAGGCTGTAATGACTGAATGGATTCAGACAGCCTCTTGAGGTTTAGGGGAACAGCCAACTGATTTAGGATTATATCCTTTAAACAGAAAGCATAGCTCTGCCTTTTCTCCCCCTGAGTATAAATATTTCAAGTCTCATGGTTCACATAGCATGAGCTGGGAAGAGGGCCTTCCTCCCACCGAAAGAGGAAATTTTAAACTTCCACTTATTGTCTCGGACGTGATGTTAAAATAATCAGTTTAACGATGGGAAACACCCAGAGCCTGCCTGAGCCGGACCTTCAGATCTGGTTCCATTTCTCTCATCCGAAGGTCAGATAACAAAGAGGTGTATTCTTGGCTGGCACGTCAGCAAGAGAAATTGGTCTTCCTCACCTCCCACCGCTGTTCTCAGAGCCCGGGCCTATACGTGCGGACCGGATGTAAACGCAAAATGAATAAGGCTTGAGCATCACAGAATTTGCCTCGAGCGGTTCAGCGCATAGACCAGGGCAGGTTTTCAGTTCTCATAGGGGTTGCTGTTCTCCACTGTCCACAAGTTAAATGACTTCTGGGGTGTTTTTGAAAATAGGATGAAAAACGTCACATAACTCGGGGGGTGGGGGTAAACGTTACCTAAAGGGGACCGAGCGTCAGCGCACTGTTTCTGAGGCATGCCCCCTTGAGGGACTCCTGAACATACTGGTTATTGAGAATCCACCAATGGAAACTGGGATATGTCCAGTGTACATCACCTAAATCTCTTTTGGCAAAGTCCTGAGTTCCATGGAGATGAGATTCCTTGACCGATGTCTGATATCCTCCCGATTTCATCAACAGATATTGGTGCCTTAGGTCACTGTTCTCTAATTTCACAGTCATCAGTGCAGTGCTGGGGAGCTTGTTCCGAGCTCAGCGCTTAGATTCATGAGCTTTTCACAGACTTCAGTCTTTGCTGACTTGTTTGTTTTCCTGGCGCCCAGATGTTTTCTCTAGGTAATTAATCTGAGTTAGTACACAGTGACTTCGTGTCTTTCCAGAGGCCTCTGCAGTGTGGGAATTTTATCTCCTTAAACTGATTAGGGTTTCGAATGCTTGCCTCCTCAGTACTGGCCAAAAGTTGAGCTCTTCTTTTGCTCCATAACCTGATTTTCTCAACTATTCGAGGTATTGAAAGAAGCAACGTAGTCCCAAGAGTGACTCCCTCGGTCTTGGAAATTAACCATTTCTACTTTGCAAAAAGAACAGAGTTTGCACAAGAAGTCTCACACATGTTTTATCCAGAGGAGCCAGTGTTTATGTAAAGCTATCATCCTGTCCTGCAGACTCCCAAACTGGAAGCCTCAAGTTAACTAGAGAGGTGAGAGATATACATGTGAAATAAGTAACAACTGAAGAGTAAGTGACCACACTGCGGGAGAGACAGCAGAGGAGACAAACCCTCTCGTTGTCCCGAGAAGGGAGTGATCCCAGCGGCCTGGGACTGTGAACAAAGGGGCGGCTTCCTGGGTGAAGCAGGGTGCAGGAGTGTTGTGGCCTCACTGATGCTCCAGACTCACCGGGACGTGGGGCAGCGTCCTCTGTCACGCGTCTGCCTCAAGTCATGTGCTGAGTTTATCTGCACTGATCAGAGAAAGTAGCCCCCGTGGCCTGCTGATGAACATGACCTTGGCAAAGGATGGATGGCTCCTAATAGAGGGACTTTGACAGAGACTTCCCCAGTCCACAGTCTTGGAGAGCACAGAGAGTCTTAATTAAGCAGAAGTATCATATTTCTGAGGAGTGATGAGAACAGGGCGCTCATCTCATAGCTTCTCAGGACACTTTAACCTGCTGGTACCCAGGTCCTTGCCAGCAACGTGGGGAGGGAGCCCAGTTCCGTTCAGTCGCTCAGTCATGTCTGACTCTTTGCAACCCCATGGACTGCAGCACGCCAGGCCTCCCTGTCCATCACCAACTCCCAGAGCTCGCTCAGACTCATGTCCATGATGAGTTGGTGATGCCATCCAACCATCTCATCCTCTGTCGTCCCCTTCTCCTCCCGCCTTCAGTCTTTCCCAGCATCAGGGTCTTTTCCAATGAGTCAGTTCTTCTCATCAGGTGGCCAAAGTATTAGAGCTTCAGCTTCAACATCAGTCCTTCTGAATAGTCAGGACTGATTTCCTTTAGGATGGACTGGTTGGATCTCCTTGCTCTCCAGGGGACTCTCAAGAGTCTTCTCCAACACCACAGTTCAAAAGCATCAATTCTTCAGAGCTCAGCTTTCTTCACAGTCCAACTCTCCACATCCATACCTGACTGTGGAAAAACCATAGCCTAGACTAGACGGACCTTTGTGCAAACTCAGCCTGAACTGAAAGCCCCTGAGCTAGACTAGTCTCTTCTAGGGAATAGGATGCAGGTGGTAAGATCCAAGTGCTAATCAGAGCACAAATCAGTTTCCATTCTTCAAGGTAAGACGATCCTGACCCGCGAGGGCCCAACAAGAGGACCTCGTGGTTCAGAATATTCTGGAGTCGTGCCCACGATCCCGCTGGTCTAAGGCTGGATTCGTGGTCTGTGTATTGCTCGGCTGGCCACTTGCCGAGGAAGGCAGCCCTTCTGAAGCCTCTCTGCAAGTGGGTGGTGATGAAGCAGATTGCCGAGGACCACGAGGAAATGGACCTGGTGATCTGGGGCCATGGGCAGACCTCCCAAGTCCTGTTCATAGACAGATGACCACAGGGAGCCACCTTGTCTGCCCGAGTGCGAGCCCCACCCCAACCTGAGGCAGGTTAGATGCAGCCCAGCCCGAGAAACCGGCATCGCCTCACCTTCGGGGGGTGTCTGTTCCACAGAGCATTCAGAATGAAACCTAGAGGCGAGGGCAATGAAGTGAGCCTCTTAACCCCGAGTCAGGAGATGCCATTGTCCCTACGTGGTGAGGATGGGGCCTCCCCGGCCCTTTCCTGCAGGAAATCCTGGCATATTCTTTGCCCTCTAGGAAATTCGTCACTCTGATTTACAAGGAGTCATCTTTGTTACAAGCCGGGCATGACGCCTTGGTCTCCCAAGAGGCGAATCTGGCCCTAGTTCTCATGAGTTCTGGACACAGAGACGGGGGTCGTGGCCCCGATGGCCAGCCCCGCCTGCACCTTGGAAGGCGCGTCTTGTCTTTCCTTCCCGCAGGCTCCTTGCAGTAGACCAGGGATGAATCTAGTCGGCAGGCCTTTCTCGAAGGTTACTTTTGGAGACACAGAGCAAGTGTCCTTAGTGTCTTTTCCTCCAGGACACACTAAATAAGGAAAAGTATGTGTAAAGAATTCTAAGTCTAATCGTACCTAAGGGTTTCCCTGGTGGCGCAGTGGTGAAGAATCCGCCTGCCCGTGCAGGGGCCGTGGGTCTGATCCCTGGGTCGGGAAGATCCCCTGGAGGGGGACGTGGCAGCCCGCTCCAGGGTTCTTGTTCACTGCCGTGGGTCACCATCGCCTTCTCCAAAAATGGGTTCAGTTCAGTTCAGCTCAGTCGCTCAGTCGTGTCCAACTCTTTGCAGCCCCATGAGTCGCAGCACGCCAGGCCTCCCTGTCCATCACCAACTCCCGGAGTTCACTCAGACTACATCCATCGAGTCCGTGATGCCCTCCAGCCATCTCATCCTCGGTCGTCCCCTTCTCCTCCTGCCCCCAATCCCTCCCAGCATCAGAGTCTTTTCCAATGAGTCAGCTCTTTGCATGAGGTGGCCAAAGTACTGGAGTTTCAGGTTTAGCATCATTCCCTCCAAAGAAATCCCAGGACTGATCTCTTTTAGGATGGACTGGTTGGATCTCCTTGCAGTCCAAGGGACTCTCAAGAGTCTTCTCCAACACCACAGTTCAAAAGCATCAATTCTTTGGTGCTCAGCTTTCTTCACAGTCCAACTCTCACATCCATACATGACCACTGGAAAAACCATAGCCTTGACTAGATGGACCTTTGTTGGCAAAGTAATGTCTCTGCTTTTCAACATGCTATCTAGGAGCCAATATTAGCATTTAATATAAAGGATCTTTCTTACCCCAAGATCGCAAGCATAATAGACTTTCTTAGTTGTCATTAAATCTTTGGTAAATTCCCTTTTTGAGACAAGGACTATTATTTCATTGCCATTTTTTTAGAATTCATTAGTCTTCAATTTATACATATTTTTATTTTCGTCGATCTTTTAATTTATACATGGGAATTGAAGACACTGCTTTGTATGTTATGCTTTATATATCAATTGGTTATTCTCTTTTCATTTCTTATTATTCTTAGTATCTCTGTAGCATAGATTTGAGACCTCAAAGATTATTGAGAAATAAGCTCATCTTTCAGTTATTTTTTATTAGAACATAGAAAATTTCTTTCCCATAAATGAAATTTAAACACTGTTCCAAATATTAAAGGCACCATGTTTCTTCCCAAATATTTTATTTTTTACTTAAGTAAATGAAAAAGAATATTTTTGTGTAAACTCTTTGGAACTTTGGGTAAATTAACTGATCTGGGCTCAATGAATTATTAATAAAAACAATAACTTATTAATTAAGCACTAAGTCTGTGGGAGGCACCATATCATGTTTGAATTAGTGAGGATTTCAAAATCTAGTATATTATAATTAGAAAGAAATTTCATTTTCTTGCTTCTAAGACATGAAGTATAAATGCCAAAAGAGCGCAACTTACTGTAACATAGAAGGTAATGGCAACCCACTCCAGTGCTCTTGCCTGGAGAATCCCAGGGACAGCTGAGCCTGGTGGACTGCCGTCTCTGGGGTCGCACAGAGTCGGACACGACTGAAGCGACTTAGCCGCAGCAGCAGCAGCAGAAAGCTTATTTAATGAAATTAAGATTTGTTTAGTGTATTTATAATTACTTGTATTGTTTGTGAGACTGGTTGGAAACCTCTGTTTTTATAAACGCTTTGAGCATTTCCCAAAGGGCAGTGGCGGCCAGTTCAGCCTTTCCCCAGACGTGGTCCTCAGTCCACCTGGAGGACGCTCTTGCCGTGGCCTCTGGAATGGAAGACCGAGGGGTCCTCCGCTGTCACTGGGGGGGACAGATAAGTCTGGGGACATGAGCTGCAGCCCAGGACATCTCAGAACCTTTGGTTACAGCTTTGGAACCTTCAGGGGTGGCTTACCCCTTGCAGTTTTCCAAACTCACTTGATTACAGACCCCTCTGTTTCTCAAATCAAGGAGCAGCCGTTACGAAAGGATGCTTGGTAGGCTAAGAGCCTAGGTTCTCGTGTGTGTTCCACCAAGTCATTTGACTAAGTTCTCCTGAGAAAAAGGGAAATGACGTTTGACCTACAATTTCCCAGTCTTGCTGAAAGGATCAAGTGAAAGGTATGGTACCTAAAAAGCACTTGGGACATTTAAAACGTCATGTATGTACATCATTTTAGCAGTAGCTGAATCTTGAAGTTGGGGTAAACATGGCGATGAGTTTGCTCGCTGGTGCAGTTGGGGGCTGGATTCTCAAACCTGAAGATGCAGGCAAGCTGAGAACTTGTCGGTTCAGAGAGAAGGACTGTTCCATCAAGCCAGAAGCTCTCCCAGCACCTGAATCAGAGAGATGTCAGATGTCAGAATCACAGCACCATTGTTGGGAAGCCTGTTTGTAGTTTTTGGATGCTTTTGGTGGAGGAAAAATGAGACGTTCTCACTTGGGAGGTCTGTCTGGAACAACCATCCAATTTCTAGTCAGCACTGTGATTTTATCATCCATTTCCAGACTCATTAGGGGAACCAACTCTCCTGTTACTCACCCTCCTAACGTTTCAAGTACCTCTATAGGTTTTTCCTGTTAACTGCTTTTCCTGACACCCGTATAATTACAAGCAGTGTCCAAACTCTTCCCCTCCCCAAGTCAACTTACCTTGTTCGAGGTATTTTTAAAGGGGAACGTACGAGCAGAATCGCTTTATTTCTGCCACACAATGCATTTCAACACCCTAAGTGTCCACGTTAATTGCCTTGGGGTCAAGGCGTCCACCCCAGGCTCTGATGGCTCTCTTCTCTTCCTGTGTGCTGGGTGGATGGGTTAATGCACAGTCTTTCCTTTTCCATGTTTTCCCTGGTGTCTTGCAATGCCAAGATTTTTTCCAGATGTCTCCTATTTCCTATTTCCACATGTTGGACATGAGTCACCATCTGGCAGAGTCATCGTGAGAATCAGTGTGGATTTCCACACTCACCTACTTTTGTCTTTTTGATAGTTCTTTGTTAACCAAAAAAAGGGGAGGATTTTAAAAAACTATGCCTGAACCCAAGAGTGAAGTATCAGCCATGTACCGTGGGGAGGCCGTGACGAGCAGATCCATGCTTAGTGGTTTTATTCTATCCTTCACGCGCACATCTCCTGAGCGCGGGTGTCACTGGAATGTGCCTCTTGGGTACCACAGAGGGGACCTGGAGCCACACCTCCCCCAGCATCCACCTCATCTTTCCTGTTTATCTCCATCACATAAAGTCTGCCCCTTCACCCTCTGCTCTGAGACCTGTTACACTGGAGATAGATTTTAATCATAAAAACTCTCCCTTTATGGATCCATAACTGTACTTGGAATGCACCTCATCTGGTGCAGCTTCACAAAAGAGGGAGCTGATCTTCGTTCCACGTTGAGATGGAATAGGAGAAAATTAAAGGTCTTGAGTGGAATCTCGTGTGCTTTAAAGCCCAGAACCACTCGTGTGAGTGGACACTGTCGTCAGTGGTGCCGGGCCCTGACCCTGACCGTCCTCGTCTTGACTCTTAATAGAAAACGTTATTTTTTCGTAAAAAATCACGAAACGTGGGATGACTCTGCTGCTGGGCACCCAGAAACGGCATCGCAGAGCCCCGTCCTCCTGGGGTGGCTCGGCGCAGTGCATGACTAAACAAAGAACTTAGAGGAAACAAGGGGGCCAGATGGCCCTGGGGGCTGCGTGCCACAGGGCCTTATTCTCCCTTCAGCGAGCCCCATAGAAACGTGAAAGTCTCCTGTGCACACTGTGCCCACGGATGGCGTGGCCTGCCTCCACAGCCACGTGGCTTTGAAAAAGCATCATGCTTATCTGGCCCCGGGACTCTTCCTGGATGTGATGGGGACTCCAGGGGACCAAGTCGGGAGGGTGACGTTAGAGCCGGCGGGGTGGGGCCCCAGACCACTTGAAGAGGCAGCCACGCTCTCTGCAGCGGTTGGTGGAGGGGCACCCAGAGTAGTGTGGACTCAGAGGGGGTCCCGGGGAGCCAAGTCTTTTGTGGGGAGGGGGTGTGTGTCCCGAGCAGCTTCTCCGATGCCGGACCCGCCTTGCACGGGCTGGCCCTCTAAGGATCTGGCTCATGGCGGCCGTGTTCATCTGGGCCCTTGTGATTGGGGTACGTTTCTTAACCTGAAAAGGGGTCTTGGCATTTTGATCTAAATCTCCAACAGGAAGAAGGTGGACTCGGAACTCTTAAACTTTCAGATCCGCGTGTCTGCTGTCTCTGATTTCAGGGCTGTCCTGTAGAGGCCAGGGGTTCGTAGAGCTTTGCCATGCTGCCCTTTCTAAAGTGTAATTTACCAGAAGGAGCCGCGGTATGCAGTCAGGGCACCACGGGGCCTTGCTCGATGTCCGCACGCCGCTGGTATGCAGTCAAGGTCAGAGGCTCCCTTGATCTGCGCAGAAGGTCAGGCCGTCAGGGGCTGGCACTTTTCAGGCAGACATGTCCTCAGACTCAAATGCTTTCTCAGTGATGTATGCAGAGAGGGCAGGAATGTGATTCAGGGCGTTTGGCTCCCGCGCCTTCCTCATGCACTTCTCGAGCCTGCCAATGTGAAAGGTAGCAGTTCTTGAGTCCCTTGGGTCTTCCCCTCCCTTTCTTTCTGTTTTGAAAAGTCTCAGGACACCTGCATGGTGTCAGCCTTGAGCGTGTAGCCGCAGGGAGCGGTGTCTGTCCCCTTGTTGTGCCTCGTCCCACTTTCCAGACCCCTTCCCTGTGGGTGACCCCGACAGCTTCTGCTTCTGCTCTGCTTCTGGGGCAGAGGGAGGGAGCCGGGAGGCCAGGGGCGCTCCATGAGGCTCTTCATGAGCCCCTGGGGTAGGCCCAGCTCCCTGTCCCTGTGGTATTTGTTCCTCTGAGATTCTGCACCCAGGTTGTCCGCTGTGGTCCATTGCCGTGGACCATCAAGTAGCTGTGAGGTGGTTGCTTCTCAGCCATCTCTCCCTGTAGCTGCTGGTCCTCTCCGTGGAGAAGCGTTGAGTTTGGAAGCCTGTTTGTCCTCTTGGGATATCTGGGGGGCTCCCCCTGGCTTGGAATTCTCGTGGGAGCTCAGGAATTTTTTACAAAGCTCGCAATTTCATATCTGGAATAGGAGAGAGAAGGGAAGGCCACCTCAGGGTGCTTGACTGACCAGCCTCTGGTGGCCAAAGAGAAATTGCCCCTGTGGTTCTGCTGGATGACGCAGACCCCCGGGGCGCGGAATGCGAGGGAGCATCGCCAGAGGTTGGGTCTGACCTTCAAGCACCCGCTGCCCCCCTCCTTCCATCCTGTCTGTCTGTCTTTCTCTAATACACTTATCCACTGGGTCATCTGTCTTCAAGTTGATTTGTTAAATTTAAATGCAGGATACATGGGAAAATGTCACACAGTTTTAAAGCTCTATAATCTGTTCTTTTTTTTTTTATGAGAACATTAATATCTCCTAATTTACAGACTATAATGTGATTTGCCTGTTTCAGCAACTTAGCTCCTAGCCAAAGAGTGTAATGTTTTAATCTACCGGCATTAAGTAATTTAGAATTAACGAAACAGGAAACTCTTGTATCAGTTGAACCTTAAACGCCTCTGAAAAATAGATACAGTAAAATAGCATTGAATAAGATACTGCTTGTGTAAATTTTTTAATGATTTGGCCATGCCCCTGGGTAAAAACATGTGCCCACGTTATCTTCCGAACACACGCTGCTGGTTTTGTGAGCAACATTGACGTGAAGGCTCTTTGTAAGTATTTAAGAAGGAGCTATTTGTTGTGTTAACTTATGCCCTCTTATTTGGGATTGACTGTGCAGTCATATGCTTTTTTCTGGGGCTTCCCTGGTGGCTCAGTGGTGGTACAGAACCCGCCTGCCAGTGCAAGAGACATGAGTTCGATCCCTGGGTGGGGAAGATCCCCTGGAGAAGGAAATGGCAACCCACTCCATTAGTCTTGCCTGGGAAATCCCACGGACAGAGGAGCCTGGTGGGCTACAGTCCATGGGGTCCCGAAACAGCTGGACACGACTCAGCAACTAAACGACAGCAACGATGCTTTTCCTAACTGTTCAGCTTTAAAATCATTCTTGACCGAAAAACCGCCTTCAGCATTTTCGGTCCTTTTCTTTCCTGAAGGCACCGTATGTTTTAAAACATACTGTGGTCTTTACTGAAAACAGGTTAAAATTGGGTTATTAATCAGGATCGATCTTACCACGGCTCTTTCTCATGGAGGAGGCTACGCTAATAGTAGGCTTTGTGAAACCTCAGCGTTGGCCGTGTTGTGTTGTATTATGTGCGGAATTGATCTGTCATGTCTTAACCTCCTTGGCCCTGTTCTGATCTTGATTAATGAAGTCTTGACATGATTGCAGCATGTTGGGGCAAGTGTTATTAGCCATGTGGTAACAGTCAGGGAACTTGGTTGGAGGGAAAGGAAATCATTAGAGGCATCTGAATACGTTGTTCTCAGGTCCTGACAGAATAAACAGAAGAGGAGGGTCCCGGGGCCTCTGTCATCTCAGTTGGATGAGCTGGTGACGTGCTGGCCTCAGAAAGACTCAGGCTGACACCGGACAGTAAAACACGATGCCCTGGCCTTGAAAGGAATTACTATCAAACATGCTCATTAAGGAAACACTGAGAAACCCTGTGCATGAGATAAAGGAGGAGTTTCTTACACCTCTCATGTTTTGCTGAATACTCAAGAAATGCTGTTGCCTATGTTAAATTTAGCCACGAAAACAAAAATGAGATAATTCTTGGGTCGTGACCTATAGCATCAAAAAAGAGACTACGCTGCATTTTCATTCTCTAAAATGCTTTGTGGTCTT
This sequence comes from Budorcas taxicolor, assembly GCF_023091745.1. Lineage (NCBI taxonomy): Eukaryota > Metazoa > Chordata > Mammalia > Artiodactyla > Bovidae > Budorcas > Budorcas taxicolor. The sequence goes on along the minus strand of NC_068921.1, from coordinate 85,147,603 downwards.
ATAGGAGACGCCGTGGACCTGACAGTCACAGAAACTTAAAGACAGAAGCAAAAGGGAGGTGTTTAAAGGGACCACAGTCAGCAGCATTAGGTTTGTAAACATTTGTTCAGTGTTTGAGGCAACGCAGGGTGACTCTGAAAACTCCATCAAACCAAATCTGACCCTTACGAGATCCCATGGGGAAGAGGGGCAGAGACAGGGTCCTATCTTAAGAGGGTGAAATGGATTTTCAGGGAGTCCACGTGATCGATGCTCCAGCCAGGGCTGAAATCTTTTGCTTCCGAAGTCAGAGTTCTTGCCTCGTCACGCGGCATCATCTGTCCACCATGAGACTGCAAAGTAGGGTTCCCCAAAGCCCTGATCACGCACCCGGAGCAGAGGTGCCTATTTTTGCAGCAAGTTTGAAATGGAATCCCTAGACCTGCATGCTCTTGTAGGTTTGTGTCTCCTTACTCACTCATGAAAATATTTAGGGAGCACCTACTGTGTACTCTGTGTGCCGGGTGTGGGGGCCTAGGGAATGCCCCTGGTAGGGTACCTCTAAAACCCAGTTTTAATAGATAATTGAATTTAACATTTTTTTGAGAAAACATTTTTTCTTAATTGCCAATTGGCAGTTTCTCTAAAGGTTAAACCCAAAGAATACCTTGCATGCCTTTTATGTTAGTAATAATAATTGTTATTGTCAGAATAGAACTTTTGCATTTTTCATATTTACTGTTAGCACAGACTTAAAAAAAAACCCTCCCTGACCTAGATTGTGGCATTTCCTGACTTTTATGTGCCCTAATTTTGTTCAGGATGCACGCACTTCCAGGACCTTGTCACACACCCACGTTCATTTTCAAGTTAAAGTTAATAACATCCTTAGCTATGGTAACAAGAAAACCCTCCAAGGACTATTTAGACATTGTGTACTAATTGGTATTTCTAAAATTTGCTGATAACATACAGTACATCTCTTTAAGCCTCAGGGTTGTTGGTTCGGAGGTCGTAAAAGTAAGGCAAAGTGTCTTTTTGAGAAAAATGATGCAATTTTTCCTTGTCTAAACTCCAGAACCTCCTCACCTCCCATTGTTATTTTGTTTGCAACAATTGTGTTCCTTCAGTCTCACTCCCCACCCCCCCGCCTCACAATCTGTAAGTTAGGACACAGGGTTTTGATAAAGGCAAGTGAGCAGAAGAACATGGGACTTTTAAACACAGAAAAGGCACTTGTGCTGGTACAGGTGCAGTTTTGCAGGCAGGTTCTCAGCCCCTCTGAGGCCCCGCTGAGTGGCTCTGTGCTACTCTGGGCTCTTGAGGCAAGGCCCGCCCCTGCCAGGCCAGTCCCCAGCTGCAGCCAGGTCTTGCCTCCTCCTGCCTGCCGTGCGCAACACACACCACCTTCCAGGGCCGCCCGCTTAGTGAACTTCCCAGCTGCTTTCGGGCTCCTTTCATGTCTGTGCCACTGTTCTGCTTTAAAGGACATGTTTTAAGTCTGTACTGATTGTAAAGTAATAGGTTTAGCCAGAAACATTCCTGATTGTGACCTTGTGGGGAAGCTCTTAAAATCTGGTTGGATTCTTTTTCCCCTTTCTAAATGACAAAAATCAAGAGAACGCGTTAAATGACCTCAAGTATGTATTTCCTATAAACGCATAGTAGAAGGACCAGAGAAGAGTCTTCAAATAAATTTTACCAGCAGTTGGATATTTAGAAATTGTTTCTTAGAGACCCCTTACTACCATATTTGTACCTGTTTTGCAGAATTTAATTGTTTAAAAATGTACTAGTTCCAATCATTTAGAAAACTGAATTTACTCCCCAACCCCGTGTTATTGTTAGAATCCCCTTGTATTATTGTTAGATTCTGGGTTTGAAATATGGGTGCAGAAAGCAGTCTGAAAAACATCAATTCACGTTATTTCTAGGGTCACAGCATTATGTTACTTAATAGCCTCAGTGTTCAGGTTACTAGTTTTATATTTAACTTTAATCACATTTTTTAATTGAAGTATAGGTACTTTCCAATGTTGTGTTAGTTTCTGCTGTACAGCAGAGTGAATCATCTATACATATCCACTCTTTTTTTGTAATTACATTTTTTAATTCAAATTAAAATTCATTCCCGTAGTGATCTGTGTTGCAGGCTTATTAAAAATGATTTCTCTTAGCTGTACCTGCACTGATATCTTCAGTGGCACTAAATATTTAACATTAGTATATTAAGATAATGGATATTTAAGAAAAAAAGGCTGAATGCTTTCAGAGTCTACTGGGGGAAATTTTGATGGGGGAAGTGTGGTCACACAGCGCCCTCTAGTGGCAGAAAGCCAGAGCCCTTGGGGGCTTTTTTGCTCAGGAGTGGTCGCGACCCCGTGAACTGCAGCACGGCAGGCCTCCCTGTCCTTCACTGTTTCCCGGAGCTTGCTCACACTCATGTGTATTGAGTCAGTGATGCCATCCACCATCTCGTCCTCTGCTGCCCTCTTCTCCTGCCTTCAATCTTTCCCAGCATCAGGGTCTTTTCCAATGAGTCACCTCTTCGCATAAGGTGGCCAAAGTACTGGAGCTTTAGCTTCAGCATCAGTCCTTCCAATGAGTATTCAGGGTTGATTTCCTTTAGGACTGACTGGTTGGATCTCCTTGCAGTCCAGGGGACTCTCAGGGGCCTTCTCCACCTAATCACAGTTTGAAAGCATCACGTTTTCGGCGCTCAGCCTTCTTTATGGCTCACCTCTCACATCCATACATGACCACTAGAAAGACCATAGTTTTGACTCTACGGACCTTTGTTGGCAAAGTGATGCCTTTGCTTTTTGATACCTGTCTAGGTTTGTCATAGCTTTCCTTCCAGGGAGCAAGCATCTTTTAATTTCATGGCTGCAGTCACCATCGGCAGTGATTTTGGAGCCCAAGAAGATAAAATCTGTCACCGTTTCCACTTTTCCCCATCTATTTGCCATGAAGTAATGGGACTGGTTGCCACGATCTTAGCTTTTTGAATGTTCGGTTTAGAGCCAGCTTTTTCTCTCTCCTCATTCACTTTCATCAAGAGGCTCTTTAGTTCCTCTTCACTTTCTGCTGTTAGGGTGGTGTCATCTGCCTACCTGAGGTTGTTGACATTTCTGCTGGCAATCTTGATTCCAGCTTGTGCGTCATCCAGCCCAGCGTTTCTCATGATGTACTCGTGTCTCCTTAATTTAATGTGATAGATTAGGTGTAAAAGTTGTCTTCAAATTGCTCTGTGTTTAGGAGTCCTTTGGCCACCTGATGGGAAGAGCCGACTCATTGGAAAAGACCCTGATGCTGGGAGAGACTGAGGGCAGGAGGAGAAGGGGGCAACAGAGGATGAGATGGTTGGATGGCGTCACTGACTCAATGGACATGAGTTTGAGCAAGCTCTGGGAGATAGTGAAGAACAGGGATGCCTGGCGTGCTGCATTCCATGGGATCGCAAAGAGTCAGACACGACTTAGCCACTGAACAACAACAATCTCAATGAAAGGATGTTTAGCTGAGACTTCGTGGATGTGCTGGGATGCTAAGGGATGGTGGAGGATTGGGAATGAGCACTGTTTGGGCCTGGGAGGTGGTTGAGAGGCTGGACTTAGGCTGAAGCCCAGAAGATGATGGATGTGAGTGGAGGGTTATTGGACCAGGGTTCACAGGAAAACCCATCAAGACATTGAACCCTCCCATTTAAATTTGAACGTATTAATAGAGCATGAGAAAGCACAGTGGAAACAGAACTCTGCTGTCTGATGGGAAAGTGGACGAAGCTGTCGATTAAAGATGAGCTGGAAATGTATACACATATTGATGGAATACACCCACCAGACTTTGGAAGAAGATTATCAAAATATTTTTCTTTTCTTTCTAATTTGGGAAGCTGACTACTTGGGGGAATGACTTTAAATATTTATATTTAAAATATTTTAAGCAGATTCCCGCTTTGCAGTAAGAATTAACAAAAGTGTTTTAGGCTGATTTTTTCAGAAAGAGCCAAATAATGAAGAAAATATTTGCTGTTAAAGACCCTTGCCACTTCTGGCAGCTTTAATCTTTGTCCGCCATCGCTGATACTCGGCTCTAATGACGGAGACAGGTCTGGAATTTATTTATGAGTCCTAAGAACCTTTGGAAAATTTGAAGTTTTTTTGCCACCAACAATTTGTCAGCCCTCAAGTTTGCCTGTCGTTTTAGTGAGTTTTTAACTGGATCAGCGAAGCTGGAAAGTTTGCTTTTAGCTGGCTTTTGGGGAAGAGTTTTAAATTGTTTATAGTAACAAGGCACTCAGGGCTCCTTCAAGTTATTCTTGGGTTGAAGAATGGTTTTTTGGAAAGTGTTTTGTGAAGAACTCTTTATAATTCGTTTTTTTTCCTTACCCCATGATGTGCGGAGCGGATTTTGGTAGATCAGAAAGTATCTACAGCTTCATTTCTTGGCAAATGTTGGCTGACCAATAACATTTGTTGTGTGTTTCCTCTGTGATTGGTGCCCTGCTTGTTTCATATTACGTATGATTTGAGCTTAGCGCTAGCGACCAACTTTCACAGCGCTGTTGAAATTCCAGAATTGTGCCAGAATTCATCATGGGCTTGAAAGATCAGGGTTTATCCAGCGGAAACCTACCCTTGAACACAGCCTCTTGGGGAGACTTCTGTGCTAGCGCCATGTCAGGGGCAGCGTGAAGCTGCTGACCCACCCGCCAGGTGTGGGTGGCCCTTGTCCATTGGATGGACTCAGCTCCAGGGGCTGGGAGTGTTTGCTCAAGAGCCCTGGGAGGAGACCCCAGCGTCGGAGCTGCGGTCCACGGGTCAGCAGAGGGAGGAAGGCTTTCCGACGACTTGCTGTGCCCTCAGGCAGCTCCGTCTCCTGAACCTCGGCACTGTGTCTGTTCCACTTTTCATCAGTTCAGTTCAGTCGCTCAGGTGTGTCCGACTTTTTGCGACCCCATGGACTGCAGCACGCCAGGCCTCCCTGTCCATCACCAACTCCCAGAGTCCACCCAAACTCATGTCCATTGAGTCGGTGATGCCATCCAGCCATTTCATCCTCTGTCGTCCCCTTCTCCTCCTGCCCTCAATCTTTCCCAGCATCAGGGTCTTTTCCAATGAGTCAGCTCTTCGCATCAGGTGGCCAAAGTATTGGAGTTTCAGCTTCGACATCAGTCCTTCCAGTGAACACCCAGGAGTGATCTCCTTTAGGATGGACTGGTTGGATCCCCTTGCAGTCCAAGGGACTCTCAAGAGTCTTCTCCAACAGCACAGCTCAGAAGCATCGGTTCTTCGGCGCTCAGCTTTCTTTACAGTCCAACTCTCACATCCATACATGACCCCTGGAAAACCCACTTTTCATACAAACCCAATTATCTGTAGCTTCCAAAGTCTTTGAGAGCACGTCACCACTAGCCTGATGGTGGCCAAGGAGAGGAGTGTCCAGGTTCATGTGATGAGGGGCCATGTAGGGTCTGTTTGCCCAAACCAGCCCCGAGGGCGAGAAGGGACTGAGTGGGAGGCTGTTAGGAAAGAGGCTGGATCTCACGGAATGCGAAGGCCGTGGGCGCAGGAGCCCTTTCTCCTGTCTAACGCCTCTCTGGCTCTTCTCACCCTCTGCATGTGGAAAGACGGGGAATGCACTCAGGTCCCCACCCCCGTGTGTGACTGCTCAAGCTCCCGGCATATCCCCTCCGAGCCGGCGGAGACAACTGCGCCAAGAGCCTCCTACCGACTGTCTCGAGCGAAAGGGCACCGGACCTGGAGAGCGAAAATGACACTTTGGGGAAGAAGGCAAACAAGAGGAAGCCATGCTCTGGGTGCAAGAGGATTTTACGCTTTCCTAATTTAATATTAGGAGAAGGAGATGGCAACCCACTCCAGTATTCTTGCCTGGAAAATCTCACGGACAGAGGAGCCTGGTGGGCTGCAGTCCATGGGGTCGCAAAGAGTCGGACACGACTGAAGCGACTTAGCATGCATGCAGTTTAATGGTAAAATGTTAAATGCATGAGATAGCAGTAATGAAAGAGGAGACGTGTGAAACAGTCTTCAGTATTATATTTAAAGAAATGTAGCCCGTTTTTATGGGCTTCCCTTGTGGCTCAGCTGGTAAAGAATCCACCTGCAACGCGGGAGACCCTGGTTTGATTCCTGGTTTGGGAAGGTCCCTGGAGAAGGGACAGGCTACCCATTCCAGTGTTTTTGGGCTTCCCTGGTGGCTCAGCTGGTAAAGAATCCGCCTGCAACGCGGGAGACCTGGGTTCCATCCCTGGGTTGGGAAGATCCCCTGAAGAAGGGAAAGGCTACCCACTGCTGTATTCTGGCCTGGAGAATCCCATGGGCTGTATATCCATGGGGTCACAAAGAGTCGGGCAGCCTATTTTTCAGTCTCTGTGATTGAAGTAGGCTTGATTTACAGTGTGTTACTGTCTGCTGCACAGCAAGGTGATTCATCTATATATGTATTGTTGAGTCGCTATATACACGTGCTTTTAAATATTCTTTTCCATTGGGGTTTATCTTAAGATTTGAGCACAGTTCCCTGGCTGGACAGTAGCAACTTGTTATTTATCCATCCTGTGTAGTCGTTTGCGTCTCCTAACGCCAGACTCCTAATCCTTCCCTCCCCTAAACGTGGTCTGTGTTAAGTTGACGTATTCATTCTTTCAAGGCTGCAGGTGTATGTCTGGTGGTGCAGAGGAGAGTCGGTGTTCTCGTCTTCCTCTGAGGAAAACCAGGCCCTTCCAGGCTTCTGCTCGTGCGTGTCCCCCTTCTCTCCCCGCTGTGGCTGTGGCAGGGTTTCTGCCGTGACGTCCAGCTTCCTGGTGTGGATGAAGCCCAGTGGGGCCTCGTCCCGCAGTTTTTCCATGACCCCGTGACACCCATCCTCGCCTTCCCACCACTTTCCCAGCCGCTTCGGCATTCAGGAAATGATCCTGCAGATGTCTGATGGTTGCTGGGCTCCAGGAATCGGGCTTGTGGAATTTTTGGCTCAGCCCCGAAGTCCCCCATTGACTGTGACCCGTGGTCCGAAATCGCTTCGCCAGCACTGAGTGCTTGGTGAGCGCTGGCTCCAAACGCACATACTTTCGTTCCCTCAATTATTCGCTTCCTTGTTGGACACTGAAGTCTCAAGGCCCCAGAGAGCTGACTCAGTGTCCCATCCCGCCCACGGCTCTCTCCTCCTGTTTCCTCTTTGGCCAGTGGTGGTTCCAGGCTCTACAGTGCCCGTGGGGCTTTAAATTGGGAAAGGGAGGCCAGGGACTCTGTCCTGCCCGGCAACCGTGTTACTTTGTTTTAAAGCTTTTAGGCTACGAAGATAAAGCCCTCTCTCTTTGTACGTTCATGTTAGGGTTAGGGTTAGGGTTACGGTTCTGGTTAGTTCACCATCCATTCACCGACTTTCCAAGTCTGTGCCAAACGCTGAGTGAATGAGAAATACCCCTGCCTGTAAAGTGCTTATCTTGGAGAGATGAACGCCCACTGCGGGACCTCTGCAGGCAGCACCCTTCGTGGCTGTGTTCTGCGTCCCGATGGGTGAACAAATGCGTGTAGATGGTTCTGCCTGTCACGGTCGGTCCCCCGTTGAGAGGGGGCCCAGGGCTCGGGCCGGACTTTTCCTTGGCCGTCGTCAGTTCGTGGTGACCATCCATGAACCTATCATTTTAAAACTGAGAAGAGGATTCAGAGCTCGGCTCAAAGCCACGTTGGCTGTCGAGACAGGCATAATGGGGCCTCTGACTGTCAGATGCTTGAAGACACCTTAGTCTGATATATTTCATGTTAATTTCAGCCTTTTTTTTTCTGTTATTGACGAGGATGTCTTCTGTATTATCCTTAGAACTGTCTCACTTTTTCAGCCTCGCCATCCTGGGGGCTTTATTAGTATTTGGAGGTTTGACTGAGATTTGAAGGGGGTGATGTATTCTAACACTGGATTTCAATCATGAACTTTGACTGTAGGTGTTTTAGGAGGAAGGGAAATAATTGGATATCACTTTTAAAAAACTCTTCTATTCCCACAGTTTATGGACTTTTAAAGAATCTCCTTCTGTCATTATCTCCTGTAGATAGTGTATGATAAAGAATTTGTAAGCTGTTCCATGCACGGAGCTCTGTTTCATGCCTCATTTAGAGTGGCTGATTTTGATACCAAGATCATTCTCCGTGGCTTTATTCTTTCTTCTTTATAGCATGCCAGTTTCTCTTCTCAAATTCTGAGTTTCCTCATTTGAAGATACAATGATAGTCACTTCCATGATTGGTATATAAACTTCTTAAAAAATTAGTGTGGTAGACTGCACTGATGTTCAGGAGTAAAGCTGTTAAAGGCCGTTGTCTCAAAACGTTTTGCGTAGGATCGTGCGCACACCTCTGTCTCATCCTCCAGGCTAAGTTCTCGCTGCCGTGGTAACCGTGACTGTGGGGCTCCTGTGGACTCCCAGGTCCTCTCGGACCCTGCCTCCAGCACATCCTGGGAAAGAGATGACCGAGGGGTCCTGCCTCTCGCTGATTTCCACTGTGCACCTTCAGCCGTAAGCCCCAGCGCACGAGGGCTCACCGCTGCTGAGTCTGGCTTCAAAAGGACTGGCAGGAAGAACCTTTGCCTCACCTGCCCAGCTCTCTGCTTTCCCTGTGACCCTCGTGGAGATTTGCTGAAAGCTCGGAGGAAGAATTGGGCCGGCCTGCAGCGTGTGCTGTGTACTGGTTAATTGTATAGCTGTTCAAATCCTTATCCTGCCTGTTTGCTCTGCTCTGGTGCCCAGGATAACCTGCAGGATATTAGATTATTCATGTCTGAACAAAAGATTAGGAAACTTTAGAAAAAAAATGTATGTGCAAGATGGCAAGAGCCACATCCATGGAGGAGTCACTTCCTCTTTAGCTACTTAATTCCAAATCTCCTGGGATCTGGGGCTTGCTCAAGTGTTCCGGTGACATTTGGGAAAGAATGTGTTCTGCGGCAAAGGCCAGGACTTGGGAATTCAGATTTCTGAATTCTGTTCCCAGGAGCACACAGGGGTTAGCCGGTGACATGTGACACGTCAGTAAAACATCGGGTCCTAATTTCCTTATCTGTGAAATGGACATAAAAGGGGCTAACTTGCTGTGGGCGAGCTATTTAATATTTGCTGGGAACCAGCTTGCTCTAGTGACCTAGAAAAAACACGGGCTGAGGTAGAGGCTGACCTCATTTCTATTTTTGGCTTTGGTGCTGACTCAGTGAGAAACTTGTAGGAATCAGCTAATCCGGCTCTGGGCCTCCGTGCCTTCCACGATGAAAACGAGAATTATACAATCTTATCTGTGCTGGGCCTCCCGCTGATGCCGCCAATGTTAACCAAGCACTAAAAATATGCCACCCCGCACGTTAGGAAGCTTTTCCGCCAACGTGCCTTTGACATCTCCTTCCCATCATGTGCCAGGCTATTTGAGGATACTCCATTCAACGTTCATTTACTTTTTAGCCAGCTGTTTGGAGTTCAGTTGTATCTGGGGCCCAATCTTCCCATATCTGAATCTAGGGAGGAGGTTGATCTGATGTCAGTATACCGTCCATCTCCAGCTCCAGGAATTCGGGCATTGGCGTCGGCTATCGTTTTAGGTGAAGAGTGAATGCCTTTAAGGAGCTTTACCCCTGGACACGGCCTGAGAATGTTTTTCTTTCCCAGGGAAGACGGGCTGGCGCTCTGTGTCCCGGCCTCTGCAGGGCCCCAGGGACGTTTGCGTCTGCTCTTCCTGGTTGGTCCCCGGATGCAGCTGGTCTAGGCGGCTGCGCCAAACAGCAGAACTTGGCTTTCTTTCCTCCACTTAGTCCTGTCTGATGGGATCCTCTGGAGTTAGAAATCGCTTGCTTCTTCCCTATTTATTCACGTGCTGTTTCCAGCCTCCTGCCAACGACACCCATAGCCCGTGGAGGCGCAGTGGATGGAGACTTCTGTTCAGAACCACATTTCCTACAGTGCAGAGAAGTGTAGGGACTTCCCTGGCGGTCTCGTGGTTAAGACTCTGCCCGCCAGTGCTAGGGGACGCAGGTTCGATGCCTGGTTCAGAGCAGCCGGCATGCCGTGGGGCAGCTAAGCACGCTGGCACTGCTGAAGCCCGGGCACTCTAGAGCCCGCGCTCTGCAATGGGAGAAGCCGCCACAGTGAGAGCCCGGGCTCCACACCTGGGGAGCAGCCCCTGCTCACCGCAACTGAAGAAAGCCCATGTGCGGAGCAGCGAAGACTCAGTGCAGCCAAAAATAGTCATAGATACACGTTATAAACGGCACAGGCACATAATTCACCTGCGAGTTCTGAGCGGTTTGGAAAGGAGGATGACTTTGGGAGTTTTTGTTCCGTGTTCTTCCATTCATGCAACGTTGAAAATCTTCCAGTAGCTCTTGGTACTGTGCTCTTGGGGGGGGGGGGGGGTAAATATTTGTTTACCCCCAGGTGGCTTCCCAGGCGGCGCTAGTAGTAAAGAACCCTTCTGCTGATGCAGGAGGCATGAGAGATGCGGGTTCCATCCCTGGGTTGGAAAGACCCCCCTGGAGGAGGGTATGGCAACCCACTCCAGTGTTCTTGCCTGGAGAATCCCATGGACAGAGGAGCCTGGCGGGCTACAGTCCATGGGGTCACAAAGGGTCGGACTCAACTGAAGCGACTTTGCACGTGCACAAATGTTTGTTCTGTTTAGCTTGTCAGTTTATTTTTTCCCTTTGAACTAACGTAACTATGGGGGAAGTAAGGAATCCTGGCTATAATCTCTGACACGCCTTCTGTTTTCAAGAATTGGCTAAAGATGCTTACTCAATTTGATCGTGAGGTTGCATTGAAGTCCATATGCGTGCTCAATCGCCAAGTATGTCTGACTCTGTGAACCCATGCACTGTAGCCCGCCCAGCTCCTCTGTCCATGGGATTCTCCAGGCAAGAATACGAGAGTCGGCTGCCTTTCCCTTCTCCAGGGGATCTTCCCGACCCAGGGGTCGAACTCATGTCTCCTGCATTGGGAAATAGATTCTTTACCACTGTGCCACCTGGGTACAAAAAAGTCCATATACTGTGAAGAAAATAGGTTTTCTTGAATTCTTGTCCCCATGTTGGGCTATTTCCCATGGACAGGCTAAGCGTGGCTGTCTTCTGCAAATATCCTTAATTAGGCCCTGCGTTGCTGATGCCTGTACAGGAAACCACATTTCCAGGATCAAACGGCAGTGCCTCATTTCTCCACATTCTTGTCCTGCTTGTATTTCTTCTCGTTGGTTTTGTCCAGCCTGAATCACCTCCTTCCATCTCTTCACGTATTAATTTTGTTTTCTTCTTTCAAGGGCCACCTCAAGGCCCAACATCCCAGTCTTTCTGAATCGTAGCCGCATGTGTGGACCCCAAATAAAATTCGTTATTTTAAAAAAATAGGTTGAATTTCTTTTTGCTCCATGCGGGCAGAGACCGTAATTCAACCTTGATTCTCTCTTTGCACAAAGCCAGTTTGAAGAGAGGCTCGGGGAGGCCCGTCATCAGACTGCTGATGGCAGAGAGGGGTCTTGGCGTCTGATGCTGAGACGCCGACCGTGAGCTTTGCCTCCACACCCCTTGAAGGGAAGCCTCGATGGAGTTTGCTCTCAGAAGCTCAGTGCTGTGTCTGCCAACACAACATCACTCATCAAAGGAGGTTATAAACAAGAAAAACCCCAACTATCCTAAACAATTTAGTGGGAAAAAACCCCAACTTTCCGTTGTTTTATTTGCCCAACAAATTATTTAGCATTTAGAGTACAGTGTATAGACAGCGCTGGGCCAGGGACCATCTGTGGACGTTCCTGCCCTCAAAGGAGCTTAGAGACAGCAGAGGCGTGTCTGACTTGGGTCGCAGTGGGCAGCATCTTTTCTCAGACGCTGTGGCAGGCGGGATGTGGGGTGATGCTGTCCGAGGCCCATTTCTGCTCTTTCCTCCACTCCCTCTGACCCGCCCTCCGTCTCACTGGCTCTCTCCTCCTCCACAGGGAGAAAGAGGCCTCCCGGGGTTACAAGGGGTCATCGGCTTTCCCGGAATGCAAGGACCCGAGGGGCCGCAGGGACCACCGGGACAGAAGGTGAGCTTGGCCCTCACGGGCGCGGGGGCCGGGGGGTGGGCCTGAGATGCTCTGTGTCATCGTTGCGAGCCATCGTGTCTTGTCTGTTCCTTCCAGGGTGACACCGGCGAGCCCGGACTGCCAGGCACTAAAGGGACGAGAGTGAGTACGGGGGCCGTGGGGTCGGTAACACCTGTGGGCGGGCTCCGATGCAGCGATGCTTCCTGGGGGAGGGCTCCGGACCCCCACCCGCCGCCTCCAGACCGTCCAGGGGCGTCTCTCCCGCCCCCTCCTTCTCGGGGCCCCTCCGCCTGCCTCTGGCCTCTGTCCTCGGCACGGACAGCGGTTGCCCTGGGCGCTGGGTCCCTGGGTGACGGGCCTGCGTCCCCCTCCTCCAGGCCTCCCCCTCGACGGGCTCACTTCTTGTCCTTTCGACACCTGGCTTTTCCCGTGGCTCCTTCCTCAGGGGTTCCCGTGGGCGGATTTCACTGGGGGAGGGGATGACGCGTCTCCAGGTCTTCATCAAAGACGCCTTCGGTCAGTGTGGAAAGTGGTGACGTGTTCGGATCCACACTCCACCTCCACCTTCCTCCTTCACCCTCTGCTGTCTTTGCTGTGCCCGCTCCTGGGATGTGCAAGCGGGGAGCTCTTTGAAAAACAGAAGACTGTAAAATGTAAACGTTTTAATTGTGTTATTGTTACTTCGTGGAAGTGGAATGGGAAGTGTGCCCAGCCTTGCTGGGTCCTCCTTGGGGCAGAACATAGCAGATAACATTGTAACTGTCTGAAGTGAAGATCTGGATTTCAGCCAGGAAGAGCTCTGACTTTCTTCCCTCAGGGAACTCGTTTATGCCTACCCTCTTCTTCCCAACTGTCTGAGATTGTACTATAAATTCTCTCTCTGTCTGCCTATTTATCCATCCACCCATCTCACTGTCTGTACATCCATCTATCATCTCCTAGAAATTACAAAGGATGAAACGAGGGCAGAGTTATCTTGTGGGTGTGCAGCCTTGATTTTAGAAGTAACCAATCACCAGGGTTTGATGATGAAGGGTTGCTACTGAAACTCCAGGCCATCTCCCGCCCACCCCTGGGCTGGGTCCTCTGTCGCCTCTGTCTGCTCGGGGTCGATGTTCCAAATGCCAGCAGTGAGAGTCTGACATCCTTATCCAGGAGGGTGCAGTGGGAGAAAATGGGGGTCTCCCGCACCTAAAACCTTTTCATTTCCATCCCTACAGGGACCCTCAGGAGTGCCTGGTTACCCTGGAAACCCAGGACTTCCTGTATGTATATAAAAGGCTTCTAGTTCCTTTATGAGACGTTTGATGTGTGTTACAGTAGCATTGATGATTTTCTAACTTGTTTACTTTTCATTTTGCCAATTGCAGGGTATTCCTGGCCAGGACGGTCCTCCGGGTCCCCCAGGTATTCCAGGATGTAACGGGACAAAGGTAAAGTTAGAGCTGGGTCCTGCCCGCTGGGTGCACGTTCATCTAACTTTGCACGTGGAGCAGTTGGGCAGAGTTGTCCTGGGAACACAGGTTTAGTTGCCACAGTTGGGAAGTGACTTGTGTTACATCTTTCTTTGGTAAGGAAATAGTTTTCCCATGTTTAGTGTTCAGGAAAGACATCATTAAGCCTTTCTTTTTGTAGCCTTTCATTCTAAAGTTGCTTTCACCATGAAATCTCTCACCTCTAGTCCATCACCAAAGCAAATAAGAAAATGCCAGTGTTAATTCTTGTCCCTGTTAAGTGTATTCTCAGATACATTTCTTCCAACACGAGGCAGCGCTGAGCAATATAGCTTATAGCAATATTTAGACAACGGCTTTCACCAGCAGACGCAGCGTCGCTGGAGGGCAGGGCAGGGAAACAGATGGGGACTCTGGGGTGAGGTCCTGTCACCCTCGCACCCCTGAGAGTAACTTTCTCTGTCCCAGGGTGAGAGAGGGCCCGCGGGACCTCCCGGTTTGCCTGGATATGCCGGAAATCCCGTGAGTATTGGGTCGTTTGGGAAGGGTGTGACCCTTCCTCTCTTCTCATTCACTTGTCTTTCCCTTTCCGGCCCTCCGCCCGTATCTTAATGTTAATGTTCTTTTGAGGAAAACAAAACTAATACCAACGTTTTCTTTTTTAGGGACCACCAGGGTTACCGGGAATGAAGGTACGTTGTTTTATTTTGCTGGATTCATTCCAGGCATCTGTGTAAAACAGATGCCACGAAAAATAAACTTACTTTAAATTACTTTGGTTGACCGGTTGCCTGTTAATCTATTTGCCTAAACTCTGCTCCATTAAAAGAGTACTGAAGTCCTGCACACAGACTTAAATTTGAGAGCCGAAAGCCTCAACACCAGGTCCGTTTCTTCATAGGAAATAGGCGGTGATGGGAAGCATAGTTTGAGGGGGAAATGTAACAGACGTGGGTCCCTGAAGCTCCTTGTCCTGAGCCCCGGGCGGTGCTGTGAGCAGGTCTCCGCAGAGAAACAGAGTCAGTGGGGTGTGCGAGGGGACGCTTGTGCAATGTGTGGGCACCATATGTATACAGCACACACACATGAGGATGGTGGAGGGAGGGAGAGAGAATTAAAGTACAAATACAATGTTGTGAAATGTTTTGTATGTTGTATAATAATGTGATACAATGTACATTGTTCTATAATATTTACTTATTCTAATATTTATATGACATATTAATCTCATTCTGTATGTTTTGATATATAATTACAGTGTGTGGAGATAAAGTAGATTCCTTATTTTGGGGAGGGGTGTGACTGTGAGGGTTGCAAGCCCACCGTCCAAGGGGCAGGGATGCAGGCTGGAGACCCAGGGAAGGACGTGGGTCCAGTTTTGGAGGCAGTCTCCCTGCTTCTTGGGAGTCAGTCTTTCTTCCTCTTCAGGCCTCAACCCCTGGGGTGGGTGGCCCCCAGCCCCTCCTCCTGCAGGGTTGGAATGTCATCTGCTTTATACCTTAGTCCTTCACACCTGTGGATATAAATGCGCACCTCGTCTGAGAAGGGCCTCCCCGTTGGCCTCAGCCTGGTGCGTGCCTGAGTCTGGGCACTGGGGCCGGGCCACGCCGGCGCCTGAAACACATCCCCTGCTTCTCTGAACGTGGCCGCGCTGGGTCTTGTCCTGAAAGATGACCCTTCTTTTGTGAGAACAGCCGGTGCACACAGCCTTTTGACCAGAGCTGGGCCCCTGTCTAGACCCCGCCTGCCTGGGGCCCATTACGGGGAGCGCCCCACATCCCTCCGTTCAGCGGTCTACGCGCTCTGTCCTCATGCTGGTCATTAAGATGAGTGACCAGGGGAGACGGCCGGTAGGCTTATCCCAAGCGTAGGCGGAGGCTGAACCCCAAACCTGGGCTAGTCCCACACCAGTGGTGCGTGCCCCTTACTCCCCGGGCGTTCAGTCTCTTTCCATAAACATGAGTGTTTGTGACTTGTCTTCTATCCCCCAGGGAGATCCAGGTGAGATTCTGGGCCATATACCAGGGACCCTACTGAAAGGCGAAAGAGGATATCCTGGACAGCCGGGAGCGCCTGTGAGTACTGGCTGGATGATTCCGAGCTCGAGCTGAGTCTCCGCCTGGGCTGCGTCTGAATTCTTCTCTTGGTGAATTTTACAGGGTTCACCAGGTCTGCCAGGTCTGCAAGGCCCCGTCGGGCCCCCAGGATTCACCGGGCCACCAGTAAGTCTGAGGGTGGGGAGTCTCTCTCTGAGGCTGCCGTTCAGAGAACATGTGCGTTGAGGTGTGAAGACTCCTAAAATGGAATGAACACTGTAGCCTGGGTGGGAGGGAGCTTGAGGGACCATGCATACCATGATGGCTGAGGCCCCTGCTGTCCGCCTGAAGCTCTCCCAACGTTTACCGGCTGTGCTCCAGGATAAAATAAAAAGCTGGGCCAAGAAACTTTACACGGTGGTGAGCCCTTCCAATTCAGATTCAAGAATGAATTTCTGGTTTTTAAAAAAATTGATCTACCTTTTTAATTGAAGGATAATTGCTCGGCAGAACTTCGTTGCTTTCTGTTTGGTGGCATATAGTTGACTTACAATGCTGTGTTGGTTTCGGGCATACAGCAGGGGGAATCAGTTGTACACGTATCCCCTCATTTTTAGATTCTTTCCTGTGTAGGTCGTTACCGAGTGTTGAGTGGAGTTCAGTGCGGTGCAGTGGGCTCTTATTAGTTGTCTATTTGAGCTTCTAACTTCAGGGAGTGTTTGATTGGTGTTTATGGTCCATTTGCCCCCAGAGCTGTGGGGAAAGGATTATAAAGAGATGTCACATGTCACAGGCAGAGACATCCCCCGGGCAACATGTGAATTACTTGGGCTGTGAGGATGCCAGTGTGTCCCGTGAGTGGGGGATGCAGAGATGGACGAGCAGGCTCTGCCCTGGACCTTCCCTCGTGGGAACACAGTCATGTCCAGGAACCTGCTCTCCTGGGCGCTGTGGACCCAGCCCAGGCTGTGAAGAAGCTGCGCTGTGTTTGTAGTGACGACTAGAAGCTGAGCTCCGAGATCAGCTTCCAGGAGGCTCTGCTCTGCTATCAGCCTCCTTTGCAGCTGATGATTCTCCACAGAAGGGCAGCATCAGCTCCTCCTCCTCACACATTTTGGGAGCAAAAGAGAGTTCATGTTAACAGAGCTTACTTGGGAGTGCCCTGTTCGTAGGAATGGGTGGTGTGAGAATGCCATCCTCACCTGAGCCTGCCTGAGAGTCCGGGGGTTTGGTGGTGGGTTCATCCACTCCCTGATCGCCCAGCACACGCTCAGCTCAGTGGGCTCCACCGGGAGCCCCTGGGATTGTGAGGGATTTTCGTCCCTATTAGTAATTATCTTGGACTAATTTCTGGTTGCTCTCAAAGGCTAACAGCTCTATAGTACAGGGAAAACATGTCATATCCAACAAACTCCTGCTCTAACCATGATATCTGAAGATAACTTTGGTACAAAGAAGCACACCAGGGTTGTGAACCGTATTTAATTAAAATGCTCTCTCTTCCAGGGCCCTCCAGGCCCTCCTGGCCCTCCAGGCGAAAAGGTAAAGATTGCTTTCCGTTTGTCTTTCTTTGGCGCTAGTGTGAGGCCGTCGTGACGTTGCTGTGACTCATTCCGTAGTCTCTGTAAAGTATTTCGGGAAGTTATAAGTTTCATGTCTGTCTCTACATTTAACATGTCTGTTCACCTACCCATCAGTCCATCAGCCTATCTAACTCTATCAGTTAATCCGCTTATCTACTGATCGGTTGATCTTTCCTCCTATCCATCTGTTGGTCATGGAATCACTGATGTTTTCCTTAGTTTTCTAGAACCAGAGTTTAAAAATCTTGAATTTTTAAAAAATGGTTTCTGTGGGATTCTTTTTGAGTAATACTTTAGCAAAGCTTTTCATAGACATTGAATACAGCAGTGTCACAACTTTCTTGAACATATCAATGTTATGTCTTTATGGGAAGAAGCTATTGCTTTAAATGTACCATCTTGCTGCATTTCATGTCGTATTTGTTAGATGATTCTGAGCAAAGTAGACAATGCTAGTAACAGATGCCTGCCTTCTCGTCAACAGGGGCAAATGGGCTTGAGCTTTCAAGGGCCGAAAGGTGAAAAGGTGAGTGCTGTTTGCTTTGGGGCGTTTTCCTGGCCAAAATCACAGGTCTAAGCAGAATAAGGTTTCCGCCTCTGGGCCGCCTCTTGGACCCTGATGACCGCAGTCACCCTTCTCTGAACGTTCTCGCGTGTGTTGCTGTCTGCCTGGAGGTCGCGGCTAGGATGCGCTGAGGTGACTTCGTGTGGGGTCTGACCCACAGGTGCAGCTCGCCTCCGCTCTGTTCACAGCAGTTGGTCACAATGTCCTCAGGCCGTGACAAAGCCCGAGCTGGGCTCCATCCTAAAAGGGTCAAGTGTAGGACGTGGCTGTTGGTGGCACAACCATACTGAACGCTTAAAGATGAGGCCACTGTACCCGAGTTGGGAGGAAAAGCGCCTTGGAGGCAGGGAGGCACAGGCTGGAAGGGGAGGCCTCATCCTGGGGGAGGGAGAGGCTGGCCCTAGGTCCCTGATGCTCCGGGGGTGCTCTGCGCCACTTTGCCTGGACCCGGCCAGTGAGACGCCTTCCGAGCGCTGGCTGCTGGGATCGCGGCAGCACCCGGTTCCCAAGCCGGTGCAGACGATGGCCACGTGGAGTGGGCGACCGTGGGCCTCCTCTTCTCAGCCCAGGTTTCCACCCCGCCTTTTCATAAACCTCAGAGGAAAGGGATTGTGCGCCGGGCGCAGTGGAGGTCTTTGGACCTCAGTCGCTGCGTGGTGCCGAGGTTTCGGTACTTTGCGCTTGCCAGCAGTGGGGCTTCCAGGAAGGAATCCCTGACGCTTCTCTCCTCGTTGGTTTACACGAAGAGAGCTTTCCCTCTGGGCACTACGAGGCAGCCAGCGCCCTTTGCTCCGCGCCATCAAGTGTGTCAGGCTGGCTTCTGTGTGCCGGCGTGTAGTACTCGCGCTGTCTGTCTCAATGCACGGACTGTGCACGTGTGCGCACATCCGTGTGTCCTCCGGGCGTTCAGGCTCTGTTGTCATAGGGTGGTGGCCGCCCTGACCGCGGGGCGGGACGGCCTTCTCCTGGCTTTGTGTCCTTAGTGGACTGTCTTCCTTCGGAAACTTGATTTTCTGCTGCGGCGAGGACAGGCTGCAACAGAACCAAGTCACGTTTTTTAAACAGTTCTATTCTTGATGTTTCCCCCTTCCGCCTTTCTCCGGCTGGTATAATTATTTTTATGCCCGATTAATCCCCAATTTTTGCCTCATCAGGGTGATCAAGGGGTCAGCGGGCCCCCGGGATTACCAGGACAGGCTCAAGTCATCACGAAAGGGGACACAGCCATGCGCGGCGAGAAGGTAGGGGCGGACTGTGCCCAGCGAGCGCTGCCTTCCTAGTCCTGAGTGGTTTCGAAGGGATAAAGTTCAGTTTCTCCGGTTCTGTTCACGCTGACTTGGAAGACAGGGGTGTGGACTCCCCATCGTATGAGAAGGGAGCCCCTTAAGAGCAGAGGCAGCTGGTCCGGTTGCAGCCAGACCGGCTGGAGGCCGACCTCCCGTGTGAGGGTCACGGTGGGGGCGGCCGGGGCTGAGGGCTGGGGAGGGTTGGGCCCCGCGGACCAGGCGAGCGCCCTGTGCCGTCTTTACGTCCATCACCCAGTCATGGCAGGAAGTGAGTGCTCCAGACCAGTGTGAATTTCCCGGTTACTGTAACAGGAAGAGCTGTGCGTTCCCTTGTACCTGTTCCGTGTAGCCACTACACAGTACTCATCTTTCTTTTGTAACTTATTTTAGGGTCAAAAAGGTGAACCCGGATTTCCGGTAAGCACCAAAGTCTCGTTTATCGTTATTATTTTGTGTGAAAGACAGTCATGTATTGGCTTTAGGTTACAAGCTTATTTCAGCTTCTTTGGAACATTTACTTAATTTAGTAGTTTATTTAAATGTACGAATGAATCTAACCCTTTTCTTTTTGTTTCTGTTAAGGGGCTGCAAGGGTTTGGAGAGAAAGGAGAACCTGGAAAACCAGGGCCCCGCGTAAGTGCTTCTGAAGCCCGCTCCTTCCTGGTGTGAGGCCATTTCTCCCCCACTGCTAGGACCACAGGGTCACAGGAGCGTAGACTCCAAGGGCTCTGCAGGGGCCCTCTGAAGCCCTGGCAGCAGGAGGAAGGAGGGAGTCAGCGTTAGAGGAGGGCCTCCCAGGTGACACAGCGGTGGAGACGCCACCTGTCGGTGCAGGAGACACGGCCTCCATCCCTGATTCGGGAGATCCCCTGGAGGAGGAAATGGCAACCCGCTCCAGTATTCCTGCCTGGAGAATCCCATGGACGGAGTGGAGGCTTATTCAGAGGACCGCCCCTTCTCCCGCCAAGATAGTGCGTCCGCCCCATCACCCCCGTCTCGGTTGGGCCCTCACTGACGAGGCACCTGTCCACCTGCTCAGAGCATCTGGGCGCTCAGCTGCTTCCCACACCCCGAGTGACAGGAGGCCCAGCTCCAACAGCTGAGACAGTTCAGCTTCTTCCCTGAAACGATGCGTGGAAACCGGTGAGCGTGACGCAGCGGTGTATCAGCCACCAGACACCCCCTGGCCAGTCGGAAAACCTCCCTGGTGTCAGCTCTGCAGCCAGGTGCCCTGATGCCATAGGAGACTCGGAGTGAATCAACCTCCCGTTTTCAAACATCGTGACGTCGTCTATCGTTGTAGCCCTTTCAGCTCATAGTGACTTAACGTGTCTTCCAGGACTTACTACTGTAGCATGGCCAGTTCACCCAGAGAATTCATACAGTGTAATATCTTGTATTTGATTCAAACCCCTGGTGTTAGAGCATAGGTATTACTATTATTTATGCACTAAGCGAGTGAAGTCATGTCCGACTCTTTGCGACCCCATGGACTGTAGCCTATCAGGCTCCTCGGTCCATGGAATTTTCCAGGCAAGAGTACTGGAGTGGGTTGCTATTTCCTTCTCCAATTTATGCACTACTAATATTTAAATTTTTATTGTACAGGGAAAACCAGGAAAAGATGGTGAAAAAGGAGAAAAAGGGAGTCAAGTGAGTATTTCTCTATGATTTTTTTAAAAAGCAAGGTGTTGCTCTTACTCGCTTATAACTGTTGTTGCTTTCTGTCCCATTTTAGGGGTTTCCGGGCGATTCAGGGTACCCAGGACAGCCAGGCCGAGAAGGTTTAAAGGTGAATGGCGACCCTACTTTCTTTTTGTGTTTTGCCTTTATCTTGCTCAACCTAAAAGATTTTCCTGGAATAAAGGACCACGCTCTCAAAGAATGGAAATTCCGTGTGTCCCGTGTGGGAAAACACAACCTAGTAGCTCTATTTGTGTGCATGTGTTTTTAAAGAAAAAATATAAAGTGTTCCACTTTTATGTGGGTTTTTTTTTTTTGGAGTAGATTACTTTTTCCCAATTATGAAACAAAGTAAATGCAGGAAGATATAGAAAAAGAAAACTTGGGTAATTTTTCTACGACTCACTCAGAAATGGTCAGAATTCATAACTGTCCCATGTATACACATATACATGAGCTTTTGAAAAATGGGACAGCATGATTTAGCTGGCTTTTCCCCTGGTGACATGTGAGGATATGTCCCAGCATTTAAGTGTGGTTATACGTCGACACTTGGGATGCTTGTGCCTTTTTCTGCATGGTGTTTGGGTCTTTTCCATGTTTTTCTGATTTTAAGTATCAGAAAAATACTTGTCTGGTCATTTCCCACCATAAATTCCTAAAATGTATAATCTTGGAATTAATGTTTAGACCCGTTTCTGGGGAAGCTTTTGCCATATGAGATAAAATTGGCTTCAGAAGAAAGAACGCTTCATTAGCCTTCCATCTGACATCTGTTTGTTACTGAACTGAAACAAATACTTGCCAATCTGATACTCAGAGAAAACTGTGGTTTTATTTATTTATTTTTTGTGTGTGGGTTTATTTTTCTGTTTGAATCATGAGACTAGGTAATGTAAATCTCCACTAAAATAAGAAATGGATTGGAAATATTCATCTCTGGATTGAAAATACTCATCTCTAACAGTAGGGAGAGGACCTCAGGGTTTGCTTAGCAAAGCCTGTGACAAACGGAGAAATCTTTCTCTAAGGCTGTAACTTTATGAGAAAGGCAATTCTTGTAGGCTGTAAAAGGTAAATTTGTTTAGAATATAGTAGCTAAGAGTTGTTTAAAGTCCCGTGATTATCTAAAATCTCTTCTTGTATTCAAATAAGAAAAATGAAAGCATGCTAATTCTGGTTTAACACAAGTTTAAAGCCTTAGCTTAGAAGGAAAAAAATGAAAAAAAAAAAAGCAAAGTAAGTAAAAAATGTGCCTTTATGAAATAATGTGCATATCTTAAGACTTTTAAAAGTATTATTATAATTCGTACATAAGAACATTACATATAAAAGGATTTATTTCTTGAGTTTCTCATCTAATATATGTTAAATTAAGCCTCAGAGTGATAAGAATTTATCCACCCGATGTTTTCAAGTCATGCTGGAACTTAAAGGGAAAGGAAAAACACAAGTTTCCTTTTATTACGACTTTCAATGCAGGTTTAGACAGTCTTACACCTAAAATCCTCAACTAAAATGATTTCTTTAAGAAAATACATTTAGCTACCCTAAGCTTTCATATCTTTTTTTTCATCTATTTTTTATTATTTTTTAAAAAACTACTGTATAGGACTTCCCTAGTGGTCCAGGGGGTTAGACTGCATTTCCAGGCAACCATTATAATTAAAGAAATACAAGTGAAGTTGTTTTCTTTTTCAGGGAGAGAAAGGTGAAGCAGGTCCTCCCGGGCTGCCTGGAACTGTGAGTACCGGTGGCATCTGCTGTCTGTGAGGCGGTTGGAAAAGAGGGAAAGAGGAGACGGGCTGACCCGTCCACCCGGGTCTGCTGTCTGTGAGGCGGTTGGAAAAGAGGGAAAGAGGAGACGGGCTGACCCGTCACCTTAGCCACACACTCCACGACCTCCATAGGATGACGTTGGCGTGGGGGGTGCATGTAATTTGAACTGATGATTTGTGTTTTGTACCATGCGGTGTTCGGTATTTACTCGTTATCACATTTGGACACTTTCTGCCTATCTTTGACAACGAAGATGAAAAAGAGTGGCACGTGGATAACAATATTAGCAACGCATTTTGAAATGTAAATGAAAGGTGTGGTAAGGAAAAAGATAGTCAGGGAAGCAGGCCATCCATTGCTCCAGAGGAACGGTATCTGAAGGGCGGCAGGCCCCCTGTCCTCGCGTTTCGGCGGCTCAGAATTGGGGTGAACTGGTTCCTCCTGTTATTGAGGCTCACAGAGCCTTTTTCCTGTCTCATAGTCCAAGGGCCTTAAAGAAGCGTCCCTACTTCTGACCTCTTCCAATTAAAAAATTGAGTGTTCCTGTTACATATTTCCTGAGGAAATTTTAGGCAACTTTTGTGATAATACTCTTTTAAGAAGTCTGTTCTTGGAGCTTGTGTGAGCATTGAGATAGTCCATACCTAAGCCTCAGAATTCATACATTTCTAACTTGCCTTCACTGGTAAAGCAGATTATTACGAAAGGAAGCAGAACCGCCTGGCAGAGTTCATGGCACGGAGACCACTGGCTCTCTCCTCCGTGCGCGCCCCCCCTCCTCTCCCACCGTCACTTCTCTGCTTTCACGTGTCTGGAAATAATAAAAGCTGTGTTTCTTCGTCTGTGCTGTAACGCACAGCCCAGCCCCTGCCGGGCCGTGTGATGATCTTTTCTTCCGTAATTCAGGTTATTGGCACAGGACCCTTGGGAGAGAAAGGAGAGCCCGGGTACCCAGGGGGCCCAGGGGCGAAAGGGGAGACAGGTCCCAAAGGTGAGGTCCTTTCTTCCTCCTTCCCCCCACCCCCCCGCGCCTTCCCTGTTCCTGGGACCATGGGTACCCACAGCACAGAAATTCACATCACACACCTCCAGTGAACCAGGCTCAGTTTGTCCCACTCTCTCTGCCTCCTTGTAGGTTTCCCAGGAATACCAGGCCAGCCAGGCCCTCCAGGTGAGCGTCAGTAACTGATTTTTTAAGAGTATTTGTCCGCTTTCTATGCTGTTTCCATTCTGAACACGTTTATCCTCTGTGTCGGTTTGATACTTGCATAAAATGGTTAGCAATGTTGTTGCACATTTTTCTAGCTCTGAAAACAAGGTGTGCTCCTGGGACGGAGTTTGCTTTGTAAATTGCATGTTAGCATTTCCCCTCTCCCTGGCTCTGACTTAACAGCCTGCCTTTCCAACGCTCCCAGGGGTATGGTCGCCTTTCTGAAGACCACCCCCGCCCCCGCGCGCCCCCCCCCACCCCCCCCACCCCCACCACCCCCCACCCCCACCCCCGCCCCAAGCATCCTCTCTCTTCCTTGCCGTCTGTCTGGAATGCCTCGGCTTGAGACTGGACTCAAGGCTGAAACCTCTTCTAACTAATCTAATCACCCTAATCTTGCTTCGTGGGAGACTCCTGCGTCACTGAGCTTATGCTAAGTCTGGGCCTGTGTGCAAGTTTCGCATTTCCAGCGGGCCGAGTCGTCGGGAGGCTGGGGGCTGCGCTTCTGTAGCGCAGATGCCTGCTGTTTGCACTGCAGGCCTGGAACAGAGCAGAGGTAATAACTGCGCGGCTTGGAGCCCCCGCGTGCCCCGGGATTGATCCCGCACAGAGCGCTCACAGTCTTCCTGAGGCTTTGGTTGTGTTTGTTCTTTATTCTTAATTCTTATTGTTCTTTGTTATTTTATTTTTCCCTTCCTGACAGTTCTTAAGTTGAAAGTTCTCCCAGAGCCCCTTCCTTTATTTTTACGGGGACAGACACCCCCTCGCCCTCGCCCCGCTATCCACACCATCGAAGATTCACAGCAGCGGTGGCTCAAGGCTAGCTTTCAGCGTCCTGCATACCTTTTTGCTGCTAAAATTTGGGCATTTACCCTTAAAATCATTCTTGTTCATCTATCCCACCCCTGTCTGCTCCTTGGCCAGAAAGCTTGCTGGACCTCCCAGGTGCTCTAGCGAACGGGTCACTTCCTGTCTCTTGCCAAATCTGCTTTCTCAGACCTGTTATCTGGCCCCATTAACATCTCAAGCTGTGGTTTTTAGAAACCGTCTTTGAAGCTGCCCTGGCCTTGTTCGCTTTCAGGCTGCCCCGCCGCCCTCTGCTGACTGCAGAGGCCCTCGCCTCCCTGCCAGCCTCCCTGCCTCTTGCGGATCACCCGGGCTTAGGTTCACGGCTGGGGTCCGGGTCCGGCCGTCCTTCCTGGGAGCTCTTCCCCGCTCCACTCTGCTCTTGCCTGGGCCAGCTCTTCAGGGTCACCTCCCTGTCCACCCTCCTGCTGCGGCCCCTCTCGGAGGCTGGCTGTCCACTCTCCGGAGCAGCAGTCACTTCCCCTGCGGCCGCCTGGACCGCTGGGTCCCGAGCGCTTCGTCCAGACCCCTCTGGGCTGTCGCAGGCCCCTGCGATCTTGCCCCCACAAAACTCGGGGGCTGAGCTCGCCGCCCGCGCTCACTCCGCCCACTACCACGGCATCGTGCTGTTCCCCAGGGCCGCCTCCCCGTCCTGACTCCTTTTCGGCTGGTTCCGGCCCAGTTCCCACCTGCTCTGCGTGCCATCTGCGGCGGCTCCGCCAAGCTGCATTTCTGCGCCTCTCCTCTCTGAGCAGGCATGGAGCATCTTCTGTCTGGCCTGCTGGGGCCGCTGCGCTGAGGGGCCGCACAGATCTGAGAGCGGGCACAGGGAACCCCCGCGCCTCGCAGGGACTTCGCAGGGAGCCCTGGCCCAGCTGCATTTACGTGTGACAGCTGGTGCCCTTCTCGCTGAGCAGCCCGCGTTCAGCGGTGGTCTGCTGGTCGTTCTCCCAGGAACAGAGCGAAGGGAACCAGCGATTCTATCGTGAGACTTGGTGTCGTTTTGTGACTGTGAGGGTCTCTTCTGCTTCCAGGCTTCCCAACTCCAGGGCTGATTGGTGCCCCCGGCTTCCCCGGCGACAGAGGAGAGAAGGGTGAACCGGGCTTGCCGGGCGCGTCGCTGCCGGGACCCAGCGGAAGGGACGGGCTTCCCGGCCCCCCCGGGCCCCCCGGGCCCCCTGGGCAGCCGGGCCACACAAGTGAGTACCTTGTGGGCGTGTCCCGCGTGGCGTCCCGTCCAGGATGGGTGCAGGCAGGGCTCAGCAGGCTGGGGGGGCGGTGCCCGCGTTCACGTGCCGAGCCAGAGGCCGGGTGTCCAGCGACTTACGATTCTCTGCATCTCACGTGGGTGTCTTTGCCAAGTTAGTCGCCACAGAGAGGATGCGGAACATAGACTAATGACCCCAGCTTAGAGGGACCAGAGCCGGCTTAACCTGCATCCGAAGGTGGGGAGCAAGCTGGTCCTGACACAGACACGTGTGCACGCCCCCCCCACACGTGTGCACACACGCACACGTACGCACATGTGCACACACACATGCACACACACGCATGCACACGACGCCCATGCACGCGCGCGCGCGCGCGCGTGCACACACACACACACACACACACCCAGAAGGGGCTGCTCTGTCTGTGTGGTAATATAGTAAGTGGCTTCAAATCCGAACGGTAGTTTACCAGGTTTTTCCCATCTGTCCACCATCAAAGCTGAGCACAGAGCATGAACCTGTTGACTCAGTGAAGGGGGTTCTTTGGCTCCAAAGTAGCCCCAGTGCAGAGTATCAGAACCTTCCAGAGGACTTGAGCTAACGGCCCAGGGGGCTGGGTCTACACTCCAGCCTGTGCAGAGTGTCAGGACCTTCAAGGGGGACTTGAGCTAACGGCCCAGGGGGCTGGGTCTACACTCCAGCCTGTGCAGAGTGTCAGGACCTTCCAGGGGACTTGAGCTAACGGCCCCGGAGCTGAGCTGACCCCATTCAGCCTGCGCACAGCAGAGCGCCTGCAGCGTGGCTCCTCGGGCTGCTGAAAGGGGCTCTCGGAGGTGCCCGTGGTTGACTCCCGGAGGGCAGACCCAGCTCCACGGAAGGACTTCTCGTGGATGAAGCCCTGTGCAGAGGCCAGACATGCCCTGGATGGCACGAGTGCCTCCAGATGGGCACCCTCACTGGGAACCCAGAACCCAGCGGCGCGTGTCTCCTCGTTAACGGGTCGAGAGTGACTTCACGGGGACTCCCGCCCCTTCTGATGTGAAACATAGAGAATGAAGATCAAATAGCAAAGTCCTAGGGGCACGCAGCACAAAGGCACGTTTCTCTGCATTTCTGAGAGAAGCTTGTGGGCACCAGAAGGGTCTTTGGGTGCTTATCACTCATTCCTTGGTCACTTGCTCATTCGACAAACATCAGCGTGCCTACGATGCCAGGCGCCGCCCTGAGACCTGTGACAGAGCCCACGAGACAGTCCTGACCTCCTGGACCGCGCACCACGGGGCAGAGACCAAGTGACTCAGTAGCGGATGGGGTAGCAACTGGGGCTGCAGACTCAGGAGGAGACGACGTTGGGAGGGGAAGACCGAGGTCGGGGTGCGGGCAGGCAGGCCGGGGGGTGTAGTTTTAAATTGAGTGATTGGCAAAGAGGCTGGTGAGAAGCCAGCGTGGGGAAGTCCCGAGCCTTTTCTTAGTATTCTGCCAGTTCTGAAATGTGAACACCTCTCAGGGAAAGACGTGACCTTCTCCCCGCTGAGAATTGTGTGGGGCGTGGGGGTTGAATACGTTGTGACATATACCCTCTCAGTTTCCCAGTCGCCTTTTTCAAGGTGTGCAAATTAGGTGGTGCACACCACAGTGTGTTAGGTGGTGGTTCCATAAATGAGAGTTTTGCACAGATGGGGCTGGTGTGTGGGCTGCAGACGCAGGAGCTGCAGCCGTGGATGTCTGGGCTACGCTCGTGACGAGTGGCCGGTGCAGCCCCGAGTTTAATCACCCGCTCTGACCTTTTCCTTCAAAGATACTGGAGAAGGAAGTGCTAACGCTATTACTGTGTGTCCAGAGGTAACAGTGTTTTTTGCTGGAACCCACAACCGTTGGCGTTTGGGTCACTGCAGTTCAGTTTCATGCTTTTTCACATCAGTGATGCTCAGGATTGAATCAGAGCAATTAGGGGTGTTTTCCCATGGGCAGTCTGCACCTCTGAAATAATGAGCACTTCGCTGTGAGTCTGCTCAGCAGGAAAAAAAGGCATAAAGTTGCTCAGGTCTCTGTTGACCTCACAGATGTAGGATATGGACAGCCCATCACTCTTTGAGCCTCAGTTTCTGAATCTGTAAGGATGATGGGGTGTACTTTGTCGTAAGGATGCGGGTGTGTACTTTGCAAGATAATATGAAATAAGGTTCAGGACAAGGCTCAAGAGCTGAAATACATGTTAGAATCGTAAAGTAGAAACTTTAGCTGTGACGGCTTGTGACGGGGAACGGACGGACGCTCTGTGTGCTGGCCGCGCTTTACAAGTTAATGTACTGGGACTGTGTCTTGTCCAGATCACAGCTGGATTCCTAGTACTTGTCAGCCTAAACACAGGTTCTTTTGTGACAGAGATTGAATTAAGAGTCGGTGAGAACACCTGGCTTCAGCTTGGTGGGCGTGATCCTGTAATTGTTAAAAATCCATTTCAGATGGACTCGTGGAATGCCAGCCTGGGCCGCCAGGGGACCAGGGTCCTCCCGGAATTCCAGGGCAGCCAGGGTTGACGGGCGAAGTTGGAGAAAAAGGTAAGAGGTTTAATCGTTCAAAAAAGGGTGACTGCTTGGACGTGTGATACATTCCTTCATATGTACCGGCTTTGGGCGGACGTGGGTACATTCTTCACTTGAAGCTCTCTTCAAAGTCCCTTCCTGAGACGCGCCTTCCGATGGCCCTGCTGAGATTACTGGGTGCTGGAGAGACAGTTATCACCGGGGAGGCAACGGGGGCCTTGAAGTCAGAGTCCCTCCCTGTGGTCAGTAGATTAAATTCCCAGATTGATAGCTCTGTGCTGTCCTTTGGTTCAAAGTCTGAGACTCCATTCCCCAGGAATGCACATCTTTCCAGCCGTCAGCCCGATCACAAGCGTGCACACAGGATGTTCACACCCCTGTCTTAGTTCCCTTAATCAATGTGAGCAGCTCTGAGGTGGCGGGTCGGCCGACTCCACCCACGGTTCTGTTTTATTTTAACCTTCTCAAGGGCCTGTAATGCCAGCCCAGGACTCAGCATAATCCCCTCACAATCTTGGGAACGATGGCTCATCTCTGTACAGACAGGCCTGCCTTAGCGTGGGCTAAACCAAGGATGTTCTGGTATTTATACAGTATGGCTCTTAATGCCCAGAACAAAGAGAGTGTGGCCTCCATAAGACTGATCCCTCCGGGCCCCATGTCTGGCTTTAGATTGCAGAGAATTTGCGCTCTTCTAAAGTTCAACGTGCAAATGCCTGGAAAACGTCTCAGCACTTTGACAACCATGTACGGTGCAGAACCCTAGATACAGTCGAGGTTTAGGACAAAGGCCCCAAGACATCCCAAAGGCCTTAGCGTAGCTTGAAGATCAAGAGGCAAGAGGTTCGCATTTCCAAAGAAAGGCGTGTCCTCCCGTCTTCCAGCTCTGGGGTTCCTCTGGTCGTCCCTCCTCCGTGTCAGGTCAGCTCTTGCTTTTTGTGCCTTTTTAGTCCCCCGTGTCATCTGTCAGCCTGGAACACAGGTTCAAAGTCCCGGAGTTAGAGGGGCAGTTGCCTAAGAAACGCTAAGCCAGAGAAAAAGGTGATGGGGAGTTTCAGAGTTAAGACAGAAGGATGCAGCCGTGTCGTCTCGGGCTGATGAGCAGAGTGGAGTTCTGGATCGCTGTGGATTGAGGCAGGGCCTGTCCCTCTGCAGGACAGAAGAATGGGGCTCCTTGGAAGGGTCCCCATGGTCGCCTGTGGCCGTGCCGAGGGCAGAGGGTGGGCCCCATGTCGGGCCCGTGGCCGCTGGCAGCTGGATGCGTCCTGAGTGGGCCCTGGGTGGACGGTGCCTCTCCTGCGCTGCCGCTGTGCTACAGGGCTTTCTGCTCCCTCGTTCCGCATAATAGCCCGTGTCTCCTTTCTTTAGGTCAAAAAGGAGACAGCTGCCTCGTCTGTGACACAACAGAGCTTCGTGGGCCCCCAGGGCCACAGGGACCCCCCGGAGAAATAGGTAAGACCCCCAGTGTGAAAGGGACCGGGTTGGGATTGGCTTCAGTGGGTCGGAACCTTCACAGTGAAGTGCATGTTACATGCCTGACCAGATGGTCTGCATCAGCGTTAAAGCAAGAGATGAGAAGTGGACCTGCCCTTCCGGGGTTTATCCATTTTGTCGAAAACGATCAAGATGGCCTACACATTCAGTGTCAGAAAGGTTTCCTAGTGAAAGGGTAGCAGCAGGTGGGTCCACAGCTCTGAAACCTTCCTCATCTCAGAGGAGGTCCCTGCCTGCTTTGGCGGAAGTGGTCCCTGGATGGGTGGGCAGGAATTTGTAGCCATCCAGAGTCAGGGGTCCTGGTGTGCATTCCAGGGTCACTTACCCACTTCTGAGCCCATTTTAGGCATTTTTTTTGGTCATTACTCTCTTGAGATTCTTTAAACATCATCCACTTTGTATAAAAATCTTTGCACTTTTGAATCTTGAAGAAAAAGGAAGTATTTTGAGCTGTTAGAAAGTGTCTTATCAACAATGTGCTGAATTTTTCCTCCATCTCTTACAAAAGGTTTCCCAGGACAACCAGGGGCCAAGGGAGACAGAGGCTTACCCGGCAGGGATGGTCTGGAAGGAACGCCTGTAAGTAAACCAGTCTGAGTTCCTGTATGTGTTAGAAGTTGCCACCAAGCAAACCAGCTAAGGTGTATCTTTTTACACCTGCAAATGGACTCTTGCTTTATTTGGGAGCCAGTAAAGGACTGCTCTGTGGAACAGTTAGAATTACTCCCCATGTCCTTCCTGACTGATTGAGCTGACAGTGGGCTGAAGCATTGAATCCAGAACCCTCATCCCAACTTGCTGGTCTTCTCACCTGGTCAGAATTCAGCTGCCACTTAACCTGTGTCCAGGTGTGGCTCAGCGCTGGTGGGCACTTTCCCACAGGGCCTCTAGAGGCTCTTGCAGCCAGTGGTGCCACCAAGGGTCATGCCAGAAGCTGCGCTGGTGAGCTGTTGGCTTTCTGCATGACCATCCATCCTACACCAGACAGCCTAGAGCTCCTCAGTGAGTAAGTTCAGCAGTGATGGTTTCTATGGTGATGGAGGCGACCTGACCTGTTTTCTTCTGGAAATCTGAGCTATTCCTTTACTCTCATAATTGCAGATACAGATTTTGAAAATTCCTATCACCAACATCTATTATAAAGATGCTTTTTCAAACCTGTAAAGGCCATATCTCCATCTCAGGACGCGAAATCTTTCAGTTAAACAGAGTATCAGTTTCTTAACCTTCCTGCTTTGTTTCAAAAGGAGTCGTTGAATAGGAAATTATAGTAACGATCTTAAATATTGAAGGACATGACTTTTGAGCGTGGAATCAGCTTCTCTGCTAAAGCTTTTAGACCTGTAGGGTGTGTTCTTACATTGTCTTTGTTCTTCTAAGTTCAGTAAGCATTAACCAGCTTCTCCAATTTCTTGCATTGCTTTTTTCTTTTCATTTCTCTTTTGTGCTAAATTGAACGTTAAATCTTTAGCATTATTCTTTTTTGGTGTACAAATTACATTTGTAGTTTAAAAAGATGTTTCTGGAAGGTTCTATAAGAGTGGGCCAGGCCAAGAGTGAGTTGAAATAGGAATGACACAGCTGGAATTCAGTGGTTTTCTCCGTTTGAAGTCAGATCATGGGCCTCTGCTCTCCAGAACTTCCCCGGTGCCTGGGGAGCTGAGTTAGAAGTCGCAATTGTTTAAAATATTTCTAAATAAGTTGTAAGTTCACAAAGCTGGGAATGCTGACTGTGGTGGGGATCAAAGTCGGAACCACTTTGAAGGCCACAGACAGCGTCTGGACATGGTCTTTATCTTCTCGGCCTTTCTGGAATAAAGACTTCCTGCTTCGAGTCTGCCTGGAACCTAGTTCAGACACCCGCCCCTAGATCCAGCCCCAGACCCAATAAAAATGAGAAAAAAAGGAAGGGATGGTTGAGGAGAAGCCATGATAAAGAAAAAATGCAGAAAATGTACAGCAAAAAGGCACATCCCTGTACCTTGTCCGCCAGAGCTCCTT
Source organism: Budorcas taxicolor (assembly GCF_023091745.1). Lineage (NCBI taxonomy): Eukaryota > Metazoa > Chordata > Mammalia > Artiodactyla > Bovidae > Budorcas > Budorcas taxicolor. The sequence goes on along the minus strand of NC_068921.1, from coordinate 85,115,847 downwards.
TCTTGGGATAGTGGGAAGACACCTCTAAGAACTGTTCTCTGGGGAAATAGCTTGAGATGATAATGGTTTTCCTTTTGTTAGATGCAGTATCACAGCTCCAATGGTTAAACTAGCTCAAAAATGTGGTCCCCTTATTTCGTATTGGCTGGAGGCTAAAAGAGGCTCTGCAGACCAGGAGAGCCAGCTGGGAAGTCGATTCCAGTGGAAACCCCTCTGATCCTGCACTTAACTAGGGTAGCGTTTCTGAGACATGTCCTCTGAAGGCTGAGAGTTTGATTTTGGGGAGCAGAGTCCATTCTGAGATGCTGAAGCCCAGCCGCCAGCAGGTCTGGGGTCACTGGGAATGGCCTGTGCTGGTTGGATGGAACGTCTCCTGAATCTTCCCAAGGCGGCACACTCTTTGGAAGAAGACTGCACAAGTCGTCAGATCTCCAGTTTGTGCAGCCGATGCTGAACCACCAAGGCAGCTTTTGATTCTTCAGTATTTATCTTAAGGGATAAGAATCAAAAGACCTTTAAATCATTTGGGATTAAGAAGGTCTGTGGCACAGAAACCACACGAGACGTCCTTGGGTTGTAAATGTCACTTTTCAAAGAAACCCTGGATTTCTCCCTTGATGCCTGGCGAGGTCATCGGTATGGGGGGAAAAATTGTATTTTTCCCACCCTGTGCTCATAGTATCAGAGAGCACTGTATTTCTAAGCTGTGAATCGTCGACATAACGTAAGAGGGTGCTTCTGTTTTGGGAAGATCTGCACTGATTGTAATTCCTTACCCTGGCATTTGTCTTTTACTGATGGATGTTGCTGGTTCAGCATGTCCTTCCTCCAGCATCTCCCTCTTGGAGACGGACACACGGAGACAAGAAAGAAAGCCTTGGTCTTGCCCTCAAAGCCCTGAAAAGCTAGTGGAGAGATGAGCAGACAGTGAATGTCCCTGAGAGCAGGGAGGCCCCCAGGCTGCACTGTGCTAACATGGGAACAGGGCTCCTTGGTCTCTCTGAAGAGGTTTCTGAGTTTAGCTGGGCATCATCACCGACTCAATGGACATGAGTTTGAGCAAGCTCCGGGAGTTGGTGATGGACAGGGAGGCCTGGTGTGCTGCAGTCCATGGGGTCGCAAAGAGTCGGACACGACTGAGCGGCTGAACTAACTGAAGGATTCACGGGAGCTAAAATTAACTCGGAGAGAAAACGCTACAAAATACCACAGCAGCTTTCAACCAAGTGATGAGTTTTCCCTGATCCCTGCTCACCTTCCCAGCGTGTGGCTGGTGGAAATACTGCGTGGCCCCTCTGGGGACCAGCACGCGTAGGTTGAGCGTCTTCCCTGATCCCCCAGGAGAGCTGAGCGAAGCGTGCTCGGCTCCCAGGGGCACTTTCGGCCCAGGGCCAGCTCTGGCCAGCGGTGTCTGTCCAGCGGCGCTTTCTGCCAGGATAGACCTCCTCGGTCAGCACCGTCCAGTTTGGGCAGTCCTGGCCGGTGGTGCCTACTGAGTCCTGGAAGTGTGGCTGTGGGACTAAGGGACCGAGGCTTAATGTTAAGTTTTTAGAGTAGTGGGCAGAACAGCCCTGTCGCCCCCTCCCGACTTCTGGAGAAGCCCTGGCTGGCTTCGGCCGCATCTCTGAGAAGGGGTAACTGCCCGTCTGGGCAGAGCAGCTGCCCCACAGCTTAGCTGGCACCATCTGACTCCTCGGAGGCCAGAGGAGCAGACACATGTCAGCCCCACGGTGATGCCTCCCTAGCGTGCCAGCTCCCGAACCCCTCCGAGCCGAGCTCCCACGTCTGTGTCCGAGGCAGGCTTTCCGCGATAACACCTTACTACTCGGGGCCCACGGGGTGGGGGGGACCCAGGACGGGCTCTGCGGCGGGAAATCAACACTTTCTGGCGTGCAGTCCTGGACATATCACCGACCTTCTCTAAATATTAGCTCCTCACCTGCGGAACAGCCGTTCCCGCAGTTTCCCTGCAGAGTTGGGGTAAGAGTCAGGGGTGCGACACCTCGCAGGCCTGTGGGGAATGGGAGCCGTGTTGCCGCCTAAAGGTTGTGTGGATTTGGGTGTCTCCCTGCCCTGTGGCTCCCTCCATTGAGGAGCACAGGTTACACATAGACACAGAGGTGTGTGCGTGCATGTGTGTGTGTGTGCATGTGTGTGTGTGTGGTTTACAGACATCCAAAATCCATTTCAAAGGGAATTTACAAAAAGGGGCTCAAGCCGCACGAATCTGCCTAGTGAGTAGGCAGCCTGCAGATTCCTCTCAGAGAGCAGCTCGCTGAGACAGTCGTTGGAAGTCCTGGCTCTTCCCTCTGCTTGGGAGGCTGGAGGAAGCACATTCCAGGGGTGTGGGCCTCCTTTGAGGATCCTGCCTTCCAAGAGCTGAGAGATAGTCTCTTGGGAAACTTACTCCTGTTCCATTGACGGCTCAGCGTTGCAGTTACAGAGCTGGTTGGGTGCTCGCCACGGGCATCTCCTCTGCCCAGGTGCCCTGCCCCTTCTCATCTCTTCCGGAATTAGGGCTGTGAGCGAGGAAGGGAAGCTGCGTTGATTTCAGCACTGGCCAGACGTGGAGAACGTGGCTGTTCCCAGCTCCGGCTCTGGCTCCTGGGCCCAGGGAGTCGCAATCCAGCCCCTGCCAGTCAGAGCTGACCTGTTCTGGGCAATGTTAGCGGTTGTGAAAGGCAAGAAAGTCCCCGGGGACTGGCCCATGGGTTGGGGACAGCTGCTTTTCTGTGCCTGCCCCCGTCAGCGATCCCTCCTAAAGGCTTTTTCAGGGCAATACGGCAGTGAGGTCAGCTCAGGGCTTGGTCACAGAACTGCTGGCTGGCTCCCAGACAGGGAACGAGGAAACCTACGCCTGTTCCCACTTGCCCAGGCGTCCTGGCTCCTTGTTGGGTGTGCTTTGCTCTCTGGACGAGCGTCTTTGCTGGGGGCATCATAAGGCTTTGTTCTTGCAGGGTCCTCAAGGTGCGCCAGGGCTCATGGGCCAGCCGGGAGCCAAGGGCGAGCCCGGCGAGATCTACTTCGACATACGGCTCAAGGGAGACAAAGGAGACCCCGGCTTACCAGGCCAGCCCGGCATGCCAGGCAGAGCGGGCTCCCCTGGAAGAGACGGCCAACCGGGCCTTCCCGGCCCCAGAGGCTCCCCGGTAGGTGGATTCCCAGACTCTGAAGGTGTGCTTGATGGATGGATATGCAGATAAACGAGGCACTGGTGTCTTAACTGCCTGTTTCCACTCGGGGGTCATTGTCGTAGACAGACTCGTCTCTCGTCCCCTGGGAAAGCTGTGGCCTGTAAACTCGGGAGCTGAGAACCTCACCTTAAACAATGAGATGATAAGGGGGCCACTGTCTTCTGATGGATCTGGGGGAACTGAAAAGGTGCCCACCTGTTGGGTGGGAGATGAAGTTTAAAGTTAATGGCGTTCAAGTCACCCTTTCAGAGAAGATTCCAGAGGTGAATGCCTTCCTCTGTGGCGTGTGCCCTGGTCTGGGGGGAGGCAGGCAGGGTGATTGCTCTGCTGAGATGGAAGAATGCTGGTTTCACTGATTAACTGCAGGTTGACCTTTGCTGACGGGTTGAGGTAAATAAGTAGCACGGCCACGTTAGACCCTGGTCACTCTTTTACCACGGATGCTGGGAAATGTGCGCTTGCTCGGAGCGCTGGTATGTCTGCTGATAACGCTCTCTTTTTCACTCCAGGGTTCCGTAGGATTGAAAGGGGAGCGTGGCCCCCCGGGAGGCGTCGGATTCCCCGGGAGCCGTGGCGACATCGGCCCTCCGGGGCCTCCAGGCTTCGGCCCGATTGGCCCCATTGGTGACAAAGGACAAATGGGCTTCCCAGGAAACCCTGGGGCCCCAGGCCAGCCAGGTGAGGCCCGAGGTTCTCGGGTGCTGCCCCAGAGCACCAGGATCCTGGGCTCAGCCATGCGCGGGTGTGGGTCTGGTTTCAGTCCTGCCAGGAGAGTGACTGTGGCCTGGACAAGCCCTTCCTTAGCATTCCCGCATGTCATCCCTTCCTTTATGAGCTGGGCCAGGTGACATGTGTAGCATCTGGATGACAAGAAGTTGAATTTAATGTAATTTCCTTATGAATAACTATGCCATGCATGGCAGCCCTCTCTAGTATTCTTCCCTGGAGAATCCCATGGGCAGAGGAGCCTGGCAGGCTCCAGTCCAGGGGGTCGCAAAGAGTCGGACAGGACTGAAGTGACTTAGCACGCAGCACGCACATGCCATATGTGCCAGCGAAAATCAGCCCTTTATGTGGATGTTAAAACAGCATAAGGCCGTGCTCCGTTTTTCCCCGATGAGTGGCCCGCTTTGGCTTCTGTGTATCCCAGACCACGTCCTCCCCACCCCTCCGCTGATCTGCACCCACTCAGTGACTGGTCCACAGCCACATCGACTTGGCTGTTTAGTTCCGAGCTAGCTTCAGTCACCTGACAGGTTTTCGTGTTGCTCTGGGCGCCGCACATGCTGCTAAGTGGCCAGAGAGGCAGCAAGCCAGAGCTCCCACCCTCCCAGAGCCCACCGCCTGGGCGTCAGCAGAGGACGTGGGGGGCAGGCCGTGTGAGGGGTCCCACGGATGTGCTCCACGGCATCGCCATCCCTGGTTCATCATCGGGGACCGCAGGGAAGGGGGCTCCCCGGGGCCTGCACACAGTAGCTGCTCACTGACCTGTTAGCTGACTGTGATTCACTGGAAGGACTGATGCTGAAGCTGAAGCTCCAGTACTTTGGCCACCTGATGTGAATAACTGACTCACTGGAAAAGACCCTGATGCTGGGAAAGATTGAGGGCAGGAAGAGAAAGGGACGACAGAGGATGAGATGGTTGGATGGCATCACTGACGCAATAGACCTGAGTCTGGGCAAACTCCAGGAGATGAAGGACAGGGAAGCCTGGCGTGCTACAGTCCATCGGGTCTCAGGGAGTCAGACATGACCTAGCAACTGAGCAACAGCTGAGAAGAAAGGGACACTGACATGGTTGCCTGCAAAACTTAGAAAAGAGGTCAGGAGTGACCTGGACACAGAGGACAGAGAACGTGAGCTTTACTGAGACGTCTTAAAGGTGGGAGAAGTGAGTGGAAGGTGGCCGGGGTTGCTTCCAGTGGTGTGACCAGGAAACCCCGAGGAGCGCAGTGACTCAGCAGTGGACGGTCAGAGTTTCCAGGAAGAGCTGCCCACTATCCCGAGCCAGTGTCCAGCCCCAAGTTCCATCAGTCCCGGCCCCTCTGGGAGCCGCCATCTCCCTGTGAAGGCACAGTATAGATCCATCAGCTCGGTACTGCAGGAAATGCCCACAGCCTTTGATGGAAGTCCGAACCCAGCTGGCTGTGTTGCTTATTACTGCTGTCATTGCTGGGTAATCACCGGTTACTTGGCCTTAAGTTAGGACTTACTTGTTTGCTGTTTAGCAAGGACCTGAGAAATGTCTCATTTATGATTCCTTTCGGGGCAGGACGTCCTGGGCTTGACTTAGGAAGCCCCTCGGTCTTGGAGAAGGGGCCGTCCTGCTCCTGATTCCCGGAGCACCGTCTCGAGTGTTCTTTGTGCTTCTCGAATCTGAACACTGCTGCTGCTAAGTCACTTCAGTCATGTCCGACTGTGCGACCCCATAGACGGCAGCCCACCAGGCTCTGCCGTCCCTGGGAGTCTCCAGGCAAGAGTACTGCAGTGGGTTGCCATTACCTTCTCCGAATCTGAACGCTGGCAGAGTGTAGATAGGAATCAGCTTTTTTTCTCGGCCAGAAACCAGCATCATCAGAAAAGCCAGTGGGGTACACACAGATAGGTCTTGAGAGGATGGGAAGGTTCCGGAAGGTGGGAAGCCAGCGGTGCTGTCGGTCGTCCACGTTCTGGAAGGTCCCTGGGCCTTTCCCAACCCCGGCAGCTCTGGGATTAGAGACCCAGCTGCTCTGATCGGCCAGAGCTGTGTTTACTTTGAGGATTGTAAAAGCCTCATTCCCAGCCCTAGAGCTGATAGCAGAGATGTGCTGGGGTCAGACCCCGGCGGTTCCCACAGTCTGTAGCTAACGAGAGTGCCGGCCGCCCTCAGGAGGGCCTCCTTATTCCTGAATTCTTTAAGGTACACTATGATTCAGTGGGGATGAGGCCCATGGTCCTTCCCTGACACAGCTCAATCCTGACACCCAGTGGTCCTCGCAGGCACGGGCGCTCAGGGGCTGGGCCTGCCCCTCCCAGCTTGCAGAGGGAAAGGGGGCTTTTCTGGGCTGCTGGCAATAACCCAGCTCACGTCACCCCCGGAGCGGTTCCTGAAGATGACTTCCAGCGGACGGGCCTCAGAGCAGCTGAGAGCCAGTCCTGTCTGAGATGCTCAGGGGGCCGGCCAGAGGGTCCTGACTTGGATGGGTGGTGACCCGGGGTCGCCTTGCTCTCTGTGTGTGCAGTTTTCAGCTTTTCGTGACTCTTGTTTTGGACACGTAAGGGATGCCTGTGTCGACCGAACGTCCGGGTCAGTCTGGACATTTGTGGAGAAGAGGTGGTCGGTCTCTGTGAGACAGGCTTTGGTGGGAGGAAGGCAGGGAGGCGTGTGGACGGGGCTGCTTTCCCAGATTCGAGGCTGCGGCCCTCACACCGCGCGTTTGTTCTCTTTCCCCAGGTCCCAAGGGAGAGGCGGGAAAAGTCGTGCCCTTGCCCGGCCCCCCTGGAGCAGAAGGACTTCCCGGGTCCCCCGGCTTCCAGGGGCCACAAGGTACCCTTAGGGTTCTCGCCGGTTCACCTGGGGGCCCCCAGAAAAGCGCTTCTGTTCTCCTCTGACTGCCGGCCTCTCCCGCCGCAGGTGACCGAGGTTTTCCTGGAAGCCCCGGAAGGCCAGGCCTCCCCGGAGAGAAGGGCGCCATCGGCCAGCCTGGGATTGGATTTCCTGGGCCTCCCGGCCCCAAAGGTGAGCCCTCCTGGGGCCTCATGAGGGGTCTTGCTCACGTGCATGTTCGGGGACTTCCCTGGAGGTCCAGTGGCGAAGACTCCACTCAGTCAGTGCACGCGGCACGGGTTCAATCCCTGGGCAGGGAACTAGGTTCCCGTGTGTTGTGTGGTGTGGCCAAAGGATTTTTTTTTTTTTTAAAGATGCAGGTCTGCACTGGGAGATCCGGGCTGGTTTTCTAACCAGGCAAAGGGGATGCCCCCTGACCTCACTCAGAGTCCCCAGAGTCTAAATAGCCATTCCCAGTCTGCAAATACTGGTGTGATGTGTTTGCAGGGAGCAGATAGGAAAAAACGTTTACAAAGAAGGCAAGGAACGGAGGGGCAGGACAGAGGGAGAAAGAGGAGGGGGTGGCCAGTGCCGTGAGTGGTCCCTGCCCCCAGCTGCCCCCCACCAGGCCCAGCGTGGTCTCATCTTCCTTGCTGACCCCCTTAAGTCTGTTCAAGTTCTTCTGAGCAGGTTAAAGAAGTGGAGGATGTCGGGAATAGTATTTTACATTGATTTACACTGATTTTTTTTTTTTGACTCTTCCAAACAGGCGTTGATGGTTTACCTGGAGACGCTGGACCTCCTGGGAATCCGGGTCGTCAAGGCTTCAACGGCTTACCTGGCAACCCCGGTCCACCTGGCCAGAAGGTATGCATCGAGCATTCCCCAGATTGCCGTCCACGTCGCTGCGATGAACTGGGCACGCAGACCACGGGCTGCTAACCTCACGGGGTGTGTTGGGTCAGCGTGTTTTATGTGAAATAGCATCAGACAGGAAACGCCAAGCAAATGGGGTAGCACACAGTCCTGCATTTTTTTCCCACTTCCCGTCTGTGCTGTGGCCCGTGTGCGTCCTGGGTCTCAGTGTGCAACGTGTGTCTTACCGGGAGTGGAGGAAGAAAGCAACATGAAGCCCCCAGGAGGGTGGGCGGCAGCTTCTCTCAGCTTCTGTGATATGGACGTTTGAGCCCAGTAATTCGTCGTGACGGGGACTGCCCTGAGCATTGCGGGGTCCTTAGGCGCCTCCTCCGTGGCCCAAGCCACAGATAGCAGAAGAGCTCCCCGAGTGCACGCCAGGTGTGACAGCCCACAGACCACGGCTCAGAGGGTCACCGGCTTCTCTGTGCTTCGGTCTCCAGGGCGAGCCTGGAGTCGGTCTGCCGGGACTCAAAGGCCTGCCTGGGATACCTGGCATCCCTGGCACCCCCGGGGAGAAGGGAAACGTCGGAGGACCGGGCGTTCCTGGAGAGCACGGCGCCATCGGCCCCCCAGGCCTCCAGGGGCTCAGAGGTAACGTCTTACGGGCAAATCCAGCTGGTGGCAGGGAAGGGGCTTGCTTATCCTGTGGCCTCAGAGCCCCTGCTAGGTCCCGTAAATGGTTGTTGAATGAATGACGAGAACCCTGGACGGCTTCCCGGAACCTGGTGTGGTGGGTGCTGTGCCCCGACACGGCCGTGTCCCTGTGCGATGTGGTCACTGTTTCTTCCCCGTCCAGGTGACCCAGGACCTCCTGGATTGCAAGGCCCCAAGGGAGCTCCGGGAGTCCCTGGAATCGGCCCCCCTGGAGCAATGGGCCCCCCCGGAGGACAGGGACCCCCAGGGTCATCAGGTGATACAGCGTTCTTCCAGAATGCCCCCTTTCCCTAACTCACAATCTGTGGCTCAGAGGGGAAGAGTCAGCTCTCTTGTGGATACAGCTCTATTTTGTGGATACACGTTTGATGGCTCAGATGGTAAAGAATCTATCTATAAAGCTGGAGACCTAAGTTTGATCCCTGGGTCAGGAAAATCCCCCGGAGCAGGGATAAGGCAGCCCACTCCAGTATTCTTGCCTGGAGAACTCCATGGACAGAGGAACCTGGCGGGCTTCAGTCCATGGGGTCGCAGAGAGCTGGTTAGGACTGAGCGACTGACACACACAGTCACGGATGCCATTCTCTTCCTCTCTCTGAACTTGGTTTATGTGCCAAAGACACTTCCCCTTTATTGTATAGTCAGTACCTTTTTTATTTAATTCAGAAGGATGGGCGCCTCTGTCTGATCCTTCCACAGGAGGGGTAGTGAGTCGTGGGTAACACGGGAGTCCGCGTCTGGAAGCCGCCTCTGCCTTTATAGCCATCGTCAAATGAGACGGTGGTGGGCAGCAGAGGACAGCCAGGGAGAGCCGCGCGGGGGACGCTGGGCTGAGTCTCACCACCGCGGAAGGGCCGGGGAGGAGCCTGCTGCCGACGCCCCGCGGGCAGAGGGAGCTTCGTCTTGGGACAGGGCGTGCCCGGCGGCGGCCCCACACACCACTGTCTGAGGAGGGGGAGCAGCTCCCTGGCCCCTGCCCTGATGTGGCCACAGCCACAGGCCTTCTGCAGAAAGTCACGGGCACACGGGCTCCAGGGCACCGCCGGACACCCTGCCAGTCCCGCCGACGCCCCTTCTCTTCCCGTCTCAGGCCCCCCTGGAGTGAAAGGAGAGAAAGGCTTCCCCGGCTTCCCAGGTCTGGACATGCCGGGCCCCAAAGGAGACAAAGGGTCCCAGGGGCTCCCCGGCCTGACGGGGCAGTCGGGGCTGCCTGGCCTTCCTGGACAGCAGGGCTCCCCCGGCCAGCCTGGCATTCCAGGTGAGTGACTGCGAGCTCCACCCACCTGGGCCTCGGGAGGTGCCTCCCGGCTCTCGTTCACGCCCCTCATTCGGCCTCCGCCACCAACATTCACGCTCCTTCTGTCGGGCCACAGGTCCCAAGGGAGAGATGGGAGTCATGGGGACTCCGGGGCAGCCCGGCTCGCCAGGACCAGCGGGCGTGCCAGGATTGCCGGGTGCCAAAGGTAAGGAGCGGTGACTTCGGAAAAGCTTCTGTTGTGTATGTCTGGGCCCCAGTGCCTTGTGGGAAATTCTCTAATCGTTGTAGGTTGTAGTTCATCCCAGGAAACCTAGGAAAGAAGGTCAAGCGAGGGGTCCAGAAGTCCCCCTCATGTAACTCATGATTCAGGGGATTACAGCCTGTGCCCTCCCAAAAAGCCAAAGAGAAGACAGGTTTGGGGGTTTTCTTTGTTGGCACCATTGAGTTTTTTTTAGAAATAGTGGAATCTTCAATCATGCAAGTTCAGAGGAACTGAGTCTTTAGAGTCAAAGTAGCAAACAGAGCAAGTTTACAAGTCTTAATTTTTATTTCCTATCATGACATTTGGTCCAAAATAATGTTGTTGTTGTTTTTTAAACAAAAAAAATTGACTTTGAACCTCAGACATAAAAGTGGTGATTTGTGTAGTTGAATGGGAGAGAGTTCCCCTTCCGTTACTTCATGTAGAGTTGAGGGACCACTGTGAACGGAAGTCATGAAGGGATTTAGGAAGGAGAGAAAAGTGTCATCTATTTAAATTAAGAGTTGAAGTCTCATGCTGGAAGTATTAGCAAGTAATGCACTCTGGAAATGGCTTTATTGTTCGCTTGCCTGGTGTCGCCTTCTGGGCAATGCGGACTCTGGGCCTTGAGTGCCACTTTCGGAGAGGCTGCTTGTTCTTTGTTCCTCGTTTGTCAGTTGCTTCTACTGGCCAGAAGGAACGCCGCGCTGGTCACTGCCCGGGGCCCTTTGCCGCGTGTCACCCGGGCCTCCTCTCTCTCTCTGCAGGGGACCACGGCTTCCCAGGCTCTTCAGGACCCAGGGGAGACCCTGGCTTCAAGGGTGACAAAGGCGACGTGGGGCTCCCCGGCAAGCCAGGCTCCATGGATAAGGTGGACATGGGCAGCATGAAGGGCGAGAAGGGGGACCAAGGCGAGAGAGGTAACGTGGGGGAGCTTCACCAGCGGGGCGCGGAGGGGTCAGCGGGCGTTCAGCTCTCCCGCGTGATGACGGGCCAGCCTGTGTTTCTGCGGCTTGCTCTAAGTAGGCGTGGATTGTCATCATTCTTTTTTTTCCCGTGTGACACAGGACAGACTGGTCCGGCTGGCGATAAAGGATCCCGCGGAGACCCGGGAACCCCAGGCGTACCGGGCAAGGACGGTCAGGCAGGACACCCCGGGCAGCCAGGTACAGTGGGAAGGCCAAGGTCGCCCGCACGGCAGGGGGTCGTGTGGGGAGGTGTTACCTGGCACTTTTCCTGACTGTTGACCTGTTGGGTTTTTGTCTTCATGATCCCAGGACCTAAAGGTGATCCAGGTGTGAGCGGGATCCCTGGTGCTCCGGGACTTCCTGGTCCCAAAGGATCCACTGGTGGAATGGGCCTCCCAGGTACGTGGGGCTTAGGAAAGGGGGCTTCTTCCAGGCGCGCCTGTGGCACCTGTCGGGCTGCTGGGGCGAGGCTTACGTGAGGCCCACTGCCTGAGGACGTAATCCAGGGAGAAGTGTCGTCTACACAGACTGACATCTTCGTGTGAGACCTCTTGCCTAGGGAGAGTGGGTATTTGGCTGACCCTATGACCGTGGCTTAAAAAAACAGACAAAAGCTCTCCCAATTTAACAAGATGAACATGGGTGGTAGGCTGTGGACTTCCTCCAGGTGTGTCTATTTGGATCCATCAAAAAAGCAATTAATTATCCACTGAGTTTTCTCAGCACCAGAGGCTCCTGCTCTCCTGACATCAGCTCAGAAGACTCTCCTGGGCCCTCTGCCCCGGTGCTAAGCTGGCTTCCACACTCTGCCACTGACATTTGCTGCAATGGTAGCTTCCACAGAGGAGGCAGGGCACAGAAAGCTGAGAGGCGCAGACGGTCTGGGTGCCAAGGCTTCTCAGAATCTCCTGGGGCCACGAGTCAGGCCAGCAGGCCTGTCTCACGGCTCCTCCCCAGGCCTGTGAGAGGCACACTGTCTGTTTAAGATGTGAATGTTCAGCTGCTGTGGGCACGTATTTCTAAATTAGTCTGACTGCTCATATCAGTCGTGGAAGCAGGCACGCGTCTGTTCTCCGTGACCTGCGTCACGCCTCCTCTGATTCATTTGGATAGTGAATCACAGTAAAGGACATGGAAGCCGCTTTATGCTGTTGGGAAAGCAGGCATGGGCTGAGCGGTTAACATACTCCTTTTCCCTTGTAATGTGGCTGTCTTTAAAAGGCAGGAAGGCTGTTTCCCAGCGTCCTTCTCCCGGGCGGGATGACTGGCACCTGCCTGGATGACGCACAGCCCGAGAAACGAGGGATGTGTGTTTTCCGGCCTCCTTCTCCACTAGCACCGGCTAACCATACATTCTGCCTCCCTTGTGTGTGTTTCTAGGAATGCCAGGACCAAAAGGTGTGGCTGGCATCCCCGGCCCGCAGGGCATTCCTGGCTTACCTGGAGACAAGGGGGCAAAAGGAGAGAAAGGGCAGGCAGGTCTGCCTGGCATTGGGATTCCAGGACGGCCTGGGGAGAAGGTAACTGCATCCCGCACGAAAGCCCCTCCCACCTGTCTGCGGAAGCCCCTCCCACCTGCCTGCGGAAGCCCCTCCCACCCACCACGTGAAGCCCCTCCCACCAGGCTCTGTGGAAGCCCCTCCCACCCATCACGTGGAAGCCCCTCCCATCTGTCTCTGTGGAAGCCCCGCCCACCTGTCTCCCTCCCTCACCAAAGGCTATGTAGTAAGCAGCTCCGCACAGTAAGTGAATCCTAACGGAACGGTCTCCCCGCTTCCCCCAGAGAGGGAAGAGCAGCAGGTTATCCCTGAGAGCTGGAGCAGCAAGTTATCATGGGGCGAAGCGAAGGAGGAATTGGAGAAGCAGAACAGGCAGCTGCTCTTTGCTGCTGGGTTTCTGGCTCCTCTTCTGTTTCCAGAGTGGGCTTCGATTCTCCCTTTAGAAAGCCAGAAGTGGAGTTCTGCCATGCACCCACGTGTATGCACGCTGTCGTCCCCGTGCCCACGTGTATGCAGGCGGTAGTCCCTGCGCTCCTGTGTACGCAGGAGGCGCCTCCAGACCCGTGTCTGGGGCAGATACAGCATTAATGGGCCCAATCTCCACCCACAGGGAGACCAGGGCCTTGCAGGATTTCCCGGAAGCCCCGGCGAGAAGGGAGAGAAAGGAAGCACGGGGATCCCAGGGATGCCCGGGGCTCCGGGCCCCAAAGGCTCCCCGGGCAGTGTTGGCTATCCGGGTAAGTGGGCCAGCCTTCTCCCAAGCTTGGGATCCAGGGGTGGCAAAGAGAAAGTCACGGTCACGGGAACTGGGTGTTCTGCTTTTTCTTTAGGAAGCCCTGGGTTGCCTGGGGAGAAAGGTGACAAGGGCCTCCCGGGACTGGATGGCATTCCTGGTATCAAAGGAGAAGCAGGTAGAAACCACATTTCAGGACACATGGGGGCCCGTGGAGGGAGGTCATGGGGTGTCAGGCTGGGCAACCTCGGGATGACCTGTGGGGTCACACCTCCTCCTCCAGTTGAATAGACTGCGTCTGGGGATGCTTCCAGGGCCTTCCAAGGTCTTCACCCCAGTTAGACTGGAACTGGTTTCAGAAACAAGTTTTCCTGGTGGGCATGATGGATGGATATGCTTTGTCTCCGCTCACTCCAGCTTTTGGGGGTCAGCACACAGTGGTCCCTTCTGAAGGGGATTCAGGAGCAACCTCCGGGAAGCCGGGCCTGCTTGGGGGGTGGGAACTGCTCCTCAGAAGCATGTTGGGAACGGTGGTGCATTTTCCACACAGACCAGGGTGCTGACCAGTCTGACTGTTCTCTTTGAGGTCTTCCTGGGAAGCCTGGCCCCACGGGCCCAGCCGGCCAGAAAGGGGAGCCCGGCAGCGATGGAATCCCAGGGTCGGTGGGAGAGAAGGGCGAGGCAGGTACGTTGGGCGTGCGTTCCCTTTCAGAGTGAGGCTGTGCCCTGGAGCGCACGTCTCGCGGAGCTTCCCGTTCCTCGCTGAGTGACCGGGGCCCCATGTAAGGTGGCACCTATGCTGTTCCATCCTTACGTCGTTGGGACGGTGACGTGGACGCCTGGGCAGGGTGGGATGAGAAGGGGAGGGGCGGTGCTCGTTGATTCCACAGATACTTCTGGGCACCTGCCCTTGAAATGGCCGGAGCTCTTGTGGTGAGTGAAAGAGACACAGAAAGCCCAGACCATTGCTTTCTCTGCCTGGCCTTTCTCGCTTTAGACAGATGGTCCTGGGAATAGTTGCTGTCCCCTGAATCTGCTCCTCTCACTGATGGGGACATGGCAACTTGGGCAAAAAGTGCAAGCTGTGAGCTCCAGTGATGACAATCACACGCTTAATAATACTTGTATATATTGAGTTAATACTCATGTAGATTGAGTTGGCCAAAGAGTTCATTTGAGTTTTTCTGTTACATCTTATGGAAAACCCAAATGAAATTTTTGGCCAACCGAATAGCAAGAGGGTAACACTCAATATGAAACAGGTGACCCCAGGTCCGGGGAGGGAGGGAGGGAAGCAGAGCTGGGAAGGGGTGGTCAGAGGCTCCCTTACTGCTGGCACTGGCCTCTTTCTACAGCTCGTGTTTTTATTCTATGAGCCTTATGTTTGTATTATGTACGTTCATTTTCCTATAAAAATAGTTCATTAAAAGCGCCACCACACCTGCTTCCCTCCTTTGGCTCTTCCCTCACACACTTAATGCACACTGGTGGGCTCCCTGCTATCTGCTGGCCCACCTGGCTCTCTGCACCACCTTTGAGAATAGCTCTTAGTTGAATGGTCATCTGAGAAAAGCCGATTTGTGAGTCTCCAGACAATAACGGGAAATCAGTACCCATTTTACAAGTTGTTTCTACTAAATGCTGTAGCGGTTCTGAGCTCAGAGGTACTTGGGAAAACAGACCGCATTCCATATATCCAGTCAAGGGCGTCTTAGAACAACTGCAGGAATATGACTTTACTTGCAAAGTACAGTGAGCTGACTTCTTCGTGTTCTTGCAAATAGTGTATGGTTTTGGCACAAAGAGTGGACATTGCTTTGTGCTGTTCCTGCAGCTCGGCAGCCCGGCTTCTCTCCTTTATCTTGTAGGTCTACCTGGCAGAGGATTCCCAGGGTTTCCAGGGAGCAAAGGAGAGAAAGGTAACCCATTTGCTCTGTTCTTCCTTTTCCGCGAACCGCTGGTACAGAGCACCCTCAGAGCAGGGCGGGCAGATCCAGGGAAGCCCCTGGACTTAGGGTGGCGATAGATTAGGGTCTGGGACAGTAGAGCAGATCCCTTCTGCTGGTGTGTGACGAGCCCCCGCGCGCTGTGCTGTGTCTGGGATTCACAGCCTGGTGAAGTGGGGGCACGTGGGAGGGATCCCAAGGCGGGCCCCCTGATCCTTCCAGATGGTGACCCCGTTTCCTTCCCTTCTTCCTTTTCCTTAATAACCTTAAGACGGTCCTAGAACATTGTCATTTTTTGACAAGTTTGGTGTAATAGGTTTAAAACTAAACATGCAGGTTTTTTTCCTACAAGTTTTGACTTAGAAATTTTTTTTTAAAAAACAGCTTTATTGAGGTGTCACTGGCATGTAATAAACTGCATACATTTAAAAGTGTACGATTTGATAAATCTTGATATATGTGTACACATCCATGTAAATACCAGCACGTTCAAGATGTGAACACATCGCCGCCCCAGAAGTTCCCAGGGCTGCCTTGCCAGCCCCCGCCTGCCCCTTCCTGCCCCCTCCACCCCACTCCACCCCAGGTAACTGTTGGTCTGCTTTCTGGCGCTGTCGATGAGCTTGCACTAGCTAGAATTTTACACAGATGGAGTCCTGCCTCGTGTGCGTTTCAGCCTGACCCCTTGAACTCGGCATAATGAGTCTGAGAGTCACCGGTGACACGTTGTGTCCATCGTTCACTCCTTCTGAGTCGAGCTCCTTGGGGTGCATATAACACCATTTGCGTCTTCATTCGCCTGTGGATGGAGCAAGCCCTTAATTTCAGCAGTGCCATACCTTGCAGGCTTGGCTCCACGTATATGCAAGCCCCTTTGCCAAAGAGCACGTGCTTTAAAGAGCATAAGGCATGATGGCAGGTTCTTGGTATCCTCAGCTCCCTTCTTCAGGTGGGCTGTGGCAGGAGTCTTGACCGTTGTCCAGTAGGAAGGAGGGAGAAGGGCCCCGGCTCTGGTTTCCCCCTGGGGCCTTCTGGAGGCGCCTCCCCCCTCCGTGGTGCACTGAGCTCTTCCTCCCTGTGTTTCCCCACCATCTCAACCGTCTTTACTGTTCAGGTTCAAAGGGCGATGTGGGCTTCCCAGGATTAGCCGGGAGCCCAGGAATTCCTGGATCCAAGGGAGAACAAGGATTCATGGGTCCCCCGGGACCACAGGGACAGCCGGGATTGCCAGGGACCCCAGGCCACGCGGTAGAGGGGCCCAAAGGAGACCGCGGCCCGCAAGGACAACCCGGCCTGCCAGGTGAGGATGTTTAACGAGCTCAGAGCTGGGACCGAAAGAGGGACAAAAGTACGCGGGTGTAACACAAATAAGCAGTCTTGAATGAGCTTTCAGTTGAGAAGTGAGCAGCTTTTTACCCCTTGAAACTGCTGAAGGGTCCAGGCCACTGGCACTCGGACCTCTGTGGGATGGCGCTTTTCTCGTGTCCTTTCTGTCAAGGAACGTGGTGTGCACGACAGGTGACTAGGGGGAGGGAGACAGGACGTCACGGAAAGGACTGGACCACGAGGGCCACGCGCGGTGGTGGTTTAAAACCAGCGTGACCTTCTGTCCCCCCGAGCAGGGCGGCTGCACAGCGACTCGGCCACCCTGAGCACAGGGCCCACGGGACGCTTGACTCTGAGACTGGGGTGCTTGTAGCAGCACCTACTGCCTGCTGAGAGAGTCTTCCCTCCAGGAGCTCCTGGGTGTCTTCAGGGCTCGAGATGTTGCTGTGAACAGTCGGGGGCATCTGGGTGGTAGTGACAAGCACGCTCCAGTGACACTTGCACGTCAGGCCACCCTCCCACCTCAAGTGTGTGTCTGTGTCTCCCGCTAGGGCATCCGGGACCCATGGGGCCTCCAGGCCTCCCCGGGCTCGATGGGCTGAAAGGTGACAAGGGGAACCCAGGCTGGCCGGGCACTCCGGGAGCTCCAGGGCCCAAGGGAGACCCAGGATTCCAGGGCATGCCGGTGAGTTGTGCCTTGGCAGGGCCTGTTTTCGGAAAGGATCAAAAGATAATACTTGTGTGTGTGTGTCCATATGTGTTACATGTATGTTATTCTCCCAGAGCCTCTCTCAATCAGTCCCTTCTCTCTGGCAAGTAATCATGGTAGGCAGCTGTTACAGCAGTTCTTACAGTCTAGTTTTACACGAACCCTCAGAAGGGAAATGTTATAATACTGGAAATTATAGTTCGATGCCTGGCTTAAACACCTGTGTATAAACGATACGAAAAGGAAGCCTCGGTAACAGCAACGTGCACTCTGTCCCTGGTGCCCTTCAGCATCTGTGTCTGTGTGTTCACGTGTGCTTTGTATGTAGGTTGCTGTTCAGTTGCCAAGTCGTGTCTGACTCTGCGACCCTGTGGGCTGCAGGCTCCTCTGTCCTTCCCTGCTCCCAGAGTTTGCTCAGATTCATGTCCGTTGAGTGAGTGATGCCATCCAGCCACCTCATCCTCTGCCACCCTCTTCTTTTGCCTTCAGTCTTTCCCAGCATTGGGGTCTTTTCCAATGAGTCAGCTCTTGGCATCAGGTGGCCAAAGTTTTGGAGCTTCAACTTCAGCATCAATTCTTCCAATGAATATTGAGTGTTGATTTCCTCTAGGATGGACTGGTTTAATATCCTTGCTGTCCAGGGGACTCTCAAGAGTCTTCTCCAGCACCATGATTTGACAGCATCCATTTTTTGGCTCTCTTTATGGTCCAGTTCTCACATCCATACATGACTACTGGATTATATGTATACATATCTACAAATGATTGTTCACGTTATTTTAGTTACCTTATTAAAATAAAGCAAATAAGTAAATATATGTAAGAAGCAATACAACTTTTTATGTATGGTGAAAGGGATAACTATGTTGAAATATCTAGAAATTAAGATAATATTTTTAAAATATAAGAACATCACTCTATTGTAAAGGAAAATAATCCTTCTTTAGTTTTTAAATGTTTCTTTCCCCATATTTAAAAGCTCTTTTAAGACAAGATATGAAGTCAGTTCTAAAGGAAAATCACTGTGGTTGAGTGTTGGGCGGAAGGCTCTTCGGTGTTGAGATGTTGCCGCGACAGATGCTTAGGGAGTTTCGACTCTGTTCATGACATCGTGTTGTGTGGTGGGGACAGTGGGATGTCAGATTTACACCTGCTCCTGGAATTGACCTCATAGATGGATGAGCAGAAGGGACAGAGTGAATGAATGAGCGTTGCCATTTCCAGCTTCCTGATGTAAGCACGCACAGAGGTTTCGTCATTCTTTCTACACCTTTAAGAAACCAGTGAGGCCCCATTTGTTCGCAAAGCCCCTTTTGGAGCACAGAGGGGCTGCCCTGGCCTCTCCGCTGCTGCCTGCTCGGGAGGCTCACGTCCCTTGAGCGGCTCCTGATTGACGTTCTCTTGCGTTTCTAGGGCATTGGCGGCTCTCCAGGAATCACAGGAGCTAAGGGAGATATGGGACCCCCAGGAGTTCCAGGGTTTCACGGTAAGACAAGGAGATGCTGCTTGAAGACGCGTTTCCCTGCCACTAGGGCCCCAGCCCTGGCGCTTCTGCTGGTAGACTGTCATGACCAGTACGAGCTTCTGTCCTCTTCACATTTAAACGCCCTTTCTGGATGGCAGCCCCGTTCGCGGGCTCTCATGCTTGGCTGCATAAAGACATTCTGATTTCAACCAGTGGATCACTGGCACCTCGATGAGAAATCATGGGGCATTTGGGCCATTCATTAATTTTTTAGTGTTTTAAGCAAGTATTTATTGGGTGCCTACCAGCTTCCAGGTAATGTGATTTTAACTGAGAAATCAGGTACATGTGAATGAAAAGGTGAATAAAAGAAGTCCTCAGCTTGCAGGCGTCTTGCAGTCTAATTGGGGACACGTAGGGACCAGATTGTTACCAAAAGCAGAGTCGCGTGCCCCTCCAGTGGTTGTGACTTAGGGTTTGCTGCGTGTTTAGAAAAATGTGACTTCTGGGGTTTCAGAAAGGAGAGTTTCCTCAAAAGCTTTATATCACTGACTACAAGGAACGCTCTTTTCTTCCAGGAGCGTAAACTGGAAGTGTGTTCACCGTGTGTGTCTGTGCCCATGTGTGCGTGTGTAATGTATGCGTGTGTGTTTGTAGGTGTGTATATGTATATTCAGGTACACACGAGCGTGTGTGTAAATGTTTGTGTATATATGTATCTACTGGGTTGGCTAAAAGTTCATTCAGGTTTTATAAGGTCTTATAGAATAAACCTGAATGAGCCTCTTGGCCAACCCGATGCTTGCGTGTGTTCACACTCACATACACGGATATCTTTTAGAATTCTGTGCGAAGACGATGTTCTACTTTTTTCCAGGTCAGAAAGGCGCCCCCGGCCTGCAGGGAGTCAAAGGTGACCAAGGAGACCAAGGCTTCCCGGGAACGAAAGGTGAGGGTTGTGGTCGAGAGGAGACGGTGCCCGAGAACGCTCAGGCCGCTCCTCGGCGTTGTTGCCACGTGCGGCTAGTCTGGTTGACGTTTCCACCAGCAATCTGTCCCGAAAGCCAGGTTGGCTCCATCTGTGTGTGAGGTCGACCCAGCACAGAGGGGATGAGGGGCTCAAGATTCACAGACTCTCACAGGCTCTGAGGGCAGACGGAGATCAGCTGTGAAAACACGGAGTGAAACCCGGCTTGCACGAGCAGGCTGGACACTCTGTGGCTGGGCAGCACGGAGTGCTTTACAGAAAAGCACCTGGCCTGGCTTCTCCACGGGGAGCAGGACGTGCCCAGCGGCTCCAGAGATGCGGCTGGTCTTGGAAGGAGGTGGTCTCCATCCTGCCCTGGCCTCCACGGGCCAGAGCTCATTTCTAGGGCTGCGTTTCATTTCGAAGACCGTGTCTTGATAGAGGGAGTTAGTAACCATAATGCACTGAGACGTGGAAGATTAGGGGAAAAATAAACAGAGAAATGTATGAGGAGAGAAGGGAGAGGGGAGGCTGTGGAAGACCTGAAACGCCTCACGATTGCTCCGTGTACTTCAGGACCCACTGAGGCAGCAGGAGGGTTCATTCAGTTCAGTTCAGTTCAGTTCAGTCGCTCAGTTGTGTCTGACTCTTTGCGACCCCCTGGACTGCAGCGCACCAGGCTTCCCTTTCCATCACCAACTCCTGGACTTTGCTCAAACTCATGTCCATTGAGTCGGTGATGCCATCCAACCATCTCATCCTCTGTCGTCCCCTTCTCCCCCCGCCTTTGATCTTTCCCAGCATCCGTGAACAGGATGAAGAGGATTACGTTCGGTCATCATTAAAAAATTAAGACCAGTGGCTCTGGTGTGCAGTCAGGCGGGTTTCAGAAAAAAAGATGAGAGCAAACATCCGAATTTCACATGTTGGGGCTCCCCAGGTGGGAGGCGAGGCCCTCGGAGGGTTGAGCTCCACCTCAGGGAGAGTCTGTTGGGGCATCCAGAGTGTTGTGGACAGTTGACACTGGTGACCGGAGTCTCTTCCAGTCCCGAGGATGCAGGATTTTAGGTTAGATAATAGACATGAGCAGATCCCTGTGTCTTGTGAGAGTCTGGTGACGTGTATTTGATTGGGATTCTCCTTTTGAGAAGCACTGCTTTTGGTTGGGTTTCATGTCAGACGCCGTTTCTGCCCCGAGTGTTGACAGTGAAATTGACCAGTGGCCGCCTTGATTCCCACAGGTCTTCCCGGCCCCCCGGGCCCCCCAGGTCCGTTCAACATCATCAAGGGGGAACCAGGGCTCCCTGGTCCCGAGGGCCCCGCGGGTCTGAAAGGGCTTCAGGGACCTCCAGGCCCAAAAGGACAGCAAGGTAAGAATAAATTGGCTGGGCAATCAAGGGGGCATGGGGTCAGGAGCGGGCTGACGTCTTTACCCATGGGTCTCAGGTCAGTCTCTGGGTGGTGACTGTGTAAACTCGTATTCGAAGATGACTTTCTTATCTTCCCTTCAGTTCAGTTTGGTTCAGTCGCTCAGTTGTGTCCGACTGCGACCCCATGAATCGCAGCACGCCAGGTCTTCCCTTAATGTATTTCAAAACCACGTGAAGGTTTGAAGGGGCCTAAAAAGGCCAGAACGTCTTCCCTGGTGGCTCAGTGGTAAAGAACCTGCCTGCCAATGCAGAAGACGTGGGTTCGATCCCTGGGTTGGGAAGTTCCCCTGGAGGAGGGAAAATGGCAACCCACTGCAGTGTTCTTGCCTGGGAAATGCCGTGAACAGAGGAGCCTGGTGGGCTATAGTCCAGGGGGTCTCAAGAGTCAGGCATGACTGGGTGACCCAGCACACGTGCACACATGAAAAAGACCAGAGTGACGCAGGGAAAAGGCAGGGGGAAGATGCAGCTCAGCATTGCTCTGCTCACTTAGAACAGCGTGGGTGAGGGCCGGGGAGAGCCGCCTCTCCAGCCACGAGGCGGGGGTGGCAGGTGCAGTGGCCTAGAATCGCGGGAATTGGTGCTGTCCGTGGTGGCCCAGAGGCTCTGCCCAACCAGCCAGGATCTGTGCAAATCCTTACGGTTCCAGACACTGCAACCTAGACACTTTCTGCTTCTTGGAGCTAAACAGTCCCCACTTTAAAAGCTATTGCAGAGGGGCGGGAATGGAAAAATAAAGAAAAAGGATAACATTTAGAGCAGAAAGTGAGCATTACGGAAATTCCAGGTTCAATGCCCCGAGAATACAGTGTACGCGGGCAAACAGAAGAACCACCCCGTCAATAGGTCTGATGCTTGAATGTTATCTGAGGCACCAGAATAAAGCCGAGGGGGAAACACTGAGAAAATGAAAATGCATCGAATCTCCCCAAGCCCCCACGTGCCTGCCTTTCTCCAAACCGCCTGTCAAACAGTGACAACGGAAACAGGGAGAAGCCGGGGAGAACCCCGGGCCCTGTGATGCGCAGACCCTGTGCAGGGGTCGGTCTGGCCGTGGCCTCTGCGGCATACGCGTCACCCTTCGGGCTTTTGGAGAAAGTTTCCCGCCTGTGGTCCCAGGCCCTGTGCTGGCATCTGCGGAGGCCAGAGAAGACATTTCAAAGGCGGAGGCGGTGCAGCCCTTGGACGGCTCTCCACGGGCAGATCCTGACTCCCATCTCCTCTCGCTCAGGTGTGACGGGATCCGCGGGCTTGCCTGGGCCCCCAGGTGAGCCTGGCTTTGACGGCGCCCCCGGCCAGAAAGGAGAGACGGGGCCCTTCGGCCCTCCAGGTAGGTGCGCTGTGTCCTCCCAGCCTCACTGCCCCTTTGCTGCGTCTTCCAGTTCGAAGCCTCAGGCCCGGGCGTGCGAAAACCTGCAGAACGCGTTTCTGGAAAGACTTGCAGAGGAGTCTGTTTCTTAGAGAAACAGAGTCACACAGCGGGCCTGAGTGCTGTCATCATCCTTTTCTGGGTTGGGAGACTGTTGGTCAGAGCCCGGTGTCTTCCCGACGTGGACATGACTGAGAGAAGGCCGGTAGACGGCCCTGCGTGGTTTCCGAAGGGTCTGTGGCTCAAATTCGCCATCACAGCAGCGGCAAGGGGGAGCAGATGACGCCGTGTTGGCCAGAAGGCCGCTGGCTGCTCCTGGTTCAAGTTGAGCTGCTTCCCGAGAGGCGGGAACTCAGAGGTCCCATCACAGCTGAGAAGCCAGAGGCCGAAGGTGCCGCTGAGTGCTCAGAGGGCCCAGCACAGCAGGAGGCCCTGGGACAGACTTGCAGGCCATGTGGTCGCCCCTGGAGATGGGAGGACACCCCGCAAGGAGCTTCCTTCCTGCCCTGGTTCTGCAGGCGGCCTGGGGCCACTGAGGCTGGGACGCTACCTTCAGAGGGGGTTGTCTTAATAATCGTATGATAATCCTCGCCCACAGGAGCCCCCAGTGCTGAAAGAATACAGATCACGTCATTTATTCCTGTATCCATGCTTTCATGTATTCCATTTATTCACTGAACTGAGCTCTTTGAGTGTCTCTTTGCCCCAAGCATGGTGCTTTTAACCCGTCTGGAGGTGGGATGCAGAGAGGAGTGGCCAGGGATACAGGTCGGAGGCGGTGGCCGGCAGTGGCCGTGCCAATTCTCGCCTGTGCATAACTAAGGAAGCGGCTTCCCTTCTGTCTTGCAGGTCCACGAGGCTTCCCGGGTCCTCCCGGCCCTGACGGGCTGCCGGGGTCCATGGGTCCCCCGGGCACCCCGTCAGTCGATCACGGTTTCCTTGTGACCCGGCACAGTCAGACGACAGACGACCCCCAGTGCCCTCCTGGGACCAAAATCCTCTACCACGGCTACTCTTTGCTCTACGTGCAAGGCAACGAGCGGGCACACGGCCAGGACTTGGGTGAGGCCCCAAGAAGTGTGCGTTCGTTCTGTGGTGCGTCTCCGGTGCTGGGCGGCGCTGGGCTGTGTTCCTCTCCAGTCCTGTGGTCCGAGGTGTCGCCAAGACCTAGTTAAGGGGAAGAGCCCTGTTTCCCTCCATCCTTACCAAAAGTGAAAGTGAAGTCGCTCAGTCGTGTCTGACTCTTAGCGACCCCATGGACTGCAGCCCACCAGGCTCCTCCATCCATGGGATTTTCCAAGCTAGAGTACTGGAGTAGGGTGCCATCGCCTTCTCCGATCCTTACCAAAGGCCACCGTATTACTAATGGGGAGCCAGGCAATCGTAAAGGCTGACTCTCCAAAAACGTTTAATAGAACTTTTGACCTCTTCCTCAAGTGATCAGATAGGATTAAGATTTCTGGAGTAAACACGAAACAGTTTGCATTCATCGTCGTAAAACAGAGCAGCTTTACTGTTGCTCTGTTTAAAAAGGTCCACGTTTTCTTGGCCAAACTCCTTTGCACATGCTGATCTCTGTCCTGTAAGCTTAGGTGGGCAGAGGATCGCGTGTCTGCCAGTGCTGTCTTAGTCCCCTCCGGATCTGCTCCTGCATGTTGTATTTCAGTGTTGTGCACCTGCCTCTAACTTTCACGGAGGTTGGGAACATGTAGAAAGACAGCTCTGCATTTTATCAGAAACGGTGTCCAGTGAGTTACTCGGCTGCTGTAGAAGGGGCTGCACGTTAACTTCCTTCTGGGGTTCAGTCCAGGAAAAGGTTTCTCTCTCGATGAGCCATTGTGTTTCCATTCAGCGAAACGACCTGCTAATTCTTGATAGTCTCCTATTGGCTTTTAATTTAATGCTCGTTTCCAATCATACTAGTGTGTTTATTTCGCTGTGTTTATCTCCTCCTTTCTGTAATTTCACACATCTTTATTTCCATCTTAACGTGTGTGGAGGATGGATCTCTGTCTTTAATTTCAAGCGTGTTTGTTTCCATCTTCATGCATGTGGAGGATGGATGTCTGTCTTTAATTTCAAGCGTGTTTGTTTCCATCTTCACGCCAGTGGAGGATGGATGTCTGTTTTAATTTCAAGCGCGTTTGTTTCCGTCTTAACGGAGGTGTAGGATAGAGGCCTGTCTTTAATTTCAAGCGTGTTTGTTTCCATCTTCACGCGTGTGGAGGATGGATGTCTTTTAATTTCAAGCGCGTTTGTTTCCGTCTTAACGGAGGTGTAGGATAGAGGCCTGTCTTTAATTTCAAGCGTGTTTGTTTCCATCTTCACGCATGTGGAGGACGTCTGTCGTCTGTGCTAGCTGGCTCTTGCAGTCTGCCCCGAGGCAGGCCGTCAGTGGTAACCGAGGCCCTCTCCCCGCACAGGCACGGCGGGCAGCTGCCTGCGGAAGTTCAGCACCATGCCCTTCCTCTTCTGCAACATCAACAACGTCTGCAACTTCGCCTCCCGCAACGACTACTCGTACTGGCTGTCCACGCCGGAGCCCATGCCCATGTCCATGGCGCCCATCACCGGGGAGAACATCCGGCCCTTCATCAGCAGGTGAGTGCAGCCCGTGGGAGCAGACGCACGGCTGAGGGAGCAAGGCCCCGTGTCCTCAGGGCGGAGGTCATTTTTGTCTTTTCCCTTCTTCCCCCGTTGAATTCTTTGCCATTCTGGTTACTGATTGTAATACCCGAGCTTTGTGATAGAAATCATCCATGCGAAGGATTGGATGTAACAGTCAGTTATCCTCTTAAAAATGTTAGTGCAAACCCTAGGTGAGATAGAACACATATCTCGTGTGACTTGCCGGGGTGACCACCTTCCCTGCCACGAGCGAGCAGTGTCTCTGGAATTCCCGCAAACGTGAGAACATCTTCATTGCTTTTTTCTTTCTTAAGATGTATAGTTTTGGAATCACTCCCTACCCCTATGAAATTAAATAATTTTTTTTTTATTTTTGATCATAGTAAAATACACATAACATAAAATTTACCATCTTAACCATTTTTAAGTGCAGTTCAGTGGCACTTAATGTAGGAACTCAACTATGGGTGTGAGGGAGTCCTCAAGAAATTGTAACCCTCGGATATAGAGTATGTCTGTGCTTTATGCATAAGGAGATTACACTGATGTACTGTGTCCACTAACGTGTATGTTCTGAGAATTTTCTTATTCTCCTCCACTCCACCAGTTTTTGCGCCCTGAAGGTAATATTGTCCCCACTGAGAATGCATATGTTTGAGTGACTTCCCAAATTAAGTGCTTGCCACACTAATTAATGTCTGGGGTATGTTTTCAAGTCCCCAAGAATCTGCCTGGTAGGAAATAAAATGGGAAATTGAAATTATTATGACCGAAAAGTACACAGTTGTCTTATCTTTGCTTCTTTCCTTCTAATTAAAAAGCTGCTTCCTTAGCTGCACTCAGAAGTAATAGAACAGAAGCAAATGTGTGAATTTGTTTCACTGAGAAGCTAGTCTTCTACACGAGAAGATAATAGGGGATAAAAAGAATGGCAAGGCGGGCCAAGTTTGCCTTAGAGTGAGAAGGAGAAAGAACATACGCTTCTCTGTGTTTCTTTTAGGGAAATAGCAGCTTCTGAACAGGAGGAAAGATGTTACGGTGCTGGCTGAGGGGTGTCTGCAGTCGGAAGTTGGGGCTGGGTGCGTGGTGACCGCCTGGTCCCCAGATGGTCACTGTGGGCCTCGAGGGAGCCGGCCAGTTATAGGGTCTGAGGCTCCATCACATGGAAGGCTGGTCCAGATCAGTCTTCTTAAAAGAACCTACCATGTGGACCCAGAGCAGAAAGGCTGGGAGATGCCTGTTAGAAAAGTCAGGTTTTTGAAGGCCTTACATCCAACCACTTTCTTTAGAGCTGTAAGAAAACTCACCTCCTGGACATTAAAATGGGAGCTTCCCGAGAGGCCCCTCTCCAAACAGATGTCCTTCTGCGTATCGGGGGTGCCTGTGGGCCGTTCTGTGTCGAGACTTTTCTTGCTCAGAACCATGTCAGGTGCATGAGAACGAGAACTAACCGCCTTTGTGTTTCTGTTTAGCTTTCCATGGACCACAGGTAGATCGTAATTTTCGTTTTTGTTTCCTATTTACTGTCTTGGCAAACTTGACATTGACCTTGATTTGGCTGGGACACGGGGGCTCTGGGATGAGTTAGGACATTCCAGGAACCAGTCCAGGAGTAGACTAGGTCTGGGACTTGCTCTTCCCTGGGGACCCATCTCCACGCGTTGTTTAAATGCCCCAGTGCTGCCCGTTTCAGGGTTTACAGAGCTCTCTGTTGGCTGACCCACAGACTCTGAGCCTGAAGAGACCTCAGAAGTCACATCCTTTAAGTCACCACTCTGAAAGCACGTGTATCTGCGTCCCCTTTGGGGATCATGCCACCTGTTCCTCCCGGGCACCCAGCTCCCGTGGTCACTTTAACTTAGCGGTTTCTGACAACCTCTCAAAACTCACAGGTTCTTTCCAAGGCCTTTCCTTTGGGGACGTCCTAAAGCTTAATTTCAGAAAGAATTAACAACACAAAATCCCTCCTCTCAGCAGAAAGAGCAGCAGGCTCTCTGCTGTTACCCTGACACAAGCTTCCAGGCACTCTCTGACTTTCTGCAGACGTGAGGCATGCGCAACTGTGGATTGTTTAATTGCCCCAGAGCACAGACGTCTGGTCTGAGAGCAGGGGCTGAGCCCTAATTCTGCCTCACACACTCATTCTGGTCTCAGGCTCTCAGGAGTAACATGGAGAAGGAGGCTTACGAATCTCAAGGGGCGACACAGCTCATTAGACCTGCGACTCTCTGTCCCGGAACACCCATCTGACGGGGTCGAGACCGCGTCTCTGCAGCAGCTTGAATCCGCCAGCCCAGCAGAGGCTGACATGAGCCCCTTTCCTCCACGCTGTGTGTCTGCTCCAGGGCCTGGCAGGCAGACGGTGGCAGAGGCGAAAGGCCAATTTCAGTAGCTGTTGTTTAATTGAGCCCTTTAATTCTTCTGCATTTGTGTGAATAAACCAGAAGTGGCGCAACACGCACGCATCTGGGGAAGACCGAGTGGCTCGTTCCGGCCTGTTCCCGCGTCTCGTCTATTTTCGTGCAAACGTTCCAGCATAGCTAGGTGCATTAGCATAATTTATAGTCATTTATCAGCATTGTTAGCTCTGTTCATTCTGGGGCTTGAATGTGGTTACTGCTATTGTTTATTTCTTTAACAAACCGTGATCCCACCATCAGAGGATCTCTTAGTAGAGCAGGTGCCAGTCGGAACATTCTGGGTCCAGCCCGGGCAGGTCTCCTCACTGGTCTGTTGGCTCCAGGTCTGGACGGTCTCTGGAAGGAGGCGCACGTGGACCACCGGCCCTGGGTTCATTGTTTTTCTTAGTTACTGTAATTCAGCAAATGTTCTTACATTGAAGATGATTCGGGGCTTAAAACACGTCGCCATATTCCAGAAGCGCTGGCCCTTGAACAGCACCGTCTCCTTTTTCTTGAGCATTCCGTGTGTTTGCTGAGGTCTGTGCTCGTCACTAAAACGCCGGAGGATGCTGTGGGACGCAAAGGAGACACAAACGTCTCCTGCGGCCCCAGCTCCCCCGGGAGACGGCCCTGTTACAACCTGGCTCCGGGTTGCCTTCCCCTCATAACAGAGCACATGGGAAATGACAAGTGTTGAGTGTGGCTCGGAGTGTAATATTTAAGCACTGAGGCAACTCTATCAAATCAGGGAGAAGCCCAGGGCCTCAGAGTCCAAGCGGGGGCACCTGCTCCGTTTGATAAGATGTCACTGGACCGGAAGGGCTGAGTGCAGGGCTGGAGAGCGGGTGCGGGGAGGGCTGAGCAGGTGGGGCTCCCTGCGCTGAGCTGAGGGTCTTGGCTCCGGTTCCTCGCAGGTGTGCTGTGTGTGAGGCCCCAGCGATGGTGATGGCCGTGCACAGCCAGACCATCCAGATTCCGCAGTGCCCCGCCGGCTGGTCCTCGCTCTGGATCGGCTACTCCTTTGTGATGGTGAGTGTTTGGAGCAGCTCCGTGTTTCCCCCAGAGAGATGCCCGTGACTCCCCCACCTCTCCTCTCTGGCTACCGCCCTCACTGCTGGGACGCCCTGCGAAGCGTCCCAAGGAGCCTGGCCCCCTCTGCTGGGAGGGGACAGTGCGGCCGGGGCAGGGGGCAGTGTCCAGTGCCAGCCCAGAGCTCTCCTCCTCCTTGCAGAGGCTGTTCTGGGACGACCGGATGAGACGCTGGGTTGAAGCCTCCCTGGAGGAAGCAGGGCGGGGGGTCCCGTGAGGGAAGGCTCCCATCTCAGCTTTGCCTGGGAGGTGGGATCAT
Organism: Budorcas taxicolor; assembly: GCF_023091745.1. Taxonomy (NCBI): domain Eukaryota; kingdom Metazoa; phylum Chordata; class Mammalia; order Artiodactyla; family Bovidae; genus Budorcas; species Budorcas taxicolor. The sequence goes on along the minus strand of NC_068921.1, from coordinate 85,087,264 downwards.
GGTCAGATCTGGAACGTTCTGGGACCCTGGGGTCCTAGTCTGGAAATCAAGAGCATTAGCTTTGTCTTCAGAGGTCCCGTCTGGCTCTAAATCCAGAGTCCGCTTTTCTTGTGTCTGAAATAGCCGTCCTGGGGAGGTTGTCATATCTGACCCTTGTATGTCATTCAGTTAACGTTTTCATTTCTGAGGGCCCTGCTTCAACCCATGTGAACAAACAGTTACCATAGTAGTTTTCTTTCTTCTTTTTCTCCTAAGTTTTTCCTCTTTAAAGAAAAGAAAAAAGGACCCTTTTTCTTGACCTTACAAAAGCACACGTAGCATCCAACGTAGCAAATGAAGGATCTCCGTGGTCCTGTATCGGTTTGGGTAGAAAGTCTGAGGCTACAGCAGTTGCTCCCAGCACCCTTTGCACGGCCTGGCCGCCATCGCAGGCCCCGAGTTAGAAGAGGTTTCAGCGTTCTGCAGAGAGAGGAGTCAGGGCGGCGTTTGTTTCAGTGCTGATGGACCAGACTGGTCATCTCCCATCTCAGCCGTCAGCTGGTTCCTGGCGCTGGGGGCACGTGGCCTGAGGCCACGGGGAGGTGTGGGTGCCTGTGAGTGACCGCAGGAGGCAGAATGGGCCGCTCTGCAGGAGGGGGTACCGCGATCCCCGCTGACTCACGGTCCCGTCTCCCCGCAGCACACCAGCGCCGGGGCTGAAGGCTCTGGCCAAGCCCTCGCCTCCCCCGGCTCGTGTCTGGAGGAGTTCAGAAGCGCCCCCTTCATCGAGTGCCACGGCCGAGGAACTTGCAATTACTACGCAAACGCTTACAGCTTTTGGCTTGCCACGATAGAGCGGAGCGAGATGTTCAAGTAAGTGGCTCTGGCCCCTCCCCCATCTGTGGCTTTTTTTTACAATCAGCTGTGATCCATACACGTGACCAGTGCAGAGTCCCAGAGACGGTTCTGCAGCAGTCCTTAGGGACAGTCCTTCTTCCACATGTAAGAATGAATCCGTGAGTCTATTCTATGGGGGCGGATAACCGAGACCGTTTTCAAAGGTGGAGCTCAGGTGACAGGCTTCACTCCTTCATTGTTGAAGAACCATGAAAGAGGAAAGGTCGGTTTCCAAAGTGAATCCACAGCAGCGTCATTAAGACAACTCAAATCTTCAGACAGAGCATTTTAGACATGGTACCTTTGACCAGCAGGGAGAGTGCAAATAACCTTCATTTTCACGGTGTCTATAAGGCTGAACTGGGCGTATGTGTTGTGAGTCACCAGTGACTGTTTTTTAGGCCTCCACGGAGGAAAATTAATTTCAGCACAAATTGCAGCCAAAATAGATAGGGAGGGACTTGTCTTTCTTTTCCACTAACAAAATTCACCTTTAAAACAATGGTCTCGAGTGGCCGCTGACCTCAAGTTGGTCTGGAGCGGGGCCTGGTCTGTACTGGACGAGAACACGTAAAGAGCCGTCTGTGCCGTACTTAGTACCTGCAGGAGCTGACTCGGGGCGCCGAAGGGTCTGGACAATTACTTACTGTTCTTTCCCCCAAATAAGGACATCTCAGCCTTGGAAATAAGCGCTTCTATCTTTACCTTTTCGGACAGCATTCTGCAGACCTCTTCTGTGACCCTGCCTCTTTCTAGCTTAGATCATAAGGGTGAAGCACCATCTTCACTATTCGTAAATTTCCAAGCATCAGAAAAGAGCCAGAGGCCTTTTTAGTAGCTCACACGACACTTTATAGGCCGCTGGGAACTTGTTCTCAACTCTGACTTGACAGTTAGCTACCGAAATGAGCACCAGTTCCTGGGGCTGCCCATTAAAGGGTAAGTAGGTAACAATGGTTTTTTTTTTTTCTTCCCCAAACCAGCAGCCTGGTACAATTAATTCAAATGTCTTCTTAAACAAGACTAGGTGAGGTCCCGTTCATTTAAAGAATTTGGAGGCACTAGGATTTTCACCAATTTTGCTAATGTAAACTGCCTCAATTTTTGGACAAGGTACTCTTATTATACGGGCTTCCCTTGTGGCTCAGCTGGTAAAGAATCCGCCTGCAATGCGGGAGACCTGGGTTCGATCCCTGGGTTGGGAAGATCCCCTGGAGAAGGGAAAGGCTACCCACTCCAGTATTCTGGCCTGGAGAATTCCATGGACAGATGAGCCTGGCAGGCTGTAGTCTGTGAGGTCACAGAGAGTTGGACACAATTCAGCGACTCAGCACACATACTTCTATTATATGGCCACTTTAATTTTAAAAAGATTTGATGAGTACATGTTTTAGGTCAGACTTCACTTTTCAATCGTCAAAGGACAGAATTCCTAGGATCAGGAAGCATTTGGAACAGTAAATGTCTTCCCCTGTCTTTGGCCTCCAATGAGGCCACCAGCATGAACATCTTTACAAAGTTATGAAAGTATTTTGAGGCCTGGCTGATTTTCCCAGATTTGTTGTTCATCATGTGATTCAGTGATGATTTAACGGGCTTCCCTGGTGGCTCAGCTGGTAAAGAACCCACCTGCAATGCAGGAGACCTGGGTTCAATCACTGAGTTGGGAAGATGCCCCTGGAGGAGGGAATGGCTACCCACTCCAGTATTCTGGCCTGGAGAACTCCGTGGACTGTCTAGTCTGTGGGGTTGCAAAGAATCGGACGTGCCCTTAGGATCTGTGTGTGTGAAGAGAAGAAGAATATTTTCTTAGTCTTGGGGCGTTTATAATTGAGTTGAGAAAGCAGAGGTTTGATGCTGGCGTTCGAGGAGGCTGGGGTGGGGGTGGTCCGTGGTGGGCAGTGGCTGAGACTTCGGACTCAGACTGACCTGGGTGACTCTGGGTGTGCTCTCACTCCCCGGGGACGGGATGCAGATGATAACTCGCAGGCGTTGCCGGGGCCACGGGATGCGCCCAGCGCGGTCCCCGCCTGGAGGCAGGGCAGAGGCTGGGTCCCCGGGGGTCTCCGACGGCCGGGAGGCGGCGCAGTGACCCGGCCCCTGTGCTGCGTTGCAGGAAGCCCACGCCGTCCACGCTGAAGGCCGGGGAGCTGCGCACGCACGTCAGCCGGTGCCAGGTGTGCATGCGGAGGACATGACGGAGCCGGCCCGCAGCTGCGTCACGAATGGTGCTACTCCCCTTCTCCCCTCCCCCTCCTCCTAACAGCAACGAGCTCTAGAAATGTAGCCCGAGTACCTCACTGTCCATACGAAAACCATAAGGTGCCTGATAGGAATCTGCCAGACTAACACACCCTGCTTCATTGGCCTCTGCTGCTGAAGGAGAACCAAGTCCACGATGAGCTGCCTGTAGGACGCCCCCGGGGCGCTCCCGATGCAATAAAGAGCATGTCTGTCCTGAGTCCGCTGCACTCCTGTGTGACGTGAGACCCACCAGAAAACCAAAGGGTGCTAGAGGGGGGCGGGGCTTCCATCCCGGGGGCAGCCCCTTGGCGTCCCGGCGTCCTGACAGGTCCGTTCCACCCCCAGACGGATGGCCTGTCGAGGTCACTGTCGAGCCGTCTCAGAATTCAGGCTCCCTCGGTCTGTCCAAGTACTGGCCGCGTGGAGCCGATGGCGGGGCCCTCCCGGTGGAAGGACGGGCCGGCAGCCCTGTCTTCCGACCGCCCCCTCCCTCCAAAGAAAAATGTCAGTCTTTCTGCTCCGTGTGGTACTACGCAGCTGCTCTTGCAGAAATCACAGATTTCCTGTGGAATAAAGGTGGTCCCCAAAGTAGGCAGAAAGGAAATATATATATATTTTAGTAATTTATATAGATGTCAGCAATTAGGCAGGTCAAGCGGTAGTTTCATTTCCACTGTTAAAATAAAGCTTACATAGTTTCTTTAAAAGCCTGTGTTGTCCTTTAACAGTGTTTTTTTAAACACTAGGGTATTGAATGTGAAACACCAATTTTCATTGTTCACCTCGAAACCAAAAGTTGTGTATTGCCAAAGCCAAACCCAGGTTCACGGACGTGGTGTCTGTTACAGGGAGACATGTCCTTTGAGCTTCTTGTTTTTCTTCTGTATGAGATATCTTCAGGGTTTTAAACACTAATCACAAACTGAATGACTTGACTTCAAAAGCAACAGCCTTGAAAGGCCTTCATCTTAAGAGCATCCGCGTTCTGCGGCCGGGTGTGAGAAGCAGCTCTGTCCAAGCAGAATGTCAGTGTCGTTACCTGTAGGCACATTCAGGCGCTCCCTTGGGTTCTTGTGAGCTGTGTTCAGACTTCAGCAGGGGAGCAAATGGATTGCAGGGGAGCAGAATTGGACCACTGTGCCTGAAATGACATTTTACTCCAACTCTCCAAAACGTTTTTAAGACTACTAAGGCCTTCTGTGTAATTCCTTTAAATGTGTATTTCTTAAAAGTTCAAATTTGTAATAAAACTATTTGTATAAAAATTAAGCTTTTATTAATTTGTTGCTAGTTTTGCCACAGAAACCTCACAGGAAAGTTTACTGCACAAGCCACTAATAAATCTAAGCTCTGCATGCCTGAGACCACGTTTATTTTGCAGTTCTTCCAAATGAGTCATGGACTGGGTACCATTTACAGAAATAATTACAAAGGAAAAAAAGTATGGTCTTTTTCATCCCTCCCTCCTTCTCTCCCATCTGTCCATCTAGGCAGCCATCCTCCCATCCACCCCCCAACCCGTCCTTCCATCCACCCATCCCCCACCCATCCATCCATCCATCCATCACCCACCCACCCTTCCATCCACCCACCCACCCACCCTTCCATCCATCACCCACCCATCCATCCTCCTATCCTTCCATCCTTCCGTCCATCCACCCATCTTTCCATCCATCTTCCCATCCATCCTTCCAGCCATCAACTCACCAATTCTTCCACCCAACCATCCATCCTCCCACCCACCCTTCCATCTCTCCACCCTTCTCTCCATCCACCCGTCCATTCATCTCTCCACCCTTCTCTCCATCCACCCATCCACCCTTCCATTCACCCACTTCATCATTCATATACTGTGTACCTCCTGTTTACCAGATACCAGGTTAAGTACAGGATAAATGAAAGTGAATAATGTGAAGCCCTTAAGAAATGTTCTATTAAAAAAAAATCACTGTGGAAGGAACCTGTCACTTGTCAAGAGTGTGAAATGAGGTTATAGATCTGAAAACTACAGTCTCACAATAGGTGGGAGTCGCGTTGAGAGTTGGGTTACAATTGAGGATCATGAGAGGTGCCTTGAAGGTGTCTCCGTGAGGGATGAGATGGAGTGAGAAACGTGCACGGTGAGCTGTGGGCCCAGGTTCATCCCCCGTCCAGGCTGCAGGCGAGGTGAGGGGTGGTGTCCTAGCGCACAGACCCTCCTGGGACGAGCGCGAGGGCCCTTTCCTCTCTATCGGCATCTTCCTGTCACTCCTTGTAAATCATCCTGAGGGCACATCTCTGCTTGGCCTCCTTTTGACTTGCACGAGAACTTTCCCTAAGCTCAATTCACAAGGTGCAAACAAGGCGTTTAGTTGGATTAGACCTGAGACAATCGCTCCATGGTATTAGAAGGTGTTCCCGGGCTCACTTTTGAGTACATGGGATTGTGGGAAAATCACGCTCCAGCCTTCTCGTTCTCTTCAGCCTTCAAGACTTAAGACGCTCTCAGGCCGTGCCATAGGTGGCGCTTTGCCCTTCCCACCGCTTTAGTTTCCTGAGGCCTCAGTCTCCCTGTTGGACAGTGACGCATACTGAGAAGGTAATTGTCAAGCGTTTGTGAAGCCTGCTCGTTTCTTCAGATGCTTTCCTAAACCCTGGGAGGGGCTGTGGTACAACCCACATCTCCTGACAAGGTAAGATGTACGCACAGGAAACATTGGATCGTTAGGGGCTGAAGGACACCCGGGTTGCAGAGGTCGTCAAGCTCTGCAATCTGCTCTTCTGCCTCCAAGCCGCGCCCCGTCATCCACCATGCCAGAGATCTGAGACTCTTCCCTTCAGGACATGGAGAGAAACGTTCTACCAGCCTGTTATTTTCTGAAGATGAGTTTTCCTGTCTTGAAAGAGCGTGCTCTTCCTGCAGCCCGCGCAGGCGTCTCCCAGCTCTGAGATGCAGACACAGCCCACTGGCCCAGTAGAGCCTCCACGGTCGTCAGGACAGGTGTGAAGCAATGCTGAGTGCAGGTTACCTGGCTTCCTCTGGGTCGGCCATGGTGCCTCGCCCTCCAGGGTGTCCTTGCACCTCCACACTTGGCCTGGCGAGATGGCCACCGAAGCTGCCCGCCCTGACCCAAAGCCTCTGGGCCACCCATCTCAAGGTCACAGTCTCCTTGGTACTCGGGGCATCTCACATTTGCCTGTAACTGGGGGCTTCCCAGGTGGCGCTAGTGGGAAAGAACCCGCAGGCCGATGCAGGAGACAGGAGAGATGCCGGTTCCATCCCTGGATCGGGAAGATCCCCTGGAGAAGGGCATGGCAGCCCACTCCAGTATTCTTGCCTGGAGAATCCCATGGACAGAGGAGCCTGAGGGGCTACAGTCCATGGGGTCGCAAAGGGTGGGACCCAAGTGTAGCGACCGAGCATGTAGGGTTTGTTTAAAGCTTAGCATTTGTTCCGCAAGTTGAAACGGCAGCCTTGGACCAGGGAAACCATTTCCTAGCCCACTTTGGAGCTGGCGGGGGCTGGGGAGACCTGGCTCCCTGCGGGGCGACCAGCTCCTGCCGGCGGGGGTCTCCTCTGGGTCTGGGTCACCTGTGGGCCCACCAGGCTGCAGGTGCTGCGGGGAGGGGGGGCCGTTTCTGGGCTCTGAATCACCGGCAGCCTCCGCGTGGGGGGTGTTTCCTCTCATTAACGCCCAGCCTGTACTTCCTGAGCTCACGCCCGCATGGGCGCCCTGTCCTCATTTACCCGCCAGAAATAGCTGCGCCTCCTCTGGGGGCTCTGCACCCACAGGCAGCACGTCTGCTGCTGCCCACCCCCACCCCTCCCCGGGGGCCCGAGGGCTGAGTCACGGTGAAACTAAGCCACTCCGCCGCGATCAGGAAAGGCGTTTTTCAGACTTGCAGTTTCCAGGCTTCTGAAAGTCAGTTCCGTGTTTTATCATCCCTGTCCTGGACGGTCCCTGCTAGTTCTGAGCAGACGTGTTTCCCACAGTGATTTATTTCTCTGATGCAAATGAGAAAATTCTGCAGAATGTTTTGAAGCAGGCTTTGCTAGCCAATTCGGGCAGACAATATGTACTTACCAACCAGCTCTCTCACAAATGAAGAATTGTGAGGCGTTTTCACAAAGCCAGAGTGGCAGGAGAGGTGGGTTCGATCCCTGGGTCGGGAATACCCCCTGGAGGAGGAAATGGCAACCCAACCAGGATTCCTGCCTGGAGAACCCCGTGGATGCAGGAGCCTGGTGGGCTGCAGTCCCTGGGGTCACAAAGACTCGGACACGGCTGAGCACGTATGCGTGCTTTCTCACGAGGTGGAGATTCCCAGGGCAGACACAGAGCATGCCCTGCCGCTCACAGCCATGACCCACCTCGCAGGTGGGTGACAGTCTCCTGTGATAGCAGCCAGGACAAGCTGAGACCCTGGTGAGACAAGGCCCAGAGGAAGTCACAGATTCGGAGTCCAGGGCAAAAGACCTTGCCTTTTCACCAGAGGGGTTGCAAGGCTGCGCAGCAGAGGGCGTGGATGTGAGCGTGGAAACAGCTCGTGCTGTTTGAAAGCTGTAAGTGGCTGGACTCGGCTCCAGGGCCAGGCAGGTGAACTGCAGTGATCCCGGGCGCCCAGCGGTGGGGCTGGGTCAGAGGCGTGTTCTCCACACACAGCCTCCCCGGAAAAGGTGTTTCCCTGGATTTCCAGGCGAAATCCACTCTGTGGAAAGGCAGGGAGCAGGCTGGCTTCCCAGGTTCCCAGAGGTGGTCCCCGAGCCACTTCTGTCCATCGCAGGCTCTCCTTGAGGCCTTGGACTGGGTATCACCCCCTGGAAGGCCTCCATGCCTCGGCCACCTCTCTGAGCAAACATATACTGCCCGGGGCGGGGGGTGTGCGTGGGTTTCCATCCTTTTAAGCCTGACTCTCAGGCCTGGGGAACACTCACAGGGGTTTGAGCTGTAGACACCACAGAAAGAAAACTGACAAGGACTTGTGTTTCAAGACAGTTTCCGTGAGTCTGTTTCTCGGGACTCACAAAGCAAACTGCTGTCTTGGGCAGACAGAGTTGGAAACGGTTCACGATGGCCCGGGTAAGGCTTCAGCCTGACGTCACCAGCAACGAACCTCGTCACTGATACAAGTCCTGCCCACAGCAGAGAGCTCCCAACTTCCACTGTGGGTGCCGGGAGAACACCTTCCTTCTTTCTCTGCTTCGGCGTCCCTCCTGGCTGCCCTGCGCCTGGGTGCTGCCCTTGTGAGACCGTCTGCCCGGGGAGGAGGGTGCAGACGGGATGGCGGGGTCCCCTGGCTCAGCTGGGCATGCCTGGGGCCCGCCAGCAACTACTTGTCAAGTTGGATCTGGCGAAGCTGAAGAGGCGCCGTCAGCCCTAAACAGCAGCCTCTGAGGACTTCCCTGGTGGCCTAGCGGTTAAAGCTTTGCCTGTGGTTAGTGGTTAACAACTTGCCTGGCAGCCCAGCGGTTAAGACTTCGCCTTCCAGGGCAGGCGTGGGTTCGATCTCTGGTTGGGGAGCTCATATCCCATATCCCTGGTGGCCAAAACACCAAAAACATAAAACACAAGCAATAGTGTAACAAATTCAGTGACTTAAAAAAAAAGGGTCCATGTCCAAAAAAAAAAAAGCGGATTACATTAAAAAAAAAAAAAAAAAAAAAAAAAAACCAGCAGCCTTTTGTCAGAGATTCTAACTAGCAACCAATGTCAGCTGTGTCCAAGAAAGGCCTTCCTACCTCCCGCCAGAACCAGCCGGAGTCCTGGGGCCTCCACCAGCCAAAGGCTCCCAAGAAAGCGTCCAGTGCCAGGCTCCTGGTTGCCTGCACTAACAGACTCTTTCCCAGAAAAGCTCTTGCAGTTTCTACTGAAGCCTTTTTTCCCCTCACAGACCCAACCGTGTGACCGTGGGCTATGCCAGGGTGGGCGTCCAAGGCCAGCCTCCCTGCAGAGTCCTGTGACCAGCCCAGCTCACCCCTGGCTTTCAGTTTCTGGGAAAACGTAGTCTCTCAGGATTCTTGGCAGCCTGGGTGGACGTGTGCCCCCTCCCACCCTGGCGAGTGCCGGGGCTCTCTTCCCCACAACTGACTGCTCCCTGAGTCTCCGCTTTGTCCTGGCCACTGGATTCAAAACTGTTTTCAGTTTCTTTTCAAATTTTGTGGGGAGCATTTGAATCCTCGCCTGCGAAGGGCATGAGGAAAGGCTTCTTGCCCAAGGCCTCACCCCATTTACATGTTCTTGAAACTTATATTAGTAAAGCAGTAACTTACTGACTCCATTGCACAGACTTGTCTAAACCAGCTACACAGAACTTCCAGCCCTCCGATCATGTTCCATTCCTATGGCTTGAGGAGTGTTCTCCCAAAAGGTGTGTTCACGTCCTGGTTACCTGTGACCTGATTTGGAATAGGGTCATCACAGGTATAGTTAGATAAGATACACTCCTGCTGGAGTTGCTTGGCTCTCACCTAATGTGACCAGGATCCTTAGAAAAAAAGGAGAAATACCTTGTGAGCACAGAGTCACACAGGGAGGGCGCCACGCGACCACGAGGTGGAGGGTGGGGAGATGGGTCTGTAAGTGGGGACACCACAACCACCGGAGGCTGGGAGAGGTCAGATGGCTCCCACCCAGAGCCGCCCGCTGGCACCCTGATTTCAGACTTCTGGACCCCAGATGGGGACAGAATCAAGTTCTTGGTCTGCAGCCCTGTCCGTGGTGTTTGATGCTGGCAGCCCTGGCACTTTCCCACGAGGGTTACTGAACACGCTACCCCTGCCCGGCAGATGGTGGTCCCCAAGTGCTTGGGGACACAGAGCAGTGTCCACGGAGCCCAGTCTGACAGCTGCATGCCGGGAAGAGATGGCCATTCTGCGACACGACTCTGCTACTGTTCACAGAGACGACCTGGGACGCCACCTAGGATGTGCCGGAGTGGCGGACCGAGTCCAGACCTCCCTCCCCCTACTTCTCCCCGATGCCGTCCTCTCTGGGGATTGCCCGTCCTCAGGGCACAGGAAGCCCGTGGTGAAGAGTCCCCGGGCACCTCAGCAGCCTGTAGACCAGACCTTGGAGTGCACGGAGTTGGGTCTGAACGCCAGCTCTGTGTTTACTCAGTGTGAGCTTGGGGCCACCTTCCCAAGCCTCAGTATGCTCCCCTGTGAAATGGGCATGTAATTTAATCTGATCTAACCTCAGAGGAAGTGACGTAACACAGACTGCCCAGCCCCTGGCCTGCCACGCCACTTGTGCTCCATGGATGTTGTTCTTACGTGACCTCTAGGGAAGGAGCAGGTGCGGACCCCTCTTAGCTACAGAGCACCCCATCTTTACGGAGGTCGCACAGTTCAGGGGGGTCCACACCACACCTGGAACTCACCAGCTGAAGTCCAGACAAATGTATTAAACCTGTATTTTAAAGAAAATCATTTAGTACACTTTTGAGTAACATATTAGCATGGTTTAGAAATGTATAAAAAGAGCACCTCTCCCCTCCTCTGTCTTCCCCCCAGTGCCCCCTCCCCCCACCCTGGGAGAACTCTATCTCTACTCACTCACACGCTCCCAGTGTTTCTGAAAACACAGACAAGATAAAAACTATACTTTTATTTCCCCCTTTTTTAAGATGAGCGTCTTCACGGTGTGCACACTTCTGAACGTGGCTTCTTTCGTTAACTGGTTTATTACCATTGACTCCAGCATGGTGGTCTGCAAGCGTTCCTGCACAGAGAACCTCCCCCGTCTTCCTTAAGCTGCACACACTGCGGCAAGGATGCATCCCACTCATTTTAAAGTGAAAGTGCCAGTCACTCAGTCGGGTCTGACTGTTTGCGACCCCGTGGGCTGTAGCTGCCAGGCTCCTCTGTCCATGGGATCCTCCAGGCAAGAACCCTGGAGGGGGTTGCCATGCCATCCTCCAGGGGATGTTTCTGACCCTGGCTTCCGGCATGGTAGCAGATTCTTCACCGTGTGAGCCACGAAGGAAGCCCCTGCTCATTCTGACTTGTCCCCATCTGTGGACTTTGGGGTTGTTTTCCTAACATTCACTGTCACCAGCGAGCCCGCTGTAAACTACCCTGGCAGGCGTGTCTGCAGAGTAACTGCCTAGAAATTGGTTTCTGGTCACAGGGCGTTAGCATTTGAAATTCTGACCAACGTTGTGAATTTTCCCTTCACAACCAGACTGATGTGCGCACCAGCGAAACTCAAGATGCCACTCAGCCTCCATAACAGCACGGACAAGGAAGCTTTCTAGAAACGTCTAGAGGCAAAGGATGTCTGGTTTCGTTTGTCCTGTTATGAGGTTACGAGCGAGGCTGAGCACTTTCCAATACATAAGGATCCTTTGATTTTTTTTCCTTTGTCTCGAAACGATGAATCGTGTCATCTGTGTGAAGACAGCGAAACAGCCCTACCAAGAGGCCCACGTGGCGTGACTGGGCCTCCAGCCAGCAGCCGTGGGGATGAAGGGTCCTCCAGCGCGCTTCCGCCGCGAGCCGAGGGCAGCCCGGCTAATCGCGCCTTCTGTTCTCTGTGCTTTCTGACGCTTCGCATCTGGGAACTGGCCGGTGCTGGAGGCGCTGCCCTTCCCAGGGCTGGGCGACTCCTAGAGACGGCAAACGCCTTGGTCTGTTTCAGCTGCTTCGGAACAACGTCACAGACAGGGCGGCTTATGAACCACAGAAATCGATTCCTCACAGGTCCGGAGGCTGGAAGTCCAAGATCAAGGAGCCGGCAGACGAGCGATGCCTGCTTGGACCCTCCCTGTCCGGTCCTTGTGGCTGGTCAGACCCACACGACATCCCAGACCCTGCAGCCTTAGACTGGAACTTCGAACGGGACACAGAGAGCGCGTGAGTTATTTTATTTGCTCCTATCTAAAGCATTCTGTTTCATCACTGCCATCCGAAGAAGAATTTATATTGACAAGGGTCTGTTTCTCACTGTATTTTCCATCTGTTTGAAGAGTCCAGACACCTTGCACTCCTTCTCTTCCCTCTGTGTGTCTGTGTTTTTAAAAAATATTTATTCGCTGCGTCAGGCCTTAGCTGTGGCAGCGGGGTCTTCGCTGCGTCAGGCCTTAGCTGTGGCAGCGGGGTCTTCGTTGCACCCCATGGGCTGCAGCCCGCCGGGCTCCTCTGTCCGTGGGGTCCTCCAGGCAAGAATAGTGAGTGGAGTGGGTTGCCATTCCCTTCTCCAGGGGATCTTCCCGACCCAGGGATTGAACCTATGTCCCCTGCATTGGGAGGCAGATTCTTTAGCACTGAGCCACCTGGGAAGCCCATAAATGTGCATAGCACTGCTAAATATATATATATATATATATATATATATCTCCATGGAGTGTGAGGACATATATATTAAAGTGATCTATGGTGATCTTTTCTTTATTTATTTCTGCCCTGAGAAATATGGAATCTGACTTCCCTGACCAGAGATCAAACCCATGCCCCTGTGTTGGAAGCACGCAGAGTCTTAACCCCTGGACTGACAGGGAAGTACCAAATCTTGCTACGTGTTCAGGTCACGGCATCTGGAGGTATAACCCTGAATACCATTAATGACGTCCTAAAACCTGTCCTATAGCAGACAAGAAAAAAAAAAAAACCAACCTGAACAAACTGTTTTAAACAGAGAAGAATAGTAATGAGCCGTCAAATGATGTTGTAAGCACGCTCTGAGGATGTGGGGAAAAGTATGCTTTCAGAATCCATTATATTTGAAGATAATGCAGTGCAGTCTTCTTGGAATTGAAGGAAAGTAGAAAGTGGACTAGTAACTCTGGAGGTGGGGAACTTGTCTCCCAGGCAGGCCGAGCCCGGGACCCGAGGGCACCCAGACCTGGGGGAAGGCACTTGGTGTGTCGCCTTATTCCCATAAAAGGCTCCAGTAGTTTCCATGTGTATCTGTGGGGCGTGAGGAAGTCACATGGCAGCTTCAGACCAAACAACACAAGGAAGTGTCAGACATTCAGGGAAGTTGCTCGATTCTTGATGACAAGGGCTGTCTCTGCAGGGGCCTGATCTCCAGGGAGGGTCAGCGGGGATGCCCATGGGGAAGGAGCCTGGAACGTGGGCCTTGCCCTCTGATGCCAGACCCAACAGGGCCCTCCTGACCCCTCAGATCCACCAGGGACCCGCTTACAGAGGGGCTTCAGAGGGTGGGCGCTCTCGGCTCCCACTGACCCCTGCTTGCCCCAGTGTGCTCTTCCTTGTCTAAGTCCAGAGGCCGAACACCCAGGACCGGAGCCAGCCGACCATCTGCCGGGTCCGATCGAGATGCTCCCAGGAGGCCGTTATTCTCCGAGATGGGCACGAGGGGGCAGCACAGCCCGCGTCAAGCAGTCCCCACTCCCCGCAAACACGCCCTGTCCCAGGAGGGCGGCTCTGCAGAGGCCCGGCCAGGCCTTGCCTGCCCGGACGCTCAGGCCTCTTGCCCTGCCCCCTGCCTTCCAGCGCATGCTCACACATGCACGCGCGCGCGCGCACACACACACACACGCGCGCACACACACACACACACGCGCACACACACACACACCCTCACACACGCACACACCGTGCACGCACACACACATAAATACACTGGCTGCTGGGGTCCACGTGCTTGCAACCTCCACACATTCCCATATGGAACTCCTCCCCCACACATGACGGTGTTTGGAGGGGGTTCCAGCTCAGCTCCAATCTCTCAGAGACCCTCGGAGGCCTGGCATTGCTCCAGGAGGGGTGAAGGACCCTGAGGGTGGTGGGGGGCGGCCACCAGGCTTCCTCAGGGGCCAGCTGCCAGTCTCCAGAGGCTGACCCAAGACCCAGGTCCCACGGCAGCCCCTTACCTCAGAGCACCCAGCGTTTTATCCTCCCAAAGTGTGGTCAGAAATCCAGCCCAGCCTCTCTGAGCCCTGTAATATAGAGACAGTCCTGAGTCAGGGTGGCCTCCTGGAGACATCCTGCGGTCCCCAGGATGGAGCCTCATCACTGGGTGAAGTGGACCCTGTGTGAGCCCAGGACTCACCAACAGGACTCGCATCCACCCTCTGCACCTTGGCCCCTGTCCTGGAGTTAAACATGTGGCATCTAAGAGGTGCAGACAAGCTGCACACTGTGGAGTCTAATCTCATCGTGACCGCAAGCTTGGCCAGCCCTGGGAGAGGGCACCGTCTGAGGTTTCCCAGCCATATTGTGGGGCGAGATTGTCCTAAAAGAAACTGAGTGTCAAGACTTCTGCTGACAGTAGTTGGTGTTTTCCATCTTGGACATCATGAAAAAGATGGGAGGGAACATGCCCAGAAGGTGTGCCACGTGCCCGGGAAGCTGCGTGGCCCTGGGGGCACCCTCTGAGCAGGGGCAGGTGTGGCAGGGCGCCTTGAGATGCAAGAGCTCCCAGTGGGCTGCAGTGGGCGGTGGGCTGGCCCGCTCTTCCCCAGGGGCCTGTCTTCCCGCTCACCTTGGCAGGGACAGGGCAGGGGAGTCTGAGATGCAAGTCATGGTCCCAGCACATTCAGAGAAGTGAGGACACCAGCTCTCTCAGAAGCAAATCAATGGCTTAATTCAGTGGTTCGCAGAGTTCAGGCCCCAGACCAGCAGCAAGAGCAGCCCTGGGGACCTTGTTACAGACACAGACCCCAGGGCCCCAGCCCAGACCTTCCAGCCCAGCACCCTGAAGAGCTGAGAGTGGATATCCATGTGTGACGGGCCCTTGACGTGGGGAAGATGCACAGTCAAGTGTGAGCACCCTGGGTTTACTTAAATAGCAACCTGGAGATGTGAATGTGTGTTCACACTAAAGGGGTTAAAGATAAAATTGTCTTTTATCCAGTGAATCCCTTCCTAGGAACGGACTTTCTTTTATGCTTTTATTTTTATTTTTAATTAGAGTATAATTACTTTACCATATTGTGATGGCTTTTGCCACACATCAACTTGAGTTGCCCGTCGGAATACACATGTCCCCTTCCTCCTGAACCTCCATCCCGCCTCCCTTCCCTATCCCATCCCTCTAGGTTGTCTCAGAGTGTGGACACACTCCTGCAAGTGTGCGATGAGGCAGACACAAGTTCTGGACAAGATGGAGACACTGGAGGGTGGTCTGGTGAGCTCAGGGAGGACGCACACGCGGTGAACACCTAAGACTTCTCGTGAGGCGATGGCCATGCAGACGCCGGTCCATGAAGATGCCTGAGTCCCGGTGGTAAACGGAGAGCCTCCTGCCCATCCGTCCTCAGGGCACAGCCCTGCCGTGCGCGCCGTTGGCAGTGACATGCACACACAGACACGGTAGGTAACCTGTGCCTGGAAAGTGCACAACATGAACACGTACACATTTAATAATCTTAGAACTAAAATGAAAACCAAAAAATGAGGCAGGGGGAGCCCAGGAGTTTCTCTGGGCTCTGCTGTTTCTCCCTGACCCCCGTGCTGGACGGTTATTACCCTGCTCCTCAGCAGACCGGTGCAGAGCTCATTTCCTCTGTCTGTCTGTCTTCCACGGAAACCGAGATATGAGGTTGCATCATGCGTGAAGATACACAGCAGCCTCATAACCTTTATTTCCAGACTAAATAGTCTAGTCTCATTGCCTAATTTCTCCTCAGAAACCCTTAGTCATCTTCGGGGTTCTTCTGTGAAACTGCCTGGAGTTGGGCTGATCTGGAGATGCCAGGATAAGGCAAAATTAATTTCACCAGATAAGATAATTTTGTTAGGGTTGCTACGAGTCTGTGGCTAATCATGATTGCAACACCGGGGGTCCTCACTGGCTGAGAGTGATATTCGGCTGATAGATACAAGAGAAGTAGATTTTAAAACGTGGCATGAATGAAGGGATGTGAAAAATTAAGTAGACAAATAGGTAGAATTGATGCTTTTGAATTGTCATGCTGAAGACTCTTGAGAGATCTCTTGAGGAGATCAAACCAGTCAATCCTAAAGGGAATTAACCTTGAAAGAAATCTGTAGGC
Organism: Budorcas taxicolor; assembly: GCF_023091745.1. Taxonomy (NCBI): domain Eukaryota; kingdom Metazoa; phylum Chordata; class Mammalia; order Artiodactyla; family Bovidae; genus Budorcas; species Budorcas taxicolor. Next base: position 85,071,205 of record NC_068921.1, on the reverse strand, counting down.
AGGTCAGGAAGCAACAGTTAGAACTGGACATGGAACAACAGACTGGTTCCAAATAGGAAAAGGAGTACGTCAAGGCTGTATATTGTCACCCTGCTTATTTAACTTCTATGCAGAGTACATCATGAGAAACGCTGGACTGGAAGAAACACAAGCTGGAATCAAGATTGCCAGGAGAAATATCAATAACCTCAGATATGCAGATGATGCCACCCTTATGGGAGAAAGTGAAGAGGAACTAAAAAGCCTCTTGATGAAAGTGAAAGAGGAGAGTGAAAAAGTTGGCTTAAAGCTCAACATTCAGAAAACGAAGATCATGGCATCCGGTCCCATCACTTCATGGGAAATAGATGGGGAAACAGTAGAAACAGTGTCAGACTTTATTTTTGGGGGCTCCAGAATCACTGCAGATGGTGATTGCAGCCGTGAAATTAAAAGACGCTTACTCCTTGGAAGAAAAGTTATGACCAACCTAGATAGCATATTCAAAAGCAGAGACATTACTTTGCTGACTAAGGTCCGTCTAGTCAAGGCTATGGTTTTTCCAGTGGTCACGTATGGATGTGAGAGTTGGACTGTGAAGAAGACTGAGCACCGAAGAACTGATGCATTTGAACTGTGGTGTTGGAGAAGACTCTTGAGAGTCCCTTGGACTGCAAGGGGATCCAACCAGTCCATTCTGAAGGAGATCAACCCTGGGATTTCTTTGGAAGGACTGATGCTAAAGCTGAAACTCCAGTACTTTGGCCACCTCATGCGAAGAGTTGACTCATTGGAAAAGACTCTGACTGGGGGCAGGAGGAGAAGGGGTTGACCCAGGATGAGATGGCTGGATGGCATCATGGACTCGATGGACATGGGTCTGGGTGAACTCTGGGAGATGGTGATGGACAGGGAGGCCTGGTGTGCTGCAATTCATGGGGTCGCAAAGAGTCGGACACGACTGAGCGACTGCACTGAACTGAATTCCTTGGAAGGATTGATGCTGAAACTGAAATTCCAATACTTTGGCCACCTGATGGGAAGAACTGATTCCTTGGAAAAGACCCTGATGCTGGGAAAGATTGAAGGCAGGAGGAGAAGGGGATGATAGAGGTTGAGATGGTTGGATGGCATCACCAACTCAACGGATGTGAGTTTAAATAAGCTCCAGAGTTGGTGAAGGACGGGGAGGCCTGGCGTGCTGTAGTCCATGGGGTCGCAAAGCATCAAACATGACTTAGTGGCTGAAAAACAACAACACAGATGGATAGACAGATGGGATAGATAGATAGATAGATGATAGACAGAGATAAACAGAAGGATGATGGAAAAGAGGGATGGAAGGACAGATAGGTATTTATAGATAGATAGACAGATGGCAGAGATATGAAGGTCTTCAGTGATCAAACCTCGACCACGAAACATGCTCAGCTCCCCTTGACACAAAGGAGCTGTTCAGGGGGGCGCCCCAGTCTCCTTACATGGGGCCCTGCAGACCAGAGCTCCCTGGGACGGGACACCCACACTGACGAGACATTAGGGCCACCTGTTAGCCATCGGCATGTTGGGTCTGCAGAGCACCCACGAGGGCCGCTGCCTCCACAAGGGAGCCCCGGTTCCCCCGCTTCCTGCCCTCCCCAAAGACTCAGGGAAGCAAAACTTCTCTAGAAGGAGGAAGCGATCACAACCACAACCCAAGGCACTCTGCTCCGGTCGGAAAATGAAAAGCCACGGGGCTAAGGCACGTGCCTACAAGGACCCCTAGGGCCTGTGAGCCGGTGTGTAGGCAGCGAGGGCGAAGCTTCTGTTCTGTGTCCGTCACCCGTGACTGAGGGTGTTAGGGCGGCAGATTCCACGGCCCTTAGGGCCAATGGCAGCGATGGTTTTAGTCCTTTTAAACTCTCGCGTCGGAAAAGATACATTGACTCACTGGGGCCTGTGCTTAGCCGTGTCTGACTCGTGACCCCGTGGACTGCAGTCTGCAGGCTTCTCTGTCCATGGGATTCTCCAGGCAAGAATGCTGGCGTGGGCTGCCATTCCCTTCTCCAGGGTGTCTTCCCGACCGAGGGGTCACACCCGCGTCTCTCCTACCTCCTGCATTTGAAGGGACTTCCGAGATCAGATCAGATCGGGTGCGTTCAGGGTGGTATGGCCCTAGACGGCAGGTAAATTAGTTACCATTGTGCCTCCATTTTAATTGGGAAAAAAAGAAACATGGAGATAAGTTAGTTGCCCTGGAAACACCCAGAGTTCTCACCTGGATCCTGACTGTGCAGCAGGGAGCTAGGCTTTAGCTCCAGCTTCACGGCACCTGAACGGCGTTCTGAAACCCGGCAACCGCTGAGAATAAGGGAACTGTGAGGCCCGAGTGCCTGTGAGGGCGGCTGCGCAGCTGTGGCCCGTCCCCTCTCTGGGCACTTGGAGAGTGTGTAATCCAGGTGTGAGCCCCCTGCCTGGGGCCTGGCTACGTTTCCTCGTCTCTGGGGGCTGTGGCGAGGCCCTGTGCCTAAAGCTGGCCTCTCTGCACTCAGCATCATTCTTACCAATTTCTGGATTAGTTATCTGTCACTTTTAGATAAAGTGTAAATGATGTATCAGAGGTTATAAATTACAAGTAACTGTTATATCCTAATGTAAGCCTCATTAAACATAAAGGGAACATCCAACTGGCATTGCCTAAAGCAGCAATTCTGGGCAGAGGAGGCTGGAGGGCTGCAGACCGTGGTGGCCAAGAGTCAGGCATGACTGGGTGATTGAACAAGAGCAACAAGGGCGACAGAAACCAACAGCCGAGTGTGTGTTTAAAGAATGATGATAGAAAGCACCTAAGAAATGGAGGCTAAATGCGTACTTTTAGAAGCATACGAATGCTTTATTTTTATAATTAAAGACAATTTTTTAATGTTTTATAGCAGAAAAGTGTAATTCGAAATACAAGGCATCCCTTTATTGTATTTTTTTAAAAGCTCTAATTCAAAAAAATATCAGAAACCACTTTAGTTTTGCAATATTTTGTAGAAAAGAGTTGCTGATAAATCTCAACAGAAGTTGAAGAAAGTAGAAAAAAAATGAAATGCATAGTTGGAGATGTTCTACTTCCTGAAAAAGTATCATCAAGATAATCCGGACTAATATGTCTCATTAGCAAAACAATCACAACTTCTGGAACTCTTGGGAATTAACGTGGACATTTTTTCAAAGTAGTACCTCCAAATCGTGTTAGCTCACAATGGAGTAAATGTGATTCCAAGGACAAATCATTACAAGACCTCAGAACGGAATTAGCATTTTATCAGATTATTCAATTCAGGGACATGAATGCAATAAGATCTACTGTTTGATGAAGGAGCTCCTGTCAATTCGTGTGAGGTGTGTACAGAAAATGGCAAAATCGGTCTTAATTAACGAAATATTCTTGTTTTTTAAGTTAAAAAGCATGTTCTGTCATTGGTGTGTCTTGGACACTTTCTTTCCGTGGGGTTTCAGAATCATGATAAGTAATCGCCTTAAAGTGACTGTAAGGAGCCCTTTCCTGGCCTCTGGACTGGCCATGTACCTGACTGTTCTCTGGGGCGCAAGGAGGGCTTTCTTTTCTATGTGTCCGTTTCCCATGCCACGAGTCCTTTCAAGGAAAGAAGAGGTTGCATTTGAAAGACACTTCTCATATAGAACGGGCAGATTTCGGAGACTTGCTCAGTTCAGTTCGGTTCAGTCGTTCAGTCGTGTCCGACTCTTTGCGACCCCATGGACTGCAGCACGCCAGGCCTCCCTGTCCATCACCAACTCCCGGAGTTTAACCAAACTCAAGTGATGCCATCCAGCCATCTCATCCTCTGTCGTCCCCTTCTCCTCCTGCCCCCAGTCCCTCCCAGCATCAGGGTCTTTTCCCATGAGTCAACTCTTCGCATGAGGTGGCCAGAGTACTGGAGCTTCAGCATCAGCATTGACTGTCTATTTCTGGAGACAGAGGAGTCTGGGCTGACAATGAGTTTTCTGCGTTTGGTATCCTGATGTATGACATCACCAGCCAAGACTGAGAAAGCGAAAGCTAGAATAAATGCCTGAGAAAGGAGTAGAGAAAAAGTCCCATTTTTTAAGTCCCAGGGTCTTTAACACCAGACCCTGAAGGATATCAGGGTCCACATATGGCAAAAGGACACGGGAGGGTCAGCGTGGAGATCCAGGGAGAGAGGGCTGAAGATCTAACGCCATCACCGCGTCAGTGGTGGTGAGAGATGGTGAACAGAATTCACCGAGGGAAATAAATGGGCCAGGCTGAGTCGGACCAAGTGTCTTCCTGAAGCCACTGGGTCAGGCCCTGGTGAGAGAGTCTGAGGGGAGGAGAGGCGTGGAGTGGAAAAGACAGGTGGGCCCATGCGCTGGCGGTGAGGAGGCCAGGCTTGCAGGGAAGGGGTCTTACTGGGGGATGCTGGGCGGCGGTTGGCCAGGGCAGGTCCTGCAGCAGGAATGCATCAGGGCAGGCTCCCGGATGACAGCCGCTGGCTTCCTACTTGGCTCTTGTCAGCCTAAGTTCCTCTGAACAGACTCTACTCCTAACCTTCCTGCTGGAAACAGAGCAATAGCTGGACAGGATGTGTGTTCCTCCCAGAGTATAAAGCATAGACGACTCAACACTTCCTTGTGCGTGCTAAGCCACTTCAGTCGTGTCCGACTCTTTGCAGCCACATGGACTGTGGTCCGCCCAGCTCCTCGGTCCATGGGGATTCTCTCCAGGCAAGTATACTGGAGTGGGTTGCCATGCCCTCCTCCAGGGGAACCCGGGGATTGAATTCGTGTTTCTTACATCTCCTGCATTGGCAAGCGGATCCCTTACCAGTAGCGCCACCTGGAAAGCCCAGTAAAGAATACCTATGCTTATTTTAGACTGGTGAAGCGGGGAGGACATTAGACGTTTCACAGTGGCTGCAGGAGGTAGAATAACACCCCCCTGGCCCAGATGTCCACACCCTAGTCCTTGGAACACTGCATGGCGAAGGTACCGTGCGGGCTTGATTAGATTAGGATCTGAGCTGAGGAGGTCAGTCTGGATTACCTGGGTGGACACGAAATGGTCGCAGGATTCCTTAAGATCTGAGGACCTTCCTACCCGCAGAGGACCAGAGGGCGGGCGGGTGAGACAGGGTTTGGCTGCTGCGGATAAAGAAAGAGGATTAGAACCGAGGAATGAGGTAGCTTCCAGAAAGCAGAAAAGACCAGGAGGCAGGTTTCCCCCTAGCATCTAGAAGGAACACGGTCCCGCCTTGATTTTAGCCCAGGAAGACCCACCTTGAACTTCGGCGCTCCAGAGCTGTAACATAATAAACTTGTATTGTCTGACAAGTTACCGCATTTATCACAACAGCCACAGAAAACTCCCCGGGGGCTTTTTAAACACGTAGTGTGCTGACATTTGTAGTCTAGAAGTTTATGTTTGAGTACATATGTGAAGAAACTGTGTCCTCGAGCTTGGAAGGCCCTGTTGAATCACACATGGCTCTCTATGTACGACACAAAATATGGTCTCGAGATGGAAAAAGAGCAGTCGCTGCTCAGTCGGAGGAGTTCTCGTTTGCTCAAGCAAGCCTAGCACTCTGCTCCCAAGTGGAGAAAAGAAACCTGCCCTCGTTTTGGGCACCTGTGTTGCTGTCCGGTCACGTGACGTTGAAAGCATTCCTGTCCCCGAGCTAAAAATAGGCGGATGACAGCGTCCTCTGTTAATGAGCACACGGGCTGATCGGAAGGCTCGACTTTGATCTAGACTTCAGTGGCTTTACAATTCATTTGCCGTGAGGACTCTAGACTGACTTCCTCCCTCATTGCTTTTCTTTCCCCCACCGAATGATCAGTACATACCGCTTCTGAAGCACCTATGACTGTTGTTTCTTGAAAAGAAACCCTTTCTTCCCCTTTAAAGTCTTGAATCGAGTCGTTCTTGTCCTGTCTTCTTTAATACACGGACGTCTCCCATCACTGCCCACAAAGAACCAGAGCAGATTGCTCTCTTCCCGGGGGTCAGATTGACGCTCTCCTTCTCAGACAGGGCCCTCTCGCAGGGGGGTGACGGCCCCTAGTGCATGTTCAGGCCTCTTGTTGGGAATTTGGAACTGATTTCTCCAGATAAACAAGGTAATAGAAGATGATCCAGCTGCTTTTTTTCAAGTGTGTTTGAATGGCCCCCAGGTAATGGGCCCAATGCTGTCAGAGGGTCTCAGGACAAGGGAAAAGGATGCAGAGGACCCCTGCCCTATTTCTGGGTAAATTCGGTAGCCAGTATGTTGAAAAAGGCAGTTCATTTTCTTCCTCCCCCCATCCCCACTCTGCCGTGGCTTTGCCCCCACAGGAAATCCAGACTCTCACGCTCTTTCCTGTGACCTAAGACCCAGGCTCCCCAACACCCCTTCTTCAGGGGTCCCTGATGGACGTTCTTCAAATCAGTGATTCCTTCCGGAGGAGTCCCTCAGGACTGTGGTCCACTCTGAGCCCCTCATTTCTCAGCTGCCGTGGTCTGAATGTCTGAGTGGCCCTCCCTGGCCCCCCGCCAGATTCATAGGTTGAAAATCGGATGCTCAAGGTGATGGCATTAGACTCTGGAAGGTGCCTGGGCCGTGAGGGTGCAGCCCCCAGGAAGGGATTGAAAGTGTTTGTCATTCAGTCATGTCTGACTCTTTGTGACCTCGTGGACCGTAGCCCACCGGGCTCCTCTGTCCACGGGAGTCTCCAGGCAAGAATACTGGAGTGGGCAGCCATTCCCTTCTCTAGAGGATCTTCCCGACCCAGGGATCAAACCCAGGTCTCCCGCATGACAGGCAGACTCTTTACCATCTGAGCCACCAGGGACATGCTAAGGGGATTAGACAAGGGTCCTTATAAAAGAGACTCCAGGGGGCTCCCCACCCTTTCCACCAGTGGGGGCCCTGGCAGAAGGCAGAGATCTGTAACCCAGAGAGACCCTCACCAGACTGCAACCGTGCTGAGACCCTGCCCTCGGATTTCCAGCCCAGAACTGTGAGGAATAAATCTCTGCTGTTCATAAGCCTCCCAGCCTTGGGGCTCTGCGGTAGGAGCTCCAGCGTACTGATGCCAACACTTAGGGGCTTGTGTGGGATGAAGCCTAAGGGCTCTTCCAGCCTGACCTCCTTGTTAGCAAGCCTAGTAGTTTTAAAGGGGACAGATAGCCCATGCCGGAGGCTGCCAGACACATGCACACCAGCTCAGGGTCCCCGAGTCCTGGCTTCCTCCCAGGGACCTCACTGCTCCCTGTGGAGGCCACCCCTACCTCCTGGGACACTTGGAACACTCCCTGGCCCTGGGACCTCTTGAAGGACCCTCGTGGCCTTGGATTAGGGAACCTCAGATTTGTCTCCCCTCTCTGGGACATCTTGTCATCTACATTTGGCTGAAGACAGGGAGAACCATCTCTACAGGCTTGAGCCTGAGTAGAAGGGAAGGGAGAAAAAATGTGTCTCACTCGATCTGCAGGGTCATCTCTTCCAAGAGTGGGCTGCCTGACGCTCCCCTCTGGCTTTCCTCTGGGAAGAGGAGCTGCAGATGCAGACATGTTGGACCTAAAGACGGATATATGCCTATGGCTCCCCAGACGGTGCTAGTGGTAAAGAACCCGCCTGGAAATGCAGGAGACGCAGGCAACTTGGGTTCAATCCTTGGGTCGAAAGATCCCCTGGCAGAGAAAATAACAGCCCACTCCACTATTCTCGCCTGGGAAATCCCGTGGACAGGGGAGCCGGGCAGGCTACAGTCCACAGGGTCACAAGAGTCAAACATGACCAAACACATATATATGCACACACTCACACACACACACACTCAAATCACGTAGTTGCATACTAGAAACTAACACAACATTGCAAATTTTACTTCAATAGGAAAATGTAATATGGAGGGGGGCATCTCAAAGCTTCTGGGGTCATGCCTCTGAGGCACAAAATGTTGCGTGGGGAGGGAGGGACCATCACATGGATGAAAGTAACTGTTCATGGTCCTGAACCTTCTTCCCTCCGGGCGACTCCAGGGCTGGCTCTGATGAAACCTGGCTTCTGAAGGCTTCTGTAGACTCTTTCAGGGGTTCCCAACGACAGAGGGAAGAGGAACCACAAGAGGATGAAGGAACAAGAGAATGAGGACTAGCCAAGCCCACGGGGGAGGCAGAGCCCCGAGGGGCTGCAGGGAGAGGGAAATTAGGAGAGACCTTGCACCACTGTTTTAGAAGAATTCAGTCACCAAGAAACAATTGCCTTGGACCATGATCAAAACTTCAAAGGACCAAAGGGGTGTGAGAGATTGACTTGTGAGGTGGCTGAGATGAAATAAGTGCCCATGTGAATAGAGGCGCTTGCTCTGCAGTCAGAGTCGCCAAGTGATAACAAAAGTGGTCTTTTTTAACGTTCAGTCGGTCAGTCGTGTGTCCCACTCTTTGCAAACCCATGGAGGGTAGACCGCCAGGGTCCTCTGTCCTTGGGATTTCCCAGCGAGAATACTGAAGTGGTTGCCGTTTCCTACTCCGGGGGGTCTTTCCAACCCAGGGCTTGAGCCTGTGTCTTTTGCGTCTCCTGCATTAGCAGGCGGATTCTTCACCACCGCACCACCCAGATGTCTGTAACTACTTAATTCATTATTGCCAAAACTTGTCCTTCAGTAGGTGAGTGGGTAAATAAACTGTAGCACTTTTTTAACAGTGGGGAAAATCTGCCCGTTTAATGCAGGTGGAAGTGCCTTTCCTTATCGTAAAAACTAAGCAATATTTTTCCATGCTTTGAGGAACTGAAGAAGCTCAGTCCCACCTCCTCTCAGGGGCTTCAGGCCAGCAGGCACTTGGGCCGCTGGCCCACAACTTCTCGGGGGGATGTTCAGGCTTCTGTGAACCTGTTTCTCGGACGTGGGGCGGGATCTCTGGTCTTTCTGTTCTCATCTGTGTCTTCCCAGGCAAACACCGCTGCAAATATCAAAGTAGTTATACTTTAGTTCACACTCTGAGTTCTTCTAGAATACCTCTGTCAAATAGAAAAACATATTTTCGTTTTTCGAAATCACTAGAGAAACAAATAAGTTGAAAAAGTCCCTTTTAAACCCATAATTAGAAGTACTCTGTGGGGTGTCTGCAACTTCAAAAAGAAATGTTACTTTTTTTTTTTTTGAAGTATTGAGTTTGTCACAATATTGCTTCTGTTTTATGTTTTGGTTTTTTGGCTCTGAGGCGTGTGGGATCTTACCTCGCTGTTCAGTTCAGTTCAGTTCAGTTCAGTCGCTCAGTCGTGTCTGACTCTTTGCAACCCCATGAATCGCAGCACACCAGGCCTCCCCGTCCATCACCAACTCCCGAAGTTCACCCAAACTCATGTCCATCCAGTCGGTGATGCCATCCAGCCATCTCATCCTCTGTCGTCCCCTTCTCCTCCTGTCCCCAACCCCTCCCAGCATCAGAGTCTTTTCCAATGAATCAACTCTTCGCATGAGGTGGTATTGGAGTTTCAGCTTTAGCATCAGTCCTTCCAAAGAACACCCAGGACTGATTTACTTTAGAGTGGACTGATTGGATCTCCTTGCAGTCCAAGGAGTCTCTAGAGTCTTCTCCAACACCACAGTTCAAAAGCATCAATTCTTCGGCTCTCAGCTTTCTTCACAGTCCAACTCTCACATCCATACGTGACCACTGGAAAAACCATCGCCTTGACTAGATGGACCTTTGTTGGCAAAGTAATATCTCTGCTTTTGAATATGCTATCTAACCAGGGATCAAACCTGTAACCCCTGCAGGAAGGCAGCCTCTTCGCCCCTGCAGGAAGGCAGTGTCTTCACCCCTTGGCCACCAGCGATGTCCTCAAATGTTACTCTTATATTCTACTGTTTTTGACTGTGGTTCTCAGCCCAGGGGCAGGATTAGGGGAGGTCAGTAAACCCTTTCAGAGTCCCCCTTTCCAGAGATGTGTCTCCCTTGGGATAGGGGGGGTGGGCATTTTAATGAGCTTCACACTGAACATTCTCCGGGCTCTTTGTCCATCTCCAGTAAAACTTTGCAAGTCAGTCACAGCTGATGGATATCTTGAAAATGATGTTTTAAATGGCCTAAATAATTTAGCATTGAATTCTTTTAAGAGGTGAGTTGAGTCTTCAGTGGAGATGTCTTTCCTCTTTTCCATTTCCTGTGCTTCAAAATCTATTCTGGAATTGGAGCAGGAGAAATGCAAAAGCGCCTAATGGAGGAAAGATAAAGCAATGGATTTCTCCAGGTTTGGAAAGAATGGGGTGGACGGCAGAGTGAAGTCTGCTGCAGGCAGGAAATGCAGGTGAAGATGGCTGTCTGAAAGAGGGACGGCTGGTCTATTCCTGTGAAGAACCACACTCACCACTTGAAAGCCTCGTGTTTCTTAAGAAGCGCAGTGTCACGGGCTAACAGGCTTAGGAGCAGACCTGAACGTCGAAGCGCAATGAACGAGCTTAGCATCACAGAAATAAAAGAGACAGCTGCTCAAACTGTCTGGATGTACTTTGCACAGAAGAAAATTTGGCTTTAACTTCTAACCTGGCTTTGGATAAAAGATGTGCATTTGGCAAAATGAAAGAAATGTGAAGAGTACGCAGTTTTGAAAACAGGGAATGGTAATGTCAAATTTACGGTAAGGCAGTAAAGTAAATTCTTGGTTGTTTATTGTCAGTAAGTAACTCTGACAGATACCTTCCTGCAGTGGTCGAGCGCTCTAATATGAGTTGGGAAATAAAGCTTTGCTGATGTGTTGGAGAATACTATAGCTTTATAGCGAAAAGTAGTTAAATCCCACTTAACAAGGGATTCTCCTACAACTGTCATGTCAGATGGGCTTTTTCACCCAATGTCTTTCCCAAGCCAAGTCACCGCTCTAAACTCAGCCTGTTAAAATGCAACAGTATACAACGACTATATCACTGCTCGAGTTTAGTTTTTTCTAATTTTTGCTTTAGTTTCTTATTTTGTGGGCAAAATTCCAAATGTTCTTGAGTGGCACAAAGTAAACAGTGAAATTTCCCTCTTTCTGTAACCCCTGGGGACATTCCCGGGTGCGCAAGAATCCTTACTCAGAGGTCGTTATACGATGAGTTCTCTTCTGCAATTTGCTCTCTTTCTTCATTTAATATCACTTACACTTTTCTCCATGTCTCGTTTTTCCAAAGGACTGAAAGATACTCTTCGGGAGGATATTCTGTAATAAATCTAACAGGCGTATCTCCGTGAGCACTTAGCCTGTTTCGGATGGCTTCCCTAGTTTCGAAGAACGCTGCAGGAGTATCGCAGAGCGTGAACGCACAGACTCACGTAGTTGTTTGTGTAGCGGATGCAGTTTTGGAAGTAGAATTGCTAGGGCAAAGGGGACGTGCGTTTTCAACAGTTCATCACCCACCGCTGTAAACTGACCTCCAAAGAGAGTGCAGTCAGCTTTTCCAAAGCATGAGAGTGTTTGCTTATTTCCGGCTTTACTGGAGACTTGGTTTATCAGACTATTTATTTTTTCACTCTGGTGGATAAAAACCTACCTCTCATTGCAGCTTAAAGTTCCTTTATGATATTGAATACCTGTTCGCATTTTATTGTCGTCTATATTTTTAACTTAAGTTTTCTGTCTGTGTTTTGTGGGAAGTGCTTGTGTAGAAGGTAATTAAATCTTGGTATGTTTTCTATTTTGAAATATTTTGTTTCCAAAATGGTATTTTGAATTTGTTTATGGGATTTTTAAACATGCATTATTTTAAATGTGTTTCTTTTGGTGTTTGTGTAATCATGTAATGTACTAATCTTTTCTTTCCTGACCTGTGGGAGATACTGTGTTTTTAAAGCTAGTTTAATTCTGTTCTCCCACCTTTTTTTCCTCCTGCTATATTGGTCATATTTTGTTACTTGCATAAAAGACTCCCTACAACCGTATTGCTCATTTTTTTCTTTTACTCTTTCTTCCCCCAAGGACAGTTTAAGGAGTATAATAGCTCCATTGCGGGCAGTGGGGTGCAGTTCACACGGGCTTTCCATTTGCTAAGCATGTCATTATCCTGATGGGATTCTCAAATTAATATGAGCACAGACCAGGAAGGTTGGGCAGCATATTTAGAAGCTGGAGGAGGGATGCAACTCAGGGACCCTGAGATCACTCAGTTTCGCGTTGGTTTCTTGTTTGCAGCTCACATATAGTTTCACATTCTCATGTACTGCTTCTAGGTGAATAGTGATACTGTGTCAGTCTTAAAAGTAACACTGTTATTGTTGTTCAGTTGCTAAGTTGTGTCCAACTGTTGGCGACCTCATGGACAGTAGCCCCCAGGCTCCTCTCTCCATGGAGTTCTCAGGCAAGAGTACTGGAGTGCGTTGCCATCCCTTCTCCAGGGGATCTTCCCGACCCAGGGATCAAACTCGGGTCTCCTGCATTGCAGGCAAATTCTTTACCTTCTGAACCACTAGATGGCTGAAATTCTCCCTTCCTCCCTTGCTTTTTCAAGATGAATTTAGATACAGGGACAAGCTTGACACCAAATCAAGATAAGTGTAAGAAGCTTTGGATAAAATGTTTTTATGGATAAAGTGATGGACGGCCCAGAACATGACTTTCCAGGCAGTAACTGAACCTATAAACACCAGACAGACCTGCATCTTGTCAATTTCAAAAGTGGAAGCTTTGTTTTAATTAGTTTCCTTGATGACTGGCAAGGTCAAGCACTGCTTTATATGTTAATGGCCTTTTGTATTTCTTGCTTGGAGACTTAAAGCCAGTCCCTTTAAAACTTGTTTCTGCAAACAGTTGCTTAGGCCTCTGCTGTGTGAGTGGGGTGCCTCTGTGGGCACAAGAAGGAAAGAGCTGGATGCTGGCTCCGAAGGCATGGTCCTTGCCACACGATTACATGTGTGTGATGTTGGGACCGTCTTTTGTGACCGTCGTGACGCACGCTGACCGTTCGTTCTCACAGGTTTGGTTGAGGAACAAAAGTGATGGCAGCTGGGAAGTGTTGTTGACCTTGTGAATCACGTATAGATGTTACACCATAGAAAACCTGATCCATTTCCCCCTGTTGAGAATAATGATCACGTCAAACAGGCAGTAACCCTTGTGGACTCTTCTGTTCCCACAGATGCGGACTCCAAGCCTCTGCTTCTGCACCAGCCCCGATGTTGGTCTCGACTTCCCTTTATCTCAAGGCAGGGTCTTAGGACTTTAGTCTGAATCCTAACGTTTTCTCGTGAGGAAGCTTGAGCTCTCCCCATGCCCAGGAGGAATTTTCCTGAATGGATTTTCTCTGAATTCCCAGTTTTAGCAAATGCCAGGGATTTTGTGAAAACTGGATTTTGCTTCCAGGTGTTTCCTGCCGGGGTGTTCCCAGGACTTGTTTGCTCCGCTGCCACCCCCTTTGGCTACTTCTGTAGGCTGTAAGGTTACTGCGATGGTTAGTGAGAGGCCTCTGTGGGGCCGGGGAGCAGCGCCCGGTTCCCTGATCAAACACTCTCCTGGCTGTGGAGTTTTGCAGATACACATCTGTAGTCAAGTGACTTTGAGCAAAGGAGATCACCTCTGTAAGGCAGACGGGCCTCATCCCAGCGGTTAAGGACCTTCCACAGAAAACCAAGGTTTCCCCAGAAGAAGAAACTCTGCCCCTTTATGACTGCATTAAACTTGCTGTGAATTTCAGATTTGCCAGCCTCCCACAGTCATGTGAGCAAATCCCTCAAACTCTATCTTAATCTACCTAGTTACCATCTATCATCATTTATCTGTCTGTCATCTACCTACCTGCCTGTCATCTGTGTATGTGCCTCCGTCTTCTCTCTTGTCTTCTGCCTACTATGTGTTTATCTGGACTTCCGTGGTGGCTCAGACAGTTAAAGGATCCACCTGCAAAGCACATGGAACCTGGGCTTGATCCCTGGGTCAGGAAGATCCCCTGGAAAAGGGAATGGCAAAACCCACTCAAGTATTCTTGCCTGGAGAATCCCACAGACAGAGGAGCCCACTGGGCCTCAGTTACCTACTATCTACCTAGCTGCCCACCTATCATCTTATCTATCGACCAGCCCCTATTGGCCCTGTTTTCCTGGAGAGGCGGACTGACATAATCACAGGCAAGGATTAGCAGGTCTGGGCACCCAAAGTCCGACCTAGGCATGAGGATATTGGTGTTGACTCTAGAACGTACCTTGAACACTTTCCAGGTGGCACCAGTGGTAGAGAACTCGCTCGCTAATGCAGGAGACGTTAGAGATGAGGGTTCGATCCCTAGGTAGGGAAGATGTTCTTGCCTGGGAAACCCCATGGACCGAGGAGCCTGGTGGGCTACAGTCCATGGGGTAGCAGAGGCGGACGTGACTGCAATGACTGAGCATGCACACACATACCTGGCAGTTTTTGCTCACATCCTCACAATCGACTAGTACACGTCGGTGAAAGCCAACGTCTAACCCAATGGACACCGGGAAAACAGCTCAGCAGGCTGAGATGTGGAGTTGCCCTGTCTTCACAGCCTTGCAAATCATGCTTTGAGAGGAATTTAATGTCCAGGTAGTTAACTGACTAACCCGACTACTCCCTGAATAGAATCAGAGTTTCAAAATGAGCCAGGTAAATAAAGCTGTTTATCTGAAGGCGCTCTGTGTTCAAGCTCCTTTAAACTTTATAAAATGTGGTAAATACTTGCACTTGACTTTGTAATGCTTGATGAGGGAAGAGTTTGAAGTGAAATTCTGTCACCGTTTATGCAATATTTGATTTAAATCCAGTTCCTAGAAAACTCAGATGAATGTGGTTCATGTATCAAAGTACTGAGTTTAATTTATTGTGGCTTTAAATACGCAGCTAGCTTACATGTGAATGAATACATATACCGAGAAAAATCTGTTCCCTTAAGAGCAGTCAAGGGACACCATTTATCAAATTTCTTGGTATGTGGAATATTAATAGCTCCAAAGTGCCAGTGTGAAATGATTTGACTTGAACTCCCAAAACCGGAGTATCTTGCTATTTTTAAACAAGGTTCTAACATCTTTTCATCTTGAATACCAGAAGTTCTCAGACTCTAGCTGTTCATTTTTCCTCTCTCGTTTCTGTTTTTTTCTCTTTTAAACAAGCTGTTTTTCTTAACATGACAGGGTGCTTAGAAAACTAATTTCTCTTTATCTGTGTATAACGAATAAAGAAAGTGGATAACTATCAAGAGAACATTTTGGGGTTTAAACTGCCATTGGGGAAGCAATAAATTGCTAGGTATTTGTGTTTTATTTTGTTCAACTTCAAAATGCATTTGCAACAATGAATCATAGGTGAACACATTTGGATCAGGGAAATACGGGAGGGGTGTTTCCTAGAAGTTAGGTTTGCTTGGAGCTGTATGTCTGTTGGCGGGAGGCTCCCTGCCACATGCCACGTGAAGCTTGGGTCTTGGCAAGGACCCTGGTCATGCGGGCGCTGGCCTTGCTGGTGTGCCACTTTGCTCCCCGCTGCTTCGGTCTGTTGAAAGATGTGTTAAGTGTCCTTAGAGGGAGGCTGACGTTCATTCCAACACAGATCATTTTCTTTTAGTGTGGTGAGTTACATTTTAATGATGGCAAGTTTCCAGTTTGGAATTTTGATATTTGGTGCTGGGTTTTTAAAATTTTCTCTCTCCATTTACTTATTATCTGTCCTTTTTTGGGGGAAAAGGATATGAAGCGAGTAGGTTTCCACCACAAAGAAGGGCTTGTCCCTTTCTCAATGTCATCACCTGAAGGCCAACCACTGGCTTTAAAAAGCAAGCTGTCCACGGTCCATGAAGTCATTCAGATTCTCCTTTATTCTCACTTCATTTTGCAGGAGACTGTCATCAGTGATTTCGAAATCTCATTTTAGGAGTTTTGCCTTTCAGATCCTGAATCTGCATGATCTTATCCCGGCGAGTTTTAGTTTCGGGGTAGATTTACCGCAGAGACACACTTTTGCAGGGGGACTTCACGATTGGCAATGAATGAGCAATGGAAAAAAGCGGCAGGCTGATGGTTTTTCTCTTTCTTTTCTCTGATTTTTAGTGAGGGAAGTAGTTAATGCCCTCCATCAATCCTGTCCCTCGCCCCTCGCCCCTCCCCCACACCCCTCCCCTTGCGACCTGAGTGTGTGATGGGTTTGATTTCCGCACAAAGGAAGATTTATTGCTTTCAAGTCTTTGTGATTTGGTCGCCTGTAATCTTACTCGGGACACCAGGCAGGGCATCCTGTCCTGAAAAGCACTGTGTCTGTGTCGGGGGAACAAAGTAGCCGCCATCACCCTCTTACATCTTACGTCCCCAAGTTAAAAGTTTGGCATCTGTGATAAAAGAAGATCAAGCACTCAGGACAGGAGACACTGAACACCGAGGACGTAGGAAACACAGATGAAACGGCTCACGTCTTTCGTATCTCCTCCATGAACCCTCTGGTGACCACAACTGGAAATGCTTACCAAGTGGACACACACCTCCATACACGGAGAGTCCCAATTTTCATTGCTTTCTGACTTCCTTAGATGTTGGACCGAACAGCGTTGTTGTCACCTTGAACTGCCTTTTTTGATTCGTGATTAAAAGATATATACGGGAGGGTGGAGGTTATTCAGCCGCTTTTCTGAAGATGGGTCTCCTGGCGGGTCTCACATCTCTCCTGTGTCTCAGAGGCCTGCTGAGTAAGCTTGAGGTTGGCCAGAGCCCCAGTTTATATTAAAAGTTTTTCAAAGTCTTTGGTTTTCTGGCAACTTTGTTGATAATTTAACACAAACAGGCAAGTTGGTTTCCTCTTTGTGCTTGAGGTGACGGTGGGCTCTGTGTGTGGACGGGATGTGGAGACACTCTCGTGCACGTGTGATAAATCATACAGAACTAAGCAGACGCTCAGGTAAAGTCGGGGGAGTCTGTGTGACATCAGTGTTCCCACTGCGATTTCACCACTGGATGAGGGGTACAGAGCCCTGTCCCCATGACTTCTAACCACCGTAAGCGAATCTACAGTCATTTCAATAAAAATTTTGATTAAAAAATCAAGTTAACCTCATCTCCTAAATACACGTACCAAATCTCTAAATGTTAGCACAGCAATGGGATCAGATGCAAAAGTGGAAATGGTGCCCTTGGTTATTTTAACTGTGGATAATGTTTTCCACACTGTTCCACCGATAGGCATAAAAATTGATTAACACACTCGGTTAGGCTGAAGGATGGCATCCTGTGGCCGTCCTGGGACAGACAAATGAAGAGACGTGAACGTTTAGAGCTGTGCCACTGAGGCCATTTTATTTTTTCTGACTATAAACACAAACACTGAGGCCGTTTCATTTTTCTCTATTTATGGAAAATTGGCAAAATAAAATAAGGCACAAAGAAGAAAAAAAATCTGTAACACCCAGGCTCAGATTTAACCATGGCTGACATTTTATTATAGTTCCACCAGACTTCTGAACTATTCAAATATATGTTTACATATAGCAAGTATTCTTCCATTTTCTAGGACACTCTTACAAACGACATTTCCAAGGCTATAAAAAGTACATTTGAAATATGCTCGTACAAATCTGATATTCTGCCCACGGACACCAATATGGCATCAAGTCAGGGTCCATGCTGGTCAGCCAGCATCTTTTTATGGCCATGCCCTGCTTGATGAGACCAGTTATGAAATATTCTGAAAACCACTTACAGATTGTAGTATTTGGTTAGCCATGTATTTGATGTTGGGTAGGCAAGTTGTTTCAGAGAAGGCAATGGCACCCCACTCCAGTACTCTTGCCTGGAAAATCCCATGGACGGAGGAGCCTAGTAGGCTGTAGTCCATGGGGTCGCTAAGAGTCTGACACGACTGAGCGACTTCACTTTGACTTTTCACTTTCATGCCTTGGAGAAGGAAATGGCAACCCACTCCGGTATTCTTGCCTGGAGAATCCCAGGGACGGGGGAGCCTGGTGGGCTGTCATCTATGGGGTCGCACAGAGTTGGACACGACTAAAGCGACTTAGTAGGCAAGTTGTTTTGAATTTTTCATTATGATAAACCATGCCATGATGGAAATTTTTTTTCATAATTTCTCTTCTGAATTTGGGGTTCTTTAGGATAGATTCCCAGAAGTAGAATTAATATGTGAAACTATATGACGTTTTCAGGCTGTTAATATGTAAGTTGCATTCCAAGAGGGCATCAATCTTCAGATATTCACAACTGTATAGGTTCCCTACAGTAGGCAACCTGTCTTAACTTTCCTGATGTTTCAGATAAAAGTCGATATGTCACTTTTAACGTCCAGGGAAGGCAAACGTTTCCTTTATAAGTTTGTCAGCCACGTGAATTTCCTCTTTTGCGACTTGCTTGCTTGTGCACTTTGTGTTTATTCGGACAGGGACCAAATTGTGCAACCGTAATGCGACTTGTCATTACTATGGAACTACGCAGGGTTTGCTTTGCTGAGCATTTTAGGACTTCGCAGTGGTTAAACACGTGAGATGTTCTGGGACATTCATTTCTTTTTTCATAATGCTTAATTTTTATCTTTATTACTATTTCCACTTTGAGATGAGAATCCAGTGCAAAGGGGGGTGAAGGATGGTTTGAAACCCGAAGCACTAGAGTGGACTGCAGGGGCGGGCCTCATCTCATACAGATGGGAGGAGAAATACCAGAGAGAACAAAAGTTACCCTCTGCCTCCCTGAGGCTCCTTTTCCTACATCTTGCTTAGCTCTAACCCCCTGGGGTCTCCAGGCTCTGCCTCCTCACTTCCTGTTTTGCAAATCTGTCTTTCGACACTGTTCATCTCTAAGACAGGGGATTTTTAAAGCGTTACTCTTTTTTTAAAGGAAATTTTGTGTGTTGATATAGTTCAGATAAACTACAATTCAATAAATTTAGATTCAAATAAATCCTTCAGATAAATTGTAGAAACACTGTCAACTCTTAGGCAGCAGCCAGGAAACAAAGCAGATCTTGAGGCTGCCCTCTGTTCCTGGGTCAGCCGTCAAGTCCTGTCACTTTCCAAAACGACTTCTAAATATAACGACTGGAGTTAAGTGAGGAGCCGTGCCCTGAGGACGGAAGGATGTCTCTACCACGTTGAGGCTTCAACTCTGGACACATTAGTGCACTGTGGGTCATCAGATACCAGGAAAAAGAATCTTTTAAACCAAGTTTATCTATGCCCAAATCATGTCTCTATTTTTGGACCAAAAATAAATTAAACAAATGCTTAGTTCCAAGTAAATGGGGGCACTTGGAAAACAGGTTTTTTAACTCTGGGTTCGTAAAAGTTTGTGGTTCCCTCGTGATTGCATCACTCATCAGCTTCGAAAGCTGTCCCAACGTTTTCCGTGGCACCTCCAGAAAGTACAATGGATGAACTTTCACCAGTTGGATGGAATTGCGGAAAATACATCATGTACGATTTCTAAGGAGATGATCATCCTTCCACTTGGATTTTCCCCATGGAGTGAACTGATGGAAAGAACGATGTCTGTTGCCTCCTGGCTTCTTCCTAAACATCCTTCAGGTCTGCTGGGAGGCGTCGCTTCCTGTGCTGGGCCTTTCCCAGCCTCTGGGACGCCGGGTCTGGCTCCGCTGTGCCCCGGTCTCAGGGCTCGCTGGCTGCCTGCATGACAGCCTGCAGGAGGCCGTGTAGTGAAGGTTTGGGGGTGTCTGTTGCTTTGCCTGCTGTGTCCCCACTGTCTCCGGGGCTGTGTCGTCTTCCCTCCTCATCCCTGGATCTCTGAGTGATGCTGGCATTCACGGAGCGCAGGAAAAACATTTCACCAACGGACCAGTGAGTGAACGGAGAGTCCTCCTGACCCTCTAGAGTGGTATGTCGCTGCCAAGACCCACCCTCACCACCAGTCACAACCCTACCCAGCCTGGCAGGAGAGCAGCTCCCAAGACCAGGCCTTCCCCGGTGGTGGACACAGCTCACCCAGCGATGCTGCCCTCCTCGCCTGCTTTCTCACCCAGAACAGGTCACGCTTCCTCTGGGGAAACGCACTTATTGACCTTAGATGCCGGCCTCCACCCATGGAAGACTTCCCTGGTGGCTCAGATGGTAAAGCGTCTGCCTAGAATGCGGGAGACCTGGGTTTGATCCCTGAGTTGGGAAGCTCCCCTGGAGAAGGACATGGCAACCCAATCCAGTACTCTTGCTTGGAAAATCCCATGGACGCAGGATCCTGGTGGGCTACAGTCTGCTGCTGCTGCTACTAAGTCTCTCCAGTCGTGTCCGACTCTGTGCGACCCCATAGATGGCAGCCCACCAGGTTCCCCCGTCCCTGGGATTCTCCAGGCAAGAACACTGGAGTGGGTTGTCATTTCCTTCTCCAATGCATGAAAATGAAAAGTGAAAGTGAAGCCGCTCAGTCGTATCCGACTCTTCGTGACCCCATGGTCTGCAGCCCACCAGGCTCCTCCATCCATGGGATTTTCCAGGCAAGAGTACTGGAGTGGGGTGCCATTGCCTTCTCCGGGGCTACAGTCCATGGGGTCTTGAAGAGTTGGACATGACTGAGCGACTTCACTTTCACTTTTCACTTTCACCTTCCACCCATGGATGTTTTTATTTGAAAAATTGTATTTTGGGTAGGGAAATACTTTCCTCTTTTATCTGGAAGGATAGATCCTGGAATGTGTCACCAGCAGGGCTGGGTGGGAAAAGCTCAGTCCCTCTGTCTCTCTGGACGCTGCGTTTCTGTCCTGGAGGATGTGTCAAGCACTCTCACTAACATCAGCATCCTTATTGTTCCAGAAGACCAACCCCTGGTGCAAAGAGATCCGTGCTTGTTGTAGCCACAACATACTCATTCTTCCTTTTGAAATCTGTTTGTGCAGATGCTTGCAGTGTCTCTGTGGTGATCAAGCGAGATTTCCAATGGTGAATTTTCAAGTCGATGATATAAATGTATAATTAGTTAATTTTCTTTATTGTTCAAGCTATATTCTTTCCAAGTCCTCAGTAGCTAGCAAGGTTTTCTTGTCATTTCCGAGTGATATTGAGCTGCTATCTTTTGCATGGTTTTTCCAGGGGTCATGTATGGATGTGAGAGTTGTACCATAAAGAAGGCTGAGCACCAAAGAATTGATGCTTTCAAGTTGTGGTATTGGAGAAGACTCTTAAGAATCCCCTGGACAGCAAGGAGATCAAACCAGTCCATCCTAAAGGAAATCAACCCTGAATATTCATTGGAAGGACTGATGCTGAAGCCAAAGCTCCAATACTTTGGCCACCTGATGTGAAGAGCTGACTCACTGGAAAAGACCTTGATGCTGGGAAAGACTGAGGTCAGGAGGAGAAGGGACAGCAGAGGATGGGATGGCTGAATGGCATCACCGACTTGATGGACATGAGTTTGAGCAAGCTTCCAGAGACAGCGATGGACCGGGAAACTTGGGGTGCTGCATGAAGTCCATGGGGTCACAAAGAGCCGGACATTACTTAGCAATCAAATAACAACTATATTCTGCATAAAGAGGCACACAGGTGATTTCTTTCTGATGCTGTGAAGGGCTGCTGGAATCAACATCCGCAGA
This sequence comes from Budorcas taxicolor, assembly GCF_023091745.1. Lineage (NCBI taxonomy): Eukaryota > Metazoa > Chordata > Mammalia > Artiodactyla > Bovidae > Budorcas > Budorcas taxicolor. Next base: position 85,049,714 of record NC_068921.1, on the reverse strand, counting down.
AACCCACTTAGCTTATGAAGCGGAGGTGAAGTTTTCATCATTTGGAAACCAGGTAAACTGCAAAAATGAAGCTGATAGTTCTGTCTGGACAATATCACAAGGTATTAGATCCACTGGTTTTGCCTTAGAGGTAGGGTGGGGCTAGAGAGTTTTACAGCACAAGACACTTTTTATTTGACTGTTAATAATTATCATCATTATAATTTATCATCAGCATCCCAGTTGTCTTTGCCTTTTGAATAAACCTATTCCAGGCAGACAAGGAGTTGTTGGAATATGCAGATGGGTGTCATACTCCCGAGATGAAAAGCTGCAGAGACATTTCTGGGTTCTTTCTGCCTTCCTGTGGATTTTGGTTTCCATCTGGTCTAACTTGGCTTCAGCCTGAGTAACTTCTTTCTCGAGCAAATATGATGCTGATGAATTCTCCCAGCTTTTGTTTGCTTGAAAACGTCTTACTTTTGAAAAGCATTTTATTTTTGAAAGATATTTTCCTTGCTGTAGAATTCCGGGTTGACACTTCCTTTCTTCCGTCCTTTATATTGTCATTCTATTGATTTCTGGGCTTTGTTCAGTTTTTCCTGATGAGAAACCTGTCGTCAATACATCACTGTGTCCCTGCAGGCGACGTGTCTCTCCTCCCTGGCTGACTTTCAGATTGTCATCTGGGACGTCCCTGGTGGTCCGGCGATCAGCCTCCAAGCTTCCAATGAGAAGGGAATGGGTTTGATCCCTGATCAGGGAACTAAGATCCCATATGCTTCATGTGCTGCCAAGGGAATATATTTTAAAATAAAAAAATAAAATAAGATTGTTTTTCTAATCTTCAACCCTGTGGTGGTTATGTACCCAGGTGTGATTTTTTTTTAAATGTTTCTACCCCAATCTCTCTCTCTTCTCCTTCTTGATTGTAGTTTCATGTATGTTACAATGTGTGATATTGTCTCAGGGGCCACTAAGACTCCATTAGGTCTTATTTCCCCTTGTTTCAGCAGGTTTAAAACAAATCTTTTTTTCAAGTTTATTTCTCTTCTGCCATATGTGCGCTGCTGTTTAGCCCGTCAGTGGATTTTCCATTTCAAATACTGTGCTTTTCAGCTCTGGAATTTGCACCTTCACAGGTTTCTCTGATGAGAGTCTCCTGTGCTCACTCATAACCATATTCTTCTGTAAGGTTTTGAACGTCCTCACTCCATGTGCGCTAGAGGCCTTCTTTCTGCACCATCTCAGGGGTCTGTTTACACTGACTTGGTTTCCTCTTTATCAAGTTGGATGCGCTACTTCTTTTCAGATCTAGAAGCTCTGAATTGGATGACAGAAGCTGTGGCCAGTCCCTTGCAGGGAATCTAGATGGTGTTTTTCATTTACACTATTTTTATTTAATTCTGGTGATCACCCTCTCATGAGGTGAGGTTGCTCACCTCACCAGTGAGCAGTTTGAAGTAAAATAAAGTGTTCCAGTTTGAAGTAAAAGAGTTAGGTGCTCAGTCGTGTCTGACTCTTCGCGACCCCGTGGACTGTAGCACAGCAGGCTAGAACTCTCCAGGCAAGAATGCTGGAGCAGATTGCCATTCCCTTCTCCAAGGGGTCTTCCCCACCCAGGGATCGAACCCAGGTCTCCTGCATTGCAGACAGATTTTTTACCATCTGAGGCACCAGGGAAGCCTCAGTTTACAGATGAGCAACCTGAACCTTGTGCTTGAGGAGAAGCTGCCCAGTAGCTGGCACACGCCGGGGGGGCGGGGGGGGGGGGGGGTGAAGGTGCCACTCCCAGGAAGGACTCGGAAGGACTCGTGCTGTTACAGGGTCAGCTACACTGGAAGAGACCTGAAGCTGGGAAAGACAGAGGGCAGGAAGGGAGGAGGGCGACAGAGGGCGAGATGGCCGGATGGCATCACCGACTCAAGGGACATGAGTTTGAGCAAGCTCCGGGAGCTGGAGACGGACAGGGAGGCCTGGCGCGCCGCGGTCCACCGGGTGCAAAGGGCCGGACACGACTGAGCGACTGAATGGCAGCGGCAGCAGCACATTTGCCCACTAGAGCTGCATCGTCCCGCCCTCCTTGGTTACGCCACGCGGGCCGAGCGCCTGCTTTCTTCGACCTGTCCAGGGGCCGCGCGCGGGCCTCGGGCCTCACCCCGGTTTCTGCAAACCGTGCGGCTCCAGCCGCTGGGTCTGCCTCCCCGCCTGCCCTATGAGGCTGCCAGCTCCCGGGCGCTCAGTAACCCCCAGGCCCTCGCTGAGGGGCGCGATCAGCTGCGGTGTTTACTTGTCTGAAAATGCACCAGGCTATGAACAGAAGCTGTCCCCAGTTTCCTGCGATCCTGGGCTGGTTCTCCCTTTATTTCCTTCCCCCGTTTGTCAGCTTTAATAAAGAGGAACGAGAGGAACGGGGGAAGCAAAGCCCACTCAGTGCGGTTTCAGATCCACAGCGAGCGCGTTCGCGGAGCTTCTAGCAGACTCTGCGGCTGGGCGCCTGGGCCGCGGGAGAGGAAGCTGACTGCAGAGGAGACACTCGGCTCCTCGAGGACCCCGGTGCGGAGCGGGGCCAGCGCGGCGGCGGCGGCCAGGGGCGCCCCCAGGCAGATCCTGCCGCCGGCACCCAGCGCGCCCAGGCGGCTCCGCGTCTGCTCCATCCTCGACGTCCCCCAGTCTTGGTGGAGGAGACCGTCTTCGTGTAGACTGGGATCCGGCAGCTGTAAACTCTGTGGGGTTTTCTGTCTCTTTTCTGCTCAGGTTTCCCTCTGAATGGACGCAGAATTCATTCCCAAAGGGGAGCGATGCACTGGTACCGGACCCCCCCCCACCCCAACCCCGGCACAATGCCTGGGACCCTCTGCGTGGAGCAGAGTACTCGGTCCTGGGGATCACTGGCCTACACTTCCTGCAGCGCAGGCCCAGGGCCTGGGATGAGAGCTTGCCTGATGAAAAAGGGACGAGTACTTCACCCATTTTATACCTGGAGAAACTGAAACAAAAGGGATTAAGTAACTAACCTAGGCTCATGCACTAACTGCTGTTTTAGTCACCAAGTCATGTCGGATTCTTTGTGACCCTGTGAACTGTAGGCCACCAGGCTCCTCTGTCCATGGGATTTTCCCAGCAAGAATACTGGAGTGGGCAATCCAGTATTTCCTTCTCCAGGGGATCTTCCCAACCCAGGGATTGAACCCACCTCTCCTGCTGGGCAGGTGGCTTTTCTTTCCTTTTTTTTTCACCACTGAGTCACCTGGGAAGCCCCAGGCTTACACACTAGGAAATATCCTAGCCAGGTTTCCAGCTGACCTGCGTCACCTTCCACTTCTCACGGTCGGGGCTGACCGTCTCCAAAGGGATGCTGGGAGAAGCCAGGACTGAGAAGCCTGCCGTGAGTCGTGCGGACCTCAGCGGTTTCCGAAACGCGGCACAAAGCGGAAGCAGCGCTGCCTGGAGAGGAGCCAAGGGCCGCGGGTCCAGAGAGAGGACAGAGGCGCTTGGTTCCGAGGTCGCCTGTGGCTGCCCCGGAAGGACAGAGGAGCTGGTTCCGAGGTCGCCTGTGACTGCCCCGGAAGGACAGAGGCGCTGGTTCCGAGGTCGCCTGTGGCTGCCCCGGAAGCCCTTGCGTTCATGTTCCTCTCCGTCTGCCCAGCAGTTGGAAGGCAGCTGATGGGCGAGGAAAACGAGAAGAATAAAAGAGCAAAGATCCGAGCCTGGTTTCCAGCTTCCCCTGTATGGAGTGGGCTTAAGGGCCGGTCTCCTGCTCTGCCTGGGACCCCGAGGCCCTGAGGCTTCAGCTCCTTCAGTCCTTCCCTCTGTTTACACCCCCACCTACACACGACGCCTCACCAGAGCCTCTGCCCCGTCTCAGGCCGCTGGGTGGGAGAGAAAGGTAGATCCCCAGCGTTCTGGAACCTTCTTTCTTTGTCTGCTCCCTCCCCTGCCTGCCCCCAAGTGCCTGGACCAGCGGTGCTCTGGTCCCAGCTTTCTTCCAGCAGCTCCCGCTTCCGAAACCCAGGCCTGCGTGAAGGGGAGGGTCTCTGGGAGGTCCCCAGCCCACCTGGAGGCACAGTTACCACCGACACCCCGAGACCCCGGGGAGGACCATACCCGGGACAGGGAGGGGAGGGGAGACCCCTGAGACTTATGCCTGTGACAGAGACGGAGCAGCGCGAGGCAGCGTCCTGTCCAGGCTCCTCCCGCCGAGGCTCACCCCGCACGCAGCGCTCCGTCGGCCGGAAGAGCGCGTCAGGCGGAGGTGCCGCCACGGGGCGCCGTTCAGGGCTGCGATCGCGCTTCTGTCTCCGCTACCTTCTGTTTGTTCCGCTCCGAGTTATGCAGTGGTTTTTCAGGCCCAGGTCCTCCTTCCCCGAGACATCCTTCGACCTGTGATTGCGGAATTTTTAAATAATACAAATATCACGTCCCCTCTTCCACTTAAAATATTGCAGCATATCGTCCTCGTCTCCAGGATGAAGTTCAGACTCCCCGCCGACTCTCTGGACTCTGGCTCCCTGGCCGGCTCTGTGTGTGTCAGTCGCTCAGTCATGTCTGACTTTTGCGACCCTATGAAGTGTGGCCCACCAGGCTCCTCTGCGCATGGGATTCTCCAGGCAAGAATACTGGAGTGGGTTGCCATTTCCTTCTCCATGGGATCTTCCCCACCGAGGGACTGAACCCTGGTCTCCTGCGTTGCAGGCAGATTCTGTACCGACTGAGCCACTTGGGACTCTGGCCGGCTCAAGGCCCCGTTGTCCTAACGGGCATCGGATGCTCTTCCCAGCATTTTGTGTCTTGACAAAAGCTCTTCCTTTGTGTCCTTCCCTTTTACATTCAGGGTGTGAAAGTCTGCTCGTCCTTGAAAACCCCCCTGAGTACCAGCTCCTCCAAGAAGGGTTTCCTCCCTTCCTCAGAGGGAGCTGACTGCTTTGGCTTTCGCGGCTGGAATTTGTCCTAGTCCTTCTCAGGGCATTTATTGCACAACGTTGTAGTAATGTGTGTGGAACTCTGCTTCTGTTTACTGTAAACTCCTGAAGGTCAGAAGTCATCCATTCGTTCAAATATTTGTGTCCCTGGTCCCTGGCACCAGTGTGGAAACCTCTAAACTGGTCAGAAGTCATCCGATCGTTCATGTTCATTTCCCTGGTGCCTGGCACGAGGGTGGAAACCTCTAAGTTCTCAGTGGATTGTGTGCTGTGTCACTTGTGGCTTCCAGCGATGGGGCGGGGGAGCTGCTGGTGGGGGTGGAAGGCAGGACCTTTCTTCCCAGAGCCGGACGAAAAGAAGGAATGAAAGGGAAGGGCCTGTCTTTCTCATTCCAAGACTTCTTTTTAAAAGAAAAAAAAATTTTTTTGACAGCAAAGTCATCAAGAAAGAATTATGTTTAAAAATCTCTGGGTTCTAGTGTGAGACTGGAGTGGCCATCAGGAAGAAAAACTGTCCTGGGAAAGCAGAAAATAGCAAGAGCTGTCAGACACTGGACCTCAGGTGTATGTCCACTTGATGAGCTTACAGACGTCATCCCACTCAGTGGCTGCTCCATAAAGACTGTTACTCCTTCTCACCATCATTATCATCATAAATAAGGGCGTTAATTGCCTGAATTGCTTGATCACCAGCATAGGTGCCATATTCATTAAATTCTCTAAAGGCATGTTGATGTTGGGCAGAAACCAATGCAATACTGTAAAGCAATTATCCTTCAGTCAAAAAAAAAAAAAATTCAAAGCAGAAATAAAAATATGATGCAAAGAAAGTTCCCAGATGAATGCTCAGAGAAAAGGCCTTTAGTCTGCCGCATGCAAAGCTTCTTGGACAAATGCAGAAGAGAAGGACATGGTGTGTCATTTGAGGGGAAACTGAGAGATGAGTGCGTTCATTTGACTGGAACAAATGATTGGGATTCACATGGCGAGCAGATACAGTAGTGCAGGACCTAAGATGCCAAGCTCAGGCTTAAATCCTGCCCTGGTTCTATAACTGTTAATCCCTGGTGATTTAGTGGTTGGGATTCGGCATTCTCAGTAGCTATGGGAGATGATGAAATCAAAGTCACGTTGAAATGAACTGGTATCAGCCAGTGGGACACTGTGGGAACGAGGACTTTCTGGGGACAGGCATAGTGATGGTGGGAGCCTGGTGTCAGTTGGAGCAAGGGAGGGACAGTGAGACACGCCCCTGGTGTGGATCCCAGACCGTCTCCTCTCTTGCAGTGAGATTGGCTGGCACTCTTCAGCTCCCCCAGGCTTTGCTTTCTAACCTGTAACATGCTGCGCAAGATTGAGGGCAGGAGGAGAAGGGGTGACAGAGGAGGAGATGGTTGGATGGCATCAGCGACTCAGTGGATACGAATTTGAGCAAACTCTGAAAGATGGCGAAAGTCAGGGAAGCCTGGCATGCTGCAGTCCATGGAGCTGCAAGAAGTCGGGCACAGCTGAGTGACTGGACAATAACAACATTAATGTGTTGGGAAGCAGCCTCAGAAACCCCCTTGAACCTTTCAGATTAGCAGTCTGTAGTTTTGTGGTTCCAGAGAGAAGTGTTGAGGACAAGGATGAAGGGAGACTCAGCGGGGACTTGGAGAGGCCGAGCCCCAGTGGATGAGGAGATGGAGGTGGTGTCTGTTGGGGACCCACATGCAGAGATGCTAAAGCGATGGCATTGTAGGAAATCAAACAAGCGGCTCTGAATGGCAGACGCTCGGCTTCCCTTCCAAAGGCTTCTTGGAGGTAGATCCTTAAGTGAACTTGGAAGGAAGGGAGGGGGAGGATTGGTTGGTGAAATGGTGAACAAACAAAGCAAACCAGACGGGCTTACATCTGCGCACAGGGAGCTCGCCCACTCCTGGGTATGCTTCGTCTGCTTCCAGGGGGCTGCCTCCAGTGAGGCGGGTGCCGTATTATAGACGAGAAATGAAAGAAAATGAGGAAGAGGGGGGCTGCTTCCGAAGCTTCAGCTGGGGGATTGCTGCTTCAGCTGGGGGATTGCTGCAGTAACTCGTGTGAGACGGCAAGAGAAGCGGGAGGCAGAACCAGATCCAAGAACCACAGGTTGTCACATCCAGGTTCAGGAGATGCCCGTTGGTTGCTGTGTGTGGTCCATCCCTCTGCTGGGTGCCGAGCAGGCATGCAGTCCAAGCTGGAGATGTTGAGACGTCACTGAGCTCCCAGCCCCTCTGCCGTATGTGAGAGTAGCCGCGGATGCTGAGAAAATGCCTTGAGGCCAGTGTGATGACCGCCATGTGGATGATGACGTGACATCGGCCCAGGAACCACCGTGAACACTCGACAAAACCTCACCCACTGATGCTCCCACATCCTGGCGGGCCCTACCCCTCACTGATGGAATACCTGAGCATTTGGGCATTGTGTTTTGTTGGGGCGTGTGTGTGTGCTAGGTTGCTTCAGTCGTGTCGTACTCTGCGACCTTATGGACTGTAGCCTGCCAGGCTCTTTTGTCCATGGGATTCTCCAGGCAAGAATACTGGAGTAGGTTGCCGTGCACTCCTCTAGAGGATCTTCCCCACCCAGGGGCCGAACCTGTGTCTCTTAGGGTCTCCTTCATGGGCAGGCGGGTTCTTGACCACCAGTGCCGCCTGAGAAGCCCTGTTTTGTTGGAGATGTTTGCCCAAATTGCCTTGCTTATGCACTGTTAATAAAAGTAAGAGAAGTAATGTAATTTGGCTGAGTTGAGCTGTGTTATCTAGTTGCTCTCTACATCGCAGAAATGATCCTCTGCACTTTCCCTAAAGTTTGCCTCAAGACCCCTTGGACATCGTGGACTCATTGGGAACCACAGCTACACCTCATCAAAGGGTCATCCCAGAAGCACCACTCAGCGAATTCTACGCATACCATGTGGGCGACGCTCTGCCATGTAGAAGCAGAAAGAATTAGCCAACGGTGTTTCCACGTTAACAAAGTCAGAATTATACTAGCAAGGGAGGAGGAAAAATAGATATTGAGTAGGCAGGTAATAGTTCCCTTGAAAAGAATTGCTGAGCACTGCATATAGACTTTTATACACATGTGATATAACATACACGGGCTTCCCTGGTGGCTCAGACGGTAAAGCATCTGCCTGTGAAGTGGGAGACCCAGGTTTGATCCCTGGGTCGGGAAGATCCCCTGGAGAAGGGAATGGCGACCCACTCCAGTGTTCTTGTCTGGGAAATTCCGTGGACAGAGGAGCCTGGTTGGCTACAGTCCAACAGGTGGCATGACTTAGTGCCCGACAGTAACAGCATGCAATGATAAGTATGAGAGAGATCATGCAGATGGATAGATAGGTGCAATAGGAAGCAACCAAAAGACTCTAAAGTTAAGAGTCTGGCTAGAGAAATTGTAAAAATCCGTACAAAATGATATGATTTAATCATTACACACCAGGCAGGAGAAGCGTATTTCAGACTTGGCGAAACTTCATACGGTATTGCAAAATGAAAAGTGAACTTGATTCCATACGTGTGGAAAGAGATCACACGGGGAGAGAAAAGCTAACACGTGTGTGTGATCACAGAAAAATGCGCAGGAAGACCCACAAGATGCTGATGGCAACTATAATGGCTGCTGGTGCTGCTGCCAAGTCGCTTCAGTCGTGTCCGACTCTGTGCGACCCTATAGACAGCAGCCCACCAGGCTCTCCCATCCCTGGGATTCTCCAGGCAAGAACACTGGAGTGGGTTGCCATTGCCTTCTCCAAGGCATGAAAGTGAAAAGTGAAAGTGAAGTCGCTCAGTCGTGTCCGACTCTTAGCGACCCCATGGACTGCAGCCTACCAGGCTCCTCTATCCATGGGATTTTCCAGGCAAGAGTACTGGAGTGGGATGCCATTGCCTTCTCCAATTATAAAGGCAGGGAATGGAATTATGAGCATCGGAAGATTAGGGAAGTGTCTTTTGTGTTTTTATGGATTTTCCAAGGTTTCCGCCTCAAACAGATACTACTTCTGTAATCTAAAAATAAAAAGAGATGAAAAAATAAAGAGGTGAGTTTACCTTTTCCTGACAGAGTCCCAGGGAAATGAGTCTCTTCATGGACTGGGGCCAACACAACAGAAACCTGGTTTCTGGGTTTGGAGAGTTTATATTCAAGGAGTTCAGGGCTTATTTGTGGTAAACAAGCTCACGGCTTCCTGCCAGACGTTCTCAACCATCCACATTTGCTTTCCGGGCAGGTAAACAGATGAAAATTAATGTGCTCTGGTCTGTTTTCCATTTAGCTTTACTCTCATAATTGTATTAATTTTTAAAGCACTTGTGTAAAATTCATGCTACGAACATATTGATCTTAAATTTCACTGTTCCCTGTGAAATGGTAAGCTTTTTTTTTTGGGTAACTTTTCATTTGAAAACTTTTCCTTGGCAATTGTAATTAACACTGAGAAAAAGGGGAAAGCCTCCTTCCTAGAATGAGTGTGCTCGTGGTTCCTTGCAGAGCACACAGCAGAGCGCGCTGGGAGGGGCTCTATTTGTGCTCCGCGGGCATCCACGCTTGGATGACGCACGTCCTAATAAGGGCATCCCAGAGCTTCGTGACGGGCAGGAGCCCTTCTGTTCCCGGCGTTTCAAGTGCTGCTGACGGCACGCTGAGAGGGACCCCTTCCCGCGGGGGCCTAATAGGGGCCACTGAGCCCGTGCTCGCTCACTGTCAGCTGCAAACAAACAGCCTTGTGAGCAAAGCAAGAGGTTCTGTTCTCTCCCCGAATGCCTGGGCCGGCTTCCCCGGAAACAGAGCAGCAGGTTGAAACCTCACCCTGGGGAACCCCAGGGCTCTGCTTCATTTGTTCCGTGTGGAGTATTTCTACGTTCCGGGTTAGGAGCCCTTTCTAGAAAAGTGCCCTTGAACTATGCTGGGTCATTGTCATATTTATTTTATGTTTAAATGGCAGTGTCTGTCTTTCCATTGTCCTCCTGGGACAAAAAAGAGAAAATGACCAGATGACACACAGGAAGACCCCAAATGAGACAACCCTTTATATCCAAGCAGCCTTTAAAAAGTTTTTTTTTTTAGTTAGTTGATTTTTAGTGGAGGGATTATTGCTTTACAGTACTGTGTTGGTTTCTGCCATACCTCAACCTGAATCAGCCACAGGTATACGTATGTCCCCTCCCTCCCACCTCCCACCCCAGGCAGTCTTTTATTAGCTGAGACAGGCATGAAATAGAGGCAGAAAAATCTTATTTTGAGGAAGGCTGATATTGAACACTGGCTTTGGAGTTGAAGATGGATTCACTCATCAAGTAAATGACTCTTCAGCAGGTGCAGTGGGCCAAGCACAGTCCTGGGAAAACCCATAAAGACACAAAAGACACTTCCCTAATCTTCCGATGCTCATAATTCCATTCCCTGCCACTATAATTGGAGAAGGCAGTACTCTGCTGATGGTGGTTGGGTGTAAGAACCATCTTTTATGGGTTCTCAATCCTTCTAGATTTCTCTCCTAAGATAGCTGTGAAGCTCTGTGAGATCCTTGGTGGAGCACCGAAGCTCATGCTTATCCCCTTTAATCCTCCATGAGAGCATGGCTGTGAGTGAGAACAGGGTTCCATTCTCCGAGAAGCTGCAGATTCTGCCCTGGAGGGTAGCTCCGGTGTGAAACCACACAGCCCGAACCTGTGATTCACAGCACGTCTTGAGGCCTGAGCATTGCAAAGGGCAGACCTCAAAGGAGGGGGCACGACGCACGATGGCGCCCCGTGGGGGCCGCATGCAAGGCTGGCTGCTGCGCCGTCGGGAATCACAAAGCGCCGTGTCCCTGAGTCCATGACTGTCGTCTTCCTTTCAGCTCTGCTAAACATCCGAGGAGACAAGAAACAATCCTCTTACTTGAAAATGGCAATGACCGTGAGGATTAGGTTATATTTCAGCCCTTTTTAAAGGAGGGAGTAAGTACCCTTACTCAGCCCTACAGAAAGTTATTTATGGGAAATAAAAACCGCAAGAAGACACTTGGGGGAAAAGGGATAACACGTTCCGACCAGGGAAGGAAAGTTGTAATGAGATTAAGTTTCTTCCTTTTTGAAATGCTCTGTTGGACACAGATGGAATGCTTTATGTTGGAAATAAAACCACATTTAACCCCTCAAAGATTGTGTCCCCAGGCCATTGTTGTGGGGTCATATTTGTCTCGGATTCTACTGAAATGTGCTCATTTTGCACCAAAAATACAAAATAGAGGGAGTGAATTTCATGGTCTCCAATCGTGAGAATGGATTACTGTATGGAGAAGTGGCTGAGGGGGTGGGGGGCACTGGCGCTGAGCCAGCGTCCTTGGGCTGTGACCAGGAACCTGGGGGGAGGGCCCATGACAATTTGCTCTTGACTTGCCCCATCACTTCCACCCTAGGCGGGGGTTTAAACATTTCCCTTACACAGTCCTCGGCCTTCCCAGAGGCTGCTGTGTGTGTTAGCTGCTCAGTCGTGTCCGACCCTTTGCGACCCCATGGACTGTAGCCCCCCAGGCTCCTCTGTCCTTGGGATACTCCAGGCAAGAACACGGGAGAGGGTTGCCATGCCCTCCTCCGCGGGATCTTCCCGACCCAGGAACTGAGCCTCGATCTCTTGCATGGCAGGCGAATTCTTCACCATCTGAGCCACCGTGGGAGCCCCTTCGTTCGTTTACAATGCTGTGTTTGTTTCAGGTGTACAGCAAAGTGGTCCGGTTATAGGTACACGTACACCCATTCTTTGTCAGGGCTTTTCCCATGTAGGTTCTTATGGAGTATTGGATAGAGCCCCCTGTGCCATATGGCAGGCCCTTGTTGATTATCTTTTTTAGATAGAGCAGCATGTATATGTCAGTCTCAACTTCCTAACTCATCCCTCCCCGCACAACCTTTCCCCTGTAATGGGCAGGTTTGCTTTCACAGCCTGTGAGTCTGTTTCTGTTTGTAAAAACGCTCATTTGTGTCGCTGTTTAAAGTTTCCATGTGTGAGTGATACCCTATGACATCTGTCTTTCTCTGATTCACTCCACTTGGTATGGTAACCTCCAGGTCCATCTATGTTGGTAAAAGTGGCATTGTTTCATTGCTTGGTATGGCTGAGTAATATCCCATTGCATATGTGTAATATCTCACAGTATGTCTTTCTAAGTATAAAAGTGCTTTAATCTACTGACTGTGAGTCAAAGAAGAGTGAGCTTCTTTACAATCCACGGAAAACCGGTGCATACGTTACAAGCTAATGCTCCTGTGACCTTTTGATGTATTCGGACTCTTCTTCGTGGCTTCCTTGGTGTTAACTATCTTATTATCACTCTTAGGGCAACGTCCTGGCCTGTACATGTGTGTGGGTTTCCAGTCTTCACTGATCCAAAAAGATTGACCAAAACCACCTTTATCACACACTGCCTCCAGATCACTTCCACCCCATGTGATTTTTTTAAAGCTGGCATTGCAACACTTTTAATTGGCTCCAGCTTCTCGCTGCGGTGGCTTCTCTTGCTGTGGAGCTCGGGCTCCAGGGCGCGAGGGCTTCAGTAGCTGGCCCCCAGGCTCGAGAGCACAGGCCTGAGAATGGTGCCGTGAGCACTTGGCTGCTCCAAGGCATGTGGTGTCTTTTCGGATCAGGGATTGAACCGGTGTCTCCTTCACTGGCAGGCGGATTCTTTGCCACCGAACCACCAGGGAGGCCAGAGAATAAGCCATTTTGGATCAATTACATCTCCACTGATTTAAGCATGGGTGCTGGTGATGAGGAAGAAAGCCATTTAACCCTTGAAACCCCTTGCCAAACCCATCAGCACCAAGTGTTTCGAATCATGTCCTTTGTGAGCGGAAAGCGAGGAAGTTCCTATTTCTTTGTACTTGAAGAACTGGCCCCACCTGTCACACGTCTTCTTACCAGCCGCTTGCTGGTTAAGTGATGTGGTGGTTGCTCTTGTGGAAAAGGTTCTTGAGTGATTTTAAAGGCACAGCCTTCCATTGGTGGTGGAAGTTTCACACACTTTCTTTTCACTTACAGACCCGCTCAGAGGCTCCTAAAAATGCCTCTGTGAGGGTGGGCGTCTGGCTGCCTTACAGAGGGGTGTGGAGAGGTGTTCTCCATAGCAGTGAGGTAAGCAGCAGTCCCCTCCTCACAGCCGGACCTCTGTGGCCTCAGGTCAGGGGCTGAATGAACATGTCATCATGCTTCTTTTTGATGAATGAATTCAATACATCAGGGTAGTCTGAGCATTTTTAAGGGATAAGAATAAAACGGTTAGGAAAATTGGAAATAAATGAGTACTTTTCAATGAATCAGCTCAGTTTAGTAGCTCAGTAGTGTCTGACTCTGCGACCACATGGACTGCAGGACGCCAGGCCTCCCTGTCCATCACCAACTCCTGGAGTTTACTCAAATTCATGTCCATTGTGTTGGTGATGCCATCCAACCATCTCATCCTCTGTCGTCCCCTCCTTCAATCTTTCTCAGCATCAGGGTCTTTTCAAATGAGTCAGCTCTTCACATCAGGTGGCAGAAGTATTGGAGTTTCAGCTTCAGCATCTGTCCTTCCAATGAATATTCAGGATTGATTTCCTTTAGGATGGACTGGCTGGATCTCCTTGCAGTCCAAGGGACTCTCAAGAGTCTTCTCTAACACCACAGCTCAAAAGCATCAATTTTGAGCTCAGCTTTCTTTATAGTCCAACTCTCACATCCATACGTGACTACTGGAAAAACCATAGCTTTGACTAGATGGACCTTTGTTGGCAAAGTAATGTCTGCTTTTTCTGGACATACCGGAAGTCATGTCAGGAAGGCTTGTCCGGCCCCTTAGTGAACCTGGCCCTCTTCTGACAGTGTGTCCTCTGCCAGATCAGTGCTGGTCCTTTGCTGAGCGGCTCACACTGACTCTGCTCTTAGTTTTCATGATTGAGGTGGGGCAAAGCCCTTTCCAGAACACAGAAATGAACAGACTGGCATTGCTGTAAACATTAGGGATCCACTTCTTCACTGTCGTCCCGATGTCGCCTAAGTGGTGAGGACTGGTGACCATCGCCAGACAGGGTCCATCAACAAGGAGAGAAGATAGTGGTTGCAGATTCTATTAATATGACGCAGATCTTTGAGGGTCAAAAACCTCTTTCCAATATTCCTGCTTCCTAAAAAAACTGAAAATTGCCCTGTGAGCATCTCTTAATGACATGACTGTTACAGCCCTACCCCAGTTATGTCCTTATAAGGCCGCCAAATTTATCTTTAGAATGTCCCAAGTTTGTATGATGACGTAGCATCAAGATTGCAAAATACATTAAAAAAAAGAAAGCAGGTTTTCTCATTAGTAATTCGGAATTACTGAATTATGGAGCTCAGTCTTCATATAGACTGATAAAGCTCTACCGCCTTTAAGAGCCCTCAATTTTATGCCCAGTCCCAAATGTATTCATTCTTTTCTTTCTCCATTAAGGTGATGTGTCTATGGCTAATGACTTGTTCAAACAAGGTTACCAGAAAGTGAAAAGAGTAAAGACCTCTAGCTGGAACCAGAGGCATATTCTCTCGGCCTTTAGGACAAATATTAGCTGAGCGGGAGAATGTGAGCTGCTGGCAGCAACGGAAATGAGTGATGGCCCAGGGCATCCATGGTAAGAAGCGGCTTTACCCCCCTTAATCTCCAGCCCCAGCACTCTGAGTCACGTTCTAATTCCAGTGGTCCTCGGAGGCCACTCTGGGGCTGGGTTGACATCTAAATAATAAAGTGGAGATAAAAACACAATCACTTAACAGTGGAAATAACTGGCAAGTAGCTTTTTGATCTATGGCACTGAAGGAGAGACATCTGATGAGGCCGTGGAGAAATTCCCAATTAGACGATGTTGACAGATGGGCTGCATCAGGTGGTGCCTATACCTTCTTGGGATTTCTAGAGCTTTATTTCCTTACTTCAGGGCTGGGATTAGTTACTTCTTCTATTATCAGGATTATAAGTGACTCTAAAAGTTGACTCATTGGAAAAGACCCTGATGCTGGGAAAGATTGAGGGCAGGAGGAGAAGGGGATGACCGAGGATGAGGTGGGTGGATGGCATCACTGACTCAATGGGCAGGAGTTTGAGCAAGCTCTGGGAGACGGTGAAGGACAGGGACGCCTGGCGTGCTGCAGTCCACGGGGTCACAGAGAGTCGGACACGACTTACCGACCGAAGAACAACAGCCACAACGAGTGACTAAGCCCAGCGCTTGTTTTCTTACTAAAAAAGATTCCTATCTGCTGTTTATAATGTTGAATACAGACAAGCCTGGTTGATAATGGGGTTTTATGATGGATCATTAACTGAGTGTGCAAAAGATTCTGAAACCATGCCACCCCTCAGAGCATAGGCATGAAATGCATTTAAAAAATTCAAAATATTACCTGTATTTCAGGCATAAAGAGAAGCAACAAATCAGTCTTAAATTCCATGAGTAATGAGCCCTGGAATAAGAATATGCTTTTAAAACAGACTGCTTAGAAGAACAAAATGTTTCAGGATAATGTAACCCTGGTAATTTTTTTCAGTGGAACTTTCCACCCACAACTTCTGAAAGGAAAAAATAATCTTGAGTCTGTGCAATCCAATGTACATTGACTTTTTCCTTAATAGTAGCTGGCATACTCATTGTTGAGCAGGGTGTCCTGGGACTTCTCACTGTGTCTTCATTATTCCTCTTTCATTCTGTGAAGTGGCATTCCTTGTTAGTTATGAAGTGGAAAACGCAGGTATTAAAACTCACTATACTTGCTCATAAGAAGTAAGACTAAAAAGAAATTAAACTATTTTTTTTCCTATGTCTGAAAAGACAAGCAAAGATTTGCAAGAAGATTTGAACTTTCCAGTCCTCTTCCATACCTAATTGGAATAATTTCATAATTAATTATTAATATAGTGGACTAACTGAAATGAATGTCATAAAAGTTGATGTCATCTGTTTTGAACTGGTTGAGTTTTTATTAAAAATTTAGAATAAAGAATTCATTAAAAGAGTTAGCGGCTGAGCTATATTATTTAGTCTGCTATTTGGAAGGGCCCACATGCCTGTACCACTCTAAAAATGCTTGCTGACAAAGGAAAGAAGGCATTGAGAACCACACTGGCGTGGCCCCACTGAGCTTCAAGTGCTTAAACTGTGGTGAAACCACCAAGAAGAGATCAGAAAAGGCATCACAGGCTTTCTTAGGACACTCTCTGTGGAGTTCCAAAATAACCATTCCTTTAAGCTTGTATCTTACAAAGTTGAATAGCTCATCCTGGGGTTGACAGGAGGCTCCTCTTCATGCCTGTCTTACTAACAGAAAAAAATGACAGAAAAGCAGCTGGTACGATACTAAGTGTTTGCCCGCTTCGTTTTTTATAGGAAGTCAAAACTCACGGCAAAATCAGATAATTGAATCGTTCAGGTATTTTGATGCCTATCACTCATCAATCTTTTTGTCCCGGGACTCCACGCAAGTCTTATTGGCAACACCAATCCAGATAATAATCCGATGGAAGGTAGTCCTGAAAATCAGCAGACTCTCACTTACTCATTCACGCTTCCAGGTACTTTTAAAGTACAACATGGTGGAATCATCTTCAGATCGAGGTCTTTCCTCTCACTGTCCGCACTGAGCAGAGTGCCTCACTTACCTGAACCTTAGTTGGTTCATCTGTATGACTGCCATAACTCTTCCTTAGTAGCGTAGCCTGAAGCACCTGGAGTCCCTGTAAGTTAGCAGATACTCAACAAATTGGACTTGATATCATACCGGTCCAAACAGATGGAACAAATAGTTTTCTTCCCCAAATTTCATTGCCATCTTTACCCAGATTTATCCGCTGATTACTGAATTCTCTGTGTACTCTTTATCTAAACTCAGTAGCAAATTTTGGAAAATGTGTGAATAAAATCAACAGTTTCTCTGAAGGTCATGACAACCATAATCTAATCATGAGGTCACATTCCCTTTGAGCTCCTTCCTATCTCTTCTCCTAAGCTCTTGTCTAAACTCCCAGGAGATATCCAACAGGCATTCCAACCATCCCTAATTTTCAAATAACTCTTGTTGTGTGAATCTCACACTCAAAGCAGTCTCGTGTAAACCAGTTGCTCTGTGACTTAATTCCATTCTGCTTGATGCAGTTGATGTGTGATCAGAGGTTTTGTGTAGTTAATAATGGTTATTTGGTCCATGTATGTTATTTTACAATCCAAGAGGCATTAATCATTATTCATGACTTGAAAGCAACATCATTGCCTGAATAAGAAGACTTTCAGCTTTCAGATTTGCGACAACAAGCACAGACCCTGTTTTGTGGAGTAGACACAGTCTAGACATTTTACTTTGATTTGAGGTCCACTCAACCTCATATTCGTAGACCCACCAAGACATGGAACTGGGAGTCCTCAGTGTGTCGAGAAGACTGGGAGGTGAGGTTTCAGTGGAATTCCCAGTCTGTCTTACCGAGACGACACTGGAAAACGGATGGAGGGAGGCAGGAAGCAGACCGCATGGTAGGCGGCGTGCATCCGCGCCGCGGACAGGGCTCAAGTCTGCTTGTCCCTGCAGTGCGTGGGCCAGTCAGAGCCACGAGGACACGGATTTGCTCACGAACGAGGAAAGGCATGCCCTCCCCTTGGCTAGATCAGACATAATCCCTAACACGGCAGAGAGAAATTCTCCCCCAGGTGCTGCCAGCGTGGAGCCGTTGAGTCACCCCGTTATGGAGCGTGTCCAGGGTGATTAGAATAGAAATTATGGCTGGGGCTGGCAATGAGATTCTCATGTTTAGGGTCTATTAGTTGTTCCATGATACAGCCCAATTTGCCTCAGTCATTTCAACTGCCTTTTAACTAAAGCTTGGCAAAATTTTCCTGGTAGTAAAGACTTCTTCGTATTTCACGGCGACTCCTGGTGCCATGGAGGCTGAATGGGAGAAAAGTCAGGAGGCGGTGCAGGGCGCAAGGCTCCTTTTGACATTTAAGTGATGGTGGCTGACAGCATGCCCTGTACTCATCAGCGGGTCTCAAGAGGGTTTCGTGTGAGTGTGCAGTGTGTAAGTTTCATCTGCGTCATCAAGTAACTCAATGGGCCAGCATGAAATACTCCAACCCAAGTCTCCAAGGATGTGCCCACATTTGAAGATATGGCACCTGATCGTATCCACAGATCAACGTGCAGGTCAGGCCAGCATATTCGGCTGTAACATGCATCTGAATGGTTGGCTGGTTTATCGGGGCAGGACAGGGTTAGCCGCTCAGTTGTGCCCAGCTCTTTGTGACCCCATGGACTCCTCTGCCCATGGAATTCTCCAGGCAAGAATGCAGGACTGGGTAGCCATTTCCTTCTCCAGGGGATCTTGCCAACCCAGGGACTGAATCTGGGTCTCCCACATGGCAGGTGGATTCTTAACCATCTGAGCCTCCAGAGAAGCCACTTGAATGATGTAGCCAAAAGTTCTCCTTTGGGGTGTGGCCGGAGTGCTCCGACCATATGTGTCAGTCAAAACCACAGAGCAGGATTAGAATGCTTGGGCCAGACAGGGTGCTTTCCCTGGTTGCTGTTTCCTCAGACTGTCCCTCCTTATGAGACATCTCCCCCTCTTTCCCACATCAGGCACAGCCCCCCTGAAGCCCAGCTCTGTCTGGGACACAAGGCCAGGACCAGGGGAAGGTCCGGGGAGAGGGGACGTCCTGGGCGAGCTGTGTAGGATCAGTGTAGACCTCAGCACGCGCTCACTTTCCAGGGCTGAGCCTGGACCTGCCCGACCTGGGTGCCTCCCTCGCTCACCCCAGTCCTGGTCCTACTCCAGGGCCAACTGGACCCCAGGGCTGGTTCTGAGACCCGCCGAGTGGTGCTTGCCCCACGACTCGCAGTGACTTCACGCCACGCTGACGACCCCCAGGACTGTATTTTGTTGCTGGCAGTGGCCCAAGCACCCACTTTTCTCAGCATGATCCTGTGTGTGTGCTGAGTTGCTTCAGTCATTTCCGACTCTTTTTGACCCCATGGACTACAGCTCACCAGGCTCCTCGGTCCCTGGGATTCTCCAGGCAAGAATACTGGAGAGGGTTGCTGTGCCCTCCTCCAGGGGCTCTTCCTGAGCGAGGGATCTAGGGATTGGACCCACTCTGGTGTCTCCTGCGTCGGCAGGGGGCTTCCTTACCACTGCACCACCTGGGAAGCCTTTGTCCACGCTCACCCTTCAGAAGCTGTGGAGTGGCTATCATTGTCCTTGACATTCAGACGAAGCTCAGAGAGGCTGAGAGAGTAGCCCGAGTCTGGTAGCAGATCGCCAGGGACCTGGGGCTTGACTCTGGGGTGAGGCCAGCCTGCACGTGTCCTGTTCTGATGCTGGTGCCCTGGGGCAGAGCCGCCTGCTGTCACCCTACGCCCACACCCCTCCTTAGGCCTGAGCTCTCACATGTCTCTGTCATAGACGCCGTCTGAGGGTTCCCTGGAGATGCACCCCACTCTCCAACAAGAGACTGTGTTTTCAGCCAGCTGTGGAGCCTCCAAGATCACTTCCTCTTGGCCTGGTGGTTGGAGCTGGGGGGTGGTCTCTGGACTCCTGGTTTCACCATCTAGTGGTGTGTGACCTGGGGAGGCTCCTTGACTCCTCGGCACCTCAGTTTTCTCTTGTAAAGTGGGGATCCCCTGAAACCTGTGCCTCAGAGGCTGTTGGGGCGACTCAGTGGGGCATGACCCGGAAGTCCCTTAGAACAGCACCTGACCACGGGCAGCGTTCAGCCAGCCTCTGCAACTATCGTGATGCTTTCTGATGTTGGATGTTTCCCTTCCTCTTGGGAGACTTCTAGGGAGCCAGCCTGCTGTCTGCAGGACCACCCTGAGGACCACACTTCTCTGGCACAAAGCAGTGGGCTGGTCTCCAGGCCCCTCCTAGATGCCGTCAGACACGGTGATGAGCAGGGCCCTGCCTTGACTCCATGGATGAGGAGCTGGCTGATGCACGGCATGAGAGATGCCACGTTGGGAGAGGGCCGAAACCATGCCTGTGAGCACAGTGGCCTGGGTACCATCTCACAGGCTGTGAGCCAGAGCTGCGCTCACCTCAGAGCCCCTCCAGGGAGAACCTTCAGCATTTTGTCCATCCTCAGGGCTGAGAGGGCTTCCCTGGCAGCTCAGCTGGTAAAGAATCCACCTGCAATGTGGGAGACCCTGGTTCGATTCCTGAGTTGGGAAGATCCCCTGGAGAAGGGAAAGGCTACCCACTCCAGTATTCTGGCCTGGAGAATTCCATGGACCATACAGTCTATGGGGTTGCAAAGAGTCGGAAACGACTGAGTGACTTTCACTTTCGTTTTCATAAGGCTGAGAAGCACAGCTGTCTTTCGTGAAAGACATTAGCGGCCCTGTAAATAGTGAGAAGCATAGGTTTCTGTCTTAGAGGGACTGAGAGAGAGAGGCTTGACAGAGTCGGCACGCATGCGTATGGGGCTGAGTACCCAGGGTGGGCTACAGGGAAGGGCCAGTCCTGCAGTTCAGGTCAGAGGGCATCTGCTGGCGGAAGTCCCTCGTCTTCAGGGACGTCAGCTTCTTTCTAAGGTCTTCAACTGATTGAGTGTGGTCTGCCTACACCGTGGAGAGCAATCTGCCTCACTCAAAGTCTACTGATTTACATCTTCAATTCAGTTCAGTTGCTCAGTCGTGTCCGACTCTCTGCGACCCCATGAAGCACAGCACGCCAGGCCTCCCTGTCCATCACCAACTCCTGGAGTTCACTCAGACTACATCCATCGAGTCCGTGATGCCATTCAGCCATCTCATCCTCTGTCGTCCCCTTCTCCTCCTGCCCTCAATCCCTCCCAGCATCAAAGTCAACTCTTTGCATGAGGTGGCCAAAGTCTTAATCTCATGTAAAAAACGTGTTCATAGTAACATTCACATGCCTTTGGTCAAATATCTGGGGACCACGGCCTGGCCAAGCTGATGCATAAGATTGTCGCACCAGGCCTTTGAAACGGCCTGGATGTTGCACACACTCATCCTTCACGTGGGACCTGGCGGGGATGATCTCAGGCCAGAAGCACTTTGTCCGGTCTATGACGTCATGGCGATTAAGAAACTCTCCTCTTCGGGTGATCAGGAGGCTTTTCAGATGGACAGCAGGCATGCTCATGCAGGTGGCAGATGCATCTTTGTAGAACATTCTCCAAGCACGGGGTGAGCTCTTCTGTGACTCTTGGCAGAGTCACGCACGCACGCGCACACACACACACACACACACACACTGCCTCTGGGGTTCAAACACAGAATGTTCTGATTAGGAAACTTTGTCCTGGAGGGAAGAGGAGTGGGATGGTCATCACAGGCCCGGAGCTCCACTTCTTCATGGCTGATGCAGAAAGAAGTGAGACAGTGTGTTATTACCGATTCTCTGACTAAGGATACTAAGAAGGAGTTATGGGGGGGACTGGCTTTCTACATTTCCGGGCACCAGCCTGTTAATGACATAATGAATTATTAGGATGGCAGAGGACACTTTGGTGCTTCTGATATGCTTCTGAGATTTTATGGATGCTGGAAGGAACAAAAATATGATGCTTTAATACTCCAGTTTGTGCGTGCGGTACACTCTGTGATTGTTTGGGAAACTGCTCCCTCGTACTCTCACAGCAACGACGTACATGGACAGACATTATCTTTTATGTCTAGTGGGTAGTAAAATGGTGCAGAGGCTGAGCGGTCTGAGTGGGCAGGGGACTGAATCGCCTGGGCCTCCTTGCTATCATTTCTGAGCACTGCTTTTTCCCTCACGGGACTTGCAGCTATTTTGAAAGAATGTGGATGTGGGAGTCAGAGCTTACGAATGCAAACCTCAGCCCTGACATCAAAGCTTTCTGTCATGCCTGAGAGAAAGGAGACCTTAGAGGGGTTTAAACGCTGCCGCATGAGACGTGTGACTCTGGGAGGGCGTTTGTTTTTCCGTGAAGTCCAGGCACTGCATTTTTTTTTTTTTTAAGGTTCCCATCCTGGGAGTGGGGTCTGGGCCTTCTAGCACAGAATCCCCTCTGCACGGGGTCACGGCCGCTGGCCCACACTGGCCAAGGCTCTCTCTGAAGCCGCCCCCCCCAACCCCGCTGGCTCCCTGGCTCCATCCTTGGGCTCCACATCCGGCTTCATGCTGCTCACGGGAGTGTCCCTCCATCCAGGGATTCTCCCAGAATTCCTTGCCTTTCATGTCTACGTCTTAGACGTTTCCTTGCTCTTCGCCTGTAAGACTCTCACTCTTTTTCCCTTTTGGACCGTCTTCTCCACTTTTACCCTAGAGTTTGCGCTGCTTCTCCTCCCCAGTAGCCGTCTCTTCTACGAAACATTGAGGAGTTTGATGTCCTTCGGAGGCTGATGTCTTGCTCTAAGAGCAGGCTGATCTAAGCTCTCATATCTGTCCCACCATTGCTGCGAGAGGACAGTATAGCTCTCTTCTCCCGTATCCCAGAACAGCACTGAGCAGGAGCCAGTGCTTGGACCCCTTGAGGGCTCGTCTGACTTAATTACCATGGAATGCTCTGTGAAAAGGGCCCCGCTGTGTGGTTCTCTTGTAGCAGTAGTTCACGGTGCACGCGTAAGCTGACTCATATTTGGGGAATCTGGAAATAGAATATTTTATAACAACACTGAGACCACGGCCTTTCAGATCACCCGCATGCAATCATCCTTTCTTTAGTTACGTGGATAATTCCGGTAGACACTGGGGGTTAGTCAACATCCTCTCTTTAGGGGAAACAGATATTCTTAAGGTCCAGGGAGTTAAAACGAAGCTTGGGGTGGGGAGGAAGGAGCTGAAATGGAGACTGGAGGAACACGTGGACCTCCTTTCATCAGTGTGTATGGACGAAGAGAGGAGCCAGGTTCTGTGTGAACCCCAGCACAGCCCCAACCGACTGAAGCAGAACGCAGCCTGGACTTAGGAGCCATGCTCCCAGCATTGCTTTGAATCTCATTAGTTAGGAAGTGATGCTGGAGGGTCCGGCTGGTCGTACCTGCGTCTCTTTGCTTCAGGGCTTTTCCTGGCAGCTCAGGCTTGCTCTGTCCAGAGTAGGTCACCCACAAACTCTTCCCTAAACCAATGACTGTCGGAAGCCGGTATAAACACCTCCACTCTCTCACCCTTAGGATGTGACAGCCCACCCACAGTGGTTCTCGGTTTCAGAAGGTACTCAGTTCAGTTTACCTCTTGCCTGTGACCCTCATCTCGTCCCTGACAGCGAACTTGGCGAGACAGTCAGTGCCTACGCCCAGCTTCTTCGTCTGCCAGCCAAGCTATCTCACCACAAGAATATATGTGTCTCTGCTGATCGTAGGTCTTGAGGGACCAGCAGGAACCGTCTAGAGGGATCTAGATGGGCTCTGCCATCACCCCTCCCATGTGCTGCCGTGTGTGTGGGGGGTTCAGTTCCGTTCCGTTCAGTCGCTCAGTCCTGTCTGACTCTTTGTGACCCCATGAATCGCAGCACGCCAGGCCTCCCTGTCCATCACCAACTCCCGGAGTTCACTCAGACTCACGCCCATCGAGTCGGTGATGCCATCCAGCCATCGTCCTCTGTCGCCCCCTTCTCCTCCCGCCCCCAGCCTTTCCCATGTGTGTTTGGGGGTAAATGTCCCAAAGTCAGTGCTTGCCATTGCTGTATGGCAAGAGTTCAGAGGGGAGCCGCGAAACCTCTGTTTTAAACAAAGTAAAATTCCATGTGACTTTTTGATGGAGATAAGTCCATTTTCTGTTAATTGGTTCTACTGCCGCCTGCCTAGGCCTCCCGCCCCCCATGTCTGAACTGCTTGCTGGTATCTGACTCCTCGAGAGCCCTGGGACTGTCCTCTCTGCCCGTAGCACACAGCGCTGATGGAGATGAAGCTAAGTGGCTGCTTGTTACCCACGGAATGGATGACCTGATGGGACTCTGAGCTTCATCTCGGATGAGCGGCTGACTGGGTACCAGGCAGGAGAGAGCTCTGGGCTCCATGCTCTCTGGAACGGAGTGCCTGGGGCAGACGTGAGGCGTCTGCTGGGTTCTTAGAACTCCTGGGCGTCTCTCCTGCAAATCCTCCTCTAAAATAGCCTTTTCTGAGCAGGCGTTTCCACTCAGCTCCTCCAGCGACTTAACTCCAGGGACGAGCTTTAGAATATGTGCCAGTGAGTACGTGTGTCCCAGCTTCACACCATTCGCAGACACCGAAAGGCCTGGATACTCACGGCTCGGTCCAACAGCCTCCTGTCAAATGACTCAACTCGACTTTTTCCAAACTCACTGGGACGTGCCGGGCCAGTGTGCCCTGTTTGCCTCTCACCTCCCAGAGCACAGCGGCCGGAACGCCTGGGCTGATGTTCCTCCCCTGCCCTGGAGGAATCTTTGAGAAACCACAGCCCCCCAGCCAGGTTGGTCCCTGACCATCGGAGCCACACGGAAACCAGTCACTGTGACGGCAGGGCATCAGGTCAGACGCCCCCTGTGCTGGAGGCTGAAGCGTCCTTTGATAAACATGATCACTTGCTCATTTACGGCCTCTGGAGCTGGTGGACAGGGGCTCTCACTCGCAACAGCGGCAAGAGTGACCTAACAAGCTATGGAAGCTGACAGCGCCCAGCCAGCCCAAGCTCTTTGCCTCCTCTTGCAAAGCGGTGTTGGTCACCTTATACACAGTCACCAGGAATTAGTATAATTGGACTCATGTATTTGCAGACTTTGTGTCTGATTTTCCTTCGAGGTGTTGTTCAGTCGTTGACTCTCGTGCAGCTCTCTGCCACCCCATGGGCCGCAGCACGCCAGGCTTTGCCGTCCTCCACCGTCTCCCGGAGTTTGCTCAGAACTCACGTCTACTGAGTTGGTGACTCCATCCAACCATCTCATCCTCTGTCGTCCCCTTCTTCTCCCACCTTCAATCTTTCCCAGCATCAGGGTCTTTTCAAATGAGTCAGTTTTTCACATCAGGTGGCCAAAGTACTGGAGCTTCAGCTTCAGCGTCAGTCCTTCCAATGAATATTCAGGACTGATTTCCTCTAGGATGGACTGGTTGGATCTCCTTCCAGTCCAAGGGACTCTCCAAGAGTCTGCTCCAACACCCCAGTTCAAAAGTATCAATTCTTCGGCATTAATAGTTATATCAAATACTCATGAAATGTGTTTAGGGGAGAGAAAGGATAACCGTGATGCACTTTGGGCGGCACTGAAGAAGCTCAGGATGTGGTCAGTGTCTCTCAAGGCACGTTGAATTCGTATTTACTGACTGCGTGGAAGAGGTCTCGCTAGGAACGGCGTGGAAGTTTAGTGTTTCCCACATCTCATCTGAAAAGGAGGAGCAGAGGACATTTCCCTTTCCCACCATCGTCTTCAGAGACGCTCAGTCAGTTCAGTCGCTCAGTCGTATCCAACTCTGCGACCCCATGGACCGCAGCACACCAGGCCTCCCTGTCCATCACCAACTCCCGGAGCTTACTCAAACTCATGTCCATCAAGTCGGTGATGCAATCCGACCATCTCATCCTCTGTCATCCCCTTCTCCTCCTGCCTTCAATCTTTTCCAGCATCAGGGTCTTTTCCAATGAGTTGGTTCTTTGCATCAGGTGGCCAAAGTATTGCAGTTTCAGCTTCAGCATCAGTCCTTCCAATGAATATTCAGGACTGATTTCCTTTAGGATGGACTGGTTGGATCTCCTTGCAGTCCAAGGGACTCTCAAGAGTCTTCTCCAACACCACAGTTCAAAAGCATCAATTCTTGGAGATGCTCACTGCTTCCCAAACAGCTAGATGGAGCTCTTTCCTCTTTAATTAGCTGGAAGCCATTTTAGGAACTAGTCAAGCGGAGGGAGGAAGAGCAGGAATTACTCAGGGAATGCGTCTTCCTGGAGACAGGACGGTTGATGGGAGAAGATGGGGCGGAAAGAAGGTGGGCTGGGGTTAGCTAATAGGTGATTCGGTGGGAAGAAGCTCTCTGCAGGCTAGTGCAGAAAAATGATGCAGGTGGGGAAAGCACCCGAGTGCGTGACATGGCCGGCCGATCACGTTACTCGAGGTGATGCCTGGAGTGGGTATCTCAGAGCGAGTCCAGCAGAGTGCGATGATTTTTGCTTGATAAACCCTGGGGCCAGTTATTCCACCAAGTGCATTTTTCTGTAAGTGGTTAAGTAAACCTTGCATGTTTTTTTCCCCAAGAGTATTTCGGCATTCAGGAAAAAAAGACTGTTGGAAACTTTAGACTCTGGTAGGAGAAGGCAGATACAAACTTTGCTGTTTGTTTTCAAAGAGAGAAGCACATATTTCAATCTTGTCTCCACTCAGCCATAAGATTCTTGAAGACGAATGTATTCCTACATTCTCTGAGCTGACTTGATGTTGGATCTTAGGCAGTAAATACGCTTTGTTTGGGGATATGAGGGGCAGAGGCTTTTGTGTTAAGAAGAAGCTCATATCGAAGTTCAAACATGGTGTGATGAAGTGGGATAACATTTTCCAACATTTTATTAGAAACATTTCAAAACATGCAGCAAAGTTGAAACGGCTTTGGTTAACACTTGTTTCGACCCTGGCTAGATTCTATCACTAACATTAAACTTGCTTTGTTGTTTATCAGCTGTCTGTCTATTATCTCTTTATCTGTAATTTATTATCTGTTAATGCCTATCAGCTATTTGTTATCTATCTATCATCTATTTGTTTCATCTCCATTCATTAATTCAACTTACATTTTAGTACACTTGCCTTACATGTAGAGTGTGTGTCATTACGTAGAGTTCAGGATTTATTAGCTGATTTTTCTTTTTCTATGAAACTTAGTCTTTGAAGTGCACAAACTTCAAGGGTATGCGTTCTGAGTTTTGGTATGTGATTACACCTATGTTGTTGAACCTTCATCAAGCCATAGAACATTACCACGATTACCCCAGGAAGTTCTCTCATGTTTCTTCCAAGTTAACTTCAGCTTTCCTCATGCCCAGAGGGAACTATTACTCTGATTTTTTTTTCAAGTGAGAGTCTGGTAAACACTTGTTTCTCTTTTGTTAAATGTACCCTAAAATACCATTCACAGATTATATCTACTGCCTATGTTTTAGAAAAGAATAGATATGCCTTGGCAAAGAATGGCAATGCCCTTTGACCCACAGTAACCCCTAGGGGTTTGACATTCACTCCCTATGAGTTCCACTAGGGCAGGTGACCCAAGGTGGTGCCCTGGAACAGCAGAGGGTAATTTCTAAGATTGCTGTGATCTTTAGTTAAAAGTTTTCAAATACTTATACGTTATAAAGTTTTTATTTTCCTATCCAAATCATTCAGACAGGTCTATGCCTTTTGTAAACCCACTCTGTGTTTATAACCAAAGTGACTTTCTTGTAAAGTACAAAGTATGAAGGAAGGTGCTTTAAAATTTCCCTGGCCTTTATGTGCAACTCATTGTACAGTTTTGGAGTTTTCCAAATTAGCTGAAAATGCTATGTTTGACCAACTCAGAAGTCAGTTCATAAATTTCCTTTTTATGTGAATCAAAACAGCCTGAACTCAATGGCAAAGCTCCCAGGATGTGAACAAGAAGAGTGGGGACAAGCTTCAGTGACAGGTCGGGGAAATATGCAAAATTAGTCCCAGCTCACTGGCTGGGCTCAAGAAAAAAATACTTGTGTTATGAATGTGGTACTATGCATGCCTTTCTGGACTAATTATGCTGCTGCTAAGTCGCTTCAGTCGTGTCCGACTCTGTGCGACCCCACAGACGGCAGCCCACCAGGCTCCTCTCTCCACGGGATTCTCCAGGCAAGAATACTGGAGTGGGCTGCCATTTCCTTCTCCAGGACTAATTATACCCTAACATTTGACTCTGGAGAAGAAAAGAATATGAAATTATTTTGTGTCCTAAGGCCTCCAGCAAGTTTCATGTAAAAACTGCTGCTGCTGCTGCTAAGTCGCTTCAGTCGTGTCCAACTCTGTGCGACCCCATAGACGTCAGCCCACCAGGCTCTGCTGTCCCTGGGATTCTCCAGGCAAGAACACTGGACTGGGTTGCCATTTCCTTCTCCAGTGACTGAAAGTGAAAAGTGAAAGTGAAGTCACTCAGTCGTGTGCGACTCTTCGAGACCCCATGAACTGCAGCCCACCAGGCTCCCCCGTCCCTGGGATTCTCCAGGCAAGAACACTGGAGTGGGGTTCCATTTCCTTCTCCAATGCATGAAAGTGAACAGTGAAAGTGAAGTCACTCAGTCATGTCTAGAGACCCCCCAAAATCTCTCTTTCCTTCTTTAGGTGTACACGACCCTCCGGGAACAGGCTCCGAGGTTGTGGGATGTGGATGGTGACAGGGACATGTCCTCCGTCCAGCCAAGTACCCCCAGGGTGGCAGATTAAAGGTGCTGGCGAGTGCTCCTTGGATTAAAGGTTCTGCAGGAGAAGGAGCCTTGTTGCTGTCGTTCAGTTGCCTTGCTGTGTCCGACTCTTTGCAACCCCATGGACTGCAGCACACAGGCCTCCCTGCCCCTCACCATCTCCCAGAGTTTGCCCAAGTTCATGACCATAGGTCACCAGTTTCTGGGTAAAGACCTCATTTTCTAAAAGCAGTTGATCCATTTTGCATTCTGTTTTATAGACAAATAAATACATAGATAAGTGATTTATTGTAAAGTTGGATCTTTCCAGATCTGGAAAGAGCTTTTCTCTGGTTCCAGTCAATTTCTCCTTGTATTTGTGGATTTCTCAACGTCAGCACAATTCTGGGAGCCTCCCAGGTGGTGCTAGTGGTGAAGAACCCACCTGCCGTGCAGGAGACGCAGGCCTGATCCCTGGGTGGGGAAGATCCCCTGGAGGAGGGCATGGCAACCCGCTCCAGTGTTCTTGCCTGGAGAATCCCAGGGACAGAGGAGCCTGGCGGGCTGCAGTCCACAGGGTCACAAAAGTCAGGCACGACGGAAGCGACTTAGCACGCACGCACAGTGTTGAGGGCCTGAATGCCAGGAGAGACTTCATTGTGTGATCGTTTCATGGGCGCCAGAGCTGAGGCTGGGGACACGGCTGTTCCCGGGCGTCCTTCCTTGAGTCGGCCAGCCTGCCTGCTCCTCTGGTCGGAGGGGTGTTCTGCCAGCGGATTCTGTTTGCTCCCGGGGCTATCCCCTTCAGCATCTACCTGAGGTTGCTTTCATTCTTAGATAATCTCCCCTCCCCTGGACAAGAGGACCAACTTTCTGTGTAAAGTGCCTCAAGTCTGAGTGAGATTAGACAGTGTTCTTTCGAAGCCTTTTCCTGGAAACTCGCTCACAGAGCAAGGAGCTCTCTCCCCCCAGACACAAATGATGTATCTCATCCTAAAATACGGAAAAGCTCCTTTACGTCATGGTATTCATTACGATTTTCCCCTTGCATCTGATTTTGACCTCTAAGAGAAGGAACATTTTTAATTACCTGGATATATATAGATGAAGAGAATTGTCAATAAAATTTATAACTACTGAGAAAAATTGCTTTTCTAATTTGTCTTATCTGTACCCAGGTGAGGGGTTGTATATTTACAGATGATGAGCATGCTAGACAAGAGGAAGCTGAGAAGCTGGACCGACTTCTATTGAATTAGTTAATTCAGCAAATAGTTAATTGAACATCTTCATACCCCAAGACTCTCATGGGTGCTGAAAAAGTAAAGAAATAAGACATCGTCTCTCTCTTCGCAAATTAATGGGAGAGGAAGAAGTCAAGAACTTTCCTTAAAAACTGGTCAAAGTGAGGGGGCTTCTCTGATGGCTCAGGGGTGAAGAATCCGCCTGTCAGTGCAGGAGACACGGGTTCGATCCCTGCTCCAGGAAGATCACAAATGCCATGAAGTCACGAAGCCCACACACCAACCGCAGCTACTGGCCTGTGCTATAAATCCCGGGAGCCCGTGTGCCTGCAGTGCCACAGCGTGAGAAGCACCGCAATGAGAAGCCCATGAGCCACAGCTCGAGAGAAGCGTGTGCGCAGCAAGGAAGGCCCAGCACAAAGCGACTGATGGAATACATTCAAAAGTCAAGTTCCCTGCTCTTGGATTTTGAACAGAGGAAGCCGCCCACATTGACTGGGATAATCTGAGTGAAGACGTGGAGTTCAGGCAGATCCAGACCTCGGCGAACAAGCAGAGGCCTGCAGAAGGATAAGAAGGCTTAAGGGGGTTCCTGGAGAAGGGAACACTAGAGGCCGAAAGCTGATGAGAAAGCAGACAGCATGCTTTCAGACCGTTATGGAGACAGGGGAGTGACTGGCTTGGAATCAGAGGGTCCCGCGTTCTGTCTGTGGGCTGCTGCTTGTGATGGGCTGTCGCCTAGCGCCTCTGAGGTTTGGTTCCTCAAGCGGGAGCGGAGGAGTCGTGATGCTGGGAGCGTGACATGCACGAGGCGCCCGGTGAGTAGAGCCCCGTGGGGCGGGCGGGCTCTTGGGGCTCCCTCTGTCATGGCAGGGCTGAGCCCAGCGGGGAAGGACCTCGTATCAGCCTAAGGAGAGGGGGGCTCTGGGGCAAGCACTGGGGAGGTTTCGGTGTTTTCTTAATCAACTAGGGGAAATTGACTAATGCTATCTGTGTTTTAAGCAGTTCACACCATGTGCCTCATGGAAGACGGTCCAGTAATAGAGGAGAACGAAAACAGAACATTTGGGCTCTTGCAATTACCTGTAGCAGAGAAGTCAAAGCCCCTAAATTTAAAACGTTTCCCACACAAACGTGATGCAGGCATCGTGGAAATCTGAAAATTACACAAGAGAAAAAGGGAAAGATATCAGCCATGGTCCTGCCACCTACAGGCAAATAGAATCATAAGTACCTTGGTGTACTCTGTTCAAGGTTATTTTTGTGTAAGTTTTGTTTTGTATCACAAAATTCTGCTCACACTAAATCCTGCCTACAAAACCCCCAACGCTTTATCATGTGCATGATTCTACATTCCGAATCACGGCTCTTGATCCTCATTTTAAAAGCTTAGCTATTATGAATCTGTAATGAGCATTTTTGTGCCTTAAATGTTTTCCGTATTTAACAGCTTTTTCATAGGATGGATTCCAAGAAGTGGGATTAACTGATGAAACTATACTTACACTTGAGAAGTTTTGGGTAAATTTGCATACTTTCATCGATGTAAGAGGATGCAATATATTAACTGATAATTAGTAAACAATTATTAAGGCTTCCCTGGTAGCTCAGCTGGCAAAGAATCCGCCTGCAATGTAGGAGACCTGGGCTCGATCCCTGGGTCAAGAAGATCCCCCGGAGAAGGGATAGGCTACCCACTCCAGTATTCTTGCCTGGAGAATTCCATGGACAGACGAGCCTGGCGGGCTACCACTCATGGAGTCGTAAAGAGTGGGACATGACTGAGTGACTAAGCATAGCAGAGCAGACAGTTATTATTGCTATTTACAAATGTTTCTCAGTGTTAAGAAAATGACAGTGCATTTTCATTAATTGGAATTTCTTTGGAAAGACTTTTCTCATATCCTGTCTTGAATATTTCTATTATTTGAGTGATAAATAGTGATGATTTGTCCAGCAGTTTTGTATTAAGACCTAGAGTACTCAGATCTTCCGGTTCCAACGTCAGGCCTCTAATGGATCCGCCCACTCATCCTACTCATTCATCCATCCTCTCATCCAGTCGTTTGGAGAACCTGCTTTACGAGCCTAGGACCTCGGATCTTACAGTAGCACGCCCTGGCCTCTGCTAGGCTAAGAGCGCTACTTTCAGGGAAGCTGGAGTACAGAAACGATTATGTGCGTGTAGGAAGAGGTGGTCTAGTCCAAATTACTTTTGGAATCTTCATGTCCTCACCTTTTTTTTTTCATAAAGCCCTTCTCTTCTAAGCTACCATTTGGAAGAATGTAGATAGATTCATTTGAAAATGATGAATGAGAAAGCTCTAGTCTCTAAATACTGGAGGAAAGAAAGTTATGTTAATACCTTTAAGCACTAACAAGATTTAAGGCAACATCAGGCACTCACACAAGGTAAAACAATAGCTTTAAGCACTGACAGAATTTAACACGACATCATCCTACTATCAGGAATATCTTCTGGACAGATGTCACCCCAGTCTCTGTTTACTGTTGAATAGCAGGGTTCTCTCTCTCACCTCCTTCAGCATCTAAAGGTAAGACAGCGGTGGGGGTGGTCTGCAGCTCTGCCTGCTGGTTGGATGCTAGACGTCAGTGAGGGAAAGGATGGGCGGTGAGGGGAGGACACCCCCTCACAAGCTCCCGGGGACGCGGAGGCTCTCGCCCTGTTGGAACTCCGTCTATGCCATCTCCCCATTCTTTAACACAACACCCGCCCGGGGTAGACCAGTGTTCACAGCAGCAAACAATTACCCAAATTAATTAACTTATTCTCTTTGTGTACAGACATCCATGCTCCAAGGTAATGGTTCATTTAATTAAAGCCTTCAGCCTTAATCAGGGTTACCTTATAAGTAAACCACACACATTTAAGATGCGTCGACT
The DNA here is from genome assembly GCF_023091745.1 of Budorcas taxicolor. NCBI lineage: Eukaryota > Metazoa > Chordata > Mammalia > Artiodactyla > Bovidae > Budorcas > Budorcas taxicolor. The sequence continues at coordinate 85,017,339 of NC_068921.1, read as the reverse complement.
GAAGGCTCTGGAAGGCCTGCATGGATAAATTCTTTATTATCTTGCTTCACTCTACTTCTCAAAATGTGAGCGTCAGTGTTTGCCGAAGAGGTGCATATCCATGTTGACATCCTTGGATGTTCCTGGACTGGATAGGAACCCGTGTGGGCAGGAACTGTGAATCGTTTGCACAGAGCCATTGCTGGCAGAAGGGATGTGTATGTTCCCTTCAGAGGAAGCCCAAGCCTCTTTTATACTGGGTTCAGCTTGTCTCAACTAAACCGAGGTGCTGAGGAAGGGATCTTGGGGGTCCTTCTTTCTCAGCTGAGTTTTAGGTTAATCAGTCCTTTGACTGTTTTTATAGTGGTCCCTTCTCTGCCTTTCTCTTCCTTTCTGGAACCTATTTAGGGCATCTGGAGGTTTGTGACGAACGTTTCTTCTTATTTGTCCAGCTGGGTTGTCTGTGTTCAAGTAGCGTTGGTTTCTGATGATTATGAACATTTGAGCAGAAATAAGTGGAAGCAATGCTCAGAGTCTAGGCCCTCTCCCACCCTAAACCGGGCTGCTGCCCTCTCACGAACTGAGGGGTACAAACCGTCAAACTCCGGGAAAGGATCAATATTTCTTAGATAACATATTATGGGAGGGCTCTGACATGAATGTTATCTACGAGAATTTGCTCTGAAAAAAACCTGGTGTTCTCTGCGGGAAGCTGAGTTAGACCACCGAATGCATAAAATGAATTTGAAATCGGGTCTGTTGTAGATGCAGCCTTTATTTAGGGAAATTGTCAGAATGCGGTTTAAAAATTGTGTGGTAAATGATTTTTCTGATTTTTTAAAAAAGCCATGTTGAAGTTTTGACAAGCTCTTGGCCTGTTCCCACGATCCTCCATCTGGGCACGCGTAAGGATTTCTCCCTCCGTTCTGCGTTTGCTCTCAGACATCATTGCTTTACACAGAGCCCTCTGAACTGAGAGCAACAGAAAAGCACTTTTTTTTTAAATGTCAAAAGAATTGCGTGAACAAGTGTCCAGTCTCCCTAGGCATGTAATTAGAGAGGTCAATAACTTTAAAACACATTCCTCTGTGTTCTTTACATGCCTGTATTTGTACAGACGGAGACAGTTCTTTCTCTGTGTCCTGTTCGGGACAGTCAATAGAACCAATGTTTTCTTCCCTTTTTTTGGCCACATTGTCTGGCATGTGGATCTGAGCTCCCTGACCAGGGACTGAATCCTGAACTCAACGCCTGCCTGCATTAGAAGGGCAGTCTTAACCACTTGGCCACCAGGGAAGTCCCGACTGGGTAATAAAACATCTGGGCTTACTGAACACCTTTTATGGAATTCCTGATGGGTGTCAGCTCCTGTGGAAAGGGCTCTAAGACAGGATTTTATTTAACCTTTATAATGACCCTCTGAGGCAGTCTTAGAATTCTCATCAGAAGGGGAAACAGACCCAGAAACAGTTCAGTGACCAGCTGTGAGATTTTGGCTCATTTGCATCGACTTCTGAAGTGCAACCAGGGTGATGAGATGGCTCCTGGTAAAATTGCTGTGACGTGTAAGTGGGGTTTAGAGGCATGGATCGGAGTGACCAGCGGGTGTCACGGGCTGAGTAAATTTTTAGCCTTTATTTGTTGTAGAGTAATCCCCCATTTTTTTTTCAAAGAGCAATGTGTGTTCCTCTCAGATTCCACTGAGCACATCTAACTTTTTGAGGGCTGACCACGGGGAAAGGCTGCATTTGCCACCAGCTCGGCCCTGATTTTTCTTTTATCAAATATTGTTTACAATGGCAGCAGAATTGTTTTAGACTAGCTTTTTGAAATGTAATTACATTGCAATTTTGGCACTAGAGTTATGTGTTGTATTTTAGCTGTTGAAGAGTGTGTGTGTGTGTGTGTATGATCACAGGTTGATTTATAGCTTCAGGTTGGAGCTTAGGGTTGCATAAATTGGGAGTATACAGTTCCAAGGGGTTTCTGAAACACACTTCTGGTGAACAGTCATTGCTCTACCAAATGGATCTAAATTAGAGTTCCTGAAGAAAGACACAGATCAGTCTTACCTACTGGACTCCTGGACTTTCACATCCTGGTTGCAGGAGCTCGTGGGCCCCGCATAGAAAGTGGTGATCCTAGCAGCTGGAATTATTTAAAGCACAAGAGCATCTCGTCTGGTGAAACCGTTTAAAAGGGCCACTGTACAGCAAGGCAGAGCAGAACCGAGGCGTTTCAGGTGTGCATCTGATGCCTGACTCGGGTCCGGCCTGCTCATCTCTGACCCAGGGTGAGTGCGCGTGTGGCTAGTCAGGGTTTTACACTCAGTGTCCTGTGGTCATCTCCTGTGGGACACAGCACAGCTGCCTTCCTTCCTGCCTTTTCGTTACCCCGTTCAAAAATTAGCAATTTGTCAGGCACTTCCTCTTCGCACTGGTACGTAAGTGCTAAGTGCGGTTTAGATTCACTGAGAACTTTCACTACCTTTTAGCAGGGCATGAAGTGCTTTAACAATGTTAATATTTAAGCTCTCGATTCTGTAGACTGTGCTCAGAGAGAAAAATAGTAACATAGCCTGAATGTCTTGCCAGAGCTCAGTGTTTCTTCACTTCAGCTCCGTGCCAAGGTTTGTGAGCCTGAAATACAGCTAGGTAGGCCAGAACAATGTGAATCTGTGAATATCGAATATAAAAGTAGCATTCACTAGGAAGTCCGAAGCCGCACCTGACTCTGCAAGGCTGCAGACCCGCAGATAAGTGGTGGCTGTGCTGCACTCAGTCGCATTCGTCTGACTGTTTGTGACCCCAGGGACTGTAGCATGGACTCTGTCTGTAGGATTTTACAGGCAACAATACTGGAGTGGGTTGCCATTTCCTTCTGCAGGGGATCTTCCCGACCCAGGGATCGAACCAATATCTTTTGCATCTCCTGCATTGGCAGGCAGATTCTTTAGCACTAGCGCCACCCAGGAAATCCCTTATGACATCTGTAGTGTAACATAAACCACTTTTTTTTTTTTGCACAAAAGTTAAAAAAAAAATCCCTATCTGCTGTCATCTTTGTTTGCATGAACAAGGAACATGCCCCACGTAGAAGAAGCAAAGGATGTGAGCGAACCTAAGTTCCTTGTCACAGAGAAACTGCCATTGATTTCAACCAAGCCTTCTCTAAAATGAAATAGTTTAGCAAATGTTTATCTTGAAATTCTGTACAAAATAATTTTATGAGCCCACATTGCATGTTCATACTGTTATCTGAGCAGGATGGCAGTTTTCTACGATATCCTATCATAAGATATGCTGAATTAGCCTCTGGTCTCAATTAACCGCCTTCTCACTCGACTCCTTACTGCTTTATCCTGTGGCTGAAGTGTCAGATCTGCATTTTCAAGGTTCTGAAGAATAGCTTCTGACATTTTGCACTTTCTGGGTTTAGCAAAACTTGTTTAGAAAATGTAACTGAAAAGTCAAAAAATCTTTAATGCATTTTGAGTTTATTTTTGTGTACAACGTTAAGAGGCCTTCCTAACTTCATTCTTCCTAACCCTAGATGTCCCAGAGCAGATGCCAGAGAGGAGTGGATAGGGAAGATGTGAATCGTACAATGGGGTGTGACCCAGCCATAAAATGGACTGAAATTGGGCCACTGGAAGCGATGTGGATGGACCTAGGGTGAAGTGAGTCAGAAAGAGAACACGTATCATACATCAACATGCACATGTGGAATCTAGAAAAATGCTACTGATGAACCTATTCGCAGGGCGAGACTGGAGACGCAAATGCAGAGAATGGGCTTGTGGACATAGGGAGGGGAGGAGAGGGTGGGGAAAGTTGAGAGAGCCGCCTTGACACATGGACTCCCGTGTGCAAAGTCGTGGGGAGCCGCTGCGTAGCACAGGAGCTCGGCTCGGGGCTCTGTGATGGCCCAGAGGGTGGATGGTGGGAGGCGAGGCTCCAGAGGGCGGGGATATGTGTGTACTTACCGCTGATGCGCGTTGTTGGGCAGCAGAAACGAGCTAACACAGCATAGCCCGGCAGTCATCCTCCAATTTAAGAAAATTCCAAACGCATCTTGAAGATCCAGTTGGGCCCATTCTAGAATGTCAGAGAAGCACGTCGTCAAAACAGAGGTGTGAGTGGCTGCAGAGAGCCTGCCTGAGGCCCAGTGTCTGGGGAGGGTCCCAGCCGAGCCCTCAAAGCTGCAGAGGAGTGACCTGGGCGCCTGGCCCTCGGAGGCTTCGTGGTGAAATGAGTAAGGCAGGCCTTTTGCCTGGTTCGCTCTTGAGGCCTGTCCTGATATCTGATCCTTCTAAAGTATTTTCTGCATATTCTCCACACATCATTGCCAGAACTGTTCCTATAGGAATGGTCACTAACCTCTCTAAGAGTTTTTTACATACTGAAAAGCCGTTGGGTCCCTTTTTCCATTTTAATGACAAAGGGACCAAAGACTGCAGAGAGTCTAGGTTACAAACTAGCTTCCTTAGTGCAGAAGCCAGGTTAAATTATGCTAATTTACTCTATAGGCTCCTTGCTTTAGAGACTGGATTGCGTCACCCCAAATTCAAACAAGGACACCCTAACCCCTAATACTTCAGCACGCTTGTTAAGGTCGCTTCAGTCACATCTGACTCTTTGCCACCCCCTGGACTGTAGCCTGCAGGCTCCTCCGTCCATGGGATTCCCCAGGCAAGAACACTGGAGTGGGCTGCCATGTCCTCCTCCAGGGGGTCTCCCTGACCCAGGGATCGAAGCCACACCTCTTCTGCCTCCTGTATCGTGGGCAGGCTCCTTACCACTAGGGCCACCTGGGAAGCCTTCAAGGCATGCCCTTATTTGAAAAGCGGCGTTGCAGCTGATGTAGTTAGGTTATGATGGGGCCCAGCTGGAGCACGGCGGCCCCAAGCCCAGTGTGACGGGGTCCTCACAAAGGGGGAGTTCCGACCCAGACACACACAGCTGTCAAGATGGGGACGGAGATGCGGTGATGCTTCTGGAAGCCAAGGAGCCGCCAGGCGCTGCGGGAGAGGCTGGGCAGACCGTCCCTCAGGCCTCAGGAGGAGCCCCCCTGGGGTACGGCGATCTCCGCCTTCCGGGCTCCAGACTCCGAGACTATGCATTTTTGTTGTTGAAACAGCCCAACCTGTGGTATTTGCTATGGCCATCCAGGCCAACCAACATGCCCGCACACTTTCTTGGGGTTGAATTTGTCTGTTATAGAATTTATGAAGGGGCTAGAGGGGCCCAGCATCTTGTGGATTTGGAAATATCCGTGGCGCTAAGGCAGTCAACCTCCTGAAGGCTGCCCTTAACCCTTTAGCGCCTTTTACAATTTCACCTAATTTCTTCTCAGCCCCCAGTCAATGGATGTTTGCTAATTTAACACACTGAACTAGGTTGGAATGGGAATGCGGCCTGCCTGTCCCCTCCCCAGAAAGAAGTAGGTACCAGCTGGGGCCAGCATACACACCCAACGGTCACGCACTGCGGTCCTGACGATGAATAAAGCATTAAGGACTCAGAGTCACGCAGCCTGTCTTTTTATTGCCAGAGGGCAGGAGACCCCAGCTTCCACACTACAAGGAGCATCTGCGTTCCTTTCTCAGTGGCTAGGATTTCAAACAGCCTACGAGACTGAGGGCGTTCTGCCCCTCTGCAGGGCTTCCCGGGTGTCATGGTGGCAAAGAATCCACCTGCCTATGTAGGAAGCGCAGGAGATGCGCGTTTAATCCCTGAGATGGGAAGATGCCCTGGAGGGCATGACAACCTGCGCCAGTATTCTTGTGGAGAACCCCGTGGACAGAGGAGCCTGGCGGGCTACAGTCCAAGGGGTGGCACCTTGCAAACTCCTGGAGGAAGGGCATTTTCGTCACAATCCTAAAGTTATCCTCTTAATTCGTTTCTCAATATTTCTATCTGCAGAATTTTTAATTACTCAATCCATCCCCTCACCCCCCATTTCTCTAGATCCTGGGGAAAGGAAAACAAAGCACACTGCTTTCGCTAAAAATATTATCCGAAAGGAGATCCTGTGAAAACACTTGCAGGTCGAGAGGCCTCCAGGCTCCGTGCTAACTGCTTTCTCAGCTCCGACGTCACCGCGAGGGATTCGCTCTGTTAACTCGCCTGATGGTTTTTGTAACCTTGATGCTTCTGGGGACATCCAGGGTTGGAGCATTCTGGAGGGCTTGTGCCTTCCACCTGTTTGGACCACATTCCTTTACCCTGAGACCCAGCCCTCTCTGCAGCCTGTGCTCGTGAGGACGTTGGTCCTGGTGGGGCTTGGAGGGGCCGCTGACCACAGTCGTGCCGTCAGCCTCCACCTGTCTCTGTGTGTGTGTGTCGCGGAAAAGTCTGAGCTCTCTTTATCATTTCCTCTGAAATTACTCTCAGAGGTCTTTACTGCTGATAGAAAGAAAGGACCAAAGCGACAGGAGGTTTTGAGTGGAGTGAAGCTGAAGACAGGGATGGCTCTGCTGTCTGCGGTTCACACCTGCCGGCTGCCTCGGGTTGCCCTGGAGGATGGTATAGCGTGAGGGTTCTGGAAACGAAAGAAAGGGGCGGTACAGCAGCAGAAGGAGCCGGAGTCCACCACAGAGAGGGTCCAGTCTACGGCCAGAACACGCCGAGCGCGCCCCATCTCAGCTGGCCTCGGACGCTAAGGAGGGTCGGGCCTGGTTAGTGCCCAGATGGGACAGGGCCCAGATGACAGTAGGTGACTGTCTGCCTCACAGGTAGCCATGCTCAGGGCTGGGCTTCTTGAACAGAAGCTGGTAACTCCCCTCCCCCAAGTATTACGGTGGGGGGCACTCTGCAGGGACCCGTGATGCCCAGTCTAGGGGTGTCGTTCTCAGGCCGGGGGCCAGGGCGGGGCGTGCATGCCGGCAGGGTGGAAGCCCCCCCGCCGCCCCCATTTAAGCAAAAACACTGGATCTCATGGAAGAGGCGGTGCATGCGGTATTTATATCTGGAAACCAAAACATGTACACACTGTTTTCATAACGCAAAAATAGAAAGCAAAGCGCAATAAAATCTTTGTTTTACGTATGGTGCAATTTATCATAGTTTGAGTACAGAGAGTTTTCTCTTTTAAAGTAAAGCATGGTTTAATAAAAATAATGCTGATTTCTTTTCCTTCAATGAAGGAAAATGAGGGGGCAAAGAAGCATATGCAGTATTTTTAAAATGGGAGCATAGGTTTTAAAAGTTGCAAAAACACTGACAGAGAAGTTTTCCATTTTCTCTTCCAGGATTCTCCTGCTGGTCCCATTTATTAATCAATGACTTGCATGGAAACGTTTAGCAATGTTGACAAATACGCAAAGCATTTCAAGGTATACGTCCTCTACATAAAGCAGGCTTCTTTACTTTGTGAAAAGCACAAAACTTGTGAGGGGGGCTGGGTTTGAACCAGAATCCTCAAAGGTCTTGATATATTGAAATGTGGGGCAATGTAGTTGCATAGAATTCAATTGTGGTAAGTGTGTACATGCGTGCTAAGTTGCTTCAGTTGTGTCTGACTCTTTTCAACCCATTGGACTGCGGCCCCTCAGGCTCCTCTGTCTATGGGGATTCTCCAGGCAAGAATACTGGAGTGGGTGCCATTTCTTTCTCCTAGGGATCTTCCTGACCCAGGGATAGAACCCACGTCTCTTACGTCTCCTGCTTTGGCAGAGGGTTCTTTACCACTAGCACCACTTGGGAAGCCCTAAAAATCCCAGACATATCTCAGGTGTGGGAGAATCGGAGCTGAACTAAAGCTTCTGTGAAATAGAGCTCAGAGGCTTTAGCAGACAGAATGCCAACCACGTAAGGGACACACTGTGCTTGCTGAAAGAAACTGAGCTGCATTAATCAAGGTCTTAACTTTAGAACAAGGGAGGTGCTCATCTTAATATTGATCAGAGAGGTCCTGTCTGGAGATGAGAGGCAGCACACACAACATGGGATTTAAGGGAGTGGATTCCAGAGTCTGTTGGTGCTCAGATGCTCAGTCGTGCCCAACTCTGTGACCCCATGGACTGTAGACAACCAGGCTCCTCTGTCCGTGGGATTTCCCAGGCAAGAACACTGGAGAGGGTGCCGTTTCTCCAGAGTTTGTTTGCTGCTACTGCTGCTGCTAAGTCGCTTCAGTCGTGTCCGACTCTGTGCGACCCCATAGACAGCGGCCCACCAGGCTCCCCCGTCCATGGGATTTGCCTGGGTTCAAATCCCTCTTCTCCTCCTTCCTGGCCGAGTGAAGATGCCGAGTAAGGTATTCAGCCTCTCTGAGCGCCTGTCCCCGCTCTGTTGAATGGGGTGATAGCAGTTGTCTACCTTTTGAGATGCTTTGAGGCTGAATGGACTACCTTTGTCTGCTCAGGCTGGCATAACAAATACCAGAGTCTGGGTGACTGGAGCCACAGGAGGCTGGCAGTCCCTGATCAAAGTGTGGTTGGCTGGTTCCTGGAGAGAGCAGCCTTCCTGGCTTGTAGATAGACAGCTGTCCTTGCCGTGTCCTCCTCTGGCAGAGAGAGCTGCTGCCCCTTCTGGTAAGGACACTAATCCTGTGGGATCAGGGGCCCACCCATATGACCTCATTTAACCCTAACCTCCTAATACAGTCACCCTGGGGCATGGGGTTCCCACATAGCAGGGAGCATCACTCACATAGCAGGGGTCATAGCCTCAAAGCAAATCTGAAATCTTTTACAAGGACATCTCACAAGGTCAATACACATTGAATGATGGTTATTATTATCTTCATTTTGCAGTTGGAATCTGGGCACTACTTCCCTTGGACTGCAGGGAGATCAAACCAGTCAATCCTAAAGGAAATCAACCCTGAATATTCACTGGAAGGACTGAGGCTGTGGCTGAAGCTCCAATAGATGACTCATTGGAAAAGACTCTGATACTGGGAAAGATTGAAGGCAGGAGAAGAAGGGGATGACAGAGGATGAGATGGTTGGATGGCATCACTGACTCAAAGGACATGCATTTGAGCAAAATCCAGGAGCTGGTGAAGGACAGGGAAGCCTGGCGTGCAGCAGTCCATGGGGTTGCAAAGAGTCGGATATGACTGAACGATGGAACAAAAACAGCTACTGCTTTAATGTGGGCATAAACAAACTGGACTAGGACCTGTTTACGTGATGACTGTTCAATGGATGTGAACTCTCTGACTAAAAATATAAGACTTTGGGAGGATTGCTAACCATCTTGAGATATCCACAGGCTGTCAGACTGATGAGGTGCAAGCTTTGTCCTGGCTGTGAGTGTTAGAGCAGGAAACCACAGGGCGACTCCAGGACTCGGTGCAAGGAGCGCCTCTGCAGGAGCTGTCTGTAATCCAGTGTTGAGTGATCGTATTTTTTGAGAGGACAATTTAGTGATTGCAATCAAAAGTCTTAAGAGTGTGTGTGTGTGTTTTTTAATGCTGCAATTTTATTTGGAGAACTTTTTCAGAAGGAGAGAATTCAATGTACAAATGTGTATACGGAATTTATTCCACTATCACTTAAGATAGCAAAATCTTAGAAGCAGCCCAACTTTCCTCAAATAAGGGATTGTATAAATAAACCAGTGAACATCTAGCAAACAGAATATCATGTAAGAATTTAAGAGATTTTATGTTCCTAGATGGGCTTTCCCGGTGGCTAAGCGGTAAGGAATATGCCTACAATGCAGGAGACATGGGTTCAGTCCTTGGATTAGGAAGATCCCCTGGAGGAGGAATGGCCGCCCTCTCCAGTGTTTTCACCTGGGAAATCCCACGGACAGAGGAGCCTGATGGGTCCATGGGGTCACAAGACTCAGACACGGCTTAGTAACTAAACCACCACTACCATGTTCCTGGATATATCTGGGAAATTGAGGAAAGTATTCAAAATAATTCTGTGTTTCTCAAGATGTTCATGAACAGTTGATTAGAGAGAAAGGGCAGGACCCAGGAGGAGATGTTGTGAGTAACCTGATTTTTAGAAAGGTGCAAGGAGAAATGATGGCCATATGGCATGTGAATAGGCATACATGCCATGGGCAGAAGCCAGGAGACACGGAATGGGATCCGGCTGCCCTGTCTCCTTTCCGTTTTTGGATTGTGTAGTTTTTCTTCAGATGTTTTTCATGGACGACTTACGTGAAAGTAAATATACACTTCAAAATGAAGGTGGCATTTGGGGATCCGAAGACCTGAGGCATCTAAAGAAGCTAAGTGATGGCCTGATTTCAGGGGAATGGTGATGTGGTCCTGTAGTGGGAAAGGGCAGGAGCAGCAGCAGCTGTCTTGTGCAGTGGAGGCAGCCTCGCCCACCCAGGTTTCTCCTTGCATTGGCGACAACCGGGGTTGCCGTGGCTCCCCATCCTGGGTATCCTCATCTTTAAAGTCATCCCCTGTGGTTAGGATATCTTGATCAGTGCAGAACCGCAGACTGCCTCCATCATGGCAGAGGCCCTTTTGGAAGGTGCTGCCTTCTACCGACACAGGAAGTGGGCATGCCCTGTTGCACCAGCAGAGCTTTCTTGGCAGACCAGCGTGGATTTGAGACCCAGCTCTGCCACTTCCTGGGGGACTGGACACGATTGCTGGAGTGGGTGGCCATGCCCTCCTCCAGGGGTTTTTCCTGACCCAGGGGTCAGAGCCCCATCTCTGACACCTCCTACCACTAGCACCACCTGGGAAGCACTTCACTAAGGATAAGCTCACTGTGGTGCTTGGGTGGAGAGACCACTCTATTGATATTTGTTTATAAATGGATGGGGGACGCATGTAGAGTTCTGGCAGCTGGTAGTACTTCCTCAAGGGGGTCACAAGTTGGTGGATGCGTTTGAAGGAGGTTGGAGCCCAGCATCCTTCTTTCCCACCACCCCACCCCCCAGTATCAGCTCAGTTCAGTTGCTCAGTCGTGTCCAACTCTGCGACCCCATGGACTGCAGCACACCAGGCCTCCCTGTCCATCACGAACTCCTGGAGTTTACTCAAACTCATGTCTATTTAGTCGGAGACACCATCCAACCATCTCATCCTCTGTCGTCCCCTTCTCCTCCCAACTTCAATCTTTCCCAGCATCAGGGTCTTTTCCAAAGAGTCCGTTCTTCGTATCAGGTGGCTAAAGTATCGGAGCTTCAGCTTCAGCATCAGTCCTTCCCATTGTAGATTAGGTAATTGATTATGAAGCTTTTCAAGGCATGCTCTAATAAATATTAGGAGGATAAGGTTTCTCACAAGACACAGACATTCATGATATTGCTAAATGCGTGCTGCCACGAGCAATTTGTCAAGAACCCATCTATCAGTGAGCAGGAGAAGTATTCTAACAGGGAAGTCAAATTGTCTAATCCCTGTCTGTATTACGTGAATGATGGGTTCTGTCTGCTTAGTAGGGCGAGCTGGGTACGCGCGTCTATGAAATGAGTAGTCATCGTCCGTGCCTTGTCGCGTCTTCAGGATCCCGACTCTGCAACAGACACGCGTGGCGGCAGAGTGAGGAGCACGTGATGAGCCAACCTGAGATGCCTCGAGGTGCCAGGATGTGTCCGGGAGCCTGCAGGCTTGCTGGCAGTGCCACGCGGACAGGTTCAGTCACTCTCTCTTTGCGCCACCCCTCTCTGCATCTGGCACCTCTCCTGTGTTAGGTTTGAATCTCCCATTTGAATTCTGCTGGGGCTCCTGGTTTCGTCCGGATCCATCCCCGCTTCATCTGTGTATCTGTCACCCCTTCCCACAATCCATTTTAATGATCCCATTTCTGCCACTTTTTTTTTTTTTTTTTTTTTTGGCGCTAGGGCTCTTTGTAACGGGGCGGGGAGAATATTCTGTTTCTCCTGATTAAATCTGTTAGATTTTTCTTTTTTTCAGGGCCTTGTTGAGTTCTTTTAATTTCCTCCTGTTTATTACTTTTCTTCTCAATGACATTACTATGCCTCGAGTTCCTCTCCTGTGCGTGTGTGTGCAAGTGTGCACGTGCCTGTGTGTGCGTGCCTTTAATTCCTTGCACATGAGCACATAGGAAGATGAAAGCGCGGAGAGAAGCGTGGCTGACTTGCCAGCACCTGACTTCAGTCTAAGACCTCACTTAGGTCCCTGTTGAAACACCGTGAATCCACTCGGGTCGCCCTTTCAGAGCAGCTTTGGAAAACAGACACTGGGTTGGGGCGGGGGCGGAGCTTGTCAAAACTGCCTGATTAAGAAGCTGGCGGAAGCCATCCTTTCTTCTTGGCTTCTGGCCGCCAGCATCGTTCACTGGGCTGCTCCGCCAACCGCCCCGAGACGCACCGTGCCGGCCTCGCCTCCCGGCTCCACTGAACTGAATCCTTCGTCCCCAGGGCAGCGCTCTCTGCCTGCATCACACGCCCCGCCTAAGCATCCTGACGTGTGATTTCTCCAAGGGGACAGATGTCTTCTGTAGCTAACTTGTTCACTTTGCTTCACGGTATGTAGCGGGTTACTGACTGAGGGTCGCCTGGGCCGGGGCCTTCTCGGGAGGTCGTTTGCAGGCGGAGTCTCCAGTCCTGCGAAACCGTTAGCTCCACCCACCTGTCAAAGGTAGGCTCGCTCCAAGGTGATGAAAGCTGAAAGGGAGCATCCCGCAGAGAACAGCTGGCACACACCGGAGGCCCCGCCCGCCACAGGATGTTCGCACTCCCGGGAGTCACGTGTCTGAAGGGTGCACGCCTTTCCGAGGCGGGCAGGGCTCCCGGCTCCAGGATCTGACCGAGGTCCCAGAGAGTCCCGGCCGCTCCACCGGCTTTCTGTCCCTCTGCCTTCCTTGGTCCACTTTTCCAGCTGCTCCCAACGGCTGCCCTGCACATTTACAAGAAAACCCAAGCTCTTTCCTTGGCCGACCAGACCAGGCCCCTTGCCACCTCCATCAGTCACCCTCGTCTCACGCCTGCCTTCACAAAGCACACCTTCTCCCAGCTGCACCCCACTCCTCTGCTCAGAATTTTGTGCGCGCTCTTCTCCCCTTGCCCACCTCCCCTGCGGGATCTTAAGGGCCTCAGTTCTCATCTTAACTCTCACTTCTGGAAGCGCCGCAGAAAGCAGTGGCGCCCCACTCCAGTGCTCTTGCCTGGAGAATCCCAGGGACGGAGGAGCCTGGTGTGCTGCAGTCCATGGGGTTGCTCAGAGTTGGGCACAACTGAGCGGCTTCACTTTCACTTTTCACTTTCATGCATTGGAGAAGGCAATGGCACCCCACTCCAGTGTTCTTGCCTGGAGAATCCCAGGGACGGGGGAGCCTGGTGGGCTGCTGTCTCTGGGGTCACACAGAGTCGGACACGACTGAAGCGACTTAGCTGGAAGCGCCATTCCTCTGTCATATGCCTCATACGATATGGATCAACAGATCATACGACCCACTCCTGTGTCATAAAAAGTGTCCCCATCCCATCCTCTATTGTGGCCATCTTTTGTTCCTCCATAGTACTTACTAGAGTTTCATTTTTCAAAAACTCACTTACCTGTTTATTGACCATCTTGCTCGCTGAGCTATAGGTTTTACGAGGACACGGCCCCTACCTGACTTGGCCCTGCCCGTCTCAAGAGTCAAGCGCTCTGTAGCACAGAAAACGTACCCTCGGGATTGTAAGCATCATGAGCCATGTCAGGATTGAGCCATTGTGCGCGCTTTAAGTCGCCTTCATTGGTTCATTTCTATCATGGGGTCAACGTTTTGTGTTTTTATCTCTTCATCCCTCACTTTCCGTCATTTCTAGAGGGTTAATGAACAAAGACGGAAGAGAAAGATTCTATGTGCACGCTGGCTTTATATTTCCTCGTGGGCAGAGTTTATTATTCTCAGCGTCAAGCAATTGTCTGATCCAAAAACGAGCTCCTACAGTTGTTTTTGCTGTCGTGAGATTAATCACACACATGCAATGTTTATTGATTTAAAATGCTATCATGAGGTCCTCTGAAAGCTGGTGATGGGTCAGCACTGCCAGCTGCTCTGGCTTCCTTGTGGCCGTTCCTGTCTGGGGCTGGACTCTGCCTGGGTGTCGAGATTTTAAAGAGTGGGTGCTGTAGATGCCTTGGGCCTTCAAGGGTCTAAGTCTTCCCTTTCAGAGACAGATTTATTTTTCACTTTGAATAAAAACAAAAGAGACAGCTATTTCTAACTGGCCTTTGACAGTCACAGCGCTCCCTGGCTGAAGTCGTTGGAGTGCATAGTTTGGGGGAGCTCTGGGGAGATGAGATTTGAGGCTGGGGAGATGAGATTCAGCCCTCTTCATCCATCCCGCTTTTATCTACAGTGTGATTACTAACATGTGCAAGCTCTCTGGAGTCCGAGGTGAATATAGAGCAAAGAGGTGGCCTAGATCACCACTGCTGGTCAAAATAACAAAACAGACCAACAGAACAGCGTCGTCTGGAGCTGTGTGGTCAAGGACATTCTGTAGAGATGACCTCCTAGGAGAAGGATGGCCTCGGTAAGACCTCCATTTCTCGGGGGTGGAGAAAGCCGAGAACTGAGGGCCCCTCGGCTCCAGGCTAGGGCCTCCATCTCCCATCTCCTCTGCCAGCCCTGCCTTCTTCCTTTAAGGCTGCTGTTCCTCATCTGAAAAGTGAGGATAAAAAATACACCCCCCTACAAAGGGCCACTGGTGGGATTAAAAGACCCTGTTCAGATAAGGCATTAAAACTCAGTTATTATTGGTATTATTATGAGTGCAAATTCTCCCAAGATTCAGTCACACGACACGACTCTCTTGACTGGTTATACCTGCTTGCATTCCAAAGCTTCCGCTGAAGTAAGGTCTATATACTAAAGCTGTTTACTGAGGAATTCTTCCTCTACCTGCACCAGTTTCTAGACGTCCCTGTCTCCAGGCCCATGGTTCTCAACTGGGGGTGACTGCACCCCCCACTCCCCAGGAACACCTGGCAACGCCTGGAGACGTTCTGGCTTCACGGTGGAGGTGAGGGGAGCCCCGGCACCTTGTAGGGGCCTCCAGGGAGGCTGCTAAACGCCCCACAGCACACAGGGCCGCCCTGATGACCATCGTCTGACCCAGTGCGTCAGCGGCTCCAGGCTGAGAAAGTCCTGTGTGGGGCGCTGTGCATCTAAGGACTCTGTTCTTCATGCTCTCCCCCTTAACACAGCTAAAAGCACACACGGTTTATCTTGCAAGCTGGTCATTTTGCAATCTGAAAACAGAGTTGCATCTTGAATACCTAATCACACAAGCAAACTCGACCTTCCAAACTCTTCATCTAGGGCTTTAAAAATATATTGATGTTAAATTTGTGCACTAGGGAAAGCCATTCCTTTTAATTACTTACTGAGAAACACAAACAAGAACTATAAGCCCAGAACGGTGTGTGAATTAGCGGCGTAGTAACAGATTCAGTTCCTTCAGATCATCAGTGGTTTGTTTTCTGAGCATCCAAAATAGTTTCTAATCAATGGGTTCTAAATAAATGGGAGTGGAATGCAATGAAGAAACAATAAGGAAACACATGTATTTTAGAGCCAGGAAAGTAAAAACTGTCATTTTCTGGTTTTCCCCTGTGCAGATATATTTAAAGATCTTCAGCATTTTCCTTAGCTTTCTGGAGATTATATTCCCAACGTGTAAATACAGGTCTTGACCCAGACGACTCTGAGATCCCTTCAGCACTGAAATCCTAGGGTTACATAATATTTCACCGCCCTGGAAATGGCACACGTTTGTACAGGCATCACCAGTCTCACTTTACTCTTGATTTTCCTCCTAAAACAAAGTGCTTTCCCCTCTTGACTGGTTATGTCTTTCCCCTTGATCTCTGTTAGACTCTGCTGTCTTTAATACGTCCCAGGAATCAGATGTTTTAATGCACTTCCCTTTCAAAATGGGCTGCTTTCATCTCTGATCAAATACAGGATGACAAGGATGAGGCCCGTGCCTTTCTCAGCTGGTTGGCACCGCTGTGGAAGGACTTTTAGGGTTTTACAGCCCTGTGATGTGAGATGTCAGACGTGTCAGCGGGGCCGCTGGGAGCCCTGGACTTGTGTTCTGATAGCACCTCGGTGCTCGGGGGGCTGCTGACAGGTCGTTGGAGGAGCAGGGGCCTGGACTCCGGGGGCAGAAGAGGCCCCTTAGCTCTTTGTTGGGGGCTGTGCGAGCTCTCGAAATGGGACTACCTAGAGGGCTCCTCTGTCCGTGGGATTCGCCAGGCAAGAAAACTGGAGTGGGGCGCCATTCCCTTCTCCAGGGGATCTTCCCGACCCAGGGATCGAACCCCTATCTCCTGCATCTC
This sequence comes from Budorcas taxicolor, assembly GCF_023091745.1. Taxonomy (NCBI): domain Eukaryota; kingdom Metazoa; phylum Chordata; class Mammalia; order Artiodactyla; family Bovidae; genus Budorcas; species Budorcas taxicolor. The sequence continues at coordinate 85,001,136 of NC_068921.1, read as the reverse complement.
CTGCACTGGCAGGTGGACTCTTTACCTGGAAAGCCCCTCTAGGGGACAAGCACCGTAGACTATAAAAGGCACACGCCTGTCTGAAATTTTCTCGGGCAGCGCAAGGGGCCCCAAAGTCTTGGCCACTGCCCAGCTCTTCCCACTGCCTCCTGACTCAGTGCTGGGACGTGGTCCTAAACCCCGTGGGAATGATGCGAAATCACCAGGGCAGTGGATCTTTCGGTTTGCAAGCATGACCTATTTTGTGCTTTCATACATCTCATTTGCATGTTCCGAGTAACTAGTCATTTTAGCTTAGGGTTTCCCGTGTGGCTCAGTGATAAAGAATCTGCCTGTCATGCTGGAGATGCAGGAGGCATGGGTTTGATCCCCGGGTTGGGAAGATTCCTTGCAGGAGGAAATGGCAACCCACTCCAGTGTTCTTGCCTGGAGAACCCCAGGGACGGGGGAGCCTGGTGGGCTACAGTCCACAGGGCGGCAAAAGAGTTGAGCACGACTGAGTGACTGAGTGCCCTGATCATATTAGCCTGGCCTTCTTTCCTTTAGAAAGAGAAGTCTTAGTGTCCTCATTTGAAAGTCATACCAAACACACTTCATGTTCAACTTCTTGTCACTTCCCTCTTCTCATTATGACATTCTGTGCAGGAGAACTGGGCTGTGTTCCCATGGAAGGCGGGGGGGTCCCTGCTTTCCACCTTCCCCGATCCTGCCCCGTACCCACCCCATCACCCCCCTCTACAGTGCATCCCCTGTGGTCCTCACCCCTGCACTGTCTTGGGTTCAGGATGGAGGAGAACTTCTGCACAGGGAGGTGGGGATCCCCAAGCCCCCAAGTTTCACCCTGTGTCCTTAGCTCTCAGTGTGGACCAAGGGCACAGTAGGCTAGCTGAATCCGTGTGACAAGTCAGCTGGCTGTGATAGCTCCAGGTCTCGGCTTCCTTCTGACTGAAGAGGCCCGGGAGCTGCGTTATAAAATCCATCTGCAGCCAGACATCGCTTCATATTTTTCTCTGAATCCGTATACTGTGTGTTTGGTCCGAGCATTGTAAGCTTCAGTTGGTGACAGCTTTTGCAGTGTCCTTTCCTGGGAGATATTAATTATATTGAGAGTTGTTAGGTGCTACAGGGAAATATCACCGATGAGAAACAAATGAGCACTCCCTGGGAGGTGCTTCCCCATCTCACGTGCAGGAGGCACCTGCAGGATCCGGACAGGCTGATCAGGGGACAGAGCCTGGTGGCAGAGAGTTTACTAGTGACCCCCTGGCGTGACTTTCTGCAGGAAGCACACTGGAAAAGACGGAGCTAGAAATCTGCACACTGGTAAAGCCGGATGATGGTCACTTCAGAGTCAGGCTTAGCAGGTGGCTCGTACCCACATATCTCTGTGCTTATGGAGGAGACAGCAGAGATGCTACAGCTGAATGAAGCTCTGCTCTTTCGATTATCGAACTTTCCTTCCCGTCAGCTTCGAAGGAGACGACGTCTTCCTTCATTCCCAGACAGTCGTCTGTTTGTGTCAATTTGTTCTATTTTAATCCGGGATGAAAAACGGACTGTTGGAGCCCAGTCTGGCCAGATCTCTACTGGCAAAGGGGAGAAGGAAATTGTGTCTATTTCCTGGCTATTTCAGACAACACCTTTCTCTTGCTCCTAAATGATGTGGGCAGTTTGCTGCAGAGAAGGTTTTTATTTTCTCTCCTGAATTTTCCAGATTGGGGCCCCTGCTCTCTGCCTTCCTGGCCATGAGGGCCTGGCCTTCCAATAGGTGATACAGAACACGGCTGACTGCAAAGAACCACTGGGTCTTTGAAAAGCTCAGACCAGAGGCGGGAAAGCAGATATTTCTTTCAAGCCGAGAGGAGAAAGCCAATTTCATTTCTGTCTGTATTTCAGATCTGGTCTCTGTAGCTCTTGCCCCTCCTCTCTCTAGTCCTGGAATGAGGGTCCCCCATGGGACTGGCAGATGCTAGGTTTGTAGCACCCCCAGATCTGAGCATACCAGGCTCCATCCAGCACTTGGCTGGGAGGTGGTGGAGCATTCTATTTTTCCTTCATATTATCCTCTTGTCTGCTATTTTTTACTCCCAGTCTATCCCTTTCCCTCCCTCCCCGCCCAGTAACCCTGTTTGTTCTCTCTGTCTGTGAGTCTGTTTCTGTTTTGTAAATGAGTTAATTTGTATCATTTTCCTTTAGACTCCGAATATAAGCAATAACATGATATTTATCTTTCTCTGTCCGACTTGCTGCACTTAGTATGTTAATCTCCTGGTCCATCCATGTTGCTCAGATGGCATTAGTGAAAGTGAAGTGAACATCGCTCAGTCGTGTCCGACTCTGTGACCCCATGGATTATGGAGTCCACGGGCTTCTCCAGGCCAGAACACTTGGAGTGGGTAGCCTTTCCCTTCTCCAGGGGATTTTCCCAACCCAGGCATTGAACCCAGGTCTCCCGCATTGCAGGCAGATTCTTTACTGTCTGAGCCCCCAGGGAAGCATCAGTCCATTCTTTTTAATGTCCAAGTGACCTTCCATTATTCACACCCACATCTTCTGTATCCATTCCTCTCGTGGTGGACACTGAGGCTGCTTCCGTGTCTGGACTACTGTAAACAGTGCTGCCATGACTGCCGGGGTCTGCGTCCCCTTCTGAACCGAGGTGTTCTTCGAGTATCAGCCCAGGAGTGGGACTGCTGGATCCCTTGACCTTCCTACTTTTAGTTTTTAAGGAACCTGCACCCTGTTCTCCACAGTCTGCACCAATTTGCCTCCCCACCTGGAGTGTGGGAGGCTCCCCTCCTCTCCATACCCTCTCCAGTATTTATTGTTTGCAGATTTTTTTAAATGATGGTCATTCTGGTTGGTGTGAGTTTTGATTTGCATTTCACGGATAATTAGGGATGTTGAGCACTTTTTCCTGGGCCTCATGGCCATTTTTGAGGAGAGATTGAGTTTAAAGGATTTAAGACACTTGGTTCTCTTAAAGCCAGTGTGGAGAGAGAGCAAAGGCAAGTGACAGCCCTTCGGGGAAATACCGTCTAACTGTCTCTGCTCTGGAGATGAGGGGGTGGGGGCTGCTGGAATCACGTGCGATGGCAGTGTCCCAAGGTCCTTTTTCACCTTTGGAGTATTTGACTGTCTCCTTAGGCACCCAGACTGCTTACAGCATCACTGAACCCACTAGTGGCCACGTGCACAGACATTCTTTACTTTCCATCTTACATATTTTAAAAAAAAACTTTGTTACTTGGGCTTGGATGTAAGAAAAGCTGATGTTAAAGAAAGAAAGACAAGGGATTTCCCTGGTGGTCCAGTGGCTAAGACTCCACACTCTCAACGCAGGGGCCCCAGCTTTGATTCCTTTATAGGAGAACATGCTAGAACTTTCCTTTACAGATCCCACATGCTACAACTAAAAAGACTCAGCACAGCCAAATAAACTTAAAAAGGAAAGAAATGTATATATTTCCCCAAGTCCTATTGTAGTAAGCTGAAAATAAAGCTACCAGATTTCCTTTCTATGTTGTTAAATAGAGTGCCTACTTTTTTTTTTTTTTTTAGCCCTTCAATGAAACTGGGCTTTCATTCCTTGATGCCGCTATATCTACTGGAAATGGAAATACCAATATTTGATGTTCTTGTCTAGAAATTTATCTATTGCCACTTTGGAGTCTAGTGAACTACAAAGCTTGTATTGAAGTCAAAACCAAGGTGTCAAAGTTCAATTCAGTTTAGTTCACTCAGTCGTGTCCGACTCTCCGCTACCCCATGGACTACAGCACGCCAGGCCTCCCTGCCCATCACCAAATTCTGGAGTTTACTCAAACCTGTGCCCATTGAGTCAGTGATGCCATCCAGCCATCTCATCCTCTGTCGTCCCCTTCCCCTCCCACCTTCAATCTTTCCCAGCATCAGGGTCTTTTCCAATGAGTCAGCTCTTTGCATCAGGTGGCCAAAGTACTGGAATTTCACCTTCAACATAAGTCCTTCCAATGTACACCCAGGACTGATCTCCTTTAGGATGGATTGGTTGGATCTCCTTGCAGTCCAAGGGACTCAAGAGTCTTCTCTAACACCACAGTTCAAAAGCATCAATTCTTTGGAACTCAGCTTTCTTTACAGTCCAACTCTCACACCCATACGTGACTGTTAGAAAAACCATATCCTTGACCAGACAGACCTTTGTTGGCAAAGTAATGTCTCTGCTTTTTAATATGCTGTCTAGGGTCACAAAGAGTAGGACACGACTGAGCAACTGAACTGAACTGAACTGATGCTAGTCATAATTTTCCTTCCAAGGAGTAAGTGTCTTTTAATTTCACAGCTGCAGTCATCATCTGCAGTGATTTTGGAGCTCCCCAAAATAAAGCCTGACACTGTTTCCACTATTTCTCCATCTATTTGCCATGAAGTGATGGGACCAGATGCCATGATCTTCGTTTTCTGAATGGTGAGCTTTAAGCCAACTTTTCACTCTCCTCTTTCACTTTCATCAAGAGGCTTTTGAGTTCCTCTTCACTTTCTGCCATAAGGGTGGTGTCATCTGCATATCTGAGGTTATTGATATTTCTCCAGGCAATCTTGATTCCAGCTTGTGCTTCTTCCAGCCCAGCATTTCTCATGATGTACTCTGCATATAAGGTAAATAAGCAGGGTGACAATATACAGCCTTGAAGTACTCCTTTTCCTATTTGGAACCAGTCTGTTGTTCCATGTCCAGTTCTAACTGTTGCTTCCTGACCTGCATATAGGTTTCTCAAGAGGTAGGTCAGGTGGTCTGGTATTCCCATCTCTTTCAGAATTTTCCACAGTTTATTGCGATCCACACAGTCAAAGGCTTTGGCATAGTCAATAAAGCAGAAATAGATGTTTTTCTGGAACTCTCTTGCTTTTTTGATGATCTAAGTATCAAAGTAGATAATTGAAATAAAGGAGACCAAGGACATTTTTGTTTCATGAAGAATTTTCTCAGGGCTGACTTCCAAGGTTGGGGTTTTTATGCTCATGGATGCAGAATTCTATTATATTCAAGAAGGTTAAATGTGGTCCATGGAATTTCAGCTCAGAATGAAAACAAATATTTTTACCGACACACACGGCTCTACAAGTGCCCAATTTCCCTGAGACGGTTTTCCAGTCGCCACATACAACCACCCAGAAGGAAGGCTGAGCACCAAGGAAGTGGCGCTTCTGAATTGTGGCGCTGCAGAAGACTCTTGAGCATCTCTTGGACTGCAAGGAGATCACACCAATCAATCCTAAAGGTGATCAACCCTGAATACTCATTGGAAGGACTGATGCTGAAACTGAAGCCCCAATACTTTGGCTACCTGATGTGAAGAGCTGACTCATTGGAAAAGACCCTGATGCTGGGAAAGACTGAAGGCAGGAGAAGGGGATGACAGAGGATGAGATGGCTGGATGGCACCACCGACTCGATGGACATGAGTTTGAGCAAGCTCGGGGAGATGGTGAAGGACAGGGAAGACTGGTGTGCTGCAGTCCATGGGGTCGCAAAGAGCTGAACACAACTGGCCAACAAAAGCATGGAATTGTGGAATCGTGCCCAAAATAAGCATCTATTTTTACAGTTCACTGTTTTGTGGTTGGTTGTTATTGGACACTGGTGGCAGGTAACTGATAACTGATGCAGGGGTAACTCTCTCGATATGGCAGGGACTCTTTAAGGACACAGCTGTGTACCCAACACTTGGAACAAATGTTGAAAAATAGATGAATACATTCAGGTAATGTCTTGGACCACAGGGGACACACGCCTGCTCTGTAGCTCTGTTTAGCCTAATCACAGCTGTGTCACACAGTCTGAAATTTTGATTTATAAATTAGTTAACGAAGTTAGTCCTCGTCGACCACCGGAGTAGTAAAAGTAGAATTTAATAAGTCAACTCTGGATGCCGAATTGCCTGGAATTGAAGGTGGAAATTGTCTGGCTAATGTTGAGTCAATGCCCCCTTTTGTTACAGGAATTCCAAGGGTTTGAAGATAAATCTCAATTTGATTAAAGGCTTGTTTTTCCATGAAACCAAGAGAATAAGGTATAGAAAGAGGACAGAAATTTCAAAACACAATACGCATGCTTCATGTTACAAGTGCACATGTATTTCTGTTCAGCATTGCAGAAGTATTTTTGTATTTGCCAAATTCGCTACATGCCTCTCTGTTTGAAAAGGCCAGAGAAAGGTGGTTTTAATAAAGGTTTTCTAATGTAATAGAGCAAGCAGTAATAACATCCTGTTTGAAATCCCTGGGAAGAAAAGAAGTTTCTTTTTGAAATGTTTTTTCAAGAATTGTTTTCAACTAACCCGAAGAGGAGAGATCAGTGTCAGGGTCCTGAAATGGGCCCTCTGTAGAATTTCAGAGCTATGCCTTTCATCTCCCTGATGGATGATATTATTCGGGCTCGGAATTACTCTATAATCAGACGAAATATCCAGAAAGCTGAAAGCAAAGGGGAGCCTTTGAATGCGGTCACAAAGGGAAGTCAGTTTTCCATTTCTGTCATCAATTAAAGTAGCAGAAGTGTGCATGTGAAATCTATATGTGTGCGTTGTGGAGCTGGTGAAAAAGCTCTGGTGCCATGGGAAGGGGGGTGGCTGGTTCCCGGAGGAGGACAAGTGATCCTTTAAGGGAAAGCAGTTACATAACAGCAGAGAAATGTGACGCTGAGCTGCGAGCTCCGCGGGACGAGGCCCTGGCGTGCGGTGAGCCGTGGCCTCAGCCACACGTCGTGAGGCTCTGGGCGTCATGGGCCGTGCGTCAGCCCGGGAATTCGTCCGTACCTGTTATTTTGATGCTAGTCAAGGGGGCTGAAGCAGTGGAGTTTTATTTTCCTGTGTGCTTCCTGGATTCTCTTGGTTTTCCTTCTCGCTGACCTGGACGGTCTGTGACAGGATCTAGTCTGTAGGCCTACTTTCCTAGGAGAACAGTGAGCTGCAGTCAACCAGTGGTCCCTCGAAAGGAATTCGGGTTGAAACAGCACTGTCTCCTGCCAGGAGAGCATGGGAGTAACAAGGAGGCTGTGTGTGAGTCCCAGGAGTGGAGCACCGGCCGGCAGAGAGGCCTCCTCGGCCTTAACTGACTCCGTGGAGAGAGGGCTTCCTCCACGGGCAGAGGCCAACTGCCTCACATGGCAATCGGGAGCTTGCCCTATAGCCTGTGGAGCTGTGATGAAGTGGGACAGGTCGGAGATGCAGGAGACGCGGGTTCGATTCCTGGGCTGGGAAGATCCCCTGGAGGAGGAAATGGCAACCCACTCTAGCATTCTTGCCGGGAGCATCCCATGGACAGAGGAGCCTGGTGGGCGGCAGTCTACGGGGTCACGCAGAGTCGGATACGACTGAAGCCCCTGAGCACGGGCCAGGCCCTGCGGGCACGTCTCTGCAGGAGGCCGCCTTCCAAGTGACGCCACCTTGAGTTCAGACAGAAATCGTTTTCCTCCAGAGTCCTCCCACAGTGGCCCCCTGATTTCTTTTCTTCCTCCAAGACCACACCTCCCCCCAGAGCAGTGGACGAGCTGCGGTAATAACAAAATCCTCCACCCTCTGGGCACCTCCTTTCTTCTGTCAACACTTGTTCTAAGGAAGGTCTTTCATTCCCATCTGAAGGATGGGATAACTGAGGCTCCTGGAGGTGGCCTCTTGCCTGGGTTGCACAGCGACGTTGACCACCTTCCTGGTCATCTTGGGTCTGAAATTATGGGATGTCCGGAGGGGTAATTGTTGGTATCAACTTGGCTTGGCCTTGCTGTCCAGTTGTCTGGTCAAATACTCCCCTAGATACTACCGTGGGGATGCTTTGTGGATGTTGACCTCTCTGATGAGCTAAGTTGAGTAAAACAGGTCACTCGCCCCTCTGTGGGTGGGCCATGTCTAATCAGCTGAAGGCCATTAACAGCAGACACTGACGTTTCCCGAAGAAGAAGCTGGTTGATAACATGGCTCTTGGCACAGACAGACACAGATATTTGCATGTGTGTGTACAGACTGCACAGATTAGCCCCGACTCTTTGGAGACCCTCACGCAGACGTCCATCCCTCCTACATCTCATGTCCTCCCCCCAGGCTTTTCCACACTGTGATTATGTGAGAAAGTGGCTGAGTACAAGCTATATGAAACCACGAGGAAGTGAGCTGTGGGGTTCGTGACTTAGCACCATATCTTGTGAGTCCCCTTAACGTTGTAAGAGGTAAACAGTAACTCTAGGCTCGGTCATCAGCTTGTCTCTCCCTCGCAAGGCCCTTCACTCACCTTCACGCCCCACGACTGTCATCAGCCTAATTAACCAGCCTCTTAACACAGCCGGACCTGGGCCAAGCCTCTCCACCTGGACCCCTGCGTGGCTGGTCATTCTGCTGGGTGATGCTCTGACTCTCAGACATTGTGTCAATCCGATTCTCCGGAGAAACAGAATCAGCAGGGGAGATACAGGCACGGATGCAGCTATCCGCAGAGAGAGAGATGATGGATACGTGTGGAGAGAGCTACAGAGATACAGACATGCAGACAGGCACAAACACACACAGATCCACACAGACACAGCTGTGGGTCGGGTCCCCAGCGGCTCAGCGGTAAAGAACCCACCTGCCAGTGCGGGAGCCACAGGAGGCTTGGGTTTGATTCCTGGGTCAGGAAGATCTCCTTGCGGAGGGCATGGCAACCCATTCCAGTATTCCTGCCTGGAGAGTCCCATGGGTGGAAGAGCCCGGTGGGCTACAGTCCATGAGGCCACAAAGAGTCAGACACGACTGAGGTAACTGAACACTCATACACACAGCTATAGATACAGATTTCGTTTAAGGAATTGGCTCGCCGGGTTGTGAGGGCTGGCGAGTCTGGAGTCCATGGGACGGACAGCAGGCTGCACACTCGGGCAGGAAGTGATGCTCTATCTTGAAGCAACGGCTGCATCCTCCTTTTTTTCGGGGCAACCTGTTTGGTCTCAGGACCTTCAGCTGATTGGGTGAGGCCCACTGGCACAGTCTGCTGGTAATGTACATGCTGACAAAGTCAGCTGACTGACTGTTGGCCTCTGCAGCAATACCTGGTTGATGATGAAGTCACTGCGAACCAGAGCCCGGCCCAGGTGACCCAGGCGACCGACCTCACAGCAACGTCTCAGGATCCCAGCCACCCTGCAGTCTTGGGGCTCCTTTCTGGGGAAAACGCTGAGGAGTCTGCCCCTTGTGCGGGGGCCCTTAGGCTTGTACTAAGTGGCTGGGATCCGGCTGACTGTCTTTAGGGGACTGTGTAACTTACTGCCCAGGCTGGACTGTTCTTGAGTATTGGAATGATGCTCTGGGCAGTTCCACCAGGATTAATGAAGGGCGCGTGGCCCCGCCTCCACGTCTTTCTCTGCACAATCCCCGTGAGGCTTCGGGAACTGCTTTTCCCAAACATCCTCAAGGTCTGAAGACGTTTAACTGCACCCCGTAAACTCTGCACAAGCGCACCCCATCCACTCTGCCACAAACGCTGATAGTTCCCAGCACCCCTCCCCACCCCACCAAGAAGAGTCTTCACGGTGCCCTGAATTGTCCTGATCCGGTAACCTCTGCAGACGGTGGCCTCAGAATCTTGGTCCAGGGCAGGGCTCACCCCAAGCCCCCTGGCATGGTCCCTGCCTCTCTGACCCCAAGCTGGCCGCCTCTCTCCTGCTTTCCCTCCCGAGGAAGAGAGACCAACATTCCCCTGCCCCCCCAGCACCCCCTCAAACATGAGGCCTCTCAGCCCAAGACTGGACTGCCCTGGGGTCCCCCCCTGGAGTGGCCCATAGCCCAAGGAACCTAAATTCAGTCTGTCTTCTTTACTGAGTAAGGGAGATTTCCGAAGCAATGTAACTGTAGACAATTTGAAAAATGCAGGTCAGGCCCTAATCCTTGCCCCTTTACCCAGCCCTGCTGCTGCTGGAATTAGAAGCGTGCTTCCCCGGGCCGAGGTGGGAGCTCAGGCTGGGCCACGGCGCTGGGTTTAGGTGTGTGGCTCGCCTCCGGCCTGGGATGTTGGAAGCAGCGATGGATGCAGAGCCCGAGAGGGCCTTTGGGCCGGTGCCTGGCCCCTCTTCTCTGCTGACCCCGTGAGGAGCCGCCCAGGCCGGCCGCGGGCCCGCGGAGCAGCGGCAGGGGAACGGGGAGCAGGAGGAGGAGCAGGTGGGGACACGGGTGGAGCTCCGGGGGCCACGCGGGCCCAGACCCCAGAGCCGCCGCGCCCCGGGCCCCGGCAGCCCCGAGGAGGCCCGAGGAAACGTCCACCAGCACGATGGCGAGGATGGCAATCAAAGCAGAGGCTTAGCAGTCTGCCCCCGCATTCTGGGGAGACTTGTTACACAGCATTATTGCGGCGCTAGGTGACTGGCTCAACAGACGAGGCTACACGCCCACACTTTAAAGTGAGCACCCAGACAGTCCTGGAGTAAGTGATTTGCTGGCTAAAAACTGGTCAAGTCTAAGCGATGATACATTGGAAGGATCAGAGCCTTCGGATCCCACATTCCGAAAGGTTTTTTCCTTTAAACCAAGAACGGATACTGTTAATTTTTTCACATGCCTTTTGGGGGCATCTTTTTAGACGATCACTTTTTTTTTTTTGAATGTTCCTGAGTTATATTAAAATATCCTTGTGCTTCTTGAACAATTTTACCTGATCATGAACTATTATCATTTTAATATACAGTTGGTCTGGAATTGGTAGTATTTTCTTTAGAATTTTAATAAGCCTATTCATAGCTGTCATTTCCTTTTTTGTGCCATTTTGGTCAGCTTTTGGGATTAGAGTTGTGCGGGCTTTGTGAATTGAACTGGAAGTTTCCTGTAATTTCCTCTGCTCTGGAGCAGTTGACACAGCACGGTAATTATCAGTTCCTTAAAAGTTGGAAAGGGCTTGGCCCAAAACGTCTGGGCTTGGCATCTTTTGGGGAGTAATGCTTTGATAATCCTTCAGTTTTTTTTCTGTGATCATTATACATTTAGATGATATATTTCATCTTCAGAAGGTTTTGGAAAATTACCGTTCCTAAAAAAAACATCCATTTCTGAAAGATTTCCAAATGTGTTATCGTGGGATTAACCATCTTACTTATAGCAGGGTTTACCGTACTATTAATCTAATTTTCTATCTAGCTGGTTCCTCATTCTTTATTCTGTGTTTGGGTGTTTTCTCATTTTTCTAGAAGAGTTTGCCAGATGTTTGGCATTTTAATTAGCTTTTTTTCCTCAAAGTATAAGCTCTTTGTATGTGTATCTGGTTTTATTCTATTTTTGCCACAATTTTCTGTTTTAAAAATTACTTCCTTCCTCCTGCTTTGTTTTTCTTAAATTAACTTCCTGGACTGAATGCTTTGTTTTCATTTCTCCTTGTTTAATAATAAAAGCTTTTATGGATATAAATCTGTCTTTGAACACAGCTTAATTTTATTTCCCTGTGGTCTGAGTATTTGGCGTGCACAATTTCTGCCTTTTGAAATTCAGCAAGGTTTTATATGTGGTCTCACGCATACTCAATTTTTGTAAATTTTCTGTACAATCCCTAAAAAGAATATATGTTTTTCTATAGGGAACAAAATTAGAAATGTATTATTTCACTTACCTTTATAATGACTTCATTCAGGTCCTTTAAAGATTTTTATTTTCTCATTCTTCATCCATCCAAGACTGAGGAACTTTTCTGATAGTAAAAATACTTTATTGAGTAAAAATACATTTTAACAAATGTGTATGTGGGCAAACCTTTGAAAACGTCCTTGCATCTTTTCTCTCTCCATTCCCTCCATATCCCTTCACCAAAACCGGGATAACTACCATAGGCAGGCACCATTATTACTTTCTTATATTCTTTCAGAATGTATTTATGAAAATCAAGAAAATGCAAATATATATTCTCATTTTCACACCTTTATTGTCTCACATTTATGCTGAAATCTTTTCATGTTAATCACAGACATCATGGCACAACACTGTAAAATGCTTTAAAATCCATCTCAAAAATTAGGAAGACTTTCTGTGTAGTCAATATAGCATTACCCCAACTGAGAATTACTAACGGCTCATGGTATCTTCTGGTGCTGAGCACCTAAGCGAATTTCCGGACTTTGCTCGCGTCGGTGTGTCTGCGTTACTTCCGGTTATTTCATCCCGTTAAGTCTTCTGTTCCTCCAGGCTTTTATAGTATGTTTTCAAGTGTTCAGAAAAGTGAAAAGATACATACCAGTTACTGCAGACACACACCAGGATGGCCAGGCAAATGGGGACCTGTTTACACAGCTAAGTCTAATCGTGGCTGGCACAGCCCCTCTCCCCCTCTCCACAGTGACTTCACTGATATTTATTAAATCGGGGTTTTCCAAACAGTTTCAGGCCCGCGACTGTGGCTGTTCTCCTTGTCCCAGGTTTAGCCAGCCGTCACCTTCGCCTGGCTCCTGCGTCTTCAGCACCCCTGCCTTCCTCCTCCAGCCCCCTCTTGATCTCTGGTGAGACCGGGTCTGACGATGGTTGTGTGTGCGCCCCAGTCCTGGGAGCGGCCCTTCGGGCTTTTAGAATTTGTCTTAGAAACCAGGGTCTCTGGGCGCAGCTGCTCACTGTCCCTAGGAGCCAGTGCTCCTGAGGTCTCCCCGTGGACAGTTTGCAAGGTGCTGGAACGGCCTGCATGTGGAAGTTTCGTTGGTGTCGCCCTGCCGACCATTCAGACCTGACTTTTTAAGACAGAATTTCTCTTTGTTTCTTCTATGGCACTTGCTCTGTTTGGACATCTCAGCAAATTATCCAACTTAAAATTTTTTAAAAAAATATTTTTGCATACAGTGACAAATAGTTTCTCTTGATGAAAAAAAAAAGTCGTCTGTTGAAGGATTTTTCCGTCGTTTTAAATTTTGTACCTGGGTTCTCATCACTTTTGTCTCTTCTCCTCCTGTGATGGGGCTAGCCGCAGGGTCAGCAACGTCACTGAGCTCACGGGGGATTGCTTTCGCTTTTGCTTTTGTTTTGACCCGTTGGTCCTGCTCTTACTCTATTGTACACTTTTCCTCTGGGCTCTTTCCGTGTATTTTGATATTGTGTTTAACTCCTTGACTTGGTTGCTTAATTTATCTTGCTGTTTTATTTCTGTGGATATATATTTTTTTTAATCGGAGGATAATTGCTTTGCGGTGCCATGTGGGTTTCTGCCACGTGTCATCGTGAATCAGCCGTACATATACACATGTCCCCTCCCTCTTGAACCCCCTTCCCACCCTCTCCGCACCCCCCCAGACTAGCAGCTTCCCTCTGGCTCTGTTTTACGCACGGTCACGTGTATGTTTCAGCGCTACTCTCTGAACTCGTCCCATGCTGTCCATTTCTTCTTGAGTGGTTTCTGTAATCGTTGCAGGAGTTGGTCTAAGTCGTGTACCGTGGCACACTTATGACAGAGTTGCTTGCACTGTTCCCTTGCCATCTACCCAGAGGCTTCGGGGTCTGTAGTAATATAATGTCTTTTCTTTCTGATACGGCTAATGTGTCTTCTTTCTTTTACTGTGATCGGTTTGTCTAGAGGTTTATCAATTTAATTGATCATTTTTTAAAAAAAAACTTTTGTTTCAGTGATTTTTCTCTATTTTTATAGTTTTTATTTCAATGATTTCTGATCCTTGTTTTATTATTTTTTCCTTCTGATCATTTTGAGTTGAATTTTCTCTTTTTTTTTTTCTTATTTCTCAAGGTAGAGGCAAAGATAGTTGTCTTGGAATCTTTTCTGATATAAATATTTCATGCTATGCATTTTTTCTAAATTATAATTTAGCTGAATCCCCAAATTTTCATATATTGCATTTTCCTTTGTATTTTTTTTTCCAAAATGTTTTCTCATTTCCTTGAGACTTCCTCCAAAGGTCTTAAAGTGCAATGCTAAATTTCCTAATGTTTGGACGTTTTCAAAGTATGTTTCTTTTACTGATTTATAGTTACATATGGCCAAAGAAATTACTTTGCATAATCTAAATTCTCTTAATTATTTTGGTTAAGTTTTTTTTATGGCCCAGATATGACTTATTTTGACCACTGTCCTCTGTGAACTTGGAAAGAATTTGCGTTTTGCTTCTGAAATGGAGAGTCTGTGATGTCAGTGAGGTGAAGTTGCCCAGGGGTGCTGTTAGGGTTTCTAATTTTCTTGTTAATTTTGTATGACTTTTTGATTAACCACTGCAAGAGGAGAACTGACATTTCACAGGACAGGGGTGGATTCATCCACTTTTTTTCAGGTTTTGGGTCACATCATCCAGAGCAACCTTTTAGGATTATTATTTCTTTTTGATTAATTGACCTTTTCAAATTTTGAAATGTCTATCTTTATTCTCAGTAATTTTCCTTGTTTTGAAGTCATTTTCCTAATATTTTCAGTTCAGTTCAGTTCATTCGCTCAGTTGTGTCCAACTCTTTGAGACCCCGTGGACTGCAGCACGCCAGGCCTCCCTGTCCATCACCAACTCCCGGAGTTTACTCAAATTCATGTCCTTTGAGTCGGTGAGGCCATCCAACCATCTCATCCTCTGTCGTCCCCTTTTCTTCCTGCCTTCAGTCTTTCCCAGCATCAGGGTCTTTTCAAATGAGTCTCTTCTTCACATTAGGTGGGCAAAGTATTGGAGTTTCAGCTTCAGCATCAGTCCTTCCAATGAACATTCAGGACTGATCTCCTTTAGGATGGACTGGTTGGATCTCCTTGCAGTCCAAGGGACTCTCAAGAGCCTTCTCCAACACTGCAGTTCAAAAGCATCAATTCTTCGGTGCTCAGCCCTCCTTAGAGTCCAACTCTCACATCCATACATGACCACTGGAAAAACCATAGTTATGACTAGACAGACCTTTGTTGGCAAAGTAATATTTAGCTTATCTAATATCTAACTTTTTCTAATATTACTGTGGCCAATCTAGACTTTTTGATTAACGTTTACTTGGTATATTGTCACTTCTAATTTGCCTATATCATTATATCTGAGAAGGGAAATACAATGAACAGCGGAGGCCTGGTGGGCTACAATCCACGGGGTTATAAAAGAATCAGACATGATTCAATGACGAAACAAGAACAACAACTCGTAAATAACATATTGTTAGTGTGTGCGTGTGTGTTTACAGCAGTCTGTCAATTTCTTTTAATTGGTGCTATTGTAGGCCATTTATATTTAGTGTAATTGCTAAAGATGACTGGATTTGGGCCTCCAATTCTATTGCCCAAAATGTTGTAGGTTTGACATTTGGGAATTTTCAAATAGGCGCCTGTGTTCCTGACATGTCGTTTAGGGGGCACTTCCCTAGTTTCTGCCACAACCACAAGATGTTCCAGGCAACTGTCCTTGCCTAGCCTTGGAGTAGCTATTTATCTCAAGAGCTCTGATTATCACCAGGAAAAGATATTTAGGGACCACGATACGAGTGCTGACTGTCCCCTGCTGCTTTAGCTCATTCCTTGTGTTTAAGCTCTCTTCACGGATAGCTCAAAACGATATTTCAGCTCAGTTCAGCTCAGTCGCTCAGTCGTGTCCAACTCTTTGCGACCCCATGAATCGCAGCACGCCAGGCCTCCCTGTCCATCACCAACCCCCGGAGTTCACTCAGACTCACGTCCATCGAGTCCGTGACGCCATCCAGCCATCTCATCCTCGGTCGTCCCCTTCTCCTCCTGCCCCCAACCCCTCCCAGCATCAGGGTCTTTTCCAACGAGTCAACTCTTCGCATGAGGTGGCCAAAGTACTGGAGCTTCAGCTTCAGCATCATTCCCTCCAGAGAACACCCAGGGCTGACCTCCTTCAGAATGGACTGGTTGGATCTCCTGTATGTAAATGTGCATAAATACACCGATACATTCTTCCAGTGTCTATCTGTCTGTGTCTCTGTGTGTTTTACTCTTTAGTTCGGGCCTTCGATTTCAGTTCAGCGTGCCGAGGTTCATTTTAGCATCCCCCCTTCTTCATTTGAAGCTCGTTATTCTGACAGTGAGAGTCCTGGTTGTCACTACTCAGATGCTCGGTCGTGTCCGACTCTTTACGGCCGGGTGGGCTGTAGCCCGCCAGGCTCCTCTGTCCATGAGACTGTCTCGGCAAGTGTACTGGAGTGAGGTGCCGTTTTCTCCTTCAGGGGATCTTTCCCACCCGGGGATCAAACCCACGTTTCTCACATCTCCTGCCTCGGCAGGTGGATTTTTTATCACTAGCGCCACCCAGGAAGCCACTGCCTGAATATATTTACTTACTTTTTCAGTCTTGGAACACACAAAAACTAGTTTCAGAATTTCCATCCTACACGCCTGTGAGAACAGATTTGCCAGCTAGAGCACAATGTTTATAAACTGTTCTGTTTGCCTCAAAGTCCCTCACATTTTAGTTATTTCTATATAATTAATTGGCATCTAATTAATTATCTATTAATATATCAGCCCTGATTACAGCCGATTCTCTGTTGTCTGTCAGTCATCCATCTACCACGGATCTACTCCATGGAGGTTCGCTTTCCTGTTACTGCGGCCCAGTCTTCTTACTAAATACAATAATTGGGAGGAGGATTTATTTTTGGATAATATGAAATAGGTCTTTGCTAGAAATGATGAACAAACATGGTTCAAGTTCCAGAAGGCGTTGCTCCAGTGGCCCTTCCAAACTCAGCACCTTACCCTGCCAGCCTCACATTCAACGTGGAGAGTGCTATCCAAAGAGCATTCTGCCTGCTGCTGCTGCTGCTAAGTCGCTTCAGTCGTGTCTGACTCTGTGCGACCCCATAGACGGCAGCCCACCAAGCTCCCCCGTCCCTGGGATTCTCCAGGCAAGAACACTGGAGTGGGGTGCCATTGCCTTCTCCAATGCGTGAAAGTGAAAAGTGAAAGTGAAGTCGCTCAGTCGTGTCCGACTCTTCACGACCCCATGGACAGCAGCCCACCAGGCTCCTCTGCCCAACTGGAAGCAACTGAATAAATATAGATGCAGTGGGAGGGGAGGGATTAGAATGGTCCTTGGAGCCTTAGGAAGGAGCTCTTTGTGATGGGGAAAGCTCCTTCCTACCGGAGGCGCAGGGGAGGCAGGGGTGGGTGGGAACTGCCTCACCTCCTTGTGCGCCATCGAGCTGTTGTAAGAAGTCTGTCCTCATTTAACTGTAGATTCTTGAAAGTGACACCTCTCGTCTGGCAGAGCTTGATGTTTCTCTGTCCCATTTCTTTTGAAATCTTTTGTCTGTTTCTTTGCATTTAAGAAAATCTGAAGACATTTGAGTCACGCTTCTCTCCAAAACTAACTTTGGCCTTAGTGTCCACAGAGTCATTTTACTTAAGAGCCACCGTCTTACTCTGATGCTAGAAAGTTCCTGTTTGTTTTCCAATTTGCCATCTTCTGAACAGTCTAGAATATACACAACCTAACAGTGTCGATCTCTTTCTGGAGGAGGAAGACTATTTTGCTCCTGTATTTTAAGGACTTTTAGGGCTAGACCATTTAACATGAAAGTCGGGGCTGGCCTGTGTCACTGAAGTTATTACCAGTTATTACTGGTCTTGTTAAATTTAAGTAACTAACTGAACATCCAAGAATGAGGGCTTTTAACACTCCCATAAGTTTTTAATGCTGAAAACACTGTGTCATTTGTTTTACGGGTGCATTCCATGAAATTGCAATGTATTTCTTTGCAGCACGCAGTAAGGGAACGTTTCTCAACCTCAACGTTCCCATATTATCCAGAGATGTGTTTAAGAGACATTAGCCTGCCTTAGCCTGCCTTTCAATTTAACCTTCTGTCTAAAGACGACAACAACTGCATGCAAATGATGTCATTACGTTTGTTTAAGAGATGGTGATGACACAGAGTAGGAATCAAATAAGCATCAACGCAAATTTGATAAACTTCAGTAATTGTTTTTAGTGACTTTTATTTATGACTTGCTCTAACCTGAAATTTGAAGAAGAGTGTTTTTTTCTAATGTGTTATTTTAACATGTCCTCAGAACAGTTGATTATGCTTGTTTTCAAACATCAGAAAATTTGAAAGGCTTTCCCAGTGAATACCTATATACCCAGTACTTAGGTGCAACCACTGACCTTTCATCGTAGCTTGTCTCACATCTATTCATCAGCATAGTTTTAAAGGAATTCTTAACTTGGAGTCAGACTCAGTATGGAAAGATGCTTGGCTTTCAGTTTAAACTTGAGGTCAATATCCCTTGAATCATATTTGCCTTCAGCTTCCAACCTGAGCCGCATGAACCTCCCAGCTCTGCTCATCCCACGTCACCTCCACGGCCCTGGACCCTGGGCCTGGGATGTAGATAGGCTGAAGCTGGGGTGGACCCGGGTGGACCTCGGGTGGTCCTGGGGTGGGCCTGGGGTATAGATAGGCTGAAGCTGGGGCGGACCCGGGTGGACCTTGGGTGGGCCTGGAGTGGGCCTGGGATGTAGATAGGGTGAAGCTGGGGTGGACCTGGGTGGACCTCGGGTGGGCCTAGGGTGGGCCTGGGGTGGGCCTGGGGTGTAGATAGGCTGAAGCTGGGGTGGACCTGGGTGGACCTCGGGTGGGCCTAGGGTGGGCCTGGGGTGGGCCTGGGGTGTAGATAGGCTGAAGCTGGGGTGGACTCGGGTAGACCTTGGGTGGGCCTGAGGTGGGCCTGGAGTGTAGATAGGCTGAAGCTGGGGTGGACTTGGGTGGACACTGGGTGGACCTCGGGTGGACTCGGGTGGGCCTGGAGTGGACTCGGGTGGACTTGGGTGGGCCTGGGTGGACTTGGGTGGACCTCGGGTGGACTCAGGTGTACCCAGGTGGACCCCAGGTGGACTCGGGTGGGCCTGGGGTGGACCCCGGGTGGACTTGGGTAGACCTGGGTGGACTCAGGTGGACCTGGGATGGGCCTGGGGTGAACTCGGGTGGGCCCTGGGTGGACTTGGGTGGAGCCGGGGTGGACTCGGGTGGACCTCTGGTGGGCCTGGGGTGGACTCGGGTGGACAGTGGCCTTCGTTGGTGTTATTCGGGCAGCACCTCAGTAGTGGTCCAGACCTCTGACAGCTGCCGCCCCACCACAGCTCACCTTCCTCGCCTCACCCAAGACTGAGAGGGCCCACGCCATCTCTGTGTCACGGCTCTACAGCAGAGCTGGGCTGGTGGAGGCTGGGGGGCTGGGAACGGCTGGGAGGGGAAATGGGACTCGTCCCCAGGATGGCCTCTGAGCAGACCCACAACAGAGCGGAGGCAGCTCAGGCCCATCCCTGTGGCTCACAGCAGCCAAGGCCCCACGTGGGCCTTGACGGCTCCAGCTCCAGGGCAGGGGTCCTGGGTGGGGAGTGAGGAAAACACCCACTTAAGGGGAACAGAACCCACTCAGACCTGACCCTTGGGACAAGAACCCCCACCCCAATGGGGCGCAGGCCGCGTCTGAGCAGAGGGGAAGCCCGGCCACACCTCGTTCTGGCCCTGAGCCCTCCGTCCCCAGCCTGGCCTCCTGCACGGTGACCGCTGTCAGCCCGCCCAGAGGAAGGGCACCAGCCGTGCTCACCTCGCTTCTGCACGCCCAACAGAGGCCTGTGGGGTCTGTGTCGGCACACCGCCACCTCCGTGCACCCCTTCAAGACTGCAACGGGTAACTCTCACCTACAGTCGTAGAGACAGAGGAGTTAAGCAGAGAAACTGCTCTCTGTGCGAAGAGCAAGAGAAAACCCTTATGAAGCAAACAACGAAGCAGAGATAAACAATTACTCGATAAAGAATTTGAAGCAGTGGTACTGACAATGTTAAGTGAATTAAGGCAAAGAATAGGCGTGCACTGTGAACATTTTAACAAGGAACTGGACCACATGAGAAAAAGACCTAATCAAAAAGGAAGGGTTCAAAAGCAGAGCCCCAGGACTGAGCACCCTGCTCAGAGAGGCGCTCTGGGTGGCGGAGTCACGGGACTGCTCCTCCGGGTTGCCTGTCACTGGCGGCACCAGAAAGATGATCAGAAGTCCTTCTCGGGGGACCCAGAAAGCTGAAAGGCGAGGGAAGCTCGCAGGGTGTGTGTGATCCCGGCACCCTGAAAAGGCACATTTTCGCTGACATTTCCTGGAGAGAATTCACGTTGGCCTCACCGCGGTCTGTCTTTCTCTCCCGAAAAGCTGGGCGTCCTGATGCTCTCAAGTCACACTGCTGCAAACGTCAGGCTTCAGGACCTGTAACGCGTCCCGCAGCCACTTTCCTGGTACCTGAGTGAGCCGGATCAGCTTTTAATTCCTGGGATTTCCCTTCAGTTTCCTTTAAAAATAGAAATATCACGGGCCTCACATCGCCCACTTTCCCGTAGTCCTTTTGAGAGGCTTAGACACCTAGATCTGAGAGTGCTGTTTGGGGTGTTAAAGAGTCAGGAGAAACTGACCCCTAGTGTGAGTGGCCTGAGTGCAGGGGCAGGGAGCCTGTTTTCTGGGTATAAACACGCCGTGGAGAGGAGGTTGGAGTCCAGGTTTGTACCGACCTTCGCCTCTGACCACATGATGACGGTCACTCTACCCGTTCCCCTTGAGGCACCAGAGAGCCACTCGGCGCCCTTGATTAGCTTGTGATTAGTACCTGAAGCGTGTCACCTCATGCCCTTTTCTAATCCTTCCAGATACTTTCCCAGCTACTGAACAATCTGGAATGAAAACGAGAGTATTATCCATTGATATCTTGGTCCAGGGTTGCCCCAAGCTTTCTCCACGAATGGGACCGATCAAGTTTCAAATTTGGAACAGTGGGCACCCAACTTGGGAGTGTGATTCAAGGGTGTTAAGACTGTCCCTGTGTCAAGAAGAATCTATCTTCTCTGTTCACCTAGGATCTTTCCCCAGGGGTGCATTTCTTTCCATTACAGAGGATTTTATTCTCTATCTTGTAATAACCTAGAATGGAAAAGAATCTGAAAAAGAATGTGTGTAACTGAATCACTTAAATCAACTGCACTTCGATTTTGAATGCACATTTAATAAAAAGGCTAGTTCCTTCGCCTGTAGTGGGTAATAGCTTTTTAGGGGTCAGTTGGAAGTTCTCTGGAAGTGAGATCGCCATGCTGGGGGTGGCCCTGTGCATGGAAGAAACCCTGCCCAGGGTC
Source organism: Budorcas taxicolor (assembly GCF_023091745.1). Lineage (NCBI taxonomy): Eukaryota > Metazoa > Chordata > Mammalia > Artiodactyla > Bovidae > Budorcas > Budorcas taxicolor. The sequence goes on along the minus strand of NC_068921.1, from coordinate 84,980,064 downwards.
AGGCAGACACACCTGGATGGATGCCAGGAGAAAGAGGGGTTTGACATTGGCAGGGAAAGATTGAGGGCAGAAAGAGAAGAGGGCGACAGAGGATGAGATGGTTGGATGGCATCAGTGACTCAGTGGACATGAGTCTGGGAGATGGTGATAGACAGGGAGCCTGGTGTGCTGTAGTCCACGGGGTTGCAAAGAGTTGGACACGACTTAGTGACTGAACAGCAACAAGTGGCATGAATCAAGGGTCAGTCACCTGAAACGTCACATACTACAGGTGTACAAACCCAGTATCTGAAGCTTATTGGAAAAGCAAGTTTGTCCTTACCGAAGCTTTCAGCAAGCTGCCTTGTAGGACAAACATGGGCAAAAAGCATCTGGAAGCATCTCAGAGTCATCTCTCCAAGTCCCCTTCATCACAGCGCCCCTGTGATGAGCCCAGTGCTCGAGGAGACAGGAGAGCAGCTGCCTTCAGCTTCCTCATCATTCCCCACGCCAACTATCATGCTAATCAGCTGACCACCCTCATTAAACACGCCGTGCACCGGCCCCTATGTCTGATCCAAGGGAAAGAGTCTGTGTCTTCTCCTTCTTTAAATCAACCTGACTACAAGAGACAAACTTAAATCAGTTCATTTCATTCAGGTTTATCGCATTGCATCACAGGAAAATTATGACAAGAAGTGAAAATAATGGGTCTCTCAGAAAAAGACAAATACCATATGATATTGCTTATCAGTTCAGTTCAGTTCAGTCGCTCAGTCGTGTTCGACTCTTTGCGACCCCATGAATCGCAGCACGCCAGGCCTCCCTGTCCATCACCAACTCCCGGAGTTCACTCAGACTCACGTCCATCGAGTCTGTGATGCCATCCAGCCATCTCATCCTCTGTCATCCCCTTCTCCTCCTGCCCCCAATCCCTCCCTGCGTCAGGGTCTTGTACAATGAGTCAACTCTTCGCCTGAGGTGGCCAAAGTATTGGAATTTCAGCCTCAGCATCAGTCCTTCCAATGAACACCCAGGGCTGGTCTCCTTTAGGATGGACTGGTTGGATCCTCTTGCAGTCCAAGGGACTCTCAAGAGTCTTCTCCAGCAACACAGTTCAAAAGCATCAATTCTTCGGCGCTCAGCGTTCTTCACAGTCCAACTCTCACATCCATACATGACCACTGGAAAAACCATAGCCTTGACTAGACGAATCTTTGTTGGCAAAGTAATGTCTCTGCTTTTGAGTATGCTATCTAGGTTGGTCATAACTTTCCTTCTAAGGAGTAAGCGTCTTTTAATTTCATGGCTGCAATCACCATCTGCAGTGATTTTGGAGCCAAAAACATTAAGTCAGCCACTGTTTCCACTGTTTCCCCATCTATTTGCCATGAAGTGATGGGACCAGATGCCATGATCTTCGTTTTCTGAATGTTGAGCTTTAAGCCAACTTTTTCACTCTCCTCTTGCACTTTCATCAAGAGGCTTTTTAGCTCCTCTTCACTTTCTGCCATAAGGGTGGGGTCATCTGCATATCTGAGGTTATTGACATTTCTCCCGGCAATCTTGATTCCAGCTTGCGCTTCCTCCAGCCCAGCGTTTCTCATGATGTACTCTGCATAGAAGTTAAACAAGCAGGGTGACACTATACAGCCTTGACGTACTCCTTTTCCTGTTTGGAATCAGTCTGTTGTTCCACGTGCAGTTCTAACTGTTGCTTCCTGATGTTGCTTATAGGTAGAGCTAAAAATGGTGCAAATGAACCTGTTTCCAAAACAGAAACAGAGTCGCAGCTGTAGAGAAACAACTTATGGTTGCCAGGGGGTGAGAGGGGAAGGGCTGCGTTAGGAGACTGGAATTGACGTATACTTGCTGAAAGGGGAAAGTGAAGTACCCCAGTCGTGTCCGACTCTTCGCGACCCCATGAACTGTATACCCTACTAGGCTCCTCTGTCCATGGAATTTTCCAGGCAAGCGTGCTGGAGTGGGTTGCCATTTCCTTCTCTGCATGTGCTACTATATATAAAATAGATTAATAAGAACCCACTGTATAGCACAGGAAAGCCGACTCAATACTCCATAATGGTGAGTGGTAAAGAATCTGCCTTGCAATGCAAGGGACACTGGTTCAATCCCTGGTCTGGGAAGATCCCACAGGCCGCAGGGCAGCTGACCCTGTGCACCACAACCAATGAGCCTGCTCTCTGGAGCCCAAGAGCCACAACCACTGAGCCCACAGGCCTCAGCTACTGAAGCCCGAGCACCCTGAAGGCCGTGCTCTGCGCCAAGAGACGCCACTGCAAAAAGAGAGGAGCCGCACAAAGCAACAAAGACCCCGGGCAGCCGAAAATAAGTATTTTTTAAAATACTGCACAATGACCTACATGGGAGAAGAATCTAGAAAAGAACACATGTATATATGTCTACGTATAGCTGACTCACTTTGCTGTACAGAAGAAATTAATGCAACATTGCAAACCAACTCCACTCCAATAAAAAATTTATGAAAAATGAGTTGGTGATCTTGATTCTTCTACCCTTGATGGGCTTGGATAAAGCAGCTCAGAGTAACTTACGCTTTAAAAGTAGGGTGGTGTGTCTGCCCATTAAATGCACGTTCCTTCCTTTGATAACACGTGAAGCATGAATTATTGCCCTTGAAAGAAAATAACTGAGAGATCGTTCCGTTCCTGCTGACTCAGGGCTGCTTTTGGAAAGGAGGTCAGGACAGTAACCTCAGAAAGTGTGGGCTCCTTTGATGCGACTCTGAGGAGGCGGGGGCGTCATCAGTCCACACAGACAGGACAGCAGCTGCTTCTCATCCCATCGCCTGGGGGCCAGGTCCCTTCCCAGGCAAAGCTTGTGTCCCAGAGGAAGTGTGGCAGGTCTCTTGAGAAGGTTCGTGGAGAGAGCTGGTTGGTTCAAGAGTTTAGCCTAAGTGGCATCCGCTGGGAGCATCTTTCTCAACCCGCCCGTCTCCGCCTCAGTAAACCAGGCATCTTCGAGCGCATAGCACAGTCTCTCAGTATCTCAGCCCAGAGCTCATGCAGAGAACTTTTCTCTCCTTGGCACTGACGGCTGGGGCAGCAACAGAGCCAGTCCATGCATAGCTGTGCCCGCCATGTGTCGCGGTCCTTCCATGGGAGACAAAACACTGAATGCCTTGACAAATAACTTCTTGCACAATTGACTTATATTCTAAGCACAGGTGAAGAGCTCACATTTAAAGGAAAACCGTGGGGGAGCCCTTAGAATTCATATTTGCTTTTCTCTGGTTTTATGTGGTTTGTGGTAAGAAGTTAAATATGTTTAATTTGTTTTTTTTTTTTTTCTTTTTTGTCCCAGCATTCATGTAAGGATGTGAGAGTTGGACCGAAAGAAGGCTGAGAGCTGAAGAATTGATGCTTTTGGATTGTGGTGTTGGAGAAGACTCTTGAAGGTCCCTTGGACTGCAAGGAGATCCAACCAGTGCATCCTAAAGGAAATCAACTCTGAATATTCATTGGAAGGACTGATGCTGAAGCTGAAGCTCCAATTTTGGCCACCTGATATGAGGAGCCAACTCATTAGAAAAGACCCTGATGCTGGGAAAGATTGAAGGCAGGAGGAGATGAGGACGACAGAGGATGAGAGGGTTGGATGGCATCACCGACTCAATGGACATGAGTTTGAGCGGGCTCCAGGAGACAGTGAAGGACAGGGAAGCCTGGTGGGCTGCAGTCCATGAAGTCACAAAGAGTCGGACACCACTGAGTGACTAAACAACAGCAACGTATTTAATTTGGGGCTTCTCAGGTGGCACTAGTGGTAAAGCACCCGCCTGCCAGTGCAGAAGACACAGCAGATCCCTGGGTGGGGAAGATCCTCTGGAGGAGGGCGTGGCAACCACTCCAGTATTCTTGTTTGGAGAATCCCATGGACAGAGGAGTCTGGCAGGCTGCAGTCCATGTGGTCACAAAGAGTCAGATGCAACTGAGCAACTCAGCACACACATGCATTTCATTCAGTGACTTTGGGGTAAACACGTAGCTCTTTCCTCTTACATATTATTCAAACATATTATTAATGACAAGACCAAGCTTGAGGTGTTTGCGAGAACAAGACAGGAAAAGAATTAACATCACTCCCAAATTTGGCCCTGGAGCCTGGCCAGGAGCATGACCAGAACCCTAGCTTGGTGATTCCCAACTTCCCTAACACAGCGATACAAATGCTGCCCGAGTGAGGTCCAGTTTTTTCATGAATTAGATGATCAATTTCGAGGGCATCTCAAGGGGTAGAGGAGCTCATGATTAACTTCCTTGGAGTGACCTGCACACACGTGGGCAGCAGAGTCGGTGGGGACCACATCTGGTTTGTGACGGAGGCTCTGGCAGACTGGTCCCGAGAAGGTGGACGTGACCGCATTGATATTCCCAAGCCATAGCAGGAATGCAAATCCTATTCCTTCTGGGGCGTTTAAAGATCACACTTCTAAATCATAGAGCCATCTGCCCCAGTGCCTGTGGAATAATTGGGCTGGTTTAGAATCCATTTACGAGCGGCTGAGGCCACGACGCGGCCATCACGGCCAATGTTATGATATGATATTCACGGAGAGTCGTCCCTTGGCTGGGACTCAGCCCAGCTTCCCGGGCGTCACCGGCTCTAAGATCTGTGGAGATGTGGGCTTCTGATTGCTTCAGCTCATAAATATGCTAATCATGAACATCAAGTGACCACGGAACACGGATCTAAAAGAGATTTATGGGCGTATAAAAATAAAATGGATGGCACCCTCTACACCAGGAGAACGTGTTAAAATTGAGGTTAGCATTAGGTGTCCGAGGCGGCAGAGGAGACGGAATTTGAAGCGCCTGACTCGTGGTTCTGAGCCCGAGTGGCAAGGGTGCACTTTGGGGAAATGCAGACTCAGACGTTGGCACCGCCGGCAGGGGTCCCTGCCAGCTGTGGTGCCAGGTCAGCTGCTGGGTGGTGAAAGCATGGATTTGGGGATGCTGTGTGGGGTAACTCCTGGGGGAAAGGAGGTTAACTTGGCTTCTCAGGGCCGAGGCCGAGGATGTCTTCTTGGCAGGCAGAGCCGAGGCTGGACCGTGGATGTCCCAGCGGGCATAGCTGGCCCTGAAGAGACCCAGCCCTCGGAGGGGGCAGTGCCTGGGTATCGGCTATGCCTGATTTCTGCTCTACACACATTGTTTTTTGGAGTGGAGATACTTCTTCCCTGTGGCTTTTTATTATATCCGCATCTTCCATTACAAAATAAAATATCTTTTAAAGAATGGCCTCCAAACAGAGGAATTCCCACTGAACAGAGATGCCGAAAACTGCATGCCTGCCTGCCAAGTCGCTCAGTCATGTCCGACTCTGTGACCCCCTGGACTGTAGCCCGCCAGGCTCCTCTGTCCATGGGATTATCCAGGCAAGAACAGTGGAGTGGGTTACCATTTCCTCCTCCAGGGGATCTTTCTGACCCAGGGATCAAACCTCTGTCTCTGATATCTCCAGCATCGGCAGGCAGGCTCTTTACTGCTAGCGCCACCTGGGAAGCCCAAAACTGTAAATCTTCTAATTATTATCAGCGGACAAAACACGGCTTAGGAAATAGATGTGCATGGTGACAGTCATTTATTCTTGTGTTGTTTTTACGTAGAACGACTTCCCTGAAAGTTGGTCTAGGAAATAGAAACCAGAGAAACTAAGCACCAGAGATCAAAAGCCCTTAAGAGGAAATCGAGTATCACGAAAACCGGCCCGGCTGCGTTCACAAGGCCCTGGAGTAGCCGGGGACCCTCCAGCTGCATTCACAAGGCCCCCGTGGAGCCGGGGACCCTCCAGCCACATTCACAAAGCCCCGGAGTAGCCGGGGACCCTCCAGCTGTGTTCGCAAGGCCCCCGTGGAGCCGGGGACCCTCCAGCTGCGTTTGCAAGGCCCCACAGTGCCAGGGACCCTCCAGCTGCATTCACAAGGCCCCCGTGGAGCCGGGGACCCTCCAGCTGCGTTCACAAGGCCCCCCAGTAGCCAGGGACCCTCTGGCCACGTTCACAAGGCCCCCGTGGAGCCGGGGACCCTCCAGCTGCGTTCACAAGGCCCCGGAGTAGCCGGGGACCCTCCAGCTGCATTCGCAAGGCCCCCATGGAGCCGGGGACCCTCCAGCTGTGTTCGCAAGGCCCCCATGGAGCCGGGGACCCTCCAGCCATGTTCACAAGGCCCCGGAGTAGCCGGGAACCCTACAGCTGTGTTTGCAAGGCCCCCGTGGAGCTGGGGACCCTCCAGCTGTGTTCGCAAGGCCCCCATTGCCAGCAGCAGGTTGGTTATGTGTGACACAGGGAGGAGCGTCTCTGAGCCCCCGGGGGCGGGGGATGTGGGATGCTCATGGAGCTGGCTGGAGACAGTGCTTTCCAGGTCACGTTATTGCACGGGTCCCGGCAGAACGCAGGCCTCAAGGCCATCAGGAACGCTGCATTGCTAGCAAGCTGCCCCCACATCCCCCCCCCCTCGGGTACCACCTGGTTCCTGGGCTCCTGCCTTGCTTCTCAGCCTTTCTGAGTCTGCCACACCTGCCTCTCCCTCCAGTCCCTCCGTGGACACTTTCTCAGCCTCCCCTCCACCCACCACCCGTGGCTGCCTCCCCATCTCCCTCTTTGGTCCCACTCCTAACCCGCTGTGACCTGATGCGGTTTCTGATCCTGCCACTGGCGGCTTTATTCTCGTCCAGACTCTCAAGACAGGGACTGTGACCAGCCCAGCACGCCCTTGCAGGCCAGCCGCCTTCATGGTGGCTGATCCACCGTGGCCAGCCATGGCCTCTTCCCTTGGCCCCACGGGGGTGATGGCCACGGTGATGTCCACTCAGAGGGCAGGCACGCTGGCTGGTGGGTCCAGCACGACAAGGCCGTGGGGAGGGTTCTGTGAGCGGAGCGGATGGGGGAAGGCTGCGGTGTCTACCGGAGGCTGCCCCAAGGAGGCGAGCTTTGAAGACAGGCGAGATCAAGAGTCTATACCAACTGTACCAATCTATACCGACCAATCAGATCTTTTAATGGTGCCTGTGTTTGCTGAAATATTGAGCTCCTCTACTTCCACGGCTCACAGAATGTTCTAGAATGACCTCAAGTTTCCCAGAAGGGAAGCCCTTATAGATTTCTCATGAGGGGGTGAGCACTTTAAGGGTGGTTGCTGTGTCTTACTTCCTCTGAGATCCCCAGAACTTACTCTAAGTTCTTGCCAGCACAAGGGAATTACTTAAAAAAAAACAACCCACCAACAACAAGTAGATGAGAAAACAAATCGTAGCAACAGAAAGGTCAAGAGTTCACAGAAAGCATTCCTGAGTCAGATGAGAAGGGATGGCTTACCTAAAAGCAGTCTGAGATTAGTCTGATCAGAAAACATGGGCCTTTGGAGAACCTGCCTCCCCTGGTCAAGTTCAAGGTTTCACTGCTTGAGCTCGGTTTCAAACACAACACACCCAGGCCCAGCTTGTGGGCAGTGTCTGAACCAGACTGCCCGGCCGAGGGGCAGGGGGCCCAGGGCTGTGGACCCCGAGGAGGGTCTCCTAGCTTTCCACAGCTCCATAAACAAAATGGACCGCACCCAATGGTGCCATCCTCTCAAGGAAAGCAACCTTCTCGTGTGATTCCTGAATTCTTCAGAATTTCTCCCTACCCCCGGCACGTCAAGCAATGAAAATCCACTTGAATACAGGCTCGGCTCTGTGTTTGTTTATCCCCTCCAAACAAGGAACCAAAAACCACAAGTTGACAAAAGCACGGAGAAATCAAATATTTTAATAGTGCCCGTGTTTGTTGGATCACTGAGCTCCTCTGCTCCCACAGTCGACAAAATGCTTTAGAATGACCTCAAGTTTCACAGAAGGAGAGCCTTTATAGACTTCTCATGAGGTGTGAATGCTTTAAGGGCGGTTGCTGTGTCCTACTCCCTCTGAGATCCCCAGAACTTACTCTAAGTTCTTCCTGGCACTCAAGAGAAACGTGATGGGTGCCGAAGGGTTCGTCTAGTCCGGTTTCTTGGTGTATACTGCGAGCAAAGGCTAGAGGCTGGGCTCTGAACGCTGTGTCTTTGGCACGGCAGCTGGAACCTCTAAAGCACTCAGAAAACATGTTTAAATGAAAGAATCGATAAAAAGTAGGTTCTTGATGGCAGCTATTGTCTAACGAATGAGCTGTTAGTAAGTTTATACTAAAGTGCAAATGACTGATATGACACGCTTTCTGAAAGCAGGTGTTTGTTTGGGTGAGGAGCTGGTGTTCAGGGGAGAGCAAGGCCTGTGGGCTTTTGACAAATTGGGAAGGGAAGCAATGGTTAGCAGCAAAGACTGGGGTAGAAAGGGGACCCCAGATAAGAAATAACTGATATTTGATATTTTTTCCTGGAGTCAGCCCTATATAGTTTCAGAAATCTAATATCTTATTAAAAATAAAATAAAGAAAATAAAATCTAACTTTGTATTGTGGGTAGAAAATGATTTGCTAACCAGTTAGACATTCTTCATCAAGGCAAGATTAGAAGATCCACTTCCTTCCGCCTGATTCATTCATTCATATTCCCTAAACCCTAGGTTATTAATGGCCCAGCCAAATTTTTGAGCAATACCCACTGTCCCTATGACTTTTTTCAGCTGGCTATCATAATTTCATCTTTTTTTTTTGCTATATCATAGTCATACAGGCCTGTTACATCTGTGAATGGATGAGGCTGCGTAGAAAAAAGGAGGACTTCTTACGGGAGATTTTTCTACATGAAAGTTAAAAGACTTCAGAGCAAGCACACATATGCTAATGACATACAAATATCATATGCAAATCTATCTCTCCTCTCCCCACCCCTCCTCTGCTTCGATGTGGCCCATGGGAAGCATTCTCCTGGAGATCGTTAATCCAAAGAGTTGATTAAACAGCTTTCCCATTCTTTAACCTTTTGTTATCTAATTGCCTTCATTAGCTTGGACAGTGCATAAACGCATCCTAGAATTTCATAAATAAGAGCCCATAATTTCCACAAAAGGATTTTTATTTGGTGAGTACTCATATATATGTGTGCCTGTGCGTGTGTGTGTGTCTATATACACACACGCACACACACACACATACACAGAAGCTCTATCTTGAAAGATGTTATAGAAATTAGAATGCAAATAGAAGATGTATTCATAACAGTTACCGCTTTGAAATTAAGTGCATGGATAGAAATGCCAGCTTTATGCCTCCCTTAACAGTTGTCCTTTGAAATTTATTGTTGTTCAGTTACTGTCCCGTCTGATTTTTCTGGACCCATAGACTGCAACGTGCCAGTCTTAGCTGTCTTTCACTGCCTCCCGGAGCTTACTCAAACTCATGTCCATGGAGTAGGTGATGCCATCCAACCATCCCATCCTCTGTCATCCCCTTCTCCTCTTGCCTTCAATCTTTCCCAGCATCAGGATCTTTTCCAATGAGTCAGCTCTTTGCCTCAGGTGGCCAAAGTATTGGAGCTTCAGCATCAGTGCTTCCAATGAACACTGAAGGCTGATTTCCTTTAGGATGGGCCAGCTTGATTGTGCTAACTCTCTTACGTGAGCTGTTGGAGGTCAGGCAAGTTGTTCATACGTTTCCCTTGAGTATCTCTCTTTCTCGGCGGTGGCAAAGAGCAGGAATATGAAAGTACGGAAAAGCACTCGGTGACAGACTCTGCTCCTCGGCCATGACCTGCCCCCCCTCCCATGTGGACAGAAAAGGAAGGAGAGCAGCGAGCTCTGTTTAGAAACGTGTTGCCCTCGGGGGTCTTGTTAACACTGAATTACATTTAAAGGAGATGAAGGAGGAACCTTTATGACGAATCAACACTCACATTTGTTTGCATATCTGCAAATATTGTCCTTTCCTCTGCACATTATTTATCAACGTATTTTCTCACTCCCAGATTTACCTAAGAACTCAACATCTCATCTCATGAAAGTGTAAGAGAATAGCCTCAAAACCATCATGCCTCTGTTGGTGGGAATATAAAGTGATATAGCCACTCACTATGGAAGACACAGGAGAAGGTGATGGCAGCCCACTCCAGTGCTCTTGCCTGGAAAATCCCATGGATGGAGGAGCCTGGTGGGCTGCAGTCCATGGGGCCGCCAAGAGTCGGACACAACTGAGCGACTTCACTGTCACTTTTCACGTTCATGCATTGGAGAAGGAAATGGCAACCCACTGCAGTGTTCTTGCCTGGAGAATCCCAGGGACGGGGAGCTTGGTGGGCTGCCATCTCTGGGGTCGCACAGAGTTGGACACGACTGAAGCGACTTAGCAGCATGGAAGACAGAATGGAGATTCCTCAAAAAACTGGGAGTAGAACCAAAACTGAAGAAGGTCACATGTGCCTCAGTGTCCCTTGCAACACTATTTACAGTAGCTGGGACATGGAAATAACCGAGATGTCCGTCATCAGATGGATGGATAAAAAAACCATGGAACACATATACAGTGGGATATTGCTCAGCCACAAAAAGGAGCATATTTGAGTCACTTCTAATGAGGTGGATGAACCTAGAGCCTGTCGTACAGAGTGAAGTGAGTCAGAAAGAGAAAAACAAATGTCATATATTAACGCATATATGTGGAATCTAGAAAGATGGTACTGACGAACCTGTTTCCAGGACAACCGTGGAGACACAGACATAGGGAACAAGCTTATGGACATGGGCAGGGTGGGAGGAGGAAGACGAGGTGGCAGGAATGGAGGGAGTAACATGTAACGTAGGCAACCAGCGGGCATTTGCGGTGTGACTCAGGGGACTCAAACCGCAGCTCTGTAGCAACCTGGAGGGGTGGAGTGGGGAGGGAGGCGGGAGGGACGTTAAAGAGGGAGGGCACTATGTATTCCTATGGCTGATCTGTGGATGTGTGGCAGGCACCAACACAATATTGTGAAGAAAATTTCCTTCAGTTAAAAATAAGTAAGTTTGGAAAAATGAAACAGTCGTGACGTTTCACAGAGGAGCTGCCATCCCAGGTGTGACTCTGATCCATAGCAGTCAGACCGGGCATAAACAAACAAATAAATAGCCCTGAAATGATGTCTCTTGCTTAGGTTCATTCAACTCAGATTCAAACCCAAGACAATTTGGCTTCAGAGTCCACACTTGTCATCGCTGGGTTAGGCTGCCTTGTTTCCCAGTAGCTTCAGATGATCCCCTAAAAACGTCTCGTTGTGCTAGTCAAATGCAAGAGCGAGTCCAAGGATTAGGTACTGGAGGTGGTCCAAGGCAAATCAGTTACCTTCCGAACTGGGCAGGAAACACACATCCGGAAGTAACATCAAGAAACAGAAGGGCATTTGTGCTGATAATCTCGGTGCAGGAAGTGGTGGTCCAACCTGGTCATCATCTGAGCTCCAGGGGGCGGCCGGGCCCTGTACTGCCTGAGATATGCGTCTGCATTGCAGACGAAGGGCAGGCCAATTATTCCCAGGGATCAGACCGGAGACTCCAGCCGGAGTCGGAACAGAAAATGCCTCAGGGTTTGAAAACCGTAGCCAACGAAGAAGATAAGGTGGAAGGCGGCCAGACAAAAATCAAAAAGGTCCACGGCTGCCTCCCGGGGGGCAGCCTGTGATCCGCGATGCTGCGGAAAGCGTGGGATCCAGAAGGGGAGCGAGACAGTTGTCAGCGGGCGTGTCCGCGGCTAAGTTTTCAAAGCAGGTACGTGTTCCCCCTTGGAGAAGAGAGTTTGGGGCCATCATGAAAATCCTTCTTGTCTAGCCCACCGTGGTTACCGGCAGTACCCCAGGGGGGCAGGCGATGGGGATGGGGCTCCATCCAAGTCAGAGGGAAGGTTGGAAGCACCTTCTCCATCCTGCCTTCCTCTTTCTCCTCTTAAGTAAGTGTTAGTCGCTCAGTCGTGTCTGACTCTTTGCGACCCCAGGGACTGTAGCCCGCCAGGCTCCTCTGTCCATGGGACCCTCCAGGCAAGGACACTGGAGTGGGTTGCCATACCATTTTCCAGGGGATCTTCCCGACCCAGGGATGGAACCCGGGCCTCCTGCATTGCAGGCGGACTCTTTACCATCTGAGCCACCAAGGAAGCAACTAACTCCATTGGTCATCACGAAATAAGGTCACATTCTGAGGTCCTGGGGCTTATGATGTCAGTAGATGAATGACGAGGGCACACAATTCAACCCACAGCGAAATTTAGCTGCCTGAGGTTTGACTGTGCTCACATGTCGTGTAGGTCTGGAGGTCACACAGAGCTCGGTGGGAATGGCTTGTCCCTGCCCCATGACATCTGGGGTCTCACGTGGGAAGCCTTATGGTGAACCCTGGCTGGAAGCCACCGAGAGGCTTGATGGCTCACACGTCTGGTGCCTGGGCTTCGAGGCCTCCCAGGTGAGGACTGCTGAGCTGAGCGCACCCCGAGATCTCTCGTGTGCGGGGGCTTCCTTTCCACGTGGCCACCTCTGAGTTGTCAGACTTCACCCGCCAGCTCCAGGCTCCCCAGGTCGAGGGCTCCAGTGGGTGAGGCAGAAGGCGTGCCACCTTTCACGGTCCACACTGAAGTCACAGGGCATTTCCCCTCCTCCACACTCCAAGGGCGAAAGCTGATGGAAACTCCCAGATTCAGGGGAAGAGGAATTCAGTTAAAGGTGGTGATGGGAGCACGGTAGCATCACATTGTAGAAAGACACACAGAACAGGAGATGTTGAGGGGACATTTGGGGAAATTGAGAATTTCCCTCCACACAGAGTTGGGGCTGGTGGGTCGTGAGGTCTTACAGGGCCTGCCTATGGGGATTTCTTTCTATCTGCCATCTATCTTTCCTTTTTCCTTCCCTTCTTTTCTTCTTTCTTATTTTTGTTAAATAACTCCTTTTGTGTACTTTCTGTTCTTTCTTGATTCAATTTTTCCACAGGGGAAAAAAAAATCTATTTGAGAATTCCTCTATGACATACAGCAATACTAATTGACAGCTTCTGTCCTAGAGGACCCAGGATAAATCATATTGGACCTGGTGAGACTTATAAAACAGTAGGAGAGTGCCACGGCAAAGGGATAGGCCCGGCCAACACGGGACAATTCAGTGTTTGTGCTGTGAACGAACCACTGACCGCTGCAAGTGGCTTTCTGTTTCAAAGAAGATCACACAAATCCTCATGGAAAAATCAGGATGAGTGTTTGCATCTCACGGAGAGAAGGTACAGGGTGCACTACCTGTCAGGAGAGAAACTGCAGGCAAGCCTTCTCTGTCTTGAGATGCGGGCTAGCGTTCACCAACAATAATTCAAATTCTTCCAGACCTCAGAAAGCCCTGTCTCACCTGCACCGTCCTGACACCACAGGGGTTTCCAGGTACGACGCATCCTCAGTGAAGCCAGGCTATGGGTTGCCCCGGCTGCCTGCAGCAGGCTTGCATCCTGAGTCCTGCTCTCAGCTCGCACAGGCTAAGGGCTGAAGTTCCCATTCGCTGCCGATTGTCCGGGGTAGCGGCTGGGAGCTGGCTTCCAGGACCGCCTGCCCTCTGGTCCCTTGGGAACGCCCTCTTCCCCACACGCCGGACGCTGAGTCGGCCAACAGGAGCACAGAGCAGAACGGTCTTCTTCTGTGTTCTGGGAGGGATCCCCTAGCCTGCTCCACAGTTCTGACTTCTTTCTTGCAGTATCAGTTCCCACTGGTAGGGGAAGCACACTGACCAGGCACTGTAGTAACCATTTGCATGAGTTGTTATACGACAGGAGGTCCTGGTAAGGAACACGGAACTAATGAGCCACCAGCAACCGGAAGAGTTCAGGAAAGGTCAAAGGGGGCACAGCTTGTCCGACCACCTCCCCAAATCCTTCTCTCTGGCGTCCATCCCGGCTGGACAAGGCATTCACCACCAGGAAGGACTGAGTCAGAGGGACTGGCTGAAGACACCTTGGAAACTAATCCCATCACCATAAACCTGAGCCTGGGAGCCACGCGGCAGAGCAGTCCTCCTGGGTTCCCTTGCCCTCCTGCTCTCCACCTGGGCCCCCTTTCCCAATAAAATCTCTTGCTTTGTCCCCACATGCATCTCCTCAGACAATTCATTTCCGAGTGTTAGACAAGAGCCCAATTTCGGGTCCTGGAAGGGGTCCCCCTTCCTGAAACACCACTGTTTACTCTTCCCCATGCCAAATCACTTGCCCTATTGCACTTTTTGAATTATTTTAATTTTTAAAATTTTCTCATCTACACTGCCTTTGTTGCGAGTGTTATGGACTTTCCCTTTGGCTTCTTGGAGACCTCTGTTGCATCCCAATATGGTCATTAAACAATCTAGAAAGCATTGTTCTGGGTGTTCAGTTCATTTTCAGAGGTCTTTCTTGAGCCTGACAGGCTAGGCGGTGACCTTGCATCCCTCACCTGCTGGATCATCCCACACTTTCTGTGTGTGTGTGTGTGTGCACTCAGCCTGAGGACTGTTCAGTCAGACTCAATAGTGGCCAAACAGCTGGTAGACCGAGTGCCAGCACCCAGCACCCTGATGCCCCGTGGACTGAGAGATGCCCTTTTACTCAAACGATGGGAGCTGGTGGAGGCAGCCTGGAGCTCTCTGTCGAGGTCGGCCGAGCTTCCTTGTGGGGTGGTCTGCAGGGAGCGTCTACTCAGCCCTGCAGGTGGTCCTTGGACACTCTGAGCCGGTCGGGTGCACGTGAGTCTCCCCAGGCTTGGCCGCCATGCCTCTCTCCATCCTCCAGGAATACTATCTCATCGGAAATGTGCGGTCCAGACTCCCCCATGCTCCTGACCTCCATGTTCCGTCGCTGTTCTTGTTTTTATGTGGACACGCCAAGCGTATGAAAAATGGTGATGGTGGTGGGTGTTCTTTTGGTATCAAGGGAGCTGTCCTGGACAGCCAACTGCAAAACAACCCCCATTTATAGCAGAGGCTTGGCTGCCAAGTTTCCTGGTCCCTGAGGGGGGAGTCGGGAGGGGAGGGGGAGAAACATCTCCCTGTGGCTGGCTGTCTGGCAGTGTGCTGTCCGGGGCAGGAAAGAGAACGTGTGTAAGGGGCTCATTTGCGTGTCTCACATTAGCGCCCTTTGGGTGAACTCTCCTTTCTGAAATGCGTCTAGTTAAGTGTGGTCATGCTTTGCCGCCTTTCGCTTTGCCCTGGAGGGCTGCTTCAGAGGCTGCTGGCTGGAACTCACGCTTGATAACAGCATCCTAGTAGACTTTCTGGCCATCTTATTTCTCTGGCATAAACGACTTTTATTAGCTATACATGTAAACGTTACTGGGTGTCAAACAGTTCTCAACCAGCTTTCATTCCATCGAACGGTGGACTCATCGGGGAATCGGTAACTTGTGGTTGGTTCTCAATTATGCGGGCGGACTGGCTGAAGTTAAGAAAGAAAGGAAGAGAGGAAGGAATGGGGGGAGAGAGGAGGGGAGGGGGAGGTGAGAAGGGAGCCAGAGAGGAAGGTCTGAGCTCCTAAATCCAAAATCTGCCAGGTAATTAGAAACATGCATGAAACGGATGTTTCATTTATGGACTACGTACAGTCCAGGAAGCAAGCATCCTAATTAAAAGAGAAAATGCAGCTTTCAAATAAGTCAGGTACATTGTGCTTCCTGCACATATATGCTAATATTTTATGGTTAAGAGCCATAGCCAGAATACAAATTCTATCTGGACACTT
Organism: Budorcas taxicolor; assembly: GCF_023091745.1. Taxonomy (NCBI): domain Eukaryota; kingdom Metazoa; phylum Chordata; class Mammalia; order Artiodactyla; family Bovidae; genus Budorcas; species Budorcas taxicolor. The sequence goes on along the minus strand of NC_068921.1, from coordinate 84,964,432 downwards.
TTGTTGATATTTTTGTTATAAATTTAGAAGCATAGAACATACTAGGCTTTTTATAAACGTCACAGCTTATTAAGTCACTGGAAAGCTGGCAAACATCCACAGCTTTTCCGTATCTCAGTAATAATTCCCAGGCTGTTCTTCTGTGTATTCCCTTCTCCTGCCAAATGCCCCCACCAAACAATTCATTTATTTCACATTAACTTCAGCCGTGCTCCGAGTTACTTCATCCATAGCCTTAAAGGAATGCAGTTAACCCTGCCAAGTATTTCTGCAAGTTTCTGCGTTACTTATAGTTTATCTCCTGCTTTCCATAGCCTTTGATTCCAGACATTAACTGGCACAAGTCAGGATGCATTGGAACCGTCACCTACTTACTGCTAATAGATGTTCCCTGAATAGTGTCTCTTTGGGGAGGCGTCCTGACCATGCAGAATTTTCCTCCGATGGGTCACTGAGGAGTCTTCCTGACACTGAAATTTATTTGTCATTTTCCCTTCTGGAAGATTGCTCCCCGGGGTGAATCGTGCCTTTGTAGCAATGAATCAACCAGTCAGGATCATCCGTCCGTGTGACTCAGCTACATCTGATTTGTATGAAAGTGGCTCAATTTTGTCACATGCCTGCCATGCCCTCAGATTGCCATCAACATGGAGAATTGCTAGAGATGATGTCTCGGTAGGAAATCCTGTGACTTTTCACCAGGAACTCATGGAAAACCACAGTATCTTCTGCCTGCCTAGAAAATAATAATAGTTACCGTTAAACCAGTAAAGCGTCTGTCTACAATGCCGGAGACCTGGGTTCGATCCCTGGGTCAGGAAGATCCCCTGGAGAAGGAAATGGCAGTCCACTCCAGGACTATTGCCTGGAAAATCCCATGGACAGAGAAGTCTGGTAGGTTACAGTCCATGGGGTCGCAAAGAGTCGGACACGACTGAGCTACTTCACTTTCACTTTCACCTTTAAACTTACAATGTATAAATTTTTGTCAGGAATTCTACTCAAAAAGGAATGTGAGCTGATAGCTTTTTATGTCAACCTGAGGATCTCTGAGTGAGTCATGGCCCCAGGAGGGTTCGAGAGACTCAGGTCTGAATATCACCCTAATTAACATTGTTAGACAAAGATTAATTTGTTTGCTGTGGATTCACAGGACACCTGAAACATGATTGCTCTTTATGAAGCAAAAGAAAACTACATTCCACTACACCATGTAGGTGAAATGTTAATTCTGGAGTTTATAAGACCCGATGAAGCTTAAACAAGCTAATAATATTTCACCAAAGAGAAGCTAATAGCAGGTTGATGAATAAGGCCAATAGGAAAGCATTTTCAATTCTGCATGACACACTCTTGTCCCTTGTACTATAAATAAGAGAGTTGGGGACAGTCACTGACATTGCTGCAGGCTGGAATTGTTTACCATCTGAGGTCACTAAAGCTTATTCTGGATCACAGGTTAATGACCCAACTTTTTTTTTCTAGAAGGAATGAGCCGTGGGTGAGTGTATGTGTTAACTATGTCAGCAGCTAATTCAGTTCCTCTGTTCACTAGGTATGGGTCTATTTTGAGCAAATGATATCAATAAAGTTGATAGAAGGACCACATGGAGTCATCACCCGTGACGCCTGCACGTGAGCGGCCACTTGGGGTTTTCTATACTAAGCAAAGATTTTGTCTTTGGTAATGAGAGATGCATAAAGACAAAAAGCAAGAGAAAGAAACCTAAATACTAGGCACCAATAACCTAGAAAGAGGCAAAGGAAGCCTTATTCTTGCTCAGTTACTAAGTTGTGTCCCACTCTTTGGACCCCCTGGACCGCAGCGCGCCAGGCCTCCCTGTTCTTCACATCTCCCAGAATATGTTCAAACTCATGTCCACCAAGCTGGCCATCGAACCATCTTCCCTTCTTCTCCTGCTCTCAATCTTTCCCAGCATCAGGGTCTTTTCCAATGAGTCGCTTCTTCCCATCAAGTGGCCAATGTATTGGAGCTTCAGCAGGAAGGGTGGTGAGAGAAAAGCCACATGAGGGTCTAAATACAGAGAAATCAGGTTATATCATGGAAGGCCACAAAATGCAAGTCTGTTCAGTTCAGTCACTCAGTTGTGTCCGACTCTTTGCGACCCCATGGACTGCAGCACAGCAGGCCTCCCTGTCGATCACCAACTCCCAGAGCTTGCTCAAACTCTTGTCCATCGAGTCAGTGATGCCATCCAACCATCTCATCCTCTGTCGTCCCCTTCTCCTGCCCCCAATCTTCCCCAGCATCAGGGTCTTTTCCAATGAGTCAGCTCTTCACATCAGGTGGCCAAAGTATTGAAGCTTCAACTTTAGCATCAGCCCTTCTAATAAATATTCAGGATTGATTTCCTTTAGGATTGATTGGTTTGATCTCCTTACCATCCAAGGGACTCTCAAGAGTCTTCTCCAACACCACAGTTTAAAAGGAAAAAGCATCAATTCTTCAGCACTCAGCTTTCTTTATAGTCCAACTCTCACACCCATACATGACTACTGGAAAAACCATAGCTTTGACTAGATGGACCTTTGTTGGCAAAGTAATGTCCCTGCTTTTGAATACGCTATCTAGGTTGGTCATAACTTTTCTTCCAAGGAGTAAGTGTCTTTTAATTTTATGGCTGCAGTCACCATCTGCAGTGATTTTGGAGCCCATAAAAATAAAGTCTGACACTGTTTCCACTATTTTCCCATCTATTTGCCATGAGGTGATGGGACAAGATGTCATGATCTTAGTTTTCTGAATGTTGGGTTTTAGGCCAACTTTTTCACTCTCCTCTTTCACTTTCATTAAGAGGCTCTTTAGTTCTTCTTCACTTTCTGCCATAAGGGTGGTGTCATCTGCATATCTGAGGTTATTGATATTTCTCCCAGCAACCTTGATCCCAGCTTGTGTTTCTTCCAGCCCAGCGTTTCTCATGATGTACTCTGCATATAAGTTAAATAAGCAGGGTGACAATATACAGCCTTGACGTACTCCTTTCCCAATTTGGAACCAGTCTGTTGTTCCATGTACAGTGTTAACTGTTGCTTCTAGACCTGCATACAGATTTCTCAGGAGGTAGGTAAGCTGGTCTGGTATTCTCATCTCTAAGAATTTTCCGCAGTTTGTTGTGATACACACATTCAAAGGCTTTGGCACAGTCAATAAAGCAGAAATAGATGTTTTTTCTGGAACTCTCTTGCTTTTTCAATGATCCAACAGATGTTGGCAATTTGATCTCCGGTTCCTCTGCCTTTTCTAAATCTAGCTTGAACATCTGGAAGCTCACGGTTCATGTACTGTTGAAGTCTGGCTTGGAGAATTTTGAGCATTACTTTGCTAGCATGTGAGATGAGTGCAATTGTGCAGTAGTTTGAGCATTCTTTGGCATTGCCTTTTTTTGGGATCGGAATGAAAACTGACCTTTTCCAGTCCTGTGGCCATGGCTGAGTTTTCCAAATTTGCCGGCATATTGAGTGCAGCACTTTCACAGCATCATCTTTTAGGGCTTAAAGGTCACAAAACATAAGTTAGCTAATTTAATTTAATTTTATGTTCTATTCAAGCCCAACAATGGATAGTCCCTCTGCTTGGAGTCAGAAGAATGTGACAAAGGAGAATTGTCAGTGCTGGGATTCCCCGATTGACCCTCTCCCATTCTTATGAATTATTCAGGAACAAGAAAATGTTGAGGATGGTGTAACGGCTGGTGATGTGGCTTTCCTGTAAATTTCCCTTCCTTGCAAAGTATTTGCAAGGTGAACTGTAGTTCCTTAGATGGGGGAATCTCTTGAAATCGGGGCCGCCTTGAAACTGAGGTCCACCTTGAACATTAACTTGATGTTCTGAAGTCTCGTAAGCTTTACTGATGTTATTTCACTGCCTAAACTTTTTAGCAGCAGACAAATCCCATTATTTTTCCTGTGAAAAGTGCTACTTCTCGAGAAAAGCACCTGGTCCAGTTTCACTGGAGAGTCCCTTCCAGCCTCCAAGGATAGTGTCAGTGCTGTTTAAACCACTGCAGAGCTTTAGAAAGACTTCTTTTTCATAAGTCAGCAAAACTAGAGTATCAGAATGTGATGAAAATACTGCCTGGTACACACACACACACACACACAGCCCAAACTCAGACTAGTCTAAGAAAGCACATTTATGTGGATACATTAAAACTCTTACTTAAAACAACAGCAAGCAGAATTAAGGAGCACCAAACATTCGATTCTCCATGAACAAGGATGATAAGCCAGGGGTACAAAGAAAGTTTCCAGTGAAAATATATGTAATATGTGCGTGTGGAGGGGATAAAGAGGAGAAGGCAATGGCAACCCACTCCAGTACTCTTGCCTGGAAAATCCCATGGATGGAGGAGCCTGGTAGGCTGCAGGCTGTGGGGTCACTAAGAGTCGGACATGACTGAGCAGCTTCAATTTCACTTTTCACTTTCATGCATTGGAGAAGGAAATGGCAACCCACTCCAGTGTTCTTGCCTGGAGAATCCCAGGGACGGGGGAGCCTGGGGGGCAGCCGTCTATGGGGTAGCACAGAGTCGGACACGACTGAAGCGCCTTAGCAGCAGCAGCAGCAGCAGAGGGGATAAAGAAGAGTTTATTAATAGGGGAACACTCTCCAAGGCTTTAGCGTTCAATTACTTGGCAAAGACCTTGGAGATTGAAGTAATGTTGCAAGTTTAACTCTTGAAATCTTTCTTTTCAGTATGTTTTTGTATGCTAAATAAAAAAAAAAAAAACTCAGAAAAAGTAGTTTCTATCCATTCATTTTGTATGAATGTATAATACTAAGTTTCCACCTCAATATTAAGATGAGAAACACAGTTAAAAGTAGCAGGAGATTGCAGAGACATCTTTCAAAAGAAGATGTATAGATGAGCAGACACATAAGATGCTCAACCCTGCTAGTCACCAGGGAAATGCAAATTAAAACCACCATGAGATGCCAACACACCAACAGTCACAGGCAGCAGAATGTCTGGAGTCCTCGTTTCCTCGCCTCTCCTTAAGATCTATCCCCCCTTTCCCCAGATAACCAGCAACCTTGTTTCTGCCGCTAGAGATCAGCTCACTTTAACGGAATTTTACGCAAGTGTGCACGATCTAATCTTTTGTGTCTCGGCAAAATGATTCTGAGGTGCATCTGCACTGCTGTGGGCATCACAGTTTAATCCTTTTTATTGGTGAGTGTTATCTCACTGTATGGACAGATCAGAATCTGTTCATCTTGCTGATGGGCATTTGGGATGTTTCCTGTTCTGGTCTAATACATGAAATTGCTGTGAACATTTGTGTGCGAGAATTTGTGGGGTATATGTTTTTATTTCTGTTGAGTAAACATCTAGGAATGGAATAGCTTTGTTATATGATAGATACCTTTTTTTTTCCTTTACATTTAAAGAAACTGTTCGTTTCATGAAGTGTCGGATTGAAATGCTTTCTGCCCAACAACACTCAACTTCTCTTGAACTCACTCAGTATGATAAGCCCAGCACCCTGTTTACAATCTCTTGCAGTCAGATGGTGGCCTTTTCAGTATCAGTCAGATCATGTCCCTTCCCTTCTCAGCCACCTGCTGTGGTGGGATGAAGGTGGAGCCACACAGAATCTCAGCCCTAGCTGAGTAAGCCTAGCCCGTGAGACCTGGGTCAGCCAGTCCCTGGACGTCTCATCTCATCTGTGCCGAGATCCGCTTTGCTTCACGCTTGGCTCTTGGAATAAGTCAAGCTTGTCTGGCTTCTGGGAATTTGTCCCTGGTCCTCTCCTTTCCCGGAACACTCTTTATTCAAGCATCTCATGAAGCAACTTCTTTGTTCTTTCTGCTATCTGATCTCTTCAACAGAAACTTCCCAAAACATCTCATCTCCATGGCGACCCAGTCTCACTCACTCTCCCCTCCCTTCTCTGTCCTTCAAGGCTGTCTGGCCGTGTGAAAAGGACCCACGTGTAGCTGACCGGTCCATCTCTCACTAGAGCACACGCCCGCAGAGCCGGGGATCGGCTCTGTCAGATGGTCCAGGTGTTGCTGCCTCTTCAAATCCCCAGGGATTCCGTGCTGGCCACCACAGACCTCTGTTTGGGGCTCATGAGGAGTTCATGGGAACCCTGGGTGGTTTCAGAGCCCCAGGCCGTGGGCTTGGAGGCCGCGCTCAGGCTGGGAGGAGCCCTACCGACTTCTGGTACACCACCCGGGGCACACGGGCCAGTCAGCGTGGGAGACGGAGTGGAGGATTACACACGGGGCCTTAAATCCTTCCCCAGAACGGACCCCAGCCCTCTGTTCATCCTTTACTTACAGGACATGCCGCACGGCCCCTGCCCGCTCCGAGGGCACACAGGCCTCGGACGGAGGAGGAATGATTGAAATGGTGTGCCCCCCACTGCCCTTCTCTTCACCGGACCCAGAGCATCCAGAGCTCGGTCAACAGGGAGCCCCTAACCCTCAATGCTCAGTAGCTGCTTATTCAGTGAGACTAGCGAGAGAGTTCAGAAAAACATCTCTTTCTGCTTTATTGACGATGCCAAAGCCTTTGACTGTGTGGATCACAGTTAACTCTGGAAAATTCTGAGAGAGATGGGAATACCAGACCACCTGACCTGCCTCTTGAGAAATCTGTATGCAGGTCAGGAAGCAACAGTTAGAACTGGACATGGAACAACAGACTGGTTCCAAATAGGAAAAGGAGTACGCCAAGGCTGTATATTGTCACCCTGCTTGTTTAACTTCTATGCAGAGTACATCATAAGAAACGCTGGGCTGGAAGAAGCACAAGCTGGAATCAAGATTGCCAGGAGAAATATCAATAACCTCAGATATGCAGATGATGCCACCCTTATGGCAGAAAGTGAAGAGGAACTCAAAAGCCTCTTGGTGAGAGTGAAAGAGGAGAGTGAAAAAGTTGGCTTAAAGCTCAACATTCAGAAAATGAAGATCATGGCATCCGGTCCCATCACTTCATGGCAAATAGATGGGGAAACAGTGGAAACAATGTCAGACTTTATTTTGGGGGGCTCTAAAATCACTGCAGATGGTGATTGCAGCCATGAAATTAAAAGACGCTTACTCCTTGGAAGAAAAGTTATGACCAACCTAGATAGCATATTCAAAAGCAGAGACATTACTTTGCTGACTAAGGTCTGTCTAGTCAAGGCTATGGTTTTTCCTGTGGTCATGTATGGATGTGAGAGTTGGACTGTGAAGAAGGCTGAGCACCAAAGAATTGGTGCTTTTGAACTGTGGTGTTGGAGAAGACTCTTGAGAGTCCCTTGGACTGCAAGGAGATCCAACCAGTCCATTCTGAAGGAGATCAGCCCTGGGATTTCTTTGGAAGGAATGATGCTAAAGCTGAAGCTCCAGTACTTTGGCCACCTCATGCGAAGAGTTGGCTCATTGGAAAAGACTCTGATGCAGGGAGGGATTGGGGGCAGGAGGAGAAGGGGACGACAGAGGATGAGATGGCTGGATGGCATCACTGACTCGATGGACATGAGTCTGAGTGAACTCCGGGAGTTGGTGATGGACAGGGAGGCCTGGCGTGCTGCGATTCATGGGGTCACAAAGAGTCGGACACGACTGAGTGACTGAACTGAACTGAACCATGTTCAGATCTCAGTTTTTCTTGCCAGGGAGGCAAGATCCTAAGAGAATCCCTAGGAACTCAGTGCCATGGGTCCTCCCTCCCTCCTCCTGGCACGTGCTCTTAGCCAGCGCTCTCTTGTACTTCACCCTCTCGCCCGCTAGAGCTGACGCATGTATTTACACATTTACGTGGTGCCTGTGTGCGTGCTCAGTGGCTTCAGTCATGTCTGACTCTGTGCGACCCCACGGACTGCAGCCTGCCAGGCTCCTCCCTCCGTGGGGTTATCCAGGCAAGAATACTGGAGTGGGTTGCCATGCCCTCTGCCAGGGTGATCTTCCCAACCCAGGGATCAAACCCATATCTCCTACCTTGACAGGCAGATTCTTTACCACTAAGCCACCTGGGAAACTCCAGCATTAACACAGTAGTGAGAAATAATTGACAAGGTCAGCCTGCCACAAAGTATGGGTTTTACACATGGTTATTTCGGTCTGGGAAGGATTTTTTTTTTTTTTTTTTGAAGGATATCTTTCCGGTGCTTTACAACTAGAAGGCAGGAGTGACCACCTGCTTCTAAAGGGATCATTTTCTCTGATGCTCTCTACCTTGTTCGTTTTCATCACTAATCATATTACTGTTATAGGGAGCACTTTATCCTCTGTCCAGAAATATGGACCAAAGTTAGGAAAGCAGCAAGGCTGTCTGTGAGTGTTCCTTCATTTTTGTTGGTACCAAGGTCTTGTCTGTGCATAGAATGATGTACTCAGCATGTTGGAGGGCTGAGGAATCTTCCATTCTGACTCACAGAGGAGCAAAGCAGAAGCCTGGGAGGTCGAAGGAGTCCCCTGGTTACACCACTATCTAGGTGAGGATTAGGCGTGAAAACGTGAAGTTCCCGCTTCTAGCCAGGAGCCAAACTGTCTAAGAAAAAAATAAGCAATCATATTTTTGGTAAGTAGTTGGTTGTTTAAAAATTCATTCTTTAAAAGGCTGAAATAAGACTTCCCTGTTGGTGCAGTGGATAAGAGTCTACCTGCCAGTGGAGGGGGCGTGGGTTCAGCCTCAGGTCCAGGAAGATCCCATATGCCAGGGAGCAAGTGAGCCCATGTGCAGGGACTGCCGAAGCCTGTGCCCACAGTAAGAGAAGCTGCTGCAACGAGAAGCCCGTCACCGCAACGGGGAGAAGCCCCCTCACAACCCGAGAAAGCCCACTCTCAGCAATGAAGACCCAGCACAGCAAAAATAAAGAAGTAAAACAGAAGGACGAAATAATTAAAAGATGGTTCAAAAGGACATACGCATCGCAGCGTCCATTGCAGCACTGTTCTCAATAGCCAAGATGGAAGCTACCTAAGCGTCCATCACAGGCGAATGGGTAAAGAAGATGTGGTTCACACAGACAGTGGAATATTACTCAGCTGTTAGCAGGAATGAAGCCGTGCCGTTCACAGCAGCATGGATGGAGCTGATGTTTGTCGTACTAAGTGAAGTAAGTCAGTCAGAGAAAAACAAATGTCAGGTGATATCACTTATACGTGATTCCAAAAGAAAAAAACGATACACACGAACTTATTTACAAAATAGAAACAGACTCACAGTCTTAGAAAGCAAATTTAAGGTTACTGGGGGAAGGGTAGGGGGAGGGACAGATGGGGACTTTGGGACTGTCACATACCCACTGCTCTATTTAAAATAGATAACTAACAAGGACATGCTGCACGGCACAGGGAACTCTGCTCATCACTAAATAGCCTAAATGGGGAAAGAATTTGAAAAAGAATGTAACAGATTCATGTATACATGTGGCTGAGTCACTTTACTTACACCTGGAAGTAACACAACATTGTTCTTCAACTCTACACCAATACAAAATAAAAAATTTTTTTAAATCTATCTATCTGGACTCAAAGATGTCAGTAGGGGACACACTGTCTTCTTATCAGAAAGAATATATCACTTAATTTCCACTGAAGTTGAGTCAGGACTTACAAAGCACCGGCAAAACAAGCCCTTGAGGTTTCCATGAAATTTCATCCTGTATTTCTTGGAAATGACACAGAGGTCCTTCGTCACTGAGAGGAACTGAGATGTAAATTAAACTTTCTCCAGCAACTGTGCACAATTTATAGATGTCAAACCCTCAGAATTGACGTCATTTTTACTCTGCAGGAGAATTAAATTCTTGCTGGATCTTCATGAGCAGAAATCATGGAGCTTATATATTTTGGGACAATTGAAGAAAGAACTGAAAAACGCGAGGTGAAGTTCTTTTTCCCCTAAGGACCAATAAAAATCTCGAGGGCACATTCCGACGGAGGCAACGGGGTGCGGAGGTCAAGGGCACGAATTCTGGAACCAGACTGTGCCCGCCAACCGTGCTGCCTCTTACCGGCTGAGACTTTGGCCTGGCAGGTCCTGTGAACTAGGGGTGCTGAGCCCACAGCACCTGCCTTATAAGGTTGTTGGGAGGCTGGATGAAATGCTACAGATGCATCAGTTACTGTGACCTGCTGTGTGTTACTCATCTGTTTTAAAAAATATATTCTATGCATATTTTATTGAAATGTAGCTGATTTACACTGTTTCATGGGAATACCAAAATAATTCAGTTCAGTTCCGACTCTGCGTGTCTGACTCTGCAACCCCATGAATCGCAGCATGCCAGGCCTCCCTGTCCATCAGCAGCTCCCACAGTTCACTCAAACTCATGTCCGTAGAGTTGATGATAGTGATGCCATCCAACCATCTCATCCTCTGTCGTCCCCTTCTCCTCCCACCTTCAATCTTTCCCAGCATCGGGGTCTTTCCCAGTGAGTCAATTCTTTGCATCAGGTGACCAAAGTATTGGAGTTATATACCTATAAATGCATCTATTCTTTTTCAAACTCTTTTCCATTATAGGTCATTACAAGAAATTGAATGTAGTTCCCTGGGTATACAGTAGGTTCTTGCTATTTATCGGTTTTAATATAGCGGTGTGTATCTGTTCATCCTAAATTTCTAACTTATCCCTCCTGCCCAGATGCTACCAGCAGTGACGTTGTCATATCTGTGGTCTCTGATGGAACAGAAGGACCATCCACCCAATAAACACCGCCGGGTACCCACAGCCACCAGTCCTTGGAGGGATCTCAGATTTGAATATAGTGCACAGAATTACCTGAGTAATATTAACTAGTTACGGAGGTCGTGGGGGTCGCCCCAAGCCTGAAAGTGAAAGTGTTAATCACTTCAGTTGTGTCTGACTCTCTGCAGCACCATGGACTGTAGCCCACTTGGATTCATTCTTGTCCATGGAATTCCCCAGACAAGAATACTAGGGTTGGTAGCCCTTCCATTCTCCAGGGGATCTTCCTGACTCAGGGATCGAACCTGGGTCTCCAGTGTTGCAGGCTTATGCTTTACCATCTGAGCCGCCAGGGAAGCCTAAAATGATCAAACTTCAGGTGGTTCTGACCTGCACGTGTTTAGCAGGTGCTGGCTTAATAGCTAGCTACTGTTGATGTAATGTCATCATCACAATGACCTTCACTATAATATATATTTTAATATGTACACAGGAATCGAACCGGGGTCTCCTGCATTGCAGGTGGATTCTTTACCAGCTGAGCACCAGGGAAACCCCAATGTATATTTAAATGTATCATCAAATGCATTTAATATACATGTAATAATTTAACTGTGTCCAGAGAGCTAGGAAGAGTTTAATTCAGATTTTTCTTGGGAAGATAAGTTTATTAAGCAATTACATTATTTTTATGAGTCTGGATTAATTATGAGATTATTTCTACTCTCCTGGAAGAAGGAGGATCCGGGCTGGGTAAACCACACCCAGGGGAGGAAAGAGGCAGAGAGCCGAGAGCCCAGGGAGGCTCCAGAGGGTAGCCCTGGGCTCCTCTCACAGGACTCTGGGGGCTTTGGGGTCTGGGAAGAGGGAGACAGCCTGGACTGGCCCCAGGAGGTCACTTCAGCCCTGCTCACCCTTCAGTCCTGTGCCAGCATTGATGTCAAATCTCCATCACGTGGAAGCTGAAACTGTCTGCTCAAGTGGCTACAATATGTAGCTCGTACCCAGCAGCTAGCCAGGTAGGAAGCAGCCCGTCCCGGCTGAGCGGAGCCTTGGCTCAGCTTCCCACCCGGGATTGCCAGAACTTCCCTCTCTTTCCCATCACCCCTTAATAAGCCTCGTGTGTCTGGTTATAAGCAAAACGTTTCCCACACCTTTTTGCTCATCAAGCTAGGTTTTTGAGTTGAGCCACCTTCACTGGAAAGGAGCTCCCCCTAAGTATCTCTTTCTCTTACAAAGGTAGAATATGAATGTCATGCTTGTAAGAAGGGACGCTTGTTTCGAATACACAATTATATTTTCCAGACAGGAAACATTGTCATATACAGAATCACTGAATTACTTAGCTACAGTTGCCCTTTGCCTATATGCCATGTATCTGTTACACGTTTTCAAGCAACAGCCTGCAAGTAGGCAAGGACGCTGTTGCTACTTTGAAATTCTAATCATAATAATTGTAAAGTTACAGAGAAACTGATGAGCATGCAACAACCAGTTGATAGAAAATTGATGGCGAAAAATAAATTTGTGAGAAAGAGAGATGTTAGTCGCTCAGTCGTGTCTGACTCTTCACGATCCCATGGATTGTAACCTGCCAGGCTCCCCTGTCCCTAGGATTCTCCAGGCAAGAACGGGAAACCATTTCCTTCTCCAGGGGGTCTTCATGACCCAGGCATCGAACTTGGGTCTCCCACATTGCAGGCAGATTCTTTACCGTCTGAGCCACCAGGGAAGCCTAGATTTGTAAGAGTGGGGGGGGCACCCTTACATCCGCAACCAGACCTCTGAGAGTATGGGAAGGAAATGTCACAGGTCACCTGTTTTGTCTGATGAGATGCAGAGGTTGGGGAGGACGGGTCCAGACATGGCAGCCCAAGGGAGGGACCACGAGTCCTCCTGGGCATGCAGAGAGGTCCCTGCCTCCCACTTCCCAAGCCCTGATAAATAGGAGGATGTGTAGGCAGGGACCCTTCTTTAAAAAAAAAAGACTATCTCTTTGGAACAACATGAACTGGAGACAGTGATGGGTGGGCAGCCGTATGAACAGACCTCTCTCTGGCTGCCCCCGCATCCTACCTATGACACTGGAGAGCCTCTGCAGGTCAGAGCACTGTCTTGGCCGCCTTGGACCAGTTCTCATCCACATGCTTCTGAAGGGAGCATCTGGGGCAGCCCAGAAGGTGTCTCCATCAATACAAGCTTTGTGGAGTGAGGCCCTTCCCTCTCCAAACAGGCTTCCCGGGAACTCCTTTCAGGGCGCAGACACAAGGCTCAGCCCAGGCTCCCCTGGGCTCCCACGGTAACCTCTGTGGGCCTTCATCACAGGACTCACGGGACTAGAATTACCCCTCTATCTGCTCCCTTTGAGGGCTGCTGGATCTGACCCTGGTAGCTGGGACATAAGGCGTGGGCAGAGTGTGTCTCTTCTCATGCCTTGCTTCTCAGCGTGTGACCCCCGAGGCACCGGCGTCGCTGGGAAAGGCAGAGGTAGGACCGCCAGCCCCCCGGGCCCACAGCACCAGCCTTCATGCAGCCAGAGGCCCAGGGATGCGGGTCCATGCCTGGGGCAGGACGCGGGCGCACGCCTGGGGGCAGGATGCGGTCCACTCCCGGGGTCGGGATGCGGGTCCACGCCCAGGGGTGGGATGCGGGTCCACGCCCAGGGGTGGGATGCGGTCCACTCCCGGGGCCGGGATGCGGGTCCACGCCCGGGGGCGGGATGCGGTCCACGCCCGGGGGCGGGATGCGGTCCACGCCCGGGGGCGGGATGCGGGTCCACGCCCGGGGGCGGGATGCGGGTCCACGCCCGGGGGCGGGATGCGGGTCCACGCCCGGGGGCGGGATGCGTGCTCCTAAAGCCCTGCAGAGGCGACTGCCTCTGTTCAGGACAGTCTTCGTTTTCTAAACAAAATTTGGATAATAGGAGGGCTGGAGAGAAATGGAAACACTCCTGTCTCTCTCATCCCTACATTTGAGGCTGCCCAAGCGTGAATCTGGACATCAGGTCTCCTGGTGTTCAGGTGACTATTTCTGGAGCATCGCTGAATTTTTCCACTAAAAAGAAGGAGAAGAGCTCTATGATCTGACTTCCACTAGCATGTCTGTCCCATTTTCAGCTGCCATTGCACCCGAGAAGGAAGGACGAAGGCCGAGGGTCATGAAATACAGCTTATTTCTTCCTCTAGAGATCAAGAGAAAAAAAAAAAAAACCCAAAAACCTCTACATCACCTTCCAAATGAATTTTACCTGAAATTTAACCCATTTGCTGAGTTGTTTGCGTGTATCCTGTGTCATCCCACACTGGAGCTGGGGTGTCACGCGTACCCTTGGGCTTCCCGGGTGGCGCTAGTGGTCAAGAACCCGCCTGCCAACGCAGGAGACGTGAGAGGTGCGAGTTCGCTCCCTGGGTCGGGAAGATCCCCTGGAGGAGGGCGTGGCAGCCCACTCCAGGGTTCTCGCCTGGAGAACCCCAGGCACAGAGGAGCCTGGGGGGCTGCAGTCCGTGCAGTCACGGAGAGTCAGACACGACTGAGCAACTGAGGATGACCGATAGCTCACACTCTCTCCTTTCTCTCTCTCACCCACACACACTAAAATGCACCGAGGACATGGCGCCTTGTGAGTTGGGCTTGACCAGGGTCGACCTCCCTCCATACAGCATCCCTTTGGGATTATTCTGTAATTCTGCTTCATCTGTCTTGTCACTGGGTTTAAAGCCAGCCTCCCAGAGACCTGAGCTGTGTGTCTGTGACCTGTTTTCCCTGGAGGGACTCCCATCCCGGGACTGGGCAGGTCTTGCTTGCCTGCTGGTCTGGAATGCTCTGCCGCCCTTGCTGTGTCTAAATGGGTGTGACTGTGCAACTGGCTTCTTCCATCAAAACCTCCCACCGTGCTGACTTTGCCCGTGTGACACGGGGCTTGTTCAGCCACCACTTGGAGAACCACCTCTACCCCACACTTAGATTTAGAGTTTAAAACGTTAGAAGGCATGCCCTTGTGGCTCTTAAAATTCTGCTTTGACCTATTTCAGTACATCCGTGTTTATCCTGGAAAGAAACCAGCACAGTAGCCGTGGTTTCTGTTTTGAGCACAGTCAGAAGCAGAGGGTGAGCGTGGCCCTCGCTGTCCCTGGCTGACCGACCCCACTCAGGGAGGCAGAGATGCGCTTCCCTGAGGTCAGGCCACAGGGCTCCCAGAGCCCAAAGGAGGCTATTTCTAGCCCATCAGTCAGCTGGCCGACCTGTGTCTGGGCCCCTGAATCTCACAGGTGTTCCTTCTACATATGGAGACTGAAAAGGGACGCATTAAAGAGAAGATGCTTTACTAACGAGTTAAAGGTCTGTTCATGCTCCAGTCCTTAAACGCTCGGGGTGGAGAGGGGACCGGAAACCCACGAAGAGTCCCCCGGCCCAGTCCCGGCACCCGTGTGGGAGGCCCGCTCTGCACCCTCATCTCCCAGGGCAAGAGAGCCCCTGCCCCAGGAACAGTGGGGCGGGCACGGTGCTGGAGCGGTGAGAGCCTGTGAGCTCAAAAGCCGCACAACAGCTCCTAGGAAGTGGTGCTGCAATTGGAAGCCAAACTGTTCGTTTTCTGAGGGCAAATCCTGGTGTGAGTCCCAAAGTGGAAACCGCACCGAACAGAAGTGTCACCCTCATTTATGCGGTCCACCCCAACTTCCCCACCCCCCCAACCTCCCCCATCCTCTCCCCATCTTCCACATCCTCTCTCCATCCCCCCCATCCTCCCCCGTCCTCCTCATCCTCCCCTGTCCTCCCCATCCTCCCCATCCTCCTCCCCATCCTCCCCCATCCTCCTCCCCACCCTCCTCCATCCTCCCCACCCTCCCCCGTCCTCCCCCATCCTCCTCCCCATCCTCCTCCATCCTCCCCATCCTCCCCCGTCCTCCCCCATCCTCCCCATCCTCCCCCATCCTCCTCCCCATCCTTCTCCGTCCTCCCCATCCTCCCCCATCCTCCTCCCCAACCTCCCCATCTTCCTCTCCATCCTCCCCCATCCTCCCCATCCTCCCCATCCTCCTCCCCATCCTCCCCATCCTCCTCCACACCCTCCCCCGTCCTCCCCATCCTCCTCCCCACCCTCTTCCATCCTCCCCATCCTCCCCCGTCCTCCCCATCCTCCCCATCCTCCCCCATCCTCCTCCCCATCCTTCTCCGTCCTCCCCATCCTCCCCCATCCTCCTCCCCAACCTCCCCATCTTCCTCTCCATCCTCCCCCATCCTCCTCACCATCCTCCCCATCCTCCTCCCCATCCTCCCCATCCTCCTCCCCATCCTCCCCATCCTCCTCCACACCCTCCCCCGTCCTCCCCACCCTCCTCCCCACCCTCCTCCATCCTCCCCCGTCCTCCCCATCCTCCCCCATCCTCCCCATCCTCCCCCATCCTCCCCATCCTCCCCTGTCCTCCCCATCCTCCCCCATCCTCCTCCCCAACCTCCCCATCTTCCTCTCCATCCTCCCCCGTCCTCCCCATCCTCCTCCTCGTCCTCCCCCATCCTCCTCTCCATCCTCCCCCGTCCTCCCCCGTCCTCCCGATCCTCCTCCCCATCCTCCCCCCACCCTCCCCCACCCTCCCCCACCCTCCTCCATCCTCCCCCATCCTCCCCCATCTTCCTCTCCATCCTCCCCTGTCCTCCCCCGTCCTCCCCATCCTCCCCCGTCCTTCCCATCCTCCCCATCCTCCTCCATCCTCCCCATCCTCCTCCGTCCTCCCCATCCTCCCCCATCTTCCTCCCCATCCTCCTTTGTCCTCCTCCATCCTCCCCCGTCCTCCCCATTCTCTCCTGTCCTCCCCATTCTCTCCCCATCCACCCCTCCATCTTCCTTCCATCCTCCCCATCGCTCCCCTGCTCCTCCCCTCCATCCGCTCTCTCCCTCTTTCTTTCTCCTTTGCTTCCTTTTCTCTCTTTTTTTCCCCTTCTCTTTTTACACAAAGTCCTCAGTGTCTCCATCAAATCCACTCCAAGCGTGTCATTTTGAAGGGCCCTGTGTATTAATCGGGCCCTGGGCTCTAACTGGGGCAGACAGTCCTGTGTCCGTCACGCGTGTGGACACAAACTCTCTCGTGTTTGGACACCCGTCAAAGCCTTGCCAGAAGCCAGGGCTGGCTGGGAGTGTTGCGGGTTTCTTTTATCCATGAATCAGTATCAGAAAGTGCTGGTATGGCTGGCTCTTAAGTTTCTTGGATTTTTGAGATGTTTCTCATACCAGTTCCAAAGATTATTTTATCAGTGACCTTTGTAGACTAACTCTGCCGTAAACAGGAAAATATCCAGCCACTGTGACTTATGTAATATTCTGAGATTGTCTAGACAGTGTGAGGAGGGCAGTGGATGGAGCGGGTTCTTAGAAATGGAAAGCAGGTCGGCAGCAGGCTTCTCCACCACGGGCATGTCCGTGCTTCCCTGCTGCAGTCTGTCTGTCCGTCTGCTCTGCACTTTTGCTTGCCCACCCTGTGGTCCCAGGACACAGAAGGATTTGTCTGTAGCTGGGTGTGTCTACCCTTTCTTCTGATTTAGTAACGGGGTGTAATGTCAGCGACGGGCTCATCCATCATATTTCTTCAGCCTCGCTGCCTGGAAAAGTTAACAGGTGAAGAGTCGAGGGGTTTACAGGCCAGGAGAATGCGTAGCCGTGGAAGGTAGGCTGTGGGGCTTTAGCTACGAAGGTGGGAGACTTGAAAGGGGGACAAACAGATTTACTCCCTTGGGCACGCTGTTGTTTGTACACAAAACCCATCTTCAAGTGCTTTTCTCCTCCCAGCACACAAAACGCTGTGCTTATAAGCCTGTCTTTGTTTAGAGCATATTTATATGGTAGGCGTGAAATAAGACGTTATGAAAAAGACCTGACAACCCGGTCATCGTTTACTGAGAAATCGGGTGACTGTCTGATGAATGAAGACATGCAGAAGTACTGTCAGAAGAACTTTCTTCCTGAATGAAAACGAAGTAAATCAGAGCTCTGTGTCAGGGTCCATTAGGAGCTACAAGAAAATACGAAGCAGGGCCCGGCCTGGGCAAAGCTTAGCTTAGCATTTGTCTGGGAGCAAGGCGACGTGCAGACGAAGATGGGGATGTATCACGTGGTTCCCTCGAAGGACCAGAGGGATGGGCTGATGGAAAAGATCAAGTTCCCATTGTACCAGGACTCAGCAATGGGTCAGCAGTGGCGAAAATGGCCCTGAAAGGAGGGGAAAGTGAAAGTGTCAGTCGCTAAGTCGTGTCTCTAACTCTCTGTGACCCCACAGACTGTAGCCCGCCAGGCTCCTCCGTCCATGCGATTCTCCAGGCCAGAATACTGGAGTGGGTCGCCATTCCCTTCTCCAGGGGATCCTCTTGATCCCGGGATCAAACCCGGGTCTCCTGCTTTGCAGGCGGATTCTTTACCTGCTGAGCCACCAGAGAAGGGAGGGGAACCCCAGTCAAATGCAGAGGAAGAAGGACACATCCATGAAGGTGGGAGAGGGTGCCCGGCGGAGTCGGCAGGCAGAGGAAGCAGCGGCCGGCTAGGCTGGGTCTGGACCGCTGGGGGCGTCCCGAGAGCCCCACAGGATACCAGCCAGCCCTCGTGTACCAGCTCGGTGGGGCTGGAGCCGGGACCCCTCCTGTTCCCGCCGTACCCCACAAAGGGGCAGCGTCTTCCCTGGGTCTGCCCCCACCCCCAGCAGACCAGGAACCAGGGCCTCAGGTGCGAGCAGTTAGCATGGACACACACAACAGCAGGGGGAGGCCAGACAACACACGAGGGGCCGTGCAGGGACGCGGGGGCACTTCCACACGTGGCTGCTGCAGGGCACCCTCAGGGCATGGGGACCCCTCGCAGCCGGCCGCGTGATCACAGGCCCCACCCCCCACCCCCGAGGCCTGGCCCCTCTGCGGTCAGGCTCTCCTGGGTCCTGAACGCCCCGGGAGCTGGTCGCGGGGAGCAGAGGCTCAGCCGGCAGGCGGGCAGCTGGGAGTGTGGGAGCAGGCAGGGCTCACCCATCTTCACAGCAGCCGCGGGGCCCTGCTGGATGTCTGGGTGAGATGGGTGAGTAAGACGCCAGTGGCACTTCCCCAGTGAAAACAAAGCAAAGCCGGGTCGCCGTTTCCACAGGGCTTCTTCACGGACTTGTTTTCGGTGACCGTGACCAGGGGTCCCTCATCTGAGGCCACCTTCGGGCTTCAGGGATTGTCTGAGCCTGGGGCCAGGGGCTGGAGGTGGGCCCCTCCCTCGGTGCCAGCACCCCTCCCCCTGGGGGCGTCGGGTTAGGGGAGGGCGGAAGGGGGAGGAGCGGGGGCGCCTGTTAGGACTTTCCAACGCTCCCGAAAGCACAGAACAGCAGGCTAGTGTGGAGAGACGCCAGGAGGGGGATGTTAGGGATTTGGGGGCCCTATCGGAAAACGGAGTCTCTGAATACCATTTTTTTTTTTTGGAAACATTACAACTTCTCACTTCCAAGGAAGAGTCCCTTTGACCTCCGCCTGCTCTCTCCTCTGGAAAGAAACTCCGTGGTTTCTGGCAATGGACAAGGACGGGTGTTGACGGACACAGGAAACGGGGAGCGAGTCTGAGCAGAGGTCCCTGCCCCACTCCTGTGTCCCTCGAGAAGGGTGCAGGGGGTCCGATTAGTGGATTCAATTAAGCCTGACCGAGAACCCCAGGCACCGTGGGGTCAGGCATCCTGTGCTGTCCAGCAGCCCCACCTGGCACTGCAAGGGCAGAAACCTCCCCGGGGCCCCTGCACCAGAGACCAGGGTCTCCCCGAGAGGATCTGAGGGAGCAGGGCTCACCAGCTTTCTCCACAAGCCTTTAAGAAAGAACCTCCCTCCCAGCAGCGCCCTCCCCGCTTCATCAGGACCCCTTCCCCACTTTGAAGCCCCTCCTTCCTTGGGCTCACAGAAGGGTGGAGCAGAGCGCGTCACGGCTGGAGAAGAAGTCAGCTGGTCACTAAGAAATCAACTCACTCGACGTCCTCTAGCCCCTGCAGAGGTCATGTGAGCTGCCCGAGCCAGAGAAGATTTCGCGTGGGAAAGCCTTCCAGATTTGATCCCTGGGTCTGGAAGGCCCCCTGGAGAAAGAAATGGCAACCCACTCCAGTATTCTTGCCTGGAGAATCCCATGGACGGAGGAGCCTGGTGGGCTATACAGTCAATGCAGTCGCAAAGAGTCAGACACAGCTGAGCGACTGACACTTTCACTTTTTTTTACATCTGAAACTAACATAGTAGTGTAAGTCTGCTAGACTTCAATAAATAAAACCGTGCATCATGTATAGGACTGCTGCCTTCACGTTTTCCAGTGCTAACCAGCAAAAACGCCTGGGAGGGTGTTCTCACCTCTCCCCGCTTCGACGGCAGGCCTAGAAGCAGCAAGCTGTGGCTCCATCTCTCCTTCCCAAGGCCTGAGGCTGAGAGTGCTGGTGTCGTCGCGGGGCTGAGGCAGGACAGTCTCTGCTTTGTGCACGAAGAACCTTTGAGCTTGAGCTAAAAATCTGAGAAAAGCACTGCCTCCTGCCACCCTCTAAGCCATGCCTGGGCTTCATTCCAGCATCTATCCAGTGCTCGCAGGTGCCGAGAAGACAGGCCAGGTGAACACAGACGCTCTCCAGAGGCCTGGGGTCCCCTGGAGGAGACCGGCCGCTTCCCCAGCAGCCCCTCCTCCACCCTCAGCTGGCCGTGAAGTGAAGAGAAACTCGCTCAGTCGCGTCCGACTCTTGGCGGTCTCATGGACTATACAGTCCATGGGATTCTCCAGGCCAGAATACTGGAGTGGGGAGCCTTTCCCTTCTCCAGGGGATCTTCCCAACCCAGGGATTGAACCCAGGTTTCCCGCATGGCAGGTGGATTCTTTACCAGCTGAGCCACAAGGGATGCCCAAGAATGGAGTGGGTAGCCTATCCCTTTTCCAGGGGATCTTCCCGACCCAGGAATGGAACCGGGGTCTCCTGCATGGCAGGCAGGTTCTTTACCAGCTGAGCCACCAGAGGCTGGCTGGGCCCTGCTTAACTCGTAGGAGCTTGGTTCACCCGGGAAGCCGTTCCCTCCCGGCCTGGCGGAGTTGGGGCTGTGCCCGTCTTTGTACCGTCCCGAGGATGCACACAGCTTGCGCTGCGCTCCTGAACTTGCCCCTGACGGGTCTGAACACCTTGCCTGTCTTGTTGCTGCTCGGTCGCTCAGTCGTGTCCGGCTCTCTGTGACCCCATGGCCTGGAGCCCACCAGGCCCTCTCCGATTCCAGGAGTTTGCCCATGATCGTGTCCATTGAATCCACTCCCCACTACTGTCTCCTGAAGTGGGAGCTGTTCTGGCCCAGGCCTGGCCACAGAGCAGAAAGCCCAGACGTGTTTCACGACAGAATGGGGGGGGGGGGGCAAATCGGAGCACACAGTCCCTGGGAACCAGCTGTGATGGCGTGGGGGACACCAGAGGCTTCCAGGGGCAGAGCGTCCTAGAGAGTCCGGAGGCTGAGTGAGAGCTGGTCCAACCAAGAGCGGAGAACAGCTTTGAGGGCGGAGATTCAGTGACGGCAGAGGCAGCAGCTGGACAGCGTCACGGTGGGACAGCGGGGCACGGGGGGCCCGAGGGCAAGTCCCCACGAGGTGCAGGAGGGCCCCTGGGAGGAGGGGCAGGGCAGCCCAGAGGGCACCGGGGGCGGCGGGAGCCAGGCATCACCGATGGGTGGACAGACGGAGCAGCACAGCCCGGAGGTTCTGACGCCAGTGTCCCCAAGCAGCCCCACCCAGACCTTCCTGCAGAAACTCTCTAGAGGCACTCTCTTAGGTCTGGGCTTGAAAAGTCTGCTCTGAAGGTTTGGGTGGGTGCCCCATGTATTCCACAAAGGCCAGCGTTGCTGTCGTGAAGGAGGGAGAGGCTGGGAGGTTGGGGTTAGCAGATGTAAACTCTTATAGATAAGGTGGATAAAAACAAGCTCCTGCTGGATGGTGCAGGGAACTATATTCAATATCCTGTAAGAAAGCATCGGGGAAGAAAATATGGAAAAGGATGTGCTCAGTCGCTCAGCCGTGTCTCTCTGCGACCCCTTGGCCTGCAGCCCGCCAGGCTCCTCTGTCCAGGGGATTTCCCAGGCAAGAATGCTGGAGTGGGTTGCCACGTCCCCCTCCAGAGGAATTTCCTGACCCAGGGGTCGAACCCGTGTCTCCTGCATTGGCAGGCAGATTCTTTACCACTGAGCCATCTGGGAAATCATGAGAAAGAACATATATAAAGTAATTCCCTTGTGGCTCAGGGGGTAAAGAGTCTGCCTGCAATGTGGGAGACCTGAATTCGATCCTTGGACTGGGAAGATTCCCTGGAGAAGGAAATGGCAACCCACTCCAGTATTCTTGCCTGGAGAATCCCATGGGCAGAGGAGCCTGGCGGGCTACAGTCCATGGGGTGGCAAAGAGTCAGACACAACTGAGCGACTTCACTTTCACTTCCATGTATATATATATATATGGGAATAACTGAATTGCTTTGAAAAATTAATCATTTTGTTAATTTTTGCACTTAGAGCAGAAGTTAACACAATACAGTAGAAACACTAGACTCCAACTAAAGAAATCTAAAACAAATCGTGCTGATACTAACTTGTGTAGCCATCCTAGCAGCCCCATGTAGGGGTCCTGTGCGGGCTGGTGTAGGACTGATGGGATGCGGCCCGGAGGTGAAGGGATGGTCCGGCATCCACCCTCAGGTATCGCGAGGCCATGTTGACCAGCAGCCGGGTTTGGGGAGAACGGGTCCCCTGTCCCTTCCTCCAGCACACAAGCATCTCCAGGGCGGCCGAACCCCAGGTGGAGGGACGCCGATGAGAAGATCAGCAGGTCTCCGGGAGACGCGTCGCTGTTTCCACGGAGGCTGCCGTTGCACCATTTTCATTCATAACCGTGGTGACAACAGCTGACGGTTACCGCTCCGTCCCTTGCGTGGAGCCTTCCTCTGTGAACAGGGTCCTCACGTGCCTCCTCGGCCTCCCCCCGCCTTTGACACTCAGGCTGATCCCTTTCGGATTCCGGGTCCGTTTCTGCAGTTTCTCAGCACTCCCCGTCTATTCTCCAGGAGCACAGGAAGGGCCTTCTGGGGCTGGGGGAGACGGGCAACCCCTTTGTGAGCACATTTCTTCTTTGTATGCCAGCCGCGCCCGAGGATGCCGGCTGCCTTTTGTCTGGGCGGCGGGCTGCTCCGTTGCCTGGCAACGAGCGGGCGCCTCCAACTTGAGAAACCACTTTCTCTCCCTGTCACATGTGTGCTCGGCCAGAAAGACGACAGAGCAACGGGGGAGTCCTCGCCTCCTGGACGGGGTACCGCAGATGGTCCCCTCTCAGCTGATGCCTGATAATGTTTCAGGGGGCTGCTCTGTGTCGTTCCCAGGAACGCGGGCCTTCTTGTTCTGCCTGGAAGAGGGGGCCTTGTCTGCCTCGGGAAGGAGGAGTAGTGCTTTGGAAGGAGCGGCGTTTTCCTCCAGCCTCTGGGTGGCCAGGCGGCCAGGCCAGGTATCTGCCCCGTGTGCTGCCATGTACCTGCCAGGCAGACGGGCGCACCGGGAGCCTGGTCCCTTTCTGCGTTGCCTGTGCGGCTGGCCGCTCCAGGCTGGGCTTTTCTTAGAAATGATGATGACGACTAGATTTGCTTCTCATCCGTCTTACACAAGACAGTCGTGTAACAGCCAACGCGGCCGGCTGACACGATCGGCAGGAAGTCATTACCCTGCTGTTGATCCTACCTTTCTGCTTTTAACGTTTCGAGACGATCAAGGTCCTCTGAAGCCGGGTGACCGAAGGTCACGTTCCCTCGGAGTTTTGTGAGCCCGGTGATCTTGGGGAGGAAGTGACAATGAAATCCTTCTAGTGAGTCCGCCACGTGGGTTGAGCTCGTCCTCCCTGCCAAGTATTGTGCTAAGCTCCAGCAGGACTGTCCCATTCTCAACGCACGGGCGTCCTGGGCAGGTGAGTCACTCACCTTATCTACCCACTGTGGCTCAGTGGGGGATGATTAAGTCGCCTTCCTGAACCCAGAGACAGCCCTGGGCATCAAAGCCAGTGGCCTCCCTGGGGGGACCTTGCTTCCCGCAAAGCCAGGCACGGACGTGCCGTGATGCTGTGCCTGCCCCTGTCTGAACACAGCCCCGACTCACGGTTCCTACTGCAAGCGCACAGGGACGCTTTGCTCAGAGCAGGATCAGAGCTCAGCTCAGCTCCCTAGCAGAGGACCAGCCACCCCGTCACCGTGAGCAGGATGGCCAGCAACGGGCAAGAGCTTAGATCTTGTCACCCGAGACCCTGCGTCAGTGACCAACGAACCCGAATCAGAGATTCCGTTGCCCACAACTCCCGTAGCATCTGTTTTAAAGTGCATTGCACACCCAGTTGTGTCTGACCCTCTGGGACCCCGTGGACTATAGCCCTCCAGGCTCCTCTCTCCATAGTGGTTTCCAGGCAAGAATACTGGAGTGGGTCACCATTTCCTCCTCCAGGGGATCTTCCCGACCCTGGGATCCAACCAGAATCTCTTGCGTCTCCTGCATTGGCAGGCAGATTCTCTCCCACTGTGGCACCTAGATTCTAACAGTGCTTGCTTAATTTTTAATAAAACGCTGATATGTCTGTGTGTAAGTCAGTCTGAAACAGCAGTTGACTCTAGTTGAAATTACTCCTGGTGGCACCGTTTTCTCCACTGTGTAATTTTTGGTTAAGGACCAACAATTCTACATAAAAAGGATGCTAGATCACTTTCCAAGTTTTAGTCCTACATCTGGAGCTCAATAATTGCATTTTTTAAAATTGTCGCAGGCTATGTGTTAAATACAATCTATATGTGTACTTTGAACTGAACTATAAAATTTTGCCACTGGGTATTGGACTAAAATTGCATTTTCCAAGAACAGGCTTTGATCAAAAGGCAAGATTTTATTAAAGGTCTGCAAATATTTCATAGCCCTTCTTATGTGTTTGCCTGAGTGTGTGCGCGCGGATATGTGTGTAGACACAAATAGTATTATTGGTTGAATTATGTCCTCCCCCCAATTCTAATTTTGAAATGAAAGTACCTCAGAAAGTGACGTCACTTGGAAAGGTGGTTCAGTGAAGATGAAGCCGTCAGGGTGGACTTTAGTTCAATCGGCCTTCGTCTTTATAACACAGGGGAACCGGGACACAGGAGCACACGCTGGTAAGGCCACGTGGCGACGAAGGCAGGGGCCAGGGTGATGTGTCTGCAAGCCAAGGGCCACCAAAGCCCGCCCGCCAGCCGCCAGAAGCTGGGGGTGAGAAACAGGTTTTCCTTCCCGGCCTCAGAGGGAGCCAGACCTGCCCACACCTTAATCTCAGACCTTTGGCCCAGAGCTGTGGGACAATGCGTTTCTATCGCGTAGCCACTCCATCTGTGTTACGGCAGCTCTGGCAAACCCATAGAAATTTATAGATGATGGATGGATGGAGAGACAGATCATTGGCAGAGAGATGACAGCTAGATGGTTAGATTTAGCAACCTGCTTTGTGCCCACAGTCATTTTCTTTATACATGGAGAGTTGGACAGGGCAGAGCAACCAGCACATACGTGTACATATGTCGTCTGTTCATGCGTGTACATATGTCGTCTGTTCATGCGTGTACATATGTCGTCTGTTCATGCGTGTACATATGTCGTCTGTTCATGCGTGTACATATGTCATCTGTTCATGCGTGTACATATGTCGTCTGTTCATGCGTGTACATATGTCGTCTGTTCATGCGTGTACATATGTCGTCTGTTTATACGTGTATATATGCTTAAGTGTATACATGTATGTGCCTGTCTTCTGGATGCCTGCCTGCCTACTCAGTCACCTCAGTCATGTCCAGCTCTCTGCAACCCCATGGCTGCAGCCTGGCAGGCTCCTCCCCCATGAGATTCTGCAGGTGAGAAATCTGGAGGGGGCTGCCATTTCCTTCTCTGTATGTCCGTGTATATCTACATAAATTTTTATTGAAGTGAAATGTGCATTCAGACAGGTGCACGTGCTGTAGGCAGACAGGCTGGCAACGTTCTCAAAGTGGACGCACCTGTTAACCACCACCTGGAATCAGAAAGAGAACACCACCAGCCTCCTGAGAGGCTGCCCTCCCATCACAATCCACCACCTTCCCAAAGGTACGGTGATCCTTATCTCTATTAACACAGGTTAGTTTGCTGATCTTGAAATTTATAAACATAGAAGTGTATGATACGCCCTATTGTGTACCTGACGCTTTTCCCCATTACATTATGCAGTTTGCCCATGGTGTTGGGTGTAGCGGCATTTCATTTGTTTTCACTGCTAGGCAATATTCCACGTTATGAACATATCACACTTTATCTGTCATTTTACAGCTGAAGGTCATAATGTTGGCAGCTTGGGACTCCCAAGAATAATACTGCTGGAAATATTTGTTTAGGTCTTTGGCGCACATTTGTATGCATTGTGGGTGAACATATGCTTAGGAGTAGAATTGCTGAATTGTAGAGCAGGCACATGTCGGGCTGTAGGAAATACTACCACTTTCTACCATAGTTTCAGCTATGTGGGCTCACCAACCCTCATTCCAAACCTTTTCTTTTTTTCCTTCTTGCTTGCTTTCTTCTGCTCTCTCTCTCTCTTTCTTTCCTTTTCTTTCTTCTTTTCTATTTTTTAATAACTGCAGCTATTCTGATGAATATGTACTTTTGCTTGGTTTTATTTTCATTTCCCTGCTGAGTCTGAGTATCTTCGAGTGTTCTCATATGCTTATCGGCTAGTTGCATAGACTCTTCTGTGAAGTACCGTTTCAAGTCCAGACTTCAAAAAAAAAAATATTTTCTTGTTTTCCCTTATAGACAAGCAGGGAGTCTTCATTTATTCTGACAAGTCTCTCGTTAGCTATATGTATTGCAGCATCTCTGGCAGCTTTATAGTTTGCATTTCCAAGTGCTTTTTTTTTTTTTTTTTTTTTGGCGTTGCTGTGTCTCCTGAGGGCTCTCCTCTGGTTGCGGAACTCAGGGGCTGCTCCTCGTGTGATGGGCGGGTTTCTCACTGTGGCGGCTCCTCTGGTTGGGGAGCTCACGGACTGCTCTTTCTTGTGATGGGCGGCTTGCTCACGCGGCGGCTCCTCTGGTTGCAGAGCTCAGGAGCTGCTCCTCATGTGATGGGCGGGTTGCTCACATGGCGGGTTGCTCACATGGCGGGTTGCTCACGTGGCAGCTCCTCTGGTTGGGGAGCTCACGGACTGCTCTTCCTTGTGATGGGCGGCTTGCTCACGCGGCGGCTCCTCTGGTTGCAGAGCTCAGGGACTGCTCCTCATGTGATGGGCGGGTTGCTCACATGGCGGGTTGCTCACATGGCGGGTTGCTCACGTGGCAGCTCCTCTGGTTGGGGAGCTCACGGACTGCTCTTCCTTGTGATGGGCGGCTTGCTCACGCGGCGGCTCCTCTGGTTGCAGAGCTCAGGGACTGCTCTTCATTGTGATGGGCGGGTTGCTCACATGGCGGCTTGCTCACGTGGCGGCCCCTCTGGTTGCGGAGCTCAGGGACTGCTCTTCATTGTGATGGGCGGGTTGCTCACACGGCGGCTTGCTCACGTGGCGGCCCCTCTGGTTGCAGGGGCTGCTCCTCGTGTGATGGGCGTGTTGCTCACTGTGGCGGCCTCTCATCGCGGAGCACAGCTCTAGAGCGCACGCGCTTCATTAGCTGTGGCGCTCGGGCTTAGTTTCTCCGCAGCATGTGGGATCTTTCTAGACCAAGGATCAAACCCATGTCTCCTGCTTTGGCACGAGGATTCTTATCCACTGTACTTCCAGGGAAGACCCTCCAAGTTCTGAATAGTATCTTTTCATGAACAGGAGTTCTTCATTTTAATGAAAGTTTATCTCTGTCCCCCTTTCTGGGTAGCACGTTTTGCATTCTATTTTTCTATAATTTTGCCTACTCCAAGATCATAAAGATACTTTATACTTCATGTTTAGCTCTATAACCCACCTGGAATTTATTTTATGTATATTGTGAGGTGGGAGTCATAATATATTTGTAAAACATGGACTCTCCATTAATTCTGCAGCATTTATTGAAAAGGTCATCCTTTCCCCACTGTATTACTGCATCATCTTAAACTTATATTAAATAAGTGCATGTGAAGGGGCCTTTTTCCAGGTTTTCCTTTAGTTTTTTATCCTTGTGCCAGTAACACACTGTTTTAAAAAGTATAATAAAAGTCTTGATGTCTTCTAGGACAAATTTTCCAATTTTGTTATACTTTTTCAATATTATCTAGGCCATTCACAGTTTTGAAACAACTGATAGTGTTTTGATTGAGGGTGTGTTGAGTCTATAGAGCAAATCACAGACAACTTCCAGCCTCTCACTCCATGAACATAGTATGTCCTTTTACTTATTCAGATATTCTTTGATTTATTTCTATAAAAATTTCAACTTAATTACTACCATTAGATTAATTCCTGCTGCTGCTGCTGCTAAGTCGCTTCAGTCGTGTCCGACTCTGTGTAACCCCATAGACGGCAGCCACCAGGCTCCCCTGTCCCTGGGATTCTCCAGGCAAGAACACTGGAGTGGGTTGCCATTTCCTTCTCCAACATGAAAGTGAAAAGGGAAAGTGAAGTCGCTCAGGCGTGTCCAACTCCTATGCACCCCATGGGCTGCAGCCTACCAGGCTCCTCTGTCCATGGGATTCTCCAGGCAAAACTACTGGAGTGTGTTGCCATTGCCTTCTCTGAAGATTAATTCCTAGTTGCTGTCTTTTTAATGTTATTATATTTTGTATGATATCCTATTCATTTATTGCTGGTATATAGAAATAAAATTGGTTTTTGCATGTGAACTCACCAGTGAAGTTGCTAATTTGGTAAAATAATTTTAGTAGTTTGTTTGTGGACACATTTGGGTCTTCCATAGGTATTATCATCTTGTCTGTGAATAAATACACTTCTGTTTCTTCTTTTCAAATCCTCATACATTTTCTTTCCATAAGATGTGGGCTAGAAACTCAAGGAGAGCTATTCAGTGAAAGTGGTGGCAGCAGGCTTTGCTGTTGCTTGATCTCTGAGTCGTGTCTGATTCTTTCGGGACCCGATGGACTGCATAGCCTGAGGAGAGCCCAGCCTCCTCTGTCCATGGCATTTTCCAGGCACGAATACTGGAGCGGGCTGCCATTTCCTCTTTCAGGGGGTCGTCTCAACCCAGGGGTGGAGCCTGCGTCTCCTGTATCTCCTGCATGGTAGATTCTTTACTGCTGAACCTCCAGGGAAGTCCTGGTCCTGGGGAGAACACTTTAAACGTCTTTTAAACAGGTGTTTTGCATAGCTGTGGTGCACCTTTATCTGACTAAAAAAATTCCTTTTATTCATACATGTACGCTGAATTTTATCAAACAATTTATTTATTCCTATTAGAATCATCTGACTTTTCACAATATAGTGAATTACAATGATCAATTCTTGAATCTTAAGTCAACTTTGCATTCCAAGAATAAGTCTTGGCTTGGTTTGATGGATTACACATCTCATATACTGACTGACTCAGTTTTCTATATAGGATTTCGTTCAGGGTTTTTGCATCTATATGGAAGTGGTGGCTTATAATCTTCCTTTCTGCTAATGTCATCAAATTTGCTATTATGATCATGCTGTTTTCATAAAAAGTTGAGAAATACTCCCTGTCTCTCCATGACCTGAAATAGTCTGTATTAAGGTCAATGTCTTTTTCTTCCTTAGAAGTTTGGAAATTTTCACCAGTGAAGCCGTGTGGCCTGGATGTTTGTGTGGGGATGGGGACTAGAGGTTTTTAACTAATAAATTTATTTGTAAGATACAAGGCTCCTCAAATTTTCTATTATTTTTGTCTTCATTTTGGTAAATTGTGTTCTTTCAGGAATTTACCCTTTTTATATAAATTTTCAAATTTATTGGTGTAAGGGTTATATATAATATTCCTTACAATCTTTTCAAAGTCTATAGTGTCTATAGTGATTTTCCTTTCGTGAGATTCTTAATCTGGGTAGCATTTGGCTTCTCTCTGTCTCTGTCTCACTCTCTCAATCTTGTCAGGAACTTAAAAATTTTACTACTCCCACAAGAAAACCAACTTTTTAACTTATTTATTATCTTAATTGTATATTTAGGTTTTAGTCTTACGTCTTATTATTTTTATTCCCTTTGTGTTTAATACGTTTGGGTATTCAAACTCCTTGATCGTTTACTGGGACTATTTAACAGTTAGCCTTTCTTTGTCTGCAATGTATAAATTTAAGGCCGCGAGTTTCTTTCTGAGCCTGGTTTTCACCTCACCCCACAAGTTTTATCTGCTACATTTTCACTATGATTTAGCAAAAAATATTTTCTAACTCCCTTTGGGACAGCTTCTTTAACTCATAGGTTTTCTTTAAGTGTATTACTTAATTCCCAATATTTGGCAG
Source organism: Budorcas taxicolor (assembly GCF_023091745.1). Classification (NCBI taxonomy): domain Eukaryota; kingdom Metazoa; phylum Chordata; class Mammalia; order Artiodactyla; family Bovidae; genus Budorcas; species Budorcas taxicolor. The sequence goes on along the minus strand of NC_068921.1, from coordinate 84,934,353 downwards.
CTCCTGGCTATATTTTTAAATTAATTTCTAGCTTGTTTCCAATGTGGCCGCAAAACACGATTTTTAGTTTCAGTGTTTCGAGACTTCTTTTTTTTTTGAGATGTGTTTTTTTGCCCAGCGTGTTTTCAGTTTCATTAAGCGCTTATGGGCTCTTACCAGAATAACCGTATTCCTCCTTTGTTGGTTGGCGACTGCTAATTTAATTTTGGGCGCAATTAAAGAAGACTCGGGTCCCTTGATTCACTCCGTTGGCTTCCTGGAGAAGAAGAGAACTTTAAATTTCTGAACGCGTCCATAGCCGTCAGCAAGAAAGACAGGCTCTGTTCGGGGCACATGCTATCGGTCAGGCCAGGTGGCAGCCTGTCTGGGCACACATGTGCCCTCATCCGGGGCGCCTCCCGTCCCCGGGTGGGGCGTCTGGCCGAGGCAGACTGGCTCTTCTTGCAGAGGCGCACAGGAGTGTTCCAGGGCATTTCCAGGCGTGCTCTGCTCCTCTGGTCCTTGGTCCCCCTGTTCACCCTTCCTCTCTCTTCCAGTGCCCCCTCCCTCTCTCTCTGGCCCGGCTGTCGTTGCTCCTTCTCAGAAATGACTGCCAAGCCTCATGCCAACAGCTTCTTAACTGGTCTTGTTGCCTCTCAGCTCACCTCTGCAAATAAGGTGGTAAAATCCACACCACCCGGGTCACGCCTTCCAGTGGCTTCCCAGGACCTACAAATAAAGTCAATCATGTCTCCATGACATCCGAGGCCCCCTGACCAAGCCCTATCCCGCATCCTGTCTCATCACTCCGCGTACCACGTGTGTGGCCGTGTTTACACAGCCCCTCATGCTCAGATTTCAGGCTGTGCTGTCGGTGTGGGACGCTCGCCCCATCCTCACAGGGCCTGCTCATTCTTTGTTTCACCTCCCTCCTGGCATCCTCTCGGGTAACGCTCCTAACCCCTTCGCGGCCCGGCAGCTCGTCCTTTTCCTGCGACCCTGTCCTGTTTTGTCCCCACTGCTCCGCCTCTCTTCAGCGCCTGGTGTCCTGAGGCCTTCTCTGTCACCCCAGATGTCGGCTCCTGAAATGCACAACCCTTGCCGAAAGCACGTTTTGGTCCCCTCCTTCCATGTGACTCCTTCAGTCACCTGATAAATGAATGTGGAATGGAGTGCCCAAGAGTCTGCTACTGCCCATGGTAGCTTGTAAAGTATGCTCACTTCTTAGAACCAGTTTTTCAAGTGGAATGAGTCATCTGAAGGTCAGGCTGTATCAGTGTGATATTTTGTCAGTAAGTATGAAGCAGGAAGCGTTACGCAGGCAGTAGCCCAGAGCTGGGGATAAACAAGATTAAGGAGAAAGGGGAGTGTGGGTCGCCTTCCAACTTAGAAGATTAGAATTTTCACTTTCTGTGTATTAAAAATAAATCTACTATCTGAAATCCAAGGATGTGGTTAGCGTGTTCCCTCCCCCACCGCCCCTTGGAGGGCTTGGCCTCTCGACGGCCAGTGTTTCAGAGTCTGCGTCTATAATCCTGAGCTCAGATATATCAGCTGCAGCTTGGGATGCTTGAGACGGGAAGGGATTGAATTGGCAGAGAAAAGTAACCACGAAGGAGCTGAGATGGCTTTCCCGATTATGTTTCACGTCCTTTTCCCTTTCTGTAACGAAGGGGAGTGGACTATTCTATTACACGCCACGAAGCAGTGGGCTTCCCCAGGGCAGCGCCCAGCCTGGAAACCTTGACGCAGGGCTAAAGTCTGTGTGTCTTTCATTCCTGTCTTTTTCTGCCGACAACGGCTGCTATTTCTTTCCCCGAAACTGACCACAGCTTAGACGTTTCGTTTCCAGCCTGTCCCCTCTAACCAGCCCTTGCCTCCGCTGTTTCCTGCTGGTTCCCGGGCCACCAGTGTCTCTCCTCTTGCAGCCACTTTGCATGCGTCTGCAGAGCCATCTTCCTTAATCGAGGCATAATCGCGTCACTCTGTTCTGAGGAGCACACGATGGGTCCACACTCTTTGGCCGACCGTGTTTCATTTCCCCTGCCTAACTGTCAATTCACCGCCTTGCCCCATCCTGTCTGCTTCTTTTCGTCAAAATCTAGTGTGGAGTTTGCACGACTGGGTGGTTAAGAGGATGCATTTGGCTCCACTGTTTGCAGGCTCTGACACCAATGACATCTATGTGCCTGCATATCCTCACAGATAAAGCAGGTGTAATAATATCCCATTACAAACTGATGGTGAAAATTGAGTGAGTCTATACATGATGGTACCGTACCTGGACTAAGCTGTAAATACGAAGATAATACTTACTGCAAGGAAGTGGATCTGCTTACTTCTACCAGCTTGTGTTTGCGCTTTCCTCTCGAATTCTACAGAATCATCTGAACTCTGGAGCCTTTCAACTCTGTGATCACATCCCAGGTTGTTCACAAAGATTGAGCTCTCCTCGGTGCTCTGAGCCCCCACCTTCTTAGATGGACTCTTCGCAGACTGACAGGCTAGCAGGTTCTTTTGTGATGGTTCATTCTTGTGTGTCAACTTGACGGGGACGTGGGGTGCCTGGATTACGCATTCTTTTCGGGTGCATCCGTGGAATGCATTTCTAGATGAGATTAGCATTTGAATCGGCGGTGCAGTAAAGCAGCTCGCCCTCCCCCAGGTGGGGGAAGGGGGAGGGGGCACCCGGCCCTCCACCGAGGGCACAAGCGAACAAAAGGCCGAGGGCGGAGGAGTCTGCTCCCAGGGCCGCCCGCCCTCCAGGCGGTGCTGGGGGGTGCTGGCCTCCACCCTCAGACTGAGATTCCTGCTCCCTCGTGCTCAAGCCTTTGGACTTGGACTGAATGACACCACCAGCTCTTCCAGATAGCAGATGGTGGGACTCCTTGACCTCCATAACTACTTGGCCAGTTCCTCGAAATAAATATCTGTCATCTACCTATCATCGTGCCGGTTCCTCTGAGAACCCTGACTTTTTGGTTTGCAGGTAGTTTATGTTGATCTCCCCTAGCTAAATTTTAATCTTAATTTATTATGTATGAATCCATTTTCTCAGTGAGTATTTATTGACACAGTGCTCCTGGCTTTGCAAACTTCTGCTCAGGGAACACATCCTCGGTCTGCCTTGTGACCCGTTACTTTTATAATAGGATAATAAGCTCACAGTCTGGAGCAGATGTACCCTTTTAGTATTAGATTATTAGTGCTTGTGCTAATTACATCCTGAAAGCATCTGCATGTGCATTCGTTCACTTGAGGTAAAATTTCCCATAGGTATTTCTTTAGATATATGTAAAATAAATATGTGTATAATATATGTATATATACTTTTCAAGAAAAAAGTGAAAGTGAAAATGTCAGTCGCTCAGTCGTGTCTGACTCTTTGTGACCCCATGGACTGTGTTCACCAGGCTCCTCTGTCCATGGAGAGAATACTGGAGTGGGTAGACATTCCCTTCTCTAATTCTTACTAACCCAAGGATCAAACCTGGGTCTCCTGCTTTGCAGGTAGATTTTTTTACCATCTGAGCAACCAGGGAAGCCCCTAATACTTTTCTTATAAGATATAAAAACTCTATTCATACATAAATTCCATTCATATATGAATTCCATGTATGTGAGTTTGATCTCTATCTATATATACACCTATGCTTGTCTGGTGGCTCAGACAGTAAAGAATTCACCTGCAGTGCAAGAGTCCTGGGTTTGATCTCTGGGTCAGGAAGTTCCCCTGGAGAAGGAAATGGCTACCCACTCCAATATTCTTGCCTGGAGAATCCCATGGACAGAGGAGCCTGGTGGGCTACAGTCCATGGGGTCACAAAGAGTTGGACACCACTGAGCGGCTTCAGCAATACGTGAAGCGTAAACTTTCTGATGCTCAAGCTGGTTTTTGAAAAGGCATAGGAACCAGAGATCAAATTGCCAATGTCCGCTGGATCATGGAAAAAGCAAGAGAGTTCCAGAAAAACATCTATTTCTGCTTTATTGACTATGCCAAAGCCTTTGACTGTGTGGATCACAATTAACTCTGGAAAATTCTGAAAGAGATGGGAATACCAGACCACCTGACCTGCATCTTGAGAAATCTGTATGCAGGTCAGGAAGCAACAGTTAGAACTGGACATGGAACAACAGACTGATTCCAAATAGGAAAAGGAGTACGTCAAGGCTGTATATTGTGACCCTGCTTATTTAACTTCTATGCAGAGTACTTCATGAGAAACGCTGGGCTAGAAGAAACACAAGCTGGAATCAAGATTGCGGGGAGAAATATCAATAACCTCAGATATGCAGATGACACCACCCTTATGGCAGAAAGTGAAGAGGAGCTAAAAAGCCTCTTGATGAAAGTGCAAGAGGAGAGTGAAAAAGTTGGCTTAAAGCTCAACATTCAGAAGACGAAGATCGTGGCATCCGGTCCCATCACTTCATGGCAAATAGATGGGGAAACAGTGGAAACAGTGTCAGACTTTATTTTTCTGGGCTCCAAAATCACTGCAGATGGTGATTGCAGCCGTGAAATTAAAAGACGCTTACTCCTTGGGAGAAAAGTTATGACCAACCTAGATAGCATATTCAAAAGCAGAGACATTACTTTGCCAACTAAGGTCCGTCTAGTCAAGGCTATGGTTTTTCCAGTAGTCATGTATGGATGTGAGAGTTGGACTGTGAAGAGGGCTGAGCACCAAAGGATTGATGCTCTTGAAACTGTGGTGTTGGAGAAGACTCTTGAGAGTCCCTTGGACTGCAAGAAGATCCAACCAGTCCATTCTGAAGGAGATCAGCCCTGGGATTTCTTTGGAAGGAATGATGCTGAAACTGAAACTCCAGTACTCTGGCCGCCTCATGCGAAAAGTTGACTCATTGGAAAAGACTCTGATGCTGGGAGGGATTGGGGGCAGGAGGAGAAGGGGACGACTGAGGATGAGATGGCTGGATGGCATCACTGACTCAATGGATGTGAGTCTGAGTGAACTCCGGGAGTTGGTGATGGACAGGGAGGCCTGGCGTGCTGCAATTCATGGGGTCGCAAAGAGTCGGACACGACTGAGCGACTGAACTGAGCTGAACTGAACTGAGCGGCTAACACTTTCACCCCACATATTCTTACCCGTGAAAAACACTCATTGGTTAATGCCTTAGACTTTTCACTGTGCAACAAGCGGTTGGTCTTCAAAGAAGCTCTGGAATGAGGTAGCCCAGAAGCCCCTCTGTGAGACTCACCATGAAAATGGACACATCAAGTCTCTTAAGCAAGCCTTCAGTAAAGGGAATGACTAACGTTGTTTAATTCAGGATTTTTCACACTTACATGGCCCTGCACAATTTTTCCTAAGAAATGCAGTGCTATGAGTTCTTATGACTATAACTCTATCCCTAATAAGCAATTATTATGTGTTTGTGGCAGTGAATGGGCCCACAACAGACCTGAAAGATCAAGTATTAAATAAATTGCTACGCCACCACGGCAATTTCACTATTTTTGTAAACATATGTATGGGTATGGACTTCCCTGGTGCTCTATATCTGGGCCAGTAGAGAATCTGCCTGCAATGCTGGAGACTCAGGAGACGTGGGTTCGATCCCTGGGTTGGGAAGATCCCCTGAAGAAAGGCATGGCACCTGTCTCCAGTATTCCTGCCTGGAGAATCCCATGGACAGAGGAGCCTGGTGGCCCATGGCGTCCCAATGAGTTGGACACGACTGAAACCACTTAGCACACACACACAAGGAAAAAAGTTAATTATCGGTTAAGCCTGTTAACTAAATTCCTAAAATTCTGTTCATTCGTTCCCTAGCTGGTAGAAGCTGAAAACCATCATGGCGTCCCTGTAATATTCAAGTGTATCTTTTTCATTACCTGTCTTGTCTTGCAAACGTTAGGAGCCCGTCTGGTTTGGGTGTAAGCCAACTCGAGCCGTTAACAACCCGACCCCACATCGCCCTCATTTCTGCATTCCAGTTCTCGTTTCATTTCTCTCTGAATTCTTATTGTAAGTGAGGTTAGGCTTAGTTTTTAGCCAGTTGAAAGAATGCACAGGCTTTTACCATAAATTAGTACACTAACATCAGAGAAGGCGATGGCACCCCACTCCAGCACTCTTGCCTGGAAAATCCCATGGATGGAGGGGCCTGGTGGGCCGCAGTCCATGGGGTCGCTAAGACTTGGACACGACTGAGCGACTTCACTCTCACTTTGCATCTTCATGCATTGGAGAAGGAAATGGCAACCCACTCCAGTGTTCTTGCCTGGAGAATCCCAGGGACAGGGGAGCCTGGTGGGCTGCCATCTATGGGGTCGCACAGAGTCGGACATGACTGAAGTGACTTAGCAGCAGCAGCAACAGCAGTACACTTACATGGCCTTTCAGATGTGTGGATATTAAGAAAGACCCATTTTTTTTTCTTAGGAAATATCGACAATGTATCCTTTTGGGGTAGACAGGGTAACGGGTCCCACGGTGTCTCCACTGGTCTCCAGAACATGCAGATGGGATAAAGTTGCTGACTGGCTGACCCTGAGATGGGAAAGCACCAGATGACCCGGTGGGCCCGTGGGGCGGCGAGGGTTTCCGAGTCCGAGAGACACCTGTGCAGGCTCTGTGGCCGCTGCCGGCCTGGGGGTTGACGGGGGCCCGAGCCGAGGAGCGCAGTCCAGCAAACATCCTGACTTCAGCCCCGTGAAACCCATCTGGGACTTCTCACCTGCCAGTCACCAAGATGAAAAATGCAAATTTACCGCCACATGCGTGGTTGCTTGTTTCAGCAGCGATTGGCAAGTAACACGCCCCCTCCCCCAGTGACTTGTGGGAAAGGAAGGGAGTGGTTCTCGTGAAAGCCTGTGCTGGTTCAGCTTCCCTGGTGGCTCAGCTGGTAAAGAATCCGCCTGCAATGCGGGAGACCTGGGTTCAATCCCTGAGTTGGGAAGATTCCCCTGGAGGAGGGAAGGGCTACCCCATCCAGTATTCTGGCCTGGAGAATTCCAGGGACTGTATAGTCCACGGGGTCGCAAAGAGCTGAATGCGACCGAGCCACTTTCACTTTTCAGGCCATTAGAGAAAGCTTTTTGCTTGTTGCACATGTGCTGAGTCATTTCAGTTGTGTCTGAGACAGTCACGTCTCTTTGTGACCCCATGGGCTGTAGCCCGCCTGGTTCCAGAGTCCATGGGAGTCTCCAGGCAACAGTCCTAGAGTGGGTGGCCATGCCCTCCTCCCGGGGATCTTCCTGACCCAGGGACTGAACTGGCATCTCTTATGTCTCCTGCACTGGCAGGCAGAGTCTTTAGCATTAGAGGCAGAAAAAAGCTACCAGGGCCCATGAGATAGACACAGGGCCTGACCCAGTCGATAGCCCAGCAGACCCCTCCCCACCTGCTCACATGGGGCCTGGGATCCCTCGCCACGGGCTTTGGCCCTGGTTCCAGCATCAGCTGGGACAAGAGGAGTCCCAGGTGGTCCCCGAAGCCCCAGCTCCTGCCGGCGCTCAGAAGCGCCTCCCCAGCTGTCTCTGCGTGCCCTCTGTGGTCACAGGTAAACTAACCGCGCTGAAAGTTCGCTTCTCTGGTTGTGAACCTTTCCACGGCTCGGTCCGTTCCTCTGAGCCTTCCTTTTCTCACAGCCTTTCTCAGGACGTGAGCTGGGAGCCAGCCTTCCATCTTTGTGCAAACCCCTCCCGACGCCAAACACCCACGATTTCACCTTCTGGAAGGTCCCTTCTGGCTCCTTGTCTCACCTCCCAGCCAGCAGAAATCTCTGAGTCCGAGTTGCTCAGCGTCTGGTAGCAGAGGTATCCCGGGGAGCCAGCGAGAAGTGGAGACTCAGGGCCCAGACGTGTGGGACGAGGCCCGCCTCCGTGCAGGTCCCGGGTCCTGTTCTGCGCCCATCGCCGTCCGAGCGGCATGGCCCACCATCCCCACCCTGTCCCGGCGTCTCCACGCTGGCCCTCAGGACCCCGTTCGCCTCCCGGCACGTTGGTCCTCACGCCTTTGCAGGCTTGCTTCCTCCCCCCAGCACATGCGTGTCACATGCCCTGGGCTCTCTCACCAGACTCTTCTGAAACTCAACCTGTTCTAGCAGCTTCTCATCCATCCACGTGGCTCCTGGGGCCACTTACACACCCCTGAACCCAGACACTGTGTCCAGCTGAGAGCTCTCTCTCTAACTCCAGGCCATAATGTGTCTGCCGGGTGGAGCTCTCCAGCCTCCCGGCCCCACTGGGCACACGGCCCCCGGCCCACAGGATCCAGCTCAGTCCCAGGCTCTGCTCTGTTTCTGAAGGAGGCAGCATCATCTCGACAGTCACCCTCCAGTCAACCCTGATTCCTCGTCTTTTCCTTATTCTACTTAGTAACCAAAGCCTAGCAATTCTGTTTAACCGGGAAGCCTGGTGTGCTGCAGTCCGCGGGGTCACAAAGAGCTGGAGCTGGCTGAGAGACTGAACTCAACTGGGGCGCCCCCAGACCTCCTCACTTCAGGGGACGCTCCCGTGACCCTCCCGCCCTCCCTCTGGGGCACAAATGCAGTGCAGTTCCGCAGTCACCTCTACAGTGGCCTTAACGGGATTCTTGTCCCTAGTCTCAGTCCATTGTTAAAACTGTTGTCTTTAAAAAAATACGTAGTCCCGTAAGTCCCTCAATTAAGAGCATGCAATGGCTCCCTGTTACCCACTGACCAAGGTCCAAGTCTCTGTTAAGACATTCACGGTTGTGTCTCATTTCTCTCAGTCTCCTCCTCCTGGTCTATGTTTTATATCAGTGACTCTCAGCTCTACCTGCGATTAGGATCATCTTCGGCCATTTAAGGGGACGCCGCCCCCGCCCCCCCGCCCTTGCCGGTGGCTCAGCGGTAAAGAATTTGCCTACAATGCAGGAGGTGCAGGGTCAATCGCTGGGTCGGGGAGAACCCCCCGGTCAAGGAAACGGCAACCCACTCCAGTATTCTTGCCTGGAAAAACCCCACAGAGGAACGTGGGGGACTACAGTCCATGGGGTCTCAAAAGTGCTGGACACGATTTCGTTCGTGACTGAATAACAATGGTTATTCTAGAAGAATGGGTTGAGTCTCAAAATTGATACTTTAAGACAGTCGGTGCCTGAGACCTGCTGTACATCCAGATACTCTGGGTATGGGGTGGTTCAGACATTATAATAGGACTAGACAAGACCTCTTGAAATTCAAGGCCATACCACTTCCCATGGTCTCTAGCAGGTGGCATCCCAAGTCCCTACCCTAGCAAAGAATCATCTCTGTGAGGGAAATGAAAGAATATTCTTTTCTTTGCAAAGACAGCCCTTCTTGTAATAACCATAATGGATTTCACTTTCATCCCAACTTGGTAAAGAGGAAAGTGAATGTAAGAAGTTCAATAAAATATCTTCCAGGAATTAAGACTTGCCAGAGGAGGCATTAACTTAATTGGTCTGCATTAATAGGATGAGGCGAGTGAGAGCGGTCTCCACATGTGTCATGAAAGGATATTTGTTGTGTAGATTTAAGAGAAAATCATAAAGTGATTTGTGCACGTGTGCGTGCATCCAAGCATGAACTCCCAGTGTGTGTGTGTGTGTGTGAGAGAGAGAGAGTGTGTATGGGTGCAGGCGTGTGGCTGTGGGGTCTTGAATGCTTTTTCATACTTGCTTTGTCTCTGGAGCCTGGTGAGCACAGCCAGGAAGTCTGAGCAGGGGCCAGCCACATCCTGATCATTCGCCAAAACCAGAGAAGGCGTGCTCTAGAGCCAGGGAGCTCGAAAGCCTCTTTAAAAAAAAAAAAAAATTAGTTAATTAATTTATTTTTTGGAGGCTAATTACTTTACAACATTGTATTGGTTTTGCCATACATTGATGTCAAAAGGCTCTTTGAACTGGTCTACCTAGTAGCTCAGACAGTAGAAACTCTGCCTGCAATGCAGGAAACTTCGGTTGGATCCCTGGGTCAGGAAGATCCCCTGGAGAAGGAAATGGCAACCCACTCCACCATTCTTGCCTGGAGAATCCCGTGAACAGAGGAGCCTGGCGGGCTACAGTCCATGGCGTCGCAAAGGGTCAGACACGACTGAGCAACCAACTGTTTCACTCTTTCCCTCCTGAAAACAGGGAAACTCACCTCTGGTGGAAACGAGCAACAGAAACGGATGGCAGAATACTCGCATACCAGCTTATTCTCCGATAAAGCCGAGTAAGGGAGGGAAGTGGTGTTCCTGCAGACAGCAGGTGCATTCACGACACCCACAAGAAGCAGAGCCCATGAGGCTTCAGAGCCAACCAGAAGGGATGAAGGAAATAACAGAGGGTACTAAAGGGTGGCGTAACGCAGAGTTAACACAGCTCAGGGAGGTGGGGGCCGCAGTCAGGGATGAAGAGGGAAAATCATGTTGGAAGTGAGATCTAAATAAGAAGAAATGGAAGGCAGGAAGAAGGGAATGTTTTAAGATCAAAGAAAAGAGATTCAAGAAAAATTGAGACAATAGGCAAAGACGTTTCAAAAGACGTATAGCAGGATTTTCTAAAGAAGAAAGCAATGAAATAGAGGGTTAGAAACTAAAGGTCAATCCATCTTCCCTGAAATAGAAAGGAGGGCCTATACGACATACTGAAACGAGCCCAGCTTTCCTGCGGGGGTGAGCCCCCAGGACCAGCGGGTGGCGATAAAAGGAGACTGACTCTATGTGCTCGGCTTCTGTTCATGGGAGCAACTCGAGGAATCCAGAACATCAACGTGAAGAAGAAACCAGAGAAGAGAACGGAAGGGTCAAAGCCCTTGACCTAGTTTTGAAATCTGGAGCCGTGACATCGCTATGGTTTCTATACTTAGGAAAACTCACTTTCTGTTTGTGATGAATTTATCCAGATGCTCCATCCAGACAAACAATCCCTGCAATGGTGGATCTCGTCCACTGAGCATGCTGTCTTTCCAAAAGCGTTATCCAAAGACCCTTCAGGGGGGAGCCGGACCAGCTCGGTAACATCAGCTCCGCTCCCACGGCAGTAAATTAGGAAGCTCTGAGAGCAACCTCGGAGAAGGAATAAGGTAATCTCTCCCACTTAATTAAAAGAAAACAAAGCTGTGTGGGCTGACGTGTTTATTCATGCCATTGACACGTGTTCCCTGCTTGGAACCGTCACTGGATTCGGGGGTCACTAGTGTTCACACCTGCCTTCCTTTCCTGTGACAGCTATTTTGATCGTCTCACAATGGATGCTATCATTTCATGTCACAGTCCCTCTGGCACTTGTGATGTTCCCTTATGCTTTCCCAAGAAGAAGCTAGTGGGACCATGGGGCCCAGCAGGATGGAGACCTGCAGGTTTTTTTTCCGGTGTGAAAGAGAAAGAAGATGTCCAAAAAGTTCACGCTAGGCCCTCTGAACACAGCTAAATGCCCTGGCACCCAAGCTGGCCACTTGGCACGTTCTTTCTGTATATAGCGAAATGGCAGATAATGGTAATTATAATGGTGATTATCTGGCATTAGAGGTAGTGTGATGGAGTCTCCTAGCGGCAAGAAAAGTCCACAGAGAAATGAGCTCTCCATCTTTTAGATCAGAAAGTAAGCAAGTTTGAAATATTTTATGAACGTTTTAAGTATGGGATTTCTCAAGAAAGAGAGCTAACAAAGGAAATAGGTATTTTCTTGTCCTGGAAATAAAACTGCAAAAAAACAAACAAGAGATATTTACTTTCTTACCTAATAAGTAAGTCAAGTGTAAAGTCCTATAGGTGATTTTCCAGAAAGTGTATTGTAAGTAAGAGAATTTCCAGAGAGGGCGTTACAGCTAAACTGAATGAGCAAATATTTGGGACAGACTGTGTGCAAAGCATTCCCCCGCCTTGGAATTCCACGGAACACAGAGGTTTCTTCAGAAATAATAAAGGGCACTACACTAAAGCCGGAGATGAATTTTGACTTTTAAACATGAAAACGTAGCTTTTGATTATTGTTGACAGATGCCAAAGTCCCCAGTATCTTAAGGACTCACTTTGTTTGTATGGTAATGGAAGAAGAGTAAGAAAGTATTTTTCTTTTTAAAATTTAAATACATATATATTTTATTGAAGTATTTGGCCACCTCATGCAAAGAGTCGACTCATTGGAAAAGACTCTGATGCTGGGAGGGATTGGGGGCAGGAGGAGAAGGGGACGACAGAGGATGAGGTGGCTGGATGGCATCACTGACTCGATGGATGTGAGTCTGAGTGAACTCCGGGAGTTGGTGATGGACAGGGAGGCCTGGTGTGCTTCAATTCATGGGGTCGCGAAGAGTCGGACACGACTGAGTGACTGAACTGAACTGAACTGAATTTGCAATGCTGTGTTAGTTTCAGATGTACAGCAAAGCAGTTCAGTTATTCACGCGTATACACATAGTCCTTTTCAGAGTCTTTCCCCGTGTAGGTTATCACAGACCACTGAGTAGAGCTCCTTGCGCTGTACAGGAAGGGGCTGCTGCTTACCGCACAGCTGGGAATAGTCCATAAATAAGACCTGGGGATGTAATGATCACAGTCTCCAATGCTGAACCATAAACTTCAAAATTGCTGAGACTAAGGTCTTAATTGTTCTCACCACGACAAAGGAAATGACAGTATGTGACATGATGGAGGTGTTAGCTAACCCTGAGGGGGACTCACGTTGCAACAAATACATGCATGAAACCAAACAGTCAATAGCCCTTAAACTCACACAGGGTTTATGTTGATTATATCTCAATTAAAAAAAAAAAAAAAGACTTCTGTCCTGGAAGTGACATCCAGGTTCTGGCATCTGTTACCTCTCAAGAGAAAAGATGCCCTTGTGGTGAAAAGTGGCAATTTTGACTACAGAACGAGGAGCCGTGGCTTGCATCTGGGAGTGTGTGGAAGTAAGGATCTGGCTGGTAAGGACCGTCTGTACCTGTCAGAGCAGGGAATTGAGTGATGTGACCATTTTTCCTTCTAACTGACTCTTCGAGCCCCCAGCTAACTCCCACTTAACACCATTAAGTATCAGTGGTGATTTGCTGGGAGATTTTTGTTTCAATAACAAAGCAAACCCATGACTTGAGCTGGGGAGTGTCTTGGACCACCTCAAGGTCCTATGAGAGCAAGAACAGATGCTGAGGAACATTCCTGGCTGGCGTCTTGGAGATGCGATTTGGCCCTAGAGGATTCTTCGTGTTTAGGAAACACTTGCACCGTGTTGAAACTTTCCCTGGTTTTCTTCTGCTGCCCAGCTTTTCCATTGGGTACACCGTTTTACTCTTTCACTAAGCATTCTGAACAAAAGAAAGCAGACTTGGCATTTTGGCCTATTAATTTTTAAGAGGTTTGTAATAAGTTAAATCAACAGTAGTAACAGGCTTTGTCACCAGACAGTGTGGGGCTTTGTAAAGAGAAAAGATGCTAGGTTGACAGACGCGGGTATAGATCACTACTCCTTTTAATTACCTGCTGTGCAACTTTAAGTGGTTTAATTGACTTCTCTGAGCTGCGAACTCATTCTTTGCACAGATATGAGCGGCTGCACCTCCTGGTGTAGAAGAATTGAAGCATCAGAACCCCCAGGAGGGATTCAGGAAGCCCTCGTCTTATCTTCTTCGTCCTTTGCTCAGCCTTGTGACCTCATTCCTGTGGATAATTGAAAGGAGGTTGTTCCTGTTGTTTTAAAATTTCAGGGGTCCTGCAGAGGACTTGGGTCAAGTATCAACTGCTCAGGAATGTGCAGATGGCTGGCTGGACGGTGGGCAGGAGGGCAGGGCAGGGCATGCGAGCTGGCCCAGTGGACCAGATGGAGTAGAGAGCTGCCCTTCTCCTGTGGTCCCCACGGGAGGGCCCTGAGCCCCACCTGCCAGGTTGGCCTCCATCCTGGGCTTCCCTTGTCCTATCTCGGGTTTCAAGGCCACTGGTCACCTGGGGCCAGCACTCAGCCACCCAGAGCTTTCTCTCAGACACCACATGTGATTCACATCCTTCCCCAGTACGGGAAAGACTGGATTCCTTCCGAAGCAAGCAGGCAGGGGGTGGACACTAAGGCTACAATTTGCACATGTTTTGAGGTCTGTTTTGTTTTGCTGTGAGCTAGCTGGGTAAACGGAGAAGGCAATGGCACCCCACTCCAGTACTCTTGCCTGGAAAATCCCATGGACGGAGGAGCCTGGAAAGCTGCGGTCCATGGGGTCGATGAGGGTCGGACAGGGCTGAGCGAGTTCACTTTCACTTTTCACTTTCATGCATTGGAGAAGGAAATGGCAACCCACTCCAGTGTTCTTGCCTGGAGAATCCCAGGGACGGGGGAGCCTGGGGGGCTGCTGTTTATGGGGTTGCACAGAGTCGGACACGACTGAAGTGACTTAGCAGCAACAGCAGCTGGGTAAAAGGCTCACTGAAAGCATTTCATTCAAACAGCTTTTACAGAACAAAGTGTTGCACATCTTAAAATTAAAACCCAGCTGAAGATGGCCAATGGCTCAGGGCTGGTGGGTCAGGCATGGAAGCTTGGTGTCAGCCAGCTGACATCTGGCCGGTGTGGCTCCTCCCAGGCTCAGCCTGGACTCCTTGGTGCTGGAGGTTCCACCAAGCATCCAGTGAGTCCACCTAACTTGAGCTCTAGTAGAGCTGGGAAGATGCGTGGTGAATTAAACACCTCTAATGACTCATGCCTTGGAGTGTTTTTATAGAATGCAATGCAGCAACCGGAGGCTGTGTTCCAGGCTGCCCTGTGAGAGGGCAGTTGGAGACCTGCTCTATTTTTAATAAGTGAGGTCATGGAGTATTTATATGTACCCTTGGGGCGGCCCCCACCACCGAAACAGGAATGTAAAAACGTACACTTCAGTGACCCCGTGGCTCGCCAGCTTCCAGTTTCGTTACATTTAAGCCTTTTATTACTTTGGTATCAGGCAATAGGGAAGAGAAACAAAAGAAAAAAATCTTCACGGATGAAGAAAGCATTTTCTTTTCACCTCCCCCCGCCTCAAATGTCATTTTCTTTATTTAAAAAGATCAACAGACTTGGTCTATTCAGTCCATGGGATATTATCTGGTGATTAAGAGACACGAACTATCAACCCACAAACTTGCATGGAGGAATCTTTTTTAAAAAACTCTCTCCCAGAGCTTACACTTTTGCTTCTTTTTTTATAAAAAAACATGTGCTGATGTATAAAGCCGATTTACAGCATCATGTGCGTTTCAGGTGCATGACACAGAGGTTCAGAGACAGTGGGAGACGGCCCTACTCCCGAGAGACTGGGCAGAAGGATGAATCCCGTAGTAACATGGCGAGCGCTGTGCAGAAAAGGGGATCTTCAAGGGGGATGTCCGGGGCAGACCTGCAGGATCAGCAGGAACCAGCCAGACCCAGAGGAGGGGGAGGGCAGGAAGGCTCCCCAGCCGGCCCCTCAGACTCCCTCCGGCAGCCCTCCAGGTGCCAGTGGCTCCCCCGTCCCCAGCTTAGCTGGACATCCAGGCGGCAGCCAGGGGCACAGAGACCCATCCTCACCCTCCAGTGGTACCTCCCTCCCTCCAGGGATTGTCCATCACTTCGTGGATTATCCTTCAAGGGACCATCTCCAAAGTCCTTTGGGGCAGTTACACCGCTGGGTAAGCCTGTGGGCCATTCGAACCATAACATCTCACACTTATAGCTCGCCTGGTCACATAGCATCACAGCCACGCGGGGTCTCGGGAAGCCTCCAGCCCTTCTAACGCTAAGGACCGAAGCCCCGAAGTCTAGTCTGGTTAGTGCTTTCCCTTCACAGCAAGGCTGTTTCTCAGAAGCAAGGTGAGAAGGACAGAGGAAACTTGGGGAGCGATCGCTTCATTTGGGCACCTTCGACCTGAGCGATAGTGTGTTTATGACATCAAGGGCACGGATCCTGTGTTTTGAGATCAGCCCGTGGATGGCCATGTACATACACAGTCCAGGCTGTTCTCAGGATGCACCCCCACCGCACACTCCTGCCCAGGTGTGGAGACTTCTGGGGGCATGTGACCTCGCCCTGTTTCCTAGAAGCGAGCCTCTGGATCAATGGTCCCCAGGCCCCGCCAGAAGCAAGACGCAGGGGTGCTGGCCATGGTCCGCAGAGCAGGTCTCAGCCTGCTAGCAAGGACTGAGAGCCGGGCCCTGAACCGAGCACCCTGGCTTTGTCTTAATTCCCCTCCTAGGCATTGCCTGTTTGCTGTATTAGTTTCTGGTTTTCTTAAAAGAGGACGGGGCGGTGCAGCCCTGACTATGCAATTGGTGGCTCTGCTCTGTGGCTGAAGTGAAAACAGGGCTGAGAAAGGCCCTGGGGGCGGCTGGCTGGCTGACAGCATCCTCAAGCCAAGTGTCTTTAGAGGGCGAGGGCAGGTCGAAACAGTGGCTGCAAGACAGAAAACCACCACCACCACCACCAACAGCAACAAAAAATGTCTGTCGTGCGAAGATACAAGCTTTCCAATCCCACACTTTCCAGTTAGTCTTGTAATTGTGAAAAGCAGAAGCTCTGCTTTGCTGTGTATCTGCCTGTCTCGATCCCTCTGATGTCCTGTTTTGTCTGCAAACCCTGTGGGCTGTTGGTGCTGAAGGCTCTGCGCTGGCTCTCTGATGTTCAGGAAGCAAGCTCGCTGCATGCAGAGCACGAGCCTCGTCTCACGCGTGCCACCACCCAGACCAGGGGGACTTTTCTCAGAGGAAGGAGCGAAGCGAAGGGAACATGCAGTTGTTGCAAACGAGAGGCGTTGAGACCAGGTTTGCAAACAGGTGTGTGTGCCGCCCAGACCGGTCTTGGACGTCAGTGACTCCCGTCAGGCCTCCGCCTCTGTGAGCCCGTCCCCGGCGGGCGACTGTGGGCACCTTGGGGGAAGACGCGGGCAAATGGGAGGGCTGAGGGCAGGGGGGGTGGTCTTCACAACCCGGCTAGGGGTGGTGCTTCTCTGGAACTCACATGGGTGCTGGCCGTCCTTCCACTGGCCCAGCTGTGTAGCCACATCCGGGGGTCGGTTCAGATAACGTCTGGGAGACCCTCCCCACCCCTGAGACCCTCTGCGAGCCCAAGACGCTTCATCCCGAATGGCGACGTCAGCGGGGGTCTGTCCCCTGCCTGTCCCGCCGCAGCTGAGTCCTGCAGAGCAGAGGCCAGCCCGCAAATCTGTGTCCCCCAACCCGGCACGGTCCTGCTGCTAATCAACATGGAAAGACAGCAAGGTGATGCCACACAGCATGTATTCAGTATCCTGTGATAAAGCAAGATGGAAAAGAATATTTAAAAAGAATGCATATATATGTATAACTGAGTCACTTTATTGTACAGTAGAAATTCACACAGACTTGTCTCCAATAAAAAGTAATTTAAAAAATAGAATGCTCACTCAAAAAGAAAAGAAAAGGAAATTAACACAAAGTTGTAAACCAACTATACGCAGTCTGCTCAGTCAGTCATGTCCAACTCTCTGCAACCCCATGGACTGTAGCTCGCCAGGCTCCTCCATCCATGGGATTCAACAGGCAAGAATACTGGAGTGGGTTGTTGTGCCCTTTTCCGTAAATCAACTGTAAGTAAGTAAGTAAGTGTTAGTCGCTCAATCATGCCGGGCTCTTTTCGACCCCATGGACGGTAGCCCACCAGGCTCTTCTGTCCATGGGATTTTCCAGGCAAGGATACTGGAGCGGGTTGCCATTTCCTTCCCCAGGGGATCTTTCCAACCCAGGGACTGAACTCCTGCACTGCAGGCAGGTTCTTTTGAAAAAAAGAGAAAGAAATACTTGAGATGAACAAGAGCCCGGGACTCATCCAGCAGGATGGGGCTGCTGAGCGCCAGCTCCTGGTCCCACCTTCGCTGTCACTGCCCATCCCCCCCACAGGCTAAGCACCCAGTTCCTGGACCACAGGAAGTAGACCCCACACATCTCGGTGGCTTTATTGTCTCTGCGCTTAAGCTAATCATTCCTACACAGTCTTCCTGTTTTCTCTGAAATGTCTCTTGTCTTCCATAGTTATATACATTTTGGAGTGCTTCCTGTGCCTCTGTGCTATTCTCTGCTAGACTATAAAACAGAGGCTGCCTTTTTTTAGACTGAGCTATGAATTAGCCTATTGCACTAAGTTATGCAACAGGCATCATTTGAAACTGAATAGAAATTTTGCATTGTCATCCAAATGACAAAATTCCAAAACTTTATGACGTAGCAAAACCTGGTTGCTTGGGTTAACTGATCCACAATATAGTTAATTCATTCAAGAGACGTGCCCTAATTCTTCCTTTGATCACTCATGATTTCGTGAAAATGTCTTTTTTCTGTTAAGCACGGATAGGCTTAAGCTTCAGCCGCTAAGGAAAGATACTGCAGAAAAATATCTAATGACAATAGAAAAAACAGGCCTTACATATTAAATAAGAAAGTGTGTTAGAATTTCTATTACAATAGGATCCCAAACGTAAAAAAAAAGTTGGTAAACTTCTCTGGTTGGTAGGCTTATGAATGATTTTCATTTCCTTTTGTGTGTTTCTCTGGATTGGTGTTTTCTGAGATGAACAGAAATTTCCTCGTATCAAGGACGGAAATGTTTTAAAAAACTTTGGCTTTTTGGAAGCTTAAGCTCTGCATTTCCTTGACCATGTGGAGAGTGAGGGGCCCTTAATTCACAAGGAGACCAGAAGGGCCTCACTGCTCTCCAGAGGTGTGCAAATCTTCACTGCTGCTGTAGGTGTATAGCAGGAGGGAGGCCACTGGTATGTTAGGTTAGGTTAGGAAGCTGGATTTGGGAAAGGCCGGAGTGCTCTGAACTAATCAGTCATCAGTGAGCAGGAGAAGCCGTGGGCCCAGAAGGGGTGTCACTTCGGGGACTCACATATTCAAGGAGCGCTAAGAGGTCAGCCCTCCAGGAACAGTCACTGGGTGTGTCATGGAGGGTCACGCCTTCCACGGTGACTCTGTAACAGCACCCAGCGTTGCCCAAGGAGGGATGGGAGAGACAGACTCTCCCATTACGTCTGCCAGCTTGAGACGCTTTTTTCAGAAATAATTTCCACAAGGAGGAGAACATTTCCAAGTGTGTACTCCATAAACCAGGCATTTTACATACGGCTTTCTGTTTAATGTCTGGAAAATAAATAACATCCCCATTATACAGATGACAACACTGAGACCTGGGGAGTAATAGCCCCAGAGGGAGGAAGAAGCCCAGTTATCACCCACTCCTGCTCCCAGGTCCATCCAACCCTACCCCTCCACACCACCTTGCACCCATCAGCAACAAAATGCGGCGGCTGCACCCCCTTTCTAGAAAATGTTTACTTTTTGGCCACATAGCTCGGCATGTGGGATCTCTGTTCCCTGACCGGAGATCAAACCTATGCCCCCTGCACTGAACACAGGGTCTTAACCACCAGACCACCAGTGAAGTCCCAGCTGCACCACCTTGAACAAACCCTTGTCTCCTAGCTTCAGTTTCTGCCTGTAAAAGGAAGTGGCTGAGTTAAGTGGATTTTGATTTCTCTTCAGCCCTTGCATTTTATGCTTCTTGACTGATTTCACTCATATGCTCGATGACGGCTTAATACAGGTTTTAATGAAACGCTGCACTCCTTTCAGCATTAAGTACACACAGTCTAACGAGCAAAGCACAGCAAAGTCAAGTCAGGTCACAGGTTCAGATGGCAGAGGATTCCAGAAAGGCTGCCACCAGAACTGCATTTCCGGAGGCCCGGGCTTCCTTCACGGAACGAGAGCAGGACGCTGGTGAGAGCGGACATTGCCTGCAGTGGGGACGTGAGTTTCTGAGTGGTGCACTTAATTAAGCATTTACAGCGCGCTCGCTCTCTGCTTCCAAGGTTCACAGGATATGTACCGTCGAGGATACACAAGTTAACTTTCCATCTTGCTGGAATTCTAATTTCCTCAAAGTCTTTAAACCAAGACTCCAAAATGGCAAACGGAAGGCCTCCCACCTTCACTGGGAGCCTGAACTAGGATTGAAACAAACATGCCCATCATACAGGAGCATGAAAACAAATAGTTTCAGTGCCTGTGAGGGTCTGGGCTTGAGGCGGCTGGAAACCGAGACGATTAACAAAGTAGCGCTTTAGACAATGAGCCGAGGGAGCCGTGGTGGGGCGGGGGGCGGTCTTCTCTGGTTCAGGTGGTACTTGAACTTCGGTTTGTCTGTGTCGAGTCTGGAAGGAAGAGTATGTTTGACTGCAGAAAAGGTTGGAATCCTCTGTGTTTTTTACCCAGTGCTCAAAATGGGAAATTAAGTTCATAATTTTTATGAATGTGTTTGTAAAGGCATACAGTTAGTATTAGCTTTTGAATTTTAAGAGTTGCACGTGCATTTATTGAGGTACAATTGACATATATTACATTTCCTTTTTCTTTTTTAAATTAATCTATTTTAATTGGAGGATAATTACAATATTGTGGTGGTTTTTGTCATACATCGACATGAATCAGCCACAAGTATACACATGTCCCCTCCTCCTGAAACCCCCTACCGCCTCCCTGCCCCTCCATCCCTCTGAAACCCCCTACCGCCTCCCCCACCTCCATCCCTCTGGGTTGTCCCAGAGCACCGGCTTTGAGTGCCTGGCTTCAGCCTCCAGCTTGCACTGGCCATGTTTTACATATGGTAATATACATTTCAATGCTACTCTCTCAAATTGTCCCACCCTTGCTTTCTCCCACGGAGTCCAAAAGTCTCAACTAATGACTGAGAACTGTTGGGACGTCGAGGTTATTTGGGTTTTTTGGTTAAAGGAACCTGTCTGCCAATGCAGGAGATACAAGAGACGCGGGTTAGATGCCTGGGTTGGGGAGATCCCCTGGAGAAGGGCATGGCGACCCACTCCAGGATTCTTGCCTGGAGAACCCCATGGACAGAGGAGCCTGGTGGGCTACAGTCCACGGGGTCACACAGAGTGGGACACGGCTGAGCACGCACGCATGTAGGGGGTGTCTAGAATTCTTCTGTGTTCAAGGGCACACAGGCTACATGTGGCGGCTGGAGCCGCAGGCGCCAGCTGCCGGCCAGCAGACTCGGCCTCGGACAAGGATGCCTCAGTGTCTGAGCTCGGGGCGCGGGGGAGGTCGTCTGGGATCCGGTTCTGCCCTCAGGCAGCCGTCAGATTTTGGCTGGTTCTGCCATGTGTTTGAAGTCATGTGACCACAGACACGGTGCTCACCTTCTGAGCCTCCGAGTCTGGGAAGGTGGTTGAGTAACCCTGCTTCTTCCTAAGGTGGTGGAGAGGCTGGCAGCAGACAGCCTAGCTGACCGGCCAGCTGAGGGCAAGACATGGGCCAGGAGTCCACTGAAGGCTGGCATCAATGGGGAGGAAGGGGGCGTGGGGTGGAGTGCCCTCTCCAGGGAATCCCGGCGGGGCTAGGGAGGGGCGAGGGGGGCCCTGACCAGGGAAGGCCTCGCTGCTTGGAGGAGGCCCCAGGGGTGGGTGTCAGTCACTGGGTTCTCCTTCCCTCCCGAAACTGGAGGGTAACATGGTGTCTTCTTTCTTTTTTTAAAGCATCACTCATTGGAGGACTCTGCCAACCACTCACCATCACCTCAAAAGTAACTCTCACTTGTGTTTTCTCATGGGGGCTGCTCTTGGCTCTTGTGTTTGCAGGAAAGGTGAGTTCACAGACACGTATCTCCACCTGCCACAGGTCCCGGGTGCCGTCTCTGCACCGGTCTGCACCAGTGGCCCGTGCAGGCTGAAGAAGCTCGACGGCTGAGCCTATGTCATCAGCCAGAAAGGCCTGGCGCTGCGGCAGGGGCAGACCGGTGACCTGCAGAAGCCAAGGGGCTGGCCGACCGGAAACCACACAGCAGAACAGGGCAGGGGGCGGACCTGGGGGACCGCGCACACCGGCGACAAGGCAGGGGCCCTGGGAAGCCCACCCCACCTCACCGGGGCACCTCCCTGCGTTTCTCCCAGATTCGGCCATGGTCTGCCCTGACTGGATGGCTAATCTTGGATAATGTCATCATTTAGAAATGTGAAATTGCACCATGCAATACCAAAGACACTCACTTTAATTTGAGGAAGGAGAAAGACAATTTCCCTCTTTCATAGCTTCAGAGTGGAACGGGGTGCAAGACCCACCATCCGCTGAACGGTTTTGTCATCAGCTTAGAAAGTGGACGGAACGAATTTTGGTAAAGATATACAATCTTGCAATGCTAGTAAGTCAGGTTTGTAAAGTTCACTTTTAACAGATGCTGATTAATCTATGCTAAGTCGCTTCAGTCGTGTCTGACTCTGTGTGACCCCATGGACTGCAGTCTACCAGGCTCCTCTGTCCATGGGATTTTCCAAGCAAGAGTACTGGAGTGGGGTGCCATTGCCTTCTCCTGATTTTTCTATAGGCAGCCATAAAACAAGAAGTTATGAGTTTTAAAAGTTAATTGTTTTATAGCATCCAAAGCTGTCACCCGTTAACCTATTTCTTCCTTCGGACCACCAAAAGCACAGAAGGAAAGAGTTTTTTTTTTTTTTTTTTCCTGACCAGCTATACCATCATTTTACTTTCAATGAAAGACCATGTCTGGATCAAAGGCTTACCGGGCAAAATAGAGCTCTCCTGTGGGTACTCTTTAGGGTGGTGCCATTACTGATTGTCCTGGCTCTTCATTTTCCCCACTGGTTTCAGCCAAGGGTGAGCGTGCTGTTTAGAATCTGATGTATTACAAGAGTTCAAAGATAGAATAATTATATGATCCTTATCTAGGGAGTGTGCCAGGGTTTTAATCTTATAATAGCAAAGATAAGATTTTAACCTGATGTATGCCTGAGGTCCTATTAAACTATAACATTCAGAGCAATTTGGATGAAACTGCCCTTCACTGTGTTGTCCTTAGGAGACTGTTGAGCTTCTGATGCTAATGGGGAAAAAAAGTGTGGGTTTTGAAATAAATTCCCCACAAAACATAGTTTAAAAAATTCTCTTTCAATGTTGAGGCAGAGGGTTGGTGCCTCTTGAACCAAAAGATGAGCAAATAAAGCTTCAAGGGGAGCTGCAGCCTGCTTCATTTGAGATCTTTTCTTTAAAAGAAAGATACAGACAATGGGGTGCACAGTGTCGCTGGGTGGGGTGAAAGGGGAGAGGCAGAACAGAGTGTGAGCCCTGTCCTGGAGGAGAGGAGTCGTGGAAAGTAAGTCATATCACCCGCGAAGCTGTTTGTTACTTTTATAGGAAAATAGCGATGCTTCCTTACCCATCAACCATGGTGTTTCTACATTCCACTCGGGGTCGATGGGGGGATTTTCCAAAAAAAGCAAGTCTTGGATACTTCTTGTCTGTTGATACAAGCAATTCATATCCTGTTTCCAATAGTTTGTGTCTCAGTGTTTATGGATGGATGTCCAGCCCCCAACCCCCTTGTCAGAAAGAACTGGAACCCTGCTTGGCAGGTCTGAGGTCTGGGAGGAGGGGCGGGGCTGGGCCCCCATCTCAGCAGAAATCCCTCCAGAAACTGGGGACAGCACGTGAGAGACGGAGAGAGGAGAGCAGCGGCAGGACCTGCTGGGAAAACGTTTAAAACCCTAGGGCATCTCAGTATCCCAGGCATGAGCCCTGCCTTGGGGCAAAGCAGATTCATAGGATCATAAACAGACCGGCTGATTGGCTGACTTTCAAAGTATTTCTGATTGACAGGTCCTGTTCTCAAACATCTTCTTAGTCAACTCTCTAATACTGCAAGGCGTCCTCATTTGCTCAGTCGTGTCTGACGCTTTGCGACCCCAGAGGCTGTCGCCCACCAGGCTCCTCTGTCCATGGGATTCTCCAGGCAGGAATGCTGGAGTGGCTTGCCATCTCCCACTTCTGGGATCGTCCCAGCTCAGGGGTTGAACCCGTGTCTGTTGCTCCTCCTGCCTTGACAGACGGGTTCTTTCCCACTGCACCACCTGGGAAGCCCGTAAAAGAGCAGCAGGAAAAGGGCTACAAAATGAACAGTAAAAAATACAGCAGGATCTGCTCCAGAGAAAGAACGGGGTGTGGGGGGCCTAGAGAGGTGCATTCTAGATGGCTGTAGGTGGTTCTAGATCGAAACAGCGAACTTCAAAAGCAAGGGAATTGCTGACTCAGGCTGTTCAGCGATTCAGCTCAACGGGAGCAGAAAGGCCGCCAGAACCCAGTTCCTTTGAAACGCGGTGGGACGATGTTCAGTTCGGCACACAGCGTGTCTGTGGGAAACGTATTTCAGTAGGAGGCACATTGTTTAGGAAGCAGTAAGTAAGTGAAGTCGCTGAGTCGTGTCCGACTCTTTGCAGCCCCACAGACTATAGCCCACCAGCCTCCTCTGTCCGTGGGATTTTCCAGGCAAGCGTACTGGACTGGCTTGCCATTTGCTTCTCCATTAAGAAGCAGCGGGATCTACATTTCAGTGTAGAAGTCTTTCCACTGAATGGTTGAGTGAATATACCAGGTGTTAAGAGTCACCTTTTCTTGTCTAGACAATTATTCCCACGAGGGGAAAATTCATTTAGTGACACTGGGACAAAGAGGTGGTTTGTTAACATGTAGACCACCTTCCACATACATTGGTCTTCCTTTTCACGTTAGCCCACCTGTCTTTCGGGGCATGGAGACCCCAAACCGGCATCACGAGCCAGTCTGCCCTCTCCTGCCCATCACCTGGAATCTTCTCCGAATCAAGCTGCTGTTAGCCACGTCAGCAGTCTTCCCACTCTCTCTCTCAAGGTAACACTGTCTGTCAATCCAAAAAAGCCTGTTCTAGGCTCTTTCCTTGTTACCGGGGGAGTAACAAGGATGTGTTAAATCACGGGGCCGTGGCTCATCGGAAGCAGGTGTCACAGCCGTGTAACAACTGTCGTGTCCGTGAAGACGAGCAGCCTCCAGGCGCTCCCTTCACCTCTGCCCCTCATCTCTGTTCCTGCCACTGCCCTCCGCGCGACGGGAAGGAGCAGCCGTGGGGCTCTCCTAGAGGGAGCAGTCCCGCTCAGGAGCCTGCACGGATGGTGAACTGGCGCCTGGCGCCCCGCAGCAATGCCTGCCTCCCGGTTCTGGGGCTGCAGCACGCTTGTGTGAGGTCTCACCCTCGAGGAAACTGGCCTGTGGGGATCAGAGGCCTTTCTGCATTGTGTTTGTAGCTACCTGTTATTTAAAGTCAAAAAGAGAGAATCCTTTCCTAGTTGGGACATGCCCCTTCCCCCCATCTTTCTGGGTACCCCTCCTCCACAGCCCAGCTGGCTGGCCGAGGTCACCCCAGCCCTGGGGGATTTGTAGGGGGGAAGAGGGTGGAGCCTGGAGAAGCCTGGAGGCCCAGCCCCTTCTCCCCCTCCTCTGGGTTCAGATCCAGGCTGTCCCCGCACACCAGCTTGAGGACCAGGGTGCCCACAGTTTTAAGGCATCTCTGCTGTTTTGCCTTCAGTATTGGTGTCCACGTTCCCGTACGACAGCCCTCTTAAGATGCATGTTTTTATTACCTTAGAGGACAAACTCACAGCTATTTAAGCACACGGCTTTTTAGGTACTTTTCTGCGTCTCACGCAAACGCCTGTGGTGATAACAGAGCTGATCAGAGGATGCCCTCTGGACTCCCGAGGGCTGTGGGTGGGAGTCCAGGACAGTCCTCCTGGTCAGTTTGATTGGAGATGAGGAAATCTGGGTGCTTTCCCCCACTAAAGTCCTGGGTAAAACGAGTAACATCACAGGACACTGGGGAAACCCAATAAGAAATTTTTAAGTGTTTTCCAAGCATTACTCCTCTGAAAAGCATTTATGTCCCATCACCACATTTATTATAAGATGTATGCCTGTGGCATTAAGTGTGTTTAAGGAACTTTTCCCTCTGAGACCTGCACAGTGTAAATCTGAAACAATGGAACATAATTAAAGCATCTTCACTAGTGGAATGAAGATACTGCATTTTTGACATGTCGGCATAGCCACTGTTAATTTCTTTTAAAAAAAAAAAATTATTTTAGGACTTCTCTAGTGGTCCAGAAGTTAAGAATCCACCTGCCAAAGCAGGAGACACGGGTTTGATCCCTGCTCTGGGAAGATCCCACAGCCACTGACGCCCGAGCTCTGCAACGAGAGGAGCCGCTGCAGTGAGGAGCCTGAGCTGCGCAACCAGGGGGCCCCGCTCACTGCAGCCAGAGGAGGCCCCGCTCGCTGCAGCCAGGGGGGCCCCGTTCGCTGCAGCCAGGGGGGCCCCGCTCACTGCAGCCAGAGGAGGCCCCGTTCACTGCAGCCAGAGGAGGCCCCGCTCACTGCAGCCAGGGGGGCCCCACTCACTGCAGCCAGAGGAGGCCCCGCTCACTGCAGCCGGGGGGCCCCGCTCACTGCAGCCAGGGGGGCCCCGCTCACTGCAGCCAGGGGGGCCCCCAAGCAGCGATGAGGGCCCAGAGGAGCCGAAATAAAAAAACAGAATTAAAGATTGCTTTATTGGGGTGTAAGTAGTTTGTTTACAGTGTCGCGCTAATTTCTGCTGCACAGTAAAGCGACTCAGTCACACACACGCCTGCATCCTTCTTCCCATGCCTTTCCTTTACTTAAGGAAAGCTGTCCTATGCTTACCCTTTATCACAGGATGCTGAGCATAGTCCCCTGTGTTATAAGTATATCTTGCTGTTTATCCATCCTTAATAGTGTATATTAGTTAGTTAGTTCAGTCGCTCAGTCGTGTCTGACACTGCGGCACACCAGGCCTCCCTGTCCATCACCACTCAAACTCATGTCCATCAAGTCAGTGATGCCATCCAGCCATCTCATCCTCTGTCGTCCCCTTCTCCTCCTGCCCTGAATCTTTCCCAGCATCAGGATCTTTTCAAATGAGTCAGCTCTTCGCATCAGGTGGCCAAAGTATTGGAGTTTCAGCTTCGACATCAGTCCTTCCAATGAACACCCAGGACTGATCTCCTTTAGGATGGACTGGTTGGATCTCCTTGCAGTCCAAGGGACTCTCAAAAGTCTTCTCCAACACCACAGTTCAAAAGCATCAATTATTTGGCACTCAGCTTTCTTTATAGTCCAACTCTCACATCCATACATCACCATTGGAAAAACCATAGCTTTGACTAGACAGACATTTGTTGGCAAAGTAATGTCTCTGTTTTTTAATATGCTGTCTAGGTTGGTCATAACTTTTCTTCCAAGAAGCAAGTGTCTTTTAATCTCATGGCTGCAGTCACCACCTGCAGTGATTTTGGAGCCCCCCAAAATGAAGTCTCTCACTGTTTCCACTGTTTCCCCATCTATTTCCCATGGAGTGATGGGACCGGATGCCATGATCTTCGTTTTCTGAATGTTAAGCTTTAAGCCAACATTTTCACTCTCCTCTTTCACTTTCATCAAAGGGCTCTTAGTTCTTCTTCACTTTCTGCCATAAGAGTAGTATCACCTGTGTATCTGAGGTTATTGATATTTCTCCTGGCAATCTTGATTCCAGCTTGTGCTTCATTCAGCTCAGCATTTCTCATGATGTATTCTGCATATAAGTTAAATAAGCAGGGTGACAATATACAGCTCTGATGTACTCCTTTCCCGGTTTGAAACCAGTCTGTTTTTCCATGTCCAGTTCTAACTGTTGCTTCTTGACCGGCATACAAATTTCTCAAGGGGCAGGTCAGGTGGTCTGGTCTTCCCATTTCTCTCAGAATTTTCCTAGTTTGTTGTGGTCCACACAGTCAAAGGCTTTGGCATGTCCAAGGTGGGGGGTGTGGGGGGAGGGGTGGACTGGAATCTCACACTGATTGAGCCCAAACTTCCGGTCCAGCCGTCCGCCCGACACCCCTCCTCGGCAACCACAAGGCTGCTCTTTGTCCAGGAGCCTGTTTCCGGCTATGGACAGGGCCATTTGTGCCGCATTTGTTTCTAACTGTGTCATTACTGTGGTGACTGTCAGATCTGCTATTCAAAAGGTTCAGTTATTTAATAAGTTTTGGAAAACAGTATTTAATAATTCTCAAACACTGACAGCAAATGAAGCTTGTGAAAACTTTTCTCAGGGGTTTAAGGAAATTATTATTAAAGAATTGAAAGTAAAAGGAAATAACTAATCCTAGTCTTTGAAGTCCATTTGGAATTTAATTGACCGTTAGGCCACCAACTATCTTGGCACATGACCGTTTAATAATGAGAAACTCAACCTTACATTAGGAATGAGCGCAGCGTAATTCATCAAAAGCCACACACCATTTGCATTGCTTTCGGTGGAGATTTCGAGGGAAAAGTGCAGGACACACAGTTTTAAGTGATTTATGAGCTTTTTAGTAGCGTTACAGCCATTGAGCTCTGGCAGTAATGACTGTTTGTTGACGAGTTTTGTTTGACTTGGGCTGAGATTGCTCCCAGTCTCCTGCCTTAGAAGCTCAGGCGGAAGTTAATGAAGACATGGGGCAGTAAATTTTGAAAAACCTTAGTAATGCTGATAAACAAAAACATCTCCAGTGTTTCAACCAGGCTGAAATGATAATACCGCCTTATGAGTGAGTGAGGGAAAGTCGCTCAGTTGTGTCCGACTCTTTGCGATCCCGTGGACTATACAGTCCATGGAATTCTCCAGGCCACAACACTGGAGTGCGTAGCTTTCCCCTTCTCCCAGGGATCTTCCCAACCCAGGGGTCGAACCCAGGTCTCCCACACTGCAGGTGGATTCTTTACCAGTTGAGCCACAAGGGAAGCCCAGGAATACCACCTTATATTCAAACAAAATCAAGTTGGAAAATTGTATTGCTGTTCTGACAAATTTCATTCAACCCATATGGACCCTATTATCAAGATATCAACTTAACAATTAATTATCAGGCTTGAACAAGTATTACTGTCATGTTAGCACTGTGATACACATATAACCTGGAGAAGGAAATGGCAACCCACTCCAGTATGCTTGCCTGGAGAATCCCATGGACAGAGGAGCCTGGTGGCTGCAGTCCATGGGGTCGCAAAGAGTCAGGCACGACTGAGTGACTAACACACATAAGGGTAACTGAGAAATATGACCAACACCATTTTTGCAAATTTTGATCTG
This sequence comes from Budorcas taxicolor, assembly GCF_023091745.1. Taxonomy (NCBI): domain Eukaryota; kingdom Metazoa; phylum Chordata; class Mammalia; order Artiodactyla; family Bovidae; genus Budorcas; species Budorcas taxicolor. The sequence goes on along the minus strand of NC_068921.1, from coordinate 84,905,424 downwards.
AAAACGGACATAACCTTGGTTCCACCACTGGGCTCTCCATGCTTAGGACGCTGTGTAGACCCTCACCAGCTTCTCTGTCTTGAGAGGTGGAACCAGAGACCTCAAGGGAAGGATTCTGCCTTCCCTTTGTGTGAGCTCTGCTGCCCTGAGAATAGCATTCTGCCTCTCTGGACTGCAGGTCCCTGCCCAGGATTCTAGAAGGTCACGGAGCATTGTGACTGTCAAGCTTCGCCACATGAGGACCATTCATGTACCACTAAAATCTCCAGCAGCCACCATACAAAGAGCAGGCTTACCTTCCTTCTCCACCGATGAAAAGAAACAAATAAGATACATGCATTTCTTTAACTCCAGTCTATAGACTCATCAGAGCTACGACTCTTAGCTAGTAAGCGTTGTGCTCATTACTTACTTGACGTTAGAAGCGTGCCTTATTAGTGTACTGATTTCACAGCTGAAGATGCTGAGACCTTGAGAGATTAATTCACTTGTTCAGGATCATAGAGCTGGAAAGATGTGGGTTATCGAACCTCCAAAATTTACCCCAGACCCTAAGCGCCATGTTGCAGACCTCGTGTGGGGCACAGCCAGAAATGTCTACCATAGGCTTCAGTGACACGCGACTCTAAGGAAATTCTTCCTCGCCAGTCAGTGGAGCATCAGAGGAGACGACTGTATCTGTTTACTCATCCATAAAGCATTGACGTGGGCTTCCTAGGTGGCGCTAGTGTTAAAGAGCCTTCCTGCCAATTCAGGAGACGTAAGAGATTTGGGTTTGATCCCTGGGTCAGGAAGATACCCTGGAGGAGGGCATGGCAACCCACTCCAGCATTCTTGCCTGGAGAATCCCATGGACAGAGGAGTCTGGCAGACTGCAGTCCACGGGGTTGAAAGAATCGAACATGACTGAAGCAAGTGAGCACATAGGCTTACTCAGATGCAGTGATGGGCTTTGGATGGATGCAAAGGGTAACAGATAGATAATCAGTTGTGTTGGCAATCCCATCACTGGCTAATAATGGGCTTATTTTGATTCCCCATGACTGTGGGATGCCTCAGATTAAAAATGTGGGAAGCATGTACGCTTTTGGAGAAGCTGACTTCAGATGAATAAACAAAAAGATAACTCGAAACTTCATCACATGGACACCACTGTATTATTTACCAAACGGTATAAATGCCTACATTTAAGGAGGTTTCCAGGGTAAACAACAGGTACGCAACATTCCCTGCCCAGATTCTCAGGTATGGCTCTACTGTCTCTGAGTATACTCACCGTTACACAGTTTAGCGCCTCTGAAATAATTTTGATCGTCTCTGCTAGAAGAACCTTATTTTCCATTGCGATCACTGGGCAGGTATAAGACACTGATTCTAAACTTACACCCAGTGGACACCAACTGACCTCTGGTAATGTTTATGTCGTGAACCCAGCTCCATCGCTCCATCCAAACCAGAGTCCGTAAGCAGCTTCGGGCTGGATTAATCGCATCTGGGATTCAATAAGACTCTTCTAGCCACAGGACTCATTTTTGGGGTGCAGGGCGGGGGTCCCAGCAGTGACGCACACAAGTGAACAGAGTGCACGGATTTCACCTCAGTGCTGCGTGAGGCTGGCATTTTGCCTAATCGAGCAGCACCTTTCCAATGCCGCGCTCCACACCTGCGGATTCATAGGGTGTTCTAGCTGAAGCGTACATTCACAGGTGTCGTCCTCTCAGTGACTAATGCTGAATTGTTCCTAATGGCAACAGCATTGTTATTGTTTAGTTGCCAAGTTGTATCCAGCTGTTCAGCAACCCCACGGACTGCAGCCCACCAGGCTCCTCTGTCCATGGGATTTCCCAGGCAAGAATATTGGAGTGGGTTGCCATTTACTTCTCCAGGGGATCTTCCCAACCCAGGGATCAAACCTACATCTCCTGTATTGACAGGTGGGTTCTTTACCATTTAGCAAGGAAGCCCCCCACCCCCACCAAATTGCAATATCTCAGTGTATATATATAAATCCCATCATGAAAGTTATTTGAGTGTGGCTTAAAAGAAATCTTCATTCCTAAATATTTTTTAACCACATCCTTTATTTATTAACTTGAATCTTTACTTCAAATAGTCAGCAAGAGAAAACATTTCCCTACAGGAGTCCACTGATGCTGGAGCCATCTTCATGTGATACCACTTTGCAGATGCCAACTGTTCTCCTTTCTCCAAGTTCTATTTGCTATTTGAAGTTTGACTAGCAAGTATTTTACCAGCAGTTCATATTTTTAAAGGAGTAGCAGAAATTTTCCTAACAATAAATATATTGTTAAGAATATATTTAACAATATATATCTAAGAATATATTTAACAATATGTCTCAACGATACTTAGATTGAAAAATAAAGGCTTCAAGAAAGTGTCCCGAGACGCAGACATATGTGATGCATTCTCAGGAAGTGCCAACGACAGGACACGCTCTGTCGACTTCACCAACTGAAGCAACAACAGCCAAATCCTCTATCTTACGTGTTGTTTTCAGTCACAAGAAAGAGTGGCTCAAAAACCTTTTATTGACGCACAGTTGCTGCGCACAATAGTGTGTGTCACGGGACTAACAACGTGGCGATTCACAATTTTTAAATGTCATACACACCATTTATAGTTACTAGAAAATACTGACTTCTGTGCCCTGGGCGGTACAATCTGTCTTGGCATCTTATTTTATCCCTGAAAGTTCACCTTCCCCGGTATTGCTCTTCCCCTTTCTGAACATAAAGAGAACTTTGGAAACTTTTCATTAGCCCGACATCTCCCTACAAATTCTCTGAACAGAAATCTATCACGTCTTTTAATTTTGGCCAAAATAATATAGCCCAGCTTGGCCTCTCAACATTTGTTTTATATTAGTATTTTACTGGCATCCTTAGTTGCTATACCTAATCTGTGGCTCATCACATCATTTTGAACAAAAATCAAAACGCGTCATTTTTTTTTTCCAAGGGGGCATATCCTCCAAAATATCTGACAGACTCAAGAAAAAGTATGTTTGGAAGGAGGCGTCCCCAAGTAATGAAGATCCACCAGGTTCCCGACAGTTAGCGCATCAGTGAACACGCCGGGTGTGGACTTTAGACTCTAATGGCAAGAAGCGCTGTACAAACAGTAGAAATTATAAATAAACATATTCTTTGCAAGTTACACAGAAAACTTTGTTATGAAAAACACAGTAGAAGAGGGGAGAGAGAATTAGGTGTCATGTGGGTAATGTCTTGACGCGGATGGGAGAGAGTCCAGGGCAAACTCACGGTGCCATGTGCTGGAGTTCCTCGCCCGCCGTTGGAAAGAACTTCACGTTTTTCACCCAGAATGAAACAAGGAGCCAAGTATTGCCTGAGAGAAAGCCCGCTGTGCAGAGGGAATGGAGAGACACAGCTGTCCTTTCTGGGTTAAATCAAGTCCCCCAAAGAGACGCCAAAGCCCAACCCCCGATAAACTGACAGGCCGCAATGATACAGCCGTAAGTTGTCTGCTCGCAAAATCAGGGCTTTGGGTTTAAACCGGTTGTTTAGTGCCTAAGTCATATTCACTCTTTGCTACGCCATGGATTGTAGCCTGCCAGGCTCCATGGGATTTCCCAGGCAAGAATCCTGGAGTGGGTTGCCACTTCCTTCTCCAGGGGATCCTCCTGACCCAGGGATCGAACCCGAGTCTCTTGCACTGGCAGCTGGATTCTGTACCTCTTCGGCACCAGAGAAGCCCTTTAAACACGGTGCATGCGTGCTTATTTGCTAAGTCACTATACTCGCGTCCTACTCTTTGCGACCCTGTGGACTGTAGCCCTCCAGGCTCCTCCGTCCATGCGAGTCTCCTGGCAAGAACACTGGAGTGGGTTGCCCTGCCTTCCTCCAGGCCGTCTTCCTGACCCGGGGATCGAACCTGAGTCTCTGGTGTGTCCTGCATTGCCAGGCGGGTTCTTTACCACTAGCGCCACCTGAGAAGCCCTTAGACGTGGTAGAAGACAGTAATCTTTTAGAACAGGAAGGTGCCTTAGCAAACATCCAACCCAGGCACCTGCGTGTGTTTAGATGCGAAGTATCACTGCTCAGGGTAAGTGTGCTACCCGTAATTACACAGCTATAAGTCGTAGGAACAGAAGCGGAGTTCAGATGGTCGGTTGGTCAGCGTTGCTGCCACAAGTACAGCTCACTTGCCTTGAATGCCCATCTCTGGAAATGCCTTTGAAGTGCACTTCTGTTGATGTGTCTGTTAATGGTTATTTAGAACAGCTTACTTAACACTGTTTAAGGATCAAACAATATCAGAAAAAAGTAACTGTATTATTATATTTGTGCTCTATTTTCACCCATTTGCTTTTCCCACTAAACTGCACCATTAAAAACAAAACAAAACAAAAAACCCTAAGTCATTATTGTGCCGTTTAGCAAATGCAGTCACTTGGAGATTACTTGGAGGCGGATGGGTAGCCTGTGTAGCAAATTACGTTGAAATGTATGCTAGACGCTGGGCGGTAATTCAGGGACGACGCGCCCCCTTGTATTCCCCTGGTTGTCGCACGTTGAAGGGAAACATCGGTCATGCGTGGGAGGATCTGTGCCATCGGCCCCTCGCACGCACGCTTTGGTGATTCGCGCGCTGCCTCGCATGGAGCGGGTGGAGCTCCAGCAGGGCTGCCTGTGTCTGCTGTTGGCCTTCAGGTCGCTGCTCTCCTCCTCACTGTTGTCGTTTGTCTCTGAGTTGTGTTCTACTCCTTGTAGCCCCATAGCCTGTAGCCCACCAGGCTCCTGTGTCCATGGGATTTTCCAGGCAAGGATACTGGAGCTACTTGCCATTTCCTACTCCAGAGGATCTTCCCAACCTAGGGACCGAAACTGCGTCTCTTGCATCTCCTGCATTGGCGGGCGGATTCCTTATCCCTGAGCCGCCAGGGAAGCCCTCTCCGCGGTTTACCTATTTTCAGAATGCTCATGCAGGCACAGAACCTTCTTTTCCTTCCACTCAGCATCTCAACGGAGAAGGCAATGGCACCCCACTCCAGTACTCTTGCCTGGAAACTCCCATGGACGGAGGAGCCTGGTAGGCTGCAGTCCATGGGGTTGCTAAGAGTTGGACTCGACTGAGCGGCTTCACTTTCACTTTTCACTTTCATGCATTGGAGAAGGAAATGGCAACCCACTCCAGTGTTCTCGTCTGGAGAATCCCAGGGACGGCGGAGCCCAATGGGCTGCCGTCTGTGGGGTCGCACAGAGTCGGACACGACTGAAGTGACTTAGCAGCAGCAGCATCTCAAAGCTGCAGGCACCGAGCAACAAAGCCGAGGGAGGGGATGGGACCTCACTGCCGCTCCGCTGAAGATGGCAGCAGAGCACACGCCAAAAGACCGAGGGCTTTCACCAATTCTGGGGGAGAGTCAAGGGGCCTCTGCGGCCTGTTCTCTCACGATTGCCTCTGCGGTTCCTCTGCTGGCCCCTCACTCTCCAGTTCCTTATTCTGTGGGTCCTGACACTTCTCTTTCCGCTAAGAACATTCCCTTCCATCACATGTGACCCTGGCTGGATGGTTACCTCTGGGACCCCCGTCCTCAGACACCAAACGGGCTTCATATGCATTCTACATCGTTTCCCCTTTCTGCCTCCTAAAGATACTCGAGCAGGCCCCGTGACCTTTCTGTCCTCCTCGTCATGGGCACACTCACTTTTTCAGACACTAAAGATCCTGCTCCCGGCCTGATCAAAGACTTCCCCTTTCTTCCTGGTCAAGCAGCTCTTCTGTCCAGCTCAGAGATTCCCTGAAGTGCGGGGATGGGCGAGGAGAGGAAGGCTGGCATTTGTCCTCCAGGTCTCGGTGCCGTGGCTTTCCCTGGGTACACTGGCTTCCACAGAAGGGAAGGGAGACGGTCCTGCCTGAACACTGTCGTGGTCTGACTGTTCCTTGTTTGCGATCGTCTAGACGCAGGGTGTTTCCACACCGCAGAGTCAGGAGACCCACCCCGACCCCCTCCACCTTCCTGGGAGAAATCCTGGGGCTCCATCCCACTCAGCGACCTTTCCTGGTCCCCAGCTGGTCCCCGGGGAAACCTGGCGCCCTGGCCTCTCCACCCCGATCCTGGAAGAGCGTGTTTCTCCTCCACTGCCCGTCTTTGTTTCTGCCACTGTGGGTACTTCAGCCTTTCTGCTCCTCCAAGGAAGAGCCAGTCTAGAGTCTCTTCCTCCACATACGCCCGCCAACTCCAGGAGAGCCGGGCGGCCCCCTGGGGCTCCTGGAGGCAGACTTTTGGGTGCAGTGCAGGTCTTGTGAGGGTCTCGAGGGTGCCCCCTTTTCATGAAAGTGCATCCTTGGTGGTCAAAGATTCCCCTGGATGTCCATCAGTTGACTTGAGAGCACAAAATCCAAAGTAGACCAGCAAGAACCTCCGGGGACCACAAGCTCGGCCACCAGTCCCCTTGACTTGCTCGTCTTCTTTCATTTTGGCTGGTGGTACGTGAGGGTGAAGGGTCTCAGAGGACCTTCTGCAAGGCTGTGGCCTTTCCCATCACTGATGAGGGACAGTCCTGTCCCACAGTCTTGAACCTCTGAGGCATGAGGGAAGTTCAAAGTATTAATAACATCCCAAGACAGTGATTTCAGCTTAGAATGAGTTCATAGCAAGCAAAGGAGTCCTGACAGGTACACCTCCTATATCTCATCCATTCCTGAGGCCTTGGGGTCCACTGTTTATAGAAACTAACTTCTCCCCGGAAGGTTCCTATAAATGTCGGGCTGATTAATGTCTCAATTCCCTCCCATCCACTTGGCGTCCCCTGGGAATTCCCCTCTGCTTACACAGATGTCCCGAATACTCTCTTTCTCACTCTTTGGCAGCAAGCACTGGATGGATGTACAAACAGGCAAGTCAGGGCAGAGATGGACCCGCCGCCATCACCCCGGTGTGTCGGGCCAGTAACGTTCCACGTTAAAGTTCATGACCAGGGTTCGCTACTGCCAAAAACGTCAGACGGCTTTCCACCCCCACAGAAGAGTGCACCTCTGTCTCTGTAGAGGCTTGTCCAGCCTAGAGAAGTAAGCCCTATTAAATGATTTCAGAGACAGTGAGGGCTCTCAAAGAAAGGGCAATGAGTTGACATCAGCTTGAGAACAACGGAAAGGGAAGAGGGCATCCTCTGGCCAAGCCCGTAAAGCGCGGGTCTGATGATGCACTAATGAGGCCGGCCTCAGTCAGCTGCTACGAAGCCAGTGTGTTTGTAATGGCAACCAGGTAAACATGTTCAATGATGCCAGCCTCCCCAGAAACCCTGGCTGTGTCCTTATCCACATCACGGGCTCTTGACCCCTCCCCCAAAGTCACCACTATCCTGGCTTTGACACTAATTGCTTCCTTACATTTCTTTATTGTTGTATCGCTGTCATTCAGTGGATAAGTAATGCCTGACTCTTCGTGACCACACGAATTGCAGCACGCCAGGCTTCCCTGTCCTTCACTATCTTCTGGAGTTTGCTTAAACTCATGTCCATTGAGTCTATGATGCCACCCAACCATCTCATCCTCTGTCGCCTGCCTTCCATCTTTCCCAGCATCAGGGTCTTTTTCAATGAGTTGGCTCTTTGCATCAGGTGGCCAAAGTATTGGAGCTTCAGCTTCACCATCAGTCCTTCCAATGAATATTCAGGGTTGATTTCCTTTAGGATGGACTGGTTTGACTTCCTTGCTGTCCAAGGAACTCTCAAGGGTCTTCTCCAGCTCCACAGTTTGAATTGTTGTATTGGGTTGGTGCTGTGTTGGGTTGGTCAGAAAGTTCAAAGACGCTATGGAAAAATTGGAAAGAATGTTTTGGTCAATCCAATAGTTAAATTTGATTGAGTTTTGAACTCACACATCACTCCCCATCATCTAATTCATTGGCTTACTGTTCGTCTGTTGAAGAATGTGGGCCATTCGTCCAGTTGTGTTTCTAAAGACTAGATCTTACGGATCGAGTCCAGCAGTTATCCTGTGCCTTCTGAGTGTGGCTGGATTCAAAGGTCCGTTCAGATTTGGTTCAGTTCCTCTAGTGAGGCCACACTGAACCGAACCCTCAGAAGGTCTGTTAGGCCTGTTTATTTGTCCTTTTTGATGCTTCGGTCCAGTAGACTCACTGGGGGTTGGTAAACAGTTCGAGTCAAAATTTATCATTTTGTTTCCATTTCTTAGCTAGAATAAGTTTATAAGAGCGTTCTCCTCATCTAGTCTTTTGTTAAATGTCTACAGTTGATGGCAGATAAGCATTAAAAGTGCTTGATTCTACCCTTTTATTTACTGAGGTTTCAAAATAATAGACTCGTTATTCATGCCTCTCAAGAAGTGACCAATTTGGTTTTTCAGAATATCATTATGATCACAAGGCTTGAAGCCAGTGTGACATACAGCAGTCTTTGTCATTTCTACCCTTATTCAAACTCAAATTGCACCCTTTTGGCCAAGGGGGTATTTGTCAAGCTGGCTCATTAGTTCTTTTGAAATAAACCCAGTCGTCTTTTATTGCTTCGTAATTATCAGGAATTACAACATGTTTAAGGCTAATTGTGGTAGTTTCCCAGGGCTTCATAGCGAAGTACCACAGACGGATGGTTTAAAGCAACAGACACGTATTCTTCCAGTTCTGGAGACCAGAAGTCTGAAATCGAGCTGTTGGTAGAGCCGAGCTGTGACGGAAAGGACCAGGAAAAGCTGCTCCACACATTCCTCTTGGTTTCTGTTCCCTGTGATCCTTGCTGTTCTGACTCTAACAGACCTGCGGCTCCAGTCTCTGCCTCCATCCTCAGGTGGCTCCTCCCCGGGGGTCATCACACCATCGTCCCTCCCACTGCGTGTCTCTGCGTCTCTTCTGTAAGGACGTGTGCACACCACCACCTAGGGTGTGTAAAGAAAAGGGAGACACACATAACCACCTGCTCTCACCCTCCTTTTTTTTAAATAGCTTTTGGGGGGGTTATTTTGTTTATTTTCGGCTGCACTGGGTCTTCACTGCTGCAGACAGGCTTTCTCCAGCTCCAGCAAGCAGGGGCTACTCTCGGTCACCCTGCAAGGGCTTCTTGCTCTGGTGGCCTCTTCGGTTGTGGAGCACAGGTTCTAGGTGTGTGGGCTCAGCCATTGTTAGCGGCTTCCCTGGTGGCCCAGGGGTAAAGCCTCCACCTGCCAGTGCCAGGGTCACAGGTTCAACCCCTGGTCCAGGAAGGTGCCACCTGCCGAAGGGCAACCCCGCTTTGCTTGAGGGTTGCTGCATGGCGTGCTAATTCCCCAGGATTTCGTGTAGCAAGCCTGAACGCTAAGATGTTTCCCGGGGTCTTCAGTATCAGAGAAGCGCAGGGAAAGAGGAAGCAAGGAGAGGCGGGCATTCGAGTTGAGGTGCAGTCAGCACGAGGTAAGCTGCGGACTCCCTGAATGCACAGCCGCCACCAACAGAAACAGAGGTGTAGCTGGAAACGGAGCTGAGGCGCGGGGGGGTGGGGGTGGGGGGCTGAGAGGCTTGGCACAGACTCATCTGAGGGAGGGGGCGGGGGGAGGGGGGGGCTGGCCTGGGCTCTGCCTTGCTCCAGGAGCTGGTGATACGGAGCTGATAAGGCGGCTCTGCCATCACCAACACTCCCCTACCACCTCTGGGTCCTCGGTGGCTCCAGAAGGTGCAGAAACTCAGGAACACGTGCCCTGCTCCCCGGGAGGGCATGTCCAGAACGTATCAGCCACGCCCCGTTGGCTGGGAGCCCGTGACTCCCGGACCTCGGGCCCCCAAGGAGAGAGGGAGGTCGTGAGCCCACTGAGCCCACCGTGACCCCACAGAAGGGAGGGAGGAGGCGAGTCCTGACGCGGATGGTAGGAGCTTCGCTGGAAGGAAGCTGGGGAGAAGGGATGGCGGCAAACCGGAGCATCCCCACAGCTGGCAGAGGACTCCGTGGAGGGCGGGGGAGGGGTGGACGCACAGCCGCGCCCCCAGGGGAGTGTCAGCGAGTCGGTGCTGCTGGGGGTCCCTTTCTCTTACTTTAATCTTTGTTTCTGCGTTTGTTTGGGCGTGCTGGCTCCTGGCTGCAGCACTTGTGGCCTTTTACTTTATTGCAGCAGGAGGATCTATCGGAGTTCCCAGACCAGGGGTCGAACCCTGCAGCCCTGTGTTGGGAGCATGCAGCCTCGGCCACTGGATCACCAGGGGAGCCCCCCTTTCCTTTTCTTTAGTGTGCTTTCCGATGCAAAGGAGTCGGTGTCTTCGCTCTTCAAAGGGGGTCCAACTTCCTGCCTGGCTGATTCCCCTGCTCCTCTCTTGGCCAGAACCCCTCTGGGGCTCCACCTGGACCTCGTGGTAATGTTTTCCCATCCTTGTCAAAAGGTCGGAGGCAGAATACATAACAACGGTTCCAAAGATCTACAAACAACAATAGCTTACAGACCTTTTTACCTGGGCCAAGTTTTTGTAAATCTGCAGCCAGGTACTTCCAGGAACCCTCTTAGCATCACATTGGAAGCGCCATGCTGAGCCCAGGGTTCAGGGCTAGGGAATAGCCAGGGATTTCTGAATATGGCAAGATCCTTCAAGCCCATGTTTGCTGGTGGCACCACGAGCAAGGCACCAGACGGGCTTCTCCAGCGTGGCTCTTGACAGGGGCCGACTGGAAGCATCTGAACAGCGAACAGCCAGTGGGTTGGGGTTCTGAGAGGCAGGCTGAGTTCTGGGGTTCCCTGGGGATTCCGTGTGCCGCTCTGGTGGCTGAAGGGTCTCTGGGTCATTCTCTGAAACTCAGTGAATCAAGTGAAGTTGCTCAGTCTTGTCCGACTCTTCGTGACCCCATGGACTATAGCCTACCAGGCTCCTCAGTCCATGGAATTTTCCAGACAAGAGTACTGGAGTGGGTTGCCATTTCCTTCTCCAGGGGATCGTCCCAACCCAGGGATCGAACCCGGGTCTCCTGCATTCCAGGCAGACGCTTTACCACGTGAGCCACCAGGGAAACCCTGTTCCATTCCTCGGGCAGCGGAATGTCTTGGGAGCCAGGACACCTGGCTTCTAGGCCTGGCCCTGCCACCAGCTGCATGGCCTAGGGCAAATCACATCACCTCTCTGGGTCTCCGTGTTCACACCTGGACAATCCGTTCCTCTGAAAACCCCTTCAACATCTGGCCCTTTTCTTTCCTGTGGAATTCGTTCAGCAAAACTTCAACCCGACTTGCACTCCCACTTCTCCAGGCTCTTGAAGCCAGCACTTAAATGTTACGGGCTGTGGAACGATGGGGTACTCAGATGAATGCGGAATGATGAAACTCAGAGGACTCCGCAAATCACACTCAGCTCCTTAAAGAATCTGAGGGCTGAAGGTGGTCTCAGGTCACTGTTCCTTCCCATCTCATCCCCCGTCTTCCTCCCCCAGAGCTTCTCCCCAGGAAGGAAGGGAGGGGGACCCAGGACCCTAACCTGGGTTCCTGGTGTGTGTGTTAGTCGTTCAGTGACTGACTCTTTGTAACGCCATGGACTGTAGGCCACGAGGTTCCTCCATGGGATTTTTCAGAATATTGGAGTGGGTTGCCATTCCCTTCTCCAGGGGATCTTCCCGATCCACCAGGGAAGCCCCCCCTGGTGTGTAAGCACAGCTGCACCGCTGCACCATGACCGTGAGGCCTCTCCCAGCACACGGCTCAGCACACTGCACACAGGAGGACCCAACCGGCCTTTTGCTCAGCTAATGGTGGGAGTGTGAAAGAGCTACAGCGGCTGCGTGCATCCTGAGCCCGCCAGTGGCCACACAGCTTTGGGGGTGGGGTGGCCCTGAATCTCCGCTGTGCTCCTCAGTAGCTGTGGGATTTCAGATGAAGCGCTGTCTGTGCCTCAGTTTCACCACCTATCAAATGGGGATGCTGAAGTGTTGGGGACCATCCCCGCTGTATCTTCTATTTCCTTGTCCTTCCTCTTTGGGTCTTCATTAGCCAGGGCTCCTGTGTGCAGGAGGGTCACAGGTGCGCAGCAGAATGTGTGGACCACTGTCCACGTCCACGGACAGCATCTGCTGAGGCCACAGCGCCTCAGGGACACTGACCGTCAGACAGCGGTGGTGATGCTCACGGGCCAATCTGGTTCTTCCAGACATGCTGAGCTTGGTGGCCCATGGGCAGCAGCAGGCCGGTGAAAAGACCAGGTGATTGCGGTGAAAAAATGGAAGGGTGTGTAGCCATAAGACATTGATGCCACTCGGGACCTTTTAAAGCAGCATGGTTTCCATTTTGCACATTAGCACACATGCTTACAAAAAGATGTCCTGAAAGTGCTGCTGACGACGACCGCCCCTGGGAGGACATGCATGTCGCCTTTTGGTTTTCCCCTATTCACTCCTCTGTAGCCTAAAGATTTTCTCCCCTAAGCAATTATTTCCTCAACAATCTAATCAGAGTACAGAGTAGCATTTTACACGGCAGCAGAGATCATCCACCGTCTCAGCAAACTCGTGTTCACACGCGGAGGTTCGGGGGGGGCAAAGCCTCATGTGAAAGTGGGCGTGTGCTGCAGGAGGTCGACGGGGAAGACGGACGTATGTTTGTTATGAAATAATTACGTGGTTGGGGGTTAAAAGCCTCTTTGGGCAATCAAATTAGGGTGTTCCCCCAGACACTGTTTACGCTGGATCGTGGGTCCTGATGCTTTCTGTCCAAGGGCATCCCGGGTGATTCAAAGTCAGGGCCTGGCACCTCCCAGAACCCCCCCAGGAGAGGCTGGTTGGCTAAAATTTTTTTGGATCTGGCGGGATTAGGGTACTACCTGGTTCTTTTCTCCTTCATGTGGGAAGGTCAGCGTTTTGCGTTTCAGCCTCGCCTTCCCTTCTTTAACTTTCTCCATCCGTTTCTGCTCTCTTTGACAGAAGAACATCCTTTGGCAGCAAGATCATGCTGTAGCTTGTCCCTTTAGTGCTGTAGGGTAACCACGGAGTTACTTAAACCCTCTCGGCAGAGGTGAAGAGCTGTAACCCAGGTGCGTTCTTGTAGGTAGAATTCACACAACATAAAAGAGCAGTGTTAGGGTTAGGATAAGAAAGCTGTGGTACATATACACAATGGAGTATTACTCAGCCGTTAAAAAGAATTCATTTGAATCAGTTCTGATGAGATGGATGAAACTGGAGCCGATTATACAGAGTGAAGTAAGCCAGAAAGAAAAACACCAATACAGTACACTAACACATATATATGGAATTTAGAAAGATGGCAATGACGACCCTGTATGCGAGACAGGAAAAAAGACACAGATGTGTATAACGGACTTTTGGACTCAGAGGGAGAGGGAGAGGGTGGGATGATTTGGGAGAATGGCATTCTATCATGTATACTATCATGTAAGAATTGAATCGCCAGTCTATGTCTGACGCAGGATACAGCATGCTTGGGGCTGGTGCATGGGGATGACCCACAGAGATGTTATGGGGAGGAGGTGGGAGGGGGGTTCATGTTTGGGAACACATGTAAGAATTAAAGATTTAAAATTAAAAAAATTAAAAACTAAAAAAAAAAAAAGAAAAAAAATGAAGTATCAAAAAAAATAAATGTAGAAAAGTTCTAGAAAAAAAAAGAGCAATGTTAAAATACATGGGACATAGTTTTGAAACAAAATTTAAGACTTTATTTTTTTAGAGCAATTTTAGGTTTACCACAAAATTGAGAGGAGGGTTTAGAGGTTTTCCCCACCCCGCCCCCCACGTATAGCCTCTCCTGTTATCGTATCACTCAACAGAGTGATACATGTTTACCACTAGCGAACACGTATTGACACGTTATAATCACCCGAAGTACACTGATCACCTTAGGTTAACTCTGGGTGCTCAATAGTCTATGGGCTTGGGTAAATGTGTAATGACAACGAACCGGCCTCACACCAAGTGCAATTTTATTCTCACTGACCTGAGAATCCTCTCTGCTCTGCCTGCCCACCTCTCCTCCCCACCAGCAGCCACTGCTTTCTTTATTTTCACTGACTGCATAGTTTTGCCTTTGCCAGGATGACATATGGTAGGAATTATACAGTACATAGATTTTCAGATCACATTCTTTCCCTTACTAACGTGTATCTCGTGTTCTTTTACACCTTTCGTGGTTTGAGAGTTCATTTTAAAGAAATCAGTGAACAATATTCCAGTGTGTGAACGTACTATGGTTTATTCATCCATTGACCTATGAATGGTAGTCTTGATTGCTTCCCTTTGGAGCAATTATGAGGAGAGCCACTATAAACGTCTGTGCTTGCATTTTACATGGACATAAGTTTTCGACTCCTTTGAGAAAATTCCAAGGAGCATGACTCCTGGAAGGTACGCTATGATTGGGTGTGGCTTGGAGAAAGAAATGGCAACCCACTCCTGTACTCTTGCCTGGAAAATTCTATGGACGGAGGAGCCTGGTGGGCTACAGTCCATGGGATCGCAAAGAGTCGGATACGACTGAGCGACTTCACTTCGTAAGAAATTGCTAAGCTGTCTTCCCACCAGCCCTGCCTTCCTCCGGCATCTCCTGAAGCCTTCCGTGCTTCTCTCAAGCTCCCAGTCGCCGTCCACCCGAGTCTGCATCACCCGAACCTCCCTTCCCTCCGAGGAAGCTGCTGGCTGTCCACCTCGGCTTCGCTCAGAGTTCCATGTCCTTCCTCGTCCCCGCCGCTCCTGCCAGGACGGCATTTGCAGCCCATCATGGAAGAGCTTCCCTCGTTCATCCTCAGGGACGAGGCTCACCTTCCCTGTCTTCTCTGGGCTGCCTTCCGACCTCCTCTGCTCCACAAACACCTCACCAGAGGAACCAACTCCCATCTGGACCCACAGAGGCTTCCCTGTTGCCAGATCCGCCTCCCTGGGTCACTCAGCATCGCGATTCCCGAGGCTCTCCTCCACGCCTTCTCCTGATCCCGAACCCTGCTCTTTTCCCTGCTTCAAAGGCTGCCTCTCCCGAGTGTCCTCTGCTGTTCCCCTCCCTGACCCTGACTTCGAAACCTGAGCATGATCTGGGTGCTCCTCCCGGTCTCATCTCTCTCGCTGCGAGCTCAGCGCATTGCTGCTGTTCAGCCGCTCACTCGTGTCCAGCTCTCTGAGACCCCAAATACTGCAGCACGCCAGGCTTCCCTGTCCTGCACCATCTCCCTAAGTTTGCTCAAACTCATGTCCATTGAGTCGGTGATGCCGTCAAACCATCTCATCCTGTAGCCCCCTTCTCCACTTGCCCTCAATCTTTCCCAGCATCAAGGTCTTTTCAAATGAATCAGCTCTTTGCATCAGGTGGCCAAAGTATTGGAGCTTCAGCTTCAGCATCAGTCCTTCCAATGAATATTCAAGGTTGATTTCCTTTAGGATGGACTGATTTTAGCTCCTTGCAGTCCAAGGGACTCTCAAAATTCTTCTCCAACACTACAGTTCAAAAGCATCAGTTCTTCAGCACTCAGCTTTCTTTATGGTACAGCTCTCAAATCCGTACATGACTACTGGAAAAACCATAGCTTTGAATATACAGAGCTTTGTCAGCGAAGTGACGTCTCTGTTTTTGAATATGATGTCTAGGTTTTAGTGCATCCCACGGATATATACTCCTATATGCCTGCACTCCCAAACCGATACCTCCAGTCCAAACCTCCATGACAGCCTACCCAGCAAATCTTTCAGCATCTCACATCACAACCACAAACTCACTAAGGCCTACAGAGCCCTTAAACATTAAAATACATTACTTTTACACCTCTGCATATTTAACAGAGGTTAAATATTATTTAACCTCTGTTAAATATATTTAATATATTTCTTATATATATATTTCTTGATATATTTAATATATGATATATTTAATAAATATTTAGTATATTTAATATATTTCTTATAAGAATATATTCTTATAATATATTTAATATATTTCTTGTGTTATATTTTCTCTGCTTAAACCACATCTTGGGATGTTATGGTATGAATAAAGCTTTGACATGTCACAGTTGTATAATATTGCATTCATATATGGTTTGACTAGTTGCAAATTGCTGACCTTTGACTTGCTTCCAAATTTCTGCTGTTCCAGCTGAGAATGGAGGGAATGAAGGTCCTCTAGTACATACTATTTCTCACATGCACATCAGGTTCTGTTCTCAACAATAAATACTCTTGTAAGGCGATCATTTCCCATACGTACCAGTGATTCTTAGACATGAAATTGTCAGTCAAGGAGCACGGAGAGTTGTCACTTTGATAGACACAGTCGGATTGCCCTGCGTGGATGCTGCTTGGGTCTGTACCATCAGGCTGCCTTGTATGGGAACCCTTCCTGACATCCCGACAGACTCACGTGTAACGCAACTTCTTGATCGGTGCCAGTCTGATGGATAAATGGCTGCAGCACACTGTGGGTTTAGTCTGCATTTATCTTATTGTGAGAAAGGTTAAGCAGGCTGTTATTGGTTTAAGACTTTCCTGAATTTATTTTCATCACTGTGACCTTTGTGTCCAGACCTTTTACCCCTTTTTACACTGTGTTTGTGGTCTCTTTGTTACTGCCTTTACAGGAGCCTTGAACGTGCGAAATAAACACACAGTTAGCACTTCCTCTGTGATAATGTCTGCGATTTCTTTCCAGTTCGCTGTCTGTCCTTTGATTTTGCCTTTACTGTTATTTTTCTGTACAGAATTCTATTTCAAAAAGTTAAATTTGTCATTTTTCCCTTTCTCCCACATTTTGTGGTTTCATGTTTTAACATGTACATCTTTGATTCACCTGACATTTTCGTGGAAGGAGACAGGGATGCAATTTTAGTGTGTCTTCAGATATATTTTCCAGTTATGCCAACATCATTTATCAAACATTCTATCTTCCTGAGACATGAAATAAAACGCCAGCATTGGAGTACACTAACCTCCCCCTGTGAAGCTGGATCTATTTCTGTACTAAAGGCCACTGGCCCTTGGCTTTGCCTGTGTACACACAGGCTGTCTCTCCCCCTGGTCTGTGAGCTTCCCCGGGGGGCTGAGATTTCACTGCAATTTCTTTATGAGCTGATCCCTTAGAGACATGCTTGCTGGAAGAGGAGGTGAGCTTTGGGGGTCCCTGGCTTGTGCCACAGAAAACAGCAAGACCTGCCTCTGCCCCTCTCGTCCCCTCCCTGAGCATCACGGGGTAACATGGAGCATCCCAGTGGCTGTCCCTGCAGTGGGCCTGGGTGTCCTGGCTGGTTCACCGGGCGTGGGGATCCACCTCTTTGCAGCAGGAAATAAGCAAGCCTGCTGTCTGTCCTGGAGGGAGCCAACCATCACTTTTTATTCCTTTTGTTGTTGTTGTTGAGTCTCTCAGCCGTGTCTGACTCTTCTGCAACCCCACGGATGTAGCCTGTCAGGCTCCTCTGTCCATGGGATTTCTCAAGCAAGAATACTGGACTGGGTTGCCATTTCCTCTTCCAGGGGATTTTCCAACCCAGGGACCAAACCTTCGTCTCTTGCATCTCCGGCATTGGCAGGTGGATTCTTTACCACTGAGCCAGCAGGGAAGCCCTCATCTCTTGGGGCAACTGCTATAAGCTCAGTGCCCAGAAGGGGCTAGAGCCAAGCGGACCCAGGGGCTTGCACATCCAACTCACCCAGCAGAGGTGTGGGGACCGAGACAGCCCTGGAAGGCAGCCCCTCCCAGGAGGCATAGCTCGCCGGCTGATACAGATTTGCATTTCGGAGTCAATAGTTTCACACACACTTTAGCACAAAGTAGATGTTAAAGACACTGATAAACCTGATAGAATCAACTACTTTATTGGGTTAATATGAATTTATCACCAGATGATGTAACTGGGAACCATTTATTATTAATAGTATTTCCTACAAAGCAGGTAATTCCTCATATTATAGACCTTTGGGATCATTGTCCAAAATATTAGCTTAAAAATTTAACTTAAAAATATGCTTGATAGAATTACTAATGTTTGACTAGTTGAAACGAATTTCCACTAAATGAAGGAGACTTTTTCTTTCTTTTTTTCCCCTATTTTCATTCCCAGTGGAGTGGGTTTAAGCACACTAAATCACTCTTAAACAGATGTGCCTTGTTTATAAAATGGGCATTTTGTTGAAGTGAAGTGAAGCGCAGTCGCTCAGTTGTGTCTGGCTCTTTGCGACCCCATGGCTCCTCCATCCATGGGATTTTCCAGGCAAGAATACTGGAGTGGGTTGCCATTTCCTTGTTATTACAACGAAAATGTTTTAATGATGCCTTGTTACGTGTGAAACTGTAGTCCAGTCAGGACTGAGAACAGTGTGCTGAAAGTCAGCTTGTGGAGACGAAAACGTGTTTCCGCCTCCTCTGAAAGTAGCTGGAGGTTGCAAAGAGCACTTAGAAAAGTGAGCCTGCTGAAGAATTTAGAAGAAGGGGATAAAAGAGAACCAGTGGAAAACAGCAGTGAGCCACAGGAGTGAGCAGTTTCATCATAGTTAGGAAAGACTGTGAATGAAGCACAGGAACTTCAGTGCCATGAAAATCGGGCTTGTTACTCTAACTGAACACGGATGAGTACTCGGAGGTGCTTGTGTGACCAGGTGGAAGCCCTCTGACGGCTCAGGGCCATCTGCAAGTCAGCCTAAATGTTAACTGCTCGACACCTAACATCAAGAAAGTAAACATCCATTGAAAACAAGATTAATGCTAAAGTTGCCTCGGTTTACCTTTTATTTCTTCCCGTGTATCCCCTTTCTTTGTTCTAACTGCAAACGGGATTTTCATCAGAAGATTGTTCCAAGTAACCAAGATGAAGTTCATTTCTGTTTTTTTTTTCTTATTACATCTTCATATCACCTTTTCCTGGAATTTTCCTGAATGTTATCAGATATGATATGAGGAACTTTACGAAACTTCCTGGGCTTAAAGATGAAAATCACTTTATCTACCATATCTTATTAGTTAGAAGAGGCTAAAATAGCAACGTTACAAACTCAAATATAGCATTAAGAAAATTAAGAAAAATGCCATATGATCAGTGTCATAACAGACAATTTTTGTTTCCAAATTACATGTGACGATATTATAACAAAAGATACAAAAAAAAAAACTCCTCCAATGTAAATCATTGAAGAAAGATAGCACTTTATTATTCAGATAGTAAACAAAAGGGGCAAAACCTATGTTCCAGATAATTCCTAACACGTTTGATGCCTAAACAGATAGTCAATATACCTTTACTAATTCGATGCTTGCTGATTTTTATCTCTTGAATTGAGAAAGACATAAATTCAACTGCATAATAAAGAATAATCCTACTTTTCTATTATTCTATAAGTAAAGAGTAATGTAACTTTCAACAATGACACTCAGTAACAATCTGCATGTTCGTTTCTTTTTAAATTTATATCATGAGGGATACAGTTGCCGTTTTGGAACTGGAACCTACTTTTAGCGTGTAGAAGCTTTCAAACCAGGAACCTACCTGCCAAAATAAAAACAGGATAATAAAATAAAATACCAATATATTTCATTTTCTGTGTGCTGCTCAACAGCAGTGAAAAATATGGCTGTTTAATCCTTACTACTAACTATCTAAAAAGATATTCTTGTAGTATCAAATGTAATTTCAAGAAATTTTCAGCATATAATTCTTATGTTTTCTCTCTCTTTGAGCAAGGTGATAGGCTGACATTTCGGTGAAGAACTAGTAGCCAGGAAGATGCCAGCTGGTGCCCAGCACACCCAGCAGTGACTCCTAGAATGCGTTTATCTGAACCGAAATCTCCACTTAACATGCAACAGCCAGCGGGAAATGGTGATAAGCGGCATCTGCTTTAACTTCACAAGTTGTTGCTCTAATTGTTTTCTTGTGAACCTCACGAATCCCTCTTTCCTCCAGTTACTTCAGTTGAGTTAATATCATTTGTGTTCTAACTGATTTACACAAGGCAAAAAAAAAAAAAAGTGCTATTCATAAAAATAGCTAGTCATTCTTAAACATTGTATATGGGCTCATAGGACCCAGAAGGGGAATTAAAGATCGACCTGGATGCTCGCTTGTGTCAGAATCATATATTTATAATATTGGCATTATGGGAAAGTTATACATGTTTATTATATTACAATAATATGTTGATATACTGTTATTATAATATAGATATAACTATACTGCTAGTGGTAAAGAGCCTGCTTGCCAGTGCAGGAGATGAGAGACTTGGGTTCAGTCTTTGGGTGGGGAACATCCCTTGGAGGACTGCACGGCAACCTTCTCCAGAATTCCTGCCTGGAGAATCCCATGGACAGAGGAGCCTGGTGGGCTACAGTCCATGGGGTCGCAAAGGGTCAGACACGCCTGGCGACTGAGCATAGACATAACTATACTAATTATATTAATATCAAGAATTATATTATTTGATTTGATTCTCACAGACTGGTGAACATCAAACACCGTAACATGTAAACACACTGATAAACCACTCTCATTAGTTGTTATTCTTATCATTGCTATTATGTATTAAGCTGTTATTTTGCTTTTCTCTTTTATCCAGGTGAAAGGTACTTGAAGAACAAATTTGGTAGCAAATAAATTATGTCTTCTGATCCCTTCACACTGTTTGGATAACTTAGCTCAAATACCATCACTAATTTGAATATCTCTGTCATTGGCACTGCCAAAAAACTGTGACTAGAGCAATTATGAAAGAGGGTATAATTTATACTTTTAACTGATAAATAAGCTATGAGTTCATAAGTTCAAATTAATCAAAAAGGTAGGCACTTTTGACATTTCACTGCCATTTGCCTTTTGTAGCTTTTAAAATGTTATTGATAGTTCTGAAAATGTATTTTCTTTCCTCCATACTTTTTCAAATGTTACTTTTCAAAATCTCTGGAGATGACTTCGGCTTATTCTAAAAAAAAAAAAAAAAGAAAAGAAACTGATAGGTTAATTTTGTGGAGAAATACAACCAACAGTTTGTATCCTGATTGTAACCCTGAGGTTTGCTCCAGGAAATATTTGAAAATAATCTTGTTTAGATTCTTATTTTTAATTTGTTGGTTAGGTAGTTTTCTAAAATCTTAAAGGACAACGACATACATTTTTTATATAATAGCTGTTCTCGGTAACTAAAGATGCAAATTGAGATATAACGTGTATTAGGAAATGTGACCATATTAGCTTGATACCCAATCCAAAAAGAAGGGGAAAAATTGCGAAGCTTACTACCGTAGTCACCCCTCATTTGTTATCTGACATTGTTTTTAGTCACTCCTTGATGCTATTTCTCTTTTATCTCAAGCAGTTTCTATCGACTCTAAGTGTAAAGATGATGCCTAGCCAGGGTCGGTGAGCTTGCAAGCAGCTTTGCACAAAAGCAGGCACCTCTCTGGCTGGGAGAGCTCGCAGGGGAGCTGGTCCTGCCTTGGGAGGAAGCCTTGCCAGTTGGTGGCAGCATTCACAAGAGCGGGTCATGTTTCCTCTCTTATCTGTAGGTTGGGTTTCAAAACAGCTCTCTCGAAAACAGACTGAAAGGCGAGCTGGAAACGGCACGTGAACGACTGCAGGGAAGTGGGAGGCTTCTGACTACAGCCCCAAACACCAGCGCATCTGGCGACAAGCAGGCAGCCGCTGTCCTATTTACCTCCTGAGCAATTTTGCAAAACCAGGGCGAAAGCTGGCTCCTAGAGCAGTGAGACAGTGGCATCAATGAACTCCAGCTGATATTTCTCCTTCCTTAACATTTGGGCTGTGTTCAAGGGCACTCCCAGCTGGCCTCACTGCCCACCCCTCTCCCCTCCCAGAAAATATAGCTGTGTCATTTTACAGCCCCCCTTTTTTTAATGTCATCTGCTCAGGAAGTACATATTGAGAAGTAGACACTTTAATTCTGATCTGATAGAAACAAAACAAAACAAACACATAGAACATAAACAAGGCTTTAACTCAGCAGCTACAACATCGCAGGACATCAGTTTAGTCATGCAAAACCTAAGTTATATTTCAGGGCCAAGAATTCCAAGGAAGAGGGATTTTCTGAGAAGGAACAGTTTTTGTTTGTCTTGATGAGTCAGTAATGTTATTATATAGCCATTAATGTAAACTTTTAATTTCCATCCTGGAAAGTCTTTAGGGGAAAAAAGTGTGTATGTGTTTTAATATAGAAACATATTCTCAAACACAACAGAATTTAGAGATGAATGAATAAGAAGTCTAAGTCACTGACTGCAGTCACTATGTAACTGCTTGTTTATATGTTAATATTTCTTCAATATAATTCTTTTAAAAATGAAAATGTTCTGCATATTGGATTGGCTGTCCTGGAGCTTACCACATAACTGAACATTATTCTGAGCAGTATTAATTCAATTTATACACTTTTCAGAATAATTCTTGAGCGTCAGAGTAGTTTGCTCAAGAATATATGCACATAAGAAATCATTTACTTTAGAAAACTCTTCTTCCCCAAAAGAATATTTTTAAAAAAGGATTATTTAAAATGCATCAGGATTTTTAAAGAGCAAAATAAATACTGAAGTGGAAAGCTTTACCACTTCCAAGAAAACGATACACCCTATGAACAAATCCTGCTTTTTCAAACATTTGCAAAGCCACCCCTTGACAGCAAATGATCTGAACAGCAGTTACATTCTTTCATGTAAAACACTCTGTTGCACAGCACTGGCATATTACGAAACCCTTGTGAAATTTCAGTTGAAACATATTAGCAAATATATTTGTGAGGAAAAACTAGCAGCTAAAGTGTAGGAAGCCCCCATATGGATCCTGCTGCTGCTGCTGCTAAGTCGTCATGTCCGACTCTGCGTGACCCCATAGACAGCAGCCCACCAGGCTCCCCCATCCCTGGGATTCTCCAGGCAAGAACACTGGAGTGGGTTACCATTTCCTTCTCCAATGCATGAAAGTGAAAAGTGAGAGTGAATTCGCTCAGTCGTGTGGGAAAGTCTGTCCTTGGAGTTCATTCATCACAGAAAGGGTAATGTATTACATGAGCTACTGAAATACATTATTTATTAAAAAAAATTTTTTTTTGAAATACATTATTTAATATAGCAAACTTGATGGAATGCTGCCGCTCCTTCTAAAGACTGGGACACACACCTCTGATGTTAAAATCTCTACTCCTAAAATACGTTTTAAGTTAAAGCCACTCTAACTGCTCATATAATATTTCACTGACTGATCACCTTCAGTTCAGTTCAGTCGCTCGGTCGTGTCGGACTCTTTGTGACCCCATGGACTGCAGCACGCCAGGCCTCCCTGTCCATCAACAACTCCCAAAGTTCACCCAAACTCATGTCCATCGAGTTGGTGATGCCATCCAGTCATCTCATCCTCGGTCGTCCCCTTCTCCTCCTGCCCCCAATCCCTCCCAGCATCAGAGTCTTTTCCAATGAGTCAACTCTTCGAGTGAGGTGGCCAGAGTATTGGAGTTTCAGCTTCAGCATTAGTCCTTCCAATGAACACCCAGGGCTGATCTCCTTTAGGATGGACTGATCAGCTTAGTCAGTTCATAAATAAAGAGTCCATCAAGACAAAAGTACTGTGAAACAGCTACAGGGTTAAGAATTAGAAACAAAAACCAAAAAACTCTCATGTTAACTGTTCTCCTGCTATATATGCTTCCTTATGTGAAAGAGAAGCAAATTAATGGTCATTATTATTATTACTCCCTGGAGAAGGGAATGGCAACCCACTCCAGTATTCCTGCCTGGAGAATTACGTGAACAGAGGAGCCTGGTGGGCTACAGTCCACGGGGTCACAAAGAGTTGGACACAACTGAGCGACTGACAGACATTATTATTACTATTATTTGTTATGAATTATTGTATATTTTTAATATCACACTTTTACAAAATTGACTACTCTATGAAAGGTAATTAAATTATCCCAAAAAGGACTTTTTGGTTTGGTAAAAAAAAAAAAAAAAAAATCACTGTGTAAGATTTTATATTAAAACAACAAAACCAACCAACCAAAGAACAATATTCGTTGGAAGATATGGCCATCTTGTCATCCATTCCGGGCCATGGGAAAGCATTTCATCCAGGCTCTAGCTGGTGACAGGCCACGAAAGCAACACCCAGCCCTGCACAGGGGACAGGTTGGCAGATGTTAGTAGCTGACTCTTGCTGGAGAACAGCTGGAAAAATCACAAGGTGTCAAACAAGCTTTAAATAAATAAATAGCTTATTTGGCAATGGAAAGGGAGAAAGACAACCAGTTCCTTCCTTGAGGAAGACTGGGCTGTTTCTAATTACAGAGTTCCTTTCTGCTGGCTTCACGGGCTGACTTCTTAATGAGAAGGGAAATTGTACTCCCACACTTGCAGCTAGAGGTTCTAGGACTTCAGAATGACAATTAGTTTGCAGTTTTGCTGCAGCTCTGTGATCCTAGAGTATGAGAACACCACTGATAGAGAAGATAAATTCTTCACCCTGGCTTGTCTCTACCTAACCAGGGACCGACTGACTAGTATACGGGGGGGTGTCAGCTGCCAGCACAGAACTTCTGACACCATTACTGGAACGCTGGTATTGAACACCCACTGGAACAGCTTTAAGGAGGGGGAAAAAAAACAAAACCCAAGATGGTCTTGTTGACATCCAAAGGGCACAGCAACTAAATATTCAATGAGTATTTGAAAACTTATTTTGTTTGAAAAGCCAAAATCAAGCGGAAAAATCCTTTCTTTGAATAAATTATTATGGCATGATGCTAGAAAGAGGTTACCCCACAATCACCCTCTGCTTGCTAGGGTTACTGAACATTTAGGCAGGTCGGTTTACTGGAAATGATCACACAGACAACGAAATTGGGCCACATGGTCTTGAAGCTCCCAGATGAGAAGCCCCATCAACTCTCCTTGCTGGGTGGACAGCTTGCTAGGCAACATCGGTTACCATAAAAAGGACAGCAAGATCTAAAAGTAATAGAACACACACACAATCACACACATACACACAAATGTGTACATACACACCCATGCCCACACACAGAAACGCGCAGGCGTACACACACACACACCCCACCACTCCTAGAAGTATTATTTTGTAAAGCATGGTTTGTTTAAAATGAAGGATCGACTTTGAACACACCTCTTTGGGGCAAATTCTGATGATTTTTGTGTCATTGATCCTTCTTCTGTTCATGTTATTCATCAGTAACCATAATTTATATAATTTATAATTTATATAGCAACTAACAAAACTACTACGATCTTTCGGTAAGTAGGGATCTCTCGGCCCATAATATTAACTAGCACAATTTTCAGGTCACTTTTTTACAAACATGTTAAAATAGTTATCGCTCTTTCAAAAATTACAATCTTAAATTATTTTTCTTCAATGTAAGACTCCATGACATTGGAAACGAAGACTTTTGTAAGGTATAGACGGCATTCAAAGGCAAACTTTCAGGAGTTAAAAAAATTTTTTTTGTTTCACATCATTTCATGAAGACGCAATTAAAAACAAACCAAAAAACCCGACCAAGGCTTGTGTCTATAGCCTTTTTCGTTTCCGCAGGATTCGTAGCCTGCTCGGATCTGAACTCGGGGACTCCCACCCTCAACAGCAGCCCTCACAGTCATTTAGGAGACGCGTTATATGGTGGGTCCTAATTTGTAATCGACTTTGAAAGTCACAGACGCCACGTAGATGGAAATATCTGAAGCATCCAAGGAGATCTTTCACGCAGCACCCGCTGCGGGCGCGTAGGTCCGGAGACGCCCACTCCCGCGCCTCGGCGCGCGGGGCCGGGGGTCGGCGGGGTGCTGGCCGGCCGCGGGGACCCGGCTCGGCTCGCCGGAGCCCGCCCTCTTCCCGGCACGATGGATACTGCAGTCTTCTCCGCCTGCTCGCCCTCCCCTTTCTCCTGTTACATCTAAACAGACGATTTCAACTTCCCGAGAACATGCAAGTGAATGGCGCTGATGACGCCCCGGAAAGGGCCCACGATCGGGTGCGGGGGAAGGGCAGCCCTGAGCGGTGGGACCCCGGGAGCGCCTGGGGCCCGCGCGGCCCGGGGCTGGGGGCGCCCCCATCCGCGCCCCGTGCCGACCACGGTTCCCCTTCCAGGAAGGGGCTAGAAGCTGCTATCGATCCTGAGCTCACCGGTGACTAATGGGATGCTCGTAAACAAGCCGCGGGCCGGGCACCAAGGGAACCACCCTGGCGCGAACCCGCAGAGGCGGGGGTGGTGGTGGGGGGGGGCGCGCGCCCACCCCCAGCCCGGGCACCGGATCCGCGCGCCGAAGTGTGTGCTGCGGCGGGAGAGAATTTCGAGGGGGCAGCCGAGTTCACTGCCTCCTCCAGGCCCCAGCCAGTGGGGCGGCGGCGAGGCGGTGCGGGGCCCGGGCGTGGGGGGGGTGCCGCCGCCCCCTCCCAAGCCCCGAGCCTGGGCTGGCGGTCTTGCCCCTTGATCTCGGTCGGCCCCCGCGCCCTGCAGCGTCCCCTCCCCGGCGGAAGCTCCGAGCCCAATTAATTGAGTCAGAGGCGGGAGGGCCGGGCCCTGCGCGCGGCGGCCGGCCCCCGCCCCTCCCGCGCGCCCCTTTTCCCGCCCTGGGTGGCATCTCCTCCGCCGGCCTCCGCAACGAGCCTCTGATTAACGAGGCCCGGCCGCCCCCGCCCCGCCGCGCCCCGCCCCGGCCCGGGCCCCCCGCGGGAGGGGGCGGGGGAGGGGACGGCGGGAAACGCGGCCCCGGGAGAAAGGGGGGCGGGGTGGGGACGCGCGGCCCGCCCTCCCCGCGGCCCGCGCCCATTGGCCGCGCGCGCCGTCCGTCGGGGGGCGCGGCGCCAATGCGGGCGGCGGGGCGGGGCGGCCGCGCCGTGTGTGCCTGCGTAACGGCGAGTCACATGTTGTTTTGCTCTTCTTAGTTCAGTCACTCGGTGCGCGATGTGTTACTCACTGTGCGGCGGGGACCGCGACGAGCCCGGGTCGCCGTTGGCAGCGGCAGCAGCAGCGGCGGCAGCGGCAGCCCCGGCGGCGGCGGCGCGGACCCCGAGTCCCCGGGCACACCCCGGCACCCCGGAGCGCAGCGCGGCGGCGGGACCCATTCGGCCGCGCGCGCCGTAGGCTCGGCCCCGCGGCTCGGGGACCCCGACTCTCGGCCCAGCCAGCGAGTCCCCCAGGCGCCGCCCGAGAGCCTGGGAGGCAGCGGCCGCGGGCAAGCCGGGCCGCGGGGAAGGGGGGGCGGCAGCCACCGCCCGCGCCGGGCACCTTCTGGGGCCCCGGATCGCGGAGGGCGCTGCGCCACCGCACGGGTGCCTGCCCCCGCGGGGCCTCCCGTGCCGAACCTTCCCCACCTCCTGGGCCCGAGGGACGCGGGCTCCGGCGGGCGAGCAGGGGGTGGTGGGGAGCCGCCCGCGCCCCCCTGCACTCCGCCCCCCCCCACCCCGACCCCCAGCCCCGCCCCCGGCCCCTCCAAGCCGGGCCGAGCTGCGCGGCCTGAAGCGCCCGCGATGGCGAGCCCGCCGGAGCACGGGCCCCCCGGGCCGGCGGGCGGGGACGGCCCCAACCTCAATAACAACAACAACAACAACAACCACAGCGTGCGCAAGTGCGGCTACCTGCGCAAGCAGAAGCACGGCCACAAGCGCTTCTTCGTGCTGCGCGGGCCCGGCGCGGGCGGCGACGAGGCGGGCGCGGGCGGGGGCCCGGCGCCGCAGCCGCCGCGGCTCGAGTACTACGAGAGCGAGAAGAAGTGGCGGAGCAAGGCGGGCGCCCCGAAGCGGGTCATCGCGCTCGACTGCTGCCTGAACATCAACAAGCGCGCCGACGCCAAGCACAAGTACCTGATCGCCCTCTACACCAAGGACGAGTACTTCGCCGTGGCAGCCGAGAACGAGCAGGAGCAGGAGGGCTGGTACCGCGCGCTCACCGACCTGGTCAGCGAGGGCCGCGCGGGCGCCGGCGACGCGCCCCCCGCCGCCGCCGCCGCCACCTCCGGGTCCTGCAGCGCCTCCCTGCCCGGCGCCCTGGGCGGCTCGGCGGGCGCCGCCGCGGCCGATGACAGCTACGGGCTGGTGGCGCCCGCCACGGCCGCCTACCGCGAGGTGTGGCAGGTAAACCTGAAGCCCAAGGGCCTGGGCCAGAGCAAGAACCTGACGGGCGTGTACCGCCTGTGCCTGTCGGCGCGCACCATCGGCTTCGTGAAGCTCAACTGCGAGCAGCCGTCGGTGACGCTGCAGCTCATGAGCATCCGCCGCTGCGGCCACTCGGACAGCTTCTTCTTCATCGAGGTGGGCCGCTCGGCCGTGACGGGCCCCGGCGAGCTGTGGATGCAGGCGGACGACTCGGTGGTGGCGCAGAACATCCACGAGACCATCCTGGAGGCCATGAAGGCGCTCAAGGAGCTCTTCGAGTTCCGGCCGCGCAGCAAGAGCCAGTCGTCCGGCTCGTCGGCCACGCACCCCATCAGCGTGCCTGGCGCGCGCCGCCACCACCACTTGGTCAACCTGCCCCCGAGCCAGACGGGACTGGTGCGCCGCTCGCGCACCGACAGCCTGGCCGCCACCCCGCCCGCCGCCAAGTGCAGCGCGTGCCGGGTGCGCACAGCCAGCGAGGGCGACGGCGGCGCCGCGGCGGGGGCGGGGGCGGGGGCCGGGGCGGCGGCGGGCAGCCCCCTGAGCCCGGGCCCGGTGCGCGCGCCCCTGAGCCGCTCGCACACGCTGAGCGGCGGCCGCGCGGGCAAGGCGGCGCTGGCGCCGGCAGGGGGCGGCCTGCAGCACAGCCGCTCCATGTCCATGCCGGTGGCGCACTCGCCCCCGGCGGCCACCAGCCCCGGCAGCCTGTCGTCCAGCAGCGGGCACGGCTCGGGCTCCTACCCGCCGCCCCCCGGCCCGCACCCGCACCTGCAGCACCCCCTGCACCCCCAGCGCCCCTCCAGCGGCAGCGCCTCGGCCTCGGGCTCCCCCAGCGACCCCGGCTTCATGTCCTTGGACGAGTATGGCTCCAGCCCCGGGGACCTGAGGGTCTACTGCGGCCACCGGAGCAACACGCCCGAGTCCATCGCTGAGACGCCCCCGGCGCGGGACGGCAGCGCGGGCGAGCTGTACGGCTACATGACCATGGAGCGGCCGCTGAGCCACTGCGGCGGCCGCGCCTACCGCAGGGTCTCCGGGGACGGCGCCCCAGACTTGGACCGAGGGCTGAGAAAGCGGACTTACTCGCTGACCACGCCTGCCCGGCAGCGGCCCGCGCCCCAGCCATCCTCCGCGTCCCTGGATGAGTACACCTTGATGCGGGCCACCTTCTCGGGCAGCTCCGGCCGCCTGTGCCCATCCTGCCCCGCGTCTTCTCCCAAAGTGGCCTACCACCCGTACCCTGAGGACTACGGCGACATCGAGATCGGCTCGCACCGCAGCTCCAGCAGTAACCTGGGCACGGACGACGGCTACGTGCCCATGACCCCCGGCGTGGCCCTCCTGGGGACGGGCGGCGGGAGCTGCAAGGGCGACGACTACATGCCCATGAGCCCCACCAGCGTGTCGGCCCCGAAGCAGATCTTGCAGCCGCGCCCCGCACCCGCCGCCTTGCCCCCTGCGGGGGCCGCGGTGCCCACGCCCGCGTCGGCGGCCGGCAGGGCTTTCCCGGGCACTGCGGGCGGCTACAAGACCGGCTCCCCGGCCGAGAGCTCCCCCGAGGACAGCGGGTACATGCGCATGTGGTGTGGTTCCAAGCTGTCCGTGGAGAGCGCCGACGGCAAGCTGCTGCCCAACGGGGACTACCTCAACATGTCCCCCAGCGACGCGGGCACCACGGGCACCCCGCCCGACTTCTTCTCGGCCGCGGGGGAGACGCTGCGGGGCATGCCCGGCTACTGCTACAGCTCTCTGCCCCGCTCCTACAAGGCCCCCCACGCCTGCCACGGCGACAGCGACCAGTACGTGCTCATGAGCTCGCCTGTGGGCCGGGTCCTGGAGGAGGAGCAGCTGGAGCCGGCCCCCGGCCCCGCGCAGCCGGCCAGTGCCTTCCCGGCCGCGGCGGCTGGCAGCGGCCACCCCCAGCCACCTCATCCCGCCGTGCCTTCTCCCGGGAGGCCCGGCGGTGGCGGAGGCAGCCGCCCCGACGGCTTCCTGGCCCAGCGCTGCCGGGCAGTGAGACCCACGCGCCTGTCCCTGGAGGGGCTGCCGGCCCTGCCCCGCATGCACGAGTACCCGCTGCCCCCCGAGCCCAGGAGCCCAGGCGAGTACATCAACATCGACTTCGGGGAGGCCGGCGCGCGCCCACTCCTGGCCTCGGCCGCCTCGTCGTCCTCGCTGTTGTCCGCCAGCAGCCCGGCGTCGTCCCTGGGCTCCGGCACCCCAGGCACGAGCGGGGACAGCCGGCAGCGCTCCCCGCTCTCTGACTACATGAACCTCGACTTCAGCTCGCCCAAGTCGCCGCAGCCGGGCGCCCGGGGCCGGGACCCCGTAGGCTCCTTGGACGCCCTGTTGTCCCCCGAGGCCTCCGTGTACCCGCCGCTGCCCCCGCGCCCGGCCGCCCCCTCCTCGGCCCTGCAGCCGCCGCCACCGCCGCCCCCGCCAGGCGAGCTGTACCGCCTGCCTGCGGCACCCGCCTCCAAGGGCCCGGGCGCGGCCTCCTCCTTGTCCTCGGACACGGGGGACAACGGTGACTACACCGAGATGGCCTTCGGCGTGGCCGCCACCCCCGCCACAACCAATTGTGGCGCCCCCAAAGCCCGACGGTGCCCGCGTGAGCAGCCCGGTGTCAGGCCTCAAGAGGCTGAGCCTCATGGATCAGGTGTCGGGAGTCGAGGCCTTCCTGCAGGCTGGCCAGCCCCCAGACCCGCACCGGGGGGCCAAGGTCATCCGCGCGGACCCGCAGGGGGGCCGCCGCCGCCACAGCTCCGAGACCTTCTCCTCGACCACCACTGTGACCCCCGTGTCCCCGTCCTTCGCTCACACCCCCAAGCGTCACAACTCGGCCTCGGTGGAGAACGTCTCTCTCAGAAAAGGCAGCGAAGGAGGCGGCGGCGGGGGCAGCAGCGGCATCCTGGGTGGGTGCGATGAGCTCCCCTCGTCGCCCCGCCAGTTGCCCCCGCCGACACCTCAGCAGGCGCGGGCCTGGACGCCGGCTCAGCCCGGCGGCGGCCTGGTCGGCTGTCCCGGGGGCACCAGCTCGCCGATGCGCCGGGAGACCTCCACCGGCTTCCAGAACGGCCTCAACTACATCGCCATCGATGTGAGGGACGAGCCGGGGCTGTCGCCGCCCCTGCAGCAGCACCCGCACGCGCAGACGGGCGACAGGAGCGCCTGGGGCCGCACCCGGAGCCTCGGGGGTCTCATCAGCGCCGTGGGCGCCGGCAGCCCTGCCGCGGTGTGCGGAGGGCCGGGCCCTGGCGCCCTGCCCGCGGCCAACGCCTACGCCAGCATCGACTTCTTGACGCATCACCTGAAGGAGGCCACGGTGGTGAAAGGTGAGGGCCCGGGGCCGGGAGGAGGGTGGGCAGGCGGGGCGGCTAGAAGCAGCTTCCCTTGGGGGGCACCTTGACCTCGGTGCCCACGTTCCGGCGCAGGGCTCTCGCGTTTTTTTGCCTTTGGGCCAGTGCCGGTCTTTCCCCAAAGACCTCGCCAGAGCGCTCAAGTTGTCTGAGTTAAACAGTGAGTCTCCCCACCAGGGAGGCAGACCTGCTTTCTTTGGCTCCAGAGCCCCCCTCCTCTTCCCGTCTGTGAACACCTGGGGGGGGGGGGGGCGCGGGGCGGGTCTGGGGGGAGCAGGTCAGCCACTCCCCCCGGGTTGTGGCCCAGGGGGGTCCTCCCATTTGTGAGGTGGGAAACCTCCACTTGGAGGGACAGGCCGCTGGCGGCTCCCAGGCCCGCAGGCGTCACCTTTCTCTTTGTTTTCCTGGAGCCTGGACAGGCTGATTTTTGCTGAGCCTCAAAGTTTATGAAAACAGGCCCCAAAGTTGTTTAGGAAACTAGCATCCATTTTGGCTGGCGGTTGCAGGGAGCCCTGAGCCATTTCAAGTTTACATGCGGACCGTGGGAGCTTTTCCACCAGAGGCGTGCCCGTTCTCTAGGGGGCTGAAAGGGTAACGCTGCTTAAACCCGCTCTGGAGCTTGAGCCCACCTGGGGGTCACCTGGAGAGTCTGAGGCGGCGCTGGCCGGGCTGAGTGGCCCCATGCGGTGGGTCTGGGATGTGGCTCCCAGTGTGCCTTCCTAAGAAGCTCCCCTGCTGCGCTGGTGCTGCTGGTCGGGGGGGCCCTGGCTGGGGGTGGAGTTGGGGGCTCTTGCCCAGTTAGACTGCTGGAGCAGGTCTGAGAAATGACCTGTGGGGTCAGCCGCAGTCAAGGAAAGCGGCCAGTGGGCGGAGCCCAGGCGCCAGCATTTTCCCGGTTGCCCAGGCGATGAGAATCTGGGCCTCAGAGAAGACAGTGAAAGATGACCACATGGGTCTTTTCAGGAGTAGTCACAGGGGGTGCCCAGTGCTGTCCCTCCCTGTCTCCTCACAGATTGGCAAGGACAGAGGTGTGCTTGCCTTGACCTGGTTGTCTCAGACCCTGAATGACCAGGGGGAGGAGAGGAGGGTGGGCTCAAAGAGTTTCTTAATTTTATAGCTGCTTCCGTGCAGGAAGATAGAGGCGCTGTGGGAACCGCAGAGGACAGAGTAGTGAACGGTGCTCAGATGTTGGCCTGAGGTCAGCAGTCTGCGGGGGTTACAGGGTGATGATGGACGCAGCTTGGGGATTTGTACACCTTGTGTTCTGAAAGCAAACACGCATCTGATGCGGGGTAAATTCAGCATGTGTTTCCTCACATCCATGGGATTTAATATTACAGCTGGGTTCAAGAGGGTGGGGACATATGTACACCTGTGGCCAATTCATGTTGATGTATGGCAGATACCAACGCAATATTGTAAAGCCATTATCCTCCCAATAAAAATAAGTTTAAAGAAGAAAAGTTATAGCTGTAGGGTGGATACCCTGTTATTCTTATACAATAGAGGAAAGCGACTTGCTTTTTTTCCTAAAATCATGGACTACAAGATGAAAAGAGGCACGGTGACCTCTCAGGGACACGGCCCTTTGGCATTTAATGACGCCAGTTGGAAGCCGTCAGGATGTGCCCCGTAAATGGTGACGCTCAGCTGAAGGTCGCTTTTCTTGGAGGCACTTAAGCCCTACAGGTGCGTCTGAAAAATTGCTGGTGTGTCTGGGAGTTGAAGGATTATTAGGTGCCGTCCAAGACACAGGCCAGATAAACACAGCAGCCTAAGTAGACTTAACTGGGGGAAAAATCCGCACGCACAGGAAGGGGTACAGACCATAGTGAACACCGAAGTACATCTTGCTGAAATCTGATTCTCATCAGAAAAAAACAGCCTGAGAACACAACACCTTTTACAGCCTCTGGTGGAGCAGGCAGGAAAAACCCGGACTGGATTGAGGAGGGCCCTGGGAGGCGGTTCTCGCAGCAAGCGGAACAGTGAGCTGGGATGTGTGCCTCTGGGCCTGAAAGAATCCAAGGCCTTTCGGATAAAGTAGATACATTCAGAAACGTGATTCACGGCTGATATAATGCCCTTTTCAGATGAGGGAAAATTTTAAACTGCAAGAGATAAGTTTAGTGAGAGGCCTGGTCCGCCTTGTTTTGTTCCCGATTTCCCACCAGTATAACATTCTTCTCAACCTATAGGATTCAGGGCTCTGAAATCAAAGCTGTTTTAAGTTCTGTGGTCACTGAAATCACTTTGGATTGCTGTTTGTCCAAAGTCTCTGTGGGTGTTACAGTAAACACCCTCTTAAGAACGGAAAAAGACTATTTTTAAACAAAATAGATAACTACAATTGATGCATTGTGTCCAAACCATTTTTTTTTCCTCCTTTCTTTTGAAAAGGCCTACACGCTAAATGGATTTTTAGTAGGCTAATTTGAGCACAGAGAACAGCGGACGAGGAAAGAGGAGGGTCTCATTTTAATTAACGAGGTGGTGGTGGGGGGAAGCTTAATTGTGTTCTGTGGAGCCAGAAAGGGACTGTCGGGAAACCTTGAATCCACCTTTATTTAACTCTTGTTTGCGCAGAGACATTGGTTTGTGATGCTCATAAATAAAAAGTTCACAGGAGATGTGTTTTTTGAGAACATGATTTATGGAGGGAAGACTTGCAAAGCACTTCTTTGAAGATAAAACGGAAAGTGAGCTTCCTGAGTCATTGGGTGCATGCTCGGACCCTCAGAAGGGGCTGTGTTTCCACACCCAGCTCCTCGGGTTGTGCGTGGAAAAACTCCATGAGCTCCACGGAGTTGGCATTATTCCGGGGTCGCTTGGGTAGCATTTGGCGTTTGGATAAGCGGAAACAAAGAGTTAAGGTTCCAGTAACGGGCTTGCTGATTGGTCGGTTGCAGTAGAATTGGGGCTGGGGGCGGAGTTTCAGTGCTGGAGCCAATTAAACAGTTCAGTTCAGTTCAGTTCAGTCGCTCAGTTGTGTCCGACACCCAGACATGTGTTTATGTTTTCGTAGGTCGTCCAGAGAAGTTGAAAATTTAACTCTAAATTATGCCTCTCACTTGGGAGCAGGGAGAAGGTGCTTGTTCTGTGTTTTGTGGGTGTGTCTGTGGAAAAGTCTAAGCCATCTTTACCGTGTTGTTTGGGAGCAGACATGCTCCTGCTGAATTTACTGAGCATTCAAGCCGCTTTTAAAAATTAAGTTTGTATGTTTGGTTGTTAGGATTATAGACTGTCCTATACTGTAAACTATGCTATTTTAGTATTCCTCTTTGGTGAGGTTTTTGTTCTAAAATTGGTGTGTGTGTATGTACAAGGCGGATTAGATAAGAATTACCCTGAAAGCATCTGTATTTAAATTTGTTTGATAAAAGGACTATTTATTCACATCCCACAGAAAGAATCGTGGGATAAGAGAGCAACACCATCACCATTTATGTTTAAAAGTGTTGTCTGTTGAAGTCTTCAAGCAGGGGACCTGAATATTTTTAGAACTCCAAGGAGATGGCTTGACAAACCACACATACTTTATTTTCTCTGTGGTGCTTGCTTTTCCGCTTTGGTTGGCCGGCTCTTATCGTAATAAGCCAATCGTGTGCCCGGCTCCCACCCTGTTCCAGGAGCAGGCAACTAAGGTGCTGATACACACAGGCTTTCCTGAATGAACGTCACGTGCGTTGTTCTAGTTCCTTTATTGAAAGAGAAACCTTTACCAAAATAGTACTTCGGGAAAGGAGGCAGGGTGTGTGAACACCAACCCAGGAATCAGGAAACCAGGTTTCTAGTTGCTGATCTCAGTGAGTCACGTACGAGACGAGTCCCTCTATCTCACTTTCTCTGTGCGGGAGCTTGTCCACATCCAGGGAGCTTCGGCTCCTCTAAAGAAGAATGCCAATAAATCCCGCGATGCTGTTGATACCTATTAGCTTGAAACCGCGAGTATGCGCAGGAAAGACACTTCTGTCGATGTGTGTTCTTCAATTAAAAACAAAACCCCAAATCCTCATAGTTGTCTGAACGTGGAGCCGGTACCTTCCTGAGAAATGCACGCCTCTTCTGTTTGGTGTCACTGCAGTCTCTGAGAGCCTTTGTTTTCTCCCGACTCTGTTTCACTGGAGTGTTTTTTTTTTTTTTTCCCCATAGATAATTATCAATTGTCACATAGTAGTCTTTTAAATTACCTAGTAGAGTAACAGCGAAGGAAAATAGCATTCTAATCCTGAAACTATATCAGGACCGCACTTTCTGATGACCTATTATGATGTGGCCGTATATTGGCAAGATGAAAATGTGTAACTGGAATGTAGGTTTCTCATACTGACAGTGTTGGCCCTTCATCTGGGGAGCATCAAGGGAAAGAGGGATCCGTGAGACTTTTAGCTGCTGAGTCATCACTGTTGGTCGGGGACTTGGCTTCTCGGGGTTGACTCTGTGAGCGCGGCCACACCTGCACTGGTTTTGGTCCGGCTGTCCCAGCTGGTCAGGAAAGCCTCCAGGGTTTGATCTTTTCATTCTTCCATGGGCCCGCCACCCTCCTGAAAAGGATTTTTAATCGATAATTAATACTTTATTTTCTTTAGACCTTAGTATTAAAACGAGTCTCTTTCTGAGAAGAACTTGCAAAAGGTTTAGGACCAGCACGGGGACGATGGTTTTTCTGTTAAATCCCCACTAATGCATCTTCTGTAGCAGCGGAGTTCCGAGAGCCAGGTAGCTTTTGGCATCAGATTTGGCAGGGGGAGAGGGGTTTTTTGTTTTGCTTTTTTGGGGTAGAATCAAGTGTTCCCGTTTCACCTTAGAAGCTTAAGGGAAAATGCACCCTGACTCTTTTATCTGCTTTGCCAAGTGCACAGAGTAGGGGAAAAACTAAGCGGGAAGGAGACCATGGTGTCATGCCCCAACAGCTGGATCTTCACCAGGGCCCCTGTAATAGCTGAGTTTCTGTGGACTTCAGCTACTGCAGACACGAGTAGAATGTTTTCCCGTACAAGTTGGGGAAGGCTTTTAATGCTGGCGTTTTTCATCTGCTGAACAATTTTCTGAACCTGCAAAATCAGTGGTTATAAGCCTGTTACCGATCAGGTTGTAGGTTTCCTGAGAACAGCGCTCTTCACATTTCAGTGCAAAGATTCTTTCTATGTTAAGTTCATCAGTTTGGATGTGTTCTTCAAGATGGCAGCGATTATTCTGAATCACTCAAGGTTGAATATTGTAGACAGAGCTCGTCTACAATAGATTTGTACATTTGTTTCTGGAGAGAACTGGTGAAGTCATCAGTCAAGATGGAGGAGATGCTGAGGCTGGTAATTGCTCCTGACTCTTCCATGTCTTTCTGGCTGGCTGGCACAGACTTGCATTAACTGTGCGTGGAATTAAAGAGCAGAGAAGAAAGTGTGGACAGGGAGAGCTGGAGCCCCTGTTGGAAAGGAGCGTTCGCTCTGTGTGCTTGCAGGGTGGGCTGGGGGTAGGGGTCTCATTTAATTGAATTCATTGCATCAGAATGGAATTCATTGAATTCGGCTGAAATGTAATTGGGTTAAAATTTGTAGGCTGCGTGTTTACAAGTGTTGTAACAGTCGAGTCAGCGGTTCTGGTTTCTTTTCTGTTGGGTTAGGAAATGTTAAGTGTGTATCAAGTGACTTTTACCTGTCCGGAGACTTTTTTAAAAGTCGATCAGGCAAAGGTGTCTCTAAACGAGGCCCTGTGCTCTCATGCCAGGTGTGGTATTTATGCCCATAGACAGGACTTAGAAAATATTCTTTGCTTATGGTACTTAATTTGGAATATTTGGTCAAATATGGTGGCCTACAACACACATTAAAAAATGATTACCTGCATAGCATTTGGTAAACACTGGGCTTTTTAGTATCAGTTTTAATTAAAGAGTACCAAACTTTCCATAAAAATTATTTGGGGGTGACGTGTGTGTGCATATATGTGTTTAGTTTCATAATTTTTCATCCAGTTGTGCTCCAAGAGGCTTGATGTGGATTTTTTTTCATAATGCAAGCTCCAATGCTGAATAATAATGTTCTCTAATCATGCTAAAGCTCTATACCTCAAGCATACCTACAGTGTTGACTGTGACTTTAGTCTGCCCATTAGGTATTGGTGCAGACACTTGAGTGAGTTACTATAGTACAGTGTTAAATCCCAGCTCTTTCAATGTGAAGGAAATAGGGACTATATACAGTTCATTATATTAGTGATTTTAATAATTACCTTAAAATCCATATGTGTATCTAATAAGGACTTATTTTTGCATAGAATCAATGCATAATCTTTAGTATTTATAAACGTGACCTGGTACTTTTGCAATGCAAATTCAAAAGTCCATACTTACATCTGCCCATTTTTTTGCCTCCAAATTATGAGTGTAACTAGTAATCCCCCAAACGTGAAGAGCAGTGAATGAGGCTGAAAGAATGCTACTGGAAGCTGAGATGATGAAAATGCAACCGTTGTCCTGGTCAGTGCTGAAAGATAATTGCATGTCCCTCCCTCTCTCCCCTTTCAGCCAAAAGAAGTGTTTAAAATGCAAAGAGTAGGCTTTTTGTCACTTTATAGTATTCAGAGGTTTTGATACCTAGAGTCTCACGTGATACTCCAAAAGCCCTACCTCAGAGCAGAGCTGCCTGGGTCCCCGTTTTTGGACTAAGGAGCCAGCAGCTCAGAGAGTCCCAGCAACCTGTCTCGGAATCCCTGAGCCAGGAAGGGCGGTGGTGGGTTGAACCTCACAAAGACGCCGTCTTACCACCTGACTCCCGGCCAGTGTATCCCGTCTTCTGCAGGCCCTACACACTGACTGACTGGGAAGTTCATGTGCCGTAGTGATCTTGGGATTTTCTGTAGACTCGCCTCAGGCAGCTTTCAAGTTGACAGCTGGGTTGTTGTTTCACTTGGTGCTGCTAACTGAATCTCCCTGTCTTTCCTTCCACACATTATTCATTCAAAGTAAGATGGGGACAGCTAGGCAGGAAGACTGGATGGTAAAGGAAAGCACCCTCATTTTTTTTTAATGTATTAATTTTTTTTTTTACAGTTTTGTTGGTCTGTAATTGACTGATAATGCTGTGTTAGTTTCAGAAAGCTCCCTAATTT
Source organism: Budorcas taxicolor (assembly GCF_023091745.1). Taxonomy (NCBI): domain Eukaryota; kingdom Metazoa; phylum Chordata; class Mammalia; order Artiodactyla; family Bovidae; genus Budorcas; species Budorcas taxicolor. The sequence goes on along the minus strand of NC_068921.1, from coordinate 84,866,909 downwards.
TTTAAACTGGTTTCCACACCTGCTAGGTTGAAGAGCTCAGGATTCAATATTATTTTCAAGGCTCTGGTGGTGTTGGTGGATTTCAGAGTTGAATCAGATTGTTGGTTGGTCATCTGTTCTGGGGATCCCAGGCTGTCTTCCTGGACTTCCAGTGACCTGCAGAGTGGACACTTATATTTCTCAGCTATCTTTGTTTTCATGAAACAAACTGTATATTATACCTCATAAGATACCTCCCCCTTGTAAATGCTTGAGAACTCTCTCCACACAGTGTGGTGACAATCAGAAAAAAAAAAAAAAATGATCCAAGGTCATTTTGAGGAAAAGGGGTGGAGAACCCTCAGGTCTGATGAAACTCATTTGAAGGTTGTGAAAACAGGCGGGGGAGGTGGGCGTCTTCTGCAAGGTCACTGATTTAATTAGCTGTGGAGATGTTTGTAAACATTCTCAGGAAGGAATGGGATGTTCTGTGTCTCTGCGGGCCTCTGTGTGGTGATGAAGACCTTGCTCTCTGACACAGCCTGCCCCTCTGGAATGATGTATTGTGTGTAGAAGTGCTATTTACTAGTCTTTTTTGTTTTGGAGCCTCTCAGGAAATGGCTTCGTGCATGCGCTGCGAGGTGTGATGGTGGACAGAAGTAGAGAAAGCAGAAACACGTAGATGAGGAAGCAGCCTGGAATCAGGGTGATGGCCCAACACCCATGTGGGCAGCGTCTCCCGGGGGTGCAGAGGGCAAGGGCTCAGCGGTCAGTCAAACTCATGTGCTTCCTTGTAAGAAAAAAGAGAGAAGGAAGAAAGAACGTTCTTGGGGTAATTCAGATCAAAAGGCCTCTACGATCTGGGGAATTGCAGGTTCTTCTTCGTCGGTGGGTCACCTTGGTCCACTGAGCCACCATTAGTGGGTCTGGGGTCTCCGTCGTTCCGGGAGGGGTGCTTGAGATGCATTCCTTTTCTAAGTGAAATATCATTTACTCCTCATTACGGATAAGTCCATTAGCAGTTTCCTAAGAAATGAGTTATCACTGTCTCGGATGATGAGTCTGTCTGAAAACGAGCAATTTTAGAATTTGCCTGAGGACCCGTAAGTAACTCCTCAGTGGGGCTGAGTGGTGATCTTCTCCAGAGGGGATCATTTCACCAGTGCCCTTGCTGTTTTTGAGATCTTTTTCTTTTATTTATTTTTTTTTTTGCGGAAAAGAATGTATTTACTTATCTTCATTGTTACAGGTTGAGACATGAATTTTCAGAAGGCACTGCCTTCCTGAGGGGTGACTCCGAGCCCCCTTCAAATGGCAGAAAGGAAGATGTAAACACGTGTAACGGTGCCCACAGCAGCTCTCCACGCCCGGAAGAAAGGGTAGTCGGGGCTCTTCCGCCTCGCGCCCTGGGGAGTGGTCCAGGGCTGTGTTTACACGAGCTGTCAGTCTGACCAGCATCGAGCAGAGACCACTTCCTTCCTGGCAGATGCAGCCTGGGGGTCAGGTGCCTGCCATCAGGAGCGTGTGCACCAGCGATTCCCGCAGCGTCGCTCTGGCCGGCGCGGGGTAAACAGGCCGGGAGTGAATGGAGTGATGAAACTGCCCCTTGGGATCAGACGGAAGCCGAGTTCAGGGGCCCTGTCTTGGGGCGTTGGCTCTGGGGAGCACTTCCCCAGTTAGATGGAAAGCGGATGGGAATCAAGATGCAAGTTAAAGCCGCAGCATCTCCCTGGAGGAGGTCTGACGCCTCCCCTGAAAATGTCCTCCTGTAAGGACCTGGGATGCAGCGCTGGCTGCCTGGCTGGGTGCTGGTGCTGGAAAGCCACTGAACGTGGAGACTGAGCTCAGTGGCCATGTCCCACCGTGGAGAAGACCCGACCTGCCCTGGGAGGGACACACCCTGGCCTGCCAGGCCCAGCAGAGGCCCCATGCAGCCCCTGCTGCTTCCCTGTCATAGGGCTTCCGGAGCCTACGGTGGGTGGGGGGATGGATGGATGATGGGGGAGTTGAGAGGTGGGGGAGAAGTTTTGAAATTAGGCCAGGATGCTCTCCCTAAATTTAAAGACTGTGCAGGTAGTGCTCTAGAAACTCCAGGCAATAAGCAGGATTGAGCAGGGAGTGGGTTAGAGGCTGAGGTGCAGGTTGACTTTGTTTGAAGGTGAGGGATGGGGTGGTACAGCTCAGGACCCATGAGCTGCTAAGAGGACGGGAACTCCTAGAAGGGGAACGGGGTCCATTTCTTATGCCACAGCCTGCCTGCGTTTTTTCAAAGATAAATTGTTAATGTGATCTGTGGTGGTGCCATGCTACCATTCTATTCTTATATGAAGTGAAATGAAGTCGCTCAGTCATGTCCGACTCTTTGGGACCCCATGGACTGTAGCCTGCCAGGCTCCTCTGTCCATGGGGTTTTCCAGGCAAGAATACTGGAGTGGGTTGCCATTGCTTTCTCCAGGGGATCTTCCCAACCCAGGGATTGAACCCAGGTTCCCCGCATTGCAGGCAGATGCTTTTACTGTCTGAGCCAGCAGGGAAGCCTCTTATATGTTGCAGGTACTTTTTTAAAGTTGTTTTCCAGCGTGAAAGAGACCTAAAATAATACTGTCCATGTTATGCAAGTGAAACAGAAACAAAGCCATAAACTGGTCATATGCCCTTAACTCACAAGCTCAGTTATACTCATGACCAAATTTAAGAAACAAATATCTAATCAAATATTTCTATCAAATAGGCTTGACGAAACTACTACAAAGAACTCTTCTTACTTCATCAGTTAAACTGGTAATAAATGTACAGTTCAGTTGAAAATATTTAGATGGATTTTCACAAAATATCTTAGTAGCAAAACTGCAGTATCTGTTTCTTCCTTCGTTCAAATATTATAAAACGGGTGGATGTTTAGCTCAGTCAGTTTCAGAAAACCCACCTTAACTGGTTTATTAAACAAAAAAAATAAACTTTAATAGTGAATGATGTGAATATATTCAATATGAAATATCAACACGCTCCTATAAATAGCATTCATGGATTTTGAAACTTTCTTTCAATTTCATTTATTTTGACAGCTGTTTGAAATGAGCATTTTCTTTCCAAGGTGAAAGTTCATGTAGCTTCCAAGTCGATAGATGTTCTGGTGTTGAGGATCCTATCAGAGCTGTCAAGACGCAGAATCAGGGACAGAACTGAATGCTGCTTTAGTTCTTGCCTCTTGCCAGAAGCAGTTTAGCCTGTGGGTCGTGCTGGTTTATGAACAGACTTGGTTCCAAATGAAATATGCACCCTAGTAAAATACCCACGTTTCCCCGGCGTGGAGCGTTTCATTCAGCCCCTAGAATAATTCTGGGTGATGAGCATGCATCTTCGCCACTCAGCTGGGATGCTCAGAGTTCATCTTTGCGCTCCTGCTTGAGCTGTTCTTGGCCAGAGAGGCAGGATGGACCGTCACTGCTGGGTCTGCAGGTGCCCTTTGCTGGAAAATCCTGGTGGGACCACAACTTAGGGTGCCCCACCCACCCTTGCTCCGCCCCACACACTCACCTGGGGTCCATCCAAGGAAGTGGAGTTTCCACGCCAGTTTTCTTCTCTGAGAACCACCAGGTTTGATCTGCTGCGGTCCCAGCCCCAAGCTGCCATCCCCTCAGCTCTGGGCCGTCTCACCTCACAACTCCCAGCATCACTCCCTGCGTCTATCTTTGCTGTCCAGCCCCAGAAACTTTGCTAGGTCCCGGGACCCCTTGCCCTGCTTTCTGAGTCTCCTCTGCTCGCCCATGACGGCTGCTGGAGAGAGACGCTCCCCTGCGGTCCGTGCGAGGGGCGACTGGACCCACGCCCACCCCGGTCACCTGTCCCCGCCTCTCAGAGCCACGAGCGTGAGTGCGCGGTGTGTTCCGGGCTGCTGGCTGTCCGTGAGGAGTCAGCATTTCGATTTCAGTTACTATTTTTCTCATAAACGATCCGTGAACATTTCACATAATCACAATTCTATTTATAGGTCAGGCTTCAACCTTGCTCAGCTTTTAGACGTCTGGACAGTTTCTAAGCAAATTCTGTTTTCTTTAGGCACTCCTGAAACTGCTTGGCACACCCTGACTTGAGCCTTTTTAAAAAAGTGTGTGTTTTATCTTTTTTTTTTTTTTTCCCTCGAAAAAGCAAGCAAACAAATGACAGGAGCTTCCTTTCAGGGGCTCCTGGAAAGAGGGAAGGGTGGGCTTGGGAGCAGGAGCGACGGGGGCTGGGGAGGGTCCTCCTGCCTTCAGATCCAGGCTCAGCCAGCTCGCCATGCACATGCTAAGCTGATTCAGTCGTGTCCCCAACTCTTTGTGACCCCATCGACAGTCGCCTGCCAGGCCCGTCTGTCCACGGGATTCTCCAGGCAGGAGTACTGAGTGGGTTGCCGTTTCCTCCTCCAGGAGGTCTTCCCGAGCCAGGGATCGAACCCACGTCTCTTACGTCCCCTGCCTTGGCAAGCAGGTTCTTTATTACCAGTGCCCCCTGGGGGCAGAGATGAAGACTGTGGCGTGCTGTGCACTTTGAAACCCTCACCCCCATTTGAGAAAGGCCAGAGTGCAAGCTGGGATGAAAGAGGCTTGACTTCCAAGTGGAAAAACAGACGAAGAAAAAGCAACCCCCACCCCCCCCCCCACCACCAAAGCCAAAAGTACCGAATCTTCACGCCTGCCTTTGAAACTGAGGAAATAAGCCTAATAGTGACCTGTGTTCAGAGCGTGAAGTAGATAACAAGTGTTCCAGAAACTAAAACAAGGGAGGGGGGGCAGAGCGTGAACGGGAGGCGAGGTCTGGAGATATTTATGGGGAGAGTCCCTGTGGGCAAAGGGAGTGACTCGGGGTGCAAAGGCCCCCCGGCGGAAAGTCGCTGGTGTGCCCCAGGACCAGAAGGAGGCCCATGTAGCTGACCGGGAGGGAGCAGGGGGAGAGCAGAGGCTGCTGAGAAGGCATGAGCAACCGCCCGTGGCACGTGGAGCCCGGCGTAAGACTGTGTTGCTACTAAACAGGACAGGCAGAAAACGTAGTTGCTTTGGAGCCACATGAAAGCCTTTAAAAGCTTTTCGTATCATTTCCCCGTAGCATCCTTTTTCTTCCACTTAGCGTGGTCTGTGTCTCCTCTGGACTTTCTTTCTGAAAGATAGTGCATCACACGTGGAGAGACCCCAGAGTTCTCTGGGGGAAGGAGGCCACTGAGGTGTCATTGGAGTGGGGAGGGCGGAGGGGGACGTGTCGCAGGGTGAACAGTGGCGTCAGGGCATCCGTGTTCAGCCCCAGAACTGCGAACCCCACTATACGGATACATCTGTATCTGGAAAGCGCCTTGTGATTTGTAACACGCGTTTAGTTGGTATTTCATCCTCAGGCCCTCCAAGGAGGACGAGTCCCTATTCTTGCTTTTTAAAGGGACCACCCGAGGGGGAAGGGGCTCAGTGCTCGGCGGGCCTGGGGGAGCCTCTGTTGGGCTGTGGGGAGCGATGCTCTGGGAGGCTCAGGCTGCCTGGGGCTCCATGTCCTCTGGGCACCCCGGGACCTTCCTTTGAAAAGCTGGGTCAGTTCCTCTCTCCCTCCCCAGGGCATCCATCCGCCAGGGGTGCTGTCCTGTAAGGAGCCCCAGGTCAGGCTCTGCAGCAGATGGATTTCCTTCCTCAGCTGACTGGGAAACTACAGGGAGAGATAAGTCAGTATTCCCTGTATTTCTTGGGGATGGGACCTCAATAGGAAAGGGCTGATGGGGTGATTTTGGAGCTGAGGGTGTCAGAGCCCAAGAAAAGCTAGTGAGTCCCATGGGAAAGACCCTCCCCTCCTTTCAGCCTGTCTTCGAGGAAACCGCACACTTGATACATAGACTGGTGTGTGGTTATTTGTAACTTCCTTGACTTTCAAGGACTTAACATGGGTTTAAGTCTGTCTTTAGAATGTAGGCTGAGTTTTACTTAATTTTTCTTAAATGCATAAGAAAGCGATGGTCTGGGTGAAGTGTCTTAGTGAACTTCGTCCATTTGAACAAGAGAAAAGCGACGATGCCGTCCTAATTATTTATTTCATCTGTATTAGTTGTTATTTTTTTCCTTAGGGGCTGCCGTGGCGTTGTCCTAGATGGGAAGGATGAAATCCCGTTTTCTCTATCAAGTGTGTATCTTAGGAAAACGCTTACGCCCATGGGTCTCTTGATGTCTCTGGTTCATAAAGTCAGTCTAGAGAATCTGATGGGTAAGGAGTCCTGGCAGGAGGCTGCATGTTTGTGCGTCGGGCGTTTTGTGACCAGTGCCTGGGGTCTCGGTGGGGGCCATGTGGCCAGGGGCTGTGCCTGTTTCTTGGTGTCTGTCTCCCCAGCCCTGCAGGCAGATGGCTTGCGTAGACTTGGAAATTACTGGACTCACGCGTCGTCTCGTCAGAGCCGTCCAAAATGTCTGACGTGTGAGGTTTACTCTTGTTCCTTTCAGTTACGGTTCAGGACACCGTGAAGCCGCCTGCCCCATTCACGTTCAGCTCGATACAACAAGTAGAAATTGCGAAATGGCCAGCTGCCCTCTATGGATGATGGAGGAAACAAGTTACCTTAATTCACGCAGAGCGAGTGTCACAGAGTCGTAAAGCTGTGGAGTGTGACGAGGCAGAAGGGATCTCCTGGGTCGGGGCATCCTTGTCTGCGCGGTGCTCTGCTGGGGGCACGGTCCTCTGTGTGATCTTGGGGTGTCATTGTGTGCGTACTCCGAGTCCTGAAGAGGTGGGTAGGGGCCGCCTCTCTTCCCGGGAGTCGTAGAGAACTCCCGCCCAGCTTTTGGAGCCCAGGGATGTGTTCTTGTCAGTCGACACTTCCTTTCACTGTAAGAAATGTCTTGACACTGAGTTGATCGCCTCCCCGCGTTTTTTCTTAACTGTAAGCAGCTTGGGAAGCTGTCTTGGCATGGCTGAGTGTTGAGTTCCTGCCCTCTGCCTTCTCTCCAGGGGAGAGGGGCGGGGGAGCGGGTTTGTGACCAAGGCCCTCCCAGCTGGTCCCCTTTGAGTGCCGTCCGGACAGGCCTGGGTGTCCTCCGTCTCGCGTCTGCGGTCCTCCCACCTGGAGGCACCTCCCTGCTCCGTGTCTGACAGCTGGCGGCCCTGGGCCCTCCAGGAGGGGCCGGGGGCCAAGGGTTCCAACTCGAGGCTCCCACGGCTCCCCCGAGGGGCCCGGCTGCGTGGGGTTCCTCCCAGCAAGTGGGCTGCGGAGGAATTGTGCCGAGGTCAGGCTGTGCCGAGGCTCCACAGTTGTCTCGGCAGGTTCGCCCAGCCGAGGCTCCAGTTCTGAAGATATAAAGACGCTGCGGGTGTGGGCTGAACGTGGGTATCCGGCAGCCTCACCTGGCCGGCCAGGCAGCGGATGTCTGCAGGTGAAGCTGGGCGGGGAGCAGGCGGTCATCTGCACATCAGGGGGTACTGGGGTCTGGGTTCCCCTGGCCCCTCTTCCCTGGGAAGGCATGGCCATCAGCTGCTGTCTTTCCCCTCACTTTTTTTTTTGCTTCCAGTAAATGAAGCTGATGAAGGTGGTCTGGGACTCTGGACCTCCCACTGTTTGTTACTGAAATGTCCATCAGGGGTGCTTTGATCAGGCTGTGCATGGCTCTCATCGGCCACAGGGGAACTGAAGCGTCCGTCTGCACTGGGCACGGCTGTGTGTGAGCCCGAGGGAATCGAGGTGTTGGGCCCCGAGGCCCACCTGCTGGGGGCCTCCGCCCAGACGCTCGGGCCATGCCCGAGGCGTACAGAAGGCGCCCGAGCCAGGCGTTCTGTGCTGCGTCCGAGAACGTTCGCTTCAAACGGCCCGGACTTACCCCCGCCCCCGCCCCCCCCGCCCCCGCACCCTATCAAAAAACAATTCTGCTTCTGTTCTCCTCCTTTCCAGTGAAAACAAGTTTATTCATTTTTTTCCGGGAGCTGTTTGCCCATGTGTTTGTGCATTCATGGCCTGTTTACTTGCTGCCTGAAGCTGCAGTTGCTGGTGACGTCACGCACGGGCGGAGGTTTGAATGAACCAAAGGCCGTGATGGCAGATGTGCCCCGAGACTCTGGAGCGCGGGGCTGCCCGGCTGGGGACCCGCGGCTTCCCCTCTGCAGGCAGAGCCTAGATCTCAGCCTGAAGGCCGGGTGGATTCTTCCCCCAAGGAGGGGAGCCGGCCGCCCAGTCAGGGATGTGTCGTCAGGGGGAGGTTGACCCACAGTCTGGACGCCGAGGCTTTTGAGGCCCCCGCGGTCTGTGTCAAGTGCTGGAAGACGGTTCAGGTCACTGGCTGGGGGTTGGTGGTGGGTCAGAATATGTTCCCCCTTTTTTCTTGAAATCCTTTCTTTCTTCCCCCATATAATGATAAGTCTGTCACGGCTCCTATTTTTAATACATTTCCAAGTTCTTGCATCATCCTTAAGTAGAAAAAACAGAGTTTCAGATTCCTGAAGGTGTATCTTTCTGACTATACTCATAAGTATGTTTCCGATTCAGTGATATTTTAGAGGGGGTTTGAGTTGTGTTTGGCATAATTACAGATTTCCGGAAAATGCTTATTTCCGTTTCAATAATAAAAACAAAATGAATCAAACTGTAAAACAGGAAAGATCTAATAGAAACTCTTACATACTTAAGTACCCGAAGGAAAGAGCGGTTCATGTGAAATGTTAACAGCAGGATATCTGGGGATGGTTATATTTTGAATAAATTGCTATTCTACATTCCTTTCACTTTATAGGTAGGTAGGTTTAGTCACTATGTCATGTCCAACTCTTACAACCCCACAGGCTGCAGCCCGCCAGGCTCCTCGATCCGTGGGATTCTCCAGGCAAGAATACTGGAGTGGGTTGCCATGTCCTTCTCCAGGGGATCTTCCTCAGTCAGGGATTGAACCCGGGTCTCCTACATTGCAGGCAGACACTTTACTGACAAGCCACAAGGAAAGCCCTTTACAGGGAAACTATTAGGTTTGAGATATATATACATATATATAAAGTTTTCACTTCATGAGAAAAGTGTAGTATTTAGGCTTGAGAACATCACCTAGACACGGTATTAACATTTTTATAGTGTACCGAAATATACAGCTAAGGAAAGAATTGTATCATTCATAGCATAGTTGGAATTTTAATGCATGTTCTATCATTTGGCCCCAAAACATTTATTGTTTTCGGGGCAGACACATAATTATAGTTGCATTTTCCAATGACCCAAGAAAGAGAAGAGATTTAGACCCTCTTTGAGTTGCAGGTCTAATGTAGGTAACTTCTTTTCGAGTTGAAAAAGCAGTACTGTAGGATATATTTAGTTATAATCCGATTTATTCGATCCTGCTATGTTATTCATGAAACATCAAATAGACGTGTAAGGAAAACCGCTTACAAAAGAGCGTGGTGGCTTCATAAGTGACTCCATGACTTGCTTCCTCCTTCTCAGGAGGGTCTGTAACAGGATAGCAGGCTGTAAGTGGGTGGGATCAGATCTCGAGAGCATGCAGGCTCGCAGATAATTTTCCAAGGGGCTATCCGTGAGTCTCGAGGTGTAACACGCAGAGGGAAATGCGCTGTGACTCTCACGGGTTTACCCTTTCTCCTCCTCCTCCTCGTGTTCCGGGGCCTCAAGGTCTCTGTCCCCCTCCCTCAGCCCCACTGTTGAGAGTGAGAAACAGCTGCATCTGAGTGAGTGGCAGGGGCCACGTTCTGATAGAACTCCATTTCCAGGCACGGCAAGGGCTGCACTGGCCTCTCTCTCCGAAGGCCACTCGTGTGAGGTGACAAAGGGCTGCTTTCTCCCGGGCTTCGGACAGTCCCGAGTTGCTTTTGTGATCCTTGAGAAGATTTTCATCCCACTTCTATGCCTGTGAGAACTGACACCCACCACGTGGGTTTTGGTTTCTGTTGAACTCATCAGGGCTTCGTGAAGGACTAACAGGCCCGTGCTGAGTGCCAGGTATGAGGTGGTCCAGGCGCGCCAAGCAGAGATCCACCATCCGCCGGGCTCCGTGTCCTGGGGGAGTTTAGATGCAGCTGATGGTCACGGGTAAAGATTTAGACTCCAGGACCCAAAAGGAGTCCTCCTCACTCCTCCTCGAGTCCCTCCCATCTTTTATTTGCAGAAAGGGGTGGCAGCGTCCCCAGCGCTGCAGTGATGGAGCTTCTGGGAGGAGTTACGGCTTATCCTTTCTTGCCGATTAGCCCTGAGGCGGCTGGCAAGTCACGGAGGGTCCCTCATCTGGTTTTAGCCAGAAAAGGCCTCACTTTTCATAATTTATAGGAGAAGGGTCTGGGCTTCCCAGAAGGCTCAGCAGTAAAGAATCCACCTGCCCATGCGGGAAACATGGGTTTGGTCTGAGTTGGGAAGGTCCCCTGGAGGAGGAAATGGCAACCCACTCCAGTGTTCTCGCCTGGAGAATTCTGCAGACAGAGGAGCCTGGTGGGCTTCAGTCCATGGGGTCGCAGAGAGTCAGACACGACTGAGCAACTCAGCACGCACACGCGCGGGAGAAGGGCCCGCTGACATTTTAGGGGCATTGTTGCCTTTTGGGTCTTTTGAGTTGAAGCAAGTGCTTAGTTGCTCAGTTATGTCCCACTCTTTGTGATCACATGGACTGTAGCCTGCCAGGCTCCTCGGTTTATGGGGATTTTCCAGGCCAGAATACTGGAGAACCCAGGTCTCCTTCATTGCAGGCGTATTCTTTACCATCTGCGCCACCAGAGTTGGAGCAGAATCAGTAATATTTATCCTGTCATGATGGAAATGTCTTGCCTTAAAAGAGTAGCTTATAGGATGCACACATCAGGCTTTCAAATAACAAACAGGAAAGGAATGAATACTTAAGTACTAAGCCATAAAGCCAGTGCAGGCTACTCACTGTAAAGTTCATGAGAATTGCTGTGGATGATTGGGAAGGCATGGGTGGGATTTGAAGTGTGTTAACAAACAGTCTGGGTTTCCCTGGTGGCTCAGCTGGTAAGGAATCCACCTGCAATGCGGGAGACCTGGGTTCGAGCCCAGGGTCAGGAAGATCCCCTGGAGGAGGGCAGGGCAACCGACTCCAGTGTTCTTGCCTGGAGAATCCCGTGTACAGAGGAGCCTGGTGGGCTACAGTCCCTGGGCTCACAAGGAGTCGGACACGACTGAAGTGACTAACACACACACACACAGACACACACACACAGACACACACACACACACAGACATACATACACATACACAGACACACACACACAGAGACACACACACACATACACAACAGTCTAGAACACCTGACTGCTCTCGTCTCCAGTGATTCAGGTCTTGTGTGCAGGGTTAAACACGAGCTGGAGGAGCAGAGACGCCGTTTATTAACCCAGCCTCCTGTGAGCACTCGGGTGTCTCATCCTGTCTCCTGTCTTGTCATTAACATCAAGTTGCAACTTGATGCCAGGAAATGTCTTTAATCACAAGCATTCGGGATGAAATGATTTTAATTGTCCGTGATGAGCTCACCTCCAGAAGGTTTTAGGTCCTCCACAAGTTGGGTTGGTCAAGTCACTGGCCGCACCCTTTTGTCCTGGGGACTCTGTGCTTCCGTATTTTCCTTGTGAGGTTTTTTTTTTTTCCACTTGCAAAGTTTAAGTAACCGTTTTTCTTAGAATCCTTGGCTTGCTTGTTATCACAGCCAACCTTACATTTTTTTTTTTGTATATCCTAAGAGTGTTTTTGCTTTTAGTAAAGTGAGGAGATACTGAATTATCAGGTTGCCTTTTCTAGGAATTTCTCATGTAACTGAAAAGTTTATTTTCTCCCATCATTCTGTGTTTGACATAAGAAGTCTTAATGAACCTGTAGGACATGTTTGGGCTCACCAGAGGGTTTAGCTCTTTTTTAAATCGTGTTTGCTACTAGAAATATGAATGTTTATTTTAAGAAGTATAATGTTTCCTTTTTGTCATGCAGACAAGTGTCTGTACTGCCCCTTATTCAGATCTGCCTGAAAATACTAAACCGTGTGTACCTGCTGCCTGGGTTTGCTTTCTGTCTGATGCAGTACTGTTTGCCAAAGCCCTGGGAGGCCCCCGGTCCCTCCCAGGCAGGGAGGCCTACACGAGCCCCACACGGGACTCTTGTCTACATTCAAACCCAAATAATCATAAGAAATCACTTTAAAAAGCCGTGAGTCAGAACATGCTCCAGAATGCTGTTTGAGTTTTTTTTTTTTTTTTCCTTTTGGCCAGAGCACATTTCCCCGATTTATTTCTGAAACCTTCTTGACCCACCGCTCACCACATTTTCCGCCTCGGTGTTTGAAATCTTGGAGGCCAGCTCGGTGGTGGTGTGACATGTGTCCTATTCTGAGGCTTGGTGGCTCCCCTGCTTATCTCAAGCACAGAGTTTTTCAGTGATGTGTTTCCTTTTTCTTTCTTTCTCTAAAAAACAGAGCAAATTGGAGGTGGGCCTTTGCTGACAACACTTGTGCTCATCTGCATTCTGGTTGATCTTTTAAATGGAAGAGAAAGGGCAGAATTAGCCCGGGTCCCCAGGGAGTTACAGTAACTGACAAAGGACTGTATCCATCACGTGGATGTCACGTGTCACCTATGAGAGTGAGAAGAAGAAGGTGGGCGTGGCTGGGCTGTGTGGTGTGCTTCAGTCTTTCTGCTGAAACTTTTTTTTTTAAATTAAGTAGCTCTCGATAAATGCTTCTGTGAATGGGTCTCTTTACACAGCAGTGTCTAAGCTGCAGAGCAGTGCAGAGTGTAATTATGCGACCAGTTCAACGTGCGCCAGTAACTTTCCACTGTTTCTAGACGCGTTACCTCGAGGAGCAGAGTCAGAATTAGCCTATGTTGCTCTGTGATTGTATTCACGGGCAGCACGTGGTCCTGGCCACGTTTGTTCCTCATGTTACCCCGGCACCCCCTCAGTGCAGAGAACGTCTCACATCATAGAGATCGGCACTGCGGAGAGATCAGAAAATTAATCGTTTGTTCTTTGCCTTTAGTAGGATTAACATAGATAATAAGATACAGTTTTGCTGGAATCCATTGTTAATAAAGTTGAGGGGTGATGATCTAGGAGGTTTTTTTTTTTCCTAGTTGGCTGAACCAGGCTAATTTTCAGGGAGAGGAGTGATTTTAAGCTTCCCTGGTGGCTCAGATGGTAGAGAATCCGCGTGCAGTGTGGGAGACCTGGGTTCGATCCCTGGGTCAGCAAGATCCCCTGGAGAAGGGAAAGGCAACCCACTCCAGTGTCTTGCTGGAAAAGTCCGCATGGGCAGAGAAGCCTGGCGGGCTGCAGTCCATGGGATTGCAGAGTTGAACACGACTGAGTGACTAACACTTTCACTTTCAAAAGTAAACAAATGCGAGGAAACAGTGGACTCTGGTCCTAGGTCCCAGCTCCTGCTCTGGCCCCTGCTTCCCGGGATGTCGGATGGAGCGACGGGACCAAGAGTGGCTCTGGATGCTCACCGACTGCAGAGGGGCTGCTTGCTCAGTGCACTTGAAGCCTGAGGATCCTGGTCAGAATTCCTGCCGCAGCACATGCAGGGGGATCGCCCTGTGAGTCAGGGGTGAACCTCGGGGGTTTCAGTGGCAGGTGACGTGGGCGGCCTGGACTGACATTCTGGGGGCGGCGGGGGGGGGGGCCTGTGGAGGCTCCCTGCCCTGACCCGAGGTGTTCCAGGGGGAGACAGCTGGCGTCCACGTGGTGCCGCTGTGTCGGTCCAGGACACGTCTACACGCTTGGATGCATCCGCGTGTGAAGCGCCGCACACCTCTGGCCCAGACGCCCATCTCTGAGCTGACGCCTGTCCTCTCTCTGGCCTCAGCCTGCCCACATCCTCCCCACGTGCCGTGAGCACACCCTGCTCCCTGTGATGGCTGAGTGCGGTGTGTGTGTTTGTCCTCGGGGCTCCCTCGCCGCGTGCGGGGCCACGCCCCTGCCCCTGCCTTTCCTTGGAAGCCTGGGGCTGCCTAGCCGTCGGCTCAGCGCCTTGGGGAGCCCTGTCCCTCACTGTGCCCACGTCTGGCTGTGTCCCCGGGTTGCTGACGGCCCATGCTTGTGCCCTTGGAAGGATTGCTCCTCCCTTTGCTGGTGACCACAGCTGAGCGTCCTGCAGGGCGCGGGTGTCTGCAGAGAGCAGAGCACCTGTGAAAGAGGCCGGGAAAACAGCCGTCCTGTGACTCCCGTTCCGGCGGGAACCGCCTCCCTCACCCTCCCGCGAGCGTCCCAGAGGCGCTGCTCGAGAGCAGAACTGGGAAGAAGGCCGGAAGGTCACCGGGAATAAATACACAGTTCACTTCTTGCCTCTCAGCAGCTCTCAGCTTTCATAATGCTACTGCTTAGAAATTAAAAGTTTTGACACTTACGCAGTTTGTGCTTCAGAGAAATGACACAGCCAGCTTGGTTAGCAGTGGCGGAGTTCTACTGGTAGGAGTTATTTCATAGCCGTAGAGCATCCTTAGAAGCAGAGCAGAAGTGTGCATGGCTCTGTGAGCCTGAAGATGGTAAAGGCGAGTGAGCTGTTCAGCAAGTATTAACCCTCATGTATGTGACTGTGTGTAGAGCCTGAGGGGTTAGAGAACTTCTTTGCTTAGCTGTTTTCAAGGTAATGGGGTTGAGTGTTAACACGAGATGATTTAGCCAAATTTAGCTAATCATTAGTATAAAAATAAACTCTGAATGGAACTCTTTCTGTAAGTGTGACCCGCAGGGTGGTGACTACCTCTGCGGCGGCCACAGGACTCTTCCCACGGTCAGGGCCAGATTGACAAAATGCGGGCTCGTTTTGGGGGAGACTCAGTCCCGGTTGCTGCTGTTCAGTTGCTCAGTCGCGTTTGACTCTTTGCCACCCCTGGACCGCAGCACGCCAGGCTTCCCTGTCCCTCACCATCTCCTGGAGTTTGCTCAAGTTCATGTCCATTGAATCGATGATGCCATCCAACCGTCTCATCCTCTGCCGCCCTCTTGTCCTCTTGCCCTCAATATTTCCCAGCACCAGGGTCTTTTCCAGTGACTTGGCTGTTCACTTCAGGTGGCCAAAAGATTGGAGCTTCAGCATCAGTCCGTCCGGTGAATATTCAGTGTTGATTTCCATTGGGATTGACTGGTTTGATCTTGCAGTCCAAGGGACTCTCAAGAGTCTTCTCCAGCACCACAGTTCGTAAGCATCAGTTCTTCGGTAGTTCAGGTAGATGTAACAACTGCCTCTGTAATTAAGGGATGCAAACCCTTCAAGTTCTCAGCTGAGAACCTGAAATAGATGGAGCCACGTCTTTGCTTTGGAGGAACTCTGGGGCCCTGTTCTCTGTTTCATGTTCTGAGTAGTTTATGTATCAAGTTTCTTAAAAGATATGTCTTTTAATATGTAAAGATAAAGTGGCACTGTCTCAAAATACCACATGGTTGGGAACTTGAAGTCATGAAAAATGACAGTGTTTACATTGTGGGTAGACAGCCCACATCTATGCTGGCTCTGGCCTGGGCACCGCCTGGCTACAGAGGAGGTGCCCAGTCTCGGCCGTGGGACACCCTGGACGTTTCCGTCTCACTGGGATTAGCACTCAGAACTCAAGGTAAACAGAAAACAGTAGGTGTGCAAAGAAGTAAATCTGAGAGTGTGAACTGATCATTAGAATTCGAAGTGATTTCAGAATAATATGCAGAGATGCTGGTTAAGTAGCCTGCAGCCTCGCAGGACGACACTGTTCTGTTTACGATGGCTCGTGACCCGCTGGGCACTCATGTGGCCGAGTAGTTACCAACGTGGGGAGGGTGCTCCACCTGGCGTTTCTAAGAGCCAAGAGGCTGGAGAAGAAAGAGGTTGTGCGCTGCGACACGTCAGCCTTCCTGGTCGGTGTGTCCCCTGAAGAAAGAGCAAACACATCCAGTGGAAGTAAGCTGAGGGAATTCGGGATAAGCTGAGGAAGTTTAGGGAGGAAGCAGTCGGAGCTGGTGGGCATCCTGCCAGGTCAGCGCCAGGGGGGGTCGTCGGCAGAGGAAGCAGTATGTAATGGGAGGTTTTGAAATCTACGGTCATTTTAGGAACAGGGACTGTTCATTGGAAGGGCTGATGTTGAAGCTGAAACTCCAATACTCTGGCCACCTGACGCGGAGAGCTGACTCATTTGAAAAGACCCTGCTGCTGGGAAAGATTGAAGGCAGGAGAAGGGGATGACAGAGGATGAGATGGTTGGATGGCGTCACTGACGCAATGGACATGGGTTTGGGTGAACTCTGGGAGTTGGTGATGGACAGGGAGGCCTGGCGTGCTGCGATTCATGGGGTTGCAAAGAGTCGGAGACGACTGAGCGACTGACCTGAACTGAGTGAGGAACAGGGTAGAGGATCCTGTGAGAAGTGCTTCCTTGAGGGCAGATGTGAGGACTTGTTACTTCTCCCCCTTTCTTACTGTGACATGTTCGTGTCCTCTGTGGTTGGCAGTGCGCTGTGACCCTGGTGGGGTTTTCATTGTCTCCGCAGCCCCCTGAGGAAGGCAGTGGCTCCTCCCGCTTCCCCCGACTATCCACATGATGATCTGAGCCCTGGGCGGCGAGGGGGCCGTGGCCAGGTCACGTGGCCTCGCCCCCGCCAAGGGGAGAATCCCGGCTAGTTTTCTTGCATTGAAAACATGAGCCTCACTTGATGGGTCTCACCAGCACACTGGGAATCCATCAGCCCCGCTTCCAGGGGCAACAGTGGGAGGTTTACCCAGCGAGCTTGTCTCTGGAAAAATGGAGTGAATAAACTTTGCTTCCCAAAGAGGATCGTTTCCTGAAAAGTGGCAAAAGACGGTGGAGAGGGGGCCCTCGGCTCCCCACCCAGGGTGGCTCTGTGCACAGAAGCCCACTGACGATCTCCTTCCTCTTACAGAGTGAAGACCTGTCCAGCTTCATTCCCGTGACGACACGCATCACAGAAAACCATGGGAGGAAGATGCTCAGCATTTTTTTTTAAAACACATCGGAAGCTGCTTGCCATTTCCTTTTGGATCTGAGCGATCGTCGAGTGTGGACGCGCCTGTGACCCAGTTAGATGTGGACGCGCCCGTCTCCCCCCGTCTCCGGGGGCTGGGGGTGCAGTCTGCCTCCTCTCGTTTGGTTTTCGACGACGTGAGCGGAAGGAGCGACTCACGAGAAGGTCGGACAGTCTTGGTTGTGGCCTGTTTCTCCTCGCCCTCGTTTTGACGCAGCAGATGTATCCCGCAGCATGCTAGGAGATTCTCCCAGCTCACGTTCAAGTGGTAAAATCTGGTGTTTACGGACATCCGCTCAAAACTACCACCGTCCTACCTCAGTCCCAGGTGAAGCTGGGTCGGCATGGTTGGTGGGGGGGGGGAGTCCCCCTCTGCTGGCTGAGTCTCCAGTGCGGTCATCTGCCTTATCCCCCAGCCCCGGACACAGCTGCTCATCGAAGTCCAGCCCAGGGACCCATGTGTTTACTCCCACACAGAGCCCCGCGTGGGACTGACATCTCTCCACGGAGATGCAACTTCAGATTGGACTCCGAAGAATGGATGGATAAATAATAATTATTATATGTAACGGAAGCAAGCTACTTTTGCAAATCATCAACTGTACGGGGTGGGGGAGGGTGGGAGGGGCAGGGTCTGGGAAGGCCGGGTGGGGGATGGGGGTGAGTATCTCTTTTTACCTTTAAGAGACTTGCTCAAGCTTCTCTCTGTAGATGTTTATGTAGGCACTTCAGATTGCAGACACCTTCGATCCTACTGACAAGCTCAAACGTCTCTGCCGTCCTTAACCTTGAGCTTGCATTTCTCTAACCAAAAATTCACGTAGGCATGCGAGCCGTTCCAAGATGGGGGGGGTCAAGGGTTTGGCAGGCCTCTTCTAAAATGTATAATCTTGACGACAACGCGCTCGTGTCGGGCCGCGAGGCTTTCCCAAACGACGACAAAGAGGCAGCAAAGGAAAAGGAACTGACACAGAAGGCATCCTGGGACACAGAGAAAGCAAAGCGATCTCACAGCGCATGTCACTTGTCAGAGAAGTTCCCGACAAGGCGACCCCTCTTGCTGTGTGTCTTCAGGGTTCCGGAAACACCAGTGTTGTGGCGATCGCCGAGGGTGTCCCTAAGAACCGCCGCCCTTGAGCTGCAGAGTGTCAGGTCACCTCCGTGCTCCCTGGACGCACGGGGGAGGGGGCTGCAGGGGCCCCCCACTCCCACGGGCTCATCCTCAGTGCCTCTTCTCTGAGAGTCCTGTAGACGTTACACGAATTCGTTGGAGATACGAGTTGGGGTGTTTTTTTTTTTTTCGTGGGAGGGTGGTAGGGGGAGAAAAAAATATATATAAATATATAGATATATATCAGTATAGAGTAATGCATTCATAAAATGAGGCTTTTCTAGAGGAAGACCAAAAAGATTCAATGTCTTAAACCTATATTTAATCGCAATGCAAACGTCTTTCTCCTTCCATGCTGACCTTTCAGAACAGAGGATTGTATCGCAA
The DNA here is from genome assembly GCF_023091745.1 of Budorcas taxicolor. Taxonomy (NCBI): domain Eukaryota; kingdom Metazoa; phylum Chordata; class Mammalia; order Artiodactyla; family Bovidae; genus Budorcas; species Budorcas taxicolor. Next base: position 84,848,490 of record NC_068921.1, on the reverse strand, counting down.
GACAAAGTTGAATGTAAAGTGGCCGCCCTGAACGTCGCTCGTCTCACGCTTCTGGAATCACACAGCGCAACCGTGCACAGACCGTCTGATGTTGGTTTGAAGGTCATTTTCAGCGTGTAATATAGAGAGACTTTATGGAAAAGATGTATAAAGTGTCCTAAAGTTTTGTTTAGTTCTGGGACTCGGGATGGATGGAGTCGCTATGGAAACCGCCCCTCCCCGCAGGACTGGTTGTGGACAATGCCGGATGCAGCGTCAGACTCCCCTCCCCGCGTGGTCCTGCCACCCTCCCCGTGGTCATGTTCCTCTTGCCGCTTCAAACGAGCGACATAAAAAAGTTGATAATATACTAAATTTTCTTCTGTACATTTCAAAAAAAATTTAAAAAAAGGCATATGCAATATTTACATTTTTAATTTAGTTTACAGAATGGAACCAAAATGTATAAATGTTAGGTTTGTTAAAACTTCACAATGTATATTGGGTCTTTGTACATTTTGCCTGACTTACCTTAAATTTAAAATATTTTTTGCTATATAAACTCTAACAGTTAGGACACAGTGTTTTCTTTTCAGGGGTACGCATTGTTTCTGGAGCTCGAGATGTTAAATATATTTCTTGCTATCGTGACATGACGAAAGACTGACCTCTGCTGTCTTCCACCACCCCCGCTGTACATAAGGACCGACATGGCGCCGGACTCCACGGAACTCGGCTAGTGCATTGTATTCAGCCTGTACTGATCATGGATGCTCCCCTTAATAGCCATATGCAATACAATAAAATGCATTATTTATGAAATGAAGACCGCCTGCGCGATGCTTTTTCCTGTGTGGATAATGAATTTGACATCAAGCCATTCTCCTGGTGTTCGGAGCCATTAAGTAAATATTTGGCTCTTTAAAAACGTTTTGTTACATCTTCATTTAATAGTTGTATTCTGGAAACCAGAAAACACCCGCCACCCGCCCCCCTCACTGCCCCATGCCACAACCTGCATGAAAAGTCAATGTATTAAGAAAACAACAACAAAAATTCACTTTACCAAGCGTAGAATCATTGCAGGCATACAGGATGCTGTTTTGTTATTTTCTTTGTTTATTGCCTTGATTTTTTTTTGTTGTTGTTATTTGATTTTAGTTATTTTCTTGGCCGTGCAACATGAGGGATCATAGTTTCCCCATCAGGGATCGAACCCCAGCCCCCCGCAGTGGAAGCTCAGAGCCCCAGCCCCTGGACCACAGGGGAGTCCTGGATGCTGCTTAAATGCTGGGCAAACATTAATTCCCTCGTGGCTCCTGATAACCTTGGGTGGTAGGGATTGCTGTCCCATTTTATAGATGAGCAGACTGAGGCACAGAACGGGTAAAGGACTTCCTGGGGGGTGGGGCACAGAGCTCAGGAAGGGCAGAGCCAGGACTCGGGTGCAGAAACACACCCCTGTGTGCCTGCTGTGGCCCAACTCCTGAGATGCAGGTGTCAGACAGACAGCATCCAGCGTGTGGGGTGGTCAGCATCGGAGCCGGGAGGTACAGAAAACAGGAAAAGGACCGCCAGTGATTTTTATCGCGGACAACTTCACCTCCGTGTTAGAAATCACTTTTTAATACATCCACTTCACTGGCATTATATCAATTGAAATGCAGTGACAGGGGTGGCATCTCTTTTGAACAAATAAAACCAGAGCAATGTGGAAGGTGATTTTTGATTGATGGCTTTTAAATCTCAAGCCTGTAAGCCCTGTGCGGCATCTGGGAACTTGGTGATGACATGTGGCCTGTTGGTGCCCAGACTGGTTGTTCTGGGGGTTCCTGTTAGACACCAAGGAGGAGGCATCATCTGCAGGGTTTGATGCCCCTGAAATCTGTGATGAGAGGACTGTCATTTTAGGGGAGACATACAAGGCAAAAATCAGAGAGTGTCTTTACCCAGAAACGTTGACTGTAAGTAAAGGAGGGAGGGGGTTTTATCAAGGTCCCGTGGAAGCCAGAAGTGTTCACCAGAAGCCAATTTCTGAACTTGGAGGTGAATGCTAGATTAACAGGGTATCATCCCAAGATGTAGGCTAAAGGCCCCCCACGTTGACTGGGGAGAGCTTGATTCTGAGCCGTTTGTGGGCAGCGTGGAGGATGTGGATGGGCACCTTCAAGGATGACAGCACCTGTGAGCTCACCGGCAGGATCATAGCTGGCCCGTCTCAAAGCCCCGAGTCCCACGTTAGAGGTCACTTGGCAGGCTTGCAGGCTGCTTGGGCAGGCCGTTCGCGGCTTTGTGTGTCTAACCGTGAGCTGTGCTGGTATTTCACTTCCTCATCCATTCCACCCTCAGGGCCACCAGTTGAAAGACAGAGTGGGTCGTGGCCTGTTCAGACCTTGACGGCGCTGGCTCCACCGCCCCTCGTTTAGACCGTGCGTGGGATCAGTCCACGAGATCCCAGATCTCCGGGTTGTGTGTTTTGTCCACGGCTGAATGGCATCATCGGCCCAGTGTAATTTCCTCATCCGTGGGTATAATTGTTACCACACTGCTGTGATCTTGTTACGATGACCATCAGTGCAGTAAGCCCCATGCTGTCCAGACAAAGCGAAACACACACGACTCATGACCCTCCTTCTCACAGGGTATGAGCGCTTCTGGGCGTGCTGGGGAGCGGAGATCGGCACCTCCGTTAAGATAACTGAAGATAAGCTTCTAATCAAGTGATGCTGGCTCTCTCAACACGTGTTCCACCTGCTGCCTCCCTCCACCATCCGGCGAGGCCAGAGGATACTCTGAAACCATCACGCCCGCAGCGACTTTACACCAGTAGAGATTTGCTTGATAAGTGTCATGCTGGTGTGCGGAAACCGCTTTCCCCCTTAAAAATTGAGAGAGAGAGGCCAGGTTGTTAGTAATTTACGAGGGCATCACACGGCAATAACCCAGGAAAGGCCCTACCTTTACAAAATTTTTTATGGATGTGGTCGCAGCCCTCTCAGACTCCTTGAAAGGGATGAGGGAGGCCCGGGCTGGGACCCAGCCTGGCGCTGCTTGAGGAACCCCGTGGTTCCTCGTGCAGGAGTCCTGTCCTGGCAGAGCCAGGAGATGCCGCCTGGCCAGTCTCCACGTCCTCTTCTGTCGGGGAGCTGAGCCCCAGTGGGTTTATTCCGAGCTCCACAGCTGGCCTGGGCTCCTCTGTCTCTTCCGAGGGTGGGGGGAGCAGGGGCCCCTGCCCTGGGCCCGCAGCCCTCCCACCACCCTCTGAGCATCCCCCGAAGGGGCTCAGCAGACTCCAGGCTTCGCAGGATCCGTGGGAGATGTCAGCTCCTCCCAGACCTGAGCTCCTTCCTCCCGTCCGGTCTAGTTTTTGAAAACACTCAGCTCCAGGCCGGCAGACCTCACTTCCTGCTTTCATCTGCTGTCCAGCCCGCGGCCAGGGCAGCCCTTCCCAGGGCAGCAGAGAACCTAGAGCCGGGCAGAGGCCAGGCGACCTCATCCCCTCTGCTCTGGGTTGCTCGCTAAGTTCGGTGACTTTTGCAGACTTGCCCAAAGGGCGGTGAGTCCCGCTGGGGCCACGGGGTCATACTGGGAAAACAGTGCATCTGCCTGCCTCTCACACCTGCCCTCACCCACCGGGGCGTGCAGGCTGGCGGCTCCCGGGGGCCCTCCAGGGTTTGCAGGAACTCCAGAGTTGCTCTGGAGACGGCCCCTGTCAGGCCTCCTCCAAAGTGTCCTTGGATCCTGGAGGAAGCTTTCCGCAGCAAATGTTTCCAGTTAGCAAGCAAAGCCACTCCCGGACCCCTCCCCCCACTCAACCTTCCTGCTCGCAGACTCCCCTCAGTGAAAGAGGTGCTTGCCTTTTGCTTGGTGTTTTCTCCTGATCACCAGGAGGCATCCAGGTGTGGCTGAAAATCTGCTCCAGCCCTGGAGTAAGTATCTGCCCCCTGAGGGCAGCTCACAGCCAGGCCTGCCGCTCTCCACACCCAGCGTGGCTCACCCGGTGACTCAGGCGGGAGGCAGGGCCAGGCAGTGGCTTAGGCAGAGGCTGCAGGGCGGCGGGTTGGTTCAGTTCTTCTGGGAAGGGGGTTTCACACTCTGCATTCTTTCTCTGGGGGCTTCCCAGATGGTAAAGAACCCGCCTGCCAATGCAGGAGACACAGGAGATGCGGGTTCGATCCCTGGGTCCAGAAGATCCCCTGGTATAGAACATGGCAACCCACTCCAGCATTCTTGCCCGGAGAACCCCATGGATGGAGGGCCCTGGTGGGACACAGCTGAGCGACTAAGCACCCACCTGCAGCAGGCGTGGCTCAGTCGCGCTGTCGTGTCTGACTCTGCGACCCCAAGGACTGCAGCAGGCACAGGTCTTCCATAAAGTTCACTAATTTTATAATAAATGACAAGCATGGAGATAAGTCAGATAAGAAGCACTGGAGATGCTTCCCCTGACTCCCTAAACAACATTCTGTGAGACGGACGAACACGTCAACCAAGCTACTCATTTGGTATCGGGAGCTGAAAATGACCCGCGGCCAAGGTCTCACGGGGCCCTGTGTCCGCCCCCGAGATGTGATGGGAGTGTGGGCCTCCTCTCCTGACCTGGGCCTGGCTGTGGCCCGCTGTGTCCGGGGAACGTGGAGCCAGTGGCAGGCGCCGGGCCTGCTCCTCCACGAGCCCGGCAGCTCCTGCCTGCTCTCCCGGGGGCCGGCCCTGGCGGTGGAGCAGGCCTGGGCTGGTCTCCTGGCTGACGGGGGAGCCCATGGAGCAGACACCGGTCAGGCCGGTTGTCCCCACCCCGGACGGGAGCCCAGGCTAGACGAGGAGTCACCCCGCTGACTCACAGACTCAGGGCCTGCCCTTCGGAGCGGAGGGAGAGTGTGTGCACCCCTGGGCGTCCCTGCTGGTTCTGTAGGCGACGTCGCGGGGCAGGGGCTCTCCTCCGGCACTTCCTCCCCCTTTCCCCCCAGCCCTGCCCCACCCTCAGTCACCGCTGCACTTCCCTTTCCTCCGGCCCCCAGCCCGTCCCCCCTCCACCCCAGTGGTCCCACCTGCCTCTCCATCCGCATTACAGAGTCCAGCGGTCAGCCCGGAAAGTCCGGACACAGCTCACCTCCTGACCAGGGGATCCCCCGATCAGGGCCTCCTACAGGGGACACCCGCCCTCTGTTCCTGCCCCCCCCAGGATGCCCACCTGGGTTTTCTCATGCTCCCCCAGTTCGGCCTCCTCCCTCAGCACCCTGTCTCAGCACAGGAAGGGCGTCCCCGTTTCCACACGGTCGCATCCCCCATGCAGAACACCCACCCTCCTTCCTCCTCTCGCTGGACGATCAGCGGGCGAGCTGACCCTGCTCTGGGACTGGGACGTCGTACCCATTTGTTTGAAGCACTCTCAGGCTAGCTGGGGTGGGGGGCTGGGGTGAGGGAGTCAGCGAGCCCCCCTTGGGCCTCTTGTAGAGAGCAAAGACCGGCGGAGGCGGGACCCTGGAGCCCCCCAGGCTGCTCTGCAGTCACGGAGGGCTTCTGAGAGAGAACTCGTCAGCTCCGTCTTGGAAGGAGGATGGATTCCCTCTCTTCTGGGTGCAGCAGGGCAGACCCGCGGTGACCCCAGGCCCTGCCCACCGGCGATGGAGCCGCAGCCCCTTCTCTGCCTGCCTCTCACGTCGAGACCCTCTGGTCTGCGGCCATCCTCACGCAGCTCTCCTGAGAACACGACGGGGGAGCTGGGAGGCAGCTGCCCCCGTTTCCCCAGGTGTGTGAGTTCTGAAGAGCACTCGGACGGGCACGGATCGTCAGGCTCCACACCTCCGCACGCAGGGCTCTGTCTCCCCTGGGCTCCGCCTCCCCTGGGCTCCGGCCGCCCAGCTGGCCGCCGCCTCCTCCAGCCCTCCCTGCGTCCTCTGCCCTTTGCCCTCGTGGACCCCCGCGTGCCTTCCGTGACCTCCTGGGTCTGCGTTTCCCTGCTCTGTGGCCTCCTCCTTGGCCTCTGCTCCCGCCTCTCTGCACTGCTCCCCAGCCCACAAGCCAGAACTGCACACTGCCAGGCCTGCAGGCTGCCTTCATCTGCATTTCTTCTTCTTCAGTCGCTCAGTCTTATCCTCTGAGTTTTTGCAAAACCCCATGGACTGCAGCACGCCAGGCCTCCCTGTCCATCACCAACTCCCAGAGCTTGCTCAGCCTCATGTCCATCGAGTCGATGATGCCATCCAGCCACCTCATCCTCTGTCACCCCCTTCTCCTCCCGCGCCCCTGCTTTTCTGAATGGCATCCTAAATCTTACATGCCTACAAGCATATCCCTGTCTTCCCTGAAAACCAGTTCTGCCTCCTGACCATTTCCTCTGAGTCAATGAGGCTGACACTTTCTTCTGACAGCCCCCGTGGCCCTCCCCATGTCCCATCCATTTCTGTCTTTGGGGTCTCTCTCGGCTCCATCCCTTCCTTCCCTAACACGTCGCTAATTCCATCTGCTCCGGTGGACTCTCTGCTCCAGCCTGTCTCCGGTCCTCACCTCTGCGTGTCTGCAGATTCTGTCGTTCTGATGCTCAGCTCAGATCATGTCGGTGCCCGATGCACAGACCCTCAGGAGATCCCTCTTGGTACCCAACGGAGTCCAAGCTCTGCTCCTTAGGGTTCCAGGCCCTCACGATTCAGCCCCATGTCCAGCTTCTCATCTGAGGATCCCTGGGGCCGTGTGGTCCAGGGACAAGAAGAAATCAGGGGCCATCCCTACACATTTACGTGTAGGGAACAGCCCCCTGGCCCGGCCCCAACAGATGTATATGTTCAGGAAATTGACTCAGAATAACAGGATGGAAGTAACTGTGGCTTCCTAACTCAGGGATAGTCCTTGTAGACGTGTGAACATTCTCTAGAAGGGTGGATGGAGCAGTGACCTGTGGGTGTGGAGGAACGAGCAGCTTGAGGGGAGCTTCAGCCTTCCGAGGAGCCGGCCTCTCCCTGGCCAGAAGTTTGCCCCTGTGCTGCTGGAGCTCAGAGAATGTGGACGTTTGGGTCTTCAGAATCATTTGTGGACTGGGGGGTTGATGTGAAGAGGCCGTTCTGCAGGGTCTGGGGCTTGATAAACGACATTCATGCCCAGTTTGCTCAGCAGCTACACTCTGCTCTCTGCTCGGGCAGGTCTGTTCTTGGGGGATAGGGTTATGACAAACACCGTAAGCACGCATCATCTCTTTTTGGGCGTTTGGATTTGACACACCTTTCCGTAAGAAAACTCCTAGATGTTTCGTTAGACCATCTAACCAGTTGATATTGGCCGTTTGAGAAGCTCTCTCCCTGAATTCTTTCATTCATTGAACATTATGTTAAAACTCATAACATGCACATTCATTTTTTTAAGGTGCGGAGACTTGAAGGGGAAAGAAATCAGTTTGCGCTGGGGTTGAGGGGGCAGCAGGCCTGGTGTTCCCTCCCTGAAGCCGATGCATCGACGGACATCACTCCCCAAACCTGCTTCCTCCCCCATCAGCAGCAGATACAAGGATCTCCTCACTCTAGTAATCTGGACACTTTGTATTCTTCCTCTGTGCTTTAGGTGTGCTGTCCTGGATTGGCGTCGGAAGGGCGGACGCACAAGCAAGGCGCAGGAGGAGGCTGGTTTTCTGTCCACCCTTTCCCGTGCCTCCAGCTTCCTCATGCTCTCCACCTCCCTGCATCTCTCTCTCTCTCCCCTGCTCCTGTCCCCAGCTCTTGCTCTTCCTGCGTGACCTTTCAGTGGACCTTTCAATCATGCAGATTTGACCTAACGCTGCCTTGGACCCCCTGGCCCCCCTTCCCCTGACAGCACCTCTCCACGTGGTCCCCAGAACTGCCCAGGCCCCCCCGCCCTGGCCTCGGGCTTGCTCCCACACTGCCCCGCTCGCTGCTCTCTCTGCCCTTCCGTTCATTCTTCATTCGAAGCATCGTGACCCTGTTAAGAAAACAGCTCAGATGCGTCCCTGCGTCACTTGGAGGCAGTGTCTATGTCCTGGAAACCTTTCCGGCTCCATCGCTGGCTCTGCCTCCCCGCCCCTGACTCCAGCCCTGTATCTCCCGAAGTCTCCCTGCAGGGGCTGGTGCCCGTGGACACCTGCCTGTGCCCACCGCGGAGGGCAGCCCCCTGGGCCTGCTCCCCGCCCCCCAACTTCCCCGCTGGGCTCCCTGGAGCTGTCTCCCGGATGAAGGGCTTGAACCCAGATCTTTGCCTCAAAGACTGGGGGCGGGAGACTGAGATAACTATTAGCTCCGTCCGCGCTTCCCTGGCTGCTGTTTAGAATGGAAACTTGAGCGTTGCCTCAGGACTTCATATTCACCTTTCTGTCTTGCTTTTTCTTGCTTGTCCCTCTTCCCAAGGCCGTGTGTTTCCCTGATTGATCTCGTGTGCCGTCCATCTTTCCTACAAGAACGTAAGTGACCCGGGGCGGTGAGGTCTGCCTGTTCACACCTGTTCTCCAGACCGTGGATACAGGAGGCATTCAATAAATGCTGGGTGAATCTTCCATCCTGGCAAAGTGGGACCATCTCAAACAGGTGTAATGTCACAGGCTCTTGGAGTTGGAAGGAGCCTCAGAGTGCTTGAGTCCTATTTTCTCGGTGCAGAAATCCCGGGTAATCGATGAGCTTGTGTCCCCTTGCGTTGTTTGGGGGTTAGGGACTTGAAACAGTACACAGCCTGTTCCTCTGCTGCAGAGCCCCAGCTGCAGTCCACAGACACTTCTAAGAGAACGCTGATGCCCACGCAGGCCTTAGTGGATGTGGGTATGTTCTCAGGCCGTCCGCCTAGGACTCCAAGAGGTGCCAGGCAGGACAGATGAGCCGGAGGGTTGAGGCTGGAGACTGATGGGCCCTCCAGGCCGTAGGGGCCCTGCCTCTGCACTGTTTCCTTCTTAAATAAACTAGTTTGGTACAGGGTTCCTGCGGCCCTAACTGGCTCACGCTAACCAGGCAGGCTGGGGGAGGGGCATATACTGTAGACATATACTCAAAGCATAAGTCGACAGTGATGGAATTTGTGCTGGCACTTTGTGTTTAGGGGTGAATGAGCACCCCTAAATGCTCATTACAATGAATCTCGACCTTCACTCATGTCTTTTGAATTTTATAAATAGACGCTGATCTTCCCGACCTAAGGATTGTCAAGCAGATTCTTTACCACTTGAACCACCTGGGAATCCCAAGTGAGGAAATAGAGTAGCTCTATTTTCAGTAAATCAACTGGATTTCCTTATTTATACTGCTGTCTACTTCCACACGTTACATAAATTTTGGAGTAAGCTGCTCTTTGGCTTAGAAACTGAATCACCTTTGTTACAGATGACCAATTAGCCTTATATCTTAAGTTGTTGAATTTAAATCGCCTGACCCTTGATTTTATAGGGAACAAAGTTCTCTAAAATCACAAAGAAAGACGTATCCTTAACATCATCCAAACAGTTTATGGATACAGTCCAAATTGTAATTCAGAACTGAAAAGGATGTGTTAGGCTAAACTATCTGAAACCTAAGGCAATAACTATGACTTAACTTTGTTATCCTGGTGGCAGATATATGAACCACGTGTATGTAACGAGGAGGTCCTGGCATTATTGTATATCTTAAGGACCACTACGAATCTTCAGTTTAAAGACGTGATACTATAATATTAGAAGCTGCAAACTGAGGATGCAGAGTCAGAGACTGGAGCAGGCTGCTGGAAGCTGAGTCTGTCCTACAGTTTTATAAGTTGAGGGTTCAGGTTTCTGTGGTTTTCAAACTTTGAGCCACTGTGATTCCCTAAAAATATATCATCTAGACAAGTCAACTTATTCCTTTTTTTTCACTTAAAAAAAAAAAGATATAGTTGCTTTAGTTTCTGCTGTACAACGAAGTGAATCAGCTCAATGTAGTCCCCTTATTCTTGAAATGTGAGTTGTTTGTGAATTTTCCAGACACTGCTGGAACAGGAAACAAGAAGAAAGGAACAGCTCGTGGATGAGATGCCTACGGATTCGGGAAGAGATGGACGCCCTTCCGGCCGGTCCTTCTGCAACTTAGCTCCGTTAAATCGCACTGGACGGCCTGTCTTGGCAGGGGAGTAGGTGGGGGAGGGGGAGGAGGTGATGGATGAATTTTGAAAAGCTGTGTTGAGGTGTGTCTCCTCCAGCATGATGCCAGTGAGGGCGGCCAGGGTCCCAGGGCAGACTCGGGAGAGGTTTACTCCTTGAACTCTGCACGAGGGAGGCAGGGGCTCCACGGGGTGGCAGGCATGAAGGGCCTTTGCTGAACCCTGCCAGCCTGCAGGCATTCCTGATCGGGGAAAACACTTTAATTAATATGTAAAACAGCAGTGGGAAGCGCAGCCAGGTTAATTTCCAAACCACATCACTGCCGGCTGCATTCCGGTTGTGAAACCCGGGGACCCTTCCCGGGGTTGCAGTTAAAGGCACAGAGGTGCTTTTGTAAGTGTGGGAGCCGCCTCCGAGGTGCCCGGGGCCCTTTGATCTGCCCCCACCGTGGCATTCCTCTTCTCGAGCTCAGCAGCGTTGCCTCGGCCGGGCAGCCTGTTGTTTTTCATCTGCAGCGCGCCCTCCGCTTTCTCCCAGGGGCTGCTGGCAATTGCTAGGACCAGCCTGAAAGCGCGTTGAGGGGGGAGAGTGGCGGCCTTTCGTTCTCTGTCCTGCTGCCTGCGTCTCTCGGCGGCTGCCTCTACCTGCGGAATGTGCAGAGGGGGCCCTCCCTGTCTGGGCTGAGAGGGGAGCTCCATTCCCCCGCGGAGGTGTCCAATCCTGGGCGGAGTGTGTCACGTCCGCCCTGTGCTGAGCATCACGTGGTCCCTCCAGGGAGAGGTGTGTGAAGGAGCTGGAGCCTTCCCTGGCTTGGACGGGCCCCGCTTGCCCTGGCGCTGGACCGCTTAACCCAATTAAAGAGCAGGCGTAGCTGAGACGCGCGGGCCAGTGGGCGCGTGTGCCCTCCTGGCTCGGCCGGCTCTCTGGCGCGTCTGTAGGCCGCCCTCCTCAGAGGCTACCCCCCGAAAGGAGAAGCCTGTCCACAAGTGATGGCCTCTACTTACCTCTCGTTATCCGGTCAAGGACCCCGTCCTGCCCGCTGGACGCCGCTCGTCTCCGAAGTCAGATAGGGACGTTTTCTTGGGTCATGGACATCTTTTCATAATTGAAGCTCCGCCCCCAGGAAGAAAACCATATTTTTGCCTGTGTGCAAAATTTGCCCACGTCCAGGTAGTTTTTCACAGAGCCCGGTTCCAGCCCAGTTAAGGTGTCTCCACCAGCTTTCTGTCCCCTCTCCTCGGTCACCGCTGCCACTGGCAACTCCACTCGCCACCTGGCTGTTGCCTGGATGGTTACTCTCACCCCCTGCCCCCAGCCCTGGCACTTGTTAGCTTCCCATCCGAGATCCTGGCCGGTGTCTTGCCTTGAGCCCCAGGGCCCCTGATGGCCTTTACAATGAAGCCCCAGCGCCAGCTTGGCAGCACAGCCCCTTGAGTTCCTCCCCTCCTCTGGGTGTGCCAAGCGCCTCGGGTTTTCCCACACTCGGCCACCCGGCCCTCCTGACCTCCCCACACTTCCCGTTGGCCCCGTGTGAGTCCCCGGTTTGTCTAAAATGCGGGCCTCTCTCACTCCCTCTGGGAATTCCTTGCTCCGAGGGACGCGCGTGCTCCCCGGAGCACCACCCGGTCAGCCTCCTACGCTGCTCAGTGTTCTCACTGGTGGCTGAGCGCCTTCTGCCCTCGACCTTGGGCTTCTGCAGGCACCATTTCTGTCGTCTGGGCCCTCCTCTCAGGACCGGCCAGGGCAGGGGCAGCCTCAGGTTTCCACAGGAAGGACTGCTGGGGGGTGGTGAGCTGGGGAGGGCGCTTATCCTGAAGCTGAATTTCGTGGCAAGGACCACGTGCCACGCCATGTGAAGTCCCTTCAGTCGTGTCTGACTTTGAGACCCCATGGACTGTAGCCTGCCCGGCTCTTCTGTCCATGGGATTCTCCAGGCAAGAATATTACAGAGGATTGCTGTGCCCTCCTCCAGGGGATCTTCCCAACCCACGAATCGAACTCACATCTCTCAGCATCTCCTGAATTGGCAGGGAGGTTCTTTACCACAAGCGCCACCTGGGAAGCCCAGAAAGGACTATGTTCTAGATTATATATATCCAATATATATTTGGGGTGGCTTGAGGGTTGGAGATAACACAGGACAGGAACTAAGGCCCCAAGCCCAACCCTGCAACTGTTACCCAATTGGTCGACCAGACCCACACCAGGACCTGGTTCTGCAGCCTGGCTCAGAGTCCACCCCACAGGACAGCTCTCTGTCCACCTGCATTCAGAATCCTAGGGAGAGGAAGGAACTTGGGGTGAGCAAAATGCTACATGTGTCCATGTGTCTTGAGCTGGGCCAGATACTCAGTCTCCAGGAGCCTCGCTTATCCAGCTTGTTGGTTCAACAATACTACATCTCAGGGTCATCATGAGGATTAGAAATATCACCCCAGTTGGTTCAACAATACTACATCTCAGGGTCATTGTGGGGGTTATAAATATCACCCCAGTTGGTTCAACAATACTACATCTCAGGGTCATTGTGGGGGTTAGAAATATCACCCCAGTTGGTTCAACAACACTACATCTCAGGGTCATTGTGGGGGTTAGAAATATCACCCCAGGTTTTTCGACAATACTACATCTCAGTGTCATTGTGGGGATTAGAAATATCACCCCAGTTGGTTCAACAATACTACATCTCAGGGTCATTGCGGGGGTTAGAAATATCACCCCACTTTTTTCAACAACACTACATCCCAGGGTCATTGTGGGGATTAGAAATATCACCCCAGTTAGTTCAACAACACTACATCTCAGGGTCATTAGAAATATCACCTGCTTAAAACAGTCAGCACATTGCCTGCCTTTATATTCTACATAAAATATATGGAATAAAAGTGGGATATTGAGGGAAGATGGCTTCATTCTGGGACCATCCCTCGCCTGGGAAAGGTGGCTCCTTAGAGGTCTGGGGGTGGGGACAGAGTGGCACCTTGCTGGGGACTAGCCCACCCCCACCATCACTGGTCCTCACCCATCTCTTGCTCCTTGACCAGTGGCCACAGCCTGTCCATTTGTGTGAAGGCAGGGGGTGTCCATGGGGAAATGGGGCTTAACGTTTAAGGCTCATTCACCTCATTAGCACCCAGCAAGATCCGCATCCCTCTGGTCAGAGATGCTGGGGCTCAGAGAGGCTCCTTCCTGCTGCTAAGGTTCATTTTTGTGTGGTTCTGCTCTTTCTTCCTTGTTGAAGTTTTCTCCAAGACTTCGAGGAGGTCTGCAAGAAGGTGGAATTCTCCCTCTCGTTGCTGATGATGCCAACTTTGTACCTCTTTCTCACAGGTCCCCACTCTGAGCTCCAACCTGGAGAGTTGGAGAGTGTCTCTGTGGAGCTTATATTAGGGTAATTATGGTCCCCCTTGTTTAGGGGGCCTTTGCTGCTTGGCATGGACTCCCATCTGTCACAGTAACCCAGAGGCTTATAGTGATAATAACTGTGGTTTGCAGAGTACTCAGGTGCTGGCCTTGAAGCCTCACAGAGCCTTTGAGGTAGGGGGTCCCGATTTGCAGTCGTGGAGACCACGGCTTGATGAGATGAGTGTCTCACCGGAAAGCCGCTGGCCAGTGGCACCATCAGGGTCCCTTCAGGTCCAGGCTGGCTTTCTCCCTTACAGAACCGGGAGCGTTCAGTTGATGTTGTTGTTGTTCCAAATTGGATTACACATAAATTCTCTCTCCCTCCAACATTCAGCAAGCTTCCTGGCAGTCACTGAGGACTCCTGGCCTAATTGTTGCCACGGGTGATTTTCTCAAATCGCTGCCCCGGGCCCAGGGCCACCGCGCCGATTCACCACGCTCAAGAGATGCCTTGTCAGAGCACAGGTGACCTCAGGTCATCCACCCTTTGATCCACCTCCCGCTCTGAGCCCCAGATTAAACTTAGGAGTTGTGTAAGGCAAGGCGGACCCTTCTCGTTCCTTCGGGCGTGGCGGTCGGCGTGAGCTTCCGGGGTGGGTGGCTGTGCTCCTCCGTGCCTTCACCCCAGACCGGAGCCGTCTGGGGGCCGGCCAAAGGTTCTGCGCCAACATCATGGGCGATCGCCAAGGACTTAGAATAGCCTGAAGATTAAAATTCTGGACTTCGGATTCCAAGGGGTCCCACTGCCCTGTCCTACTCTATCAGAACACTTAGCACCCACTTCCTTTCTTGGCAGATAGATTTATGTACTTGAGTTACTTTTTTTTTTTTTTTTAACACCAAAAGCATTTTGTATTGGGGTATAGCTGATGAGCAATGTTGCGATAGTTTCAGGTAAACAGTGAAGGAACTCAGACATATACATGTACATGTATCCATTCTCCCCCAAAACTCCCTTCCCATCTAGGCTGGCACATAACGTTGAGCAGAGTTCCACGTGCTATACAACAGGTCTTTGTTGGTTATCGATTTTAAGTATAGCAATGTGTACGTGACTTTCCCAAAGTCTTTAACTATCCCCTCCCCCTGGCAACCATGAGTTCATTTTCTACGTCTATGAGTTTGAGTTACATTTGATGGTTAGAAAAGTAAAAAATAATCAATTTGGAGGGCCCTATATAGTTTTATGGTGGCTTCCCAGATGGCCCTTATGGTAAAGAACCTTCCTGCCAATGCAGGGACCACGGGTTCAACCCCTGGGTTTGGGAAGATCCCTGGAGGAGGAAATGGCAACCTACTCCAGTATCCTTGCCTAGAGAATCCCATGGACAGAAGAACCTGGTGGGCTGCAGTCCATAGTGTCGCAAAGACTTGGACTTGACTGAAGTGACTTAGGCTGCACGCACGTGGTTTTATACCTTCTTGCAATTCTGCTTTTGGGCTCGGAAGCAAGTGAATGAGTGAGTGAATGAATGATAGCTCCGAACCTAAAGAAATCAAGTGCTTGAGTATAGAAATGATGATAAAATATGTAATTGAATTTCTGCATAGGTCAATTAGAGCTTCTTAAAAGCTTGGGGGCACATTGGAAAGCATTCGCAATTTATGGAGAAAATAAATCACACATTTTCAAACATCTGACACCAAATGTTAGCTATCTGAGTTTTCAAATGTGTCTACTGAAAAGATAACCGCCCCCCGCCCCGACACCGTTGGTAGGAATGTAATGTACACTGGTGAAGCCATCATGGAAAACAGCAGGGAGCTTCCTTAAAAGAGTAAAAATAGGATTGCTCTATCGTCCAGCAATTCCACTCCTGGGCATAGATCCTGAGAAAGCTCTTTTCTGAAGGTACCTGCACCGCGGTGTCCACAGCAGCAGTGTTTAAAGCAGCCGCGACACAAACGCAACCCGAGGCCCACCGACAGCGGGAGAATGAAGAAGATGTGGCGCTTTATACCCCTATATACAGCAGAGTATTGCTGAGTCACAAAAACGCGTGGGGGAATGCATTTGCAGCAGCGTGGACGGATCTAGAGACGATCATTCTGAGGAAAGTCAGACAGAGAAAGGTGGCTATATGCTGTCACTTAGGGATGGACTCTACAGCAATGGTACAAGGGAACTTGTTGACCAAATAGAAGCAGGCTCACAGGCGCAGAAAACCAGCTCCAGGCTACCACAGGGGAAGGTGCGGGCAGGCATAAGTGTGGAGCTTGGGATTAGCAGATACATGACTGCATATAAAAGATAAACAGCAAGGAACTGTATAGCCAGGGAACTGCATTCAGTATCGTGTAGTAAACCTTTATTACACTATATATTAGGTTAATACAGGCCGAGGGCAAGAGGAGAAGGGGACAACAGAGGATGAGATGGTTGGATGGCATCACCAACTCAATGGACATGAGTTGGAGCAAACGCCGGGAGATAGTGAAGGACAGGGAAGCCTGGCGTGCTTCAGTCCATGGGGTTGCAAAGAGTTGGACATGACTAAGCAACTGAACACAACAATAAATCACAATGGAAAAGAATATATATGTATATACATATAATTGAGTCACTGTGCTATACACCAGAAATTACCTCAACAGTGTAAATCAAGTATACTTCAAAAAAACCCCAACAACTTGGGAGTACAGCTTTCAAGAAATAAAGTAGAATGACTCCGCCGTAGAGCAGGGCTGCTCTACGACTGGGACAGTCAGGGCCACACTGGGATCCGCAGAATTTCTTCCAGCCGCTCAAATGGTTTCACCTGACCACCTTTCTAACCTGCTTGTCGTTCCTTCCCCCCTGTTTTTCCTTTGTCTTCTTGGGAAGTATCACCTTAGTAGGGGGCACACCCATCACGTTTGACCGGGTGTTGAATTTAAGGGAGCCCGGAGGTGAATCCTTCACATTGAATTTTGCCTATTAATGAAAGTCCGTATAAATCAAGGCTCCCACAGCTCTGATATGAATAAAATATTGCACCTGGAGGCACCAGGACACGCCGTATTTTACCATCTTCATTAATCTGCAAATTTGCCGTTCAAGGTAGAGGCTGCCTGTCACGGCAGCGAGGAGATAGTCTACCGTTTTCTTGGATCAAGATAATGTTCTTTCTTTCGTAAGAAGCATCTCTTTTCTCTGATAAACACCTTGCTGTGCTTTTCTGAGGATTTGCAAAGTCACTTAGTCATATTCTGCTTTAGGGCTTGGCTAAGTCTTTGAACCCTATCTTTAGGCATCCACTACCCAGAACCTGGACAGCATCCGCTAGACATCACTTTGCCGACAAAGGTCCATATAGTCAAAGCTATGGTTTTTCCAATAATCACGTAAGAATTGTGAGAGTTGG
Source organism: Budorcas taxicolor (assembly GCF_023091745.1). Taxonomy (NCBI): domain Eukaryota; kingdom Metazoa; phylum Chordata; class Mammalia; order Artiodactyla; family Bovidae; genus Budorcas; species Budorcas taxicolor. Next base: position 84,831,723 of record NC_068921.1, on the reverse strand, counting down.
ACCATAAAGAAGGCTGGGCCCTGAAGAACTGATGCTTTTGAACTGTGCTGGAGAAGACTCTTGAGAGTCCCTTGGACTGCAAGGAGATCACACCAGTCAATCCTAATGGAAATCAACCCTGAATCTTCATTGGAAGGACTGATGCTAAAGCTGAAGCTCCAATACTGTGGTCACTTGATGCAAAGAGCTGCCGCATTGAAAAAGACCCTGATGCTGGGAAAGACTGAGGGCAGGAGGAGAAGGGGACGACAGAGGATGAGATGTTTAGATAGTATCACTGACTCAATGGACATGAGTTTGAGCCAACTCTGGGAGATGGTGAAGGACAGGGAAGCCTGGCATGCTGCAGTCCATGGGGTCACAAAGAGTCAGACACGACTTAGTGGCTGAACAGCAATAGCAACAACTTTTTACTCAGGTCAGACGTGGGGTAAAGACCCCAGTGCGGTCAACAGAATAATGACTGGATCCCCAGATGCGGTCACAGGCGAGGTTCCGTGAATGAGGGAAAATCCAAGCTTAAGTCAAGGTCTAGGCAGGAAAGTTACTGTGAACTCTGGAAAAACTGAGACCTTAAATATTTTGGTATAGTCCAATCCAATAGCGAAAGTGACCTAGTCTGACAGTTATTCAGGATGTACAATATTTCTTATAAACTATCTTATCTACAGAGCAGATTCTTCCGTGGGGCCATCTGCTCAGTTCTGCAGCCCTCAGCTGTTCTTGGAATTGAAAAAAAAAAAAAAAATCCTGCTTCGGGAAAAAAAATCAATTACTTCTCTTATAGAGACATAAATTTAATGTGTCACAGGAATAGACACTGTAGAAATCCCTAAATTGATCACACTGATTATGTCTCCACTTGATTGAGAGATCTTGGGGTAAATAAAGTGTGGCTCCATGCAGGGCCCGTCAAATGATGTAGGCTACCATTTCAATAACGGATTCAGCAGTTTTAGGAAGGAGAGTAAGAAGCCGTGGCACTTTCACACTGAGATAGATTTCAGGCATCTTTCCTGTCGTAGTGTCTGGTTGAGGCTCTTTTCCTGGTGTTTTTGAAGCTGTGGTTCTCTGCTACTAGCAGTTTCAGAAATAAAAGCTTCAAATTTGGCTCCATTTGGGGTTCAAGCATAATTAGTGCAGTTTGCTCTGGTTTGTGCTTGAGGTGCTGTTCGGTCCAAGTCCTGGCATGGATGCTGTGTTTGTGAACAGGGCCTGCTTCAGCTGAGCCTGTGAGTAACAGGAAAGGCTTGGCTGGCAGCGCTTGGTGGTAATTACCCCGGTGCATTTGCATTTGTGTCCACAGGGCCTCTGTACTCCCTCCCAGAAGGGAGCATGGGCTCCCCCCGCCCACTCCCATATTCAGGCTGAGCTTGGGGAGAGACGGCAGGGTGTCAGTTGGTGGATAAATACAGATGTTGAGATGCCTCACTTCTACTGCCAGCCCAGCACACCTGCCCAAGGGTCAGACACACACCTGTCAATGCTTGTGTTTGCCACTGGGACCATGTGGGGTGGGGGGTTCTGAGGGGCAGGGCGCCGATGAGCCCCACCGAGGGGTCAGCATGTCTGTCCTGCCAGGCAGCGCACTCAGCCCTTCTTCCATCCACGTGAGCTTGGCGGTCCCACCAGCTCTGCCCTAGGTCATAGCGCCTGTGTTTTCACACCCGAGGAAGGTCAGGCTCCGAAAGGACTGGACTGGAAAGCTCCACGACGGTCAGTGGTGGAGCTCATTTAAATTCTTTTCGGCCCCCAAGTGGTTCTGTTTTCTGCCTCGTGTTCTCCATAAGTACAGGTGGATGGCAGCACAAATAAACTGTTAACTTCAGCATTTTTACAGGCCAAACATCTGTGAAAACCACAGTAGTCTGATTATAAAAATCTCATGTAAATAAAATATCTTAATATGGTACAACCAAGTGACGGCCACCTGTGTTACCTGAACGTAGCCTGTGGTTGGCCAAGCCACGTTTCCGTCAAGCACGAGTGTAGCCAGTAAGCCTGTCATATCTGAGAAACACTTGCCCTCATCCTTGCTATGAGAGGGGCCTTTTCTGAGTAACGAGACAGGCAACGGAGCCACAGCTGGGTTTTTGGCTCACTGGAAGTGGGCTGACCCACGGGAGACGGGAAAGCTATTCACGTTACAGGGAAGAACCTTTTCATTGCTTTCCTTTTGGAGCGGGGGGACTTCATTTGTCCACTGATTCTGGTCTGGCTGGGTCTTTGCTGCTGGGCGAGGGCTCTCTCTAGATGCAGTGTTCGAGCTGCTCCCTGGGGGGCTTCTCTTGTTTCCGAGCACAGGCTCTGGGCAGAGGGGCTCCGTAGCTGCGGCTCGTGGGCTCTACGGCCCGGCTGGCTCCGTGCTTGTGAGCGGAGCTGCTCCGAGGCACGTGCAATCTTCCCAGACCAGGCATCGAACCCGTGTTCCCTACACTGGCAGGCGGTCCTTATCCACCGCAACACCAGGGAATTCCCTAGGGAAGAACCTTTGTACCCTATGCCCAGTTCACCAGTAAAGGGGTGTTGCCTGTAAGTTTAAATTCTACATAGGCCCATCTCTGGGAACCCTGCCTCCCAGGTCATGAGGGCTAAGCTAAAATACCTTTGTTCGGCTCACAGGAGACATCGTGACCTGGCCCACCTGTGAACGGATGCAGGAAGCAAGAAACTGACACATCCCTCCTGAAGGCTGACCAGAACCAGAACTTGACCCCTTCCCCTTCTGGTATAAAAGAAGCCTGAATTCTAACTCAGGGGAAATGGGTCTTCGGGGTGCTAGCCCCCCATTGTCTCAGTTGACTGGCTTTCTAAATAAAATTGCTATTCCTTGTACCAGCAACTGGTCTTTTGATCCACTGGCCTGTCGAACGGAGAGCAGTACAGCTTTAGCTTCGTAACAGTCACTTGACCGTTTCATTAGGCCCCCTTCATCTACATCACTATTCAGTTGATCAGATAAGGCCTAAATTTAGTTGCAGACTCCATCACAATCTATGTGCAAACCAAATTTATATAAATCTCTGCTTTCCTTTGCGATGGGTTAGTTAGATCAAGCAGGCAGCTAGAATACGCAGGCAATGCAGAATATGGATTAAATAGGTAAATGAGGTATTTATAGCACGTGTGATCATTAATTTTAGTACAGAGTAAAACTCTCACAGTGTGGTTTAGAGATGCTGTGTTTTTCACTTTTTTGAAATGAAGGAATGATATTTCAATTTATTTTCTGGGTGTTTTGTGGTTTGTGTCCCCAGGTTTTCCTACAAGCGTTGCCCACAATTCTAACTCATTGTCCTTGGCTATGTCTTCATACATCATTACAGTCACCCTTTAAATGAACAAAATGGTCCCTTTGAACCATGGAAGAGGTGAGTGACCTTTTGAAATAAAAACACACTGGCGCAATGCAGCCAGAAGAACCAGGCGAGCTGCAGCCAAATCAGAAGTGATGGGTTCACTGGGGCGCACCTGCCAAGCCAAAGCTGCCAGCTGGGAGAGTCTTACGCATTTTCCTAAGTGGCTGTTGTATAAAATATTGAGGCTGTATATGTAAGCAACCATCACTCTGATATTTAAAGAGCCTTGTTCTTTCATTTTTCCTTCCTGGAATGGATAGGCAAGAGTCCGGGGCTCACATATCGAGGACAAGAAACCCAATCAAACAGTGACTTCTTCTTTAAAGTAAGCAGAGCAAAGTCTTCCCACAGCAGATGCAACTGAGAGCTGCCTTTCTGCAGACAGAGAGAGGAGGTTAGGAAAACAAAAATCTCTTCCACTGAAGTAATTATCTTTAATTACTGATTGCTTGTAATGTTTTTCATTTGCACAGAATCTTAGGGGTAAATGATGCTGACAAAGACTGATGAGAAACGGGAAAGGCTGGTTTTAGATTCGGGGGGGTTGTTGGTGGTTCTGAAGGACTACCCTTCCACTTTGCCTACATGGACCCTTCTCCTTCAAAGCCCTGCGGGGGCCCCTCCTCTTCAGGGGGCCCTCCTCCACCCCTACCAGCCCCTGGTCCTTTCCAGCCTCCGAGATCCACAAGGTCAGCTGTCAGAGCTTCCGGCATGTCACATGGTTGAGCCCCTTCTCTTTAGCTGATAACCTGGGGGACAAGGGGGCCTCCATTCAGGGTTCATATTTAGCAGTGGAATTTGAGTAACTCTGTTTCGTGCATCGTCCCCGTCACATGGTCTGCACTGCAGACAGAAGGGAGACTGTGGATGTCTCTCTCTGTCCCCCAGGCCCCGGTGCCTGCCGGGTTGACCGTGAGCATGGATGGATGTGGAAATGTGGCCAGGTGATTTGGGCACTCTGGCTTCAAACGTATATTCAGATATTTGGAGCAAAATCAGGCACTCTCTCCAAAAGGTGGTAAACTCTGGTCCTCCGGCCGCCAGCTGGGGGTGAGCGGGCTGTCTGCAGAATCGCAGTTGGCAGAGGACTTGACCTCTGCTCTGGGCTGTGTGTGACCCGGTCTGGCACGTTGCTGTTCTTTGGCTTCTCAGGTCTGACCTTGGTGCAGCTAATGAGGTCCGCTCTTCCAAGGCGGACCCATTGTCCACGGTGATCAGTGTTGCAATGGGAAGCTGAGGTTTCCTGATGAGATCATGGACCTTCCACACCCCGTGGCTGGCCCTTTATCACTGCCCTTGACCAAACTCTGCCCAGGAATTCATGACCTCTGTTACCACAGGTCCTACCAATTCACCTGTTCATCCCAAAGGCAAATTCTTGTTCTGGATTCCATCCACATTTATCACAAATACCGCACACAGCACTAATTTCCTCCTCCAAAGGCAGTAGGCTCTCTCTTCTACTAGTTCTTACGAAGTTCTAAGAACTGTTTAATACTCAGTACACAGTTGGTATGTGGACCACCTGTGAATTCCAAGTGCAAAACTAACCCTTAAGTATAGACAGGGTTTTGCCCTGGTGATCAGCACAGTGGTGATGTATCTCCATTAAGTGGGGGCTGTGTGGATGGATAAAAGCATTCAGAAATAGATTGGAGGGACATACCCAGTGGTCTCGTGGCCGAGACTCTGCACTCCCAATGCAGGGGGGTCAGGGAACTGGACCCCACATGCTGCAGGGAAATACCCTGCATGCCACAGCAAAGATGGAAGACCCCAAGGAATTACATACATTTCAGTCCTTTTGGATATGCTTCTTTTTTTTTTTTTGCAAAATACATATTTTATCATTCCAAGAAAACATGTGTCTCTCAAACGTGTATTGAAATATTTAGATTGGTAATTCAGGCACAGTTTTCCTTGAAAACAAAGCATGATTTGTGTTCAGTTTCACAGGGTTCTTTGATTCTATTCCCTACCCTTGAGATTTATATTTTAAGGAATTTCATCTTTCTGCCCTTTCCATAATTCATGGTCAACCGTGAATCAAGCTCCAGAAACTATGGAGGCTGTTTTGCCAAATCAATAGGAAACTGAGAACGCCCCCTTTGGGGGCTTTTTAGTGTTAATAACAATTATAATTATATAGATATGCCATGCACTGTAAGCCTCTAAGATATAGAGCAAAACACTTCAATGCACTGTCGCATATAAACCTCCCAGTGATCTTTATGCTTCAGAAGCTGATGAGATTTAGAGATGGTGAAGCTCACCCAAGCCCACCCAGCCTGGAGGCAGAGATGAGGTAGGAAAGCACACCCCGTGCTGGGCTCCGGGGCCCTGCACTCAGCCCGGCTGCATGAAATCCTTCCAATTTCCTGGGTCGGAGCCCAAGGCGTCCCCACCGTGAGCTGCTCCTCTGTTTGAAATGTCAACTTTGTCGTCAAAACAACGATCTTTTCAACTCAGTGCAATGTTCAGGGGGGTGTTAAATTAAGTAGGAATCCTCCTTCCTAGTCTCCAAATAGCAGGGGAATCTGTTAGAATGAAAAGGGTCTTCTCGTCCATAAGCCATCATCTCGGAGCTGATGAGCACACAGGGTTGTTGGTATTTCTGGTGACAGAGGGTTTGGGTCCTGAAGGAAGTGAGTGAGCTGCCAGACAGGCCACCCTCTTAACGGGCAGGTCAGTGTCTACAGTGCACAAGTGACACTGCCTGGGAAGCAGTCTGGCTTCCCGTCCGTCAAGTGGGCCTGGGGTGGCAGGTGGCCAGTCTCCAGGCTTCCATGGAAGGAGAGGGTCTCAGGTTCCCTTCTTAGACCCCTCATCCAGACAGCTGAAGAACATCTTTTCCTCTTGGCAGACCTAGAAATGGCTGTGGGGACAGATGGAAGCTTTGAAAAGCAGATCTTGTAGGTTGGGTGTCCTGCACTTTCAGAAGGTCACGTCAGCCGTATTCCTTACAAATACATCCGTTTTGGGCAGAATGGAAGCCTTTGTAAGTGGGTTTCTCTGACTTGCCTTTTCAGATTGTTCAACATTTACTGCTTTCTCTAAGATTTACTAATCTTACAGACAAAGGCTTTCATACAGAGATTCAGGAAATTAGGAGTAGATGTGCAGTCCATGGGGTCACTAGGAGTTGGACACGACTGAGTGACTTCACTTTTACTTTTCACTATCATGCACTGGAGAAGGAAATGGCAACCCACTCCACTGTTCTTGCCTGGAGAATCCCAGGGACGGGGGAGCCTGGTGGGCTGCCGTCTATGGGGTCGCACAGAGTCGGACACGACTGAGGTGACTTAGCAGTATAGTATTTTTATGACTGACTAATAAAAGTTTCCCCTAAAATTGTTTAAAGTCCAAAATCTAATAGCAATGGACTACCTCTCATTTTTGGTTGCCTAGATCAAATGTTTAGTTCTGAACATTCGTTGGAAGGACTGATGCTGAACCTGAAACTCCAGTACTTTGGCCACCTGATGCAAAGAGCTAACTCACTGGAAAAGATCCTGCTACCCGGAAAGATTGAAGGCGGGAGGAGAAGGGGACGACAGAGGATGAGATGGTTGGATGGCATCACCGACTCGATGGACATGAGTTTGAGTAAGCCTCAGGAGTTGGTGATGGACAGGGAAACCTGGCCTGTTGCAGTCCATGGGGTCGCAAAGAGTCGGACATGACTGAGCGACTGAACTGAACTGAACTGAGATCAAAAATGATCAGTTGCATTACTGTTGCTGTGGACTCTGTGGATTTCTTGTACTAACCAGGGGCTATATTGGTCCTCATTATCCATTTCCCTCAACAGATGTGATATTTTGATCTTTTTACATAATGAGAAGTTGAGCCCTCCAAAATCTACCTGCAATGCAGGAGACCCAGGTATGATCCCTGGATCAGGAAGACCCCCTGGGGAAGGGAATGGTTACCCACTCCAGTGTTCTTGCCTGGAGAATCCCACGGACAGAAGAGCCTGGAGGGCCACAGTCCATGACTGAGTGATTGAGCGGTATGTTTAAAGAATTGGCGTCCCTTAGCAGTTTCGATCCTAAACTGAGCACCTTCAGAAGAAAGAGCATTCGAACAGAACTGAGTTGGTTTAAGGAATGTAGTTCATATCACCCACCTGATGAGTGACAGGTGCTGTAGGCATGAACCCTCCTGGTTTCTCCCCGAATGAACTGCGAATGGTGACTGCAGCCATGAAATTAAAAGACACTTGCTCCTTGGAAGGAAAGTTATGACCAACCTAGACAGCATATTAAAAAGCAGAGACATCACTTTGCCAACAAAGGTTCATCTAGTTAAGGTTATGGTTCTTCCAGTAGTCATGTATGGATGTGAGATTTGGACTATAAAGAAAGCTGAGTGTCAAAGAATTGATGCTTTTGAACGGTGGTGTTGGAGAAGACTCTTGAGAGTCCCTTCGACTGAAAGGACATCCAACCAGTCCATCCTAAAGGAAATCAGTCCTGGGTGTTCATTGGAAGGACTGATGCTGAAGCTGAAGCTCCAATACTTTGGTTACCTGATATGAGGAGCCAGCTCACTGGATAAGACCTTGATACTGGGAAAGATTGAGGGCAGGAGGAGAAGGGATGAGATGGATGGACGGCAGCACTGACTCAATGGACATGAGTTTGAATATGCTCTGGGAGTTGGTGATGGACAGGGAGGCCTGGCGTGCTGAGGTTCATGGGGTCACAAACAGTTGGACACTACTGTGCGACTGAGCTGAACTGAACGGAACTAGCCTTGACTCACATGGAACCAGACAATTGTGGATGAGAAAGGAACCTTCTCATGGTGGCCAAATGGCACATTTTATGGGGAAAACCCTGTGAGACAGGCACTGTGACTTGTCTGAAGTCACATACCTGGTAACTGGCAACACGGAGATTATAAGTCAACTCTCGTGATCCTTAGTAGTGTTTCTCAACAGAATCCCAACATCACCAATTATTTCATGAGTCAGACCCAGGTTGCCTGCAGCCACATGGTGCTGCTCTGAAAGGGCAGTGACTCTCTTCCTGTCCCTGTCTTCGCACGCTCACTGTCTGCTGCACAGAAGGAGCTCAGCTGCATCTGCCGGACTAAAGCTTAAGGAACAAACATTGTTTCTCTCACAGCTCACTTTCAAGCGATTCTAATGCTTGTCTTTGCCAACGAATGTCTGCATATTCAAAGCTATGGTTTTTTCAGTAGTCATGTACAGATGTGAGACTTGGTCCATAAAGAAGGCTGAGGGCTGAAGAATTGACACTTTCAAACTGTGGTGCTGGAGAAGACTCTTGAGAGTCCCTTGGACTCTCAAGGAGATCAAACCAGTTCATCCTTAAGGAAATCAACCTTGAATATTCACTGGAAGGACTGATGCTGAAGCTGAAGCTCCAGTCGTTTAGCCACCTGATGCAAAGGGCTGACTCACTGGAAAAGACTGAGGGCAGGAGAAGAAGGGGGCGACAGAGGATGAGATGGTTGGATGGCGTCACTGACTCAATGGACATGAATTTGAGCAAGCTCCAGGAGACAGTGGAGGACAGGGAAGGCTGGTGTGCTGCAGTCCATGGGGTCACAAAGAGTCAGGCATGATGTAGTGAACAACAGCAAAGCTTGTCTAAGGATAGTAACAGTTTTGACCCTTCTGTTGCTCATGAATATGGTCATCTGAAGCTGAAAATAAGGAAAAAGAATTAAAATGCAGGTCTGCTTTGGTACTTGTTAGCAACAGTGAGAAGGTTCTTGGTGACAGAGACACAGATGGATGGGGAAATAGAGTTGGGAGGCTGCTGCTTCTGGCATCTTCTATCTTTGCTGCGTATGCTGCCATGATCATGCATGGGGCTAATATTCACAAAATATGTATTTACAAAGCCCGTGCTCAGCAACTCTTGGTAATACTTAAGGCCATTAGGGTTGACCAATGCAGTTACAGACCCAATTAAACTTTGAAAAGCTTAGTAAGCACTATTGTTTCCAGGAAGTCTATAGGAAAAGTATGAAAAAAAATCTCAACAAATTATTTTCTCTGGGTGGTATGGTTCCAAGAAAGCACTGTGACGAGCTTCTGCCGTTAATTCATCAATACAAGCAGATGTTTGAAGGCAATGCATAAAAACTGTAGCCAGGGTACTAAGAAAAGTTAAAAGTAGATTTCATATTTAGACATGGGATGTCATGTAAAGCATGGTGTGTGTCTGTATGTCAGTCACTCAGTCATGTCCGACTGCCTGCAACCCCACAGACTGGAGCCCGCCAGGCTCCTCTGTCCAGGGGGTTCTCCAGGCAAGAACACTGGAGTGGGTTGCCATGCCCTCCTCCAGGGCATCTTCCCGACCTGGGGACGGAACCCAGGTCTCCGCATTGGCGGTTGCTTTACCATCTAAGCCATCAGGGAAGCCCCAAAAGAGCGGTAACTATAGTTAAAGTTGCTGCATTGCATATCTGAAAGTTGCTAAAGAGTTGCTAAAGAGTTTTTTTTTTAAATTTATTGAAGTATAGTCAATTTACAGCATTGTATTAATTTCTGCTGTATAGCAAAGTGATTCAGTTATAAATATATGTGTGTGTGTATATATTATTTTTCACATTCCTTTCCCCTATGATTTTTATAGGTGATGGAATATGGTTTCCTGTGCTACACAGTAGGACCTCGTCGTTTACCCAGTCTATATACAGCAGTCTGCCTCTGCTGATCCCAAACTCCCCCTCCCCCCTACCCCACCGTCCCTCCCCCTGACAACCACAAATCTGTTCTCTATGCCTCTGAGTTTGTTTCTGCTTCATAGACAAGTTCACTTGTGACATACTTTGGATTCCACATACAAGTGGTATCAAGAGGTATTTGCCTTCCTCTTTCTGACTTCACTTAGTATTATTCATCTCTAGTTACAGCTACCTTGCTGCAAATGGCATGATTTCATTCTGCTGAAACAGTAGATCTTAAAAGTCTTCATCACAAGGAAAACGATTTTTTGGTTACTCTGTCAGAATTTTAAAAAATAGATTCTTAAAGCAGAAGAGAAATGTATTTTTCAAATTCTTCAGCAACAGTTTGTGGTAGAGCGTCTGAGTTGCAGCACCAGAAGAATCTGATGAGTTTTCAGGATGTAGGTTTATCTGTTCTGGCTATTCTGTTGACTCCGTCTTTACCTTTTCATTCTGCTCTTGGGGTTCTCACAGCAAGAATACTGGAGTGTATTGCCATTAAAAAGCAAAAGAAGCAAAGACTTGCTGACAAAACTCCATCTAGTCAAAGCTATGGTTTTCTCAGTAGTTATGTACGAACGTGAGAGTTAGACCCTAAAGAAGGCTGAGCGCGAAAGAATTGATTCTTCTGAATTGTGGTGCTGGAGGAGACTCTTGAGAGTTCCTTGGACTGCAAGGAGGTCCAACCAGTCAATCCTAAAGGAAATCAACCCTGAATGTTGATTGGATGAACTAATGCTGAAGCTGAAGCTCCAATAATTTGGCCACTTGATGCCAAGAGCTAACTCATTGGAGAAGACCCCAATGCTGGGAAAGATTGAAGGCAAAGGGAAAAGGGGGCAACAGGGGATGAGATGGTTGGATGGCATCACCGACTCAGTGGACGTGAGCTTGAGCAAAGTCCGGGAGACAGTGAAGGACAGGGAAGCCTGGTGTGCTGCAGTCCATGGGGTCACAAAGAGTTGGACACGACTTAGCGACTGAAGGACAGCAAACAAATGTCTTTACTTAACATGTGTTTGTATTACTTCTGAAGTCTGATCTCCAGCGTACAAACACCCCTCAGGGATCGTCTAAATGTATTTGAAGCCAAAAGTCAACATTTTTCCGTTGTTTTTAGGGTTGATGTTGCTTGCCTTCCTGCCAGGCCCCCTTATGCAGATTCAAATTGCTTCTGAGATGATCTGGATGTGCTGAAATGTCTTGCATAGCACACAGGAGCTGCCATGTATCTTTTCGGTCAAAGCCCAGCACCACAAGGTTAGGAGTCTGGACTGTACCAGAGACTCTTGAGTTGGAGTCTGGTTATCAAGCACGCTCTCCCTGCCTTTCCCCCTGCTCTCCCCCCGCCCCCAGGCACTGTGCCTACATCCCATTCTTTCTTTCTTTCTTTCCGTGGGCTGTTGGCCAATCTGTTCAGAAAGTGTCAGCTGATAATTTAAGGTGTGACCGCTCCCAGGAGTGTTGCATTTCAAAAGGGATCTCCAAGGTAGAAAATACTTCAATTAAAGAAGCTGAGAAAAGGGAGGACCCTTGTTATTTTTTAACTTGTAAGTTGAGTGTCAGGACATTTAACTTAGTCCTTAGCTGGAGCCTCCTCAGAGCACCTTCCTGTGCATAATTCCTTCCAGTTCCGAGAGCCCAGGACTCTGAGAGACACTTCCCACCTTCCAGGCATTACATCACAATAATTTCACCCTAATATCTGGTTTACTCACCTGTGTCTTAGCTACAGACTGAGGCTGAGTGTGGTTGATTTCATTCCAAATAGAAACATGAAAAATACTCAATTCTTAAAGGATGGCTCAGCAGCCTGTGAACAAAGAATTGATATTTGTAGGGCTCTGTACCAACTGAGCGACTTCACTTTCACTTTTCACTTTCATGCATTGGAGAAGGAAATGGCAACCCACTCCAGTGTTCTTGCCTGGAGAATCCCAGGGATGGGGGAGCCTGGTGGGCTGCCGTCTGTGGGGTCACACAGAGTCAGAGACGACTGAAGTGACTTAGCAGCAGCAGTACCTACTATAACTAGTCACACTTTATAAACACAGTGATGTAGTTTAGGCTTTGAGTGTAAAATGCAATTACCAATTTGATTCCCTACTTCCCCAGATATTTGAATACACTGAAACATGAAGCTTCCAGTGTGGCAAAGTTTACTCACTAAGATTTTTTGCTGCCCAAATCTGTATGAACAATCTGTGCACTATATGTAAGTATGCATGTTAACATGGAATGCGTTCTCATATAACACCACACTTCTCTGGTGGCTCCGTGGTGAAGAATTCACCTGCCAATGCAGGAGACAGGTTTGATCCCTGGGTCAGGGGGATCCCCTGGAGGAAGGGACAGCAACCCACTCCAGTATTCTTGCCTAGAGAATCCCATGGATGGGGGAGCCTTTCTGGCTACGGTCCCTAGGGTTGCAAAGAATCAGACATGACTGAAGTGACCTAGTATGCATGCATATTAATTTTACCTTTTTAAATGCTATTTTAAAACAACAATGGAGGTAAGAAAATATCCTTTACTCTTAAAAATATTTTTACCATGGTCTTCTTCAGTCACTCAGTCATGTTGCTGCTGCTGCTGCTGCTAAGTCGCTTCAGTCACATCCAACTCTGTGCGACCCCATAGACGGCACCCCGCCAGACTCCCCCATCCCTGGAATTCTCCAGGCAAGAACACTGGAGTGGGTTGCCATTTCCTTCTCTAATGCATGAAAGTGAAAAATGAAAGTGAAGTCGCTCAGTCGTGTCCAACTCTTAGCGACCCCATGGACTGCAGCCCACCAAGCTCCTCCATCCATGGGATTTTCCAGGCAAGAGTACTGGAGTGGGTTGCCATTGCCTTCTCTACCCTTTCATTTTTAAATTAAATTTGTATTGAATGATTACTTTCTGCCAGGCACTGTGGGGAGCAGAGGGAAAACAAATCTCCCTTCTAGACACAAAGGGCTTCAATCTAGAGCAGCTGGGGGTGGTGGCTGAATATTCTCTAAAGACATTCCAACTCTGATAGTGCATTTTTGCGTGATTTATTTTATGTTGATATTTGTTCCCAAAGCATCCACTGTTCCCTGTTCCCTATGAGATAAAGCTTTCAGGCTAACTTTGGGGAATGACCACACTCTAACCCAAATCTGCCTTTCTAACTTACATTTCTCCTTCTCCCTTGCTAAAATCATTCTCTCCAGTTACAGTGACTTCTACTATTATTGTCATTGGACGCTGGATCACCATAGAGTCCCCTCTGCTTCTAGGCCCCCCGCTGCTTCCCATGAGCATCCGATTTCCACATATTCTCCAAGAGCCAGCTCGCTTCTCATCTCCTCTGTAGACTCCCTCCCCCCACCCACCCCGCCATCCCCCGCTGCTCATTCTGTGTAGACGCCCGGCTTCAGGTGTCGCCTTTGCCAGAGACTCCCTGACCTGGTACCCACTGTGGGTTCCCATGGCAACTGCTGTCTTCATCCTTCTCAACCTTCCTCTCTAGCCAGGATGCTGGTGGACAGGAAGTAAGTTTGTGGACAGGAAGTGGGATTGTGGACAGGAAGTAACTGTGGACAGGAAGTGGGATTGTGGACAGGAAGTAACTGTGGACAGGAAGTAACTGTGGACAGGAAGTGGGGTTGTGGGCAGGACATTGGCCTCCCTCATCCGGATCCCAAATGCCTAACCAACACAATGCTTGGCCCAGGATGTGCTTTCAGTAAACGATTGATGGTGGATAAAAGGTCGTCCCTTTTCCTGTGTTGTAATGTTGTTTTACCTGAGCTTATGTGTGGGAAAGAGTGTGGAAAACTTTAAATCCTCCGTGTCTCCCCAGGTACGATTTCCACAAGAGACCTTCAGTTAGCAGTAGTCCATTCTCAACATATGAAGTAGTTGTATTTTCAGATCTTTCACAAGAGCTAATGATTTTAAAAATTAATCAATTGCTAAATATTTTATGAATCATAACAAAGGTATTCTATGATAATTCTTAATTACATACAATTCCAAATGCTTCACTATTTGGAAATACCTGGGTGTCTTCAGTAGCTATATATAATTTATTTAATGTTTTTATAATCTCACTGTGGAAAAATTTGTCAATATTTTTTTAAAAAGTGTTTTCTTCTCTAATTATGCTTCAACTAAAATAAAATCTTAAAAACCTCCAATGATGGTATTCTGTGAGTTTAGGGCCCCTGAAAGGCATTTGAAGCAATTTCATGGATCCTGTTTTATTTGAGCCTTAAAATAAACAGTGACTTAGAAGGCCTCCAAGCTTAAGTATTCTCTCACAGTCAGCGATGAGGAAATTAGGTTAACACCCATCTTTGAGGAGCTGTGTAGAGAGCAATAAACAAGCCACAGTCTGGTTCTTGTTGGCCAATGTGTTAACCACGTAACCCAAAAGCTTGAAAGATGTAATCTGAACAAGATGAAGCAAATCTGACAACCAGGGAAAGACAGGGGTTCTTAAAATTGTGGCTTAGCAGCGTGGTTCTCACACACTGGTGGAGGGCGGTGACTGGTCCCCGACTCCTTGGGGTTGAGTCTCGCTTGCCCTTCATGCCTCTGGCCTCGGTATGTTGCCTGACCTCTGGAGCCTCGGCCTCCTCGCCTCTTTGTGGGTGACAGAGTGGATAATGATGCGCTTCGAAACCCTGAAGTTCTTACATCAGTCCTGGCATGTGTGTGGTCCCTGGCATGTGCTTGCTTCTATTATTACACAAATGAATTTGATGACAAGATGGTAACTTCACTCAATATCTTACCGGTCTGTGTTTTGTTCTTTATTCAGTTCATTCATTTATCCGTTCAGAAGACAAACCATTTTCACAACGGCTTCTCATCCCTGTGCTCACGTGTGCTATTTGGCAGTGTTGCCAAGTAGCCGCATGTCTGTGCAAGGCCTGGGGAGAAGCAGCATGCCAGATGCCCATGTCTGTGTGAGGCCTGGGGAGCAGGCCTCTGGACCTGGGCTCACACACTGTCCTCGCAGAGCCATCCTGAGGGCCCTGGCCCCAGTGACACGTTTCAAGGAGCTTTCATTCAGCTCACTCTTGCCCTGCTGGCCTGGCCCACGCTCACCTGCTGTAACATTCCCCAGGCTGGCCTCCTCCTTCGGAAGTAGGGGCCCTAGAAGAAGCTCCCCACCCGCCCCCTACGGCCCCCAGGACCACTGCAAAGGGGTGCCGAGGACCACTAGCATCACTCCTGCTCTCTTCCTTTCCTCTGTGTGTGTGTTAATCTCTCAGTTGTGACCCTCTGCGATCCCATGGACTGCAGCCTGCCAGGCTCCTCTGTCCATGGGATTCTCCAGACAAGAATACTGGAGTGGGCTGCCATTCCCTTTTCCTGACCCAGGGATTGAACTTGGATCTCCAGCATTGCAGGCAGATTCTTTACGGTCTGAGCCCACCAGGGAAGCTGTCTCTCCATTCTTAGGGGATCTTGTTTCTACCTATGCTCTGCTCCAAGCCCTCTTCCCGTGACCTGGGGAGCAGTCACTCAGACGTTCTGAAATAAGCCTTGGCTTTTTATCTGAAGTTTTGTATTATG
This sequence comes from Budorcas taxicolor, assembly GCF_023091745.1. Classification (NCBI taxonomy): domain Eukaryota; kingdom Metazoa; phylum Chordata; class Mammalia; order Artiodactyla; family Bovidae; genus Budorcas; species Budorcas taxicolor. Next base: position 84,816,095 of record NC_068921.1, on the reverse strand, counting down.
ACCCCCACCTGCAAGGATTCCCACTCTTTAACGATGGATCCTGCTTTTCAGAGGAACGACCGCTTCCCTGAGCTATGGGAGGTGGCTGGCCCCACTCTCGCCCTCTGGCCTCCCCCCATCTGCTCCCAGAGACTCTCCTGGGACAGAGTTATCCCCGCCTCTGTTTCAATTTCTCCTGTGACAAGAAGCTGGTCGTTTTGCATCAGGTTGCATCAGATGATGTCAGAACATGGGAGAAAACAAAGTGTCCTCCCCAGGGACCCAAAGACTCAGAACAGTGGGCTCGGGGGAGACTTGGAGGGGAGAGTGTCTGTCTCAGCTTTAAACACTCCCCCTTACATCCACTTGCTTCGCTATATTTTTTTTTCATGGGCATTAAAAACACATTGTTAATTCTTAAGTGTTTTCTGATGCTCGAGACTCATTTTGTTTATATAACAATACTCAAGGTTATATTCAATCCAACAATATTCAATATTCAGGACTTGATTTTGTGTTCATCCTTTTCCGAGGACAGATGATTAAAGTACCATCCATGGTAGGGGTGGCATCTTGTGGAAAGCTTATACCCTGTTGATGACTCTCCTGATGCATTAAAAAAAAAAAATCAGTTTTTTGGTCTCAAGATCAGATGTTTTGAAATAAAATTTATATACCAAAAATGGCTGCTTTTTTTTTTTTTTTTTCTTTTGAGAGACAGAGGCAACAATTAGACTTGAATTGTACTTACTTCTTATCCTAGTTTCTTCTGCAGATGCTTGTTGATTACATTTCAGAAAAGAGTCTTTGACTCACACTGGAATGAGTTTGGGTAAACTCTGGGAGTTGGTGATGGACATGGAGGCCTGGTGTGCTGTGGTCCATGGGGTTGCAAAGAGTCGGACATGACTAAGGACTAAACTGAACTGATACATTTTCTATAGTGAGATCCTGGTCGACTAGCCAAGGGAAGGTTTTGAAGGGGGCCGGGCCCCAGAGAACTGACTCAGGTCTCTGCTCAGAACATGAGGGTGTGGCCCTTGGAGCATCCGGGCCCTGCCTGCTACAGGTGTGAGGTTGTGTCTACGAGAGGCTTTTGTGTAATGAACTCGTCTGAGCGTCAGAAAGGGACCCGCATGAGGGGGGAATATGTCGCTCACCTTGGCCTGTGCCTCTAACCCAGGGCAGCTGAGAATCAGCCCAGTTTCCTCCCCGACCAGTGGTTTCTCCATGGATGCAGAACCAGGCCATCCTGGGGCTTCCAGCTGTGGTCCCCTGCGTGGTGTCTGTCCACCCCACAGGCCCCCCTATTTGAGGGGCATCCCCGGGACAGAAGGCCAGGGGAGGGTGACTGGGGGTTCTCCCTCATGCTCTCTTCTCCCAAGATGATCTAGAATGTCCCACCGTGTTTGGAGACTTTTTTTTTTCAACTGCTTTTCACACCCAAGGACAGCTGGCCCCACTGCTGATGGGGAAGTTATGTGGAGGGCAAGGAGAATAATGGTGTAGATAGTGAACCTTGGACATCCCAGGTGGTGCTAGTGGTAAAGAACCCGCCTGCCAGTGCAGGAGACACAAAAGATGCGGGTTCCATCCCTGGGTCGGGGAGACCCCCTGGAGGAGGGCTTGGCAGCCCACTCCAGTGTTCTTGTCTGGAGAACCCGTGGACAGCGGAGCCTGGCGGCTGCAGCCCATAGGGCCGCAGAGAGTTGGACACAGATGAGTGGCTAACGCTCTCCCTTGTCCCGCCTGTCTGCTCCCTGTCCTTATATTTATTTGTTTTTAAATGTTCATTTATTCATGGTTTTATTTTACATTGGAGCAGAGTTGATTTGCATTGTTGCTCTGGTTTCAGGGGCACAGCAAAGTGATTCAGCTATGCAAATACATATATACCTATTCTCTTTCAGTGTTCCCCATTTAGGCTACTACAGAATGCTGAGCAGAGTTCCCTGTGCCACACGGCAGGTCTTTGTGGGGTCCCGATTTTACGTATGTAGGCGTGTGTATATGTCAGTCCCAAACTGCCAGTTTATCCCGCCCCTCATTTGTCTGTTTTGGCAACCACACATTTGTTTTCTAAGTTTGGGAGTCTGTTTTTCAAATAAGTTCATTTTTATCTTTTCTTTGTGGATTCCACATATAAGCGATATCACATGATATTTGTCTTTCTCTGATTTGTTTCACCTAGTATGTCCTTTAGAATGTTTACATCTATTTGTCTGTCTGTCTATCCTCCTCCTCCTTCTCATCACCACCATCTCTGTCTTTGTACACACATGTGTTCATACGCACATGTGTGTGTATTTAGTTTCAAAAGGGTGCAAGTGCCCACTTCTTCTGCAGCTTGTTTCTTTCCTGTGGCACTTGTCCTTCCCTGGAAGCACATAATATTATAATTATGCAACTTCTATCCTCTCCAAAACCAGGTGTGTGATTGAACTTGTCCCAGTGGCAACATAGTCCACGTCACTCACGCTGACCCCTCGAAGAAGCATCAGCCGAGGCCAAGGCCTTCTGCGTGCCTTTAAACTTCTTGTGAGTGTTCTCAGTTTCCTGTAGCTGCCAATGTTCATCCCCGACACATTCCCCTCTTCTGTTTTCTGTCCTGGGAACTCTCAGAATTTTCCTTTCATGTTTGGTGTTCTTAGAGGCCATCAGGATGTGGATGTATTTCTCCTTCCTGTTCGGTCCTTGGTGGACCGTGATCTAAGCAACTTCCGCCCTGAAGACGATGCTTCAATTGTTTCTTGTATTCTTTCTTTCTAACATCTCTGTCTCTGAATCTCTACTAGACAGGCTGAGCCTTCTGGACAAATCTTGCAAGACTGTGAGGTTTTCGGTTGTTCATCTGTCTGTTCAGTTTTGCTCCTGGATCTGAGGAATTGCTTTGACTCCGTCTGTGGACTGTCTGGCCGACACAGTGGAGGAGGACTGTCCAGATAACCAGCCCCGTGTTTCTATCCATTTTTATTTTGTCGGTCCTGTGACCTTGATTTTATTTCCAAGGGTCTCTTTCTTCTCTGTGGACGCTGTTTCCTTCTTCTCTTTTCCCTTCCCCCTCCTTCTTCTAATCGCGGCCAATTCTAATTTTATGGCCGGAATTTCCTCTCTAATCTTTCACGATCAAATTGGGTTTATTATTATTGTTGTTGTTATTTCTGTTTCCTCTCTGGTGAGCTGCTGTATTTGTCTGTCATTATCCTTATCTTCCGCACTGGCCTTTCCCCTGCTGTCTCGGGGCCCTGGATTTGCTGCGTTTTTATGAATGGAGGCCTGGGCTGGTTCCCGTGGGCGGTGACTGTGGGTTTCCCCTGCACCCTGCACATCTGTTTCCTGAGCAGGCGTCTTCCGTGAATGGATAAGTCCAGGCCCCGCAGAAGCGGGTGAGGCGCCAACAGTAGGGAAAACAAGAAGGCATCCTGGGGGCCCTCCCCGCCCCCCGGCCCGGGCCAACTGCCAAACCAGGGCGTTGATAACAGAGCTCGGAGACTTCTGCGCCTCCTCTGTCCTTGGCCTCAAGTCTCAGTGATTTTTCACAGCAACCCCTAAGTCCAAAGCACGTCCTTCCCACTCTCTGTATGAGGAATTAGGTCCCCACAATGTATTAGCTATTTGTGTTCTAACAAATTAGCAACTGTTTAAAAAAATGAAACCAGACTCCCATTACTGTATTATAAAATAGATAAGCAACAATGACCTACTGTATAGCACAAGGCACCGTGTTCAATAGCAGAAAAGAACCTGGAAAATAACATGTATGTGTATGCAGAACTGAATCACTTTGCTGTCCCCCTGAGACACTAGAAATCAGCTGTGCTCTGATTAAAAACAAAACCTCCCCAATGCATGTAAACTTAAAAAAGAAAGCAGTATCTCTCTGCTAAACTAAGAGAACCCCACGCCTAGTGGGGGCTGGATGTACCCGTTGGAATGGAGATGCATCTCAAACGCTGGGGTCAGATTGAGTACCCACCCCGCATTTTCCCGCCCACCTTGGTTTTGTGGTTCACTGGCTTTTGGTTGTATCAGCGTCACTGCTCAAAGATGTGATGTTGCGGAAGGAACGTTCATTACTGCTTTTTCCAAGGAAAGCTTGAGTGGCTTGATACTCACCGAAGTGTCTCCAGCTTCAGTTCTAGACTAGGCATTCTGTCGCCACGTGTTTGAAGGTACTGTTCTCTTTCTTCCAAACTTGCTGAGCAAAATCTGATTTTTAAGGAATCTGTATATCGGGGAGGAAATCTGACGTGTTGGCTATATATGTGTGTGGATATTTATATATATATTGTTGTCATTGTCCAGTTGCTAAGTCATTTCCCATATTTGTGATCCCATGGACTATAGCATGCTGGGCTTCCCTGTCCTCCACTATCTGCTGGAGTTTGCTCAAGTTAGGGACCACTGAGTCAGTGAGGCTATCTAACCATCTCATCCTTGGCCACCCTCTTCTCCTCTTGCCCTCGGCGTTTCCCAGCATCAGGGAGCACATATATATCTATATATCTATAGATTCATTTACTGAGATTTATCTGGGAATAATGGAGTGAGTTGAAAATCTTAGGCTCTGTGGTGTGACATTTAACATTTCTGCAAAGAATAATTTAAGTTGTATAATAGATTAATTGTCAGGTTTGAAACACGTGTGAGATGTTTTTTTTTAAAGCCGTGTGGTAGTTGCTGAGCAATTGGAAGGCCTGGATAAGGTACCCCAGGTTAGGAAATTCTGCATGTTTCAGAGAGTCTCCATACCCTGGGGGGATAGCAAGTAGCACGTATTTGGGGAAAGAAAATGGAAAAGTCAAGGCGGGGGCAAGATGCAGTTTCTGTCATAGCTACCTGAGGAATCTAGGAGCCAAATGTGGGGAGTTTATGGCCAGTTCAAAAGGGAAGTTTGTGGTCTGGTACTTGGGGAGAGAAAGGCGAATGAACTTTCCAGGTAGGCTGGTGATTATTCATTCAAAAAGAAGCAGAAAAGTGGAACTGAGTCAGTCATCCCGGTTCTGACCTACACCTGGCTTGGAACAGAGTAGGGTTTTTCACCTGTAAGTGGACATAAGGAAAACTGATGATGAGATGTGTTGATTAAAATAGGTATATGTATATATTTTTAATGGAAGACTTGTTGAAAAATCCAATAATTTCATTCCACCCTCTATGAATTTTGGTTGGAAGTGACAGACTTCCCATGAATTAGCCATGATGCCTCAAACAAGCCGAGTGGCATTCCTCGGGCTCGGATTCCTTAGCTGTGGAATGAGGCTGTGGACGGGGGAACCGCAGATGACTCCCTGGCTCTGAGTGGCTGGGTGGCTCAGCCCTCCGTCATCCGGCAATAGTTGAGGCTCGCAGCGTGAGGGTCCGCCCTGGATCTTCTCTTCTTTCCTCCTGAGATGCCGTTTTCTCCTGGTTCTTTTCCTGCCTTCATTGGTCAGACAGTCTCAGCTTTCTTCCTCTCTCTGTTCTTTGTAGATACTGCGATCCCTTTCGTCCCATTCCCAAACTGCTTGTGTCCTCCTGAACCTGCACACAATTCATTAGAAGCAACTTCACCCATAAGTATGAATTCACCTATCAAATTCATACTTCTAGCCCAGGCCTCTTTCCAGAGCATCAGGCACGTATTATTCAATCCCCTATAGACATCTTGCTTCAATGTCCATAAATGTCTTTAACTCAGACCGTCCAGAGCTGAAATCATTATTTCCTGCCCTTAATTGATCTCTCACAATAGAATACTAATTGATTTTTTCCTTTCAATGTAACCCTCTCCAATCCGTCTTCCATCCTGTCAAGAGAATGACCCTGATAAAACCCAAATCTAATCCCGCTTCTCTCATGATTAAAAATCTTTCGTTTCCCCATTGCATTCAAAGTTCATTTAAAATCTCCTTGCAGCTCTCCACAACCCTGTGCTCACCTGATTCTCAAGCTGTTGTTCTCTGGCAGGTAGACCTTTCACGCTTCAGCGATGGTGACCTTTTTCTTGAGGTTTGCAGTTCTTTCGGTTTTGACCTGTGTGGATTTCAGTGGCCATCCCCACGGTCAGGACACAAAACGGTCCAGTCCACTCCCTAAACCTCCCTCGGGCGATCTCTCATGCACTCCCCATCCCTCAATCCTGGCAACCACTAAACTGTTCTTCATTGTTATTTGGTATTGTTCAGTTGCTAAGTCGTGTCCGACTCTTTGAGACCCAATGGACTGCAGCACCTCAGGCTCCCCTGTCCTTCACCGTCTCCTGGAATTTGCTCAGATTCACTGTCCATTGAGTCAGTGATGTTGTCTAACCATCTTATCCTCTGCCACCCTCTTCTCCTTTTGTCTTCAATCTTGTCTGGCGTCTCTTTCCCAGTGAGTTAGCCCTTCACATCAAGTGGCTGAAGTATTGGAGCTTTGGCTCCAGCATCAGTCCTTCCAGTGAATATTCAGGGTTGATTTCCTTTAGGACTGCCTGGTTTGATCTCTTGTCAGTCCAGGGGACTCTCATGAGTCTTCTGCAGCACCGCAATTCAAAATCGTCAGTTTGTTAGGACTCAGCCTTCTTTATGGACCAACTCTTACGTCTCTCCCATGAGGCCTTCCCAGGTGGCTCGAGTGGTAAAGAATCGGCCTACTAAAGCAGGAGATGCTGGAGAGGTGGGGGATGCGGGTTCAATCCCTGGGCCGGGAAGATCCCCTGGTCAAGGAAATGCCCACTCACTCCAGTATGTTTGCCTGGGAAATCCCTTGGACAGAGGAGCCTGCTGGGCTCCAATCCATGAGCAGCAAAGAGTCAGAAATGTCTGAGCATACACAAACTCTGCACACACCTGGTTGAGAAAATGAATAGAATTGTCTCCTTTTAAAGTTTCCCCGCTTACTTAAATCATTGGCACACTTATGATTATCTGCCAGAAAGCACTCAAACTGATGAAGAAAAGAGGAACGGATTCAAACTCCGAGCAGGAGCCTTTGGAAACAACTAAAGGATGTGGCTTGACAGCTGAGTTTTCATGAAGAGCTGTTTTAGTAGTTGTGAATTTGTGTTTTGTGCTTCCCATGTTGACATTCTTTTAAGCACTAGGAACGAAAAATCCTAGTTTGGAAAGCAAGAGTTGAATATCAATATTTTCTTAGGCTTTGCAACTTTCCAGCATTTCATTCCCTAAATAAGTTTAAGGACCCCTGTTTAAATCCAGCCACCCTACTGGATACTCAAAACACCAGTGAAGGCGTTTTGCCAGGACAATTTATGCCCAGAGATGTGTTACTGAGAATAAGGAGGGGTCCATTTTACATGATATTGCCCATCTTTCTTTGTTTTTCTGGGTGATAAAGAGGAGTTCTTTCCCCAAATTTCCCCACATAACCGTTCAACGCTTCAGTTGATGTCGGCCGTTCTGCTACAGTTTAAAATGTCAACCACAGCGTTAACCTTTCACTGCAAAAGTCCAGACTTGCCCCAGAGCGTTTGGGCCAACGTCTTTTCTATTTGGCCTCAAAGGGCTCCATTTGCTCCAGAGGTCTGTCATGAGCCGGTTGCCATCAATCAGCAAAGGGTACCTTACAGATGAGCGCAGGGGGGAACACAGGGGCCCTGTCCCGCAGGAGCCGGGCCTGCGTCCACCCCCGTCCATCCCTTCCGCCCGCCTGGCCTCTGTCCCGAGTGGGTCCTGCCCTGTTTTGCCAGCCCTGGGCAGTCTAGAGGCTCCAATGTCCCTGCTCAGCCCAGTTTCTTGACCCTTCCCTTCATTTTCGCCTGTTGACACAGCTCCAGGTCCAGATATTAATCTGTTTTCAGGCCATTGCCTAACGTTTCCCCTTTGGCCCGTCCACGCAGACCTGGCCGGAGGGGCTGCCCGCTGAAGCCCCACCTTGGCTGCTGTGGGCTCAGCTCCTGAGCTGCAGTAAACATCACCTTTTCCCCAGTCGACCTGCGGGTGCGTAGAGAACACACCCACCCTTTCCTGCTCAAGTTACTCACTTGGACTTGACAGGGAGCCAAGCTGCTTTCACATAGGAGCCAATTGTGTGCCTCACACTCTGTTTACCGAGGCTGCAGGAGGTGATCCCAGAGGCTTTTTATCCTCAGGGCCACGGGCAACCGCACAGCATTTATTTCCATTAAGTGAAGTTTAATGTGAGGAAAGGTCGTTTCTCATGTGCCCCATTTTCAAACCTTTGCTGGTTCTCCATCTGACCACAGGTGGTCCCTCCCTGGCTCACTGCTGACTGAGACTTGCCCAGTCCTGTGCCCGCTGCAGGGGACCCGTGCACCCCCGGGCCAGGTACAGCTGTGTCCCGGTCAGACTCTCTCTGCTGGCCATCTGGGCTCTCGGTGGTGGGAGTACAGACCAGAGCTGGCAGGCTCCTTAGGCCCTGAAACACATTGGGGAAGACTTCGGATGTGCAGTAAACGCGAGTTGGAACTGAAAACTGGCAGGCTGGCTGGGCTTCAGCGTGCTGGGAACAGGGTCAATCAATGCCACACTTTCACTGGACTTTGAATAGCTTAACAACTCTTCTTTGGTTTACGAAGCAAAACTTTCAGACTGCGTCATTCCTTCTGCTGATCATCCCACGTCCACCCCCATACCGCAGTCCTGAACCGCTTTCTGGAGCCTCCAGCCCTGAGGTGCTTAGCCTGCACCCAGGACTCCCCCGCCCAGGAGACCGGCCCCTTCTCTGCTGCAAGCCCCGCTCCCCGCCCCACGTGCCCCTCCCTGGCCATGTAGGACTCTTCCCAGGAAAAGAGCACACCTGAGTGATGTCTAGACAGCTGGGCATCTGTGCTGCCGGGCTGGGGGAGGGGTCCTCTTCCCACCTTTGTAGAGCTGCCTTTCCCACGCTCTTTAAGAGTCATTTTAAACTTGAGTGGTTTTCCCTGCAACTCCCCAACCCCTACCCCTAGCAACTGAGCAGATGCCCTTGACTTAGACTTGCAACAAAAACAGAGACCAGCAGGACTCATCCTCGCCTTGCAGACCCCTCCCCACCAACCACGCTAGCTATCTCTTTGAAACACAGGGAAGGTTGTTATGGACTGGATGTTTCCCTCTCTCCAAATTCTAATGTTGAAACCCTACCCCCTGTACCTCCAGTGTGCTGGTGTTAGGAGCTGGGCCTTTGTGGGGTGATTAGAGCTAGGTGAGGACAAGCATGGAGTCCCCATGCTGGGGCTGGGGTCTTTGTAAGGAGAGGAGGAGACCCCAGAGCTATGTCTCTGCAGGAGGACCCTGGGTAGAGGTGGACCATACGGGCACCCTGCTGGTGTGCTTCCAGCCAACAGGACCCTGAGGTTCAAATTCCTGTCCTGGGAGCCACTCAGGCCAAGCGATTCTGTTACAGCCGCCGAGCTGGCTGAGACCTCCTGTAACTCCAGGGCGCCACGCGCCACTGCCTCTTTCTGCACCAACCCATTATTTGGTGACGTCCTACTCTTCCCCTTTTCTTGCCTTTTTTCTCTTCTTTCCTCTTTTTTTTGGCCAAGCTGTGCAGCATGCAGGATCGTAGCTCCAAGACCAGAGATCGAACCTGTGCCTCTTGCAGCAGAAAGTGAAAGTGAAGACATTAGTCACTCAGTTGCATCCAACTGTTTGCGACCCCATGGACTGTGGCCCGCCAGGCTCCTCTGTCCATGGGATTCTCCAGGCAGGAATACTGGAGTGGGCTGCCATTCCCTTCTCCAGGGCATCTTCTTGACCCAGGGACCAACCCAGGGTCCCCTGCACTGCAGGCAGAGTCTTTACTCTCTGAGACCCCAGGGACGCTTCTCTTTCCTTTTTCTGCTCTTCCCCACACTCTGTACGGGTACTTCTCCATACTCAGCACTGCATTGCCGTCATCACTCTGAAGCTTACCATTTCGCACTCACTCAGCAAACTTAGCAGCCATGTTGCTTGTGTCAAACACTAACTCGACTGGCTCTTGGAAGGTAGAGAAGGAAGCGACAGCCACACTGTACCCATCGTCGTCGGGGGTCGTGTTGCTGACGTTCACTGATTGGCATCCACAACCCAGGACTTGGGCCTTCAGCGCTGTGAGCCCAGTGAGTGTGCCCGGTGAGAGCTGGGTCTGCACCGGGGCTGAAAGGCCAGCTTCAGGAGAGAATGAGCCTGGTGCCTCATGGCGCAGCTGCATGTACGCAGTGGACTGAGGGAGGGCTTCCGTGTGTGCCATGCTGGAAGGTTCTCCTGCCTTTGCCTGCTGGGGAAGCAGTTCCTTGAGCTGAGTCTTCAAGCACAAGAAGGAAGGAGTCAGGGGGCGGGGGGCAGGGAGAGAGGGAGGACATCCTAGGCAGAGAGACAAGAAGGCTCGGGGATGAGGGGCTGGGGACAACCTCGGTGTGTGCAGGGAGGTTCTAGCCAGAGAGAATTTCACAGGACAAGTGGTCCAGGTGCCGCCGGGGGGGAGGCGAGGTGGCCAAGGTGAGCCCCAACTTTAACCTAGGACTGTGGGGAGACGTCCAGAGGGGTGTTCTGCCTGGCCTTTATAGGGACCCTGTTGGTCACAGTGCAGTGTTGATTGGAACGGGGCCAGTTCAGAGGAAGCAAACCTTTTTTAGCAACTAGGTGAGGGCTAAGGGGCCCTGAGCAATGGTGGGGTTGGCGAGGAGACCACAGTTCTCCTGGCCTGGAGGGTGGGGTGCGGGAGGAGAGGTATCAGCTGTGTTCCCCTGGGTTTCAGGACAGGTCGACTTGGCTGACAATGTGATTCTATATCAGTTATCAATCTCTGGTGGTTGTTCAGTTGCTAAGTCATGTCCGACTCTTTGTGACGCCATGGACTTCCCTGTCCCTCGCTATCTCCTAGAGTTTGCCCAAGTTCATCTCCATTGAATTACTGATGCCATCCAGCCATCTCATCTTCTGCCGCCCCCTTCTTTGGCCTTCAGTTTTTCCCAGCATCAGGGTCTTTTCCAATGGGTCGGCTCTTCCCAGCCGGGGGCTGAGCTGGAGAAGGACAGACGACTGGTTTTTCTAGGTGATGAGGAGCTCTGGGGAGGGCAGAGATCGGAGAGGGGCAGGGGAAGGAGGACTCCCTCCCACACCGGGCCTGTTGGGTTCTGGATCGCCGATCCCCGGCCTAGCATGGGCCGCGGGCGGGGTCTCAACTCGCTTCCCTCGTCCTGCTGCTCGGCTGGCGTGGCTCCCGGATGCCGGCCGTGGGGACACACCGTCCTGCTTCTCCGGGCTGTGTTTTCCTCCTGTCTGTGTTTTCGTAGGTATTCTAGTAGGAACCGGGAAGTGCCCGAGTCAGGCGCTGTCTGAAAGACACCGTTTTGGTCCTAAAGTTCCTTTGGGGGGAAGAAGTTAACTTTCTGGAAGAAAAAAAGAGCACCTTGGCACTAGCTGGTTTTCCGAGCTTCCCAGGCAGTATGTATGTGGAGGTCAGGCAAGCAGAGGAGAGGGCTGGCATAGAGACGCAAGGAGAAGGTGTGGTCCTCCACCCCAGGGTGCATCCTCTGGACCCAGCCCCTGGGGGACTCTGAGGAGCAGTCAGAGTCTCCAGGACACAGACCAAGGCGGAGGCCCGGGGGTGTCAGTGGGCACCAGGCGGGGAGAGTGGAGACACCGCGGATGACTGTCCTCCCTGGAGATGGTGGCCTGGGCCCCTCTCTCCCCACGCTGGCCCCAGAGCTGGGTGCACGCGTCCCCACCGTGTAGGCGCTTTCATTGCCAATCCACACCTCGCAGTTGTCTGTGTGACATCCTAGTCCTTCACTGCTCTAAGTCTTGGTCCCTGGACGCTGTCTTACTCACGCCCCTGATGACGTTTCCCCCTTCTCTTTGCACCTCCTCTGATTCAAACAGAGCTCCTCCCAGGGAACCCCCCAGGGACAGCTCCGTGCCTCTGCTCGGGTGTCCCCTGGGAGAATGTCCCATCTCCGTGCGCCCAGGTCCCTTCCCAGCATCGAGGCCATCCCACGGGAAGCTCCCCGGATGTCGGAGCTCTCTGACGCGACCCATCGCTTGTGCCCTGTCTCTGGAGGTTTCCCAGCCATCATCCGGTGTGTGTGCTGTGCCCCCCCCTCCCCCGACCGTGAACTTCCAAGGATGTGGCCATGTTTTTGTCCTAATTCAAGGTCCTTCCGTGTTTGTCACCAAACTCTGCCCACGGCGGGTGACCAGTGTTGCCTCCGCGGGGATGGAAGGCTGCCCCTTCTGCTCCCATCTTGGCTCAAAGGCGCATGCCAAGCTCTTCATAGCGGTGCCCGCAGCAAGGACAAGCCACACACAAAACTCCCTTTATTTTTCTTTTCAGTCTCTACCCAAAACCTTTGAAATAAAAATGAAACCATCGAAAGCTGAAAATTCATTCATTCAGTAAGAAAATATTTCCTGTGTATGGACTACGTTGCAGGAATATCAATAGATGTCTCTCCCGCCTATCCCAACCTACCCCCAGAAAATCCCTGCCTTCATAAAGCTGTTCTTCTAGACAGACAGCAGATGATAATTGTAGACACCGTAAATGTTAGGATGTGATAATGCTGTAGGAACGAGACAAAAATAGAGCCAGGTGAAGGGCAGAGGGCTATAATGTTAGACAGAATGGCCAGGGTGAGGCTCACTGAGGCAGTCTGACAGTCCAGAGAGAGAGAGAGAATGAGAGAGCTCAGCCAAGCAGGCATCTAACGTAACAGTTGTTCAAGGATAACGGGAAAGAATTCTATCTGGAACATAATTGAGAAATATGGCTTGTGTGGGTTTTGGGCATAATTTAGCTGTTTTTTTTTTTTCTTTAGCCCTGCATTATAACTCTTCAAGAGATAACAAAGAAATTAATTAATAGTGTAGTGGAGTTTTTATTACAAATGGGAGATTTATAAATCCTACAGTGAAGGACTTTGAATCCATCTTAATTTTCAAGCGAGGATTTGAGAATCTCATGTTTATCTAACATGCATCTCTGGGTGGAATCTCCTTTGTTGTCATCTCCCCATCTGCTGTCTCATCCGTCTGGATGTTGCTTTGCTATTCTCATTTCACTGATTTCCTCTGTGACTTACCTTTCTGACTGCTGTGTGTCTTCGTGGTGGCTGACTGATGTGTTAGCAAGCAGCATTTGTATTTATCATGTTGCACGCTGCGGCAGCTCTGTGGATAAAAAGTTGATCCTCGAAACAATTAAATTAAAAAATATGTAAAACCATGATCCAAGATCACCATTTTTCATAGAAGTTTTTAATTTAGATATTGTAGATTCACGTACAGTTGTGAGAAATCGTATAGAGAGGGCCACATGTCCTTTGCATAGCTTCCTTTAATGGTGGTATTTTGCAAAACTACAGTAAAATATCCTAGCTGAGGTTGGCATCCACGCAACCCCCCAACCGTATTCAGATTTCTGTAATTCTACTTGTATTGTCTGTACAGGATTCAAAGTACTCTTTTATAAGTATTGGTGGGTATTCACAACCAATAGACCATACACCTGATTCAAACTTTACTGAATTATGGTAGCTTTTGTTGTATGTTTTCTCAAAGATTGTTTTCTTGTCAAACAGAAAGATTCCCCCTTCTCCACCCAGATCTCACACGTGCTCACATTTACACACACACACACATGCAACTCACATACCGTATACATCATACACCCACTCAGATGCACTCACACATACTCTCTCACACACACACACACACACACACACTCATACACCACTTTGTACCATATGCTTCATATACCTCCTCATATGCACACATACATACTCATATGCACACACACACCACACATGCACCCACGCATACTATACACTTTATGCACCCACTCAGGTACACTCACACACACTCATACACCACACGTACCATATGCATCATACACCTGTTCATATGCACTCATACACACTCATAGACACACACCACCACACACACACCCACGCATACTATACACTTTATGCACCCACTCAGATGCAGACACATATTCATACACCACACATAGCGTATGCGTCATACACCTGCTCAGATACACTCATACGCTCATACACACACACACACACACACACACACACACACACTACACACCACACACACACTACACACCACACACACCATCTGTGGATCCGGGTGGGACCTGATCACCAGCATGTCTAGAAATAATGGCGTTTCTCCCAGGTGCCCATGCCGGTCTGGGGCCCGCCCCTGGGAAGCACCGGAGTGTGGGAACCAGGGATGCAGTGCAATTGCCCAGCTCTCCCCCGTGTGGCCTTGAGTGACTGACTTGCTCTCGTGAGGGTCGGAGGCCCCAGCTCGGCCAGTCTCATGGCCTTCCCCCAGCCCAGTTGTCTTTGTGCCCCCCATGTGGGCTCTCCCCTTCCGGAAAGCCCCTCAGTCCCAGGCCCCTGTCGCCCCTTGCTTCCTCTCCCTTCTCCTCGGCCCCCGAGGGGTGGCTGCCCTCACGAGGTCCTCACGTGCTCCTCTCCTCGCGATTGGCTCCCTCCCAGCGCCATCACCCCTGTTGCTAAGGCTTCAGTCCTTGTTTCTAGGCAAGGGATGCCCGACCTCTGTCCAGTCCCTTGGACGGCAGCATGCCAGTCCTAACGTGTCCTCAACATTTCCCCTCCACGTCTGTCCTTGGTGTCTAAGCAATTGAGAAATAAGAGTTTCTTACTCAACATTTACTGATGTGGAAACTGGGGATCTGAGCTGGGGGCCCTGTCTCCACCAGGCCGTGAGCGTGAGCACAGTGCAACAGGGAGTCTGCCAGCATACCTAGGTTGAGAAATCAGCCTGCCTGCAAATCCAGCCCCAGCGGGCAGGCCACGCGCTCCTATAGACGACAGAGTGCAGATCCCCTGATGCGAGCCAACTGCGAGCACAGTTCACTGAGTTGAGGATTTGTTACGAAATAGATCCACACGCGTGGTTTCCAGGCCAAAGGTACTCAAACAATGAAGGTCCTGGCCAAGTTGGAGGTTCCTTCTCCATGCTTCTTCATTCTGCAGGTTCATTCACGCTGAAACTCAAAGGCGCATATGCCTTAGCCAGGAAACTGCGTAAGACCAGGTCCCCTAGAAAGTTTGATTGTAATGTTAGGTCCTCATCCAAGTCCTAGTGACCTTTGCCTCCAGAGCTGATTGCAGGAAAGTAGGGCAGCGTCAAGGCCTTGCTGGAAGGCATGATGATGGATAAGAGCCATCGTTTCTGCTTCCATCGGCCATTGCCCCTCCTTTATTTTATTTTATTTCTTTTGAGATATGATTCAGGTATCATAATATCCACCCTTTCAAAGTGTGCAAGCCAACTGTGCTTGGTGGACTCACAGACTTGTGCAACCGTCACCACGGCCTCATTCGAGACCATTTACATCAGCCCTGAAGGAAGCCCGTATCCATCTGTGGTCACTTTCTGTTCCTTGCCACCCCCAGCTCCTGGCAAACACCCATCTGCTTTCTGTCTCTGTTAACTTGGGCCTTCTGGATATTCCAAATAAATGGAATCACACGCTGTCCGGCCTTTGGCATCTGGCTTCTTTCATTTAGATAGTGTTTCACGGTTTATCCGTGTGTGGCAGTACTTCACTCCTGATGGTTGGCTGACATTCCACTGTACAATCAACCATATGTTTATCTGGTTTTATCACAAGGAGATTATTCTCTAAATGATAACGCAGTGTTTTCAAGGGTGTTCCCCCTGACACGGTCACGCCTGGATTGTCCCCTCACCCATCCTGCAAAGCTCCTGTAGCTTGTTTGGTGATCTCTCGAGTGGCGTTCCTTTGCTGTGTTCTTGTCCTGCCTGGCCCTGTCTGTCCTGGAGACTCGGGCTGTGGCCACGCTTTAGTCACGGCGGCTACTGCTCTACCATCATTGTCTCCAGGTTTTCCCTGAGATGGGCTCTCTGCAGTGGGGAAACGGGGGTCTTCTGAACCCACCAGTGAGGAGAGCACGTTCCAGCTCCAGGACACGGGCAGCACATTTTCTGTTCTGCAAGGAGAGCCAGCCCTGTTGTGTGTCTGGCAGGGATGGAGCAGGGCGGGGCAGGGTGCGTAGGTAGAAAGAATCAGTCTTCAGTTTTCCAATCGCCTTTCCAGTCACGGAGCAGAGTCTGTGAAAGTACATGGTGGTCCTCACGACACTGTTTCCTCCCCTCCATCCCCCGGCTTCACCGGTTCAGAGTCAAGTGATGATCTGAGGCTGAGTGCCTGGTGGCGTCACACCCTGAATAACCTTTGTAGGGTCGCGGGCTCTCCCTGTGACATGACCTGCCACTCAGCTGGGCAGAGTCGGTGGAAGGCCCGGTGGGGCTGGGAGAGGGGTGAGAGTCCAACCGAAGCCACCGTGTCTGCTCAGCTTGGCCTGCAGGGTCCCCACCAGTTGGAGGAAGCTTCACGGTCCGAGGCAAGGGCCCTCCACGGATTTACCAAGGAGCAAACGCCCCCCTCCTCGACCCTGCACCCCAGCAATGCTACGGTGCTCTCAGGGACGCCCCTGGAGCTGGCGAGGGGGCAGGGGGTCCTCCCCGAGCCTCGTGTGTCCTCTGCTCTCCACTCTTCACCTGGCTCGGCCCACCCTGGAGCACGCGTTCTGAGAGCATTTGCTGAAGCATTCGTGAAGCTTGCCACGAAGGTTTCTCTGGCTTTGAGAGGAATATCCCCAAGTCTCAGAAGTCTGCTGTTTTGGTTTTGTGTTGTATAAGAATAAAGTTAGTAACTGAACTTGTCTCTGAAGCTGGCGGAACAAAGAGATCCAAGAGCTCCAGGGTGGGACAGTCTTTCCTCAATTGTCTGGACTGAGCAGAGAGCAGACATGGGCCCATGGCTATCACGAGAAGGGATTGGCAACCCTCTCCAGTGTTCCTGCCTGGAGAATCCCATGGACAGAGGGGCTGGGCGAGCTACAGTGCAGACATGGGCCCATGGCTATCACGAGAAGGGATTGGCAACCCTCTCCAGTGTTCCTGCCTGGAGAATCCCATGGACAGAGGGGCTGGGCGAGCTACAGTCCGTGGAGTCGCAAAGAGCTGGACACGACCGAGCAACTAACACTTATCCTGAGGTTTAAATATTTATTGACTCGAGGTTTACAAGATCCTCTAAAACCAACCTCAGAGCAACGTGGGAGGGGATGTGCTTTCTGGGGGACTCAGCCTGCTGAATCACTGAGGGCCCTGCCTTCCAGGGTCTGGCCCCAGGTGGCTTCAGGAAGGCTCTCCCTGGTAGAGTTTAGGATGTGAACATCCCCCTCCATTTCTGGATTTCTTTTGTGACATTGGCTCAGGAAAAGTCACAAGAGGTCAGGTCTGGCTTGGCCCCAGCCAGCATCAGACACAGATAGTGGAGCTTGCACTCACCCCAGACCCTTGTCTCCTCGGGGGAGGGACGCAGGGTCAGGTGTCCAGCCAAGTTGCTGTCGTCCAAACCTCTGACACACAGTGGGATGGGGGAACAGGCCAGCCCGCCCCCCAGAAGGGCCGCGCGGTGGCCATGGAGCTGCGGTTGGCTCAGCTGCTCTGTGGCCCTTCACCTGGACTGTGGGTGCCACGGAGCAGATTTAGAACATCCGCGGAAGACTCCACCGTAGGAGACATCTTCTCAAGCATTTTCATAAAAACAGCACGTCCTGGACAAGCGGACACTGCTTAACTGAGCTCTGGAGCTCCTGGAACCATTAGGAGGAGTGACCCAGGGCCCAGCCTGAACCTCTGAACTGGACACACCTTGAGACCCCTCTCTCTATCTGCAGGGCATCAAGGGTGGGGGGGACTGTGACAGCCCCCAAGGCTCAGGACACAAGCAGGGCCCACCCTGGGGGACAGCAGGCAGCAACCCAGAGCAAACAGAGAAGGTGCCTTCTGTCAATGCGAACTGGGTACTTTGTGCATGAAGACGGGTTGGTCGTGGGGACTTTTTGCCGCATAAAGTGCCATGTGCTTGTGCTTGTGTGTGTCTGACTCTTTGTGACCCCGTGGACTGTAGCCCGCCTGGCTCCTTTGCCCATGGAATTCTCCAGGCAGGAATACTGGGGCAGGTTGCCATTCCCTTCCCCAGGGGATCCTCCCCACCCAGGGATGGAACGCAGGTCTCCTGCATTGCAGGCTGGTCCTTCGCCATCTCAGCCACCGGGGAAGCCCAAAGTGCTGTGGCTCACGAAGCGATGGGGAAGTCTGCAGGACTGTTTTCTGCCGGGAAGGGGTGGGGAGGACCGCCCCCTTCTCTCTTCTCCGTCAGCCCCTGTGCCCACCCTGCAGCAATGCAGAGAGCTTGGGGTGGGGAGGGGGCTTCAAGCTCAGCAGAGCTGGGGGGAGTCAGAGCCTCAGCGTGGTGGAGGAGGAGGAGGGCTCGCCCACGACTCAAGGCAGATTTCCGGGATAATTAAAATTTGAATTACAACCTTTCATACAAAAGCTCTAGCAAACCGACTCACATACTCCCTCTCACACCAGCGGGGCCTAATTTCACCTGACAGCTTTAAGCCGTTTGGAAAAATATCAAAAGGGAAAAGGGAAGATTACGTTTCCAGCTCGAGGAAGGCCCCGGCGGCCAACGATCTCTGGAACGTAGCACAGCCTCCATAAGGAGTGAAGCCCACTCTGGCAGCCTGTGGCCCTGTGTCTTCAGGGAAGCATTCACTTAAAAAACAAGCGGCTGTTGTGGGAATATCTTTAGGGACACTTATCACAGGATCACATCTCTGGTTGGAAACAATTATATTTTTGACTTGATTTTTTTTTTAACTGTTAGAAGCTGTTTTCTGATCTCCAAATACAAAATTCTAGATTCAAAATAAATACCTCGCCAGTCAACACCAACTAAGCCTTCGTCCTCCGCCCCACCAGAAAAAAACAAAACAAAACAAAAAACGGAAGCAACTCCCCTCCTCTCACAGGGCCACGGATTGTAGGAGCTTTTAATCAGGTTTCAGAAACTCCAGTCCAAATAGGAATTCCTGACATATTCCAGGCAGCTCTGACCTCCGGGCACTTAGCAACCACGGGCACAGGCTTTTGAATTTGCTTAAAACTATTAAGAAGTAATTAAGTAGTTAAAGGGTCTTTTTCAGCCTGGCTGAGTTTGGAAGGGGGGTTCAAAGAAAGAAAACAGCACCCTTGCTGGCCCGGCCTTCCTTTGAGCTGACCTTGCACGCTAATAGATTCATCCTGTATTTTTCTGCTACTGCCAATTTATGGCCTACAGGAAACTAATCTTGTGCAATAACTACCTTCCTGTACTTAGTTCCTAAATAGAGCCAAATGGATCTGGAGGCGGAAACGCTCGTCCGCGGCCCCCGGGAAGCCAGGCTAAGGCTGCAAGAGCTCGGAGGCTGAGGCGGGCGCTGGGCCCCCACCGCCGACCCCACCGCGTCCGGATGCCCTCGCCTCTCGGCTGTCGTGCGCCCTTGTGAAGGGAAAATTGAAAGCCATCCTCTGTGCCAGGCCTCCCGCGAGGGTCTCAGCTTCCACCGAAGGGAGGGAGAGATGAGCCTTGGGAGACATGGTGGCGTGAATTTAGGGAGTGAGGGGCACACAGCCCGGCACCCTGGCGCCGAAGACCTCAGATGCTCCGGTGTGAAAGCAGAATCCCCAGGAGTGACTCTGGTGCTGAGCGGGTGGCAGAGCTGTGTTCTCCTTTGAAAGTCAGTCTTGCATTATAAGGGGAAGGGAGGAAGAGAAAGAGGCTGACCTGAGACTTGGTGACATTTATTCCAGAGCCTTTCATGGCCAGGTTGAGATGATAGGGGCGGACCCAAGGCAACCTGACCCCAAGTCAGAGAGCCTCTGGGGAGCCTTCTCAGAGCCTCGGATGGCTGAGCTGGGAAAACTCTAGAGCTCTTGACCCTCCACAGGGGCCCTGGTCCTCGGGGTTTCTGCTTCCGCACTTCTATCCCATGAATTAAATGACTTTACGTCCACTTTGCTCAGTGGCTCACTCAGTGCTCTGTAGACAGGGATCAAACTTAGATCTCCTGAGCCACCAGGGAAGGCCCAGACAGGGTCCACTTCCTGTTAACTTAGAGTCTTGTTCTAAGTTGAAGGGAAGCCGCTGGCGCAGAGGGAAGTGGAGCCTTCTATCAGGGCTGGAAAGCACTGCAAATCACCGCTGGGTTGGCGCTTTAAATCCAGGGAGGAGGGGCCCCATGGAGGCTCACAGTTGGGAAGCTCTGGAGTCTCTCTGTCCCCAAAGCCTCCCAGGGGCTGGACCGGTGAGGCCCAGGGCTTGCGATGCCCGTGGGGGATCCTAGGGCTCTGTGTTCACAGGGGAACCAGGGCAAGGGTGTCCCACGTGGAGCCCCCACCCCGGGCCCCTCGTTCTGGGTGTGCTGGGCACCAGCTTCTCAAACCGTTTACCTCTGACTGGGCCTTGAACCCATGTGCCAGGACTCGAACCCAGCCAAAACCCGGTCTTCCAACTGAGATCACAGACCTGGATTCAGGACCTAATGAAGCTCAGGTTCTTGGTGTCTCATCGCAGAAAGAATTCAGTGAGAGACAAAGTGATATGTAAGAAGTGGATTTATTCAGAGAGAAATACCCTCCACAGACAGAATGTGGGCCGTGGCAGAGGGCGGGTGGGCGGCCTCCAAACTTGGCGCAGATAGCTTTTATGGACTGGATCATTTCATAGGCTAATGAGTGGGAGGAATATTTCAATTATTTTGGGGAAGGAGTGGAGACTTCCAGGAATTGGGCCACCACCCCGCTTTTGGTCTCCTGAAGGCCTTGGAACTGTCATGACCCTTCTGGGTATGTCATTTAGCTTGCTGATTGAGGATTCTTGGAGAGATCAGTTGGTAAAGAATCTGCCTGCAATGCAGGACACCCTGATTCAATTTCTGGGTTGGAAAGACCCACTGGAGAAGGGATAGGCTGCCCACTCCAGTATTCTTGGGCTTCCTTGTAGCTCAGCTGGTAAAGAATCTGCCTGCAATGCAGGAGACCTGGGTTCGATTCCTGCGTTGGGAAGATCCCCAATATTCTGGCCTGGAGAAGTCCATGAACGGTATAGTCCATGGGGTCCCAAAGAGTCAGACAGGACTGGACGGCTTTCACTCCCTTCGAGGGTCTAAGTCTCCTTGCAGCTGGTGCGTCTCCCTCCCGGATTCACTTGATTGTAGTTGGCTTATGCTGCATCCTCAGGCCCGTCTTTCTTTCAGAAGTCGTGCCCTGCCCCCTTCCCTCCTGTGGCAGTCCCTGTCTCAGGATGAGATGTGAGCTTGCAGGTGGGGAGGTGATGATTCCGAGTCGCTCAGAGCCCAGTGGGGACGTGGGGGTGAGCATGGTGCCGCGGCCGCGGAGGGTCAGCCCAGGAGCGCCGCTCGCCCTGGGGGCTGCTCACCCAGCGTTCCACAGAGTCCAGCCGCGATAAAGCCCGCGGCCACGCATGGAGCTCTTACCACAGGGCGCAGGAGTCCAGGGGGGCGGCTCAGAGACCAGCCGGAGGATGAAAAGAGGGGTGTCCAGGAGTCCAGGAGGGCGGGCTCAGAGAGCAGCCTGGGGATGAAAAGAGGGGTGTCCAGGAGGGCGGGCTCAGAGACCAGCCGGAGGATGAAAAGAGGGGTGTCCAGGAGTCCAGGGGGGCGGGCTCAGAGAGTGGCCCAGGGATGAGAAAGTGGGGTGTCCAGCCCTCCAATCACAGACGGTGACCCTGGGCCAGTCCGCAGTATTGCTGCCTCTGGGTCCTTACCTGTGAGTGTTGGGGAATATGCGCGGCCTTCCTGGGATCTCTGGGATGAAATGAACAGCAGAGTGAGCCAGAGTGGCCCCAGCTCCGCTGCTTGCTTGTCCTGTGGTTTCCTTCAGCTGCAGTTAGCGCAGCCCTCGGTCAGTTTCAGGTGTGCTGCAGAAGGTGCCGCCTCTGCGTGCGTTGTGAGATGCTGGCCACGGGGCGTCCGCCTGGCAGGTCACAGGTGCCGCGTCCTTTGGCCTTCCGGGCCTCAGGTTTCCTCCTCCCGCGGGGACACTAATTATACTCTCTTTGCAGGACAGCGGCGCTGGTCACATGAGATGCTGGAGCCGGGGACTTAGTGCTGAGCATAAACAGCCGCTCTGGCTATTTTTAGCGCTGCCATTACCGGGTCCTGAGATTGCCCGGGCACTTCTCATTGGACGCTCACCTGACTGGCCTCCCCGGGCAGACCTTTCCTGACCCTCTCCATTCCTCCTGGGTTGGCAGCCCAGGGCATCATTTGTGGTCTCACTGTCCTTTATTTAGGACGCTGGCACGCTGCAGGGGGTTTGGTCACCATCCGCTGCACGGGCAGCCTGGGGCACGTTTGTGTCATCACAGGTCACACTCAAACGACCTGGGAACACCCGGCTGGAGTGGGGACAGCATGACCCCACGTGGGTTCACAGGTTCCCAGGGGTCCAGGGACTTATTTTCATCCAAAGTTCTTACCCTCCCTTTGCATATAAAGGAATCCCCTATAGAAAGTCTGAGTTTTAAACAATCATAAACTACTCACAGAAAAGCTGAAAGTACCACCAAATAATTTATTGCCTGAACCTTTTGAGAACTATTTGCCTCCATTACATCCTACGACCCCTGAGCATTTTTATCTGTATCTTCTGAATGGTCTCCACATGACCTCAACAGAGCCGGCAAAAACAGACTTCACAGAACACATCCCCAGATGGCATGCACGTGCCCCAAAAAGTGGTCGAAAACGAAAGGACCCACTTTAGAACCTCGTGTTGCATTTGGTCATCACGTTGCTTTGCTCCTCCCCGCCCTGGAGAAGTTCCTGGATCTTCTTTGACCCTCGCGACCTTGGCCCCGTGGAGACTCCAGGTCTGTCCGCGGCCTCCTTGTGACCAGAGGTGGCCAGGCATCTGGCAGGAAGGCCCTGCAGGGACGATGTCCATCCCTGGCCACCGAGATGGCCTCTGCTGGTGTCCTCACGCCTCCTCCCTTCGGTGACGACACCAGTCGGGTGGGAACCACCTTAAAACCGTGTGTGTAGCCTCATTTCTCTATTCGCCCCTCCTGGTGTGAACTTGTGGTTTCCACTTCCCTTGATGGATTATAATCTGTCATCATTATCACTCACCGCGATGCTCCGAGGTGCCTAGATCTGATGCTTCATCACCCTCTAAACACGTCCTCCCCATCAGCTTGAAGACAAGCTGCAGACGGACCGCGGCCCCTCCCTGCTCTGGACTCCGAGGAGTGCTGGTTCCCCTAAGGGGAGAACGGAACTCGACAGCGAGGTCTGGAGCGGGTGCTGGTGTCCGTGGACAGAGCCAGCTGACACACGCACACACAAGCAGCTCCAGACACATCTACTCATGCTGAGAACCCTGAGTTCACCCCGGAACCTCCAGTTCAGCAGCCCAGGACGGGCCCTGCCTCTTCTCCCGTGTTTGTAACTCTTGCCCCCGGTGCTCAGCCTTGCCAGCTGCTGCCGACCGCCGCTGCCACCCTTCTCTGACCTGTAACCTTCCAGCTTCTGTTTGGCCTCCTGCCGGACTGCACCCCACCTGGGCTTTCTCCGCACGCGGTCTCTCCACCCCACCTCGTAAGCTCTCCTGCTGCTGTTCCTCCCACATAACTCCCTCCTCCCCATGAAGCCTCTGGCCCTTTGCTCCAGTGCCTGGCACCTCCAGCTGTCCTCCTCATCCTACCGGGAGCTGCACCCCCCACCCCAACTTCGACCCCCACTTGGATACACTCTCCATTCTGCTCGGGGCCCCAGTACTTAAGAGTGTCCCCTATCCCAAGTGGTCCCAAAGGCTGCCCTGGTCCCACGCCCTCCCCTCCCATCCCAGCCTCCATCCTGCTGCACCACAGCCCCAGGGACACCTCTGTGCCCAGCTCTGCCCTTGGCAAGCTCACCTAATGCCACTCTGGCCCACAATCCTCCATTGCTCCTTCCACCCAACGTGGACATTTACATGGCTCCAGCCAATCGACCGGCTTTAGGAGTGAATTGATGGGTAAGACAAGGGTTTCAAAGAAAAGGAGGAGACCCCCTAAAAGGCTTTAATGGTTTCAGCTACTTTCTAGAACAGTGCTAATAAAAACTCACTCTAAAAAATGCACCTTGCTATGCCCTAAGGCTTAATAGGCATGGAGCTTGGTGAGGATGAGACATCTGGTCACCCAGACCTGCCTGTCAGTCAGCAGAGCCCCTGGGGGTGTACCTGGGGAGGGTGGAGGACACCACAGTAACTGATAGAAGCGCAGTGGCAACGACCTCCCAGGAGCCTCCACGTCCATATCTCTGTTGGATGTACTCTGCGCACCAAGCTGTTGGCGGAAGTCCCGTGGTTTCTTTCTGTCCTCTCTGTCAACCTCCTAGATGATTCCGGGCGTCCGTCGGGGAGGCGAAGGCAGCTCGCTGGTTCTTACCCCAGTGTGGTCCAGGCCCTGGGTGATGCTCTCTAGATCCTTCGTGTGGCCTTGAGAAACAGCGTGTCTAGAGCCTGGACCCTCTGCATTGGGCGTGCTCCGTCTGGCTCAGACTCTGCATCTGCTAAACACTTCAATATGCAGTGACTTGTTTAGTGAGTGCAATGTTTACTCAGGAAATGCCAACTAGCCAGCAGAAAGGTTCACGAGCTCAGAGCCTATTAGCAACGGGGCCTTGTGAAGCTGGGGAGGGGAGCGCCATGGGAAAAGAAGGGCTTGCTCACCAGAGACCTGCTGAGACGTGATGCCTCTTTCCCTCCCAGAGTCACATACATTCTTGGTGTTCCCATCTCATCTATAGATGCTGAGGGTCACTTTAAGAAGGCATTTTCAGGGACAATTGCCCTTAGATAAAAACGTTTATTATGTGATTAAGTAAGCATGTTCAAATCAAGTGGAAGATGACATTTCCATTTATAGATAATGCTAGGATATCAGCTAATATTTTTAAACATCTAGCAAAGCATCAAACTGACAAAACTCAGATTCTTACTTCAAAGGAAATTTTTAAAAAATTGAGATGGACCAAAGGGTCAAATATAAAAAAGAAAAAATCTATACAGATCTAAATTGAAATACAGGTAGAAATGTCACCAACTTCAGAAGCATGTTTTCTAAGCGTGAACCAATGGAAGAAACTACAAGAGGGAAGAGTCATAAATCTGACTTTGTAAAAATTAAAAACAAAAGTTTAAATGAACGAAACCCAAGAGCAGGAATGAAATGAAAAGACAAACAGAGACTGGGTAAACATTCTGGACAAATGGTTCACGGCCTTCATTGAGGCAGCTCTTTTGCCAATCAGGAGGAAAAAAAAAAGATGATTGTTCCCAAAGAGAAAATTTCCAAAGAGAAGAACAACAAAAATCTAATTGCAAGTGGCCTAAATGAACTTTGAGCAAGTGCAGAAGGAGAGAGGATATTCCAAACTGCTATGTCGGTCCTGGGGTAAGGAGAGCCTCCATTTGACACAGATTTGCTCTGACACATTCTGGAGCTACTTTCAAATGCAGCAGAGAAAAAGCGCAAAAAAAAAACCACATTTAAGGAAAATTTCAGATCCGAGTCAGGAGTTCTGCCAGCCCCTTAGCAGGCAGGGAGTGGTGATGTGAGAGCCCTGCCGGCAAATCAGAACTGTACTTTGTTTCACGACCACACACAGTTATTCTTGGGCAAAATGCATCATAGACTTTCCCAACCAGTTCGCTATAGTAAGTGTTCACTCCCTATCAAATAATCCATTTAATTAAAAAAAAAGAATAAAAATGACAGTACCTAATACTTACTGAGTACATTCTAGGTACAGTGTTACATATACAGAAATTTATTCAGTCATCACAATAAGCCTGAGACTTAGGTTTTATTATTATTATCCTTGGTTTATAAGTGAGGGTTTTTTGTCTCAGCTTTCATGTATCAGTTAGTGCCAAAGACAAAATCTAAGTTCCAAGGGCTCCCTTAATGTTAGTCATCACCATCACCATCAGCTTCTTTATCACTGTCTCCGCAACCACCGTCACCATCTTCATCACCACCATCACCACCACCATCATCGCCACCTTCACCATCATCACCACCTTCACCATCATCACCATCATCGCCACCTTCACCATCATCACCACCATCACCACCACCTTCACCACCATCATCATCACCATCACCACCATCACCACCATCACCATCATCATCACCACCTTCACCATCATCGCCACCATCACCATTACCACCATCACCATCATCACCATCACCATCATCATCACCATTGCCACCATCACTACCATCATCACCACCTTCACCACCTTCACCACCTTCACCATCATCACCACCATCACCATCTTCATCACCACTGTCACCACCACCATCATCGCCACCTTCACCTTCACCACCACCATCATTACCACCTTCACCAACATCACCACCATCACCATCATCGCCACCTTCATCATCATCACCACCACCACCATCATCACCATCATCACCACCACCACCATCATCACCACCTTCACTATCATCACCACCTTCACCTCCTTCACCATCATCACCACCACCACCATCATCACCACCTTCACCATCATCACCACCACCACCATCATCACCACCTTCACCATCATCATCACCACCTTCACCATCATCACCACCTTCACTATCATCACCACCTTCACCTCCTTCACCACCTTCACCATCATCACCACCATCACCATCATCATCGCCACCTTCACCATCATCACCACCTTCACCGTCATCACCATCATCACCACCATCACCATCATCATCGCCACCTTCACCATCATCACCACCATCACCATCATCATCACCACCTTCACCATCATCACCACCTTCACCATCATCACCACCTTCACCATCATCACCATCATCACCACCATCACCATCATCACCACCTTTACCATCATCACCACCTTTACCATCATCACCATCATCACCACCTTCACCATCATCACCACCTTCACCATCATCGCCACCTTCACCATCATCACCATCATCACCACCATCACCATCATCACCACCTTTACCATCATCACCACCTTCACCATCATCACCATCATCACCACCTTCACCATCATCACCACCTTCACCATCATCGCCACCATCACCATTACCACCATCACCATCATCATCGCCACCTTCACCATCATCACCACCATCACCATCATCACCACCACCTTCACCATCATCACCACCTTCACCATCATCACCACCTTCACCATCATCACCACCATCACCATCTTCATCACCACCTTCACCATCATCGCCACCATCACCATTACCACCTTTACCATCATCACCATCATCGCCACCTTCACCATCATCACCACCTTCACCATCATCACCATCATCACCACCTTCACCATCATCACCACCTTCACCATCATCGCCACCATCACCATTACCACCATCACCATCATCATCGCCACCTTCACCATCATCACCACCACCACCATCATCACCACCACCACCATCATCACCACCTTCACCACCATCACCATCATCATCACCACCTTCACCATCATCGCACCATCATCATCGCCACCGTCACCATCATCACCACCATCACCATCATCACCATCATCACCACTATCACCATCATCACCTCCATCACCATCATCACCATCATCACCACCTTCACCATCATCACCACCACCACCATCATCACCACCTTCACCACCATCACCATCATCACCACCATCACCATCATCATCACCACCTTCACCATCATCGCCACCATCACCATTACCACTATCACCATCATCACCACCATCACCATCACCATCATCATCACCATTGCCACCATCACTAACATCATCACCACCTTCACCATCATCGCCACCTT
Organism: Budorcas taxicolor; assembly: GCF_023091745.1. Lineage (NCBI taxonomy): Eukaryota > Metazoa > Chordata > Mammalia > Artiodactyla > Bovidae > Budorcas > Budorcas taxicolor. Next base: position 84,788,437 of record NC_068921.1, on the reverse strand, counting down.
CACCATTACCACCACGACCATCATCACCACCATCACCATCATCGCCACCACCACCATCATCACCACACCACCATCATCACCACCACCACCATCAAAACCACCTTCACCACCATCATCACCACCACCATCATCACCAGCTTTACCACCATCACCACCACCACCACCATCACCATCACCATCATCACCATCACCATCATCACCATCACCATCATCATCACCATCACCATTACCACCATCACCATCATCATCACCATCACCACCATCCCTACCATCATCACCACCTTCACCATCATCACCACCATCACCACCGTCACCATCACCACCGTCACCATCACCACCTTCACCATCATTGCCACCATCACCATCACCATCATCACGACCTTCACAACCTTCACCATCATCATCACCACCTTCACCATCATCACCACCGTCACCACCTTCACCATCATCATCACCACCTTCACCATCACCACCGTCACCACCGTCAGCATCAGCACCTTCACCATCATCACCACCGTCACCACCATCATCACCACCATCACCACCATCACCACCATCACCACCATCACCATCATCATCACCACCTTCACCACCATCACCACCATCACCATCATCATCACCACCTTCACCATCATCGCCACCATCACCATTACCACCATCACCACCATCACCACCATCACCATCATCATCACCACCTTCACCACCATCACCACCATCACCATCATCATCACCACCTTCACCATCATCGCCACCATCACCATTACCACCATCACCATCATCACCATCACCATCATCATCACCATTGCCACCATCACTACCATCATCACCACCTTCACCACCTTCACCACCTTCACCATCATCACCACCATCACCATCTTCATCACCACTGTCACCACCACCATCATCGCCACCTTCACCTTCACCACCACCATCATTACCACCTTCACCAACATCACCACCATCACCATCATCGCCACCTTCATCATCATCACCACCACCACCATCATCACCATCATCACCACCACCACCATCATCACCACCTTCACCATCATTGCACCATCATCATTGCCACCTTCACCATCATCACCACCATCACCATCATCACCATCATCGCCACCTTCACCATCATCACCTCCATCACCATCATCACCATCATCACCACCTTCACCATCATCACCACCACCACCATCATCACCACCTTCACCACCATCACCACCATCACCATCATCATCACCACCTTCACCATCATCGCCACCATCACCATTACCACCATCACCATCATCACCACCATCACCATCACCATCATCATCACCATTACCACCACGACCATCATCACCACCATCACCATCATCACCACCACCACCATCATCATCACCACCACCATCAAAACCACCTTCACCACCATCATCACCAGCTTTACCACCATCACCACCACCACCACCATCACCATCATCACCACCATCACCATCACCATCATCACCATCACCATCATCATCACCATCACCATCACCATCACCACCATCCCTACCATCATCACCACCTTCACCAACTTCACCATCATCATCACCACCTTCACCATCATCACCACCGTCACCACCGTCACCATCACCACCTTCACCATCATCACCATCATCACCACCACCACCATCATCACCACCACCACCATCATCACCACCTTCACCACCATCATCACCAGCTTTACCACCATCACCACCACCACCACCATCACCATCATCACCACCATCACCATCACCATCATCACCATCACCATTACCACCATCATCATCATCATCACCATCACCACCACCATCACCACCATCCCTACCATCATCACCACCTTCACCACCTTCACCATCATCATCACCACCTTCACCATCATCACCACCGTCACCACCATCATCACCACCATCACCACCATCACCACCATCACCACCATCACCATCATCATCACCATCACCACCATCCCTACCATCATCACCACCTTCACCACCTTCACCATCATCATCACCACCTTCACCATCATCGCCACCATCACCATTACCACCATCACCATCATCACCATCACCATCATCACCACCATCACCATCATCACCATCATCACTACCTTCACCATCATCACCACCATCACCATCATCACCATCATCACCACCGTCACCACCGTCACCATCACCACCTTCACCATCATCACCACCTTCACCACCTTCACCGTCACCATCACCACCTTCACCATCATCATCACCTTCACCACCATCACCATCATCACCACCATCACCATCACCACCATCATCGCCACCTTCACCATCATCACCACCATCACCATCATCACCAGCATCACCACCTTCACCATCATCACCACCATCACCATCATCACCATCATCATCACCACCTTCACCATCATCACCACCACCATCATCATCACCACCTTCACCACCATCACCATCATCACCACCTTCACCATCATCGCCACCATCACCACCATCACCACCATCACCATCGTCACCATCACCATAATTCTGGACCCAGTTCATCCTGGTCCTATAATCCCAAAGGTCTCCCACCCCTGGTCTTTGACACTCCCACCTTTGCCACTTTGGCTGTTGAAAGATATTTTTCCTTCAAAGTAACTAAGTAAGCATTAGTCGCTCCGTCGTGTGTGACTCTTTTCAACCCCATGGACTGTAGTCCGCCAGGCTCCTCTCTCCGTGGAATTCTGCAGGCAAGAACACTGGAGTGGTTTGCCATTCCCTTCTCCAAGGTTTTCCCCCAAAGTGCACGTCAAATGTTCCCTCTCTACAAACTCTGTGCCTCCACATCCTCGATGCCAAGTGAGGGCATGTCTGCTTACTATGGTATTACATACGTATACATGTGAGTTCAGTGATGACATATGTCTATATCATATATAATGTATAAATATAAATAGATATGTGCATGCTTAGTCGCTCAGTCACGTCCCCATGGTTGTGTCTTCTCTGCGACTCCACGGACTGTAGCCCGCCAGGCTCCTCTGTCCATGGGCATACTCCAGGCAAGGATACTGGAGTGAATAGCCTATCCCATCTCCAGGGGATCTTCCCTACCCAGGAATTGAAATGAGGTCTCCTGACTTGCATTTGGATTCCTTACCAGCTGAGCTACTAGGGAAGCCCTAACCATATAAATATATATACACATGATCTTTAAAACATATAGTTTAGACCGACCTGAAGGTCCAGCACTTAAAACACCACGGGTTATGGATTTGTGGAAACCACGGAAAGCACATGACATCGCATACACTTCCTATGTTCGCGTCAAATAAGTCGGTTACATACTGAAACTGAACAAATTCTGGGTCACCTGCTCTATCAATTATGATGCAGGCCGCAGCCACCTCCAGCAAAGCTCAAAGCTCTGGTGCCCACTTGGGAACAAATGAGGCCATTATTTGATATCTAAAGTGGATGGATCTCTTGAAAAAGAAATCTATTCGTTGGATTTCCCACCATCCTCTCTGGAGTTTGACTCTTCTGAGTACGCCCTGGCTGAAAGGCTAAACGCTAAAGGCGCCCTGGAGTCTTATCACCTGGGACAGGTAAAGGAGGCTCCTGAGCCGCGGCTCTCACTGTTTCAGAGCAGAGGTGAGAAATGACCAGTCCGTCACTGAAGCCGGATGTGTTTATCTGTACCCGCGATCACTGGGGACAAATACCAGATCCACTTGTGATTTTTCCCTACTGCTGGCAAGGCATTACCAAAATCAATATTGAGCTGCTGCAAGTGGGTTTGGAGATTATATGTATGTATTTATTTAAAAATGAAGTTCTAAAATTGTAGCTGAAGCGGATGGGCACTGATCCCAGAGGACCGTGTTTCCTTCCGTGACAGCACTTCTCGAGAGAGAATGTTTGCTGTGCTAAGATTTGCTTTTAGGATTTTCGAATCTGTAGCTTGCAAGAGCCCATCCCGAAAGATGAACATCTAGGAGGCAGATATGTACCCTTACATGTGGAGCAGCTTGGTATTGCCAACTTAGATGTATGTCGATAGAAAAAGCCTCTGTTTACGCTCCTTGGTACAGGGTTTAAGATGAGGAAGAACAAGGAAAACGTGCCAGACTTTCCCCACCGTCCCCCCTTGAAAACTCCCGAGACTCTTTCCTCTGTCCAGTTAGATAATTTCATCATGCCTATAAAGGCTTTCATGGAGCTCGATTCTTTTAAAAACATACACCATGCCTTGTCATGGCAAACCTGAGGCTCAGCAACATGCAGAAAGGCAGCGTCTGCATGTTGACCGCACGGTGGCCTCCCGCAAGGGCCGTGGTCCTGAGACTCAACAAACCTTTGGATGGCAGATGCCGGGGCTGTCTGAGGACACCTTCGGTGGCGAAAGCTGAGCTTGCTCATTCATTCTGCTTGCCACCAGGAAAAACGGACAGCTGTCTCCTCTTGTGTGCATTTCTTACAAGAGATGGGACAGCAGGGAGGAGGGGCAGAGACAGAAGGAAGACATCCAAGAGGAAAGGACACAGGGGTCTGTGAACCAGCGACAGGGAAGCCTCATAAGGTAAGAGGCAGCTGATCTCAGAGACACGCGCCAGGTGTGGATTCCTTTTCACGGTGCTTTATACAAGGGACAGGTTCTTCAGATCAGAAGCGGCACAGACAGGACCCCACGGTCAGGGGAGTTTACACTTTCTGCACCACCAGCGGACCCCCTGCCTTCCTCTTTGGTCACGTGGTTTAGCGGAAGCCTCTCCAGAGGGCCTCTAACCTGCATGGTTTAAAAGAAAATGCAGAAGAGGAATCTTGAACATGTGGGAAGCCGCTGTCTCACCTCTCCCCTTTGGGACATGGAGAAGTCCCGCGCCTGTGTGACTGTGAGGGCCTCCGCGGCCACCTCCACTTCCCTCTTTCTGTCTTGTGTCTCTCCCACAGCCCCCCTCCCATGGAGGAGTTCTCTGTCTGGTGCCCCAGTGGCTCTCTGCTCCCCCCACAAGGAGCTTGCAAGGTTTCTAGCAAATACCATGCCACTGATTCCTTCTGGGAAGTTCAGATGGACCGGAAGTTCCATGTAAAGCCGCTGGATATTCATAAGGGCCAGGCTCTGCTCTGAACTTTGCGTTCAATCTCTCATCTTTTTTTTTTTCTTTCACAAAACTGCTAGGTTTGAACCCCCACACCCCCCACCTCCAATTATAAAGAGGAATGGCCTGGAGAATTCAAAAATTACCCCATTGACTTTTACGTAGTGGCAGCCAAGATTCCAACCAAGACAGATAACTTCTGTCTTAACTTGAATATTTCCCGTGAGCGAGCAGGTCTTAGGAGAAGGCAATGGCACCCCACTCCAGTACTCTTGCCTGGAAAATCCCATGGACGGAGGAGCCTGGTAGGTGGCAGTCCATGGGGTCGCTAAGAGTCGGACACGACTGAGCGACTTCACTTTCCTTTTTCACTTTCTGCATTGGAGAAGGAAATGGCAACTCACTCCAGTGTTTTTGCCTGGAGAATCCCAGGGATGGGGGAGCCTGGTGGGCTGCTGTCTCTGGGGTCGCACAGAGTCAGACACGCCTGACGCGACTTAGCAGCAGCAGCAGCAGCAGAACAGGTCTTGCACATACTCTGAGATGATGGTTCCCTGAAACAAGCCTGATGGCCCAGGCCTCCTCTTGGGAACCAACCTGGGAGTCAAGGGCATCCAGGCTGCAGGCAGGCAGGGAATTTGCACGTGGATCTTGGAGAGAGCTGCCTGGAAAGCTGGTGAGGGTGGGGACGGGTGACGCTCAGATAACCCTGCCGTGACTCCCAGCCCTGGATACAAGGCTGGCTCCCCTCACCCACTCACTCTGGTCAAAGATGTGGTTTCTCCAGCGGTGATGCACGGTGTGAGAGCTGGAGCATAAGGAAGGCTGAGCGCCAAAGAACTGATGCTTTCCGATCGTGATGCTGGAGAAGACTCTTGAGCATCCCTGGGACAGCATGGAGATTAAACCAATCAATCTTAAAGGAAATCAGTCCTGAATAGTCATTGGAAAGACTGATGCTGAAGCTCCAATACTTTGGCCACCTGATGCTAAGAGCCGACTCTTTGGAAAAGACATTGATGCTGGGAAGGATTGAAGGCAGGAGGAGAAGGGGCTGGCAGAGGACGAGATGGTTGGATGGCATCACCGACTCAATGGACATGAGTTTGAGTGAGCTCCGGGAGATGGTGAAGGACAGGGAGGCCTGTCAGGCGATAGCCCACCTGGTCACAAAGAGTCGCATACAACTGCGCAGACGAACAACAACATCCACTCATGAGCAACATCCTCCTGTGTCCATCGTCACCTTGGGCGGATCCACAGAGAAGCCCTCGCTTGTCTTGTGAAGGTATATTATTGCTAAATTCAAGAGGAAGAGCAGGGAAAAGGGGAAATGAAGACATCCTTGGTTTGAAACTTAACTCTTCCCCTGAAACTGGGAATGAGTGTGTTGTTTATGTTGAAACTTCAGCCTGGCTTAGCTCACACGACACCATCTATCAAAATTCCTAGCTTGCAGAGTCATCCTGCCAGACTCAATTATGGAGTTAATTCCATCCTAACTGGAAACAGAGCTTTTGGTTCATTTCCTCTCCAACCTCTCTGGGGATGCGTTTGATACGATTCCAGGGCGTCCAAGTTCAGGCCAGTTTGGTCGGAATCAATGGGCGTTTTCTGGCTCATCTTCTGTGGTGTAAAGACACACACACACACATTCACACACACCACACACTCACACATGTGCTTGTGTGCTCCCCCAAAGCACTCACATGCGCACACACACCCACACTCAAGCACAGGTGTGCACACCCACACTCACGTACACACACGCGTACACGGAAGCTCTGGATCCCCTCTAACATCTGGCCGCACATATTCGAGGTGCACTCCTGCCCTTCCTCAACATTTGCAGGCCATGTTGTTGACCTCTGGCCTCTCTCCCAAGCTGTGTTTGTAGGTCACTGCCTTCATTCTCTCCATCATTGCAAAAGTCCTGTTTCGATGAACAGGGTCTGACAAGAACGGAACACCGTGTCTTCAGTGAACTCACCACAGACGTATTACAACACCGCTATCATCAGATCGCTTCCTCAGACCGAAAGAATTCCTGCCAGTTCTGATACGCAGCTGAGCTGTGGTTTAACTCCTTGTGTTGAGAACGCCACGGGGAGTCAGATGGGGTGGCCCTTGTGCTCTCTCTGCACAGTGCAGGTGGAGAACACCTTTGCAGAGACAGATGGAATGTCACGCTGACATTCTCATTCATTCACTTCAAGGTAATGTTGGCAAAGTTTTCTGCTTGTTGTTCAACTGGCTGTGTTTGGTAAAGCTGTATAAAAGAATCATTTTTTGTAGATGACAGTCACTGAAGATCATCAATTTACATGTCTTATCACTAAAGATAAGCTTCCATGGTTGGAAATGTCGGATAGAAGGAGAATATGGCTTTTGACTTTATTGTAAGACAATCAGCTTAAGCATGCGTGCTTCATGCTAAGTCATTTCAGTCGTGTCTGACTCTTTGTGACCCCATGGACTGTAGCCCGCCAGGCTCCTCTGTCATGGGATTCTCCAGGCAAGGATACTGGAGTGGGTTGCCATGCCCTCATCCAGGGGATCTTTTCAACCCAGGGATCTAACCTGTGTCTCCTGTGGCTCCAACGTTGCAGGTGGATTCTTTACCACTGAGCCGCTAGGGAAGCCCAATCAGTTTAAGAGAAAGCATACAACTTTAAAATGTTTGCAGTGGATTAAAAACTGTGGTCATTTTCAAAAATAAGAATATAAAAATATCCCAACTTCCTACACAAGAGCACTTACGTTTAATGACAACACAGATGTCCTTCATTATTTGTTTACTTGGCTGTACCATGTGGCATGTGGGATCTTAGTTCCTCGACCAAGCATTGAACCCAAGCCGCCTACAGGGGAAGCATGGAATCCTAAGCACTGGATGGCCAGGGGAGTCCCAAGCATGTACTTCAGTAGAATATACAAAAGTACAGTATATATTTTAAGCAGAGAGTCACTTCTGGTGGGAGAACAGCATGTTTAATCGTATCAGGTTCTTGAGAAGTAAATAAAATACGACGATGTGGTCACACAAGGTAAAATACATTCTTGAACAGGAAAAGCACTTTTGTAAGTTGTATGTCTTGTTATCATCAGAGACACAGAAAGAGCAGATGCCTGGAACTATAATTTCATGGAGACAACGGTCGTTTTGTCTTTCTTGTATGAACATGAACCATTTTGATTCTAAACGTCACCCCATCCCCAATCTCATGTGAGCTTGTCTTATAACTGGGAAAGTGCAAAACCTTTTTAGCCCCTACTTTTCAGGTAGAGGGTTGCTCACAAGGTCAAGTTATCTGAGGCTACGCCAGAGCTCAGAGTTGGTCATTGAGAGGGGTCAGTGGCTACGGGTCACACTTTAGGGCTCCTCCAGGACAGAGGGAAGCAGAGCCTCAGCTTCTAGACTGCGGGGAGGAGACCTTAGCTGCACCTCCTTCGTCGCTCTTCTGACAGGGGAGGTCACGTTGTCGCTTAGCTGGGCAGGCCTCTTTCTGACGCTAACCGTGCAGTCACATCCCCACGTCGCGGGGCTCCAGGCAGGGTGCTTACTGTTGTGGACCTTAGGTTCTGACTCCTGGCGTTTGAGTTCTTCTTAGTTGTATGACTTGGGCTGGGTTATCAAGCCTGAGAATTGATTTCCTCCTGTTGGAATCATGACAACCTCTTCTCCGTAGAGCTGACGGAGGTGAAAGTGAAAGTGTTAGTTGCTCAGTCACGTCCAACTCTCTGCAACCCCATGGCCTGTAGCCCACCAGGCTCCTCTGACAGTGGGATTCTCCAGGCAAGAATACTGGAGCGGGTTGCCATGCCCTTCTCCAGGGGGTCTTCCCTACCCAGGGATCGAGCTGGCGTCTCCTGCCTTGCAGGCAGATGTGGAAGTTAAATTAGCCAATTCTTGCAAAGCGCTCAGCAGTGAGCCCGCCGCCCGTGGAGCCGTGGGTCAGCGTTCTCCTGGGACATAGCCGCCACTGAATCACTTTCCGCGCTGGGACCTTTAACCCCGTATCTCAGGCCTCTGGCAATAAGGAAACACTTTGTTTCCGGCTTGGGAGCGAAAACCATGACTCCAACTTTATGACAGGAAATACAATCCAAACAGTATGATTTTTTTTTCCCCAGGCTCAAGTTTCCTCCTTGAGATCACCAAGCGGCCTTTGCTGAGTCTCAGCGGGCACTTACAACACTGATTCCCAAAGGCCGGACTGTGACACCGCCCTGCGGTTCCGGGAATGCGTATTTTCTGAATGTCAGAATTCTCATACCCAAGTGGCCCAAGTGGGGTCTCCGGACCTCAACTCCGTCACTCTCTCCAGGGGACACCTCGCTAATCAGGTCAGAGGGAGCGTGTGGACGTCAGAGCTCTCGGCTCTCACCATGGTGCCATACGTTTCAGAGTTGAAGGGCACATTCACAATTATTCTTCTCATCCCTTCAGAGTGCAGGGCATGAAACTAAGACTGAGCAAGCAGAGGTGGATGGGTAAGGCTGACCTCCCTGCAACCGGGCAGGGCTTAACGACTAGGCTCTGAACTTTCGCAGAACAGGACGGACTAACCAGTTCTTCCCCACAGAGCTGGCCATGGCATCTTGGTAGATGTGTGCTGGTCGTGAGCGTGGACAGCCACTGAGCAGGAAAGGGTGGGGGCACCTTCCCTCTCTGTGCCACTGATCAAATAACAAATAAAACCACATGGGCTTGCAGGGTCTCTTTGCGCTGCTAGCATTTTGCGCATCTCTGCAGTGTGTCCGACCCCCGCAGGGCTGGGATGGAGCATCGCTGCTCCGTAAGTTCCCTGGACATGATTTCATACCCACTTCTGCCTTTTGAAGCGTCTGGCTTCCAGTCATCCAGAGGCCCTCTGCATGTGGCATGAACTTTCTTCCAGGAGTGGAAACCACTTCCCCAAGGTCGGCTGTCCCAAAGCCTTGGGGACCCAGCCTGGGCCCCCGGGCTCAGCCCTTTGGATCCTGTCTGGGTTAATGCTTCCACGGTGCTCAGACCTGGCAGGCGGCCAGGAGAGGAAATGTGCAACCTGGGCGAAGAGCGGGCGCTCAGATGTTTCACCTCCTCCTCTCGCCAGTACTTTAAGGAAGTATTCATTTCCTCTCTTTTTTAAACTTCCTCTGGGACTGTTAAAAATGGAAGACTTCATTCGCGCTTATCTGAATTTGTTGTTACCTGCAAATCCAGACCTCCGTTTACCTGCTCACAATGCCTTCGTCATCTCTGTCAGGAAGATTTTTATAGGTTCCAACATTCAGCTTGGATAAAATTGCCAAATCAGGGAAGTGAGCCTATGTTCATCCATACTCGTGTAAAAGAGGTTTTTTGGTTGCTGTCACAAGTCCTTAAATGTTTATTGGATAAATGAATGAATGACCCCTATAGCCACACCATTGCTATGACGAGACAGACTCCATCCACATTCCGAATGTTTAATTTTAAATATCTATCAGATGATAACTTTTCTCTAAATAACATTTATATCTTGCAATAATTTTAGATTTTCAGAAAAGTTGCATGCATTTCACAGAGAACTTTCCTGGTGTTAATATTTTATGTAACCATGTTGCATTTTGGTAAGACCCTGAAATTAACATTGCTGTAATACTTTTAACTATAGACTTTATTTAGATTTCACCATTCTTCAAACCAATGTTCCTTTTCTCTTCCAGGATTTAATTCAGGATACCATATCATATTTAGAAGTGGTTGGAGACTTTTTTTCTCCCTCATAAAATTAAACAAGCCAAACTTCCCCTAAGAAAATAACCACTGATGAAATTTACTGGGAGTTGGAAGGATTATTCTACAAAGGGCCAGATAGTACAGAAAATCCCATGGACAGGGAAGCCTGCAGGCAACAGTCCCTGGGGTTGCAAAGAGTCAGACACAACTGAGCGACTTTACTTTCACTTTTCACTTTCACCTTTGCAAAAGTAGCTACAGACAACGATTAAACAGGTGAGCACAGCTGTGTTCCAGTAAAACTTTATTTGTAAAACATGAGGTGGTCCTATTTGTCTTAGGCAACAATTTTCCAGCCTCTGATTTTATTGAGCGTTGATTTAACATCACACTTGATGTAATAGTCACTCCCTTGTTTCATTGTTACCACAGCATGTGGAGTTCTCTTATGCCCTGGAGTGGGCTACACAGAGCCCCTTCTCCTGTTTTCTAGACTGAAGGTGGCAGAATTCTCTTGACTAAAGATATCTCTGTCTACTTTAACTTACACTCAGAAATCCTCTATTGTAATGCTAAGAGAACAATCACTATACAAATTTAAATTGCCAGTTAATGATCATTATCTTGCAATAAGGGTTGTGTTAATATCCGCCAGGCTGAAGGGGAGAGGCTTTTGAAAACTGGTGAATCTTGTCAATCAATTCCACTTAACTGAAGTTTATTTTTGTAAGATGCATTCACCTTTCATGTAGTTATGTTTGGAGATTACTTCTTTGAAAAGTGAGCTATTCATTCTGAGTGGTTATTTTTTTTTTTTTTTTGAATGTATATTTTATTCTTCGGAGCATTTTTAGGTTCATGCCGGAAATGAGCAAAAGGTACAGAGTGTCCCCATAAGCCCCTTGCTCCCACCATTGCCCAAGTTCCCTCACTGGGTCATCCTGACTGGTTAATGGGGCCCAGATGTTGGTCAAACAGTATCCTGGGTGTGTCTGTGAGGATGCTTTGAATGGGATTAGCACTTGAATGGGTAACTAAGGCAGATTGCTCTCCCCAGTGTAGGTGTGGGCCTCACCCACTCAGTTGAAGACCTGAATAGAAGAAAGGCTGACCCTTCCCAAGTAAGAGAGAACTCTTCCCCATTAACTGGCTTTCCTCTGGGACACTGGCTTTCCCTGAGCTCAAGCAGTAGTTTTTAATTTTCATGAAGTCCTCCCGAGGCACTGCTTCTTTCTTGGATCGCATTTGTAGTGACGTCATCGCTAAAGCCGAGCTCATCGAGGTTTGCTCCCAGGCTGTCTTCTGGGAGTGCGTGGACTGGCATTTTGTGCTTAGTTCCCTCACCTATCTTGAGTTAATTTTTGTGAAGTTTGTAGGGTCTGTGTCTAGCTTTATTTTTTCGCATGTGGATGTCCAGTTGCTTCAGGATGTTCATTTGTTAAAGAGACTGTCTTTTCTCCATCGATTTGCCTTGGTTCTTTTTTCAAAAATCATTTGTCTTTATCTGCATGGGTCTATTTCAGGTTGTCTATTCTATTGCATCGATCTGTCTTGTCTGTTCTTTTCCCAATCCCGTATGGTTGTAATTATTCTAGTTCTACAGAAAGTGCTGAAGCTGGGTACATTAGTACTCTGACTTTATTTTTCTTAAATATTGGGATGCTATTCTGGGCTTATTAACCTTTTAAAGTTTTGAAAGATTTTCAGGTGTGGATTCTTCACAGCTATCTCTCTTTTTTGTGTATGTAGGTAAAAATACATATAGTTTTTAATTAATACATATAAATTCCTTGGAAATCATTACTTATTTTCTAGGCCCTGAGCCCTCCAGCTATTTTGAGCTTCCTGGGAATACACCTAGAGTTTGATTTTATTTCACTTTTTTTTTTTTGTTAGGGAAGCATGTGCACAGTGCTGTTTTTTTTTTTTTTTTAAGTTTCTGAAAGCTTTTAATGCTTCAGCTATCATCTGTAGAAGCCACAGTCTGAGGTGTGGAGAGTCCTTTACATAGCTGTGGAAAATGAATTTTCCAGAGCTACAAGGTGTGGTTTTTGGCATGTTCAGTAAAAAAGAAACGAACAATAGTAAAAAGGAATTTCTAAGAACATTCCTTTACCTGTGAGTAATCTTGTTTTATTTCCTGCTTGACCTGCCTAAAAGGAATTAATCCTCCCGGGAACACCCCGAGGCTTCACGAGACCCCGAGGAAATCGTGGTTTACGACAGAGCTAAAAAGCCTTGGTGAACGTTGCTGTCACAGAAGGAGTGGACAGCTTCACTCTGCGACGGCACACGGCTTGCCTCTCCTTCTCCGGCCTTGTCTGTGGAGTTTTCTGGGCCCACGAACGTGGCTGGGGCATCAAGCAGACGAGACAAGGACATTGCTAGTGGTTTAGCATGACCTTCTCTGGAGGAGTCTTGCCTGGGAAATCCCACGGACGCAGGAGCCTGGTCTGGTGGCCTACGGTCCACAGGGTCGCAGAGAGTCAGACACAACTGAGCAACTTCACTTCCACCTTCTCTGGAGTAGAGGTTGGGAGAGTGACTGCTACCATCATTATTAGGAAACTGGAGATCGTCCACTTTGAAATTTGTATTTTATTTTAAATCAGTGATTTTTAGCTTTTTTTTCCAAACAGTTTGGGAATCTCCTGGCAGTTATAGATTGAGTCCTTGAAAAATACTGTTACACAAAGCTTTGCTTATAATTTTTCAGAGATACAAAGATGTTCTGCATCTTAGAATGAGAACTTATCTTTTAAACTCTCGTTTTTGAACTTACTTGTTGTAAGGTATATACCACGTGTTGGAGAAGGAAATGGCAGCCCACTCCAGTGTTCCTGCCTGGGAAATCCCATGGACAGAGGAGGCTGGCGGGCTACAGTCCGTGAGGGTGCGAAAGAGTCGGACGCGACTGAGGGTCAGAGCGCATGCCACGCTCGCTGTGTAGCTTCTTCTAACTCATATTTCCTGGATGGATACTCTGTTTACTGTAACAATTTTGTTTCAACGCTAGAAACCAAGAGTGAGCCAACCGTGGCCCCTGGCTCTGTGCTTGTAAATAAAGTTTCATTGGGACATGGCCCTGACCTTTTGTGTACGCATTGTCTACTGCCGCTTTCATGCTACAAAAGCAAAGTGAATAGTTGAGAATCAGGTCGCACGGCCTGAAAAATGGAAATATTTACTATCTGGACCTTTTTGGAGAAAACTAGCTGACTCGTGCTCTCCAGAGTAAAATTTGGGACGGTGGAATGTATGGCTTTTTATTTGCTTCACGTCAGTAATAAACTATATTTGAAACATTCTCCAGATCACATGAGCTTGATATTCATGTAGCAGGATGCTTAATGAGACTTGCCCTGTTATCTCAGAATCTGGGCCAAGCCTGCAAGCTGAGACAACCATCGCTCACCTCCCAGGCTGAGAACAACACCCCTCCGCCCCCGCCTCACCAGAGACCCTCAGTGGTTCCACTCAACCTTGCCCATCGGGTTCATCTCTGCACTCCCTGCCCTCAAACATACTGTTGAGAAAACAAATGAGTCAGTTCTAAAGGTTGCCATTACTCCATGTTAATGGGGTATCATGTATGTTTACCTCCTTTCACTGGCCCGCCAAGAGAATCCAGGAAGAGTCTGTCTCATGGCACCCAGCTCTCACCCTTAGCCATTGCAGCTGCTTCTACTTCTTGTATAAAAAGTAGGGACTCGGGAGAAATGGAAGGCAGTTTTGAGAGCTGCAGTCACTCATTTCTGTAGCCAGCATCCCGTTGGGCGGCTTCCCCACGCACCGGTCTGAACGCAGCCCAGAAGTAGAAAGAGAGATCAGTGTGGTGGTCTATGCAGCTGATGGCCAAGCCTGGACCTCAGGTCCTGCCTGTGAGCTGGCCACCCTGGGTGCCATCGTTTCTTCTGACCAAGCATTAGGATGGGGGCAGTGCTGCAGGCTGGATTTGCTTCAGTCAACTGAAAAAGTTCTGTGCATTGGGATCTGCTCATCTTTTTCAGAATCAATTCACCAGAGTGTAAAGACATCTGAACGAACAAGGCCAAGTGAGAATGACTCTGCCTTGTTGGTCAGCATGCATCTTTATGGAGGGAGAGGATGGGGAATGCAGAAAGCCACCCCCCACCCTTACTTTCCCCATGGCAACATGTATGCCTGAGGATCCACCCTGCGGTGCCCTGGGTCTGACCTGTAGGGAGCAGTGCTGGGGATCCCAGGAGGATCAGAGGGCGCGCATCTGCTGGGAGGAGTGCTCCAAGGACGTGCCCTCCCCAGCCGCTCCTTCCAGCACTTTGTAAGAGCCCTGGAGCCCCTCACTCTGACCCTCCATATGGCTCAGGCAGCACTAGGGCTCTGGGCAGGATGGCACAGCCTCGCACTCCTCCCGGGAAGAGGAGGAGCTATCAGGGCTGCTCTGCAAACTGCGAGAGGCGGACGGTTTGGCATAATGCTCCGAGGTAGTTCACGCACTGTCTCCCGGCCACGTGCTGATGGCTCTAGCCATCTGCTGAACGAACATCTGGCTGACTCGAAAACAGGTGCCAAATGGCCTTCACGGGCACCCGCCTAAGGTAGACCGTGGGTCCCACGCTCTGTGCCTGGCGGGGCTGACCTCTCCACGGAAACAGCGACGTGGGGCCGCTTCCCCTGCAGAAGGCAGGAGAGTTACCACACTGAGTGATGCTGAGATGCTGTAGGTCTGTTTTTATGTTAAATTCTGTAAACGGAATCACAGACGTAGAGAACAGACTGATGGTTGCCAAGGGGGAGGGGCTTGGGGGAGGGGTGGAGGAGGAGGTCGGGGTCTGCGGATGTAAGCTTTTGCACGTAGAATGGATAAAGAAGATCCCTCTGTAGAGCACAGGGAACTATACTCAATATCCTGGATAAGTGAAGTTGCACAGTCCTGTATGACTCTGCGATCCCATGGACTGTAGCCTACCAGTGTACTCCGTCCATGGAATTTTCCAGGCAACAGTACAGCAGTGCTTGCCATTTCCTTCTCCAGGGGATCTTCCCAACCCAGGGATCGGATTGCACCCAGGTCTCCCACACTGCAGGCAGACGCTTTACCATCTGAGCCACCAGGAAGCCGTCCTATATAAACCGTATGGGAAAATATTTTTAAAAGGAATGTATATATGTATAACTGAGTGACTTCACTATGCAGCAGAAATTAATACACTGTAAATCAACTACACTTCAATAGATTTTTTGAAAAAGTAGTATGTCATTTATTTGCAACACTGCACTCAGAACCCCTGAGATAGGCGGATATTCCTTTATCTGCCTATGAAGAGTGCACTTCCTTTCCTGCTTATGATGGAACATGCCTGACACTGCCTGTCACCTGGCACCCACTTCACATCACGTGTCCTGCCCCCCTCCCCCCTCCCAACCCACGTCCATGGGCAGGTGTGGCCGCCAGCATCGAATTTCATACCATTCAGGTCTCCATGGGAAGAGGCTGACCTTTCCTTTCACAGGGAAATGCAGGATCATCTCAGAGTTTTAAGAGCAGGAAGATCGTGTATTAATAATTGCTCATTGGAAACTGGAACGAGAATTTCAAACGCTCTCCACACACCTCTTCTTAAGAATAGGACAGGGAAGTCATGGGTTTGGCAGAACATGCATCTCCAACAGGGCAATGTGGTTCCCAGGAGGTGAAAACTGATCCTTGATGGACAGAAAGTCCCTGAGATATGACCGCAGTCTATGGGCCTTCAAATGACCACAGTACACACCACGTGCAGCGCATCTGTGACCAGAACAGCTCACAGGAAGCGGTTGGGAAGGACACGTCTAAAAACTCCTTCAGGGGTGGACAAGAAAGTGTTTGAGGGACACTCATGCAGAGAGGAAATATTGCCACAAGAATGAAGTCTGCAGGCAAAGTCACAGTGTTCTCTCTTTTATTCCAGAAACAGGCTAACCAGGGACCGAGAGACTTAATGGTTTACATAACACTCCTGGGAGACCTGCTCCCGTGACCAGGTTTGATTCCTGGCAGGGAACTAAGATCCTGCCACAAGGCCAGGAAAAAAAAAAAAAAAAAAAGATGTTGCCTATTTTCTTCAAATTGAGGGTTTGGGCCGACCCTGCCTCTAGCAAGTCTCTCAGTGTGGTTTGTCCAACAGTATTTGCTCACTTGGTGTTTCTGCATCATCTTTCGGTAATTCGTGCAATATTGCAAACTTTTTCATTATTATTATTGTATTTGCTATGGCCATCTGTGATCAACAATCTTTGATGTTACGACTACACCTGGCAGGCTTCCCTGGTGGCTCAGCGGTAAAGAATCCACCTGCAATGCAGGAGACGTAGGAGATGCAGGTTTGATCCCCGGGTTGGGAAGATCCCCTGGAAGAGGGCATGGCAGCCCGCTCCAGTATGCTTGCCTGGAGAATCCCATGGACCGAGGAGCCTGGCGGGCTGCAGTCCATAGCATCACAAAGAATCAGACAGGAAGCAACTGAGCACCCAAGTGCGCTGCACTCTGCTGAAGGCTCAGGTGGTGGTTAGCATTTCTAAGCAGTGAAGTATTTTTTAATTAAAGTATGTACTTGCTTTTTAGATACGATGCTACTGCACACCTACTAAGTGGCCATCCCTTGTAAATGAAGCTTTTATATGCACCAGGAAAGCAAAACATTCGTGTGATCCACTTTATTGCGGTGTCTGTTTTACTGTGACGCTGGCTTTGTTGCAGTGGTCTGGAACTGAACACCCGTATCTGAAGGTGTGCCTGCAGTTGGTTTGCTAGGCTGGGGAACACCATTTTCTCAGACTCAGCCCTGGAGAATGATATTCCTGGTGACACAGTGTTTGGCACAGGGCTTGCAGTGCTAGGAGAGGAAGGATCTTCCCCTTGAGTAGGGCCCCCCTAAGGTAAGTCCGCAAGTCACTTAGTGAGATGGCCCGGCTGCAGAGGACGGTGCTCACCAGGACCCCGAGTCCAGGCTGTCCGGGCTCTGTTGGCGCTGTGGTACAGTGGTGCCCCCCATCCCCAGGGCAGCCCCTCCGCCAGGCCCCGCTGATGCCGTGGGACAGCAGTGCCCCCCATCCCCGGGGTGGCCCCTCCTCCAGGCCCTGCTGATGCCGTGGGACAGCAGTGCCCCCCATCCCCGGGGTGGCCCCTCCTCCAGGCCCCGCCGATGCCATGGGACAGCGGTGCCCCCCATCCCCGGGGTGGCCCCTCCTCCAGGCCCCGTCCGCCTCCTCCTGGTCACGGCCACTTCTGAAGCCCCTGGCCTGCCTGCTGCTGGCCTGTCCCAATGGCCAGGCTGTGTCCCACCAACGTCCAAATTCAGGACTTGCTTTCAGAACCGGGTATGGAAGCAACTCCTTCTTTTCCTCACCGTGCCTTTTTACATGCAATGTGTAGCTGATCTAATTTCTTAGTTTCTTATAGCTCTCCATCTCTAGGAACTTTGGGAAAATTTACCTGAGTCTTGTTTGGGGGATATTTGAAGAGTCTCACCTGTTGTACTCCTGCTTCCCTGAGGTGTCAGGACAACCCTCCCCTGGGAAACCTTCCATTCGCTGGACCTTTAGAGGCTGCAAATAAACTGCACTGCTTTCGGTTGCAAAAATTTAACCTTTAGCCATTTGCCATTTCATGCTTTGTAGAGCTTCCCTGGTGGTTCAGATGGTCAAAAATCTGCCTGCAATGTGGGAGAGCTGAGTTGATCCCTGGAGAAGGGCATGGCAACCCACTCCAGTATTCTTGCCTGGAGAATCCCACGGACAGGGCAGCCTGGCGGACCTCACGGAGGACCTTATTGCCAGGAAGACCCTTCCCGAACCTTCCTGGTGCCTACAAACACATATGCACTCTCCTGTCAGGTCAATACTCTTCTATGTAGAGGAAATAAAGAAAATTTATAGTTCTTAATACATTGATTTTCTCCACAAATTTATTGATCATGTCAAATGAAGTTGAGCAAAACATGCTACATTAGACAACTGTTTTTAATGTCTTTGTGCAATCTTCCTTTAAAAGCAAAATGGGAACGTTTCAGTGCTGAAGCATTTTGCAAGTTGCCAGGCACCGGTGTGTATTTTGGTGTGTCACAACAGAGGTTGTGACAGAACAATTGTCTTCTGAGGCAATCATTTTCCATGGAGAACAGACAGTCTGGAAATGCTGGAAATTAGGGATCTTCTCATTTTTTAACCTAGAAGGGTTGACCCAGACTCATTTATGGAGTTAAGGTGTGAAGTAAACAACGTTCAGAAAGCTTTAGCTTGGTAGCAATTACATAAGCAAAATCACCGGATCAAAACAAGCAAATAAAAACATTGCTTTGGCATGTGTGGGACCTGATTGCACAATTCGAACGCCTTACGCTGACCCTGTAATTAGTCATGATGGTTCCTGACGTGGATGTACCTGCATGGGGGCGGGGAAGACGTGGTTACACCAACAAAAACATTCTCAGTTTTGCGTGACCTGACGGGCCTCCTTTCTCCCCAAGGGGATCTCGTCTGGACAAATGATTCTGAACTGGCAAATGCAGGGAAACTAACAAAAATGCAGCAATCGATGGAGAAAGAAAGACCAAATCAATTTCCCAACATGAAGAGGTGAGAAGAGGCAGGGGCCGTCAGTGTGAAAAGCAATGTACTCGGAGGAGAGTGTGGGACTCGGGCTTCTCTCCTCCACCTCAGTCAGACTGCGTGTCCCTCTTGAAAGCGACGAGAGCCCTGGAAACGCAGACGTCAGATTCAGCAAATAGGTACCCTGTGTTTCTTCTGAACAGCACAGATTTTCTGTTAGGATGGGAATCAATCTATGAAAAGAAATCAATCTGTCAATATGTCCCTGTTTTTCTCCAGCAGCAAGGAACTCAGCTCATTCTGAAAAGCCAAAAGGAACACAGGCTGCCTCTTAGAATGAATGCCCCCAGGGGAGCTCCGCGTTTGGAGGTCAGATGTTCTTAGGAGACCAGGAGAGCTCAGTCTGCCTGGCTGTGGGGAGGTGGAGAAAGCAAGCCTGCGGTGATGCCATGAGGTTCCTCCGCTCACTGTGGAGGGCGGGTTGGGCAGAGGAATCCACAGGGCCCCACGTGGGTGAAAGTGGAAGTGTTAGTCGCTCAGTCGTATCCAAATCTTTGCAACCCCAGGAACTGTAGCCTGTCAGGCTCCTCTGTCCATGGAATTCTCCAGGCAGGAATACTGGAGTGGGTTGCCATTTCCTTCTCCAGGAGGATCTTCCCGACCCAGGGATTGAACTCACATCTGCCACTTGACTACTGGGGAAGCCCAGAAACAGGACAAGGTGTGCTAACTCCCATACAGTGTTTTATTGAGGGGGGAGAACAGAGTCTTTGCCTGTCTAGGGATTATAATTCTCTCTCCAGATGAGCCCCATTTCACCCTGGGCTTCTCATCTTGAAGGAAGGAAAAAAAAAACAAGTTGTATTCAGCTATAAGGGATTCTTGCAGACCTGGTAGAGTCCCTTGCTCAAAGCTCTTGGGTTTGTGTGAAAAAGCAAACAAACTCAGTAAGCAAAGCCCTAAAGCTTCCAACAAATTGGAAATACACAGTCAATAAGGGACAATATTTATCTTTTGGAAAAGACCTTTAAATATAAAGACTCGGAAAAATAAAAACAAAAGAAAAATAATCATTTGGTGTATTTCCCCAACATATTGGCTTTTTCATTGTCGGTATATGCATTTTCACTTCCGCCAAGACATCCGCATCCATCCTGCTTATTACCGGAGACCGAGCATCACCAGGCAAGGCTGTGACTATGGCAAGCGCTTTTATCAGAAGAGGGATGTAAATGAGAGGAACTCACAAAATGTACGACGAAAACAGGAAGGCGGAGGAAAAAAAAAAAACTTCTTCCTTCTTGGGCCTAAGCATTTTAAAGGAGACGGTGACTGTGAAATATTTAACAATTACCTGCTGAGGTAAGCAACCTTGTTGTAAGAACTGTAGGAGGCACCAAGGCAAGCACAGGAGGTTTCCTGAGCTCAAGGACGTCGCATTCTGGCTGGGGGATCCTGCCATAATCACTACAGACGGATGATCCCCTCGATGTGGTACACACGTGGTGAACTGAGAAATGAGTTAGAAGACAGGTGCTTTGGGAGCCCAAGTAAGGGAGATACAATGGGCAAAGTTTGATCAAGAAAGATCTCTTCGGGGAAGGGGTGTGTAGACCTTGTTTTTAAAGGGCGGATGACGTGGGGGTGGATCAGAGACAGTTAAGGATTACGGAAAAGTTCAAATATATATTCGACGGTTTAAGGGGTTGACTAAAATAGGGAAGAAGTAAAGGGAAAAGCTGGAATCCAGATGAAAAAGATAAATGCATCTCAGTTCTGGGGGATTGCTTTGGAAAGGCTGAGGAGCTCGGACGATGCCCTGCAGGGAAGGCTTAGAGGCTGTAGGTTTCTGACCTGGTCCTCGCTTCCCGTTTCTCTCTAAATAGGGCAGGTGTTGAGTGACAGGTCCCCGGCCCACCTTCCCCCGCTGGGGTCGGGCTGGAGGCCTGGACGAAGTCCTCATTCAGCAGTTTGCCCGCTCTCCATCCAGCTTTGTTCCTATTCCTGTTCTGAGCTTGGCAAATGCTCCCCTGAAGCGTATTGCACTGTGTTTCCAGGCTACCCCTTACAGAGCACAGCCTCTCCAGGGTGTCGGCTCTCTGCTTACCAGCCCCCATGTGTTCCTGAATCAACACTGTGTGTCTGCAGACATATCTCCCAGCAGCTCGCCAGCCCCCTGCAGGAACCCGCCAGCTTCTAGGGGGTGCTGACTGCATCCGTCCCCTCTCACCGTCGTGGGCAGGGCTGAGCATCAGAGGGAATGGCTTGCACCCTCCGCTTACTCTTGGCCTGCCTTCAGATGGTCTTCTGGTTGCTTCTGAATTGCAGACTCACATTCCCAAGTGCTAGAAAAATCCAATCTCCATCACCCTTACCAAGCTGGCGGCCTGGATGCCCAGACCTGGCGGATACTCTGCCTTCACCAGGAGTCTCAGCTCAGCTTGTCCACACCCAGTCTACCTCTGAGCTAACCAGGCACGGGCAAGGAACATGATCTAGAAAGCAACGCACTAAGGTATTAAACCTGTTATTGTGTAAAATGCATTAAAAGAACAGAGTGTTGGGAAAAAAGCTAGTGAAAGTGGCTCCGTGTCCATGCGGTGGAGAGATCTGTGCTCTGGAAGTGACTGGTGTTCTTAGTCTCTCGGTCGGGTCTGACTCTTTGAGACCCCAAGGACTGTAGCCCACCAGGCTCCTCTGTCTGTGGGATTCTCCAGGCAAGAATCCGGGAGTGGGTCGCCATTTCCGAGTGGTACTAGATGGGAAAGGAAGGGGTAGATATGAGGGTTGTTGTCTGTGTTCAGTTGCCCGGTTGTGTCCGACTCTGTGACCCTTTTGACCACAGCACGCCAAGCTCCCCTGTCTTTCACTGAGATAGATGGGGAAAAAACGGACCAGGCCCGGCGACTCCTCGGCCCCAAGGAACAAACAGGATGGAGTCCAAGGTGACTGAAGAGCTTCTGGTGTGGACGATGGTGAGGAGGCAGGTGCGTTAACAGAAATAAGGAAACAGGAGGGGCATTTACCATCCTCACCCGGGCTGGGTGGGTTGGATTTAAATGCTCAGGTGAAAATGGAACTCTTCCTCAGTGTCTTAGAGGGGAAATGGTGCTACTGGGTGAATTTGCTAGTGAAGGGGGAAGGAAAAAAGGAAAAAGCTGGTGAGAGATGAAGGAATTAGCTCAGGGAAATGTTCATGTTTACGAAGAAGTTTGAGGGGGGAAGAGGAAGCAAAGTCAATACAGAGATAGACAAGTGAGCCGAAGAGGTCGCGGTTGGGCCAAGGAAACTCAGAGTCTCAGAGGTCAAGCAGCCCCGGATTTCACAAGAAATACGCCCGTCAGGTCGCAGGCTCGTGAGAAGTCGTGATGGATGGGGAACAAACCCATAACTGGGAGAGAGGAGCTCATGCACGTTTGCTGGCGCAACACAGCCCTCCTGGTGGAGGTGGAGCCAGATGCCGCCCGCCAGGGCCTCGATAATTATAAATACTTCAGGAAGCTGACCGCAGATCTGGGTATGCATAAGCAGCAATCGTTGAGAAATTTGGCAGCGTCAAGAATGAGTGCTTCTGTTCAGTGTGGGCGAAGCAGCGACTGAAAAGATTCCGGATGAGGCGGTCACTGTTTAGAAAGAGGAGGAAGGCATTTTATGCTCATTTAAGTACTTTCATACAAAATCTGTGCAGCTGTAAACAATGTAGAAAATAATAAACATTTTTTTTTTTACCAAGAAACATCAGTGGAAACCTATATAAACGGAAGGATCTGAATATTTATCTTATCAGAGGAATTGTTAAAATATTTTATTTTTTTTCTTTTTTAAGTTATGAAAATATGATAACATATTTATAGGAAACATAGAAAATACAGAACAAAATTACATACAGTTCCACTAAATACTACAATTGCTTAAATAGATAAATTAAGATTTTTAGTTGGAATTTCAATATACAATTCTCCAAAATTAATAGAATGAATGTAGAGGGAAGTAGAATTTAGTAGACCTGAGAGACATTATGAATCAATTCGACATAATTAAGATTTACACAATATTTACACAACAGTAGGACACAAATTTCTATTCAAGTTCCCATCAGCTATAAGCTAGGATACGCTGGAGACACTGGCACACTAAACCCAGAGTCATAACACCAGGTGCAGACGTATCATGGTCTAAAGGTATTGAACTAGTTCCCTGATAATTGACCAGCATGTTTAGCAAAGTCACAGTCTAAATCCCATCACTCTTTTTCTTTCTCCTTCAGCAGCTCCACAGACTCTGTACACAGTGTGTCTTGAAGCACAAAGATTTTGAATAAGAAAAACACGTGGAAGTAGGGGCCATCTGTATTTTTCTTCATAGAATCTGACAGCCCTACCTAGTATCAGCACCTGAAAACTTGTCTGGGAATATTCCCTTCTGTGGGCTTCTCAGGTGGTGCAGAAGTAGACTGCCTGCCAATGCAGGAGACTCAGGAGACTCGGGTTTAATCCCTGCTCCCCTGGAGGAGGGCATGGCAACCACTCCAGTACTCTTGCCCGGAGAATCCCATGGACAGAGGAGCTATAGTCCGTGGGGTTGCACAGAGTCGGAGATGTCTGAGCACACATGTGCATCCCCTTCTGTCTCTTTATTTTGGTGCAAATCATCAATACCCAGGTCAAGATTTATTTCCGTTTTCTACTAGTGAAAGAGGTGTGGTGGGGTCTGGCTTCCTGCTGCCCAAAAGCCACTGAACAGGCCAGGATGGTGGAAAGGACAGTCTGTTCTATTTCAGATACCGGGAACTAGGGAGGGAGGGGGGCAGACATCTGTCTGAAGGCTGACTCCCCCCACCCAGCCCCCAACTAGTGGGGCAGGAACTTTTACAGACGGAGTGTGGGAGATGCGGGAGCTCCATCCAGAAAGAGCACAGCCACCTCTGACAGCCGCCTTCCGATTGGTCATCGATGGTCTGGTCAGCATCATGTTGGTTGTTTCAGGTACAGCGAATCCTCAGTTCCAGGGTCCATTTCCCCTCATTTCTTTGTGGCCAGTTCCCAGAATTGTGGCAGCTTGTGTCCTGGGTACAGTCTGGTCATCAGTAGTTAACTCCTCCACCTGGGGTTTCAGTATCTGTAAGACAGCTCACAGGATGTGCCTCAGAATATCATCTATAGCCCTTGAGAAGGGGCTGAGGGTCCTTGACTATGGTTAATGAGCACATTATTATTATTTTCTCTCCTTTGACTGTTTCCCCTGTCTTCACAGATTCTCAATTTTCTGATTAAACTTTTCTTTGACTACAGTTTTGCACAGACGGGAGACAGGCCGAGGACTTGGGGAAGGGCCAGGCCGTGGGGTCCTCGTCCCCGTCGGGTCTTGCTCTGGCTCGCCCACATCGTCAACTCTTCTCTTAGGAAAGCGCTCTTGTGGACATCTCTTCTCTCCTTGGGCACCTCCACCTAAGCGTGTCCGAGAACAAGCTCGTTACCTTGTCTCAGAAAGAAGCTAATGCTTCACCCCTGGCCTCCCTACTCACCTCAGGGATGCTGCCTCCAGATTCTTGGTTGCAAGGGATAGAAACTCAACGGGATCAAATGTGGTCAAACAGCAATTTATGGCCTCGGGTGATGAACCTGCCTGAAGGGCGAAGGCGGTAGGGCCCAGGGCAGATGGAGCAGGGCGCAGGCATGGTTGGTACCCTTCTTGTCCCTGCCCGCCCTATCGGACAGCCTTGTTCCCTCTGGGCATGTCGGTCCTAGAGGGCAGCCTGGGCTAGACTCCGACTCTGCCAGTTCACAGTACGACCCAGCACCTAGTTATCGACCCTTCTTGAGGCTCTCTTTCCTCCTCTCCCAGCTCCATTCTGAACTTGGTTCTCCAGAAGCAGAGAGATGCACTTGGTTGCCTGAGGGGATAGTCTCAGGAGAAAAGGAGGCAGGGAAGAAGCTGGACAGGCTGGGGCAAGGATGTGGTCTCAGCTAGAGTCTGCGTTCCCTCTGATTCCATGGGGAGCTCTGCAGAGGGAGGTGCTGTGCAAAGCTGGACCCGCTCTGAGACAAGGACCCCAGAACCAGCCTGGGTGTCCCTGTGTTAGCTGGGTGCAAATTGTCTTTGTGGGAGACAGAGCTGGGGAGGAATAACCTCTCGGGAACAGAGGCTCCAGCAGGATCAGAGCCAGTGGAGTAGGAAGGGGTATCCTGGCCACTGGAAGCCTTGATGCTCAGCAGTGGAGGAGGCCTGGGCAGGATGCCAACAGCATCCACAGTGTGCATGGAAGCAGGACCCGCCTCATGGGTCTCAGTCATGAGGGGTGTGCGCCTGCAGGCATGCTAAGTCGCTTCAGTCATGTCCGACTTTGTGCGACCCCATGGACTGTAGCCCGCCAGGCTCCTCTGTCTATGGGATTCTCTGGGCAAGAATACTGGAGTGGGCTGCTATGCCCTCCTCCAGGGGACCTTCCTGACCCAGGGTTCGAACCAGCGTCTCCTACAGCTCCTGCATTGCAGGCAGATTCTTCACCGATGAGTGAAAGGGGAAGCCCCGTGAGAGATGCTGAAGTCATTATCTGGCATACAACAGGCGCTCCATAAATGCTGCAGTATGATCAGAGCTACGTCTCCAGCTTTACTAGTAGCTCATGAGAGATACGGGGCTTCCCCTGTGGCTCAAGTGGGAAGGAATCCGCCTGCCAATGCAGGAGACGCGGGAGACGGGGGTTGGATCTCTGAGTCGGGAAGATTGCCCCAGAGCGGGAAACGCAATCCACTCTGGTGTTCTTGGCTGGGAAATCCCATGGACAGAGGGGCCTGGCGGGCTACGGTCCGTGGGGTCGCAAAGAGCTGGACACGACTGAGTGAGTGAGTACAGGCATGAGAGACATAGTCTCTGGGAAACAAAAAATATGTGTTTTGCCAGAGTTGATAAAACTTTCAGTTTTTGCTCAAGAATCTGTGGTCTGTGGTCCATGGTTCTATCATTTTTTTGGTACCATTTCTGTAGTTCCAAATATTCAGCAAGGGTGACGTGTATGACTATCCTTTGACTCCTGGTTTTTAAACAGATTTTTCAGCATCAAATCCAAGGTCCTCTTTGTTGTAAGTCAGGGTTACAGTAGGCTCCAAGGCAGCAGTTCTATCTGTTCTCACTCATTTCTTGGCGGCCTCTCCTTGGCTTTCTGTTCTAGTGACAGTCCCAGCCCACACAGATGTATTTTGCAAGCGGGATTTTGTGCAACACTGTATCAAATGTATTATACTGCAGTCGTCATTCTAGACATACGTCAGCTGCATTGCTTTCATCTGTAAATCTTGTAATTCCATCGCAAAAGCAATCAAGTTGTCCATGGAATGATTAGTTCCCTGCAAACACCTGGCGATTATGGTTCCTGCTTCTATTATCCATGGATGCTTTCTGATTCCCTCCTCTCCTTCCTCCATTATTTACTAGAGATTCAGGGTGTGCACAAATAATTCAAATTTATCATGTCTCACTGATTATTTTATAACATCATTAAGTAGCAAGATGGTACTGTATTTCACAGATGAAGAAGTTGAAACAAAGAAATGTGTGAATTGAAGTGCGATGGTCCAACTGTAATTTTTATCTTAGAAGTCCTCAAGTTCCCTGGAATTGAAAATTTGGTTTTGATAAGAGTTCACCTTGCCCTTTATTTCCTTTGGGATCTCTCAAGCCTTTCTGATTTAGTGGGGTTGCAAATGACTACCACCTTTTATCTGCCTACAGAAAACCAAGGTTTATCATTGTAGCTTTTCTTAGTGCACCTACTAAATTTGCAGCCACAATTTTTCTCTTTCTCTATTTCACAGTATTTGGGAACACGTCCAAATACTGTAATTTACATGGTCACTGAGCCAGAATGTATCATTGTGCATGGAATACAGGTTGTTGTTCAGTCGCTCAGTCATGTTCGACCCTTTGCGGCCCCATGGAATACAGGTGGCCCTCAGTTCAAGCTGTAAAGGAGACAGTCACAGTACACAGAGGATGGTCCCCGGGGCAAGGGTGCTCCAGGCATGTGTATCCTCCCTTCCTCTGACAGATGATTAGACGTTGTAGTTGGGATAAGAAAGGGAAATAGAGGAGAGAAACTGGGGAGGAAGCACCCAAAGTGTTTGGCTTGAGTGGGAAGTGGGGAGCAGGATGTGTATGTGGCAGTTGCTGTCTTCATGTTAAGATCCTGGAGTACCTTCCGTGTAAGTGAACTCTCTCCTGCTGAGGGCAGTGGAAATTGGTGTGGATGTTTAGGAACAGAGGCTGGAGCTGTATCGTATGCAAGGTTTTGAAATGTTAAGTTTTGTTGTTTAGTTGCTAAGTTATGTCTAATTCTTCATGACCCCACAGATTGTAGCATGCAGGCTTCCTTGCCTTTCACTATCTCCTGGATTTTGCTAAAACTCATGTCCACTGAGTCAGTGATGCCATCCAACCATCTCATCCTCTGTCACCCCCTTCTCCTCCTGCTCTCAATCTTTCCCAGCATCAGAGTCTTTTCCAATGAGGCAGCTCTTCGCATGAGGTGGCCAAAGTATTGGAGCTTCAGCTTCAGCATCAGTCCTTCCAGTGAATATTCAGGATTGATTTCCTTTAGGATGGACGGGTTGGATCTCCTTGCAGTCCAAGGGACTCTCACGAGTCTTCTCCAGCACCGCAGCTCAATTCTTTGGTGCTCAGCCTTCTTTCCAGCTCTCACATCCTTATCACAATTTGAATGCGTCACTTCTTCGGCTTTTAGCCTTCTTTATGGTCCAGCTCTCATATCCATACATGACTACTGGAAAAACCACAGCTTTGACTAGACGGACCTTTGTCAGCAAGTTTTAGAGGCTAAAGATCAAACTGCAGTCAGAGAAATTCTAGAAAACTAGGGACACAATTGTTTTATGACATTGCATTTTGTTGAAAGATGGAGAGAACAGGGTGGCTATTTGGAAACTCTGCAGAGATTCTTAGACACTGGGGGCCTGGGGGACGTTACGTCACCCTGCTGGCAAAGGCAGCTCTTCGGTCAGTGGGATCGGACAGAAGGAAGCAGGAACAACCCGCTTGCTGGGCTCCACTCTTACAAAAAGACCAGGTCTTTTCTGCGTCTAGGGAGTGAGTGGGGCACCCTCAAGGCCTGGTGTTCACTGGCAAACAGGAGTTAAAAGGCTGTTTAATCACGTCGTTTTTACATTTGGGGACAAGCAATTGTGGGAATCACAGAGTATGTTGATAACTAGAATCGACATATTTACATTGGATCTCATTTGCTTTTTTCCTTGTAATGATATCAGTCAATTGATCTCTACGTATTGATCACAAACATGTGTTCACTTCATGAATGGAAGACGGAGAAGAGGTTCCCGAACCAGCAGACCTGAGAGATGCCCTGAGTAAGCGCCTGGCGCTCAGACACCAGTGTGGCTGCGTCCCCAGCTCTGCCACCTGTGGGGGGTTATTGATGCCCTAATGGCAACCAATGGGCCACACAAACACTTCACATATTTACACAGGAGGCCCTGGACCAAGCACACTGCCTTCCTGTGGGGTCACGCCTTTGCAGCTGCGGGCCCTCTACCGCCTGTACTCTGCCCATGGTCCAAGCCGTGCACAAAGTGCAACGCATTTATTCTCGGAAACAAGACAGACTTACCCCAGTTTATTACAATTCAGCTGCTACAAACGTGAACCGTGAACTCCCTGACGTTCAAGGTGGTTTTAGAAAAGGCGGAGGAACCAGAGATCAAATTGCCAACATCCACTGGATCATGGAAAAAGCAAGAGAGTTCCAGAAAAACATCGATTTCTGCTTTATTGACTATGCCAAAGCCTTTGACTGTGTGGATCACAATAAACTGTGGAAAATTCTGAAAGAGATGGGAATACCAGACCACCTGACCTGCCTCTTGAGAAATCTGTATGCAGGTCAGGAAGCAACAGTTAGAACTGGACATGGAAAAACAGACTGGTTCCAAATAGGAAAAGGAGTACGTCAAGGCTGTATATTGTCACCCTGCTTATTTAACTTCTATGCAGAGTACATCATGAGAAGCGCTGGACTGGAAGAAACACAAGCTGGAATCAAGATTGCCGGGAGAAATATCCATAACCTCAGATATGCAGATGACACCACCTTATGGCAGAAAGTGAAGAGGAACTAAAAAGCCTCTTGATGAAAGTAAAAGAGGAGAGTGAAAAAGTTGGCTTAAAAGCTCAACATTCAGAAAACAAAGATCATGGCATCTGGTCCCATCACTTCATGGGAAATAGATGCGGAAACAGTGGAAACAGTGTCAGACTTTATATTTTGGGCTCCAAAATCATTGCAGATGGTGACTGCAGCCATGAGATTAAAAGACGATTACTCCTTGGAAGAAAAGTTATGACCAACCTAGACAGCATATTCAAAAGCAGAGACATTACTTTGCCGACTAAGGTCCGTCCAGTCAAGGCTATGGTTTTTCCTGTGGTCATGTATGGATGTGAGAGTTGGAGTGTGAAGAAGGCTGAGTGCCGAAGAACTGATGCTTTTTTTTTTTTTTTTCCATTTAGCACATTTTTATTACACATACTTTAATAAACATTGTGTTCTACAAACTTGTTTGCATTGGGGGCCATTTGTATAATCAGAGCTTCTCTAAATTAGTGCCATGTAGAACAGAATTGATGCTTTTGAACTGTGGTGTTGGAGAAGACTCTTGAGGGTCCCTTGGACTGCAAGGAGATCCAACCAGTCCATTCTGAAGGAGATCAACCCTGGGATTTCTTTGGAAGGAATGATGCTGAAGCTGAAACTCCAGTACTTTGGCCACCTCATGCGAAGAGTTGACTCATTGGAAAAGACTCTGATGCTGGGAGGGATTGGGGGCAGGAGGAGAAGGGGATGACCCAGGATGAGATGGCTGGATGGCATCACGGACTCGATGGACGTGAGTCTGAGTGAACTCTGGGAGATGGTGATGGACAGGGAAGCCTGGCGTGCTGCGATTCATGGGGTCGCAAAGAGTGGGACACGACTGAGCAACTGAACTGAACTGAACTGAACTGAATGTCCCCGACTCACACTTTCCCACCCAGGAGAGCAATGACCTTGTGCAGGTGAAGGTCATGCCCCCGGAGAAGGGCCGCGTGTAGACCTGCGTGACTACACCCGGGAGGTGGGCATGGGGGGCCTTCCAGGGCTTGCAAATGGGGCCTCCTGCTTTAGGGTGAAACAGTGAGTGTGGCTGGAGACGGGGGACCGGTGTCTCTGGGACGGGTAGTGGTCAGTTTGCTCTGTGCCTGTCCTCTGGGCGTCATGGACTGTAATGGATGTGACGTCTGTGTGGCGGATGGGAAGCTGAGGTTGCCTCTGATCCACCTCCACGAATTAGCACAGCGAAGTGAAAGCAGTGCCACTCTGAAGCTGCACAGATGTGAATGTAGTCCCAGCTCTGCCCCTGTGTCGCTTTAGGGCTCTGCTGCTCTGAGCAGGGCGGTGCGGGGCGCGGGGATCCCTGGTCTCCTTCTGAGCGGCAGGGTGGGCGTGGTCACTTTGCCGGATCGCAAGCGCACTGCCCACCGTGTACACAGAGCAGCCGGCAGAGTGGCCGTTCTAGAGATGGGAGTAGTTGCTACTTCCCTCATCACAGCGGTACATACACGGAGAAGCATGTGAGGTTTTCTGGCTCTTTTCTGCTTTGCGTTGACCTGTAATACTAAGTGCAGAATGAAGTAAGCCAGAAAGAGAAAAACAAATACTGTACATTAGCGCATATATTTGGAATCTAGAAAAAGGGTAAAGATGAACCCACACACGGAGCGGTGATGGAGACCTAGATGCCGAGAGCGGATGAGTGACGCAGTGGGGAGGAGGAGGGTGGGGCGGATCAGGAAGGCAGTGCTGCCTAAGTGTGAGTTTCCCTAAATGAAGCGAGCTTTGTCGAGTTAAGTTTGCACTTCTTGTAAAACGGCAGGCTGTCCATCAGCTCTGATAACACAGGACCCCTGACTCCTAAGTGAACAGCATTTGCATCATTTTTTTCCCTCACCATTTCAGTTCTTTGACCAAAGTCAAGACTGAAAGGGAGAAGATGTTTCCTTAGTGGAAGGCAAAGGGGACCATTTTAAGTAAGTACAGCTATGCTATGAGGTCGTGGATCAGGACCTGAAACCTTATCTGCTAATCTTTCCTTCCATTTTGTTTGCAAGGAAGAGAATGACTGTCATTACCTGACGGATGTTTACTGTTGCATCGAGGGTTCAGCTGGAAAGCCTTATTGTGACTTTGGGGTAGTTTCAGTCCACAGAAATGTGCGTGTGAGGAACGGGAAGCAGAACTCAGCTGCCTTGGTTTCCAGCGGGTTTCCAGCTGATGTAGGGGGAGCTCCCTGAAACCAGTGCAGCCAGAGCCCAGGGACCCGGAAAAGGGGACACTCCGTGCCTGCCCCTCCCTGTCCCGCATGGGGCCCCCCCGCAGCCGGCGCCCAGCGCCCCTCCTGCCACAGCCTCGCTCCTACTGGCCTGGCCGCAAACAGGACCCTGGCGCTTCGGGAGTCCACTTGGCAGTCCTCTCTGTGAAGCTGCCACTAACACTGAACTAGGGCATCCTGAACCTTTGCTTCCAGGGAAGCACAGCACTGGGAAGGTCCCGTGACCGCTGGGCGCCACATTTCCACCAGCTGACGATAGAGAGCCCTGCCTTGGAGGGAAGAAGTTTGTTTCACGTGTCGTACAAAAGGTTTTGATAGCAGAGGAATACAGATAAAGCTGGACGTGAAGGATATGAGGGGCATCTGAGGAGATGAGAGTGAGACGGAGCAGGACCTTGTGGGGCTCCTGGGCACAAAAGACTTCTGTGTCCCCCGTTTCTTGATTACAGGAAATAGGGTTCATTCAGCCTCCACGACCTTCTCTGAGTTCCAACAGGCAGGTTCAAACAGCTGCCAATCAGGGAAGGGAGGGGGTGCAGAAACCAGGAAAGAGCGGTCAAGAAACAGTAGGGCAGGCTTGGAGCCGAGCCCTGGTTCCCCTCAAGGGTCACACAGGGTGGTATCTTTGAGCTTTCTGCAGATACGGAAACCCCCACTACATAGGAGAAGTTAGCTGCTTTCTGCCCACAAACACGGAGGCCCCGGATGGCTTGGAACCAGAAAGTTGATGATGTTGACTCCGCTTCCCTCACCGCCACGCCATTAGAAGTGTCCACGAGCTGCTCATGCCCTCTGTGAACCAATACCATACAATTCTTCACTACCCCGTCCAGATGGGGTCAGAGTTTTGAGGGCATTAGCCCCCTGGGGCAAACCCCTTTGCCTGGCAAAGCCATAAAGCTATTCTTTTCTAGTTCACCCAGAGTTCAGCGATTAATTCTGTCCTGGGTACAGAGGTCAGACTCAGCATCAAGGGCATGGCGTTGCCTTAGCTGAGAGGCCGTCTCCACTTGCTCCCATGGCCCAGCTTACGGTGCTGTCGTCGGGACAATGACAGCTGAGTGGGAAACGAGACTGAGGTACAAGCATCAGGCCAGAAGGGGCTTTCCCGGTGACTCGATGGTAAAGAATCCACCTGCAAGGCATGAGCTGCAGGAGATGCGGGTTCCATCCCTGGGTCGGGAAGACCTCCTGGAGGAGGAAATGGCAAGCCACTCCAGTGTTCTTGCCTGGGGAATCCCATGGACAGAGGAGCCTGGTGGGCTACAGTCCATGGGGTCACAAAGAGTCGGACACGACTGAGCGAGTAAACAACAGCCTGGCAAGAAGGAAAGATGCAGGGAGAAGGGGGTGATTTATAAGCCCTTAGAGCATCTTCCTATGCGTTTCATAGCTGGCTCCCCCGGCTCTTCCAGAAAGACCTGTGATGTCTGCATTATGACAGCACTCTGCCTTTGTCCCTTGCACTTCTGTAACGTGCGAGGAGAGAGATTAATTGTATGGTGAAACTCTTCCACAATTTGCTGAACCTCTGCATTCCTGACATTAATCTTTCCCCAAGTGCCCTATGATTAACTTGAAAAATCAACCGGGCACAAGCATAGACTAGATTCATGTAAATGGAAACACATAAATAGCGAGAAGGATGGAGAAGGGGCAAGGCTGTCTGGCTGCCGGAGAATCTGTAGCGAGATGATACATGAAGATTTTTGCAGACTGCTTCATCCACGGAACGTGTCGGTTATCCATCAGCCGGAGCTCAGGAGTTAGAATCGCTTCTTCTGGGCAGGGGCCTGGTAAGAGCACAGACCGCGGCTCCGCTTGCAAGCTGCCTTCGAGTCATAAAATAAAAATAACATTTCTGTCTTGATCTTTAACAGAAAATCTCTCTTCCTTTTTGTTTGTGGAGTTCAGCAATCGGGTGCCTTTACCTGGATTTTCCTCTCTGTGAAGAGAAACTAAGCACAGGGCGTCCGTTTGGAGATTTTCTGGACAATCTTCCTGCACGTGTACATCAGAGATGCTCTCATGACGCCAGCTTGGATTAGCCTCACGCAGTTGGCTAGAGGGCTCTATCGATCTATTCACTTTGTAAGTTCTGAACCTCCTTTTCCTGATCAGACTCTTCCACGCATGCATTTGTTCTTATGTAAATAGAGCTCTTGGTTTGTGCTCACAGAATGAGGAGGATGAGCTGGATGGAAAAATGGAGCCTGTTTGCAGGGAGATGAACACGGCACTCGGGTGAATCCAGTAGGGGTGGATTTTACCCCAGAGGCAGCCCCGGGCGCCCACAGTCTGTGAGACCCTGAGAGGGCCTTCTCTTTTCAGCTGCAAACTGTGATCTGAGTCATTCGCTAGTGTCACGTCAAAGGCTGGCAGTTGAGAATGAGAAGTATGCACCATTGTTTCACCGACTACTTTGCAATTGCTAACCCTTGAGAGCCTACCCTGACTACAGCCCCAGCACACTAACCCGTCGTCCCCCAGCCACCTGATGGGGCTTCCCTGATGGCTCAGATGGTGAAGAATCTGCCTGCAATGTAGAAGATCTGGGTTCAATCCCTGGGCTGGGAAGATCCGCTGGAGGAGACCAAGGCCGCCCACTCCAGTATTCTGGCCTGGCGAATCCTGTGAACAGAGGAGCCTGGTGGGCTGCGGTCCATGGGGTTGCACAGCGTCAGACACGACTGAGCGGCTAAGCGCAGCGCAGCACAGCCCCCTGACAGAGGCGAAGCGACCAGGACATAATTAAAATGCAGTTAGTCCAGCGGACAGACGCAAGGAGGGATCCTCAACAAGGGGAATGAGGGAATATGCGCAGGCTGTTTCCAGAGCTCAGTTGAAACTTAAATACATAAGTCATATCAAATCTGTAATGTTTGTGCTTGAAGCAAAAATGAAAGTGGAATTTAGAATGGAAAGCGGCTCCCACTGATTATATTTTTTCCTTCGTATATAGAAAGTGATTATATGACCAAGAAAGTTAAACCTTAGCAAAGGCTTGGATTTAAGTGAAAACGCATGTAGGTTTATTTTCAATTATTCCTTCAATTAGTGTTTATGGAGAGCTTTTGGGGTGCCTATCTCAGTATTCGGCAAACAGTCATGAAGCTTATAATGTCGAGAGCCTAAGACAAATACTTGGATGACAGTTAACGTGGTTACATTAAACAGGTCACACGCAGAATTTCCCGGGCCTGGCACTCTTGTCTCTCATGCCCATGTCTGTTCCTGGGAAGAACAAGAAAATAATTAGAGATTTCATGATTACACACTTGTTAGGACTTTGATTACTAACTAAATTAATCATCTATTTTTACAGGCTAGATGTTCAGCTTAAAGTCACACATGAGTTTATATATTCAAGGGGAGTGCTTTTGAAATGTAGATACTTGCGGGGGTATAATATCATGGAGCCAGACTGGCCTAAACTTTGGTAGAACCATCACTAACCCACACAAATTATGTCCTTGAACTAAAGGTAGTGATTAACACTTCCATGTCACGCTGTGCTGTCCTGAGTAGTGTCTGACTCTCTGTGACCCCATCGACTGTAACCCACCAGGCTCCTCTCTCCATGGGATTTCCCAGGCAAGAATACAGGAGTGGGCTGCCTTTTCCTTCTCCAGGGGGGATCTTCCAGACCCAGGGATCGAACCTATGTCTCCTGTGTCACCTGCGTGGGCAGGAAGATTCTTTACCTCTAGCGACCTAGGAAAGTGTTAGTTGCTCGGTCATGTCTGACTTTTTGTGACCCCATGGACTGTAGCCAGCCAGGCTCCTCGGTCCATGGAATTCTCCAGGCAAGTATACTGGAGTAGGTGGCCATTCCCTTCTCCACGGATCTTTCTGACCCAAGGATGAAACCTCGGTGTCTCACATGGCAGGCAGGTTCTTTACCGTCTGAGCCACCTGGGAAGCATTTGTTAAATTTACTAAATACTTACGTAGCACTTAGTAAATGCAAGGGATTGTTCTCAATTCAGTTCAGTTCAGTCGCTCAGTCGTGTCCGACTCTCTGTGACCCCGTGAATCGCAGCACACCAGGCCTCCCTGTCCATCACCAACTCCCAGAGTTCACCCAAACCCATGTGCATCGAGTCGGTGATACCATCCAGCCATCTCATCCTCTGTCGTCCCCTTCTCCTCCTGCCCCCAATCCCTCCCAGCATCAGGGTCTTTTCCAGTGAGTCAACTCTTTGCATGAGGTGGCTGAAGTATTGGAATTTCAGCCTCAGCATTAGTCCTTCCAATGAACACCCAGGACTGGTCTCCTTTAGGATGGACTGGTTGGATCTCCTTGTGGTCCAAGGGACTCTCAGGAGTCTTCTCCAACACCACAGTTCAAAAGCATCAATTCTTTGGTGCTCAGCTTTCTTCACAGTCCAGCTCTCACATCCATACATGACCACAGGAAAAACCATAGCCTTGACTAGATGGAGCTTTGTTGACAAAGTAATATCACTTATGCACACACAATTCATTCATTTCTCTGAAGGAACGTTATGAAGGGGATGGACATCATCTGTGTAAATAAATAAATGAAGGATAACAGACTCTGTCACCTGAAAATATGCTTCTTTGAGCTAAAAGAATGTGAAAAACAGCAGGTGCAACAAGGGTGCTCCATTTCCCCCTGCTTCCTGAAGCCAGGAGATGAAAGTGCCACGTGGAAGGCGTCCTCCTTGTATTAGGAGGGGAGACATACTCTTCTGCCCAGTGTTGGGAATGGAGGCAGAGAAATCTGTACAGACAGATCTTGCTAGAGTAAGTCTAATCTTTCTTTTGGCCCCTGTGTGTTTCATCACTTTTCCTCAAGGGTCTCTCTCTGTTCAAGCTGGTGGACGGGCACTGAGGCTTTGCCCCTTCTTTGGGTCTTCATTTGTTCTGTGGGGCTCTCACAGACACGGACCAATTCTCGTGCTTCTCCCCTGCTAATCTGTCTTCCGTCACTGTATCCTCGTGCCCAGCTGGAAGACAGTTCGCCTCTGCTCCCCTGACACCCTCGGTGGCGCAGCCCAGCGGAAGTGCTCACAGTGTTCTTCATCTTGCAGGGGACTTAGCGGATGGTGGCGACCAGCAGTCACACACCCACCAGACACCAGTTTATGGCAGACCGTGGAGATGCAAAGATGGTCAAGACCCAACCCTTGGCCCGCAGCTTCCCTTCTGGAGAGTGTGGGGAGGGGGGCTGAAAAGCAGGTGAGAGCAGAAGGAGACCCCTGAGAAGGGAGCGGGCGTGCAGTTCTGCTTAGAGACCTCTCAGAGGACTGGACACTCAGATGCTTGGGCTGTCTTCTTCCAGAAGGTGAAGTCGTGTCCCAAATTCCCCCAATTCTAAGCCTGGGCTGGAGGCCATTTGCTGGATCTAGCTGTGATCTCGTACCAAGCAGAGCTGTGGTCGACAGTGGCTTGCGAGGCTTGTTCCTTCTAGTGGAAAGATCTAAGTCAACCCCAGGAGGCAGAGGATGGAGACGATGTCCTTCAGGCAAAAGCAGAAGAAACTAGAGCCTCTGGAGAGACCGAAACCTTCTTTCTCTCGCCCCCTGTTCCATTCATGAAAAAATCCATCAGCAACAGACCCTGACATTGACTCAATATCTAGGGTAACGAGATTGCAAAAGCTAACAACACAGGGGAAAGGAACGCTTCCGAGAACCGTATGATCTAGAGGTTTCAGCAGCTATCTTCAATCACTTAGTAAACAGTTTGAGCTGCTAAAACATGCCGGGGCCTGCAGAGCACCTCATGACATGAGCGTTTCGGGAATTCGATCCTACACATGGTGCTGTCCCCCACCGTGTACTGACATGTGGGCACACACATGTGCGTGTGCGTGTGCATGCATCTGCATGCTTGTATACACATATGATTCAACAGTCTCCAATAGCAACATGGGGTGTCTCCCTCCCAACACAATCTACCTAAAGCCCTTCACCTAATCTAGCAAGGTCAGGCTCACTGCCACAGTGGCGCTGGTGCCTATAATCACACTCTTCCGCACCGCTGCAGGCAACTCTTTCCCTAAAGAAAGTGAAAGTCGCTCGGTCTTGTCCCACTCTTTGCAACCCCATGGACTATACAGGTCATGGAATTCTCCAGGCCAGAATACTGGAGTGTGTAGCCATTCCCTTCTCCAGGGGATCGTCCCAACCCAGGGATCGAACCCAGGTCTTCTGCACTGAAGGCAGATTTTTTAACCAGCTGAGCCACAAGGGAAGTCCAAGAATACTGGAGTGGGTAAAACCCTTTCCCTAAAGCACATTATAACATGTAGTGATTGCATTTTAATAGCATTTCAAGCATTTGCAGGTCCCTTGCCGTCTTTGCTAACTTCAAGAAGGGGAGCGGACTGAACACCTTATAACAAATGGCCGAAGACTTACAGAGTTGGTCCTTCCTGGCCAACTCAAATTCCATCATTGCTGATCATGCTGGGCATCTTTATTTTGCCTAGGGAATGTACTTAACGGAAATATCTGGCCACTAACCACATAAAACTGTCATCAGATATCTGGGCACTTGCTTCATAAAGGAAAAATTGTAATCATGAGAAAAGTAAAATTTCCAATTAAGATCTATATAGGTCATCTTTATGAAATGGAGACAAATCACGAATTCTTCAGCCTCTGAGCCCTGAAGAATACATATCTCTTGATTGCTACCTGCCTGCACAGTGTATTTTTTGTCTGCAGAGCCATTGACCATTTGCTGTGATGATCCTTACTGGGTCAGGGAAAGCTTGAGAGAGAATGACTCTGCCTCAAGGAGTGGACACATGCTACAAGGAATCTCATTTCTGGAATCTTACCCTGCAGAGTGGCCAGGGTTTTGAGAAGCTGTCAGCACTGGGAAAAAGAGACCATTTCTCACCTCCCCTGGAGAAGATTGTTATCACGTCCCTTCGCCCTCTTCTTTGAAATAAATTCTGGGAAATAAAGACACATTCTTCATATGCCAGGACAAAAATCTTTCTGAAACGAGTGTTGATAAGGACGTGGAGAAACTGGAACTCTCATCCACTGAGGGGAGGAATGTAAAATGGTGCAGTCACTTCGGGAAACATTTTGGCAATTCCTCTAAAGGTTATACGTACCTTTTGGCCCAGCAATCCTACGCCTAGACGAACACCCGTGAGAACTAGAAAGTTACATCCAGGCAAAAACTGTACTCAAAAGTTCCTGTCAGCATTATTCATAAGAGTCAAATGGGAAACAAGCCCAGCATCCCCAGCAGATGGATGGATAAACAGAACGCGGTGTTTTTGCACAATGAATACTCAACGTTTTATAAAAAGAAAGAAGTTCTGATACCTGATACAACATGGATGAACCTTGGCGGCTTTATGCTCAGTGAGAGAAGCAGTGCCAGCAGGCTAGGTGTTGTATGAACCCACTCACATGATACGTTCAGAGCAGACAAATCCGTGCACACAGGAGGTAGGTTAGTGGTTGCCAGGAGCTTGGGAGGACTTTGGAGGGAAATGGATTGTGAGTGAGATGTGTTTTGTTTGCGGTGATGACAATTACGCAGTGATGACTTCCCAACTCTGTGACTGTACTAAAACCCACCGAATTACACACTTTAAAAGAGTGAACTTAGAGTCTGTGAATTATATTTCAGTAAAGCAGTTATCAAAAATCTTTTTGAGCGGCTTTCTAGAGTCCAGGCCTGCGTGCCTGTGAATTCCTGTAAATGACCAAGATTTAACTAGTTGTTTTGAGATGTACTATAGCCTGAAGATAAAATAAAACCTTTTAAAAAATAAACAAAGACAATAAAGCAATAAGAAGTGATTTTTATCACATGTGTTGGAGTTCCATGTTTTCAAACATCCGAAGGGAATCATCCATAAAATGAATCAGAATGATAATAGATATGTTTTTGTAATGCTTTCACAGATGGTCTTATTCAAACACATTCTGAGTGATGATAAATACAGAAGCTTATAGAGTCAGACTGCGCTTGTGAGACTCTGGGTTGGAGATGAGACCAGAGAGCCAGTTCTCCGAGGGAGCGTCTCTTATTTGCCTTTGTATTTTCTGGGGCATGGATGACATGTTAGCTGAAGGAGAGAGTAAATGGGTTATCACTTTCTGAGGGAGCACCTTCAACCGGCAATAAAATAAATATCCCTAAAAAAAAATTATCCCTTTATCTCTGAGATAATGCGGTCTTAAAGAATCACCCGTTTCAGCATAGATGCTTCAGTAGTAGATGCCGGGGAAATGTCTCCTGAAAGCATGCAGGGAGCCGTACACATGTGAGCGGATAGGTGTAGCGTCTGTGCAGGTGGTTATCTGAGCAGATCCCCACGGGCTTCTAAAATCAGCTTCTCCTTTGCCTTCAGCGTGGGCTTTGCTGGTGGCTCGACAGTAAAGAAACCGCCTGCAATGTGGGAGACCAGTGTTCCGTCCCTGGGCTGGGAAGATCCCCTGGAGAAGGGAATGGCTACCCACTCCGGTATTCTTGCCTGGAGAGTTGCATGGATAGAGGAGCCTGGCGGGGTACAGTCCATGGGTCTCAAAGAGTCGGACACGACTGAGTGACTAACACTTTCGCTTTCACTCGCCTTTAGTGTAATGGAGCTGGAACTTTGAAACATTTTTAAGAAATGACATGATCCACAGATACTTGTGGTCTGGTTTCCGTGCAGAGTATGTACCAAGAGAGGCTTCCCAGGTTGCTCAGTGATAAAGAATCTACCTTGCAGTTCAGGAGACGCAGGAGACATGGGTTTAATCCCTGGGTCTGATCCCTGGATCGGGAAGATCCCCTGGAGAAGGGAATGGCTACCCACTCCAGGTTATTGCCTGGAAAATTCCATGCGCCGAGGAGTCCATGGCGGTGCAAAAAAGTTGGCCGTGATGAGTGCCTGCATGCACAC
This sequence comes from Budorcas taxicolor, assembly GCF_023091745.1. Taxonomy (NCBI): domain Eukaryota; kingdom Metazoa; phylum Chordata; class Mammalia; order Artiodactyla; family Bovidae; genus Budorcas; species Budorcas taxicolor. The sequence continues at coordinate 84,747,806 of NC_068921.1, read as the reverse complement.
ACACACACACACCTGCCAAAGTGTCCTCTTGTTTCCTAATTCCTTCATTAGTTACGCCAAGGATTTCAGACTTGATGGCACTGTGGATAGGCTGCCACCCCCGAAACCAAAAGCAGAAAAAATGTCTCCTGGTAATATACCGCTGACTCCTTATTCTGGAGTGAAACCTATCTCTCAGTTATATCATGTAATTAGAAAATGCTTTTATAGGAATTAAAGTTACATTGAATCAACGTGGGACTTTTCACCAATCTCTAACTAATGGTTTTCCCTCACACCAAGAAAACCAATGTCCCTCAGCAATACATGGATTTTAAACTTTCCCCAGTAGGAAAGTGCTTCTTGTTTTCAGGGGGAAGGAAGTCAAGGGGAATGTGGTTTCTGACTATTATCACACTCTTCATTATTTGAGTTTTCCATAATTTTTCAGGTCACTTGCTCTTTTGAAAATATTTTTAAGCATTAAAAGTCAGCATGCTTCCCTCTTGTTATTGAACTGGGGAAGTTTATAGTTCTTAGAATCTGTTCATGTATTGATTTAAAGAACAGGAAGGTCATCATTGAACTTTCTCTGTAATAACTGACACACAATGAATCAGTTCACACCAGCCGCCGGCTTCATCAGCATCTATTTATGAGGTCAAGGTTCATAGCCCAGGAGGGCAGAAATGATGGTCAAATCAACTGATGTTTAAACATTTTTAGAATTTCTTATGGGTTTATTGACATAGACCAGCACATTCTAAGATGGAGTAATAAGTCAGTATGTCAGACAAGTGGGGAAATTCTTGAGTTAAACTTAGATATAATTATATTGCAATATTAGTCAGTATCACAGAGCATTTTATAGATAGAACGCTACACAGTGTGGTAGATCCCTTACTTCTAGACTTTAAGCGGCTGTTGCAGTCTTGCCTGGTCAGTTCTGTGTCTCATCCTGTGACAGCCCATCTTGCGTGCGCTTAGTCACTCAGTCTGACTTTTTGCAGCCCCGTGGCCTGCAGCCCACCAGGCTCCTCTGTCCGTGGAATTCTCCAGGCGAGAATACTGGAGTGGGTTGCCAGACAGCTCATCTTAAGTCATGATAAACATGAGACCCCCATCACCTCCATTCTCACCTCCAACTAATTCAGTTCATGACCTACCATCTAGCCAAACTCTCTAATTAAATTCTCGACCCTCTGATTTCACAGCCTCCAATTCCTAATCCCAGCACTTTCTTCCCCTCAGGATGCACAAGTCATTCCGCTACTCCAGATCTGCTTATTCTGTACAACGGCCTCTGGGTAACAGATTACAGTCCCCAACATACGAAGCAGCTTGATTCCCAGCATGCCTTCATAAGTTCAACAAAGCTAGCCTAGATATGCAGCTAACACAATTGACTATACGGTAGTGTGTGTGTGTGTGTGTGTGTGTGTGTGTGTGTGACAGTCATTCAGTCATGTTCAACTCTTCACAACCTGATGGACTATACAGCCCATGGAATTCTCCAGGCCAGAATACTGGAGTGGGTAGCGTTTCCCTTCTCCAGGGGATCTTCCCAACCCAGGGATCGAACCTAGGTCTCTCGAATTGTAGGCAGATTCTTTACTAGCTGAGCCACAAGGGAAGCCCAAGAATACTGGAGTGGGTGGCCTGTTCCTTCTCCAGCAGATCTTCCCACCCAGGAATCGAACTGGGGTCTCCTGGATTACAGGTGGATTCTTCACCACCTGAGCTATCAGGGGACCCCATATAGTACTGTAATAGATTTCCAGGATGTTTCACACAAATAATACATAAAAAACAAACACACAAACACTAAGAAGTCATTTTTCATCTTAGAGGACAAGATCTTGAAACGCAGTTCTGTACAACAGCCGGCTCACGGGGGCTGGCACCGAGTGAGCAGGCAAGAAGAGTTCCTGAAGGGAGGGGGGAGAGGGCTGAGCTGAAGGAGCATCAGAAGCGGGAGGCAGAGGTAGGGAAAGCTGCAATTTCACTCACTCCTGACGCTGATGGAGGGCAGGTTTGCATCGTTGGAAGTCTGCAACTTGAAGGTTTGTCTGTAGGGGCCTTGTTGTACAAGCATATCACCCTTCTGTGAGCTGTTGGCCATCCTTCTCTGTCTCACACGTGGCACACACATTACCGACTTTGTTTTGAAGTTCCACAGGGCACGTCCATGTCCAGTGCGAGACGATACATTCCTGGAGTTCACAGACCATCCTGGCTGATTTCTGCACGTGACTCCCTTCACACAGGTGGCCTTGTGATGACTGTTTGCAGACCGCCCGAGTGGAGGACAGGAGAGGAACACTGAGGCAGTGACTCCTGTAAGGGGTGTCTGAAGGGTGAATGATTAAACGGGAGCAGGACACATTCCGTTCTTCCGTTTGACCTGTGGCTTTGGAGGTTGAGACCCTCCCGTCTCTAGGGCATCCAGTGGGGAGACGAACTCCCCCGAGATGTACCTGCAGAGAACTTTGATTGTCATGTACAGAGCAGAGACGAGGACAGATCTGAGACTCTTGTTTTCTGCAAAGAGGTGCACTTTATATAACACCCCTTGGTCACGAAGTGGCCATCTATTGCTCAAAACAGTGGTTAAGATTTCACCCCAGAATGCTTCCAAGGAACCCAGGATGAACGTATTTATCTTGATATAACAATCAACTTGATTTTGAGAGTGAAATTGTCATTTTGGTTTCCCAAAATGTGATAGCTACAAAGCCACAGGATTTCCGCAAGTACCATAAACACATTTAACCGGGTAGATTGTTTTCAAAAGGTTCCTACACAGGCCACTTGGGTACAAAGGGTCAAACGCAGTCCAAACAAATGCACACCAGTAATAGGTACAAAGGGCCCATGTCCTGGGTGAATGATTAACCATAAACCATCATAAACAAAAATGTTCCATACATTTGATAAACAAGTTTGCAAAGGAGACCGGAAGCTCAGGAGAGAGTCACATCTTTCAACATGAAAGGTCAGTGGTAAGAGAGCTGTGTGATATTGGGGCCTTTACAGTTTTGAAGGGTTTGGTTTAACACTTGGAGTTACAGATTGGGGTGGCTATGTCTGGACCCACAAGTTAGTAACAATATACGTATCTGTAATTGAAACTTGAGGTGTTTTTTTCATCCTCTTCTGTTTTCCAGTGAGTAGATTATTTTATGCACGTCTACTCCCAGAATGGTCTAAGGGGATGTCAGTTTTCTTTCCCTGCATTTTCTCCTTGTGGGAATAAGAATTAACCATGGCAACCACAGATGGAAAGGCTGTTACACCCCGTTTGCAAAAATAAAAACAAAACACTGCCACATCTTCAGAGTAGCCTAAGAATAGTAGGCCAGAAGACTGGAGTGGGGAGCCTTTCCCTTCTCCAGGGGATCTTCCCAATGCAGGGATTGAACCCAGGTCTCCCACACTGCAGGTGGATTCTTCAGCAGCTGAGCCACCAGGGAAGCCCAAGAATACTGGAGTGGGGAGCCTTTCCCTTCTCCAGCAGATCTTCCCACCCCAGGAATCGAATTGGGGTCTTCTGCCTTGCAGGCGGATTCTTTACCAATTGAGCTGTCAGGGAAGCCCAAGAATACCAGGGAGACGATAACAAAAGAGACACACTTTGGTTTTATCCACAGATGTGCTGAATGGCATAGCCAAGCGCGTGTCTTCTACTTGGAAGCTGACACAAATAGTTTCCGGTTTTATTTTTTCTGTATTGGGCAGCAGAATCTGCTTGCTTCAGAACACTTCTCAAGTTTAACGTAAGGAATTATAGTTGAGGGACAGTTAATATTAATAAGAAAACCGTTTCTTTCCTCTGGCTAAGAGTTGCCGGAAGTATAGGTACAGCCGAGCTTCTCGGTTCAGAAAGCAGGAAGGAAGCCTGCCGTGGACACAGATAATGGCAATAAAGACGCGCCTGCAGGGTTTCCCTGAGGGGCTTCCCTGGCCATCCAGCCATCAAGACCGCCAGCTCCCGACGCAGCGGGCCTGGGTTTGATCCCGGGTCAGGGAATGACATCCTGCATGCCACAGTGAAAGGTTCCACATGTCAAAACGGAGCCCTGGGGCGGTCAAATAAATAAATATTTTAAAAAAGAAATAAGCAAAGAATGAAATTCTTAAAGAAAAAAAGAGAAGGAAGAAATCTGTGGGCCGATCCAGGCAGGCCCCTGTGACTTAGGGAATGGAACACAAGCGGAAAGAGCAGAGGGCGTGGGCCTGGCGATGGGTCGATGGAAACACTTGAGAGATGGTTGCTCAGCCTCATTCTTGGGGCCGAGGCAGAAGAGGCCCCTCTCCCTTCGCTACTACAGCCCCCGCCTTCCCAGCCTTGGTCCCCGAGTCTTGTCTCTCTGGACAAGGGAAGCAAACCACAAGGAGAGCAAAAGCCCACAGGTGTTCCAGGAGATTTTGGTCATGAAGGACCGGATATCTGGCTGAAGCATGAGAAAAAAAAGGGGGGGGGGGCAATTAAGAAATGGAAAGGCAAAAAAAACCAAAAAACCCCCAAAAAACCCCAGATCCATGTGTTTCCTGAAAGATGTTATTTCCTTAATGTAAATAATCATTTTTTAAAAATTCTAGAGGATGAGATGGTTGGATGACATCACCTACTAGATGGGCATGAACTTGGGCAGACTTCCGGAGACAGTCAAGGGCAGGGAAGCCTGGCATGCCGCTCTCCATAGGGTCACGAAGAGGAGGACCCGACTCGGCACCTGAACAACAACAATAGCTCTAGAATCTATGTTCTCTCCTTCTCCTCCCACCAAGAGTACAAAGTCTGAAGGACCCGTGCATGGAGCTGCCCACAGGAATCGCTTTCCCTCCAGGCTGTATCCCGCCCCTGGAACGGGAGTGCACGCCCTGGCGTGGTCTCCTGAGGGCCCACTCCTGCACTGACCCCACACCCCCAGGCTCCGGGGTCCCTGCTCTTCACTGCTCTTCATTCCCTTCTGCCCTCCTGGACCAGATCATGGAGGTCAAAGCCCAGGGGGTTTGAATGGATAGTACAGATTCTCTGATTTTGTTACCATTTATCCTGGGATTTTCTACACAAGGTGCTTCTGCGAGATTCTCCAGTCCTCCAGAATTCGTCTCTTTGGAGAGAAACCTCAGCCCCACAAAGGGATGGACGCATCAGAGCAGACGGTGCCCAGAGCTCTTGTAGTGTGGGGCTGGGCGTCACAGGAGGTCCTTTGAAGGATGGCTCCTCCTTCAGGAAACTCGGACGAGCATCACGAGCTCCTGACCCTTCTTGACCTGAAAGCTGACCCCTGCAACTTCACTGTAGCCCACAAAACCGGGGTCACCCCCTTGGAGGTCCTTCTCATCTCCTTTTTGCCTTTTCAAACATCCTCGTTTTTCAACTGTTCTTCCTAGAATATGTTCTTCTCTCCAAGTAAGTTCCAGTCTATTTTTACCAACAAAGCAAATATTTTAAAACTGCCATTTTGATGGATATGTTACAGTTCACGTATGTCAATCATGAAGCTGTACACCTTAAACACGTACAACTTTTAATCTTCAACTATACTTCACAAATCCAGAAAAATTATATATATATATAAACATATATATCAAACATTTTATATGTTTATATGCAATAACTTTCTATTTTGTAGTTTACTTTTTTAAAGAAACTTATGCGTCCCTATTTGAAATGTTCTCAAGACATATTTTAAATGATTGTAATCAATGATGGCTATAGAGAAGGAAACCCTTCTATAACCGTTGGTGGGAATGTAAATTAGTGCAGCCATAATGGAGAACAGTATGAAGATTTCTTAAAAAACTAAAAATAAAGTTCCGATATGATCTAACAGTCCTAATTCTGGGCATATACCCAGAAAAGATGAAGACTCTAATTTGAAAAGATACGTGCACCCCAGTGTTCATATCCACACTATTTATAATGGCCAAGACGAGGAAGCAACCTAAGTGTCCAACAACAGATGGACAATGAAGCGAATGTGGTACATATATACAATGGGATATTACTCGGTCATAAAAAGAATGAAACAATGCCATTTGTAACAACATCGATGGGTGGACGTAGAGATTTTCATACTAAGTGAAGTAAATTAGAAACGTATTATGAAATGGCAATCCACGCCAGTACTCTTGCCTGGAAAATCCCACGGACAGAGGAACCTGGTGGGCTGCAGTCCACGGGGTCGCAAAGGGTCGGACACGACTGAGCGACTTCACTATCTCTTTCATCATGTACATCACTGATATGTGGAATCTGAAAAAAAAAATGATACAAATCAGCTTATTTATTTACAAAACAGAAATAGCCTCACAGACATAGAAATCAAACTCATGGTTACCAGAGGGGAAGAGGGGGGGATGAATTGGAAATTTGGGATTAACAGATACACACCACTATATACAAAAATGATAAGCAACAAGGTCCTACTGTATAGTACAGGGAGCTATATTCAATATCTTGTAATAACCTGTAATGGAAAAGGACCTGAAAAAGGATACCTATGTGTGATAACCGAATCACTTGCTGTACACCTGAACAGCTGTAAATCAATTATGCTTCAATAACACATAAAATAATGGCGGTAGGCCTGGACTCTTGCACAGACCATGTGCTGCGCCAAACCTGCTCCGTTCACCTCCATCCCGTGCTTATCATAGCCTTCGGATCGAACCACAGTACGTGTAAGCTCCACGCCTACCCAAGTTCATCACAGATGAGATGGAAAAGCCGGGAGTCCAACCCACGTCTGCCTGTTTCCAGAGCCCGGGTTCTTCTCTGCCCTCCGGTCTGCCTCCCTGCTTCTGTGTTTTATTTGGGTTACAGCTAAAAGGTCGCTCTGCTGCCTGGTAACATTTTGTAGCTCCAGCTCTTCGGCACGTTAGCCTGGCGGCCATGTTCCAGCGGTCCCCCTTTCTCTCCCACACTTGTCTCTGGTTATAGTCCGTTTGGTAAGATCGCATCCATGAACTGCAGGGAATCTGAGCCTGTAGATTGTCTGTCTGACCGACACCTATCAGTCAGTTTCACGTTTCAGACACATTCCATGTTTCTTTGTTTGAATCAGGGTTGTCTTTCAAGTCTCATTTCTTCAGATCTACTTACTGCCAGAAACTTCCAAACCGCCTTATTGATACATCTGGCTTCCTAGGGTGTGCAGGTGGCAAAGAACCCACCTGCCAGTGCGGGAGGCTGGGGTCTGATCCTTGGGTTGGGAAGGTCTCCTGGAGGAGGGCATGGCAACCCACTCCAGCATTCTTGCTGGGAAATCCCATGGACAGAGGAGCCTGGCGGGTTACAGTCCATAGCGTCGCCAAGAACAGACACAGCCGAGCACACACACACACACACACACACACACACACACAAACATTGACATGTGTGACTTTGAAGAAACTTTTTTTTTTGGGTCTCTGCTCCCAGGGCACTGGGCTTCCCTCATAGCTCAGTTGGTAAAGAGACTGTCTGCAATGCAGGGGAGCCAGCTTCAATTCCTGGGTCAAAAAGATCTCCTGGAGAAGAAAATGGCAACCCACTGCAGCATTCTTGCCTGGAGATTCCCATGGGCAGAGGAATCTGGTGGGCTACAGTCCATGGGGTCACAAGAGTTGGACAGGACCTAGCAACTAAACCAGCAACGCACCACCACCCAGAGCATCCGGTTCTTCCCCTTTATCAAATAGTAGTCTCTGCCAATCAATGTCTTTTCTAAAGTCAGGGTGACGACTCATCAGTGAGATGAAAGATGACTGTCTGGTCACATCCTCTGTGTTCAGCCCGACAGCTCTGGGAAGTTGAACTGTCCAACCATCTCTTTATTTTGCCTCTGTGTGAAACTTAAAAGCTAAACTGCAATCACAGCCTCGAGTTTTCTCTTCTCTTTCATCCAGTGGGTGATTTGTGTGTGCTCTCTGACATATTAATATGGCCTTTGATCTTCACCAAGAGCCAACCCTTGAGTTAGCAGTGTTTCTCAAAGCACAGCTCCGTCTTCCTTATGGGCGTATTAGTCTGTTATGGCTCTCGTCACCAAGGACCACAAACTGAGTGGCTTAAAGTCACAGAAATGTACTGCACCATAGTTCTGGAGGCCAGAAGGCCCGAATCAGGATGCTGGCAGGGCCACGCTCCCTCTGACACTAAGCAAGCAGTCTTCCTTGCCTCTTCTGTCTCCCAGTGGGGCTGGTCCTCAGTGCCCCTTGGCTCACAGCTACATCAGTCTCTGACGTCGCATGACCCCGTGTGTGTTTCCGCCTCTTCTCTCCATGAGGACATCATCCTACTGGATTTGGAGTCCACCCCAGTGATCTCATCTGAAGAGCATCACATCTGCAAAAATCTTATTTCCAAATAAAGTTACATTTATAGGTGCTGGGGGTTTGAAGATTTCAACACATCCTTTCCAAGGAAACCATTTAACCCACACTAGTATGGAGCCCTGCTTCTTTTTAAGACTGTGTACTCTTTGTCACCAAGTTTCAGTAATAAATCCCACCAGTCAAAGCACCGGTATGATTTGTAAGATTACAATTACCGTCTTAAATGATGACCTCAAACTTACATTATTTTTTGCCTTGGGTACTGGCCGGCAGACAAATGGGTACACACGTCTTGTTTGTTTTTTCTCTTCTCCTACTTTAGCATCTCAGGATATCAGCATTCATCATATACAGGTTTCTACACGGCACAGCACCCACCACCTGCAAGGCCGTGTTCGTCTCCAGCCTCCAGAACCTACTAAAGGCCCTACAGTCTGCCTTTCTCCTCTCTCATCCTCTATGTAACCCTACCAGTGTGGTTTTCTTTCTTTCAAATCACTCTATGGAGGTGATTTAATACATACAACTGTAGATATTTAACATATACAACTTAATGAGTTTGGGGATACATGCACGCCAGTGAAACATCACCACCATCAAGGCCATGGACAGCTCCAACGCCCCCCAAAGTTTCTTCTTGTCCCCTTTATTTGTATTATTATTATCATTATTATTACTAGTGCGTATGTCTGTGTGTTATGACCACTGAACATAAGACCTATGGTCTCGGCGAGTTCCAAGTATACAATACAATACTGCCAGCTGTAGGCATGTACTGAGCAGGAAATCGGTATTATTCATCCTGCATACCCAGAACTTCATGCATACCCTTCAACCTTCATCTCCCCGTTTTCTCCTTCCCACGATCCTGGGAGGCTATCGTTCTACCCTCTGTTCTATGAAAGCGTCATCCATCTGAGTGCTTGTATCATCATCTGGGGTCTTGACCTCACGGTTAGTTTTTCATTTCTTCCACCCTCTTGGCAGACACTTTTCCAGGCACAACGTGAGTGCTTTACCTCTTTGTATTGTCATATGTAAACCAAAGAATCATTTTAGTGGCCTGTAATTTGATCCCCTGGAGAAGGGAATGGCTACTCACTCCAGTATTCTTGCCTGGAAAATCCTATGGACAGAGGAACCTGGTGGGTTACAGTCATGGGGTGGCAAAGGGTTGGACACGCCTTAGCCACTAAACCACCACCATACTTTGAAGATAGGTTTTTAAGAAAATAAAGTATACTGCCAAAACTCAGCGGCTCAGAAACATTTTGAAATGACCCTTCACTCTAAAGAGAAAGCAAGGAGACGTGTCCTCTCTTGAAATGGGATATGGCTTCCAAGATGCCCCTTTTGGATCACACCTATGTGGGCCCGAAGAAAACGCTGATTCTGACTAGCTTGTAGGAAAAAGCAAGTGGTTGAACTGAATTCAGGATAATAAAAACAAAACGAGCAGATGAACACCAGAATACATGATCTCAATTTGTGGGTGAGTCTGAAGTGAATAGGACTTGTGTTTGCTTCTTGTTCCTTACATGTGCGTGGTCTGTTTCTCTGTGGGGCTGGGATCATGTTTGGTAAAAGTCCCGGACGGGACTCTGTCCATTAAGAAAGTCAGCTCAGAAGGACCGTGACAGAGGCGTTTGAACCTTCAAACACACCATAAGTTATACCACATTCTCTCTGCAGAAGCTGGGCATGGGTGCCAGCCAGTTCCCAGCCCAGCGGAGACCCCCTCAGACGTCAGTCTTCAAATCCCTTGGCTTACTAAACGACAAAGGAAGAAACCAACAAAACTCAGTTACTTTTCCAACACGTGGACCTCTCCTCCTCTTCTGACCCTTCCCTGAACAGTTGAACGTGGTGCCTGTGATCACCCACTGAGATTCAGTGATGTCCCTTGAGTTAATCCCCCAGTTTTAATCTAGTTCCCTTCTCATAACTGACAAGCACACGCCAGTCTGAGGGCAGCTGCGATAGCCTTTGCGACTCTTCCTTTTCTCCCCATCATGTGGAAGGAGAAGGCCCACGACTCAGCCTGTCTCACCGGATACCAGCCTACAACTCGCCATCACATTCCCCTGTGAGAACGCAAAAGCGACGTATTCTTTCTGTCCTCTGGGGAAAAGGCCCGCTGCTATTTGTTCACAGAAGGGTGAGCTCCCAGTCAGCTCTGGAGGGCCGGAGGAGGATGTAGCAGTGGGCTTCCAGGGCGGATCCTCTGCTGGAGGCCAGGCTGACGGTCTGGACGCCTGCCTCTCTGAAGTGGGCCACGGGAAAGGCACAACAGGTGTGGACCTATGATTGGTGAGGACAGTCCACTGTTGACTCTAAACGGGAAGACCTTTTCTCAAGTGGGTCATTACAGCCATCCAGACTGTGCCAGTGAAAGTTGCTCAGTCGTGTCTGACTCTTTGTGACTCCAAGGACTATGTAGTCCGTGGAATTCTCCAGGTCAGAACACTGGCATGGGTAGCCTTTCCTTTCTCCAGGGGATCTTCCCAACCCAGGGATCAAACCTAGCTCTCCTGCATTTTAGGCAGATTCTTTACCAGCTGGGCCACAAGGGAACTCTGCTGCCAGTAAATGGCAAATGACCATTTCCAGATGTGATGAGCGAGGCAAGGACCTCTGGAATAAGGCAGAACCCTCCGAAAGCAGCAAGTCCAAGCCAGAAATGCCACCCATTTTTACCTGCCTTTCACGTACCAATAATAAAAGTGCCAACCTGGTGAGAGGGCTCCGTGGGTATCGCCCACTGGAGCTCACTCACTGGTGTGTTCCAGCACTGAAAGATGATACTGCGGACGCCGGTTAGCTCACGAGGCCAGGTGTGGCTGTACCTGTCAGGTGAGGCCCCAGGCAGCCCGTGCGCTCCAGGTGCGTACTGAATGTCCTCTGGGCAGCAGTCACAGCTGCTATTTGCATTAGGTTGTCAGGGTGACACTGACGCTCACATTTCTGGCAGCGATTTGGCTCTTCCTCCCTCCGTTGGCTGGGTTATAAAGTGAGGTGTAGCATATTAATGACCGATACTCACCTCAGAAGATTAAACTGAATGCGCAGAAATCCGAATTGGCTATTAAGATGTAGACACGGGAACATTAAAAAGAGAGAGAGAGGAGCCACAGACTGTTAACCCTGACAGCTCATCGCAGCCAGTGCTCTGCCTCCTAAGGTAACAGGGTGTTTGATTAACGATGTCCCCACTCCACCCCCAGCATCATTGCCACCTCTGTCTGCCAATTTCTTCTGTTTTTTCATCTTAAAAAATTTTTTTTCTATATACTTTCCTTGTAGCCTTACTCCATCCTTAAATGAGATCATGCTTTTGTAAATGAGAGCGAGTTCACGTTGGAGAGGAGCTGTGTTCGCCCAGAAGATGTTGGGGTTCCTTGGAATGTCATCAGTATCTTCACCAGGGTGTCCAGATGAGGTCAACAAGAAGGCTATTCAGACAAAGAAGGGAGAATCCGCAGCAACGAGCACATTCCAAACCTCAGGGATGCCGGCGGTCTCCCCTACATGGGGGCCGTGAGCTGGGAAAAGCCCATATCAAAGGCACCCTGGGATGGCTGAAGAAAATGATGATATATTAGACTCGTGCACCGCATATGGGGGCTTCCTGGTGACTCACTGTGCGTATAATATATCAATAACTCATTCACTGTTGTTGTTCAGCCGCTCGGTCGTGTCAGACTCTTTGTGACCCCGTGGCCTGTAGCATGCCAAGCTTCCCTGTCCTTCACCATCTCCTGGAGCTTGCTCAAACTCATGTCCATTGAGTCGGTGATGCCACCTGACCATCTCATCCTCTGTCGCCCCCTTCTTCTGCCTTCAGTCTTTCCCAACATCTGTCTTTTCTAACGCTTCTGCCCTTCACATCAGGTGGCCAAAGTGCTGGAGCTTCAGTTTCAGCATCAGTCCTTCTGTTGAATATTCAGGATTGACTTCCTTTAGGATGGAATAGCCTTGCAGTTTCAAAAATTCAACACTGAGAATGGAGCAAAAAAGGAGTCAGAGGAAAACGCCCTCTCTCCGGCATCTCTGGCACCCCTCACTTCTGAGCAGGGTGACCCAGTCTCGTAACGGTGCCGCTGCTCGATGGAGTCAGGTCAGAACGGAGGGAGGCCCACCTGCTTCTCAGCCTCCGGTTCAAATGCTCATCTCATCTAGAAACATCCTCGCAGGCACACCCAGCATCGCATTTGACCAGATGTCCAGGCGTCTTGTGCTTCCGTCGAGCCGACACATAAAATCAAGCATCGTGCCTTCTGACCCGAATCCTTGGCCCCGTTCGTGATATTTTAGCAAGCAGAAAGGAAGCTTCCAGCTCCTTCTCAGGCCTCTCTTGGAATCAGTTGAGGTATCTAAGGAAATGGATGAAACCCATCAACAGAGTAAACTGTGGGTAATCATGTGTGAGATTAAAGAAATATGTGATCTAAACAAGCAAGTTTACAATAGGCTTTCACAGTGTTTTGCACACCAAATAACTGCAAGTACATCGGATATAATTTGCCTTTCCAGATAAACTGACACACACAGGTCTTCCTGTGCCCTGCATGTGGAGGCTTCTCTCTGGAAACAGCCTCTGGCCCTGTTGAAATGATTCTTCATGCCCTTCCTTTCTCGTGCCTGGGAGCTGGGATCAGAGGGAAAGGCAGTTTACATGATGCCTGATAGACCACGCAGTTGTGCAGGATAAACCACGCAGGTTCTGAGCGAAGACCTGTCCGGGGCAGATGGAAACGGGCTTCAACCCTCCTGCTGGTGGGGGTCACCACCCGCAGTCAAGAAAGATCATTCCTGGAGAAACACACCCACATGCGCACACATGCACACACACGTGCGTGCACACAGGGCAGCTGAGAAAGGAGACAGGAAGGGGAAGATTTGAGTTGAAAAGCCACATACCCCCGGGACTTCTACTTTTCGCAGGCAATTTTCATGTCAATGGGTAAATCGAAAATGTGAATAAGAGCTTTTTTTTTTTTCTCTGAACCTGAGGGAAGATTCTATCTTTACCCTCAATTCCAGTGCATTCTGTGAGAGCTGTCAATTTCGGCTTTTAACTCGAGGCTCCAGGCTCCCCTTTCCTCGAGTGGGGGCTGGATCACTCACTGTCACATACATGATAGAACCTGTGCTCCTCTCCCCACAGCTGAAGTGTTACCGACGTCTGTAGCCTCACTCTTTAAAAGTCAGAACTGGTACCCAGAGCTCAGATCTTGCTCTTTAGATAAAGAGGCCCCTCGGTACCATTTTGACGATTTCATCTCTCATCACTGTAGCTGGTGAGACGGGCCCCGCAGGATGGCACTAATTTAAATTAATTCTTTCGTACCAAGATGATATGGGCTGTGTTCTCCCTTGCCATCTTTGCAGTAGTTTCTAAATTTTACTTCTCCCTAAGCCTCTCCGGGCCACCAGCCAGATTTGGGGCCACAACTCCCCGCTCCACTTCCACTTGGCGTAAACAGCCACCTCGCCCACCCCCGCCCCTGCCCTTTGCATCCTGAGATGTCCCCATCAAATTGCTTTCATGAACGGAAGTTTGCCTTTTGTTTTATGATCTGGGATTAGCACAGTGCTTTTATGGGCGTCTGTCTCTCCGTGTACCTCTTTGTTACTTGTTTCCGGGGGGTCTGCCCTCAATGAAAGGTCCAGGGTAGACTTTGGCAATTTACTTTGAATAATGACTATCAGGGTCCCCTCCAATATTTCAAATAAATACCACAGACTGTAATAAAATGGAGTTCTGAGAGAAAGCTTTAGACACCAGCCAGACTTCAAAACAAATATTTTAATATTGCACTGAACTGTAAAACCATTTATTACTAGAATTAATTGTTGCTCGACTTATTGCCATGATTCCTTTGGTATCAGACAGGAGTTCAACGACATTGCAACTTACATCCTGCTGTTTGCTCTCCGTGTAATTGTTCGGCGGGGCATACCCTGGCCCCCTGGGGTGTCCAAGTATTTGGAAGTGGGGTGCTCTGCAGAAAGGAACTTCTGGGCTCCACTCCTTTTTCAAAATTGTAGTTGGCCTACAATACTGTTGTGTTCATTTCTGGCGTACAGCAGAGTGATTCCTTTATGTACACAGGCATATATTGCCATATTCTTTTTCATTTTCATCATAAGTTATTATCAGGCATTGAATATAGTTCCCCGTGCTCTATACGCTGAACACTTTGAAGAGAATTCTCCAAAGATGAGGCTCCAAGAATGTTCTGAAGCAAAGAAGGACAACTGAATTAAATCATGGCCTCTCAGGATCACAGGGCCATTGAGGGATTGGGCTGAGAGCTTCCTCTGTTTGTATTTAAAAGAACATGCTTTTCTGTTCCAAGGCGGCCCGAGGTGTGTGCAGAGCAGTGGGCTGCAGCCAGCGCTGGGGCGGAACCCCATGGGCCACGTGAACCCCATTCTCCTTTGGGTCGTGATGAGCCCAGTTGTGACTTGACACCTGACTTTTTCCAATCTGCCCTGCTCCTGGACCTTCACGGGATGATTCGGGATCTGAATTGTGGATCCTCCCCACTGCCTATAAATAAAATAAACCATCGTTTCCCGCCCCTGTCCCCTCGGGGTGCCGGGAAAACGTCCAGTGCCTTCCTGGGAAGCCTCCCGCTGGCTGTGATCACGCAGACCCGCAGTGCTCTCTTCGGATCTGAATGAAGTCAGTTTGGCTTAAGTAGGTACAAACGCAGTGAACCTTGAGAAAGCACCGCTCTTCTTCCTCTTCTGCTTTTCCTTTTGGCAGCTCTTCACGGGAATCTGGGTTTCTTGGTTGAGGACAGAGCCTTGCGTTCAGAGTGAACTGAAAAGGAGAGGCAGGAGGAAGGAGCAGTCACACTGAGCACGAAAGGCTTCACTGACAAAAGTGGGAGCGCTTAGGACAATCTTTTCCGTGGACATGTTGACCTTTCAAAGTACCTGAAATCTCATATAAGATTTTTTTAAATCGTGCAATAATGATACAGTGATGGCACATCTGGTAATCCCGGCTCATGGAGTTAGGGTGATCGCTCTACCAGCAGGCTGCCCACCCTTGCCTTTGTATTTCTGTCCTTCGGCAGAGTCAGCGGACAGGACCCCCTTTAAAAAACCTACCAGATCTCTGGACTGTAGGGTGCAATCAAGACTCACGCGGCCTCTTGTCTCAAGGCCGAGAGGGTCGTCCCAGCGATGGACCTGGAGCCCCACGGGGTCTCTGTTCTCTTGAGATAGACGTTATCTGGCGCGCTTTGCCAAGTGGAATTTTCGAGGTGACTGGCTGGCACACGGATGTACTACGTCAAGTCAGTGACGTGTCTCTCTTTGGAAACAAAACAACATCCCTTGGGGTTGTCCCCTCGTGCGCACATGGTGGCGAATAATTGTTTGCCCAGCTTTCTCTCTCCTCCCTCTCTGTGTTCCACTGAGATCATGGAAATGCAAAGCAAATAGCCACGGAGTAAAATGCCTCGGAGAGTATTTATTTAAGAGTATTATTCCAGGATATGCCCACAGATAAAGACTTTGTGTAGTGAGTGAGTGACTCCAGAGGCCAAATACCAAGAAGTCATACTCTGTACCCAGTGTGTCCTGGCCGGGGTGAGGTCGCTCAGGGCCCCCTCAGGACATGCCCTTAAAAAACCGTCACCTTGCCAAGCTCCAAATCCACGGGCGCAGGAGGAAACTCAAGGAGGGAACTTAGGAAAATACCCTAGGGTGCTGTCGGTTTGTCCAGAGATCTAGGTCAGAAGCAGGCAAACAAAACCCGGTGGGCAGAGAAGAAGGGAGGCCTTCCAGGTCCTTCTAGAGCCAGGGGGCGCTGGCAGATGTCCAGGAAGCCTCCGGACTTGGCAAGCGCTGGCAGCTCAGAGCTTGCTTCTCATTCAGTTCTTCAAGGACCGAAAGAGGCAATAGCAGCTCCTGCTTTTGATACCCTGCGGGGTCTACGGAAATTACAGGAACCATCGGTGTTTGGAAATCAGGGTTGTGGGTGCCGACACGCCCTTGTTCCCTGCACGTGCAGTGCACAGACAAGGCGCTGACCGTCTGCTTTGGACTAAGACCCGAAACAGGAAGCACACGAGTGTCTCTGCATATTTCATGATTATTGACTTTTTAAATTGGTTTTAAAATAAAAGCTTTCTGGACGAAATACAGGTTTGAAAGGATGGCTAGGCGGTGTGGCTTAAACCCCACACTCCTTCTCGTTCATTCTAGCCTCCATGCATTCGCTTCACCATCCCCCTCGAGTCTCCCATAAACCTCTGTCTGCGCTGCAAATCGTTTTACCACCGAAAACGCCGTGCACGGGGCTAATGGGGTAATGAACAGATTTTTCATGAACAGACCCGTGTGTTCACTGACTGCCTAGGAAGCAGGCTTCGAGGTGCTCGTGAGGGAGCACAGCAGGGACCCAGCACCGTCTTCCTTAGGGAGCCAGGGTTCCCGCTTTCCATAATAAGAACATAAAAGAATCGCTTTTTATTGATATGGGAATGCATTTTTATTGCTTTTTCTGATTTAGCATCTTTCCTGAAAGTAGTGGATTAGACTCCTCATTTCATTAAAGCAAGATTACTAGCCCGGCTTCATTATCAGCTTTCTGATTCTTAGGGAAAAGCAATTTTCCACAAAGCTTTTTGTTACTTAATGATTACAGAGGGTGGCAATCATAAAATTCACATGGAACTCTGGTAGAAAGGCACACGTGGTCTTTATGTCCCAGTCGTGGAGAAAGCCGAAGGCCACCATTTTCTTTCCTTTGTTTCTTTCCTTTGCTTCTTTCCTTTGCATCATCCCTTTAGTGGGAGAAAGGGCTTCCCAGGTGGCTTGGTGGGGAAGAATCTGCCTGCCAATGCAGGAGACACTGGTTTGATCCCTGGGTGGGAAGATCCCCTGGAGGAGGGCATGACAACCCACTCCAGTATTCTTGCCTGGAGAATCCTATGGACCGGAGCCTGGCGGGCTGCAGTCTGTGGGCTGGCAGAGTCGGACACGACCTAGCACACATGTGAAGACCAAGTGGGAGGAACGTTTCCAGCTCACCTGCTCAGCAAGAGATCATCACGGGTCCTGGGCTAGGGTGGTTCATGGCTATGCATGCTGCTCGAAGGCAGACGGGTAGCAAGGAAACTTCCATTCCACAGATGGAGAGACTGAGAAGGGCAGTGTTGGTAACTCCCCTGGAAAGAGAAAATGTGCAGCTTGTGAAGTGGAGAGGAGAATTTGAGATGTTCTGAAATTCCCATCAGCCCCTCCACACAAGACTTTTAAGAAATGGCAGTGGGGTGCAACCAAAGTGTTTGCTGATTCATGCCAAATAATCTTCAGTTTCTCCTCTCTTGTCAGAGGGCCAAGAAAAACCCCCGTTTGTCTCTCCTGGATGTTCTGTTCCACTTGGATGTGTCCCTGCCGTCACCTGCAGCAGCCCGTCCAGCTTTGGCTGGACGGTCCAGGCCGCTCACACCCGCGGGTGCTGCCACCCGGGCACCCAGGGCACAGCCGCCTTCCCACGCCCTGTTCCTCTTCTGTCTACACTGGGAAAGGGACACTTACCTGGCCACCCAACTGTGGGAGATGCTTCACAAAAGCAGGGGTCTACCTCCTGGGGAGCTGGGGATGGAAAAAGGCCTTCGTGGAAAGTGCTGGGGCAGCCCCACCTGCCTGGAGGGGGCACAGTCTATGCCGGCTGCGGCCTCCGCTCTTAGTGGAGTAGGACACCAATACCTTCGTTCCCCTGAATCTCCAACCCCCACTGCCTTGAACACTGAGCCTGCATTTGTGGCTACAATTCCTGATCCAGTCGGAGGGACTTGACCTGGTTTAAGCCCTTCCAGGTGACTGTGATACGCAGCCCAGCTTGAGAGCCCGTTACTTTGGGCCCCGCGGTGCAAATGGCTGTTCCCTCATTCATGGTGAACACAGAGGCTCATTTGCCCGAAGTTGCACAACTAAGTGTCGGAGCTCTGATTACAAGCTGAGGTTTTCTGAGCTTGAAGGCGGCACCCTGGCTGAGTATTGGGATCACCCAGGAAGAGGCACTGGGGACTGAGGCCAGGGGCTCATGTGACGTCAAACATCCTTATTTTCAAAGTTGCCTGAAGAATCTAATGTGAAAACTGGATTTGAAGACAACTTCTCTGACCTGAAATGGGACTGCCTGCTTCGAAATTTCCTGGGGGATGTGTTAACAATACCGATTCCAGATTCCACCCCGAGTCCTGCAAATCAGAACAGGCGAGTGGAATCCAAGGATCTGGACTTAGCGTCCAGGGAGAGCTTCTCTGGCAATTTCCTTACACACACACACACACACACACACATGGAACTTTGAGCACTGGTGTTGATCTTATGCCTTCCAGCTATTTCCATTTAGGGAGATTTCTCTCTGTTTTTCTCACTTTTCTCTCCCCCTCTCCTACCTCTCTTTTGGTTCTCAGTGTAATAATACTAACAACAATTCCTAAACTATGTTTTATTTTTTTCACTGTGGCCTGTAAGTATTTTTTTTTTCAGTCAATAGCTGTGTAGAGAAAAAAGTTTCTTTTTCTCACACACACACACACACACACACACCTCTTTTGTAGTTGGTCTGACAGTCTGTGTATTAAAACAAAATGAATCCAGCTTCTTAGCATAAACTTCTTTTTAGACTGAAGACTTTAAGCAGAAAATTATATAGATTCTGATTAACCAGCATAGTTACAAGAAGGGCTGTCTTGGCCTTTGTCTAGCAGGCAGAGTTATGTGTATGGTTGAAGTTTATATCATTTTTAATTTAGATTAATCAGGTTTTACCCTTCCTCTTTTTTTTTTTTCTGCCAGTTAGGGTGACATAGAATGATTTTCTTTCATTCACATAGCCTGGATTTGCTGGAACAGAGAATGGGGAAAAGCAAGAAGGTAGGAAAGGGACAGAAGAGAGAACAGAGGAAGGCAGAGAACAGACTGAAGATGATAAAGCAATAACTCCTGCAGACAAAGTGGAGGAGGTCAGGAAAGAAGGGCGGTGGAGGGGGAGGGGGTGGGAGGGGGAGGAGGGAGGGGGGAAGAGGGGAGAGGCGATGGAGACGGAGGGCCGGGCGATGGAGGGCCCGGCTTGGGGCTCCCGCTCGGCCAGCTGGCCCTGAATGGTCACATCAGGCGGGGTCCTGCCTCCAGGTGCAAAGCAAACCCGGTCTGAATTTTCCAGTCTCCTCTCGGCTAACTCAGGCCAGGGCTCAAGTTCCAATCAGATGTGAAGGCTTAGTTTCAAGGCGACTGGAATTTCCTTCCTGGGCGGTGAGCTGATCCAGGGAGGCCCGTGGGGGCCCCGCGGGCCGCAGCAGCGGCTCGAGCTGCTCGGCTGCTGGCCGAGGCCACCGCTTGCCCTGAGGTGCGTGCATGCTGGGGCCTGAAGGCAGAGAGGGACACTGGCGCGGCTCCTCCCTGACTCACCAGCAGTGTCTGCGTTTTCTCGTTCACGTTTGAAGGAAGAAGTGTCCCTGTCTCAAATCTCCTTTACTACCTGGAAATACACAGAGGGAGCCTTCCACCTCTGGGTGGTTCCCATGGTACACCCGCTGAGGGTGTTTCGTTCCAAACGCTTGGAAGTGTCCGAAGTAGCTGCTTTGTAAACAAACTGGAAGACAGGAGCCCCGAGTCCAGGGTGCAGGGTGGGTGGAGGTCTGGGAGATATGCTGGGGGGCGGGGGGTGTGTGTGCTGCGCTGAGTCGTGTCTGACTCTTTGCGACCCCACGGACTGTGGCCTGCCAGGCTCCTCTGTCCATGGGATTCTCCAGGCAAAAGTACCAGAGTGGGTTGCCGTTTCCTCCTCCAGGGGATCTTCCCCACCCGTGGACCGAACCCGCGTCTCCCGCATCTCCTGCTTTGACAGGTGGATTCTTGGCCGCTGCACCAGGATGCATTGTAACTAAACAGAGCAGAGGGGGCAGAGGTTCCCGTGGGAAGCCAGCACGGACCGCGGAGGCAGCTGAGTCAGCCTTCGTGCGTCCCTCTCCAAGGACGGTGCTTCATCAGAGAGAACGCCTCCCAAGGTGACGGTGTTTTTCTCCGCTTCTCTCTCATGCACGTTTTATGAGCCTCAAGTCGTGTCTTCCGAGGAACACAGGAGTAAACACGGCGGCACAGAAAGTCCCGCTGTGTATGCGAGTCTTAGAAATCTGTTTTCCTGAGCACACAAGTCCGTTGAAAGAACAAAGTCTGAAAGTGAATCATAAACTCCTGTTTTGTTGGAGCCGAAGCTATTTTTGAAAACATCCCTGTTGGATTGGGGGTCACAGATGGGCAATGGAGGACCAGAAATTAACTATAAATTCCCAGGAAGGACACAGACCAGCTGACCAGTCTGTTCTGTCCTTTTTCTTCTTATTCAAAGGCAAAGATAACACAAATTTTCCAAGACATTGAGAACATTGTACACTGGGTAAGCTTCAAATAAACAACTTTTGTTAACTCTCACATAAATGAATGTAGTAAGTGGAAACAACATCCTTAATATGAAAGCTTTGTCAGAAGCCCAGAATAAATTTTGAACCTGGCTTCAAAGACTTAATGCAAGCAATCTGGTAAAGACTTCTTTAAAAAAAAACAAAACAAAACCCTGAAACATTATAAATTCCTGAAAATTATGCAGCTGACAGAAATCCTCTGAATTGTGTTTCTCTCTTGGAGGTCGGTATTGCTCTTTCTAATGGGAAAGCAAGCTCTAGTAAATGGAAAAATCCAAGTACTTTACTTTGAGGCATTACATTCAAATATTTTCTTTTTAGAACATGAGCATAGATACAAGGAAAGCTTTGGATGTTAGAATGAAGCATATAGGATACTTAGATGGTAGAAATACTTGTTTGGGATACTTGAAAATTACTTAAAATTAATCTTTAATAATAACAATGATCTGGGGATTACACTTAACAAGTTCAGTTTTCCATGTATACACACAAGACACTTGGGAGACACTTGTCCATTTGTGAAACCTGGCAGCCTTTGAAAATATCCAACAGGGCTCATCCAAAAAAAAAAATAAATAAATAAAAGAGCAAAAATATTAAGCTTCGGGCAATTTCCTTCAAACACAAAAGGAAAATTTTCCTGAGTTTTAAAATAAGTGGATTTATCATTAAAGTTCCCCACTTTTGGATGCCACATAGAAGTCACCGTAATTGAAATTGTTTTGGAAATCCCTGAATTAAACTCTGTTTACTTCCATTTGCCTCAGATGTCAAAACTGACATATTTGACTAGATGGAACGAATAGAAATATAACGAAGAATGAATTGTCTTCTTTAAGCATTGGGACTTTTTAAAAAAAGTAATTACAAAAGACTTGATCAAGGAGGCCACAATTAAAGGTCAGGAACAGGAAAATATAATCTTAGTCCCAAACACGCTGACTTTTCACACTTATTTTCCTCGTGTCTCATTTTGTCACAATCTACGCATGTGAACACAGCCAGATGATGACTTCTGCTTCATCCTCTGGAGTGCCCGCGAGATTCTGGGCAGCAAGTGGGCATGACCGGGGCCCTCGAGACCTCTGGTCGCCTGCCCCAGCCCGCCCTGCACAGGGCTGGCCTTCGGGCACACAGCGCCTCTGCACAGCCTGCCAGGGTGTGGCACGGATGTGATCTTGTTTACAGGGCAATGGTCCTCCTGCTGACGCTCTGCCAGGAATCCAGGCTGCTTTCCCAGAAAGGCTGTTTTCCACAGGGTAGATCAATATTCCCTCCCACTGCAGGGAGAGTCAGGGAGATAACCCGAGGACGGCAGGTGCACACCCAGGGCTGGGTGTGCATGCCCGGGGCATGCACGTGCTGCGAGGGGTGCTGCGGGCACTCGGGACACCGCCAGGCGGCTGCATAGGGCAGTGCCCTGCCCTGGGTGCCCGCTGAGGGTGCGCGGCACAGACTCAGGGGGAGCGGGAGACAGATGTCCCTGGCTCCTGAGTTCCACCTGGGAGAGTGTCGGAGAAGAGAGAAAACTAAGCCGGGGTCTGCGAGAGGGGCAGGGGCTGAGAAAGCCCTCACACACACGGCCGTCAGCTGGGATGGGATGACAGGCTAGAGAAGGAACAGGGAATCAAAGCTGGCCCGTCTCCTTAGAACCCAGCCAAGGGCAGGAGCCAGGTCCGCAGACAGTCAGCGGGGGAGGCAGAGGGCTGCCCCTGGAGGCAGGTGTGAGGACCAGGTTGCCCCAGGGATGCCCCGCTGTGCTCTGGGGCTGCAGGAAACCTCTGTTGGGAAGAGCGGCTGGGGTCCTGTGGTGGAGCATGGCACGTAAGCTTCAAAGTTAAGTAAGTTCTTGGCATAGATTCATGAAAGGAGAACGCACCTGACGTGTAAAGAGAGCATCGGGGTGACCGGGGCAAAGCTGTTACCTTGGGGAGGGGAGAGGTTGGGCTGAGATGAGACGGGATCCATCATTTCCGTCTTTACTCCATCTTTGCACATTTATTGAGCAGCTACTATGTTCAAGGACCTGCCTGAGGTGCTTGGGCTACAGAGAGGCATGAAAGATCATCTCAGCTCCCCCAGCACCTGGATCCGCTGCGATGCCAAAGAGTCCTGGGGGAGGGGCTGAAACAACCCCGCGGCTGTCCATGCTGATCACTTGAAAGGTGGAGCTATCCTTACTTTGATGTACTGACTGTGCAAGCTGTCTTTTTTGGAAATGCAAAGAAACGGGAGCCATTTATTTCTTGTAGCTATTCCTGGCCTGTGCTAATAGAACTCTGAGATGTTTCTGTATCAAGTTCTGGTTGGAAACCCTCCTGTGACACAGGTTGTGTCACGCAGTTCACCGTCTAGATGCCCCGCCTAAGCTGTGTTCCAGAACCAGCGTTTGGGAGACTTGAACCTCACGGACTCTGCCCTTTTGGTACAGAAAGTGGAGGGGTGGTTACATAACTTAGCCCCAGGATGTAGCAGAAGAATTGAACATGGAATTCTCAAAAAGTGCAGTTTGAAGGCTGTAGAGATTCAGGCAGCAGCCGACGTTTCTGTAGACACCATGCGAACCCTTACCTTCCAGGCACCATGGGAACCTCTGGGGATCGAGAGACAAGTAACGCTTAGTCCCTTTCCTTCCAGAGCTGAGGACTCGGCAATGGAGGCAGGTAAGCACCTGAAAAATAAGTGCATACGTGCCTCCTCTGAAATCTCTGCTTGTACAGTCCGTGGGATTCTCCAGGCCAGAATACTGGAGTGGGGAGCCTCTCCATTCTCCAGGGGATCTCCCCAACCCAGGGATGGAGCGCAGGTCTCCTGCGTTGCAGGTAGATTCTTTACCAGCTGAGCCACAAGGCAGGCCCTGTGACCCCACACTGGGGTTCATTTTCTGTTTATGGATCATTCTAGTTTCTTCCCTGGTGGTTCAGATGGTAAGGAATCTGCCTGCAACGCAGGAGACCTGGATCTGATCCCTGGGTCAGGAACAGGGAAAGGGATGGCTACCCGCTCTAGCATTCTTGTCTGGAGAATCCCACGGACAGAGAAGCCTGGTGGGCTATAGTCGATAGGGTTGCAGAGTTGGACACGACTGAGTGTCTGACGCTTTCACTTCTGGTTTCTTCAACTCCTCTTTCCCTCTGTTCTCTGCCCCACCTCGCGCCCCTCAGAAGCCGAGGGGAGGTCCGGAGGCCTCGGCAGGGCAGCTCCAGGCCGGAGGCGCTGGCTCATGCTGGCTCCCTGCCTCCAGGGGGAGTGTGGGGACGCCCACAGCACAGCCCTGGTTCTGGCTGTATCACAATGTCATCTATGGGGTTGCAAGGGGAGTGTTGACATTTCAGGGCTTCCCAGGTGGGGTTAGTGGTAAAGAGCCTGCCTGCCAGTGCAGGAGATGTGAGAATGAGGGTCCGATCCCTGGGTCAGAAAGATTCCCTGGAGGAGGGCATGGTAACCCACCCCACTATCCTTATCTGCAGAATCCCATGGACAGCGGAGCCTGGTGGGCTACAGTCCATGGGGTCCCAAAGAGCTGGACACGACTGAAGAGACTTGGCACACACGCGCGCAATTTGACCTTTCCGAAGCAAAGCCTCAAAGTGTTAACGGAACATTTGAAAGCTGACAGTGTCATGACCCAGAGGGCATCACCGGCTATTATTCCGTCCGCAAAGGTTCAGGGAGGAGAGGGCTGCAGCTTTGGCAGGTTGGATCACTTCCTCACCACTTACACCTGATTCCAATAAACTTCCCCAGATGATCACATAAGTGTTGATACACTCTCTGCCTTTTTGACACACGAGGGGCCCTCTTTCCTCTTTGTTTAATCTGCCTTCTGCTTTCCCATTGATCCGTTTCGTGCATCACTGGAGGACCTTGCAGGTACTGGGCAAACGTCAAGCTCAGCTGCCAGATAAAGTCTGGATGTCTGGTGGTGCTTCAGTACCTCCCTTTGTTTGCTGGGGGCCCAACTCCTGGAGGTTGGCTTGGTCCCGGGGAGACCCAGGCCCCTCAATATCTCATCCCAGACCACGGTGCATCCCTCAGAAACCCTTTCTCAGCATCAGCCACTGCGTCCTTGACGTAAAAGACGACCAGGTGCGTGAAGGTCTGCAGTCGCCCCGCTGTCAAGTAGCCCTGCTCTTCGGAGCAGAGGAGACTGAAGGCAGAAAGTATGACATACAGGAAAAGACAAACTAATCAGCTTGTCCAATTCCCCTCAGACAGCACGGAGGCAATGGCAGGTTTTTGCATAAGGATGTATGATTTCTTGCTAACACAGGGCTTCGCTTCCGTTACCTTGATCTATTTTATGCACTGGTTTTTGCTCCAAAGGTATTTGTGGACTAGCACCGATTTCACAAAAGTTGTGAAAGACAGATCAAGGGACGTTTTACAACATTAAACGCATCAAAATACTCTTACATGTGCTTCCCTGGTGGCTCAGAGGGTAAAGCGTCTGCCTGCCGTGCGGGAGACCTGGGTTCAGTCCCCGGGTCAGGAAGATCTCCTGGAGAAGGAAATGGCAACCCACTCCAGTATTCTTGCCTGGAGAATCCCATGGATGGAGGAGCCTGGTGGGCTACAGTCCACGGGGTCGCAAAGCGTTGGACACAACTGAGTGACTTCACTTTCACTTTTCACTCTTACATGCGTGCCTATGAAGGGCTAGTTGTTACACAGATGAGGTATGATACCAATTTTTTACCTGGGAGTGCAGTCAATATTAAACACAAAACTGTGAATTATTTTTAGCAAAAGTAGTTAATAAGACTTTATTAAATTTTTAAAAGCACATTTCAGCCTGTTTGAATGTTTTGATGTAGAATGTTCTTATTCACTAATTTATGGCTTGTACTTTGCAGGACTGTTAGAAAAAATGGTGTAAAAATCCTCAAAAATTCATGCAGTACAAATAATCCTCAAATGAATTTTTAAGGGAAATGTTTTGACCATGAACAACTTTATTTCAATTTTTGGTTTAATTTAAAATTTCCCTTCCATGAAACACTTCAAAGGACTACAGAAATATTTTTTGAATCTAGCTACCAATTTAAGTAAAAATTGCTATATAAATAAGTTGTCTGTATGATCAAATAAAATTATTTATATATTTGCTGCAATAATAATGACTCATCCCATACAACCACATTATAGTATTTGATCATGGTATATAGAACTCATAGTTTATTTCCAAATCTGTGAATTGCTTTAGGAATTTTTTATTTATAAAATAAAATTAAAATTTATTTAAATTTTATATAAAATTTCTGTTGCTTCAGCAGTCTGATATTTTTCCAAATTAAAATAACAGAAATTGCCTCATAAAAGTCTAAAAGCTACAAAGATCCAAGAAAGATTGCTTAGGGTGTTATTACTGTCAATAGAACACAAATTATGTAAGAAAAGTCTTCATGATAACATCAAAGCTAAATTTTTAGAAATAAAGGCAAGGAGAATTGCTATAAAGAGATATGTCATAATTTAATAATTGTGTACATAACTACTTCATCACTCATCCAAACCTCTCCAGGCCATCAGCAGAATGTCTAGAACTAAGCATGTGGAATTTATTTTGTAATTATAAAGATACAGTTGTCAAGGTGAGGAGAGATTGCATTTTATTCAGCTGTTTATTAGTGTCTTAGTCCATTTGTGCTGGTGTGTCAAAACGCCTGATGTGAAGAGCCAGCTCTTTGGGAAAGACCCAGATGCCAGGGGAGATTGAAGGCAAAGGGAAAAGCGGGGAACAGGGCATGAGATGGTCAGACAGCATCACCGACTCAGTGGCTGTGGATTTGAGCAGACTCCGATAGTGGAGGACAGAGGAGCCTGGCAGGCTGCAGTCCACGGGGTCATGAGGAGTTGGCATAACTGAGCGACTGGGATGGGGATGTTTGAAGAATCCGTTGTCTGGTGACCTTTTCAATAAAGGATTAATTCTGCTGTGGAAAGAGCACTGGGCTTCCCACCATGATCACTGTAGCTTCTTGATTCCGAGGTCCGGGAAGTTTGCAGGCATTTGAGTACCCAGGTTACTCAAGCACTGATCTAGACAGTTGTAATGGAGAAGGGAATGGCTGCCTACTCCAGTATTCTTACATGGAGACTTCCAGGGACAGAGGAGCCTGGTGGGCTACAGTCCATGGGGGTCTTGAAGAGTCAGACACTACTGAGTGACTCACACACACACACACACACACACACACACACTCACAGACAATTATAATCCACACAGAGATGGCGCCCAAACCCTGAGCATGTTGTTTCATCTCCCCACATTCACAGCGAAGCCAGCTCGCCACAGACAAGGCAGACACAGGAATTAACCTCAGAAACTTGTCACTGGAAATAGAATTTGTAGAATCATTGTGCTGTGCTCACTCGGTCGTGCCCAACTTGTTGCGACCCCGTGGACTGTAGCCCTCCAGGCTCCTCTGTCCATGGGGATTCTCCAGGCAAGAATACTGGAGAGGGCTGCCATGCCCTTGTCTAGGGGATCTTCCCAACACAGGGATCACACCTAGCCTCCTGCATGGCAGGCGGATTCTTTTACTGTCTGAGCCACCAGGGAAGCCCACTGCCTCCAGTTTTCAGGGAGGCACTTTCTCAAGAGATCAGTGTGCTCAAGGAACACAGAGCCTGGCACACAGTAGGTGTTTGGTGAAGAAGCAAAAGGGAAAGGGAAAATGTTACTTGCTCAGTCATGTCTGACTCCTTGTGACCCCATGGACTATAGCCCTCCAGGCTCCTCTGTCCATGGGGATTCTCCAGGCAAGAATACTGGAGTGGGCTGCCATCCCCTTCTCCAGGGGATCTTCCCGGCCCAGAGATCAAACCCAGGTCTCCTGCATCGCAGGCGGATTCTTCACCATCTGAGTCATCACCAAGGGACAGGTAAAATGTACTTGTATGTAAGCATCACCCAATAGAATAAATAGAATTCACAGAATTCTGAAAAGGGCTTGAATCAGCTTGATGGTAAAGGCTGAAGTGAGAAACCACATACCTAGGTCAGTCTGGCTTCTCTCCAAGTAACTATGTGAGAAGTGTTTTATTTGGACCGATATTGAAGAGTCCAGCATTTTTCTTCCAATAGTTATGCTACTGGGAGGCTGCTAAGTTCCCCAAATAGAGGAAGGAGTAGGCGACTCATCAAAAAACTTTTTTTTTCCCACTTTTTTCTGCATCTTCTTAGAGCCTTTAGTCATCATCACTACATTTGTGGTCACATTTAAACACTGCCTCCACTCCCCAAGTAGCATCTTCCATCATTCAGAGGCCGAAAACAGGGGGATCCTCAGTTTCCTGTTTGATCCTCATATGTTCAAAGCAGTGGATGCAGAGAAAAACTCACGCAGATTTTCCAATGACTGCAGAGTATCTGGGCCTGAGGAATGCCCTCTATAAAGCCTCCTGTAATAGGTTTTAGAACACAGTGATTCCATTTCAGCTCATTGGCTTGGAAGCCCAGTAGCAATTTGCAAATGAACTTTGCTAACTTTCAAATCAGCAGTGGACTTGGAAGGGGGAGAAATCCCATTTTATCTTTTTAGAAACATGGAATCGGGCTCCCCTAGGTGACCATCGCTTGTTACTGTTTCGTGAAGTATAACTGGTTACACTTTGAAAAGGTGAAGCTCAAGTGAGCAGAGCGGGACATCATTGCAATCTAGCACCTTTAAAATGAAAAGCAAGGCTTGTGTGCCACTTGCAGTTCCCTGGCCCAGCATCTCCCCTGGCTTTGCCACAAGCACACAGGCACGTCAAGGCCCCGCGCCTACTTTCCTTTAGCTAGTTCCTCTGCCTCGTATTTTCATTGCCTCCTTAGAAAGTTCTAGCAAATTTTAAGTCCCTCTTCTTAAGAAAGGGAGTCAGAGTGTGGCCTTTCTATATGATATGAAAAGAAAAGGGCCAGAGTGGAAAAATAACCCTGAAATGACTGGAGCTTCTGGAAATCCCATAGAAGTACTTGGCCACCAGATCCTGAGCCCAGAGTAGTCGTGTATCTCATTCCACGGGGGCCTTGCTTGCTGTTGAAGTCTTTCCTAGTTCCTTAAAACAAAACTACTCCACCAGGTTGAAAGCCGGGATGAGCATTTCCTGAGTCTGCATCCCCCAAAGTAGATTGAACATTTTCATCTTAACTGACTTTTAAATGTGACTTAAGCCCCAGTAGGGTCTCTCTTTAAATATATATAGTTTAGGTACATGCATAATATACACATATATGTACCCATCTGAGTCATTATGTAGCTTTGGCACAGGCAGAGAAAGAGCTGATTTCTTATGCAATTACCAGCTTCTCCCCTCTTTAGGAGAATTAACATATTATGCAAATTATTTAACAAATATGGCGCAGATGTCATTACTAAAACATGAAAGTGGGTCTGTGTCACCAATTAGCATTTTCTTTGTATTTCCAGTCCACTCTCAGCTTACACATTCTCTAGTTTGTGGGAAAAAAGCGTGTTGCCAGCATCAGAAGCCTTCTCTATGTAGAGCTCCAGCCTGAGAAGAGTGTGGCTGCACTGCCGGTGGGGCGGGGTGGGGGGGCTTTCTGATGGGAGAGGAGGGAGGGGACAGAGAGAGGAGAGTCCAGGTGGGCTCAGCTTCACCCCCCGGCTGTCTTGGCACCTACAGGCCTGGCAAAGCCTCACATCCATCCCACCTGTTTCCCAGGTGATGACATTCTGGGCTTGTTTACGGAAGCTGGCTAAGTAGAAGGTCACATTTAGATATGGTAGACTTTACCCTCTTGTAATAGGTTGAGATACTGTTCGGTGGCTGGATTCAGAATCATCCCCACAGTGAAGTCTGATCTTCAGTGGTTTGTTCTGGGGGCGCTGGTTGTGAGCAGGAGATGCAAGATCCCCGTTTCGGGGTGGGCTTCTGGGCGGCCGTCATAGGACGAGCATTAGCTTCTGCTACTGTGCACTTTTAAAACCAAAGATGCTTCTCACTTTGAACATCTTTGGTTTTATAAACAGTCCATATAAACATAATGTACCATTTCAAAGGAAAAGAGGGTTCTTTTTTTTTTTTTTTCCCGACAGGGACAGTGTAGTAATTGTCATCAGTCTTCTCACAGCATCCCAGAGATGAGACGAGGCCGATAAACTGGACAGAAAGCTTTGGAGGAAAATTTACTTGGGCAGGGCTGTCCGGAGCGTGCATTCTAAAATTAATTTCCCAGCCTAATGGAAACAATCATGCTAATAATTAAAAGGTGGGAGCTATCAGGGGGCCGGATGAGAGGAATTTATCTCTCTTTGCTCGGATCAACTCGGATGGCATTGCGTGGATGACTTAGCAAGGCAGGGCCCCTGCTGCGGCTTCCATTAACTGGATTGGGGAGTGGAGGGGGGGAATGTGTGGTGGCTGAGGGGCTGGGCCTGGTGGAACAAAAGTCAGGGGGTCCGATGGCCCAGCCAGCCTGCCAGGTTGGCCACAGTAAAGGGTGGTCGACTCTCCCTTTCTCTCCGAACTTGGTGGGCCGAGCTGTCGTTAAATGCACGTGTCTTCTCATGTCTTGAAATTCCCATTCTTCTCGTCGATCACAGAAACCCTCAGGGACGTGGTCACGCGCTCCTAGGTGAGGATAATGGATGTAAACCTCAGTTACCCACTTGGTCAGATCCTGACCCACAACTACCCGCGGGGCCCGGCCCCCACATCTTGCAAAACGTCGACAGCAGGCCGCGACCCTGCAGCAGCTCACCCGTCTGCCCTCCCTGGGGGACCCCAGCTGCATTTCGCTTTCAAATATTTAACTTTAACCTGTTTAATATTTAGTAAGGCTAAAGGAATAAAAGATGAATTATTGAAGAGATTAATGTTTTTAACCGCCTCCTCCCAAAGTCACAGCCAGGCAGCTTTGTATCAAAAACTCATTTCACAGGCATTAATTTTTTAATAAAATACTGATTGTGTGATGAAGAAGTGCTTCTAATAAGCTCCAACAGTCCGTGGGAAGGGCGTTCTTGTTTTCTTGGGCTAAGTACAATCCGAATTGAGTCGTTTCTGCTGTGGGTTCCAGAAACGGTTGGGAAAAAAAGAGGGGGGTAGACCCTTCAGTTTTCTCCTAATTGCAATCCGAGTGACCATTTGAAACTTGGATAACACTGGAAACCTACCTCCCCGAGAAGGGGAGGCTGTGGCTTTTCAGACCGTAGCTCAGCAGACAAAGGGAGCATCGTTAGGAGTCGTGTTTTCTGGGGGCACAAGGAGAGGGAGGGGAGCTGGGGTCGTGAATATTCAAGCAGAGTCAATAGGTGGGGCTTTGTTAATAGAGAAATCCAGTCTGGAGCCAGCCCAGATGGTGGGATGGGGGAGGGGCGCGGGGGTGGGGGGAGCGGAGGAAAGATGGTGGCTAATTTCCTCCCCCACCATTTTTTTTTTGCCATGCATGCAATTTGCAATATCATCTTGTATTTCTCTTTGCTCTCCGCAGTTGAGAAGAGATGGGAGCCTCACATCTATTATTGCAACCCACAAAAACTCCTCGGTCATGTTTCCCAGGGAGGGGTATTTTCAGTAGTACATGGAGGTGATAGAGGCTGAGGCCCTCACTCGCATGCAGTTTCAAAATGAGCATTGCAGATGGAGGCAGATGAGGAAAGACGGCGGACAAGCTGCGATCTGGAGACTATTGACAAGATGTAGACTGAAAAACCTTGCCACTGGGAGAAATTTGCCAGGTTAGAACATCCAATTGGAAGAGAGGGGGAATCTTGGATTCAGAGAAAAGGCGAAATTGTTTAACTGGAGAGGAGAAGAGTCTGTCCCTGCAGCAAGCACTGCAGCGCTGACCGCATAGTGACAGTTTATGGGGATTTACGCCTGCCGGGCTGCAGGGATGTATTTGTAAATGCATATTTATAAGGCCTCCCAAAGAAGCTGGAAGCAGAGCCATGTGACATGACAGGGTCCTACTCAGAAAGAGATTGACTCCTGCACCCCTGGGTGGGAAGGGGCTCCGACGATCACAGACACGAGACCCTCTGTTTTCCTGGGGAAGACCAAGGCTGCACTGCGCTTAGCATCTCTTAGAGACTCTAAGAGCCACCGTGTGTGCTGTTCCAAAGATAGCATACGAGGAAATGGAAACCCACTTTCAAGGGATGCCATTTCACCAAGCTGGACGTGTGTTCCTTTTGTGTTCATTCTTTTGAAAGAATGGAAATTAGCAGCCAAGATAAAGGGCAGCGGTGGTTGCAGACAGAAACACAGGCTCTTGAACTCAGCGTTTCACTAGAGAAAAATGCTAGACTGTAAAAAACCCCTTTTTAAAAACATCAATACCTGCTATTTATAGGGCTTGGAAAATTGGTTTGAAGTCAAAAGCAATCATAGCGAAGGCTTCAAAACTCTGCACATGCAAAGTCAACTTACAAAGATCTTTAAAAGCATGAGGTCAAAGGTTCAGGAACCGACAGGCGAGTCTGGCACCTCCAGTCTGTCCTGGGCACTTGGAGGAAAGTACACAAAGTGACCGCAAGACGTAGTTTCCTTGACAGCTGTCACAGCCTGCTGCAGCAGAGCCCGCGCTGTTTGGTTGAGATAGATTTCTAGAGTTTTGTCTGATGGTTTCTTCTGCTAAGTTAAACATTTTGCTTTTCCTGAAGTTCAGTATAACCCATGTATTTCAGAGAATGAAAAACCTCTCAGTACAGGGACTCCAGTTATGAGCAATCATTCATTGTGAATGTTTGTGACTGGTTGGTTTCATGTCTGCATAAATGCTTTCCTGGAGGCTCAGACAGTAAAGAGTCTGCCTGAAATGCAGGAGACCCGGCTTCAGTCCCTGGGTTGGGAAGATCCCCTGGAGAAGGAAATGCATCCCACTCGGCACGGGGAATCCTGTGGACAGAGAAGCGTGGCGGGCTACAGTCCGTGGGTTCACAGAGTCAGACATGACTGAGTGACTAACCTTTTCACTTCCCTTTCACAGTTAATTTACAATGTTGGGTTAGTTTCAGGTGTACAGCAAAGTGATTCAGTTACAGTACATATATCTGCAGATATATCTATTCTTTTTCAGAGCCTTTTCCTTCAGAGGTTGTTACAAGACAATGAGTGTATCTCCCTGGGCTCTACAGCAGGTCCTTGCTTCAGGGTTTGTCTTATCCAGAGGTGCCTGCTGTGAGTATGCTTCACACAAATTCCTTCCTATGGAACTGAGAACAGGAACTGATTCTCATCAGACACAGCTGATGCAGAGGTCACCCCAAACGTCTCCCACTTCTCAGGTTTTCCACCTGAGCCTCGATAACTCTCAGCAGATGGCCCCGCCCAGAATCCGCCGAGACACACTCACCGCGTGGCCTGCCTCTTTCCCTTCTCCGCCATCGACCTCGGTCTTCCTCGCCTTCACCCTCTCCGCCCAGCCGGGGACACACCCCTCTCCCGTCCACACCGGCCCTGTCCTCAGCCTTCCCTCCAAGCCTAAGATGACCTCCGCTTCGCGGCCAACTCTCAGGGCTGAACTTGAACCTGACTTCCATCCCTGAGCCCGATTATAAGCTGTGCCGCACAAGCCTCCCCTGCACTTTCCTCCTCTTTTCAGTCTATCTTCCTTCAGCCTTGCCCTTACGTCCTACCTTGAGGTCAAAAGGCCAGCAGCCGCCCCATCACTGCCGAGACTTCTCTCGGACTGGATCCAAGGGACCCTTCTATCCTGGGGGAAACATCCCCCCCGAGGCTGGGCCGCCCTCTCGGTCTGCCTCGAGGCCCTGTGAGCTGTGACCCCCCCCAGCTGTCTCTGGGATCATCATCACCGATGGGGTTGCTTCCTCCCATCAGAGAGCTTGCAGCTTAGAGAGAGAGAGACAGCGAGAGAGAGGAGGAGAGCATGCCCCCCTTAAACCCCAGTGTGACTTCGAACAGAACCCGTGGCCCAGCCTGACCAAGGACGACTGCGTAAATGTCTGGTCAAAGGGGAGAAGCGCACCTACCCTCCTCACACCCGAGAAGAAGCTCCTTTGGAGACAATGACCTCAAGGAATAGGATTAAGTGAGTGTTTACCTGATTCCCTGCGAGGAGCGTGTGGAATGCTGACCCAAGACCAGAAACCACCAGAACCCCCCTTTCAGGGCGACTCAGTGGGCGGGGAGTCTGCAGATACCTGTGCCTCCAAACAGCATGCGCGAGAGCATGCCGCTTCCCAGCGTTTGCAATTTTAAGACAGATCTTCATTTCAGCCATACTTATAAGGCTGAAGGTTCCAGGAATTTGGGGGCGGGCTGTGGGGACAGTTTCTCGCTCCTTTTCACTAGAGGGGTCTCTGCTGAGGTTGCCGCCCTGCCAACATCTGCACCTGAAAGTGAGACAGAGCTGTGGCTTCCCAGGAGCCGGGCAAGCCCAGGAGTCCCCCTGGTGTCTGCTGAACGCCAAGTCCCACAGTTGGGGTGGATGATTAAGCAGACTTGGGGGAACTGAGCAAAGCTTTTGCTTTTTACTCCTTCTTTGAATCCGGACCCCAGGAAGCCCCCCGGCCCCACGGGGTGTCAGGGGAGCTGGTGCTGGGAGACCCGCCTCCATCATCGGGTTATGGTAGCTCTCATCAGTGGTAAAGGCCGAGGGGCTGGGCCCCCCACCAGGTGACTTTAGGGAAAAGGAGAGGCGGAGGGGTGGCCGGTGGACACTGGTGTTGCCTTTAGGGTCCAGCGACCCTGCCCGGCAGTAGAACCAGACCAAGGGTCTCACCCATTAGATACAGCTTCATCCAAGTGTGGCGTGTGGTTGGGTGGCTCACAACGTGAGTGTGTGTGTGTGAAAGAGAGAGATAGATGTAGGGAAGGAGAGGGAAGTTGGGGCCAAGGTTCTCTCCTTCAGGCAGACCCAGAGCAAGAGCCCCCGCCTCAGATCACACCCAGGTCAGGATGAGGGGATAAGGAGGTAAGCACAAGAGCTGGATGATCCCTAAACACCTTATCCTGCCCTCAGGGAGCTTGGAATCAGGAGTAGCATTCATTCCACAAAACCGATCATTCGTAATATTAACACAGAGTTGCTTTAGACTCTGAGTCAGATGGAAGGGGAACACTGAGTTGGTGTTTGGAGCACAGTCTTGTCCTGGAGGCAAGATGCAAATTAAAATATGAGAGATGATTCCAGCTCAATAGAGAGCATGGCATTTTGGATGGGAGCGCCTAAAGCAGTATTAAATATTTGATCTCTTACCTGCTCCCTCAACAGATTCTTTGATTTGGGGGTTCAGGTTGTGACAACAACCTAATTTCACATAAAACACGTGTTCTTATTTTAGAGACAAAAACGGGTTTTGCAGAAGCAAGTCGGGCACCAGACGCTGGTCCTCCTCCATTCAGGGTCCCGAAGTTTAGAACCTGCTGCGATTGATGCTGTTGGCTGATGCACAAACAATACATCGTTTTCTTATCTTTGGTCCCTGTCGTTCCTGAAGGGAAAGCTAGAATTAGACATATGAAGATAAAAATTCCTCAGGCGGAATGTCGTTAGGAGATTGAAAGTCCGAAGAGTTCTCATCACAAAGAGCCGTTTTTCTCGCCTTTCTTTCGGCGTGGGCACAGGTGAGGAGAGGGCGGTAAGCTGAGTCTAATCTACCCCTCCCCCCTCCCCCCTCGGTCGCTGTGAGTTCGTCTTCAGCCTGTGCGTCTGTTTCTGTTTTGTAAATAAGCTCACGTGCATCCTTTGCTCAGATTCCCGGTCAGCGGGGTTTCATGTGAAAGCAAAGCCAAGCGCTCAGCGGTCCCTTTGGGGCGCTGACTTGTCTCAGTCGCGCGATGCTAGAAACCTAGACGAACGCGGCTTTGCCTCCCTAACAGCAGCAGATGCTGGGGTTTGTCAGCTGCACATTTGCTAAGGAGAGTGTCCCGCGTTACCGAGACGCCAAAGAGCCTCCTGAGGGGTCTCTCTCAAGCTTGGCCCCCAACTTGAAAGGCCCTTGAGCTGCAGGAGGAAGGTACTGTCACCTTTGTTCCATCACCCTCGGTATGTTTTACAATCGGAGGCAAATACTTCACCCGGCGTCATCGCGTGCGTATTTGTGGAAGGACGGATGACTCCGCAGAGCACATTTCCTCCCTTTTGAAGTGTTTCGGGGTTGTTTTCTCTTGTTCCCTTCGGGCTTTTCCGGATATTACAGTGATGCTGGTGAATGTTTCCTGGAGCTCTTGGCTGTCATTTCACAGAAGGAAAAACAAATGGAGAGACCTCAGGGTGACTGTCTCTGTGTCCTGGACAGGGAAGTGATCGTTCTGGAAGCTTGCCCTCCTGGTCCTGCGGACACCAGACCCAGCCGGGAGTGTTTCATCTCTTCTCGTGGCTCGTGATGTGAACCAGACAGACCTCTCCCCCTGTCCTCCTTGCTTATCCTCGCCTCAGCCACCTTTATTTATGACTTTTTATACCAGACAATTGGGCTTCCCTGGTGGCTCAGCTGGTAAAGAATCCGCCTGCACTGTGGGAGACCTGGGTTCGATCCCTGAGTGGGGAAGATCCCCTGGAGGAAGAAATGGCAACCCACTCCAGTATTCTGGTCTGGAGAATCCCGTGGACCGAGGAGCCTGGCGGGCTGCAGCTCATGGGGCCACCATGAGTTGGACACGACTGAGTGACTAAGCACAGCACCACATACCAGAGAAGCATGAGCCACTATGTCCTTCCAGGAAATGTACCTTAAAAGCAGAAATGCTCATATTTCTCCTGGTGGTGTATATACATGGTTTCTCAGAGGATTTCTTGATGGATATCTCCTTTTATAAATTCATTGTCTTAACAATCAGGCATATAAATGGATTTGATAAAGAATTCTCTTGAAGCCCTTTCTCCATGCTCTTAACTGAGTCTGTTTTTCCTGTTGAGGTGCAGCTGATTTACAACGTCGTCTTCATTTCCGCTGCTGTACAGCTGAGTGACTCGGGTATGCGTACACATTCTTTTCATATTCTTTTTCATTACGCTTTATCTCAGGAAATCAGACATAGTCTCATGTGCTATACAGTAGGACCTCGTCTATCCATCCTATATATACTAGTCCGCACTTGCTAACCCTGAACTTCCCCCCGGCCTCCACTTTTCTCTACCTTGAATAAAAAAGGATAAGGGTTTTGCTTTACTTTCACGAAGTCCTCACCTCCGAGGATCTTATTCTAAGAATTGCCTTTAGAGTTATCATTTGGGGAAGGGGACTTTTTTGTGTGCTTTTTTGTCTAGTAGAGTTGATGAGGAGAAGGGGGCAACAAAGGATGAGATGGCTGGATGGCATCACCAAGTCAGTGAACATGAGTTTGAGCAAGCTCTGGAAGATGGTGCAGGACAGGGAAGCCTGGCGTGCTGCGGTCCATGGGGTCGCGCTGCGGTCCATGGGGTCGCGCTGCGGTCCATGGGGTCGCGCTGCGGTCCATGGGGTCGCGCTGCGGTCCATGGGGTCGCGCTGCGGTCCATGGGGTCGCGCTGCGGTCCATGGGGTCGCAGAGAGTCGGACACTTAGGGGCTAAACAACAACAGCAGCCAGTAGAGGAGGAAGTGAGCTCTCTACTGAGCTAGCAGTTCAGTGGGTACGCGGAGCCTTGTGTCGGGGGAGCACAGTGCGAAATATTCACTTGACATATGAATCTTTGGGGGTGAGCAGATGCAAACTGGTATATACAGGATGGATGAACCACAGGGCCCTACCGCAGAGTGCAGGGAACTATATTCAGTAGCCTGTGATACGCCGTCATGGAAAAGAACAGGAAAAAGAACGAATCTGTGTGTCACCAAGTCACTTTGCTGTACTGCAGAAAGGAACGCACCGAAACTTCAGCACAATAAAATTTAAAAACATGGCTCGAACGGCAGTAAGGACACGGCGGTGGGCAAAGCAGCGCCCCTCCCGAAGGAGCCACACCGGCTCCCAGCTGCGGACGCCGGACCAGACGGGCACACGCGTGGGCGGCCCTGGCTGCTCTGACCGGTCAGGTGTGGGGCAAGCGGATCAGAAGCAGGAAGGACCGGGGCGCCTCCCCAGGACGTCACCAGCAGGGACGAGGCACCAGAGCCCCTCAGCGGCCACACCCCACATTCCAGCTCGTGGCCATCAGGCAGCCACAGAAGCCGCGACGCGTCTTCTCCACGGTTGGGGGTTGGGGGAAGGCCGCCCTTTGTCTTCTTTGATTGTTCAGTTGCTCAGTCATGTCTGAGGCTTTGCGACCCCAAGGACTGCAGCACACCCGGCTCCCTGTCCTTCACTGTCTCCTGGAGCTTGCTCAGACTCCAGTCCGTTGAGTCAAGGATGCCATCCAACCATCTCATCCTCTGTTGTCCCCTTTTCTTCCTGCCCTCCATCTTTCCCAGCATCAGGGGCTTTTCCAATGAGTCAGTTCTTTGCGTCAGGCAGCCAAAGAATTGGAGCTTCAGCTTCAGCATCAGTTCTTCCTATGAACACTCAGGACTGATTTCCTTTAGGAGGGACTGGTTGGATCTCCTTGCACATCGAGGGACTCTCAAGAGTCTTCTCCAACACCACAGTTCAGAAGCATCAGTTCTTCAGTGCTCAGCCTTCTTTATGGTCCAACTCTCATATCAGTACATAACTACCGGAAAAATCGTATCTTTGAGCATTTTGTGTGGAAGGAAAAATGAGACAGCATTCCGGTGGGGGGATCAGCCCGCTTATGATCTGCAAATGTTTCTCCCACGGCCCCGAAAAATAATTTGGAAAAGCTATGGATGTACCTTCTCACACATCTAAGAAGAAAATGAGAACTTTCCCACGTGCTGTTGCCAGGAAGCGCTCTCCCTTACAATGTGTGTGGAGGTCTACTTGTTCTAAATGCATTTTTGTTCACACCTTGGAGTGGAAGATTTTTCTCGTTGCGTTTATGTAAAATGATTATCACACGATCTAATTCAAACAGCCAGCTCTCAAGGTCAACCTGATTTGCTAAAGTAGACTTAATTTTTCCTAGAAGAAGGCTGACTTGGTCTTTTGCGTTAGCTGAACATGTCCCCATGGCAACTGTGTCCATTCTGAGCGCCATCCTTGGGCGGCTGGGAAGCAGACACAGAGCGATGGAGCTGCCCTGAGGTTGTCACCTACGTGCTGTGAGCACTGGGGTTCTCGGCGACTCTCTTCTAAGCTTTCTGGGTTTGTCCTCAAAGGACTGGGGTTGCTTTTCATGTCCCTTTGTTCAGTGCTCAGAGGATTTTTGGTCCCTCCCTGACCCCAGTCCAGTTGGAATGGGTGTATCTAACTCTCGGTGATAAAGCAAGGGGTGACAAACCTGAAGAGAGGTAAATTCTCAAGGGGAGGTGGGGATGCTGTTTCAAGCTAAAGGAAAGAGAGTCTGTGCAAAGTGAGGATTCCATGAAAATCATTCCTCTTTATTCCCTACTTAGCAATCTCACACACCCCAGAGCACGCAGCCTGCAGGCCATGATGGCTCTGCTGTAGATAAGAGCAAGTGTCTGAAGAGCTCACTGATCAAATGAGCGAGAAAGTGGCCGCTCCCATGTTCCCTGGGATACGCAGGTTCTCTGGGTATGCAGGGGCCTGATCACCTAAGGGGAATGAAGGAGCCCTTCTGTATGGACGTAGCATCAGGCATTGAGATGTACATTTGTTGAAGAGTAGATGGCGTCCCTGGTGGCTCAGACGATAAAACGTCTGTCTGCAGTGCAGGAGACCTGGGTTCGATCCCTGGGTTGGGAAGATCCCCTGGAGAAGGAAATGGCAATCCATTCCAGTTCTCTAGGCTGGAAAATCCCATGGACAGAGGAGCATAGTAGGCTACAGCTCGTGGGGTCGCAAAGAGTTGGACACGACTGAGCAACTTCACTTTCACTTTATTGAAGAGTGACTTTCAGCAATAAGCAATGAGCTGTAATTTCTTTTCTGAACACTGACTTACAAAATGGAAGCGTTTATATTTTGAATGTATATCAAATTAGGAAAAAAGTTTTTTCAACTGTTATTCTTTAAAAATCTTTTTAAAAACTATGTCAAGAGTTCAAATGATGGGCTGGAGGAAAGACATCAGAAGGACCTATGGTGAGCCACGTGGACACCTGAAGTTTCAGGGCCACTGTTTAAAAGTAGACTGGCCTTGTTCTTCCACTTGAGAGCAAAAAGCGCTCATCAAAAACATAGTGAAAAGATACCGAATGTT
This sequence comes from Budorcas taxicolor, assembly GCF_023091745.1. NCBI lineage: Eukaryota > Metazoa > Chordata > Mammalia > Artiodactyla > Bovidae > Budorcas > Budorcas taxicolor. The sequence goes on along the minus strand of NC_068921.1, from coordinate 84,707,913 downwards.
CAGCCACTGAAAATCATCATTTCCATGAAAAAATAAAACAGAAGCTCAAGGGTAAATGCATTTCTAGTCTCAGGAGCTAGAAATCCAGCTTCAAATATACACAGTGGTTTCAAGCTCTACTGAACCAGGGCCATCGCATTAATTATGGATGACATTAGGGTTTAAACAAATACAAACTGTTTTGCCCTCACCTTTAGAAGCTCCTGAAGCAAATGTTTTATTCCCAGTGAGAACCACTTTGCAGAGCTCAGATCTTGGAATTATTAGAAAAACTGCAGTGCTGGGAGGCCATCCAAAAATATAACAGTGGCTTCTTGACACCTGGCTTTTACTGGGCTGTTATTTATGGGAGGGGACAGGGGAAGGACTTGAAGTCACTGAATATGACTCGACAGGCAGGATGAAGAGAGACGGTGGGAAAAAGTCATCCCCAGGCCAAAGAGACTGCAGACATTCTGACATTTTCCCATAATCTGGTCAATACGAAGTCAATACGTCTTTCTTCTGGGTAACCATGGACTTAAATGAGTTTGTCCAGCCTGCTCTATTCTATTCCCTCTTGTAGATTCAAATTATTTTGAGGGCTTCTTTAAAGACCTTCTCTTGCTGGACTGACATGTGGTACGTAATCAGAGAGACTCAGGTCACCAAGGGTCCTTTGCCTCTGGGCTAATTGTCCCATGTGCTTCTGTGACATCAGACAGAAGGTGGTGCCCATGGGAAGGGAGGCGTTTTCCTGGTTTTCAGCCACGGTTCACATGACAAGCCACAAGATCAGGAGCTCTGTCTGTGGATACAGGTTGATTCAACTGAAGTGGATTTTGCTTTCATACCTTGTCACCCACTTCGGCTCTTCCCCATCTGGCTCACAAATCTCTCTTGATCATCTCTAGACTGGGAACTTGGTTTAATGAAAAGTGAAATCACTCAGTTGTGTCCAACTCTTTGTGACCCCGTGGACTGTAGCCTACCAGGCAAGAGTACTGGAGTGGGTTGCCATTTTCTTCTCCAGGGGATCTTCCCAACCCAGGGATCGAACCCAGGTCTCCCGTATTGCAGGCAGACTCTTTACCGCCTGAGCCATCAGGAAGCCTGGTTTAATGAAGAAGTACTGAATTCAAAATCCAAAGTCCTAGATTCAAATTCAGTGTTCATCTTTCACATAAATTTCTATGGTTTGGGGTTGACATGCATACGCTGTTATATTTAAAATAGATAACCAGCAAGGACGTCCTGCATAGCACAAGGAATTAACCTAAATGGGAAAAGAATTTGAAAGAGAATAGATACATAGACAGATACAATTGAATTATTTTTCTGCATGTGTGAGACTAACACAGCACAAATCAACTGTAGCCCAATGTAAATTATAAGCAATAAATGTCCCCTGAGAGCTTACATCGTTTTAGACATTGAATGTCAGCCTTTCACATTTATTGTCTCGTTTAACTTCACAACCGTCCTAAAGCAGACTCACAAGCGATCCGTATTTATTACAATGGAAGAGTCTAAGTAGAATGTCATACAGAGGAAATGGAGCAGCTAGGGTTTGAGCCTCTTTCTACCCAAGTCTGGAGACAACTCTCTCAGTCCAGATACGAGGTTGCCCCTTGCCAGCTGTGCGACCTTGGACAAATTAAGCAACTTCTCAGAGCCCTGATCTTCCCATCTGAGTTTCAAAGTTCTCACGTGAGAAAGTGGGTATGAGAATGGCAACCTAAGGGGGTGGCTGTGTTTGTCCCAAGAGGGGCGAAATGTCTTTGGGAGCATCCCTGGCCTACGAGAAGGTCGTTTCCTGTTTCAATCAGAGGAAGGAGAGCTCAGTTCAGGAGCAGGGAACTGATGGGAGATGAGGAAGCTGCTGAGGCTGGAGGAAGCCTGCCCATTTCACTCCAGGGTCCAGGCCACAAGCCAGTCACAAACACGTCTTGCTCCATGTGCTAAGAATGAGTGAGTGAGTGAGTGAAGGCCACTCAGTCGTGTCTGACTCTTTGCGACCCCACAGACTGTAGCCCTCCAGGCTCCTCTGTCCACGGGCTTCTCTAGGCAGGAATACCGGACTGCGTTGCTATAGCAAACAGCAACAGGTGAACATCTGGGCTGGTGGGGCACCTCTGCTGGTTTTTATACACAAGTGTAATTTATCCTGTGGTTCTTTAAAGATGATATGCGTCATGACGGGGATTTACTTATTAAAGAGCTTTCATGACAAACTTTAGGAGGGTGGTTCTTAAAACGTCCATCGACTCTGTTCTGCGAAAAGCCAGGGCAGGTCCAGGGAGAGAGCCTGCTGATGGTGTGACCTGATTTGCAGGGATTTTCCAGCATCTCAGGGGGGTGGGTCAGGGGGTGTCCTTGCTGTTCCTCTTCACCTGGTGGATGAGAACTTGGGGGCAGAGGTGAGTCCTGACCGCTGAACCCAGAGCCAGAGCACAAAGGGTTTAGAGACACTGACAGAGCTGCCTGCCTGACCCACAGCTGCAAAGATGACCTGCTGAAACAGTGGGACTGCATTCCCTGGGGGCCAGCTTGAGCTCACTGACACCAGCTGATCTCAGGCACGAAAGGAGGCTGAGGGTAAACACAGATGAGGCTCTCACTGCAGAAGCTGCCACCATTCTCTAGAATCTTCTGTAGTCTTTGGGCTAGTTGGGTTCCCTGGCTAATTAACTGATCATTCAATGTTTCTACCAATACTTATTGGGTCCACTTTGTCTTGGGAACCATACAAAGCGCTTGCTTGTGGATAATCCCTAACTTCATGGAGTCCCTCTTGAAAAGAAGCTGGATACAGTGTGTCATTATAGGAGACTGGGAAAGAGAGCCTGCCAAGGGCAGATGGCTCAGAGTGCTCTGCTGCTGCTAAGTCGCTTCAGTCGTGTCTGACTCTGTGCGACCCCAGAGATGCCAGCCCACTAGGCTCCCCTGTCCCTGGGAATCTCCAGGCAAGAACACTGGAGTGGGTTGCCATGTCCTTCTCCAGAGCATGAAAGTGAAAGTGAAGTTGCTCAGTTGTGTCCGACCCTCAGCGACCCCATGGACTGGAGCCTTCCAGGCTCCTCTGTCCATGGGACTTTCCTAGCAGAGCAAAATCACTGAAGATGAGACTCAACGATGAGTAGGCGGTCACCTAGAGAAGGCAGTGCTAGACGACGTGGAGTGGACTGTGGAAGGCGGAAGGCTCTGCAGAAGGTGATGTGTTTGAGGAGGTGTAAGGATTCTCCCTGACCTGAGAAATGCAGAGATAGGGATGATGATGGACAGCGAAGAAAGACGAGTGTAAGGAAGGAAGCAGGGGTCTAGACAACTGATACGCTGGTATTACCCCTTTGATAAAAAGTAATGAAAGTGGATCTGAAATACCTTACTGAAAGAGAAACACTCTCAGATGATATATACAAATAGCTAAACGCCAGTCATAGCCCACAAAGTCTAAAAACAGATGAATGCAAAGCACATACCCAGGAAAATGCAAAAAGGAGGGCAGGCGGGCAGGAAGGGAGGAAGAAAGATAAGGAGCGACGTAAACGTGATTTGGTTACGGTACTTCAAGGCACACGTGGAAAGAAAAAAGCATAAGTTTGAAAAATGCAAATGCAACATGAACTCAAATGTCACCGACTTTCCAAATATCAGGAGTGCTGGCTTCTCCCCTCGCGTCCTGCCAGGTTAGGTGACACACAGCTGGTAGCAACCAGCTTCAAGGCTGCTTGACGCTCAGATGCAATGCTTTGGATTTTGGCAGCGTCACTGCTCTGCTGGGCTCTAACTGGGGTCGACACTTGGGACATTTCTGTCCAATGCATACCGATCTGCACACAGAGAGGATAATTGAAGACAGAGATGAGTGAAGATGCTTTCCAAGAGTACGAAGAAGTCGAAAGGCTTCTTTGATGCTCCCTGTAGCCACAGGATTTAGAAATGTTTGGGAGACTCAAGTGGGGAGCCAGGCAGGCCAGTTTTGTGGGGCCCCGTGCCTTTTCCTGAGGGATCCTTTGATCACTGGAGGTGTATGCAACTCACTGGCAGCTTTGAAGCCACGCGGATGCAGGATGTGTTTCTGCGTGAGAGACAGTGCTTGAGTCAAGCTGTGATGATTCACGTTGGGAGGGCAGAGGTGGGAAGCGGAACATGAGGGTGACTCAGTGGGAAAAGGTGAAACTGGAGGCGAGACGCGGGCGGGAGCGGTTTGTCACCCACGTCCAGCACACTCGATACCTAGAGCCTGACTCCTGGCTTGTTGAGAGGGAGTGGGGCTCAGCACGGTCAAGGCTGTGAGCTGGATTTCCCTAGTGAAGAGGTTGTCTTGTGGGACGGATAAGTGAGTAACCAGGCTGAGAAACTGATCGATTTTAGAGGCAGATCATGTTGGGACATACACCTGGGGCATACTCTGATGGGGAAAGAAAAAGCAGCCAAGAGACCCCAAAATGCAGCTTTACATTCAGAATCCAGCACCACGTGGACGGTCTGGCTTCCACCGTCTGCTGTCCTGGGGTTACAGGTGTAGGGTGACGTATCCATGCTGGCCTTCCCAGAAGTAAAGCAGAGAATGACTGTGGTGCTGTCAAGTTTAAGCTTCATATCACTGAAGGGTTTCTGGGATGGATATAGAAGAAAGAAAATGCCTGGTGGGTGGGCATCTCTGGGGGGCTCAGGAAGGAGGCAGATAACGCTCCCCAAGCCAAGAGCGGAGATGCGTGTCAACACTGCCAGCCAAGACAGGTGGCTCTAAAGGCATCCAGAAATGTGTCTCTTCGCACTCTGGCTTTCCGCAGCCTCCCAGTGATTTTAGAATCAGTGAGGTGAAGGAGCAAGGTTTCACAGCACCGACTCGAGGACCAACTTGAAGCTCAGGGGACCTTGGGCCTGCATGCTCCGCCGAGGGCTCAGGTGACTCCGGCACGGTTCAACAGGAGCCACACAAAACCCACGGTGGGCACAGCTCAGCCTCCTGGCCTCTTCTGACCCCAGGGTCTTCTCAGCCCCTCTCCTGGCCGTGCGGTCCGCTCACCGCGCCCACGGTCCTTCCCGCCTCAGGGACCTGGTGGACTCCAGTCCCTCCCTCCTGGATGACTCACCTCTCTTACACCCCCAACGGCTGTGAACTCTAATCTCCTTGTTCTCGCAAGGAGAAGACTGAACTGACTCCAACTTGGGAGGCTTTTCTCACCTTGTGTCTCCCTGGATTGAATGGTAATAAGGACTCAACTGGTTGTATTAACAAAGTTACACACAAACACATGTGTTCTGTGTGTGCCTCTCCTGTGAGGCTGGAATCCCCACAGGGGAGATACTGATTTCACTCCCAGCTGAATTCCCACTAGAGCCTAAACCTGAATGTCACAGGCGTGCACACGTGTGCAAGATCAATGAATCAATACTATCTGTGCACTGCTGTACTTGGAAGGCTTTGTGGCCTCCTATTGTGGGTCCTGGGCTGGGAAGATCCCCTGGAGGAGGGCTTGGCAGCCCACTCCAGCATTCTTGCCTGGAGAATCCCATGGACAGAGGGGCCCAGCAGGCTACAGCCGTGGTGTCTCAGAGAGTCGGACACGATGAGCACACACACATTACTGAGTTAACGTTACTGAAGAGGTGTGTTGAAATTCTAACCCTCAGGACCTGTGAACATGAGCTTATGTGGACATAGAGTCTTTGCAGATGTAATCAGGTTAAGAGGGGGTCAGCAGGAGAGGCCCTGATCCAGCATGGCTGTGCCCTTCTGGGAGGAGAAAAGCCACGTGGAGACACACCCACAGGGAGAAGGTCATGTGACGATGAAGGCAGAGCTTGGAGGGAGCAGCTGTGAGCCGAGGGGCCCTGAGGCTCAGCAGCCACCACCAGCCGCTGCGGGAGATGAGGCAGGAGTCCAACCAGGGTCTAGTGGGAGGGCGGCTCTGGGGGCACCTGGATCTGTGAGAAGATACGTTTTGGTTGCTTTCAGCCAGCCACTTGGTGTAACAGCCCAGGACACTGGTCCACCTCCCAGTGTTGTTCAGTTACCAAGTCACGTCCGACTCTTTGTGACCCCCTTGGACTGTAGCATTCCAGGCTTCTCTGTCCTCCACAATGGCCCAGAGATTGCTCAAATTCATGTCCATTGAGTCGGTGATGCCATCCAACCATCTCATCCTCTGTTGTCCCCTTCTCTTCCTGCCCTCAATCTTTCCCAGCATCAGGGTCTTTTCCATTGAATTAGCTTTTTACATCAGGTGGCCGAAGTATTGCAGCTTCAGCTTTAGCATCAGTCTTTCCAGTGAATATTCAGGGCTAATTTCCTTTAGGATAGACTAGTTGGATCTCCTTGCTGTCCAGGGGACTCTCAAGAGTCTTCTCCAGCACCACAATTTGAAAGCATCAAACTTCGGCGCTCAGCTTTCTTCACAGTCCAACTCTCACGTCCATACATGACCCCTGGAAAAACCACAGCTTGAACTGGATGGAGCTTTGTTGGCAGAGTGATGTCTCTGCTTTTTAATACGCTGTCTAGGTTGGTCATAGCTTCCTTTCCAATGAGCAAGTGTCTTTTAATTTCATGGCTGCAGTCACCATCCACAGTGATTTTGGAGCCCAAGAAAATGAAATCTGTCACTTGTGGAGAAATGACTCCACTTTCCCCTTCTATTTGCCGTGAAGTGGCGGGGCCAGGTGCCACGATCGGCGTCTGTTGTCCTTAGGGTCCCCTTTGTGCACTCTGTTTAATTATCACTCTGCTTCCTCTAAAGAAAGGCAGCTTACACTGACAAGAGCTGTTCTGCTGGCTCCTTGCAGACAGAGAGCCAGGAGGAAGGAGAACAGTGTTAAGGTGGCACCTGGGAGAGAGGACTCGAGAGGGTTTTGACAAGAAGTCGCGACTCGGAAGACGTCCGGGAAAGGAACCTGAGGGTCCCAGTGCCCGGTCCGTTGGATAGCATCCTGCGGTGGGGCTGTGCCTCCAGGATGACACACAGGCCTCGGAAGGCTGGGCTGACTCCATCCTGCAGGCGCTCCCGGCCAGCACGACCACCCCGCACCTCCCCTTGGGTCCCATCTCTCTCACCAGCCCAGCCCAGCCCAGCCCAGGGCTCTCTGAGACGCATGTCTGGCCTCTGGGTCCCAGGTTCTGGGGGTACTAGGGCTGGGTGCCCCCATCTGCTAGACAGGCTTCCTGTAGCAGAGAGTTGGGCTGCAACCCAACAAGACAGGAGAGAGCAAAGGACTTTGGAGCTCCAGTGGGGTGTGAAGAGCTCAGCAATAGGAAACAATGATTTTTTTTTTTCCCGACACGGCTTGTTCAGTATCTTCTGGGGAATACTAAACCCTGAATATTCATAGGTGACCTTTTCTTGCGAGGTGTTGGGTGCTTCTTCTTGCTCTGCAGTGGATGCTGGTGGCTCACTGTCCCCCTTCAGCCCCCAAGTGCTCTTCCCCGAACTCCCGGTTCCAGTCACCATCCACCCAGGGCTCTGTTTGTTGTTGCTGCGGCGTTTCTCATGGGCCCTGAAATGCGCTCCCCGCCCCCGGCCCGCCGGACCAGCACGAGGAGCCTGCAGTCCTTTTCCATGGGAGAAGCCCCTGTGTTTCCAAGGGGACCCAGTTGCTTTAGCTTCCTGCCTCTGGTGGCCGGCAAGGGGGTGCCCTCCCTGCCACCACAACGGCCCAGCCCCAGGTCCCCAGAACCTGCGACTATGTAACCTCCCGTGGCCAGAGGGTCTCTGCCGATGTGTGTAGTTCAGGATGGGGAGATGGTGCTGGGTTATCTGGCTTCCCAGGTGGCTCAGTGGCAAAGAATGGATATGTGCACATGTGTAACTGACTCGCTTTGCTCTACTCCCGAAACTAACACAGCATTATAAATCAACTCGGGGCCTTCCCTAGTGGCTCAGATGGTAAAGAGTCCGCCTGCAATGCAGGAGACCCAGGTTTGGCCTCTGGGTCAGGAAGATCCCCTGGAAAAGGAAATGGCAACGCAGCCCAGTATTCTTGCCTGGAGAACCCCATGGACAGAGGAGCCTGACGGCTACGTCTGTGGGGTCGCCAAGAGTCAGACATGATTGAGCGACTAAACGGCAACAACCAGGTTCTCTGCTTAGGCTCAAGGTAACCACAAGGGTCCTTATGAAGAAAGAGGAAGACGGGAGACTCAGCATCTCAAGATGCACCGTGAGAAACTGATCGTCGGGGTCCTTGAAGAAGGAAGAAAACGCCAGGAGCCCAGGAGCACAGCATTCTCTGGAAGTTAGAAAAGACGTGGAAACTTCTTCTTCCCTGGAGCCCTCAGAGGGGGCCAGCCCTGCAGGCTGCGAGACACAGTTTGGATTTCCAGGCTTTACGAGGGTGAGCTTTGCTCAGTGTCAAGAAGACAACACGTATTTGGTAGAGAGGAGGGAAGAATGGGGCTGCAGTTTGCTCAGGAAGGAAACTGCAACACTTAAGGAGAAGATACATGTCCAAGGTTTCAGCTCTGTGTGTTTCATCCCTTGTCACCGTCTAGCGCCTTCCCTGTCGAATTCCACATGCCATCTTTCCTCTTGTTATTCTCAGCAATCATTTGAACGTGAAATAAAGCATCATAGACTTCTTAGAGGAAAAGCATCATCAAGCAGCATTTAGCGACATGGAGAGATCTTGAAAGCACAACACCAAGTGGAAAAACACAACAGGGACTGTAGCACAGGACTGTCTGGGTGGCTGGAGATCACATTTACACTGTGCCTCTTTCAAGGGTACATTTGTATCCAAGGACTTTGAATAAACATATCTGAATGTGTGCCTGGTATGGAAAGGGTCGTGGCCTAGATGAAGAGGAAAATGATGAAATGGAATAAAACAGGAGGGTCCTTGGATAGGCCAGGAATGACGATGTGCTTCGATGTCCTCGACCCTCAGGAGAGGGAAACGGAGAGAGAGAACCGAAGTGAAGGAATTTTTCCCAGTTCTCTTAACCCAGTCTCTGCTTCAAGCACACACATCCTGTCGTGTTCAGAATCATCTGGGTTTCAGTCATTCTGTAGGAACGAGGAGCTGAAGGGAATCTGACCGTCAAAACCCCTCTTTTCTGGAAGAGCAGAGGTTTGCAGGGAGATCTACTGAGGGGATGGGATGGATCAGGTTTTCCAAAATGTCCTCGAACTGAGTAAGATACACACACATGCACACACTGCTCAGAATTCTCTGAAAGTGAAAGTGCTGGTCGCTCAGTTCTGTCTGATTCTTTTGCGACCCCGTGGACTGTGCCCACTCGGCTCCTCTGTCCATGGAATTCTCCAGGCAAGAACACTGCAGTGGGTTGCCATTCCCTTCTCCAGGGCATCTTCCTGACCCAGCGATGAAACCCAGGTCTCCTGCGTTACAAGCAGATTCTTTATCAACTTAGCGACCAAGAAAGCCCCCCTAAAGGCCAGAAAAAAATATGAACAAAATGACACCAGAACTGCATAAAAGCCGATACGTCAAAGTTTGGGCACAAATGAGAACTTTGGCAGCATCATTTTGGGGCTAGATGTGGCCTTTGGGGGGCCTTGGTTAGCCTGCAAAATCCTGTAGTTGAACTCAAGCTTCCTGCACGAAACTAGGACAATTGAAAGAACTATATATAGCTTCAGAGAAATGATGACTGAAAACAAGCTGCCTGCCTGCAAGGAAACCGAGATGATCTCTGGCCATTTCTGAAGAGAAAAGCTGTCTCCTCTGAGGACGCGGGGTCCTGAGCATGGCCTCTCATGGACCTGGAGCTCCACCGTGCTGCTCACCGCCTTATGCTCAAGGAACCTCACCCCGGTCCCTGCACGAGCGTCTCCAGTGAAGTCCAGCAGATTTAAGGCAGATCCTCTAAGGGGAAAGTAATTCCTAATTCTGGACCCTAGGGAGATCCACATAGCCATTTGGACACATACTGTGTGCTCAATCGTTTCCAACTCTTTGCAACCCTATGGACCATAGCCCGCCAGGCTCCTCTGTCCGTGGGATTACCTCGGCAGGAACACTGGAGTGGGTGTCCATTCCCTTCTCCAGAGGATCTTCCCGGCCCAGGGATCGAACCCAGGTCTCCTTCCAGCTCCTGCATTGATAGGCAAATGCTTTACTGCTGAGTCCCCTGGGAAGCCAGATATTGGACAGATATTAGCTCAGAGCAAAAATAAATCACCACACCTTACAGACACAAGTCTGTATGAGGGGAAATAGACAGAAGCTGTGAGTGACTCTTCTCAATTCACAAAGACTTCACACATCATAAGGATCAGACACACATATAAAATGACCAAGAAAATAGAGTCCAGGGAGGTCAAGAGAGAAGAATTGATATCAGAGAATTTGTCAGAACTGATGAAAAGAAATGAAACCAAAGGTGCACACCGAAAAAACAAGTTTGGGTGACGTCTCTCAAGGAACGAGAAAAACGAACGTCAGCCCAGATTTCTGCAGGCAAGGAGATGATGTCACAAGAGCTAGAATGAAATAATATGACTTTTTAGAAAAACAAAGACTGAAGCACTCACAACCCCGGATCTTCCTAAAGAAACTGTGCTGGGGTCGAGTTCAGAGAGATTAAGCGTCTCACAGGAGAACCCGGAGAGCAGGTGACCTTGGGGCCCGTGGGAATGTCCAGGCATCGTGGGTTTGTGGAACGATAGCTGAAACATCTGAAGAACCTACAACCCCGGATCCTTCCTAAAGAAACTGGTGGGATCGATTTCAGAGAGATTAGGCGTCTCACAGGAGAACCCGGAGAGCAGGTGACCTTGGGGCCCGGGGGAATGTCCAGGCATCATGGGTTTGTGGAACAATAATTGAAACATCTAGTTTATCGGATGAAATTAATGCTATGCGATCACATGGCCAATAATAGCAGGGAAGCCAGATGGGGGTGGGATGAGAGTTTGCTAAGTTCTCTATATTGTTAATGAGAAGAGTTGATATACTGAATTAACTTTAGACTTATATTTTAATTCAGTATGCATACATATATATGTATGCATACATATACAGGCACTATGCATACATCTATACATATGCATATATACATCTGTAAAATAAATGAGAACAGAAAAATGAAATAATACAGAAAGCAGGGTGACAAAGAGAAAGTACAAAATGAGATGTTGGAAATAAATCTGAATACGTTAGTCATCACAAGGAATACATTTGCTAGGTAAAGAGATTTCCAGACGGAATTTTAGAAATCAGATTATGTGCTCTTTGCAAGAGATATGCCTAAAGCATAAGAACATAGAAACGCTCAGGTAATTAATTGAAAAATGTATGCAGGGCAAATAATGACCAAAAGAAATCTGACCTAGTAATATTAACATAAGAAAAAAAGGCTAAAAGGGAGAAACATTGCAGATGAAGGAGGTCATTATATCTTGATTTAAGTTTAAATTGCCTACGAGGGCATAAAAGTTCTAAATATTTATGGGTGTAATAAAATAGCCACAAAATATAAAAACAAAAATAGAATTACATGGCAATGCAGGCAAATTCATTAAGAGGCTTGGATATTAGCCACATAACTTGGTTAGAGATTGACAGGTCAGGCAGCGAATATTTAGTACAGATAGAAAGATTTAAACAACACAATTAACAAGCTGGATTTAATGGGCGTATAATAAAAACTCCACTCAAATGTGTGAGAATACCATTATTTTCATTGCTGCAAGGAACATTTACATAAATATCATGCCCTGGGCCAGAAAATAAGTCTAAATGAGTCTCAAAGAATTATAAAAACCAGGCCACATTTTCTGATTACAATGCAGTCAATTTGTACATCAGAGAGAGGACAATAATTTTGAAAACTGCCAATATTGAGACATTGAAACCTTCTGATTGATATGTCAAATATCTATTTAAGAAAAATCAGTACAGATCAAAAGAACACAACTAAGCAATAATAAAAATACCAACCGTCAAACTATGGAGGACAGTTCAGGTGAGGCTTACAAGGAAATTGAGAGAAATATACCAGGAAAGAAGTTCAGCTCAGTTCAGTTCAGTTCAGTCGCTCAGTCGTGTCCGACTCTCTGCGACCCCATGAATCACAGCACGCCAGGCCTCCCTGTCCATCACCAACTCCCAGAGTTCACTCAGACTCACGTCCATCGAGTCCGTGATGCCATCCAGCCATCTCATCCTCTGTCGTCCCCTTCTCCTCCTGCCCCCAGTCCCTCCCAGCATCAGAGTCTTTTCCAATGAGTCAACTCTTCGCATGAGGTGGCCAAAGTACTGGAGTTTCAGCTTTAGCATCATTCCTTCCAAAGAAATCCCAGGGTTGATCTCCTTCAGAATGGACTGGTTGGATCTCCTTGCAGTCCAAGGGACTCTCAAGCATCTTCTCCAACACCACAGTTCAAAAGCATCAATTCTTTGGTGCTCAGCCTTCTTCACAGTCCAACTCTCACATCCATACATGACCACAGGAAAAACCATAGCCTTGACTAGACGGACCTTAGTCGGCAAAGTAATGTCTCTGCTTTTGAATATGCTATCTAGGTTGGTCATAACTTTTCTTCCAAGGAGTAAGCATCTTTTAATTTCACAGCTGCAGTCACCATCTGCAGTGATTTTGGAGCCCAAAAAATAAAGTCTGACACCGTTTCCACTGTTTCCCCATCTATTTCCCATGAAGTGATGGGACCAGATGCCATGATCTTCGTTTTCCGAATGTTGAGCTTTAAGCCAACTTTTTCACTCTCCTCTTTCACTTTCATCAGGAGGCTTTTTAGTTCCTCTTCACTTTCTGCCATAAGGTGGTGTCATCTGCATATCTGAGGTTATTGATCTTTCTCCTGGCAATCTTGATTCCAGCTTGTGTTTCTTCCAGCCCAGCGTTTCTCATGATGTACTCTGCGTATAAGTTAAATAAGCAGGGTGACAATATACAGCCTTGACGTACTCCTTTTCCTATTTGGAACCAGTCTGTTGTTCCATGTCCAGTTCTAACTGTTGCTTCCTGACCTACATATAGGTTTCTCTAGAGGCAGGTCAGGTGGTCTGGTATTCCCATCTCTTTCAGAATTTTCCACAGTTTATTGTGATCCACACAGTCAAAGGCTTTGGCATAGTCTAACCAGATATTAACATTAAGCTTTTTATTTAAGATGCTAGAAAAAACTAAGCAACAGAAGACTGGAATGTAAAAAGAAGCAACAGTGATAAAGGAAAGAGCCGAGAAAAATAAAACAGGAAGGATAATCTTGGGATGGTCAGTCAAGTTAACAACCAGTCCTTAGAAAAGACAGCAAAAGTAAGCTGGTGACACTGATCCAGAGTAGATGGGGTGGGGGTCACGAACACTCAGAAACAGGGCTGCAAAGTGCACCGCAGGGCCGACTTAAAATGCTTTTAAAAACTTAAACAAAATGGACAGGTTCCTAGAAATCTACCACGATCGGCTTTTAAAAACTGGAGATGATCTATATTTGAATGAGAAAACCTGAACAGTCTTACCAGCATTAAACAAATTGAACGAATATTTTAAAATCTTCCCACAAATAGAACACCCATCTTCATCAATTTTACAAGCAAATTCTCCCAAGTTTTCAAGGAAACCTCTGTTTTGAACCTTTACAAACTCTTCTTGAAAGTAAGAAATGAGGCCCCACCTCCCAAGCATTCTTGATATCAAAGTGAAAGAAGGAGAGATGCAAAATAAAAATGAAAAATAAATCTCATTCAGGAACAGCGGTGAAATTCTTAGACATTACAGGAATGATACTGGTGATTCCAATCTGAATCCTGAACCATTCTGGGAGGAATCGGCTTTCACAGCTACCCGTTAAGCTTCCTAGAGGTGTCCTTTCTCACCACCTTGGAGCTTCCCTACCAGAGAGCATGGGGGGAAGTGAAGAAGGCCGGCAGGTGGGGAAAGATCAACAGCGGCCCTGGGGGTGATGAGATTTCCTCCCTGCCATGGGGGCCCAACTCTGTCCTCGGCTCCCTGCATCTTTGCTGAGAACCAACTGGCATCATGCCGGCTTGCGTGTCACGCGTCGGTGTGCATGCCCAGTTGTGCCTGGCTCTTTGAGACCCCATGGTCTGTAGCCACCCAGGCTCCTCTGTCCACGGAGTTTTCCAGGCAGGAACACTGCAGTGGGCTGCCATGCCCTCCTCCAGGGAATCTTCCCAACCCAGGGACTGAACCCATGTCTCTTGTGTCTCTTGCAGTGGCAGGCGGATTCTTTACCACTGCACCACCTGCGAAGCCCTTGGGGTTGGTTTGCCTTGGCCCTAATCAGGAGCAAGACAGCCTTGATCCTGGTCCTCTTAGAGCATCCAGCCTCCTTAGAAAGACAGATATCAAGCCAACAGCCACACATATAAGTACAAGTGCAAACCGTGGCAAAAAGGAAGATCTTCAGGTCCTCGTGGTTCTACAAAAGTATGTAAGGGAACCTGGCTTTGCTTGTGGGTTAGTGAAGCCCATGGGGAAGGAATAAAGTTTAGCCTGAGATGTAAAGATGGATGAAGAGTTAGCCAGTTGAGGAGAGGAAGAAATGATGGACCAGGCGGGGAGGAGAGGATGCCCTCTTACTCCCACTCGGGAGGGAATGCGGCGCCCTGTGCAGCTGGAGTCTAGAGCAGGGGGTGAGTGTCTGTAGTCAGTCCTGCTTCTGAAGTCCAGTTAGTGCTGTTGAAACACAACACTCTTGCTTTCTCTGCTGGAGCAGCATCTTTCCAGGGAAGGAAATGACTTCCCTGGACGAAGAAGGGAGCCATTCATTTTTCTACTTCGGTCACACATAGCTTTTTTTTCTTTTGAGGAGAGAATTTTTGCTTCTTAAAGTACAGTGCATTTTAGATTTTACCAAGAATTGAAAAAGCAAGACAGATCTTAGTAAGGTTCGTTGTTGCTGTTTAGTCACTAAATGGTGTTCGACTCTTTGCGACCCATGGACTGTAGCCGGCCAGACTCCCCTGTCCATGAGATGCTCCAGGCAAGGATACTGGAGTGGGTTGCCATTTGCTTCTCCAGGGGATCTTCCTGACCCAAGGATTAAATCTGGGTCTCCCACTTTGGCAGGCGTGTTCTTTACCCACCAAGCCATCAGGGAGAGCTTTCTGCTAAGGTTCAATTGATTAATTAACTAGTGTGTCCTTATTTCTTGGAACTGGAGGGGCTTTGCCTCCTTGGAGGCTACTCACACCTTGGTCAGTGACATCCTTTGGGAAGCAAGTTGTCCTTGTCCCTTTTTTCAGCAGTGGTCCCACCCTGAGCTTGTCTTTCTGCCTCTTAGGTGCCTCTACAAGGACTGCCTTTGGGCGGGATCATGAGCACTTTATAAATGAAGTGGGGCCTGAACCACGTCTATATTCTAAAGGGGCAAAGAAGGAAGAGAGAAAAACTAAGGTATCAACTATTTTGTAATCTAGATTTTGTTTCCCTTTCCTCAAATCTTCGTGGCTCCAGGCCAAACAATAGCAGGGAAAAAGGAAAAGGAAAAGAGATGGCCGTGTATGTTCAAAATCCTATATCTAAATTTTTCATCTTTTGTTTATCCTTGCCAGTTCTATTAATCTTCGGCAGAGTAGCCACATGCAGACTGAAGCATTTTGATGCGTTAAAATTACACAGAGAAATGTGAGTAAAGTTTCAAGAATGTGCATAGAAAATGCACATATAAATTATAATTTAATGGCCTTTCCAAGAACATTGGCTTAATAAACAGGAAGAGAATGGGAATTTTTGCAGTGCTAATTATGACACTACTTTCTCTTTCCAAATCTTACCAGATGCCCGGAGATATGTTACAGGTATTCATTTGGAAGAGAAATAATCTCTAACATACATCTCATGAGAAGACTGGAAGGTTAAAGAAAGCCACAGCTCGTGGTTCAGAAATGGGTATGTCAGAATATTGTAAATATCAACGGGTGTTGGTGTAGTGATGGAAAGAAAACATGTTCATTCAAAAGTAACAAAGACCGTCATAGCCCCGGTCCAGGAAATGGGTTGGAATCAATCCATGCATCGTTTCAAAAATAGAATATGGAGAGGCCTGGTTCTGACCAAGATTGCTCCATGACTGTTTCATTAAGGAAGAGGGTATTATAATAGGAGTGCAGGCATACTCAGTGACCTCCGAAGTATTTGCACTAATAGAGTAATAACGTTCTCAAGTGTTCCCCTGGCACAAACCCACCTCAGGTTGGTTTCGCGGAATGCAGAGGTCAGGCAGGAGTTCAGGAATGCAAGTGAGGTCATTCCTCTGCCGCCTCTGGACGTGCTGTGAGAACCCACAGAGAATACGTCACAGCTCAGGAACCGAGCAGCGGGGTCCAGGCTGCAGTGAAGGAACCCACTGCATTTCGCTTGTAAGGTCTGACTCCGTGGAGCAAGGCATCGGAAGCTCAAACAAATCATTATGCCAAACTTGCAAGTGCTGTTCTCCCTTAAAGGGAGTAGAACACGCAGGGCTTAGCCGCAGGTGGGAACTGAAATTAGAAGAGATTGCCTAGGCACTTAATCCAATGTCCACAGCCAAGCCGAAGGGCTCCCATGGAGGGCACAGCCAGAAGCGTCTTTTACTCCCATGGGCAGTTTCTGAGACGCCTGCATAACCTCAGAGGTTTACTTTACTGGGGGCAATGAGGATAAGCGTGGCTCAAGCTCCCATAGCTTTTCCGTTCCTAACTGAAACTCTGAGATCCGGACACACTGTAGGATGAATTAGGGGCGCTGCCCTCAGTGCCCATAACGTGGCTGCCGTTGACTCTGAACCAAAAGTAGCCAGTGTGTGTATTGTACTTCCTTCTTACGCAGGGCTTCTCCTTCCTTCCGCTCCCCCTTCCTTCTCTCCTCTTTTCCTCCTTTCCTCCCTTTCCTCCTCCTCTTGGCTTCTCCCTTCCCTATATCCCCGTGTCCCCCGCCTCTCCCCCGCCCCCCACACACTCTCCATTCATCCCAGCCACCGGGAGCATCATATACTGGAGGACTAGAAAGAGATCGGGACTGTGGTCACTTCACGTGCCCCCCCCCCCCCCCCCCCGCCCCGGCCAGGGTCAAGGCGTGTTCCGGCTGCCGCGGTCCCGTCTCCCATCCTTGGGGAGGCAGGGACAGCGGGCATCATCCCCGAGAGGGCGCCTCGGGGGATAGGATTCCTTGATTCCACCAGCAGGGTGAGTTTCTAGCATGTGAGGCCACAAGGCAGACTTCTTTGCCTTTTAAATCTGTTCCTCTTTTATGTTACCAATTTTTTATTTCAGACGAGAGCAACACAACTGTTTATCCTTATCCATTGCATCATCATTCTTTTAGCAAGACAATAGCAGTAATGTCACTAATAATATCATTCAGAAGACAGCTTAAGGCTTTTTGTTTCAATTTGTGTTTGTTTTTAGTTCCCTTCATCCTCACGGGATAAGCCACTGAGAAGGTGCAGTGAAATGAAAACACCCCTTGAAGTAACGTTTCTCTGTGTGATGAGGCCTCCATCTCAATACACGGGTAGGTTCATATAGCTGCAGTTCATTTTCACTTTTAGGTATTGCTTTGTAAAATTATGTATAATTCCATATAACGTTTGCATAGTTCCTAAATCAAGTCTACAAAATATATTATAGACAAAGCTTAGCTCCAGTCCCCTCAACTTTATTCCATTTTCCCTCTCCGTTTATAGATAGCCTTTTAAAAAGATATTGGCCTATTTGTCCATTTTTGCATATTTATGCACATATACAGACACACATATACATGTATATACTTAACACATTTTGTTTTGGTTATTTACCAATGCACAACAAATTGCCAGGAAACTGAATGACATAAACATAGCCACACTCATTTTCTCTCTCTCTGTTTCTGTGCAGAAAGTCCGTGGACCAGCTGAAGGGCTCAGCTGGATGATCTGGGCTCAGAGTCTCTCCTGGGGTTCCACTCAGATGCCGCCTGCAGCTGGAGCAGGAAATGGTGTCTCTGGGAGCAGCTGGGACTCCTTCCACGTAAATCTCAGGGCTGTTCCATGCAGAGTCACTTAATGGGCCAGGTTAGGCTTCCTTAAGCATGGCAGCTGGCAAGGATGACAGGCAAGACACCAAAGCCTGCTTGCACATGAGTGTTAAGAATAATAACATAAACATGAATGATAACAACTGCATGGAAGAAACGTCACGTATGTTTAAATCCACTGGTTCATAATGATAAAAACATTTTTATAAAGAACTCATTGGCCTTCCTCACTTGTTTAAAAGATGCAGGAGAATCACAAACTATTTGGAAAACCAGTGGATAAAGGGAGGGACTCAAGCCTTTATCCTGCCTTTCCTAAATAAACACAGTGTAATCAGAGAGTGGATGGGGGCGGGGGGAATTTCCTTTTATGAAACAGCAGCAGGGGACCCTCGGCCAGAGGCCCTGGCTCCCTTGCAGACTTGTCTGCTCATGGAACATACGAGCCACATACTCTTTAAAAAGCACCTTTGGGTGAATGATCCTTGGGTCCTTCCAGTTTCCAGCATCCTCCCGCCTCCCATCAAGCTCTTGCCATCAGTACCACCACGGGAAATAAAGACACAGAGAGACTTAATTACTAGAAGAGGAAGAGGAAGACCGAAGCTTTCCCCTGCAGCCCTGTGGACGTCGTTGAAGCCGATCCTGCCCAAGCGCCGGGTGTCACTTTAGGGAGACGCCTGCTCTTTCGTCTTTTCTAGAGGAGGGTGGGGGTTTCTGCACACACACAACTCGTGCCGCTGTTCCTGACTTAGGTCTTACACCACCATTCAGAGCTCAAATGGCGCCAGGGGAGGCCTGCCTACGCAGACACGCGCCTCCAGCGGGTCCATCCTGGCAACGCCCAGGAGATGCTCCACCTCAGGTCTCATGAACAGGCACAGGCTGTGGCTGCCTTTGCAACAGGGGACTTGCAATGCTGACATGAAACTGGTTCATCTTGGAGCACAGGCCATGCTGACTTTACCCCGTGTCTCTGCGTTTTCAGATCGGAGGAAGACATTGTCCCCCATGTGCTGAGTGGAGCAGAAGCTTGTTACTGCTTGCCTGTCTGTGCTGAGGCTGGCACACAGCAGGCAAAGATTGACTGATCATCAGAAGGAAACATGTGTGGGAAAGAAAACACCAGAGGAATGTGTGTTTTAGTGCACAGGCTGGGAGAGAAACGGATGACAGCTTCGCTGTCCACTCTCTGCTGAACTGCCATCAGTGAACGGATTTCAGCCCCAGATGGTCTGGGTGTAAAGCAAGCTGTTTAATCCTTTAGTCCCGTAGACCTCTAAAGAGAAGGGTGGAAATGTTTACACTGGCCCAGAAACTTACCTGTAGCAGCTTCTGTTCATATATTGTAATGGCTGATGAGAGGAATTCTGGAAAATGGGTGGATAATTTTATACCACTCTCTGATGATTAACTGGGACCCACAGTTGGGTTTGGTTGGTTTGGAAGCAACATCATTTTCTTGCGTGCATGCGTGCTAAGCCACTTCAGTCATGTCTGACTCTTTGCAACCCAATGCATCATAGCCCACCAGGCTTCTCTGTCCATGGGATTCTCCAGGCAAGGATACTGGAGCGGGTTGCCATGCCCTCCTCCAGGGGGATCTTCCGGACCCAGGGATCGAACCCCTGTCTCTTGTGTCTCCTGCATTGGCAGGCTGGTTCTTTACCACTGGTGCCACCTGGGAAGTCCTATCTTGTTTTTTTTTTTTTATAATCATGTAATAATCACAGGTAGAAACATGAAAAATTGATGAGCTATATACTGTGTCTGTAAGGCGAAGCGATCGAATCCTGAATGGAAAGCAGGGGTTTTCACAGAAGGAACAAGTTTTGTGTTCGTTTTGTTCATTGTTATTGCCATGATGAGATACCCTTTGAAAATAAATCATACGTATTCAATCATTTCTTGGAGGCCTGTCATTAAAAAGAGGAACATTTATTACCTTCAAATATAGGTAATTCTCTTCTGCTTTGCCAGATATCTCACAGTATTTGCTTCCTATTACAGCTCAAGCAAAGATAAACAGGAGAACTAACATAAAATAACGTCTCAGGTTCTATGCTTCATCCCTCATCACACAAGGCAAATCAGATTTTTCACAGAGAGCGTTTATTCTGCAACATAACGCGGCTCCTCTTTTTACAAGATGAGTAAACATCCGTAATGCACTAACGCACCTTTGGCAACACGTATGTGTTATGCTGGTTTTTAATGTTTGTGGCTAAAATCAAGTTGATATTTCCTCCCAAACCCAGTGCTTCGTGTCATCGGCTTTATGAGGTAACTGACGTCAATCCACAGCTGATTAATAGCCTGTGATTAAAAATAAATTGTTTTTGAATGGCAGACCATGATCATAACATCAAAAATATCCCCGGAAACCAGAAACAGAAGCAGCCGTGCCCATGTCTGCCTGCGTCTGTGATGAGACATCCCTTCGTCACCCTTCCCGGCTGTACAGACTTCTAGAAAACGCCGTTTCTGTGAAATCTAGGTTGTCAGCATGCAAAGAAAGTTGGCAGAACACAGGGTTCCGTTGCTAAGTGATCCTCAGCAAATAAGATACGTGTACATTATGGCATTTGATGACACCTTCAGGAGAGCAGAGATTCCAGCCTGATGGGAAACACAGTTTCCGAGAGATGGGAGAGGGTGGGGGGTCTGTCCTGCCCGGCCGAGAACCCCAAGCCTGAGGTCGCCTGAGTCTCATTTGGGAAATGAATTCAAGTTCTGTTTACTATTTGGAGTCTCGGCTCTCTCCCTGTTGACTCTCGTCTGACCTTTGAAAGGGACAGAGTGATGGCTCTGGTGTTTCCTTTCACTCGGTCAGAAGGCAAATTCAGTGATAATCACACTCCCAGGTGAGCAACAGCTCCTCAGTGCAAAAGAAAAGGAAAAGCATTTATTGAATACCGCTGCATGCACTGGGGCAGGGTGGGGGCGAAGCATCTGAGAAAATGCTGGGGGCGGGGGGGTGGCTTTTAGTACCAAGGTCCATTCAGTTAGACTGGTCTAGTCTCCTGCTTCCCATGTGAGGTCCAGAGGTGTGGGATGAACGGCCCGTGAGTGACGACCTACGGGGACCTGAGTCCAACATTCGAACCTCTGCAGGGCATCCCTCAGGACGTGGCCATGTCTCTGTGAATAAACCAAGTGATAAGACACAGGCACTAATCTTTGAGAAATGTAGACCCTTAATTTATGAGTTCTTTAATTTCAGCGAGAGTTACCCTTAATGACCCAGCAAGGACCCCTTCCAAGCGAAGATGCACATGAATGAGAGATCTGATCGCAGGATTGCCAGCTCGCTAGGCAGGACTTCCCCCGTCACTCTCCTCTGAGTTGGCTTGGTTGTGAGTATTTTCTCCTGATTTTAACTGAATCCATTGGATTTTCTGGGCCAGTTGCTCTCAATTAGAATCAACACCTTCACCCAGGTCGTCCCAGCGCTTCAAGCTGACAGCTGTGCCCATGATAACAATCGGTTCTCTCTGTACTTGGGGATGACCTGATATTCTTATTTACGTCTACACAGGACTGTTGCACATGCCTGGAAGATGCTGATCGGAATGGTCAGCCATGAGGAAACTTACAAAGGCGAGCAGAACTCTGCCACACTGAGAGGAAAAAACCTTTCAGGACAGGGTGCTATTCCAAAATTGAGACGTTTTTCTAGCAAACAACATGAGTCTGGCAGTTGAAAATTGCCCAGCATCGACGCTCAACAGGCATTTCCTTTCAGTGGGGACTCCTTTATCAGCTGTAAAGAAACTGCATCATTGAAAGCCTCCTCCATTTCTTAATCCTCCATGATCAGCGTTCTGAATATTGTGCTGTTAACACGTAGGAAAGTCCCCAGTATGAGGATTCTGAAGGCTGGATCTGTTTAACTCAGGGGCCTTGAGTTAGAAGCTCATTGCCTGCAGATGTTTTGCCCTAACGGGACTGGAAACCTGGCGGCTAACCACCAGCTATAAAACGGGGTAAGTGGCCATCACTCCAAGTTTCGGTTTCTTTACCTATAATATGTAGAAAATAAAACCACTACTTCTCAGGGTATAAGATGTATATTAGTTAATATGTGTGAAGTGCTTAGCACAATGAATATGTTACCATTTCTTCATCTGTAAAATTAGGATAATAAAAATATAATACTTACCTGTAGGGTCTGGGAACACTAGCAGTGAAAGTCGTTCAGTCGTGTCCAGCTCTTGTCAGACCCCATGGACTGTCCATGGAATTCTCCAGGCCAGAATACTGGAGTGGGTAGCCTTTCCCTTCCCCAGGGGATCTTCCCCACCCAGGAATCGAACCGGGGACTCCTGAATTGCAGGCAGATTCTTTACCAGCTGAGACACAAGGGAAGCCCAAGAATACTGGAATGGGTAGTCTTTCCCTTCCCCAGGGGATCTTTCCCACCCAGGAATCGAACTGGGAACTCCTGAATTGCAGGCAGATTCTTTACCAACTGAGCTATCAGGGAAGCCCAAACGGACCCCAAATGACAGGAATAAACAAAGCAGACAAATTATCAAAGGGAGAAATGAGCACAGTTGACAAAGGACTCAGAGAGGGTCGTAGATGAGTTCCAGCAACTTTTTAATGTCCAGATAAGCTCAATACTACTTCCACTTCTTCAGAGGATGAGAAAAGAATTCTGGATCCATTTTTGTAATGTTACCATGAACAGTAAACAAGGAAGAAAAAAAAAACAAAGAGAAGCTACAGGTAAATCTCACGAATGATGATACAAAGGTACTAGGTTAAATATTAGCTTACAAAAATGTTAAAAAGCCCCATACGAAGAAGTAGGTGAATCTAGTTTTAAAACAACTCCATGTTAGCCAACCTATCCATATGATTTTTATATGAGGCGTTGTATAGGAAACAAATCCCAAACTTAAATTCATTGCAGCTGAAAAGGCAGGTGTTACAATTTAACATCTGGAAATTCCCTGGAGGTGCAGTGGGTAAGACTCTGGGTTTCCATTGCAGGGGGCACAGGTTCCATCCCCGGTTGGGGACCTAACATCTCACATGCCGTGTGGTGCAGGCAAAAAAAAAAAAAAAAAAAGTTAATATCTATTTGTAATTTAACAAAATGTAAGATAGCAATAGCTAGATAATAGTTATATATGAATAGTTCTATGTGTCAGCCCAAATCCAACATAGTACCAGGCTTAGAGGGCAAACTCAAGGCACGCTCCTGTTAACATCAGCCACTGTCAGTGACGTTTACTGTCCTTAGCACTTGTAACTTTGTTTTGGAAAAACCAAGGCATTGTTAGTTAAAAGGAAAGAAGAAGAGAGGCAAATGCAGCAGAGAGAGGGGAAAAGCAAGTAAATTCATGCACAGATTCCATCTATACATCATCTGGTAAGTGATAAAGG
Source organism: Budorcas taxicolor (assembly GCF_023091745.1). Classification (NCBI taxonomy): domain Eukaryota; kingdom Metazoa; phylum Chordata; class Mammalia; order Artiodactyla; family Bovidae; genus Budorcas; species Budorcas taxicolor. The sequence continues at coordinate 84,684,590 of NC_068921.1, read as the reverse complement.
TGGTATTTATAATCACTGGGACAAGATGGCTTGGTTATTTAATAAATGGTGTTGGAACAATTGAACCGCCATCTGCAGGAAAAAATAATGAAGTGAGATTCCCTCCCTTATTGCCAACAATAAAATAACTTTCAGCTGGATTAGACATTTGTTAAAAACAACAACAAACATACAAGTAATACAAGTTCACGTGAAGGCTGCTCTCACAATGATTTAGGAAAGAGCAAGCTTGTCTCAGAGTGCCAAAAACTCAGGTAATTCAAAGAAAGCGCTGATCAATTTATTACAGTGTACTTTTTAGGAGATTTCGTTAATAAAAATACAAGACATAGAGTCACGACATATTCAGAAAAAAAATTTATAGCACAAATTCCAGTGCTATAAATTGAAAACATCAGACTAGTTAATTTCTAAAATTCCTTCCAGCTCTAAATTTCCATTAACTTAATTTAATAGAATTCACATTTATTGAGCCATACACACTAGGCTTGCCCTGTACATAAAGCAAAACATTTGGGTTGAGTTCCTAACCCCTAGAAAAATCTAGAATGTGGTTGAGGTAGCAAGTACATGAGATACTTAGAAGACTTGGAAAGAATGAATATCAGGAAATCTGGGAAGACGGTGTTGCTGATGCCTGGATAGTTTTGAATTTTTCCGAACATCTATATGAAACAGCAATTAGATGATCAAAAAACCAGTCAACAACATTCATTTGTTATTGCTGCTTTTCAGTTGCTAAGTCCTGTCTGACTCTTTGCAACCCCGTGGACTGCAGCACACCAGGCTCCTCTGTCCTCTGCTATCTCCCTGAGTTTTCTCAAATTCATGAATTCATGTCCACTGAGTTGGTGATGCCATCCAACCATCTCATCCTCTGTTGTCCCCTTCTCCTCCTGCCTTCAATCTTTCCAGGCATCAGGGTCTTTTCCGATGAGTCAGCTCTTCACGTCAGGTGGTCAGAGTATTGAAGCTTCAGCTTCCGCTTCAGCCTCAGTCCTTCCGATGAATATTCAGGGTTGAAATCTTGAATGCTATATACAGAAAAATTGAAAGTTACTATGAAATATAATTTATATTGTTCCCTATATTCATTTAGCAAATATATAAAGAGCCTTCCAAATGTGCCAGGCACTGGCTCGACCCTGAACATTGCCCCTGAGAGAAAGCCAAGGGGACCCAGGATGCGGCATGAGATTCAAGTCTGGGAAATTTCAGAAATCTGAAATCCCAGCCAGTTAAATGATTTTCTGAACCTTGCTCAGATTCAGACCAATTTGAAAATAGAGGTAAAACACTCAAAGATGCTTATTCCTGAAGCAAAGACCTGAAAACAAGCATTGCCATTTGCAGGCTTAATATTAAAGAAATCCATTCTGCACACACCCACCTGTGGGGCTGTGAACAGAGGAGGTGCACTGTTATATTCTCGTGTCCCACGGGCTTCTGACTGGTCAAACCTCCAGTTAAAATGCAGCCGAAGATACAAAACAGCCAAACGTTCAGCCAAAATGTTTCCTAACAGCATTGACCAAAATGACGATTTTGCAGATGAGCCTTGAATTGGAGCGAGACACCTTAAGCTTGCCTTACAAATTAGAAAGCCAAGTGACTGGGCGTGCTTTTACAATAAACAATAAAGGTAAAATCTCCTAGTGGTTCCAGCTTGTATCCAGGATATAAGACAAAGGAGTGTCTTTGAGAACAGAAATATTAAAGGATCTGTCACCTTTGGCAAAGGATGTGGTCATTGGGAAGACATCTTTTATTTAGAAACACTCGAGCCCTTTGTTTGAAGCTATTTTATGTTGCATTTGTGTGTGAGAAAGGAAAGTTTCTAAGCAACCGTATTTTACACTGAATCTCTAATCCCAGTAAAACCAGAGTGCTTTTTTCCTGCTTTTTTTCTAGAAAAAGACTACATATCTATTTTTTTTATACTGAATCCTTCAGATGTGTGATGCTTGGTTATCAGAATTGTTTGAAAATTGATAAATTTTTGACATCGAAGTTTCCAGGTGAGAGAAAAAATAAAGCCAGAGATAGGCAGAAACTGGATTGTTTTCCCCCTGCCTGCAAATGGAATACCTACGGCTTATTCTCATGCCTTCCCTTATCCTTGCCAAAAAACAGAAAAATCAGATGAGTTTTCTTTTCCACCCAACAAAACCCATTGATGGATTTGATGATAAACTGAAGAATCAGATACCATCCAGTGGGAGTACCTGTTTGGACTTGAGCAACCATGTGCCACCAAGAGAGATGATGCCTCAAAACCCAGCAGTCTGGCCAATTTCTAAAATCATTGCCCCGAGGCTTGTTAATGAACAAAGCCATGTATCCTGCACCTTCCAGGGAAACGAGTTTGATCCCTTGGCCTGGGGAGTTCATGTAGCTGATGCCCTTTGTGTCGTGATCATACGCTCTTTCCCTGACAGACAGCGTCTGGTTGTTAAGTTCATTACATTATGTTCATAGGGCAATCTCGCAGGACAATTATGGGCCGATAATAAACAATGACTCTTTCTTGGTCCCTTAGAGTTGGGCATAAGGCTGCTGTTGTTGTCCAGGCATTCAGTCGTGTCTGACTCTTTGCCACCCCATGGACTGCAGCACGCCAGGCTCCCCTGTCCTTCACCATCTTCCAGAGTTGACTCAAACTCATGGTCGTTGAATCAGTGATGCTGTCACACCATCTCATCCTCTGTCTTCCCCTTCTCTTCTTGCCGTCCATCTTTCTCAGCATCGGGGTCTTTTCCAAAGGCTTGGTTCTTCGCACCAGATGGCCAAAATATTGGTTGAGAGGATGCATTTTGTAGTTAAATGTGCAGACTGACAAGATAAATTGGGTTCATACCTTGGATCCACCACTCACTAAGTGTTTTTCTGGACAAGTTAGTTCAGCTCTGTGTCTCTGCATTTCTTTATGAAACTGAGCCAATGACATCTCACTCATATTGTGATATAAGTGCTCATTAAATGGCATCTGTTATGGGAGATTCAAGGCTTATTATCACAATTTCTCCACAAGATAATTATTTATATCAACTGAAGAGTGTGTTAGGGACTTTTCCCTAGAATCCTTTCATATACATTTACGTCAGGAATAAATGTATGTCACATTCATGTATGTTATTCAAGCAGGCCTGACCACAACTTGGGAATCAGTTTTTAATCTCATTAAAGTGTTCTTTGGACTACCTTTTTTCTGGCAATGCAGTGCACATGTGGGATCTTAATTCTCCCATCCAGGGGTTGAACCCAGTCCCCACCCCTGCAGTAGAAGTTTAGGGGTTTTAATCACTGAACCAGGGAAGTCCTTGGGCCATCTATTTTGAGAAAAAAAAAATTAGCAAGTGCAAGATCTGGAGCCCCGTTTTGACTTAGAGAGCAAATGATGTGGCCGACTCGATGATGACTTTGTGCCCAGTGCCCTGCAGAATTATTCTGCATTTGGTCTGAAGCCAAAGTGTCTCTCTTTGCATTTGCACATTTTGGAGGGAGACTGGTTTGCTTGTGGAGGGACGTGTCCTGGTCTGTTTGTCAACATCCTTTGCAGCTGCCCCCATTTCACTGAGCTTCTGTCTCAGTGGAAACTTCTCCACTAGGACAGAATACTAAATAGACAACAGCCAGAGGATTTGGGCCTGGGTTCACTGCCAGGTCAGCTGGAAGCAGGGCGAAGAGGGAAACAAGAGGCCGGGAGAAAAGCAACTCTGGACAGCATGGACCTTGGCATGCAGGCAGCCCTGAGTGGACGTGCGCCAGCAGGTTCTGAGTGTGCACTGTGTGTGTGGGTGCCCCAAGGAGGGAGGGAGGCAGAGACCTCAGTGTTATGCAGGGTCCCGTGCAGAGCACCCAGGCTGGGAGGATTTCCAGGGATGCTGTGCTTTATCTCTGTGTTCAGCAGCGTTTTGAACTTGATGGAGCAAGAGGGGTGGACCTGCTGAATGCAGTGTGTATACTGAACACCTTCTCCAATGCAGCAGGACTTGGGCAGACATCCAGCAGACATTCTTCCCACCCAGAAAGAAGACGGAGGGGCTCCTGGGTGTCAACATGGGGCCTCTGTTTCCTCTGCCTTGGGGTCGGGTCCTGGGAGAACCGTGGACTTTTCCAATCTGCCTGTGGCCCTGAGGAAGCTTGCACAGTAACAAACCAGTGGCATGTGTGTAAGCACAGAGTCGAGGTGCTCCCACCTCTAGGGTTTGGAGGGGAGAGAAAGCCTATGCTTTCTGCTCCTCCATTTCCATGTGTCCCAGCTCTCATCCTGTCCATCCATCCTCCACCATCTGTTCCAGTCACACCATCCTTGGGTAACTAAGTCCCAGAGAAGGTCTGGTGCCCAGGCTTCTTCTCAACACAGGTCAAAGCCCAGCGGGTGGTTGTACAATTGTTTTTGATCAAATTGAGCAGAATGGGAAAAAACTCAGAATTTATCATATTCAGTAAAGACAGGCATCACTTAATGAAATTTTTGTTCCGGTGCTGTATGTGTGTGTGTTGTGTGTGTGTGTAATGGTAGATGAACAGACACATAGTTTTGCAGTGTGAAATGCATTTCCTCTCACCAGTCACAGTCTACGACATCACAGACTTAGAGCAGAGGCTCCACCAGGCCAGGGCTGTTGTGAGGATGTCCCACCATGCCTGCTGTGAGGATGTCCCACTGTGCCAGGCGCGGCCCACAACTGATGTGAACACGTGGCGGGGCTCTCCAGTCTCGGCAGTTGAGCTTGGACCACAACTTTCCCATCACTCATTAGAAAGTCCCTGATGAAAACTAGAAGTAGAGCTGCCATACCACCCAGCAACCCCATTCCTAGGCATACACCCCGAAAAAACAGAAACTCAAAATTGGAAGAATACATGCACCCTTACGTTCACAGTAGCATTGTTTATGATAGCAAAGATGTGGAAGCAACCTAAGTGCCCGTCAACAGAGGAATGGATAAAAAAGATGTGATATGCATGAACAATGGAATATGAAGTTGCTCATCATGTCCAACTCTTTATTTAGACCAAAAATAATGAAATAATGCCATTTGCAACAATATAGATGGACCTGGAGATGATCACACTAAGAGAAGTGAGTCAGATGAAGACCAGTATCATATGATATCACTTACATGTAGAATGTAAAATATGATACGTATGAGATTATTTACGAAACAGAAAGAGATTCACAAAGAAAATAACCTAGTTGTTACCAAAGAGGGAGGGATAAATTAGGGGGTTGAGATTAGCTGATACATGCTACTATGTATAAAATAGATAAACAGCAGGATCTACTCCGTAGTACAGGAACTATATTTGATACCTTCCAATATCTTGCAATAATGTCTTGCATTCCCCCAGGCGAAATGTTGCCTCCGTGCAGCCCATTGTGCTGAGGGCAGAGAGCAGGAGGGTAGAGCCTAGAGCTTGGCCTGGCAAGTAGAAGCCTGGCATGGGGGGAGCCAGTGTGTCTCAGTTTCCTCCCCCAAACAACTGAACTTCTATAGTGTCTGAAAATTGGGGAAGGGGCCCTCCTTGGTGGCTCAGATGATAGAGAATCCACCTGCAACGCTGGAGGCCTGGGCTCAATCCTTGGGTCAGGAGGTCCCCTTTATAAGGGAATGGCTACCCACTACAGTATTCTTGCCTAGGGAATTCCATGGACAGAGGAATCTGGTGGGCTACAGTCCCAGAGGTTGCAAAGTGTCGGACATGACTAAATGACTAACACACACACAATAATGTATGATGGAAAAGAATATACAAAAGGTTGTATGTATAAAACGGAATCACTTTTCTGTGCACCTGAAACATTGTAACTCAACTACAGTTCAATAAAGATCTTTAAAAACGTAGAAAGAGAAGGCTTTCTGATATTCTCTTGTGAGTGTAATATACAAAAATATCATAAACATGCTTTGCCCACCCTACATGTGCTGTGTGCATGCTGAGTCACTTCAGTCATGTCTGACTCTTTGCAGCCCCTTGTAGCCTGCAGGCTCCTCTGTCCATGGGATTCTCCAGGCAAGAATACTGAAGTGGGCTGCCATGCCCTCCTCCAGGGCATCTTCCCGACCCAGGGATGGAGCCCACGTCTCTTACATCTCCTACACTGGCAAGTGGGTTCTGTACCACCAGTGTCCCTTGGGAAGCCCTCTACATGTGGTACCAGTGAGCTATTTGTGATGCTGTGAACAAGGACGCAGTTACGAGAGCATCTGGGCAGGCTGTCCTGCAGGCTGCCCCTACTCGAATCAGAGAAAGCTCTGCAGGAAGTGGCGGTTTCTGGGATTAATGGTTAGCCAGCCAGAGGCTCTGCCCTGAGAACCTGACGTTCTTTGTTGGGGAGTTTGGAATGCATCAGCATGGCTGTCTGTAACGGCTGTGAAGACAATTACAACGTTCCCACGCCGCATGTTCTGTTCACATTTGTTCCCCACCTCTTGGGGCTCTCCTCCAAGCCTGGCTTGCCTTTCCTGCAGGCTCCACGGTCCAGTCTCCTCTGCGGCAACTTGCTCCTAGTTCTGTATCTTGATTCATCCCCAGCCCCACATCCGGCAGACATAAATGAAGCTACGGATTCAGAGAGCTCCTCCCTTGGGTGTTGTCTCTGGTCTCAGCAATGGTAATTTTTTTTTTTTTTAATCTAAGACATTTTTATGTGAATAATATAATCTCAGTTTCTTAAAGAAGATAATTAAACTCCAGTTTACCTTGTTTTCCCAGGCTGGTGAGGTCTTAAACTGAGGGAACATCTTTCTTTGAGCCGCGGATGGAAGCTCAGCTTTTATTCTCTTTATTGACTGACATCTCTGCTCTGAATGCTTCCTGTCTGCACCACATGGACCAGATGGGGTGGGACTGAGTGGTGCCCTGTGGGTGTCTGTCTGAATAGTTTAAACCCAAGTGATAACCGGGGACCCGCGTTCGAGGTCCTGTTCTCCTTCCCGAAGGCCCACATCCTGGTGGGGGCAACAGCTGAGCCCCTCCAGAGTCAATTCCTGAAACTCCACGCAAGTGATAGTGTTTCCCTTCTGTGCCCAGGGCCCTGTGGCTCTGGCATTGCTGGGGGGACCACCAGCCTGAGAACTTGGTCGCCTGTGAAGCCTGTCTCTGCGGGGGGGGGGGGGGGGGGGGGGGCCCTGACTCCCGGGGGTGGGGGGTGTTGGTTTTGTTGTCTCCCTTTCTGACAGACGACACTTCTCTGCTGGTGGACACCAGCCATGGCGTGGCATCCTAAGTATTCCTTCTGAGAAAGGTCTTGGGACGATCAGGTCAGCCCGCCCCCCACCTGGCCGAGAGGCTTGTCTCTTGTGTGGATGGTACAGTGAGAGAGGGGGTGACTGAGCCTCAAAAGCCAGTCCACAGCTCTTCCGTTCCCTCCATTCCTCTGTGCGAAGATGGATGAATGCCCAGATCATTGTTCCCTGGGGTTAGGTCCCAGACTGAAGATAGCCCTGAGCACAGCTAAGGCTGACCTCGATGGATGTGACCACGAGCAAGAAGTGAAGCTCTGCAGAGGGGGCTGGTGGTGGCATTTGTTAGTAAGCAGCATACCCCAGACTATCCTAACTGACACACTGTCTCATCCGCAAGTGTTTTCTGGGGAGTTGCCACACCTTTGAGCCTGGGGCCCACTGTAAATCGCTCTCTTTGGCCCCTCAAAGGAGAGGATCCTAGTTCTAGTCCCCTTCCTCAGTAAATATTCCCATACAGGTTTTTTGACTACAAAGTTTTACGGTGACTTATACTGAGAGGTTGAAGGGATGTCAGCCCTGGTGATGGATGGAGAGTCACTGGGACCGGGGCTGGGGTGACTTGAGCTGGGTCTGTGCAGAAGACACAGGGTTCAGAAGTGACTGCCTCTGGTGGAGCTGGGTGAGCTCAGAGCTCCACGGAAGGGTGTGTGGGTCTCTCAACTCAAAACTCTTGCACTGAGTGCCTTTCCCCATCCTACCACAAGTTTACATTCCACCTACAACAGCGGCCCGTGCAACTTTACAGCAACATGTAACAGAGGGGATTGTAACTGAAATCCGCCCACACGCTGCACAGACATCGTACAACTTCAAAAGCACCAGAGAAGGACTGAGTAGGTGGGACCTTGATCATTTTTAAAATAGGATTGCTGACTGAGTTCCTGCATAAACTTTGTGGACAGAGGATGCTTTTCTATGCATGCATTTATATGGCGTAATGTATTGATTTTGACAGGGGCATTGAGCATGAACAGCTCATAAAATACTTGGAAAAGAGGAAGCTTGTTTTTCTCACTTGAGAGACAAGGATGGAGAGAGTAAAAGCACTTTTGATTTGGGGGGTGAGGGTCCCTCAGAGCCGTCTCGCCTGAGGAGTGGGTGTCCTCAGTCCTGGAGTCGTGGCTGTCTCATTCCCACTGAAAGCAAGACCTGAAATGATTAAACTGCTCTTAGAAATGTAGCCATGCCTGAGAATAAAGCCTGAGGATATTTGTAGGAATCTAGAAACATCCATCACAGACTAGGTCCATGATATCTATCATTCAGTAAAAAATTGTCATTATGTCAAGAACTAGACAAATAGGAACAGGCCCTAAACAGACCTGAAAACCACACAGAGGATGGAATTAGCAGACAAGCATTTAAAACAGTTGCTGTAACTGTGTTCTTTATGTTCAAGAAATCAGAGGAAACATCAAACATGCCAGTGAAAGAGACTCGGAAGATAGAAAGTGACTCCTCCAGCTTCTAGTGTGTCTGTGACGACCCCAGTCTCTCCCCACCTCCCCTCTGGTAACCGTGAATTTGTTTTCTGCATCTGTGACTCTATTTCTGTTTTGTAAATAAGTTCATTTGTACCCTGTTTTTAGACTCCACATAGAAGTGATGTCATATGGTGTTTGTCTTTCTCCGTCTGGCTTACCTCACTTACCATGACAATATCTAGGCCCACGCGTGCCACTGCAAATGAAAAGCAGATAACCGAACAAAAAACCAAACCCCTTCCCAAACTCCTAGCAATGAAAACTCTGGTGGCTAAGGAGAAAAATACATTCAATGAAATTCGTAGCAGACGAGACATGGTAGAGGAAAAGATACTTGAAAAAAAAAAATCTCAAATGAACTTGAATACGTTGCAAAAGAAACTATCCAAAATGAAACAGAGAGAAAGAGATGGACTCACACACACAAGTCAAACAGTACCATCAGTGGTCTGTGGGCCAGTTTCAAGCAACCTTGTTTTCATATAATCGGAGGCCCCAAAGAAGGAGAGAGGAAAAACAGAAAAAGTATTTGAAAAAAATAACATGCAAAAATGTTCCCAATTGAATGAAGGCTATAGAATAACGAGTGTAAACAGCTTAACCAACCCACCTTAAAAAAAGAAAAAAAACAGAAAAAGCATGAAGAAAATGACGTCAGGGCATGCTGTACTCTGTGATGAGTACCTCGGTACTGAAGGGATGGTCCTATTTCCTCCTTGGGCACGAAGGTTTTATTCCACAAGAAGGCCTTCCGCTCGCTCCGCCTCGCCTGGAAACGTTCACTCTGCATTTTGCGGGACCATGGTTTCTTCAGTCTTCCCATCTCAGCTTCAAGGCCTCCTCACATCAGGTGTCTCCCCCTGCTGCCGTCCATCACAGAGCTGTTGCTTCCCTTCGAAGGCAGGGTCACCTCTTGCGGTAAGGCTGGTTCTGATGGAATGGGCTCTTTGCTTCTCTCTGATGTGCGCAAAGGTGTGGGAGGGCCAGAAAATTAGGGAGGGCAACATTTCAGGCATGACCCGAGGATGCTACCCGTGGGTGTGTGAGATTCACGCCACTCAGCTCTCTGGCCTGTTGGCCCTCAGGAGGAAGGCCGGGGGAAAAGCCTCTTTTTCCATCTTCAAGCATAAAATGGAAACCCTTTACTGATGACACAGAACACTGCCACCTCAGGACCGTATTTCACCCTGGGAATAAATGTAGGAGCAAACGTGGTTAATATCACGCTAGGTGCTCGTCAAGTGTGCAGAGGCGATGGGAAGGCTGTGGGGCCACTTGTGTCCTTTTGAAAGTTTTATAAGTAAACAAAATTGCTTTTAAAATAAAAAGGCTGTGATAGGACTGGCTCTTCCTGGAATTATTCCCAGGACATGCTATATAACAGAACGAATGTGTTTGTGAATTAAATGAAAGAGCCATGAAATTCTTGGATAAAATGGAGCATGTTGTGTTTTGGTCTATGAAAAGGGAAAATACCCTTTCCACGATGCCATAAAGGGATGGAGCTTTGGCATAACTAATGAAAATAAATTACATAGTCTTCCAGAACATACGGAAAAATAGGCACTATTAGTAAACTTAGAAAAACGCTGTCAGTGAAAGACATTTTCATATGTTTCTGGGCTTAAAATGCACTAAGGGATGCCTTGGTTATGAGCGCTGGTAATTTGGTAATAATATAAGGTGCTAGTTGGGTGACTTAGTTTGCATTAATTAGAAATTAGGGATTATAAAAAAACCCATTATTTTAAATAAGCTATATTACGTCTTAAAAACCTCAGTCATATAATTCATTACTTAACTGCAGTTTATGAACTGTTTTCTTTGTACTTATGTGCTCCTGGACACAGCAGTAGATATGCTTTTGAGTTAATGAATTTTATTAGACTGATCCATCAATTTTGGGGGGGAGCCATTTTCAACATGTACAAATACATTGAATAGTCTTCATGTATTCAAGCAGTCTATTAGATGTCTCATCTTCTGTAAGTGAAAGTCGCTCAGTCATGTCTGACCCTTTGCAACCCCATGAGAGCCCATACTGGAGTGGGTAGCAGTTCCCTTCTCCAGGGGATCTTCCCAAACCAGGGATCAAACCCGGGTCTCCTGTGTTGCAGGCGGATGGATGCTTTACTAGCTGAGCCACCAGGAAAGCCCTATCTTCTGAAAAGAGCATTTAAATTCCTTGTCTTTCCTTCCTTCCATCCTCCCCACCCACCTCCCTTCCTTCCTTCCCTCTCACAAATCTGCGCCGCCCCCCCCACCCCCGTAGTGAAATAAGGTAAAACACTTGGACAACTTCAAAAATGGGAAAGCAACACTATTTTGGAAGCGGGTGTGTGAAGGCACAGCCTTCCTGATGCTAAGGAATTCTTTGAAACAGAAAGGAACATCCCACAAGGAAAAGAGGGTCCTTGAACAGAGAATTTAATCAAGAATAAAGCCCAATAGGGGTGATTGTAACAAAGGGCAGGTCACTTATTGCTTATAATTTACAAAAACTATAACAGACAAAGCATTTAATAAATCTCCTAGCAAAGTACTGCAGAAAAACCACAAACCATTTCAAACCGTTTGAAATCCCTAACAGGCTAATCCTTGAGAGTTTAGAGCTCTTTTTCCCAGCTTTATAGATGAGGGCGTTGGGAAAGTCTCGGTTTAAGGCTATGAAATGAGCAAAGAAAGGGGTGAAACTCATAATCAACAGCTCTGCGCCCAGACCGCAAAGAGACAGTCCTTCCAGTTTACAGAGGGCAAAATGAAACAATCCCACTGCTGTTCCGAGTGACCGGTTCAGCTGACATATGTATTTGCAACAGACAGAATCTGTCTCTGCCCCCTGCCCTTCCTCCCCACAAAGCCCAGTGCTCCACAATAAACGTCTGTGAAAGGGATGAATGCAGAGAACAAACAGATAAACAAGCAGGCTTCAGAGAGAACCCGCGCGTGTTGTGTAAACGCCCCGTTACCAAACGTTGGACCACAGTGTTCCCAAAGAGAACCTGATCACGTCGGCAAATGGGCAGATCAGGAAGTGAGGGCCTTGGTGGATTAGCCCTGAGGCCCGTTCAAACGTTCCCTTCTGATACCCAGCCAGGACCTGCCGGTGATGACATGAGGGAGACAGAAACACACAGCCCTCAGTCGCTACTTAGGAAAAACCATTTTTCCTCTGGGTTCAGGGGCGAAGCCATAACTCTCTTTCAGAACAACCGTGCCGCATTCATTTCCTCTTTTCAGCTTCTTGACACACAGTAGTTTCATTGCTCTTCTTCACTTGGATCTATGGGGTTTGCGGCTGAAGTTGTGATGCAAAAATGTATGTAAACAGCAGAGGTTTAATCGTTGAACAAAAGCTCCCTGCTGCCTCTGCCTGACCCTCCTGTCCACTGGGAAACAGGGCCGCGGGCACTGAGTGCCAGTGACCTACGCAGCGTTGTGCCGTCAGCCTAGAGGCGAGTGTGCAAGAGGGCTCGCCACCTCCGCAGACCTGGCTCTCAATGCTGAGCTGCTCGAGACTCTTCTGTCTTGCTGTGTTCCCTTCCTCAGACAGAGGTTTGTTTGTTTAATTGAACTAGAGTTGATGAGCAGGATTGTGTTAGTTTCAGGTGTATAGCACAATGATTCACTTATACATGTAAACCCTGCGACCCCATGGACTGCAGCCCGCCAGGCTCCTCTGTCCATGGGATGCTCCAGGCAAGGACACTGCAGTGGGTAGCCATTTCCTTCTCCAGGGGATCTTCCTGACTCGGGGGCTGAACCTGGGTCTCCTGCACTCCAAGCAGACTCTTTACTGTCCGAGCCACCAGGGAACCCCCATATACATATACGCACATATACATATCTATTCTTTCCCAGATTCAAACAAAGTAGCTCCTGGCGCCATACAATATGACCTTGTTTCTTACTTGCTTCCTGTTTTATCCATAGTGTGGTGTTCATGTTAGTCCCAGCCTCCTAGTTTATCCCTTCCTTTCCCTTTCCCCTTTGGCAACCATACTTTTGTTTGCCATGTCTGTGGGTCTATTTCTGCTCTAAAACTAAGTTCATCAGTCTCTCTTTCTTCAGATTTCACATGTAAGCGATGGCGCATGGTGCTTGTCTTTGTCTGACTTCCTTCGCTTGGTGTGATCATCTCTAGCGCCGTCCATGTTGCTGCAGATGCATTATCCCATTCTTTGCCAGGGTTGAGTAGTGCCCCCCGTGCATACGTGCCCCCTCTTCTCGTCCACTCGTCTGTCCACGGGCATTTATGTTGCTTCTCTGTCTGGGCTGCTGTGAACCGTGCTGCTGTGAACACTGGGGTAGAGCTGACTGAGGTCAGATGATGTGGGACTGAATAGGTGTGGGCCAAGCACTGGTCTGGCATGGTGCTGAAGCTCCAGAGCGGAGACACAGAGGATGGATTTGAAGGGCATCCTTTCTCAACATCTCTGGGTGAAACACGACTAAGAAGACCCTCCTGGATGGTTGCAAGTTAGAAGGTACATTTGGGAGTCAACAGAAAAGCCAACTGGGGGCATGGAATTATGAAACATCATAAGCCTTCCCCAAAGGAAGTTCTTCTAATACCATCTTTACCTCCTTTATTGAGTCTGAGAGTTTATTTGGTTATTAAAATCAGGAAGAGGATCTTTAGCTTCAGATTTGTTTGCCTTCAGGAAAGATGGACAAAGAGAAAAAGACTTCAATCAAGATAATGCTTTTTTGGGCTGAGAGTATACAACATTACTGAAGCGTGTTTCATTTTATTTATTTATTTTCAAACCTGGGTAGGAAATTTTCAGCCTATCCTCTTAAATTGTTCTGTTTATTTATAGCAACATTAAATTGGTTCATCAGTGATTTTCATCTTGCTTTGCACAGTACATTTTTAATTATATTTATTGTAAATATCTCAATCTATTTTCACTAAGATGTATTTTAATGCACTTTAATTTAAAAAAAATCCACTCAAGCATGGAGGAAGAGATTTATGCAGGAGAAGCGGGGGGTGGTGGTTGTTGAAAAGTCAGACAGTGAGAGGGTGAGCTGATCCCGAAGCCTGAGAACTGTGGAGTTGGATATTTCTGGAATTTCTTATCATCCTTTCCCTTCATCCATCAGCCCTGACCTCGGAAATACACCAACATCTGTGACAAGAATAGCTTAACAAAACCTGTCCAAACTTCCAACAACTCTCCCAACCATTTCAGACTTTCTCCCTGCGGCTCCACTCGGGACAGCGGGCCCCCAGGCCTGGAGCCCCCTGGGGAACTAGACACGCACTGGCCAAGCCCTGGCTCCCCCTCAGGGTCTGGTCAGAGTCCTGTCTCACTCGCTTTAGTTGGAGGGAAGTTGAGAGCGTTAGCCCAGGGTTCATGTTAGGAGTCATAGCTCACCAGATCTGGGTTTGAAAGCTGACTCTTCTTTCCTGGTCTCTGTCACCCTCCATCAGTTCAATTCAGTTCAGCTGCTCAGTCATGTCCGGCTCTTTGAGACCCGTGGACTGCAGCACGCCAGGCCTCCCTGTCCATCACCAACTCCCGGAGTTCACTCAGACTCATGTCCATCAAGTCGGTGATGCCATCCAGCCATCTCATCCTTGGTCGTCCCCTCTCCTCCTGCCCCCAATCCCTCCCAGCATCAGAGTCTTTTCCACGGAGTCTGCTCTGCGCATCTGATGGCCAGCAATCGTTGGCCACGCTCCAGGCTCCTCTTTTGTCCCAAAACGAATGGCTGGATATTTGCTCTGCCTTATGAAAAATGGGGCTTGGAAATGTCTGTAGCTCGGGATGCCTGGGGGCTGCAGAGACGCCCAGCAAGACCCTCACTCGCCCAGACACAGGGTGTCCGAGAGTCTGTCTTTCTGGGTCTCTGGAGCACGGCCAGACTGTCCTTGTCCCCTGGCGAGGCTTCCTGCCCACCCTTGCCCCATTCTTGTCAGATCTGTTGCCGAGGATAAAGCCCCATTTCTGCCGTGGGCGCAGGAGACAGATCTGAGCGGCCCCCCAGCCCCCCTCCTTCTCCTTCTGTGGTTCTGTCTTCTTCCCATAACTGGAGCCTGAACTTGGGCTTGAGTTTGACCCTGGCCCTTGAGCATGCGTGCCTAGCATGTGCAGCCCAGCCCTAGTTCTGGGGAGGAAGAGGCTCCCACTCTCACAGGCCCTGAAAGGCCAGCCCTCCTGTTGCCTGGACTTGCCCCTGCAAGATCCACAAGACCCCTAACTCTGTGGGTTTTGGGCAAAGTCTCCTCAAGAGTAGGAAAGTCTGTTCTCAATGGCTGTTATAATCATTAAATTTGGTGACATGTCTAAATGGCCTGGTAAATGCTTCATGATGATTTTAAATTTTTTTTCTGATTACAGACTGGTTAATCTCTAACACAGTTAAATGCTGGACATGGCAGCACTAGACTCATTGTGGATCCTGGATTATCAAAGATGATTTTTTTTTTTTTTAGAAAAAGGAGATGTCTGACTTAAACGGTGACTAGAAGGCCCAAAAACAACATGCATTTTCTCCCTTTTATGAAAATGCAGAGGATGCCTTGCTGACTTGAGGATCGGCTTCAGTGACACCAGATTTAAACACTGTGATATCTCCTGGGAATGGCCTTGGTCTCAAGACGTGTTTTCACCTGTTTCAATTTTATCTACTATTAAAATCCTCCCGAAAAGGGCCGGGAGGAAAGAAAATAAGAGAAATACCGGCATACTCTGGGCTACAGAAACAACATCAGATGGGTGCATGAGGCTAATCCCATCTGCTGAGTATCCAGAACCCAGACAAAGGGTCAGGGATTTCCCCCTTTGTTGTTGAAGGCTGTCATGTCAAAACCTATTACAGTGACTGACACAATCAATAAAGATGTGCTGAATGAATGATACGCACTTTACAAGGAGGCAAGCAAGCCTTGGGGAACATTTCCTAAAAATACAATTCAATATTGCCCAAGTCTGTTCTTCCAGCTACAATGCGTTAATTACTTAAAACTCCTCTAGTTAAGCCTTAAATTTAAAAAGCAGACAAAACTTTTTTTTTCCCTTTGTATAGTTTTTATTTTCATGTTCAAGTCTGGCATTTTGTCACACTGTCTGAAAGAAGTCACTGTCACCTTTCAAAGATAAGGTCAGTTGACCAGAGAAAGTGGTACGATGACCATCATGAGAGGAAATGCAGCATTCACACCCATACGAGCAAATTTTATTCCAATAACTGAAAGTGGAGTTGGAAAGAGAATGATAATCTGGTAGCTAACGGAGGAGTCTCATCTTCACGCTTTGCTGAAAAAATGCCTAGGTACATTCATCAACCATTCTCTCTGAAATGGGATAGGTAAAACAAAGGAGAGACCCAAGCCATATTTCAAAGACGTGAAAAGAAATGGGCTGAAATCCAATTAGTTCTTTGAGAAAAAGAAAGAATATAAATGAGGTTTGTTATGAGGCTTTTGGAAACTAATGATCGAAGGTCAGCCGTAGGAAGATGCTCTCAGTCTGGATGTGGTTTATCAGTGCCATGAGCAGAAAACTCAACCTTGGGTTAAGGCTCCACTCGATCTAAAAAGGTGTGAGTGTGCTGCAGAGGTCTGAACGCACTGCGCATCGGCCGAGAGTGTGCGGAGTGACTGCCCTGCATGGCTTTTCCTATCTCATTGCCATCTGTTGCTGGGAATGTCGTCAGGCCGCCATGTTGGCTCACTTGGATTGGCTGGCTGTGAGCAAGAAATGATAGTCGTTGGGCCATAAGCACACACCATCCACCCTCTTCTCAATGCAGACTTATCCTCACACAGGTGTGTGTGTGCATGCAGGTCTAGGAAGGTATCAGCACAGATAAAGGAAACCAGTGGAAAGGCATGACTTAAGGTAATGTCAGACTCCTGTTGCCATCCTTGACTTCCCTCTGCAGTCCTTATGGGAAGAAAGCACATGTTCCAAGGTTTACGGCTTCTTTTCCCGTTGGCCTCCATTCTGCCCTCACCAGACCCAGACTTTCTGTACCACTGGACAAATCTGTACCGGTGGGCCAGTACGTTAGCCACCTGATGTGAAGAACCAACTCATTGGAAAAGACCCTGATGCTGGGAAAGATTGAAGGCAGGAGGAGAAGGGGATGACAGAGGATGAGATGGTTGGATGGCATCACCAACGCAATGGACATGAGTTTGAGCAAGCTCCGGGAGTTGGTGATGGACACGGAGGCCTGGTGTGCTGCAGTCCATGGGGTCGCAAAGAGTCGGAGACGACTGAGCGATTGAACTGAACTGGGCAGATCATGCTGTTAAGGCTCAGATTCCCTGTGACGCACCGTGTCGTAGGCTGACTGTCTTGTGCACAAGGAAACGCTGCCTCAGCCCCACACGTGATTCGCAGACGGCCCTGACTGCACTCTCACGCCGCCGTATTCAGGGCGCTGTCAGCTTAAAGAGCTTCAGGCAGCCCTACACGCACGGAGCTTTGTGGTGACGTTCACGCTGTGATCCACGAGGCGGGGGTGTGCCCGGCTTCCTAGGCTCCCAGCCATCCCTTCCAGGGGCTCCTCATACTTCTTCTCTTCCCCTCCTCCTCATGACGCTGTTCGCATGCATCACTGCTTCTCAGAGCTTTGCATGTGTGACAGTAGTTAGGAGTTAGGAGGAGCTGGGCTAAAGCGCATCCTTAACTTGCTATTTTTTAAAGTTATTACGCAGCCAAGAGAATGCAGAGAAAATTACTTAAATCCGCATTATGCATTATATGTCAAAAGAAATGCAAGAGATAAAAATCAATCAAGAATTTATTTCAGAAAAAAAGAGGAGAAATTTTTAAAATTTTCCAAAATTTTGGAGAAAGCATGTCAGACAAGAAATGAAGCTATGAAAGGACTGATTGATAGACTTTTTTACTATAAAAATGTTATGATCATCAAAGATGAGAAGCAACAGAAATGAAAGAAATAAGGAAATAAAAATAGAGAAGACATTTGCATCAAGTAAACTATAGAGAGAAGGTTAACACCTGAAATAAACAGAGTTCTTCACAAAAATAATAAAATCACAAAGACTATAGTAAATGAAAGAGCCTAGGATAGGAATAAAAATTCACAATGAAATATAAATAGTAAGAAGAAAATGTCTATACTCTTAGTTATCCAGGAAATGCAAATTAAAGCGAGACTTGCAACCATTTTATCCCTGTGAATCTTCTTTGAGAGAATAGCATTCTATTCTCCTGGGCCTGTTGGAATATTTTCATAAATAATAAGCAGTAATACAATCTGATACCGTCCTTCCTTGGTGAATTGTATAATATTGGATATACAAACAACTGAATAATATTTCAATGTCCGCAATGTTTCAACCAACCTCTCATTCATCCAGGAAATATTTATTGAGCATCTATGATGAGCCAATAACTCTAATATGCTGGGAATCTCATGATGATTGCCTTCATCGTTCTTACAGTTGTTCTAAGGAAAAACAGATACCCCTATTTCTGAAGAAAACAAAAACACAAGTTCAAAAGGATACACGCACCCTGCCTCCACTGCAGCACTATTGATGGTGGCCAAGACGGCCGCCACCTCGGTACCCATCAACAGAAGGAGCAACAAAGACGTGGTCGGGCCCCCTGGTGGCTCGGCGGCAGAGCGTCCTCCTGCCAACGCAGGCTGCGCGGTCACGATCCCTGATCCGGGAGGATCCCACGTGCCACAGAGCAGCTAGGCCCGAGGGCCGCGAGTAATAAGCTGGGCCCTGGAGCCGCTGCTCCGCAACGAG
Organism: Budorcas taxicolor; assembly: GCF_023091745.1. Taxonomy (NCBI): domain Eukaryota; kingdom Metazoa; phylum Chordata; class Mammalia; order Artiodactyla; family Bovidae; genus Budorcas; species Budorcas taxicolor. Next base: position 84,666,105 of record NC_068921.1, on the reverse strand, counting down.
AGAAGTCACCGTGCTGCCTGAGCAGCAGCGCAGCCCCAGCACAGCCAGAAACAGAAATAAATGGACAAAGAAAAACCGTGAAAGAGTAAAAAGAAAAAAAAAAAAAAAAGTGGTACATATACAATGGAATATGACTCAACATTAAACAAATGAAGTATTATCATCTGTGACACGGCTGGCTCTCAGAGTGTATTACGAGAAGTGAAGTAAGTCCGACAGAGAACATCAAATACTGCATGGTTTTGGAAAGAACAAAGCAGTGCCGTAGGTGGGCACAGTAATTGCTGCTTCTCCAAAGATGTCCTGGTCCCTGCCCCCAGAACCTCTGGCTCTTGCCGCCTCTAGGGCAAAAGAGGCTTTGCAGGTGCGGTTGAGTGAAGAACTTTGAGATGGGGAGGTTATCTCTGGTTATGTAGTTGGGTCCACTGCCTTCAGAAGGATTCTGATAACAGGGAAAGAAAGCAGAGACAATGAGGAGATGAGAGGATGGAAGGGGTGTCACGTGAGAAGCCAGCCCTCCATCGCTGGCTTTGAAGAGGGAGAAAGTGGAGCCTCAGCCAAAGAACCCCAAGATGAGGAAGGGGGTTCTCCTCTAGAACGTCTCAAAGGAACGCAGCCCTGCCCAGGGACGCCCTCTCAGACATCTGACTTACACACCTGTTAGGTAATAAATCCACATTCTTTTAAGCCACTTAGTTGTTAGTAATTTGCTACAGTAGCCACAGAAAGTAATAGAAATGTTCAGTAAATATTTATTGAAATCGAACCAAAAGAACTTACAAATATATAATATATGATGCATTAATCATACGTGGAAAGAGAATTTAAATGTGAGAGGTCCCAGCTATTAAGCTTCTGAATGTCATGTTTCAGAGCATGAGACAAAAAGATAGGGCTCAATTCAAGATTTAGAAAGACGAAAAGTCCCCAATCAAATGAGATTGTCGAAACTACGTTGAAGACACATTATGTGTCAGCTTCTTTGAAGCATGTCTTGGAATAGGAAAGTGCTCAGAAAAGACAAAATATTTGAAGGGACATAGAAATTACTACATTTCTATTGCTTTAATATTTTTTGAACTTGCATTTCTGAAGCACATTAAGAACTGATGGAAGGCCCATTTCGTGGCTTTTCTTGTGTAATCAATGCCTTAGGAAGCCCTTCTCCCCTTTTCTGGGTCATGACTCCTCAAACTAGGCAAGCCTTTGTTTTCAAGATGTATGCTTGAGAAATAATGGCTATCTTTAATAAAAGTATTTTGCAAAATATTGAGATATCTGATGAGATAATCAAGGGACATGGTGGCTTTTTTCCCCAGGTAATTTTTGTAAATCTAACTCTGACCCATGGCCACAGTCAGCTGACTTAACACTGAAATCTGTCGTTGCCAATGCTTTTCTTAATCCCCTAAGAATAGTATCTTACTAAAAACCCTGAATTTCCCCCCAATAACCATACATATCTACTTCTTTATAACTACATTTGGAAAATAATATAATTCTTTCTGAAAAAAAAAAGTATTTTCCTTTATTATCATTTAGTTTCTAAAAATAGGGTGGAATTAAATGTCATGTACCTTTGGAATTCATTTTATAAATACACTTGGTAACTAGGAAACTCACATTGCCATTATTTATAATCTAGGAATTCTTTCCATGGTAACTGTTATAAGGTCACGATTGTGGCGTTGCAGTTGAGGCTATTTAAGAATCAACCAGAAAAGCCTTTTCCCAAGAGGTGGTAATGTCTGATGTCTCCATCACCCAGATTAATGAGGTGAGGCTTACTGATTTCAGGGAGTGGCCCCACCTACAGTTCATCTCTGCCTTCTTGCCATGGACCTTCTTTGGGCCAAGAAGTGTTGCCAGCAGCACCAGCCCTTTGATTTCAGAGCCTTGGAAACTCTGGGTGCCATTTTTGTGTGTTCCCCCTCTTGCGACACCATGAGTAGGCTGATCACATTGGCATATCACAGGGCTTGCCAAAGTCCAAGACGTAGGGGAGAAGTGGGAGGCAAGGTCACGTGTGGCTGAACCTCCTCACATCCCAGGGCCTTGCTGGGCAGCCCGGAGGGGCCCCGGGAACAAGCCCCAGGGGAAAGGTCCCAGCCATCAGCTTGTTCTCTGATCCCACAAGAGGTGGAAATTGGCTCAAAAGCCACTCAAAGAGTGCTTGCTCTGAGACGATGTCACAGTTCATTCAAGCTAATGAAAGATGAAACCTCTTGTCCTTATGCTGACAATCTTTCCCATGCCAACATCTACCCTAACCCCACTTGAAGTGGAAAAGACACTGAATTAGGATGGGCGTTGATGACAGACAGCAACCAACAAGATCCAGGGGTCCAAAAATAATCCAAGGGCTTTGTTTTCTAGCAACCAGATTAGTCACGAAGGACTTAAGCCCCATTTGAAGGCTCAGTGTGTAAAGAGTCTGCCTGCAATGAAGGAGACACAGGAGATGCAGGTTCAGTCCCTGGGTCAGGGAGATCCCCTGGAGGAGGGAATGGCACCCCACTCCAGTGCTCTTGCCTGGAAAATCCCATGGACAGAGGAGCCTGGCGGGCTGCAGTCCACAGGGTCTCCGCTTCAGGAGACGCAGGCAGGAGAGCAGGTGGAGACAGAAAGTCCAGCCAGAGGGAAGATGCCTCACTTCTTCTTGGAAGATGGAAGAGCATCCAGGGCGTTTCATCACCACCCGAGGACAGCGGCCTCACAGGAGAGGGTTATTCTAGTCCTATCCTGACACGCATTACAACAAGCTTTGAAAGGATTACGATGCCAGGAAATGTTAAGAGGTGGGTGTGCCAGCTGTGGTGCTTCCCTGGGGGCTCACTAGTAAAGAATCTGCCTGCAATCCAGGAGACTGTCTACAATGCAGGAGACACGGGTTCAATCCCTGGGTCGGGATGATCCCCTGGAGTAGGAAATGGCAACCTACGCCAGCTCCAGTATTCTTGCCTGGAAAATTCCAGGGACAGAGGAACCTGGCCAACCCCAGTCCATGGGGTCACAGAGATTCGGACACAACTGAGCAACTGAGCACACAAACAGCAAAAGCACAACTGTTAGTGAGTGAAGTCGCTCAGTCGTGTCTGACTCTTTGCAACCCCGTGGACTGTACCCCACCAGGCTCCCCCGTCCTTGGGATTCTCCAGGCAAGAACACTGGAGTGGGTTGCCATTTCCTTCTCCAATGCATGAAAGTGACAAGTGAAAGCGAAGTCGCTCAGTCGGGTCCGACTCTTCGTGGCCCCGTGGACTGCACCCCACCAGGCTCCTCCATCCATGGGATTCTCCAGGCGAGAGTACTGGAGTGGGTTGCCATTTCCTTCCAATTTAAAACTCGGTCAACCAATGCCCACGATCCTTTGGATTCAACGACACTCTCACTTGTGGCTGGTGGGAGAGTCGACGATAGAACTACTGTGGTAAAGTAAGTGACTCGGTGGTCACTGAAAAGGTTGAACACACATCTACTCTATAATCCAAGAACTTCACTCCCCAAGGAAAGGAAACAGAAGCGCACCAGAAGATTTGTGCAAAAGCGTTTGCAGGTGATTTATCCACATTACACGCAACCCACAACACTGACATCTGTGGATGGACACTCGAGGGCTGGGGGCGGCGCCCGTGAGAGTCGCACTTGCTGCCGTCTGACTTTTTGTATTGAGATAGTTTACCATGTTGCCCACAGTGTGATGGAGCCTGCCAGGGTTCACGGAAAAATCTTTACAGTTTTATACTATGCCTTTGAAGCGAATTTTGGATTCTCTTTGAATCAGCAAATTCATGTCTAGAAATGGATGTGAAGATAACAAGAATGTCCTTTACAGGGCTATTTATAACAGCAGAAAATTAGAGGCAATTTAAATTTCCTAAAATAGGGGTTGGGTTGTAATGATTACAGTGCATCTCTACAAGCTTTGTCAACAGCACTGAAGAAGAATATTCAATGCCACAAACATAACACTATCACACAAAAGGCGTGCACCCTTGTGTGAGACCTGGAAGGCCGTATTCTGAAATGCCAACAAATGTCTCTTTGTCTTCTGTAAGAACATGTCCGAATTTCCCAAAAGGCCTGTCCTGTCTGCCTTAGTGCTTTTTTTGGAAAGCTGTGTGTGTCCACCTGCATTGCCCTTCAGGACATGGGGGCAAAGGAGGCTGGTGGAGACAGGCAAATGCTTACGCTGCTTGCCCTGAGTGAATCGTAAAGTCTTTGCCACTAACCCAGGAGTCTTGCATCTTTTGCTAACATCTGTGAAACTCTGCCCATCTAACCTGATGACTTGCAAAAAGGGTAACACCTCTGGCCCTTCGTGGCTCTTTGCAGCTCAGACGGAGCCAGAGGCTGGCATGTTGGATAGAGACACTGCCCCACCAGTTTCATCCACTGTAGACGCACTCTATTCTTCCCGACTTCCGCCAGCCTTGAGCATCACTCCTTCATGAGAGATGCTGGTTATTTCATGGGTTTTACCTCTGGATAGCGGTCTCCGTATTTCTCTCCGAGCGCAGGGGGCTCTCACATCTGGCGGGGCAGGAACCCCAGTCCCAGAGACCACTTCTCTTGTTCATCACAGGGCTTTTGCACTTTATTTTATTCTTAATTTTTGTTTTTATAGAGGTATAGTGCATTTGCAGTGTTTCAGGTAGACAGCACAGCGACTCTGTTACATACATCCTTTTTCATTACAGGTTGTTGCAACACTGTAAGGGCTTCCTGGCGATTCAATGGTGAAGAATCCACCTGTCAGTGCAGAAGCCGTAGGGTCAATGTCTCGGTCAGCAAGATCCCCTGGAGAAGCAAATGGCAACCCACTCCAGTATTCTTGCCTGGGAAATCCCATGGACGGAGAAGCCTGGCAGGCTACAGTCCATAGGGTCAAAAAGAGTTAGACGTGACTTAGCAGCTGAACAATAAGAAGAAGAACCCAACATAGTGAATAAAGCTCCCAGTGCTATACAAGAGATCTTTATTATTTACCTATTTTACATAAAATAGTGTGTATCTATTAATCTCAGACTCTTAACTTACCCCTCCCCCACCTTTCCCCTCTGCAACTTGTTTATATTCTTAGGGCTTTGGGGGATGTTCATTTTAAAAATCACTCCTCTCTAAAGAGATGCATCTTCCCCAAAACATCTGAAGACCCAACTCCAACCAAGAAAAAATTAAAGTAATCAGACAAGATGCTGGTGACACTTACCCCACAAAAAAGTCAGAAAAGCTCATTTAGTGTACATCTCACAGATTAATCCTAGGCTCTAATTAAATCAGTTCCGTCCAGTTGCTCAGTCATGTCTGCCTCTTTGCAACCCCATGGACTGCAGCACGCCAGGCCTCCTTGCCTATCAGCAACTCCCAGAGCTTGCTCAAACTCTGCCATCCAACCATCTCATCCTCTGCCATCCCCTTCTCCTCCTGCCTTCAATCTTTCCCAGCATCAGAGTCTTCCAATGAGTCAGTTCTTCTTATCAGGTGGCCAAAGAAATGGAGCTTCAGCTTCAGCTTCAGCATCAGTCCTTCCGATGAATATTCAGTACTGATTTCCTTTAGGATAGACTGGTTGGTTCTCCTTGCAATCCAAGGGACTCTCAAGAGTCTTCTCCAACACCACAGTTCAAAAGCATTAATTCTGCTGCGCTCAGCTTTCTTTATGGTCCAACTCTCACATCTATACATGACCACTGGGAGAACCATAGCTTTGACTGGATGGACCTTTGTCAACAAAGGAATGTCTCTGCTTTTCAATACGCTACTATGTCATAGCTTTCCTTCCAGGGAGTAAGCGTCTTCTAATTTCTAATTAAGCACATGCATTTAATTGATAACAGGGACACGAACATGAGAAACAAAGGTAGGTGCTGTGCAGTTTTTCCCTCCAGACACTGCAGTGTCCATATGAGATGATGGGTTTCTACTAATTCATTGTGATAATCACTGAATGATGTATATGGGTCAAGTCATCACACCGCACACCTTCAGCTGTACAGTGCTGTACGGCAACCGTATCTCAATAAAGCAAAAAGGCTGAACACATTAGAAGGTTTTTGCAGTGACGTGGGACTGGGGTTACTTTGGCTCCCAAGGAGACTTTTAGCTATGTCTGTAGATATCTGGGCTTGTCGCAGCTGGGAGGAGGGGGGCTCCCCTGGTGGCTCAGATGGTAAAGAATCCGCCTACAATTCGGGAGACCTGGGTTCCATCCCTGCATTTGGATGATGCCCTGGAGGAGGGCATGGGAACTCACCCCAGTCTTCTTGCCTGGAGAATCCCCATGGACCGAGTAGCCTGGCAGGCTAAAGATCACGGGGTGGCAAAGAGTCCTTAGTCCTGAGTGACTAAGCGCACGCACGGCTGGGGGAGGAATGGCTGCTGATAATGAGTGGACAGACCCAGGGGTTCTGAGAGACACCCCACAACGCACAGGACACCCCCCACAGCAAAGAGCCATTGAACCTGGATTCAGCACAGTGTCGAGGTCAAGACACCCTAGACGGAGGGACAAGTGACTCCCCAGTCCTGGTCAGTGCAGGGGGGCAGGGAGGTATGAGGTCTGAACTGGAAATATGGTGGCCAAGGCGAAAGCAGGGGATGCAATCGGAAAATGTTTCGGAGCAGAATCCACAGAACCAGGAACTGACTAGCCCTGAGCTCCTAGGAGAAGGCTGGGATCAGGGTGCCACTTGGGTTTCTAAGGAGAGTCGCCCCCTCCCTGTCGCAGCAGGGGCCACATCTGGGAGGGACACTGACGAGTCTGACCCAACAGGGCTTTCTAGTACCCTGGTGGAGCTCGCTGTCTGGTGAATGACTGAAAATTGATTTTGAAGGCGTTTGAAAGCCCCAGTGGAGGGATGGAGCTGTGCTCTCCAGGAATGCATCCTGTCACAGCTTTTTGTCCCCCTCGTAGCAATGGTTGATGGAGATCTTTGTATACATTTGTTTGCTTGGTACCGTCTGCATCTTCGCTCTTGAATGGCACTCCATGGGTGCAGGAGTCTGATCCACCCTCCTGGTTGACATGCTTCCAGAGCCTAGAACCATGCTTGTCACCAAGTCACCGCTTCACTGCTCGTTCACACGATCATAGCATGAATACATGGATGGATGACCACACACATGCCCACATAAAAGAACGTGGGTATGGACCTCAGCAAAGCTCAAGGATGGAAACACGGTTTTCTGAATTTATTCACTTATTGCCCTGCTGGGTCCTTCACTGCTGCTTGGGCTTTTGTCTAGTTGAGGTGAGCGGGGCTACTCTTCCTGTGGTGTGCAAGCTACTCATTGCTGTGGCTTCTCTTGTCATGGGGCATGAGCTGTGGGCTGCTCAGGCTTCAGCAGTTGTGACACGTGGGCTCAGGAGTTGTGGTTCCAGGCTCTAGGGCACAGGGTGTTCAGGAGTTGTGGGTCCCACAGGTTATTCAGGCATTGTGGTCCCGGGCTCTCGGGCACAGGTTATTCAGGAGTTGTGGGTCCTGGGCTCTAGGGCACAGGGTATCCAGGCGTTGTGGGTCCCGGGTGCTATAGCACAGGTTATTCAGGAGTTGTGGGTCCTGGGCTCTAGGGCACAGGTTATTCAGGAGTTGTGGGTCCCAGGCTCTAGGGCACAGGTTATTCAGGAGTTGTGGGTCCGGGCTCTAGGGCACAGGTTATCCAGGTGTTGTGGTCCCAGGCTCTAGGGCACAGGTTATTCAGGAGTTGTGGTCCCGGGCTCTTGGGCACAGGTTATCCAGGCGTTGTGGTCCCGGGTGCTATAGCACAGGTTATCCAGGCGTTGTGGTCCTGGGCTCTAGGGCACAGGTTATTCAGGAGTGGTGGGTCCCGGGCTGTAGGGCACAGGTTATCCAGGCGTTGTGGTCCCGGGTGCTATAGCACAGGTTATCCAGGCGTTGTGGTTCCGGGCCCTAGGGCTCAGGTTATTCAGGAGTTGTGGGTCCCGGGCTCTAGGGCACAGGTTATCCAGGGATTGGGGTCCCGGGTGCTATAGCACAGGTTATTCAGGCACTGTGGTCCCAGGCTCTAGGGCACAGGTTATTCAGGCGTTGTGGTCCCGGGCTCTAGGGCACAGGTTATCCAGGCGTTGTGGTCCCGGGCTCTAGGGCACAGGTTATTCAGGCGTTGTGGTCCCGGGTGCTATAGCACAGGTTATCCAGGCGTTGTGGTCCCGGGCTCTAGGGCTCAGTTTATCCAGGCGTTGTGGTCCCGGGTGCTATAGCACAGGTTATCCAGGCGTTGTGGTCCTGGGCTCTACGGCACAGGTTATTCAGGAGTTGGGGGTCCCGGGCTGTAGGGCACAGGTTATCCAGGAGTGGTGGGTCCCGGGCTCTAGGGCACAGGTTATTCAGGCATTGTGGTTCCGGGCTCTAGGGCTCAGGTTATCCAGGCATTGTGGTCCCGGGTGCTATAGCACAGGTTATCCAGGAGTTGTGGTCCTGGGCTCTAGGGCACAGGTTATTCAGGAGTGGTGGGTCCCGGGCTCTAGGGCACAGGTTATCCAGGCGTTGTGGTCCCGGGCTGTAGGGCACAGGTTATTCAGGAGTGGTGGGTCCCGGGCTGTAGGGCACAGGTTATTCAGGAGTGGTGGGTCCCGGGCTGTAGGGCACAGGTTATCCAGGAGTGGTGAGTCCCAGGCTGTAGGGCACAGGTTATTCAGGAGTTGGGGGTCCCGGGCTCTAGGGCACAGGTTATTCAGGAGTTGTGGTCCCGGGCTCTAGGGCACAGGTTATTCAGGAGTGGTGGGTCCTGGGCTGTAGGGCACAGGCTTAGCTGCTCCACTGCATGTGGGATCTTCCTGGATGGGGGATCGAACCCGTCTCCTGCATTGGCAGGTGGATTCTTTACCTCTGAGCCCCCAGGGAAGCCCTGGGATGGAAATATGACTAGAAATGGTGAAGCGGGTATTGTCCCCGCTGTGAGCACGGTGAGACTTATCTTGGAGAAGGAGAACCAGGCATGGGAATCAAACCAAGCTTGGGAAGCACCTGAGAAACACATGCGGTCAGGAGAAGTCAGGGAAACTATCACAGAAGGAGCAGAGAGGGGCCCCCTGAAAAACTGCTGGACAGTGAGCGAGGTGCCCTGGGAAGGGGAGTGAACGAACAGTAAGGACGCTGTGAACGTCTGTGGACAACCAGGAACGGCAGGCCTGGTTTAGCCTGCCCAAAGGAGAGCATCGGTCCCCTGAGATGTTTATTCAAAGCCTGTGGCCCTCGTGTATATACAGCTCCTTAGTCGTGGGCACCACCCTGACCGGAAGCTGACCTTACAAGGCCCTGCCTGACTCAGCCGTGGAGCACCCTCCTCACTCTCCTGGCTGAGTCTTGAGCTCGTTCGCACCCCCGCACCCCCCCCCCCCAGCCTGTCCTCCCCCAGTTTGTGTATGTTCCTTGCTCTGTCTGGGGCACCGCCCTTCCTAGCGGATTCCTGCTGGTCACCCAGGGACTCCCTTGCAGAGGGTCCTGTTCCCATTTGCAGCCTCTCATATCCCCACAATGCCTCATATACAGTTCAGTTCAGTTCAGTCACTCAGTTGTGTCCGACTCTTTGTGACTCCATGGACAGCAGCAGGCCTCCCTGTCCATCACCAACTCCTGGAGCTTGCTCAAACTCATGCCATCCAGCCATCTCACCCCCTTTCGTCCCCTTCTCCTCCCGCCTTCAATCTTTCCCAGCATCTGGGTCTTTTCAAATGAGTCGGTTCATCACATCAGGTGGCCAAAGTATTAGAGCTTCAGCTTCAACATCAGTCCTTCCAATGAATAATCAGGACTGATTTCCTTTAGGATGGACTGGTTGGATCTCCTTGCAGTCCAAGGGAATCTCAAGAGTCTTCTCAAAAGCATCAGTTCTTCTGCGCTCAGCTTTCTTTATAGTCCAACTGAAGTATTCAGTGATGTGTAGACTCAGATAAAGGAAGAGATTAGAGAAAGCTAGCGGAGGTGATGGAATTCCACCAGTTGAGCTGTTTCAAATCCTGAAAGATGATGCTGTGAAAGTGCTGCACTCAATATGCCAGAAAATTTGGAAAACTCAGCAGTGGCCACAGGACTGGAAAAGGTCAGTTTTCACTCTAATTCCAAAGAAAGGCAATGCCAAAGAATGCTCAAACTACCACACAATTGCACTCATCTCACATGCTAGTAAAGTAATGCTCAAAATTCTCCAAGCCAGGCTTCAGCAATACGTGAACCGTGAACTCCCTGATGTTCAAGCTGGTTTTAGAAAAGGCAGAGGAACCAGAGATCAAATTGCCAACACCTGCTGGATCATGGAAAAAGCAAGAGAGTTCCAGAAAAACATCTATTTCTGCTTTATTGACTATGCCAAAGCCTTTGACTATGTGGATCACAATAAACTGTGGAAAATTCTGAGAGAGATGGGAATACCAGACCACCTAACCTGCCTCTTGAAAATCTATATGCAGGTCAGGAAGCAACAGTTATAACTGGACATGGAACAACAGACTGGTTCCAAATAGGAAAAGGTGTACGTCAAGGCTGTATATTGTCACCCTGCTTATTTAACTTCTATGCAGAGTACATCATGAGAAGCGCTGGACTGGAAGAAACACAAGCTGGAATCAAGATTGCCGGGAGAAATATCAATAACCTCAGATACTCAGGTGACACCACCTTATGGCAGAAAGTGAAGAGGAGCTAAAAAGCCTCTTGATGAAAGTGAAAGAGGAGAGTGAAAAAGTTGGCTTAAAGCTCAACATTCAGAAAATGAAGATCATGGCATCCGGTCCCATCACTTCATGGGAAATAGATGGGGAAACAGTAGAAACAGTGTCAGACTTTATTTTGGGGGGCTCCAAAATCACTGCAGATGGTGACTGCAGCCATGAAATTAAAAGATGCTTACTCCTTGGAAGAAAAGTTATGACCAACCTAGACAGCATATTCAAAAGCAGAGACATTACTTTATCGACTAAGGTCTGTCTAGTCAAGGCTATGGTTTTTCCTGTGGTCATGTATGGATGTGAGAGTTGGACTGTGAAGAAGGCTGAGCGCTGAAGAATTGATGCTTTTGAACTGTGGTGTTAGAGAAGACTCTTGAGCGTCCCTTGGACTGCAAGGAGATCCAACCAGTCCGTTCTGAAGGAGATCAGCCCTGGGATTTCTTTGGAGGGAATGATGCTGAAGCTGAGACTCCAGTACTTTGGCCACCTCATGCGAAGAGTTGACTCATTGGAAAAGACTCTGATGCTGGGAGGGATTGGGGGCAGGAGGAGAAGGGGACGACAGAGGATGAGATGGCTGGATGGCATCACGGACTCGATGGACGTGAGTCTGAGTGAACTCCGGGAGATGGTGATGAACAGGGAGGCCTGGCGTGCTGCGATTCATGGGGTTGCAAAGAGTCGGACACGACTGAGCGACTGAACTGAACTGAACTGAACTGAATCCACTCTTTATGCAGTGTGATTGTTTAAGGAAACAGAAGTGTGAAGATACGAACACGCCCAAATACGTCAGCCTACAGCCCATGTTCCTTCACCCTGTCCTCAGGGAGAAGCACTAAGAAGTCTTGTGAAGAAGCCTCATCAGCCTCAGATAGTATTACAAGAGCAACAATTAGGCAGACGTCTGCCAAGCACTCTCCACGTGTCAGGCAGTCAGCTCTGTACCATGACTTAATTTAATCCCGGTCAACACTGTGCTGCACCTCTGCCTGTTTACAGAGGAGATGCTGTTGGACTTGTGTGCCGTGGTATTCTGGGCGCCCGGTAGAGGACCAGGCTCCTGGTGTGTGCTTCATAAGCGTTTGCTGAAAGAAAAAATGAACCCCTTTCACAAATGGAGAAACTGGCTTGAGAGGCATGAAGATCTTGCCAGAAGCCCCCCAGTCAGGGAGTAACCGAGCAGGCATCTCCCTGCTGACTCCAAAGCCCCTGGGAAGATGGCCGATCTCCCGACGCCCTGCTGGTGGTCTGACCTGAGCGTCCTCCAGAGTTCTCAGAATTAGCCAGTCCTCACCCCTTTCATAACACGTGTTGCGTTTCACCCTCGGTCTCCGCCCCACCCTCGCACTCCAGTTACCGTGGAGTCCCTGTCCTCTATGGAGGCGTGGGCATGCCAGGCTGCTTGAGTCACGTCTGATTTTTGGGACCCCTTGGACTGTAGCCCACCAGGCTCCTCCGTCCATGGGGTTCTCCAGGCAAGAATGCTGGAGTGGGTTGCCATTTCCTTCTCCAGGGGACCTTCCCCAACCAGGGATCAAGCGCGCATCTCGTACATGTCCTGCGTTGGCAGGTGGGTTCTTTACCTCTGGCCCCACCCGGGCGCATGGTAGCAGCTGGGCCAGAGCCGAAGGGCCTTTCCATCCTGGTGGGTCCCGTGCTGTTGCCTTTGTGAGGGAAACTAGACCCTCCCCTCCCCCAGGCTCCCTCTCCTGTTCCTTCCCAAGAACCCCGGGACCAGTAGCTCAAGGAAGTCATCTCCAATCCATTACCGGTTTTCCCTTCCTCACAGATGAGCGATGGCTTCCTGGGACTATCGGCTGCAGCGTTCTCGAGAAGAGAGCGAGAGCCCGCTTGTGTGTGGAGGGCGGGGGGAGCGAGGCTTGGGGCATGGCCGTGTGCGTGCGGGCATGTTTCAAGGGGACTTGAAGCCGCAAGCACTCACATCATTCTGGTTTCCACATATGCCTCGCAAGCATGAACTTGGTCTTAAAATTGCAGTGTTCACACTGCTCAGATCAAAGATTCCCTGTTATTTAATCGCAGTAAAGAGCCTGTCCGTGCCGTTAATGAAAGCACGTCACCCTATACGCCTGTTAAAAGTGATATAGACGAAGTGTAGAAAGTGCTCTGTAGGGAACAGTCTGATGCTGGTCCCTTTGGGGATGCTTGAGATGAACTAATAGGTCTCTTTCATGTCTAATTTATATGATTCTAATTATAGAGTCATTTTCATTCCTGTGGTTATTCTCCTCTGCCAACATAAATGTGCTGTACTTGTGACCCAGCCATCACTCTCTCCACTTTGCGACTCCCTCTTGGGTCTTCTCTCAAACTTTGATGTCACTCCTTTTAGGAGACATTTTGCAAATTGCAGGCTTCTCCCCAGCAACACTGTATGTTTAATAGAGACAGAAGAAGCCCAAGAGAGGACGCTTTCTCTGAGATCAGTGTGAAATAAGTTTGAAAAGAGGGCAATGGTAGGGAACAACGAGGCAGAGGAACGTGGCGATGTAAGCCACATACCAATGGGAGACTTGGACCATAAAGAAGCCTGAGCACCAAAGAATTGATGCTTTCAGACTGTGGTGTTGGAGAAAACTCTTGAGAGCCCCTTGGACTGCAAGAAGATCAAACCAGGCAATCCTAAAGGAAATCAACTCTGAATATTCATTGGAAGGACTGATGCTGAAGCTGAAACTTCAGTACTTTGGGCATCTGATTTCGAAGAGCTGACTCATTGGAAAAGACCCTGATGCTGGGAAAGATTGAGGGCAGGAGGAGAAGGGGGCAACAGAGGATGAGATGGTTGGATGGCATCACTGACTCAATGGACGTGAGTTTGAGCAAACTCTGAGAGGTGGTGGGCAGCAAAGCTTGGCGTGCTGCAGTCCATGGGGTTGCAAAGAGTCAGGCACAGCTAAGCGACTGAACAACAACAATGGAATCTGTGATTCTGTTCAGTGGTCATGACTGGACCTCACGTAACACGTTCATGTTCAATGTTTCGGCAAACACCTCATACTATTGCAGAGAGGATGGAGTATGTTCCAAATCCCAGACTTCTGGTAGCTTTTTGTCTGCACTGAAAATCAAAAGATGACAAAATGGTCCAGAAAGAGTGTGTGCTCCCTGGCTCATCTTAGGCCGGCCAGGCTTGGGGGGAACAGAGAGCTGACTGTGAAAGCCCTTAGGACAGGGATGATCAGTCCAAGGAAGGATGCTCTGCAGAGAACTTCTGAAGCTGGGCAATTGGCTCTTGGCTTCTGTCCAATCAAATGGCAGTGGAGACAACCCAGGGAAGAGATGAAACAGTGTTCTCTGGATATATGTCCAGGAGTGGGACTGCAGGGTCAGAGGGTAATCTGAAGAGATACACGCACCCCAGGGTTCATAACAGCACTATTTACAACAGCCAACACTTGGAAGCAAACTGAATGTTCGTTGACAGACGGGTATGCATATATACAATGAAATACTACTCAGCCTGAAAAAGAATCCAGTAATGCCATTTGCCACATCATGGATGGACATGAAGATTGCCATACTAATTGTGGTAAGCCAGACAAAGACAAACATATCGACTATATGTGGAATATAACAAAAAAAACCAAGTAAACTTATTTACAAAACAGAAATAGGCCCACAGACATGGAAAACAGACTTATGACTCCCAAAGGGGAAAGGTGAGGGGGTGAGTTGGGAGACTGGGGTCAGCAGATACACGCTGGCGTGCTGCAGTTCATGGGGTCGCAAAGAGTCGGACACGACTGAGTGACTGAAGTGAACTGAACTGAACTGCTATGTGCAAGCTAAGGAGAGCAAGGACCTGCTATGCAGCACAGGGAACTCTTCTCAATATCTTTCAATAACCTGTGAGGGAAAAGAGCCCGGAAAAGAATATATTATATATACACATTGGTGGTGGTTGTTTATTCGCTCAATTGCATCCAACTCTTTGCAACCCCATGGACTGCAGCACGCCAGGCTTCCCTGTCCATCACCAGCTCCTGGAGTTTGTGCAAACTCATGTCCATCGAGTCAGTGACGCCATCCAACCATCTCGTCCTCTGTCGTCCCCTTCTCCTCCTGACCTCAGTGTTCTGAATCACTGTTCTGTACACCAGAAGGTAACCCAGCATTTTACATCAACCATGCTTCCATAAAAAATTAATAAATGTAAAAAGGCGCCCAGAGCAGGTCGCAGACTTTTTCCAGATGCCGGATCGCTGAGATGGGCTTCCTGGTTGCCCTCGGGGCTTGCGGGTGAGCTGTGTGTGTGAGGGGACAGGTCTACAGTGGGCTTCTCCCTGAAATCAAACGGCTAAGGTCTCCACGTGTGCACCCCCCTTGCGTCGTCTTTGTTTTTATTTACCCTTCCGTAGCTGTGCTGTCTCCTTTAATCTCTCTGCAGAGGCTGCACCGTGTTCCACTGTGTTTCACTTTCTCAAAAGATTTAAGCCCTGCCAGTGGCGGCGGACTGGCAGACATAAATATTCAGCTTTGAAAATCCACACTAATCAAACAATTTCCCTATGTCGTTTGCATATTTTGGTGACTAGGAGATGAAATTAACTCACCAGGCAATCTTCACACACACACACACACACACACACACACACACACACACTTTCATCACTGGAGAATTTTAGAATAATATCCTGAATGATATGCGTTTTTCTTTTATACAAAGACCCTCTCTTCGGATGGGTGTTTTTGTCTAAATTTTGACCTATTGAAAAAAAGGAAAGAAAACAAAATACTCTTACAAAATAGTTTTAAGTGTGTTTAAAGTGCACCATGGTTCCTTGGACCCATTAAATCCGTCTGTCTCAGCAACAAAAGATGGAATCAACAGAGAACATGAGTGGAATTATGCATGTCATTTATAATGAACCTCATTATACAAGGGGGCCTCATTCTATTATGAAGCACTGTAGTTTACAATCTTATTGCTCTTCAGCTTTGAATAATGACAAAGAAAAAAAAAACCCCCCACCCATGTCAGAGCTAATCTTTTTTAATGCTTGCAATTTTGTATTACTTGTATATTTCCTTCAAAGAAAATTTCCCCATCACGATCATTCCACTCAGCTGTGTGCACACCTGTCACCTTAATGACAGTGAGCATCTTACTTTCACATGTCCTAAGAAAAATGAAAGAATTCCATATATCTTGCTGCCTCTGATAAGTCAGACACAATGGCCATCTCGCAGTTGAATCTGGCATCAAATTTATAAGCAATAAGGTCTAGTTACCATCCCGGGTAAGCCTCTAATTCCATCAAGAGTGTTTATGTGCCTTCTTGGACTGAATTATAGCTGGAGGTGCGTTCCGTGGCCCAGTGCTGTGTCCTGGCTGTTTGCGGGGCTTCGAGGTTTAATAAGACTATTTGCCATCAAACCCCTTTTCTGTACATTTTTATTACGCTACAATAAATTCAGCGGGGGAGAATCTGTTTGGTGCACGCATATTTGGAGGCATTTTGGGGCTGTTATTTTCAAGCACCAACTCGTAAATTGCAGAATACGGTTTTAAACGCCCGAGCGTTTCAGCCTGGTGCGGCTCTCGTTTCTAATACAACACCCTGGGGTCAACGCATGTCCCCTGCTTACCTGGGCTGTTCGTCAACATCATTTATTTATCTGCACAGAGAAGAAAGTCGTGTTGAGACCAGTGGAGAGACAGGGAAGAAATAGAAAGATTAACCTCTGTTCTGAAAGTGGTGCTATTTGTGTGCTTAAGGAGACAGAGGGACTTCGTGTGTGTGTGGCTCAGGAGTGCTCAGGAGGCCTGGACAGCTGAGGGTGAGTGCAGTCCGCGGCTAGCTGGGCTTTGCCGCCTGTCCCTTCTCCTCCTCTTCTGCCCCAGGCAGAGGCCAGTTCGTAGGTCTGGATTCCAGCTCCATCACTTCCTGGCTGACTGTGAGGTGGGTCCTTAACACCCACTAAGCCTCATTTTCCTCAGCTGAGGAATAAAGATAATAGCGCTTCCTGCACCACGCATATGTGGGTGAAATTCATTCAGGTGAGATATGCCTAGAAATCACGGCGCTCTGTGCCTAAGCACCACTCAGTCCCCGCTAGCTTTGCTTTCCAGCTTATACCCATTTTTAAAGGATTTGTTTGATTGAAGTATGGCTGATTTACAATGCCGTGCTAATTTCTGCGGTACAGCAGTGAGTCAGTTATATGTATATGTGTATATGTTCTTTTTCACATTCTTTTCCACGGCAGTTTATCCCAGGAGACTGTAGTCCCTTGCGCTGTGCCGTGGGACCCTGTCTATCCGCCCCATGCGCACGCTCGCATCTTCTAGCCCCCAGCTGCCATTCCATCCCTCTCCTCTGCCGTCCCTCTGGCAGCCACGCATGTTCCCTATGTCTGTGGCTCTACTTCTGTCTCACAGATAAGTTCATCTGTGTCCTGTTCAGATCCCACATGTAAGCGGTATCACTCGGTATTGATCTTTCTCTGTCTGACGTACTTCGTTTAGGATGATCATTCAACTTACATCCATTTCAATGAGACAAACAAGAGCGCTGACTTGACCCTCGAGTTCGGCGGTCAGCAAGGCCCTAACCCGTGTGGGTGAAGGGTTCTGATTGTCCGAGTCACTGGCTCAACAGTGATCGGAAGCAAACGCAAGACCGAGTCGGAGATGAGTCAGCGATAACTGACCCCCGACTCCTGTACGACTATCTCCCCACGGAAGCATTTATGAAAAGGCGGGAGGATATTAGCTCACAAAAGGCAGAAGGCGCCAATACATGCCCCGACACTGATATCCTTGAAAACTCTAGCCAGTCACAAAAGAGCCTCTATCGTACGACTCCATGTATATGAGATGTCCAGAGTTGGTAAACACAGTCAGGAAGTAGTGGCTTCCCAGGTGACTCAGTGGTAAAGAATCCACCTGCCAATGCAGGAGACAGGGCTTCCATCCCTGGGTTGGGAAGATCCCCTGGAGGAGGGCATGGAAACCCACTCCAGTAATCTTGCCTGGAAAATTCCAAGGGAATAGGAGCCTGGTGGGCTATAGTCCACGGGGCCTCAAAGGGTCTCATAGACAGATTCGTGGTTGGCAGGAGCTGAAGGGGCTGCTGAGGAGTCAGATCTTACAAATTCGGTTTCTTTGGGTAGAGAGGAGAATGAGAGAGCTGTGATGTTTACCCAGCTCTTTGACAGTCGTAGGAACCACACGAGGTACACTTGGAAAGCATGGATCTTATGGGATGTGAATTCTGTCTCAATAAATCTGCTTTGGAAAGTATCAGAGCAGGGCCTCCATCAGATCCTGAGGTTCCATGCATGGATGCATGCTGTTGCTTCAGTCGTTTCCAATGCTTTGCAACCCCGTGGATTAGAGCCCGCCAGGTTCCTCAGTCCATGGAATTCTCCAGGCGAGAATACTGGCGTGGGTTGCCGTGTCCTCCTCCAGGGGCCCTTCCTGACCCAGGGATGGAACCCGCGTGTCTTCTGTTTCCGGCATTGGCAGGTGGGTTCTTCACCTCTAGCGCTACCTGGGAATCTAATCTTTCCGTGGTTTGGTAACTAATGAATTGTGTAATGGTTTTTCTTTCTGGAGTCGATTCACTAGAAATAAATCCAAATAGCATCCCCCTCATGAACCCACATACAAATACACAGGGGATGTGAGGGGCAGTGCTTTCCTTCATTCTTCTCTGCTGGCAAAAATCTTCCAGTAAAGCAAGACACCCAAACAAGTACTGACTAAGACAACACCACAACGCATTTCAATACTATAAAGTATTTGAAGAATCAAAACTCCTGAAAGTTTTTATCAAAAAAATGTTGATGAAGCAAACACAAATAGAGTGAACCACCAGAATTCTTAGCACTATTTAATAGTTAGAAATGATTGTGTGTTTTAGACACTAAATAGTAAATAGAACTTTTTAAAAGATTAGCATCAATAAGAGTGTTTCATTGAAAATTAGAGCGATGGACCCTGTTACCACAAAACTTTGATCTTTCCAAATAAGACAGTAAGTTTTTTGAAAATCATAAAAATTAAGGCAGTAAAATTTCAATCATTATTGATGGCAAGGTTTCACCTAAAGCTCTTTTAATAATTTCATGTGAAATTCAATATTTTTGAACTTAGTGATGTTTTCTAGTGATCTTGGGAGCTGTAAGTGATGTTATTGGAAAAAAAAAATCAAAACTTGTTCTTCGTACGTGGAAAAAATAAAGAGGCTCACCATAAAAACTTACTGGATTTTGTATAGATGTTATCTAGACAAAGTAATAGAGACAATCTGAAGTCTCAACCAAAATGTAGAAACATACACTTTAAAATTTGGTGACATCAAAGTCACGATAAGATCACTATTCTGAATGTGTTTTAAAAGGTGCAAATTGTAAGTCTGTTTGCTACTCCAGATAAATCTCATATTTGTATGATGTGCCAAATAAGCGCTAGAGAAAATTCAGTGATATATCTGAGACAGCTGGGATTTAAAGAAGGAAAACTGGAAGACAATTCAATGCTGGCAGTATATTAGGTTTAAAGTTGCAAAACTGATCTGAAGGTTGCATCACAGTTTTTACACTCACTTTAATAGCAGTTGAACGTGGAAACAGTTAAACATCAGAAAATATTAATCATTCCTTTTTACATTTGGCTTTGTTAAAACTCCTTATGAAAAAGATGTTACTCTCTCTGTTTTGTCTTTAAAGCAGTAAAACCATTTCTTTCTGTTAATAGCCATCCAAAAGCATTGAAGTTACTCTCTTCAACTTCACAATAAAGAAGTGTTTTCAGTCATCAAGGCCGATCTATTTCTGCAAATCTCTTTGGATTGAGAGTGATCTATTCATAAAATTAAGTCAGCGAATGGATGGAGCATGCTGATAAACAGTGTCTGTGACTTGGATAACTGAGATGTTGAATGTTCTACGCAAACCTCAGACTGTATAACCGAGGCTAGAAAATACTTGGAGTGTAGTCACAGTTTGTGAAAGAAACCTGAAGGAGTAAGGATTGAGCCGTGAGATGAATCACGCGGATGGTAGTGTGAATTCTCTGCTTGCCGAAGCTGCAGGGAGTCTAATGACTGTCCAGGGACCGGAGGTGTCAGTGGAAGATTTTGACGCATCAGTTCTGCCACGCCACGACAGACTAGGTCACCCTGGACCTGATGACTGCAGTGTCGAAAGATCGTAGAAACAATTCCTCACCTATCAACAAATAATCTGGAAATTAGTGTGATCATTTGGGAGAAGGTTATGCTAAACTATCACGTGATAAACACTTTAAAAATACGCGTAGTTTAATTCAAGTAGTTAATGGATGGAGAAAGACGTGTTTTTCACTGTTTGATTTGCATATGGATTCATATGTATGTAATTCATACGATCGTGACAGTTTGAATTTGCAATGTCATTCACCATATGATTCAGGGAACCTAGAGGGGTGGGATGAGGTGGGAGGTGGGAGGCAGGGTCAAGAGGGAGGGGACATATGTAACCTATGGCTGATTCACGTACGGCAGAAACCAGCACGACATCATAGAGCAATTATCCTCCAATTAAAAGTCAATCCATAAAATACCATTTCTCCAGAAAGAGACATCAAACAAACTGATAAGAGCTGAAAACTCAGAAAGCTGAATACGTTATTTTTTCTTCTCAAAAATTTTTAGTTTAGTGCAATCGCAAAGAAAATTCCCTATGGAAAATTTGGGCTGGGGTTATAGGCAGAGTGAGTCTGAAAATGATCAAGAAGATCAGCCACGTGAAACTGAACAGTAAAATTTTGAAATAATGTAGCGAGAAGCATTTTTGCCTAGACATAAAGCTCTGACAGGCAAGTCACTTTGGTCCTGGAGAAGAGATCAGTGGATGAAATAGATGAATAAGACACACAATGGTATAGTGACTTTCCTGGCGGTCCAAGAGTTAAGACTCCACACTCCCACTGCAGGAGGCCAGAGTCAGATCCCTGGTGGGGGGAGTGGGATGCAGGGCGCAGCTAAGATCACGCATGCCCTGCAGAGTGGCCAGAAAAATAAAAGAAACACAGGGACATACTGCAAAAGCGGTAAATAATAGTAATAGCATCATGAGGTTATGAAAAACAGAAGGATTACAGTTTTCCGAAGCACTGTATTATCTGTTGGGAAAACAAAAACAAAACCAGATCAGAGTCTATCTTTACATATGGTGCAGAATGCAGGGGAAATATTTCTCTGTTCTCAAGACGGTCAAGAATTTTACAGTCAAAGCAACGGAAGAGAGCGTGATGGTTAATCAATACCGTCAGCTACATAAAAAGCTCCTCTGTTTCACAAATCAGCATAAATAATATTAAAAGGCAGCAACAACCTAGGAAGAACTGCAGCAAACACGGCAAACATTAGATTAATGTCCGTTATGCAGAAAAACAGAGTATAAATCAATAGATGAGACAGTAATGCACCTAGAAGGGACGTTGGCAAAGAACGTGAGCCAGCAGTGTGTTAGAGGAAAAGCTTAGAGCCAATATATGTGAAGCCATCTTACCTTTGCTTGCAAATGAGCAACTTTTCTATCATGTTAATAAGATTGTTTCTCCCTGAGGACATTTACAAAAATATGCTGTGATTTGCTGTGCTTTCCACTGTAAAGTTGCTATTATCCCCCTTTGTGATCAATAAGTATCACATAGGGAGATAATTTGAGACTATGGAAATAATTCGATACTCATCACATTTTGGGAACTACTTTTAAGATCCAGCCATGATTTTTGCTCAAAACAGTGTCTGCTGTGGTGCTTGTCAAATGGAGATTTTCTTCATTCATCATTTTCTCCCCCTATATTTATTAACTGGGGTTTTACTGAAAGGTCAGACATCTCCACTGGTGGAGAAACCTCCTAGACGTCGCCACCTATACAGTAGCATGCTGCGTTAATGACTCAGGCATGTCCCAGTCTTTGGGACCCCACGGACTGTAGCCCACCAGGCTCCTCTGTCCATGGGATTCTCCGGGCGGGAATACTGGAGTGGATTGCCGTTCCCTTCTCCAGGAGATCCTCCTGACCCGGGAATTAAACTCAGGTCTCCTGCATTACAGGCACATTCTTCACCATCTGAGCCACCAGGGAATTCCCAATGGGGTCTACCGAATGGTGATTTTCTATTTCTAACTTTCCTGCTCCTTGTAATAAATGAGGTTTTACTGCGAAGACAGATTTTTTTCCAACAGTGGAGAAACCAGGCAGAAGCCACATTACCAAATGATCAAAGTTACCATCAGCAATGGAGCAAGTAGACACGTTTCTAGGCACCGAGCACATGGTGTCTCCTCTGTTAAGAATATAAAACCGATATACCATTATGGGGAAATGCCAGGCACACCAACATAGAGGAATATTAGATAAAATAACTGACCACTATTCCTCCCAAGTGTCAAGACCTCTGAGGACAGACCCAGGAAAGATCCAGATTAAAGGAAATTAACAAAACACGGCAACCGACTTGCTTTCTTAAATTTTATCCTGGACCAGAAAATGGACATTGGTGTGTAACAACTTGTGAAATTTGAATGAAACATGAAAGTTAGATAACAGTATTGTAGCAGGGCTCTTTTTTTCTAATTTTTTAAAGCTATTATCATAAGAAGAATTGGGATGAAGGATATACAGTAATTCTTTAAAGTATTTTTCCAACTTTTAAAATTCAGCAAATAAAAAATTAAAAAGGAAATGAAAACATAATACCTTTTTGAAAATAGTTTATTGATCTCCTTTACGACACTTGACACTGTTTCAGCATTTTTCCACGTCACTCTTCTGTATAATTTTCTTAAAGAAATAATCAGAGTTGCAAGCAAAAAACATATTACATACATTTTCAAAACAGTATTTTTATTTTTATATAAATGCAGTAAATTTACATCCAGACTGCCATTGAAACAACAAAAATTGTGTCTAAATATTATTTGATGGCTTGATATTTGGGAGCTGGGTGGAAGAGGTGTTATACACAGAGAAATCCTAAACCAGTCTGAGAGCCTCAAAAGAACACTCATCCGAAGATAAAAAATAAGTTGAAAATGTTCAGATCTGTTTCATTAGTAAACAGGCCTCTGCTGAGTTGCTGTTCAGGAGAACACCAGTGCCCGTAAAGCAGCCCACGGCGCCAGCAGGAGCTGTGGCCGGGGCGGACGGGTCCTCAGCCGTCAGAGGTGCGCAGGCGGGGCTCCGGGAGCAGAGAGCCGCCTCGCCCTCCCCACTCTCTCGCTGAGTCCGTGGGCGAGGAAGCGCTCTGACGGGGTCCATCCGGGTCTGAGCCTCCAGGCAGAGAGAGGGGTGGAGAAAGGCGGACAACGGGTGTCCCTGCTTCGCAGCTGTTTGATTCTCTCCATTTTTAAAATTTTGTTGAAGCATAGTAGATTTACAATGTGTCAATTTCTGCTGTGCAACAAAGTGACTCAATTATACTCGCACATATCCCTTCCCATCTTCCTTTCCCTTTCCGCTTAGTCACAGGATATTGAACGCAGCTCCCTGGCCTCTACGGGAGGCGCTTGTTGTTTATCCATCTTGTGTGTGACAGTTCGCGTCTGCTAAACCCAGGCTCCCAGCCCCCACCTCCCCACTTGGCAACCACAGCTCTTGGACCTTTTGGTCTTCCACTTCTTTCCCCATGGACCTCACCAGAAAATTCCTGTTTATCTGGAGCTCAGGGGGCTCCACTGTAAACCTGAACCCCAATCCACCAAGGCTGGCATTTGACTTGTCAGAGGAGGAGGAGCGGGGAGTTAGCAAACCCTGTCTCAGGGCGGAACAGTGATGAACACTCCCGGGGAACTTGTGAGGAGGGATTCACTGACCTCTCTGAGCCTGAGATGAAAACAAACAAAATCCAAGTCTTTCTCAGCAATGTCTCCTGGGGAAGGGGTTCCATTCTGAATGTCAGAAGCTACATTTTTTTCTGGGCATATCTGATACAAAATCTTTGATTCCTCAAGGCAACTGTGTCTTGGGGACACTCCAGTGACTGTCTCACTGGGGAGATGAGAGATACCCAACATGTTCCTGTTTATGTTTTTCAGACTATTCCTATTTCTCTAGGAACCAATAGAACTGGAAATAACGTGACACATTAACACTGGGTTTTAGTCAAGGGAGGGTATTGTGAGAAATTCTCACTTCTGTTACACCATTATTTTTTTTCCAAAATGTTTTTACCTTTATGATCAAGGAAAGAAACCTTTTTTCTTTTCAAGTGACCAGAATCATACTTGATAGAACACCGAGTTAGAGAGGTTATATTTGGGAGAAATGAGGCACGTGGCCCATCATTGCCTAGGTACTCAAAAGGTGAGTGTTAGTCGCTCAGTCGTGTCTGGGTCTTTGCAACCCCATGGACTGTAGCCCACCAGGCTCCTCTGTCCGTGGGATTCTCCAGGCAAGGACACTGGAGTGGGCTGCCATCTCCTTCTTCAGGGGATCTTCCTGCCCATGGGATCAAACCCAGGTCTCCCGCATTACAGGCAAATTCTTTACTGTCTGAGCCACCAGGGATGCTCACAACGCTGATAAATTTTTATCTTTAGAGGCACACACAATTACACCGTATTAGCTTTTTGCAGATTCACAGTTTCTGAATTCTGTGACAGCCTTACCTTTTATTCAATGTTGCTACTCTTTGACGATTTATGAGACATCACATGCATATGTTAAAAGATATCTTATAAAATAAAATTGCTCTTTTCTTTGGAACATCTGTCTCCCTTATGTGGCAGTTATAGGGCAATTTCCTGGGAAATTTATTATTAAAAGAGAAGAAGGAAAAGAAGTCTCAGGATAAACTATGAAAATTATGTTGGGTATGGCATGCTTAAAAGATGAGGTGCCCTGAAACGAAAATTCTGGAAAGGCTTTTCCTTTTGCAATGTTTTCTTGATTTTATGCAATAATTTGAGCTCCCTTTTTGACTAAGTTTCTCAGGATGCGGTTAGTTTGAGCATGTTCTAAGACAGCCAAGCTTGAGTACGCACGAATAATTGGGAATTTTAAAATATGAAGATACCCACTTTCTTTCCCAAACTGTCAACTAAACTGATATTTTCTTCAAGACAGCATAACATGTGCCAAATTAAAAGGCAGTTTCTGCAAGAAGCTGTTTTGTATCCCTGAGATGTCATTTTGTTAGACCAAATGACAGTGACTAGCCAAGAATTTGCTCCTTGGAAAAACTGGCCAGCAAGTGCTGTTAAACAGTCTCCATCTTTACTTCCCTCCCTCCCTCCCTCCCTCCTTTCCTTCTTACCCCATGTCCCACTTCTTTCACGTGAACACACACACACACACACACACACACACACACACACACACAGAAGCAAGCAATTAAATGCCAGCAAAGTGCAAATAACAAGTCAGGACAAGAATGCTTTTTCAGTTCAGTTCAGTCGCTCAGTCGTGTCTGACTCTTTGTGACCCCGTGAATCGCAGCACGCCAGGCCTCCCTGTGCATCACCAACTCCCGGAGTTCACTCAGACTCATGTGCATCAAGTCAGTGATGCCATCCAGCCATCTCATCCTGGGTCATCCCCTTCTCCTCCTGCCCCCAATCCCTCCCAGAATCAGGGTCTTTTCCAATGAGTCAACTCTTCGCACGAGGTGGCCAAAGTATTGGAGTTTCAGCCTCAGCATCAGTCCTTCCAAAGAACACCCAGGACTGATCTCCTTTAGAATGGACTGATTGGACCTCCTTGCAATCTAAGGGACTCTCAAGAGTCTTCTCCAACACCACAGTTCACAAGCATCAACTCTTCAGTGCTCAGCTTTCTTCACAGTCCAACTCTCACATCCATACATGACCACTGGAAAAACCGTAGCCTTGACTAGATGGACCTTTGCTGGCAAAGTAATGTCTCTGCTTTTGAACATGCTATCTAGGTTGGGCATAACTTTCCTTCCAAGGAGTAAGCGTCTTTTAATTTCTTGGCTGCAATCACCATCTGCAGTGATTTTGGAGCCCCCCAAAATTAAGTCTGACCCTGTTTCCACTGTTTCCCCATCTATTTCCCATGAAGTGATGGGACCAGATGCCATGATCTTCACTTTCTGAATGTTGAGCTTTAAGCCAACTTTTTCACTCTCCTCTTTCACTTTCATCAAGAGGCTTTTGAGTTCCTCTTCACTTTCTGCCATAAGGGTGGTGTCACCTGTGTATCTGAGGTTATTGATATTTCTCCTGGCAATCTTGATTCCAGCTTGTGCTTCTTCCAGCCCAGCGTTTCTCATGATGTACTCTGTGTATAAGTTAAATAAGCAGGGTGACAATATACGGCCTTGACGTACTCCTTTTCCTATTTGGAACCAGTCTGTTGCTCCATGCTTATTATCCAGATTAGACAGAAACAAGGATGTATAGGTTTAGGATGTGAACAAAAAAGTTACAGTGTTTCCTGTTCTTTCAAACAGGTTGCATAATCCTGAGTCCTAACGGTGTATCTCTCTGCATTATTATCAGTCGGATGGGAGTTAAAAAAAAAAAGCAAATGACTTCACGTTGGCATCTGCAAGTATCAGATACTTAAGAAGCTGGTCAAACCTGTAGTGATTCACATTCATATGTGAGAAAGACTAGCTAGGAAGATGGGTAATTGGAAAGGGCAGCAGCAGGTACCCTCCTCACAACTGAGGAGCAGGTCAAGGCCTTAAAATGCACCCACATGGTGATTTTTTAAAATTAATTTTTCAAATGTGGAGAAGGAATTAGATACCATAGATCTTATTGGGCTGCACGTTCTTATCCTTTCCTGACATAAAGGGAGCTAGTTGGCTCTTTTTTCTAAGTGACAAAGAGAAGACCTCTCTTTAAAATTTATTCTCTAAGAAAAATAAATGAGTTCTATGGAGTAGGTTTTATTTTTAGCTCACTAGGAGCTATAGCAAGATGTCTTATGCCAAATATCTCTTCAAAATGTACCTTTTGGGGAATATTAGTTAGTTCTTTGAAATAGGAACCTATGATGAGTTCAAAGGGAACAGGCCATAGTTTCTTTTTCCTGAGAGATCCTTTAAAAAGTCTGAGTTCTGAATTTTTGTCTAAGTACCATGAAAACTAAAATAAAAACTCTTTCACTCTGAACAGTCAAAAAAAAAAAAGGCAAGTTATTCGTCCCACGGTGTCTGATCTGGAAAGTCTGTTAGCCACGGGGCATTTTCGTTCTTTGAAGATTTCATTATAGCAAGTGGAATAACACGTGACCGAGAGAATGCACACACAACGTAGGGAGCACGCAGCATATAAACTTTTATGGAGCTAATTCCCTTCATTAAATCGGAGAAGGCACTTTGAACGGCTGGGTTAACACCTGCAGAGTCATAAGCTTCGCGTGGATTATAATATTTCTATTTGATGCTTCATGGTTTTTGAAATCACGGGGCACATCTAAGGTTTTGACTCTTAAGGTTAAAGCTGGAGTATTTACAGCCAGGCCTAATTGGGAGCTGGGCACCTGGAACTGTGTTACAGCCACCGTGTTTTACCTTCGCCTCTGTCTTTTTTTGGATAATCAGGCCCACTCTCCCACCCAACGAGGAAAACTGTGCTCATCGCTTGCAAGCAAAAGACTCTTTCACAGATAACAGCGGTGCTGCGGGAGGCTTTGCAGGCAGCCTGCTGCTCCCCGGCGGGCAAGGCCAAGTGCTCTGCGAAAGGAAGGGACGCACACCGCATATGGGATCCCACGGCGACCCTCGCGTCATTGTAGCCACAAGCGCTTTTGGAATTTAAACATTTTTTTTTTTAAAGGACGTCTCAGTGGAGGGTTATAGGAGGCCGCTTCTGGTGTTGGGAAAAACAACCAAAATATGTGTTCTCTCCCTGTCTAGACGGAATGGTACTGTCCCAGACAGAAAGGTCTCCACAGGCCAGACAGTCCATGTAACAGCAGTGCCCAGAGCACTGTGATGCCCTGGTGTGAGGCTGTGTCCTCAGGACAATTAACAGGACCGCCAGGGAGACAGCCGCGAGCGTGTGTGTGTGTGTGTGTGTGTGTGTGTGTGTGTGTGTGTGTGGTTCTCGGCACGAGGCTCACGTTCTTGGACACACATTCAGACATGAGCCCAGGGCGATAGCAATCCACGTGGATCTGTAGATGCTGTGAGTGCACACAGAACATTATTTTGAGCCCCAGATTGGTGCTAATGGAAAAACACAATTTGGTCTCACTATTTTATTTTTGAAAAATCAGTTTTCAAACTCAGAATTTCAGCCACGGTATCGTCAACATCTAACATTTACTTGGATTTTGTGTCCAGAAGAAAAAAACAATTATTCAAAATCCATATCATTTGGAGTGTGCATGTTTTTAAATCTTAACGTGGTAAATTGCACACTTCCAAAAAAAAAGCTTTTCTCCTCATTTTTCACCTGGTTCCCAGCCACAAAAGACAAGGATGACTTAGCTTCCTTGTGGGGGTTCCCTGGTTTTCCTGGGACACAGGCACCCTTTTATCATTCCAAATCACTATTTGATGTTAGGAGACCCAAAAGAAAGTTTGTGTGGATTTGGGGTACATTTAATTCTTAAGGTCTTACTTTGTTTTAAACAGGCCCCTCACTGAAGATCAGAGAGAATGGCAATTTAGTCCCTTTTGGCATATTTTTCTGCTTTAAGAGCACAGTAAAATGTACCTGGCTTTAAATAACTTACGTGTGCTGCTTTGTACATGGAGAAAAAAGTCACAGTGTATCTCAGAGTTTATTCTGATTGGTCCCTTTAAATGATGGAAACGGCTTCCTCTGCTTACAGACCAGTGCAGTTCACCTCCTCTGTCCAGAGATGACAGGATTTGAGAAACACTGCCGGGAACAAGGCCGTGGGGCTCGGCCAGCGTCCCAGAGACGCTCACTTGATATATCGTCAGATTTCAGAAGATAAGAACTGTGATTTCCAGGTGCAATTCTGAGTCTTCACGGGCAGGCGCTTCTGCTGAAAGCTCCCTCCAGGAAATCTTTCCTGATGTATCCCAGTGGATGCACTTGGTAAAGAAGCTGTGGCCAGGAACAGAGCTGGCATCGTGCCATCTTGTGGCTCTGTGTCCAGGGACAGGAGGGAGCCCAGCGGTGGCTTTTGGTGGAAGGTGGCCTTCTCCCCCCAGCAGTCCTGGAGTCAGTGAACAATTTCATCACCAGGCAAGCACAGGTTCTGTGATGCAGAGCATGGAGGAACAGGCCACTGCCTCTGAGATGAGGTGGTAGGTGTGCAGACTTGAGCCCACCAGGAGGGCAGCCTCACCAGGTCCTGGAAGAGGTGACCTGGGGGAAGCGGAGTGGAGGGTGTGCCCCACGTGCCCAGGAAGCAGCCTCAACTCGGTCCCCAGGAAGAGGGTCTGTCTCCACGCCTGCCCCACGTGGCAGCGTTGTTTCCTGGCCTTTGGGCTGGTGGCCTGCCCACCAGGTCTGTGTTTGTCCTTGGTCACCTCGCCCTCCAGAGTCCAGCCAGGGACAAGCTGAGGACGTGCACAAACACACCAATGGCTCCCCGAGCTGCAGATGGCTACCAGCAGCCCAGGGTCTACTTTAGTCTATTCTGTAGACTCTGGACGTGTGGACCAGCACTTAATTTTATGCCTGATGTGTAATCTAAAATTGTCCTTGCAAAAGAAATGCCTAGAGGTAGGTTATTAGAATGGGGAAAGATATAAAAACAAACAGAGTGATGGAAGCAATGGAAGATCCCCAATAACAGCTGTATTCCCCAAATCACAAGAAAAAGCCATTGGACTGAAACTGAACCTTCAAATACCAGTTTGAAAAGTACAGAAAGGTTATACCTGACTCAGAAAAGCTGAAAAATTGGTTTCTTTAAATCTCAGTCTACAAACTTTAAACTCTATTTTTGATGTTTATATCTTTAAGAAGGATATTTTAAAGTATTTGACTAGAAACATATCCACTGTCAAAATCAGTTTCTACAGATAAGAAACAATTTATCTACCATGTAGCTTTCTACATGGAAAGATTTCTCATTGAGCACTAAAATAATAAATGCATTTTCTCAAAAACTATACGTGTCCAGCAGTGTATGTCAAAGTACAGTCATTAAACACAAAAAACTAAAAGGCAAATCCTTCCCGACTTGGATATTTCAGGTTTTTTCCAAGGTCTGTACTAGTTTGAGTTGCTGTTTTGTTTTTTAGTTGCTAAGTCGTGTCTAACTCTTCTGTGACCCCACAGACTGTAGCCCACCAGCCTCCTCTGTCCGTGGACTTCCCCCAGCAAGGATACTGCAGTCTGCTGTCATTTCCTCCTCCAGGGGATCCTCCCGACCCCAGGGATCAAATCTGCACCTCCTGCATTGGCAGGTGGACTCTTTCCCACCGGGCCACCGGGGAAGCCTGTACTAGTTTAAGGGAGGCATCTAGTTGGGAAACTCACGGAAAAGTGTGCAAAGTGGCTATCCTGGAAGGAGAGGGTTCTAAGGAAGCTGTACTTTCTTCTGTGTGAGGTTTGACATTTTCTAAGTTTTAGACAATAGACTGTGTTCATTTAGAAATCTTAGGAGTACTTATTTTAAACAGAGATTGTGTGTTGCTGGGCTGGAGAGAAAGCATCCTCCTCCCGCCCTCCTCCCCTGGTTTTCAGGCTGCTTCTTTCCCTTCTCCTTCTCATGCCACACTTTCCGGCAGTCCAGGGCTTACTGCTCTCGGGATCCATCTCCGGGGCTCCTCAACTTATGCCCTTGATCCCAGCACATTCAACTGACTCTCTGTACCCTGACCGCCTCGATGACACCCGAATGGTCAGCCAGCCTCCCGCACCGTCCAGCCCCTCGGTGGAATCCCTTAGGCACGTCACTAGAACGCTTGAAACTCCAATTTCGGAGCGGCATTCACCTGCCTCGCCCTACCTCTTTCTAGGCGGTGTTCTCATCTCCACTCGCTGGAGCTGCCGTCCGGTGGGGGGACTTTGATGCGAAACCTCACCGTCCCTCTACATCTGCCCTCAGCAACGCCATCAGTTCCTGCCTGTCCACCGACTACAGGGCTTTCTCCCATCACCGTTGCCAGGGCCCCTAGATTGGTTTCCTAGACTTTGGGCTCATCTTCATTTGCCGCCAACTTATTTCCTCCCAAGCCTGCCAGAGTGACTCCTTTAAAAAACCACCTCTGATCATGCCATTCCTCTCTGGCATGCCCTTCGATGGCCCCGGATTGCCCCTAGATGAATTCAGACGTCGTGGTCCAGTCAGCAAATTTCAGCCTCTGCAATCTCCTCGCCTCACGCTGGACTTCCTGAGCCGTCAGGTTACTAAATTACTTGCTGTTTCTATAATGAGCCTCATGTTTTCAAACCCACGTTTTCAGTGAATGCAGCCCTTTTCCCAGAATGCCCTGCTTGACAAAACTCCCACTTCCTATTTCAGAACTCAGACCTATTGTCCCTTCCTCCGAAAAGACGTGTCTGAGCAGAGTTGGGACCCTCTCCAGGGTTTATCACGCCCAAATAATTCCCTGCAGCCACTGTTCTCTACTCCCCATCTAGAGCTCTTTAAAGGCAGATTAAAAAAATAATAATAATTCATTGTGTTGTGTTCCAGCCTTGTTCATAGTGCCTGGCACATAGCTGACACTCAATAGACACGTATTGAGTGAATGAATGGCTGTTGTTGCTGCTCAGCCATTAAGTCCTGTCCAACTCCTTGCAACCCCGTCGAATGCAGCATGCAAGCTCCCCTGTCCTTTACTATGTCCCAGAGTTTGCTCAGTTTCATGTACATTGAGTAGTGATACCATCCAACCATCTCAGGGATTCTCAATACATGTTTAAGACTACAAGTAACTAGGTTCAGAAACCATTAAGGGGCCGAATATGACCCCTTATTGTGCATTTCAGGACACACCATGTGTTTCCTGAGCAGCTGTCCCATATTTAAAGCATCTCAGGCCTAAGGTAATAATAAATGATATGGAAAGGCAACTAAATTTCAGACAGAATTGTTGGGCAGGAAGGCCGCCCCTGAAGAGACTGAAAAGCTTAAGTCTTGAGGGTCACACAGGGCTCACAGGGTGACTGACTGCTAGCTGACTGTAGCCAAACCGTTCAGTCTTTTCACCTCCGTTCCTTCATTTCTGAAACATGTCTGTAAGGTTTATAAATAAAATGCCTGCACTATGTGGCCATCTCTTTGGGTAGGGTGGGAACCTTAGAGAAACCAACATCCATTTGTAACCACTCTCAGCTTAAGAATTTCTTCTTCCTCGTAAACAGGTCATCTGATCTCAACCTTTTCCTTCAGATTCTCAGTTTCATTGAGTACGTTTTGTTGGGTGCTTTTCTTCAAATAGCTCAGCACCTTTGCATCACTTCTTGTCTCAATGTGGCATAGTTCCAGGCTGTTGGCATCGGTATTTTGTTTTCCTTAACTTAATGTTAGCTATCTGCGATGCCTAGTTACACCTTTTGAAATGAAATCAATGTTTAGAAACAGTCACCAATAATCCCGAACCGGTGTGTATCGCTTAAAACCTGAAGATTCACTGAAAAAACCAGTAACACAGATGAAATGTCTCCGTCTCGCTATTTAACATTTTTTTTTCCTCTGAGACTGGTCTACTGTGCACTTAATTACCAATAATTGCCCACCAGGTATGAGATTATAAGAAGTAAATGTCAATAATTAGCAATCGTGTGAGACAGTTTAATTTTTTCCTTTGGAGAGATTTATTTCTAACTGTCTCTCTGGTGTGTAGCCGTTGAAATATTAGATAATGGATTTTTATTGATTTTTAGCTGAACACGGAAGAGGTATGAAATACATTTCCATAACTTTGATGGTCAGGAAACTCAGAGTATATTGATTGGATTGATATAATACATGGGTTTGTTTAGAATATTCATGTCAGGAGAAGAGAAAGCACGTTTCCGCAGATAGATGCCACGCTCCGCCCCAGAGGAGGAGGAAGATGAGGGGGAGCAGAGGATGAAGGCGGGGCGGGGGGTGTTCGGGATCTGACGCCAGGCGTCAGCCTGTCTGTGTGTTTCAAAGACCCGCTCATCACGCCCACTGCGCTGTGCTTCTGGGCAACTGGAATGCATCACACAAACGCTCGGTACCCTTAGCCTCCTCCCCTTTAAGTGACTGAGGCCAGGAAGTAGCAATTGCCTCTTAATGCGTTTGTGGGAAGAGAGCTTAGGAGAGCGCGTGACAGCTGAGCCTGACGGCAGTGCGGCCAGGGAGGCTGTCTCATCAGAGTCACTTTCAGAGAAATGGTCCTCCCAGTGAGGTGCCAAAGGGGTCCCAGGGTCCCAGTTCTCGTCCACATCTTTTCTTCCCCAGAGACACCTGAAAAGCTCATTCAGAGGTGACTGGGGCGGGCCAGAAGTGCGGTGTTAAAGCATTTATCAGAGAGACGGTTTGGGCTGGATCGTTCAGGCCTTTTGTTGCTCAGTCGGGGAGTTGCGTCTGACTCTGCGACCCCATGGACGGCAGCCCGCCAGGCTCCTCTGCCCATGGGATTCTCCAGGCAAGAGTACTGGAGTGGGCTGCTGTGCCCTCCTCCAGGCGTCTTCCCGACCCCGGGGTTGAACCTGCGTCTCCCGCGCTGCAGGCGGATTTTTTACCACTAACGCCACCTCGGAGCCCACAGGTTTCAGACATGTGACTGTACATTCCGTTCGCTGTGTCCTGTCTTAGGATTGGGCTTATCTCAATATGATGATTCCAGGCTCACCCGTGGTTCTATCTTTGTGAATCTTTTCTAGGAAAATGCACTTTCCCACAACTTCCAGAGGCACGAAGTAATAATGGACTTCGGTGTTGCCGAGTTCCTTGAAGATCTAGTTCAAGCCCTGAAGATGGGAAAGAGAGGTTCAGGGCTTCTCGGAGGCGTCTCTTGATACTTGCTGGCAGAACGGCTTCCCTTTGGTGTCCTTAAGTGTTGTTCCTTCCATGGGGTGCACAACCCCTCGGGCCTCTCTGGGGTTGGTCTGTCGTTCTCTGCCTCTGTGCCGAGTAACGCTGGAAGGCCAAGTCACACGATTCTGTGCGGAGATTCGGAAAAAAGAGAAAATGTCATGGGACGTGTATGCTATCCTTAAAGCCTCCGCTTTAGCTCTGGGTTGCCTGCTTTGATGACTTATCTTTATTTTCTCAGAAAGTGGGTTTATTCTTTCCAAAGCCTTTAGGAGATAATAAAATAAGGATGGAAATAATAAGAATATATTTAGAAACCTAAAGTGACCCAATATCATCAGGGCTTAGTCATTTCAGAGGAACATATCCAAGAAATTCAGCCCAGAATTAAACTTGGGGAACGAAAATAATGTCTTAAACATTTGTGGTAGCCCAGGGCAGGGAGTATGATTGTCAAGCTGACTCTTCTAAGGAAAGTATCCCTGCACTGCATTAAATATCTTGTTGTTGTTGCTCTTTAATCTCTCAGTCGCGTCCAACTTTTACGACCCCATGGACTGTAGCCCACCAGGCTCCTCTGTCCATGGGATTCTCCAGGCAAGAATACTGGAGTGAGTTGCCATTCCCTTCTCCATGGGAATCTTCCCAACCAAGGGATTGGAACCCGATCTCGTGCATTGCAGGCGGGTTCTTTCCTGCTGAACTCCCAGGGGACCCCTTGAGGAATTCTCGTGACCACTATTTCCCACGGCATAAGGGAGGCGATGCAGGTATAATGCTGTGATTGAACGAAAGATCTATCTGCTGACCTGTATGCTAAGTGGAGCGGCCCTGATGGATTTAACTCAAGTCAAATTTGAAAGCACATGGACAAAAAAATCTGCTGGAGTCCTTCCCTCCGCCTTCCTTCAGTTTTCCTGTGTCAGGAGGGGAAGAATCAATAGACCCAAGGGCTCAGCGTCAGATGCTCACTGCCTGGCCCTCCCCTGCTGCGGCTGTGCACACGTTGCCGTCTGGCCTCTCTGTTTGTTTTGAAATTTCCTACCGTTCATCATTGATTCCTTGTTTATGTGACTTCGCCTCTCATTGGACGATGATCCATACCTTTGGAAGCTGTCTGCGGCTTTCTATCTGTGTTGACTTACATCAACAATCAGAAAACAAATTGCCACCTAATATTGTCTCAAGATGAACCGAGGATTAATGTCTGGAAAGACGGTTCTGTGCACGGCGTGTCAGGGTTGTCATCCCCCGCTGTTCTTTGTGGAAATGTTCGAGCCCTTCACGCCAAGATGAGGCTCTAGGCGGTGGGAATAAATTACTCTGAGCCCGTCGTCCTTTCTACCGGGAGGACCTGTGCCCTTGCTGGTTTTTCTGCCCTGTGGTTGCAGCGGTGGCCCGTTTCCAGAGGTGTTTCCTTTCCCATTGCTGGCCTGCTCCTTGGTCTCTGCCCTTACTCCATCTTCGGACCGTGCGGTCCAGCCTGTGTGCTCCACATGAGTTTGTTTTTCCACTAGCTGTTTCACGGTTATATTATTTCAAGATGTCTCACCATACCCTTGTCTTTCTTTTCTTTGCTTGCGCATGCGTGCTGAGTCACTTCAGTCATATCTGACTCTTTGCAACCCTATGGACTGTAGCCTGCCAGGCTCTTCTATCCATGGGTTTCTCCAGGCAAGAATTCTGGAGCACGTTGCCATGCCCTTCTCCAGGGGGTCTTCCCAACCCAGGGATTGAACTCAGATCTCATATGTCTGCCTTGGCAGGTGGGTTCTTTACCAATGACACCACCTGGGAATAGTGTTTCTAATTTCCCTACTGGAACCTTCCATGGTGCCTACAATAGTCCTGGCTTCCTACCTGTTGCCTTATTGTCATTACCAATGGTCTTCCCTTTCACACTGAAAAGGGAAAGTGTTGAAATGAAAATTATAGTGGAGGTGTCTCTACCCCCCAGATCATGACATCTCTCAGATTTTATAACCATCTTCTGAGGATCTTTATTCCAGGTAAACACTGATTTGATAGGTACTTAATTTAGATCCACCATCCTCTGCCATGTATGAAATCATAAAATGGAGCCAAGCTCTGAACCTAAGACTAAGTAAGTCCTAACGGGTGATTCTAAGTGACAGACAGGGCGGGAGAAACATTTTCGAGCCTGCTAAACTTTTCTAGTCGTTGCTGTTGACGCAGAAGCTGCTAATGGTTCTGGGCTTGGCAGCGTGATCACTGGTAGTGATCATGTAGTGATCACTTTATTTTCCTCTTTCCCCCAACACATTTATTATATTTGCACAGACTGAACCAAACACTGCTCATAGCATAAAGCTGTATCCATGAGGGTATCAGATAAATCCTCTGCTGTTTATTCTGAGGGATGGAAGTAGAGTCACAAAAGACAGGTTCAATAATTAAATCTTGAAACAAACAAAAAAATCAGATACTATTAAGGCTTGGAAAAAAAAAAAGTGATATGATAGAAGCTGAAAGCCACTATGGAGCATAGCTAAGGATGAGAGACCCAGGAAATGTCCTCAGAGATGGAGGTGGCATTTAAGAAGAGAACCAAATGGTCCATCCCCTTACTTGTAGCTGGACAGGGCTCACCCATCATCCCCTACATTTTTCAGACTTCCCTTTGGCTAGCGGTGGTGTGTGAATAAGTTCTAGTCAATAGTTTATAAGATGAAGCATCGTGTGCAGCTTATGGAATGCAGCCTTAACGGGAGGCGTGAGCCTCACTGTTTATCTTTTCTGTTTCCTTATTCTGCTGCTTAGAACAGAGCCTTGGCTCCCGGAATTTGAGAAGCCATCATGCGGATCAGAGCCAAGTGCGGAGTCTGATCAGAGGAAGGTCCTAGAAGGACCCCGGCTCCCTGGTTCTTCCATATATCTCCCTGGCTCTCTTCAGCTCTGCACTGTGCTGAGCTTAGTCTTTCAGTTGTGTCCGACTCTTTGCGGCCCCATGGACTGTAGCCCGCCAGGCTCCTCTGTCTGTGGAACTCTCCAAAGAAGAATACTGGAGTGGGTAGCCCTTCTCCAGAGGAACTTCCTGACCCAGGAATCGAACCAGGGTCTCCTGCATTGCAGGTGAGTTCTTTACCAGCTGAGCCTCCCGGGGAGCCCCCTGTTCAGCTCTTAATGCTTTAAATAAAAAATTGATGGTATTAAGCCACTGGCATTTCAACTTTTTTGCCACACTCAGTTATGTCTGATTAAAATAAGTGCTAACAGCCCCAAATGCAGAATGCTCTTGCAATGTATCATGTCACCCAGGCCAGCAACTCAGAGGAGATTATCTGGGGTCAGAGACTTGGACCTGAGCTCAGGAGAGGATTCCGGTGGGGTGGGCTGGGGGCAACAGTATTTCGAAGACTCTAAGACAAGAAAGAACACATATCATCAAAAAGCCCAAAACTGTGGCTTGAGCAGAGGAAACCCGTGGTTAGCAGGAGCCTGGAGAAGCTGGCAGGGCCAGATTATCCGTGACCTTGGGGGCCATGGAGCAAATGTTGATCTTTATTCTAAAATAAAATGGGAAGCTATTTCAGAGTTGTATGCAGGTATTTTGGTGATCAGATTGGGGCGTTTAGAATATCACACTTATCGCTGTAGGAGAACTTACTGGACTTGAACAAGGATGGGCAGAAGAAGACCATCTAGGAAGTTAGTTGGGTCACGTTTGGTCCATGGGCCGGGGGAGGGGCCAGGAGGTGGCATGGGAGGGTCAGCAAGAGGGCGGGGCTTCTGGCTTCGTCTGGATTTCCCTTGGATGGGAATGGCCTTCTCTGCTCCCTGCACATCTCCGTCTGTAGCATGCCTACTGTCTTCTTTCCATCTTTGCATTTTCTCTCCCACCCAGCAGAGTGCCTTGCTCACAGTAGGTTCTCAGTACATATTTACTGATTTAGTTAAAGGGTGGGTGAAGAAAGCACAGTTGTATAATTCTCCCCAAAGAAACCCAAGGATGCTCACAGATCTTGCTGCAAAGCTCCTGGGAGCCATTTTTCTTTGCTGACTCTGTCGATGTTGGTCGCTATGGCAGCATCATCTGGAAGAGGGGTCTGATGTTGCAAGCCCATTTGCCTATGAAAACACCTCCTGTTGCAGAGCTATCAACATGAGCAAGAAGGATGGTGCAATCCTGGTGCTTTGGCAAATGGAATTTCTGGAGGGAAAAAAAAAAAGCACAACTTTAACCCACTTGCTCTTTTGCAACCGTGTAGCAATATCTGTAGGAAGCGAGTGGCTTTTCCCCCTTGGTAATAAAGTAGGTTGAAGTAACAAGGTTTGAGTAACAAATGATTTTGCTCTGTCTGGTTAATTATTATGGGTGGTTTATCCCTGGATTGAATGCTCTTTGCAAGTATCAAGAAATGAAAATGGGAACAGAAAACTCCATCCTGTATTCTGAGAATTGCTAGGCGCTGGGTGAACCAAATGTTCTGTCTGTAACAGTGTCGTTCCTGGGCAGTGTGTGCTTTCAGGGTGAGACATCCGCACAACAGAAGCTCAGGATAAGACAGGGCCACTTTCAGAAAGGCCCCCAGTGTGATGTCAGCGTGACCCACCAGACAGAGGTAAAGGAGGGTGCACAGACCACCACCGGGGGCTGCTGCAAACCGTGTCCTCACAAGATCTCAGAAGGAGCCCACTTTTAGGGGCTCCGTCAGCACCCATCAGCACGTTCATGTAAGAGAAAAGTCAGTGACCCTGCTAAACTCTCACAGTGACCCCGAAAGAGGCTGACATTGCAGAGCCCCAAGGGTCAAAGGCCCACCAGAGGCCTCGGAGCAACCTGGGGGGGCGGCGTTTCCTGCCAGCAGGCCACTTGGTTTTCTGCTTACGCATATTGGTAACAGCTCATCAGGAATCACTCCGACTTCAATACTTCCTGGAACCAGGTAAAATGCACTAGTTAAGAAGAAAACACACAAATGTATGTGTTCTCTCTCTTTTCCACATACACGTGCACACACGTACACAGCTTATCCCCAATCCATAAATTTGGGGAAGTCACAACTGTCTGAATCATGCAGTGTCCAGCTATTAATCAGCAAATTTAAACAACTGAAAACATCAGAATAATTGTCATCCAGTGAAACGAACAACCTCTGAAAGACAATCGCTCCATTTGGAGGCTATATTATGGTTTTTTTCACTGCATGCTTGCTTTTGTTCTAAATCTCATCTTGTGAATGTCAGAATTCGTCCTTTGTCATTTAAAAAAGAATGTGTGACTAAGCAGATGTAGTTTCCCTTTTTTTTGGTCACAAATTTTATTTTAATTACAAATGGCCTATAAACTTACTGCAGAAAATGTACACAACACACAAGAATAAGAACACTGGAGACGCTATTTTGAAGACTTTGTTTCACATTCTGGGTTTTCTGAAACGTGCACCTGGGGACTGGTTGAGATAGCCGTGAACTTTGATTGCACACGTGTCAGGCATTATTGTGATATTGTACCGGCACCAACTCAGCTATTTATCCACTTCTGCATGACTTTGAATTTTCTTATTATGACTTTCAGACGTTCTTCTGTATGTTCTTTTCTATATCTTTAAAAATTCTTAGTAAACATAATTTTTAACGCCTGTGCCTTTTATGGGGTAGATATATCAGGGCAGGTTTGTGTCACGCAAACAAGTAATGTTTCCAGTTTTCCATTAATGTGAATAATGTAAACATTGTCATTTACTATAACTGTATTACAAATATTATTCTGATGAAAAATCACAAGTTATTTTTTATATAAATCCTCAAATGTGTTTCTGATTGTGGAATTAAAATAGATTCCCAGAAGCAAAATGCTGGCTCAAAGTCTTGGAATATTTTCTATATATAGTATTTTTAAAAGGGAATTTTCACAGCAGAAGGTATTTCAGTTTGACCAGATTGGCTAAAGTACAAGGCCTGAATATCAGTTAATTATTCAGTTTCTCCCCAAACAGGGGAAGTGGGTGATTTGGAGCCCCTGGTGGGCTGGATATTTGCTTCTAATCCTGTTCTGGTTTTATTCAAATTCCCTAAGGAAAGTCGAAGAGAGCACACACAGTGCTCAGTGTTCCAGTGATTTCTGATGACTGGGGCAAGGGGGCCCAGGCTTCCACTGTGAGCCCCCATGTGCTGCCCTGGGGGCCGGTTTGTCAGAAAGGCATCCTGCTGGGCGGGGCCTCTGGGAGCCTGGACGGGACGCCTGGGAGCCGGGCTTGGGGGTCTGCGGCGCGGTCAGCCCCGCCTCACGCTCTATGCCAGAGGACAGGGTTTCCAGGTCCGCCCCCCTCAGGGCACGCTGGCGCCAGCAGCGCTGGTCAGGCCCCGGGGAGCATCTCTGAGTCATCGCGCCTTTGAAGCCTCACCTGCGCCTTCCGCTGAGAGAGACCAGGTTCGGGGGCCACGTGCAGAGCCGCCGGCTTCCTACATCGCTGACGCCATCGTCCTCTTCTGCTGCTCTGCCTTGAAAGTCAGGACGGTGCTTAAAATAGAAATGAGTAAACTTAATACAGATGCAGCGTAACCGAGTGAGTCTTCACACGGGAACCGAAACCAAAAGGAAATGAGATGGATGTTCATACGCAGAAGCCAGTGCGTTCACTGCATCCCACGTCGCGCTGACGAAAGCCTCCCGAGATAGTGGAGTGATATTGAGAGTGCATCCCTGGAACGCGAATCGAGCGCCTGTAACGGCGATGGAGGAGGAAGTGGCTCTGTGATTCACAGAGTGTGGCGGGCCCTCGGATAAGCTCTGGAAACTTTACTCTGAGCTCATCATTAAGTGATAGAAGTGCTGGCAAGATTTTGGATGCGGTGAACTATTTTGCATATTCGGTGACTGAGCCAGACCGTGCACATCAAAACTCAACTGCTCTATGAGAAGAAAACCACGACTTGATTTTAATAGATTTATTGGCACGCAATTAGCAATCACAAAATGCACATATTTAAAGTGTGCAGCTTGCTAAGATCTGGCCGTGTGCACACCGGTCACCACCCTCCCCAGTGAAGCTGATGCAGGTCCATCATCTCCAAAGCTTCCTCCTGGTTCTGTGTCATTCCTTCCCACCGGACCCCCCCACCCTCCTGCCCCAGCAAGTTCTGTTCAGTGTTCCATGCTTAATTGATTAAACTGTTGGAATGTTATGGAAAGGACCAAAAGTAGCCATTCATCCGCTGCTTTAAGAGTAAATAATACCTTAAACAACACGTGTTTAAACAATAAGGATTGATGATGCTATAGAAAACCCATCAATCATCTTGGGCGCCGGAGAAGTCCAGTTGATGGCTCCATGAAACATCGCAGTGTTCTGAAACTCGGGAGCCTGGGTTTCCTAACCCTGTCAGGACTTCCTCTTGACTCTTACTGGAACTTAGTGACCATTGTGTTTAGCTATTCTCAGACCGTTATAACAACCTGCTAGAGTCTTTCTAGGGATGTACTTTAAATTCACCCACCTGCCCTTTGCCTTAAGGGAATCTGCGTTTCCTTGGGGGGTTGAAATGCTGTTTGCCCACTTTTGTTTTCTGCCGTCCTTCCTTTTGCTCTCTGTTTTTCCAAGATCACGAAGAAGCCCCAGCGATCACGCTTGCAGAAGTTCTCTGGCCCCTGAGACTTCATCTCGGGAGCTCACAGCTTGTCTCCCTGCTTCTCCCACGGTGGGTCTCTAGTCTCCTGATGTGGCTCTGAGCCGCTGGCTTCCTGTGGGTCTCAGCACGCCATTATTTCCAAGATTATCCTCAGGACAGACAAAGAGGGAGAAAGAAAAAGAGAAACGAAGGAAGGCGCAGGGCGGAGGGAGGGAGAGCTGCCGTGCTGAGTACTCGACGCCATCGCCTCGTTGGCAGGTACTGCCTGTCTCTCACTGGCCAGGGGCCACTCTGAGGCACGAGAGTCTGGGCCTGGCTTTCCAGACTCTCAAACACGTCCGTTAAATCTCTTCCAGCTCTTCTCGGCCGTGCTATTCTTTTCCTGCATTTTCTCCTTTATTGGGCCCCTTAACCAGCTCTGCGCTCTCAGCAGCTCCCCACGTAACTGCTCCTCACTAGAAGATTCCCACTCTTCACAGCTCTACCCTGCAGTCCATGGTGGCGACCTAGAACTTTCAGCAGCATTCCAGCCTCATTCAACTCGCACCCAGGCCCTTTGTGTCTGTCTTATCTTGTCCCTGAAAAAATAGCAGTTTGGGTTGTTGTTGCTCCGGCTCAGCTGGGGCTGGGCAGCGGGAGGCCTGCAGGACGGAGGAGAGGGGTCAGGCGCTGTGAGCATCTGGGGCGGAGAAAGGGTTTTCTGGTGCCGCTCCCTTTCCACGGCGCAGGGGCTAGGTTTCAGTTTACAGAGGGACACGTTGAACAAAGGCCACGGTCTATGAAGCCCGCGTGTATTCCTCGCCACAGCCACCCAGGCGCTCTGGGACCCCATGCAAACGTGCAGTGGCCTCTGGAGAGGAACTCACGGTGAATATTTAAGAAACAGCAGTAACAAAAACAAGAACAGAAGCACCGCCGGCTGGCAGAGCCCGAAGCTCAAAAGTCTCAAGGTTCTTCTGCATTTTGAGACCTTCTCCAACAACACGAACATTCTGCTCGGTGAGTCGGTAAGAACGCTCACTCTTTGACGCAGTGAATCCCTATCTTTGTCAGACTAGGGGGCTGCCATGGTGGAGAAAGTCCGTGATCTGAATTTCTCCAACCAGGTGAAACCTAACAAGCACGTGGCTGGGGTCAATGTTGGGTGAACACCCAGGATTACCAGACAGATGCTAGCCTCCACCTGGCTGGGTGCTCACAGAATCCCCTTTATCCCCTGAAGAATTGCTGAAACCAGCAATTAGGAACAGTAAACGCCAGTACTTTGCCTTGAGGGGACTGGGAGCTTCAAGGCAAAATAGCTAAGAGATGTGAAATCTGTCATTAAACACAGCCTTGGTCTTAAATGTCCAGAACCCTCTCCTTGCCCTTGAGTTTTGGCAACAACTTCTTTCTGAATTTCTGCCTCTGTTTAACAGTTTGTTTTCTTAGGGAATAAGCTCTGTAAGCAGCCAATTGTTTTTCATTCCTGTGTTGTTCTTCCAGCTCTCTTAATTGGGATAAATGAACATATGGCTTGACTTTTAACCTAATTTTCCTTGTGCTTAAACCAAAAGAGGGTACCACTATTTGTGTGTGTTCTGTGCACTGGTTTATTATCAATTCCAAGGACCTTACCAGTATGACC
This sequence comes from Budorcas taxicolor, assembly GCF_023091745.1. NCBI lineage: Eukaryota > Metazoa > Chordata > Mammalia > Artiodactyla > Bovidae > Budorcas > Budorcas taxicolor. The sequence continues at coordinate 84,623,310 of NC_068921.1, read as the reverse complement.
TGGGAGATTCTACAAAATGAGAAAAATTGCTCTCACCCTTTGCCGTACCTAAAATCAATGGTACGATGAGGATAGAATGGAATATGATATGCCAGACAGTACTATCTTTACTGAAAGACTGCTTGCAGTGGTGTTTTGGACAAGGAGAGTTTACTAAGTATCTTTTTGCTGAAAACTTTTCGTAGTACAATGGATAATGGTTATGTTATTCATGGTGGTTAAGCTCTGTAGTCACCATGAACACAAAATTAGTGAATTTCAGGACTACTTAAGAACCATCATTCCTGTAGAAAACAGTTCCTGCAAGCTTCTGCTTATGACATTTTCACCAGCCAACCGATTCATACCTTTGTTTTATGTATGTTTCTGTTTAAAGGTACCTTATTTAACAGATACCGATGGTTCAATAATGATAAGGTTGAACTCGTGGTCAACCGCCTTGTAACTCAGTCCCAAACAAAGCTGAGCTAGCAATGGTTTTCTCCGCAAGGCTTGTCCCAGCATTCTCACGCTTAGGAGGAGCAGACAGCACTCCAGTGCCACACTTGAGAGCCGTTTTAAGCAGCAACATCACCCAGAAGAGCACATGACGTGGAAAGTGTGGCGCTAAATGCCGTGAAAGGACCCCGGTCTCCAGTCTGAGGGCTGGGGCGGGAAGGCAGCTCCATTCAGACCAGTCGCTCAGTGGTGTCCGACTCTTTGCGACCCCATGGACTGCAGCACGCCGGGCCTCCCTGTCCATCACCAACTCCTGGAGTTCACTCAAACCCATGTCCATCGACTTGGTGATGCCATCCAGCCATCTCATCCTCTGTCGCCCCCTTCTCCTCCCACCTTCAATCTTTCCCAGCATCAGGGTATTTCTCAATCAGTCAGTTCTTCGAATCAGGTGGCCAAATATTGGAGTTTCAGTTTCAGCATCAGTCCTTCCAATGAATATTCAAGACTGATCTCCTTTAGGATGGACTGGTTGGATCTCCTTGCAGTCTAAGGGACTCTCAAGTCTCCTCCAACACCACAGTTCAAAAAAGGCAGGGTGTCCCTTGTGTGTTCTCACCTGGGAACACGCCCGCTAGGCCCACTTCAGATTTTTTCAACTACGTCCATGTCCGTAAGTGAGTGAGTAACACGGTATTTGGGGTTACAGAGAAGTGTAATGGGCTGATCTATTTGCAGATACAGAATCCATGGCCAGTGAGGACCAGCTGTGCTTCTGGAAGAATCCCTGAGGGCATCTATATTCTTTCTGTACTAATATTTTTATTGTCAATACTGATTATCTCACTTCTCACTATTCCAGCCTTCCTGACTTAACTTTCTCTTCTTAAAAATTTTGTGGAACTAAAAAAAAAAAAAAATTTTTTTTCTGGTTCCTTATTCTCCACACCCAGCCTTCAATTCAGAATGATTGCATTTTGGTTGTTTGTGTAAACAGTGATGAGAAAGGATGCTCAGAGGTTGCTGTGGGTGTGCCCCTCCCCCAGCTTGCATCCCCATACCTCGACATCCCCCAACTCACCCCAAATACAGGTGCAGACACACTGGAGGCTGGCTGAGTCTTTTTGCCCGTAGACATTCTCTGTCCAGAGGAATATGCTACATCCCCAGAGGGCAGAGCAGGGAAGGGGCAGACAAGGCTCCTGAGAAGCGATCAGATGCCCAGCTCCTCACCCCTCAGTGGGAGGATTCTGGGGCCTCTCCCCAGCAGGACTTGGCTCCCCTGGCCCCAGGACTCACCTGCACCCTCCCACCTCCTCATGACACCCTGTGGCTTGCCTCTCTCATTAACTCAACCCAGGGACTGAACCCATTTCAGGCACTGAAATGCCAGGGTTCCTGCATCGCAGGCAGATTCTTTCAGATCCACCAGGGAAGCTTTCTCAGGAACAACCTCTATGCAAATCCTTAACGCAGGTTCCTTAATGTAGTGCCCCTAAGATAACTCATACAAGGTGGAAACACTTTTGGGGTGGGGTGGGAATCTTAAGGAAAGATTTGCATTTCTGTGTGATGGTTTGAGCTGAGAGACACCAGAGAGCCCAGCGGAGAGGTTGCCCTCCGCACCTGGCCTCAGCTTCCACGAGACCCTGGCCTCCGTTCCCACTACCGAGTTCCCTGGTGCCCTTGGAAGTTTCCTGGGCTGCGCTCACAGATCCCTGCGAACTGGTGCAGGGAAGGCAGGGAAAGGCTTTCTTTCGCCACGTGGGCGGCCAGGAGCCTAGAGTACAGGTACTGGCAGGGTCGTGAAGGCTCTGAAGGCCTGTCCTTGGGCTCCGGGGTGGCCAGCAGTCTTGGGTGTCCCCTGGGCCATGGACACATGACTCCAGGGTCTGTGTCATTACCTGCCAGTGTCCATGTCTCTGCCCTTCTTCCTATAGAGGCACCAGCTGTTGGACTCGGGCCCACCCTAGGACCTCATCTTACCTGCATTCCACCTGCAAAGTCCCTGTTTCCAAATCAGGTCTCATGCACAGAGGGCTGGGGCGTGAGCACGCCTTCTGAGGACACCCTGCCCAACCATGCCCGACTCCCTGGACTATGAAATGCAGGTGCTGGGCGGCAAGACAATCTCCGAGCTCCACTCTAAATCGTGCAGTCGCAGGATTCAGTCGTCGACGGTAAGTGTTCCCAGCGCTTTCGTGGCTGATGTTTCTTCTCGTTCCCCTCTCCCTTTCCTATTATGACCACAGTAGAAATCAGACTGTTGCTGTTTAGTCGCTAAGTCGTGTCCGACTCTTGCGACCCCAATGGACTGTGGCCCGCCAGGCTCCTCTGTCCATGGAATTTTCCAGGCAAGAATCCTGGAGTGGGTAGCCACTGCCTTCTCCAGGGCATCTTCCCGACCAGGGCTGGAACCAGAGTCCCTTGCACTAGCAGGCAGATTCTTTACCTCTGAGCCACCAGGGAAGCCCAGATATCATATTACAGTTCCTCTAAAAAGAAAAACGCATATCACCTCACATTAAAATATAGAAAAAAGAAAGCATACATCAAATTGACGTCTCTTCCAATAATTACATTCTCATCTCTAAGCATTTAACTTTCGAATTCAACCTCAGATACTCACTGAACATTTATAAAATATTTTGAAAGCACTGGGTGAAGGTAACAATTAGTCATGACACTGATTTCCTGAAAGACCATTATGTTACTTCTGATCCCTTGCTCAGGTACAACGTGTTACAAATTTAATGTCAGAATGTTATCTGCCCAGGACTCCAGTAGTTTGCAAGGTTCAGGGTGCCTTCCCCACAGCTTAACTGCTCCTGCCAGGAACGGGATGAATAGAACTGACTGTATTTTACTTTTCTCTAAGCTGTAGTGTGTTTTCTGCACGACAGGGGACCGGAAATGAGAACAACAGGTATGAATCATATAATTAACCCCAGGGAGCAAAGTTTGAGTGAGTCTGCTCTCCTGGAAGGCTGGTTCTTCTTTTTTTTAATTCTGTTTATTTTGCGAGATTTTTACTTTTTAAAAAGATGCTCTGTTTACGCTATAGCCACCAATGGAAATAAAAGCAAATTATCCTTGGAAGGAGGTAGGAAGTGTTTGTAGCGCTGTGCAGTGGGGCCCCCGGTGTGTCCACTGCGAGGAGAGACGAGGCCCGGCCCAAGGGGCTGATGGAAGCTACGTGGCCACCGAGCCCTGCCCCAGTGATGTCTCCTGGGTCTGGGGACAGGAAGTCACGTGTGGTGTCATTTTCAGCTGCGAAGGGAGGCAGATGCTCCCAGATCGCTATCGTGGTCCAGTGTCAAAGGGGTCTTGTGATCTCACCAGGCATCTTTAACCAAAGAGAACAGGGGAAGTTTTATCCATGGGACCTGACAGGGGCCTCCAAGGTCTCTTCCTTTGTCTCAGTCAGCGGGGTGGATGTAGGCTCAGCAGGTGACGGGATTCCTTTTTTTAAAGAAATAGTTTTATTTATTTATTCCGTTTACTTTGGGCTGCGCTGGATCTTCGCCGCTGTGTGGCTAGGCTTTAGTCGCCACGAGCGAGGGCGCCTCTCTGCTGCAGAGTCCGGGCTTCTCACTGCGATGCCTTCTCTGGGCGCGGCCCCCAGGCTCTGGATCACAGGCTCACTAGCTGTGGTACCTGGCTTAGTTTCCGTGAGATCTTCCTGGATCAGGGATCTGACCTCCATCTCCTGCACTGGCAGGTGGATTCTTTCCCAGTGAAGAAAGAGCCCCTGGGGTTCTTAGCTATTTGGAAACCTCCTTCAGCTGAAAGCCAGGACCATCACTTTGATCTGATTATATTGTTTGTTAGGGTCACGTGGAGAATGAGCAGACAGCAGCAGTAACCCTTCTGGCCTCTCCTGACTTGAATGGAGAGTCAAGCGGTTGATCCGTTCATGTGCTGACAAAGAAGCTGGTCAGCATCCTGCCATTTCATGAGGGTCATAAGCTGTCTTCTCAAGATGAACAGTTATATACGAGGAGTCTTGATGCATGATGAACGCGACTCTCGCCTTTAGAAGTTACCCAGGCAGTCAGGTAGAGAATTGAGGTGATCTGCTCTGAAAGGCAAAAGGGGAAATTTTCTTTCTGCATGAACAGCATAGTAGGCCTAATCTTTCACTTCACACCGTGGTCGCACAGGAAGGTGGACACTGCCAACAGGAAGCCTTCCAGGCTTTCACTGGTATTTTTCCCAAGTGCCTCAACCATCAGACCATATTAGTGTTTCCTGGGCACATGCAATGCGATTGGAACGTTGTAAGAGCCTTCTCCGTTCCCTCCAAAGTCATTTTCTACAGGTATTTCCCCAGGTGGCAGAACATGGTCTTATTGCCACATGCCCGGAAAGTGAGAAAGTAGCAGCGTTTTGCACACTATACATTTTAAGAGCTGGAGGTTTAATGACATCCCTGAGGTCACCCCAGGGCAGGAACGGTGGATACTGTTTGCTTAGTCTCCAGACTCACTGCTCACACGACTGCCCACACGGGGAACCCAAAAAGCCATGGTTTTAACTCAACTAGATTCAGAGGGCGTCTGGCTCCCCAAGCTCTGGGCCCAAAGTCAGAGACACATGCCTTTCTCAGGCAATTGGAAATATTTCAGTCTCTTGCATCAGGTTCCTTAACATGTATCCCTTCATCACTCAGCTACGCTGGGGACTTTGGGTGAGAACACATTCAGAAGAACAGCGGTGTGCTGGGACCCCAGTTCTCAGCCTCATTTTGCAGGTCTCACCAACCCAGCACAGAAGGCCCCTTATCAACACGTTTCCATTTTTCTTGCAAGGAGGGTTTTCGGTAAGAGAAAACAGGCCAATAGCCTGATTTAATAAGAAATAACAGTACATTTTTCAGGTCTAGCTTTGGGTCATGCAAGCCTTCCAGCCAGGACTGGAAAATGGGCTGACCTCCAGCACCTGCTCTTAAATGTCCCAGAGCCTGGAGCTGCGTTGAACGGATACACCAAGGACGTAAACGGGGTGCCCGGTGTGCTGGTTTGAATCCTCCAAATCTGGAGGTTCATCGTTCCCAGATTCTCGTATCATGTCATGTGTGCAGTGAGCATTTCTTCAAAGAGCCCTTAAACGTTCACTAACCAGACAGCGTGTTCCTGCCGCACTCTCAAGTTCAGTTCACAGCTGCATCAGGCTTGTGGCGCCGAAGGAAGGCGTCCAGGACGCTTGTGACATGCACAGAGCGGAGAGAGGCGCATCGCCACGCAGCCCCGGTCCCCGCAGGAGCACACGCAGGGAGCCCTGTGCAGAGAGGGAAAGAGCCACACGCAGCTGCGGAGCTCCGGAGAGGGCCTTCAGAGAGAGATGACGTGCTTTCCCTCTTTCATAATTAGCCCCTGTGAACATGTACTGCTGCTGCTGCTGTTAAGTTGCGTCAGTCGTGTCCGACCCTCAGCGACCCCATGGACTGCAGCCCACCAGGCTCCTCCGTCCATGGGATTTTCCAGGCAAGAGTATTGGAGTGGGGTGCCCCTGTGAACATGTAAGGAGTGGTTTTATTTTGCGTGGGAAAAAACCCAACAAAACTATGCTGTTCATGGGACGGTTCATTCATTAGTGAGGCAGGCACCCGTTGGGTTGGAGGCGGCCTGGGGATGCTGCTGGCGACTGAAGCCAGAAATGAGGAGGGCACACCTTGCAGGCTGCGGTGGCAGGTGGAGAGGACCCAGGCCCGGGAGACACAGGAGCGGGTGTGGCTTTATTTGAGGGGAGCTGGTGCAGTCAGAGGCCCAGGTGTGGGGGCCCTGGGGGGCAGGGGATTGTCCCCCACCGCTGGGGGTCCCTGTCTGGGAACTGCTGCCCCTGGACAGAGCGGCCTCGGCCGGGGTCAGCCCTGCCTGCTGGCAGCCTCCTGCCTCAGTCCGCTGCTGTGGCTCTAACAGCGAGGTCTCAGGCCGGGGCGGGCACCGCCCGGGCTTAAATTTGCACACCTCTAGAGGCTGGGAGTCTGACGTGGGGGTGACAGCGTGGCGGGGTCATGAGCTCGGAGGTCAGGGGGGCCGTGTGGTGGGTTTCTGCTGCGAGCCCCCCCGCAGCCCTGGGTGCCCCACTCCCGACTTCACACTGTGTCTGCACGTTGCAGAAAGACGGCAGGGACTCTGGGGTCCTCTTTACAGGGTCCTGCCTCAGGGCATGGGGCTTGGCCTCCCCAACCTGCTTGTCTCCCCAAGGGCCCTGCCTCAGGGCATGGGGCTCGGCCTCCCCAACCTGCTTGTCTCCCCAAGGACCCTGCCTCAGGGCATGGGGCTCGGCCTCCCCAACCTGCTTGTCTCCCCAAGGACCGACTCTCTCATTCCACCACCAGGAGGTGAGGATCTCAACGAGTGTACTCTGAGAAGAAAGGAGCATTCAGTGTACACACCTCCGTCCAAAGGCTGGTCAAGGCGAGCATGCACACTTTGCCCCTGTTGCTCACCTCCTGACCATCACCCAGCCCCATCCCAACCACCACTGAGCCCCATCCCAACCACCACCACTGAGCCCCATCCCGACCATCACCCAGCCCCCTCCTGACCGTCATCCAGTCCCCTCCTGACCATCACCCAGCCCTGTCATGACCATCACTCACCCCCCTCCTGACCATCACCAAGCCCTGTTCTGACCGTCCCCAAGCCCCATTCTGACCGTCACTGAGCCCCACCCTGACCATCACCCAGACCCGTCCTGACCGTCACTGAGTCCCCTCCTGACCGTCACCAAGCCCCACCTTGACTCTCACTGAGCCCCATCCTGACCGTCACCGAGCCCCACCCTGACCATCACTGAGCCCCCTCCTGACCATCACCGAGCCCTGTCCCTGCTCCAAGGCCCTGGTAAGCTCAGTGCACCTGCCACCCAGCTCTGCCTCCCTAGACACCGTCCTGCTTCCTTCCCCCTGCGGGCGCTGCTCCTTCCCCTTGTCCCCAGTGGACTTCCTCTGTGAAATATGTGTCTCGAGTCTGCTTCCTGGGGAACCTGAGCTGTAAGTGTTCTGGTCAAGGGTGGCCTGAGAAAGCGACGAGTCAGCTCGCTATGAGGGCAGAGACTCAGGGCGACTGGGCCACAGATAGCGTCTGGCATTGGCAGGGCTGCTGCTGCTGCTGTGACTGCCTGCACAGGAGACCTGGGCTGGGGGGAGCGGGAGGGTGGGGGACCGATTCACAGCCTTAGCGGCTTTCCAGGCTCCAGGAGCAGAAATCACAAAAGAATCCAGTGTCCTTGCTGGAGGGAACTGACGCATTAGAGCAGAGGTTCTCAGCAGGACTGATTTTGGCTCCCCAGGGATATCTGGTGATATAAGACTCATCACAACCGAGAGGGGACAGTTGCTACTGACTGACATCAAGGGGCAAAGCCCAAGGATGCTGCTGAACACCCTGCAGTACACAGGATGGCCCCCAAAACAAAGAACCATCAGGACAAAGGTCAACAGGACCAAAGCCGAGAAACCCTGCATTGAAGACAGTGAGACGCAGGGAACTTCCCTGGAGGACCAGTAGTTAAGACTCTGAGCTTTTAATGCAGGGGCCACCGTTTCAATTCCTGGTTGGGGAGCTAAGATCTTGTGTGTCCCACAGTGCAGCCAAAATTCTTTTTAAATAAATAAATTTAAAAAATTTTAAAGATAGTGAAAAGCTAAGAATGATTAAGTTAAGGCAAGTGTGAAAGTCAGAGGTCTATGTTGCTGAAGCTGAAGTTCCAATACTTTGGCTACCTGATGCGAAGAGTTGACTCATTGGAAGAGACCCTGATGCTGGGAAAGATTGAGGGTGGGAGGAGAAGGGGGACGACAGAGGATGAAACGGTTGGATGGCATCATCGACTCAGTGGACATGAGTTTCAGCAAGGTTCGGGAGTTGGTGATGGGGAGAAGTCTGGTGTGTTGAAGTCCATGGGGTTGCAAAGAGGTCAGACATGACTGAGTGACTGAACAGCAACAATGTGTTATTTACCGAATTTTTGTGTCCCCAAATTCCTGTGCTGAAGCTCTAACACCAATGAGCTGTTATTAGGAGGTGGGGGCTTTGAGAGCTGATTAGATGAGGTCGTGAGGGTGGGCCCCCACCATGGGATTAGTGCCCTTGTAACAAGAGGAACTAAAAAGCCTCTTGATGAAAGTGAAAGAGGAGAGTGAAAAAGTTGGATTAAAGCTCAACATTCAGAAAACGAAGATCATGGCACCTGGTCCCATCACTTCATGGGAAATAGATGGGGAAACAGTGGAAACAGTGTCAGACTTTATTTTGGGGGGCTCCAAAATCACTCCAGATGGTGATTGCAGCCATGAAATTAAAAGACCCTTACTCCTTGGAAGGAAAGTTATGCCCAACCTAGATAGCATGTTCAAAAGCAGAGACATTACTTTGCCAACAAAGGTCCGTCTAGTCAATGCTATGGTTTTTCCAGTAGTCATGTATGGATGTGAGAGTTGGACTGTGAAGAAGGCTGAGCAGCGAAGAATTGGTGCTTTTGAACTGTGGTGTTGGAGAAGACTCTTGAGAGTCCCTTGGACTGCAAGGAGATCCATCCAGTCCAAGGAGATCAGCCCTGGGATTTCTTTGGAAGGACTGATGCTAAAGCTGAAACTCCAGTACTTTGGCGACCTCATGTGAAGAGTTGACTCATTGGAAAAGACTCTGATGCTGGGAGGGATTGGGGGCAGGAGGAGAAGGGGACGACAGAGGATGAGATGGCTGGATGGCATCACTGACTCGATGGATGTGAGTCTGAGTGAACTCCGGGAGTTGGTGATGGACAGGGAGGTCTGGCGTGCTGCGATTCATGGGGTCGCAAAGAGTTGGACAGGACTGAGCGACTGAACTGAACTGAACTGAACAAGAGGAAGCGGAGAAGGCAATGGCACCCCACCCCAGTACTCTTGCCTCGAAAATCCCATGGACAGAGGAGCCTGGTGGGCTGCAGTCCATGGGGTCGCACAGAGTTGGATTTGACTGAAGCAACTCAGCACCAGCAGCAGCAAGAGGAAGTGGCACTGGGGCTCCTCCTGCAAAATGTGGACACAGAGATGGGGGCCACCTGCAAGCCAGGATGAGGGTCCCCCAGGAGCTGAATCTGCCGCAGCTTGATCTTGGTCTTCTAGCCTCCAGCACTGTGAGAAGCCAGTCCAGTCTACGGTGTTAGAGCAACCTGAGCTGACCAAGAAGACCTCCTTGGCAAAACATAGAGAGACTCCCCTCTTTTCTAGCTGGAGGGCAGAAGAAGCTGAGAATGGAGATTAGCACTTGGGGGTTAGGATAGCAGATCCCAGAGGAAATGGGATTCCCACCTCCAAGAAAACCTGCTGAACTGCACCCTGTCCTGATTTCAAAGCAGCCGGGCCTTAACATTTATTTCTTGGTGGAGAAATATGGTTAGTGGAGGTTAGTGAAGCTATTTACAAGATGAACAGGGAAAACAACGAAGAAGCCATGAAAATCTTATTCATTTATCCATTCGGCAGAATACCGTTTTGTCCCTTTAACGACTCTGGAAACGTTCCCACAATATGAAAACATGGGTGTAACAGTATTGAAATATGGTAAATGCTGTAAATGCCGTATCAAATGTAAAAAGTTATACAATGTAGAGAAAATGATTTGAAGTATATAAGATGTTTTCTTAAGAAATGAAAAAATATATAAAAATACCATTTTTTTATATTGTTAGAATGTTGGAACTGTGCCTTGTGACCCAATAAAATGCCGTTTCTGAAATATTTTTCTTATTGACTGTGAATTAGTAACAGTACTACCCCCTTAGGGCTTCCCGGGTTGCTTAGTAGGTAAAGAACCTGCTTGCAATGCAGGAGACATAAGGGAAGCAAGTTCAATCCCTGAGTTGGGAAGATCCCCTGGAGGAGGGCATGGCAACACGCTCCACTATTCTTGCCTGGAGAATCCCACGGACAGAGGAGCCTGGAGGGTTATGGTCCACAGGGTCACAAAGAGTCGGACACAACTGAAGTGATTTAGCATGCACACACACTACCCCATTGCCATAAATATAATTTGTATAGCCATATGCCCTGCACAAAGGCTCCTGGCTTTGGGGGAGGGCTAGCATCCAGCCCAGAGAGGGTCTCCAATTCGCTTTCCTCACCTGCAGCAGGATGGATTTTCTAGCTGGCAGACAGGCTCAGCTATGATGAGAAAGAACCTATAGAAAGTTTCAGGATGTGCCCAAGAGGACAGCTCTAGACTTACTTGCTTTGCAAAGGGGTCCCAGAGACACGTGATTAGACCCCTACCCAGAGAGGACTTGACCGATCAGACTTGAGTCACTGTCTTCCCTTCTGTGAACCGGGATGCATTCGTGCATCAGGAGATGGCAAGGGCTCCACCTCTCCTCCTAGCCCAGCTTTCCAGCAAAGATCCTGCTCTCCTGCTCCACTTTTCAGGCATCTGCAAACAAGCGCCAGGGTGAAACGTGGAAGGCAGGTGCCAGAAAGCCGCTGGCACGACCCTCCCAGGTGCCGTGACCCACGCGAGCAGGGCGGGGGAGAGGAAGTGAGACAGCACAGGTGCCCTGGGGCTGGGACTCAGCATCTGTCCGCTGCCTGGAGAGGGGAGATTGCCACGGAGCAGAGTTACACTCCGGAATGCTGGCCACGCTCCGGTCACCCTTGGGGACACGGCCGGATGTCAGAGGAGCAGGACCCGGAGGACGTGCTGAAGGCAGAGAAGTAAGGCGCATGGCCCCTGACAGGTGCTCCCGACAGGTGAGCTTGTGCCCCATCTGCTTTCCTAAGAAACATGGTGGGCTAGTGAGGGTGGGTGTGGATGGCCGCAGGGGCCTCTGGTGGCCCTGGGAGGTGATCTGGGGGGAAGATGGGGTGAGGGTGTGGAGGGGAGGTTTTACTTTCACCCCCAGGACCAGGGAAAAGCTGCTGCCTGCAGGGAGGGCGGGGTGGCAGCTGGGCTGGCCGAGAGCCGGGCTCTGCACACGGCGTAAGGCGCATCCTTTCCCTGCCCGGCCTCGGGGCTCCCCTCCAGTCCCGAGGGGTCCACAGATGGCACCACGGGGGCCCTCTTGGCCCAGGTCTGCACCTTCTGGTTGCTTCTCCATCACTGTCAGGTGGTTGCTCCTTAAGGAGACGACCCAGGGGTGCTGAGCCCCTGAATTAAGCAGGGAGATCTCGGAACTGGGAGGGTTTCCCTCAGACTTGGAGAGGAACAGGAGGCCCCCGAAGCCCTTCTCCAGGCTAGTGGGGTTTCAGAGGCTCCTGTCCCGGAAGAGATGGGAAAGGGGCTTGGCCAGGACCCCCTTGGAGCCCAGCAGAGTCCTGTGGACTGCCTGAAGCCCTCCCTTGAGTCAGTTCCAATTTGGGAATTCTAAGTCCAGTGACCCAGTTGCTTTCAATGGATTTTTCTATTTTTGCCACTGCCTCTGCGGCTGATCTCCAGCAGCATATTGGGCACCTACTGCCCCGGGGAGTCTATCTTTCAGTGTCCTATATTCGTGCCTCTTCATACTGTTCATGGGGCCCTCAAGGCAAGAATACTGAAATGGTTTGTCATTCCCTTCTCCAGTGGACCACATTTTGTCAGAACTCTCCACTATGACCTGTCCGCCTTGGGTGGCCCTGCATGGCATGGCTCATAGCTTCATTGAGTTAGACAAGCTGTGGTCCATGTGATCAGATTGGTTAGTTTTCTGTGATCGTGGTTTTCATTCTGTCTGCCCTCTGAACTAACTCATTTGAAAAGACCCTGATGCTGGGAAAGATTGAAGGCGGGAGGAGAAGGGGATGATGGAGGGCGAGATGGTTGGATGGCATCACCGACTCAATGGGCATGAGTTTGAGCAGACTCCGGGAGTTGGTGATGGACAGGGAGGCCTGGCGTGCTGCAGTCCATGGGGTCGCAAAGAGTCAGACACGACTGAGCGGCTGAGCTGAACTGAACCTGCTGCTGAGGACAGATTGGAGCATTTTCCACTCTTTTTACAGCTCTTGCTACCTAGATGGAGATGCAAATATTATATACTGGCGCAGGCTGTTCAAAATCAGGGCACCAGAGAGATCAAAAAGGGAAAGAAACAACATCTTTCTGAGGTGTGTTGTCTTTCCTCTGCCAGCCAACGACGCTTAAGGTCACTGAGGTGGGCATGTGGGCGTGTTTACTACAAATTGGCATTCTGGGGGCTTCCTCATTTCAGTGATCTTTAAAACTAACCCACTTCTTGGGCTGAAGTGTCAGCTGAAGAGGTTCTGTACACAGGACACACACACACACACACACACACACACACACGGAAGATTTTCTTTCGTGACAGCAACTTTGAATATGCACTAAAGTTGATTTAAAGAGTATTCTGAAGACTTTTTAGTAAACTTTAGCATAGACCAAGGGGATGGGACACTGAGATATTATCTGATGGATTTAGCCAGAATGGAGAATGAGTTGAGATAATTTTTCAGTCGGATGGATGGAGAGAGAGGAATTGCCCAAAATGCGACCTCACGGCTCCTCTTTTTTTGGCAGATGGAGACCAATGCCCAGATCAGAGCATCCAGGACCAGAGGGAACGCTACATCCCCTCAGCCTCCCAGGGACCTGCTGGATTCAGAAGCCATCTAGAAATTAAATGACAGAGGAGACAAAACCAGATCGGAAGTACCCGATGTAGCATTCATCTGTCATTCCCTCCTCAATACCTAGCGTGGTATCTGATGTCCAGTACCTGCTGGAAATACGCTTCTCCAGTGAGTGGACACAGAAGTGAGCACACTTCTCTGTTTTGTCTCTTTTTCTTCTTTCTCAGTCCTGTTGGCCTGTTATGCTCTGTGCTCAGTGGCACAGTCGTGTCTGACTCTGACCCTTTGGACTGTAGCCTTCTAGGCCCCTCTGTCCATGGAATTTCTCAGGCAAGTATACTGGGGTGCTGTTTCTTCCTCCAGGGGATCTTTCCCGCCCAGGGATTGAACCCGAGTCCCCTACATCTCTTGCATTGCAGGGAGCTTCTTTACCCGCTGAGCCCCCTGGGAAGCCTCATTTGTCTGTTATGACTGCACGGAGGCAACCCCCTGCGTGGCGTTCTCTTCTCACTGGACCACCTTGTCCCTCGGGGCCTGGCCAGAGAGACCTGCCGTGGTCGTAAACCTCCTCCTCCTCTGGGCTTCTCCCGACACTACGTGTGCTTGCTAGTGAACATTCCAGAGTCTCGGTGAGAAGCTGAGGGTAGGGCAACACGAGGGGGCAGGTGATGGAAAGGGCCCCCTGGGGACCAGATCCTGGAGATTTACTCTCCCGAATTCTGGGAAGGGCAGGGCTAGATGAGCTGGTGGTTCCCACAGTGTAGGGGTCCAAGAGATTGTTCCGAAGTAAGCCTGGCCCTCAGCTCCAGAGCCTCCGCCACTGACTAGTAACTTGAGGGGCCATATTAGTTCTCTGGGGCTGCTGCAAACAAATGTCACAAACCAGGCGGCTTAATAGACATTTGTTCTCTTGGAGCCCCGGAGGCCAGGATATTGAGCTCAGGGTTCTGGGCAGGGCTGGTCCCTCGCGAGGCTTCGAGGGAAGCTCTGATCCCGCGGTTCCTCTCTCCCAGCTCATGATGGTTTCCTGGTCATTCTCGCTCTTCCTGAGCGTGGACACGCATCCCTCCCAGCAATGCCTCCATCCACATGGCTTCTCTGTGGCCAGACTTCCAGGCCCCATAAAGCCACCAGCCTTACTGGATCAGAGTTCACCCTAATGGCGTTATCTCACTTTGATTATCTCTGTAAAGATGATTTTCAAATATCATATTCAGAGGTTTTAGAGCATCAGGTTTCAACCTGCTTTTGAGGGGGCTAGGGAGCTGGACAGAGGGTGAGACTGCTCAACCCGTGACAGCCACCAGGGAAAACTTTGCTCGGCCAGCTCACGACCTGCCCCAGGGACATGTTCCGCGTCCCTCATTTATCGTGACCTACCTGCCAAGGACCCGGAGAGAGCTGGCTGTTCAATCGAGGAGTGCTTCAAAGCAGCTTTAAAATTAAATATTTATCTTGATCTTTTATAACCCTACTTACACAAGGGGCAATTACTGTGATGCTAATTAGTTTTACCAGCATATAGTTCTTGGCAATAAAAGGCCTTGGTGCATAATTAGTTTGCAAGAAAAAACAACCCTGGCAAATATTAAATATTTAAGAACTCAAAATAACTACGCGTTGTACTTGACCATAGGCTGGACGGTCCAGGCTCCAGAATGCGCTGATGGTTTAAAGTGTTCATAAAGCAAGCGTGTGTGCACCCCTTTAGATCTTACCTGGAAGCACCCAGCCTGCAGGCGACCCCCTCTTTCCAGCAACTCCCCTTCCGTCCCCATGCTCCCAGCCTGTCCACAGGCGAGATGGAATGAAGGACGGCACCACTTCAGCCAGATGGCAGGTGTGAGTGCCGTGTGGACAAGCCTTATCACGGCCTTCAGTTTCACCCGGGGGCTCTTGAGATTAAGGCCGCGTGTTCTGCCAGAAGCTCAGTTTCTTAGAAATAATCTTTCCGAAAGCACTGGCTGTGCTTAAACTGCGACACAAACGGGACCATTATGCCATTATTATTGTCCTCATCGTTTCCATGACCTCTTTCAACACTGCTAGAGTGACAATCTTGGGTCCCCGTGCCCTGGACCTGTACAGGCAGGCCACGGGGCAGGCAGCGTTCCCCTTATGTCCTCTGCTCCTGGAACTGTTGGTCTCTGTGTCCCCACCCCGAGCGTGGCCAGACTCCCACCCCTCACTGAGGAGGATGCCCAGCAGAAGCACTAAGTGAGGTCAGCTGGTAAAAGACGTGACCTTCCTGCCTTCCCCTCCTCTCCTCTGTGCCTCCTCAGTCGCTGACTCTGATGAAGACAGCAAGGCCCACGGGACAAGGTGCTGAGGGCAGTCTCAGGGCCACAGCCAGAGAGGGAGCCTCAGGCGTGAGTTCACCCCCTGACTGAGCAGGCAGGTCAGTTCCGTTCAGTCGCTCAGTCATGTCTGATGCTTTGTGACCCCATGGACTGCAGCACGCCAGCCTCCCTGTCCATCCCCAACTCCCAGAGCTTGCTCAAACTCATGTCCATTGAGTCGGTGATGCCATCCAACCATCTCATCCTCTGTCGTCCCCTTCTCCTCCCACCTTCAGTCTTTCCCAGCATCAGGGTCTTTTGAAATGAATTAGTTCTTTTCATCAGGTGGCCAAAGTATTGGAATTCCAGCTTCAGCATCATCCTTCCAATGAATACTCAGGACTGATCTCTTTTACGATGGACTGGTTGGCTCTCCTTGAAGTCCAAGGGACTCTCAAGAGTCTTCTCCAACACCATACTTCAAGAGCATCAGTTCTTCAGTGCTCAGCTTTCTTTATAGGAGACCCTCTTAATAGAGCTTACAATGATCCGAGACCTGGGTGTATTTCCTTCGTGGTTCAGTGGTAAAGAACCTTCTTGCAGTGCAGGATTTGCAGAAGATAAGGGTTTGATCCTTGGGTCGGGAAGATCCTCTGGAGAAGGAAATGGCAACCCATACAAGTATTCTTGCCTGGGAAATCCCATAGACAGAGGAGCCTTGGAGGGCTACTGTCCAAAGGGTATCAGAGAGTGGGACACGACTGAATGACTGAGCATGCACTCAGCCCTGGGGGACATCTCGACTGCAACCTGGGTGGTGTCCAGGCTCCTGATCCATGGGAATAGTTTACACCTGTGAGGAACTGACTTGTGTCCCTGCAAAATCTACCTGTTGAAGCTGTAAGGCTCATCACGGAGCTGCCAAGACTTGCACTCAAGTGTGCGGGGTGAGAAGAGATCCTTGGAGGAAACCAGCTTCTAACAAGTCAGGCAAAGAAAAAACTGAAGAGACCACTGAGAAGGGGTCATGTGTGAGAAGAGAAAAATCAGTATTGTCCCAGGGGTTTTCTAGGTTGGAATAGCGTTCAATGCCAAACACAGTAGAGACATTGCGTACGTTCTGGGCTTTTGGGAAATCCACAGTGACAAGTTTCAGAGATTTAAGGGCAGAAGCGAGATCCCTGTTCACTGAGTGATAGGTGAGCAACTTGATTGTAAAGTGAAAGGGAAATAGGGTGATGGGTGGCCTGATCACCCCGTGGTGAATTCTGGTGTGCAGACCCTTCCCTACGGGATTCCTTCCTGATCTGATGCTAGAAGTGTCTTAGTTCAGTCGGGTTTTGGATGTCCACATGCTGCTCTCCTTGAACTTTTTCTTCCTTTTTCCTCCATCTAGAGGATCACTGTGGAGCACGCCATCAGATGCTACCGGCAGGCAGCATGTGGGGGAAGTACTGAGGTCCACATGGGGCCATAGAGATCAGACTCGTGTATGTACGCAAAGAGAGGGTGTCTCAGAGCCCAAGCGCCCCCAGCCAGGTCTTCCGCCACCCACCCGCCCAAGTCCGTGAGCGCGGGGCTGCACTATTCTTGAGCCAGAGCAAGTTTGGATTGGAAAAGAAGGAGCTCAGAGTTGCCTGAGATTTCCATATTTGTAAGATTTTGAGAGTTCAGCTGCTCACTTCTCAGTCTACAGTAGAATGCACCATGGCAGGACTGGACCGCAGCCTCGACACAGCACGGCCCGGGTGGGGGCAGCGGGGGCCGTGGAGGGGGCCCTGGGGTGCAGCCAGCAGCGTGTGATGCCCAGGCAGTAAGTAGTGGGAATTCCGAGACTCTCAGAACAATCACAGGGACCTGAGATCCGCTCTTTGTAAGTTGGGACCATGTCAGCTGGCAAAACGCCCTGGAGGTGAAAAAGATCACGGGTGTGTCTCCTGATGGAGGGACCTGCCGTGACCCCAGTTAGCCACGCCCAGGCTGCCCAGGCAAAAGGAGGGTCTGGTCCTGCCCTATCACTCTCGCTGTTGTTTCTCGGCCTCGTGCTTATTGTGAACCCACCCTTCTCTGCTCTCTCTCATTTCTGCGTACTGTCTGTGGGCCAGCTGTGTCCCCAGGAAAGTGTTGTCTGAGTGATGCTGGGGCCTCTGTCCCACTGGACCTTCACTGGGTCCCCGGCGTTGCTGCCCTCTCTCCTCTCCCGGGGCAGCCCTGGACTGCTGGTCTGTGGTTGCTCAGCGTTGTCAAATGTGCGGTTATGCCCCCAGCCCCCTCTCTCCCTGCTGTCCCCAGATCTCCTTCCTGCTCTGCCTGGGGAAAGGCTGTAAGGATACCAGGGTGAGAGATCCAACTCTGGGTCGTCATCATGCCATTAATTTGCTTGATTATTTTAGACAGGTATTCTGGGTTGAACTGTGTCCCTCATACAAAAAGGGAGCGCTAGTGGTAAAGAACCAACTGGCCAGTGGAGGTGAAGTCAGAGAAGAGGGTTCAATCCCTGGGTCAGGAAGATGCCCTGGAGGAGGGCATGGGAACCCACTCCAGTGTTATTGCCTGGAGAACCCCAGGGACAGAGGACCCTGGAGGGCCACAGTCCATGGGGTCGCAAAGAGACATGACTGAGCAACTAACACTCACTTTCCCTCCTAGCGTTAACATTAATGGCTATTAAGTAGATGTTTCTTTAGTTTCCAAGTGAAAGTGTCAGACATCCTATGTCATCAATGGGATTGATTAATCCTGCCCCCTCGGGCCTTGTGTCCAGCATGTATGGAGTAAACAAGGATGCCAGCCTGGCCTTGTAACATCCACTCAACCTTATCACCCTGTGTGAAATATTGAGTCACACAAGCAGAAATAGGAGGCAGCACCCAGGTAAGCTAAAAACTGAACAAGGATCAGGGACAAGGCCAAAAGAGAACCAGACTTCAGTTTAAGGGAGATCTTAGGACCACTGAGAAAGGTCAAGGCCACACATCATCACGGGACGTCACAACTGTTTCTTCTTCTGTGAACGTATTTCTATGTCCTGAAGAATTATGAGAGTCGGGTGTCAATTCTCATAGTTACTTTTTGTATGTACAGCTATCTGTATCATTTCAGTTGGATAAGCATTAGGTACCTGGGATATGAAGACATAAATAAATACCATGCTCTCTGCGCATTAAGTCATATTTTGCCCATGGGTCTGGCTATAGTTTTGTCTTAAGAGTAGCTCAGGTTAGATCTACAAATAAAGGGGGAAATTCTGACAGATCTGGGTCACGTTCATTATGTAGAAAGCAAGAGCTGGAGCTCCTTCTGAAGGTACATTGGAATCTGGTGGCCGGGTGGGTAGTTTGAGTTGGAGTCTTT
This sequence comes from Budorcas taxicolor, assembly GCF_023091745.1. Lineage (NCBI taxonomy): Eukaryota > Metazoa > Chordata > Mammalia > Artiodactyla > Bovidae > Budorcas > Budorcas taxicolor. The sequence continues at coordinate 84,604,686 of NC_068921.1, read as the reverse complement.
GATGAGACAGTCTATAATGAAAAGTGAACTAAGAACTAGTGGCCTTTTCTAATGATGAAGCATGGCATGAAGTAGAAACATAAGAAGGGGTAGAAAGTAATTGAATTTCTCCTTTTAGTTCTCTGGACATCGCAGTGTTACACATTGTGATACCATTCCCCATTTATCTACCTCTGAGCAGACAGAGGCTCTGGATATACCTACATACAGTAGCGATACAGATACATTAACCACTGATCCATGGCCGGCTAGTGAGCGGGCCATATTTCACAGCTCTAATGTAATCAGAAGCTACAAAATTTAATCAAGGTCTACAATATTTCATGCTTGTGAGGCCATTACTTTGAAATACTATTGCTTTTTTTTAAGCACCAAGAAAAGACCAGTACTTACATTGGATTTTAAAACCAATACTATTGAAATATTCAAAAGAACTTAGATGAACCATGTAACACTGAGTTCAGATGATTGGAAATCTTAATCTGAAGACATTTTCCAAGTAGGAGATGAAGAGCAAAGTTGTCAGCTGTTTTTGTGTTCACTGCTTCCTCAAGTAAAAGATGACTGGCCGGTGGCCAAGGTATTGTGCTCGGTCAGAAAAGAGAGAAATATTTCTATTATAATTATTGCCTTAAATGTTTCAGGGAACAGATAGCAGTTCAATTTTATAACAATTATAAAAGTAAGCCTGTCAAACTCTTCTGGACCAAAAAGTATTGCCTTAATGTAATTTTTATGAATTGTTTTTGAAGTCAGAATATCATGGAGTGCTGCTAAACTGAGTGCAACATGCTGACACGGGATACCATTGCCAACATCCTGGGTCCTGCTCCTCCGGCACCAGAGCGTTCAGTTTAGGGCTTAGAGACCTCATCTTTATGAGGGACGATTTATAAAGACCTTTCAGAAAGTCACTAGAGTTCTTTGCAAGTTAGCAACAGATAATTCCCATAGTAAAGAGAAAACCATAAATCGAAAAGATGCATGCTCCCTGACGGTCAGAGCAGCACCGTTTACAGTAGCCCAGACGTGGGAGCAGCCTAAATGCCCATTGACCAATAAATGGGTAAAGACAGTGTGGCAGAGATACACAGTGGAATATTACACAGCCATAAAAAAGAATGAAATAAGGCCTTTTGATGCCACATGGATGGAACTTCAGATTACCATACTAAGGGAAGTAAGTCAGAAAAAGAAAGACAAGTATGATATCATTTATTTTTTTTATTTTTTTTATTTTTTTCTTTAATTAATTAATTAATTAATTTTTTTAAATTTTAAAATCTTTAATTCTTACATGTGTTCCCAAACATGAACCCCCCTCCCACCGCCCTCCCCATAACATCTCTGTGGGTCATCCCCATGCACCAGCCCCAAGCATGCTGTATATGATATCATTTAAATGTGGAATCTAAAATATGATACAAATAAACTTATTTATAAAGCAGAAACATACTCATAGACACAGAGAACAGACTTGCGGTTGCCAAGGGGGAGGGACTGGGTGGAAGAGGGGTGGGTTGGGAGTCTGGGATTACAGATGCAAATATTAGACACAGGCTGAATAAGCAACAGGGTCCTACTGCATAGCACAGGGAGCTATATTCAATATCCTGTGATAAACCCTAATGGAAAATAGTATGAAACAAGGTGGATATATATATATCTATATCTAGGGGCTTCCCTCATAGCTCAGTCGGTAAAGAATCTGCCTGCAGTGCTGGAGACCTGCTTTCTGTCCCTGGGTTGGGAAGATCCCCTGGAGAAGGAAATGGTAATGCACCCCAGTGTCCTTGCCTGGAAAATCCCATAGGCAGAGGAGCCTGGTGGGCCGCAGTCCATGGAGTCACAAAGTCAGGCAGGACTGAGCAGCTAACACACACACACACACACACACACACGTATATAAAACTGAATCACTTTGCTGTACATCAGACTATACAGCAAACAACGGCTAAGCTTCAATTTTTAAAACAGAAGCACGTCAACACTCCATGGATGGATGATTTCTAAGGTTTCTTCCAGCCCTTACTGCTTTAGAGTTGTGCTCCCTCCATCAGGACATTTTAAAGAGCCCCGTGTTCTCCTTGCCCAACTTTTGGCTTTGCCCGTCTTTTCCTCAGACAACCTCTGTCTACAGATCACTCATGGGGGAGATTTATGTGGAAGTATCGTCAGAAAGACATGCTTTTGTAGCAAGTGTCTTTCACAACACACCAACCAACACAAAGCATTAAAAAAAAAAAAATTCAATAACTCTAAATCAGAAGCATGCGTCCCTCCTTCACAGCTCAGGACCGTCTTCAGAGCGTCCGGCACACTTTCCCGTTGTGGGTTCCTGCAAGAGCGAAGGAATAACTGTCTTTAAATAGTGGCTGATCTTCGTATCAGGAATGCTCCGAAAACTGAAATGCCTTGTAATTAACCAGCTGTAAGAACACATAAGACGGTACTAAATTTTCTTTAAGTACAGCCTATTTTGAAAACGGAAGCCAAAATATATAATTAGGTTGGCATTAGTATTCGCTAGCTGTGTGTCTGGGAGGGGCACCAGGGCTGGGGCCCTTGTGAAGGGCAGGCTGCCTGGGTGATGGAGCAGAAAACATTATCTGAGAGAAAGCGTGCCCTCTCTGCCCCCGTCTCCACGCCAGCACGGCCGTCCTACGACCAGCCTGCCAATACGGTAGGATTCCACTTGGCAGGCTCAGCCAAGAGAAGCCGCCTTGCTCATCTTTGGAGCAGACGCCTGCCCAAGTAAACGAAAGCAAGGGCTAATCAGATCACTGACTTCCAAGATGACTGGCACAGGAAAACAGGCCATTGTGCCCATTTACATGAATGAGCATCGCACTCTTTTTCGAGGAGGCTGCTCACCGGACAAAGGTCAGGCTTTTCCGGAACGAACTCCAAGAGAACTCTTCAGACAAGGAAGGAAAGGCACATGCTTTGACCTCTGGTCTGTCTGTAATTGTGATTAAAAGTCACTGTGATTCTGTGACAAATACATTGTGTCTATGTCATGCTTAAAAAACAAAACAAAACAAAACTCTTGCGATGTGGCTGCTGTCAGACCAATGTGAACACTTGGACAAGAAGAAAATAAACGTTTTCTGCTCACAGGTGGCTTCAAGTTTACAGCATATTCTTAAGCAAAATGATATTGGCAGTTGCTAGGGTGCTGTCCGATAATTAAGCTCTTTTGACCAATAAAAGGGAAAGCGTGTCGGACTTGGTAGCTGGAGAAACAAATCCTAATTACTATTAATGAGATTCATTATACTATGGAGTCTCCCAGCAGTGAATTTTAAATGTCCCTTGTCAGTTTTTCTATCAACATGGCACAGCAGAAAGCATCTGCTCAGGAGTGCCCATGGAATTGCATGCTTATTAGCTGATATGGTTAATCTATTTATTTGGGGACTCGTCATGTTGGTAGACAAGGGATCAATCCCTCCCTCAAATCAATTTTTCCACATAAAGCTGAAAGCTGAGGTGTCTGTGTGGCATGTTTTAAAAATCATATATTAAAAATAATTGAAAGGAATTAAACTCTAATGGCTTTTTTCTTCTTTCTTTTCTATTTTTTCCTGTTTGGACTAACACAAATGACCCTCGTTGCTTCTTGTTGTCAGAGGGAGGGAAGCCCTATGCTAGTACATTTCAGAAAAATCAAGTATTTTTGTGAACGATACAATTCTAACTCTTTATTGGAGGGTGAATATTCGAAAAGTGATGCCTACTAAAAATGAGATGTGACCCATCTAAGAAATTTTAAATTCTCAGTAGCCACCTATTCAAAAATAAGAAGAAACATGTGAAATTGGCTTCAATGATGCTTTATTTAAGCCAACACATCTAAAAGAGCTTTGTCAACATGCAATCAACATAAACATGGTGATTGACTCTTCTGCTTTCTCTTCTCATATTTGGCACTTACAGACCTTCATCACCCTCCTTTCAAGGTCTCCACAGACTGACATGTTAGTGACATCACCTTGTACAACCCTGGTCCTGAGGAAATACTTCCTCTGATTCTGATTTGAGAAACTGGAAGGCAACACATTAAAAAAGAGAGACAACATTTTAAAAAAGAGAGACTCCATTTCATTGAAGACGTTCAGTGAAACATTTTTTAGATAAAATCTTTGGGATTATGCAAGTGAAGCATCTTGCAGCTGTCAAGCCTCACCCTTCTAACATCTGAGTGATGTGTCATTGCTAAAACGCAGACTTTTGCTTTTAAAGGTTAAGACTTAATTAAATATATTTGGGATGAATTCAGCAGCCAAAATTGCTTCAGATCTTCAGACTATCTAGCCAAGCTTCAGTAGGTGTAAAACAACTTAAAATTTCCACGTGTAGAGACAAGTAACTTTTCTCTATGTATATTGCATATAGAAATTAAGCAACTTAACACAATAACACAGCTATTTATAGTACTTTTAATTAGTCAAACATATCTGAAAATATGTTCATAAAAATAATTTTTAAATTTATTAATTTCATTCTCCATCTAAATCCTATTAATTTTTTAGTGTTATTTGAGAAGACAACCCAGAAACATTGCCTGCTCCAGTCTTCCTGACAATTTCACTGCATCTAGTTCTAACTGGTGACAGCCAACCATGTATGCTCCAAAAGAGGCATTTTTTGGAAGACATGGTAGAGGTGGGGGGTTGTTTTTCTGTTTTTTAATTTTTGTTTTATACTGGAGTGTGGTTAACAATGTTGGGCTAGCTTCAGGTACACAGCAAAGTGATTCAGTTATACATAAACATGCATCTATTCTTTTTCAAAATTTTTTCCCACTTAGGTAATTACAGAGCAGTGAGCAGAGTTCCCAGTGCTGTACAGGGAGTCCTTCCCGGTTATCTATTTTGTGTATAATAGTGTGTACACATCAATCCCAAACTCCCAGTCTATCCCTCCCCACCACCCTTCCCCCCGGTAACCATAGGTTCACTCTCTAAGTCTGTGCCTCTGTATCTGTTTAGGAAATAAGTTCACGGGTATCTTTTTTTAAGATTCCAAATATATGTGATACCATGTGATATTGAGCCTTCCCTGGTGGCTCAGCATTACAGAATCTGCCCGCAGTGCTGGAGATGCAGGAGACACAGGTTTGATCCCTGGGTCGGGAAGATCCCCTGGAGGAGGCAATGGCAACCCACTGCAGGATTCCTGCCTGGAGAATCCCCATGGATGGAGGAGCCTGGCGAGCTACAGTCCATGGGAGCACAAAGAGTTGGACACAACTTGGCAACTAAACAGTAACAATAACTCCAACTCTTATTGAGACCACTCTGTGCTCCACCAGATTCTCTGATCATGACCCTGTAGTAGCTGTGAAGAAACCAGTATTGGTTTTTAGCTATGTGAGGCATATTTTAAAATTTTGCCATAACTGCTCCTTTGCGGGCCTTTAAACATCCTCTGAGTATGATGTTAAACATACTTCACCATTAGAAATGGCTTAACTATCCAGATTTGGCAGTATGTGTATGGAAACTCTTGCTGGTAAATGTCTGTAGAAAACCAAGAATCATGTTCTTAGCATTTAAACAATGTCAACACCTTTACCATCATTATTATTTGCTGCTGCAGAGAGCCCTGTGAACTACAGAGGATGTGAAACAGTACGTTTGGCTGTGTTCAGGTACCAGTGCCAGGACTGGGGCAGAATTCAGACCACAGCCCACAAGAAAGTTGTTCCCACTCCGGATGATTTACATACCCACTCAGGGCTTCAGGTGTATTTGTAAATATTAATATACATTTACTAATGCTTTGATTATCCTCACATTCTGAATACTCATTGGAAGGACTGATGCTGAGGCTGAAGCTTCAATACTTTGGCCACCTAATGCAAAGAACTGACTCACTGGAAAAGACTCTCATACTGGAAAAGACTGAAGGAAGGAGGAGAAGGGGACAAAGGAAGATGAGATGGTTGGATGGCATCACCAACTCGATGGACATGAATCTGAGCAAGCTTTGGGGGATGGTGAAGGACAGAGGAGACTGGGTACAGTCTATGGGGTCACAAAGAGTCGGACATGACTTAGCAACTGGACAGCAACAACATCGTCATTACAAGGTTGGAACTGAATCACCAGAGGAGAAAGGACTCGCTGCAGGACCAACAGCCACAGGATCCTGGTAGGAATGCTCACAGGAAGGGTTATCAAGACCAGTAGGAGCCCTTGGCTCCAGTTCAGGGTTAACAGATGATAGAAGGCAAACCCCCCCCCACCCCCCCAATGGTTTTTTCCAACCTTCTCTGTTAGGAGGATCGATCTTTCCAGTGAAGCTGGGGAAGGAACAGGAGTTGCATCCCAGACAGCTAAGGGGAGGGTAGCAGAGATGGCCCCGTGCCAAGGACGGAGTCTCCAGTCCAGGGGACTTTTACTCCAAAGTGTGCAGAACGTAAATGTGTGATTTGCTGCTGCTGTTTTTGTCTAGTTGTTCAGTCGTGTCCGACTCTTTTGTGACCCCATGGACTGTAGCCCACCAGGCTCCTCTGTCTTTGTGATTTCCCAGGCAAGAATACTGCAGTGGGTTCCTAGTTCCTTCTCCAGGGGATCTTCCTGACCCAGGGACTGAACCCATGTCTCCTGTATTACAGGCGGATTCTTTACTGCTGAGCTACCAGGGAAGCCCAGATGTGTGATGACGAAGCCCATTTCAGCTACATTTGGAGAATCCCAGTGAAGATGAAAGGTCAAAGTCATGGGTACCGGAAGTTTCCAATAGACTTAATGACACTTCCTGGGAAAACTGTGGAGTGAATTATTAGACCATAGATTTATAGGTCCTTTGGATAAAGAAGGAATGATTTTTGAGGAGTCAGCGTGAGCTCGCTTCTGGCAAGTCATGCCTCGTTTTCTTTCTGAAGCTCTCACTAGTCTGGCAGCTCCTGGGATGACAGGGACACGGTGTATCTGGCTCTCATCAAAGCAAGTGACAGAGCCTTTTTAATGCTCATGGAACAGCAGGATGCCATGATCTGACTGATAGTAAGATTGGATGAAATGTAAAGGAGTGGATAGCCGTTAAAAAAAAAAATGGTGATTAATGTACTGATATCCACCTGAGAGGAAGTTATTAGCAGCAAGGCGAAGGGCCCTGATGTGATTAAGTTCAGTCAAACGCTTTTATCATTCACTTACTTGAAGGCATAGAAAACACGCTCCTCAAATGAGAAAGTGATCTAATGATTGGGAGGAAGAATCTACTACAGGAGATGAGTGTGTCAGATTCAAATAACCCAGACATGCTAGCGTGAAGCTGAAACAAAGTGTCAGGCCCTTCTCCCTTAGAAATCCTTCTGAGCAAGGGATACGCCCATCAGCTCTAGGTTGCTGAGGATTTCTGCTTTTATCATGGCGAAGGGAGGCTGGCACTTCTCTTGTAAGAAATAACTCCACAACAAGGGGCAAAAGAGACAGAAGTAAATTTCACTATTGATGAAAAGGAAGGAAGGGGCAAAATAGGAGAACAGTCTGTCAAAAGCAACAGACATCAAACTTAGGAGTCATGGAAGGCGACCTCTGTGGTCTCAGGTCCCAGAAAAGTCCAACAAAGTCCACAGGTTTGCAGGAAACAGCAACCCTGAGGAGCAGACCCAACCACACACCCACGAGGTCTGCAAGCTAGTTTCACCAGTTGAAGGAGACTTAACCCACCTGTCTTAATCCCAGAGTGAGTCTGGCTCTGAGAAGTGGCTGAGCACACAAATGCACATTGGTGAGTTAGAGTTCATTATAAAACAGCAAACATGGTGCAATCACACTGAGATTCTTTTTGGTAAAATTCAGTGCACGCTGTAATACACAGTGTTCTCAAAGGTGTCATGAACCATTTGCTTTCCTACTTTACTGGGGAGAGCATGCCTGTGAATCACATTTAAAGAGGGCAGCTTGATCCTTTACCAAGATTTGAAGTGTACATAATCTTTGATTCAATAATTCCACTTTTGGAAAAAATCTACTGATATATATGCATGTTGGCAAGATAATATGAAAAAATATAATATATAAAGTAGTATTATTATAAGCCTGTAAGATATAGAATAAATATCAATTAGTCCATGCTGATATAAAAAATGATTGAATAATCCTTCACTGTTGTGTGGATAAAAATAATTCTGCTAATATGTAGGTTAGCACAAACATACTTAATGTTGGAGTCAGAATGGAAGGCTGCAGCTCAGGACCGTGTCTTGCATGGGGGCCTTCCTCTCAAGGCCGTTTTCAGGAATTTCATTATGATATCTTTTCAAGCATCTCCCATATAACAAGCCTAGCCAAATGGTATGTTATTGTTCATTTGCTAAGTTGTGTACAACTCCTTTGCAATCCCATGGATTGAAGCTCACCAGGCTCCTCTGTCCATGGGATTTCCCAGGCAAGAATACTAGAGTGGGTTGCCATGCCCTCCTCCAGGGCATCTTCCCGACCCAGGGATCAAACCTGTGTCTCCTGCATTGGCAGGCAGATCCTTCACTGCTGAGCCACCAGGGAAGCCCATTGGCTAATTGGTCTGACTGTCTGCAAAATTAAACTATTTGAAGAAGGTGATGTGTTTATATGGGACCCAGAACATGAGTACAGGCTCACACACTGGCAATAGAACCACTGACACACTGACATCTTGAGAAATTATTTCGCATGTGTTTTCTTTATTTGTGGTGAATCACCGAGGTTTATACAAGTTAAAATACATGAGAGAATGAATTGTATGGTTTGTTTCTTGTTTATTTTTCTTCTTCCCAGGGGCAACACAAGCCTATAGAGGATAAAAATTCCATGGACCAGAATGTGACTTTTTATGAATTGAATTCCAAGAATAAGATCACTTCAACTGGAACTGGAAAAAAAAAAAAAAGTCAAAGACTGCAATCAAGCAAGTCACTCACATCAATATCCGTGTCTGGGCTTTTGGCCCATGAGCTGGCTCATCGTCAAGGCCAACTTTGCATGACCCTAAATTCACAGGTGTGTTAAAGCTATGAGCACCACGATTTGCTGTTTCCTGGGACGATTTGGTTACATAGTCCTCCTCTCTCCAAAAAGGCTGAAGTGTTTATACCCTCGAAGCTAAAAACCTAATCTTCCTCATCGCCTGGTAACATCCCCTGGCTTTTAACAGTTGTCTTAGGAAATGCCACTAAGAGTGGCAGACAAGAAACCACAAGAGATGGCAAAACCTCCCCAAAGGTGCCATTCTGGGTCTGTGTCATGCTGTTGACCTTGCATTTTCATGCGCACGGAAATAAAGTCCAGATGTGCTCTTCTTTTTGCAGGAGCGCCCCAGGATTTCAACTATGACTCTAAAACAGGAGGCTCAAAGCTCATATTTTACAAGGGTCTTTGTCTTGTCATGGTGTGGAAACTGCCCCTTTAGAGCGCAGGCTTTGTTCTTTTTTTATTGCAGCAATGTTCAGCAGGTTGCTAAGTGTCCCCCTACCCTCCCGGTCTTTAAGGTCCTCATCACTCTTCTCTGAACAGAGACTTGCCTGCAGAGCTATTTGCTATTGACCAGGGCTTCCCTAGCAGCTTAGCTGGTAAAGAATCCGCCTGCAATGCAGGAGACCTGGGTTTGATCCCTGAGTCACAAAGATCCCCTGGTGAAGGGAATGGCTACCCACTCCAGTATTCTGGCCTGGAGAATTCCATGGACTGCAGTCCACCGGGTCACAGAGTCAGACACTCCCTCCCTTTCCCTTTCAAGGTTCTAAGTTTTTCCCAGAGGCTCAGAGCTTGGGATTCAAGGCAGCGGTCCAGCTTGTGATTCCATGATCCTGCCCTGATTACCTTTCAAATGCACTTGGGCTAAGTTTGTGTCCATCCTTTGCTGACAGATATATCCTGAATCTTTATAGACTTAAACTCATTTTCTCAGAAAAACCCAGCCATAATGTCGTATTAATGAAGCTTATTCATTAGGTTATGCAGGATTCTTTTCTTCCATCGATGTGAATATTTAGTTCCCATTCACTGTGAATTACATGGACATATTGATGCAAAAGGGCTTCCCTGGTCGCTCAGACGGTGAAGAATCCGCCTGCCAATGCAGGAGATTAAGGTTCCAGCCGGGGTTGAGAAGATCCCCTGGAGGAGAAATGGCTACCCACTCCAGCATTCTTGCTGGAGAATCCCATAGACAGAGGAGGCTGGCAGGCTAGAGTCCATGAGTTCGAAGAGTCAGACACGACTGAGCGACTAACGTAACACATTGACGTTAAGACTGGACTGTGCAGAGAACATTTGTTAATAAGTACTTTCTTTTAAAAAAAGTCACAAATCAGAAAAAAATTACTTTGGAAAGAAACAGGAAAAATCTTTTGCTAACTTGGGAAGAATAGGGCTTGAAAGAATGCCAAGCTGTGGTTCCCAAGAATAAGCTCAAGGACTGTGTTTCCCAGTAGGAGGCATCCAGAAGGAAATGAGCCTTTGTTCCAGCCCCCTCCTTTCCCTCCCAGGTCCTACTGGCCATAGTCTCCTGGGGCAAAACCATTCCCTCTGTGGCCGCTCTGCCTGTGATGGATAAAGGGAGGGGTGGGGGTGGGGGAGGGGAGGTGGGCGTCCAACTTCACTGGCCACACGGGCCCCTTTGTGGACCCAAGCATATGCTGTCTGTGTACATCCTCACTTAAGTCCCCAGTCGGACTATTTTCCTTCTGGCTTTTTACTGACTCCTGAGGGTTGTTTGGGCCGGTGGGCCTGGACCAAACCTCCTAGGAGCCGGAAGAGAGGAAAAGAGGGGGCCGGAGCTCGGCCAGCAGCAGGCCGTGCGGGTGCAGAACGGCCCCAGGGCGGCCAGCGGCCGCAGCGAGGCCTGGAAGTGCTCTACGGCGCGGCGTCCTCCGACCCCAGCTCCAGCCTTCCCCGGACCCCCTCTCCCGACGACTCCAGCAAGGCTTTGTCCGGGCCCAGGGCAGCACCTAGACTGAGCCCCGGCAGCGGGTGAAGGTTTACAGGCTCAACAAGGAGCAGCTGTGGGACAACCGGGGCGCCCGGCATGTCTTCCTGCCGCAGGGAGCGGCACAAGGGCACGTGCCTGCCAGTCAGAACCTGGTAAAACGTGGTCCCCCGGGGAAGGGAACAACAAACCACGTCAGCGTTCTTGCCTCAAGGGCCGCGTGAACGCAGCTAAAAGGGAAAAAGCCACGACACCGGAAGACGCGTCTGCAGCTCAGGCGGTGGCCCATGAACTTCCGGGGGGGGGCAGAGAAACCGCTCCCGGAAGAACGCAGAGGCTGGGCTAAAGCGGAAACGGAAACGTCTCTCCGTTGCACGTGTGTCTGGCTGTTTCAAGGAGCTTGGCTAATCGAAGCTGCCCTTCCCTGGCAGTTCCTAAAAGGGTCCCTTTTCGGCAAATGGCCAAGCCTCATACTTTCTTCTAGGCAGCGCTTTTGCTCGCCCTGTGTGGGCTCGTGGTGATGGCAATGGACTTGAACTTTTGAGTGATAATTTTGCGTAGCACGGGGCACATGATTCAGAACCCACACCGGGTCTTCCCGTTCCTCGCGCGGTGCCAGGCGTTGCCGTGGACTCCAGTTCTGCCAGACGTGTGAATACTCTCCATCACAAAGGGAAGGAGCCGCACAAAAGAGTCAGCGCTGCTCTGAGAACGGCCTCTGCCCCCCCGGGGCTTCCTTGCGGCCTGACAACCTGAGCTGCGGCGACAACCTGCACAGATGGTGTCGGCAGCTGTGGGAACCAGGTGCAGACCTGGCCCGACTTCAGGAGGCCTGTCGTGTCGTTAGGGCGATGTAGACGCTCTCTAGAGAGGGGCGGGGAGGAGAGGGGGGTGGGCAGGGGTGCCAGCTGTCCCTCTGCTCTGCCTAGGTTGGTACCTACCCCCCCACACACACACTCACACACACATGTCTGTAATATGACCTTTATGTCACCTGTACAAAAGCCTGTCTCTCTCTCTACCCTGGAGACGGCACAGGAGCTGCAGGGGATGGGGAGAGAGTTACATGTTCACCAGAAGCACAGGAGATAGTAAACAATTGCTCTCCTCTCCCGCCTCCTTGCCCCCGGTTTCAATTAGAGATGTAAATATATTCAAATATTCTGCCTGATACACCCTAGGGTGGTGCTGGAAATTTGCTGCCGTAGGCAAGATGGGGGAAAAAAAGAGCCACAAACCCACCTACCCCCTCACAGCTTACAGACCCTCCCATAATAAAGTCACTAAAACATTTTGCTGCCCTAGGCAACCACCTGCTTTTCCTGTAAAACCCATCCTAGGCCTCAATCCGACTCAACCGGGTGGATTCAGATCACAGGAAGACAACCTCAGGTCAGGGCGAAAAACAATTCAAGTGCATTCTAATGAATCAGTAAAACAGAACAGTCACCCCTCCAAACTAGACTGCTTTCAAGCTCTTCTTGTTAAACCATGGATCTTTAGTTCTTTGCTGTCAGGAAAAGACTGAAGGCAAAAGGAGAAGGGGGTGGCAGAGGATGAAATGGTTGGATGGCATCACTCACTCAATGGAGACGAATCTGAGCAAACTCCAGGAGATGGTGAAGGACAGGGGAGCCTCGCGTGCTGCAGTCCAGAGGGTCACAAAGAGGCAGACGCAACTTACGGCTGAACAACAAAAACAACATTGCTGTCATATTTCCTTTGGGATTAGAAATTCTAGATTACTTAGGAAGAAGAAAAGAGGAATGAAGTGGGTTTTTTGGTTTGTTTTACCAGAAACAAATTTTATCTCTATTTCCTTCCCCTTTGATCACTTTTCCAATTTTCATATTATTGTATCACACGTCCCTTCCAATGTTACCTGGCTGGTCACTGAAAGTGAAAGTCACTCAGTCATGTCCGACTCTCGGCAACCCCATGGACGTCCATGGAGTTCTCCAGGCCAGAAGGGAATAGCCTTTCCTTTCTTCAGGGGATCTTCCCAACCCAAGGATCGAACCCACATCTCCTGCATTGCAGGTGGCTTCTTTACCAGCTGAGCCACAAGGGAAGCCCGGTTGCTACACATTTTTAAAAATCCCTTTGAAAAAGAACAAAAATAAGCAAGTCAAAGTGATGGCTGCATCAAATAACTTCTTGGAGTCCATATATGCGCTGTGCATCTGTGAGACTTGCTTGCTGTGTGTGTGTGGGCAGTGAGCCCCTCCATTTGTGGGGGCCAAGTCAACAAGGCAAACGTAGCCTTCACACCTGTTATAAAAGGAGCTGGCAAATAGTTCATTCTGCCTGCCTACCCATACCCAGAAAGGTTGGATTTGAATTGGATATTCTCAGGTCCTTCTAACATCTAAGCTGGAATCAGGACTGGACTTCACGACCCGGCACCTCTTCTAGCTTCTTACCTTGGTCTTTGGTGTGCAGGTGGGCCCCAGCCTGAAAGTCCAGGTTCTGTCCATTCCCCACAAACAGTGCTGGCTCCCTGGGGTTGCAGGACCCCTCGGGATGATGGATGGGAACTTGTTACAGGCTTTGAAGGTGAACTCAAGAGTGCTTCCTCGGGATTCCTGGACCCAGAGGATGCAGAGTGTGGACTAGAAAAGAAAGCATCTCGCCCTTCGGAAGGATGAGGCCAGAGGAGGACCAGAGGGGGGCCGCCTTAGCTCAAGCCGAACAGTGACCTGCACTGCTGGGCCCTTGTAAACTTGATTCTAGCCAGGAGTCTGCACTCTGATCACGTATCAAGTTCATTATCTCATTTAGTCCTTGCAACTCCTGCAGGGTGGGTGTCACTCCAAGCAAGGGAAGGCACCCTGGGGGAATTAGCTCCCATAGGGGTGAGTGTTCAGCAGAGATGACCCTGAGAGGGGACACGTGTCCCACTTCTCTCCACCACACCCAGGATGTGGGGCACTGAGTGAGCATCACGTAAGGACGGAAGAGGAGCAATGAGAGCCCAAAGCTCTCATAGAAGAACATTCTTCTACCAGCCTAGGAAGGAAAAAAGGGTGTTAAAATGTCAGGGACTCTCCAATAGGAGATCAAAAACTGTGGTGCTGGAGGAGACTCTTGAGAGTCCTTTGGACTGCAAGGAGATCCAACCAGTCCATCCTGAAGGAAATCAACCCAACTCTTCATTGGAAGGACTGACACTGAAACTGAAGCTCTAATACTTTGGCCACCTGAGGTGAAGAGCCAACTCCTTGGAAAGGACCCTGATGCTGGGAAAGATTGAAGGCAGGAGGAGAAGCGGACGACAGAGGATGAGATGGTTGGATGGCATCACCGACTCAATGGACATGAGTTTGAGCAAGCACCAGGATTTGGTGAAGGACAGGGAGGCCTGGCATGCTGCAGTCCATGGGGTCGCAAAGAGTTGGACATGATTTAGTGACGGAACAACAGCATCTCCAATAAGAGGGGGAGGGGCCTGTAAATGACACAGAAGAGTCAGAGTTTCTGCCAGCGTCTCAGGACAGTGAAGCCACCTGTCAGGCGTGAGGGACTCCCCAGCCTGCTTTCCCCCGAGCCGTCCTCTCGAAGCCCTGGCTGCTGCAGAGCACTGGTGGGCCCGACCCATCCCCTGTTTTCTGTTCCCAAACGCCTCGAGCCCTCGCTTTCAAGTGGAGTCACACACCTGCTGTGTACCTCATAGCTGCTGCAGAAGGTAGTTTTTATGGCCTCTGTAATGAGCTCATTTCTGCATTAGGAGGCCTCTCAGTCCAGTCAGGAAACTCAACACCTGGAGTTCCAGGTCTTTCTGAAATGCCCTGTATTCTGATACATAGATTTAGAGTCAGATTCCAAACCTGAAAGTCAGGGGTTGAAATGTCAACATTTCTCAGCCCAGGAGCTTCCTACCTAGGGGCAGTTTGGGTAGCGTTGCCGTGGTAACCTCCAGCCAGCTTCAGATAACTGACTGTTACCCAGTGCAGGACAAAGGAGGAAAGATCAGCTTTCCAGGCCAGGTCCGGTGTGAAGGCTGAAGAATGAGGAAAGCCCTATTTCCCAGCATGGAGGATTCTGCGGCTCGGAGTGGGGATACAGCACGGGTTTGCAAACACTGACCGCGAGCGCCCTCCAACTAGCACATGCCAAGTGTGTTTTCCTCTTTCTACTCTGCAGTCATTATCCTTAAACTGTAAACATCAGTGCAAAGAAATCCAATCTGTGAAATCCTTCTTTTGTGTTTAGATGGAAAAACAGGCGTGGTGGCTGAGAAACATCATCTTCCCTTCCCACCTGCCTCCTGCCTAGTGGGCTTCTGCATCCAGGCTGAGAGCTGATGGGGCTCCAGTGGGTGGAGCTGCCAGCAGACACTGGGGACTCCAGGGGGGAGAGGCAGGAAGAGTCCCACACGGAGAGATGCCCAGTGACGCAGTGGCCTCCAAGTGCCATATCCATTGGCACCGCCGATACTTGGAGCAAAGAAAAAGCTCTCTGGTCCTCCTTATAAAATCCATTTGTCTCAGAAAACATAAGAGGACAACATTTAGGGTCGAGCCATCTGGTTCAGAAACAGATCCACTCTCTGATTTTAAAGGACCACAAATTTCTCTTTACTTGAATGGTAATATTGATGCTTTGAGTATTGACTTGCACAGGGCACACCCAGGAAGGAATCCTGATTAAATGTAATGGGAAAATGATGACCTGTGTACCCCTCGTTGACATCATTATGACATCAACCAGTTTGTCATCTTGCTAGATGAACAAATTTGTGTATTAAAAGAAAAAAAACAAACAAACCCAGGATTGTGGTGAAAGCAAAGCGGTTGTTAATTAAGAACTGAAACCACAACAATGATGCATGGTTATGACTCATCCAGGTCAAAAAACAGATTGTGAGTCTCGAAACCCTGCCTTGATTGTTTGATATCATATGATAATGCAGCAGGCAGTGTTTGCTAAGTGCTTACGTAGGAACTAAAGGCTGTAGACTCTGGTTGCTCAGCCTCCGGGGCCTCCTCCTATGTGTCAGGAAAACGAGGCAGTGCATACAGGTGATTTTCAACCTCCACTGCACGTTAGAGTCCCTGGGAAGTATGCTTACAAGCGGGAGGCAGGAGTCCCATCCCAGACACGGAGAGTTAAAATCTTCAGGCAGATGTGCTTTGCACTCACTCTAAATATTTCTAAGAGCATCCAGGCTTCAGAACTACTGTACAACTAGCTCAACTTGTCAAATTTCCATTCATTCCAGAATACCATGTCCTGTGGCAGTGATTGGGCTTCCGAGGTGGCTCAGTGGTAGAGAATACAACTGTCAATGCCGGAGACTCAGGAGACACAGGTTCAATCCCTGGGTCAGGAAGACCCCCTGGAGAAGGAAATGGCAATCCATTCCAGTATTCTTGCCTGGGAAATCCCATGGACAGAGGAGCCTGGTGGGCCACAGTCCAAGGGGGCTGCAAAAGTCTAAGCAACAGCAACAAAGGCAGTGGCTCCTGCCCCCGAGAACATCTCATGAGAATCTCTTGGAGGGCCTGGCACCTGGCAGGCGGCTCGGGCAGCACTTCTGAGCTCCTGACCTACTTGCCTGAGTGTGGGTCTTGGAAACTGGGGTTTCTAACAAGTTCCTAATCAGTCCTGATGCTGCTCTCTGGGTACCAGCCTCTGAGAGTCTCTGTACTAGGGTATATTTACATGCCCAAATTGCACACAACAAGCTTGCAATTTAACAATATATATATGTGATAGTCTGATGTTATAATTTCACAGCCTAATGACTTCCCATAACACAATCCCCCAATCAAATGACTGCATTTCTGTGGTTGGTTCTTGGTGACACACCCCAGGGAAGGAAGACCCTGGGAAGCGTCCAGAGGGTTCCCTCCCTGGAGGTGTCTACAGATGGTCCCTAAGCATCACTGCTCAGCCTTTACTTACGATTGCTCGAGTTTTCAGCCCAAACTGGCAGAGACATTTCGTTCTCCCAACACACTTCCCACTTTGCTCCCTCCACCCCATCCATCGTCTGTGGTGCTGGCTTTGGGACCAGCACATACACGATAAAGCCGACAGGCAGCCTCACCTGTGCTATTTCCCAAACCTTCTTGGCGCCCCCGCTTCTGGTACCCAGAACCTTCCTCCTCCCGGGTTCCCGTTGTGCAGCAAGGGCCGTGTGACAGGGGCAGCCAGTGAGTGACGAGCTGTGTGTCCTTGTCAGGCTGAGCGTCCGTCACCCAGAAAGGAACACTTTACATCTGCTGCCTTCCCGAGCACTGTCTCTGCTCTCTCAGCCTCAGATGCAGAATGAGGAGATGCTCCAAGTGACGGGCGTGGAAACGGGGATAGAGAAATAAACGACTGCTGCCAAACCTCCGAGCCCCCCGGGCTGTTTGTGACCCCAGCAGAACCAAGCACATCCTGCCGCAGACACCGGGGGCCCGGCTGCCTTTGCCTGTATTCACACCAACCAAGAACGCTTCCGGTCCTCGGAGTGACCGCTCAGCGCACAGTCAGCGCTCTGCCCGCCTCTTCCGTGGGTCTGAACTTCTGCCTTGTGGACCAGGACTTGCATGCCTGCTACTCTAAAAATCTGAATACAAATTGCTGCACCTTCATTTCAAAACTGTTGAATGCTGACAAAAGAATAGTCAGTTCTGGTCTCCTAGTTTTCCCAGTTAATGTCTCTTCCCCTGTCATGTGATAACAGACACAGAAGCCGCCTTCGGAAGGCTTGGTGTCAAAGGTCTATCTGAATTTCAGTGGATGTCAGATTCCCAGTGGTCCAAAGCCCTCGACTTGGGGCACCCGGAGTCCTCTGGTGTGTGCTGGGGCATCCCCGCTGTGGTGTGACTGTGCCCTGGGGCCTCCCCCACACATGGCCTTCTCCACGGCCACTTCTCTTACCGCAGCCAGCTCTCTGCAGAAGAGCTGGTTTGGAGGAAGTGTTGTGTGTTTTCCTTTCAATGTATCTGGGCTAAAACCTGTATGCTATATGAGGTGCATCCAAATGTCTGATGTCATCATTTCCTGAGTGTCCTCTGGGTAAGTACTAGGCACAGAATTCAGAGCTCGACATGAGTCATTTGACCTTCACAACAAACTGGGAGTAAATATTGAACCCATGTCACAGGTTAGGAAACTGAACCTCAGAAAGGGCAGGCTTGCAGCCCAAGATTCAGTCTTCACTGCTCAGTAGCTCAGTCACGTCTGACTCTTTGCAATCCTGTGGATTGTAGCCCGCCAGGTTCCTTTGACCATGGGGATTCTCCAGGCAAGAATACTGGAGTGAGTTGCCATGCCCTCCTGCAGGGGACCTTCCCAACCTGGGGATGGAACCCAGGTTTCCTGAAGTGCAGGTGGATTCTTCACCGTCTGAGCCACCAGGGAAGGCCATCTGTATCCCCGCTTTGGGGGATTCGCTTCCCATTCAGGCCCCCGCAGAGCGCTGAGCACAGGTTCTTGTTCACTGCCTATTGTACACACTATCTGTCAGCAGCGCATACGTGTCAACCCCAGTCTCCAACTCAGCCCGCCCTCTTTCCCCGCCTTGGTATCCATGCCTTTTTTCCTCGGTGTCGTGTCTCTATTTCTGCTTTGTAAATAAGATAGTCGATACCATTTTTTTTTTTCCCCACAAGAGGTTTTAAAAGTGCAGAATATAGTCCTGAGCTTGGGAGCTCAAAGTTCTTTCAAAAACTGGAATGACTGAACCTCACCCCAAGCAATGCTCAAAATAATAGCCCTTATGACTATTCTTGTTAGCGACCATCCGTGGTACAGTATTTTCTCTGGAGTCCTCCTGTCGAATTCACTTTATGTATCAGCAAATGGGCTCTTTCAAACAGTCGTCCAAATGGGAAAGATGATCCACTCAGCCACACAGAGTGAGAGCAGGAGGGAGCAGCCTGGATCAGGTATGTGTAACGATCTTCATACACTCTGGATCCAAGGCTAATTTGCAGGGGTATATGTCTATTTTCATTTTTTCTGGAGATAATCCCATAATCCAAAGCTTCTCCACAGGGAGAAAATTCCATGGTAGGGGATGAGGGGGCCCAGCTCTGCTCTGAGGATTCGCCTCTGGGCCGGGAGACCCCATGTCAGGGCCCCGTTCCCCTAAGCCCCCACCGCACACAAAGGAGATGGGAAAGCCCTAATGCTCTTTACCTGGCTCCCAGGCAAAGTAGAAGACAGCTGGCTGATTTTCAGCTTCCAGTGGGGTGATTCATTAGAGAAACAAAATTAATGCTTGTGAAATTTGGGAAGCAGATTTATTACAGTCTGAGGACCTGCTCATTAAAATTTAATTTCTGCAAAGTGGAAGTAAATACAGATTTACTGAAGATCTTAAAAAGAAAACGATTGGGGTAAGTGTTGGGAGGAAGGAAAAGATATCAATTTCTTTGTCCTGAACCAAAGTGGAAACTAAGAATTGTTTTGAATTTTCATCTCTGAAAGCTTGAGTTTTTACCAAATGCTTTGGAGAAGGGAATCTCTTTTCAAATACATAATCTATTTTGCTTTCAGTTTTTTCCTTTGTTTTAAAATGTGTACTCAAATCACTTGCTAAATGAATATTATCAGTCTTGGTTTACCTTTGAGTATGAGGATCTTCCCATCCTATAACCCTACAATAATGTCTGTGAAGATAAAGGCTGGGGAGACTTCCCTGGTGGTCTAGTGGTTAAGACGTTGCCTTCCAATGCAAGAGGTGTGGGTTCAATCCCTGGTCAGGGAGCTAAGATCCTGAATACCACGCCGTCAGCCAAAAAAGAAAGAAAAGAAAAAGGAAAGTATAAAGAGAACTTGAAAAACCCCAGAGGGTTGGAAAGTTGAGAAAGGCCATAGAAGCTGCCACAAGGGATGACTTACTCCAGTTCTGCACTCGGAGCCTTCCTGGAGGAGGGGGCACTGGCCCCTCTGGGTTTCCTTCTTTCTGGTGGTTGTGAGATGCAAGTAAAATGTAAGACATATAAAGCACTGCCCTGGCCTGTCCTAAGTCCTCAAGCGATGGTTGTGGTTATGTATTAAATATTCTATGACCCACCAGTAATGTACGTGGTCCTTTTGTTGTTTTTTGTTTAGTTCGACCCTTTGCAACCCCATGGACTGTAGCCCGCCAGGCTCCTCTGTCCATGGGATTCTCCAAGCAAGAATACTGGAGTGAGTTGCATTTCTTCCTCCAGAGGGTCTTCCTGACCCAGAGATAGAATCCAAGTCTCTGCTTGGCAGGCAGATTCTTTACCCCTGACCCACCAGGGAAGCCCACACGTGGTCCTAACATGGGAGAACTTCCCACACTTTATCTTGAAGATCATCAAGATCTTTTCTCTAACATGGAATCTGGTCTCATTCCTACTTGCTTTGTTCATCACAGGCCATGTTGCAGAGATGGGGAGGTTTGTTTAATTAGAGAGATGTGTGTAATTTTGGCTAGTGGTTAAACATGCCCTATAGTGGGTCTCATTCCAAAGTTAACAATTATCTCAACCTTGGGGCTTCCCTTGTAGCTCAGTTGGTAAATAATCTGCCTACAATGCAGGAGACCCGGGTTTGATTCCTGGGTTGGGAAGATCCCCTGGAGAAGGAAATGGCAACCCACTCCAGTATTCTTGCCTGGAGAATCCCATGGACTGTAGCCTGCCAGGCTCCTTTATCCATGGGGGTCACAAGAGTTGGACACGACTTAGCAACTAAATCACCACCACCAATATTTACTTTACTGGGGGAGCTACACCCTTTGCCTGTTTTTTCAGAGAGCTCTTCTGCTGAATAAAGCTCAGCTCAGGGCTTCCCTGGTGGCTCAGAGTTTAAAGCGTCTGCCTGAAATGCGGGAGACCCGGGTTCAATCCCTGGGTTGGGAAGATCTTCTGGAGAAGGAAACTGCAACCCACTCCAGTACTCTTGCCTGGAGAATCCCATGGAGGGAGGAGCCTGTTAGGCTACAGTCCATGGGGTCACAAAGAGTCGGACATGACTGAGCGACTTCACTCACTCACTCAGTCAAAGCAAGTTTTAGCTTTTCAGAGCATTGTGCTCTGGACCTGGGAGGTGGGTTGCAGGTCTCGGATTGAGGGTCTCCTTTGAGACCCTCTGTCTTCACAGTAACATTGTCTCACCTTGCATATCTGATTGATAGCTTTCAGCAGGTGGCCTCTGCACATACATGTTTTTCTTCCAAATTATGTCAGTGTGTGGCATAATGGATAAAGCCCTGATCATTTTCTTCCGCTAAGAACAAGTGAAACTTTCTGAAAACCTTACCAAGAAGTAACTGTATTGGTTCTTTTTATTATTTTCGTAGTTGACTGTTTTATCTTATCCAAGTATACGCCCACCCGCCACTGAACTGAGTGCGGCATACAGCCAGTCTTGGGACGTGGGCCCCCTCCTCCAGTGGGTCGCAACCAAGGTCAGTGTGAAGGGACCAGAACACGAGACGGGCCACCCCAGAGCCACAGCCCAGCCTTTAATAATGGCCAGATGTACAAGCAGGACGTTATACCTGTTATATACAAGCGATTCAGGCCTCTAATTGCACCTGATTTCTGAATTACTTTGAGACAGAGGGGTCCATCCATCACACCGCTGTCCTGTTTTTCTGTAACACTGAGTTGCATTATGTGACGATGATGCACCAAATTAAGAGGTGAATGTTGACCACGGAAGCTTATGCAGATATCAGGGTTAACTTACCAGCCCCCTCATCAACCCCCAGGAGGGAGAGCCTCTCCGTGGGGACCTGGCCGTGGAGGATATGAGGACGTGTGCCACATCACACCTCTCAGGAGGAACTTCGGACCTGGGTGAGAAGATTTATGGGCAAGAAGTAATTAGAGAATAATACAATTCACTAGATAGTCAAGCACTTAACCGACTATAAATAGGACCAGATTAATGAGGAAAGGTGTTCAATGGCACTGAATAAGAGAAGAGCCTTTTGAAAGAAGGCAAAAACGGGTTGGATTTGAGATAGTTTTACTCCCTATATATAAATTCTTGGCAAATAATCCTTATTGATATATATTAATTTTGACAATGTTACATACATTTTCAATATTCAGTATTATAATATATAGTGCCTCCGTGGTGGCTCAGATGGTAAAGAATCCATCTGCAGTGCATGCGGGAGACCTAGATTTGGTCCCTGGTTCAGGAAGATCCCCTGGAGAAGGGAATGGCTACCCACCCCAGTATTCTTGTCTAAAAATTCCATGGACAGAGGAGTCTGGTGAGCTACAGTCCATGGGGTGGCAAAGAGTTGGACAGAACTGAGCAAACAGGCACACACACATTATAATATGTATGTTTGCATTGCCAAAATTATTTGCTCAAAGTTTGTATGTCTCTGTATGTGAGCATGCTAAGTCACTTCGATTGTGTCTGACTGTTTACGGCCTTATGGACTGTAACCCGCCAGGCTCCTCTGTTGTGTGTGTATAGCTTTGCCAAAAATTATTTATGCAATAAACGCAACAGAATATAACACATACGACACTGCTACTTAAGGTACTTTATTGCACACGTGCGCGCGCGCGCGCACACACACACACACACACACACACACACACACACACACACATACCACTATATGCTCCAGCATCACTGACCAATCTGAGGACTCGGAAAAAATGTTGTGTGGCTTCAAAATGTTATTGTACTAATTCTCAACCTTGACCACACAGATAAATCACAGAGGAGCATTAAAGATTACTAGTGTCTGAAAAGAATCAGGTGCAATCGGGTGCATTCAGGATGGCATAGCCATAGACATCACTGTCTGAAATAATCAATCTCTTGTTTGGGTGACAGCGTCCAGGCAGGACCTGCATTTTAGGGCTTTGGGTGATGCCAGCGTGCAGCCAAGGCTGGAGCGACACTCCTCCAGGCAAGCGTCAGCTATGTTTTCTCTCAAATTCCCTCTCTCAAGGGTCTGTCTTCCAGGTGAGCCTCATTGGACCTGTCAAAACCGTCACAGAGTTAAACTTTGCAGTAAAACCCCTGCTCCTCCCATCTTTCCAATGCTGGTATAGAGAGTCACTCTTTCCTTTGTGTCTTGAACTGAAGAATCATTCACATTCTGCCACCACCAAACCAAAGCAGGTGACATCCGTGACGGTGGGTTTCATGGTGTGGAAACTGGGACACATTGGAGGCATATTTCAGACTCCACAGTCCCTCAAGGGGCAGGCTGAAGCAACAAGCTTTCTGCAGTCACAACCCCCTGGCCTTCTTCACCATCCCTGCTCTGGGCTCACTCCCTGCCCAGGGAGTGCATCCTATTCTTGGCTGATTCTGCAAGAGACTAAGACATAAGACCTAAGGCATCCACAGTAGTATTTATCCCAGGGGTGGACTGGAGCTGGCTTGTATGCGTGTGCGTGTGTGTGTGTGTGCGTGTGCGTGTGCAGGCTCAGTTGCTCAGTCACTCTGTCTTATCTGACTCTGCAACTCAATGGAGTGTAGCCTGTCAGTCTCCTCCTTCCACAGGATTATCCAGGCAAGAATACTGGAGTGGGTTGCCATGCCCTCCTCCAGGGCATCTTCCTGACCCAGGGATCGAACCTGAGTCTCTTGTATTGGCAGGTGAATTCTTTACCATTGCACCTCTGGGAAGCTTCCACCAGCTTACAAAAACTAATTGTGAACATCTTGTCTCAGATCTGTACTGAGGGAAGTCATATTGATAGCTTGAAACCGTCCGCAGTGGGATGTGGATAAGGATCTAGAGAGAGAGAGAGATAGGATCTAGAGAAACTGTATGAGTAGAAGCTGTGGGAGTTGCTGGATAAAGGAGTGTTACAGATAATTTTAAGGCAATTCTGACTCAGGTAAAGGTGGTTCCATCGTGCATTTGGTCTTAGGTGCAGAGATGTGCAATTTGAGAATCCAGGAAATGAACCAGACCTCCCATCTTCAGAGGTCACAGGCTCATCATAGCAGGTCAAACCAGAACCGAAAAGATGGTTGTACCATGGGGAAGGGACTTTGGAACTTTCCAAGATACATGAGACCTTAGTTACAGGTAGGAAGTGACCTGGCAAGAGCAGAAAATAAGCCCGTTCCCTGGGTCTCCTTCTACCGAATTAGACACGCTTTCCTAGGTCATTGTTTCTCCTTCTCCCCTGGATGGTTCTCATTGCCATCCAGACATGCAGTTGCCTCCTCGGGGTAGCACCCTGGCTACCTCCCCACCTCTCCCGTAAGTTCTGTACTGTTGTCTCCCATACGACTGAAGTGACTTAGCAGCAGTAGCAGCAGCTGCTTCTATTCACACGAGAACCCTCTTCTGTGGGGCTCTTCCCCAAACCCCAAAGCTTTTCTGACAGCTTCTTTCCCAATGAGCAGTTTGCGATCTCCCTCTCTCTGTTCCCAGTGACGGTTTGACACACTCGATTACTCAATTCACAAAGGAAGGCATTCTGGTTTCGCTCCGACATCCCAGGTCACTCCTTCCGAGTCTCCTTTGCTGGAGGATATTCCCCATCACTCAAACTCTCTCACATGGGAGGGCTCCAGGACTCTGTTCATGGTCTTCCCCCCACCCTTACATGAATTAACTCCATGACCTCAGCCAAGTGTACATCTTTCAGTGCCAACCATACCCTTTCAGTTCAGTTCAGTTCAGTTCAGTCGCTCAGTTGTGTCCGACTCTTTGCGACCCCATGAATCCTAGCACGCCTTTAGGACTTCCAAATTCCTGTTAGGTCCAGACCCCCCTCTTAACCCTCAGATTCATATTCCACTCAATATTTCCCCCTGGGTGCCTAAGAAGCATCTTGAATGTAACAGGTCTAAGACAGAAGTATCGCTCCCCTGCCCCCCACACACATATTCACGTCCTTCCCTCCCTTTGTTACCTCCCATCTCAGAACGCCATCATTCTACTTCCTCATCCCTGACCTCTCCTTTTTTCCACACTCCACACCCAGTCCATCAGAAATTATTTGTCTCCACCTTCAGAGTATGCGCAGATGTGGCCTCATCAGCGGCCTCCACAGGGCCTGCTCGGTCTAAGGCTCCATCGCATCCCGAGATCATGCCTCAGCCTCCTGGCTGGGCTCTCAGTGTGCACTGTGGCCCTCCTGCAGAACATGCTCAGCACAGCCATCCCTCTGAAACGTGCCAGAGCGTGGTCGTTCCTCTGCTCAAAACCCGCCACAGGGTCTCCATTTCTCTCTGAAACCAGAGTCCCTACACGGTCTGGTGCAGGGGTCTCCAACCTCCGGGATCTAAAGCCTGATGATTTGAGGTGGAGCTGATGTAATAATAATAAAAATAAAGTACACAATAAATATAATGTGCTGGAATCTTCCCCAAACCATCCCCTTCCCCCTGGTCCAAGTCTGTGGAAAAATTGTCTTCCACAAAACTCATCCCTGGTACCAAAAATGTTGGGAACGCTGGTCTCATGGACAAAGTCCTTCATGATCAGGCCCCTGTGTTTCTCCCCTCCTCAAGTCCTTCAAACCTCACGAGCCACCTCACAGGCCCCCAAACCCTTTCCTGGACCCTCTGGTACTTGCTTCTCTCTCTGCTTGGAAATTCTCCCAGGTATCACGTTTTCACCGAGGCCGCTATTTAAAGTTGCAGTTCCTCTCCCTCTGGGACTGTTATTAGCAAGCTCCCTATTCCACTTTTCCATGGACTTCATCACCATCTGACAAACTGCATAAACAGTCCCATCACTGTAGTGCTATTTGGTTCCTGAGTCGGGTACTAAGTTAGAACAGCATGAGATAAGACATTATCAGAATTTATTTGGTGCCTGAATTTCAGATAGCAAGTAATGAGAATTTGGGTAACAGGAGATTTACCCAGATATTTACCTGTAGATGTGCAGTTCCCATCTTTGGAAAGCCAGGAATCCTTACTAAATTTGCTTATTTATTTTGCTTACAGCACTCTACAAGTGAGATCATAAATACATGGATTTTTCCTGTTTAGCTCACAGCAATCTTCTAGAACAGCACCAAGCACAATGCAGGCATTCAACAGATAAATGTTGGCCAACTGAGCTAAGGGAGGAAGAAGAGAAAGCGAGAGACGTCAAGTAAACATAGATGGACATGGAGGTCAGGATATTTAATACCTTACATCTCCTCCAACCCTAAAATATTGGCATTCAACAATGCGATCCTATTAATTCCAAAAGCAAACAGCAACTCAGTCCCAAGATCAGGCGTGAAGCATCATTGTTGTTTGAGATCTCCATTCATTTCTGTGTAACTCCACTCACTTTGGAGGGTTCCAGGTCATGAGTCCCATCTTCTGAAAGTAGGTATCTATCTTTCTCAACCAGCCTTGAAGCTGAGAGCCCAGGTACCCCATGGGTCCTCCATGAGATGTGCCTGTCCCAGACACTGATGAAGCTTGCACAGAGAGCAAGAGGCCCCCGCAGGGCCCCCTATCTGCAGAGAAGCTCACAGAGGCCGAATCTCTGGACCACTTCCCGGTGGCAGCAGCAGAGATGAGTGTCTGTCTCGGGCCCGCTCTGCCATGTGGCCACAGCCCTTATGGGAGCTCAGGGTTACCCTCTTAAAGCAGCCCTCATGAGGACTTTTTGAGCAGTTTAATTTTCTTTGATAAACTTAATTCTTTGGGGCTTAAAATAGACAGAGGTGGGCTTTTGGCTTTTGCAGGTTGGTACCAGGTCTTACTGGGAAAGACTGAAGGTGGGAGGAGAAGGGAAGGACAGAGGATGAGATGGTTAGATGGCATGACTGACTTAATGAACATGAGTTCGAGTAAGCTCCAGGAGTTGGTAATTGACAGGGAGGCCTGGCGTGCTGCAGTCCACGGTGTTGCAAAGAGTCGGACATGACTGAGCAACTGAACTGAACTGACCAAGTCTTAAAGGGAGAAGTTCTGGTTACTAGGACACTTCCTGCTTCTTCTGGGAGAAAAGGACAGGAAGCAAATTTCCTGATAGGTCAGTCTTTTTTTATTTTCCCATTTGTGCTTATATTTCCCCCCCCCCCCTTTAAAAAAATAATTCATTTTTAACTGAAGCATGATTACTTTACAATAGTGTGTTGGTTTCTGCCATACATCAAGGTGAATCAGCCATAGGTATACATAAGTCTCGCTCTTGAACCTCCCTCCCGCCTCCCACCCCATCCCACCCCTCTAGGTTGTCACAGAGCGCTGGGTTTGAGCTCCCTGCATCATACAACAGTATGGAGATTCTTAAAAACAACAACAACAACAACTAGTAATAAAACTACCATGTGACCCAACAATCCCATGACTGGGGATAACTGCTGAGGAAATCATAACTGGAAAAGACACAGGTGCCCCAGTGTTGACTGTAGCACTATTTGCAATAGTTAGAAGATGGAAGCAATCTACATGGGCATCAACCAATGAATGGTAGCTTGGTTTTTTAACTTCACTTTGAAGCTTTCCCAGTTGAAATGCTCAAATTTCTTTTATAAATTGTATTGTTTTGTCTCTAAGTTGCGTCTGACGCTTTCCGATCGTATGGATTGCAGCCCACCAGGCTCCTCTTTCCATGGGGTTCTCCAGGCAAGAATACTGGAGTGGGTTGCCATGTCCTCCTCCAGGGAATCTTCCTGATCTCAGAATCTAAACCACGTCTCCTGCATTGACAGGTGGATTCTCTATCACTGAGTCACCTGGGGAGCCCTTTTTATGAATTATTTAACTGAAAAACAGTCCATCCAGGCCAGGATTCCTGAGGCTCAGGACTCTTGATATCTCGGGGTAGGTCGTTCTCTGTTGTGGGGGGTCCTGTTTACTGGAGGGTGTCTCCCAGCCTCCCTAGATTCTATCCACTAGTGCCCGGGGGCATCCTTCCTTGTCCATGAGAACCAAAGATGTCTCCAGACATTGTCCGACCAGTGCCCCCCCAGGGCCATAGCACCCTGGTGTTGGCAATCTCTAACCCAGAGGCAGTCGCACTGGTCCTCCGTGAGTTTTTTTGTCATGTGAGGGAGCCACGGTGCAGGGCCAGGACCACAGCCAGTGTCTCCCCTGTATCCCAGGATGATGCTTTTCAGGGCCCCTGGTCGATTTCAGAAACCATGGATGGTACCAAACCCTATGTATGCTGTGTCCTTTCCTATACACGCATACCTGTGATAAAGCTTAATTTATAAATGAGACACAGTAAGAGATTAACAATAACAGGTCATAATAAAATAGAGCAATTATTACAAGATACTGTGATAAAAGTTATATGCATGCGATCTCTCTTTTCCCCAAAATAACTTATGGCACAGATTTTCCTTCTTAGCTAAGCCCTTGTCATGCACCGTGGTGGGAACTTCTCCCATGGAAGGTACGACAGCAGACTGGCATGAATTCCTTCTTCCCAGTTTCACGGAGAAAAGATGCGTCCGTAAAAGACTGCAGGTCTTAGCTGTCTAAGCATACTGATTTTCCTTCCTGTCCTTGTGACATTGAGAACTTGGACTTTTCACTTAAAGGAAAGTGAGCTTTAGCATATCAGAGTTGCCAGCATGACTTCTCTTGTGCTTTGGGGCCATTATTAAGTAAAATCAGAGTCACGTGAGCACCAGGGCTGTGATCCGTGACGGTAGATGGGATAACTGAGGGGCTGGTAAGTGACAGAGGAAAGGGACACCGGGGACAAAGGGAAGATCCACGTCCCCGGGCAGGATGCGGCAGGTCAGCGAGAGATTTCATCACGTGACTCAGAACCATGAGCAGTTTACGGCTTACAAATTGTTTATTTCTGAAACTTCCCATTTTAGTGTTTTTGAGCTGTGGGTTGGCTGTAGGTAACTGAAACTGCTGAAAATAAAACCAAGGGTGGGGGAGATGACTAGCTGATTGTTCGTTGGATGTGAAATTCAGAAAGAGTAGGTTTCGCCCAATGCATTCCTTATTGCTATGTGAAAAATAAGACGCAACAGTTGCTGTGAATCATAAATACTCTATATTGTCTTATTGCTAAAATATCTATGAATTAGTCACTTTTCTATTATGAGAAATGCCGTCCATGGGATTTTCCAGGCAAGAGTACTGGAGTGGGGTGCCATTGCCTTCTCCATTATATCATATAGCATTTCTTGAAATGACTCGGCTGTCTAAAGTTAAAATCAGTGATGATGTATTTGGGAAAGTATATAATTGTGGATATAGGTAGATGTATTTAATGTTTTTCCCCCAAATAAAACTTTGCTTCCAGCCAGCCTCTTCTCGCTTAGGCCCTCATGCTCTGTTATTTTCATGTTCGTGCTGTGCTTGTAATATCTATTACCCCACATTTTACATTTCCTGGAAGTTTTATTAAAGCCATTTATTTGTAATAATAAGGTGGACAAGATATTTATAGCAGTCTCATTTTTAAAAATACTGTAAACACATATTACAACCCTGACAGACCATAGCTAGAATCTTGATACGTGGAAAATCTGTCATTAACACAACAGAATTACTGGTTTTCCAGCATAGCCTTAAGATAGGCTATGGTCAACAGCGATTCCTAAAGATTACAAAAAATTTGAAAAGCTATTGTTAATGTTATAAATAATTGATTATCATTTATTGCAAAATAATTACCTTTAAGCAGTTATCACAGTTAACAAGCAATTGCTTTGGGATTATTGCTTAATTACTATTGAACAGCAAAGTACATATGGCATATAAAATTCATTGTTTATTATTATTTTTACAAGCACAGATGGCTTGGTACAATCAGGAAGACTGATGGAGAGTAATCTTTTTTTAATGTAATTACCACATGACTATGTCAAAGGATTTTTTTTGTTGTTTTGCTAACATTATAATGTTATTTTAATTAAGAGGCTAAGGACAGTAATTTTTCCCACCTAATTAGACCAAAAGGAAAAGAGATATTCAGGACATTTTAAAAACTTGATTATAAAAAATTTAAGTTTCATAAATATGAATCACATTGGTACATCTATCCTTGCTTTTATCTTAGATGGAAAAAATTGCATTTAGAAAAATCTTATAACTCAGTGACAGTTGAGTATATCATAAAACTCTAATGGCCTGTAATAAATAATAAAGTATCTATTATGGATGTGTGTATAGCTTTGGAAACTGTGGTGATAAGAAGAAAAGATAGTACCAGTGATGACTGATGGTTCAGAAGATACTCAGATTTCTGCAGGTCTTTGTTAGACTAATATGGCTATAAACGTTACGTACAATTCCACACCACTTTTGTAAATACAAGACTGGCAATACGGACGGATGATTTTCTTTAGGGGGGTTTCTGCACCACCACCATCTCCCTGCAAAACTCTGAGACCCACCTTGCATTTCCTGTAATTAAACCCAGCACGAGGTTTGTCCAGGTTTAAACAAAACCAAATGTGGGCAGAAAATAAGCTGGTCCAGGGGTGAGTGCCTCCAGCTCTTGAGAGGATCGGGGTTTCCCAGCAAGTGTTGCCCTGAAGTCTAGGGCACTGAAGGACTGAGTTCAGAGCAGACCCCTGCTTTTGAGGGGAAAAGCATCCTTGTGTGCAAAACACAGATGGTCAGCCAACTTTCTGGAGGCGGTTGGAAGATCTGTTTGGTCAAACTGAAGAGCTGGCTGGCAGCTTGGCTCCCGTCTCCGGTCAGAATCACTGCTTTCGGCCACAGATGGTGGCAAGACGGTGGCGCATATGGTTGCTTCCGACTCTAGGGCCATCAGCCTGGTCCTCTCCTGACAGGACGCTCAGACCGTTCAGGGCCCCCAGGCAGATCCTGAACAGATGCCGAGGGCTCTCCCTGGGGTGCACACGTACTCCATCCTGGACACGGGGGTCAGGAGGCTGCTGAGAGCTGCGTTCAAGTCCCAGGATCCGGCTGTGTGATGATACAAAGCCCGATTCCCAGTGCACAGCGGTGACCTTGTGTGGATTCTGTAAAGCTTTCTCCCCCCGGTGGACACCAGCACCTTCCTCTCCTAAGGCAATGCCGGGCTCCAAAATCATGTGTTCTCTGGAAGACACATTATTTCCTGCTTAGAAGCGAAGCCATGTGTTACTCTCAAAAACTGGGAGAACGCAGAGTTGTGTGACCCTAGGGGCCTGTGCCCAGCGTGTGGCCACCTGCCACCAATTCACCAGCAGGTTCTTCGAGCTCGTGACCGTCCCCCACTCACCAAGCCCCTAGGGAAGGGGTGCAGCATCCACCAAGGGCCTCCTCTGGCTTTCTGAGCTGAGGCCGTCCAGGGCCAGGGTCGGGGATAAGCTGGAGCTCACTCCTCTTCCTCTTTGTAGTTTTTTTCGCCCAAAGATTTATTTTCAAGTTCCTAAGAGTTCAGGCCAGTGACTGTAGACAAATCACTTGAATCTATCTCGTTTGTTCTTTCCTCCATCTTACGGTGAGAATAGACTTTCAATAGCCCGCCTCTGAAGTGACGGAATCCTGCTCACGGTGCTTCATCCGAGTTTTGTCCTGCTCCCAGGCAATTCTCAAGGCTGGCCACAAGTTACAATCATCTGGGATCTTTTGGAGACCGCCTGAAGCCAGGACCATGCACTTTTTCACGTACTTACTAAGAGGGTATAGGTAAGAGAGGTAGGTAAGCCTACTAAGGCTTTCCTCCTGTCTAACACTAAACCCTATGATTTATTCCCACTAAAACAATCCCACTAAATAAATACAGCTTTTTGGGAAAAAAAACAAACAAACCTGTAATTGTCTATCAGAGAAATGACGCAGAAGAATTGGGCAGAATAACCAGACGTCTCCTGATTTAAGATGTTTTTAAAAAGAACAAAAAGAGAAGAAAGAGAGAGAGAGAGAGTGGTACTCACGACTAGTGTGTCGTTTAGTCCTCTCTGCGAAGAGTCATCCATTCCAATTAAACAATTTTGTTATATTCTAGGAAAAAAACCACGAATTATGCATTTC
This sequence comes from Budorcas taxicolor, assembly GCF_023091745.1. Lineage (NCBI taxonomy): Eukaryota > Metazoa > Chordata > Mammalia > Artiodactyla > Bovidae > Budorcas > Budorcas taxicolor. Next base: position 84,572,931 of record NC_068921.1, on the reverse strand, counting down.
AACATATTTCAGTCTTGGTAGCTTGTAAGGTTTCTGTCTCAACTACTCAGCTGCATCATTAGCAAAAGCAGATATGGACAGCAGATGAACGGGTGAGCAGAGTGGCATTTCAACAGAATCTATTTGGAAAATCTACTGGGGGCTTCCCAGGTGGTGTTAGTGGTAAAGAACCTGCCTGCCAATGCAGGAGATATAAGAGATGTGGGTTCGATCCCTGGGTTGGGAAGATCCCCTGGAGGAGGAAATGGCAACCAGCTCCAGTATTCTTGCCTGGAAAATCCTATGGACAGAGGATCCTGGTGGGCTACAGTCCATGGGGTCGCAAAGAGTTGGACACAACTGAGTGATTAACACTACTATTTGGAAAAACAGGCATGGCTGAACCCACAGAGGACAGTTTGCTGACCCCCGCTAACTCTGGGCAAGCGATAAAGTTGCGTCACTAGCTTAACACCAGTTTGACGACAGGCTCTGCAGAGGACATCGAGTCATCTCATGTGGGAGCTTCAGCCCCAAGTTCCTCTCTGTCACGGGAATGCAGTGAAGTATTTTGTATTGCTTTTGCTTCATTTCCGTTGCTATTATAACATTGAATCTTTGAAAGGAAGAAGTAAGAAACAGTTCTCAGAGGTTTCTGAGATGCTCTTTCTGGGTTATAATTCTCAAATTTGGCTGAAACAAAATTTTCCACTTCTTTGATTAAAGAAAAAAAAAAGAATATTTGATTCCCCTGCACAATTCCCTCACAATACCCTTAGTGATTAAAAAAAAAAAAAAAAAACCACACACACACAGAGGCTGGGCTGAAAGTCACGTCCACTAGTAAGAGCAATCACATCTAGCAAAAACTCCAATTCCTTTGCAAGATGCAAGCAAGGAAGCAGAAGCTTCCTCAGATCTCAGAAGCCTGCATTCAATAGCTGGGATGGAGTTTGCCAGTGAGAGGGATAAACTCTATCAGGCTTTAGAAACACAAATCCAAGGATGACTTGAAGGTTAATTGGAAATGAATAAAACCCCATAGTTCACATAAGTTACAGGGGAAAACCAAGGAGCTCGTTTCTAAGTGTGGTTTGGCATTGAGATCATGTCAGCTAGGTCTTGTCAGGATACTTTCACACAGGCATTTCATTTCTTTTCAGTTTTTTCCTCTGTGATTTTATTTTTGTTGCTGGAGTAAACACTGAACTAGTGGAAAGTAAATTCCGATTTCAGAGAACCAGTTTGGTTGTTAACCTGTTTGATGAACCCTAAGGGGACCTGTCCACACCTCAGAAAGGGGGCAGACATCGTCTAGGACCAGGAATCACAGAATTCCGACTGGAGGGGCATGGAGACCAGCATGTTCCACATCCACTCTCCCGCCAGCTTGCTCTTCAGCCAGGAAAGCCCTCCTTTGGGATGGCATGCCCCAGGGCCCCTGGCCAGGCGGGTGATGCTGCTGAGGCTGGACAGGGGAAGAGGAAGAGGGATGAAGGGAGGTCGCTGGGTGAAGAGCCTGGAGTCCTTGACCAGCAGCTTGTTGTCCAATGGATGGCAATGGCCCAGCTCCTGCCAATCCCTGCCTTGGAGAAATGTAGCCTCTGGAGTTTCACATCTAATTTCTGAGGATTGGTGTGAAAATTCCCAACTTGTCAGTATCGGTGCTTCTTGTTTCAGGGAAAGGGCCAACCTCCCTGTGCATGCCAGCCGCAGCTGGTGGGGTGGTCATCTGCTTAGGGCCCCTGCTTTAGCTCTTGGAAGAGTATTTGCATTTCAGGGATCTCCCTTAATTACAGAGAAAATAATCTTGGGGGAAGGTAATGAAATCACTACCAACAACTCTCTTAGTGTGTTAGTCGCTCAGTCGTGTCCGACTGTTGGTGGCCCCGTGGACTGCAGCCCACCAGGCTCCTCCCTCCATGGGATTCTCCAGGCAAGAGTACTGGAGTGGGTTGCCATTCCCTTCTCCAGGGGATCTTCTTGACCCAGCAATTGAACCTGGGTGTCCTTCACTGGCAGGCAGTTTCTTTACCATCTGGGCCACCAAGAAAGCCTTATGGTAAGAGCAAATTAAGAGACTCTAGTGGCAAAAACTGTGGGCAGAGGGGTGGGAAAGCCTTCGTTATGAACATCATGGTCCTCATACACTGCTTTGATGGGTCCAGGGCAAAAGTATTGGTGGGGAACACCTGTCTGGTACGTCTCAATATTGTTAAGTTCTGCCCCAAAATTACCGAGTTAAAAATCCTCTATCCACCACCCCTTCACAAACGCACTACATAACGATAAACTGAACAACCTACACAAATCTATGACACTAAGGACAGGCAATTACCTCTTTGTCCTTGGTGTGAGGACTGATAAAAAGATTAACTGGAGGGGAAAAAAAAGATTCAAGTAAGGACATATGCAGGGAAGTTTCGCAAAGAAATGAGCCTCGAGGAGGCAGCCAGGTGATAGAGGCGTATACACACCTTAGACCAATGAAGGAAAAGAGGTTCCAAACTTCCAAGAGGGGAGGCAAGTTATAGGAGGGTGAGGGGAGAAAACCTATGTGGATGAAGACGTCTTGTTATGCAGGTGAGACTCTCAGGTGATGAGATTCACGTCTGGAGTTGCTCTCTTCCTGGTAGGAGAACACCGTTAGCAGTGGGAATTTCCTTTACAAAAGGAGAACCTTATTCCCTATTTTCAGGCAGCTGGTGGGAGGTAAAGAGCTTTTCCTATGTCTGCTGGGACTCAGCGGCCTTTAGTTCAACTAATCCTGAGCCAGAGGCATAGTTTGGGTGGCTCATCCTAGTGAACTCCATGTGTGTTAGTTGCCCAGTGTCTAACTCTTCGAGACCCCATGGACTGTAGCCTTCCAGTCTCCTCTGTCCATGGGATTCTCCCAGGAATATTGGAGTGGGAGGCCATTCCCGTATCCTACAGCCAGTGCCAACCTGGAACTTGTTTCAGGGGTGGAATGCTGTCATCTTAACAAGCGCCCTCCAGTCATAAGAACTGACTACTTAAAAGATGATTTTATAACAGAATCCTAACTATAGACGTTCCAGCCTCACACAACATAGCTTCATCTTTAGTGTGCGCTTCCTGCTTGTTATCCCCACCTAGGATGCGGCTTCCCCAGTGGCTCAGTGCTAAAGAATCCTCCTGCAATGCAGGAGACCCCTGTCCAACTCCTGGGTCGGGAAGATCCCCTCGAGGAGGGATAGGCTCCCCACTCCAGTCTTCTTGGGCTTCCCTGGTGGCTCAGCTGGTTAAGAATCCGCCTGCAATGCAGGAGACCTGGGTTCAGTCTCTGGGTTGGGAAGATCCTCTAGAGAAGGGAATGGCTGCCCACTCCAGGATTCTTGCCTGGAGAGCTCCGTGGACAGAGGGGCCTGGAGGGCTACAGTCAGTGGGGTTGCAAAGAGTCGGACACGACTGAGTGACTTTCACTCTCACTCTTCACTTTCAAGGATGAAAAGCTATGAGTTGGAGTTACGGAAGGTGTGGTATGATTTTGGGGTGCACTTAGTGGGGGGCAGGAGTCTGCCTGTGATGCAGGAGACCTGTGTTCAGTCCCTGGTCTGGGAAGATCCCTGGAGAAGGGAATGGCTACCCACTCCAGTATTCTTGCCTGGAGAGCTCCGTGGACAGAGGGGCCTGGAGGGCTACAGTCAGTGGGGTTGCAAAGAGTCGGACACGACTGAGCGACTCACACTGCTAGGGGCAGCGTGCTCTCACAGGGAGTGTCCACCCCGTGGGTTCGTGGCCATCCAGACCTTGCCTGTCAGTTTCCCAGGGGCCGGGAAAAGCAAGTTTGGTAGCGCTGGAAGAGGCAAGAAGCTGATAGTGAGTGTTATCGTGGGCACGAGGACTAGCTGGCTGGGACACAAGGGAGAAATAGCAGTGTTTTCGCTTTGGGGATCTTGGCACCTTGTGAGTTCACGACCTGTTTTGCAGCTCAGTCATGGAATGAGTCCACGAGCGAGTGAATAAACACAGGCCCAGCACAGAGACTGCAGCGTAGCGAGGAGCCAATTTAATGTCTCGGCTGGAGAAAGACGGGAGATGTGAGAAACCGCACAGGCTGCCACCCCAGCCCTGCAGGCCGCCTTCGAACGGCCCCTGAAGGAAAACCGGGTGAAGTGGGAGGCATTCTCTCAGCGACTTCCGGGAGCAGATCCCGTGCCTTTGCTGAATATACCACCCGAGGCCAAGGCGGTCAGTTCTGTGCGGTGTCCTCTCGCTGGCGTGGGTACTGTGTTCTTCTGCTTCCTCCCTTCTGTGGCATCTTTACCACGTGCCTCTGCCCACACCTCTCTATGTCACTGTAATTATTAATATGTGCTGTGCTAACTTGCTTCAGTCGTGTCCGACCCTTTGTAACCCCATAGACTGTAGCCCCCACAAATGCTCCTCCGTCCATGGGATTCTCCAGGCAAGAAGACTGGAGTGGTTTGCCATTCCCTTCTCCAGGGAATCTTCCCGACCCAAGGATCAAACCCCCGTCCCTTACATCTCCTGCACTGGCAGGAGGGTTCTTTCCTACTAGCACTACCTGGGAAGCCCAGTTATTAATATGTATGTAATTAAATACTGTGAGATAAAATGCTGCAAAATTGGAGGGCAAACAGGTGTTGCTATGGAAAGCACAGTTAAATTATTTGGAAGACTTTGATACAAACAAGACGTTATTTGAGACTTTTTCCCCATGAGTGTAGGTGAGGTGGTTGTAAAGGCACAGATGACGCCTGTATTTAAGTGAAAAGAGAATAAGGAAGAAGAGAAACAGAACTACCGCAACAGAACGTTGGTCTTACGGTCGTCGTCAGAATAGGATGCCTCATGTTCCAGAGGCCTTTCGGGCTGAAATCTTTATACATGGTGGTGGGTGAAGCTTTGGAGCCCAGGTTCAAAGCCATTGCTCCCACTTACTTGGGTGAGTTAGGAAACGAGATTTCTCTGAAAACTGGCATTCCACCTGTAAGATTTTCAACCCTCCTATAGGTGAGAGGTAGAGCTTTGAGGAGTCACAGCTGCCTCTGAGGAGAAGGCAGACCCTCAGGCTGGCTCCCCATCTCCTCTCTTCTAAGGCATTTTAACTCTTCTGTCAGCACGGGGACATGTCATGCAAGCGGGCCCCTCCACCTCTGAAAGTGAAAGTGAAAGCCGCTCCGTTGAGTCCGACTCTTTGCGACCCAATGGACTATATATCCATGGAATTCTCCAGGCCAAAATACTGGCATGGGTAGCCTTTCCCTTCTTCAGGGGATCTTTCCAACCTGGGAACTGAACCAGGGCCTCCTGTATTGCAGGCGGATTTTTTACCAACTGAGCTGGAATCAAGATTGCCAGGAGAAATATCAATAACCTCAGATATGCAGATGACACCACCCTTATGGCAGAAAGTGAAGAGGAGGGAAAAAGCCTCTTGATGAAGGTGAAAGAGGAGAGCGAAAAAGTTGGCTTAAAGCTCAACATTCAGAAAATGAAGATCATGGCATCCGGTCCCATCACTTCATGGGAAATAGATGGGGAAACAGTGGAAACAGTGTCAGACTTTATTTTGGGGGGCTCCAAAATCACTGCAGATGGTGACTGCAGCCATGAAATTAAAAGACGCTTACTCCTTGAAAGAAAAGTTATGACCAACCTAGATAGTATATTCAAAAGCAGAGACATTACTTTGCCGACTAAGGTCCGTCTAGTCAAGGCTATGGTTTTTCCTGTGGTCATGTATGGATGTGAGAGTTGGACTGTGAAGAAGGCTGAGCACCGAAGAATTGATGCTTTTGAAGTGTGGTGTTGGAGAAGACTCTTGAGGGTCCCTTGGACTGCAAGGAGATCCAACCAGTCCATTCTGAAGGAGATCAGCCCTGGGATTTCTTTGGAGGGAATGATGCTAAAGCTGAAGCTCCAGTACTTTGGCCACCTCATGAGAAGAGTTGACTCATTGGAAAAGACTCTGATGCTGGGAGGGATTGGGGGCAGGAGGAGAAGGGGACGACAGAGGATGAGATGGCTGGATGGCATCACCGACTCGATGGACATGAGTCTGAGTGAACTCCAGGAGTTGGTGATGGACAGGGAGGTCTGGTGTGCTGCGACTCATGGGGTCACAAAGAGTCGGACACGACTGAGCGACTGAACTGAACTGAGCTGTCAGTCCACCTCTGACCATGCCCTGTTCTTAGTGCTGGGAAACAACTGACCAGTGAGGGGCACTGTCTCTTAGTCAAAGGATCTCAGCCTGCAGAGGGCCCTGTTTGGAACAGGGAGGCTGCCTACCACTTGCCAAAACGCAATCATTCCAGCCTGATGGCAGCCCCTTGCTTCCCCGTTAGAAATGGGCCTGGAGCTGAGAAGATGTGGTGACAAAAAATAATCAGCTCTCAGAATGGATTTGAAATCCCCCTTTTTATAAAGCCAATTCATTTAAGGCACTTATTTCAGTGCTGCCAACACTGGCATTCTTTTTTGTTTGTTTTACTATAAACTTCTGCTGTGCTAAGTCGCTTCACTTGTGTCCGAACTTTGTGACGCCCCACCCCTCACCTCCATGGACCATAGCCCGCCAGGCTCCTCTGTCCATGGGCTCCTCCAGGAAAGAACACTGGAGTGGGCAGCCATGCCCTTCTCCAGGGGATCCTCCCAACCCAGGGATCAAACCCACGTCTCTTCCGTCTTCTGCACTGGCAGGCGGGTTTCTTTCTACCACTAGCACCCCCTGGGAAGCCCCCACTGTAAGCGTTCATTTTGCTCTAGTGTAAATCCATGAGCAGTCAAGAACATTCTCCACCCAGCAGACATTCACTGGTCACTGTGTTCTCTGCCAGGCCCGCTGCTGGCTGCTGTCTGGAAGAGCAGGATGCGCAGGAAGAGCGGATGCAAGTTGGTCAAAGGCGCAGATTCCCCCCTTCCCATCTTCCTCCCGCCCTCTATCCCTCCCTCCCTCCCTCTCTTCCTCTTTGCTCTCGCTCTGTCTTCAATTATTTGTTTCACGTCTGCAGTGCGGTAAACACTGCGTCTCTCTGGGTGCAACTATTGGACCTACTCTGTTGGGTAGACTTCACAATCGGATGGAAGAGAGAAGCAATTCGTGCCAGCCACATTGTAAAGTGCCCTTTGAGGCTCTTGTGCACAAGGAACATATTGAACGGCAGCAGAAAGGCGCTGTGTTCTGCCCAGCAGATGCCGCGGGCACTGACAGGCATCCCAGGTCCTTCATCCCGGTTGGCGGCCTCCTGGCCCGGGGACGCAGCACGGCGGCTGCTGACAATGGCTCCTTGGTGTGGCCAGGCTGGCGCTCTCTCTTACACATTCTGTTGCTTCAAACAGAAACGCCACTATCTTCCTCACCCCTTTCAGAGGGAAGTTGTTTTTTTCCCTCATCTGATCCTCCAGAGCATTCTATTCTGTGCAGATGTTGGTGGCAGGATATTAGAGGCTTTCCTGGCAAATGAACAAGTCTGTCTTTCTAACAAAAATAAGCGAGCAGCCAAAAGCGCAGGAGATGCAGGGTCGAAAATAGCTCGAGATAGACGCCAGCTCACTCATACTAGAGACCTGGCCTTCGTCGCAGGGCGGACGTCATCATCATTACGTGTTGGAATTTAGCTAGAAGTGGGTTCTTCTCTTTCAACTGTCAGAGCTTTGGGAACAGATGGCTCTCTTCCTCGGGGGCACTAGGTGGCTGATTGGCAGTGTGAGGCAGAAACAGGCAGAATTGCAGACAAATCCTATATAATGGACCCTAGCAGCCTTTTTTATTTGGATTATTCTCCTCTGAGTGATGATAGCAGAAACCACGCAAATGCAGAAACCCCTCCAGAGGAGATTTTGCAAGATGTATGAAAAGTCTACTGGAAAGCCATCACTGTCTTCCACTTGAATGGGGAAGAGCCCCACATACAGCTGTGTCTTGTTGAAATGGCCCTGACCTGTCACGTTTAGAGTGACCCAAGTCTATAGTCAAAGCTGTGGTTTTACTAGTAGTCCTGTACAGATGTGGGAGTTGAACCATAAAGAAGGCTGGGTGCTGAAGAATTGATGCTTTCACACTGTAGTGCTGAAGACTCTTGAGAGTCCCGTGGACTGCAAGGAGATCCACCCAGCCCATCCTAAAGGAAGTCAGTCCTGAATATTCATTGGAAGGACTGATGCTAAAGCTGAAATTCCAATGCTTCAGCCACCTGATGCGAAGAACTAACTCATTTGAAAAGACCCTGGTGCTGGGAAAGATTGAAGGCAGAAGGAGAAGGGGATGACAGGGGATGAGATGGTTGGATGGCATCACCGACTCAGTGGATATGAGTTTGAGCAAGCTCTGGGAGTTGGTGATGAACAGGGAGGCCTATTGTGCTACAGTCCATGGGGTCACAAAATGTCGGACACAACTGAGTGACTGAACAACAAGATCTGAAGTTGGACAGATTGAAGGGACTACCTGTCTATCACCTGTAGTTGCAGGAAAACAAGAGCAGCACTGCTGTGGGTCCCCGCAGATTGTGTAACCGACCAGGACGCTATAGGACCTTCCCAGGACAGGGGTGGGCTTCCCCCGTATCCTCTGCTTCAGCTCCTCTCTGAAGTACCTGCTGAATAGAGAACAGGGTTTGATGCCCGTTTCCTGAGTTGTTCTGCAGACGTGACACTCCCTACCCCACCAAATGGAACTAGTTGACTGCTTGATTGTCATGAATGCCTAGGCCTGGGCCTCCTGGAGCCTCAGGACTGAGAATGTTAGTCCCCGCGACCCAGCCCTGTTACCACACCACCTGCCAATCAGAGAATTGTCCGAGAGCTGATCACACACCCTGAGACCCCACTCCCTCACCTTGCTTTGTAGAAACCCATCGGGAGCGCAAGGCTTTTGAGGGCACGAGTCACTGGATCTCCTTGCTTGCCCTGCAATACAGTTTGCTTGACCTCATGGTGCGTGGGGCACATGAATGCGTGTTAACCGTTGTTCCTGCGTGTTTTCATACAGGGTGTTTCATAATATACTTCGATGGAGATTTACACATGCATTGTGGAAATCCGTCCTGAATATTCATTGGAAGGGCTGATGCTAAAGCTGAAACTCCAATACTTTGGCCGCCTGATGTGAAGAACTGACTCATCTGAAAAGACCCTGATGCTGGGAAAGATTGAAGGTGGGAGGAGAAGTGGACGACAGAGGATGAGATGGTTGGATGGCGTCACTGACTCCATGGACATGAGTTTGAGTAAACTCCGGGAGTTGGTGATGGACAGGGAGGCCTGGCGTGCTGCAGTCCATGGGGTCGCAAAGAGTCGGACAAGACTGAGCAACTGAACCGAGCTGAATTGTTGGAGACACAGATCAACAATTCAGATAACTGAAAATTACAGACTGGGCTGAATCTCACCAGCAGACAGGGTCCTTGCTTGTCTACTTTCTTCCCTTCCTCTCTCTGCCCTTCTTCATCTCCCTCCCCTCTTCCTTCCTCTAGAAGTCAGCACCAAGATCAGCATGACCAACGTGGTGGAGACGGGCCTGGGGAACCACTGCTTTGGGAACTAGGGTTACTATGGTCTCTCCAGGCCACACAAAGCTAGGCTGATAACTTAAAAATGTAGAAGGCATGGTGAGGCTGGACCCTAAAATTTCCAAGATTAAAAGAACTTATTTTATTATGCAAGTTATAATATGACCATTGCAAAAAAAAAAAATAAATGTAGTACTAAAAATTATGAAAAAGGAAAAAAATCACTAGTAGTCTCTAGCTAATATCATTCTTAACGTTAATATTTGTTTCCAGAATTTTCTCCAGGTTTGTGTGTTTATGTGTATGATTTTTAAAGGGTGATGCTATAATTATTTACAAAAATTTGCCTTATAAAATTGCCATGCCAATACATTTCAATCTGTGTTACCATTCTTAGCACATACATATTGTGCATGCTGACAATATGTTTTTAATAATTTAATAATGCTTCTATTAATGATCAGTCCAGAGTCTGATATCTCTCATGTAAAAGCAATGCTGTGAACATTCTCATGTATATATTTGTTAATTTATCTTCTTTATTTGGATCCATTTCTGCCAGCAGAGTTCCTGAGCCAAAAGTTAGCTGACATGTGAACTCTGATTCCTATGACGAGAGGTCTATGACCCAATAGCGCCATAAGAAGAGCATGGTAATCCCAGGCAGAGAGGGGATTTGAGTCAAAAGACGATAGGACTAAGGCAGCTCTTCTGGCTCATGGCCCTTCTTCCACACGCTCGCAGACATCTAAACCTAGGCGGCCTCTCCGGCCAGCTTCTCCGAGACTTGTCACCACCACAAGCCACCCTGCTCCTCTCGGGTTCCCACAGATTTCATAATTATTGAGAAAAGACTCCCGAGAGGTAAAGAGAACACGGGAAGCGTAGTGGGTGTGAGCAGGGGAAGGCTCGCGGCATTGATGGGGTTGAACAGGATGCCAGGATGGAGGTGCTCAGGTGCGGTGGGGATGGGGCTTAGTAACTGGACCATTTCACCTCTGGGAGGATTTTTCTTTAGTTGGGAATATTTCTATGATGATGGGAAGGGCCCAGGAGCAAGGAGGGAGACCTGAACACACAGGAGGGAACTGTTTATCAGTCATCACGCCCTTTGATTACTAAGCAGATGAGACGAATGGGATCCAAAGCAAGGCAGGGGAGGGCAAGACAAGGCTTTCCTTCTGTGTGACAGTTCTTCTGTGTAACAAGAGAGGAGGAGGCGAGTGAGCCAGCCAGCTCGCAGCAAATAATAGATCACGGACGACCTTGATGGAGGAGCTGCCCCCACGTGGCCTCGTAAGGAGGGGACCTGGGGGCTGCTGCTGACTGGCTGGGAGGCCGTGGAATCAGCACCAGCAGCTCCTGAGAAAAGCCTGAATCAAGGAGCTCACAGTACAATCAGAGGGAGAAGCATGGACTCTCAGAGTTTTAATTTCACTGTCTACTTTCTTAGAGCTCTTTCGTTCCCCCTAAAAATCCACCCAAAGATGATCTTCTTTCCTCTCACTTTTGGTGTCTGAGCACCAGCCCCGCCCTGTGTTTCAGGCTTTGAGTCATGGACGTCTCAGCCCAGGCTGCCTCTGCTCTGCCTTGGCCAGTTGCAGGCAAGCAAGCGGTCTTCCGAAGCCCCTCGCATGGTGGGTGAGCATCCATTTCGCCTCCCTCTTTTGAGCCCCTGCCGTTTCTTATCTTGAAGGACAATGAGCCATGTTCCAGTTTCATCTCTTCCATAAGAATATAAAAATATCACCATTCGACCCCCGTCCCTCCCCTCGCCCCCATCTCTGTGTCTCTTGGCCAGGGCACAATGTCATGCTCTGGGACTAGCCCCTGGTTCACCAATTGGACATGCATGTTTCAAAAGACACACTGAGGCCACTCCTTTGGGGCTGGCCCACTCCCACATCTCGGGAGTGTGTGTGTGTGTGTGTGTGTGTGTGTGTGTGTGTGTGTGTGTTAGTCACTCAGTTGTGTCTGACTTTCTGCGACCCCATGGACCATAGCCCACCAGGCTCCTCTGTCCATGGAATTCTCCAGGAAAGAATACTGGAGTGGATTGCCATTTCCTCTTCCAGGGGACCTTCCTGACCCAGGGAATCAAACGCTGGTCTCCCACATCACAGGCAGATTCTTTATCATCTGAACCACCATCTATTTGTTTAATAAAAGTTCTGTCTGTTTGAGCTGTTTAAAAAAAAAAAAAAAAAAGGCACCTTGAGGGCCTGGTTTGGATGTGAGAGGGGAAGGAGAGAATATTAAAGATGATTCTTAGGTTTTAAAGCAGGAAGACCAAAGACTCATCGCATCATGACAAGCCGAGGAGAACTGAGAACGTCGGTTCCGGGAGGGAAAACCCTAGATGTCCTGTTGGCTTGGCTGACCTGGGGGACTTGGAGGCTCAGCCAGAGATTGGGTCTCTGATAGAGCACTGGCTTCCTGCAAGCAGACCCGTGTCCCGGTGGACACAGTGCCTGATACGCAGCCAGACGGCCTGCCTGCAAATCCGAGCGAGAAGTCAAAGTGTTAGTTGCTCGGTGTGCTGGGCTCTTTGCAACTTTACAGACAGTCACCCGCCAGGCTCCTCTGTCCCTGGAATTCTCCAGGCAAGAATGCTGGAGTGGGTAGCCATTCCCTTCTCCAGGGGATCTCCCTGACCCAGGGACTGAACCCAGGTCTCCGCATTGCAGGCAGACTCTTTACCAACTGAGCCAGAGGGAAGCCTATGGCAAAGGAGCAGCGTGGTGGTTCAAGGCGCAAACCTTCACTTTCCAGGAAACCCTGTTACCTGGAGCTGACGTGTGTGCATGCCAAGTCACTTCAGTCGTGTCTGACTCTCAGCGATCCTATGGACTGCGGTCCACCAGGCTCCTCTGTCCATGGGACTCTTCAGGCAAGACTATTGGAGTGGCGTGCCATGCCCTCCTCCAGGGGATCTTCCTGACCCAGGGACTGAACCCAGGTCTCTGACGTCTCCTGCATTGGCAGGTGGGCTCTTGACCACCAGCGCCATCTGGGAAGCCCAGGTGAGGCCAGGCTAATCTCTCAGCCTCTCCCAGTCTGGTATTCCTCATTCTTCCAATGGGGATGATTTGGATGGTAAGAAAAGCAAGGCTGTACCTCATGAGTGGTAATGAAACGGAAATAGGGTGAATTCTCTGAAAATACTTTATAAAGCTTTATAGAGCTTTTTGTATGTCAGTTGTTATTATTACAGCACGTCCCCAAATTGATTTCCCATGAGAAACAGAGTGAGCTCTGGAGCCAGATGCCATCTACAGTGTCTACTTCATAGGGTTATTGTTGGGATTAAATAAGTGAATACGTGCAAATTGCTTAAGACAGGACCTGGCGTATGATGGATGCTCGATAAGTGGGAACACAAATCCCTTCTGTGAAGCTCTTTATTATTTTTTTTTTGTTTTTAATTGGAATAGAGCTGTTTTACAGCAAGGTGTTAGTTTCTGTGTAAAACAATGTGATTCAGCCATACATGTGTGTACGTGTGTATACGTCCCCTCCCTCTTGAACCTCCCTCCCATCCCCCCAGCCCTCCCCTCTAGGTCATCACAGAGCTCTGAGCTGAGCTCCCTGGGCTCTGCAGCACGTTCCCACCAGCTATCTATTTTACACACGATAGTGTATACACACACCAGGTTTCCCTGGTGGCTCAGACGGTAAAGAATCTGCCTGCACTGCAGGAGACCCTGGTTCGATCCCTGGATCAGGAAGATCCCCTGGAGAAGGGAATGGCTACCCACTCCAGAATTCCTGCCTGGAGAATTCTGTGGAGAGAGGAGCCTGGCGGGCTACGCTTTGCAGGTTTTCGAAGAGCTGGACGCCACCGAGCGACTACCACACGAGTGTGTCTATAGCAACCCCAGTCCCCCGGTCCCCACCAGTGTCCACGCGCCCCTTCTCTACATCTGCGTTCCCGTTCCTGCCGGGCAAACAGTTTCCTCTCTCTGTTATTCTTATATGGGTCAGTGACTGGAGGGAGAATGGAGTGCAGGGCATCAGAAAATTGTCTCTCTGATTCAATAAGACAAGAAAGGCGAGCTGACTGGGGGGAAGTCCTCCAGTGGGTGACTCGGAAAGGAGCAGAGCTCAGCGAGGTTTCATCAGAGGTCAAAGTCCCCCAGTTCCCTCGTGTGACTCGGGGAAACACGGCCCATCCTCTGCCTCTGGGGTCTAAGGGAAAAAGTCTTTCTCAGCCTCCACAGAAAGCAAGGGAGGGCAGGCCTGGGCTGGGGCGGAAGATCTCGGTGCTGACCGCTCACTCCCCAGGTCTCTGAGGAAGCGACGACTCAGGAGAGCGGCCCCGTTCCAGCTGACGAGTCTGTTCTCTGGAATCGCTGTTTGGATGATGGGCGGATTCCTAGGAAGCCTGGCCGGGGCTGTGAGCCAAGTGGGTGAAGGTGGAGAAGGCGGGGAGGCTGCCGGGACGGGGTGCGCGGAATCCACGGCCTGACCCCCGCCCCGCAGGGATGCGGGATCTGCAGAAAGCTCTCCTTACTTCCTCACGACAGTCTCCTTGGATTTTGGATCTTTCCAGCCGTGATAACTTAGGTGCTTTCCGCATGAAGCCTCTTGCCGCGAAATAGTAGAGGGGATGAGCCTGGAGTCAGGCCGCTCTTGTGACCTCCACTTCAGTCTTGGCCGGAGTCGTTCCCCTAAATTTAGCCTTTGAACGGGAGGCCGAGCCAGGTCCCCTGTGGCCGAGTGAGTAAGAGTTGGCTGTGAAAGCCTGTTTTGTCTGCTGTGATCTAAAGAGAATTCAGATCCAGGGGCTCCGGGAAGCCCTGCCCCTTTCAAGTCCACAGCACCTCTCGCAGCTGTTCTGTTGGGAGCAGAGGAGAAAACAAAGAGGAAGCCTTCCTTTCTTCATCAGAGGATCAGTGCTGTTTTAAAAGAAAGAAAAAGCAAAACAAAACATCTCTAGGCAAGCTGTTCTTAGAAGACGGTCTGCCTGTGGGAGAGGCCTGCATCTGAGCTCTGTGGACTCCTGCAGCGATAGGCTTGCCCCTGTGCTTCGTGACGCAGCACATACCTCTGGATGAGATTCCCGTGAACACTGGGTGAACTGCTCCCAGATCGCCAGGGTTTCAGTGCCCCAGCCAGATGCCTTTCCTGATGCGACTATTAATTTACATGTCTAGTTAGCTGGGCCAGAGTGCCCAGAGCTTTGTCTAAATATTATTCCAGAGGTTTCCAAGAAGGTATTTTTAAGATGAGATTGTGTGTGTGTGTGTGCTAAGTCGCTTCAGTCATGTCTGACTCTTTGCAACCCCATGGACTCTTTGTGACCTGCCAGGCTCCTCTGCCCATTGGCTTCTCCAGGAAAGAACACTGAGGTCAGCTGCCATTTCCTTCTCTAGGGGAGCTTCCCGACGCAGGGATGGAACTCGAGTCTCTCACGACTCCTGCATCGACAGACGGTTCTTTACCCCTAGTGCCACATGGGGAGCCCAGATAAGCTGTCACTGTGTCACAGATTTGGAGAACCTTTTCCTAATTTGTGTAACTCTTTTATCATCGCGCCTTTTGTTTCTAGACGTCCATCTGCCTCACTCTGCCCTGCTATGATTGGCAGCTCCTTTCCCTCTTAGGGATGTCCGTGGTGCTTCCCTGACACCCAAATAACAATAAAGGAGGAATTATGACTAAGACCTACCCTTACAGGTCATCCATTCTCATTCCATGCATTGAGTAAATGTATGTGGAGTGAATAAATGAATTACATTATTTAATAACATGGGTAAAAATAATCATAAAGGTTTAGGGTTAAGGAGTCCTGAGACATTACTGATTATAATTACTTGTCTGATATTGTCTCCTCTGAGCAGCACTGAGCCATTTGCGATAATTAAAAATTTTGATTGTTAGTGTCTATCAGCACATACCACGTTCAAAGACAATCAGAAGGAGGTACCTAATGTTGTAGACAGTTCACAGACCTGGTGTGCACGTGACTCCAAGCCCTTTCAGAGCCACTTAGCCTGACCTGGGCTCCTGGATCAAAGCCATTTGCCTCTGAGACCTCAGTTGCCATCAAGTCTCTCCAAGTCATGCGCCCCAGCACTTCCTAAGACTAGAAATCCTCATTAATGGGCAACATTTTGGTTTTTAAAGCTCTTTCTGAAAAGTAGTTCTCAACTTTGCCTTGACTTTACTATAACAGAGACTGAGGAGTTAGTGGAGCATCTCCTTAGGTGTGCATATGGACAGGTCAGCTCGTCCTTGCAGACCAAGCTCCATGGGATCAGTCAGCCGAGGGCATGGCATTCCGGGGCTGAGGTGTGAGCTTCCACTCCACCAGGAGCCTGCAGGGGATGTAAATAATTTTCTTTCACTGACTAATCCACTCACAAGTGATTATTAAGTCCTTATAATACAGCATCTGTCAGCCAAAAGCATGTACTCTGGAGCCCGACCTCTGTGTTTGGATCTTGGCTGGGCCACATGTGAGCGGTGTGTGTCCAGGCAGGTGTTTTTTATTTTATTTTATTTTTTTAAATTTATTTATTATTTTTTTTAATTTTTTTTTAATTTTAAAATATTTAATTCTTACATGCGTTCCCAAACATGAACCCCCCTCCCACCTCCCTCCCCATAACATCTCTGTGGGTCATCCCCATGCACCAGCCCCAAGCATGCTGTATCCTGCGTCAGACATAGGCTGGCGATTCAATTCTTACATGATAGTATACATGTTAGAATGCCATTCTCCCAAATCATCCCACCCTCTCCCTCTCCCTCTGAGTCCAAAAGTCCGTTATACACATCTGCGTCTTTTTTGCTGTCTTGCATACAGGGTCGTCATTGCCATCTTTCTAAATTCCATATATATGTGTTAGTATACTGTATTGGTGTTTTTCTTTCTGGCTTACTTCACTCTGTATAATCGGCTCCAGTTTCATCCATCTCATCAGAACTGATTCAAATGAATTTTTTTTAATGGCTGAGTAATACTCCATTGTGTATATGTACCACGGCTTTCTTATCCATTCATCTGCTGATGGACATCTAGGTTGTTTCCATGTCCTGGCTATTATAAACAGTGCTGCGATGAACATTGGGGTACATGTGTCTCTTTCAATTCTGATTTCCTTGGTGTGTATGCCCAGCAGTGGGATTGCTGGGTCATAACGTAGTTCTATTGGCAATTTTTAAAGGAATCTCCAGTGTTCTCCATAGTGGCTGAACTAGTTTGCATTCCCACCAACAGTGTAGGAGGGTTCCCTTTTCTCCACACCCTCTCCAGCATTTATTGCTTGCAGATTTTTGGATCGCAGCCATTCTGACTGGTGTGAAGTGGTACCTCATTGTGGTTTTGATTTGCATTTCTCTGATAATGAGGGATGTTGAGCATCTTTTCATGTGTTTGTTAGCCATCCATATGTCTTCTTTGGAGAAATGTCTATTTAGTTCTTTGGCCCATTTTTTGATTGGGTCGTTTATTTTTCTGGAATTGAGCTGCATAAGTTGCTGGTATATTTTTGAGATTAGTTGTTTGTCAGTTGCTTCATTTGCTATTATTTTCTCCCATTCAGAAGGCTGTCTTTTCACCTTGCTGATATTTTCCTTTGTTGTGCAGAAGCTTTTAATTTTAATTAGATCCCATTTGTTTATTTTTGCTTTTATTTCCAGAATTCTGGGAGGTGGATCATAGAGGATCCTGCTGTGATTTATGTCTGAGAGTGTTTTGCCTATGTTCTCCTCTAGGAGTTTTATAGTTTCTGGTCTTACATTTAGATCTTTAATCCATTTTGAGTTTATTTTTGTGTGGGGTGTTAGAAAGTGATCTAGTTTCATTCTTTTACTAGTGGTTAACCAGTTTTCCCAGCACCACTTGTTAAAGAGATTGTCTTTACTCCATTGTATATTCTTGCCTCCTTTGTCAAAGATAAGGTGTCCATATGTGTGTGGATTTATCTCTGGGCTTTCTATTTTGTTGATTGATCTATACGTCTGTGTTTGTGCCAGTACCATACTGTTTTGATGACTGTGGCTTTGTAGTAGAGCCTGAAGTCAGGCAAGTTGATTCCTCCAGTTCCATTCTTATTTCTCAAGATTGCTTTGGCAATTCGAGGTTTTTTGTATTTCCATACAAATCTTGAAATTATTTGTTCTAGTTCTGTGAAAAGTATGGCTGGTAGCTTGATAGGGATTGCATTGAATTTGTAAATTGCTTTGGGTACTATACTCATTTTCACTATATTGATTCCTCTGATCCATGAACATGGTATGTTTCTCCATCTATTAGTGTCCTCTTTGATTTCTTTCATCAGTGTTTTATAGTTTTCTATATATAGGTCTTTAGTTTCTTTAGGTAGATATAGTCCTAAGTATTTTATTCTTTTCATTGCAATGGTGAATGGAATTGTTTCCTTAATTTCTTTTTCTACTTTCTCATTATTAGTGTATAGGAATGCAAAGGATTTCTGTGTGTTGATTTTATATCCTGCAACTTTACTATATTCATTGATTAGCTCTAGTAATTTTCTGGTGGAGTCTAAAAATATGGAACGCTTCACGAATTTGCGTGTCATCCTTGTGCAGGGGCCATGCTAATCTTCTCTGTATCATTCCAATTTTAGTATATGTGCTGCTGAAGCGAGCACCAGGCAGGTGTTTTTACCTGCTGATGCTCAGTGTGCCCACCCGTCAATGGGCAACAGCTTCACGGACCTGGTCAGATTGCCCGAGGGTCGGATTCACCAGTGCAGGCGAAGCTCTGGACCAGTGGGCTTACCTGTGGCTGTGGTTGTCTGACTGGCCTTCACATCCAGTCCTCTATGATGGGGACACATGTTTTTTAGAAGACAGACAATGCCCAGGCCCTCGTGGGTTACATCTATTGCTGGGAAGATGGGTAAACTGTCCAACAAATGTCCATGCAATTAATTCAAGCCATGAGAACAAATAGTGCAAGGCGACAGCAAAGAGCATGGTGAGAAGCATCTTCTTTAGAAATAGATCAGGAAAGACAATGACTGGGACATATACATGGCCCAGAAATCCCAGCAAAGGAACTTCCAGGAGTCTCGAGAAGGTCTGTAAAGGCCTTCTGGAAGGATTTAGTGGGTCTGACCTACTCGGGAAAGGCCAACCACTGAGCTGAGGGACATGGGGCAGAGTGCCATCAGTGGACCATCATGGAAAACCAGCAGGCTGCCTGGCTCCAGGGCCCAGGAGACTTTGGAAAATGATGGAAACCACTACGATGTGGCCAGGGCAGAGCTGGGTCATGAACAGCCTCCAAAGCCAAGTGCACAGTACAGACTGGCTCTGGGGGACACAGCCTGCCGAGGACTCTATGTGGTCACATGATGTTAATAGTGTCTGTCAGCAGCAGGACAGGTGGTGGGAGCAGCTGGATGGTCCAACCCCCACCTTCCTGTGAGGTCAGAAGGCCCAGCAAGTCACATTTCATATGAAGGGAACGGGCTGCAGGGGGAATGATGCTCTTAAGGCCCCTGGCTGACTGAACTTGAAACTGAAAAGGACAGATCCACCCAAGGAAAGCAGGAGCACTTAGTCGCTTCAGTCATGTCCGACTCTTTGTGACCCCATGGACTGTAGCCCACCAGGCTCCTCTGTCATGGGATTCTCCAGGCAAGAATACTGGAGTGGGTTGCCATGCCCTCCTCCAGGGGATCTTCCCAACCCAGGGTTCGAACCCACGTCTCATGTCTCCTGCATTGGCTGGTGGGTTCTTTGCCACGTGGGAAGCCTCAGAGAAAAACACACATGTGTGTCGTAAAGAATCTGCCTGCAGTGCAGGAGACCTGGTTTTCCTTTATCCACCCTTGTTGATCACGAGGCAGAGAAGTGGGTGGTGGGTGATGAGAAATGGAACATTTGCTGCCATATCCGTAAAAAAAGGAGGTCAAGTCATCAGCAATTGCAGCCACCCTGAATGGTGAGCTGGTGAGCCTTGAGGGAATCAGGAAGGAAAGGATACCTGCTATCTAGCATCAGACTGCAGCCACTCCCTACAGTGAGCCCTGAGGAGACTCAGGATGTGAAAACACAAGATTCTGGCCACAGATAGCTGAGATGCATATCAAAGGAATGATTTCAGTGAGCCCAGACTCATTGGAAAAGCCCCTGATGTTGGGAAAGGTTGAAGGCAGGAAGAGAAGGGGGTGACAGAGGATGAGACGGTTGGATGGCATCACCGACTCGATGGACGTGAGTTTGAGCAAGCTCCAGGAGTTGGTGATGGACAGGGAGGCCTGGCTTGCTGCAGTCCATGGGGTTGCTGAGAGCTGGACACGACTGGGTGACTGAACAACACACTCTTGTATCTTTCCGTACATAGGAAAGCGCTTAAATCCTTGAGATATGTGGTTTTCTCTTTTGATTCTCAGACTACCTGCCCTTTGTTGAAAACCTTCTATATAACCTGGATCCCCCCTCCCACCCCCACCTCCCTGGAATCGTTCTTTCAGGGTCACTTGAGATGCTGCCTCTGAAGCTTGAAGTCCTAAAAATTCCTGCCAAATAAAACAGAACTCTCAACTTTAATGCTGTGCATAATTTTTCAATAGACAATGAGCAGAGCAGAGAAGGGAGGGCAGAAAGAAAGTGGGGGCTTTGTGGGGAAGGCTTGGGGGCAGGAGGAGAGCAGGGACTCTGCTCCAGAGCCACTGGGAGCTCTCCGAGGTGTGGATGACCCCCACATTCACACTTGAGTCCCGACACTTCTCTTTTAGAGATCTGCTGTTTTTGCTGCCATTGAGTCACTCATTCGTGTCCATCTCTTTGAGATCCCAAGCTCTTTGGGATTCCCTTGTGGCTCAGACAGTAAAGAATCCACCTACAATGCTGGAGACCAGGTTTGATCCCTGGGTTGGGAATATCCCATGGAGGAGGAAATGGCAACCCACTCCAGTATTTTTGTCTGAAGAATCCCATGGGCAGAGAAGCCTGGCAGGCTATAGTCTACAAGGTCACTGGGCTGGACACAACTGAAGGGACTTAGCAAGCACACACATCACACACACACACACACACACACACACACACACACACCCCACACAGAAGAATTAGAAGATTTCATTTTTCACTGAAAAGAAAAAAAAAAACTGTGCCAGTGGCAGATTACCCACTTTGGGTTTCTAGAAGGTTCTGGAAAGGACCAGAAATAGATATAAGTTAGGTGTGATGTTGAGGGCCCAGTCCTCTTTTAGAACAAAGGAGCCCTTGAGTCACACGTCTCTAGACCCATTCTAGCAAGTTTGATCTTCCCATTAACCCCTGGGAAACATAACCCCTTCCTAATGCCAGTTAATTAACCAATTCCGGTGTGTTACCAAATGGATTCCCGGGCCGGCTCTGGTGTGGTCCCAGGTCTGCAGCTGGCCTTTGTTCTCACACTGCTCTTCCTGTGGGTTCACATCACTGTGAATCTCAAATGAGCCGCCTAATTAATCTGCAGCGCTCCTTTGGGATGGGGGGCCTCTGTCCATTATCTTCACTCTGCAGATAGTAACAATTTAGAGGGCTGGGCGGAGGTCACAGGAGAATTAGCAGGAGAGACAGAAAAAAATTCCTGGTTTCTAAGCCCCCATCCTCTTACCCTGTTCCCTAGACAACATCGTTTGGTGCTTTGGGTATAAAATTAGTAAATGCAGCTCAAGGCCCTCACTGCCTGGGGATGAACCACTGTCTGTTTATACACGTGACCCAGTGGCTGCGGGGCTTTAAAGATGCACAGACCAGGCACTGACTGTTTGGAGAATCTATCGTACAGGATGGTTCTTAGACTTCATCCTGGAAGCTGTCCCCATAAAAACAGTCACACACACACAAGCTACCTAACATCTGGGCTCAGCGTTTCTAGGTCCATGGGGATGTGTGGTCTCTCAGGCATTTTCTTGCAAATTAAAGAAAAAAGAAAGTCGAAAGTATTAGTCGCTCAGTGATGTCCAACTCTCTGCAACTCCATGGACTGTAGCCCATCAGGCTCCTTTGCCCATGGGATTCGCCAGGCAAGAATACTAGAGTGTATTGCCATTCCTTTTTCCAGGGGATCTTCCCAACCCAGGAATCAAACCTGGGCAGTCTGCATTGCAGGCAGATTTCTTACTGTCTGAGCCACCAGGGAAGCCCCGGTGTAAATAAAACGTGGGGGAAATGTTCTGAACTCTGTGTGACCTGTGATGACTGCAAAAGATTACCTGTGTGTGTGTGTGTTGGGGGTCGGGGGGGGGGGTGGTGGTCTATGTTCTTCTGCAGTTTTGCTTGACCACTGAGAGTGGTTAATGGTGATCTTACGGTGAGAGACATCTTTTCCCAACACAGCAGGAAACGTCTCACTAGTTTTGTATGGCTGAAGCACAGGCCTCTAGTTTTTTTCAGAACTAGATGTCTGGCAGGAAAAGGTATAAACCCAAGCTGTACTTACTCAGTTCAGCAAACACACTCAGAAACACCATCTCAGGACCAGTCGGGGACTGTGAATGGACTCACAAGCAGGCAGGGTTCCCAGGCAGACTGTCCGATGACCTTCCCCGTGTGTTTATTTGGAGAATCAGAATGGCAACCCTGATCTCCTGATTTCCTCCAGCTCAACTGTCCAAGAACACTCTGAGCACGTCAGAGAAGTTTATCTTGGTTTTGGTATTCAGTTGACTGCAAAGGCTAGATGCCCACCCCCTCTGTTAACAAGTAAAAAAGTTCTTACGTGGATCCTGGGAACTAAGTAATGAGTGATTAGTGGCATTCCATAAAATCACTGGAATGGAATCCCAGGGTGGACCCTTAGACGAGGGGAGGGTCTTGGATAATGCAAACACATTCTTGGGATTCCAGGTTTCAGCTGGGATTCTAAGTGGCTATGGAGCTTGCTGAGCTGAGATGCTGACCAGACTCCTGGGAGGGCATATCTGACCCTATGAGCTGTTATCCAGCAGGTCAACCTGGGCAGGATCACTGGAACCATTCTGATATTGGTTGTGCCCACTTTGAGAATGAACTCAATCTTCATACATAGGTCATACAATCTACACTTTTAGGCTTACTATCAACATGCAGCCCTGGAAAACTCTACAATTGTTATTAATGCATTTGAGTTGATTTTCAAGGAAATGTGCTTTCTTTCCATTTGGAAAATTGCAGCCAATAAGAAGCATTCCATTTATCATGCACTTAACTTCTGAGACGTAACAAATAGTCCTCCTGATAATTACCAAAGCTGAATGTTCACGGGAGAAACACCCGTCCATAAATCTAAAAAATTGCTTATCCTTATAACTGGAGCATGTCTCAAAATTTGGAAATCATTATGAGCGTTTGTTGACTAGTTAAGGCTGACACATGGTAAACAGAAACGTCGTTTATTTCATTAGAACTGAAAAAGCCCACTCCTTCCCCTCCTCCAAAGTCTGATGTTCTCTTTTGACGAATTGGTCGATTATTTCCAACAATATCATTGCACAAATAGACATTAACTTGACTGATGGTGGCATGTCACTTCCCTGGAATTGCATTTGGAAGGCCCGCCTCTGACAGCTCACGTGTCTTGTCTTCAGGCCTGTTTTTATGCAGCAGGAAAATAGGCTTTCTCAATGGATCACTTCATCACAGGTGTCTTACCTACCTGAAAGACAGCCTCCTGTCAAGACTGGCAGACTTTCTCATGCATAAACGACCCTGCACTCCACTGGGAGCTGAGGACATGATCAATTAGCTGAAAAGAGTTCATTTGTTTTGTATGTCAAACCCAAGCAGAAGCCCCGAGGTCTAAGTTTTGCAAGAGACTGTGCTTTTTTGACATGTGAAAGAAAAGCAAGAAAAGAAGAGAGAGGCAGAGACAAGAGAGTCAATGGTGTTTTCGAAGGAGAGCCTCATGGGGATTGAGAGTTCTGAGAACATCAAAGCCAGCCCACTGTTGTTCATGTAAGGAAGAAGATGCCTGGAGGTGACGCTAGTTGGCGAGTTTACGGAGCAAAAACAACATCTGACAGACCTGATGCTACCTGTTGCTGCTGGAAAAGACTGTCACCCACGCACCCCAGCTGGCGTCAGAGGGTGGCATTCCCCAGATAAAGTCACCGTGCTCAGGGGCTTACCCTCGGCTTTGAACTCCCAGGAAAGCAGATCTGTCCGTCTTCCCATGATGGTCTGGATTCAGGGGAACTGATGCAAATGTCATAACAGTGGGAGACGTGAGTGCATAAAGGGACATATCACACCCTCCCTTCCTGATGCCCCCTCTAGGACAGGAGGCATCCTTGCAGTGGCCACGACAATGAAGTGAATCTCCAAGTGCCCGGGCGAACGTAGCAAGGGCCGGGCGAACGTAGCAAGGGCCGGGAAGAGAGTGGGGTCCTGACACCTGGCCACCCTGATTTGACCACCGAGGTCACTGCTTTATTACGGAGCTGAAGACTGATCACCATCCCTGTCTCTTTTCACTGAGTAGTCATGGCAAAATGCTGGCTTTCTGGACTTCCTTCCTCAATAATCCAGGTTGGGCTTTGCCTACTTAGTTTCCAGATAAAGTTAAGTAACAGGCATGTGGTCTCACTGGACTGGAGCTGATTCACCTTTTCATTTCCCACCTTGAACCAGACCCCTTGGTTGGAGCTCTGGGGGTCGTCTGTTTTCCTTTTTTTAAAATAAACTGATGTGTTTAGTTTTGGCGGTGCCGGGTCTCCACTGCCCTGCGCGCTTCTCTAGCTGCAGCGAGCGAGGGCTCCTCCTGGCTGCGCTGTGCAGGCCTCTCGTTGCACCAGCTTTTCTTGCTGTGGAGCGTGCGCTCTAGGTGTACGGGCTTCAGCTGCTGCAACACACGCGCTCAGCAGCGGAGGCTCTCGGCCTAAGTTACTAAGCAGCATGTGGGATCTTCCCGAACCAGGGTCCGATCATGTCCCCTGCAGTGGCAGACAGATTCTTTACCCCGGACCACCAGGGAAGCCCTTGGGATTAGTCTTGATAGGGGTTCTTACGGGACAGTGTCTTTCCTGCTTATCAGGCCATTTCTCAGAGAAGAGGATATGAAGGTTCACGTTCCGCAAAACCCTGAGGTGTCAGACCTGCCCCAGCGGATGTCGCTGGTGTACCTGCTGGGAGGAGAGGGAGGAACGTGGCCCTTCCATCTCCACGAGAGGGGGCTCACCAGGACCAGTGTTTGTCTCCACAAGAACGGGCTCCCCGGGACCAGCGTCCGTCTCCATGAGAGCGGGCTCACTGGGACCAGCGGTGCAGGTGGCGCACGCGCCCCTCTCTGGAGGGAAAGATGCTCTCCACCTCTGCAGTCTCCTTGGATGCTTTCTTTGCTTCCCCACAAAGTTGCCAGACAAAAACCTGCTTGTATTTTTATCTGGACTCAGAATGTTTTACTCTCTAGAGACACAGTTGGCCATCAGGCCTCACATAATCAGTCATCAGAATTCCACAGGCAAGTGTCAGCCATCTCAATCCCTTGCTTGCAGCCCATTGCCAGTCGAATACCAGATCCAGCAAATCGGACCCATCACGTGCACTTTCGGTTAGTTTTTCCTAGCAGGCTGCCTTAGGCCAATTCCTCAGGGGTGGGGACTGAAGAGCCTCTGACCCCTGCTGCCCCAAGAGTGGGGCTTGGGGTCCCAAATGAACCTAGTGGCCCTGGGAAAGCAAAGGAAGAGAGAGTGACAGACGGTGTGGATGTGATTCCCAAGGCGACCCTAGGAGGAGGAGCTGGGGGCGAGGGAGAAGATGGTGCCAGAAAGCATGGAAACAAGGACCAAGGGGAAGGACTGATGGTTAAAGCAAGCTCTGGACATGGCACCTTGTAAGAGGCTGACAGCTCTTTCCCGAATGAGACGCAGTTTCTCACTTAGTGGGGGACCTGTCTTTCAGGGCACACAAAGAGTCTGGTGGGTAGCTGCCTATGATGGACTTTATAGGGACTGTCAGAACACCCCTGGGAGACAGTGCAATGGAAAACTTTTATTCTCCACCATTGCTCCTTGAAACGTCCCTGTACATGATTAGAGAAAGTATCCAGATAAAACTTGGGTTGGTTGTGAAAGTGACTCCTTCAAGGAAGATGCCTGAATAATAACAAGCGAAATCCTCTCTTGTAACTTCAGGCGACTGGATACTTAACGAGGATGTCAAGTATTCGGGAGAGCAAACGTGGTCCTTTTTCTTTTCTGTTTTTCCATGTTTTGCACTCAGCTTCTCTTAATGCATGTTTCACAAACCTTTAATGCCCAATAGACAGACAGATGGTAAGGAATCTACCTGCAATGCAGGGGACCCAGGTTCGATTCCCAGGTCGGGAAGATCTCCTGGAGAAGGGCATGGCCACCCACTCAAATATTCTTGCCTGGAGAATCCCATGGACAAGGAGCCTGGAGGGCTATAGTTCATGGGGTTGCAAAGAGTCAGGCAGGACTGAGTGACTAACACACACACACACACCAAGTTGCTCCCGAACTGGGTACTCAGCTGTTTCCATCTGGGCTTGCCTTTCCCCTTCTCTGTCCTGCTAGGTCTTTCACATAAATATCAGTCATCAATACTGATTGCTGGTAAATATCAATAATCAAACAAATACTCAGTAGCATGTAGCACTTAACACATGTTGCCTGGCTAAGAATTCTGACCCTATCACTTGCTAGTGATACCAACAGCGTGATGCAGGGCAATTTAATTAACCTTTCATGGCCTCAGTTTTCTCATCTTTAAAAAAAAGAGAGATGTTCACACTCTCTCATGGGATTCTTTGGGGATTAAATGACAATACACATAAAGTCCTGCTGATAACTCCTGCCACATAGGAATTGCTCAATCATGCCAGTTATCAAATGTGCTCATTAAATGCCAACTGGATATTTGTCGTCAGCCTGCCGCTGTCCACAATGTTACACACATCAACGGTAATTACAAGTTCATGTGGTCACATCCTCATGATAAAAGTCTTAAGAGATAAGCAAGGGATCCTGACCCTCTTTAAACAATAAACCCAGCTGATGGTCAAGAAGGTTAAGTGATTTGCCAATGCATATATGGTCTGGTCTTCTATAATTGAGCCAAGGGATATTTTCCCAATTATATTTTGAAAACAGCAGATTGTTAACCATTTTGGATATCTAATCTGTAGAACTTTAGAAAGTACAGCCAAATAAGGTGAAAAAATTCAAGGCTGACCACAGGATGTTGATGTACAAACCCAGGTCTGTGAGATTAGAAAACCCTCTTGTCTTAAAAATCAAGGGATCATGGTAAAACTGGTAACGGTTTAGCGACTCGGCCAGAAGGGAAAGCAGAGCGTCTTTAGGGGTCTTTATACGAATTAGAGAGGGTAGCCTCTCCGTGTGTGATCTTGCTAGAAGACGACGGTGCTGTCTGATCCCGGCAGTGTGGGGAAGCCAGTCCATCGGTTTCAGATGAGACCTTGGTCCCATGGAACGTGACTAGTGGGACCCCCCCCAGCACGCCCCACTGTAGACAAGCAGCTGGGGCTCTTTTCAGTGGCAAAGCTGTATAGGCAGGAAGAGCCAGGGGGCAGGGGGTTAAGAGGGCTGTTCCCCCCCCAACCAGGGGACCACAATCCCATGAAAAATGGGCCTGTTCTGGCTGGGTCTGGGGGATGACAAAAGAGCTTATCAAAAGTAATTCAGGGGCTATCCATCCTCTGAATGTCCCAGATGGATCAGCAACAGAGAATCCACCTGCAAGGCAGGAGACCTGGGTTCGACCCCTGGGTCGGGAAGATCCCCTAGAGGAGCAAATGGCAACCTGCTCCAGGATTCTTGCCTGGGAAATCCCGTGGACAGAGAAGCCTGGTGGACGGCAGTCCCTGGGGTCGCAGGGAGCCAGACACTACTGAGCGACTAAGCGCGCGCGCACGCCTTCTCCCTTCTAAGTAGGGTTTCTTGCTACTCCTCTCGGGCATCTCATCGAAAGTATGAGTAAAAATGTTTTAAAATTGGCTACAATTTGCAGTAGTTTGGGGTGACTTAAACGTGCTGTTTTCATGAGCTTTTAGAAATGCATACACTGAAAAGGTTTCTGCGTTGAGCACGCTTCCTGTGTCCTTCCTTCTCTGCCTCCCTCCCTCCCTTCTTTTCCTCCTTCTTTTCTCCCTTCCTTCTTTCTTGCCTTCTAAAACTTAGAGACTGTTAGCTCTCAACTATCTTTTTACTACTAAGATATCTATAAATTGCTACTGATCTCAAAACTTCTTTTATTTAAACTAATATCAATGGTAAGGCACTTTTAAAGGTACTCCTTAAAGAATTATTATGGAAATTGCGAAGTGCTAAGAAGCAGAGAGAGAAGGTATTATAAGAACTCCACAGACTAATGATTCAGCTTCGAAATTTGACTGGAGGAGAGTCTTTCAATTCATCTCCAATTCTAGCTTGTACCCCTTTCCTGATTATTCTCAAACAAATCCCATATAGCATACCATAAATATTCCAATGAGCATCTCTGAAAGACTGCTACAAATGTAACCTCAATACCATTATTGCATACAGAAACTAAGAGTGATTCCTTACTGCTATTAAGTAGCCTGTGGGTGTTCAAGTTCCCAGTTCTCTCTTTTTATTCTCTTTCAGTTTGTTTGAGTCAGGATCAAGTTACAATCATTGCACCTGCTTGACCTTTGAGTCTTTCTAAATAAAAATATAGCCCCACCTTCTTTTCTTGCATTGTATTTGCTGAAGAATCTGGGTGGTTTGTCCTAAAAAGATGTTTTACAGTCTACGTTTTGCTGTATACCAGCTGAGTAATTCCCTTGAATCCCGTATTTTCTGTAAATTGGTTGTTAGACCTGGAGTTTTGGTGAGATTTGGATGATAGTTTTATTTTATCCCACTTTTTATGCAAAAACATCTCATAGGCAGTCTTATATAAGTCTGTCAGGAGGCACGTGGAGTCCAGCTGTATTTCTTTTTGTAAAGAGAGCTGCCATTAATAACCTATCTAGAATAGGTTAAAAGTAATTTAGAGGTTGCAATATGGTGATATCTTAATTTGAGCATTCCTTTTTAATTTATTGTCTATAATGTGTCTTTCCCTCGTATATTATTCAATTACCCTCAGGCAGAATTCTTTCAGAATATAAAAGTGCTTGATTATATCGTCTTACTTACTATTCTTCAGAATAATGAATTGTTTTCCCAGCATCCTCTAAACATGGCCAATGAGATTTATTACTATAAATGCATGAGTTAACATCTTTGATGTGCTTCAGTTTAGTGCACTTGTTAATCTTACGTTTTTGTTCAGATTTACCCACTGTGTTTACTCAGTCGTATCTAACTCTTTGCCACCCCAAGGACTGTGGCCCACCAGGCTCCTCTGCCCATGGAATTTTCCAGGCAAAAATACTGGAGTGGGGTGCCATTTCCTCCAAGAGGGGATCTTCCTGATGACCCAGGGATTGAACCCCCATCTCCTGCATCTCCTGCCTTGGCAGGCAAATTCTTCACCACTGAGTCACCAGTTTGGTGAAAACCTCTTCAAGGTGACCGGTGAATTTTTTGTCCATGAGTCCAGTGGTCCCTGCTTGTTTCCTGATTTCTGGTCCTAGACTAGCCCTCTAGCCATAAACAGGTACACAACCTATACAAAACGCATGGCTTTCAGCTATCAAACAAACAGCGCAGGAACAGAATCCACGGTAGGAAAGACACTTACGAGGTCTTTCTGACGTCTTGGCTTTCTGCCTGGAAAATTCTTCTGGGTCGTGGCCCAGGAAGGGGAACCCAAACAGAGTGTGGGGCCCCACTGATCTACAGTGATGGAGATCAGAATTTGGGAAGCTGAAGTTGTTAGTTCCCAGGTCATTTCACAAGTGAAGCACATTTGGGATTTGTGGAACAGAAGAATGGGGGACAAGGAGCTATGCAGAGAAAGAGCTTCCCTTGAGTTTGAATCTTAGTCTGGACAACTATTAAAGAAAGATCAGCATCAGGAAACTACAAACAGAAAACCTCCTGAGGCTCACAGAGAGCCAGGGGATATTCGAGTCCCACCCAGCCTGAGCCGAAAGACCTTGCTGAACCCACAGGGCTCAGCAGTGGCCCCAGAAGGACCATGCATCAGGAGTAGGATGAACTAGCCCTGAGAAAAAGCTACTCTAAACCCTAACAAAGCATTAAAGACAAAGAATTAGAAGGGTTAAACTCGAGTTCAAATTAATTGCCTTCCAGAACAAAGCCCTGTGCTTTGGAAAGGACAGCAAGAATCCACGCACTGGACAACACAGACAACGTCAGGCACCAGCTTAAAATTACGGGGCATGTGGAGAAGCCGGACAGGTGGCTCAAGACCAGGAGGAAAATTAGTTACTAGAAACACAGCCGTGATTCCTAAGGACCAAATCTGAAGATGTCAAGTCAGTAGTGATCTTCCCACTTGCCGCTGCCTTGTGTGATGCCCACAGCCACAGCCCACAATCACTGGATTCCATGACAGGAGACTGCCTAGTTACCCATCACTCCCACTGCCCTTTGTTGCTCAGTTGCTAAGTCGTCGTGTTGAACTCCTTTGTGACCCTGCCAGGCTCCTCTGTCCATGGGATTTCGCAGGCCAGAATATTGGAGTGGGTTGCCATTTCTTTCTCCAGGGGATCTTCCCAACCCAGGGATTGAACCTGCACCTCTTACGTTGGTAGGCAGATTCTCTACTATTGAGCCACCAGGGAAGCCCCTGTTGGCCCTTGGTTAGGTCCTATTCCTAAGTATTAGTCTAGCTCGTGGCTTGTATTTCTTTCTGGCTGACACTAAAAGTTCTCTTGGACAGTCTCACTAATCCCCTGTCTTCAACTACATATTTGGTTCTGCAGAAAATCCTGCTTTTATAATAATAAAAATATTACAGTAGTTTTTCTCATTGTTGTGCCTATATGTATTAGGGGACCTTCCCAGGTGACCCTAGTTGTAAAGAACTGGCTTGCCAGTGCAGGAGACGTAAGAGACACAAGGTCAATCCCTGAGTCAGGAAGATGCCCCCGGAGGAGGGAACTGCAACCCACTCCAGTATTCTTGCCTGGAAAATCCCGTGAACAGAGGAGCCTGGTGGGCTACAGTCCATGGGTCGCAAAGAGTCGGACACGACTGAAACGCATATGTGTTCAACTTCATCAAGCATTATTATAGAAATGGTCTTTGCTTTTCATGGAACTCCTGTGGGAAGGAAAATTCAGGGACTCCTTCACAAAGAAGGAAATGAGAGCTCAGAGAGATTAAGAAGTTCGTTTCTCTAGGTCACCTGTCTGGCACAGTGTAGCATATAGGATTTCTGTCTCAGAAACGTGCACTTCGCAAACCTCTAGTTTCCCCACAAGGACCAAACACGTGGTGGGTTATCTCTCATTCAGTAGCCGTGACACTTGCTGCTAAGAAATTGGTTGGGGAGTTCACTTAATTTTGGAAGAGAAAAGTCTCCTTTTTGGGCAGCGGTGTGCAGACGGAGTTTCTTTGCATAATGTCTTTAAATGGACCTAGGCAGAGCCCATCAGGTGATTCATACGCCACGTCGACATTCCAAAGAGTCAGAGGGCTCAGCGAGCCTCTGGCTTTCTCTCTCTGAGCAATGTGAGCTATGTGAGCTCACACGTCCTCTCGTGGAGTTCTGTGCCAATGTGGATGTTCCGTTTCATTATAGACGCGGATTCTTACCCTGGTGGAAAGAGTCAGGAAGGTCCAGGGTAACTCCAGTCTTGGGCCTTGGGTTGCTTACCCTGGAATGCACTGGTGTTCACTTTCTTTATAGGGAACCCAGCAGCTTATGTAACAAACATTTGTCACTGGCGATGACAGCTTCTTTCTGGAGTTCATGCCCCATCCAAGTAGTTAGGAATGTCCCTTTACCCAGGAATCCCTAACACACTCGCTGATGTAACCCCATCGTTTTTGTTTGCTGTCTGACTTGGAAAGTCAAAGAGTTGGACACATTTTAACTCTCAGCAGGTTGCCTTAGCACAGTCAAATATGGGTCAGACTTAGTGTCCCAGGAATGAAATCTGTCTGTCCCATCTCCACTCACACACACACACACACACACACACACACACACACACACAAACCACCCTGAGAAAACAGAAGTTCTATCGAAGCCCTTTTCTGTCCAGATCTAGGTTATCACTCACAATTTTAAAGTATTAATGCAAAGCATAACTTAATCTAACAAAAAATGTTAAATCACAGCCTCTGTTATGCTTGTGAATCTAGCAAACCTCTTTTCTATTTTTCAGATTGCTTACCTAAATCCTGCCTGTGTGCTAAGTCACTTCAGTCGTGTCTGACTCTTTGTGACCCCGTGGACTGTAGCCCGCCAGGCTCCTCCGTCCATGGGATTCTCCAGCCAGGAACACGGGTTGCCATTTCCTCCTCCAGGGGATCTTCCTGCCCCAGGGATTGAACTCGTCTCTCTTTGGCCTCCTGCAATGGCAGGAATTCATCACCACTAGCACCACTTGGAAAGCTCCATATGACCGCAAAATTAGAATTGTGTTGTTTTCAAAGGAGGAACAAATTTCGTATCTGTAGGTATGAGCATATAAAACGGTAAAAAAAATGTGTTAGTGCCCTGTGATATAGCATTTATTTTATTGGGTATAAAAAAAATAGGGGCCTCCCCTGTGACTCAGAAGGTAAAGAATCTGCCTACAATGCAGGAGACCTAGGTTTGATCCCTGGGTCGGGAAGATCCCCTGGAGAAGGGAATGACAACCCACTCTAGTATTCTTGCCTGGAGGATCCCATGGACAGAGGAGCCTGGTGGGCCACAGGCCATGGGGTTGAAAAGAGTCAGATGTGACCAAGCAACTAACACACAAAATAGTATTTTGTAACTTTGTTATTTATTTCTAGTAAAAAAAAAAAATGCATGCTTGCCACTAGAAAGCAAAACTAAAGCTAGGGGAGTAAGGAGCAGAGAAAGAGTAAATTTTGGTGTCATCTCTGAATTCCTTTTGCCCGTGTGCTTATATTGTATAAGTAGCTCACAACAGTGGAAGCGCTGCTCTCTGCTGTTTTTGGCGTTTTCGGTTGTTTGTGGTACCCTTTCTCACACCAGGCGTTCATTCAGTGCTCCACGACAGAATGCCCGTGGTGTCGGTGCTCCACGACAGAATGCCCGTGGTGAAGTCTGTATTTCCTTTTGCAAGAGCCCGAGCTAATGATGCTCTCTCTGTTTCTCGCCACCTTGGAACAATTAGGTTTCATATGGAGGCTTGCTGTGGCAATTCAGTTGGCGTGAAAGCAAGATAGGGTTTGGTTGACTTATGTTTCTAGAAGATGCATGATGCTGATTTCGCTAGAAAATGTGTTTATATCAGTGGCTTAGTAAGTAGATCACTGTGAATTTGTTCGCCAGGATGTTTGCCAAAATTTAAAGTTTAAAGCGGTGGTAAAATAACACGGCGTGAGTCCCCGCATCTTACATGGAAACTCTCAAGGCCTCTGGCTGCACCAGCACGTGCTGAAAGCTTTTATTCCGCCACATGGTAAGGACCGTAGCGGTGGGTGGCGCCTCCTTAGAGCTCCAGGCTTGATGGGGGTCACAGTAATCCTGCATGGGTCTATTATCATCTTCATCTAATTAATGAGGAAACTGAGGTTCATATAATCTAAGTAATTCCTTCTCTTACTATTTTAGTAATCTGTCTCTTGTTAGCTTATTCTAAGTTTTCAGAAAGTTGGCTTCCCATGTCCATCAGTGACAAGAATGCTTATTTGAAATCTAATGCATATTTAAATCAGGTTTGTAATGAGTCAGTTTATTTGGCCTCTGCAAACTGTGTTACAACAATGTTCCATCTAAAGGGAGAGAAACTAGGCTCAGAACCAAGAGTCGAAGAACTGGGTACAGAGGTCAGTGCCGGCAGCTGCCTGGCCGTGCTCTGTCCTTGTAGAAGCCTCAGGTTCTTCCAACATGGGTTCCTTGTCTGTGTCATGAAGGCATTAGGTGACACAGCTTCTAGGTCCTTCCATTGCTAAATTTCTGTGTGTCTATGCTGAATCGTTTGGTTACAATGCATATTCTCTTTCAATCTTTTTGCCTACTACACAATCCGTGAGATAGACTAGAAATAGGTTTTGGTTAGATAGCCTAGCTGCTCTATGGGGACTGAACCCTGGTGGGCAGAAAAGACTTTTAAAGGGGGGCTCTGGGAGAACCTCACGTGGTCTGGAGGACCTTTCCAGGCATGACAGAGCACTAGGGCCACATGCCTGTGATCTGGCTGCCTCTGAAACCTCATCAAAACAGGCCATATACGTTCTCTTTCTTTCTGATTTTTTGGAAGAACTTACATAATGAAAAGCTGCTTTGGCCGTCTATTTTAGAGTAATAGATTTCCTGGCTGAAAACTCCCCTCCATGCTGAAAATTAATTTCATTCAAATCAAACATTTAGCTAAAATGTTTTCTCCTCTACTGATCTGAATGTGTAGGCTTTAAAGTAAATGTGATCAGAATTTTACGTTTTACTGTTATAGATAATGTCACTGTTGTTGCTGTTTAGGTGCTCAGTCATGTCCAGCTCTTTGCAACCCCATGGACTGTAGCCCGCCAGGCTCCTCTGTCCAAGGGATTCTCCAAGCAAGAACACCGGAGTGGGTAGCCTTTCCCTTCTCCAGGGGATCTTCCTGACCCAAGGATCGAGCCCAGGTCTCCTGAATTGCAGGCAGATTCTTTACCAGCTGAGCTGCCAGGGAAGAGAGGAAGTTTCCTAAAAACAAAGGGTCATTTTCTGGGAAGACGACTGAACTATTTAGCTTAGCAAATTTGAGAGAACTTCCATACAAAAAAGACGCAAACAAGAAACCCTTTTGTTCCTGACTTAGCAAACGGCGTCCGTCCATCTGCAGTGAGAAATATTCTCAAGGTATTTGGGTCTTGCTTCCAGCCTTGAAACTTGCAAGATGTAACGATTGAAGATGACCCAGAGCATCCTCAGGACAGACTCAAGCCACTGCCTTGAGAGTAAACTCCTGTAGTCTCAGTTAGGGCCAACTCCTGACTTTCTACAGAGGCAACACTGTTTTTCTTTTGTTCTTCAAAACTCTTGCTCAAAATAACGTTTTATTTTTGGCACCCTGGGTGAAGGAGGAAGAAGATATATAAAGCTGCAGTTCATAGTTTAAATCAGATAAATGCTCCCTATTTTCCTTTCCAAGCTAAAATTTTCTTTCTCTCTCTTAAATCTGACTAGGTTCCCAACGGGTACCTCTTAATCATTGTATTGCATTTCAGGCCCTTTAACTGAACCACACATTATACTTTTAATGTGAGGGAGGAAACAATTTTGTTGACAGTTCAGTAGAGAATATATCTTTCAATAGTCTCCGATCCTTTCCAACCGGATCTCTGTTGGGCCTTCAATACGATATTTTAAATCCTGTCGTCAGAGAAGAAAACCCTCTATGTTCTGGTCTTTCTGATTGCCTGGATTTTCTTGTTACACCCTTTCCCTCATCTAAGTGACCTCTAATCTGTTACACTTTTTCGCTGTCTTGTCGTGAGCACATAAAATGCCCTTGTGAAGTATTGACGGAGTTTTACTTGGAAAATAATGCCAGTATTAATTCAAAGAACTTGGAAGAAACCAATTAGCTTCCTCAAATCAACAGTTCAGATTTGCAGGTGGTGTTCAGGGGATTTTTAATAATGAACACTTAGCCATATTGATCTAGAAAACGCCCAATATTACTTTGAACAAATTCCACTGGCTCCATGGATAAAGAAGTCAGACTAAATCTGGCATCTGCTTAAACAGCACCAGGCAAGGTGTGTGCCGGACTTTCCGACCCTTTAGGCCATCAGTCAGACTAAAAGTGTCCACTGAGTTCTCTCTCACTTTAAATAAAAGACGTGAAACAAAGAGACACCGTTTTGGCCCCACCAGACTGAAGGCATTAATGTAGAGAACACTAAAATGTTGCAAAAGCATATTATACTGTGCCGGGATCCTTACATGCTCAAGGAGTGTCAGAGTCAAACTTTGAAGAGCTGAGAATAAGTAGTGATGAGCAAAAGGGTGGGGCAGAACAGCGCTGGGCAGAAAGGAGACAAATTCTGATGGACGAGAGCATTAAATAAAGAATCCTTTGCAAGTGAAAGCAGGGCGGCTGTGGGATCAAGGCTGTGGTCGCCGGCTTTCTTTTCTTTACGTGACAAGTGGGTCAGTTTCTCCTGAAGGATGCCCCTGTCAGTAACGGGGGAGGGTCCCAGCAGCCAGAAACGGAAGATTCCTGTCTACCCTGGGGGTCCACACTCCCTGGCTGTTCCAGGACACCCCGTCTCCGCCGCCCCATTCTGTGTTCCTCTCCCAACGGTCTCCTCTGCTGAGTTGGACTCAGCAAGTTCCCAGAACTCATTGCAAAAAACGAGCAAGTAAGCAAACACACAAAAACACAAGATCGTCAGCGGTCATGAATGACCGGGTATCTCTACCAGGAGAAAAGCGGAGAATGAGGGAGACTCGTTCATTCTAACTCAAAGCCACGTTTCCAGTTCTTGGCATTGGAAAGGTCATTGCTGCTTTGCTCGTTTGGGGCTGCACTGGGTCTTCGCGGCTGCTTGCGAGCTTTCCTCTGGCTGCGGCGAGCAGGGCTGCTGTTCACTGTGGTTTGCGGCCTTTTCTCGGCGGGCGCGTCTCCTGTCGCCGAGCCCGGCTCCAGAGCGCACGCTGCGCGGTCCCGGCGGCTCGGGCTCAGCTGCTCTGCGGCCGGCCTGGGGGATCTTCCCGGCCCAGGGAGGGACCCCGCGCGCCCTGCCTCGGCGGACGCTTAACCCTGGACCCCCAGGGAAGTCTCAGCAAGGTCACTCCGAGTGAACGTTTTATAGCAGAAGGCCACCCCGAAACATCCTCTGACCCCCGCTTCCCGCCCGCATTTCGTTCAGAACTAGAAGAAGAGAAAAGGAGGCGGAAGGGGGAGAAGGATGGGGAAGGGCGGAGCTGCAGCCTGAGGGCGCCTCCACGGAGCTCTCCTCGGCCAGCTTCCCCGCCGGCTCGGAGGCGCTGAGCAGAAACCGTTCTGCGCCGTGGCAG
The DNA here is from genome assembly GCF_023091745.1 of Budorcas taxicolor. NCBI lineage: Eukaryota > Metazoa > Chordata > Mammalia > Artiodactyla > Bovidae > Budorcas > Budorcas taxicolor. The sequence goes on along the minus strand of NC_068921.1, from coordinate 84,536,446 downwards.
ATTTTCTCTTGGCGGATGCAGTCTTCTTGCCTTTCTGATGGCCGTTACATGATGCTTGCCCTGTGCCTGCTACCTTTATAGAATCAGGGACAGGAGGGGACAGGGGAATGGGCTGTGGAGGTCAGATGTATACTCACCGCCCCCTCCCAAGCGGTCCCGTTTTGAATGCCCTGGGCCTCCTAGGACCTAAGGCTCAGAGGAAAATAAAGACACACGATGTTCAGCCTTTCTTCAGAAAAAAAAAAAAAAAACAAAAACAAAACCAGGGAGTCAAAATGTAATTGTAAGTCTTATGATTCCTTAGCACTTAATAAAGCCCCCAGTGAGAGATGTTGAACATGAAATAAGCTGGTATGGCATCTGCTTTTTGAAAAACTGAAACTCAGAAGACAAACCAGAGAAGTCAAACTATGTAGATGGACCAAGGACTGAAGCAAATACGGAGGAAGGGGACCCGAGACAGGTGGTCAGGTCCACAGAGCCTTCCTTTTTTTTTCCTCCAAGATAATTCTTCTGGGTAATAAGGGCCACAGAACATTCTGGAAGGAACTTAAAAAAAAATTTATTTTTTGTTTCATTTGCTTGTTTGTATTTAATCAAGGTTTGCTGTAAACAGTGAAGCCAAGCTTCTCTTAATCACACTCACCATCAGGGGGTTTCAATACAAAACTCCCACTTAAAATTACGACTCTACTTTGATGAAAAACCTTCCCAGCCCACTCCATTTTACATTTTTCCCCTTGGTTTTCTAAAATAGCACTGGAAAGTGCTAATGGCGTGTTTTGGAACTCCAAGTTCTTTGTGGTTTTTTAAGCCTCGTTAAAAAAAAAAATATTCTGTCCTTATCACCACTAATCAGGGCTTATGTGTGACTGGAAAATTAGGCGGTTCACACGTGGCAGGCAGGCAGGAGACGCGGAGGCCTGGGCTCGGAAAGAAAACATCTAGACGCTGATGCGATTGCTAAGGACAGACTATTCCCCTGAACCCGTGTGGGTCTGGACGCCTTCCAAGTTATTAATAGCTATGGGGACAGGACTGTGCATTAGACTGTTTCCTCATCAGCGAGAACAGAATGTGAGCTGTGGGGACTGTGACATGGAAACTATGTGGGCTGGCTCTCCGGGGCTTTGTTTTCTCCTTTTGAGGGCTTTCTGTCCTTTGTGCTTTCACTTCCGCTTGTGGGCAAACATCTCCACGGACGACGGACAAGAAGTGGCCTCGTGGAAACAGTTTGGTGGTGACCCTCGACTGTTTCAAAATAACGCACCCAGATTGGGCAAGGGGGCCGTCTGCTTTTCCTGGGGCTGTCTTCTTGATCCACCAAAGAGAATAAATCTGAACCTCTCTCCCCTGAATCCTTGGGGTGAAATGCCTGACCTGGGAAATTCTGGCCTCAGATTTCCCTCTGGTGAGAAAGAGAGCGTTTGTGTTGCTGTTGAGGTTGGGGTTAATTCAGAAAGGGCAATGGGGTCTTCCACTCCCCACTCAGTCCCTCGTACCAAAGCCAGCTCCTGGGCAAAAGCTGAAATGGAGGAATGAATGAAACCACAGAAGGCATCCTTTACAAGAAAATAACCTGGGATGGATAAAATTCATGCCTTCATTATCTGTTTATTTTTTATTCCTGTTGTTTCTAAAATAGCACTGTAGCTTATTTTAACTTAATTTTTATTTGTATTGGCGTATAGTTGACTTACAACATTGTGCTGGTTTCAGGAACACGGCAAAGGGGCTCAGCTATGCACATACGCATATCCATTATTTCAGACTCTCTGGGGGTAAACCAGGAGATTGGGATTGATGTTTACACAGTACCGTGTATGGAATAGATAATCAACAAGGACCCTATAGCTCAGGGAACTCTACTCAATATTCTGTAATAGCCAATATGGGAAAAAGAATCTCCTTTCAGTTCTACTGAGATATAATTGACGTACGTGTGAACTCAGTCACTCAGTCGTGTCCAACTCTTTGGGACCCCATGGACTGAAGCCTACCAGGCTTCTTGGTCCATAGGATTTCTCAGGCAAGAATACTGGGGTGGGTTGCCATTTCCTTCTCCAGGGGATGTTCCTCACAGAGCGATCAAACCCAAGTCTCCAGCACTGTTCAATATTTTTCTTTTTCTTTTTGGCAATGCTTCTTGTGGGATCTCAGTTTTCTGAACAGGGATTGAACCCGGGGCCGTAGCAGCGAGAGCTCTGAATCCTAACCTCTAGGCCACCAGGGAACTCCCTAGTGCTGCTGAAGGTGTGTAACACGATGAATTAACTTAAAAGTTTAGTGAATACCCACCATCCTCATATTCATCCAAAAAAAAAAAAAAACAGTATTTTTTGCTTATGAGAACTCTTAGGCTTCACTCCCTTAATCATCTTCGTGGATGACAGAGCAGGGCTAATTATATGCATCATGTTGAGAATCCATTCCTAGTATTTTTTATCTTCTAAGTGGACGTTCGTGCCTTTTGACCACTTCATACAGTTCCTCCTCCCCCTCCCTACCTCTGTAAACAAGAATCTGACCTCTTTTTCTATGTTGCTTTTTTGTTGTTGAAGCATAACTGACCTCCAACAGGACGTTAGTTCCTGTTACACAACATTTGTGTTGTGTACTTGCTCAGTCATGTCCAATTCTCTGTGACCCCCTGGGCTGTAACCTGCCAGCCTCCTCTGTCTGTGGGATTTCCCAGGCGAGAATACTAGAAGGGGTTGTCATTTCCTTCTCCTGGGAATCTCCCCACCCCACAGACGGAACTCTGGTCTCCCGCGTCTCCTGCACTGGCAGGCAGACTCTTCACCACTGCACCACCTGGGAAGCTCCTACAACATCCATTTTAATGTATTTCTTTGTCTATTCAAAGGGATATTACCTTTGGTATCTAACATTAAGAATTTTTCCAGGTGTAAAACAATCTGGGTTTGAGGGTGCCATGTGGCAAGATGGGATTTTGGGGTGGCATGCAACTCCATGTCTCAGAATTAATTTACTGTTGTCCACAAGCCACCTCTTCTCACAGTGCTTGCTTTACGTCTCACGGCTGCTACTATTACTCAAGGATGGAGACTGCTATACACACAGGACCCGGAGCTCTGGAATTGTCAGTGTTTGTAAACCCTGGGACCACTGCAGACTCACCACACAGTCAATTCTCAAGAATACGGGTGGTTTGATTGTTTCAAGGACCTAAGATGCTCTCTTTGGAATGACAATTTAGGAAGCCTTTCATTTTCCTGTCGTCGCTTCTCCCCACCCCTAGTACCCTCGAGAGAAAGATGACTACAGACCGAGCCAGCACATAATTGTTTTACTTGGGAGAAAAAAAAGTTATGCTGTCTGCCTAGTTCAATTTCAGTTTTAATAGCCAGCTAAGTAGCTAAAGGGCTTCCCAACTGGCTCAGTGGTAAAGAATCCACCTGCCAGTGCAGCAGACACAGGGAACTCAGGTTTCACCCCTGCATCAGGAAGCTCCCCTGGAGAAGGAAATGACACCCCACTCCAGGATCCTTGCCTGGAGAATCCCATGGACAGAGGAGCCTGGCAGGCTACAGTCCATGAGGTCGGAAAGGGTCAGACACGACCGAGTGACTGGGCACACACATGTGTTTAAGATGTACAACGAGACAGCAGTTTTGGGGTCTTTCCTGTTGCTTTGATCCAGAGTCCTTCTAGATTTTATGGAGACTTGCACAGGAATTCTTTAAATTCCCACTTCACAGTTCTTGCCACAGCTTTAGCTTTCAAAGGATCTACCAGTGTGGCTGTACCCTGAAGACGAGTGCATTTCAGGAGCTCCTCTTAGTAATACCCCCACTTGGTCGGGTTGGATGTTCTTTTCTATGAAATCATCTTTTAAACCTTCCTTGCAGTTTTGAAAAAGATTCCTGTTTGACTTTGATAAACCCTGGCACTCTGAATTCCTTGTGTTTCTTTGTCTTCTTCCTTGGGCTTGCCGGAGGCAAGGTCTAACACTGTCAAATCATTAACGAGGGGGGCTTTATTTCCAGTTCCAAATCATCTCTATTTTCATCATCCAGAAAGAAACACCACGTCTTGGGAATAAATGTCACAGCCTTCTTTGAAGACAATGGGCTCATGTTCCCAGCACAGTGAATCCTTGAAGTCACTTTTCTGCTTTATTTATTTTAACATGTGTATATTCTTAAAACCAACAGTGTGCCTCTGATGGGTTTCATTCTTTGACTGTAGACAGGCCACCTCCTCCTTTGGGGTTGACTGTGGCTTTTATATTTTTCAGTTGGAACAAAAAAAAAAGATCCTCTGGCTATTCTACTCTGCTTATTTTCCGCCAAAATGTCGATTATCTTATTACGATGAGAACAGTAACATTTAGAATTATCATGTAGTGCTTTACTCTGCACCCTCTCAGGTTGGGCTTCCGTGGAAGCTCAGTGGAAAAGAATCTGCCTGCCAATGCAGGAGACATCGGGAAGATCCCTGGGTTGGGAAGATCCCCCGGAGAAGGAAACTGCAGCTTCCTCCAGTATTTTTGCCTGGAGAATCCCATGGACAGAGAAGAGCTACAGTCCTTGGGGTTGCAAAAGAGTCAGATATGACTGCGGGACTACACAGCAACAAATGCATCCTTTTGCCTCCCTGCTCTGCCACACATACAAAGGCAGGTTACCTACTGACCAGACTTACAGCCTGGATCCTAGAGCTCCAGCCCAGTGCCCCTGATGAATGAACAATATCAGACCCCTTTGCTTGGCACATAGCAGGGACTGGCTTATTAATTTTTATCCTTCCCAGGGCAAAACAGAATAACAAATAGGACCCATATTTATACCCTTTCTTTCTTCGCCTCAGGGCTGTCTGAGATCACTTGAAAGTGAAAAGTGAAAGTGAAGTTGCTCAGTCGTGTCCGACTCTTTGCAACCCCATGGACTGTAGCCTACCAGGCTTCTCAGTCCATGGGATTTTCCAGGCAAGAGTACTGGAGTGGGTTGCCATTCCCTTCTCCAGGGCATCTTCCCTACCCAGGGAGTGAACCTGGGTCTCCTGCACTGTAGGCAGACACTTTACCCTCTAAGCCACCTTCACTTAGGAAAGGCCAAAGTTCAGTATTTTTCCGCTATTCCAAGGGCTACAGAGAGTAAAGAGACGGAGCAGTTTAAGTCCAAAGCAGTAATTCCAGATAAAACCATGGCAGCTGATGTTTGCACAGTTGACAAACTGCCGTCACACGTGTCTTTCCATTTCACACTCACGCCAACTGCACACGGTAGATTTCCACGTTACCCCGGTTTTATCATTGAGCAGATCTGGGGTCACGAGACCTGAAGGGATTTTTCGTGGAAGGCGATGTATCTGACAGTGAATTCTGTTTCAGCTACTGGGTTCCTCATCTTCCTTTCCTCTTTGATTTTTTCTCTCTCTCCTTTTTTAAAATGCACTTTGATTTTTTAAAAAAATACATTTTGAATTTCACCATCTTTCTGTAAGTGAATATAATCTGTCTATATTTGCTATGACTTCTGATATTTTTAATTTAGGCTTTTAATGGACAATGCCCTGGGCTTCTTTATTGATGTGCCAGGTCCTGACTCTTATGATTAATCGAGTTAAGTTTTCTTTTTTTAGGTTTAAATTTTTTCTTCTATTTGTTTAAAATACAGATGGTCTGTATCAGTCCTCTGATAACTGCAACAGAAGAGCCTCAGAGTTGGTCCACGGGATCCCCTTTCAAGCCAGCTCCCGTTTCGTGTTGCTGGGAGGGCTTCCTTGCGTTCTGGTCACCCCAGACCACCCAGGCTCACTTACTCGGAGGTGACACTGACCGAGATCTGTGTGCTCCCTGTACTCACTGCTAATAGGGTTTGTTAAGGTGCTTTCAGTGCCTAGAGCTCAGTTGCTATTGTTGTTTCTGTTTTATTCTGAAAACAAAACCAAATCTTAAACCATAGAATTCTTCCTCATGTTTCTCTATGGCTCCTATTAACATGTCAACTCATTTGGCTGATTCTATAAGGCAAAATAGGTTCAGAATTATTTTTATGATACCAAGTTATCAGCAGAGCTATTAAGTAAAATGCAAGTTTTCTTTGAAATTCTTTTCATCTCTGGACTCTTTTCTAGTAAAGATGTACAAAGTACTCATTCAAAAGTTACCTGAATTAATTTCTTTAATATATGATTACGCTGTTATTTTGATTGGAGGAGGAAGTGGCAACCCACTCCAGTACTCTTGCCTGGAAAATTCCACAGACAGAGGAGCCTGGTGGGCTACAGTCCACGGGGGTCCCACAGAGTCAGGAATGACTGAGAGATTAAGCAGATACATTACTTTGATATGCATCTTGGTTAATTTGCAACTACACTTAATTTCAATATTTACTTTTTATTATTTTGATTAAATTTTACTTTTTAATAAGTAAAACACTTAAATGTGTCAAAATTATACAGAAAAGATACTCAGATTTATTACGTGTATGTGCGTGTGCTAAGTTGATTCAGTTTGTGACCCCATGTACTATTGCCCACCAGACTCCTCTGTCCATGGGATTCTCCAGGAAAGAATCCTGGGGTGGGTTGCCATTTCCTCCTCCAGGGGATCTTCCTGACCCAGAGATTGAACCCGAGCCTCCTGCGTCTCTTGCATTGTCAGGCACATTCTTTACCAGAGACATCTGGGAAGCCCCCTGTAGAAGTATTACAGTCCCCAAAATCAGAGTGAAAGGAAACAATGATTATTAGAAATATTCATGCAAAACCTTTTTTTGACTGTTTTCTTCATTACTGACCCTCTCTGAAGCCAGACTGAAAAGTACGTGCATAGAAATTAAGAGTTTCAGTGGACACTTTTGCCTAGGGAGATGTTTGGAATGAGGAATGAGGTGGTTCCTATGAGAACAGAGGTATGGAGACTTATGGGTTTCCGTGTCTAATGCAGATGGTAACTCTCAGCCCCCTGTTTTACCAGGAGGAAAATTTTGGGCGACATCATTCTGCCAAGTGAGGATAGAGGATGATTTGAAATGTGTGAGTCATGAGTTCTTAAGCTCCAGAATGATAGAAAATGGAGAAATCCTTAAGAGGGGGCAGGTACACTGCAGTTAATAGAAAAACCTTAAAGCTGAGTCATGGGGGTGAGGCTCTTCTGAATAAGGAAGGCTTTGGGAGCATTCGAGTTCATTGAGTATTTCACATACTTCAAGGATGTGTTTGTTAGAGGGAATTGAATTGGGACTCTTCTTCCTCAGTGTCCACTAAACTCCAGGATGACAGTCGTTGAGACACCACAGGCAGGGGTGCTGGTGAGTCGCTCAGTTGTGTCTGACTCTTTGGACTGACCCTGTGAACTGTAGCCTGCCAGGCTCCTCTGTCCATGGGATTCTCCAGGCAGGAATATCGTAGTGGGCTGCCATTTCTTTCTAAGAAATACAGATTCCGCATGCGAAGCCCGTAGGTGATTTTTCACCTGTTCCAGGGGTCTCGACCGTTTCTGAGCTGGTTTCAGGGATGCCAGCTTTTCCATGGACCAGGGGTGGCGAAGGGGTGTTTTCAGGATGACTCAAGCACAGTACATTTAAAGTGTACTTTATTTCTGTTATTATTACACCAGCTCCACCTCAGGTCATCAGGCATTAGATCCTGGAGGCTGGGGACCTCTGACATAGCCAGCTTGAGCCAAAAACATATGTAGGGCTGGAGACTCAAATAAGACAACTCCTCGCTAGGGCCAAACACCTACTGCCAGGAGCAAAATTCAGGGATGTAGCACCTTGGACCTTTAATGCATCTTTTCTTAGAGTCACTGTGAGCAATCCTGTGGCCTTCGGGCGTCTGGGCGTTAAGCATTCTGGCTCAGGAGGGGTTGCCTTTCGCCTGGGGCTGGAAGGTAGGCATTTCCGGTGCCCAGCAGTGAGGCAGCATCACCTCCCTCAAATTTCCTCCGTCCCTGCCCTTGACAACCTTCAGGAGCTGAGATCACGGCCATGTGGATTTCCAGCCGCGTCTCTTCTCTTCTCCTTGGGAAGTTATCTTGCTTTTGAAAATATGGAACGTAATCTTCTTAAAACAGCTCCGAGGCCCAAGGGATCCACAACAGTTCTCCAAAAGCAGAATTTTCTGAAGAATCCTTTCCCTTACAACAGAAATGTTATACAGTCTGTTTATATACAAAAGTATCCAAAACATGCTCCATTTGTTATTATTAAGATTGCTTATGTTATTCGACAATAATGCGGGCGAACCCCAATAGGGACTCTGCTCAGCTCTCCTGATTATCATACAAGATCTTGTTTGATGGAATTTAGCCTAATAGAGCCCCCAAGACAGGTTCAATGAGGAGAACTTCACGTGGTATGACAGAGTTTACACACTTTTCCCCTCATTGTTTTAGATCAGGGACCTCTTTCTCTTTGTTTGCAGGAATCTTCACAGATCAAAACCTCCAGTTGAATTTGGTATTATTCCATTTTTCTTTAGCGCTTTGATCTTTCCCCTTGGAATTTATCAATAGTTTCATTCTTTTTCATTTTCCTTATAAACTAAGTGGGGACATCAGGAGAATGTCATCTGGGCCAGCTCTGGAGCCTTCTTTTGAAGCAAATCCACTCCCCAGGGCTCTAGGAAAACACGAGCAAGCAGACAGGCCTGGATGTCTGTCGACGATTAATTCAAAGCAGAGAGAAGACACATCGGATGCATTCCTATTATAAAACAACAGTTGAAATAAATGCATAGGTTTATCTACCTTTGATATTTTCTTATGAGAAGACATCAAGATTTTCTTCTGCCATTGTAACGATCCAGTAAACAACATAAAATTCAGATGCTATTGTGCTGTCAGATCATACAAAATTGCTATTTGAGGTATAAATAGATTTAAAAAGAACTGAAAAGTCATCTGAGAAATTAGAACAGGTGATAGAAATGTATTATAGGCAATCTATTAAGACTTATCCTTTGAAAGTGTCATCTTTACAGTTTTACAAAGCATCCTCTGGGTTTCTGAGAAACTTACTAAAACCACAATAATGGAACATCCCAGGGGTCTGTGGTACTTAGGTAAAGAAAAAGACCACAAAGGTAATTCTTCCAGGCTGTAACCCAGCATGATACAACCCCTTGCTAGGTGGGTAACTTTGTAACTCACAGGGTTCTTAGAACATTGTAGGATTTGTGTGATAAAATCACTGCTTATGAATAAGATGTAAAGGAAGTACAATAGGGACGAAGAATGTATTTCCAGTGTTTTGGAAGCAGTGCTAATGTTTCAGGAAACCAGGAACATTGTGGCGTGCCTACCACTGCACAATAAATAGGAATATAACGGCTTTCATCCCTATTACCTGGATTTTTATGTACAGCTTTGAAAAATGTAATAAAATTACATCAAACTTTTACTTGGAACACTTTTCTCCCAACCTTTGAATGATTTTTGTTGAAAATTTCCCAATGAGAATCAAAATAAAAATCAAACTTTTAAACTTCTAATTAAAGGCATACATGTAAAAGTTGAAACAAACTTAGGGCTTCCATGGTGGCTCAGATGGTTAAAAATCTGCCTGCAATGCAGGAGACCTGGGTTCAATCCCTGGGTTCGGAAGATCTCCTCCAGGGGAATCTTCCCCTGGAATACCCACTCTAGTATTCTCGCATGGAGAATCCCCATGGACAAAGAAGCCTGGCGGGCTATAGTCCATGGGTTTGCAGAGTCAGACACGACTGAGGGGCTTTCACTGTAGCGGTGAAATGTGTCCCACTCTGGAATGTGGGACTTGCCATATGACTTGTGGGATCTTAGTTCCCCAAGCAGGAACTGAACCTGTGGCTCTTGCATTGGGAGCCCAGAGTTTTAATCACTGGCCTGCCAGGGAAGTCCCAAATGTTACCTGTAATAGCCTACTGCTCTTTCTCATGGTTGTAGTTGCGTTTGATGTCTGGCTAAAAATGGGCAGGAATAGAATCTTCCCAGAAATGTATCCAAACTTCTGGACTGTGGAATTCATAATATACGTTTTGTCCAAGTTCTGTAATGTTCTTATGTAAAGTTCATTTACAAATCTAAGATTTTAATTGGCTGTTGCTTTTATTGGGTAGCATAATTCTACTAAATTACATACCACTATTTAAGAATACTAATGATATATTTTTCCACTGTAGAAAATACATTTTAAATCATTTTAACCCACTATGAACATTTTGATAGTAGCTTTTAGAGCCCCCTCATAAAGCATTTCTTTAAAGCAATGAGGCTGGGCAGTGTTTGAGCACAGGGTAATAATTCATACCAATTATATTGCTAAACATAGGGTCTCAGGCCTGATCATATATCATAATTCATACCTTATGGTCTGATAGCAATTAAAATACCATCATTAAATATACCCAAACATGCATATTTGTTGAAATCTTGCTTATGTGGAATAACACTCTGTGCTTTATTACCCAGAATAGCACCCCTGTTTATTATCCTGACAACGCTGTAATTGCTAGAGAACCAGTTTGAGAGTACATTTAATACCCCCTCAGACTTGGACTTTATCTCATATTATTACAACTATTAATTTTGTTATTAATAATACTATCATGGCTATGAATGCTTTGCATCTTGGCCGATTTTTCCATCACGTAAGTGGAGCAGGACGATCTGCTGGGTGTAGGGCAGTATGAACACTGAAATCTCTCCACTGTGTGGAGAAGACTTGTACTGATTGAGTCAGGAGACTGTTTTAGAAAATCTTCAAGGGGTTTGGCCTTTAGCTGTAGAAGATGAATGACCTTAGATGAGACAAAAAGATTCAGTTCAGTTCAGTTCAGTCACTCAGTCGTGTCGACTCTTTGCGACCCCATGAACCGCAGCACGCCAGGCCTCCCTGTACATCACCATCTCCCGGAGTTCACTCAAACTCACAACCATCGAGTCGGTGATGCCATCCAGCCATCTCATTCTCTGTCGTCCCCTTCTCCTCCTGCCCTCATTTTTTCCCAGCATCAGGGACTTTTCAAATGAGTCAGTTCTTCGCATCAGGTGGCCAAAGTATTGGAGTTTCAGCTTCAGCATCAGTCCTTCCAATGAACACCCAGGACTGATCTTCTTTAGGATGGACTGGTTGGATCCCTTGCAGTCCAAGGGTCTCTCAAGAGTCTTCTCCGACACCACAGTTCAAAAGCATCAATTCTTCAGTGCAAAGGGATTGCTAGATATTAAATATTTATTATTGCATCACTCGAGGTACCCTGAGAAGGTGATGGTCAGGATCAGATTGTAATTACACGAACCCCTAACTGTGACCAGATTGATAGAACAGTGTGTCATTTGGATCCACCCACTCCTGGGAGGCTAGCTTCACGTACAGTTTCCCTGTCACAGGTCTCCACCAGAGCTGTAGCAACAGTGCATCCTCCAAAAGGCCATTTAATGAAGTTTCTTGAGATAGACTTCCACACAGTAAGTACAGTGTTTCAGCATATCACGTTCAAATGGCCCGGGATTTGGAACCGTGGAAGATGAGGGTTTATATTCTGACAGTGCCCTTAAAGCTCTGAGCTTCAATTCAGGGTCAATACTTAGATGATGAGAATTATCAAGAAGGCATGGGAGTCAGTGTCAGGACTGGAATACCGGGTGCAAAGCTGCTGAAATAGTCATAGCTGGGGCTCTACGCACATTTGAAACAAGTTCTCACAGGTCGAATGCCGGAACTGTTCACTCTTCCCTCTGGTCTAAATAAAAGCCCCGTATGTTAGGGGCAGAGAGCCAGTTCACCCCTTTAATCCGACCAGGGGCACGGAGCGCCTTCAGTGTGACGATGCGGCCGGGGAAGCCTGTGTATCAAGGAGAGCGGGGTCTCTGTTGTCAGGGGCCGAGGTTCAGAAGGCGGCGTCAGGGAGTGGGGCTGGGTGACAGCCCCGGAGGCTGTTGGATGTCATCGGTCCTGGTGCCTCTTACCCACGTCTCAACTCCACCTTTAATTTTCTGTGTTCCGCTGCTTCCGCATCCGCACCTGGCCGAGGCTGCAGGAACAGCCCCTCCAGGGGGCACCTAAGTCCCAGGGACAGAGAACAAGCAGGACCACCCCAGACCCCACCCCTTCTCCATCGCCTTTTCCTTCCCCCGACTCCAGAGCGCTGTGCCCCTGCTTGGGGCCAGCAGGCGACAACCACGGGCAGCCTCGGCACCAGAGGGCCCCGAAATCCTCCGAACCGGTCAGTTGTAGACACGCACGTTCGCCTCGGCATTCCTTCCAGGAAACACCAGGAAACGCTCAGCCCCCCAGCTCCCCTCCCTCGGCCTGCTGCCCCACCCAGGAGCTTCTCCGCGTGGTCTCCTCCACCCGGTGTGCGATCTGTGAGGACACGCACTGTCTTTCAAGGGAAGGCCTCTCCTGATTTACTTGCCTATTATTCGTCCCATACAATCAACATACTATGCCTACAACTGAAGTCTGCCTATCTCGTAGTTTTATATGAATAACCATAAAAATCTCTTAAACCAGGGCTTCGCCTTCCCACGCAGAGGGTGCTGGTTTGATCCCGGGTCGGGGAGCTAACATTCCACATGCCCTGGGGGAAACACCCCCCCAAAACAAACAAACAAACAAACAAAACAGAAGCAATATTGCAAGAAATTCAATGAAGACTTTTAAACTGTCCACATCAAAAAACCTGTAACACAAACAAACCAAAACTCCATTGATTCTGAAGTTTGCAAGATGCTGTGAGAAGAATGCAGGAAGGGAGGTCTCCTTGCCCCCGCCGGTCAGGAAGCAAAAGCAACCGTGGAAAACGACAACAGCACATTCAGCACACCGCGGGAGAACAGAGTTGCACCCTTTTATTGGCACAGTCACTTGGCAAAGGCTGGTATGAATAAAAAGTTCCAAGGTGCAAGACACGCCAGTCCCAGGCCAGGAGAAGCGCACGGAGGAGCGAGGCGGGCGTGGCACCGCAGGGGCGGGATCTAGCGAGGGTGAGCGGGCCTCGGAGCCCGGAGAGGACCGGAGTCTTGCGCCGCATCACCGCTCAGGCCAGCAAATCTCAGCCCGCTTGCCGGTACCGTGGAGACCTTTGAACGGCTGTGTCCCCTGCATACCCCACCAGCCATGATTCTGAAGCCGCACTCATTAAAGGGGGGGGTGCATCATTTCCTGTAATCCCTACTGAAGTCAGAGGATGAGATTTCAATAAAGGGCTCACCATCCATGTGCCCGGAACACAGGGCACGGGCAGGAACCGTCTCCTGATCAGTGAAGGAAACAGAAGACATCGGACTTGAGCTGTAGGTCGGCAGAGCTTGCCACGGCGAACCTCAAACAATGACAGGGTCCCGGGAATTTCAAGTACTTTACGTTAAGAAAAAAAAAAAGGTATGTAGAAAAAAACAAGTTCTAGAAATGATTTTTTAAAATCTGTATTTTGAAGAAAGGGAGACCCACCCATGGCATAAAATTATAAAATACAGTAACAAACATGTAAGTCATTATCAGGATTGTAATTCCCGTAAAACACAAACACCTGCACAGAAATAAACCCTATGTCCTGGAGAGTGCATGAGAGGCAAACGACGGGAGGACAGGAACACGCGGTGGGACCGTATGGACACAGGTGTGCGCTGCGGGGCGCCCTCTCCACCAGCCTCCCCTGCGGGCCATGCTGGGCCTCACCACCTGGGGGTAGCACAGCCCGGGGACCACGGAGCCTGGAGACCAGAGCGCATCCCCACAGATCGGGCGAGAGCGTGCGCACACACACACAGAGGGACCCGCGAGCATTTGACCGGGCTGTCCGTGCTTTTGTGTGGCTGTGCAGAGAGCCCCCGGCGTGTGTCGGGGCTGCCTCTGTCCGTGAGCTTGGCACCCTCGGGCGGTGTCACCCCGTGAGTCTGCAGAGGGCCGTCACAGGGTGGAGTCCCAGAACTCGGGGGGCAGCCTGCGGCAGGGGGCCCCCTCGGGCTTCCTGCACGGAGGTGGGGGAGGCGCCCGGGGCTCCCTGGGGGGCAGGATTTGGGGCCAGTCCGCCCGCTCCTCGCAGAGTCTCCGTCTCCAGTCCAGAAGCTCCCGCAGGGCCACGCTCTCGTTCTCCGACAGCCTCAGCTGGTGGATAACCTGGGGGAGGAACGCAGGAAGAAAGGAGCATTGGACACTGCGCAAGAGTGAGACAGAGGGCGGGGTCAGCGTCAGATACCGGGCCTCCGCTGGCTGGGGAGAGATTTTGAGCACCCCCCGAGACCCTCCCAGCTCTGCTGCCCCGGGAAGTGGCATCCTACGGAGAAGCTGACTTCTAAACAGCAGCCCAGCAACCCGGAAGCCAAACAATGCATCACAGGTTCAAATACAGAAAGAAATTCAACCTTGGATTCCAGACTCAATACAAATGTCCCTCAAAACTGAAGGTGACATAAAAAATGTTTTCAGACAAACAAGAACTAGGAAGTTTCGCTATCACAAGTCTTGCCTATTTTGTGAACCTTAACAAAACAAGCAAGATGAAAAAAAAAAAGGAAGTTTAAGAGGGAAGTCAGGACCCTGGAATTAAATGCATGGGTAAACGTAAGTTATGTGTTCAGAATGTTACAGACTTCAAGCTGTGTGTAGAACAACATGCCAACAATAGCTGCAAAAGTCAGGAGGGGTCACGTGGAGCTCAGAGGTTCTGAGGTTCTAGCAGTATTAGGAAAAAGACAAAATTAAAACAATTTAAGATGAAATTAGGGTTTCCCTGGTGGCTCAGTGGTAAAGAATCCACCTGGAATGCAGGAGATTTCAGGTTTGATCCTTGGGTCAGGAAGATCCCCTGGAGAAGGGCATGGCAACCCACTCCAGCGTTCTTGCCTGGAAAATCCCATGGACAGAGGAGCCTGGGGGGCTACAGTCCATGGGGTCGCAAAAGAGTCGGAACAACAGCAACAACGACGATGAAATAAATCAAGATTGATGCTTTATTTCCTAGTGAATGCACAAAAGAATAATGATAGCATGTGTAATTAACAAGTTAATATTAATAAATTTCAATTAACCTAAAAGAAAGTAAGGTGCAATATATATATATGTGGAAAATATATATGTGTGTGTATGAATACATACATACCGGAGAAGCTCTATATATATCTCAGTGAACATTAGATATATAGGTGAACATATACGTGGATATATAGGTGACTGTATATCTAGGTGAACATGTATATAAATGAAGGCCAAGTCCTCATGAAACAGGGTGGAGCAGGACAGGACCCAAATCTCCACCCAGCATCTGGCACTGCTCCTCCTCTGCGGCCGGCTGGCGTGTGCTGGGTTTCGTGCTGGTGTGACCACACACCCCTCCTCCTATCGAGCACAAAATACCTCCATTCTGTAGCTCATCTCAGTGCGAAACTCTTTTCAGCAGCTTTTCATAACGACCACAAGTACAGACGAGCTGGGCGAGGCGTGAGCCTCGGCTGAGACCTTCCTAACAGGGAAGACCGGGAGACCCAGTCACTCCAGACACACCCTGACCTGCAGACAGTGACTTGCAGCGGCTGCTGATCTGAATGAGGCTTGTGGGGAGGGATTTTGACATAAAATGTCCTAAATCCCCTGAGTCATTGCTTCACTGCGGAAAAAAAAAAAAAGCTCTCTATCCTTTCAAAGCTTCTCAACGTTTACTAAAAATATCTGAATTCCCAAGCACATTGTAAAAGGTGAAACCTATACACACAAAGCATTAGGAAGCATTTTCTTAACGAGTATATCAATGTCGTGAATAATGTAGTGGGTACCGAAGAACACCGTCTTTGAATCAACCACCAAGAGCTTTCTACGCTTCCTTGATAAGCAAAAAATCTGACTGACGTTTGCAATAATCAACGAATGCTTAGAATAAACCCTCTTATTGAGAGATCCCATGAAACTTGAATCTGTATCACAGAGATTAATAGGTATTGAGTAAAATCTAATAGGTATAGAAAGATAGTTGCCAGAATGGCATAAATGGGATACTAAAATGTTAACATTATTGATCTTCATTAAAAAAAAACACACAACGAATCTTCACAGGTTATATCTTACACGAAGGTTAAAATTCTGTGTAAGGACAAGTGACAGGTCACTACTTTTAACACAGTGAAGTTCAGAGGGCATTTTAAAATGATGATCCGTGAGACAATAAACAGAAGATCAGAAGATGAGGACGGGCCGCCCTGTCTAATGATCCTTAACCTGATTTATTTAGATGTATTAAATGTATCAGACTACGAGGCACAAAGGTTATATTTGTCACAGTGAAGGAGCTTTAATATTTTAGAATAGCGAACAAATGCAACTATGAATGTTATTTAAATGGTGGCCAAGCAATACACGAAGAATAAAAAGTATCTGCGATGTTATCCAGCATGGTAAAAACATCTAAATCACTTTTATCATTCTTTAAATTTCATGCCCTATTCGTAGTAACAAAAACTCTTATAACTTCTCTTATCATTATTTGATATTTCACAAGTTAAGTAATATTATTAATGATACTGAATAATATACATATTATCATTACAAAGCCAATAATGACTTTGTAAAATTTTAGCTTCAGTGTTGAAAGGGAACCATTTCTTTCCAGGAAGAGAAGTGACCCTGGGGGTTAAGGATGTTGATGGTTCTGGGAACCTGGAGTCAGCCGGCATCACCCCAGGCCTCACTGATCCTGACGTGTGTGGAGGAGAAAGGGTGGCATATTGGTGTCCTTTAAATCTTGTTTCTCATTGCTGTAAAAGACATATCTCCAACCCACGCCACCACTTCAGACAGCTACTTCCTTACTTATTTTCTTATCTGGCATGTTTTATAGAATAGTGTTTGCACAGAAAATCATTCTCTTTCCCAGAACCGGAAGGTAAGAGTTGTAGCTGCGGAAGTAAGAACGGTTCCACACCCAGGGACCCCTGGGTTCCATGTGGCACCACCTCTGGGCTGCATGAAAATGACCAATACCCTATTTTTAAAGAAACTTCTAGACACGTCAGTCACGTAAGCGTCTTAACACGCTGCACGTGGCGTGGAGACGGAGGCGTCAACAAGAGTTCGACCCTTGTTATTAAGTTTTCCTTTCTTTGTTTTTACCATTTACCTGGGAAAGGGGGCTCTATGAAGGAAGGTCTGGAAAGACTTCACAGAGGTGGGCACTTTCGATCTGAATTTTGAAGAAATGAGGGGGCATCTGGAGGAATGGGGGAAGAAAAGGCTGGGGGAGGCATTTTCACGCTGACGCAGACAAGCGCCAGTCACAACACTGACCTCGCTTCTCTAACAGGGAGTCACAAACCCACGGGGATTTGGACTCTGGTATGAGCAGGGCTGGGGTGCTGGACAGACCAGGACTCTGCGGCCAGGGCGTCTGGACCGGAACCCTGAATCTCCTGCCTGATGGCTGCATGACCTGGAGCGAGTGTGTTGCCTTCCTCGCCTGTAATTCCAGTGATCACACCTCCAGAGGACAGGTGTGGGCTACTCCAGTGCCCTAAAAATGTAGCGAGTGCCCTGTGAATGTGGGCTGTTATGACTGCGTCATTGCTACTAATAACTGCTTAACTTGAGAAAATCCCTAAACCTTCTGGTTTACGGTTATCCTCGTGACAGTCAGATAATGTTACATGAAAATAATTTGTGGCCCAGCTCAAACGGTGAAGAATCTGCCTGTAGCATAGGGGACCCAGGTACCATTCTTGGGTCAGGAAGATCCCCTGGAGAAGGGAATGGCAACCCACTCCAGTGTTCTTGCCTGGAGAACCCCATGGACAGAGGAGGTTGGCGGGCTACAGTCCGTGGGAATGCAAAGAGTTGGACATAACTGCGTGATTAACAAGGAAAGCAATACAAAACAGTCTTTTCCTTCCTTGTTCATAAGATCTCAAAATAAGAGTAACACACTGGATTTATAACATAACTGTGACTCATACAGGACTCTAAACTCACACATGAATGATCACATTCTGAAGCCATTTCCCTGTGGGCCGGGATCCTCATCCTTGAACAAAATCTTTTTGTTTCAGCAGGTTTTTAACTGGAAGATTTCTTCACTGAAACAAATCCTTAGAAAATAGTGACACTAATAACTTTATACAGGGAACAGATGGTTGCTAGACTTAACATGGTGATCCTTTCATAATATATGCAAATAGCAAATAATTACACCTGACACTAACATAGTATAGTGAGTCAACTGCATTTCAGTTAAAGCCAAAAAAAATACCACTGGGAGAAACTGGGCTCGCTCTAGTCTTTCTGACAACTGCATGTGAATCTGAAATTCCCAACTAAAATTTCAACAGGAAAAAAAAAAAGAAAATAGTGCTAACTAAGACACTGGTGACTAGGACATGGACAGTTTGGTATAGGGGGTTAAAATAACGTTTTCTTCCCACTTTTGAGAAAATCTTGCTGATTAGGTATTTAAAAGTTTAAGACATGGATCTAGACTGAACCCCCCCACCCGCAGCCCCAGAATTATAAACTGTTTTGTGTCTTCTAATGTCTTCCCTGGTGGCTCAATGGTAAAGAATCTGCCCACCAACGCAGGAGACAAGGGTTTGATCCCTGGGTCAGGAAGATTCCCTGGAAAGGAAATGGCAACCCTCTTCAGTACTCTTGCTTGGGAAATCCCATGGACAGAGGAGCCAGCGGGCTACAGTCCATGGGGTCACAAAAGAGTCGGACACGACCGAGCGACTAAAACAACAGAAACAAGTCTATGTTTGTGCCTTTGTGTGCACACAGTGGTGTCTGACTCTTTGCGACCCCATGGACTGTAGGCCACCAGGCTGCTCTATCCATGAAAATTGCTAAGCAAGAATACTGCAGTGGGTTGCCATTTCCTTCTGCAGCGGATCTTCTACACCCAGGAATCAAACCCGTGTCTCTTGGGTCTCCTGCATTGTCAGGCAGGTTCATTACCAGCTGAGCCATCAGTGAGGCAACAAAGAATGTATCAGTTCAGTTGCTCAGTCGTGTGCGATTCTCTGTGACCCCATGGACCACAGCACACCAGGCCTCCCTGTCCATCACCAACTCCTGGAGCCTACTCAAACTCATGCCCATTGAGTTGGTGATGCCATCCAACCATCTCATCCTCTATCATCCCCTTCTCCTCCTGCCTTCAATCTTTCCCAGCATCAGGGTCTTTTCCAAGGAGTCAGTTC
This sequence comes from Budorcas taxicolor, assembly GCF_023091745.1. NCBI lineage: Eukaryota > Metazoa > Chordata > Mammalia > Artiodactyla > Bovidae > Budorcas > Budorcas taxicolor. The sequence goes on along the minus strand of NC_068921.1, from coordinate 84,517,311 downwards.
TTCACATCAGGTGGCCAAAGTACTGGAGTTTCAGCTTTGGCATCATTCCTTCCAATTAATATTCTGGACTGATTTCCTTTAGGATGGACTGGTTGGATCTCCTTGCAGTCCAAGGGGCTCTCAAGAGTCTTCTCCAACACCACAGTTCAAAAGCATCAATTCTTCAGCCCTCAGCTTTCTTTACAGTCCAACTTTCACATCCATACATGATTACTAGAAAAACCATAGCCTTAACAAGACGGACCTTTGTTGGCAAAGTAATGTCTCTGCTTTTTAGTATGCTATCTAGGTTAGTCATAACTTTCCTTCCAAGGAGTAAGCATCTTTTAATTTCATGGCTGCAGTCACCATCTGCAGCAATTTTGGAGCCCCTCAAAATAAAGTCTGACACTGTTTCCAATGTTTCCCCATCTATTTCCCATGAAGTGATGGGACCAGATGCCATGATTTAGTTTCCTGAATGTTGAGCTATAAGCCAACGTTTTGACTCTCCTCTTTCACTTTCATTAAGAGGCTCTTGCAGAAGGCAATGGCACCCCACTCCAGTACTCTTGCCTGGAAAATCCCATGGACAGAGGAGCCTGAAAGGCTGAAGTCCATGGGGTCGCTGAGGGTCGGACACGACTCAGAGACTTCACTTTCACTTTTCACTTTGATGCATTGGAGAAGGAAATGGCAACCCACTTCAGTGTTCTTGCCTGGAGTTCTTCTTTGCTTTCTATCATAAGGGTGGTGTCATCTGCATATGTGAGGTTATTGATATTTCTCCCGGGAATCTTGATTCCAGCTTGTGTTTCATCCAGTCCAGCATTTCTCATGATGTACTCTGCATAGAAGTTAAATAAGCAGGGTGACAATATACAGCCTTAATGTACTCCTTTTCCTATTTGGAACCAGTCTGTTGTTCCATGTCCAGTTCCAACTGTTGCTTCCTGACCTGCTTACAGATTTCTCAAGAGGCAGGTCAGGTGGTCTGGTATTCCCATCTCTTTCAGAATTTTCCACAGTTTGTCATGATCCACACAGTCAAAAACTTTGGCGTAGTCAATAAAGCAGAAATAGATGGTTTTCTGGAATTCTCTTTTTTTGATGCTTCAACAGATGTTGGCAATTTGATCTCTGGTTCCTCTGCCTTTTCTAAATCCAGCTTGAACATCTGGAAGTTCACAGTTCACGTATTGTTGAAGTCTGACTTGGAGAATTTTGAGCATTACTTTACTAGCATGTGGGATGAGTTCAATTGTGCAGTAGTTTGAGCATTCTTTGGCATTGCCTTTCTTTGGGACTGGAATGAATACTGACCTTTTCCAGTCCTGTGGCCACTGCTGAGTTTTCCAAATTTGCTGGCATATTGAGTGCAGCACTTTCACAGCATCATCTTTAGAGGATTTGAAATAGCACAACTGGAATTCCATCACCTCCACTAGGTTTGTTCGTAGTGATGCTTCCTAAGGCCCAGTTGACTTCACACTCCAGGATGTCTGGCTCTCGGTTAGTGATCACACCATCGTGATTATCTGGGTCATGAAGATCTTTTTTTATAGTTCTTCTGTGTATTCTTGCCACTTCTTCTTAATATCTTCTGCTTCTGTTAGGTCCATACCATTTCTGTCCTTTATTGTGCCCATTTTTGTATAGGAGATACCAATTAGATATGAAGATGGAATGTAAGTGATATAAAGACTGACTTCTTGCAAGTTTTTGCATCCCTAAGTAGGAGATTTATAATTTGTTCACTTACTCTCAGGGGTTAAAAAAACCCCACAAAATCTCTCACAACCCAGAGGGAAACACAACATGATGTAAAGCCTTAATGAGGTTCATTACATATATATCTACTTACTAATTTTTAACGGTTTTCTATTGTGTCATTAACAGAGTCCTGTGAAATGAACTAATTACTAAATGAGATTCAAATTTTCTTCACTTCCTGTGGCTATGCATTTTTATGAATAATATTAATAAATGTAAATTAATAATTTGCTGCTGATTTTTACCTTAAGTCTTCCCCTTCTAGGATAAAAATAACCTTTGTTAAATAATTCATATGTAAAATCATGTTGCTGTTCATTTGTCACAGAATTGATTTTCCTATTGACTGTTCACCCAAAGGTGAAAAGAGGCATTTACTGACATTTATGGAAATTAAGAGAAGGAAGCGGCTTGGCTGACTGAATACCGAATATTAGCGTTTCAAATGCAAATCCGATTTCCACTCATGCTAACAAGATGTTGGAGGAAAAAAACAATACAGAATGAAATTCAAAAATCAGTTTGTAAAACCAAAGTTTACCTAAATAGACCCCAATGATATGGCTTAAAATGAAATGCCCTTTAAAAAGTCTTTGATTAAAGGGGTGTATATCTCAGTACATTTTTAAAAAATTAAAAAAAAAAAAAGGTCTGAAATCAAAACAGCATTTCTCCTTTAGGCAGAAAAAGAGTTGATCCTTCTTAATTCAGAAATAGTCATTTATACAGCAATCCAATTAAGCTCATTCTTGCTATCTTGTTTCCTGTTTTTGCCTAAGGGTTAAAAAAGGGAAAACAACTCTTCAAAGGGAAAAATTCTATTGGAAATAAGAGTGTGTCTGGACAACAGGCAGTGAGGGAACAGAGGATTTTAACTGTTTACCTTAGCTGTGCATGTTGACTTCTTAAAAAAATTAACCACTCTCCTTTACTTTTATAATGAGTAATATTATATTGGAGCACACTTAATATAATTTAAACAGACATTTATTTGCACTTTGCAGCTGATTTTAAGTTCATAGCTAAGAATAAAAATGGACTCTGATGAGCAGATGCATGTTTTGTTCCTACTGATGGAAAGTTATGAAATAGAAATTTATGACTATACATCTCATGATATAATTAATCTGTGACATTTCAGAATACGGATTTTGTATGAGCTCTAGTCTCTTACCTCAGTTCATTGAAAAAACATGGCAGCACCAGTATAACTGACTAGAACATTGTAGCAAAAATTAATAACATATATTTAGTGCACATTTACTGTAATGACACATAGTAATGGGTTCAAGTACTGAGAATATATGGAAAACCACAAATCCATGTTATTGGAAGCATAAAAAGTAAGAGTGCTACAATTCCTTTAAAAATATTTTTCCTGGGATTATATGGGAGGCTCACTGCAAGGACCAGGAGGCATTATAAGGACAAACCATCTGCTGGATTTTCTCTCTCCGAAGGACGTCTGTTTATATACTTGGCTTGTTCAAAAATCTTCAAAGCCACCGCCTTTCCCTAGCCTAAACAGCCCAGTGCACCTACCTTAGCATGTTACAGTAAGCCCTGTATTTCCTGACCACACGAATCACTCCAGCTTTATCATCACTCATCTTCATAGACTCTGTGCCAGTCTAATCAGAGGTACCCGTCCAATTACAGAACATGCTCTGTAAGCCGACGTATCTTCTCTGTAACAGCCCCAGTCTGTACACCCAGATACAGAAACATCTGCAGTTCTCAAAAGCCTATTCCAAACATCAACTTTTTGATCTTGTTTCACATTCTTTTTTTAACTTTTAAAAATTGAAAAAAATTAAATTGGAATATTTACAACGTTGCGTTAGTTTCTGCTATACCACCATGTGAATCGTCTATATGTACACAGAGAGCCCCTTCCCCTTGAGACTTCCTCCCACCTCCCCATCCCACCACTCTTGGCCATCACAGAGTCACATGGTATCCCAGTAAAAAAATCTCATAACCATGTGAAATAAGCAGGTTAAGAATTGTTAGCCCTCTTTTCATAGATGTTGAAATTCATCTTTAAAGCCCAAACTCACTTTGCCAGTCAGTGGTAGAATCTGGATTAAATTCAAGTACATTGAGTTTAGTCAACCTTCCTAATCATGCTGAGTTCCAAGTTTTTCCTGTCTGCAATGCACATGTTTTCAACAGTTCAGTTCAGTTCAGTCCAGTCGCTCAGTCATATCCGACTCTTCATGACCCCATGAATTGCAGCAGGCCAGGCCTCCCTGTTGATCACCATCTCCCGGAGCTCACTCAGACTCACGTCCATCGAGTCCGTGATGCCATCCAGCCATCTCATCCTTGGTCGTCCCCTTCTCCTCATGCCCCCAATCCCTCCCAGCATCAGAGTTTTTTCCAATGAGTCAACTCTTCGCATGAGGTGGCCAAAGTACTGGAGTTTCAGCTTCAGCATCATTCCTTCCAAAGAAATCCCAGGGCTGATCTCCTTCAGAATGGACTGGTTGGATCTCCTTGCATTCCAAGGGACTCTCAAGAGTCTTCTCCAACACCACAGTTCAAAAGCATCAATTCTTCGGCGCTCAGCCTTCTTCACAGTCCAACTCTCACATCCATACATGACCACAGGAAAAAACATAGCCTTGACTAGACGGGCCTTAGTCGGCAAAGTAATGTCTCTGCTTTTCAATATGCTATCTAGGTTGGTCATAACTTTTCTTCCAAGGAGTAAGCGTCTTTTAATTTCATGGCTGCAGTCACCATCTGCAGTGATTTTGGAGCCCCCCAAAATAAAGTCTGACACTGTTTCCACTGTTTCCCCATCTATTTCCCATGAAGTGATGGGACCAGATGTCATGGTCTTTGTTTTCTGAATGTTGAGCTTTAAGCCAACTTTTTCACTCTCCTCTTTCACTTTCATCAAGAGGCTTTTTAGTTCCTCTTCACTTTCTGCCATAAGGGTGGTGTCATCTGCATATCTGAGGTTATTGATATTTCTCCCGGCAATCTTGATTCCAGCTTGTGTTTCTTCCAGTCCAGCGTTTCTCATGATGTACTCTGCATAGAAGTTAAGTAAGCAGGGTGACAATATACAGCCTTGACGTACTCCTTTTCCTATTTGGAACCAGTCTGTTGTTCCATGTCCAGTTCTAACTGTTGCTTCCTGACCTGCATACAGATTTTTCAAGAGGCAGGTCAGGTGGTCTGGTATTCCCATCTCTTTCAGAATTTTCACAGTTGATTGTGATCCACACAGTCAAAGGCTTTGGCATAGTCAATAAAGCAGAAATAGATGTTTTTCTGGAACTCTCTTGCTTTTTCCATGATCCAGCAGATGTTGGCAGTTTGATCTCTGGTTCCTCTGCCTTTTCTAAAACCAGCTTTAACGTCAGGGAGTTCACGGTTCACATATTGCTGAAGCCTGGCTTGGAGAATTTTGAGCATTACTTTACTAGCATGTGAGATGAGTGCAATTGTGCGGTAGTTTGAGCACTCTTTGGCATTGCCTTTCTTTGGGATTGGAATGAAAACTGACCTTTTCCAGTCCTGTGGCCACTGCTGAGTTTTCCAAATTTGCTGGCATATTGAGTGCAGCACTTTCACAGCATCATCTTTCAGGATTTGAAACAGCTCAATTGGAATTCCATCACCTGCACTAGCTTTGTTCATAGTGATGCTTTCTAAGGCCCACTTGACTTCACATTCCAGGATGTCTGGTTCTAGATTAGTGATCACACCATCGTGATTATCTGGGTCATGGAGATCTTTTTTGTACAGTTCTTCTGTGTATTCTTGCCACCTCTTCTTAATATCTTCTACTTCTGTTAGGTCCAGACCATTTCTGTCCTTTATCGAGCCCATCTTTGTATGAAATGTTCCCTTGGTATCTCTAATTTTCTTGAAGAGATCTCTAGTCTTTCCCTTTCTGTTGTTTTCCTCTATTTCTTTGCATTGATCACTGAAGAAGCCTTTCTTATCTCTTCTTGCTATTCTTTGGAACTCTGCATTTAGATGCCTATATCTTTCCTTTTCTCCTTTGCTTTTCACCTCTCTTCTCTTCACAGCTATTTGTAAGGCCTCCCCAGACAGCCATTATGCTTTTTTGCATTTCTTTTCCATGGGGATGGTCTTGATCCCTGTCTCCTGTACAATGTCATGAATCTCATTTCATAGTTCATCAGGCACTCTATCTATCAGATCTAGGCCCTTATATCTATTTCTCACTTCCACTGTATAATCATAAGGGATTTGATTTAGGTCATACCTGAATGGTCTAGCGGTTTTCCCTACTTTCTTCAATTTAAGTCTGAATTTGGTAATAAGGAGTTCATGATCTGAGCCACAGTCAGCTCCTGGTCTTGTTTTTGTTGACTGTATAGAGGTTCTCCATCTTTGGCTGCAAAGAATATAATCCATCTGATTTCGGTGTTGACCATCTGGTGATGTCCATGTGTAGAGTCTTCTCTTGTGTTGTTGGAAGAGGGTGTTTGCTATGACCAGTGCATTTTCTTGGCAAAACTCTATTAGTCTTTGCCCTGCTTCATTCCGCATTCCAAGGCCAAATTTACCTGTTACTCCAGGTGTTTCCTGACTTCCTACTTTTGCATTCCAGTCCCCTATAATGAAAAGGACATCTTTTTGGGGTGTTAGTTCTAAAAGGTCTTGTAGGTCTTCATAAAACCGTTCAACTTCAGCTTCTTCAGCATTACTGGTTGGGGCATAGACTTGGATAACTGTGATATTGAATGTTTTGCCTTGGAGATGAACAGAGATCATTCTGTTGTTTTTGAGATTGCATCCAAGTATTGCATTTTGGACTCTTTTGTTGACCATGATGGCTACTCCATTTCTTCTGAGGGATTCCTGCCCACAGTAGTAGATATAATGGTCATCTGAGTTAAATTCACCCATTCCAGTCCATTTTAGTTCGCTGATTCCTAGAATGTTGACGTTCACCCTTGTCATCTCTTGTTTGACCACTTCCAATTTGCCTTGATTCATGGACCTGACATTCCAGGTTCCTATGCAATATTGCTGTTTACAACATCGGATCTCGCTTCTATCATCAGTTACATCCACAGTTATGAGACAGAAAGTGCTGTGATGGGTTTACAGGACTTACAAGCACACAATATGGCCAGCCCTCTCAAGAGGTTTTCATTCAAAGTGAGTGATAAGATGTAAAACTCAGAGAGTGAGATGAACAGACATGCCTATACAGGACACCAACGCAAAAACGTCATGAGGAAGCACAGCATTAATTGGCCAATAAATTGCAGATACAGTGACTATGGTTGCAAGACACCAGAGCCGTGACTCAATTCAAGGCAGCATGGCCAAAAAATTCCTACTGCACTGTGGGATTTGTTTTGGAATGAAAGGATGAGTCAGACACTAAAAGAAGAAAGGCTGCTTGAGTCAAGTGAATCAGGAACCCTGTCCATCCTTTTGTTCACATATCCACTGACAGTGACCCCAAATCACAGGAGACGGTGAAGCACTCTGCCATGTGGGATGCAGTTTGAGACTTAGCTCCAAGCTAGCAGTGGAGAGGGAAGTCAGAAGGGAGGCAAGATGCCGGTGTGAAAGTAAGCAAAGCAAAGGTCTCAACCGCAGCAGCCCCCAGACAATGAGGGTTCACGTCCAAGGACACTCACCCCCACTGTCCAAACAGCCAGCATCTGCACTTGCATTAGTTTGTAGGGCACAGCTTACCTGTTAAGTTATTCATTTCTCAAAATACTTTTTCTGGAAACAATTACAATCTGTGTGTCATGATATTAAATATAATTAAATAACAGTGAGAAAAACCACTTCATGAAACTGAATGCTAATAAAACCTTTAGCCCAATTCAAATAGGTTTTTAAAATCAACTATAATTAGCTAAAGGGTATAGTTTAGCAACTCCATGGACCGTGAGCTTACTGCACGGGGGAATAATCTCTGTCCTCAACCTCGAGTCTCCCTCCCAGGTCTAGCTACCCACCAGAGCCACCCACTTGAGAATGAGAGATAAGACAGGCAATTCTTTCTAATCATGAAATGCACAAATAGGTCCTGAAAGTGTTAGACCATTTCTCCAGGGCGCCCAGTGTATTACAGGGGGCTGATTTTGTCCCTGATTAAAATCAAGTCTATTGATTTTGAGGAATTTCTAAGTGACCAGTTGTTAAGAACTGCAAGCTTCTGTTTTACATATGTATGACTTGGTGGGGGCACTAGAAACTCCAATACTTTGGCCACCTCATGTAAAGAGTTGACTTATTGGAAAAGACTCTGATGCTGGGAGGAATTGGGGGCAGATGGAGAAGGGGATGACAGAGGATGAAATGGCTGGATGGCATCACCAACTTGATGGACATGAGTTTGGGTGAACTCCGGGAGTTGGTGATGGACAGGGAGTCCTGGTGTGCTGCGATTCATGGGGTCGCAAAGAGTCGGACATGACTGAGTGACTGAACTGAACTGAATTAGGTTAAACTTAATTAAGCACTATAAATAATTCTCAGTAGCAACACGTAAAACATCAGGCCAAACAAATGATAAAAGGTATCCATCTGATGTTTGACAGAAAACAACAAAATTCTGTAAAGCAATTATCCTTTAACTGAAAAAAATAATTTTTTTAAAAAAGGTATCAATGTCTTTTACTCAAGCTGCTATCTGTAACAAGCAAACCACAAATACCAATGGACTGACCCCAAAGAAGTATATTGCTCATGTTAAGGCTAAAATGGGTATTTCTGCTTAGTAGATCACCTTCTACATTGTTGTGACTGTACTATGCATCTTCCAGGGTCTTGGAATATTGTGCAGCCAGCTTTTGGACGGGAAAGGAAACAGAACCCTGATAGCTGAAGGGAGGTTTGCAGGGGTCATGCCTGGACAGATTGCATATCACTGTGGCTCCCTTCCCATTGGCTAGAACTCAGTCACATGACAGCTCCCAACCACAAGGATGCTGGGAAATGTAGTCTAGCCAGGTGCCTCAAAAGAAATGGATTAGGTGGGCATTAGGTCTGCCAGGGTGCGATGTCTTGGGTAAGTGACAGTGTCTTTAAGATAGAATCATGGCAAACCATTGGGTACAGATGCTAGAGAAAGGAGGGAAAGGAAACCAGGTGTCAGGAAGCATCAGGAAGAGAAAGAGACAAGATTTTGCCACAGTTGGCAACATAAGAGAGCAAATCTCTTTAATTGAGACTTCCTTCCCAAACCAGATAACAAAAATCACCTGCAAGTGTATAAAACTAATTTAAATCCACTAGTGCTTCAAAATTCAGCTTTTTATATCATTGACTTCATGACACTTCTTCCCAATATCATAGTTCATCTGTTTTAGAACCTTTCTGGCAGAGTCAGAAGTACAAAATGACAGTTTCAAATAATAGTGTAATCAAAGAGATCAGCGAAGAATCAGGCCCTGGAGGTCTTCTAAGGTCATAAAACAAATTCCTTCACTGATGTCGGCTGATTTCGTTTTAGCGCCATGGGAAACTTTCTATTCCTTGAGCCTAGATTTTCCTTTCAAAGTTGTCAGATCCCATTAACATACAGAGCATCAATAACTTCAGATACGCAGAAGACACCACCCTATGGCAGAAAGCATGAAAGAACTAAAGAGCCTCTTGATGAAAGTGAAAGAGTTGGCTTAAAGCTCAACATTCAGAAAATGTTGATCATGGCAATGTAAGATCATGGTATCTGGTCCCATCACTTCATGGCAAATAAATGGGGAAACAATGGAAATAGTGAGAGACTTTATTTGGGGGGCTCCAAAATCACTGCATATGGTGATTGTGGCCATGAAATTAAAAGATGCTTGCTCCTTGGAAGAAAAGCTATGACTAAACTAGACAGCATATTAAAAAGCAGAGACGTTACTTTGCCAAAAAAGGTCCGTCTAGTCAAAGCTATGATTTTTCCAGTAGTCATGTATGGATGTGAGAGTTGGACTATAAAGAAAGCTGAGTGCCAAAGAATTGATGCTTTTGAACTGTGGTGTTGAAGACTCCTGAGAGTCCCCTGGACTGCAAGGAGGTCCAGCCAGTCCATCCTAAAGGAGATCAGTCCTGGGTGTTCATTGGAAGGACTGATGCTGAAGCTGAAACTCCAATATTTTGGCCATCTGATGTGAAGAACTGACTCCTTGGAAAAGACCCTGATGCTGGGAAAAATTGAAGGCAGGAGGAGAAGGGGACAATAGAGGATGAGATGGTTGGATGGCATCACTGACTCGATGGACATGAGTTTGAGCAAGCTCTGGGAGTTGGTGATGGACAGGGAGGCCTGGCATGCTGCAGTCTGTGGGTTCACAAATGTCGGACACAACTGAGCGACTGAACTGAACTGACTGAACAATTAACAAGTCAGAATGTCTGGGGCCCAGGTTCCCAGGTGTCAATATTCCAATTCTCTGTTATCTTGGGAGGAGTAGAATTATTTGTCTTATATTTTCCACTTACAGAAAAGGCAAATACTTGCCTTTTACTTATTTTCTGAACAGACCAAGGTTTCCAAAGCTGGTTAATTGTTTTAAAGAAAGACAATGCAATACGATCATAACTGGTATTTTACATTTAGCCTCTTGCTAGAGTATGTAACTTAACAGCTCCCCTTTTCTAGCACTAACATGTAACTCATGGTAATTTCTATTGCTCTTCATTAAAACATCCAGTAATATGTAGATTTATTTATTCCCTTCCAGCCTCGCTGACCATCTCAAGGTCCAGGCTGGCTGTGCACAGGGTCTCTGCTCCTTCCCACCTGAAGGGCTCCCCTGACCCCAGCCTGGCTGACCCTCTTGACTTTCTACCTATCTTTGCTCAGCAAGGTTTTTGTCTTGTCATCTGATTTAAAATTGCAACCTGACCCAATCTTCCTCCACACCACTCTTGTCACTCCCAGCCCTGCTTCTCCTGGCTTCTCTCTTTTCTTAAAAAAAAAAAAAATATTGAAGGAATGAGAAATCAGAATCATGACTATGTTTTTATTTTTTGGCCATGCCACACGTGGGATCTTAGTTCCTTGATGAGGGATGAAACCCATACCCCCTGCAGAAGAAGAAGAGTCTCAACCCCTTGACCACCAGGGAAGTCCCATGACCAAGTGTTTAAAAAGGAAAAAGGTGACCTGCAGAGACATCATGAGATCTTTCTCCTTTTAAAAACACAGTCATCAAGTGTACTTCAATAGTTCGGTTCAGTCGCTCAGTCATGTCCGACTCTTTGCGACCCCATGGACTGCAGCAGGCCAGGCCTCCCTGTCCATCGCCAGTTCCCTCTGGAGCAGTAAAATGTACAAAAGCACAGTCACAATTCTGCTTTCTCATCCTTTTCATACTTCTTAAAACTGAATTTTCCTCTTTGATGACAGTCAATGTCTTCACTGGAAAAAACCATCATGTGTTGAAACATCTAGGACACACATACGGTACAACTCTATGAAGGAAACATACAAAATATGGGACTTATTTTTGTTACTTTCCAAGTTTCTATATATCTCTACAGGACATGTCCCTTCTGTTGAAAGTGCTGCCGTTTCACTTCTACCATCCAATTAATTTACTGCCTTCATTTCTCACACATAATGAAGTCATGAGGTGTACACGCAGATTTCCCGAAACCTCAGCCGTGTGGAAGCACGCTCTACGCTAGGTCTCCCTTGGTGAGTGGCTTATCAGTGAGATACATATGATTCCTTTCGAAATGGTTGCCTAATTTCTAATTCCCAGCATGTGTTTGAGAATCACGCCTTAACAATTAAATGAAAGGTGCCTACATTTAGCTGTTTTATCTAACACTTTTTTTTTCCCCTGCCACAATACATTTCAAGCAGTCCCTGTGACAAATAAAATGGATAAAGAAAGAAGGCATTGGGTTTATTGAGTGGTCTGCAGCTCTTCATTTCTTTGATATGTGACATTACCAAAAGGTTCCTTTGATGGTTCAGTAAAACAAACCACATAACAATTTGTTTCTTGATGTGGATCAATTGCATATTGATTCTGTTCGGGCTTTCACTGGAGGCTGTGTCGAGAGGCAGGAGATATTCATTAAGCTCTCAGGCACCGGATGGCCACTATTTTATCAGAAACCATCCACAGTTTCTTACAGTGAATATCTGAATACATCAGAGAGTAAGCACAGCTTTTAGTGCTCTTTATAAAAGCTAAAGGGTATAACAGAAGGCTTGGCAAGAAACACGATAGATGAAATGAAAATTAAAGATTGTAAGCCATGCTGTATCACTGTGAGGGAAGGAAAGAGATGGACTAGGAGTGTGGGGTTAGAAGATGAAAACCATCACATAAAGAATGGATAAAAAACAAAGCCCTACTGGCTAGTACAGGGAACCCTATCCCATCTCCTGGGATAAACCATAATGGAAAAGAAAATGTCAAAAAGAATGTATGTATGTATATAACTGAATCACTTTTCTGCACAGCAGAAATTAGCACAGCATTGGAAATCAACTATACTTCAATTTAAACAAAATAGAGAATAGAAAAAAAAAACCAAACTTGTGGCTCTAAAGTAAATTTTATAGATGATGAGAATAAAATCAAATTTGTGTGCCAGTCAAAATTCTTCTTTGTAAGCAATAGAAACTAACTCTCACAGGCAGAAGCATTACTGGAAAGCAAAATAACTGGGCATGAATTTAAGAAGGGCAGGTTTGGCACGTGGGCTGGACCCAAGGCGACTGCAGTGGCCTGTGGTCACAGACACGGGCTAACATCTGTGGCGCCTGGAGGGAGCCACCACCCCCAGGTGGCCCTCCAGGGGTGACATCTATTCTCACCCCTTCCGTTGTTTGTCTGTTGACTCATAATCCACGGTGGACAGGCTGAGTGCATGTCACAAGCATCTGTCTAGTTCTCCAAGGAGGGGAAGAAGGTGAAATCTCTTCCCTTAAATTTTCATTGTGGTCGGTGAGAAATTTAAATATGTGGCTAGCAGCTAAAAACACAACCAGAGACATCCACTATGGCTATTTAAGACTTTTACCTTGACCCAAACTTTTTTTGGTTTGATCTTGACCCAAGTCTTTTGGAAGATTTTGCCTTCCAAAATTTATGTAAAAGCTAGATGACGTCTCCATCACTTTTAGTGAGTTATGGCAAGTTTCTTCTCAGAAACAAGACAGAGGATCTTGACATCCATTCAAACCCTGGACTCTGCGTTTTCCCTATGATCTCTGACAAATTACTAAATCTATTTCTTGATTTCTTTATCTACAATAATGCCCAGACGTTTTATCTTCCTTAAAGGGATTTCATTAAAATCACTGATGATGTTAATTAAAATACAGACATCCTCAAAGAGGAATTCAATTTTTAGTAAGCATTTAATTTTATTGCTGCATGCCCAGTCAATTCAAGGCAGATTTCATAGAATTCTTACTTAATTGCTTTACTAGAAAATCTAGAATGCAAGATGCCTGATGTGTTTATATTTCCTCTATAAATGTCACCCAAGAGGCATTTATGCTGAGAGATGTGTGGTCGTTCAAGGCAGAGCTCCACCTAACTGTGATGGGCACCCAGCACTGACCCACGTGTCCTGCCAAGAGAAAGCCTGCACCGGGCATGCAAGAAAATGAGCCTGGTTTTCCTTTTCCTTGAGAAAAATAAAAGCACTATGAGATAACTGCGGGTTGCCTGCCTTTGAAAATAAGCTCTCTGTGAAAGCTGGGAATGGAATATTATTCCCAGGACTTCCTTGAGGGCCCAGTGGGTAAGGCGTTGCCTTCCAATGGAGCGGGCACAGGTTCAATCCTCGGCTGGGGAGCTAAATCCTACATGCTTTGTGGCCAAAAAAAAAACACAGAATCTGAACACGTGTACACCCATGGTGGATTCATGCTGATGTATGGCAAAACCAATACAATATTGTAAAGTAATTAGCCTCCAATTAAAATAAATAAATTTAAATTTAAAAAACAAAACAAACAACAACAACAAAAACAAACCCACATAAAACAGAAGCGGTACTGTAACAAATTCAATAAAGAGTTAAAAAACGGCCCACATCAAAAAAACTCTAAAAACAAGACAAAACAGAAAATTAGTCCTGGTGACCTCTCCCACCTCTCTTGACATCTTAACCAAATCAATGGAAAACCAGAGGGAAGCTGCCAAGATGCCTCTGTTAACGCACCTTCTTTCCGGATGAACCCTCTTCTCTGTGACCCTCAGCACAGTGGAAACCCTGGGAAGGGTGTCTCTATTGCTGTGCTCTAGTGTATAGGAGCAGGGCCTTTGACAAAAATCAAGCCGATGTTCCGTTCTTTACAAGCAGGTCCCCCGTGACTTACCGTAGATAAAGCATCTGTAATGTTTACAAGGTAAAATAAGTGCATCTCTGAGGAACAGAGGGGAGATTAGGACAATCTATTATTGCAAGCAATCAGCATTTTTTTTCTATTTCAATGCCTATATATCAGCGTAAGTGATTTCAGCATATTGCCTACTGTAAGATTTATTTTTAAGATTAAAATTATTGATTTTTCTCACTACCTCATCAGTGTTATTTAGAAAAATCTCAGTTGATAATATAACTGTGCCTATACAATGTCAAATATTCTGATGGAAACTGGATTTTTAGCTGGATAGCTGGTTTCATGGAAACATCTAGATACTTGACTTTAGATAATTCTAATGTAGATATCTGACATAGCAAAAGTTGCACTGCAACTACATACAAGATAATCTTGTTGCTAAAGCAATAATCTTTACTATATCAACAGTAAAATCTTTAATAATACATTTTTGGTTGTGTACCACCTTCAAAGCAAAGTCTTTTAAAGACTTTATTTTAAAATTGAACATAAAAGCACACTAAACTATTGATATAAATCCTTTTCCTTTCTACAAATGCTAGAGTTTATTTTTAAGTGATAATCCTCTTTATTTTGGCGAACTTTTTGAGGCCAAACACATTATGAATACATGTGAAATCACTGAAGCATATCAGAACAGTTTTGTGAGCTATAGACTCGTTTTGATTTTGCAGTGTTCTGAGGATGAGATAGTTGTAGATGCGTTTGGATTATGTGGGATTTGAGGTGCTAACAGAGATAATGGCCATAAAACCACATGGGCTTCAAGCATTTTATGTCCATGATGTCACTTAAAGCCTTCTTACTTCAGCTGAGGCCAAATGCAGGGAATCTTAAGACCCTTCCGTGACTGCAGGGTTCTCCTTTCCTGACGGTGACTCTATAATGCCACAGATAAAGTATGTCTATAATGCTTCATTTAAGACCATTTGTTAAGTTTTATGTGTTCTGGACATTCTTCTTTTAAATGCTGTTCACTCAGTCATGTCCGACTCTTTGCGACCCCATGGACTATAACCCTCCAGGCTCCTCTGTCCATGGGATTTTCCAGACAAGAATACTGGATCTTCCCGACCCAGGGATCGAACCTGGGTCTCCCACATTACAGGCGGATTCTTTACTGCCCGAGCCATCAGGAAAGGAGCAGAAAATAAATAGGAGTCAGCCAATACAAAAGGAGAGAGAATGTTGAGAAGAAACTTAAGGCAGAGTTGGAAAAAACTGTGTTCCCTTGTGCAGCGGGACTAGGGACTTCTTGTCTTTTAGCTCCAGTTATCACAGCAAAGGTGAGCGTCCAAACATCAAGGGGTCCTTACCTGAGTGGTGTGACTCTCTCTGTGTCTCTGAAAGGAGGAGGCTCCGCCCCCAGACAGCCTGGAGAATCCGTCTTCTTCAGGTAAACCTACAAGGGCAACAGAGCGCAGCCATTAAGTTGCGTGTCCTTTCCTCGAATAAAGTAAGTCAGGAACGTATTGGACAAACGGAAAGAGTGACATTTCACAGACTGCAATGAAGGTCAGTGAATACTCAATGAATAACAAAGTTCTCCAAGCAGCTTGGGAATACAGGCATTGCTGGAGGTTTAGCTAAGCAAAGAGGAAGTGTACTGGCAAAAAAAAAAAAAAAAAAAGATAATGATAGAGAAGGAAAAATGTCATAGTAGCAGAGAAGTGAGCGAAGAAGGGCTGAAGGGGAGAAGGGAAACTTTTCTAGAGGCTGAAAAGAAGTCTGATGAAACACTGATGGGGGAAAAGAGAAGCTTGCGGACAATGAGGGTGAATGGGCTCCCGGGGTTGCAGTTTGTTCCCCAGTTGTGGGGTCAGGGCAGTTTAAAAGGGGGGAAAAAACTAAAAACAAAACACAAAAACACAGGGGAAGGATGGGCGGAAATCTAAGATCAGACACAGGCTGGCATTTCCAGGGAGCTAGATGAGCAGCAGCCACGAACGAAAAGCTAAAAGCTTGGGCTTCCTGTGAAGGAGGGGTAGGAAAAGTGTGAAGGGGACACGGGGCCCTTGACAAGCGAGATGAATGTCTGTTTCTAGAGAATTCAGTTCACTGGACTTCTTACAGAGACTGGGGACCTGGGCAAGGAGAAGAGGGCCGTGACCCACTTTTTAAAACTGATTTATCAGCTGAAAGATGGCTCGCAGAATCCGGATGGAAACTCAGCTCAGTGAGGATCCAAATTCAGAACCAAGTCAACAGCAAGACCCGCTTGACACAGGGCCAGGCGAAGAAAGTCAGGGAGTATCAGGGTCCCCTCTGGGTCACAGCGCTGGGAGGCGCAATCAAGAGCCAAGAGAAGTCCTGCATCTGAGGATCTCAAGTCTTAACGGTAATGATTCTTAAGAAATGGAATCCAGAAAGAAGGTACTGACAATCCTTCGTGCAGGGCAGCAAAGGAGATGTCAAGAACAGCCTTTCCGGACTCAGCAGGAGAAGGGGAGGGCGGGACGATTGGAGAGAGCAGCGCTGAAACATGTATATCACCATCTGTAAAACAGCTGACCAGTATGAGTTTGATGCAGGAAGCACGGCACCCAAAGCCGCTGCTCCATGACTACCTGGAGGGGTGGGGCGGGGAGGGAGGGGGCAGGGGGCTCAGGATTGGGGGGGGGGCACATATACCCACGGCTGATTCATGCTGACGTATGGCAAAAACCACCACAATGCTGCAAAGTAACTGTCTTCCAATTAAAGTCAGTTAATAAATCTTAAGAAAGGGCACAACAGAATGGCTTACAGGTTATGTGGAGCATGGGTGGCGTTGACTGGATCTGGAGAAAGCAAGCATTCACTCTGGTTGGAGGAAGTGAAGGAAGAGGGACAGTGGAGAGGCCACAGGCTGAGAACCTTCTGGGAGGGGGTGGATTTTGAAAGGTGGGGACAGGCTAAGGCAGCAGAACAGGAGGGGATTCCACATCCTGGGGGTGTGGCCTGCAAGACGGCCAGGGTGGGAGAGGGGGAAGGGGGGAAGGGGGGGAAGGGGGAAGGGGGGAGAAGGGGGGGCAGGGGATGTGGCCCGGGAGTTAAAGGCCCTCCCGTCGGTCATTTTCAACCCAACTCCCCAACTACAGTGGGGGAAACGGAATGAAATTAAGTCCCAACTAGAAGTTACTTAATATGACTTCAAAATATCTTCAGATGGAAAGCAGGTGTGGGGCAGGGCTCTCCGAATGCCCGAGGAGCCTGCTTCCCTTACAAAACGACCTTCCGATGCTCAGAACAGATAATTGCACAATATTCCAGATTGTCAAGTGAAGGCTTGCTTCCCTGGGCAGGTAGGCTCTGAATCAGAAAGCAGCATGAGTTCCAATTCTCACAAATTCTCACAATTCTCACAAATTCTCACAATTCTCACAAACAAGGTCTTGTTGTAAAACCTATAGTCGAGTATATTCCACAGGTCCCAAGCAAAGGCTCCATCCCCAGTGGTCTGCATCTATTCTTTTTTTTTTTTTTAATAGTTTTTTATTTTTTTAATTTTAAAATCTTTAATTCTTACATGTGTTCCCAAACATGAACCCCCCTCCCACCTCCCTCCCCATAACATCTCTGTGGGTCATCCCCATGCACCAGCCCCAAGCATGCTGTATCCTGCGTCAGACATAGACTGGCGATTCAATTCTTACATGATAGTATACATGATAGAATGCCATTCTCCCAAATCATCCCACCCTCTCCCTCTCCCTCTGAGTCCAAAAGTCCATTATACAAAGCTGTGTCTTTTTTCCTGTCTTGCATACAGGGTCGTCACTGCCATCTTTCTAAATTTCATATATATGTGTTAGTATACTGTATTGGTGTTTTTCTTTCTGGCTTACTTCACTCTGTATAATCGGCTCCAGTTTCATCCATCTCATCAGAACTGATTCAAATGAATTCTTTTTAACGGCTGAGTAATACTCCATTGTGTATATGTACCACGGCTTTCTTATCCATTCATCTGCTGATAGACATCTAGGTTGTTTCCATGTCCTGGCTATTATAAACAGTGCTGCGATGAACATTGGGGTACATGTGTCTCTTTCAATTCTGGTTTCCTCAGTGTGTATGCCCAGCAGTGGGATTGCTGGGTCATAAGGCAGTTCTATTTGCAATTTTTTAAGGAATCTCCACACTGTTCTCCATAGTGGCTGTACTAGTTTGCATTCCCACCAATAGTGTAGGAGGGTTCCCTTTTCTCCACACCCTCTCCAGCATTTATTGCTTGCAGATTTTTGGATCGCAGCCATTCTGACTGGTGTGAAGTGGTACCTCATTGTGGTTTTGATTTGCATTTCTCTGATAATGAGGGATGTTGAGCATCTTTTCATGTGTTTGTTAGCCATCCGTATGTCTTCTTTGGAGAAATGTCTATTTAGTTCTTTGGCCCATTTTTTGATTGGGTCGTTTATTTTTCTGGAATTGAGCTGCATAAGTTGCTTGTATATTTTTGAGATTAGTTGTTTGTCAGTTGCTTCATTTGCTATTATTTTCTCCCATTCAGAAGGCTATTCTTGAGTATAAGAGAAAAGCCTTTCTCCAAGGTTCCCAGAGCAGTGTGGTTGGGCCCTACTATGGTGCCAGGTTCACTGTGGCCTTAGAGTCTATGCAAAGATTGCAGGGCTTCCGGTCTTGTCAGTGGTCTCACCCAGTACTGTATCGCCACAGATTATCCTTACAATGTGCTGAGGATAAACACGGCACAGATTTGAAAAGGCAAATCTTCTGAGAGTGGTAAGAAAACCCAAATGTAAGGACTCTGTTCTTTTAATTGCCATTTTTTCCCCCGATGCCCAATGATAAAATACGTAGTCATCCAAGCAGCAGAAAGTGGCCTATATAGAATTTGTTAGGTCTGTCCCCACAAAATAAACATCTTGAGATTCACAATATTTTGTTTGATATAATGACAACATTCTAGCACTAAAAACTGTTCTCTAATCTAATGATAAATAACCACAAGTCCAGGGAATAATTAAGTATACGAGAAAAGATCTAAGCCTGTGTTCACATCAGTAAAAGATGGCAATTAAAGTAAGTGATAGCTATAATTACCCACACATAACTATATTTCAGCAAATGAGCAAACAGATCATTATTGCTGGGTAGCAGAGGTAGGGTGCAGATACTGGCATTCAAGAGAAACTGTTTCCTCGAAAATAACACGATTTCTGATTCAATTAAAATTTCAAGTTATTTTAAGCATTTATTCCCATCTTGTGACTTTATTCAAAAAGCATATTGACTATATGCTGTTGATTCTGAATCAGTACCACTAACCGATTTGGCGGAGAAGGCAATGGCATCCCACTCCAGTACTCTTGCCTGGAAAATCCCATGGATGGAGGAGCCTGGTAGGCTACAGTCCATGGGGTCGCTAAGAGTCAGACATGATTGAGCGACTTCACCTTCTCTTTTCACCTTCATGCATTGGAGAAGGAAATGGCAACCCACTCCAGTGTTCTTGCCTGGAGAATCCTAGGGACAGGGGAGCCTGGTGGGCTGCCGTCTATGGTGTCGCACAGAGTCAGACACAACTGAAGCGACTTAGCAGCAGCAGCAGCAACAACCGATTTGGGTTATAATGATCACATGCGTATCATACTTTGTATATATGTGACATACTTAGGCCACCTGATGCGAAGAGTTGACTCACTGGAAAAGACCCGGATGCTGGGAAAGATTGAGGGCAGGGGGAAAGATTGAGGGCAGGAAGAAAGGGGACGACAGAGGGTGAGATGGTTGGATGGCATCACCGACTCAATGGAGCTGGGTTTGAGCAAGCTCCGGGAGTTGGTGATGGACAGGGAGGCCTGGCGTGCTGCAGTCCATGGGGCCGCAAAGAGTCGGACACGACTGAGCGACTGAACAACGGTGTATCATGTGCTGTACATGTATAATATTCAGTCAGCTTTTATCATACTGACTAGGAGGGATTTTCTGACTCTGGCCTTGGCACAGGACTCACGGGTTCCTATGAAATACGCAATGCTGTTCCAATCAGTGAAGGCTGGTACTGCATCGCCAGAGTCTTGAGCCAGCTATTTTCCTAGTCATGGGAAGGTTTCATGGTGTCAACACAAGTAGGTCAACATAAACACTTCAAGTTGCTTTGAAAGGTTGAAAGCCTAGCTGAAATAACTTTTCTTTTGTGCACATAGCTCTTGAGATTTTCAAGTGATCTTCTACGAATTGCAATACAGACCTGGTGTTATTTTAAATTCTGTTCTCTGTCAGCATTTAACGCGTAACATATAAATCTGTGTTCCAGGGTTTGAACATACACTATCAGTCACATACTGAAGTTTAGAAGCCCAATATTCCTAAATATTTAATTTTATATGATTAATTTCAGGCAATATATCCCACAAAAATTTCCATTTGGTCTACAGGAGTTTTGTTTTTGTTCCAACCAGTTTGGGGATTTAGTTTGATTTTTAGATTAAGACTCAGAGTTTTTGGTATTTCACAAAGCCATAGTTTTTGGCTTTTGACTCAAAACACACACAAATTAAATATTTTGTCAAAGGGGCATGCCTATTTTCTCTTTCCTCAGGAAAGAGATCACCCAGATCAGCTAGGGAGAATGGCAGGGAGTGAAAATTTAGTAAAAATGAAAGGATATATGGCTACCGTTTTAAACATTTGTATATTCAGTTTTGATCATACAATATATTTTAAATTCCTTTTTTGTTTAGCAGCTATCCTTAAATACCCCCAAATTGAAAATAAATAGTAAATTATTACCTTCATACTAGATACATGCAACCTTTGAGAAAGAGTTGCTTATCACATACTTGTTGACTATTGCCATCATTCAAATTCCATTTTTACTATTTTAGAAATATTTAATTTCAATAAAAGGGTATGCAATATTTTTGTTATCCTCTTCTTTTTACAAAGGGTTATCATCAGAGATTTTAGACGGGAATGTTTTCGCTCTTTAACTTTATAGTTGGAGTATAGCCAACTAACAATGTTGTGATAGTTTCAGGTGAATAGCAAAGGGACTCAGCCATACATATTCATGTATAAGAAAGATTACATCTCTCTATTTCCATCTAAACACACACACACATAGTTTCAAACACGAATATGAAAAGTTTTACAAAATGCTCATTTCAATCAAGTTGGAGTAACCCAACATAAACATCTAGTGTTATTTCAAGGGTGGAAAATCGGGAGATAATTCTAATATCCAACAGGCAGGACTTGCTTATTTTAAGTCATGGTAGTCGTATCTGATGAGAAGCTATGCATCGCATACAATTAATGACCAGCAGTCAACAACACAGGTCTGCATTTGCTCACCTAGAAATATGCTACATGAGATCTCTCAGGGAAAAAAGCAGGTGGTTAAAGCCATGTGTAGAGTGTAAAAAAAACACCAAACATCTTCTAAATGCACACAGATACATTTGTATGAAAAAAATACAGAATTCTACAAAGTGGAATATGAGACATGTTTTGGGGATTTTTAGGTAATATAAGGAATAGTAGTTTTTACTTATTGTTTATTCTTTCCTTTATTTTTCAAATTGTCACATAAACATGTAGTTCCCACAACCTGCATAAAATGAAAACTCCACGTGAAGAGTAAGAGATTACTTAAGAAGCTGCTCAAGTCAGAGATAAAACTTAGGAAGACCCGTGCTGCGGGACCCCAGGAGCTGGTGCAGTCTCTGCCTGTTCTTGGCGGTAACACATTTTTGAGTAACTGCAGATCCTTTCCCTAGAAATCTTTACGGCCGGTATAAAAACCCTTCTGTGTCTACCCTGTGTCATTTCCTCGCAAGGCACCAAAAAGCCGCCATCTTCTGAGTCAACACTTCCAACCCTTGTATGTGATCCCTGCTTAATATTGGGGTTGCAGATGGCCAGCATTCAGAGACATTTTGGGGCATTTTCTATGTGTGTGTGCCACTGAACCAGTCTTCTTGCTGGGTGTAAACAGAACCTTCCCGCATTACCCTGGGGTCCTTCGTGCCAAGCTTGAACAAACCTTGCTCCAATCAACTCCCCACCCCTATGACTCCTCCTAAGCAAATCGAGACTGGTGATGCAAATCGCCTGCTAGATTTTATCCAAGACCCATTTACCTCCTCCTGCTGGGCAGGTCAGCAATGAGCATCCTTGGGTGAGCAACATTCTCAGATGAAAAGCTACACACACCCTATGACCTTACGTGGACCTGGAGGGAAGTCAGAGAAAGCAGGGGGAAGCCAGGGTGCCACCATCCTGGCTACCAAACAGCCATTGGGAAATACTGCCCCACCTTCTTGCTCCCTCATTTTAAAAAATATGGTATTTCATTGTCTTTGAATGTCCACTGATTCTTTGAAAGTAATTTGTCTTTTTATTTTAATCTCTGGCTGCTTTAAAGAATCTGCCTGCAATGCAGGGGACTCAGGTTCAATCCCTGGGTTGGGAAGATCTCCTGGAGAAGGGAAAGGCTACCCACTCAAATATTCTGGCCTGGAGAATTCCATGGGGTCGCAAGGTGTTCGACATGACTGAGCGACTTTGACTCTCACTGGCTGCTCTTAAGATTCACGCTTGGTTTACTATGATATGCCTAGGTGTGGTTTTCTTTGTATTTATTCTATTCAGCGTTTTATTTATTTTTTAAAAAGTGACACTTACAGACAGAAAGATTCACCTTTATCATACGTGCTGGGCTGTGCTTGGTCGCTCAGTCATATCTGATTCTTTGCGACCCCGTGGACTGCAGCCTGCCAGGCTCCTCTGTCCATGGGATTCTCCAGGTTAGAATACTGGAGTGGGTTGACATGCCCTCCTCCAGAGGATCTTCGTGACCCAGGGATTGAACCCAGGTCTCCCGCATTGCAGGCAGATTCGTCTGAGCCACCAGGGAAGCCTGAATTTACAGGACCACACTCACTTCTGTTTGTCAGTATCACATGCCCGTCTGCAGTCTGCTGCGGTCTTAACATCTCTGTCCCCTAAAATCCATACGTTGGAATTCTAGCCCCCAATGTGGTGGCATTGGGAGATAGAACCTTTAGGGGGTAACCAGGTCTCTGAAAGTCTGTGTTCCCCTAAAACTCACATGTTGAAATCCTAACCCAAAAGTGGTGGCATTAGGAGGTGGAACCTTTGGGATGA
The DNA here is from genome assembly GCF_023091745.1 of Budorcas taxicolor. NCBI lineage: Eukaryota > Metazoa > Chordata > Mammalia > Artiodactyla > Bovidae > Budorcas > Budorcas taxicolor. The sequence continues at coordinate 84,494,117 of NC_068921.1, read as the reverse complement.
TTAGGTCCTGAGGGTGGAGGCCCCACAAATGGGGTTCAGTTCAGTTCAGTTCAGTTGCTCAGTCCTGTCCGACTCTTTGTGACCCCATGAATCGCAGCACGCCAGGCCTCCCTGTCCATCACCAACTCCTGGAGTTCACCCAAACCCACGTCCATTGAGTCCATGATGCCATCCAGCCATCTCATCCTCTGTCATCCCCTTCTCCTCCTGCCCCCAATCCCTCCCAGCATCAGAGTCTTTTCCAATGAGTCAACTCTTCGCATGAGGTGGCTAGAGTACTGGAGTTTCAGCTTCAGCATCATTCCTTCCAAAGAAATCCCAGGACTGATCTCCTTTAGAATGGACTGGTTGGATCTTCTTGCAGTTCAAGGGACTCTCAAGAGTCTTCTCCAACACCACAGTTCAAAAGCATCAATTCCTTGGTGCTCAGCTTTCTTCACAGTCCAACTCTCACATCCATACATGACCACAGGAAAAATCATAGCCTTGACTAGACGAATGGGGTTAGTGCCCTTATAAAAGCGGCCCCAGAGAGCTGGCTACCTTCTTCCCTCCACCAGTTGGGGACAAGCAAGAAGCCAGCCACCTGCAGCCTAGAAGAGGGCTGCCACCCTAACCGGTGCCCTAACCTTGGACTCCCGCCCCCACAACTGCGGCCATGAAGCCACTGCTCCTTACAGACCAGCCAGCCTGGATATTTCTTTACAGTAGCCCAGCCCCCGTCTCTGGCGGCCCACTCATCTCTTACTGTCCCTGTGCCTGCATTTTTCAAAATGTCACATAAATGGACTCAGGACCTTTGGATTTTTTAAATGCAGTGCAATGCCTTTGTGATGCATCCATTTCTGTCTCCTTCAGTAGCGGTTTATCCTTTTTCATCCATGCGCTGGGCAGCCTGTGAAGTGGTCCCTGATGGGCCCACCTGGAGGCACTCGCCCCTCACAGAAGCCCCTCCCATGAGTCGACTGGACGTGTGGCCCAAAGCCCACAAGCTGCACGTGGCCGGAGCGCTGGCTGTCTCCTCCAGGAGCAGCCGGGCGGTGAGTGTGGCTTCCACCCCGGGGGCTCGTCCCGGCTTTCCTGTGGACAGCTTGCTCTGGGGGAAGCCCTGGCCCTGTCGTGAAGCCTCCCTTGTGGAGACGCTTATGGAAGTGATACTGAGGCTGGGCCATCTCTCCAGCTAGCCTCAAGAAGCCTGCAGTTCTGGCTGATGGCTGATCACTTCCCGGTGAGAGACCCCGAACCCAAGGCACTCAGTTCAGCCACACCCAGGTTCCTGACTCCCAGAAACTACAAACCACAGCCTCTACGTTCTGGGGGCGGAGGGTAATTGTTGCAAGGCAATAGATATGGAATACTGTCCAGTCGCCAGCTGAAGGGCACTTCATTTATCTCCAGGTTTTGCTCTTGATCAGTTGCTCTATTTTGTCCAACTCTCTGGGACCCCATGGACTGTAGAACGCAGGCTCCTTTGTCCTTCACTATCTCCCACAGCTTGCTCAAACTCGTGTCCATCCAGGCAGTGATGCCATCCACCCAGTGATGCCATCCACCCATCCCATCCTCTGTTGCCCCCTTCTCCTCCCGCCTTCAATCTGTCCCAGCATCAGGGTCTTTTCCAGCTCTCCAAAGTACTGGAGCTTCAGCTTCAGCATCAGGCCTTCCGATGAGTATTCAGGGTTGATTTCCTCTAGGATTCCCAGTTTCAGGTGACTATGAATGTGAGCGGGATTCGTATTTGCATACAGGTGTTCCTGTGGACGCTGTTTGCATTTCTCTTCTGCAAACACCTCAGGGTGGGGCTGCTGGGTCATACGGAAGGTGCATGTTTATAAGAAACTGCCCACTTAAGCCAGTTGCTTAGTGTTTGCATCAGTGTTGGAAAACTCTCTCCAGTTTCTCACGAAATCATCTCTCCCCCATGGACTCCATCTTCTTTCCCTAGGATTCCAATAACCCTTCTCGCCATATCCTTTATGTCTTTAAATCAATTTCTGAAATTTCCACTCTGCTTCTTTGTCCTTCATTCTGGATATTTTCTGATTTATCTTCCTCTTCCCTAGGATTTTTTTTTCTTAATGGCTGTGTCTAATTAACTTTAAGCTCATCCTCTATTGTACTTAATTTTATGACTGTATTCTTCAATCTCAGAATTTCCATTTGATATGTTTTTATGGTTTCTGATTTCTGCTGAGATTTTCATTCTTTTATCTCCTTAGGCAAAGTAAACATAGTTACTTCAAAGCGTGTGCCTCTGAACTCCAGTCTTTTGAGGCCCGTGGATACACTGCTATTTCTGCTTGCAATTTTTCATCTTATTTTGTCTCCATGTGTCTGTTTCCTTTTGACGACGTGTTGAACTCTGTATTTGAAAAGTGGTTTGTAAGGACATCCTGAAGCTAAGGATGATGTCACTGTCCTTCAGGGTAGATCCACGCCCTCTTCTCCTCCGGGTGCCTGTGGCCTCTGTCCTGAAGGACCTCAGTCCGGCCCCAGGAACTGAGACGATTCACAGACGAGCTGGGGGCCAACAAGTTCTTCGTTTGACTCTTACAATGGACCCTTCAAGCTCACCTAGGGCCATGGGGCGTTCTGGACACAGCCTGTCCCCACAGTCCTGGGAGACACAACCCAGTGTCCCAGCTGCCTCCACTGGGCTTGGTGAGCACCCCTGATGTCCTTCAGAGAAAAGCCTAGAATTCAGGCCTCCTTGCTTGGCTTTCATTGCAGCCCACACCCCTGCCCTCAGGCTCTTCAAGAGAAGGTTGGTCTGAATTTTCTCTTCAGACATTACTTAGAAGCCCTGGGCTGCTTCTAGGGTGGACGGAATAAGCTGTTTGTCTAAGCCACTATTAGACAGCTTTTAGATACACACAGCCAGGTCAGTTTCTATAAGACATGTCCACAGACATACCCGTATCGGATACCTAGACCAGGGTGGAGTTTACCATTCTTTCAAGACTATTTCCCTTCACTCTTCTGAGGCATGGAAATAATCAACAGGAACTTTACTCACTGCTTGTAATAACCTATAAGGGAAAAGAATCTAAAAAAGAATATGTGTGTGTGTGTATATATCTATATCTGAATCACTTTGATGTACATCTGAAACTAACAAACACTAACAAATCAACGACTGCATACAAATTTTTTAAATTAATTAATTTACTTAAATTGGAGGCTAATTATCTTACAATATTGTAGTGGTTTTGCCATACATCGACATGAATCAGCCATGGGCTTACACATGTTCCCCATCCTGAAGCCCCCTCCCACCTCCCTCCCCACCCCATCCCTCGGGGTCATCCCAGTGCACCGGCCCTGAGCACCCTGTCTCATGCATCCAACCTGGACTGGCGATCTGTTTCACATATGGTAATACACATGTCTCAATGCTATTCTCTCAAATCATCCCACCCTTGCCTTCTCCCAGAGTCCAAAAGTCTGTTCTTTACATCTGTGCCTTGCATATAGGGTCATCGTTACCATCTTTCTAAATTCCATATATGTGTGTTAATATACTGTATTGGTGTTTTTCTTTCTGACTTACTTCACTCTGTATAATAGGCTCCAGTTTCATCCACCTCATTAGAACTGATTCAAATGCATTATTTTTAGTAGCTGAATAATATTCCATTTTGTATACGTACCACAGCTTTCTTATATACAAAATTGAAAAAAAAAGACTATATTTTTCTTTAAAAATACTATTAGAGCATCATCTCCTCTGCTCAGGAGAAGTCTCATTTTATACTAGCTTCCACAGACCAAATACTCCACAAAAATCTCTGGGGAAAAAAAGCTAACTAATATTGAATGCAATTTTAATTCTTTAACTTGAAAATAATAAGTTGGCAATATACCCTACAGTGACATTTCATCTTTTATGCCCTTTCCCAGTTTTTAAGCCCACTTCATTTTTGTTTTATTCCCCCTAGAAAGTTGATACAACTCAAAACTTGTATCTGTTTACTTCCGAGTTTAAAGAAGTGCTCACCGTTTGAGACGGAATTTCCATTTTCAGCAGTCATTGCACTGGAGAGTGAATTAGAAAATTGAATTCCATGGTTATTTGCATTTCTGTCCTGCGTCTCTGATGTAATTTCTGAAGTACCAAAATCATCTCGGCTAGTAAGGTTCATGTTCGTTTCAAAACCTAAAATAAATTGTAGAAAAAAATGATTCTTTCCTGATCAAATGTACCCAATAAGTTGAATCAAATAGTGGAAGGAAATAATAAAACTCAGGAAGTCAAACGTTCATTACATTTGAAATAGCAAATTAATAATCATCCCTAATCAAATGTGTGGTCTGCAATGCATTCGTCAGTCTGCTATACCGCTGGTAAATGCAATGGGCTGCGTTAAGTGACAATAGTGGATTTCATCATCTGCTATTTCCAAAGTCCTATAGCATGTTCGACATCATATGTGTAACTACAGAACTGCATATCTTGTGAAGGTTATTTCCTGAAAGAAATATGATGATATGTTCATGTTTTAGAAGTTTTCTGAGTTTTTAAATAGAGCTGAGGCAAACTTAACAGTTTTGAAAAAAAACACTATACTTTTATGGTTACAAAATATGTTATTATCCACTTAGGAATGCGTGCATACTCAGTCGCTAAGTCGTGTCTGACTCTTTGCGACCCCAAGGACTGTAGCCCACCAGACTCCTCTGTCCACAGGATTCTCCAGGCAAGAATACTGGAGTGGGTTGCCATGCCCTCCTCCAGGGGATCTTCCCAACCCAGGGATCAAACCCACGTCTCCTGCATTGAATGTGGATTCTTACCTCTGAGCCACCTGGGAGTCCCCACTTAGGAATATTAAGACTTCAAAACCCTACTTCTGCATTCTGTACGTAACAAAATCACCTAAATGTCAACACGCATGTCCTATATTGAGCTCTCTGAGATGCAGAAACACAGAAGCCACTGCCTAAGTTAGGCTGAGGAGCCAAAAAAAAAAAAAAGAGTTTCACCGCTGGGGGATTCCTGTGGGACATCAGGATTTCCCATGCTGCTTCTGCCCCTTGGCTGCGGGCGCCCAGTAGACTCTGCTGTCTCTTAGGTCCTTCTGCAGTTTTAGGCTAAGACGTTGTTCACAGGATACAAAATGTAATGTGCTTTACTGGATTTTGCAGATGGTGAACAGTTCATCTGCTGGGATGCCGAAGGAGGCAGGAGGAAGGCTGAGCTCACCCCCAGGGCTGGGCTGGGCGGAACCCTAGCTCTGCCTCCTGGACGTAGCCTCCCCTGATTCGGATGTGCACTCAGATAGCGCCCAGGGCAGGAGCCCCTACCCAGAGGCCCCACACCGACTCACGCTTCTCGGCCTGGGGTACCCTCTGCACAGCCCAGCACCTGCTCCCCCCACCCAGGATCCTGCTCAGAGCCCCCTCCTCCGTGCTGTATGGCATCCACTATGTTATGAGTGAGCACGTGCCTGGTGGGCACACACAGGAGCATGTGCCAGGCTTCAAGAGGCAAGCAGTGGGCAGACAGAAGGAGGGCAAAAAGAGCAGGGCTTTGACAACCAGCCAGGAGTGTTTACATTTCTGTGACCCAGGGAGTAGCTCCTGACTCTTTGCCTTTAAGACACAAGTGAAAAGAGCGCCCCTGGCGGCTCAGTGGTCAGGAATCCGCCTGTCACTGCAGGAGTCGCGGGCTCCGCCCCTGATCTGGGGAGATCCCACAGGCCATGGGGCGGCTCAGCCTGCGGGCCACAGCTATTGACCCTGTGCTCCGGGGCCTGGGAGCAGCAACTCCGGGAGCCTGCAGGCCCGGAGCTGCAGCTAGAGCGTGGCCCCCACAATGAGAAGCCCCATTCACTGCAGCTGGAGAAAAGTCCACGCAGCAAGGAAGACCCAGCAGAGCCCCAAACAAATAGATGAATAAAATTATATATATAGAGAGAGAGTGGAGTCGCTCAGTCTTGTCTGACTCTTTGCGACTCCGTGGGATTTTCCAGGCAAGAGTACTGGAGTGGGTTGCCATTTCCTTCTCTAGGGGATCTTCCAACCCAGGGACCCTACATGGGTCTGCATTGCAGGCAGATGCTTTAGCATCTGAGCCACCAGGGAAAGTGCACATATATATGTATAAAAGAGTGAAAAGGCCTGCGTGGGAACAGTGGCCAAGGCCAGGTTTTGGAATCACCCTCTCAGCTCGTGACAACTGGAGATCATCCAACAGCTGGAGCTGAAAGAATGTCTGTTCGATTTGGTCAACTCTACTTGGCCTTTTCCAGAAAAATCTTCCGAAAATTAGTAAAACACATTTGGTTTTAAAGCCGTCTCAAGACACATTTATCTGCTTTTATTTCTCTTGAAACTATTTTTTTCCATTCTTTAATTCAGCCATTTATTGAGAGTTTCCCTGCCCAGACTCTCCCCGGGGCTGGGATACCATGAGGCCCAGGCAGGGAGCTGGGAGGTCACCTCTCAGGAGTGTGGTCGACAGCCAGCAAGCAAAGGATCAGGCGAGGTGATGGACCGCGGTGGGTTCCCAGCGGGGCAGCATCGGGGCAGGGCAGTCCAGGTTCTTGGGCCGTGTGGGTCAGGGAGCCTTCTCCAGGGGTCTTGTTTGGGCTCAGGATGTGAAACAGGGCATTGCCCAAGGTAACAGGCACTCCTCTTAGGTCTGGCAGTTCAGTACTCAATCCTCTGAGACGGTGTGTGGACTCTCGGTAAGAGCGTGTGATGCTAGCATCCCCCAGAATGAGCTGCTAACTCATAAACAATGGATATATTTAATTTTGGGTCGAACCCTCCATTTTTGCTATTAAAAGTTAAAAAAAAAAAAATTCTCATAATTCCAATCAGCAGTTTCAACTGCAGCCAAGAAATGTTTTAAAACGTGTCATACAAGTTAGGCTGTGATCCTTATATTATCTACTAAAGTGTTCTTTATGTTTTTATCATAAAAGTGACTGTTGTTCAGTTGCTAAGTCATGTCCGAATCTGTGACCCCGTGGACTGCAGCACACCAGGCTCCTCTGTCCTTCACTGTGCCCCAGAGTTTGCTCAAACTCATGTCCATTGAGTCGGTGATGCTATCTAACCACCTCATTCCCTGCCACCCTCTTCTCCTTTTGCCTTCAATCTTTCCCAGCATCAGGGTCTTTTCCGATGAGTCAGCTCTTCGCACCAGGTGGCCAAGGTATTGGAGCTTCAGCTTCAGCATCAGTCCTAATGAATATTCAGGGTTGGCTTTCTTTAGGATTGACTGGTTTGATCTCTGTAAGACCAAATATCTGCCTATTCCAAGGATGGCTCTGGGTTGGAATAAGGGAATGAGTCCTTCTTAAGACATAAGAATGCGTGGTCACCCGGATGGCGATTCTTCACACGGTTCTTAGGTAATCAGCATCTCCCGGGTGTTCATTGCGGGCCAGTCTCCTGCTGCAGGAGGGACTTGAATTAATCCTCCCTTTCCTAACAGGGCGGTGGAGTCCTTACTCCCTCACCTGTTTTCCAGATGATGTCACGAGGCCCCAGGGAGGGAAACCCGCCTGTGGACGTTTCACAGTGAGTCAGTGGAGCCGTGGGGTTTAGACCGAGGTGTGCAGGGCTCTGTCCATCCACCCACTCTCATTCCTCAACTTGGCCTCTACGTCAAGCCTTTCCTCCTTATTTCACCTGCTGATGTAAGGATAAGGCAGTTTCTTTTCTGGGTCTTTCTGGGTCTTTCCCACCATGCCTTGGTGGGAATGAACTGGGAGCCCCAGATTGAAGAGCTGTCCTCTGGCCACTGAAAAGAGAGTGGCCACCTCAATACTGACATCCTCACTGAGGTTATGCTTATTCATGAATATCAGCCAGGGGCGTCTACTTTCTGTGTCAGCCTCTGCCCATAAGCGCCCTGATTCCAAGGTGGGTAAGTGCGTGAGAGTCTGCGTTCCAGCTTGTTCATCTCTCGATTCAACCACAGTGAGGGGCCCGGGCAGAGGCTCTGGACGATTTGGCTTTGCTCCCCCGCTGTCAGTTTCGTGGCGGAATGGCTGCAGCACTCCTTGTCAAAGGTACGCCCGTGACCCTGCTTAAGCACGGAAGACATTAGAACAGCAAGACGGCAAGAGGACTCTGGCAGGAAGCCTGGAGGAGGCTTAGCTATAAAACTGCAGGTCAGATGCATACTTCATGGAAAACTAGAAAAAAAAATAACATGGAACCGATAAAGTCATCGTTTGTTCATGCCTCCAAGCCGTGGTCCTCAGGGTTCTGAGGGTGAAGAAAAGTCACAGCAAAAGAAAACGTTTGAGATTCTCAACGAATCTAAGCAAACAAGTAGGAAAGTGAGTGGTGGAAAACCCCACCCAGAGCTTTAAAGGGGTGTCTGCGTCCTGTCTGCGTCCCTGCACCTGGAGATATCAGCGATCCGTGTAGCTCAGGGCAGACTTCCAAAGGACCGAGCGTTGACACTGGATAATTCGAGTCCCTGCGGAATTTTCTTGTAGCCTGTGAACTTGGATTCTCCGTGACCCCACCTGGGGCTGCTCTCACAGGTCTGCGGAAGATGAATCATGCTGGGATCTGACTCAAAGATAAAATCCTGGCCTTTATATTAAGATACGATGACTGAGCATAAGGAGGCCATGAAGGCACATTCTAGCTGAGTATTAATTGAACGAGAGAATTTGAGCAAATCTCAAAATCGAAATGCAAACAAACAAAAAAATCCCGTAGTCCAATGCTAGCTTTTGTATATATATTAGTTATCCCGGGTGGGTGTGATGTTTCGAAATCTGTGACTTTCAGTAAGAGATGACACAGCACCCCCCAAACCTCCAGGGGACATGTGACGCTGTCTGGAGACATTGTTGGTTGTCACACCAGGGAGGTGGGTGCCACTGGCATGTAGGAGGGATGTTACAAAACCACTCACAACACTCAGGACAGACCCTGGAGTGAAGACTCACCTGGCCCGGAGTGTCCATTCACCTGGCCACAGAGGGCTGAGGTGGACAAACCCTGTTTTAAAAGCTAAGTTAGATAGCTTCACTTGTGCCACTGCGGGAGAGAGACGCAGACGTAGGGAAGGGATTGTGGACACGTCAGGGGAAGGAGAGGGTGGGATGAGCTGAGACTGGGGTTGGCGCGTATACACGACCACGTGTAAGACAGACAGTGGGGAGCGCTCTATTGACAGGGAGCTCAGCTCGGGGCTCCGTGACAACCCGGGGCGGGATGGGGGTGGGAGGGAGGCTCCAGAGGAAGGGAATATATGTGCACACACGCTTGATTCACGCTGCTGTACGGCAGAAACTAACACAACATTGTAAAGCAACCATAGGGAAACAAAAATGGACACTTGGAATTGAAAACGCAAAGCTAAGGCGGATCCTGGTCTTCCCTACTCGTGTCTCTCTGCTGGTTTCTAATTTTGCTCAGGTCAAAATCCAAAGGCTTCTTGAGGTTGACAGACCGCCCCCCTCCAACCCCAGGATCCCACTCCCTGATTGCCTTGACCTCATTCCCAACTACCTGCCGGCCACCCACCTCCCCAGGCTTGCCAGCGTCTCTGCAACCCTCAACTCAGCCTCTGACTCTCCCCGGGGTGGTCTGAGGGGTGGGCGGGGGTTCTGTATTTTGTTCAGGGCTCGGCTCAAACCACCCTGAGCAGAACAACCTTCCCGACCACCTTCGAGAAAAACAGCACCCTTCTCCTCACCCAGGTCAGTTTCCGTCCTTCTCACCATGTGAGAAGGTCCTTCTCGCCATATGACATGCTACATGTCAACTGTTGGCTTATTTTCTGTCTCTTCCCTCCAGAAAATTGACACCTTGAGCTCAAAGGCAACCTTGGTGCCCCCAAGAGTGCTTGCACAGAGTAGGTGCTCCACAAATATTTGTTGAAAGAAAAAGAAAAGAGGGTGAATAATGAATGAATGAATACAACAATAACGTTATACGAAAACCCACTTTCTAAAGGAAACCGTGCCATGCGTGACTGGAAAAAGAGTTGACAAATTTACTAACTGGAAAACCCGTGTGAATTATTATAGAAAAATCATACATCTCAGCAATTATTTCTCCCCATTCACACGAGATTATTGGAAACATATAAAAGGATTTCTGCCGTTAATGATATGCCTTTTGAGTTTTAATCACTACTTATAAAATTATAAGGTAAGGAAAATTTCACACCCTGTGAGGTAGATGTGTTCTACATTCAAAGGCCCAAGGCTGTTTCTTTCCACCTAAGACTGCTAAACTGGACAAGACCTAGCAGCCAAGAAATGGAAGCACCCGAGCGCCCACTGATGGATGAATGGATAAGGAAGATGTACATATCCGCCGTGGAACAGTACTCGGCCACGAAAAATGAAATCTTGCCATTACTGACAAGATGAGTGCAGGTATTGTGTTAAGTGAGATAAGTCGGACAGAGAAAGACAAATTACGGTGTGCTTCGCTTGTACGTGGAACTTTGAAAACAAAACAAGTGAATAAACATAACACAACAGAGTCAGAGAGGTGAACAGGCAGAGGGAAGGGTGGAGGGGGACGAGAGAAGCGGGAGAGGGAGCTTGAGAGGAGCAGTTTCATTACAAAACGGCTGGGAGTGAAACACACAGCGTGGGGAATACCGTCAATAAGAACATCAGAGTTTTGAAACACTAACACAATCAAAGGGCCAGAGCTGTTCGATTTCTACTAAGAGTGCTAACTTGCAGAAGAAAAGATGTGTGGATGTTGGACATCTATCCCTGACTGGTGGTGGGAGGTTTCACGTTTTCACTATTTTCCCAACAATCACCAGTGATAATTATTTCATTATTGTTCCACAAAGGTCCAACATAGTCTCTTTAAAAAAAAAAATCCTCACTGTTGGCTGTGGCCTCTTGGCAGCTGGAGATGGGTAGAGGCGAGTGGGCCCCAAGGCTAAAGCAGAAGGCTCCAGACTCCATCCCACTTGGAAAGGCCATTTTTAAGTCAGGCAGAGCACCCAGCTCACGTCTGTGTGCCTGACTGCTTTTTTTTTTGACAGAATTTCTATAATAACTCTGTTGTAGTAATACATTTGTTATTTATTTTTTCTTTTTCTTTCAACAGATCTTCATCAAGCTCCACTGTGCACAAGCACTTTTCTAAGCATAGAATAATGAGTATTTTGCTTAGACTGATCTTCTCATGTTAAATAGATGTCCACTTTGCTCCTTAAATTTGGGTCATTTTTACCCTTTTTCTTAAAGAAGTTCCTCCTTCCCCCAATTGCATAAGTTTCAATTTCTTGAAAATGAGAAAAAAAAAAAAAAAAGAGAGAGAGAGAGAGAGAGAGAGAGAGAGTCTGCTGCAGGCATAGAGGACTCTGGCAGTAACTCAGCTGGCCCGATCCTGACCCCTGGGGCCTGCCGCTCCTGAGGGCAGGTCACTGAATTACGGGACGAGGGCGGCAGAGCAGTGAAATGCTGGCCCTCACTGACACTCTTTGCAAGCCTGGTGCGATTTAATCGGGTCCTCAGGGCAATGTCCGAGCAGAGAGCCCAGCTCCTCACCGGGCACTTGACTAGAGTGCAGGTTTTCCTGGACGTGGGAGGTGTGAGTTCAACGAGGGGACGGGTCTGTGGTAGGAAAGGAGCCCGGCGTTTTTTGTGGGAGAAAGCAGAGGGGAGACAGAAGCTAAGGACAAGATCTCTCAGGGAAGGGAAGTGAAGATTTTCAAGAGGGGAGAGAAGCTTCTTACTAGGGGGGACTAGAGGGCAGACGGCTTCTTTAAGAAGTCTGCGGAGCTAGAGAAACCCCTGAGAACAGTGAGTGGCTGAGAGAACTTCCAAATTCAGAGCTGGAAAGTGAAAAAGTGAAAGTCGCTCAGTTGTGTCTGACTCTTTGTGACCCCATGGACTATAGAGTCCACGGAATTCTCCAGGCCAGAACACTGGAGTGGGGAGCCTTTCCCTTCTCCAGGGGATCTTCCCAACCTAGGGATGGAACCCAGGTCTCCCGCATTGCAGGTGGATTCTTTACCAGCTGAGCCACAGGGTAAGTCCAGATTTGGAAGACAGTGGCTAAAGTAGGCTGGCCAGTTCGTCCCGGGTGATGCTGAGATGCCCCTGAGCGGGTGGCTGCCTCGGGGGCTTCCTGGGATTTGCCCAGTGGAGAGCCCTGACCCAACCTTGTTCCTCCTCCGCACCCGGAGATTCCTCCTGGGATGGAGTTCAGACACTACATTGTATCTGCATGTGAAGAGTTAAGCCAAATGGTTTTTCAGGAAGATATATCTGAAAGAAGTGATTCCTCAAATGTTCCCATCCTAGGGGGGCGGTAAGACACAGTGAATGGCAGGGATGTGTGGAACGCATGGATGATGCAAGAAGGGACTGTCCGAGTACGCCGGGGGGACTAGGGGTGTATATTCCGGAATGCTCTCCTTCTCCTGGGCGGAGTTAAGGTTTTGCTGGGCCTTTATTTGCGTATGTGTTAAAGCCTTTGACACTTAAAATGCCAACAGGAGGGGGAGAGACATCCGGTGTGCGTCCTAACAGGTTGCCCCTTCTCAGCCTGCTGGGCGGGACTCGACTCAGAAAGTGGGAGCTTGGAGCGGCCCGCCTGCTCCGGACCAGCCGGGACGCAGCAGCGGGGAAGGCCAAGCGGAGCCGGACAGGAGAGACGGGGCTGCGCTGCGGCGGGCGCGGGAGCCCCGCAGGGTGGGCACAGGGCGGGGGACCACGGGGTACCGGAGCAGGGGCAGAGTGTGGCGAGGAGGAGGGCAAGGGAAGGCCGAACGTGGAGCGCAGGGTGAGACCCTGGAGGGCCCGGCCCCAGCTCGGCCCGTCCGGGTAACAGTGAGACGGTAAGGACGCTGCGTTATCAGCCCGGCACCAGATGTGGATGGCTGACCAGTTTCAAGGAGGGCTTAGGAACGGAGAAGCAGTGAGAAATGAGTCTCGGGTAGCGGTAGGACGAATGGAAGTCGGGGGTTAGCTAAGTTACGGATCCCTGTGAGCTCAGGGCCGGGGGCTAAGTCAGGACCATCGATGAGCACAAGTCTGGGGCCACGAACGTGGACTCGGGGGTGCCAGCCACCTGTTGTCGTTACTGTTCAGTCGCTAAGTCGTGTCTGACTCTTTGCAACCCCACGGACTGTAGCCCACCAGGCTTCTCTATCCGAGGGATTTCCCAGGCAAGAATCGGGTTTCCATTTCCTTCTCCTGGGGATCTTCCCAACCCCGGATCGAACCTGCATCCCTTGCGCCTTGCAGATTCTTTATCGCTGGGCCACCTGGGAAGCCCTCGGGGGTTGTTAAAGTGAGTGGTGATGATTTGGACAAGAGCATTTACTAGGAATGCAAACGGAATGTCTAGGGGGAGACTGAAAAATCCCTCGGGAGGGAGAATTTCTTCCAGGAAAAGCGACATTCCTACAAGGCAGGAGGCAAAATACAGAGCACACGGGGCAGCGGGTACCAGCGGACGGCTGGAGACTCGGGTTGGGCGGGGGGAGGCGGAGCCCACGGGCGGGGGCGGGGGCGGATGGTACCGAATGCGAAGAAAGGCCCCCGGGACGAGGAGGGGCTGAGCCAGGGAGGCTTTCTTTAAGAAGACCGCTCAACACATGGCTTCTCGCTTAGGTACCTGAACTTGAGGTAGTTCTAGGGTGTGTGTTGCAAGCGGATGAGGCTACAATCCAGGCTGCAGTAACGCAGGAGCGCAACAAACTACAGCTGCTTGATTTAATACTGAGAGTGCTCTGTAAGGCATAAAAAATGTGAGAATACATTTGAGACTCATTGCTCATGCTGGCTATCGTTCATTTTGCAACTCTATAGGAAAATCCCTCTGCAGAAAGGCTACTGCTAGCAGGAATGCGTTTGTCTTTATCCTATCTGGCGCTAAGGAAAAGCACGCAGGCTGAGAGGGAGCCAGGTGTGGACCCACTGCTTCTCAGGCTCTCGGTTCCGAAATTCAGAAGTCGCAGCTTGATGGACACACACAGATGGCATGTCACTCCAGGTAAGCAGGACTGCTCAGACCCCAAATCAGCCTCTGGCTTGTGTTAAACCAAACCTGTTCACTACTTTAGGGGGCTTCCCTGGTGGCTCAGATGGCAGAGAGCCCACCTGCAATGCAGAAGACCCAGGTTTGATTCCTGGATCCAGAAGATTCCCCGGAGAAGGGAATGGCAACCCACTCCAGTATTCTTGCCTGGAGAATCCCATGGATGGAGGAACCTGGCAGACTACAGCTCTTGGGGGTCACAAAGGGGTGGACATGACTGAGAGGCTAACTTGATTCAATACTTTGTGTTTCAAGGAACAATGCCTGAAGTCTTACATTATTGCACACAAGTAAAAGGCACAAATAGGGACCCAGAAATCACTCCACAGTCCCCCCTGCCCTCTTCCATAACAGGCTTCTAGGATGTGAATTAGACTTTTTCTTGCCCATGATAGTATAATCCAGACATTTGGCATCTTGTCTCAGAGAAAGTCAAATGCCAAGTGTCGGGATTCACCCAGACACAGTGGCTGGTCCTAAACTCCAACAGAAAGAGAGATTTCCCACATGGGGCTACGTAAGGAGACGCCACGTTTGAGCAGAGGGCACGTTTTCAAAGAGATGCGATCAGGACGACAGACCTGCAGGGCTGTGTTTTCAACGGCATGCCTCTACATGACCCTCAGCTCCAGAAGTCAGACTTCACCACGGCTTTGCTAACAGTCACAGGGATGAGTCAGAGACAGTGTTCGTATCTGCCGTGATGGGGAAGGGGGACCACGTGAGGTCCATGCGATGGGTCGTGCGGCAGGCACATTCCACGCGCAGTCATATCTCTCCAGGAGCTGATCCCTCAAGAAGCAGCAAAACATACCACTGGGATGGGCAAGGATGAGAATGGGCGAGGATGAGGATGGGCGAGGATGAGGATGGGCGAGGATGAGGATGGGCGAGGATGAGGATGGGCGGCTTGAGCAAACGTAACTGCCAGAGCTGCTTCTTACCCTGAGAGGCTAGAGCCAGCCCTGGCACCTCCTTATGAAACCACCACCCTCGAGTAGATGGAAACTGCTCTTGGCCTCGGTGCTGAGCATTCTTCTGCAGCAGAAACTGCCTCCAAGGCTCACGCTCGGGGTTAAGTTGGGTGGAAAGAAAGGGCTTACTTGGCCACCCCGCCTGCCCCTGCCAGCTCCCGCCACCCACTCCCCTGCCAAGCCTTGGGGAGATGGTTTGTGCTAAAAACACCAACCGAAGTAGGAAGCAGAGTGATATCTTCAACAACATATGTGCTGAGCAGGGCAAGAAAGTGCCCGTAGTAAAGCTCAAAAATGACTGTCGGTGTAAATAAGGTTTGCAGAGCCCGGAAAGGCACGGAAATTTCTGTGGCGCCAGTTTTCTTTCCAGGTTGACCAGCTGGCTCTTTTTGGGTCCATCTCCCCTGTCCGTGCCATAGCTAAAAGAGGCCTGGGCACCATCCCTTTCCTTGGAGTTCGTCTTCCCTGTAAGTAGCTGAACGTTGCTGTTGTTTAGTTGCTCAGTTGTGTCCAACTCTTTTTGACCCCAGGGACTGTAGCCCACCAAGCTCCCTTGTCCATGGGATTTCCCAGGCAAGAATACGGAAGTGGGTAGCCATTCTCTTCTCCAGGGAATCTTTCCCACTCAGGGATTGAACCTGAGTCTCCTGCACTGGCAGGCAGGTTCTTTACCACTGAGCCACCTGGGAAGCCCATAAGTAGCTGAATATGCAACATCTAGACAAGCTGGCCTTGCCTGGAGACCCATTCCTGAAGCGTCTAACCTCAGAGGTCACAGGGGCATTTGCATACCTGGTGTTTCTGCACTTCCTCAATGCCAGGTGGTGATGCAAACCCGGGAGGTCGAGAACACCACACCCGTGCAGCTGCCCTGGGAGGACAGTGCGTGTCCCCCGCTATGTGTTTGCTCGCTCCAGAAGCAAAGGCAGAGGGCGGTTATTCCTGTTCTCCTGGGAGCGCTCAGTATTTGTGACACGTGCCTGGTGTCACAGGGATGGGAGGCCGATAACACTACCATCTGGAAAAGAAGAGGCGACTGCCCCCAGGACAGCTCCCACATCCTTTCCCAGGAGAACCACCGATGCCCAGGATCAGCAGACCCCTTCCGATCAAGGACTGCTTATTTATGTGTTTTCATTTCCACAAGAACTGTATGGACTCTACTTTGTCTCTTGGTATTTAGCCACCTTTATATATGGCTCACGATAGAGCCTCACTTGGATTTCTAATAGATAAATTACTTTAAGAATAACTACTTGGTTCTTCACCTAGCTTCCCTGGTGGCTTAGACGGTAAAGAATCTGCCTGCAAGGCAGGAGACCCAAGTTCAATCCTTGGGTTGGGAAGAGCCCCTGGAGAAGGGAATGGCAACCCACTCCAGTATCTTTGCCTGGAGAATCCCATGGACAGAGGAGCCTGGTGGGCTACAGCCCGGGCGGTTGGGAAGAGTTGGACAGGACTGAGCCGCTAACACTGTTCACATTCTTTACTTCAGTCCTGGAGAAAATTATAATCTACGTTCGTTCCACGTCAGGGACGCTAGCTTGTGCATCCGTTGTAACATGGTTTCTAGCACCTTCTGGCCAGCCCCCTCCCCACCACGTGAACCTCGGCACAACTGGACGTATGGCTGAATCACTTACACGTCGTGCGAGACGGTCAGACTCTCATTTTTGGCGTTCATCTCACTGGTGTGGTTGCAGCTGAGTCAGAGAGCCAATGAAATCAATGCAAGTGAAAACCCAAACAGCGGTGGTGTATGCTGAATCTTTTCAAAATCCTCCTTCAGAACTAATTATGAAATGTATCCACCCAAGGTATTTAAAGGGTCTTCCCTATTGAGACAGTCGGTAAAGAATCTGCCTGCAATACAGAAGACCTGGGTTCACTCCCTGGGCTTGGAAGATCCTCTGGAGAAGGAAATGGCAACCCACTCCAGTATTCTTGCCTGAAGAATCCCATGGACAGAGGAGCCTGGCGGGCTACAGTCCACAGGGTCACAGATCGTCAGACACGGCTGAGTGACTAACACACACATACAAGGTATTTAAGGGCCCCAAGGGCACAGATCAGGGCCAGTGGGAACAGGCAGAAGCCACATACCTTGTGCCTCTGCCTGAGTCTGCATTTCACGGAGGCAGGCCTGGGGTGGGAAGTCCCAGGAGTTGGGGGGTGTGCACTTGGGAGCCCTGGGGGGCTCGCACTTGGGAGCCCTGGGGGGCTCGCACTTGGGAGCCCTGGGGGGCTCAGGATGGCAGCAGTCCCCCTGCTACAGACGTGTGCCTGCAGTTTCACAGCCTGGAGGTGCCATGCACGTGTGTGGATCAGCCCCGCTGCCCACACCAGTGGCTGCCGCCCAGCAGCTCTGAGGCCTTACATAACAGATTAAAAATATCTACACAGACTTAAAAGTCTTGTCACAAGTCTCCTCAAGCCACGTGGCCAGTCTCTCTGATGGTCCTGTGGCTGCGTCCCTTATGGAGGGGGGCTGGCCGGCCTCCCTGACTCTGTGTGCCTCCCAAGCCTCCATGCCTGGGACTGAAGGTCCCCGGAGCTGTCACTCAGGAAGGATGAGTCACTGGGACTCTGCAGGGGCAGGCTGAGCCGGTCGCCTGTGGCCCTCATTTCCCCTGGAACAATCAGGAGAAAGCCCCCCAGAGCCGATTGGGAGGTGGGGCTCCCTCCTTGTATGCCCACCACCCGGCATCTCTCATCTGTCATTTTTAAGCTATATGTTTACACAGAAATGAACGCAGAAAAACCCTTTTCGCACCCCTTGGTGCAGCTCCTCCAAAGCATTACCATCACGCCCTTGGATAAACCTTCCTCCTTAGGGTTGTAAGATGCCCTGGTCTCAGCCTGAGGTAGGGTACCCCCTCTTTCTCTAGCTGCTTTGGCTTCATCCACCCCTCTTTCCTCCAAAGGAATCCTACCTTCATTTGGATCAGTTTCAAAGGACACATGTATGGGCTGGAAAAAATCAATTTAGTGCGTCATGATAAGCATTGAACAGCCAAAGAGAGTAGAATGAATCGAAGAAAAATGCCGCATTTCTCAAGCATTAGGGGTAAGCCGTTTGAGAAACCCAAACAGTGTCTTCACCGACAACGTTTCTCGCTGTCCAGGGACCTTGTGAGCTGCTTGTGAGCCGATTCCGTATTTCATTTTTAAACCCATAGAGCTTAGGACAATACCCTGTACAAAACACACCCTCAATGTATATTTCGAATGAATGAATGAAGTCTGTCCCTTTTATTTATGATTTGTCCCAACCCTCTTTGAAAACTTGAGGCAAGTAGCAAACAAACAGCAACACAAAACGCGGCTGCTCATCAAATGGTTTTGCTTGAAGTTAACCTCTGATGTTTTTAATCCTGAAAAGAACTGTGTCTTGGGGGCGACGTCACAGATTGGTTGTATTATCTGGAAAATGGAACCTTTTCCCTAAAGTCATTACAAAGGGTCCCTATGATGCATTCCACCCCTGCAGCAATGGAAATGCTTTCTGGTTAGCAGCTGGACCACATCAGTGGGCTGTCTAATGAGCATCAGATTAAAGAGACATTTGTATAATCCCCCATCACCATACAGAAGCCCAGTGCCTTTGCCCTGCGTGGCTGTCCCAGCTGCAGAAATTAGACGAGACTTCCAGCCTGAGTAAGGGAATAGAGGAGGTTCCCCTCTTAGCTGTGACTACATCAGTGAAATGAATGCCAGCAACTGGAGTCTGACTGTCTCATTTGACACGTAAATGATCCAGTCCCATCTCTGGTTGTGCTAAGACTCACATGGTGGGGGAGGGGCAGCCAGAAGGCCCTGGAAAGCATGTTACCACAGGAGCACAAGCTGGTGTCTTAGATGGAGCAAAGGATTACCTTGTTCTTAAGGACCGAAGTAGTTCTTCTGAGCACAGTTTTCTATTAAAATTCCAAGAGAGATTCCATCACGGCTATGTAAAAAGGTGGTCAAATACCAAGGACAGCAAGATCTAACCAGTCCATCCTAAAGGAAATCAACTCTGAATATTCACAGGAAGGACTGATGCTGAAGCTGAAATCCCAATCCTTTGGCCACGTGATGTGAACAGCTGACTTGGAAAAGCCCCTGATGCTGGGAAAGACTGAAGGCAGGAGGAGAATGGGGATGCCAGAGGATGAGATGGCTGGATGGCATCACTGACTCAACGGACGTGAGTTTGAGTAAACTCTGGGAGACAGTGAAGGACAGGGAAGCCTGGCGTGCAGCTGTTCATAGGGTTGCAAAAGAGCTGGACACGACTTAGTGAGTAAACAACAGATATCAAAAGACAAAAATAAACTCAAAACAATCCTCATGAAAATTAAAAACAAAAGCAAAAACCTCTTTAGCTCTACAGAATCTATCGCTGGGCACTGGTTATTTACTTGAAAACAGATATGTGAGCTGTGAAAATATTGCCGGGCTGGTCGTTAAGTTGCTCAGTCCTGTCCGACTCTTTAGCGACCACATGGACTGCAGCCCGCCAGGCTCCTCTGTCCAGGGAATTCTCCAGGTAAGAATGCCGGCGAGCGCGTCATTTCCTCCTCCAGGGGATCTTCCTGGCCTAAGGGATTGGAATCAGGTCTCCCGCATCAGCAGGCGGGTTCTTTACTGATGAGCCGCCTGGGAAGTTGGCGTGCTTCAGCCTTTTGTGCTCGGTGTGGGCCCCATTCTGCTCCTAAACCAGGGTGACCCCGTCCAGGCGAGCTCACCTGGGAACTGGAACTAACTCCAGCAAACAGACGTGACTTCAGCGAGTAATTTAAGGGCTTTGAGCTTCGGTTTGCCCTTCAGTAGCATGGACACACCTGCACAGGGGCGGTGTCCACCCGTCGTTCTGTTCAAGGCTTCTGTCTCCTGCCTACTCCTTCCTGGATCTTTCCATTTCAAAAGAGAACAATAAAACCAAGATGGAAAGCACGCTGATTTGCTTGGGAATCACGCTGCTGCGCCCACAGTGTACACGCCAGTCCCTCCATTCTTTAAAGTGGCCATTTTTGGGGAAGAGTGTGTTTGACTTCGAGCCAGAGCCGGGGGCGTGAAGAAACTCTTTTGCAGGGCTTCGGGCGATGAACACACTTGCAGGGGTCGCACCCTCAGTGTTCCGCTGTAAATGTGTGTCCCCTCCGATCTGGCTCACGTCTGCCGCGGTTCAGTTCAGCCGCTCAGTCGTGTCCAGCTCCTTGTGACCCCATGGACTGCAGCACACCACGCCTCCCCGTCCATCACCAACTCCCAGAGTTTACTGAAACCCATGTTCATTGAGTCGGTGATGCCATCCAACCATCTTATCCTCTGTCGTCCTCTTCTCTTCCCGCCTTCAATCTTTCCCAGCATCAGGGTCTTTTCCAGTGAGTCAGCTCTTCACATCAGGTGGCCAAAGGATTGGAGCTTCAGCCTCAGCATCAGTCCTTCCAGTGAATATTCAGGACTGATCTCCTTTAGGATGGACTGGTTGGATCTCCTTGCAGTCCAAGGGACGCTCAAGAGTCTTCTCCAACACCACAGGTCAAAAGTAGCAGTTCTTCAGTGCTCAGCTTTCTTTATAGTCCAGCTCTCACAGCCGTGGTTTGGTTCCTGCATGTTTTAAGACTGAGTCATATGAGTGGGGAGGAGAGTGAGTGAGATTGTCACCGGTCGGTTTATTACAATTAGCATGTATCAGCGGCACGTAAAATTGCAACTGCCCAGTAACTGCCAGCGTACAGTGTCTAAGGATGAGCATTACAGACTTCAAGGAGAGATCGGAAAAAGGGAGACGCAAAAACCAGGGCAGCAAAAGGCCTGAGAAGCTTCACACACAGTGGGTGTGAGGTGACTGCTGACTCATAGGATGCAGGGCTGGCTAAAATGACACTGAATGTAGCGAGCTCTCAGGTGGTGTGGAATTTTCTAGGTTAATCTGAGAATTAATCACAAAAATGATTCAGGTCGGCATAAAGGCCCTAAACACTCTTAGGTAGTTAAGAAATGGGGTTCTCTCTTCCAGTACACTTAAGGGGAGAGAGAACACAGCAGTGATCCAGGTCGTCTTCAGGAAAATGTCCACGCACCCTGGAGCTTCTAAGCATTTCTTCACAAAAGGAAGCACACCCCGGGATCTTGCATTCTGTGGCAATAATGAGATGCAGATAGCCAGGAAGGTCTTTATTAACTAGCTATGGGAGAGTCGCTGAGTGGCTTAGCGGATAAAGCACCGGGTTTCTCCTAGGAGCCCCCAGTGGGAGTTTAATTTGAAATCTAGTCTAGAGACCACCCCCTCCCACACACAGTGGCTGCTTGCTTTCATGGGTTGATGGTATGAAAAACGTGGACTGCTTAGGAAAGATAATCCACTTCTGAAAAGACTGACTTTTTTCCCCCAGAATTCCAGGTTCAAAAGATCTCCTCCCCCTGGACGGCGCACCGGCGAACAGTCCGGCTGGGATGAGTCCTCTGCGCCCTCCGGCTGTCTCAGAAGTGATGAACTGTTTATGTGTGCTCCCTATCCCCGGTCTGACGGCACGCTGGCGGCTGCAGAGTCACAGCCAAGCCGTGAAGGAAATTTCCCAGGAGAATTTCACACTATTCGCAGGGTAACTTTGTGATCAGGTTGATCTAAATATTTAATTGTCACAACTCCCTGCTTGGTTTGACGCCTGGGTTTCAGAGAAGAATGAAGCAGCCACGTCCAGAGGAAGTAGCCATTTCAGGAGGCCTTTAAGATTCTCCCGACAAATATTTACTGAGGGCTCTGAGTACGGGGCTGACGCTAGTTTTTTTGTTGTTGTTTGTTGATTTTTTTTTCAGCCGTGCTTCTAATTTTGCCATTACAGTATCTATATCTCTATATAGATATGTCTGAATATCTCTATCTGTAGCTATATCTGTTTCTATAGCCACATAATCTAGGAAATAAATAGTTGCTGTAGAGACAGATGAAGTGGGCTTTTTTGGGCTGTGAAGTTGGCTTTTTTGGGCTGTGTGTCTTTCTCCTGGGCTTCCCGGGAATCCTGCCAGTGCAGGATACACAAGAGACAGGGGTTCAGTTCCTCATTCGGGAAGATCACCTAGAGGAGGGCATGGCAATCCACTCCAGTATTTTTGCTTGGAGAATTCCAGGGACAGAAGAGTCTGGTGGGCTTCAGTCCGTGGGGTTGCAAAGAGTCGGACACGACTGAGCATGCATGCACGCCTTTCTCCTGCCCTGGGTCGTGCTGTCTGTTGCGAATCACCGTTGACCATCCGAGCAGCCCTCAGCGTGGCCCCTGGGACAGGAGGAGAGGTCCCTACAGCTTTACCGTGCGGCCAGTCCTGAGCAGGCATCCGAGATGCCGCACTCCCAGGACCGACACTCAGGCCCTGCAGAGTCGAGCACTTCCTCAAGGCAAGATGCTGGGTGAGTGTCTTGCAAGTGAAAGCAACTGCTGTGAGTGACTGCTCACCTGTAATTCAGAGCTGTTCTCAAGCAGAACCTTCCAGAGGCAGAGACAGAGCAGACAGAAAGCCAGGAAACAGTCCTTCCAAACCAGAGGGATTATTCTGGCTTCACCTGGGTGCTGTGGGTCCCTGACATTGCGGAGGGCAGCTTGTGGGACGAGGGGGTGGAAAGGGCCTCTGTCGAGATGCTTACACTGAAGGAACACTGTCATCATTTGTCGTGTCTGACTCTTTGCGACCCTATGGACTGCAGCCCAACAGGCTCCTCTGTCCATAGGATTCTCCAGGCAAGAATCCTGGAGTGGGTAGCCATTCCCTTCTCCAGGGGAACCTTCCTGACCCAGGGGTGGAATCTGGGTCTCTTGCATGGGCAGGCAGATTCTTCCCCACTGAGCCACCAGGGAAGCCTTTCAAGGCTCGTGGCCACATGCTAACAGGACCAGGTACCCTGAACTCGTGTTCGGAGACAGGGCTCCCCACACACGGCCTCCTCTGGCCACCCCACCTGCTCCCCTCCTTCTGCACCCACCTGGAGAACTCCCAGCCCCCCACCTCCTGGCCCCATCATCACCCATCACGCGTCCTGCTCACGGGTCAGCCCTGGCGGGAGGCTCTCCAAGACACAACCGCAGCAACAAGCTCCTGCTCTGGGGCCACCAGCTGTGCCCCCGCCCCATGCCCTGCTCATGAACGCTTCGTGATGAAGTCTGGTCAACCTCTCCCCAAAGAAGGCCCGAGCACACTGCTGGAGTTCACAGGCCACTCAGGGCTCAGTCACAGACCCATGGGGGCGTCTATGACCCCCAGGTAGAGCCTCACTTTGAAATGGGGTGGACCCATCTGCCGCCCGCCCTGTCTGGAGACAGCAGGGCACCCAGAGCTCTCTCTCCTCTCTGGATTCCCGGGGGCAAGCCCTGGGCTTGCATCAAGTGAATGCCTGGTGGATGACTACAAGGGAGTTAGCTCTGCAAGTTAATGCAAGTCCTGGGTACAGGGCCCTGGTTGCACAATTTCCCTGAGTGAAAGAGTTCTTGGGCATTGAAAGAGAGGAGGTGCTGTAAACAGGGAGAAAAATGTCACAGCGTTCACAACAAATATTAGGCACTTTAAAAAAATGTCCAATTAACACGGAAGGCAAAGAGCTCTGTGCTCTTAACGTAGGTATGTCTGGCTATGGATCAGTGTATTCCATTTGAAAGCTCATTTGCAAGAAGAGACAGACTAAGGATTATTTCAACTGGGCATCTGGGGAATGAGAAGCGCTGCAGCGTCTGGTTGCAAGGCCCAAACACAGAGACGCCTGTACTGCGGCGGGGCCAGGAGCTGCTCAGAACATCCTTTGCTCACACAGGGACCCACGCGTGTGTCAAAGCTCGGGTTCACTGACCCGGCCAGGGCAGCCACATTCTACAGCTCATCCTCTCCATCTATCCACCCAGCGACGAGCAAAGGACTTGCTTCGCTGGGGATGCTAGGCTTGCCTTCCCCACGGACTTCTTCGTTTGGAAAAACGGGGGAAACTTGGGGCTGATTTAAAATGGTTCCATAAGGCAGAGGGATGCTTTCCTTTCACGGGAGGGCGGCCAGAGTGCCCTGGACTACACATCAGTAAAGTATGTGCTTGCTCCGTCCACGCCCTTTCTAACATTCATGAAGCCTCAGGCCACCACCCCCCACAAATAAATCACCAC
Organism: Budorcas taxicolor; assembly: GCF_023091745.1. Lineage (NCBI taxonomy): Eukaryota > Metazoa > Chordata > Mammalia > Artiodactyla > Bovidae > Budorcas > Budorcas taxicolor. The sequence continues at coordinate 84,470,014 of NC_068921.1, read as the reverse complement.
GCAGAGAAAGCAAAGCAGCTGGAGAGTGAGAGAGATTAACAGCTCAGCACAGCATACACAGCCAGAAGAGCCTGCATGTAGGCAAGATGCCTCGGGGATGCCGAGCCCTGCTTCCCATCATGGGATGCAGAGACCTGCACAGGAGGACGGATGTCTTAGCTGCCATCTCATCAGAAGGCGTCAGAGACGAAACAGAAGACAAGTGTCGAAACCTCTGCTGCAAACACCAGGGGCAGAGAACGGCAGTTTACCAACGCTGCCCTTGAGACAGGTCACAGGTTTCCGCCTGTAATTCTGTGATATTTCAGTGATTTTAAAGCATCTTCTTGTTAGCAAACAACGCATAATTGCGCTTAATTTGGCAGAGAAGCTTCAAAATCTCACTCAGTACCGATTGAGGAGGCAACGGGGGCTTCCCTGGTGGCTCAGTGGTAAAGAATCCGCCTGCCGATCGAGGAGACAGGGGGTCGATCTCTGGTGCAGGAAGATCCCCACACGCTCCTTGGGTAACTAAGTCCTCACCGCAACTGCAGAGCCTCTGCTCCAGAGTCCAGAAGCTGCAGTGACCGAGCCCACACACCGCGACTACTGAAGCCCGTGTTCCATAACAGGAGAAACCACCACAGCTAGAGTGTGGTCCCCGCTGGCCCCAACGAGAGAAAGCGCGCACAGCCACGGAGACCCAGCCCAGCCCCAAACAAAGCGAAACGATTGCTTTGAAAAGATGCACTTGTAATACATACTTGAGAGACTGATCTTTCACGCTTAGCTCTGTTTGGACATGACATTTAGAAATTCACACCTTGAGGCTGTCGCTGTAGAAAAGTTATCCGCACAGCTGTCCACATGGTGGGGGGGTGGGGGCTGTGCTCACAGACCCTGTGGAAGTTCTCGAAGGCCAGTGATTTCTGGTGGAAAGCTGACTCCTGAGAATTATTTCAGCTGCATCATGAAAAAATGATGCTCCAGCATCTTAGGGGCAGCTTCTGTCTTGAGCAGCAAGATGATGTTAGTTAATCAAGTCTCTGATGTTCAAACGGATTGACAGGTCTGTACTTATTAACATGACTTAAGAATAAAGCTTATATTTTTTTTCTAAAGGACCTCCCTAACGAAATTGATACAAATATTTATCAGTAAATTGCTTTGACATTGGGACCTATTTCCACATAACTGAGTGATGGTGGAGTAAGCTAGAAATGAGCTAAGATTGGTCACAGAGATAGTTCATTAATCTGCTGTACTTTTGTATGTGTTTGAAATTTTCCATAAAGCCAACTTTGAAAATAATTGTTTGAAAAATAAATGGTCTTATGGATTCAAGCATTACACTGTAAAAATTTCATTTATATAATGAAAGTGAAAGTATTACTCAGTTGTGCCCAACTCTTTGTGACCCCATGGACTGTGGCCTGCCAGGCTGCTGTCTGTCTGTGGGACTCTTCAGGCAAGAACACTGGAGTGGGTTGCCATTCCCTTCTGCAAGGGATCTTCCCGACCCAGGGATCAAACCTGGGTCACAGGAGGTTTCTTTTACCATCTGAGCCACCAGAGAAGTCAGAACTCAAAATATCCTTACTTGGAGTATTTATGCAATGAAATAAAATATTTGAAATTAAGAGTAATTTCCATTTGGCTGCAGTGGTTCTGATTTGTAAAAATGCCCCAGGGCCAGATTTATCAAATATATTTATATGTCAAACTGCTTTTTTAAAGGTAGGTTTTCATCAAATGTATTTAATAAACACCTAATACATGCAAAGAAATCTTGCCTCTATATCTTTTGCCAATATAATTTTTAACTACCTATTTATATTATGTGAACTAAAGATGCACAGTATCAGAAAGTCACAAAATAATTTTTTTTTTACATATTCTGCAAATCAGACGCCTCCACTTTCTTCCACAGGTTCCTGAGGCGTACTGCATTTTTGTTAATGCCTGATCATCCTGCTCTTTTTCAATGGACACAGAAAACACGCTCATTTCATTTCACATTCTAGATAAACAACCAGCCACAGATGGAACCGTTTGGAGCAATGGCGCACCCTCGTGGCCCCAAGAAGCAAATGGTATCCCCTCTGCATTTGAACTGGGTCTCAGAATTTTTGAAACTGAGCAACTATAAATAATTAGCACAATAATATTAACCATAACACGGTATCAGAAGAAAAACACCTTGTGAATGAACAGGATAGACAGAAAGGCACGGACAATTAAACACGTAGCTGTCCTTCATTCTAAGGCCCAGTGGCCCCCAGAACACACTCTGCAGTTGTATGTATCCATGAGCTGTGAAGTACATGTTTGGAATTTTATGAAGCAGTTTTCCCATCCAAACTCTAGGACTCTTACTTGTTGCACCTTGTGTGAGTAAATAGGGCTTTTTAAAGCCTTATCCTCTATTTTGTTTTATTCTCTGGAGTTCTGGGCCTCACTGTGTAGGTAACTGAGATAGTCACCTCTAGAGCCAGAATCACTGCATTTAAGTCAGGCTGTATCTCTCAGAGTGGGGAGCAAGTTTAATCTCTATGCCTTAGTTTTCCCATCTGTAGAATGGGGACACCACAGCAGACACTGTTCAGTCTTGTGAGAACTAAACAGATTATTAAAACCATGCCTGGAGCATAGTAGCCACGGCTACTACTGCAGCTAAGACCCCTCCTCCCAAGCTGTCGTCACGGCTGCCAGCTGGACGGTCACATTTTGTCCACACCTGCATTCTGGACTCTTAAGAGCTTCTGCGACTTTGTGTTCCTCCAGCTGAATGTCCAGGAGTCTACAGGAACACGATAGTTATGAAATCCCACATTTAGGTCCACAGAGCAGCAAGGGAGTGTAATGAAACACCACAGGACCTTGTTTCCTATCCACAGCTCGCCATTCCTTACACGTTAATCAGTGCCAAAACTAGTTTGGAGCAAATCCTCTGAAAGCCTTTTCTCAAGTCCAAAGGAAGGAACTGTCAACACTGGACTATCTCAAGAGAGACATCATTTTATCAACAAAGGTCTGTCCAGTCAAAGCTATGGTTTTCCCAGTGGTCAAGTACTGATGTGAGAGTTGGACTATAAAGAAAGCTGAGCGCTGAATAACTGATGCTTTTGAACTGTGGTGCTGGAGAAGATTCTTGAGAGTCCCTTGGCCATCAAGGAGATCCAGCCAGTCCATCCTAAAGGAAATCAGTCCTGAATGTTCCTCGGAAGGACTGATGCTGAAGCTGGAACTCCAATCCTTTGGCCACCTGATGTGAAGAGCTGACTCATTGGAAAAGACCCTGATACTTGAAAAGATTGAAGGCAGGAGGAGAAAGGGATGACAGAGGATGAGATGGTTGGATGGCATCACCAACTCAATGGATCTGAGTTTGAGTAAACTGGGAGTTGGTGATGGACAGGGAGGCCTGGCATGCTGCAGTCCATGGGGTTAAAAAGAGTCAGACATGACTGAGTGACTGAACTGGACTGAGGTGGCTCAGACGGTAAAGAATCTACCCACATGTGAGAGGCCTGAGTTTGATACCTGGTTCAGGAAGATTCCTTAGAGAAGGGAATGGCAGCCCTCTCCAGTATTCTTGCCTAGAGAATCCCATGGACAGAGGAGCCTGTCGGGCTACAGTTTATGGGGTCGCAAAGAGTCGGATACGACTGAGCGACTAACACACGTAATCTCTTCAAGGTCGCTCTCCAGAGAATCGAGGGGGAAGTTCTGGAACGCTCCGCAAATCTGTGGTACAATTTCCCCACATCACAACTGTCTAAGAAACGAGCTGCAATTAATTCAGGTGCCTAGAGGCAGAATTACCTGCCCGCTGTATTCTTTGGTAAGAAAGCTCTTTCAGATGAAGAGAAGAGTATTTTTAGATATAAAGAGGGTAAAGAAAAATATTTGTAATCTTTAAAGAAGTCCCAGGACTTCAGTAAATCATGAATAACAGCCATGCGATTCATTCAGAAGAAAATGGATTCCTGGCTCCTGGATCACAGTATGCAAACCTTAGTAATCATATAAGCAGCTCTGGTGATTAGCTCCAGTGTGATGACGTTTTTTTTCCCTTCCCAGTCTTCTCTTAAGCCCCTCCTGCATGCTAAAATAACTTGGATGATGCCATGAGGACATGCCCTGTGCTCTGCTCCAGGTGTTTCCCGAGTCACGAACCATCAGGATTCACAGGGTTCTCAGCCGCACAGCTGGACTCCAGGCACCTGGTGTGTGGGGACAAGCCTCTCTACTGCAGCTGTCTGTTACTGTGGCCGCTGTGCTGGGGCAGAAGCTGCCGATGCGGGCATTTGAAAGAAAGTCTTGAGTGGCTCCAGACACCTTTTCTAAGTGAAGAGCGTTTTGTAAAAGCCCACAGGAGGAAAATAGATGCTTTCTAATTTTAGAGTTGCACTAACGATGGTGTCCTTGAGGTTTTGATGCATGTTAGCAGGCACTGGTTAATGTCACCACGGGGAAATATAATTAGCATATCCGGGCACCCTGGCTGGAGACGTCTCTGCAGTCCTCCCTGCAAGTCCTAGACATCAGTTCAGTTCAGTTCAGTCGCTCAGTCCTGTCCGACTCTTTGCGACCCCATGAATCACAGCACACCAGGCCTCCCTGTCAATCACCAACTCCCGGAGTTCACTCAGACTCACGTCCATTGAGTCAGTGATGCCATCCAGCCATCTCATCCTCTGTCGTCCCCTTCTCCTCCTGCCCCTAATCTCTCCCAGCATCAGAGTCTTTTCCAATGAGTCAACTCTTCACATGAAGTGGCCAAAGTATTGGAGTTTCAGCTTTAGCATAAGTCCTTCCAAAGAACACCCAGGACTGATCTCCTTTAGAATGGACTGGTTGGATCTCCTTGCAGTCCAAGGGACTCTCAAGAGTAGACTTAGGGATTTCCAAAGGATTGCCACCTGTCTAGAAAATCATTAACTTCACTTTTCTGAATACATCCAAGAAGAATTCACCCAACTCTCATTGATAGTAAAAGGAGGCTTATGAGGTTTTCATAAACTTTTAGTTCCAAAAGCAAAGCAAACATTAACGTGTTGGTGTAATGCTTTTCTCTTAGAGTCTGTTTTGTTCCTTGGAATGAAACCTATGACTTGTGACATTCAAGCCATCCCCTACTTACAAGGACAATTTCATTTATTAATGACATAATTAAGAAGAAATGGCTAGCTAAACAGACAATTAGCTTATTAGTCTGAAGAGTAAACAAAGAGTAGGTTATTCACCCATTTGCTAAGTGTTCTTAGCCTTGACGTACTTTTCACTTATTGAGAACGTTTGCTAGGTTTTCTAGGGGTTTTTTTGTACCTCATCAGATGATGAAAGCCAACACAGCTATGTATTTTCTTTAGGAGAAAGAGCAGGTAAGCTGCTACTTCCAGTCCTACTATCTGGCATTAAGGAAGGTGCTTAACCTCCTTGCCCTGAAGTTTCCCATCTCTCTCAAGTAAGGATGCTCATAGTTGTCATCTGCATAATGGCATAATGACTGAGGGACCTGTTAACAGTTTTAAGAGAAGATGCTTTATATTCCTGCAGTTCACTTCCCAAATACAGAACGCTGGAAAATATTTTGGTTTCGTATAAAGGCCTTCAGATGCTTTTTGGAAGACGACTACGTTCTTTGTGGTTATTAAGTGAATCTGAGCCCAAAGGCAACCTCATCCGAAAGAGGCGAGCTACTTACAAGAGATCAACAAAACAAATTCTTAATGAGGTGTTTTGTTTTTTTTTTTTTTTGATAGCTACATTCTACTTTTATAGGGACACAAAATAAGTACTTTTTGATACAGGCAATGGCCTCTGGCTGCCACAGTCTAGCCCTGAGCTCACTGGGACTGGCTTGTCAACAGCTGAGCAGTTGAGATGCTCAGCCAGAAGATGCAGATAAGAACAAAACGGAGTGAAAATGGTCCTTGGGACCAGAAGGCAAATCATTCACCAGCAACAACAGTTGAAGAGGCTGGCCAGCTCCCCCGGGGAGGCTGCCTAGAGGCCTGAAGTTCCTGGGTACGGCTGTAGGAGGCAGGGGAGGGGGCCCCGGCAGTGGCTTTCCTGGGCTGGGCTTTGTACTGAGCGGTACTGAGCGTCAGGGAGTAACTGAGAAGTAATCACTCCAGAGGCAGGGAATGGAAGTGAGATGGCCAGCAAGGCGAGGGTGTTCGGGTAACCCGGGCAAAGGACAAAGATGTCCCAGAGGGACATCTCAATGTAACAGCACGTGGCAACTGCCATTTCCAAGTGATACCCGGATATTGTTAGCAACCGGAAGTCAGTGGCTCAAGCTGAGTTTTGCTCTGATGCCCGTCGTTTCACCAAGCTGTCTGAAGCCTGGGTTTAGTGCAATGTGCTTTTATACCATGAACTTGTGACTGCAAAATGGAAAGATGCATTCTTAACTACGTGACCATACCGGTTGCATATAAGATGATCTTAAAGCCGCTACCTGCTATGAAGGACCCCGCAGGGACCCCGCGCGTTCCTTAACACCGCATCCCTCTGCGCAGCCCCCCCACCCCCACATCGGGACCTGTCTCAGCGCGCTCAGTGCGCCAGACTCACCCTGGGGTTCGCGGATCCTCCTGCCCACCGCTGACCTCCGGAGCACGCTCCTGCCGGAGTTGAACAGGCTGGCCAGCTCGTCCAGGGGGCTGCCCAGAGCTCTGGAGTTCGGGGGGCTGTAGGGGGCCGGGGAGGGGGCGCCGGTGGTGGTGGCCTTCCTGGGCTCCCCTCGGGCCGTCTTTCCCGGAGAATACGGGGTTTTGGGGAGGGGGCTGCAGGGCGCGCCCGCGGGGGCTGAGGTGGACTTCGGGGGGACCCTGGGGGGCTCCGCGGGGGCCGCGAAGGGGAAGTGCAAGGGGGGCCGCGGGGTGGCGGGGGGCGCGGGCGGGGGCGTGGGGGGCGGGGAGCCTCCGTGCAGCCCCGCGAGCGCGGGGACGCCCGGGGACGCGGGCCGGTCGCCGTCCCCCTTGGGGGTTTTGGGGTGCTGGGGGGACAGGGGGCTGGAGCCCTCGGGCTGCACGGGGTACTTGAGGTTGGTCTCCAGCACCGGCAGCTTCTTCACCTCCAGGGGCGTCAAGGGCGACTCGTCGGACGCGGGGGAGCAGGTGGCCGGGGTCGGGGGGAACACGAGCAGCGGGGGCCGGTGCGCCAGCAGGTTGGGGAAGGGCGCGGGGATGCCGCTCGAGTCCCCGCCGGCGCCGCCTTCCTCGGGGACCGCGGGGGGCGACGCGGACACCGAGCCGGCGCCCGCCCCTCGGCCGCCCGTATCCCCGGGGGGCGCCCAGTACTTCATCTCCTCGTACACCGCCTCGGCCGGCTCGGGGCTGCCGGCGCGGCCCAGCATCTCGATGTAGACGGGCTCGGGCTCGGGCTCCGGGGGCGCGGGGGGCGCGGGGACCCCCGGGAGGCGCTGCGGGCCGCCCGCTCTGCGCCGCGCGCCCCCCGGCCCCGCCGCCCCCGGCCGGGCGCCCGAGATCTCCTCCGAGGAGCCGCTGAGCTTGGTGTGGGGGCTTCGCTTGGGCTTCCGAGGGGGGACCTTCTTCATGGTGCTGTAGTCGTCGCTGTGCGGCCGGGGCCGGGTGAGAGCTGGGCCAAGGACAGAGGGGGGGCCGGAGCGTCAGGGCGACCCAGGCCCCAACCCGCGCCGGCCTGCCCCCTCCAGGGGCCCCGTCCCCCCACGCCCCCAGGGCCCAGGTCTCCCCACACTCCCGGCAACTGCCCAGGAGAAAACCAGTTTTGGTCTTGAGGCTGGAGGACAACCACCACCCGTCAAGGAGGAGGTAAACTGGCCATAAGGAGGCCCAGGATGCCAGGGATGAAGGGCCTGGGATGCGGCGGGGAGGGCACCTCGCATCTCCCCTGGAGCCTGCTCACGTGAACCTGGGTTCTAAGGGCCTGACACTGAGGACTGAGGAGGACTGGCCCGACAGATCCTCAGGACTTCCAGGAGACTGGGGAGAAGGCGCAAATCAGAGACTTGGTGCCCCCTGGGTGTTTCCCATAGGAAATCCCCGGAAGCTGGGTTGTTCAAATAATCTAGGGCTTTCCCTGGTGAGTCAGTGGTAAAGAATTCACGCGCAGTGCAGGAGACACAGGAGACCTGGGTTCAATCCCTGGGCTGGGGAGAACCCCTGGAGAAGGAAATGGCAACACACTCCAGTATTCTTGCCTGGGAAATCCCATGGACAGAGGAGCCTGGCGGGCTACCGTCCATAAGGTCGCAAGAAGTTGGATATGACTGAAGCAACTGAGCAAGCATCCAGGCAAAATGAACACAATCCACCAATGAAAACAACTGCATGCACGGAGAGATCATCTTTCTAAAAAGAACTTTGTGAAAATGATGCCAAGAGTGAGTTTTACAATCAACCAACATACTTAAATGCTAACAATAGGGAAATCAAGAGTGTTATATTTCACTATGAACTTAAGCGGGAACTGAAGTTGGAAAGAAGGACTGTATTTAGAAAAACAAATGAGCATACTACTGTGTATTAGTCGCTCAGTCCTGTCCGACTGTTTGCAACCCTACATGGACGGTAGCCCGCCAGGCCCCTCTGTCCATGAAATAATCCAGGCAAGAATACTGGAGTGCGTTGCCATTTCCTCCTCCAGAGGATCTTCCCGAACCAGGGATCGAACCTGGGTCTCCTGCGTTGCAGGCGGACGCTTTACCATCTGCGCTACTAGGGAAGCCCAAGAGCATACTATTAGAACTAATTTTGAAAGAGGCAGAAAAACTATTTAAATATGACTCGTAACATTTATTAAAGTCAAAAATTCTAAAAGTCCTTTTCCTAATATTTTTACTCTAAATTATAGTAGATTTTATTGACTACAATTTCTCTGGAAACTGAGATGCTAATTTTAGAAAATTACATACAGTTCTGCTGAAATATCAAAACTTCTCAAAAATTGTGAACTGTTTTACCAATTTGGTATTGTGCTAATCTGTAGGAAGTCTTGATCTAAATAAGCACATCTAATTTTGCTGAGTTCCTGAGTTATTTAAGGCAGGCAGCCAGGGTTTTCTGTCATTATGACTGCACATGTGAGCATCTCCACCTCACTTTGGGGGCAACAACTCCACTTTTAGGGTTAAAATGAAAGGCTCTGGAGTCAGACTTGCATTCAAATGCCAGGAGGACCAGCATTTCACGCTGTCATTCATTTGGTCGTGTGTTTAACCAAAATTTATTAAGACACATTAGTGAACACACAGAAAACGTTCCCTGCCTTCCCCTGCCCTCTTAGCTGAGTCAGAGAACTAAAAAAAGAAAAAAGTTAATTCTAATTCTATAGCAATTAGAACATGATATATATTATGAGGTGGGAAAATACAGGCCATAAGAAAAGGTCACAGAATTGTGTGTGTGTGTGTGCTTGTGGTTGTGGCATTCATGCAAATTATAATTTTAGAAGACCTCTTGGTCACATCCCTCTAAGCTTCAGTATGTGAAAGTCGCTCAGTCGTGTCCGACTCTTTGCCTCCCCATGGATAGACAGTCCATGGAATTCTCCAGGCCAGAATACTGGAGGGGGTAGCCTTTCCCTTCTCCAGGGGATCTTCCCAACCCAGGGGTTGAACCCAGGTCTCCCACACTGCAGGCGGATTCTTCACCAGCAGAGCCACCAGGGAGGCCCAAGAATGCTGGAGTGGGGAGCCTGTGCCTTACTCCAGCGGATCTTCCCGACCCAGGAATGAAACTGGGTTCTCCTGCACTGCAGGCGGATTATTTACAACTGAGCTATCAGGGAAGCTTCAGTATAGGCATGCATAAAATGGTGATATCAGTAATTATCTCAGAGAAATAAAATGGTGTATGCAAAGGGCTTAGTTCAGATGCTGGCACTTTGTAAACATGAAACAAATGGGAGACATCCAGACGAGAATGGAAAAGAACAAAGTTAATTTTCTAACTCAATGGACATCTTTGGAGGCCAGTATTATACAGGGTTCATCAAAGCAGCCAACTTTTAAGAGCAGAAAATACCCCCAAATGCACAATTCTGTAATTAATGCACGTTATCCTGAAGGCTTTCAATGCGCTAAAGCACAGCAACTCATAAGCTTCTCCCAGAAAGTTAATGAACCAAACGAAATTTTAACATTAGTATTAGAGAGTTGTTCTGAAGATCTGAATAATTTAAAGGATGTGTGGCAGACTGTATTTTCCAAAATTGCCTTCAACAATATTCTTAGTCCCTGCTGCTCTTCCAGAGCCTGGAAGCTAGAAGGACCTCTGTGCTGGTCCCATGGATAGAACATGGTGAAAGGAACGCCGTGCCTCCGCTGAGGCTGACTGGGCCGGCGCAGCCCTGCTGGCTCCTCCTCTCTTGGGACACGGGTCTCGGTGGCCCTGATCTCTGCGGGAGATGTCTGCAGACGCTGAAGCGGCCCTGCTGAGGGGAGGCCGGACAGAGGAGAGGACGGCACCCTCTGCCCCAGGCCTCAGCTGTCTGCGATTCCCCAGCCCAGACTCCAGAGGCCCAAAGACCTGAGCCTGTGGGCTGTCCCGGCCCGCAGCCGTCTAAGTGCAGCTGGGAGACAGCTTGCAGGAGAGAGAGAGACAGACAGAGAAAGAGACAGAGAGACAGACAGAGAGAGAGACACAGAGAGAGAGAGAGACAGAGAGAGAGAAGGGCAGAGAGACAGAGAGACAGAGAGAAAGAGGACAGAGAGACAGAGAGAGAGAGAGAGACAGAGAGACAGACAGAGAGAGAGACAGAAAGACAGACAGAAAAAGAGACAGAGAGAGAAGGACAGAGAGAGAGACAGACAGAGACAGAGAGACAAATAGAGAGACAGAGACAGAGAGACAGAGAGACAGAGACAGAAAGAGAGACAGAGAGACAGAGACAGAGAGACAGAGAGAGAGAGACAGAGACAGAGAGAGACAGAGAGAGAGACAGAGAGAGACAGAGAGACAGAGAGACAGGGACAGAAAGAGAGACAGAGAGACAGAGAGACAGACAGAGAGAGAGAAGGACAGAGAGACAGAGAGAAAGAGACAGACAGAGAGAGAGAGACAGAAAAAGAGACAGAGACAGAGAGAGAGACAGAGAGACAGAGAGACAGACAGAGACAGAGAGATAAAGAGACAGAGATAGACAGAGAGACAGAGACAGAGAGAGACAGAGAGAGAGACAGAGAGACAGAGTGAGAGAAGGACAGAGAGACAGAGAGAAAGAGACAGAGAGACAGAGAGACAGAGAGACAGAGAGAGACAGAGAGACAGAGACAGAGAGAGACAGAGAGAGAGACAGAGAGAGACAGAGAGACAGAGACAGAGAGAGACAGAGAGACAGAGAGACAGGGACAGAAAGAGAGACAGAGAGACAGAGAGACAGACAGAGAGAGAGAAGGACAGAGAGACAGAAAGAAAGAGACAGACAGAGAGAGAGAGACAGAAAAAGAGACAGAGACAGAGAGAGAGACAGAGAGACAGAGAGACAGACAGAGACAGAGAGATAAAGAGACAGAGATAGACAGAGAGACAGAGACAGAGAGACAAATAGAGAGACAGAGGCAGAAAGAGAGACAGAGAGACAGACAGAGAGACAGACAGAGACAGAGAGACAGAGAGAGAGATGGACAGAGAGATAGAGACAGAGAGACAGAGAAGAGACAGAGAGAGACAGAGACAGAGACAAATAGAGATAGAGAAGAGACAGAGAGAGACAGAGAGACAGACAGAGACAAAGAGAGAGACAGAGAGAGAAGGACAGAGAGACAGAGACAGAGAGACAGGGACGGAGAGATAGAGAGAGAGAGACAGACAGGGAGACAGAGACAGAGAAGAGACAGAGACAGAAAGACAGAGAGAGAGACAGAGAGACAAATAGACAGAGAGAGACAGAGACAGAGACAGAGAGAGAGAGAGAGAGACTGACAGAGACAGAGAAGAGAAAGAGACAGAGAGAAAGACAGAGAGAGACAGGGAGGCAGACAGAGACAGAGAGAGACACAGAGAGAGACAGACTGACAGAGACAGACACACACAGAGGGAGGGAGCAGAATGGTAGTCTTCGTCATTTTAAGGCAGTAAAGTTTGGAGAGGTTTGTTGCATCACAGCAGACAGCTACTGCAGATGCTGGAATCTGGAGAGCAGCGCTACTATTCACAAGAAACCCAGACTTTAAAAGCTAGGCAGGAGCCTTGGGAAACAGGAGAAATCTTGACGGTACTGTTAGCAGAAGTGTGACCTTCAGGAAAGCCCCCGGTGAGATTTAAAGGAAAGTGAGGAAGATGCTGGATGTGGAAGGAAACATGGCCGGTTTTACACCTTTGTGGAACGCTTAGCAACCCTGTCACCTGCAGTAACGTGGGGACTAGACAACACGCGTAAGGAGCCGGATGGTCTACGATGGGCCTCGTACAGTGCGTGGGAGTGGACTCCTGGATCCCTCGACTTTCCCGGGGGAAACACAGGAATAAAGCGATCAGCTAAAGAAAGGACCAACCACTAACTAAAGGAGCCTGGGATTTCTTGAGTTTGAAAATAAAATGGTTTCTCACTGGGCCATCCAGATAGCAGATAACTCTGAAGTTAAGAAATGCCTGGTAAGCAGAGATTAAATCCGGGGCATTTTCAGGAAAATATGATCTGCAGATGAAGCCAAGGTCGTAACTATGAACCACTTTATTAAGACCCAAGAGAGACTCGAGGTGGTGTTTCATGGATCCTTTCAAAGAAACAGAACCACAAGACACTCTAAGAATATTAGAACCATATATATGAGATATATAACCATATAATATAAGGACCACAGTCTAAGAATATTAAGGGTATTGCCCTACAGAAATCTTTCAGGAAAAAAAAAAAAGGTAGAGAGAAGGTTATCTTAAAGAGATTTGTAAATGTGGCTTTGACTAAAGGAGTGGAATTTGATTCATAGGAAACTCAACAAAGTTTTTAAGGGAATCCTATCAGCATGCAATGAAAAAGGAAGCGTCAGTACAAGATAAAGAGGTTCTGGTGCCTCAGAGTTCTGTGAGCAGGAATCAGGCTGAGGAAATGACCACCACCCCCCCCCCCCCCCCCGAAAACAGGAGTAGCCTCTTGTAGACTAGGGAATAATATCCTAACGTAAGCCAAGATTCCCGAGCATGGATCAAATGGCCATGGAAAATACTTTTTGGGCACCAGGACTGAATCCTAACCAAGGCATGAGCAGCATGCTCGTTGTGGGGAGAACAGGTAACCTGCCTTCAATAGTTAAGGACAGTCCTAGAGGGGCTGCCCACCTAAGGAGCCTGGTCTGAGCAGCTGGGATACGAGGACCGGATGTACACGGGGGGATCTGGAACTGGGATTTGGGCTTGACAGTGGGGTGAGGCTTTGGGGAGTTCAAGGGAGGGGTGAGTGCATCTTTGAAGCTGAAGCTCCAATACTTTGGCCACCTGATGTGAAGAGCTGACTTATTTAAAAAGACCCTGGTGCTGGGAAAGATTGAGGGCAGGAGGAGAAGGGGACGACAGAGGACGAGATGGTTGGATGGCATCACTGACTCAACGGATATGGATTTGGGTGAACTCCTGGAGTTGGTGATGGACAGGGAGGCCTGGTGTGCTGCAGTTCATGGGGTTGAAAAGAGTTGGACATGACTGAGCGACTGAACTGAACTGCGTGCATCTTCCCTGGAGGAGGAAATGGCAACCCACTCCAAGATGCTTGCCTGGAGGATCCCATGGATGGAGTTGCCGGGCGGGGTACCATCCCTGGGATGGCAAAGTCGGACACAACTGGGTGACTGAGCATGGACCCGGATGTGAGTGCAGCTTGCGTGTGGGAGCGATGTCAGCTGTTTCGTCCACAGTCACAGGTGGTCTGTGTTTCCCAAAACTTGGCCACAGTCGAGCTCCCAGTCCCATCAAGAGGGAGAATCTGTTTGGCCTGTGTGTACTCAGTTGTGTCCAACTCTTGTGACCCCGTGGACTGTGGCCCACCAAGTCCTCTGTCCATAGGATTCTCCAGGCGAGAATATTGGAGCGGGTTGCCATTTCCTCTTCCAGGGGATCTTCCCGGCCCAGGGGTCGAACCCACGTGTCCTGCAAGTCTGCTATAGTGCAGGTGGATTCTTTATACCTTGGAGCCACCGGGGAAGCCCCAGAATCTACTTTATCTTTCCTAAACCCGGGTGAGCCTTTGGGACTGCCTGGTGGATGGAAGTGGTGGAACTGATGCTGTGTAACTTCCAAGGCAGGCTCATCAAAGGGAATAAACTGACCACCGGGTGTTCTCTTTCCTGGACCACATGCCTTGGACGTGCTGACTGTCCGTGTAAGAAGCCCAGCCACCTTGAAGCTGTCATGCTGCACTAACCAGGTGGAGAGACCCCCTAGACACAGAGACAGCCAAACAGTCCCAGTCCTTAGACATTTGGGGGCCCCTGGAGGTGCAAGTGACCGGCTTCCAGACGACTGCAGTTCCCACCTGTGGCTTCATGGAGGACCCTGAGTGACAGCCCCTCATGGAGATGAGCCCAGATCCTGAGACAGTAATAAAATGATCAGGCTCAGATGCCGGTGCTGAGAGCTGCCCAAGAAAACCTGTCCTGTGCAGCTTCACCATCCGGTGGTCACTGTGTTGGGGAGAATGTCAGCTCGCTGGGTTTAGAAACTCAGCTTCTTGGGAAAAGCTCTCCGTTGGGAGCTTCTCAGCAAAGAAAAAGTGAAGTCACTGCCCGTTCTTCCCTTCCTGGTGTCTGTTTGCAAAGAACAATCCTAGACTTCTAAAAATCGTACTTTCAAATAGTTGGCTCTCACTTGTTAATAGTTTGCAAACACATGTTAAAATTTACTGGCTCATAAAATTGTTTCCAGCTTTTCAAGCACAAAGATAGTGTGAAAAAAAAAAAAAAAAAGAAGCGCTGGCCAGACGACCATGTTTACTGGATGAAAACCTCTAGGAAAGGAACGTGTTAAGAAGCACAGGACTGGGCATAAAGGAGTCTACTTCAGGGTGACCTAACTACCTGCTTCTCTGTGATTTTTGACCTTCACTCTCTGATCACGTCTATTTTCACTCTACAGCCTTCTGAGTTCTTCAGCAACTTTGTTTCATAAAAGAAAAGAACTTGAACTTGATTTGTGGTCTTGTTCTTGTGAATGGTGTTCACACAACATTTCAAGCAGTGATCAGATTTCCCTCCTATCTTTTGCAGAAGACAGATAATGGTGTGATACGGTACCAGGTACAGAAACACAGCATTCCCCTTGTGGTAAAAACGTGAATTTGAAATGAGTGCTAATATACTCTAGCGCCACCACAAAAAGCCTCTGGGTACTTGGGGTGAATCAGCATAGACTCTCTGAGTTCAGGGCTTCCCTGGTGGCTCAGATGGTGGAGAATCTGCCTGCAATGCAGGAGACCTGGGTTGGATCCTTGGGTCGGGAAGATCCCCTGGAGGAGGGCATGCCAATCCACTCCAGTGTTCGGGCCTGGAGAATTCCACGGACAGTCCTGGAGAGCTACAGTCCATGGGGTCGCAAAGAGCTGGATACGACTGAGTGACCCACACTTTCACTTTCTCTGAGTAAAGTCCCCTCATGGTGCAGCACATAAAGAATCTGCCTACAATGCAGGAGACACAGAAGTTGTAGGTTCGATCCCTGGGTCGGGAATATCCCCTGGAAGAGGGCATGGCAACCCACTCCAGTAGTCTTGCCTGGAGAATCCCATGGACAGAGGAGCCTGATGGAACACAGTCCAGGTGGTCACAAAAAGTAGGATATGACTGAACGACTAGAGACACAGGCATGCTTCCCCAGCATCTTTACTTTGAGAGTTATATATGTTCAATTGAGCATAAGTGTTTAGAAGGTTCATGAAAAATTTTTAAATGTACAAAAAAAATATTTTTTCTCTTTAAACAAATGAAAAGTTGAAAAAAAAATCAGTGCTGTCGGTAATGCCATATACAATGGTAACGAGGAACCTGGACATTGTCCTACTGAGTGAAGTAAGTCAGACAGAGAAAGACAAGTATCACACGATGTCACTGATATATGGACTCTGAAAAAAAGGGCACACGTGAACTTACCTATAACACGGAAGTAGGCTTACAGAGTGGCAGGAGACAGACTCACGATTTCCAAGGTGGTAAGCAGCAGGGGCAGGGGTAAATTGGGAGATTGGAGTTGACATACACACACTGCTGCTGCTGCTGCTGCTAAGTCACGTCAGTCGTGTCCAACTCTGTGCGACCCCCATAGATGGCAGCCCACCAGGCTCCCCTGTCCCTGGGATTCTCCAGGCAAGAACACTGGAGTGGGTTGCCATTTCCTTCTCCAATGCATGAAAGTGAAAAGTGAAAGTGAAGTTGCTCAGTCGTGTCCGACTCAGTGATCCCAGGGACTGCAGCCTACCAGGCTCCTCCGTCCATGGGATTTTCCAGGCAAGAGTACTGGAGTGGGGTGCCATTGCCTTCTCCCCCCACACACAATACTGTATATAAAGAGATAACTAATAAAGATCTACCGTATAGTACAGGGAACTCTACTCAATACTCTGTAATGACCCATCATGGGAAAAGAATCTAAAAAAGAGTGGCTATGTGGATACATATAATTGATTCACTTGGCTGTACACCTGAAACTAAGACGGCTTGTAAATATACTATATTCCAGTTAAAAAAAAACAATCAGTGCTGTCTGATCGACTTTTGTGACGATAAGAAATTTCCCACCAGCAGCTCTTGAGTCCTTGGCACTGATGACTGAGAAACTGAACCTCTAGACTTTACTTACTTGTAATCATTTTAAACTTAAATAGCCACTAGTGGTGAGTGGGCACTTCCTGGACCCCTTCGGCTCCTGTGATGATGGCGTCAGGAGGACCAGGGCCACTGCTGATGGGTGGCGTGCTAGACGCTGTGGATGGGAGCGAGTGAGCCTGAGTCCTAGAGCGACAAATGCCAGCCAGCCCACCTGCTCCGCCCAATCAGCCAGGTTAATTCCCTGATCTTTAAAGACCCACTTAACACACACTGTTGAACGCAGGGATTCACCTGGAGCCTCAGGAGACATGTGATGGCTGTCAAGCCCGCAGGATTAAGGAAGAAGCGCTAATGTGGATCGTGAAGAAGCAGCGGGTTTATGGACTGGCCTTGCCGCTACGATGCGAGTTCCCCCAGGGTGGGCCTCAGTGGGGAGACACCAGAGGCATCTCAGAGCCGCCTGTGGGCTGAGATTATATTCCAAGAACCTATAATTTATATAAAAGTCTTGCAAATCTAATGATATCACAGCACGTTTTTTAAACAGGCAGCATTTAGCAGCTTTCTGATTCTCCATGTAGAAGGAATCGCAGAGCTTTAGACCTGGGGTCTTTCTTGCTTCCTCTTCATTAATTTTTTTTTTTCCTGTCATTTGCTTTTATGTATATTTTTATCTCCTGTGGTTCTTAACTAACATTTTTAAATGGACATTTGCTTTTTGCTGCACATAGGAGAGACTTTCAACTGTAGCCTCAACATTTTGCCTCCTTTCCCAACTGTGTGACAAGTTGGCACCTGACTTCTCCAAATTCTCAATTCCAGGGCAGCTAGACTTCTCATGTACACACAAACGGAAAGCATGTTTAGGCTTTACAGGCTACTGCAAGGCCTGTTTATACAAATGAATAGAGTTCATGGATGGTGTTCAGATTTGGTTGGGGCTCCATCTTATATACAAGATTGCAAATTTTCCATCTTGTGTAGTATTTTTTTTTTTCAATTTATGACGCTGTCTTGAGTCTGTGTTTTACATTTTCCCATCTCATTGTGCTGTGCTGTGCTAAGTTGCTTCAGTTATATGACTCTTTGTGACCCAATGGACCATAAGCTACCAGGCTCCTCTGTCCATGGGATTCTCCAGGCAAGAGTACTGGAGTGGGTTGTCATGCCCTCCTCCAGAGGATCTTCCCAATCCAGGGATCGGACCTGCATCTCTTATGTCTCCTGCATTGGCAGGCCAGTTCTTTGCCCCTGGGAAGCTCCTCCCGTCTCATTAGGCTTAGCCTTTTAGATGTTGCTCTTCCTTTCCTCACATATCCCCCCGGCCCCAGTTTCAGTTCAACCGCAGTGATCTGCTCTATAATCCACTGTAGAAACCTGCAATTCATACTGGTGAGGCGGAACCTGATCTGCCTTCTCAGGGAGCATATTTACGACTTGCAGAGACTGTAAGACCCTTCTAGTTTGTCTCGTATGCTGGGAAGAAGAGGAGAAGGGCTTGTTCCTTCGGAAGGCCTTCTCATTCTATTTATGTTCACATCTAAATCCGCCTGAAGGCTCTCCTCCAGACGGTTTCTCTCATATTTTTGCTCTGTCCCTTATTATCATGATGCTGAAAACACACATTTGTCCTCTTCTCCCCAAAGTAATGAATTTCTCCTTCATCTCCATCTAAGCTTTACTGTAACGTGACTAGTACATGACAACAGCAGGTAAAAAAAAAAAAAATTCTCCTGAAGATCTATTCTTTCTAAAGTAACAGATGAAGAGCATCTTTGAAGATTACTAGGGTCAGGTCCCTGCTGTGAAAGATCTCACAGACCAGATTTCTGGTCCATGGTTGGCCCATCTCCTTGGTGTCAAAGATGAACTTACGGCTTTGCTGAGCTTTTGCATTTTTAGCTCATTTATTTACCAAAGAATTTGTGTTCCCTCCTCTGCTCATGTAATATTTTCCAATGAAACCTATGCAGCCATCTCATCTAGAATCTCACCTGGCATCACCACCTCTTCCTCTATTTCCCTCTGCAGCCGTGGTCTTCTAAACTACTGACTGTATTTATCTCTCTTGTTGTGTTTCCCATCTGTCTCCCCCACTAGAGTGCAAGCCCCAGGAGGGAAGGTATCTTTGTTTGTTTCATATATTGTGAATCCTCCTGGGCCTAGAATAGGACCTCACATTCCAAGGGTGATAGCTAAAATCTGTGAAGTTGTTAAAATATTCTGCAAAGAAGGACTGCCTCTGCATTTCATAATTCTAAAAATTAGTAATTAAGCAATAATGCCACATGAACTAACCTATGATAAGTTTACTTGAGAATAAACTGTGGTTTTGCCTAAATATGTCTAGACCACCAACGCAGAAACTTCTGTTGTCTGGTCTCCAAAATTTCACTCACTGAGTTCTGTGGAGTCATGTTTCTCCCCTGCATGAATCGGTTCACTTACTGTGTGCAGATAAAGTGGGCTTAATTTTTAATTAGGTTGTGATAACAGGGAAGCCGGATGAATCTCTTTAGCTTTCTAATTCGCAAAAGTTTACATGGACTAGCGACCGACTTTCTGAACTGTTCTGTTTGAGGCTCCTCATTGGATGTGGAAGTCGAGATAGGAGTGAAGGAAAGTGATATATAAGTAGCTTTTCCCTAAGAGGCTTAGAGATTTGAATTAATATTCTTTATCTTTAATGATTAAGGGGCCCCTGGCAAGCCAAGGATGGATTTAATTCTATTAAAAATATACCAGGGCGGCAGTGCTGCTTGGGGCACCCAAAGGCCGGAAGTCAAGCATCCATGACCCGGCGGGGCAGCCCCTTCCCTCCCCGGGGCTAACCTTCATTCGCCGAGTCCCTGGCTGCAGCCCACAGGCAGGCGCTCACAGCCTCGTAGGAGGCGCTCAGCCGCGTGGCGGGGTCCCTCTTTGGCTTGGGCGGAGGCTGTTTCCGTGGCGATGGGAGGCCGCTGCCGTCATCCAGGCTGAACACCGAGTGCAGAGAAGGGGGCCTGGAGGGCGGACCAGCCAACTGGGCCAGGCCGTCCACTGCGGCGGGGACTGGGACGGAGCTACCGTGGAGGCGCCTGGGTCCGCTCTTGTCTTCAGCTCTGGGGGGAGAGAATGGACACACGGAGCCCCAGCGGAGGGACCCAGAGCCATCACTCAGATGGTAGCAGTGAGCCGGCTCAAGCACAAGTCATCTCGGCTCTTGGGTAAACCAGCCTTCCCGCGGGGCTGGAGGAAGCCTGCGGCGCTCCGGTACCCAGGGCCTCTAGAGGCAGCCACTCCATCCTTCCAGCCCCGCTTCCCGACAGATAAGCACGTGCGAGCCTCATCATGATTACTTCAGAAAAACATCTCACCCAAACCCAAGACGTCTCAAGGAGTGCCACGTTTGCCATCAGGCATTCGCTGAGTCAATTTTTCACACTCTGATTATTAAGCAAATCAAAAACCCAGAATTTCAATCTGAATGATAATTTCTGGGAAATCCATCTTAATAGAGAGTTACTGATGCATCAATTGCTGGGAGTTCATCACTGTTCATCCTTGCAAAAGAGTATATACTTAAAATGATCAAAGATTTTCATTTTCCCTGCCTGTCTGTCTCTCTCTCTCTCTTTCCCTTGCCATTTAAATTCCATCAGCAATTATTTAATTATGTGCAGAATTGTTATTTTTCTTCTGTGGCTCCATCTGGTTGCCCAATGCCAAGTGAACTGCTGGTATTCAATAAATAAATAGACGAATACTTCTTCACTTAATTTTATAGCAGGCAAATGAATACATGATGAAATTGAGAAATTGGGGTGGCTGTTTAGCTCCAGCAGAGAAAATAATAAATATTATTCTGGAAGTCATATAAAATTAATAGTTATCTGGTTAAAAAAAATTTCCTTCTGGCTTCACGTGTCAATGTAATCGTGTGCAAGGGAGATGCCAATGCGTTCGTTTCACAAGGAGTCTAGGAGCATTTGTTTTTATAATTACATCTTTGTGTGGCAGAGAACCAACAGGGCTGGGATCCACTGCCAGGCAGATCAGACGCCCATGTAGGAAATGAACGAGCTGAAGATGAAAGTGTGGCACTCGGAGGATAATTTGTTTTCCCTGTAATGTTTAATTACAGTTTTCCGTACAAAGGGAATTTTTTTCAGCATTTAATCACTGAGATATTTGAAGCTAATTAGTGAGAGACACACCATCATTTCCACTTTAATAAAAAATCATTTGACACTGCAGTCAAGGCCAAGGGGGGCGGTCATCTGCAGCGAGGGGCAACTAGATATTGCTGTGTTCCTATGGAGAAGTATCTCCCTGAGACTTTGGGAAGGTCATGTACACACTGCTATATTCAAAGTGGAGAGCCAACAAGGACCTACTGTAGAGCACGTGGCGCTCAGTGTCACCTGGCAGCCTGGATGGGAGGGGGCTGGGGGAGAATGCATACACGTATATGTATGGCTGAGTCCCTTCACCGCTGTTCGCCTCAAAATACCATACATTGATAATCGGCTATGCCCCAAATACAAAATAAAAAGTTAAAAGTCTGGGGAAAAAAAAAATATTCCCGACAGCAAATTAGGATGGAAAGGACCAGGGAGGGTTCTCAGGCACGAGTATCTTCATTTGTCACAGAGAGACAAGAGTGGTGGTGTGGAGAAGGACCTGGATTTCTTCAGCTTTTATTTCAAGCTCAGCATCCACCGTGGACTCTAAAAGCTTTCCCTGAAGCTTTCCTTACTGGCAAAGAAGATGAGAGAGCTTCCTAAGGGAAATATAATGCAGGCCACCACTGATGAAGTTCCCCGCTTTTGTGTTTTTAGAGTGGCTTCTCCATTTTGGGGGTCAAATTTTCAGACGTGTCTGTGAGTCAGCCTTATTTATACATCTGACACTTTGGTAAAGATGTCGAGATCCCAGCTATACACTTTTGCTAAGATGGAAATATTAGATAACTTAAAACTTGGTTGGTGAGGGGCTTCCCTGGTGACCCAGTGGTAAAGAATTCGTCTTCCAGTGCAGAGGACACGGGTTTGATCCCCAGTCCCAGACTATCCACATGCTGTGGGACAGTGTGGCCTGGGCTCCACAGCTACTGAGCTGGAGCCCTAGAGCCTGTGCTTCCCAATAAGAGAAACCACCACGATGAGGAGCCCACTCACCACACCTCGAGGGTAGCCCTGGATACCCGCTCACCGAAACCAGGGAAAACCGGTGCAGCAACAAAGACCCAGCACGGCTGATAAATAACGGGGAAAAAAAAAAATCTTGGTGCTTGAGATGGCAAATGCTGCAGGCAT
This sequence comes from Budorcas taxicolor, assembly GCF_023091745.1. Taxonomy (NCBI): domain Eukaryota; kingdom Metazoa; phylum Chordata; class Mammalia; order Artiodactyla; family Bovidae; genus Budorcas; species Budorcas taxicolor. The sequence continues at coordinate 84,447,991 of NC_068921.1, read as the reverse complement.
TAGTGTAGCCATTATTTCACAGGATCTGAACTAACACACACAGCATCCATTTTCTAGAAGGAAAGCCCAGGCAATGTATCCTTTCAGATGTCAGGAAGTGTCACTTTACACAGCGGGCATGCATATATGAGACCCCATATAGGGGGTCACAGGTCTTCTCCTTATGGTGTTCTTCTCCCTATGGTCACCTGTGATGGAACTTTACATTAAGAGCTATCAACGCTGGGACTTCCTTGGGGTCCAGTGGTTAAGACTTCACTGTCCAAAGCCACGGGGTGTGGGTCTGATCCCTGGTGAGGGAGCTGAAATCCCACGGGCTTTGTGGACAAAATCCCGGAATATGCAACAGAAGCAATATTGCAACAAACTCAATGAGGACTCTAAAAATGGTCCATATAAAAAAGTATATTTTGAAAAGCACTGTGGGCATTTTCTTGCCCCACCCCCACCCCGACGAACCACATGGGTGACGGAAGCTGGACACCGCCCGCCTTTACCTTCTGGAGCCTTCCTCCTGCTTGCCCCTGGCCTCCAACTTCTCTTTGTGGAAAGCGGCGTTCATCTCATTCCGGAGCCGGTCATTCTCGCGGGCGATGTCCGAGGCGTTCTGAACGACCAGGGCGTCATAGGTCTTCAGCCCCAGGTCCTCTGTGACCTGCAGGAAGCTGTTGATGGATGTGACCTCCTGCTGCCGTACGCTCCTTTTCTGATGCAAGTGCTGGCGGGCTAAAAATCCTCTGACCACTTCAGCGAAAGAACACAACCGTGGGTCAGAAATCCAGACGCACACCAACGAGCCACAGATACACCCTGTCTAAAGAATGAGTGTTAGTGGCTCAGTCGTGTCCAGCTCTTTGGGATCCCATGGACTGCAGCCCGCCAGGCTCCTCTGTCCATGGGATTCTCCAGGCAAGAATATTGGAGTGGGGTTGCCATTTCCTCCTGCAAGGGATCTTCCTGACCCAGGCTCTCCCACACTGCAGGCAGGATTTTTACCAACTGAGCCACCAGGGAAGACGTCATGTCTGAACAGCTGCAAAATAAAGGATTCTTCACCCAGTCTAGGACTTTACAAAAATGTTCCAATGTTGTCTTAAAAAAGATACCCGCACTGTTAGGAATGACAGCAGTGGAGGTAAAAACCCTTAGCCTGACTGAGCAGGTAATATCCTGACAGAGCTCCCGCCTTCTGGGTGAACACAGTCTGGACACCGATGGAAGGAAGTCCAAACCCCAGAGAATTCCGGGGTTAAAGCAGGGTAACAGAAGACCCCTGTGGCCTTGGTCCCCAATGCACCAGCTGCATTATATCAGATTATAACAGAAACCTCTGAGGCCCCTGGAAGTAGTCTCTGAGAATGTCATGCACATACTGTTCACAGGACTGGGATTTAACTCCTAGAAACACCAGCTCTGCATTTAAGGCTCTGGGAAGAGATTGTGTAGAAATATGGGGCATCCTTCTGCTTTCTGGGGAAGCAGGGCTAGAAAAACATGCAAGAATCGGGGGAAAAACAGGTGGGTGAACACACTTTTAAATCACTAATATGTCAGTAACAAATGTAAGACTTGCAAAGAAAAATCATGCCCGCTGTTCAAAGGCACTGCCACATGCCAGGCATCCCATCCCATCTTTCAAGGCCCAAACTCAACGATCACTGATGTACCCATCCCTTCATTCTGTGGGTTTTCCAGGTGGCACTAGTGGTAAAGAATCTTCCTCCCAATACAGGAGATACAAGAGACACGGGTTTGATCCCTGGGTTGGGAAGTTTCCCTGGAGAAGGAAATGGCAACCCACTCCAGTATTCTTGCCTAGGAAATCCAATGGGTGGAGGAGCCTGGCGGGCTAGCGTCCATGAGGTTGCAAAGAATCTGACACGCCTTAGCAGCTCAACAACAACAAACCTTCATTTTGTACCCAAAGAAACAGAAGCTTACTGAGGTTAAGAGAATTCCTCCAAGGAGACACAGCCAACCAACAGTAGAGGCCAGGGTTCAAATCTCTGCTCTTAGGAGGCCAAACTCCATCATGCAGCCCTGAAGACATGCTCTGTAGCTCTCCAGACCGGATCGCAACAGGGAAGGTGTAAGGAAGTGTGTTTGGGATCAATATGAGGAAGAAATTTCAAACAATGAGCAAAGCTGCTAAATGGATCAGGCATGTCATGGGAAAGAGGGTCAGTTCCCAGTCCCTGGGAAAGTTCAAGAAACAGGAGGCTCAGGGAGGCTCTGACAGGTGCGGGGGTCAGGGCGGGGGGCAGTTTCCAATTAGATGCCCAGATGCGTCTCTTCCCAGTCTAAGCTTCTAAGACTAGGAGTTTTTTGGATTATAGGAAGAGCTGTAATTGTAGGGAAAATTAATGTATGTGCTCAGTTGCTCAGTCATGTCCGACTCTTTGCAATCCCCATGGACTGCAACCCACCAGGCTCCTCTGTCCATGGAATTCTCCAGGCAAGAATACTGGAGTGGGTTGCTATTCCCTTCTCCAAATGTGGTATAAAGACACTTTGTTCTCCTCTGTAGGGAGGAAATTACCCTGCAAAACACTAAGTGTTTTAAAATATTTCCTGGCTATGGGAGGACAAATGTTTGGTATCTACATATGTCTAGGATATTTACGGAGATACCTTGACTCTGTTCAAATTGTTAATCAGCTATATCACAATACAAAATGTTTTTGGTTAATAAAAATAAATTTAAAAAAAATTTTTAAGGGTGGGAAGGTGAACACAACTTTCTACAATTATGGCTTCAGAGGCAAAAAATACACAGATGTCTAAAATGCTCAAGGCCTCTTTTTTTCAGACGGCAATACTAAATGTTTAGTTACTTTGGAATGCGGTTGTATTAACTGTAGAAACAGTCATGCTGAACTAATCTAAAAAGAGAAACAGATTAACCAGTGAAAGGTATAATCAGACTTCAGGAATATAAAATGCAGAATAAAATGCAGAAATATTACCCATGTGACAGGCACAGGGAGCGAGAGAGGCAGAAAGCCTCGAGCTGGCCAGTTGACTCCCTCATTTGAAAAAGAGAGACCATGACTTTTTGGTAGCTGAAGGGGAGGGTATATTCAGGATGTTTAATCTCTCAGAATAAAGAGACTGTTAACGTGGACAAGCCAGACTTCTGACCTCCGACTACAGAAGGACAATTCATTGGATTTGTGTTCACCTGGGAATCCACTCTCTGCTGTTCAGACTGTTTTCCCGCACTTCACGGCAGTGATCATCAAAAAATTTTTTAAAAATTGTTATAGGAGTTGCTAAAATGTGGCATCTTTACTATGAGACAACTAATGAACTAAATCTGCCACAAATAGGTAATTGATTGTCTCTTTCTGACAATTCCATGCAGGGTAAAATGAAGGTATAGTCAGAGGAAAAGTTCTGTTGGGAGTAACCTGTAATTGAAATGATTAAACTTAAGACTGAAAGTTACAGCTTTCTTCCACCTAATATTTACAAGGAAAAACTGAGAACTCTTGAAAAACTGGAAATGACTCCAGATGCTATAACTTCTGAGTGAATTTCACGTGTGCAAAAAGGACAGAAGCTATGGTTCCAAGAGATGTAAACATAAAAATCAATAATTAAACAATTTGCATTGAAGAGCCTGTAAATTAAAAAAAAAAAAGCTTTTACAGCCATTATTTTATTTATGCAATAGAAAATTATGCTTTTTATCTTGACGCCATTTTTAAAATCCCATTCTCGATTTTTATCATTAGAGGTAAGGAAAGAATCACGGTTCTGCTCATTTCTTGTTTCAGCTCTGCAGGGCTCAGAGACTTAACAGTGGTAACCAACCCGAGGAGGCACTTCTAGTGGGCACCCCTGCTGGAGGGCAAAGTACACAGTCCTCTAATTACACATTCCAGGAGAACGTGCATGTAGTCGCTCAGTCGTACACAACTCTTTGAGACCCCATGGACTGTAGCCTGCCAGGCTCCTCTGCCCATGGGATTTCCCAGGCAAGAATACTGGAGTGGGTTGCCATTTCCTCCTTCAGGGATCTTCCCAACCCAGCGATCAAACCCGGATCTCCCACACTGAGAGCAGACTCTTTATCATCTGAGCCACCAGGGAAGCCCCGAAAGAGTGATGTGTATACCGAGGGGCTGACTCCGCAGCCCAGGGGCTAGCATACTCAGTCCCACCTCCAGCCCGAGGCTACAAATACACATTCAGATTCTGGGGTTCTGGGGCGGGCGGGGCCTGAGACTCGGCATTTCTCGCCAGCTCCTGGGGGATCCCAGGTCTGACCACACAAACAGGAACTGCAAAGGTGGTGGTCAACAGCGGGCCCGTGAGCCCAGCCTTTCCCTACACTCGGTGTAAACTATACGTGTGCTTAGTCACTCCGTCGTGTCCGACTCTTTGTGACCCCATAAACTGTGGCCCTCCAGGCTCCCCTGTCCATGGGATTCTCCAGGCAAGAATACTGCCATTTCCTCCTCCAGGGGATCTTCCCAAACCCAGGGATCAAACCCTTTTCTCCTGTGTCTCCTGCATTACAGGCACATTCTTTACCCACTGAGCCAACAGGAAGCCCATTTTCAAGGTGAGGGATGCATCCATTAAAAGATACATATATCCTCTCTTCCAAATTATGGCTTAGGTGACAGTGAGGTACAGAACTGCAGATGGAATGAGCATGGAATAAAGCATAAGCCAGGTCTGCACACTCTGATCTAAAGACAGGTAAACAGCCAACTTAGTGACAGTGCTTTCTGAACACAGGAAACCTATTTATTTGCCCAAAGGTGGTGCCATGGGATGGACAGATGTAGGGACCATGGCAGGTCCTCCCTAACGTAGGTCCCCTGAAGATCTAACCGTGGGGGCTCACTCAATGCTTTGTATGTCACAGTTCAGCAAAGTTCAGAACTGTGGCTGAACTGTGACTTTGGCGTGTATGACTGCTACCTTTTTGGCAGGTGATAATTTTTCTCTGCAGCTGGCGGCACAGATCGTTCAGCTGGCTGGCATGCCAGTATTTCAGGAACACTTTCCGAACTCCAATCTAAAACGCAAACAGCAGGGAGACATTTAGCAGCAGGAAGATGCCAAAATAACAATGGGAAAATATTCAGGCAAGATTTTTTTTTTTCAGCAAAGGATTAGCAGAAGCAAAGCTAACAAAAGTAATTCCAGTACCTCTTCTATTTTTTTAAACCATTTTTCCACTTAATCAAAATCTGCAAGCTTTTGCCCTAATAAGTATGTTTGCCGTTATGTCAACAGTGTCACTAACATTTGCAAATACCCATCCACTACAGCTGAGGTGGCTGCACCAGGCAGTTGAAAGAAAAACACTGGTCTTGACTCTTTATTGGAAAATACAACCATTCCCATGAATGAATTCCCAAGTTCCAGAGCTCAACTCTTATCTTTCCTCTTTTTTAATCCTTTTCTTTGCTCAACTCACTGGAAGGAGGGCAAGTCTGTGGAAAGGGAAAAAAACGAACAAACAAAAAGACCATAAACAAAACCTACTTAAAGGTGACACATGGAACTGTTTCATGTCAATGATTTTTTCCTGCTCCTCCATATAGTCTTATAAACCAAATGTTTACGCAACTGCAACTTACAGAGCTGCAGCACAAAAGCAAAGCGTCTCCACACAGTCATCTCTGAGCAAAAATCCTCTCGAGGGCTGCCTGAACAGCAGCCATACCATGAGTATCCTTATCTAGGGTTTGAAAAAGGGAGTTTAGGCGTGTTACCGAATCAGCTTCTACTGAAAACTCTGATGGTGTGCAAGTTGGTCCAAATGTTCCACTATTGATGAAGACAGCTGCCAAAGAATGTTCTTAAAAACACATAACAGTGAGCCATAGCCGTGCATTTTCACGATAATTTTCTGGTGTGTTGTGCTTATTTTCTAAGAATTCACAGGACTGGGGTAGGTGTGAGGACCGTCCTTCACAATGGAAATGCTCACAGTCTCTTTGGGGAAGCAGAAGTGAATCACTGCAGAAGAGCCTGGGAAATACTAAGATGAAGGGGCTGTGGACGCTCAGAGGTGATGTCCTGTTAGATAAGGAAAAAATATGGCTCGGGCAGACCTTGTGATACTGTTCCTGGTCATCTCCTTAGCCCTGGAGACAAGCACCATGGAACACGTGCTCCCAAGCATGGGCTGTGGGCACTGACATGCTGATCCCTGAAGCCTGTGGCCGACCTCACAGGGACACGGGGCTGGCACGGGTCTAAACACCATCAGGTATCAGAGAGGCTGGCAGGCCAGACTGGTCATCAGACTGCAGAGCCCGAGGTGATGTTACGAAGCTTTCCACATGGAAACTGAGTTGACTCCAGACATATTTTGTCACTTTCCAGAGATCAAACCAGTCAATCCTAATGGAAATCAACCCGGAATATTCCTTGGAAGTACTGATGCTGAAGCTGAAGTTCCAATACTTTGGCCATCTGATGCGAAGAGCCAACTCATTAGAAAAGACCCTGAGGCTGGAAATGATTGAGGGCAGGAGGAGAAGAGGATGACAGAGGATGAGATGGTTGGATGGCATCACAGACTCCATGGACATGAGTTTGAGCAACTCAGGGAGATAGTGAAGGACAGGGAAGCCTGGCGTGCTGCAGTCCGTGGGGTCGCAGAGTCTGAGATGACTTGGCGACTGAACAACAGCAACAGTCTTTCCATCGAGCTCTCCTGTAGGCCAGTTTGCTGTGTTCATGGAACACAGTTTTGCAGGAGATTGAGACCTGAATCTTGCGTTACAGCAGCCGGGCTAGCTCTTTGAATGGGCAGGGAAAGCCCTCTCCACTCTCGTTTCCGAGGCTCCTGGTTGACCAGATGTCCTCCTTCATTTACTTTTTCTTTCGTTGGTTGAAGTACGAGGCAGGCACTTGAGTGGGTGGCCACAGAGAATTGGTACTTCCCCCCCCCCCCCCCCATTGTATTGCCATTCTGTCTCCCCAGTTATTTTCCATAATTCATAGTGTTGTTTTTTTTTTTTTTTCCTTCCCAACTGCTGACTTATTTTGGCAGTCAACAGGAAGAACAGTTGGTACTGTCTGTGAGTGCCACGGAGCAAATCTGTGAGACAGGCACTGGGTTGGGGGGAGGGGGGGGAGCATGCCATCTTCTGTTCATTGTCAGTTGTGGAATGTAACTCACTGTGGATGCGTGTGTGCTGAGCTGCTTCAGTCATGCCCGGCTCTTTCTGACCCCGTGGACTGTAGCCTGCCAGGCTCCTCTGTCCATGGGATTCTCCAGGCAAAAATACTGGAGTGGGTTTCCATGCCCTCCTCCAGGGGGTCTTCCCGACCCAGAGACTGAACCCACATCTCTTATTTCTCCTGCACTGGCAAGGACTTCCTTGTGGCTCAGATGGTAAAGAATCTGCCTGTGATGCAGGAGACCTGGGTTCGATCCCTGGGTCAGGAAGATCCCCTGGAGAAGAGAATGGCTACTCACTCCTGTATTCTTGCCTCAAGAACTCCATGGACAGAGGAGCCTGGCAGGCAGGCTACAGTCCCTGGAGTCACAAAGACTTGGACATGACTGAGAAACTAATACTTTCACTAGCGCCACCCGGGAAGCCCACATGACTCACAACAGGAAACTAAATCCCCAAAGCAAAATCTATGCAGACTTGGATTCTGAAACAAAACTCCCAAAGCGTTATAGGTAGCGACGCTATACAGCAGGCAGCCTCAGCATGACCACTGCAGGGCGCTGGCCATGGGGTGAGCCCTCAGAGTGGAGAGGGAAGGGCTGGAATATAGCTCTTCTCCCTTAATTCAGTGGAGACCCTGGGTGGGAGGAGAGCTGGGTGGGACGGCTAAGACCTCTTCTAGTGATATTTCTAACAGCCACTCCAAAAATTCCAAGTAGGTGGATCTTGAGAACTTTGCTAGATTTGAGGATACAAAAAAAAGTTCCAGGGATGATGGGAAAAGATGAAAGTGGGACAGGAAAACCAGGCAAGGAGCAGAAAACAACAAGCAGGCTTGAGGTACCACCATGGAGAGGGAGGAGAGAGGAGGCCACACCTGTCACTGATGGCCACACTGGGAAGCATATTCCAGGGAAAGCATAGACACTTTCCTATGAACATTGGGTATACACTGGGAAATTAAAGAGGAGGCCATCTAACTTTTTGACAAGTATTCTGGAAAGTATGAAGTTCCAGAAAGTAAGAAAGAGAAAAACAAATATCATATATGAACACATGTATGTGGAATCTAGACAAATGGGACAGCTGAGTCTATTTGCAGGGCAAGAATAGAGACACAGATGTAGAGAGATGTGGAGGCCGGGTGGGGAAGGCAGGGTGGGGTGAACTGGGAGACTGGGATTGACATACATACACCTCCAGGTGTGAAACAGGTCGCTCGTGCGAAGCTGCTGTACAGCACAGAGAGCTCAGCTCGGTGCTCTGTGATGACCTAGAGGGGTAGGACGGTGCGGTAGGGAGTCCCAAGAGGGAGTGGAAATATGTATGCACAAGGCCGATTCAGTTCATTGTACAGCAGAAACTAACACGACATTGGAAGGCAACTATAGCCCAGTTAAAAAACACACAACAACAACAAGAAAAAACTGGCTTAAGAAGGGATTGTTGGGCATGGTTTTGGCAGGACACTATAATGGGATCAATGATTTGAGTTTGGAAGATTCCACAACTGCTGCTTGTCCCTTGGCTGATCTCCAATAGTCCTGGGTCCTGCCTCCAGGAGTGGATTTTTGATGCCTGTTTCTTCCCATCCGGTAGGGCCTGTATGACCCTCATCTGCTTTCCCAGAGCAGCCGATGAATGATCCTTAGATTCTCTCACCATGCTGCTGGGTATTCACCACTGCACGTGGATATTTACATCTCCAGATGAATGTGAAGAAATACTCCTGAACTTCACAAGTGGTAGGATTTTGAGGAAGGTGACCGATTAGAAACAGAAGATGAGGACTTGTGAAGTCCTGGTAAACGATGAGCTGGAGAAACAGACGATAACATCTTCAAGGATGAAAAGAAGGTATGATGAACACCGAACACATAAGCCAGGACTGGAAGTCATTCAGCGAATTGGAAATAAGACCTGGGACTCAGTAGGTGATAAGAATAAACGATGGAGGGACTAAATGAAAAAGACAGAAGACAGAAGGTTGGGCGTGATGATGTAGCTGTTGAGCTGATCCCTCTCTTCCCTGATAGCTCAGTTGGTAAAGAATCCACCTGCAATGCAGGAGACCCCAGTTCGATTCCTGGGCTGGGAAGATCCCCTGAAGAAGGGATAGGCTACCCACTCCAGTATTCTGGCCTGGAGAATTCCATGGGATCGCAAAGAGTCGGACATGACTGAGTGACGTTCACTTTCACTTTCTCCTCTACCAAGGGCTTTCCAGGTGGCCCTAGTTGCTACCATCCATGGGGTCTTGAAGAGTTGGACATGACTGAATGACTTCACTTTCATGTTTCCCTTTCATGCATTGGAGAAGGAAATGGCAACACACTCCAGTGTTCTCGCCTGGAGAATCCCAGGGACGGGGGAGCCTGGTGGGCTGCCGTCTGTGGGGTCACACAGAGTTGGACACGACTGAAGCGACTCGGCAGCAGCAGTGGTAGAGAACCTGCCTGCCAATGCAGATAGATGTAAGAGACGTGGGTTCAATCTCCGTATTAAGAAGATCCCCTGGAAGAGGGCATGGCAGCCCACTCCAGTATTCTTGCCTGGAGAATCCCATGGACAGAAGAATCTGGCAGGCTACAGTTCATGGGGTTGCAAGGGTCGGACACAACTGAGCGACTAAACCACAACCACCACCATCCAATAGGCAGATTCATTCGGTCATTCTTTCTTTTTATTGTTTACCACATGACTTATCTATGGGTTGCTTATGTCTGGAGATGCTCCTTGAAATTTTTGTCTTCTTATACTGTTCATGGAGTTCTCACGGCAAGAATGTTGGAGTGGTTTGCCATTTCTTGCCTCCACGTTGAAGGCAAAAGAAGAGGGCAGTAGAGGATGAGACAGATGGATAGCATCACTGGCTCATCACCAACTCAATGGACCTGAACTTGGGGAGACTCCGGGAGACAGTCAGGGACAGGGTCGCAAATGGACACCACTTAGTGACTGAACAACAACTACACGTTATAGCATTTGCTTGGCTACGCTGGCTGAGGGAGCTTTCCCCAAGAGAGCAAATGGAGAATAGGGCCACGGTTGTGATAAGCAGGACATTATGAACAAAACCACACAGTATAACTGAAAAAAAAAAAAGAGTATCTTATTTGGTGACACCATGCTAAGATATGTGGCTTAGACGGTAAAGAATCCACCTGCCGGGAGCCAACGTGAGGAACTCCGCCCATGGCAAAGGTCATGAGGAAGGAGGCTTCGGCATTCGCAAAGGCAGGATCGAGCCTCAGGAAACCCCCTGTTCCCGAGCATCTACCCCCCAAACCAGAGTCTACCTACTTTACTGTTTCATGCTCTCACCTACACCTCTGACTTTATGGGGGGCTGTTCCCCACCGGTTCTCTCGGAGAAGGAGTAAACTTCCAGCTCCAGTCAACAAAAATTCCTGGGCGTGACAAGGGTGTCTCAGGTCAAACCTCTCTGCTGGCAGACTAGCTTGTGTGACAGGATTATTCACACCTCTGCCACTAGGCACATGATTGTTTACTACCTCTCAACCATAAACAGCACAGAGAGTTTGGAGTATTTTGAAAATCTTAATTAGCATAGGGCTTTTCTCATTGTTGAGTCAATGATTGCCACCAGGCCTCAATATCCTTAGGCACCTGGGAATACATTAATGTATTTGGAATATAGAAAAGGAAATGTAGTAGTTTTTGATGTTAGGAATACTAGACCTTTTGAGTTAATGAATTTTCTCTTTTGTTATAGATCACTGTACTTTGTTATAAATCACTGTGTCCTTGCTATGTAAAAATGTAACTTTATCACTATCTTAAGACTAAATAGATCTTAAGGGGAACATTGGTGAAGGGTTTTCATTTGTTGGGCTGATGTTTGCTGCTAAATCTCCATATTCCCTGCCCTTATAATGAATATAACATATAGTAAGTATTAACCTTTAAGATTAATCCTGTTAACCTTGGGTTAAATAAATTCCTTTCTTAATTGTAACCCACTACACTCTCACCCTATAGGAATGCAGCTTTATCTGGTACCTTCGGAGGGTGTCGCCTGGTTTAATAAAAAAAAAACAAAAACACCCTTGGAAAAAATAAGTTTTGGGTATCAGAAAGAAAGGGTCGTAAAATGTAAGCAGGCCTCATGGCCAGAAGATAATGTAAAACCCCTAAGACCTTTTCTTATACATTTATGTGAAGCACCTGATTTTGATAAAGGTCAGGACTGCTGACCCCCGCGTAACTTTAAAATTTCCATTTGTCTCTATGTGTAACAAAGGGTGTATAAGCAAACCTAAAAAATAAAGAAATCAGATCAGTTTCTAGAAAGACTGGTTCCCCCGTGTCGTTCTTTCTTGCTCCCCGTTTTTCTGGCTGAATTCCCATCTGGAGCATGAGTGCTCGCCACATCTATTTACTTGCCCCAGCTTTTAAGTTCCACGCGAGAAGGAGCCCAAGGAGGGGCACCTTCCGATATTCAAGTGGCACCGGTGGCCCAACATAGATGGTGCAAATTCCTTGTCTTGGAATTTTATTGGTATCCAACGTAAACCAAGTTATTCAGCCTCTTTTTCTCCACTAATATTTCCTACTACACTACCTGTTTCTAATTTCTCTCTTTATCTGTAATTAAATAAGTTTTTTCCTAGGATGCCCATTCCGTCCCCCTTTTGAATTACCCTGGATCCACCGGGGCTGGACCCCGGCACACCTGCAATGCAGGAGACCCAAGTTCAATCCCTGGGTCAGGAAGATCCCCTGGAGAAGGGAATGGCTACCCACTCCACTATTCTTGCCTGGAGAATCCATGGACAGAGGAGCCTGGCGGGCTGCAGTCCATGGGGTCGCAAAGAGTTGTACACGACTGAGCAACTAACATGCACGTTCGACTGACAGAGTAACATTTTCACTTTCATTATGTAAGATATAGGAACTTAAGGAAGCATTACTGAATATATTAAATATGTAGTCATTTCAAAGAGATTATAAAATAAAATATCCCAAATCTTATTCTTCAAAAATATGAAACAGATTCATCCCCAAAAATGTTTCTTTCTCCTTAAAAATGAAATTAGCCATTTAGTAGTATTTCAGATTCCTTCTTCAGAAATTATTCTGAATATTACATGTCAGTCCTTAAGGCCTCGGCTCTCAGTGATACCAAGGATTACTGTTGCTGTTTAGGCACTCAGTCATGTCCAGCTCTTGTGACTCCATGGACTCTGGCCCGCCAGGTTCCTCTGTCCATGGGATTTCCCAGGGAAGAATACTGGAGGGCTTGCCATTCCCTTCTCCAGGGGATCTTCTGACACAGGGATCCAACCTGTGTCTCCTACATTGCAGGTGAATTCTTTACGGCTGAGCAACAAGGATCTATACTAAGGATTAGTAGGACATAAATCAAGGAATCTATCTTCATCAGGAAAACCCAGACAAGATCCCTGCGTTTCAGGGATTTACCTTGTCTATTAATGACACCGACTAGGAGAAAAGTGTTGGTCATTTTAATTTCGTTTGCGTGCTGAATTCATACACAGTTACTCTGAAATCAGTGCCTTGGTATGCTATATCAAATCCAGCAAATTACGGTTCAAATGAATGAGACCAAATGTTGGGAGCACCTCCACTCTTGCCTTTGGTTGCATTCTCTTCTAAAAAGCTGTTCTCACAACCAGAGAAAAGGAGAGCCTGACATGTTCTCCCACCAAGCCCTCCCCGTGTACACCCTGGAGGCAGCATGTTCCTATCTGAGACGAAAACCTTAATGTCATCCTGACTCCTGTAAAGTAAGCCATCTGTGAGTAGAGTCATTGCTATTTTTATTAGAAAACCATTAGGGTTTTTTTTTTTTTTTCTTTCTTGAAGGACAGATTTTAAAAGATGAAACAAAATTGTCATTGATGACTTGGAGAGTTTCAATGACTGATACAGCTTTTAGGGGTTTTTTCAGGGATGCAGGCTGTGGGAGCAGAGACAAGGCTGGATGGGTGGTTGCCATGGAGTGCAGGGGGCCTGGAGGCTGAGCTAGAGATGCTGAGGGCACCTGCGAGGTCCCTGTCCCACCTCCCTGTCCTCATCCTCAACTCTGACTGTCGCTTCCAACCAGAGAGGCAGACACGGAGGGCTGCCCTTCTTGGGAAGGGGAGAGGGTCCCACACTTCCTGCTTCCATGGTCTCACCTTTTCAGGGGTGTCCTTCACCTTTTCAGGGGCATCCTTCAACACTTCACCACCCTTCCTGCATCACTGGCCTCATCTTTTTAGGGACGTTCCTCGTCCGATCACCCCTTGCTGTTTGGGAGATTGTGGGCAAAACTACCTTCAGAAGAGCCATCTGTGAATTAGAGTCATCACTGTTTTTATTAGAAAACCATTAGGGCTTTTGTTTTTGTTTTCTGAAGTGACAGATTTTAGAAGATTAAACAAAATTGTCATTGATGACTTCAAACATTTCAATTTCTGATACAGTTTTGAATGTATGTTTCTAAACACCAGTCTCATTATGCTTTGCTGTGGTTCAGTCACCCAGTCGTGTCTGGCTCTCTGCGACCCCATGGACTGCAGCACAGCAGGCCTCCCTGTCTCTCGCCATCTCCCGAAATGTGCCTAAGTTCATGTCCATTGTATCTATGCTTAAAATTATTTAGCAGCAGGGCATGATGTCTAAGATCATGCTTAAACTCTCTTGAAATGTTTCTTAGACTTTCTACAGTACAAGATCCTTTTCCAATGCAATTGAGTTTATTCTCAAATTATATCATATTTCTTACTGTTTCTAAATAGGAACATTTTTCTCCTTCTAGCTTAACATATAACACTGTCTTTTTCTTCATATCTCTCTCTAAATCACCTGCTAGAATGGCTCCTATTCATCCTTCAAAACCCAGATGGCTTGATGAACGCTCAGTCTAGTGGGTACTTTATAACAATGAATTCATTAAAGTAATGTATCGCTGTCACGAATGGACCTTGTAGAGATCTCTATCTTCCAATGTACCTTGTAGAGCAACCTCTACAGTGGAAGGCCACTGAATTCCCATTTTTGTCATTATTGGAATACCTGTTGGAATGTTCAACTTGACTGTGAAATATTTGTGGGCTAGGATACTGTTGGGAAAATATAAAGGGCACCATTTACACATATTAGGTGAAGGAAAGCAGATGGCATGACAAAACTGAAAAAAACACAACAGAATTTCAAAGAAAATGACTTTAATGGATAGTAGCTATAATGTGAGCTCAGATTTTTAAAATTACTTATTTCAAATAATTGAATCTTAAAAAAATAAATCCATTTAAACTATGTGAATGCATTCATTTAAGAAAAAAATGTGTCTAATGCAGCTGGAGAAACAGATGTTACGTGTCATATTTTTGGTGCCATCACATTTTGGTATAAGATAACTGTATCCAAATCTAGGACTCCATCCTCTAATTCTTTACCTGCCCTTGGGCTCACCTTGCCACTGCCTCCAATCTAGTAACACTCTAGAAACCTTTCCATGATTTTGTATTGCCTGTAAGCTAAAATGCATACTCTGGGGTTTGGCACTCAAACGCCTTCATAATATGATCTTTATTAATCTATGATGGCCTAACACTTTTTACTCCTCTAAAAGAGATGTTATTGACTTGAGATTCTAACTTCTTATGCACTCTCTGAGGGCAGAAACCCATGTGAGCCTTGTGTCAAGGGCCCGCAGCATCTGAGCAGCGTCCTTAGTGAAAGATGTCACTGCTGTTGCCACTGTTTGGTTACGTGCCATCCCTGTATATCTATGTCTGCAATTATTGGCAGCTTTTTAATAATAGTTATCACAGATTAGATGTGACTGAGAAAGAGTTTACTGTGGGGGATGATATTTATGCTGCAAAACGCTGTACCCTTGTTATTATAGATAAAAAATTACTCTTTGAAATTTTTAATCTCCTTGGCTCTAAAAACACCAGCATGATTCAAATACATACTTCCCACTTAAAGAGAAGATATATAAAATCATAGCTGGATTAAAAGTAGTCAACTTCTTTCACTGTAATGTTGGAATTTACTTAAAGTGCCCTCCCAGTGTCAACCTGTTCAGTTTTCAAAACAGCTTTATTGACAACGACAAGAACAACACACTCTCTGTGTTTCGATGTCCGTGCCTCTCTCCCATCAGACTCGTTTCTCTCCCTGCTGATCTGAGAATGTCACCGTGCTCCTGTAAAACAGTTCTTCTCCTTTTCACCGCGCAAAGCACTTTCTGTACCCACCAGGTAATCTCTTCCAGACAGAAACAGTCCCCCACGAACGCCTACATTCCCACTTGCATGCTATGAACAGACCTTCCCACGTTCCCGGCTCGTTCTCATCCTCACATAGGACTTCGGTACATTGTGTACTACATTTCCCTGGTTTTCCTCTCTCACGTTTATTCACCCGCTTAACCTACCATCTGTCTTATCTGTCTCTTCACTCATCATTCGTCCATCCGCCCATCCGCCCTTCTATCCACCCCTCCCTCCCTCTTTACATCCAGCTCTCTATCCTTCTATCCATCCCTCCCTCCATCACCCTGTTCATAAATCACACATTTGTCAAGGGCTCTACTAGTCCCAGGCGCTGTGCCAGGCTCTAGACCACAAGGATGAATGGAACATGTTTTATACTTTCAGGAAGCTCAATGAAACAACCATTTAACTAAAAGCCGTCTCCTCCAGGCTGAATTCACATATTTCCCCTATTTACTTCTTTAAAAAAAATTTTTTTTTCTTTTTAGGTAAGAAATGGATTTATTCAGGTTCAGCGAGAAGCGCAGTCCACAGATAGAGTGTGGGCCACTGCAGAGGGCGAGTGCAGCCCCGTTTACTTCTTTGATCTGTTACGTTTCTAAAGAAGACCACTGTTTTATGAATTTATACTTATTATTAGTATTTCCATATTTTACATTTTCATGGTGGCTAACATAGATATCCTAAAGTTCAGTCTGGCTCTGATTGCACTTTAAAACATCGCCAAAGAATACATTTGTGCTAAACATAAGTTCTTTTCTCTTTTTTATAAACAGACCATTCTTGAATTTTAACTTTAACACAGAAAAGATAATTACAGCCACACACTCTAATAAGTACTGTATCTTCTGGTATTTGAAGAAGGTGGTTTGGCTCGAATTACATGTAATTACAGATTAAGAAAAATTAATTACTCTCACCCAGAATACTATGACCTGTATAGCAAGCAGTGACGAATAAAAACCACTATTTTGAGCTTACCAGTGAATTATGTACCATGGGATCCTATGTACTATTTCATTATGGAAATCACACCAATCTGGTCAAGAGTGCTTAAAACATATCTCTTATTTCCAGAATGACACTTTGTGAAAAGCAAACCAAAGCCAAACCCAAACAAGGTTGATTAGCTCCAAAAAAGTGCACTGGGTAAGTTAATGGATCCTCTCAGGGAGCACCTTTACTCTGTCTTTTTAACAAAAGGGCCTCAAGAATGTCAATAACAGTTACCCTGCCCCATAAAATGTGAGGTTATAAATGATTAACAGCAGCATAAACACAATCACAGCCGTTGTCCCTGCTGGGGTGCGGACACAAAGTCAAGAGCCCTGCCCCCACCAGCACCCTCCGTGTTGCCGCCACTGTGCTCCCTGATGCTGGCTTTCCTGCTGTAGACACGAGTCTTCATGACCCCATGTCCTCATCATCTGGGCTGATATTGCTCTTTGAGAGTATTTTAGTGTGTTAGTCACTCAGCCGAGTTCAACTCTTTGCAACTCCATAGACTGCAGCCTGCCAGGCTCCTCTGGCCCTGGGATTCTCCAGGCAAGAATGCCAAAGTGGGTTGTCATTCCCTTCTCCAGGGGATCTTCCCGACCCAGGGACTGAACCTGGGTCTCCCTGGTGGCTGGCAGATTCTTCACTGTCTGAGCCACCAGGAAAGCCTTCTAAGATATTTTTAAAAGATTACCTAGCCTTCCTAATTTTACAAATATTTCTTCTGTGGTACATTCATGTTTGCTTTGCAGCTCACCTATGTTTATTCTGTGAACTGTCTTCTGCTTTCAGTGCCTACAGGGCCAGGTCTTTTCCATCTTTCTCTTTTTTTTCTAGTATAATTTTTACTGGAATTTAGTTGATTTACAACGTTGTGTTAGTTTCAGATGTACAGAAAAGTGAATCAGTTATACACATACATGGGGGCTTCCCAGGTGGTGCTAGTGGTAAAGAACCCGCCTGCCAATGCAGGAGAGATAAGAGACTCAGGTTTGATCCCTGGGTGGGGAAGATCCCCTGGAGGATGGCATGGCAACCCACTCCAGTATTCCTGCCTGGAGAGTCCCATGGAATGAGGAGCATGGGGGCTACAGTCCATAGGGTCGCAAAAGAATTGGACACAACTGAAGTGACTTAATGCATAAGCACACACACACATACGCCCACTCTTTAGATCCTTTTCCCATATAGGTCATTCCAGAGTATTGAGTCCCCCTTGCTATACCTTATTATTTATCTATTTATATACAGTAATGTGTATATATCAATCCCAAACTCCCAATTTATCCCTTCCCCTCCACTTCCACCCTGGTCACCCGAAGTTTGTGACATCTGTGACACTATTTCTGTTTTGTAAAGAAGTTCATTTGCACCATTTTTCTTTTAGGTTTCCCATGTAAGCAATATCATATGGTCTTATCCGTCTTTCAGAGCTCCACACTTATTTTGTGCAGCAAATTCACACTTGGACATAAGAGCATGAGCGTATCCCGACCTAAACTGATGTGCTGGTTTTAAAAGTGTTCACTCTTTGAGTCAATGAGAGGTCACGTGCTTGTTGACTGAAGGTCCCTGTGAGGTCCTATCCCTTCTCTGCCTCAGCCACCCTGTGTGTCCATCTGTACCTGCTCTGTCTCATGCGGGTTACTATCTAAAGCTTGTTGCCTCGCTCCCCAGATCTAGATTTGCTTTCCAGTGACACGTTTCTTTCTGTTTGTTTGTTTGTTTCTCATGTTTGAAGCCTGAATTGGATCACGGTGACACTCTCCTTAAAGCTCAATGGCTTCACATCGAACTTGAAGTAGGATGCGGAGCTTCGCTCACAGTCCCTATAGCTCTGGACCCCATGTCCCTCTAAGCCTCCATTCTGAAGGGCGATTCTGCCCCAGAGGGTGACACCGGTTCATAATGGGCAAAACCCCTTAGCTATGACAAGGTTGTGGCATACAACAGGTGTTTAATAAGGGCTTGTTGAATGACTACATCATTCCAGGTGGCGCAGTGGGAAAGAACCTGCTTCCCAATGCAGGAGATGCAAGAGACCCAAGTTTGATCCCTGGGTGGGGAAGATGCCCTGGAGGAGGAAATGGCAACCCACTCCAGTACTCTTGCCTGGAGAATCCCGTGGACAGAGGAGTCTGGCCGGCTCCAGTGCATGGGGTCGCACAGAGTCGGACACGACTGAGCATGCACACAGCACATGGCGGACTGATGCAGAAGGGATGGACCTGGGGCGGGTGTAGGCACGACCCCCACTCTCCCAGCAGCAGCAACCCGGAGGCCGGCCGACCCAGGAAGGCGAGCCTCGAGGGGCCGCAAACCCCCTAGCAGCTGAGGGACTCTGCACCCCGTGCCCCAGCCTTAGTGCCTCATCCATTTTCCTTCCTGGGGAGCGGGGTTGACAGGCGAAGAGCAGAGGCTGAGAAACACGGCCTCGCAGGGGGCGCTCTCCCCTTCACGGCTGGGACTTGGCGCTTGGGGCTCTTCTCGGGGGGCCACCCTCCCCGGGGCAGCACGCCCGCCCCCTGCGCGCTACTTCCGGCCCAGCCCGTGCCTCGCTGCTCACCACTTCCGGTCCAGCCTGTGCCTCGCCACACGCTACTTCCGGCCCAGCCCGTGCCTCGCTGCGCACCACTTCCGGTCCAGCCTGTGCCTCGCCACACGCTACTTCCGGCCCAGCCCGTGCCTCGCTGCGCACCACTTCCGGTCCAGCCTGTGCCTCGCCACACGCTACTTCCGGCCCAGCCCGTGCCTCGCCAGCCCTCGGGTGTCAGCCTGGACTCCGTGGCGGCGGGTATGCCCTTCAGGTCCCCGCCCACCTGACCCCGGGACCCCGGGACTCCCCTCAGCAAGGGCGTGCAGGACCCTAACCGGTAGCTCTCTATGGGCTTTCTGCTCACGGTCCACTTCCCCGTTCCCCCCGTGAGGGGCACAGGCCGTTCCTCCCCAAGATGGCGGCTCGCCTGCTTGTGTGACCGCAGGACACACACAAAGTGGGGCTCACCAATGGAGCTGACTCGCTCCACCAACAGACCTGGAGTCCGAGGAGAGGGGCCTGATTGCTAAGACGTGAAAAGCCGGGTTCGCAGTGGGCATCGCCTGCTCTCGCTTAGCAACGGTTGAGTGCCAGACATGACTAGCCTGAGCTTTCTGCCTAAAGAGGCTGAGAGGGAAAACTGGAATCGCTTTAAAAGAGAGACGAGCACACGAGCGGCAAGACTCGACTGCGCACGCTTCCATGTCCAAAGGGAGCTTGGGGTGAGGAGGAGATTCGTTCATTCAGTCATTAAACAAACACAAGCTGAGGGTCTGTTCTGACCAGACCCTTGGAGGTGTGATTGTGAAACACACACACGTGTGTGTGTGAAAATATATAAGAAAAAAAGAGAGACGTAATATCTGCCCTCAGAGTATAAAGGGAGGCACACTGACCAAGAATCAAACATCTATAATGTTATTTTTAAAAACTGCGTGAACACGCCAAGCATCTGGGGTAATTATCTATAGGTAGTTCAGTTAGTGATGGGTGAGATCTATATTTTCTTCTTTAATTTTCTCTCTTTCAAATTTCTTATAAAGATCGAACCCTTTGTAACAAAATCACAATCACATATGTGTATATGAATGTGTTTAGAACCTGAGAAAAATGGAAATAAATACATGTGTGCATATACAGCAATTCCCAGTCATAATGCACACACTATACTCTTAGATACCTATTTTTCATTATGCTCAACAGTAATAATGCCAGAGAAAGAGGAAGAACTACAGAGAAAGAGTAGTTTTATAGGCTATTTTCTAGCTTGTACTTGTGGTTGATTTACGAAGTGCTCCTCCAGTAATAAAACAAAGGCTATAAACCATTAATTTATTGTACTAATAAGAGCCAAGGGCCCTAATACAATTGTCTCGTCTTCAAAGATGTGAAGAAAGTGGAGCATGTTTAAAACTTGAACAGTTTCTTGCTCATACTTTTATTATCTTTTCTCTACTGGACTATTTTAGATAATGAAAATAATAAATCCTTCATCCAACTGATTTTATTTAATGTTATGGTAAAATGTTAATCTTGCAATTCTCAGCACTGTCAGAGTGAATCCTTGCAGGGCCATATATTTCAGAAAGACATGCAGTGGAATCTAGGCCATGCCTTAAGTGAGAGGATGTGGAGGATGAAACCGACCTCAGAGGAAGATGATGCAGAAAACAATGACTGCGATTGCTCTGGTAGTGAATAAGCACAAACAGGGAGAGCGGACTTCACTGAATCTGGGGTTTGCTTTCTTCTAGTTCTTTTGGTGTCTCTCTCTTTTTTTCTTCCTTAAACTACATTTTTAAAAATTTTTACTGGAGTTTAGCTGCTACATTTTTTTTTCTTTAGCCATGGACTTTATTGTTTGAATATTTGCAATTATTATTCTATACACAAACGTTAATTTCTTACAAAACTCTGTATTCCATATTGCTAGGTCACTTCGCTCTTCATTTTATGTCACATTTCCATCAAGAACTATTTCCCCAAATCACAGTCTGCCTGATTGTGTGTTATTGTTGTTCAGTTGCTAAGTTGTGTACGACTCTGTGATGCCATAGACTAGCCCACCAGGCTCCTCTGTCCATGGGATTCTCCAGGCAAGAATACTGGAGTGCGTTGCCATGCCCTCCTCCAGGGGATCTTCCCAACCCAGGGATCGAACCCGCGCCTCCCGCATTGCAGGCAGATTCTTTACTTCCCGTCTGTGCCACCTTGAGCAAGTCATCGGGAGCCCTCTTGTGTCTGACTCCCCATCCTCATGGCATTAGAGAATGCAGGAAGTCTCCCTGAGGTTATCATCTCAGCTTCTCCTTCCACGATGTCCTGTGACAGGCGTCGCACGGGACGCCTTTGCTTGTCCACAAGGCTCCCCTCACCCCAGAGTCCTAGAACTGTCTGGAAGGACAGTAAAAGCCATCCGTGTGGAAGCCTTGCCAAGTGGGGGGCTGCCCAACACCCTGGTGCCCCTGAACAGAGAGATCCGTTTCTCTCTTCATCACCCTCCAGATGGCTTGAAAATGAATATAGCATTCAAAGAACTACACAGAAGACAGCATCCCCTACCCAGTTGATTCATATAAAATGTGTGAAAATCAGATGATACCATTTATTTTTCCACTTAGAATTAGTTTCAGAAGTTTCCCCCTCTACGGAAGTGACATAGCATGGCTAATACAGGCCTGCCCATCGCTGGTATATGGCTGTGAAAATCGGGCAGAAAAGGTTTGATAAATGAACACAGACTGGAGGGATTATTTTTAAAGGTAACTTTTAAAGTGGGACCGAATTAAAAATATATATATTTAAATAAATGAAATACCTGAATACTTTTTTAAAATACCAGATAGCAGAAAGTTAATAACTAGTAGCTTCATTTAACTTATTTTCAAAACAGTTTGATTGTTTTTCCCTCCACAAAAGAAGTAATCCATAGACTTTTTGTTTCATGAAGAAAAATACCTCTGGTGAGACATAAAACCATCCTGGAAGTCAGTCCTGTAGAGTCTATTCGAATCATCTCAGGAAACTTCAATTGCTTTTTGAGCAACTTACTTAAATTCTGCTTTGAAATAAGGATAAAGCTCATCCAGAGTGTTTTTAAAATTTGTCATTTCATGCACGTGAACAAGAAACCGCCAAGCACTGATGCTTTTCTAGCTTCACAATTTTCTTTCACTTCTCATCAAGTTAAAACCACCTTCTATTAAAGCAGTGATGTTGATAATGTACAGCAAGCAATGGCAGGACTGAGTCTGCCCAAACTTGTGATGACCAGTTCAAATCCTATGAAGATTCCTTGGAGAAGTAAGGGCTGGTGGTGTGAACTACCAACAGGTTAACTGCTCTTTTGGAAACAAAAGTGCTTTAGGAAAAGCACTGTCCATGTGACTTACAATTTTTTCATACATGCTTAAAATAATTAAATTGGCCCCATGCAATGTTCCACTTAAGCTATATTTAGGTAGTGATTACAAATTCTAAAAATTATCTTTAATTACAGAAGTAACCTATGAATTCATTTCACCTTCTAAATATAAACATACGCTAAAATTCCATTTGACTCTCATCTCGAAACCATCCTTCAGATATCAGTGCTCTTAGGTTTCTGTGAATTATTCCAGATTTTAAAGATTCATATATGTTTGTGTATGTGAGTGAGTGCTTAGCCTCTAAGTCCTGTCTGCCTCTTTGCGACTCTGGACTGTAGCCTGCCAGGCTCCTCTGTCCATGGGATTCTCCAGGCTAGAATACTGGAGTGGGTTGCCATGCCCTCCTCCAGGGATCTTCCCAACCCAGGGATCGAACCTGAGTGTCTTACATCTCCTGCACTGGCAGGCGGTTCTTTACCACCATGCCACTTGAGAAGCCCACGTCTGCATATATAGAGTCGTTTGGTGGTTTCTTACCGACAAAGACTCATTGACCGGCTGGGCAAGTCTGCACCAAGCATATGCCTGTGAGATGCCCTTGCTGGAGACATGCAGTCCACAGGGCAGACACAGCCTCCTCAACACGCTTACTCCACTGGTCGGGGACAGACAGGAGTGGCTCGGTAGAAGACGGGCTGGGTGACCTCAGGAGTTGAGGACAAGAGCGAAGGACGGGGAGGCAGGAACATGGCCCGGCCACCTGCCTGTTGGGGGCGCTGCCACTTGGTTCAGCAGGATGGGTCTCTGCCTGCCTCTGCCCAAGGGGTCAAGGCGAGGTGAGCACTCCTGGAGTGGCACCTGCACTGTGGATGCTGGCCAGCCCTGTGGCATCCCCGGGTGCCTGGAGCAGCCAGGTCTCTGCTCTCAGACTAGAACGGACATTACACACCAGACAGGACCAAACATTTCCTCCCTTGAGCCCAGTTCCTCCTGTTCTCCCTTTTCTCCTTCTCCTTCTTTTTCCTTAAGTCAGGACCCAGCCTCCCAAAGCCGTGGGTGTAGAAGGGTCAGGGGGCTGATGCTCACTTAAGACAGATTCCGATCAGAACTGGCAGCAATGGCAAGCAGCCAGCTTGTTTTATCTCCATCTACCGGGTGCATGAGAAACGGGGGAAAAAAAGACACTAACTGCAGGAAACAATCTGCCAGGCTCATCAAGGAACCTCCCGGTGCCTCTGATCAAAGCCCTGC
This sequence comes from Budorcas taxicolor, assembly GCF_023091745.1. Lineage (NCBI taxonomy): Eukaryota > Metazoa > Chordata > Mammalia > Artiodactyla > Bovidae > Budorcas > Budorcas taxicolor. The sequence goes on along the minus strand of NC_068921.1, from coordinate 84,424,432 downwards.
TCTGGAAGCATAATCTGTACCTTTCAAGTTCTGTCGTCCGAGTAAAGGGACTTTCAGTGGCTACATTAAAAGATACAGATCGGAGCGAGTGCAGCGGAAAGAACCCGCCACCGAACAGCCGGGTCTGGTCCCGCCAAAGGGCCTTCTGGCCGAGACGAAATATGCGCCCCACCTTGCATTTTGATCAGGAATCCAGTCTCTACAGTGACTTCCTCACGTCTGCAGTCAGCTTATTCCTGTTCACTGCCTCCTTTCTTTCTGCCGCATGGCATTGTTCGCTATCAGGGTTAACTTGGATAAAGCAAAGCAAAATAAATAAAACATGCTCGGAGTTGTTGTAACAGACGTCCAGGATGAGAGGAATCATTACTGATGAGATTTCAGAAATCCCAAGGCCTCGTGTACTGATTCCAGTCCCACGGCTACATGAACAGTAAACAGCACACGCGGATCACTAAACAAACGCACAGCGCTGATGGAAGACGACTCTGTCTCCTCGTGTGCAACAGAAGCAGACCCCAGTGTTCAGCAGCACGTGCAGAATTGCTCTAATGTGCAAAAGAACAGGAGCGATGGAGCTCGAGCCCCCGTGCTGATGCTGTGAAGGTTTCCTGCACAGGTTGTGATGGCTGTTGGGGAGAGAGGAAGTGATCTCATAGGATCCTCAAGACCCATGAGAGCCACAGAAAAGACCCGCTTTTCAGTTCAGAGAATAGAATTTCTCGCTAACACTTTGTGCAGATTCACGCAGCCAAGGACGGCTCCAATCTCTTCCTCTTCGAGCATCACTTCTAAGCGTATGGAGGAGAATAGCCATCAGTTTCACGGCTAACCACTCAGAGCCAGAGGATGCATAGGGCTGCTTCATGGAAACATATGTTGGCCTCTTAGCAATCTGAGGACCATGGTGCCTGAACAAAACCACCCATTAGGACCGGCTGCTGATTCAAACATTTCTTATTTAATCCTCGTTCTTGTTAACCTCCCACAAGAGAGTGGTAACAACTTTGCCTGTAACTTTCAACGCGTTGCAAACAAATGCTTTACTTCTGAAACTGAGGGGTCTGGCTTTTTAGATAAGAAGTTAGTTGTTTGTTTTTTTTAATCATTTGCCTTCTGACTAGTACAAGAGTGAAATAGGAATACACTTTATTTCTCTAGAGTGAATAATTTGTCTTACAGCATAGAGAATATGAAAGGTTACGTCTTAGAGAAGCTGAAGAAAGCCACCTTTCCTAACTATTCAAGATGGAACACATAAACTAATACGATCTGCAAATGAATACGTTTCTTCTTTTCTTTGGCCTCCTTTAAGGAGATAAAAAAGCCAAGGAAAATAAATTAGTGTAATGAAATGGGAACTCTTCCCCATGTTTTGTTTTGAGGTACTTTTTCAAAGGCCCAGTGTGTGTGAGGTTCAGCGTCACACCGTACCCAGTGGCAAAGTCAAAAGTGTCCTAGCACACGTGGGGAGAGGGACAGCTGCCTGGCTGCCCTGGGTTGTTCCCTGGGCCCCCTCCCTCCCTGTTTGACTCCAGACTCCAATCAGGTGTCTTGGAAGACCGAAGGCTGGTCAGGTGTTGTGGTTCCTGCCAGTCCCTCTCTTAGTGGAAGAATCTTTCCAGATTCCTCAACAACTCAAGGTTCTTTCTCAACATTAATAAAGTTGTTATCTGTGTTTGTTAAAGAGCAAAATGTAACAAAATCTTTGTGTTCTCTATTCACTTCTGTTCAATTGTTGTTCAGTCGCTCAGTCATGTCTGACTCTCTGCAACCCCATGGACTGCAGCATGCCAGGCATCCCTGTCCATCACCAATTCCTGGAGTTTACTCAAAAACTCACGTGCATTGAGTCGGTGATGCCATCCAACCATCTCGTCCTCTGTCGCCCCCTTCTTCTCCTGCCCTCCATCTTTCCCCAGACACTGGCTTAAAGTTCTGAGAGTGAGTCAGCTGAAATAACTTCACTCCCTCCAGCCTGTGGAACAGTTCTGCACGCGAGCCCCACGTCTGATGCCGCTGAGTCCTGCGCTGCTCGCTGACTTCACTCTCCGTTAGCAGCTCCTCCTTCCCCCTCCTTTTTTTATCCTGTTTTTTGGCACGGATGTGCATCTGTGCCTACTACAGGCTGTGTGCACGTCCTCCTTCAGACCGCTATTTAAAGTTCAACTCCGTTATTAGTTAAAAAAGGGAAAGAACAAGAGATAGGATAATAAAGAAAGTGCTTGGGTGGCACCGACAATTAAACCGTTACTCATCCATGCTAAAATGCTAGGTTCTTGGTTCTTCGCCATGGACGGGTGAGGATGCTGGTGTCACCCCAGGGCTCAACACCTGCCCTACCGACCCTGTCTTCCCCTTTCAGACACATCAGCTAGTCCGCACCGCCTCTTCGTGTTGTTTTGCACTAAAGCACCTTTCTTGGCCTCATCACCCATCATACATTTTCCCTCAGAGACACTCCGCCTCCCCATCGTTTCTAAAGATGAGGCTTATATCTGCTCTCCCGTAATTGTTCTCTTTTGCCGAAACTACCGGTTACTGCCTCCTGTGCAGGTTCAGATGCTTCACAGCTAGAAACTTGCAGGAATTCCTGGTGTCAAGGACCCCGACTCCCACCACTGCTCAGTTCTGTTCCTCAGTTCTTTTACATTTCACATTCCTCTTCCTGGCACTAGTCGCGGTGGCCTTCTGAGTTGCTTCAGGGATTAAACAAGATCCAGACTGCGCCTCTGGGTTTCTGAAGAGCACACCCCTGCTCCGTCTCCTGCTCCTTCCCCCTCTGGAAGCATGGCTTCCACACCAGGGAACCCTGGGCTCCGTCAACCACCCCTGTTTCGGTTCCTCCAACTTCTCCCCTTTTAGACACTCCAGAAGGCTCTGCTGCCTATGTTGGGGTCTGAGACGCAGGCAAACTCAATCCTGAACTCCTCCCTGAGTCATAAACATTGGCTCCGGGCTTCCTTTGTCCTATGTTTGCTGATGAAACTGGTGAATCAGGGACTACACTTGGCATCCGTCTTTGCCAAACACATCACAGCACTTTGGTTTTGCTGGTGAGTCTCAGGCAGCAGCAACCCACTCCAGTATTCTTGCCTGGAGAATCCCATGGACAGAGGAGCCTGATGGGCTACAGTCCATGGGGTCGGACACAACTGAAGTGGCTGAGCACACACACACACGCGCACACACACACACTTGGGCAGCTCCTGCAATGACTCAGCTCACCTACTGGCAACCCTGACCTGCTCTGGTAGGAGCTTGGGGGTCACCCACCTGCCACCCAGGTAACGGGCAGTGCTTCAGGGCCAGCCGGCACCTCTCCTCAGCGGGCAGTGTCCTCTCGTTGCAAGGGAGGGTCTCGGCCAAGGGCCTGTACCTGCAAAAGCAGCGGGGACAGGAAAGCCATGAGTGAACTGGTCAAGCAAACGGCTTTCTTCAGCAGCGTTGCCTTTGTTACCCAGTTTTTAAATCCTTCCCCTTTCTTACTTTGCCCTCTGTGCCCTCACACCTCCGTGTGTCGTGCATTTCACCCTGGATCACTTGGAACAGCCCTTGCCCTTTACATGGATGTGACTTTAAAAGGAACCAAATATACTTCTCAGTCCTCTAGCGTACCTTTAATATTACCAAGAGAGATGCAAACCATTTATCAAAAGCGCGTTCGAAGAGAGAGAGTACGAACTTATTAGCTCTCATTCAGAGTTTTAGAATACTCTTAAAATACACCATTTAAGGTATTCCAGCATTCTTTATCAATGCTTGAGAGTGAGTCTAGATTTAGTCAGAATCTATAATAAACGAAGACCAAGGCGCCCAGAAGCCTTACATAAGTGAGGAGTAGAGAAGTGCCCTCCCCACAGAGTGGAGACCGAGTGCTTTAAATCTTCTAGAGGGACCTTTTATTTTTGGAAAATTCTTCCAAATAATTAAATTTCACTGTCTGGCTGAAATTCATGGCTATATAAAGTTTTCCTCTGGGTTTGTAAAAAAAAAAATGTCTTTAAAGATTATATGACCCATTTAAAAAAAAAAAAAAAGGACGCAAGGGCATTTAACCTGGCATGCAAGCAACACAGCGTTAGGAGAAAGGGGAGGGGCGGGGCGGGGAGGATGAGCACAGGAGGAAGGAGAGAAGCACAGGGCGCCATCTGGTGTGTTTATAATCCTCACGTTGGGCCACCCTGGGAACTTACTGCCGATCAGTAAATCACCGCAATTCTCTGTCAGTTTCTGTGGAACATCTTAGCTATCCATCTCAAGTTTGTTGCAGCAAATCTGGCATCTTCTAAAAGGTGGTCTGCTTCCCGAGGGAAACAATGAATCCCCTGCACCTTTGGCTGCCCACCCCTCTCCACCCTCCCCCACCCGAGCTGGACGTGTCCCGCTGGCGGTCACGTGGGCATGCTCAGTCACCCAATCATGTCCAGTGCTTTGCAACCCCGTGGACTATAGCCCGCCAGGCTCCTCTGTGGATTTTCCAGGCAGATTCTGGAGTGGGTGGCCACGCCCTCCTCCAGGGGGTCTTCCTGCCCCAGGGGTTGAACCCATGTCTCTGAGGTCTCCTGCATTGGCAGGTGGATTCTTTACCCCTAGAGTTACCTGGGAAGCCCCGCTGGCAGCCACACCACTTCTTCATTTCTGCAGGTACAGAAGAGAAACTAGGGTGTCCACTGTGCGGGCTCGGGGCTTGGGGGCAGGGCAGCAGGAGCTACGGATCTGGGGCACAGCATTACCCCTGAGAAAATACACCTGTGTGACCTTTCCAACAGCAGACTTTTGTTTCCTCTCTAAAATCCTTTTAGCGCTGTCCCCCACAACCCACCACTTTATCTGCCCTGGATTGAGCATCGTCATCGTCCTGCTAGCCACGAGTCAGGCAAAATAAATATGGCAGCATCAGCAACATCCCTTCCCTCTCAAACCTAGATTTTTGCTCATGTATTAACTCAGGGCACAGAAGGGAGTAAAAATAGCAGCAGAGGCTGAACATGCATTTGGAGTGCCAGAGGCAAGGCTCTGAAAGCTCCCGCTCATCGTTTTGATCACACCGAATGGTCTAAGATGATCTGTTGATGATATTCAGTGATTATTTTTCCTTTTTTTTTAAATAAGAGGCAAGAATATGCTTTCCTACCCAGTAGGCACTAGACTCGGTATCTGCTGTGTTTTTTTTTTAAGCTGGTCTTATTGTGGTTGCTGCAGAAGAGCAGAGGGTCTTTCCAGGCTGGCACAGAGCAAAGGAATCAGGGATAACAGAGGTTGTGTGTGGGGGCTTGGGAAGCAGGAGGAAGCTGCAGGGGGCAGTGGAGGGACCACCTGAAGGTGATGGGCATTCCCCAGAGATGCTGGCACATGACCTGCGGGCATCAGGGGGCCAAAAGGGATTATGCGTTACCACGTTCGAGGGGTTCAAAGGTGATAACTAACATAATTGTATAATGTTTCTGAATAGGAAAGAAACTGGACTGGGGACCTAAACCCAGACTCAGGTTTCAGCTTTGCAGCGATTTGCTGTGAGGTCCTTGGCAAGACACTGAGCAGGAATTCTCCCTCTCTCGGTACTGCACCTGCGTGCTTCTCAGGATGTGGTACAAATTCTATGTTGTGCTATACACGTGAATTCAATTTTTATCTGTCCTCGAAGTGTGTGATCTTCCCCAGGGCACTGGGTCATCTCTGTACATCGCATGGTGTCTACAGAAATGTCTATGTGTGGAGAAAGTAACTAGTGGGTTGGCCAGAAAGTTCTTTGAGGTTTTCCCGTGAGGTGGTATGGAAAAATCCAAAGGAGCTTTGTGAGCAACCCGATCAAGGATGGGAGGCCAAGAAGCTGGGCTGGAGGAGTGGAGGACAGGGAAGAACGTTTCTCGAGCACCAAACAAGTGCCAGGAATTTTCACCTGCTGCTTCCCACGCTCCTTGAAGGTGCAACACGTCTGGATGACTGCCCTCTTTCGACAGTGAGAAGCTGATGGTCACGGAAATGAAATCCCTTGCCCAAGTTGACATGGACGATGTTGAGTTGTGTTTTCCCCCAACCCTCCGCCGCCCTGAATAGATAGATGGCTCAGCAGGTAAAGAGTCTACCTGCAATGCGGCAGACTCAGGAGACACAGGTCCAGTCCCTGGGCCAGGAAGACCCCCCGGAGAAGGAAATGGCAGCCCACTCCAGCATCCTTGCCTGGAGAATCCCGTGGACAGGGGAGCCTGGCGGGCTGGTAGCAAAGAGGCAGAGCCCACTGATGACTAAGCACAGCACAGCGGATACATGGATGTGACCCGATCTGGAAATAGGCTTGAAGGACGCAATGCAGTTAGGATGACGGCAGCAGGCAGGGCCCGAATCCCACAGGACTGGTGTCCTGGCAAGAGGCAGAAATGCAGTGTGAGGACAGAGCCACAGGGAGGACACCACTTGGCGAGGGAGGCGGGTGTGGGGTGATGCAGCTGAAAGGACTGGGGGGCCACCCCCAAAGCTAGAGCAGGCAAGGAAGGGCCCCAGAGGGCTGGGCCCCACTGGCGTCTCCGGAACTGTGAGAGAGTCCGTTTCTGTGGCTCAAAGCCCCCCTGAGAGGCCTGACACAGACGTGGACGGGCCTGAGCTGGGACTGCACTGGGGTGGCCTGACTCTGGAGGCGGTGTCTCCACCAGCGGCGGTCGTTCAAGGCACGAAGGAAGCCTCCCCGGCCCCAGGCGGTTCCAGAGCAAAAGGGACGAGACTGGGCACACACATCTGAAACGGCCAAAGGCACGGGGGCCACGGGCGGATGGGACTCTCAGAGACGGGACTCCTTGGTTCTCTGACCTCTGGGTGACTGAGCTGCTGGCAGTGAACTAAGCTCCTAATGAAACACAGACTCATTCAAACACCCAGGAAAAGCAGTGCATTCCCACCACTTAGCCGGTTACACAATGAAACGAAATCACTCACATAATCTCTTTATTCTTCTATAATTGTCTCATTCTGGAACTCTGCTAATTATCACGGAGAATGGAACTGACATAATTCAAGTATCTGAATACAGTATTAACAAGTCAGAACAAAAGTCTTAACACGCGGTGCCTTTCTCTTCTCGTTTTATATAGTCCTTTTGACACTTAAAGTGGTATAATTCTGACATTTCAACCGAAAAGACAAAAGCGTCATCTTAGACAGGGTGAGGGGCTCTATTTTAATATAATTAAAAGCATCTTGTCTCTGGAATCTGAATGTCGCCTCTAGATGGAGTCACGGGTCCACCCCTGTACTGAAGCTTGGCCTCCCAGAGACTTCCATCCCAGACTGAATGGTGATGGCCACCGCAGAGCCACACGCGGTCCTGAGCACAGGGGGTGGGGGTCTGGAGAAGGGGCTTCTCCTCCCTTATTCCCACACATCCCTGGCCTCCATGGTCCAGGAGGTGGTCACCTCCATCCAGCCAGGCTGACACCTGCCCTGGGCCCCAGAGAGACCAGCCAACCGTAAGAAGTCAATGTCCACTCTTCCAACTGACCCCCTCCTGTCTCAGCCCCATCTGGGATGAGAGACGTGACTGTTATCTAGTTCCATGTCCAGAATCGCGTCCTCTGTTTCATTCATTCGGGCTCATTCAATCAACCAACCAAAACTGACTCAGCACAAAACAGATCCCAGGAACGCAGCGGGAAAGAAAACAGACAAGTGTGTCAGTCGCTCAGTTGTGTGTGACTCTTTGCAACCCCACAGGCTGTAGCCCGCCAGGCTCCTCTGTCCAGAGAACTCTCCAGGCAAGAATACCGGAGGAGTGGGCTGCCATTTCCTTCTCCAAGGGATCTTCCCGACCCAGGGATCGAACCTGGGTCTCCTGCGTTGCACGTGGACTTTACCATCTGAGAGCACACAACAGATTCCAGGAACACAGCAGGAAGCGAAACGGACAAAAGCCCTTCTATTTCATGATGGAGACAGAGAATAGAAATGTAAACGAGGAAGGAGGTCAGATCCAAGAGAGATGGAGGAAAATGAGGCAGGGGAGGTTTCGGGGTGAGCAGATTCCTGCTCAGCAGATTCCTGCTGATCACCTGCTCGGGGGAACAGGATTCACACCGGGGGTGTGGGGTTCGGCGGCCCGGGGCGGGCCGTGTGCGCATGCTCAGAGAACCGAGGGGGCGGGGCGGCCGGTGCAGGTGGGAGGGTGGATGGAGGAGAGGGACCCAGAGGTAACCACACGGGGGGACGAGGGCCCCCACGGGTGACGTGAAGGGCTTCATCTGGGACTCGGAGAGCCCTAGGGAGCAAGGCTGTGGGCAGATGAGCCACGTTAGTGGACACTTGAAGAATCATCACGGCCGCGAGGCAGAGAGCAGGCTACGGGAATGCGCGGGGCCTGGGGAGAGCCTCCCAGGACGTGGCTCTTCCAAGCGGTGGGAACTGATAAACCCGGTCATATTTGAGGCAGATCTAATCGGCTCTGCCAGGCGTTGATGTGGATGGGAAAGAAAGAGAGGATGACCCCAAGTATCTTGACCGAGGACACCGAGGATGAAGTTGACATTGCCTGAGATGGAGAAGTCTGGGAAGATAACTTATTTTCCTGGACAAACTCTCCATAAACAGAAGGAAACAGTCGTGCAACTCAGGAGACCCAGAAGGGGCGTGGAGGCGAAACGCCCAAAGGAGGTGTGGACCAGATGTCACCAACGCCCCCGAACCAGACTTGGCGCCTCCCCGGTTGGCCATTCCTCAGCTGGGGTCAGCTTCTTTTCTGTCGGAGCCTTCTGCCTGTCTGGTCAGAAGGACCATGCAGGAAACTGGGTCTGTTTCCTTTATGATGCGGAACACTCGGGGTTCTCTTGGGGCTGAAAGCTAAAACCGTGTTAGACACGCCATCTGTCTCATGTCTCTTGTGAAATCTGTCTCCGATGACTTTCAACTTCCCCTTCCTCCTGGTCTACAAGCTCAGTTCCCAGCGAGTTCTAGCACAGTTCAGTCAGTCAGCTCAGTCGCTCAGTCATATCCGACTCTTGGCGACCCCATGGACTGCAGCACGCCAGGCTTCCCCGTCCATCACCAACTCCCGGAGCCTACTCAAACTCACGGCCTATCACAGTTACTGGAAAATTTTACGGCGCCCATACTCATCATTAAGAGCTCTTTCTACATCAAGGATTCGTGAAAACTCTCCTCGGCGCACTCACAGAATCCAGAAGACGATGATGGAACAGTAACAGATGTGAGCAGCGCTGACGAAAGAATATGTGAAAGAACCACATCACTGGCCCTTTCCTTCTGGGGCCTCTATATTCTAAGAGGGGTAGGTTGAAGTTGCAGAAACAGAGAAGAAGCTAACAATTAAGAAATGCAAAGTAGGATCTAAAGAAAGTGATGAAATAAATATTCCTCTTTTCAAAATGGGTTGTTCCTCCTGGTTTCAAGAATAATATTGAGATTCTGTCCCTCACGGTCCTAGAAACAAAGAAAGAGCTCATTCAGTAACTGCAGGCATCTGGTCAAACATTGTAATGACTCTTAGCTGACTCTCATGAAACTGTAGAATCACTGCCTTAGAAAAATACAAAGGATATATATTAAGCTAATGCTTAAAAAAAAACTTAGATGCAATCTCCTGAAATCGTTTGTTGAATGTTCATTTCCTCTCTTCTTTCTCAAAGAAAATTCTTTCATGAAAGTTTCAGTCTCAAAACCCCTTAAAATTTAATTCTATTCAGCAAATATTCTCTGGGCACCTATTATGAGCCGCATACTCTGCCAAGGAATGCACTGGTCACCGAGTGAAGTCACTCAGTCGTGCCCAAATCTTTGCAACCCCATGGACTGCAGCCCGCCAGGCTCCTCTGTCCCTGGGATTCTCCAGGCAAGAATAACTGGACTGGGTTGCCATTTCCTTCTCCAGGGGATCTTCCCAACTCGGATCGAACCCAGGTCTGCATTACAGGTGGATCCTTTACCAGGGAAGCCCAAGATGTGTTCTAATTGCCGCATATGCTCAAAGACGAAACACGCCTTTTTCTGGCTAAAATGATATCTCCGGAACGATGTGATTTTTTTAAAATTTCAAGACCTGATGATGGCATTTCTCTTATTAGGGACTTATTTTAATTGCTTCACTGAGAACAATGAAAGGATGTTTGAGGATTCCTGACCACTTCATTCTCCCAGAGAAAGGCCTGGATAATCCACAGGAAGGGGAAGATGGAGCTGCAGGGAGCTCGCCCTCAGGGGAAAGACGGGAGAAGACATCAGGTGAAGGAGAGTGTTTTGCTTCTTAGAGCCAAGGAAGAACAGCCTGACCTTACAGGCAGTGCTGGTAGAAATCTACAGATTCTACATTCTCCCCATGCTTATTTTTGTGTATTTCTGCTTTTCTCCAGGTTAACTTGTCCATTAATTTTTAGCTCCAGAACAATGAGCATGCAGTTTCTTCTCTAACCATTCATTCCCTTGATATTTTTCACACAGGGCCCTGCGTGGTTTCTCTACCTGGCGTCCAGCACAAACGTAGCTGTCTGGCCGGGGGAAACAGGATGCATTTCGCCCCTTCTACGTACGTGCCTGGACTGCCATTTGCTCCGCGTATCCCTGCTCTCGCGGTAAACACAGTGCAGGTGCGGAAGGGTGATTTTCTAGCTATTTGGGGCTAATTTCCAGCATTCAGGAGGCTGAGTGGTGGGTTGAGGGTAACAGCTGCCTAGCAACGGGGCTGACATACATCATGAAAATAGTGAGAAGTACGAAGATGAGGGAGCACAAGTGGGCTTGAGAGAGAAATAAAATCCATCTCAGCGTGGAGGCTGCGGGGAGGATGAGAAGGAGAGATGAGACGCACACAGAGAGGACTCGCACAAGTGCTTTCCAGCTGAAGAGGATCACTTGTTCTTCCTTTTAAAGAAAAGGATGTGAAAGCAAAGAGAGAAAGTTGTCCAAAAAATCCTCTAGTTCACACAAAAATCTGTGTTCAGTGTTGCCCGTTCCCCTTTCTCTTCTTCTGTGACATTTAAGGTTTACAAGTCCCTTCCCAGGCTGTAGGTTGGTCTGAGCTTTATCAAGGGGTGGCCCGTGTGCTGGGTGGGCTCTGCCTTTTGCCACCCTCCAGGCCCACCCTGCAGAACAAAGCCTGAGACGCTTATCGGGTCACGTGGAGCTTTTCCCACCTGCACCGGCCCCCCTTCTACCAGCTCCCACGACCCTCTGCATTGAACCACTTCCGCCCCCCTCATTTCTCTGCCTCTGCTGCGCCCAGTGGCTGGACCTCCTCAGCCTGAAAGTTTCCAGTGGGCTCCCCTCCCTCCCCTCCTCGGCCTCCACTCAGCTTGAGAGGATAAAGGTAACCACGGTACAGATGAATGGATAAATGAGGGGTATCAGCAACAGAAAATGGCAAGAGCCAGACGCCATGCTACTGCCTTCAACGCCGAACCTTCCAAATCAAGGCTGTTTTCTCCTCTCTGTCTCCTTTTCATTAGCTGGGGGTACTGCTCTTGTGGCGATTATTTTAATAACATTATTAGGCGCTTGTCTTAATGTCATCACATACATATTTACTAGGCATTGATCTGTTACAATTCTCAAACACAGCATTCAAAATTCAAACTCAGGGCCTGGCTTTTGCGTCATGGCTGGCGGAGATCCAGACGCACGAGAAAGGAAATAACACGAAGGAGACGGGGGGTTCTGGGCCAGCTGAGGGCCTGGGCGAAGCCCTCTCCCCTTCCCCTTTTGGTGTGAGTTCCACCGAAGGTGTGCTCTGTCCCTTGGCTGTGATCACTAAGGCGTCCACTGGCTGCAGCCTCTGAGCAGCTGGCAGGGCAAAGGCAGCGGGTACCATGGACCCCAACCGAAGAAGCAAGTCCACTGAGATTCTAGCCACTTCCTTGGAAGCGTCTCCTCCTTCATCCTGTGGCCACGCAGCCCACCTGGAGATGCTGCCTCAGTCCTGTGGTGTCCATTTATGCAAGACATGTAATTAAGCCAGAGGTTCTCTTCCGGACAATATGGGAGCCAAATAATAATAATAAAAAAGAATGTGAAAATCTACCTTGGCCCCCGGGACTAAGCCAGTGTACCAATCTGCAGATAAAAAATGAGTTCAGAGCATCTGCCTAGAATTTACATGACAATGCTCGCAAGTTCTCTGACTTCAAGCCGGCCCCACCATCTCATCTGAACTGCACAACAGAATGATAGCTGGTTTTTCAGTAACAGGATGGAAGTGAAACACTTGTAAGTGTCCTGATGTGAAATACACACCGGGTTCCTTTTCCTGAACAGTCTGTGCCTCAGGGCATCTTTTCTTGGTCAGGTTTGTGGGTTCAACACAGCCTGAGTTTATCTTTATATAGAGAATACCCACCCGTGTACACACCACACTGCAGGGTCATCTACTGTGGGGACATTCAAAGCTGGGATTTGTGATGGAGCTGAAATAACCATTGAGGCCAGGAGGCCAGCCTGTCGTTTTCCGATCTCTTCACACATGGCCAGGAGGATGCTGAGCACTGTTGGTGGATGGGGAGGCTGCAGGGCTCCATCCTGCCCCCTCATCCATGTTCTGCAGAATGTACTGGCTGAGCCATAGCCTGTATTTATCAGGTACTAGAACAGCTTGTCTCCCTAAACTGAAAAGAACAGCTGTTCATTTGCTGTTTAAGCCGAAATGAGAGTCCTCTCTAAGCTTTGTGGCTTAAGTAAAATTACCTCTTCCCTAAATCAATTTACTCCCTAATCAAACATCCACTGGGGTCAGTCTGACCTCTTGTGCTTGAGTAGGAACAGGAAACTGAGGCAGGTTGGTTTACTTGTTGGAGATATTTGTTGCTTTAGTTGTTGTTTCTCTGAACAGTAGAGAGTTGTTTCTCTCCCTACTTAACAGAGAAGGCACTTTTTGAAAATGGCTGAAGCATTTTATGGAGATTGGTGGTGAATGCCAGTTATTTTATGATTTCAATATGTTTATGTCGAGTTCATATACTGAATTGAGTTACTAACAACCAGAGAAACCTGCTGCTCTGAATATCATTGTTATTACAATTGGTTAGCAGATCATGAAGAGGAATGAACTTATTCTCATCTCTGAAGGAGCAGCCTGGCACTGAAACAAGCTCTCACGATTCCCACAGCGATGAAACTCTCTTCTGAATGTCTACTGTAGAAAGTGCGTGACGAGAGCTAAAAGAAGACTTGGGGTTCGGTATCTGAACCCAATTATGTCTGCTAACTTTGGAAAATATTAATTATCTAAAAAATGCCTTATTGAAGTGTGTGCATATTTAATGCATTCACTGGGTGAGTATGGAAATAACTATACCTCTGTGAAATGACCACAGTTATGAAATTAAAAGATGATTGCTCCTTGGAAGAAAAGTTTCGACAAACTTAGACACTGTATTTAAAAGCAAAGACATTTCTTTGCCAACTAAGGTCCATATAGTAACACTATGTTTTTTTCCAGTAGTCATGTATGGAAGTGAGAGTTGGACCATAAAGAAGGCTGAGTGCCTAAGAACTGATGCTTTTGAACTGTGGTGTTAGAGAAGACATTTGAGAGTCCCTTGGACTGCAAGATCAAATCAGTCAATCCTAAAGGAAATCAGCTCTGAATACTCACTGGAAGGACTGATGCTGAAGCTGAAGCTCCAACACTTTGACCACCTGTTGCAAAGAGCTGACTCATTGGAAAAGACTCTGATGCTGGGAAAGACTGAGGGCAGGAGGAGAAGGGAGTGACAGAGGATGAGATGGTTGGATGGCATCATCGATTCAATGGACATGAGTTTGAGCAAACTCTGGGAGCTGATGAAGGACAAGGGAAGCCTGACCTGCCGCCATCCATGGCGTCTCACAGAGTTGGACACGACCTAGTGACTGAACAACAACTGTGAAACCATCACCACTATGAATGCCATAAACACAACCATCACCTCCAGAAGTGTCCTTTGGGCTTCTAAAGTTTCGTTTACTTACTTACTTGTGCTATGAACACTTACCTAAGATTGACTGTCTTGGCACATTTTTAAGATAACGAGAGAGCACCGATAACTACAGGCGCAATGCTGCACACGGACCCCCAGGGCTCGTAAATCTTGCAGAGCGAAAACTCTGTCTCCTTGGCCATCCCCTCCCTGTTCGCCCCTCCCTCCACACTTTGACAACCACCACCCCACTGCCTGTTTCTGTGGTTTTGGACTACTTCAGAGCCTCATATAAGTGAGATCATACAGCATCTGTCCTTCTGGGTCTGGTTTACTTCACTCAGCATCACGCCCCCTAGGCTCATCTATGTCGTCACCAAAGCATTCCACCAAGCAGAACGTCCTTTATTTTTAAGGCTTACATACAATGGGATATACACATTGTATGTAAGTACCATCCAAAAAAGTATTAATTTAAAAATACATCATATAATCAGACTGAGCAACTGAACAACAAGTTCTTAACTGTCCAAAGAGGAAATACAGATGGACAACAAGCACGTGAACAGATGTTCAACATCACTAAATATCAGGGAAAAGCAAATCAAAACCACAATGAGATATCACCTCACGGTGGTCAGAGTGGCTGTTATCAAAAAGTCTACAAATAACAAATATTGGTGAGGACGTGGAGAAAAGGGAACCCCTATACATTGTTGGTGGGACTATATAGATTCGTGTGGCCCATATGGAAAACAGTATGGGAGTTTCTCAGAAAACTAAAAATAGAACTGCCAGATGACTCCGCAATTCCGCTCTTGGGTACATATCCAAAAACACAAAACCAAAAATTTGAAAAGACACTATTTGAAATCGCAGAAGGCATGGAAACCACTGCAGTGTCCATGAACAGACGTGTGCAGAAAGAAGACGTGGTGCCCACATACAGTGGAATATTATTCGGTCACGAAAAAGAACGAAGCCCTGCCACTTGCTGTAGCATCGATGGACTTGGAGGGCATTATGCTGAGAAAATACGTCAGATGGACAAAGATAAATGCCGTGCGACACTGCCATGCGTGGAATCGAAAAATTACAACAAACTAGTGACTATAACATAAAAGAGGCAAGTTCATAGATGCAGAGAACAAAGTTTTACCAGTGGGGGGAGGGGCGATATAGGGGGGAGGAGAGGAGAGATTTTGTAGAGATTTTGTAATAACTGTAAATGGAAGGCAGCCTTCAAAAATTATATGAAAAGAAAGAAGAGAAACTAAAAAAAAAAAAGACAAAATTGACATTTGCATTGTGGTGAGTCATGGAAAATTAGCAAGTAGTAAATTCTAATGATAGTTAACTGAGTTGTCATCTTGAGCCAAGAAATGCAAGTAATGTACATTTTTAAGAACACAGGATGAAAATGCTACACTTTACATCTAATTTCTTTCCTCTTCAATGGTGAAGTCAAAGTTGCTCAGTTGTGTCCGACTCCTGGTGACCCCAAAGACTGAATGCACCAGGCCAGAATACTGGAGAGGTAGCCGTTCCATTCTCTAGGGCATCTACCCAACCCAGGGATCGAACACAGGTCTCCCGCATTGCAGGTGGATTCTTCACAAGCTGAGCCACCAGGGAAGGCCAAGAATACTTCTCCGGGGGATGTTCCTGACCCAGGCATCGAACCGGGGTCTTCCGCATTGCAGGCAGATTCTTTACCAGCTGAGCTACCAGGGAAGCCTCCTCTTCAATGAGACACTTTAAATACAGACATGCCACTCTTGAAGGTTATAACAGGGATGCTTTGATAGTGAAGAGTAGCTAACACTTTTGAATTAGAACCCAGCACACCCACAGCTTGAGGGAAATAAGATGTGCATGTAATTGTCATATTAAATCTTGATGACTTATTATTACTATTTGAAAATATTGACTGAAAAAATCCAAATGGTATAAGATGCATGCTGTTTGAGACATCTTCAACATTTAAGCATGTTTTGAATTAAGACATGTTTTGATGTCATGACGGGGGAGGGGATGGCCCTGGAATCTGGTGGTAGTTTCCAGGGATCCTGCTAACCACCCTACAGAGTGCGGGTCAGTTCACCATGACAAACAATGATCTCACCCCAAAGTGAATATGTTAGGCTCAACCCTCCCTTTGTCAGTGGCACTAGTGGTAAAGAACCCGCCTGCCAATACAGGAGACGCGAGAGATGAGGGTTAGATGCCTGGGTCAGGAAGATCCCCTGGAGAAGGAAATGGCAACCTGCTCCAGTATTCTGGCCCAGGAAATCCCATGCCCAGCACAGGCTGGTGGGCTATAGTCCGTGGGGTCTCAAAGAGCTGAGCACAGCTGAGCGCACGAGCACACACACATACTCACTGCCTTTGCAACATGAAAGGAGCCGCAAGCAGCACATGAGCAAACAGGGTGCTGTGCCCGATGACGCTTTCCCTAATAACCAGGCCACCAACCTGTGTGGCCCGGGGGTCGTAGTTTGCCAACTCCTGATGCAGCATGAAGGGGAGGAAAACCACACCATCACACGGTTTCAAACATTTAATGCTTATTAGCTTCAGGGCAGCTAAGGGTACCTGAGGTCCAGGGTAGCTGAGTTTTGTGCCTAAAACACACAGTTCTTCCTTCCTCTGGGCTCTCATTCTGTCTGATGTACTCAGGCTCCTGCAATGAGAATATCCTCCCGGGATGCCTTCGGATGCTCTTGACCGCCTCCCTTTATTCAAATCCGATCCTTAGGTCTCTCTCCAAGTCTAGGGTTATCTCCATGACCTCATGCAAGGAGCTCACTCGTCACCATCACCCAGGAGTCCTCTTGGAATTCTATCCTGTGGGGCCACAGGCTTCACTTCTAGGCTCCGACAACAACCCTGGTACCATCTCAACCTGGGAGACACGTCACACTTGGGCAAGACTGACTCATCTTTGTATCCTTAACACATAGCACAGCCTCAGGTCATTGCAAGGAACTCAATATTAACTCTGATGAATAACTTTTATAGAGATGTCTTTGAGCACCCAAGCTTGTAGGTCTTTAGAGAATTCTTGGGTAAGATTTAGGGCAAGAAATAAAATAACTTTCAGAGGGAGATAAAGGACAGGCATCATGTAATGTTGCACTTCGTTAGGTTGCATGTGTGATTGCTACTTAATATTAAATACTTCAATGAATGCTACATCTGCAGTTTCATAAGAAGACTTTTTTAAATGAAATGAATGAATGATGTGAAAATCCTGAGGAAATAATATAATATAAATATATACTATATACACAATGTATTAATATATTTATGTATTTTTATACACACACATATATATACACATTTCAAAGCCTGTGTTAACTAGCCTTTTTGTTTCTTAGAAACAGATCAGTCGTTTCTAGTATTATATACATATTATATATTTTACTGTATATGTTATGTATATTAGTCAGTTCAGTTCAGTCACTCAGTCATGTCTGACTCTTTGCAACCCCATGGACTGCAGCACACCAGGCTCCCTTGTCCTTCACCACCTCCTGGATCTTACTCAAACTCATGTCCATTGAGTTGGTGATGCCATCCAACCATCTCATCCTCTGTCGTCCCTTCTTCTCCTGCCTTCAATCTTCCCCAGCATCAGGGTCCTTTCCAATGAGTCAGCTCTTCGCATCAAGTGGCCAAAGTATTGGAGCTTCAGCATCAGTCCTTCAAATGAATATTCAGGACTGATTTCCTTTAGGACTGGTTGGATCTCCTTGAGGTCCAAGGGACTCTCAAGAGTCTTCTCCAACATCACAGTTCAAAAGCATCAATTCTTCAGTGCTCAGATTTATGGTCCAACTCTCACACCCATACATGACCACTGGAAAAACCATAGCTTTGACTAGGTGGACCTTTATTGGCAAAGTAGTGTCTCTGCTTTTTAATATGCTGTCTAGGTTGGTCATAGCTTTTCTTCCAAGGAGTAAGCGTCTTTTAATTTCATGGCTGCAGTCACCATCTGCAGTGATTTTGGAGCCCAAAAAGTAAAGTCTGACACTGTTTCCATTGTTTCCTCATCTATTTGCCATGAAGTGATGGGACTGGATGCCATGATCTTTGTTTTCTGAATGTTGAATTTTAAGCCAGTTTTTTCACTCTCCTCTTTCACTTTCATCAAGAAGCTCTTTAGTTCCTCTTGGCTTTCTGCCATAAGGATGTTGTTTCTGCCAATATCTGAGGTTACTGATATTTCTCCCGGCAATCTTGATTCCAGCTTGTGCTTTATCCAGCCTGGCATTTCGTATGATGTACTGCATATAAGTTAAGTAAGCAGGGTGACAATATACAACCTAGACATACTCCTTTCCCAATTTGGAACCATCCATTGTTCCATGTCTTGTTCTAACTGTTGCTTCTTGACCTGCATACAGATTTATTAGGAGGCAGGTAAGGTAGTCTGGAATTTCCATCTCTTTCAGAATTTTCCAGTTTGTTGTGATCCACACAGTCAAAGGCTTTGGTAATCAATGAAGCAGAACATTTTTCTGGAACTCTCTTGCTTTTTCTATGATCCAACAGATGTTGGCAATTTGATATCTGGTTCCTCTGCCTCTTCTAAATCCAGCTTGAACATCCGGAAGTTCTCTGTTCATGTATTATTGAAGCCTTGCTTGGAGAATTTTGAACATTACTTTGCCAGTGTGTGAGATGAATGCAATTTTGCAGTAGTTTGAACATTCTTTGGCATTGCCTTTCTTTGGGATTCCTCAATGGCACCCCACTCCAGTACTCTTGCCTGGAAAATCCCATAGATGGAGGAGCCTGGTAGGCTGCAGTCCATGGGGTCGCTAAGAGTAGGACATGACTGAGTGACTTCACTTTCACTTTTCACTTTCATGCATTGGAGAAGGAAATGGCAACCCACTCCAGTATTCTTGCCTAGAGAATCCCAGGGATGGGGGAGCCTGGTGGGCTGCCATCTATGGGGTCGCACAGAGTCGGACACGGCTGAAGCGACTTAGCAGCAGCAGACCACTGAAATGGACGACAATAGTACCCAGTAAAGGCCAGAGGTATTTGCTTAAACCTTAACTTTTTGAGCCCTATTCTTGACCTGATAAATGGCTATGGCAATATTTGCATGCAATGGTTGCAAAGATCTGTGAGATAACATACGAGAAATGTAAGTAAAAGGTACTTTAAAAAAGCATATCTCCCTATGCTTGTTACTTATTAATTTTTGAAATGCTTTAAGGATCTTTTTATGTCTCAGAGTTTCCCTGGGTTAAATTGCTAGTAGGTCATCCATTAGAGAATGAGAAATTTCCTGTGAACTCATAAAATTCTACTGTGGGCAAAGCAGGTGAAACTTTTCTCTTAAAAGTCAAAGGTTTGTTTGTTTTTTTTTTTTTTTTCTTTTTTGCATGGGATGGGGGGCAGAACATTCATAAGTCTATTTAGGGCCCTGCACATAAATATGCATTTCTGGCCATTTTGGTCATAGAAGCTTCCAAGCCATGAATTGCCTAAGAAAAAAGTCATCAGCTTCCTGGACAATTTCTAACATGCTTAATTTTAGCTTAATTAAAATCCCATGCACATTCAAACAAATATAGTATTCGCCTCCACTTCCTATCCAAACTCTTGTCTAGCATCATTTTATAAAATACCAGCTGCTCTATGCTAATTTTTATTCAGAGATACAAGTATGTTTAGGAAAAACTGGTATACATAATTTGAAGATCAAAAGAGAAAAGTGTACCATTATCCAGACTATCAAGAATCACCTTTAAAATACACAAGCCTTCAAATAATAGCATTCATTTTAGGAAGTTTTCTGTTGAAAGAAGAGATTACAGGTACTCACAAGCTAGCCCAGAGACAATTTAATAGAGAAACTTCCCATCTAGTAGGAAACCAATATAAAAAAATAAGTTTATAAATGTCTGCTTTCAGTCAAGATGGAGGAACAGGGGCCAGTTTGATTCTCCCTCCTCAAACAATTTAAAACTGGACAACATGTGTGAAACAGTGGACCCTTGACAGGGAAGGGCAGTGACCCCTGAGAGACAGGAAACATGCGTGAGGGCCTGGGAGCCCCCTGCTTACGGCCTGGCCTGGGAAGGGGGGTCTGCGGTTAAAAGAGGAATCCCAGGTGATGCCTGAGGCTCTCCCTCGGGGCAGGAGATGGTGCTGGGAGACGAGCGCTGCCAAAGCAACTGGAATCCACAGCCCGAGAAGACAGGGCCACATCAGAGAAGAGGCCAGAGAGCCCCAGAGCTGCCCCAAGTCTCGAGCAGAAAAGCAATCACCACATGCAAGGGAAGAAACCATCTATGCCCCGAGAAAGAACCACCCGCATGGAGGAGAGGAAACCACCCCCGCAACAAAGGGAAGAAGGGTGTAGGGCTCTTCCCATCAGCCAGAGTGAAAAATTCCACAATTCATCAGGCACCAGAAAAAGAACTCAGTTGCTTTGCATCAGCTGTGTAAAACAATTAGGCCCAGAAGACACACTGATTTGGTTCTAACAAACAAAGCATGTAAGAGAAAACTCTAAACAACAAACTTTTTCCAAGTGACTTAACTGCTTTTTAGGCAAAATACAATATTTATTGAAATGAAAAATACCACCTGAAAAAGTCAAATTCATAACATGATATCTAATGAAAAATAATTATTAGAATATTGTCACAGACTGTAGATATTAAAAGTGTAGTGAGGGAATGTCACAAACAATTCTTTATGCTAATAGAAAAAGTTATCGATTTAAACAGTGCAACTCCTTAAAACTACAAATTACTGAAATCCAACCAAGATGAACTAGGCAACATGAATGTCCCTAGAACTATTAAATGAATTGAATTCATACTTAAAATTCTCCTAAATAAGAAATCTCCATACCTAAATGGCATATCTAGTAAACTCTACCAAATATTTAAAGAATGGGCTTCCTTGATAGCTCAGTTGGTAAAGAATCCACCTGCAATGCAGGAGACCCCAGTTCAAATCCTGGGTCAGGAAGATCCCCTGGAGAAGGGATAGACTACCCACTCCAGTATTCTTGGGCTTTCCAGGTGGCTCAGCTGGTAAAGAATCCACCTGCAATGTGGAAGACCTGGGTTTGATTCCTGGGTCAGGAAGAGCCCCTGGAGAAGGGAAAGGCTACCCACTCTGGTATTCTGGCCTGGAGGACTGTATAGTCCATGGGATCATAAAGAGTTGGACATGACACAGCAACTTTCACTTCACTTCATTTAAAGAATAATTAACACCAATTCATTGCAACCTTTTTCATGATGTAGAAGACAGGACACAATCTTGGAGAAAATGCCTGCTAATTAAATGTTTAATACATACGTGTCTTCAGAATCTATAAAGAACTCTAAAAATCAATGAGCACCGAGCAAAATTAGGCAAGACATCTGAACAGAAAATTCATCAGAGAAGATGGATGGGTAGCAAACATGCCCATGGGAAGGTGGTTGATACCATTAGTCATTAGGGAAGTGCAAAGTAAACTCACAGTGAGACACTGGCTTATATTCATTAGAATGTCAAACACGACGCGACTGATCACACCAAGAGTTGGAGAGGATGTGAGTAACTATAACTTTCGTACCCTGCTGGTGGGAATACAAAATGGCATGACCGTTTTGGAAAAGAGTTTGGTATTTTTTAAAAAGTTAAACATATGCTACCCATATGCCTGAGTCATCCCACTCCTATATTTCTACCCCCAAGTCCATCCCTAAAATGAAAACATGCATGCAAAGACTGGGACGCAAGTGTTCATGGCAGCTCTCCTTATAATAGCAAATACTGGGAAAACCTAAATACCGACCAACAGGCAAGTGAACACTCAAAAGGAATACAACCCAGCAAAACCCTGATGACACGCAACTACATGGTGAAATGTCAGCATTATTATGGTAAGCAAAGGAGCCAGATTTTAAAAAAAAAGAGTACACAATTTATGACTCCATTTGTAAAATATCTTAGAAAATGAAACTAATTTACAATGAGCAGAAGCATCAGTGCTTGCTTGGGGCTGAAGAAGCAGAGATGGGAAAGGAGGTGAGACTACAAAAGGGGCAGGAGGAGCCTTCTGGGGCCACGGAGCATATTCACAGAGTTGATTTGTGAAAGGGTTTCTGAGATGTGAAATGAAAGTGAAAGTGTTAGTCTCACTCAGTCGTGTCTGACTCTGTGCAACCCAGTGGACTGTAGCCCAGCAGGCTCCTCTGTCCATGGGATTTTCCAGGCAAGAACACTGGAGTGGGTAGCCATTCCTTTCTCCAGGGGATCTTCCCAGCCCAGGGATTGAACCCAGGTTTCCTGCCTTGTCAGCAGATTCTTTACCATCTGAGCTACCAGGGAAGCCCTCTGAGATGTAGGCTTATGTCAAAACTTGTCATTTTTTAAACCAAAAAACAGGTGCCGTTTACCACATGCCAATCATCATTTATTAAAACTGTTAAATTTTTGAGAAATAAATTCACATCTATAAAGAGAATTCAGAGAAACAACAAAAAAAATCTGTCCTGGATGCTTACAATAGAAACCAACGTTCTCGCTTCTTCTGATGTTTAGTTTGTATGTTAAGTAAACACCAGAGGAATATCTCCTCTTGATGGAAAAAAGGCAAGAAAAACAGATTCAACATTTGCTGTTTATCTGAAAGTTAACTGGATATCCTGTATCTTATCTGGCAATCTTACCTCCTCCCTGGGGCCCCAAGACACCCATCTATAATTTTTTTTAAACCAAAGAAAGAAAGCCTTCCTCAGTGATCAATGCAAAGAAATAGAGGAAAACAATAGAATGGGAAAGACTAGAGATCTCTTCAAGAAAATTAGACATACCAAGGGAATATTTCATGCGAAGATGAGCTCTTTAAATAAAGGACAGCAATGGTAGGGACCTAACAGAAGCAGAAGATATTAAGAAGAGGTGGCAAGAATACACAGAAGAGCTGTACAAAAAAAGATCTTCGTGACCTAGATAACGATGATGGTGTGATCACTCACCTACAGCCAGACATCCTGGAGTGTGAAGTCAAGTGGGCCTTAGGAAGCATCACTACGAACAAAGCTAGTGGAGGTGATGGAATTCCAGCGGAGCTGTTTCAAATCCTAAAAGACGACGCTGTGTAAGTGCTCCACTCAATATGCCAGCAAAGCAGAGGCATTACTTTGCCAACAAAGGTCCATCTAGTCAAAGCTATGGTTTTGCCGGTAGTCATGTATGGATGTATGGACTATAAAGAAAGCTGAGTGCAGAACTGATGCTTTTGAACTGTGGGGTTGAGGAAGACTAGAGTCCCCTGGACCACTAGGATATCCAACCAGTCTACTCTAAAGGAAATCAGTCCTGAATATTCATTGGAAGGACTGATGCTGAAGCTGAAACTCCAATACTGTGGCCACCTGATGTGAAGAACTGACTCAGTGGAAAAGACCCTGATGCTGGAAAAGACTGAAGGTGGGAGGAGAAGGGGATGACAGAGGATGAGATGGTTGGATGGCATTACTGACTCGATGGACATGAGTTTGCGCAAGCTCCAGGAGTCGATAATGGGCAGGGAAGCCTGGTGTGCTGTAGTCCACGGGGTCACAGAGAGTTGGACACGACTGAGTGACTGAACTGAACTGAACAACTGAAGTAGCAGCCACCAGTCCTGTATTAGGTCCTGCGTTAGGTGCTGGGGACACAATCTATGATAGGGAACTGGTATATGTCACTAAGGTTACATCTAGATGATGTTGTAAGGAGATATTATGGTAGAGTGGGAAGACCAAACTGCTTTATTCCAAATACTTCCTACTCCAATGCTAAAGAGTTGGGACGGGTAAGGATGCCTTTGACATTGCATTTCCAAGGTATGTTATGGCATGGTGTGAAGAAATGAACCATTCTCAGTGACCATACACAAGGAGTGTACTCACTAGGAGGTCCAACCTGCATTGAACAAGAAACACAACGAGGACACGGAAGCTGCTGCCGTATGAGACTCTCGATCAATTGCCGTGAAAAAAAGATGCTGGCTTAGGCACTGGAGGAAATGCAAACCCTGCTGTCAGAACGTGTTTGCTTTATTTGCAGTAAGGATCAAAATACAACAAGGAATTAGAAGTCAGCATACAAAGGTACCTAGTTAAACTGAGCTGAACCGTTCAGTTCAAGTGCAGGAAGCAGTCTGTGGTGTCCATGCTGGTGTTGAGATGGGTGGACTGGGCACAGAAAATAAGCTACCTTGTGTGTTGGCTGCCCAGTTTCCCCAGCACCACTTATTGAAGAGACTGCCTTCTCTCCATGTATAGTCTCGCCTCCTTTGTCAGAGACTAGGGGACCATAGGCGTGTGGGTTTACCTCTGGACATCCTATCCTGTTCCATTGATCTGTATTTCTGTTTTGGGGCCAGTACCATATTGCTTTGATTAATGTAGTTTTGTAGTATAGCCTGAAGTTCAGGAGCCTAATTCCTCCAGCTCTGTTTCTCTCTCTCAAGACTGCTTTTTGGCTATTCGGGGCCTTTTGTGTTTCCATACAAAGTGTAAACATTTTTGCTCTAATTCTGTTAAAAATACCATTGATAATTTGGTAGGGATGGCACTGAATCTGTAGACTGCTCTGGTAGTGTGGTCATTTTCACAGTATCGACTGTTCCAATCCAAGAACATGGTATATCCCTCCATCTGTTTGTGTCATCCTTTGTTTCTTTCAAAAATAAAATCTTCTTGCCTCTAAATCTGTTCCAAATACACCTTTCACTGGGACAACACAGGTAGGTTTTTAAACAGCCCAAGGAATGACTCCTTTTAATAAGTTTCTTCCTGATAATCCTATCAATGTTAAGGTAGAAATGGCATGTATGTCAGCCTCTAATGGGAAATGTATAGGTACAACCTGCTTGTTTTACTATCTTGGTAAATAACTATTGCTTTATTAAATCTAGTCTATAAATGATTGCTTCTATTCCTCAGCTTTGTAGAGCTCTAATAGACATTTCTTTAAAAAAAAAAAAAAAGTGAAGGGTTTAATTTTGCTGAATGCCACATTTGGTGCGCTAGTTCTTGAGTGGGACTCTGATTTGTACTGTCATGATGATCAGAGCTGGAACAAAGTCATGTTGCCCCATCTCTAACCATCTGGCAGTGGCTGAAAAAGCTTTTCATTCCTATTAAAGTATTTCTTCTTGAGTCCCTCACTATGTGCATTGATAATTTTCAGGTCACTCTGTATGATTCATTTCCCTGCAAACTTCATTGTTTCGAATACATTAGAAGTTCTTTCCTAATATAAGTTATCCCATTTTTGACAACTGTGAAGAAAATAGCTGAGAACTATGTACAGAAATACACTGGATTTCTTTTTGGTCATAAGTGGGGAGAGATCTGTAAGAATATTAGTTTAAAAAAGTTGTCATCACCGTACTTTTAAAACCATGAATTAAAAAAAGGAAGAATTTACTAATAATAAAACAAATTACTTTTATTCCTTCCAAAATTGATTTCTGCTAAATGCAGAAGTCCTTATTTCACTTATTAACTTACCACAAAAGTAAATTTTCAGCTGTAAGTAATAGGGTCTCATGATGATGTAGGAAATGGTTCAGGTGAGTATACTGTGAGGATAGTAGTAAGTGGGTCAGCTCTACCTATAAATTAACTCTTAGTTAATAATAGCTTCTCCCTTAAATATAGATCATCAAACCAGTGTCTATTGTGATGTTTTTATTCCTAAAAGTATTTTTACCACGTAAATTGATCCTCCACTTTACAGTATTATGGAGAGCACTTTCAGTTAACAAAGCATTTCAAAGAACAAAGAAAGATCCATCAAATGAAGCCATTTAAAAAATCAATATAGAATGCTAACCCATACACTGTTGTATAGTTATAATACAACTAGAAATTTCAGAGAAGGACTCAGTGTTTTTTGAGGAGTGAGAATAATATTAAGCTGTGACAATGGCAAGCCTGGGATCTTTATTTCATACTAAAGTTTAAATGGCTACCCCAAAATGGGAATGTTTAAGGACCTCCTTGGCAGTCTGGGGGCTTCCCTGGTGCCTCAGTAAAGAATCTGCCTGCAATGCAAGAGACCTGGATTCAGTCCCTGGGTTGGGAAGATCTCCTGGAGAAAGGAATGGCTACCTACCTCAGTATTCTTCCCTGGAGAATTCCATGGACAGGGGACCCTGGCTGGCTATAGTCCACGGGGTCACAAAGAGTCAGACACAACTGAACAACTAACAGACACACACACACACTCACACACACACAGTGGCAGTCCAGTAATTAAGACTCCATGCTTCCACTGCAGGGGGTGGATCCCTTGTTGGAAATCAAGACCCTCCATGTTGCATGGCATGGCCAAGAAAAAGGCAATGTTTAAGGCATGATGACACCATACATTTTAATTGGTTTGGCCCAGGAATGCACCTCATATAGATGCGCTGAATGATACTAATGAATACTACTTGTTGGACACAGAATTTAGGGCTCAGTTATAAAACGATACAGGAAACTAAAAGGTTATTCCTGTCCTAGCTTATTGAACAAATGTTTATTGGCCACCTATTATATACATACTGTTGCTGTTTAGTCCTTAAGTTGTGTCCAACTCTTCTGTGACCCCATGGACTGTAGCCCACCGGGCTCCTCTGTCCATGGGATTCCCAGGCCAGAATACTGGAGTGGGTTGCCACTTCGTTCTCCAGGGGATCTTCCCAACCCAGGGATTGAACCCACGTCTCCTGCATTGACGGGTGGCTTCTTTACTGCTGAGCCCCCTGAGAAGCCCCGTTATGTGCGTATAGAAGAAGGCTTTCTGTAACAGGGCTTCTAGTCTACTGGGAATGATAGAGGTTAAAGACTCATGAAATGCAAGGGTACTCAGATAAGTAGAGGTTAAAGAGAGTTTGCGTGACCTCTTTTCTGGTTTGTCGGGGATAGTCCCAGTTTATACCTATATTTCTGGCAAGACTGTTAACAGTGGCCCTATTTCACTCTTAAACTTGTCCTGGTTTGGTCAACACGCACATGATCATTCTTATCACTGGCAAAACAAAATATTAGGTTCTAGAATTCGTCCTGTAATACACTGCTTAGAGACTAGGGACAGAGTTCTAAATTTTGCACATATGACGTTAATGCCCAGATGACCTCATGTTTCATATTTACTCATTGGACTCTCACTGGGAAACTGATGAGAGTCTTCGCACTGATACACACTGCAAATGAGGTCTAAATTAGTCACATCATTAATGTCACTACCATGCACTGACTGTTTCTGCCCCCGTCCCCCCAGAGAAACTTCGTATATTGAAACCGTCATGCCCAATGTGACTGCATGTACCTATAGGCCCTTTAAGAGGTAGTTAAGGTTCAATGAATTCATCAGGATGGAGCCCTAATTCAAAAGAACTAGTGTCCTTTGAGCCAGAGGCATTAGAATTTTTCTGTCCCTCTCTATCTCCCTGGCACCTTGGTCTTGGATTTCCAGTCTCCAGAACTGTAAGAAAACAAATGCCAATTGTTTAAGCCACCCTGACAACGGTATTTTGTTACGGCAGCCAAACAGACTAATACAATGACTGACTGCTCAGAACGTTACACTGAAGGGCCCTCACCTCCAAGCAAGTCATCTGGAACCTTTTTAGTTAAGTCTGAGCCAAGTCAGAAAAATGGAAAGAATGCTTCAGAAACAGTTCACTTATGCATATGGAATTTTGGACATTTAATTCAGAAAGTCAAGATAATCACATTTGGGATTGCAGTTCCTTTGGGACTGAATATCTCTGGACTTTCATTTGCAGTATGTATTAATCTTTGGACTTTCTCACCAGGAACATAACCACTGAGGAAGATTTATAGTCAAATCTGGGAACATTACAGCTTTCCTGGTGGCTCAGACGGTAAAGAATCAGCCTGCAATGCAGGCGTTCCGGGCTCTATCCCTGGGTCGGGAAGATTCCCTGGAGAAGGAAATGGCAATCGAGTCCAGTATTCTTGCCTGGAGAATTCCATGGAGCGAGGAGCCTGGTGGGCTACAGTCCATGGGATTGCCAAGTCAGACACGACTGAGCAACTAACACTTGGGGATATTTAGGCTACTGGAATTTTATTACTGGAGTTACTCTTTTAATATTTTCACTTATTCTCATTGCAGAATCTCTGATGGACTCTCTTGCACAATGTGTCAGAATGGGGTTTGAGATGGGAGATACAATGCATTATAGTCTTGAAAACGGAGTGGCCTTGAAATCAATTAAAGTAATGCACTGTTGGCCCACTTCAAGATCTTTGGGTACAAAATCTATATTGCTTCTGAGTGGTCCCAGAAAGACACGCAGGGAAGCAGTGGGTGAAGACAAAGGAAAGAATATTCTGTAAGCCTCAGCTCCTCCCCCAGGAGCAGAGCCAGTCCCCGTTATTGCAGGCTTCCTGGATGAGATCTGTGGTCAGAACACGATACAGGGCACGGGGCTGGCCGAGGACACTTCCTTGTCTCTGCTGCGTCCTTAGAGTCAGAGGTAGGGTGATGCTCTGGGTCACTCTCTGATCCTTCACGATTCATGAGGGGAGGTGAAGTGATTAATCTAACCAGTAATTTTAATGAGAAGAAAGACAGGATTCTCAGCTGTTTGAGAACCGCTTGGAAGAAAAGTTGTTTTCGTTCTGTTCGGCAAGGCCCATGCTTTACCTGAGCAGCTTCTGTCTTCGGTCTGCCTAAGCCCAAACTGTCTGTAATTGGGGGAGGAGGGTAATTCTGCCCAGTTCTGGGGTTCCACTAGCAGACACTGTTACCTCTCATGCCAAGCAGTGTCCTTCAATCTAGACTTTATGCAAGAACGCGACATTTTGATCGTTTTGTCTTCTCATTTTGGTCAAGAACTGGATAAGTAAAATGATAGGAATCAGGTCCATTCAAATGAACTACTGGTAACTGGAGCTTCTTTGTGGATTTCTGAGTTACTAAGACCATTTAGATACTACGAATGGAAACTATCACCTATGTCTCATTCAAGCGTACTCCTATAAAGCTCTCCTATAAAGAGAATCATATAATTTATAAGGAATGAAACAAGTAACATAGACTGGTTTGGCCCTGCAAGCAAGGTCATTTTGCAATTATGTTTTACCTGACATAACTTATAATTAAAAATATTAAGTTGTATCGGTGGAGGCTGGAAATGGGGGAGCCCAGTTAAATCAAATAATCAATAAGATTCAGAATTCTGGGATGGAATTTTTTTGATGTACTCCCCAAATTTTATTAAAAATAACGTATAACTGTCAATATATTGAGTTCACCCTTTGAAACTAACTTCCGGTCTACTCCCCGGATTTCATATTGAATGCCTTCTTGTTGATTAGTGGCTAAGTCCTGTCTGCATCTTTTGGGACTCTGAGTACTACATCCCTGCAGGCTCCTCTGTCGATGGGGTTCTCCAGGCAAGAATACGGAAGTGCATTGCCATTTCCTTCTCCAGGGGATCTTCCTAACCCAGGGATCGAACTTCTGTCTCCAGCACTGGCAGGAGTCTGATTCTTCACCACTGAGCCAACTGGGAAGCCTTAACTAAGTGGAATCATATCTTGGTTTTAAATCATTTAGACTGGTCAGTTGCGGGTATCATCTCCAATGTTGTTTGAAAGCTAGTGAAGCCTTTTTGGTTTCAATTTTCATGTGATTTTTAAGGAAAACGTGCAGTTCTCCATCCTCAAGGTCCTTTTTCTCACTCTTCTTGAGCTGATTTTTCAGAGGTCGTCCCCTGCTACGGTGTCACCGCCACACAGATCTGTGGTGAGTGTGACCCCTAGTGAGTACGGGAGTAACTTCTGTCCAGGACACTCCACAAAAGTAACCGGATTGTTCCTCAGGAAACCAAGCAAAGGCCCTCCAGGGTCAAGGGTCTAGTGCTGGATTTTAGAACTCTCCAGGGTTTCTTTGGCCCCACTAATGTCACAGAGCTGTTTGGGCGTCCCTGTGGTCTGGCCTGTGGCTGTGAAAGGCGGTCAGGCCTAAAGAGACTGCACACAGCGTGGGGAAAGTAGAAAGAGCAGGTCCTTGAGGACATGGCCACTATCAGCACCAAGGCTGGTGGAGGAGTGGTTAAAAATCCTCAGGGCTGAGGTGTGTGAGGCTCTGGACCACCAGCGTGCTCCCTGGGATCTCGGTTTTCTCAACTCTAAAGCGGGCAGGGACTGATAATGCAACTCGTGGGGACGCTGGGAGGATTCAATGAGACAACGCTTGCCGCCAGTCCTGATCCATCTCCCCCAAGGCAAAAGTCCCGCAATTATTAGTTCTATCATAACTAACAGGTGTGTAGGGAGAGCAGTCACTCCAAAAAAGTTATTACGAGGAACAGAATCACGTACAGCGTGCGGATCTGGGGCTTCACCCACGGCGGGGATTCAACGACACCCAGTGCTGGCGCCCCAGGTGCTCCTGACGGGAACTTCCCGAGGCGTCAGGGCGCTCTGAGTCAGTAAAACGCCCGAATAGATTAACAGTGAATGGACAATGACAAAGAAGCAAGTGTTGAAGGAATGAGTAAATTAATGCTTTCACGGGAGACCATCTAGCTTATTAGAGCAGAAATTAGGATCAAGGCCAGATACTGGGGATGAAAGAGCAAACACCGAAGTCACCTTTCACAACCTGTCCCTTTTTTGATGGAAAAACATCCCACAAATTGTATTAGAAAGAATATAAGACTAGATAAAGGGTTAGGTACCCGTGGGTCAAAACCACCCACCTTCTGTTAATGCCGACAAAGTTTAACTGCGGTCTTGGCTGGCAGACTTGGAAAGGTCATGCATGTGATAAAAAACTCTCCTCACTTGTTCACTGGCACACTGTCTATGTGCCAATGGTTACCTCGTGGCTACCTTCCTCCATGAGGCAGAGCTGAGCAGCTATGTCAGTGATCTTGTGGCATGTAAACCTACAATAGTCATTATTTGGCCTCTTATAGAAAAAATTTGTAGATCTCCAGTAGATTAGAGGGGAATTTTACGATTCATAATCCATTGAGCAGTAGAAAAAAATCCCAATAAAGGTAAACCTAATTGTATTTAAACTGAAATGGCCTCGAAAATCTATTATACTTCTCGTTCCTATTTTTATATTTCATTGAAAAATAACAGGTCCTCATTCCTCCCCAACCTCATTAAACTGTAGACAATCAGCCAACCCTGCAGAAGGGTTTCAGCAGAAAGAATATGCTGAGACTTGGCAAAATTATTGCTGAAGAAACTATATCCTTTGCCAGTTAAATTAAAATATTTAACAGCTCCAAAACATATTAATTCTCATTTCTATTAAAGATGTATTGACAGTAACTGACATCACTTCCAGGGAACAAGGAAGACTTTCAGACGATCCCAACCTGGACCTGTAGCTGGTGAGCTCTGTGCGGCGGGGTGGCCTTGGCCCTTTCATTTAACCCAGTCAACTGACGAGCGTCTCCTTTCATCCCTCTCCACGCACCCAATTTAACGTCATGGCTGTGTGCCTTCACGGCCTGACCTTTCAGCAACAACTGTGTCATTTACACAAGCTAAATGACTCAGACTATTTCTACGAGGGATCTCGTCCAGGAACAATCTCAAAACAGATCACGCGTCCTCACCTTGCCAAGCATAATACCAGCCCCTGCAGTGCTTTCACTGGACAAGCCCTTCTGTCTTCTGCAAATGAGGCACCTCATTGAAGGGTCAACCTCTCCCCGTGGGGGGGATACTGTCCTGCTCTCCCCTGCCAGCCGCAGAGAACTCCATACACAAATGACATGCATGACCCTTCCAAGTCTGCCACCCGAGACCCACAGCAAGATCCTCAAAGATGTCCCTTCTACATCTGGAAAAAGACTGCCACTCAAAAGGCTAGCACCCTGAGAAGACTAGAGATATGTAGGACTAAAATCTGGTATGCCCCTGGATGACCGTTAAAAAGCCATGTTACCTATAATGTCATAAGCATCATCATTCGCCATTCAATTGCAAAGTTGGGTCCGACTCTTTGCACCCTCATGGACTGCAGCACGCTAGGCTTCCCTGTCCTTCACTCTCTCCCAGAGTTTGCTCAAACTCATGTTCATTGAGCCGGTGATGCCATCCAACCATCTCATCCCCTGTTGCCCCCTTCTCCTGCCTTCAATCTTTCCCAGCATCAGGGTCCTTTCCAATGAGTCAGCTCTCTGCATCAGGTGGCCAATGAGTCAGCTCTTTCTTTGCATCAGGGACCAGTTGAGGCCAGATTCAAGGAATGCAGGCCCTGCATTCAACCAGATCCTCACCAGCACCCCTGCCCTTGAACCTCTGGATAAAACTCCCCGCCGAATCCCCCTGGGTGATTGAGATACACAGTTTTTGAGAGGCACTGTGTCCTTCTTAGCTCCACAAAGCAACAAAGCTGCTCTTTTCCATTTCACTTACAATTCTGTCTCTGAGATTCAGTTTTGCACCAGAACACAAAGGCAGAGCTTTCAGCATCATTTCCAGTTACTTGCATGTTATCCCTTTCAGAGGATGTTGTCACTGTTGTTTAGTCACTAAGTCACGTCTGGGTCTTTTGTGACCCCATCGACTGTAACTTGCCAGGCTCCTCTGTCCATGGGATTTCCAAGGCAAGACTACCGGGATGGGTTGCCATTTCCTTCTCTAGGAGATCTTCCCGACCCAGGGATTGAACCTGTCTCTCCTGTACTGCAGGCATATTCTTTACCACTGAGCCACTAGGGGACCGCCATGTGGTAGCTTGTCCCAAGTTGGAAACTGTCAATTGCCTGCTTCCTAACAAAAATATCTTAGCCGCTCTGCAACTTTTTTGACGAGTAAAA
This sequence comes from Budorcas taxicolor, assembly GCF_023091745.1. Lineage (NCBI taxonomy): Eukaryota > Metazoa > Chordata > Mammalia > Artiodactyla > Bovidae > Budorcas > Budorcas taxicolor. The sequence continues at coordinate 84,391,705 of NC_068921.1, read as the reverse complement.
TACAGAGGAAGTGATGCTGTGCTAATTCCCAGCCCAGCTTGTAAGCGAAGTTCAGGCTTCCTCTCTTGCCCCTGGGAACACTGAGCCACAAGGCAAGAAGTCAAGACTATTCTGCTGGAGAAAGACCACATGGAGGAACATTCAGGCGCCAGCCACAGGGATGAAGAAGCTGTCTTGTCCAGCCATCATAGGCCAACCTCTCCCGCTATATGGCCACAATGGCTGGAGAAACTCCAAGCAAGTACTGCCCCACTAAGCCCAGCTATCCCACAGAAGTGGGAGAGATAACACACTGCTATTTCACGCCACTAAGTTTTGGGGCAACTGCTAACTGACCCGGAAGTGTACACAGCCCCGCGCTTTCTCACCTGCTCCCTGGTGGCTCAGCAGTAAGGAATTCACTTGCAATGCAGGAGACTCTGGCTTGATCCCTGGGTTGGAAGATCCCGTGGAGAAGGAAATGGCAACCCACTCCAGTACTCTTGCCTGGAGAATCCCATGGACAGAAGAGCCTGGTGGGCTACAGTCCATGGGGTTGCAAGAGTAGATAGGACTGAGAGACTGAACCACCACCGCCATCACCTGGGTCACCTCCAGTAAGTAAGGCGATTCTCCACACCACAGGTGGCGGCCTAAGCCACGTGGCTGCTTTAACAATGGAATATAAGAGAGCAACAGATGCTGAACCTCAGCACATGTTGTAACAGCCACTCAGCCAAGCCTCGTCCCCCCTGATACAGGAAGGACATGTCCTAGGCCTGGGCTCTTCCTTAACCCTGGGGTGCATCCTGAAAAAGAGACCCAAATCAGAGCTGATTCAAGCTAAAGTGTGTGACTTCTAAATACAGTCAAATATAACGTAAAAGAGAAAGAAACCTTTGTTGTGGCAAGCCACTGACTTGGAATTTTATGTTCTACAGAATGTACAGGTGTGTCTGTCTTTTACAAAGCCATCAGAAAGTTCTCACAAACTGAAGGATCCAAATAACATTAGAGAAAGCTGTTGAGATGGAAGACGATGTCAGATCTTTCCTGTTCAGTTTCACAGAGTGTAGACCCAGAAGCACGGCGGGTGACTGGCAGCCCACTCCAGTGTTCACGATGGTGTCCATGCATTCAGGAAAACCCGCCCTCACCCATGGAGCCTGTGGTCTAGGGGAGGGGTAGCGTCTTTTTTCTGTAAAGGGCCAGAGAGTAAACATTTTATCTTTGTACGTCAAGAGGCCAAAATGAGGCTATTATGTAGGTAACCATTTAACATTTGACAGTTTTAAAATGTGGAAGACATTCTTATCGCTCAAGTCAGAACACAAGTAAGTGGCAGGCCAGATCTGATCTGATCGTCTGCTAATCTCTGCTCCAGTGAATACTTGATAAATATTAATAAATAATATTTGGATATAATATTACTCATAAATATTACTCATAAGTGTTCATAATAAATGAATATTTCCAGTGAGTGTATAATCAGTATAATACATAAGGTCTTTTTGAAGCTGAGAGAAGAGACACAAACCATCTTGGGATTTTACAAAAGATTTTTCAATAAGAGGATGCCTGAGTAAATCTTAAATATCAAGTAAATGTCACTGAGTAGAGAAAACAGTGGAAATGTGATTACGCGAGCAGAGACACAAGTTGTTGAAACCCCATGATATGTACATGTTAACTTGACTTCCTCCCATCAGCACAAGGGTATCACGTAACACAAACAAGGTATCCAAAATGTCTCCGTCAAACCTCCGTGTAACAGGTTTGCTACCTATTGACCCCACAGAAACACACACCCACAAACACAGGCGCCTCAGCCAGCTCCGTAGACCACAGAGCTGGAGGGTTATAGCAACAGAAGTGTGTCTTCTCAAAGTTCTGGAGGCTGGGATGCACAGCATGAAGGTGTGGGCTCATTCAGTTTCTGCTGAGGTCTCCTCCCGGTCTGCAGACAGATGCCAGCCCACTGGGCTTCCCTGGTGGCACAGGAGGAGAGAACCTGCCTGCAGTGCAGGAGACCCAGGTTCGATCCCTGAGTGGGGAAGAGCCCCAGGAGAAGGAAGTGGGAGCCCACTCCAGTATTCTTGCCTGGGAAATCCCATGGACAGAGGAGCCTGGAGGGCTATAGTTCATGGGGTCGCAAAGAGTTGGACACAACTTAGCGACTAAACCAGAACCATGTTGCCTTCCCACTGCAAGTTCAGAGAGCAGAGAAGGACATGCTCTCTGGCAATTCTTCCTGTAGGGCCACTAATCCTATTGGTTCAGAGCCCCACCCTTAGGACCTCACTTAACCTTAATTACCTCCTCATACAACCATCTCCCTGGAGAAGGAAACGGAAACCCACTCCAGAAAATTCCATGGATGGAAGAGCCTGGTAGGCTACAGTCCATGGGTTTGCAAACAGTAGGACTCGACTGAGTGACTTCACTTTCTTTCTTTCCATAGTTCCTTTTGGAGAAGGAAATGGCAGCCCACTCCAGTGTTCTTGCCTGGAGAATCCTATGGATGGAGGGGCCTGGTGGGCTATAGAGAATGGGATTGCAAAGAGTTGGACATGGCTAAGCAACTAGCACACACGCACACACAGAACCATCTCCAAATACAGTCACATTTGGGGTTAGGGTTTAATATACGACTATTAAGGAGAAACGATTCAGTCCACAGTAGGTGATCCAACGATGTATCATGATTTGCACTTAATAATTTACTCCTATTGCTCTGTTCCTTCTTCCTCCTGTACCTAAACTTGTGAGGTCTTTGCCATGGAGACAGTATCTTGCCTTATTACCCTACTCAGAAGCTACTGCTGCTATTAGGGGGAAAAGTTCGATAAGCATGCTTCTCATTTAATCAAAATAGGATTTCTCCACAAACACAATTCTCCACTTTTGATTAGGAAGCCTCAGAATGATGGACAGCTATTAAAGCCAATAAATCAGGAAGCACATTTGCAAATACCGTCACGTCGCCTCTGGATTCCACAGAATATCCATTATCCACATCCACTGTCATGTTGGGTTTCAGAAGCTATAAATGAAGTTCCAATGAATAGGTGCTTGTTTCAAAATTGGACATGGTTTTCTTTGTCTGGTATTTTTCCAGTAACCATACTCCTCTTTGTAAACTAAACAAAGTAAATGATTTGATATGTTTTGATTCTCTAACATGTAAGACAAGGCAATACGAATAGAAATGTTTTACATAGGAATTGTTATATGATATTCTGGCAACCAAAAACTTCTATTAATTTGCACATTGAGGCTTTGTTTATACAACAATGCTTGACTGCCTGGGGGAACTTCAAGGTTCTGATAAGCTTTATGAATAAATATGTTACTTGTTGATGTGAATTGTGTTTTATTCAAGTTCTATAGAAATTGAGAATCTCTCTATGGACCAGTGTTTTTGTGATAATATTCCAGACAGGTGTCCTTTATTCAACCAATATGGTGACAAATTTCCACTGGAATACATTAATAATTCCATTCATGTGTGTGCTTAGTTACGCAGTTGTGTCCAGCTCTTTGTGACCCCATGGACTCCAGCCTATCAGCCTCCCCTGTCCACGGGGATTCTCCAGGCAAGAATACTGGAGTGGGCTGCCATTTCTTCCTCCAGGGGATCTTTCCAATCCAAGGATCAAACCCATGTCTCCCACATTGCAAGCAGATTCTTTACCATCTGAGCTACCAGGGAAGTTCACTTCCATTTATACTAATATGCAGTTATAAATAAGGATGATAAATTGAAACTCACATCTCCTTCTATGTAAGGGGCCAGTTAAGAAATGCAGAGATTTACCAAAAAGCATCATTTTCCAAGCAAATATAGTATAGCTATGCTCTCTGTTATGCAGAAACAGTACCTTAAATTGAACAACTATTAACCTCCAATGCCAGCTTCATTCTGAAAACTTACTAAACAAATGTACAAGCATTGTGATTGAATAAGAGAAAGTCTCTGTCTAGAAGTCAGAATAAAGCAAGAAATGTATATATGTGGAAAAGGGCACTTAATTTTAAAAGATAATCATTACAAATATTATTTTAATAGAGATAAGTCTTGGTAAGTATATATGTATATATATCAAATGAGACAAAAATAAAGGTCAAAAATTTTTCTAATTATTATGCCATATAATATTGTATACAGACACAGACTCGTGTTCTCCACCCTCTTCTGGGAAAATAGGACAATTTAAGTGACTGCTTCTGGAGTAGCTAAAAGGAAGATCCATGTAGCTATTAAAAATTATTCCAGAGAAACTCTGAGGGACACTTTAAAGCCAACTTCCTCTGCCTGCATGAGTCTAAGGCACTCTAACAAAATAGAGAGCAAAGAATGCATTGAACGAGCTTTAAAAAATTGTTTATAGAGTGAGATTAATCCTATTTCATATCCAATACAGAATCCATTTGCAGTGCTCCAGAAACTTCAAATGTACACAGATCACTTGGAAAGCTCAACAAATTTGCAAGTTTTAATCCAGCAAATCAGTAAGTGCCTGAGACTCCCTGGTGGCTCAGATGGTAAAGAATCGCCTGCAGCGCAGGAGACCATGGGTCGGGAAGATCCCCCGGAGAAGGGACTGGCTACCCACTCTGATATTCTGGCCTGGAGAATCCCTTGGACAGAGGATCCTAGTGGGCTACAGTCCATAGGGTTGTGAAGAGTCAGACAAGACTGAGCCGCCAACACTTTCACTCCGAACCCTCAGCAAGTTCCCTTTGATAGTCATCAAGGCACTCACATACTTCCAGTCCTCGGTTGAAGAAAATCAAACCAAATGAAATAAAGATATAATCTCCAAGTGAGTAGATGTTCTAGGGTGGTAGTTCTCTAAAGGTTGTCCACATACCAGCAGCATCAGCTTCACCTGGGAACTCAATAAAAATGGTAATTTGCAGAACTCTTCTAGACCAGGGGCTTTCCGGGTAGCTCACCTGGTAAAGAATCCGCTTGTATTGTGGGAGACCTGGGTTCAATTCCCTGGGTCAGGAAGATCCTCTGGAGGAGGGCATGGCAACCCAGTCCAGTATTCTTGCCCGGAGAATCCCATGGTCTAGAACACTGGGGCTGCTGCCCAGAAATCTGCATTTTAACAAGCCTAAATGGATGCTGACATTGGAGAACCATTGCTTTCAGCACAACTTGGGAAGGGAGTCAGTATTGCTGAGTGAACTACAATTCATCAAGGCTGGGGACCCTCTGAGATCATATGATGCCTGCAGATAACAAAACCATACCTTTCTCCATCAGATAAACCAGGGGTCCCTGGACCCCACTCTCTGGTGACTGTCGTCCAGAAGGTCTGGGGTAAATATGGGGATCTATTACTTTAAACTTGTATTGGGGAGGTTTCAAACTCATTGATCCAAAGACTTCGACTGAAAGGGGTGGGAAGGCTGACTTTTAATACTTAAATTCTTATGCATGCGAAATATATACTTATGAACAGACCAAACATTTCTGGGGACTATGAACAGATGTCCATTGAGGGAACAGCAAGAGGCAGATCAGAGCTACCAGACACCTCTCAGTGACGGTAAGCAGTGACGGTAACACCACCATCCCCCCCCAACAAAAGCACAAATAATTCTTCCATTCAGCACGTATTAATTCTTAATGTAGCCTTGTGTACTGCCCAACTTTGAAGTTCCTCTCTAAAAATAGGAGGCAGTGTGTCTCTTCACTCATGAATAAGCATCTTTTATGTTTAAACCAAATATTTTGTCTATCTGCACTACACATTCTGCAGGTTAAACATATTCATTCTCCAGATACTTTATCCCTAAATGTGGCGAATTTTGAACCGTCTATCACTTCTTTAACAATGAATGGCTTATACGATGTTTAGTTTCTTATTTGTATCTTCGGGAAATTTAAAATATACAATAAATAACTTCTATTTCTGTCCTCTGGAAAAAACAAAGGTTATAAACATTAAACTTAGTCATAGTTTAAATATTATGCCCTTTGTTATGACTATTTCCAACTTGGTGATTTAGGTTTTTTGATTGATAGGTTGTTTGAGTTTAGCAGCTTCTTCATACCAGTGGCTCAAATTGCACTGCTGCTCAACCAAAGTCTTAAACTCTCTTCTTTTAGGTAAATGGTTTCCCAAATAGATTTCACCATACTACTGTTCTAGTTTTTATCCATTAATGTTAAATTTTGTGCTTGTAATATTGATATTACTTTATATCAATATCATTTTAAATTTCATATTTTTGTATAAGATTACCAAATACTTGCTTTTTTGTCCATACTGTTCTTATTGTTTGACTGCCTAAAAAACAGATATTCTCATTATGTTCACTGCCTGTGTTCCAATAAAACTTTATTTACAAAAAATAGGTAATGGGCTAAATTTGGCCCATGAGTACCAACCCTTCACCTAAAAAATATTTTGTTCATACGTTTAAGGAGAAAATAATCCCACACATAGCTTCTTATATTCAATTATAATTTTAAGTCAATATTATAAGCAACAGTTTTATAAATCTGTAAATCCAAGGGAACCTAAATTTAAGGAACTATGAAAGTTGTTTCCAAGTGACTGTCCTCAGTAAAATTAAAGCTTTTTATATAAGCTTTGTCAGCGCATTTCGTGGTTTCCCAGAGCACTTTGTTTACTCATGGTAAAAGAACATGAACAACAGAAGCAATGACAGAAAAGCAGTCAGAAGGCCCACCTCCAATAACATCAGTATGGTTCTGGGGATGGCGGACACAAGAGAAAAACCTACCTCGACAGGAAATCGCAGAAGGAAAGGCGGACAGGGTACCCATGTCGGACACTCTTCACCATCTCCAGGATCCCGACATACTGCAGCTGAGCGGACACGTAGAAGTTATCAAAGGTGTCTGGCAGCTTTGAGTTATTGGGCTTGATGCAATGAATAAAGTGTGGAGTGCACTTCTGAAGTTTCCCTGTAATATCCGTCAGCGTTTTCTAAGGAGAGAAGTAAAACACAACTGATTCTCCAGAGAAGACACCAAGTGACAAGGTAAAGCATTTTTAAATGGAAACCTTTATCTTCAGTCCAGGATTCTTCTGTATTACGCATTCACTCACTTTGTGTGTGTACATGTGTGTGCATGCTTACTTTTCTGAAGCTACTTAAGTGGTCAAAATGAAAGAAAATTCCATGTAAAACCTGTATAGTCGATATAATCAAAACAGAAAATTTTGAAATCTGAAAACTTCACTAACCCTGAGTTGCGATGCAATGGTGGCTGGACCTCCCCGGTCTAGTCTTTGCAGAAATGTAGAATTTCCTTTCTTTTTTAATAACTGTAATGAAAACAAAAGGAAAGCATGAGCAGGTTTGTTTTACTAAGTTCTAGTGTAAGAGAAAAAAAATTAACTCTCCTATTCATGTAAGTTCACTCATAGGCAGATGGAGACTTAAAAGAGGCTATAAAAATCAGTGCCAAATGATTTTCTGCAATGGTAGGAAAATAGGCAACGACATGTAAAATAACCTTTACTGCATCCCTTTAAGTCCAGGGCTGTCACCAGCCTGCAACTACCTTAATTCAAGAATAAACAGATGTTGACTGGGTGGGTGGTACAATAAACTGACCCTGGTCTCCTTGATTATATTACGAATTGTCATGAAATGCAGCTTATTCTGGGGTAAAAGGATGCTATTTTATGTTACAAAAATTTGATGTTTTAATAACCATTGTTTTGTTCCCTAAATTACCTATCATTGGTGTCTTACTCATTTTTTCCCTTCCTTTCCCTCTTCTTCATTTTTTAATGTTACAAAGGGTTAGTAAATTACTCGCTATGAAAAAAGATGGTAGACTTTTTTGATAAGTAATTATATATAGCTCTTAAAGAAAAAATTCACGTGCAGCAAAGATGAAACGATTATGGATATAAAAGAATTAAGTGAAAATGAAAGCAGTGGGTGAAGAAAGAGCAGAAGGTAATTAATTAAATTCTACCAGGGGTTAAGAGGAACCTCAGCCACTAATGTACTGTTACATTTCACAACATCATACAGACTGCGACCAACAGATCTATCGATCCAGAATCATTTATCTTAAACTAAAAGGTCTCGATAGAAGAAAAATTTGATGAAACATTCTTGTCAATATGGGGCTGCTCTCAAGGCAGTAGCTCATTTCCTCCCATTAGGATGAAGTGTCAAGCTGGAATGATCAAGTGTCACTGACAAGGGAAGGGAAACTGAAGTGACTGGTCGGAGATCAGCCTGTTTTCTATAAACACAAAGCTGGGCGTGATGCTCAGCTGAAGGGTGGGTAGAGAGCAACCCTCTGGTCACAGCGGTGGGTGTGCAGGGGTGAGGACCCTCAGAGGGAAGTGAAGGATGGAACACTTAAGGAAAAATCATAATAAATAAATCTTCATCCTGTGAAACTGAACACTCAATTTCCCTTTCTGGGTGGAGGAACGGCTGTGAATTATCTCACTTTTGCAGTCCTTTAGGGGAAAGACTAATGGCATCTCTGCCTGGTAATGTTTAATAATTAAGGTTAAAAATTACAGTTTGGAGGTGTGTGGTGATTTCTTGCTCATGATTTCCAGGATGATTGAGAAAGCAGGGGCCAGACGTTTCAGCGAAACCCCCAGGAATAGAGATCTTCTTTACAAAGGGGAACTCTTTGTCTTTTTTATGTAAAAGATGCCATTTTAATACGCAGTGAGATGGAATTCCTGTGATCCTCCGGTTATGTGACAGCTATATCAAAAGATTCGTAACTGTAGGGTCTACCGGCTAAACACGCACACACATCTCTAATAGGCTGGACACATTTCTGCCACTCTTCTGTAACAGAGCTGACTTTAATCATGCTTTTATTTTAATTGGTAAGCAAAAATGCATTCCAGCAGGCTACAACGACTGAATTTCTAAAATGGATCGTCTTGGACCCCTTCCCAACCATACTTGTCATCTTTTAAAGTTTTTGTAAAGGCAAGCAAAACAAACTGGCACTGAATTCATAAACTCAATACATTTCAATCTGAAACAACTCTTCACTGAATTTTTTGTTCTGTTTTTACAAATCATCAAAATCTTTAGGTTGTAAGTACAACCTCGCGGGTGTGGAATGAATACACATTAAAAAATTAGCGTAACGCAGAAACAAATTAAAAATCTACAAAAAATCACAGTGAAAACACCCTAGGACATGAAAAATACACTATGTCTGTATGAGAAACTACAATTTATTGTTTAGAGACCTAAAACCTCTGAAGTGATTAATGTCAACGGAATAAGGTAGCTAAGTTTATTCCCTTTAAACCTGTCCCTGAAGTTACCTCCCATTTATCAAAAACACAGTTGCAGTGATGAGACTTAAAAAGGATGTTGCGAAGACAACCAGTAAAATGACTAATCCTGTATTTGCTCTCAAGTTTTCACTCCACTGCGTTCTCTCATACCACCTTCTCTCCAAGGGTTACACTTTGGGTAAGCAGTCTTTCTGTTAATTTTGTTAAATTAAAATATCAATTTCTTTCCATTAGCATAGAGGATTGTACATTTTTTGTTCTTTAAAAGAAGCAGCAAATGTGCTGCGCAAATTTAAAAACAACTGGACACGAATCATGTAAAACTCCTACCTTACTAAGTTCTAGATAATTCCTGTTTTCTCCCATCATTGAAGACGCTGTCATTTTCTTACTGAGCCGGGCAGACTTATGTCCTCTGAATTTAAAAGAAGGAGAGGAAGATACGAGGGCTCCTGTTTGTGACAGTTTCGACTGGAACAAATGATTGATCACGACATTTTCACTAGCTAGGAAATAAATAAATGAATATTGTAAGTGGCATTAGAATCATAATTTACACCAGCATTAAACTTACTCCTCATCCTAGCGCTTTAACCACTAAAACGTTCTGTGTGGGGAGGGAATCTACATTTCCTTCTGCCCTTTTTATTTTCCCCACTACTCATCACACCGTTTGATGAATTCTGACTTTCTTTGCCCTCCACCTGGAGTCTGGATCCCAAGCTATTCTGCTCCCGTCCTGCGCCTGAAACCTTTGCTCTCAACTTGAGGGGCATTCGCTGCTCTCCCAACATCCAGAACCGGGTCAGACCTGCCCAGACCTAAGAGACCTCAGGGCACTTGACCAAGCCATGAAGACTTATGGTTTCCATTATCAGCTCTCCGTTCCAGGAAAATAACTGCCAGGAGCCCACAGCCCCAGGAGGAAGCTCTCAGGGCATCTGCAGACATCGGGGAAGCCCCTGACTCACTCGGCCGTCTCTGCTGTTGGGGGAAGAGGTGCTTCTTTTTCTGATCCAGTTATGCTGCAAATGTGAAAGCAAGCTGGTAACTTTTAGATGTCAGGTTACAAAAATTCTAATAATCCTGGGTCCATATGTCTTTCCTGACACCTCAGGGAGAAAAGGGGGCATGAATGAATGGATTTTTGGTGGCAAATCTGAACAGTCGAGTGAGAACCACGTCTGTCAGATAAGCACCTAGAAAGCATGCGTCTCCTGTTACTTACAGCTGTATACAGGCAGTGTTTAAGCCTTAGTTTCCTTTTTCTATAAAATAACCACTGAGTACCTACTTTGTGGGTTCCTGCAAGACTGAAGGGTGATGTAACATGCATAAACTGTTTAGGATCAGTCTCAGCCCACTGGACAGTCAGCAATGGCCCGAAGCAAAGTGGTTTAGTTTCTACCATTTCCACACTCAGATTATTTCACTTGCCCGGCTAATGTATCTACTAGCAGTGCATTCAGTGAAAAGTCACTGAGGTGAGGTGAGGGAAAAGCAGTAAGACTCCAGTTGCAATGAGCTCGGCCTGCCTCCAGTTCTAAGTTTCTTGATACTATTCGTTTATAAAATAAGGCATCTTGGGTAAGTGGCTAGTTTAAGATGTGAGGCAAGGCAAAAGATCTTAGAATATTTTGGAAAGCCAGAATGTAAAACAGTGCTAAAAAAGGGCAAGAGAACCTGTCGAAAGAACACAAGAACCAGCATGGGGGGGGGGGGGTGGTTCTCACTGGCTAAGTCTTGGGCAATTTTAGTATCAAAATAATGACAGTAATGGATTGTGTCCCTTAAATAAAATAACAATCTGTGAGTCCATACTGATAATGAACAGACGGATGGATGAATTATCAGAAAGGAGAGTTCTTATAGCAGGATGTCATTGCTGAAGATGGGGTTATAAAAATCACACTTTTGTAACCCAAAGAGAAATCCCTGATTTAGGCAACAATCATTGCCTCAGTCAAAACTAACCGGTGAAAGCTTGTGATAAACAGTTCTTTATAAATGACTTGTCAGTTACAAACCGAAAACAGTGACGTTAGGGAGCTCTGAAGGATGGAGTGATCAAGGTGAAGGTCACCATGAGCTTTGGAACACAATGCGCTAAGAAAGAAACATCGTCACCTCCGTGGGGCTCCTGCCAAGAAGGTGGAGACTGATTCCAACGTGAGGAGACAGCAAATAAGCCCACATTGAGGGACATTCTTCAAAAACTGGCCTTCCACTTTCAAAAATATTAATGTCAAGAAGAAAACCTGAGGAAGGGTCCCAGGTTAAAGAAGACTACTGCGAAATGGCAACTAAACTCACCAAATGATCCTGAAATGGGGGGGAAATCATTCTGAAAGAGATTTGTGAGATAATCAGTAAAGTGTTACATGAACTCTGAATTAGATACTGGTGTCATATCAATATTTAATAGTCTGATCATTTCCTGGGGTTATGGAGGTCACGTCCTTGGTCTCCGGATATGGACCAAAGGATTTGGGCAGAAAAGCATTTGGCCATTCTCCTGTGGTTCAGAGCATGTGTGCAGACACACACACACAGATGGGAAGGAGGCAGCAAGAGAGAAAGAGAGGGAGAAGATGGAAAAAGTCAGTCTGGGAAAAGAGCATATCGGAGTTCTTTGTACTAACTTTGCGACTTTTCTTTAAGTCTGAAATTGTTTCAAAACAACAGTGAAACAGTAAACATATAATGCCGCGACCTGTTTAACTAAATTAAAAATATTATTTATATTGATAACTAGTCTGTGGATGAATGGAACCACGGATAAACCAGTGCAGCAAGGCATTCCGTAATTGGGGAAATGTCTTTACTAAACCTCTCAACACTAGGCGTAACTATGAGCGGAAATGCATAGCCGACGGTGTCTGTCCCTTCTCTGGATCGCAGGCTGGGACCGCGTGAAGCTCAAGTGGAGAAGCCTCGCCCTGTGATGGAGACACGTCATCGTGGGACGGTGAAGCCCCGTCCACAGGCGGAGCGCGTGCGCTGACATTCGGCCTTGGTGTCGCGCCCAAGAACCCGGGGAGGAAGCCCCTGGAGAAGAGACAGCTCTGGCCTCCCTTCTCTATTTCTAGGAGTCACCTGCTGCAGGCATTTTCCTGCAGGTCCCCATATGCACAAGCGGCAATGGGAAGCACCCCTGGCTGGGGTCTCCACACAACGCTCTGGGCGCCTTCCTGCCAGGGAAAGGGGACGAGCTAACCGGGGTGCCCACGGTCTGTAAGCAGGAATGCAGAACCGCCAGCAGCAGCTTCGGCAGTAAGTAGCTTTCCTCTACTTCGAAGCAGACTGAAGAGTCTGGATTTTAACTTCTCTGCATCTTTTGGAGTCAAGTGGACCTGACTTCTCAGCTCAGGAGCCCAGAGCGGCCCCTGCTGCTTTTCTGTTTAAGCTGTTGTCACCCAGCTCCCGGTCTGCACTGGGCAGGGGTCTCAGAGACCCAGCCAGGTTGGCGAGGATCCTGCCACAGACCCCATCTCCTTCCTCAGGCAGAGGTTTTGGATAATAGGATACCAGTCAGGTGCTGTGAGCAAAGGACTTGGCATGGTGTCTGGAAACATGACTGTTACCTGTAAACTACACTTTCTTTTAATAACTGTTTCCAGCGTCACAACATTCCACAGATTCATAAAATACCATCTCAGTCCTCTTTGCTTGGATGACAGAAAGGGTGAGCCACTGTGGCCTCTGTGCCACATGCAGCCCCTTGCCTGTTTTTGTAAATAAAGTGTTATTGGAACACAGCCACAACCATATGTATTGTCTAAAGCCACTTCCTCCTTATCATGGCAGAGTTGAGTCCCTGTAACAGTGAACTTACGGCTCGCAAAGCATAAAGTACTTATTCTCTAACCCTTTGCAGAAAGTGCTTGCCACCTCGTGTATGAACATATAAGGACACATTGTAAATTCTATGCTCATGTTCAGATGTATCTATAGTCTAAAATATTTAAAATAAGGTTCCCCTGTTTTCTCTTGGCACTTGTCAGGCAGCATACACAAAAGAGTAACTTTAAAAATATAAGGACTCTATTAAGATAAGCAGAATCACAATAACACAAACTATCTTGTTTTCATTCTAAATATATATTCTTGTGCCAAACTTGAAAACATGCTGTACATTAGATCTTCATAAAATATATGGATTAAACTGAAGTATGTTATAAATGAAAGTCCAAATATTTGAAAACCAGAAGGAAGGTATTTCCAGTGATCATAAGCTCAATTATCTCACTCTTTTCTTTTTACACGGTATTATTCCAAGTCTATGCTTTTATCATTAGCCTCAGCCTTTAAGAGAACTCAATAACCATACATCCTGAGAGGCCAGTGGAGTCATTCTCCATGAAAAGCAATATATTGCAACTCTGCTCTTTGATTTAAGGTAAAGATGTTCCTCAAGCCAGAAGTGATATGGATGTCTTGTTTCCAGCTCAAAGGCATCCAACTATTTCATGAAAGGCTATCATATGCTTCTTTTCCCAGGAATGATAAATGGCTTCATCTCATTTAGAGCAACTTAAAGCACAAAAGATGATACATCTTAATTCTTTGAAGAGGTTATTAGCAAAATATGAATCACTGCAAAAGTGCTATTAATAAAATAATTACTAGAGGGGGTAGGGTTTATATGTAATTATAGATCTGTATATGGGCATATATGTATATAATTATACTCTATATAAATACAGTACATCATTTTACATATACTCTAGAGTTATAGACATATATATAAATATATGTATATAAAGTACTAAGGTTCACTAAGTAGTTGTTGCCTATAAATCTATATTGGTATATACATATATGCGTGTGTGTGTATATATATAAATTTGTACTCTCATTTTACTTTATAAACATCAGCTCTTTATATCTGAAAGTGCATAAGAATAAAATACCACCCTTCGGTGTACTCCCGAGTCATCTTAAGTAATGGAATTCACCCTGCTGTGGCCTAAATAACTCTGGAAACCATATTCATCTTCATCAGTCCGCACAGAAGAGCTTTTTTATATTCACACCGCCAGAGTGGGAAAGGTGTTTTATATTTCTATCTGCTAAAAGCTTAGTTAAATTATGGTTTCTACTAGATTCCAAATTAAATTGTAACCAAAGTGTAGCATGGCAAGATCCATTCCTTATTATTCTGGGCATTAGAATGCAAAAGATATTTCAATTATCCTTAGCTGGTGGCATATTTTACAGGACCATGTTCAGAGACAGGGACATAAAGAATGGGTGGCATTTTAACCATGGAGGAGGGAAACTTACTTTTCATTACAAATAGAAGATTCTGCGAAAGGGAGTCTTTATTTTTTTCAATTGCTCCAACAGCTTCATACATTACCTATAATAAAAGAAAGTGGTATCATTACTAATGGTTAAGCATGGCCATGAAAGTAATTTTCTTTAAAGAACAACTGGACTCAGTGACAGCTTTAAATTATTCATAAGAGCAGTGTCTTCAGGTCATAAAGTTTTCACTCCAAGCAAGTTCAAAGCTCTCCTTCCCAGGCTCTCCTCTGCACATCGAATCAGGGCCGCCTCTCCTGTTTGGATGGGCAGAGTCCTCCTCCAGTGCTGAAGAGAACGGTGCAGGTTTTCCTCCACTGCCATCCCTTTGGTTTCAAAACCTCTCACCTGCTCAGAAAACTCCCTGACCCAAGTTAGAAAGGCTTCACGACACCTTGGGAAGGAAGCCAGTGTCACCTTAGGACGAGAAATGGAATGGCGTCTGCATTAAAAACTAGAAACAGAGCTACTGTGTGATCCCGCAACCCCACTCCTGAGCGTACATCCAGAGAAAACTAATTCGGAAAGAGACGTGCGCCCCAGTGTTCGTGGCAGCACCGTTTGCCATTCCATAGCCAGGACACAGAAGCAACCTGAATGTACATCGATAGAGGAATGGATAAACCAGGCATGGTACGTGTACACAGTGGAACACTACCCCGTCACAAAAAGAGTGAAACACCATTTACAGCAACATGGACGGATCTAAAAATTGTCACATTGGGTAAAGTAAGTCTTCGTGATGCTGGGCAAGATGCAAGGTGGGAGGAGAAGGGGACGACAGAGGATGAGATGGTTGGATGGCATCACTGACTTGACGGACACGAGTTTGAGCAAGCTCTGGGAGTTGGTGATGGACAAGGAGGCCTGGCGTGCTGCAGTCCATGGGGTCGCAAAGAATCGGACATGACTCAGCGACTGAACTGAAGTGAAAGGAAGTCACGCTCAGTCAGGCAGTCATGTCCGACTCTTTGTGACCCCATGGACCGTAGTCTGCCAGGTTCCTCTGTCCATGGGATTCTCCAGGCAGGAATACTGGAGTGGGTTGCCATGCCCTCCTCCAGGGCATCTTCCCGACCCAGGGACCAAACCTGCATCTCTTGTGTCTCCTGCACTGACAGGCAGATTCTGTCCCACTAGCACCAGCTGAGCTAAGAGGTAAAGCCAGACAAATAAACAACTTTCAGATACTTCTCAATCACTACCCAGTTTGGTCCTAGGCCAGAACATGGCTTACCAGTGTTAGAATGCGAGCTATGTTATATATTACATGGTGTTGAATATAAGCAAATTTCTATATCATCTGGAGCAGTGGTTCTCAGCCTGGGGTGACAGTGTCCCTAACCAGTGTCTGGAGATATCTGTGTTTGTCACAACTGAGGGGTTGGAAGGACTGGAATGCTGCAGACATTCTACAGTGCCCTGGCAGCTCCACAGTGAAGAAGTATCTGGCCCCAGATGATATCGGATTGGGGTTGAGAAACCTCAGCCTGGAGTGTGGCTCCTGCACGCCTTCCTGTATTAGAGACAGTGGCGCCCCTGAGACTCCCAACACCCAGCTGAGGCATCTACATCTTTGGGTAGATGGCAGGTTATTTAGCAGGGTATTTGGTGGGTCATTTGGTGGGTGTGTGGCAGGTTATTGAACATCCCAGAGATGACCCTGCAGTGTTGGGTCCCCCTCTCTACAACCTCAATCTGTAATTCTAGCCTCTGCTTTTCAGGGGAATCTGATGATTCTGGATTGAACACACACACAAATGAAAGACTGATTGTCTCTGAAAACATGTGTGGTCTGTCTTTGCTCCTGTTGCACCTTGTTTTCTGAGGGGCCTTCTCTTGTTTCCGGAGGGAGTGACTATGGACTGTTCAGCTCTGCCTCTGTGGCAACAAGCAAAGAGTCTAGTCCTTTGGGCAGATTCATTAAATAGTCAATGAAATGAACAAAAAGGTTTTGTTATAGTGACGATCAACAGCACAAAATCATGCTGCCTGTTTTTATTTAAGATTATGTTGGTGGTTCAGTCACTCCGTCATGTCTGACTCTTGTGACCCCATGGCCTGTAGCCCACCAGGCTCCTCTGTCCATGAGATTTTCCAGGCAAGAATACTAGAGTGGGTTGCCATTTCCTTCTTCATGGGATCTTCCTGACCCAGGAATCGAATCCGGGTCTCCTGCATTGCAGGCAGATTCTTTACCAACTGAGCTACAGGGGAAGCTAAGAGAGTATGTTGATGTCATTAACACAAGCTCCTACGCTCTAGGACGTCTCATGAATGGCATTCTGATTGTATTTGGATAGTTAGAGAAAAAGCTAGTGGTCTCCCACCAAAACAAAAGCTCAAAATTTGCCAGTTGGAGAGTCCAACACACGGAAAAGATACTGAACAAAATCCATACATGTGCAGACACTCAAGGAAGGCGGTCTGATGCCTATAGGAAGCATGGATTGGGCAAACATTTTTGCTTCGTATAAAAATCGATGAGTCTTGAAGCAGGTGGACTTCATTATCTTGTGGCGATGCGAACACTGCTTTAGCTCTCTGAGTGTTTCTTTTTGGGGGGACAGACAAGGCCGTTCTAGCTTAGCTGGGCCACTCGAGAGGGGAAGAGCAGGTGCTGCTGGACGGCAGGAAGCAGGCTTCAGGAGTGGGTCTCTCCAGGTCACTCAGCCCTGGGGCTCTGATCTCAGCCCCACCCTTCCCCTTCCTGCTGGTTTATTACTTAGGGGATGAAAGGAGAGAAAGTCTGAAAGTCACAAAAGACAGAGGCCAGGTTAAATGCTTTTTTCCGCCCTCCATCTTTACATAATTGAATCTCAGACTAGTTTTTCTTCTTTTTCCTCTTAGGATTCATGCTGTAAGTGACAGCATCCCCATGCATGTAACAGAGAACTTTAAATGCAAAGGGCCCCCTATGAATCTTTAAGGAAACTGTCATGTAGTCAAAGGTTTCCTTTCAAATGATTCTGTTGAGTAAAATGGCTCAAAGGCAACGGAGTCTTTCCCCCACGTTTCAGCAGTTAGCACACTCATCTGAATGCATTGCTGTGGACGCCCAGCTGGGAGGACAGCGCAAGCTGGGAGCTGCGGTCGCACGTGCTTGTTTTTTGGACATACTCGCTGTAGCACGATAGCAGGTCCGAAAGATGAATTATGTTCTCCATATATAAAAATAGGGGTATACAACTTTCACCCTGGGTGTGAATCACTATCCATCAAGGTTCCTGGGCTCCTGGGTCCACAGAGAAAAGTTTACAAAAGGCCAGACCACACACATGGTCTTCCCAACTGGAGGTTGTCAAGCTCAGGCTTGGCTAATTGCCAAGGAAAGCTGCGGTGCAAAGGTGAGTGAGCTCCGAGGAGACAGCTCCAGCCAGCACCTCTGGTCTTAATTCCCTGAGTTAAAGCAAGAGCGGCGGGCTTACGTGCCCAGGTGAAGAAGGTGTGGGCTCTTCCAGCGTGTCCGTACCGAGTCACTTCAGTCGTATCCACGTTGTGCAACCCCATGGACTTGCAGCCTGCCAGGTTCCCCTGTCCGTGGGTATTCTCCAGGCAAGAGTACTGGCGTGGGCTGCCGTGCCCTCCTCCAGGGGATCTTCCTGACCTAACCTGTGTCTCTAAATCTCCTGCCTTGGCAGGCAAGTTCTTCTACCAGCAATGCCACGTGATTAGCCTGATGTCTTCCTGGAGGTCCTGACTCTCCAAGACTGTGGTCCCAGTCCAGCTCCAGACGTCACCACGCAGGAGGAGGGCTGTGTGAGGTCCAGGAGATGTGCCGTGGGAGCACCCACTCGGTGGCTGATCCACCAAGGACCTACAGTGTGTCCCTAGAGTGAGTACCCACAGTGTGTCTGGGACTCACGGACCACACTCTCTAGTGTCGAATAAACACGCACACGCCTTGGACCCCACCCAGACCCTTTTTTTTCTTTCTGAGATTAGCTTATTTATTTATTGCTTTCGGGGCCGCTCTAGGTCTTCATTGCTATGCAGGGCCTTTCCCCAGTTGCGCAGAGCAGGGAGGCCTCCTCACTGCGGTGCTTCTAGCTGCGGTGGCCTCTCGTGTTGCAGAGCACGGGTTCTGGGCACCAAGGCTTAAGTAGTGCAGTGCGCTCAGTAGTTGCAACTTGCAGGCTCAAGCTCACAGGCTCAGTAATTGTGGCCCACAGGCTTAGTTATTCTGTGGCATGGCGGGGGGGGTCTTCCCTAACCAAGGATCAAACCTGTGTCCCCTGCATTAGGAGGCAGATTCTTAACCACTGGATCACCAAGGAAGTCCTCCACCCAGACCCTTCTGATCATCGTTTAGAGGGGCGGGGCCCAGGAATCTGCATTTTGAACTTGCCCCCTAGCTCATCCTAGTTCACGGTCAAGTTTGAGAAGCACAGCTCCAGGGACTACTGACCTGACGCTCTGTGAACTCTGCCTCCGGTGTGCTGATGGCAGGAGATGCAGCGTCTGCGGACAAGGTCTGCAGAGGATCAGCGCCTCCTGGGCATTTTAGATATGGAACGGCTACTACAGCAGATACTTGCTGCTAAAGTTTAAAACCGCTGCTAAGTTTAAGATGAGAATACAACATAATTGTGAAGTATCTGAAGTGAAGGTCACTCAGCTGCGCCTAAGTCTCTGCAACCCCATAGGCTGTAGCCTACCAGGCTTCTCTGTCCATGGAATTTTCCAGGCAAGAATCTGGAGTGGGTTGCCATTTCCTCCTCCAGGGGATCTTCCCAACCCAGGGACTGAACCTGAGTCTCCCGCATTGCCGGCAGATTCGTCACCTTCTGATCACCATGGAGGTAAGCTGGGAGGTGAAAATCGTGGCCAGCAAGCAGGCATCACCACCTCTGTTTCAGGACTGTTCTTAGCAAGTGCAATCAGGGTCATCACATTTAATCGGGACAGTGTCACCAGAGAAACAAGAAGGTGCATGAAGCAGAGGCGGCCCGCATGCCTTTAAGTAAAGAGACGCGTCCATCTCTTTGCTGAGAATTCACATCTCTTCTACCGGTGAGAATTAGGAGACTGTTGAAGGGACCCAAGAGGGAGAAGGACATGACCTCGGGGGCTGGAATGGGAAGCAGGTGTTTGGATTCCAGAGTAAACAGGGGACAGAAGCGCTTGTATTCAGTCATTAACTGGGCTTCTGGTAATATGGAAAATCAGTTTCATTTATTTATTTACATTTTTAGAGCCAGTTGAGGGAGTGTCTGGGAATTTAGTTTAGTTGAGCTTCTGGATTTGTGAACATGAAGAGATATTAAAGGCAGACACAGAAGCCCACAGAGACACAGGCAGGAGGGAGCCGGGAGGCATCCCCACGAGCAGCCGAGTCACGGGAGCAGATTAGCTCCTGAAGGAGACGGAAAATACTCTCCTGGGAAACAGCAACATTTACAGAACGGAAGTAAGCTCACCCGTCAGTCAGTCCCCGTCTCCACCACGATATTTACATGATGCAAAATATAATCCCTGGGAAAGAGATGGGATTAACAGCTGATAAAAGTGGGAGACTTTTGACATCCATTCTCGAATTCACTAGATCACATCAGAATGTCTGTAAAGTTGGATTTTAGTCAAAGAAATAAGATTGTTTTTCAGCAAACGTAAATGGGTCTGATAATTCTTCATGCCTGGCTTCAGCTTTCTACCAGAGGTTTGCTGAAGAAGTCTGGATTTCATGTGTAGTGGTAAACTGATCTCTCTATAGCATCAATATTTGTAAGCAGAGGTTTCTGTTTTTGAATTTTCCATTAACTGATTCCATCCAGTAGTTTTGCTTGCTCTCATTCTGATTCACTTTGACAGATACTAGTCAACAAAATAAGTTACTGGAAGCATATAGTGTTACTGTTAAGTGTTTTTATCTAAATATCTATAATCTGGATATGGGCATTGAATTGAAATTACCATATCTGAAATTTATGAACATGCTTCTTTGGTTCCTTTTGAGAAGAAAAATAATATCAATCAACTAATAATAAGATATCAGTATTCAAGGAAATTCTAAAGTTTCCTATTTATAAATATCTATCATCCCATGAAGATGAAGGAACCAGTTAAATCTTTGAAAAAAAAAAAAAAAGAAGAAGAAGACAGTGAGATTCCCTAAATAAGAGCCTGCATTTTTTTTCTTCCTAATAAAACCCTGGATAAGGAAACATTTATCAAATCTACAAAAATTTACACCAAAGGTGACACTGATACAAGAAATGGAGCACTAGGAGCCTGGCGGAGTCCATTCTTCTTTTTCTAAGTCTGCCCAAGAGGTGAACAAACACAGATGCCAATTAGGCTCTTTCTGTATGGGTCAAAATATCCTTGTCAAATAACCTTTAATCGTAACAGTTTGGCTTAGACCAGACAGATTTCATTGTTATGTCTGGGGAGTCTGCCTGGAGAAAAGAAAGAGAGAAATAAAAGGAAGCTTCCTTATTGATTAGTTCATCTCCTTTTTCTGCTGATTTAAAGGTTCACTTTCAGAGTCGTCTTGGGCACATGGGGTCTCCCACAAATCTCTGGGGGTGAAGGCCAGCCAACAAGCTACAGAAGGCTCTCCTGACACAGGTGGCCTGGGGAAATTGAAGGGACCAAAGCATCCCCCTCCCCCGCACTCATGTTATGTAAATATGTCTGAGGGCAAAGAGGTTGGCTGCCATCCGCGTGTCACCCAGAATGTAATGTATGGCAGCCTCCGTGAGATAAAGATCTCCGCTTCTCAGAAGTCTGGGCAACACCATAAATCTCACCCAACATGTTTCACACTTAATTGATTCCACAATAGGGGCAGATCCTTTTCAAGGAGCAGGGGGAAAAAAATCACGTATTTTACAGACTGGCCGCAAATCAGTCTCTGCCCCACATCACTCCATCTGCAATCTTTTAGTAATTGGGTTCCCGGAAAGCCTTGTGGAAATGAGTGACATGATGATAAGGACCAGGGTCTACTGTCTGGGATTACGACTCTATCCATCTCGCTAGGCTGTCACTTGGGGGGCGGGAAAGGAACCCCGGGGAGCGCGGTCACGCCCCGCCCACATACAGACGCACCAGCGAGCACGCTGTATGATGTGCTAAACCTTCCCTCCTGCTGAAAAACAACATCTCAGAGTGCGTATGGAAACTGCAGAGAGTGCGTCCATTTGCTTAAGGGAAATACAGTGAAAGGATCTTTAAAAATCTGCCATAAAACTTCAAAGACCTTACAGGTGTGTGCTTGATTACAATATTAGTCACAAGGCTAAACGGTAAAGAAGGTAATTTTTACAAAAATTGTCTCTGATCAAGGTGGCATTACCGATCACAAAAATTACCAGGTAGTCAGTGAAAACCAGAATGTCACATCAACATAAGGTGAAACAGATTTCTAAATACTTTTTCTTTTAATATTATAGTTTCCACAGATAGGGGAAAATCTCAATTTTCTGCACTAACCTTCCACTGAAGGCTTTCAAATGATACAGGAAGTGTAAGAAAAGATGACGCTATGACTGTGGAGGTTACATATTCCTTATCATCTGCTAAAGCTGCATTAATACCATGATAAATAAAAACAAATATTCGAACACACCTAGAAACATCGATTTATACAACATGAGCATTTGTATAACATACAAGAAATAACAAATATCTTTTCTAACGAATCAAGGACATTTACCAATAATTTAGAAAAGTCAATTGGGATTCTAATATTCTCAGTGTAGCCAGTTGATTAGATGGCTCCTGAAATATGTTCATGACCTCAATATCTGTGATTGATGAGTTTAAATGTTTGCTAAATATGGTGGTAATTCTGCATAGAAAGACCTTCAGCTCTTGTTGGGGAAATGTGACTGGTGTCTTTGACACAAGCCTGCAAAACAGTCATCCTTGTATTGATTGTGTGCTTAACACTTAACCTTCACTTGATCTTAGCCAAAAGGCCGAGAAACAGTACCACTTAAACTTCAAAGCAAGTTTTTTGAGGTTCACAGCTCTGTGCCTCTTAATCACAAACTCCAGGGATATGTCAGCTGAGGGTCAGCGTACTCCGCAAAGTCACAGCAATGGGCCCCAAGCACCCTGGAGCATCTATCACGCAACGCAGATTCCATGAGGCGAGGTAATACAGACTTCACCACACGCCACAGGGGAGAGAAAAAGACGTGGGGGTGGGGGCAGCAATGAGAAAAGTGAGACATGCCCCCCAAAATTGATGCTTACCCAGAACCAGAATGTCAGAAAGTGCCCTTTTTTGGAAATAAGATCTTTGTGGATGTAATCAGTTGCAAAGATGATGTCCTACTTCATATTGAGGGGGGAGGGTATCCAATGACTGGTGTCCTTAAAGAAGAGACGGGGATACACAGAGACCCAGGCAGAGAGGAAACCTCATGAAGATGGAGGCAGAGACCTGGGTGCTGTGTCCACAAGCCAAGAATGCCAGCTGCTGGCAACCCCAGAAGCTGGGAGAGCGAGGCCTGGAACAGACATTTCTCAGAGCCTGGAGAGGGATCCGACCTGCAGACACTTGATCTCAGAGGCTGGCGGACAGAACCGTGAAGAATGCGTGTCTACGGTCCGAAGCCACGCTGTGTGGGGGAGTTTGTCACGGCATCCCCAGGAGGCTCACTCACACGGTGCAGTATTTGCTAAATCACAGAACACCCTCCCTGCCCCCCACCACCCCAACCCTGGAAAATCAACACAGAAGGCTGGGGTGGAAATGTTTCAGAGGCACTTTGCAACTTGAAAACGGCTATGTAAGCATCAGGCATGCTTGCTGATGACGGAAGACAGAGCAGAGACAAGTGGACGAGGCCAAGAACTGGGGCCTCGGGAAGACAGGAAAGATTTGGAAAGAGGCAAGGGGTGTTCCAGGTGGGAAACCACGTGAGCAAAGACAGACATGGGGAAATGCAGATGTCATTTTCAAATGAATCAGATGTAGTTTAAAAAAAAAACAAAACTACAGTGTTACAAGTTACAACTCCTTACTACTTTTTTAATCTGTAAACCCAAACCAAGGAACACGCGCGTTAATTCCCAGAGCTGCTGGAACCAACAGCCACTCTGGAGTCAGGCATCCCTGCTTGCCATCCTGGCTTCTTCCAGCTTCTGGAGGCTCCAGGCTGCATCCCTTCAGTCCTTTTCTCTCTCAGCTCGCCCTTGCCTCACGCTTATAAGGACGCTTGTCACTGGGCTTGGAACTCAACAGATAATCCAGGAGGATCCTCTCAAGACCCTTGACTTAACTACACATGCAAAGACCCTTTTCTAAATCAGATCCCATCTGTAGGCTCCAGGGGTGAGCAGCAGGGCCCGTCCTGTGGGACGGGGACACTCTCACTCTCACCCACCGCACTTCTTGTGTGTTTGGCAACAGAGGGAGGCTGAAACACAGACCCGGCACCGTAGGTAGAGCGACATGAATCGTCAATTGCATAAATCATCAATGGGACACTTACTCAAGATCCCCAAAGAATCACTTCATGCTGAAAAAGCAACAATGATCACAACAAACAATGTTCAGACAAAGACTTGCTGAGTAGACACCAGAGCGGATCAAATACGTGTCGTATCAGTTCAGTTCAGTCGCTCAGTCGTGTCCAACTCTTTGTGACCCCATGGACTGTAGCACGCCAGGCCTCCCTGTCCATCACCAACTGCCGGAGTCTACCCAGACTCATGTCCATTGAGTCAGTGATGCCATCCAACCATCTCATCCTCTGTCGTCCCCGTCTCCTCCTGCCCCCAATCTTTCCCAGCATCAGGGGCTTTTCAAACGAGTCAGCTCGTCGCATCAGGTGGCCAAAGTACTGGAGTTTCAGCTTCAGCATCAGTCCTACCAATGAACACCCAGGACTGGTCTCCCGTTGTTACAGGACGTGCCATATATTTGACAGCTATTAATCCTGATCTCTATTTTCATGAATTTAAGTTTTATTTCAGATTGCTTTACTATCTCTTGATTGATTCTCTTTTCTCACATTAGAGTGTAGGGACTTCAAAATACTATTTCTTTTAAAGTTTAGGAATCACCTTCAAGAAATTCAGTTTTCCTAAGAGACAATGACTTTCGCCAAATCATAATTCCTCCTTCCTTCAAGATTCTTAATTTTGAAAGCCAAATTAGATGCTCTTCCGGATTTAATGCTTATCCGTCATTTAAATCCCCAGAAGTTTAAGAGCAATCCCTAAAACAGGTAACCCTATATACAGTTTAAAATTTGCTAAAACAAATAACAACAATTGAAAGAAAAAAATCCCACACAACTCACAGCTTCTTTAATTCAAATTCACGCTCACTAACGAGACCTTGTTAATATTTCATGTGCAGTCTCTTCCCATTGACTTTAAAATATTTCTGTAACAGAGAGTGGAAAATACATCACGCTCCTATGAGTAATGAAAAATTCAAATGTGTTTAGGGAAGATCTTCGGCTATAATTTAAATAATGTTGCTTAAACATTTCTAAAAGACCTCTGAGCCTCTGCTCCAAATGAGATTCAGAAGCCTGGTCGGGGCTGCTGCAGTTGGATGTGTGGGTCCTGGGGGCGGGCGGCTGGAGTCAGTATCATCACCAGCAGTGATGATCAGCCTTCCTGTGAGATGTAGTACGCTTCTACTAACAAAACTAGGTAAACGAGTCACGGAGGGACAAGTGGTGATGGGAGGGACTCAAGTACATCTGTCTGGGCAAAGACGCCCATCAAGCCCGCGACCCCCCAAGCCATCGCGGTCTCCCTGGGGATCAACTCGGTCATCAGAGAGCTATTCAGGATTGCTCATCCTACAATCCAAAACAGACCCCTGCCTTCTGACTTTAAGCCAATTAGCTCTTTGTTACAACTTCTGAATTACAAGATGCAGAAATGTGCTGCTTTCCTTGAAAATGCAGTGCCTCAGAACTGAAGTATACGCATCTACATCTGATGATTGGAATGGCATATGGCTTGACATACTGCCACAAATTACATAGACTCTATGCTTCAACATGTGAATAGTCCTCAGGGAGTCCTTGGGCTAAGACTCATCAGTACATCTCAGTGAAATGAAAGACTTTCATAAAACCACAAAATTGACTCCAATTATGGAAAATCCTGCTTTAAAGTATAAAGGCGCTTTTACAGGAAATTTTGTGATTCCACAGGGTCTTAGCTATGTGGCAATTAATCAATGGGCTTTCTTTGCTTTGCTTTATTGCTCTCAGAGCTCGGTGACATAATTGTATTCATTCAAACTCTTCATTGTTTTTCCCCAGATTTTCTTAAAACAACTGAAATTTCATTAAGTGCTTGTGTAACACTTTTTGAATGCAAACATAAACTAATTAGCAAGCAAGATATTCTTCCAAAGCTTGGTACCATTCAGTTTAATGCAATTAGCGTTTACTCAACATCTAGTATATCCCCAAGATACAATACAAACAGACTTACAAGGCAGGTCAGGAGGGTCAGGTGTCTAGTTACTGAAGATGCAACTTGCGGAAAAATAGTTTTTCAACTAAATCCTATGAATTCAATAAATTATTTTTTAAATTATCAAATAATTCATTTATTCATCAAATATATATTGATGTCTTTTACGTGCCAGACACTTTCCCAGGCACTGGGGATATGAAAGAATATAGAAACAAAGGCAGTGGCTCCATAGAACGTCCATCAGCAGAATAATGGATAAAGACGACGTGGTGCCTATGCACAGTGGAATATCCCTCAGCTGTGGAAAGGATGAAATAACGCCATCTGCAGTATTACGGACGCACCTAGAGATTAGCACCCTGAGTGAAGTAAGTCAGGAAAAGACAAATATCGTATGATGAACTCATTTGCAAAACAGAAAGACAGAGTCACAGACACAGGAAACAAACTCTGGTCATCAAAGCAGAAAAGGGCAGAGGGACAAATTAGGAATTTGGGATCAGCAGAAAGATAAACAACGCAGGAACGATAAACAACACGGTCCTACTGTATAGCACAGCAAAGTATACTCAGCACCTTGGAATAACCTATAATGAAGAAGAATCTGAAAAAGAATATATGTGTGCGTGTATATATAGACACACATAAATATACTTTGAAACTGAATCATTTTATTGCACACTTGAAACTAAGGCAACACTGTAAATGAACTATACCTCAAAATTTTTTTTTTCTGACGCAAAAAGTTTTCTTGAAATGAAAAGTTTCCTAACATTCTAATGGTATTTTATTATGCAAGTATCTTTGCTTCTATGTTCTGTAATAAATTCTTAATATAAAGAAAATATAGATCAAAAATCTAAACACAGGACTAAAAGACTGTCACTGCTATAAAAAGTTTAAAGGCTAAATCTCTCAAATACAAAGGTAGTTAATAATTTCTGAGAATATCCACTCATTACATAAGATCATCCGCTGACTTTTCCTCCCCACATCCGACCCTTCACACTAGAGCTTCTCCCAAGGTGTTCCTGCCTAACCACCGAGTCCAGGCACGCTTCCTATTGACCCCGACCTCTCCTTCCCTCTTGGTTTCCGTGATACTTTCCTTTCCTACTAATATCTTTCTCCCTCTTCTCCACGTTCAATTATCAGATACACATTTTCCAAAATATGACTGTTTCTAAAAACAACCAACCTCCCAGCATCTCCTGAGGGTTTCCACTCAAAAATCTCCAATTCAAAATATCTAAAACTGAGTTATCTTTCCTTCCAAACTGCCTTCTCCTCTAGCATTTCCCTTCTTGTTTGGCCTGTGACAACTTTCCATCAGTCAACAGGGTGAGACCCTCAGAGTCATTTCCAGTCCAATATTACTATAAGCAAGTTATAGCATAAACATTTGTTCATTTCTCTTCTCCTTACTTGACTGTGATATATTTGAGGTCTCTGATTCGCTAATGCCTGGGCTGTGGCGTACAGTAGCATCTCAGTAACCACTGGTTGAAATGAGATGAAATACAGTAAAAGGGAGAGGATAACTCGGGATCTCACCCCCTAAACGGCTATTTGTACTATAGCCCAAACATGGGGGCCAAGTCTGGAGGTTACAGATTCCCACTATAGATGGGAGCTGGATTGGAGGCCAGGCGGGATGTGTAGGTAAGTATGGAAAGATGGATACAGTTGGCCCTTGAGAAGAAGACAGGAAGGTATTTCTAGGTTGAGTGTGAGGGGCTTCATCTGGGGGTGCATAGAGAGCTGAAGGAAAACGGTGAGTGGACTGGATACAGCACCTGCCCAGAGGTTTTGTAGAGGAGAGCTGGGCACATGAGGCTTGGAGGAAGTGACGGCCCACTCGGAGAAGCCTAACACGAGCCTGGCCTCAGGGGTGTGACGGGCTTACACAGATCAGAGTTGGTCCGTGAAGGATCTGAAGCATGAAGTATGCTTTACAAACCCTGAGAGCAACTTTCCTAGGTAGACATGCTTCAGGAAAAGTAAGTTCATACTTACAACTATTGGAAAAGACCCTGATGCTGGGAAAGCTTGAGGGCAAGAGGAGAAAGGGACGACAGAGGGGATAAC
Organism: Budorcas taxicolor; assembly: GCF_023091745.1. Taxonomy (NCBI): domain Eukaryota; kingdom Metazoa; phylum Chordata; class Mammalia; order Artiodactyla; family Bovidae; genus Budorcas; species Budorcas taxicolor. The sequence continues at coordinate 84,363,638 of NC_068921.1, read as the reverse complement.
ATGGTTGGATGGCATCACCAACTCAGTGAACATGAGTTTGAGCAAACTCCAGAAGATAGTGAAGGACAGGGAGGCCTGGGGTGCTGCCGTTCACGGGGTCACTAAAAGTCGGACACGACGGAGCGACCGAACAACAGCAACTATTTTGAGGGTAAGTCAACCCAGGCGTCCAGCTGGATTCTGAAAATATCCCGACGTTCACAGCAGACCTTCTGTATTAAGTCCAGCTCTCTTTTGCTCATATTGTTACAAACCTGGCATGCAAGCTCAATCACTTAGTCAGGTCTCACTCTTTGCGACCCCGTGGACTGTAGACAAGTCAGTCTGTATAGCCAATCCTGTGTCCATGGGCAAGTATGTAGTTTAGAATTCCCAACCACAGAAAGATGGTATTTTTTTCTTTCTGGTACATAGACCTATACGTGTGCCTGCCTGCGAAGTCACTTCAGTCGTGTCTGACTCTTCAGCTCCATGGACTGGGTTGCCATTTCTTCCTCCAGGGGATCTTCCCAGTCCAGGGATCAAACTTGAGTCTCCTGCATCTCCTGCGCTGGCAGGTGGATTCTTTACCACTGCGCCCTGTGGGACGTCCCAAGTTACACATCTGGCAACAGTATGAAAAGAATTCTACAGCATGCTTCATCACTCACATTCTGAAGATGCCTAGTCCTTATCAGGCAAAAAGGAAACAGCTTAGGGAAGAAAGAGCTTGTGGGTTGTTTGATTAGTGATCAAAACTCTACGATAGCACGATCTTGAAGGGTTGCCCTTAAGGCCTTTGGTGCATGAGTGCTCAGGCCTGTGAACTCACCCGGCCCGCGTAGTGCATAACGGTGAAAGCTGTGCCTTGGTCTCGGAGGGCAAGGTTCCCGTTTCCATCCTTCATAGGGGAGTAGACCGCATTTGTGTTTGAGGATTCCAGTAGACCGTGGAGCTTTTTGGGAAGACTTGGTTCCACTGACCAAATCATTTGACTTTCTTCATCCAATAAAGAGAGAAATCCAGAAGGCTTCTGAAAGTTAAAAAGACAGTTGTTTTTTCCCTTCCATTCCTCATTCTGCTATTTTCGTTATTGTTCACACATACCATTTGCAGCCTCATCGTGTTAATACGATCACTCAAAACAGGAGTTTCTCTTTCAATACATGTCTATTTTTGTTCTTCACTGTGTCCCCACCACCTAGCAAACCTTTGATGTAATGTTGGCCCTCAGTAGTATTTTTTGATCAGGAATTAATAAATAAATAAAACAGTGTGCTTTAACGTCCTGAAAACACAGGCATATATTCTCATCTTAACAAAAATAGAATTTCCAACCACAGACAAGCTGTATCTTTTCTTTCTGGTATATAGACCTATACATGTGCCTGCATGCTAAGTCACTTCAGTCGTGTCTGACTCTTTTCAACTCCAGGGACTGTAGCCTGCCAGGGTCCTCTAAACATGGATTTTCTAGGCAAGAATACTAGAGGGGTTAGCCATGCCCTCCTCCAGGGGATCTTCCTGATGCAGGGATCGAACCTGCGTCTCTCAATTCTCCTGCATTGGTGGGCGGGTCCTTTACCACTAGTGCCACCTGGGAAGCCCACAGACCTACATATTTGTGTAAAAATGCAACTTTCACTCTGTACTTAGTATGTCTTTTCGTGGCGCTTTGCAGAGGGATCAAAGAGAAGTAACAGCAGAAATATCAACTGTCATTTCCAGTTCGTAATGATGAGGCTTCCACTGAGATAACCGCTCCAAAGAGGACCCCAAGGACGAGAGTAACCAAAGAGATAAACAATTTTGTTCCACTGACCACTGTTTAGCAGCCAAAGACACAGCAGCAAGTGTGGAGGAGCGCAGTGGTACCCAAGGCTTTCCACCTATGGTCAAGTATATGTTAACTTAAGTATATGTATTGTCAACCCATTTCTAAATGAAGAGTTAAAACTATATATTATGTGTGTCATTGTGAGAAGGGGCTTTCTGGAAGAGAAGAACTTCTGTAATTAAAACACAGCACACTGACAAGTTAGTAATAGACAGGAGACCATTTTGCATGTTATTAACAGGAAAATGAATAAATAAAGTAATTTATAAGTACACAGTTAAAAAAATAAAGGGTAGAAAGCCATATATTACTCTTTCCAATAGCGAAATGGCATTCATTTTAAACAATGTTCAAGTGTTTTAAAAATATTATTTGCAAATCTGTTTAATGCCTTATGTTAGTAGACACAGATTGCTGTTTGTATGAGAGATTTTCATTTTTATGATGGTGACACGGAGGCAAAGATTCTTGCTTTATAAGGTACAAACAAGAAAGATAAGCATAAACACCCACAGAGGCACTAAGATTATGCGGCACGTACGTATACACATCTTTTTCCTGCCAAAGTTTTCCATGTTCAGACTTAGAAATTTGGAGATAAACAAGATTTTTAGAATTTATTTTATGATCTTGCTAGTCTGGAAGTGAACGTCATTCAGTTGTGTCTGACTCTTTGCAATCCCATGGACTGTAGCCCACCAGGCTTCTCTGTCCATGGAGTACTCCCGGCCACAATACTGGAGTGGGTAGCCATTCCTTTCTCCAGGGGATATTCCCAACCCAGGAATGGAACGCAGGTCTCCCTCATTGCAGGCAGATTCTTTACCAGCTGAGCCACGGGGAAGCCCTCCACTGGATCTTCCTGACCAGGAATTGAACCAGGGTCTCCTGCACTGCAGGCGGATTCTTTACCAGCTGAGCTACCCGGGAAGCCCTGTCAGCCTTAGTACTATTTATAAAATAGTATATTTGTACAATGGGTATTGTAACTATTCCAAAAGGAGTGTTTTAGCGATATAACCACTGTTGAATATTCTTATAACAAAATGATCTGATTATTTCTTGTTCTTTCAATCAACTGGTAATCCTTCAAGCACCCTTTCAGAGGAAGGTTGTATGCTCCTCAACTGACCCTGACTGATTATGAATGAATTAAAAATCATCAAGTCTCTTACAAATTTTCTTGAAAGAAAATTCTCTGTCTCCAGTACTTTGAAATGCATGCATCCTGTAAAGTATCCAATTATATTATATGAATACCTGGAAAAAAAAATCCAAAACTCCAGTCTGGTTACCAAGAGAATAAGCCGTTTCCATGGTAACTCCCTCTTGTACACATTCTGCTTGCTCCTGTAGAAAAAGCACTTCATTGATGTACTGGTGCATCTTCTCGTTGGTCATGTTGACACAGAGCTATTGTAGGGAAAAAGAAAACAGTTCACAAGGTGATTCAGCAGGCACGTGCTCCAGCACACGCTTCAGACGGGCCAAGTGCTGACTCAAGGTGGTCAGCGCCAATTAGCGCATCCACTCGGCCCTGAGAAGCCAAGTAGAGAGCTTCACCGGATGTTGTTGACTTCACGTGGTCTGATTATGCAACTGAAAAAGAGTATGTTAAAATGAGCAGGAAGTATAATTACAACAGTAACTTACAAATTTGGGGTCTAAAACATACTTCAGTATTTAAAATATATATTTCCAAAATGAAATTATATTTGAGCCCTTGTCAACAAATGAAGATAAAAAGCTCCATTTTAATGAGAAGCCAGAGAAAGGAGGAGCAATTTTTGCCTCCTCATTTCTGTGGTAAAAAAAAAAAAAAACAACACCAGGGTTAAAAATGATGGTCTGGGGCAACTGCCCTGGTTTCCACTAGCGTTTCTTGCACCTAAGTGCCACAGTAAAAAACGGTTTCAGTAAATTTGATGATAAGTGAATGTCTGTAGACTGGATAAGCCTCCCTATTGCTTCAAGTACAAAATAAGACCTTTAAAAAAGAATTAACAAGCAAGAGGGAAAATTGCTACAAATATCTCCCTTATTCTCAATTAACTGGTTTGAAATAAAGAAATATTTTTAAAAAGTGTGTCTGTCTGAACATCCCCTGGATTTCCCCAGCCCTGGCTGACACCTGAAGGCAGCAGGTGGACCCTGGTCTGAGGACCCAGGGAGCTGAGCAGCCAGGGGCCTGGAGGGGTCAGTGGGCACTGAGGCCTGGTTCGGGGTATTCAGCTGTGGCCTCACGAGAGGGGCAGAGGGAGGGGCCCACGGCATACGCTCCTGGGCAACTGCGTGCCCAGCCTCATCCTTGTATGTAATTGATTAAACAAGGCTTTTTATGAGCCCCTCCCCAAAGAGTTACAAATAAAATAAGAATGATGCCACACTGCTGCTGTCTTGGAAATCATTTTAAAACTGGAATAACCTGAGAGAGAATTTGTCCAGACTTGGAATATCACCTCTTCCTTCTACCACTCCATCTGGGATCTCTGAAATTTCTTGAATTTTCTTCTTTCTCTCTGATTTGGCCAGTAGATAACCAGAGCTTTTTCTCTCTTCCTCTTGATGACTACATCTCATGAGATATATGCAAAGCTGGAAGGGTTTTAAATTTAAAACTGTTTCCTAAAGTAACTCACAACTTTGCAGATCAATTCTCTGAATATAAACATATTAAAAATATAGTTGCTTTATTTGAGAACGCACCATATAGAACGAAGTTTCCACTCTTGGTTGTTAAGGCAAAAACATTTTGAATACAGATACAGATCCATAAATCTGCACGAGAGCCGGGAAAGGGAGGCACAGAATTCAGAATTTAAATATCATCTGAAATATATTTCTTTCCTGATACAATCCTGATACAATCGTGAAGTGAAAACCGCTCAGTCATGTCCGACTCTTTGCAACCCCATGGACCATACAGTCCATGGAATTCTCCAGGCCAGAATACTGGAGGGGGTAGCTGTTCCCTTCTCCGGGAGATCTTCCCAACCCAGGGATCAAACCGAGGTCTCCTGCATTGCAGGTGGATTCTTTACCATCTGAGTCACCAGGGAAGCCCAAGAATACTGGAGTGGGTAGCCTGTCCCTTCTCCAGCAGACGTTCCTGACCCAGGAAATCAAACGGGGGTCTCCTGCATTGCAGGCAGATTCTTTACCAGCTGAGCTACCAGGGAAGCCCCGATTATAGCTGATACAGTCTAACACATTCATCCCCCTGACTCGTCCCATCAAAACTAAGTGATAGCAATACTTTGAGATCTATGTTTATTTTTTCCACGTGCTATAAATCTCTGGGAATGATTCGGGAGAGACAAATCTTTCTCTGTAAAACTATGCAGCATCCGCCCACAACAGTAGCTCCCCGTGAAAGGGATATATTTTCCTGTCGCTCTCATTATAATCATAAACGAATAATTCAGAAATTTCTGAAAATTGTTGATAGAGTAAAAAACACAAAATTAAAAAATAATTCACTTTACTTAAAGAAATAATTATCTGAGGTGTTCCTCCAAACTAATAAGGCGATAAACTCCTTTTCTCCTGAGATAATTTCTCTACCAAAGATTAATAAATGCTATAAAAGAAATTTCTTCAATTTGAAGTGAAATATTTATAGTAAATGTACAGAAAGTAAATGGCTCCATTATGAAATGAAGCCATTGGAAAAGATTCACTTTCATTAGATGATATACACAACTGAAATTTTTCAAACTTTCGACATTAAAATATGCATTGAATCATCTAAGACAACGCAAATAGATCCTACATCTCAGCAGTTTGATTTAGAAGTAGTTACAGAAGGTGGGCCTAAATGTTATATGTTTGGGGAAATAGATCACCCAAGACTTAAATGGAGAAGCTGTGAAAAATAACATGATGTCCATTATTGCATGAAAAAATAAAAAGAAGTCTGATAAAGGATTCTGAAACAAGCCCAGCAATGGCTGATTCTCTGCTGTAGAAGTGACATCCATATTATATGACACTTATCCTTCCCCTATTGGAGAAGGAAATGGCAACCCACTGCAGTGTTCTTGCCTGGAGAATCCCAGGGACAGAGGAGCCTAGTGGGCCGCCGTCTACGGGGTCGCACAGAGTCGGACACGACTGAAGCGACTTAGCAGCAGCAGCATCCTTCCCCTCATTTTGAGATGCTCTAGTTAAAAAGACTTAGGTAGATGTAGATTTCTCAAACATTTAATGTAATAATTTTATATAAATTATATAATATATGGTATCTATAAATTATACAATATGATAGTTCTCTTATCGTTTTGCATTCAGAATAGACTTCAGCTCTGTTATAAAGATTACTTTTGATGACAACTGACTAAACCCTCTTGCTCCCGACTGTTTATAGCTGACTACCTCTATATACACCTGGCTACAGTGTTTGAACTGACTCGAATGCTTTTATAATAAAAACTAGACATTTTAATTGGTTTTGCTTCCTAACATTTTACTGAACTGAATATGGATTTCAATGAATCGATCCACTGTTTAGAAAGGATGACAATATCAACCGCGAATGTGGAGAAAGCCACAGTGGTTAGAAAGAGCTGGAAAAAGGGCTTTTGGTCTTTTTTCCCCTTGCTTTTCTCCCCCCGCAGGAAGGAAAGTCTAAAATAATCTACCAAACTTTGGGTAACAAAAAAAAAAAGATTTGGCCTGCGCTTCTAAACAGAGGAAACCAAATGAATGCTCTCCTGGTCAAAATGATTCATAAAACATATAGCTTCTGTCCCGAGTGTTACCGTTTTGAAGCTGCAGTGTTGGGTGGGACTCTGTGACAGGGGGTGATCCTTACAATATATCGGAACTTTTAATTGTACACTGAGTTCTTTGTATTCTGGGGAGAAAAAAAAAATTTATTAAAATCCCAAGGAAAACTCCAGTTAGATACGTACTGTGAGTAGCCTGTGATTTCTGACTTGCAGCCTTTTTAACAGAATGTGGGCGTGGATTTCGAACAGCAGTGAGCGATGCATTTAAGGAAATCACAGCGAGCACACGGGATTAGAAGTAGACGTTTTTCAAACTCATTTTGAAGTCATGCATACAAACATTTTCATGAGAACAGTTTTCCTTTCCCTATTCTAAATTGCTCATCGCACTCACTGTTTCAGCAAAGGTTAAAATATAAAAAAAGTGCTAACAGCATGAACTTCAGAACCACCAGGACAGGCAGCTAGGGGGATGGCTGTGGACATAGCGCCCTGAGGCAGGCCCCTTGCTGAAAAGAAAAAAAAAAATGCATGCCACTAATGGCATCCAGTCCCATCACTCCATGGCAAATAGATGGGGAAACAGTGGAAACAGTGTCAGACTTTGTTTTTTGGGCTCCAAAATCACTGCAGATGGTGACTGCAGCCATGAAATTAAAAGACACTTACTCCTTGGAAGGAAAGTTACGACCAACCTAGATAGTATATTCAAAAGCAGAGACATTACTTTGCCAACAAAGGTCCGTCTAGTCAAGGCAATGGTTTTTCCAGTGGTCATGTATGGATGTGAGAGTTGGACTGTGAAGAAGGCTGAGTGCCAAAGAATTGATGCTTTTGAACTGTGGTGTTGGAGAAGACTCTTGAGAGTCCCTTGGACTGCAAGGAGATCCAACCAGTCCATTCTAAAGGAGATCAGCCCTGGGTGTTAACTGGAGGGACTGATGCTAAAGCTGAAACTCCAGTACTCTGGCCACCTCATGCGAAGAGTCGACTCATTGGAAAAGACTCTCATGCTGGGAGGGATTGGGGGCAGGAGGAGAAGGGGACGACAGAGGACGAGATGGTTGGATGGCATCACGGACTCGATGGACGTGAGTTTGAGTGAACTCCGGAGGTTGGTGATGGACAGGGAGGCCTGGCGTGCTGCGATTCATGGGGTCGCAAAGAGTCGGACACGACTGAGCAACTGAACTGAACTGAACTGAATGGAACGGTGGCCAGAATCAGGACAAGGACCTGCATGCTCTTGGTTTGTCCTCCCTGAGCTGTCTGTGTTACGTGTGCATATGCATGCGTGTGTTAAACACCATCAGAGAAAGACAGAAAGAAAGATCTGCAAAGGCAAAGTAGCTTATGTATCTAGAAGCATAAATCTGCATCAGTAATTGAGACTATCACTGCCGTCAATGCAAAACAGTCATTATTTTTATTTTTCAACTCTACCCATCGAACTGTGTTTGAGTTTCATTAAAATCCCCCAGCATTCCCTGGAGTAGACGTTAATGTAGGTAAAAGGTGGGTTTTCATAAATGATAATGAACAATTATTAACAACTGTTTAATCAGCATGCACCTTCTCTGATTAAAATACATGCTTTGTACATTAGCTGCCATTGTGGGGCAGTTTAATAGTAAAAGCCAGGCACCCTTTGAAAACACTCTTTAGTAACAGGCCATTATTGCTTATCCAGATGGCCCATCATTTGTATTAATGACAAACTTAATTTCTTGAGTAAATTTTCACCAACTGTTCCCCCTTTATTTTTATTACTCAGTGAAATTTATCTGAAGCAAAAATATAATAAAGCGTGACATATGCATCACGGAATTAAAGTGGAGATTAATTAAAGCTGACTCCAGCTGAAGGCAGAGCCCCAGGCGTTAGACTGGGATTCAAAATCCTACCGAACACTGGAATTGACCAGGCGCTTTTAAAAAAGGCTGATGTCTGGGTCTGACCCCATACCAATTAAATCAGAGTGGGGCCTGGCATTGATAGATTTTAGAAGTTTTCCGGGTGATTCGAACGTGGAGACAGATGATGGCATACACAGTCCATTAACTGATTTCCACATCAATTTATACACACACACACATGCATGACATATATCATACCATTATACCTTAAAGGACATTTGTTTCTGTCCAAAGTGTCCTTTAGTGGGAGCGAGGCTCAAGAGGCAGGGTACACATGTCTACTACGCACAGCTGATTCATTCTGCACAGCAGAAACTAACACAACACAGTGGAGAAACTATTTGTTGTTGATGTTGTTTTAGTTGCTCAGTACCATTCAACTCTTTGGAGACCCTGCGGGCTGTAGCCCACCAGGCTCCCTTGTCCATGGGATTTCCCAGGCAAGAACACCAGAATGGATTGCCATTTCTTTCTCCAGGGGATCTTTCCTACCCAGGGTTCAAACCCACGTCTCCTTCATTGGCGGGCAGATTCTTTACTGCTGAGCCGCCAGGGAAGCTCAAAGAAAACATATCCCAAATTAAAATAAATTAAAACAACAACAGCAAAAAATAAAACACCAAAATGTCCTTTAGACATCTGCCTCGTGAGACATTTGACCCATCCCATGCCAAAAGGTCCTTGATATTTGCATGCGGGCTCAGTTGCTTAGTCGTGTCCAACTCTTGCGACTCTATGGACTGTAACCCACCAGACTCCTCTTGTCCATGGGTTTATCCAGGCAAGCATGTTGGAGTGCGTTGCCATGCTCTCCTCCAGGAATCTTCCTGAAGCAGGGATCAAGCCCATGTTTCTTATGTCTCCTGAACCGGCAGGCGGGTTTTTTACCACTAGTGCCACCTGGGCGATCTTCTGGGAAGATTACTGTTTCGTTAAGAAACCAAACACCCTTTCCGTCTCTGGATTCTCACTGAGATTTCAAATCAAACTCTGTGTCATAGGTTTTAAGCTAATATAGCTGGAAGTTACTTCACAGGCATGGAGACATTATTTTTATACAGATAACAAGAACACTTTCTCTTCCTACTGTATTTCTTTTAGGGATTCTGTCATTTTTCAACAGGGGTTCAAAAATTAAATTCAAGGGAGGTGGGACGGGGGTTCAGGGTGGGGAACCCGTGTACACCAGTGGCGGATTCATGGTGATGTATGGCAAAACCAATACAATATTGTAAAGTAAAAAAATAAATAAATAAATAAATAAAAATTAAAAATAAATTCAACATTTTAATGAGATTAATTCATGCCTATAATCTCCTTTAATGTGAATCGCCAATATTTAGGGGTTGGTCAACAATAAACGTATTAGCTAATTTTCTTGCCATATTCTGCATCACAATCTGCTAATGTCAGATTGAAACACACAAACACTACTGGAATAAAGGTCTTTTTCAAAGAGTTCTCCTTATCCAGGATTAAACACAAAGCCTAGAGATACGGGCCACAAAGGAGGCTGAGTACTGAAGAACTGAGGTCTTAGAAATGTGGTACTGGAGAAGACTCGTGAGAGTCCCTTGTGCCAGGGGCCGGCGTGAGGAACTCCGCCCATGGCAAAGGTCATGAGGAAGGAGGCTTGGCATGCACAAAGGCCTGATCGAGCCTCAGGAAACCCCTGTTCCCGAGCATCTACCCCCAAAACCAGAGTCTGCCTACTTTACTGTTTCATGCTCTTGCCTACACCTCTGACTTTATGGGGGGCTGTTCCCCACCAGTTCTCTCGGAGAAGGAGTAAACGTGCAGCTCCAGTTAATAAAAATTCCTGGGCGTGACAAGAGTGTTTCAACTTACAAACTCCTCTGAAGGTTCTCTCTAGCCTGCCTGAGCGGGTTCGTCCGGCCACATGTGATTGTTTACAGCCTCCCAGCCATGAGAGGCACGAGATGCTTTAAAACTTTCTAAATACACCTTGCTGATATTTTCCTTTGTTGTGCAGAAGTTTTTAATTTTAATTAGATCCCATTTGTTTATTTTTGCTTTTATTTCCAGAATTCTGGGAGGTGGATCATAGAGGATCCTGCTGTGATTTATGTCGGAGAGTGTTTTGCCTATGTTCTCCTCTAGCAGTTTTATAGTTTCTGGTCTTACATTTAGATCTTTAATCCATTTTGAGTTTATTTTTGTGTGCGGTGTTAGAAAGTGATCTAGTTTCATTCTTTTACAAGTGGTTGACCAGTTTTCCCAGCACCACTTGTTAAAGAGATTGTCTTTACTCCATTGTATATTCTTGCCTCCTTTGGTCTCTTTTGTTTCTTTTGCATTTATTTCTGCCCTAATTTTTAAGATTAAAGATTTTTAAATTAAAAAATAAATAAATAAATAACAAATAAATAAATAAAAAACAAAAAACAAAAACAAAAACAAAACTTTCTAAATACAGACTCTTTTGAGAAGTTAAAAAATTATTAGTATAGTATAGTGGGTTGGTTAGGAATTATATTGGTGAAGGGGTTTTTCATTTATTGTGCCAATAATTACTGCTAATTCCCTGCCCTGGGTGTGACAAGGGTGTTTCAGGTCAAACCTCTCTGCTGACAGACTAGTTTGTGTGACAACCTCTCAACCATAAACAGCACAGAGAGTTTGGAGTATTTTGAAAGTCTTAATTAGCATAGGGCTTTTCTCATTGTTGAGTCAATGACTGCCACCAGGCCTCCATATCCTTAGGCACCTGGGAATATATTAATCAATGTATTTGGAATATAGAAAAGGAAATATAGTAGTTTTTGATGTTAGCAATACTAGACTTTTTGAGTTAATGAATTTTCTCTTTTGTTATAGATCACTGTACTTTGTTATAAATCACTGTGTCCTTGCTATGCAAAAATGTAACTTTATCACTATCTTAAGACTAAATAGATCTTCAGGGGAACATTGGTGAAGGGTTTTCATTTGTTGAGCCAATATTTGCTGCTAAATCTCCATATTCCCTGCCCTTATAATGAATATAACTAGCATATAGGAAAAATAAGTATTAACCGTTAAGATTAATCATGTTAAGCCTTAGGCTAAGTAAGTTCCTTTCTTGGTTGTAACCCGCTACACACTCACCCTACAGGAATGCAGCTTTATCTGCTACCTTCAGAGGGTGGCGCCTGGTTTAAGAAAAAATACCCTTGTAAAAAATAAGTTTTTTGGTTATCAGAAAGAAAGGATCATAAAATGTCAGCAGGCCTCATGGCCAGAAGATGATGTAAAACCCATAAGACCTTTGTATAATTTTATATGAAGCACCTGATTGCGACAAGGGTCAGGTCTGCAGACCCCCACATGACTCTGTATTCATCCTATGTATAACAAAAGGTATATAAACAAACCTAAAAAATAAAGAAATCGGATCAGTTTCTGGAAAGACTGATTCCCCCGTGTCGTTTTCTTCCCTTCCGGCTGAATTCCCATCTGGTACGTGGGTACTCACCAAGCCTACTAACTTTGCCTGGGCTTCTAAGATCAGACCGGGGAGGCCTCAATGCCTCCTCTCCTTCGGGAGAACGGGAAGATGCCTGTGGCCTACGTAAGAGGTGATTGGTATTCCACGTAAACCAAGTTATTCAGTCTCCTTTTCTCCACTAATTTTCCTACTACACTATCCGTTTCTAATCTCTCTATATATCTGTAATTAAATAAGTTTTTTCCTAGGACCCCTACTCTGTCTCCCCTTCGAATTATCCTGCATCCACCGGGGCTGGACCCCGGCACCCTTGGACTGCAAGATCACAACAGTCCACCCTAAAGGAGATCAGTCCTGAATATTCATTGGAAGGACTGATGCTGATGTTGAAGCTCCAATACTTCAGCCACCTGATGTGAAGAATTGACTCACTGGAAAAGACGTTGATGCTGGGAAAGATGGAGGGCAGGAGGAGAAGAGGGCAACAGAGGATGAGATGGTTGGATGGCATCACTGATTCAATGGACACGAGTTCGATCAAACTCCAGAAGATGGTGAAGGACAGGGAAGCCTGGTGGCTGCAGTTCATGAGGTCACAAAGAATCCGACACGACTTAGTGGCTGGACAATGACAAAGAGATACTGAAAACATCACAGACTTCAGAGCCCTGGCTAAGGTGCCAGAGAAAGAAAGAGAATGGCTCAAAAGTGCCACTCTGGGACCCAATGGATTTGCATGTGAATTCCCATGTAGCCCCAGGAAGGCTTCTAGATGTCCCTCAGCTTTCTGAGAAGGTGCTGCAAGAGCTCATGATCATAAGGGAAGAACATCTGAGTTACAGGAATAACTCCAGAAATTGTAGCCACTATTGATTGTTAGCAGAAGGCTAAATGGAACCATGCTCGCAGTCAGCACTCCTGGGGCTTTGGATCTGCAGACTCATTATTGTAAAGCTGAGCTTTTTCCTGGTTAGTTGTCATCAAAAGAACTCAACTGACTCTTATCTAAAGTGACCTGATACATATTTTCAAATACATTAATTCTTCCTATTATATTTTGTAGCACTTCCTTTTAATCACCCTGGCGCAGGCATACCCCAGAGATACTTTGAGTTAAGTTCCAGACCAGGGCAGGAACAGGAATGTGGCAATAAGGCTAATCACATGCATCTTTTGGTTCCCCAGAACCAAACTTCTTGGTGAATGCAGGGGATTCACCAAGAAATGTTACGCATATACCACACTGCACTCCACTAAGTGTGCAATAGCATTGTGTCTAAAGAAATGTACATAATTAAAAACTACTTTACTGCTAAAAATACACGGAACAGCGTCTGGGCCTTCAGCAAGTCTTAGCAGTAATACTAATGCTCACCGATCACAGACCGTCGTAACAAATATAACAATAACAAACAAGCATGGCACGTGAGAATTACTGAAGCATGACAGAAAGACATGAACTGGGCAGATGCTATTGGAAAAATGGCACCAGCAAAGCGTGCTTGATGAAGGGTTGTCCCAAAACTTTAATTTGTAAACAACGCAATGTCTGTGAAGCCGAACGAAACGAAGTGCAATAAAAGGCCTGACTTCACTCTACAGGGAAGAAGATACACCTGCCCTCGCCAACTCACTTATTTATATTAAACAACTGGATTTGCTGAAAAACTTCACTATGAAAAAAACAATGGCATATAAAATTTATTAAAAGTTTATTGCCTCTATATTTAATAGAATAAATAAATAAATAATATTGTATCATAAGAGAAATAAAAAAAAAATACCCATAAGAAGGTAGCAATTAAAGCTTAGGAAATGTATTATATAATAATAATGAACCTTTAACTTTCAAACAACCTTTGAAACATTCTGGAATCAGATGCTGGTTCTGTGTGTTCTTCCTTGAGTCGCTTAAATTCTCTGAACCTTAGTTTCCTTAGCTCTAAAATGGTGATATTGTTTAAGTTAAAAAGTTTTGCGGGGAAAAAATTTCATTAAATGTGCACTTTCCATGCTCAAAATTGCTTTCTTCAGCTTCATTTTTTTTGTTCCCCCCAAAATGTTTTCAAAACTGTTAAGCTGAAGACCTCTAACCACACTATTTTTAAACATAGACTACAATATTATTACAAGAAGTACATTACAATAGCGTGTCATTAATTAATCTGCTTATTTTTCAATAGGAATCGGAATAGAACTATACTAGGGTTCTGATATGTAAAAAAATTAATTTCCTCATTCTATTTTTTTCTTATATTGTGTTATCAATAGTGTGGTGAGTTCCTGAAAAGATTCCAGAAAATTCCAGAAAATTAGATTCCAGAAAATTAGATAGAGAAAAATGTTCTCAGAGCTAGACATTTAATGAATGTATGATTTGGGAATTTAAATATGAAACAAGGTTAGGGTAATTTCTTGTATTCGTAGATCAATTCATTGAGCTGAAAATAGATTATATGGATACCTAATAGTCTATCAGAACATGTGCTGTGATTAAATACCACAATGAAGTATCACCCCCCAAGCAGTCAGAATGGCCATAATTAAAAAATCTACAAATGCTGGAGAAGATGTGGAGGAAAAGGCGCCCTAAACTAGGTTAGAAACAAGGGCCTACTGTACAGCATCGGGAATTATACTCAATTTCTTGTAATGGCCTATAATGGAAAAGAATCTGAAAGGGAATCTATATATATACATAACTGGATCACTTTGCTGTACACCAGTCAATAAAACACTGCATAAATTAACTATACTTCAATCAAACAAATCAGAGGAACAATACATGGGACTTGCCATGCGAGGGGTGAAAACAGAAGCCTTTTCCTCACTAAGGTTTTCCTAGTTCTTCTCCCAAGATATCCACTTAGAATTGGTCCTTCTCACATTTGTGCCCCACCTACCTCACTGTAATACGCATACCTTTCCTAGTGCCTAATGCAGAATCTGGAACTTGGTACACATACAAAAAACATTTGTTGAATGAATGAACCACAGAGGACTCTGATGCAAATGAGCCAGAAAATATGGACCCTTCCAGGTTCCGAGGAGACACCTTCTTACAGAGCAGAGACCATAGCACCCTCACTTTTCCCATCTGTAAGATGGAATTATGTCCACCAAGAGCAAATGGCTTGAGTTCAACTGATGGGTTCAATTGATGGCTGCTAATATATCCTCTGGGCTCCCTTGGTGGCTCGGATAGCAAAGAATCTGCCTGCAAAGCGGGAGACTGAGGTTCACTCCCTGGGTCGGGAAGATTCCCTGGAGAAGGGAACGGCAGCCCACTCCAGTATGCTTGCCTGGGGAATCCCATAGACAGAGGAGCCTGGTGGGCTACGGTCCATGAGCTGGCAAAGAGTTGGACATGACTGAGCAACTAACACTTCCACTTTCTTTCCATATGTCCACCGATTTCTTTCTGTGTCATATCTAGGATAGTGATTTCACAACTAGGTATTGCATGGGGTTTTTTAAAGGTTGAGGTTGACAAACTATATAATCTTATTTCATAGAACTTTACAAGTCCAGGCATTTGGCTTTTTCCAAACCTTTGAACACTTAGCCCAAACCCGAGTTATCCTTCACCAGGACTTTCCAAGAAATCTCCCTCTTTAGAAAAGATTTTGTAAGCAGGGAAATGTTTCAAACCCTTGAAGACTCTTCTGAAATCCACTTAGAGGAAGCCTCACTTGACAACTGGTCAGCTGTCATGATCTTATCCTCCACAACAGAAGCTTTTACTTTGAACGACTGTGTTATCTTTCCAAACTCTCTGTATTCTTATAGCAGACTGCTGATAAGCAGTTTACAGACTGCATGGTTTAAGTCTCATTTCACGTGGCTGCATGCTATGTGTCTAGTGGGAAATTGGGGGAAATTATTGAATGTTAAATCATTAGCTTCCACTACTTTGTTCTTTATGACTTTGGTGAAGATCTGTAGCCTGCAGAGCTTGGCAATAGCAACTGTTGGGAGAACACATTCTAGCATTTATTAAAATAATATTTATATAATCTTAGAGTTTTCTCATTTATTCTAGATGGTACAGGCATACCGTATTTTATTGTGCCTCACAGACATTGCCTTTTTCACCAGTTGAAGCTCTCAAGTTACCTTGGATCAGGTAACTCTACCAGCATCTGCTTTTCAACAGTTGTTGCTCAACTCATGCCTCTGTGTCATATTTTGGTAATTCTTGCAATATTTCAAACTTATTATTATTGTTATTATATTTGTTATGGTGACTTGTGATCATTGATCTTTGGTGTTTCTACAAAGACTTGCTGAAGGCTCAGATGATGGTGCTTTTTAGGAATGAAGTCTTTATTATTAGGGTGCAGACATCAGTGCTGGTTTTTTTTTGTTGTTTTAGATTTAAGCTATAGCACACTTAATAGATACAGTGTAGTACAAACATTACTTTCATATGCACTGTGAAACAAAAGGAAACGCATGTGACTAGGTTTGGCAGTATTTGCCTTTTCTCTGTGGTCTGGAGCTGAGTCAGCAGTATCTCAGAGGGGCACCTGTATCTTATGGATGATCTCAACATACTCAGCAATGAAAAGAATAACCCAATAAACCTCATCTGCAATCAACCGACTTCAACAATTATCAACAATTACCACCTCATAGCCAATTCTGCCTTATCCATTTCCTTGTCCATTACCCTCAAAATTAGATTCACTGAAGCAATTCTCAGACATTGTGTCATTTAACTGCAAATATTTGAGTATAATTCTCTAAGCTACAATGTCTTTTGAAAAGTACCTTCACAGTATCTATATCACATATAATTTCTATCAAGGATAATTTTTTAACTTTGTCAAATACCCAGATTTCACATTACATTAATTCATAATTTTTACACTTAAGCAAATCAGGACCCACATAATGCCTATATACGTAAGTGATTTATACGTCTCTTAGAGCTCCTTAGATCTGGCAGTCACCTTCTTCTTGCATTTTACATGTTGAAGAAATCAGGTCATTCATCTTGCACTGTTTCTCAGGGTTTAGATTTTGTCGGGTGAACTCTTGTGGTTTAGTTTATCGTTCTTTCATCAGCTATTTTTTTAATTTTTATTTTTTTGATGAGGGCCATTTTTACAGTCTTTATTGAATTTGCTACAAATATTGCTCCTGTCTTATATTTTGAATTTTGGGGCCTTGAGGCATGTGGGATCTCAGCTCTCGGACCAGGAATCGAACTCAGAATGGAAGGTGGAGTCTTAACCACTGGCCCGCCAGGGAAGTCCGTCCTCCGTCCCCAGGTTCTATTGGTAGCTGCATCAATGCACCTCATGACGCTCAGGACTTTTCCTTTCCTTCCTTCTCTCCTCCTTTCTTTCCATCTTCCCTTCCTCGGCAGGACACTCGACAAGCATCTGGTATACTGCTGCCCTTCTTTGTAAGTCAGCTGTGAGCAGTCCTCCCGGCAGAGATGCCTAGATCCATCACTTATCAGGGGCGGTAACGCTGACTTGCTCTAATTCCATCATCCATTCTTCATTTATTTATAGTGAGATCGCACCAAGTTATACTTGTAAAGTAACTTGGGGAGAATCCAGACCTTCGTAATATCAAGGCTTTCTAATAATGCCGGAAGTCTTTTTTCATTTTTCACCTGTAATTATGCACCTTCCAGGGGCATTTTAGCTCTCACTTAGGCCAGTTGCTAGCTTTGATGATGTAAATGTTTTCTTCTTTCCCTCTGTCTTCTGGTAAACTGCCTTAAGAACACGCAAAAGTCCTTTGTTTGACGTGCCGATGCACACGTGCCACTGTGTCAGGCTCTCGCTGTCTGCAGCCATATTTTCATTCGTCCTTTTCAGCTGTCTAAATAGTAATAATCTCTGGACCCGAAAAATATTTTTGCCTCTTCCTGTCACATCGTGCCTTAAATTCCCTTCGCTTTACTAACATCAGTGGTACCACGATGTCTAAGGGCACTAGCATTTCCTATTAGCTGAAACAAACTCTCAGGTAAAGTATCACAAGCTGTCAGCTAGTCTTCGGGAGCTTCTTGAGCATACCGAGGATGGCGGTCCTGATTTTTGGAGTACTTCTTAGAATCTTCTCAAACTGTCCCTGTCCTAAATATATGTCAGGTTTCTTACGGAAAATGCTTATGAATGAATGATTGTCAAGAAATATATAAATGTATGTTTTCCTATGCCTGAGCAAGAAGAACCACTAGCAAATTTACTACAGATTTTTTCTTATGAGTGTGCTCTTTAAATTTTAATTTAAACATGTCTGCTAGTGATCGATCACTCAGTCGTGTCCGACTCTTGGTGACCTCACGGACTGCAGCCCAGCAGGCTCCTCTGTCCCTGGGATTCTCCAGGCAAGAATACTAGAGTGGGTTGCCATTCTCTTCTCCAGGGGATCTTCCCAACCCAGGGATCGAGCCTTGGTCTCCTGCATTGCAGGCAGATTCTTTACCGTCTGAGCCACCAGGAGAGCAAGATTTTTTCTTATCAGCTTCCTCTTTAAATTTCAGCTGAAACACATCTGCTAAGCTTGTTATATGCATAAGGTGGTATCACACCTGACTGCAGCTCTGTGGGGGCTGACACTCTAATGAGAAGCCCATAGGTCAACAAGCTCAAAGCAGAATAGAACAGATACTTATAAAGACATTAAGACCCTTCTGGGTTTGGTTCTGAATATAATATTGATCTGGTAAGCATTCTGCTGCAAGTTTCCAGTGGAATACAACATGCGGAAGTTCACCATTCTATCAGCAACTTCAGAGTCTAAGATGCACCATTCAAACCAATGGCCTTTAAAACACTGCACAGGCAAATTCAGGAATCTGCTAAATCCGCCATAAGCTGAGACATGATTCCTCACAAAGAAAATAATTTTATTTTTCAAAATGCCAGCAAGCAATGGCCAACCTACCCAGCAAACTAAAGGCACGTCTTTCAAAATATTTATTGTTTTCTTAATTTAAGTCTAAAACACTTGGCCTTGAGCTTTTACTTGGTCTTAAGTATCTAAAGCTTTTGGTATTTAACAGATTTGTTTTTTTAGATTAAAAAAAAGCCATTCTTTGTTATATAAAAATCTCAGATCATGTATATGTGGTTAACTATATAGTTAAAATATTTAACTTAAGGAAAGAATGATAAGGGACACATGTAACTGTAGTAAAGATGTTAGTTTTCATGAAAAGATAATATGAATGTTTTGTACATTTCAGCTGCCAGCATAGGCCTGATGGGTGCCCAGGAGTGGGTGCAGAGGGGAGCCTGGGAGCCCAGCCTGTGTGGACACTGCCCACCTGTGATTTTTGCATGTCACTAACCAGGAGATGCAGAAACTGTGAGTCTCCTTAGAGACCAGAAATCTGTCTTTTTCTAAGACAAAAATGTAAGGAATCAATACCACTGGCATCAACATTCAAACATGGGGGCTGAGCTGCACTGGTGGAGGCGGCTGCAGGCCTGCGTCTCGCGTGGGACAGCCTGCTGCCAGCTCTTCACTGCCTTCTTCCTTACAGGCATCACTGCTTCTCTTAATAATGAGCAGGAAATAAACAGAACCACGGAGTCCTCCCTTTTGCATGAATCCATGGCCGCAGAAGCATAAAGGGAGCAGCGAACTCTGGTCTCCTTGGTATTATTTCAGCGGAGAATTTGGGTCGAGCTTTGCAGAGAAATGATTCATGATGATTCACCCTGGATTAAGTGAGTCAGCACGATTAAGACCTAGTCACAGGGCTTTGCACCCCGTTTTTAGGGGGATAAAGGCCGAATTGGAAAAGGTTTTTGGGTGTTCCCACTTACAGAGGTGATCGTAGCTAGCCACCATTTCTTACACACGTGCAGAGAGCTGGAAAATGACCCCAGAACCTCCTTAATAGGCAGCTTGTCTACGCTCACAGCTCTGTGGGTCTGTTGCCATCTTGACATTACAGAAAAGGAAACCAAAGCTCATTACAGATTCTACATGTTGGCCAAGACAGCTCTGCTAGTAAAAGTCACAGAATTGGGTTTCAACCTCATGCTAGTTAATTTCTTATCCGGTGTCACTAATCACCCTAAGCACTGCATACTTGAAATTTTTCATGTAATATAATACAGCGTGGCTTTTCCTTTTTCCACCTGTATCTTTTACAGGTTTATTTTTCCTTTTCTGCTGAAGCAAATTTTATTTCTATTCTTAACATTTAATTTTTACATACACTTAATTCAATTAAACTATTTGCACTATACTAATAGCATGCCTAAAGAACTGAGTGCCTTTCAAGTCCCTTAAATTGTAAATGGATTAAAAATAATCAATGCCTCTTTAACCTCCTTTTATGAGTTGTCCATTAGTCATACGAATGCATGTGGCGTAAAGCTGAATTTACAAATAAGAACACTGAGCGTGAAAGAGTATGTCCATTCTGATTTTTGGCCAGGGGTTTCTAAAGACCTTCACCCTCATTTCAGAGATGCCAACACTGTCTCTGTCCCAGTTGAAATGACATTTCTATAAATACTGCTCCGGTCTTCATTTAATACTGTCTTTTAAACAGGCGCCTCTGTTTAAAACTAAATGATTAGGCCAGTTTACAAGGTCATATAAAAATGATGACTATGTCAACAAACCAGGAACATTAATTTAAAACAGGGTGGCGAAGTACTTCTTTTAATTATATGTGTGCAAGAAATCATGGGGACAGTCTCTAATGAATTCACAAGAGGTAACTATTAGTTGGAAAAACCATTCCAGTTAATAAAATTTCAAAAGAAATCTACTTACTTGTTCAAATTCATTCTTTTGAAATTCTTCAAATCCGAAGATGTCCAGAATCCCAACGCCCCACGTCTGTGAGCTGAAAAGGAACAGAACACAGCTGAACGGGCATCCTTAACCCTGCCCACGGCCACTCCAGGTCGGAGAAACCTGGCCACTGCACACATCGTTGATAACCTAACGGTGATCTTAACCTAGTGAAAAACTGAAAATTAGGAGGGAAAAGTGTTCTTTGAATGCTTTGATTCAAACACAGACTCATTAACAAAAATGCGTTTGATATCTAAGTACAAACTGCAACAATAAATGGATGGTTTAACATTTGCTTCTCTGAAACACTTTCTCTGTCGTCTCCTTCAACCAGACTTGCATCCTCTGAAGGACTTTGCAGCTACCTGTTGAGTGGGTCTCCTCAGCTAAAACTTGTACCTTGCCAGGCTACCCCAGCAGCAAGTCAAGCCATTTCTCCTCACACATAAGTACAACATGAGTTAACCCCATTCAGCCACACGCATGTTCTTTCACAGATTAAACTGAGCCACTCCAAAAATAATGCTGTTCCTCAAAGTGTTCTTGTAAATAAAGAAGAAACGTGAAGAGCATGAAATGTGGGTGCAAAATGGACAGGGATCCAAGTAATGACTTCATTCTCCCGCATAAACGATCATCCTCAGAACTCGCTCGTCCGGGACGGTCAAAGCACAGACGCCGGCCGCCTCGCTCTATCAGCCCAGGTGTCCGGTCCTGCACCCTTCCTCAACCCCCCGCCTCTTTCCACACCACACACGGAGTGAGTGAGGAGAGGAGGGGGACCTTGCTTGACCCGGCGACGCCAACAACCTGCATCCTGTGGGGCTGTGGGGGCAGCACAGGGTGGTGTGGGGGGTACCCCTGAGGAGCTTCTTGCAAAGAAAGGCCTGGATGCTTCTGGAACACTGGTCAGCCCACCCCTCACGTTAATGTCTCTCTGCAGCACATCTGCAGGGGGAATGCGCTCCACATTTTCCGCCAGTGGGAGTGACGGTCCCTCACCACGACAGTGCTCCCGTACCACGACGGTGCTCCCTGTCCCATCACCAGTCTCCTTGTCGGCACAGAGGGTGCGGGCTTTGGTTTTGTTTGCTTGGCCGCGCCGCATGGCTTGCGGGATCCACTATCCTGTCTCTATTTACTGCTGATAGTACAAATATGAGCTTCCTAAGTAGGAAGGAGAGCACTTTTAAAGCCCTAATACAAGCATCGCGTGGCAAACAGTGTGAGTCAGTTAAGGAAGCAGCGAACCATTCACTGGAGGTCTCTAGGTAACTGATTCAGTATTTTAGAAAAGAAAAGAAAAATAAAGTCTTTCCCCGTGTCCAAATAAATTCTACATGGTTTAGGGAGTCAAATGCTAGAACAGGAAGCTATAAACACATACAGGAAAACAAATGTAACCATTTTTTTCCCCTTGCTTTCAGTTCTGCGAAAGGTCGAAGGAAAACATTCAAAAGTATGATTATGCAGATACTAAATTCCTCGGATGATAAATAGTATAAATGCAATTAAGTTCTGTTAGAGGTCACTATTGTTTTAAAACTCATGGTCTCTTTCATGTTCACAGATCTTCTGCCCGCCCCGCCTCTTTCCACCATCTTTACAATGTGGACAGAGGGACGACGTCGGGGGTGAAGCTCGCTCAGTGGGGACCGTGGTGCTGAGGTTCAGGCGGACCTGTCGCTTTGCTGCGTGTGTGTGTGCGCTTTCCCTGTAACGACCTGCATCGTTTGTCTTGTAGGAGGCTAGTGATGAAGCTTGTCAAGTTTTGGAGTTACTCCCATCTTCGCAAGTATCCGGATTCAAACACTTTTTAGTTGGATAACTTTGGCAAAGTCATTAATGTTTAAATTTTCTGAGCTGCAGTTTCATCATCTGTAAATCTAAGATAACAAATCATATTTATCCAGCTAGACATTTCCTATGTAAGAAGTGAGGTAAAGAAAGTTCTAGAGTAATAGCTAGTACACAGTGTGTCTCTAGTCACTGGAAGTTGCTTTAAGAAAACGTTGTTTAAACGTGCTCTAGAAGTAAAGAGGGTGGCTAACAGAAGAAATATAAACATCAAATCAGCAAAGTAAAGTGTCAATCTCATGAAAACTGCAAAAGAAATAAAATTCTGAAAAATTATGATGAGAACGATATTCCCGAACACTTTTGTTGGCGGCTGAAATTGGCAGGGCCTTCTTAAAAAACGACTTCCTTACGTGGCATAAAGCTTTGAAAAATTCATATCATTTGAACCAGGACTTCCACAAGCAAGAACCAATACTAAGACAATGATTTGCAATGCAATTAAAGACAGACTGATGCCCACTGTTACAGTTAAACGACAAAAAGAAGTAACAGATACCCCACTCTAACGACACAATTAATTAAACAACACACATCCTAGGAGGGATTTAGTGAAGCTGTCAAGTTAACAGAAATCAATACATGAATTCTATACAAATAAGCCCTATTATATATCTAGTAGACCTGGAAAGAAGTACAGTCCATCTGAGAAGAGGACCTGGAAATGTCTTCAGTGGTAGACCTAGAGGTGACTTCTTAATGTTTACAATGTCCTATGTGTGTGAGCGTGCCCAGCCACTCAGTCGTGTCCGACTCTTGAGACCCCATAGACAGTAGCCCACCAGGCTCCTCTGTCCATGGGATCTCCCAGGCGAGAACACTGGAGTGGGTTGCCATTTCCTCCTCCAGGGGATCTTCCTGGCCCAGGGATTGAACCCTCAGCTCCTACAGTGTCTCTTGCACTGCAGGTGTTACTGCTGAGCCACTAGGCTATTACAATTCTATCATTAGCCTTTGTTGGAAAGACGTTGTGATTGAATGCAGAGTGGTCACCTTCTGAGCTGGTGGAAGAAGAGTAACTGTGACCTTCAGGGCAATGGAGCCCAGAAGAGACGGTGCAGAAAAGGGTCTGGTTTTTTAGGTATGGGAGGTGCCGCAGGGACCCCGGAGTCGGGGAAGAGCAGGGGTGCTTCCTGATGGCCAGGTGCCGGCCCAGAGCACGGCTGGTCGCTGCCACCCTGCACCAGGACCACGCGATCGGGCTCTCAGGTCCGACTCCCCAGAATGGCTCCTGGCTGCCTGCGCAGCGGGGCTCTGAGTGTAGACGGAAGTCAGGAGAAAGGAGGACAGCCACGAGTGGCCAGACCTCACACACACCCTCTCCCCTTCTGTAACAACAGGGGCTTTGTGTGGACAGAGGACGCCAAGGCGGTCCAGCTGCACGTGGGTGAGCATGGCGTTGATCCTGGTTCCCATTAGGGAAAGTAAATTATTAATTAGTAACGTAGACTAGCATGCATTTGGTCGAAAGAACACTCCTTTCATTTATTCACATTGCACACGTACCAAATTCCAAACTACATTTGGTTACCAGATAAAATGTTCAACAAAGATGGAGACAAAGGAAGAACTATTTTCAGGAAAAAAAATTAATCCAGGTTTAACGCATTTTAAGGATTATTTTTGCAACTACTGACAGACAAAATGTGTTTGCTTTTCTTTTCAAAAATCTATTTCATCATTTATGATTGAGTGAAATTTTGCTGTTCAGTGACTCAGTCATGTCTGACTTTTTGGGACCCCATGAACTGCAGGCTTCCCTGTCCTTCACCTTCTTCTGGTGCTTGTTCAAACTCATGCCCATTGAGTCAGTGATGCCATCCAACCATCTCATCCTCTCTCGTCCCCTTCTCCTCCCACCCTCAGTCTTTCCCAGCATCATGGTCTTTTCCAATCACTTGGCTCTTTGCATCAGGTGGCCAAAGTATCAGAGATTCAACTTCAGCATCAGTCCTTCCAATGAATATTCAGGACTGATTTCCTTTAGGATTGACTGGTTTGATCTCTTTGCAGTCTAGTGGACTCTAGAGAGTCTTGTCCAGCACCACAGTTTTGAAAGCATCAGTTCCTCAGTGCTCAGACTTCTTTATGGTCCAACTCTAACGTCTGTACACGATTACTGGAAAAACCATAGCTTTATGTGACTGCTATTGCAATAGCTGCCTTGGCAGGAGGGAGTCAAGGGCCTGCAGCCAGCAAAATGCCCATTCCATGCGGCAGTCAGCAGCACTGTCATTTCACTTATTGATATCTCGACTCGTATTACACAGGCATTTAACTCAACATCCAATTTCTAGCAAGGAGGAGCAGACAGAGGTCACCAGATAAACCGGGATTCAATCCGTTAGGCAAAATTAACATATTAATGAGATGATCTGCTTTAGTTCAAATTCTGCCCTGGAAATCTCCTGAGGGTTTTCTTAACGGTTAACAAAAATGCCTACCCCGCATCGACTCATTAGTAACATACACCACTTTCGATATCAGACAAAACGCTAAATGCCTGGGCGTCTGTCTGACTTTGATTTGCCTTCCAGGCCTGTGGGTATGAGAAAGGGGGAAAACCTGAATTAAAGAGCATGTGCTCTTTGGAACACGGATGAACTAATTTATTTGTGCAGCGAGGTTGGGGGATTTATCCATATCAGGTTTTGTCCTCAGTCATCTCCGGGCAAGGAGGTGAACTGACAGTTACCTAAGTAATTCAAAGTCAGCTTAGGAAAGAAATGAATGCTGTTTGGCACAAAAGCCTTAGAAGGAGCCAGAGCTGAATCAGACCCTGTCTGTGGCTGATCGCTGACATGTCAGACCCCAGATGGGGTAAGAAATATGAACATCCTAGCATCATTTGCAGTGTAGAGGGCTGATTCAGAGTTCACCCTGTGCCAGAAAGCAGGGGGCCACCAGATATTTGGATGTGACTGACATCTTCCAAGGGCTTGGGGGCACTAGTGGTGAAGAATGGAGACGCAGGAGACGTGGGTTCGATTCTTGGGTCGGGAAGATCCCCTGGAGTCAGAAGTGGAAACTCACTTCAGTATTCTTGCCTGGAGGATCCCAAGGACAGAGGAGCCTGGCAGGCTATAGTCCATGGGGTCACAAACAGTCAGACATGAGTGAGCAACAGCATACTGGGGGAACATCTTCCAAAATATCCTGACTAGGAATCATAGAATCCTAGGTCCTGAAAGCAAAACCAAGCCAGAGAGATAAGCCAACACCCTTCATTTGTAAGTAAATGAAATGTGATTATCGCAGCTTCAGAGGTTGAACAAATTAAGATTCACAAGACATAAACGTCTCACTAAAGATTTCATTAATGCTAAGTGTCAAGCTTAGAATAGAAACCCAGATCTCTCGATTTCCAACTCCCTTTAAAAAAATTAAAACTGAGTTAAAAGATAAAATTGCTGTATTCATAAATTAACTACCATCTTGAATATCCACAAAAGTGAGATCTATATAACATCTCAGCCCACCAGTCGAAAGTACAGTAAAAAGCGCTGCTTCGCTTTTCACTTATTATTCTTTTCTCTTTTTTCAACCGTTTTATTAAGATTTAATTACATACAATATTGTATAAGCTTAAGGTATACAACCTGTTGACTTGCCACACACAGACTGCAAAACCATCATGCTTTTCTTAATAGGGTTCCTTTTCTGTATAATAATTCTGTCTGAATACAAACCCTTCTTTTTATGAGGTTCCTTCTATTTAAATTTTAAAGAGCACTTTGGATTATCTTTGCCAGTTAATAGTAGATTTTGAAAATTGTTAAAGTTTGTGATTAGTCTGCCCCCCAGAAGATGATAGAGAAGAATGTTCGGAAGAACTGGGATCAACAATCATCTCAAAATCCCTCAGACCACCCAGGAAATGGACACCTGTCTTTCTAACAATCACCTTCAAGTATATGTACTTGCAACTTGAAGTTCAAAGGAACCGCCATGAAAATTAAATTAACTAGATAGTGAGTTGTAGCAAGTGGCTATTGTTGGTAACCAACCACCTCAAAACTCACTGACCAAACAAAACAGGAAGTTCTTATTATGGTTCTAGGCCCTTTCGTCAGCGTGGGTGGCCTGATGGGGGGTTTCAGGTCTAAGACAGCACCCACCAAGGGCCCTGGGGTTGGCCAGCCCTTGGCTGGCTCACAGCACCTCTCCCCACCCAAGAAGAGCCTGGCCTCAAGCGCAAGGGGGCAATGACAGGGATCTCAGCAGACTCGTGTGAGGCCTTAGAGGTGGTGCCTCTTCTCTTTGGATGTATTCTCTTGGCTACAGCAAGACACAGGGGCAGCTCAGATGCCAAGGTAGAGAGAACAGACCTAACCTCTTGATGAGACAAGTGTCAGAGGGGTATTGGACAGGGCAAGGATGCAGAAATGCAAGCAACCGGGGGCAGTTTTGCCCCATGCTTCTTCACTTTATTTATTGGTTCGCTCACCTTTCAAATGGGTAGTTTGAAAGGTGCACCTCGTTCTGCACAGCACACTGCTGGCTGACAGAGACCCAGACACAAAGAACAGAGGGATGGAGGGCAGTCTTATCCTCAGGGACACGTCCATGGACAGACATGTTAACTCTAAATTATCATCTTGGGAGGAAATAAAGAAACCATTTATATTTTTTAAAGGTAGCTTTAACACTATGCTTTTTTAAAAACTCAATTTTCTGACCATTTCAACGTGGGAGATGTTTCTGAGAAAACTCAGGTTTCAAGTCTGACATGTAGGGTTCATACTCCAAGCCCACTAACTCCTCCTGGCTGGATGATGAGGGCCACTGACTCAACCCCTCTGAGCTCCAGATTCATCATCTGAAGAGCATGCTCAGTCGCTTCAGTCAAGTCCACCCCTTTGTGACCCCAGGAACTACAGCCCGCCAGGCTTCTCTGTCCAAAGGATTCTTCAGGCAAGAATACAGCAACGAGTTGCCATTTCCTACTCCAGAGGATCTTCCTGACCCAGGGATCGAACCCAAGTCTCCTGCATTGCAGCCAGATTCTTTATTACTGAGCCACCTGGGAAGCCCCTATCTGAAGAGAGGAGACAAGAATTCATTCCACACGCTAATGTCAGTATTAGCTGCAAAAATCCCTGGTTCAAAGCCTGGCTCATTTATAGACAATTTTCAATAAAGGATAACCACAATAAATGCGCCTTACCACCTATTACATCTGCACCCAGGAAAAAGCCAGGTTTGGAAAGCATATTTTTAATAAGACAGTGTGTCAAGAGAGAAAAGTTAAAAGCTTGGAGCTGACAAAAACTAAAAATGTCCTTTTGTTGAAAAGCCCATCCTCCTCCAAGAGAAAATGATATTAGAACAAGGCACACCCCATTTAAATCGTGGGGAGGTTTCCTTCCCGGTGTTTCCTTTGGGGAGAGGCAGGGTCACCGAGGGGCAGAGCGGGGCATCCTGCTCTCATCTCTGAACAGCGCTGCACCATTATTTATTCTGGCAGAGCTGCCAGTGTGCGCCAGTGACAGGCGCGGAGGAGCTGAATATGTACAGATTCGGTTAACTCTACCCAGCAGGACAGGTTATCAGGGGGTGGAGCAGAGGCCAGACGCATTTCCCCAGCGAGAAATGAAACAAGAGCGTGGGCACCGCTAGCAAAGCGATGGATTTCACCCTTTGTATAAAACAGACAAGCTTTAGCCTCCCCACTCTTGGCTCAAGACAGAGCTACAGGAGAAGGCTCCTGGGTTTTTATTAGCCTAGTAAATCACTGAATTTCTTACATACATTATTAAATCTATTTGGCCCTCAAATAATATTTGCAAATCACATACTGGTCATTATCCAAAAGGAAAAGCACCACTGTTCGATACTAAAAATGCCATCGTCTCATAGATCTGAAAGGTTCTCTCTTTTCCCCCCATGTCTCCTAAGCACACAGCTCTTTATTCGTTTGATAAGTGACCTATTCTTGAAGTAATTTATCATGTTATCATGATTAATATTTGTATTTCAACATTATTGTCTCCATAGTATGTGGTAATTTTTATAATAAGGATGGTAATTTTTAACCATCATTTTATATTTATTATGAAGTATTTGAAACAATTTTGAGTAATACAATATACACGAAACTTTGGTAAACCTCTCACATTTTTTTATTTCTCTGGATCCTTTTATTTAAAAAAAAATGTATCTACAAGAAAATGAAAAAAAAGTGCAATTACAAAGAAAAGGTTCATAGCTCTTTAGGAAATGATTATACATATGAGTGTTTTGGTAAGGAAATGGAGCAGAAGGAGAATTATTTAGAAAGCAGGTTTTCCCTTAGATATTTTGCTGAATTGTGTAGTTTTGGTTGCCATGGCAATAAGTACCATGGTTTAAATGTCTATGCAGAAATAGAAGTCACTCCTACCATATTCACAAGAATCAAAGAAATCTCATTACTTAATGGGAAAAAAATTCCCAATTTGGATGAAGGAAGGAAAAACACGGTATGCCAAATTTATTTTTCTGACAAACTGCTTGTTATTTAATCTCTGAAACAAAAATAAAGACAAAATATTTAGAATTAAACAACAAAGGAAGAACTACATACAAGTCTCCTGGACGCACGAAGCGCACAGAAGATGCTCCATACACTCAGGTCAACAACATCATCAGAAACTATGAAACAAACGTTCCCGTGAGGAAGTCAGATAGAAAAAGAGAAACACTCAAACAGAGTCAAAGTAGGGTATCATAACACTGCAAAGATTAGTCAGATAAATAGCATACACACGAGAAAGGACAACAAGACAAACAAATTGATTTTTGAAGATAATTCATCAAATTTAAGCAAGACGTGTCAATGAAACTGGGGCAAAGGCATAAATAAATAATGTCAGGACTGAAAGTTGTCAGACCAGAATTATAAGAGAAACTGATTGGAAGATTATAAACAAAAGAAAGCTGTGATTTAGTTGGTGGATGTACTTAAAATCTTAAAGTGGGCCATTTTCTAGAAAATATATATGACCTTAAAAAGAGAGAAAATAATCTGATTAGACCCACAAACTTTAAGATAGTATTCATAGGTCAATTCTCCCTTCACCTCCTCAAAAATTTTTTGGGAGAATTTCACCAAACACTCAAGGCATATATAATTTTCATTTAAAACATCTTAGAAGAGTAGAAAAACAGAATGTTCTCAATTCGTTCTTAAACACAGATGCAGAGGATAAGATGGCTGGATGGCATCACTGACTCAATGGACATACATTTTGGCAAACTTTGGAAGATAAAAGAGGACAGAGAAGCCTGCTGTGCTGCTTCCATGGGGTCACAAGAGTCAGACACAACTTCCCCACTGAACAACAACAACAACACAGACATAAAATCAAAAGATTCTATTTAAAAAAATCTTATCTCATTAATGAAAATAAATGCAAACACCCAAAATAATGACTAGAGAATCAAATTTAGTACATCATGACCAAAATAGGACTTGCCCCGGAAATAATTACTCAACATCAAAAAAACATACATCGCTAAAATTTGCCACATAAGCTAAGAAAAGGAGAAATAATCTTAATAGATAAAAGGAAAACATTCAATGAAACAGCATCCGTTTATGGTTGAAAACATTCAGCAAAGAGCATCTACTGGGACTCTACCTAAACAGATTACTCACTGGCAACTATTCAGAAGTATGCCATTAATTTGGAAACAAGACAAGAATAGTCTACTATCAGCAGAAATTCTCAACATGGCACTGGAGCGCTGGCCAGCGCAATAAAATAAGAATAAACAGAATGACGAGAAAGACAAAGAAGACGAGATAACTACGATCGTCTTCATGAAGATATTCCACTGGAAAATTATCAGAACTAATAAGGTCAGCAGGATTTCTAGATATAAGATCAACATGTGAAACTCGAGACTGAGTATCCCAATAAACAAATTAAAATATAATAGAAAAAGAGCCTTCATCATAGCAACAGAAAGTACAAAGTACTTCGAAAAGAATGAAACAAAAATGTGCAAGAAATTGATAGAAAAAACACAAGCATATTTAAGAAATTAAAGAATGTAGGAAGAAAGAAATATAGAATAAAAAATGCATATATGTCATATTTATGAAAGCAAAGAATCACCAATCTAAAAAGGCCATTTCTCTCCATATTAATCTATAAATATATTTCTGCACAAAATCCCAAATGAATTTTTTAATGGACTGAATCAAAATGACTATAAAATTCATAAGCAAAAATAGAGATCCAGAGATAACCAAAACAAATAAGAAAAATAAGAATATATTATGAGAACTTACTTATTAAAACAATATATTACTGATACAGTTTAAGTCAAATAGATTAAAAATCAGGAGGGGGTAAAAAAGTATTTCTAATAAGTGAGATAGCGATAATTGAATATCCATCTAAAACATAGCATTACATCAGTTTCTCATATACACAAAAATAAATTCCTGATGTATGGAAAATTCTAAAGTTTGGGGGGGAAATGTAAGATGGCCTTGAAGTAGGAAAAGAATGACTATGCTAAGTCGCTAAGTCAGGTCACTGTATATGATTGAACAGAGACCACCACGCCTCTATGAGCACATCGCCACGGGGCAGTGTGAAACCACGCTGGTAGTCAGGAAATGCAGGGTAATACTCTCCCCACAATTCTGCTACTAAATATATGCCCCAGCGAAAACTCTGCACAGTATCTCAGGAGGCAACCCTGGAACTGAGAAGCAAAGGAGACTGAAGTGTCCATGTAAATGCAAGCAGATGCGGGCACTGTGGTCTCTCTGCAGGGGAATTCAAGCAGCAGAAACAAAGAGTGAATTAGCTCATTAGGTATCAATATGGTTAAACCTTAAAAGCCATGTGGAGTTAAAAAGGGGAATGCAGCATAAAATGTACTGTATGAGAGCATTTCCTTACTTCTGGATGACTCATGATGTTATACACTTATTATGAAACACCAGCATCCAGATGAATTTTTAACACTGTGGGATATTTACACAGAATCGATGACAGAGACTTCCTGTCTTTGAGCAGGAAGGAGAGGGATGGATTTATGCAGGAAAAACAAAAGTAACTTCAGCTTTTAGCTGCAATTTTCTATTTCTTTTGTGTTAAAAAAATTCTGAAGCAAAAGTGGCAAATGTTAATCATATGAGATAATAGGTAACTCTCTTCCTGATTATTAAATCTTTCACCTCCCCCAAATACACTTAATGAAGGAAGGTATTACATGCTAAATGGGGGGGAAAAAATCAAACGTCTATTTTCCTTTTCTCACAAATGCACAGCAGGTATTTTAGTATTTCTATGAGGCATCTGGGAGTTAACAATATAAATTCATTTATTAAGAAGTGTTTTACATCATAATTAATATGGCAGTGTACAAAACATCATTCTACCAACTCTTAATTACTTATGAGTGTTGGTATAAATTTTCAGATTATCTTTCTTTTGGATTTGCAATATCCATCAGAGAACTTAAATCTTTATAATCATTTTAATAAAGTTCTAAGAGGGAAAGATAAAACTAGTAAGTAGATACTTGGGTCTGAATCAGATTTATTTACACATTCAGTCTCTGCTTCAGCCGCAGGTCTTGCTTTGTAGTTTTGTGTCTGAAATGAGGACAGATAAACATGAGAGATGCTACTCTCATCTCATGAGAATGAGATGCTACTTAGGATTCACAAGTGATTACATATATCGATAGGATCAGATGTTTCCTGGTGGAAATTAATTTTCAATTTTGTTATCAAAATAACGGTGAAAAACATTTAATTTCTAGACGTTGTTCTCCTTACTTCATTTTCTCATTACCCAGTTTACCAATTAGATAGTTAATTTATTTTGGTCTCAAAAATCCTGTGTGCGTGTGCACTTGTGGGTGATTCATGTCGATATATGGGGAAAACCACCACAATATTGTAAAGAAATTATCCTCCAATTAAAATTAATTAAAAAAATTTTGTGTGTGTGCATGCTAAGTCGCTTCACTCGTATCCAACTCTTTGCAACCATATGGACTGTAGCCCACCAGGCTCCTCTGTCCACGGAATTTTCCAGGCAAGAATACTGGAGTAAGCATTAAACATTCTTCCTCACTGAGATTCCTTGAGTGTAATGGGACAGATGTGTGTGGTTAAATTAAAAAGTATTTAATTTTGATTTTCCTCTGCTTCTTAGTGGTCACACAGCCCCGCCAAGCCCTGCCCGGCGCTACTGAGAATTAATACAGATCAGCTAGTGGACGGTCCCAAAGAGGAAAAGTATTTAAGCCTGGAGGGAGGAGACAGTTACAGGAATTCCATTACAGATTTGGCAGGCAGGGGGCAGGGGGTGGGGAGGGAGCAAGCAGATATCTGACAAAGCATGTTGCTTCTTTTCAATAAAATTTTTCTGCAACCTCTGACTCAGGAAAGAGGAAATACTGCCCACCTTAACACTTCCTGTTGGAGAGAATGATGGCAGATTCTGGACTAAGACCAAGCTGACCATCTCTGAGGAGGCAGGGCGGGACAGGCGTGTGGATGCTCTGAGGCCCTTTGGAGAGTTTCAAGGCCCAATAATGAGCGATTACAGTCACCTGGGATGTAACCAGCGGATGTGGCCACTGGAGGAGATTAATCCTCAAATTTTAAACTCAGAGAGGTAACCTGACCACGCTGACTTCCTTGCAAAAGAGGAAGCAGATGATACTTTTGTAGGAACCATCTGTAACTCTTGGTGGCTACATTCTGGTCCTTTTAAAAAGTCATGTGAAGTGAAGTCGCTCAGTGGTGTCTGACTCTTGGCAACCCCATGGATTGTAGCCTACCAGGCTCCTCTGTCCATGGGATTTTCCAGGCAGGAGTACTGGAGTGGGTTGTCATTTCATAGACATTTATTAAAAAAATTTTTTGTTTAAACAACTTAAGAAAAAAAAATGACCATACACACACACACCTACACACCTGATTTTAATTTTTTTCTGATGGTTTGTCTGTAATGCAGAGGACAGGGCTCCATCTTCAGGCCCCAAGAGTTTCATAAACTAAGCCACTGACTTACTGTCCCTGATGGATGAGATCCTTGACAAATACTAAGTTATAGCTACAAATCTAATCTACTGAAAATAATCTTTAAAAGATTAACATTCTTACCCTCATATTAGTGTAGTAAAAATCACATCTATCAGGGGGTATCTCAGTGCACATTTTTAACAATCACAGATTATATCTAAAACTACAAAGTCAATTTTCTAATTTAAAAAAAGTCAACAACAAAATCATTACAAACAAATTATCTGACTTAAAAATCCTAAAAAACTAGCAGGAGTCTATGAACACATTGGTGGTATTATCTCAGAATTTATTAATTTATTTAATCAACACATTAAGAAGTTAAGACAGTCCAGCGACATTGTTTGTTGTTGGTTTTTTTTGAAAGGAGAGTCCCCCAAAATTATATGTAAAATTGTGCATTTATTCCATTCATCCGATTCTCCAACTGGACTTTGATCTTAAATAAAGTCTAAATATACTATAACATTTCATAAGTACAGTAAGTGCTATCTGGTTGCATCAATGAGAAAAAATGGAAATCGTAAAGAAAATTCATTACATTGTATCATGTATATTATATCATTTCAATATAATATATAGCAAAACAGTCAATTCTGTTTAAAAATCCTTGGAAATTCAACCAATGTGTATATACACCACTGACTATCATAACTAATACTATAGACACGGAGTTCTCAGTGGAACAAAGCTAAGAAGAATTCCCAAATGAAAACTTCAGCCATAAATCCACCTAGCCCAGTGAGTTTGCCTCATCTTCATCTCAGAGCAGGAAGGTAAAACTCTGCTTTCACTCCAATTCAGGGGGGCAATCTCCAAAGCAGCTACATGGGATCCAGAATCCTGACCTGGGTTGTTTTTAAACCAGCCTTTAGAGTTCTTCAAAGCTATCCTTACTCTTTCCCCATTTGAAACACTTGCTGCCTCTAGGAAGGATAGACAAGGCTCACCTGTGGAGAAGTGCCGTTTCTCTGAATATGAAACTTGCACTGCTCGCTACAGTCTCGCGGGCGCAGACTCGCTGCACGATGCAACTCATGTCGTCAGATGCTAGAGAGGACCGTGCCCACATGATGCCCCGACAGGACCGTAAATCCACGTCCCTCTGCCCTTCCGTCTCAGCCCAGAGAGCGAGGTGTTGGTGAGACGCCAGGACCCACTGTTAACATCACCATCCTTTACAATGACTTACCCAGACTGCTGGGGACCACGTGTGCCACGTGGCAATGCAGTGAAGCAAATCTCTCTGGAGACCCAGGACATTCCATGCTGACTTACAAAAGCACTTGCTTATAAATTGAAACATGTGAATTTAGAAGTGAAAGTGTGAGTTGCTCAGTCGCATCCAACTCTTTGCGACCCCGTCGACTGTCGCTCTCCAGGCTCCTCTGTCCATGGGCTTCTCCAGGCCAGGATACTGAAGTGGGTTGCCATTCCCTTCTCCAGGGGACCTTCCTGACTCAGGGATTGAACCCACATCTCCTGAGTCTCCTGCACTGCAGGTGGGTTCTTTGCCTGCTGAGCCACTGGAGGAGACCCTATTGCTGAGAAAGAGTGAGGGTAAGAGGAGAAAGGGACGACAGAGAAAGACATGGTTGGATGGCATCACCGACGCGATGGACACGAGTCTGAGCAAACTCCAGGAGATAGTGAAGGACAGGGAAGCCTGGTGTGCTGCAGTCCATGGGGTCGCAGAGTTGAGCATGACTTAGTGACTGAACAGCAATGAATTCAGAAATGGGATAAGATACCAGAAATATCCTCCTGATAATTTCAAGAATTAAATCACTGCATTGATGTGTGGATTTTAAAACAAACAAAAAATACTTAGAGAAAATAACTTCAACCTCTATTTGAAATAGTCCAGCTTTTCTCACGGGTCTACCTGTTCTACATGTCTTCCTGTGTCTTAATCACAGTACAGTTAGACTGGGTGGGAGAAGAAGGATTTGATAGCTTGATAAATTTCACAAGTGACATATGTTTTCCAGCAGCCTTTTCTTCTCTCTCCAGGATCAAAATTTAAATCTACGGATTGAAGGACAAGGCCTCTGGACAGTTTCTGGAATGGTGACCTGTGCCTCCCGATGAGAGGCAGGATCACGTTGATGTTTCAAGCCCGGAGCCTTCATCCCAATTTGACCTCAGCCACCTGTCTCCCAGTGCTCACAGGGCTGGCATTTCAGAGATCCCAAGTTTCCCCTCATCCAATGCTTCCTCCACCACGTGGCCAGTTTCTCTGTCTACTCACTCACCTGTCCATGCAAAGATACTACATGACTTTTTCCTCAAGGAACCCCCACCGCCAAGTGGGAAATGCCATGGTTATGAGGCCTCATGGACTTTATTTTTCCAACAATCAAAGCCCACAAACTGTGCTCTGGACCCCAGGTCATACTCTGCAAACGTATCACAGACGTATCAAGAGAGAAGGGAAGGAGGGGAGGGGTGTGGGCACTGATCAGCAGTAACCCAGCATCGCTGCTTCCTCTAAACTCAGCCAGCAGTCGCGCCTCGGACCCCAGCAGTGTGCCTGAGTAGCGGCGCTGCGCTTTCCACTACTATCTCTTCTTACTCTTTCCCCATTTGAAACACCTGCTGCGTCTAGGAAAGATAAACACGTCTCACCTATGAAGAAGTGCCATTTTTCTGAAGATGACACACTGCTTGCTACAATCTCACGAGCGCAGATTCTCTGCTTGCATTTCGACTTGCTACTGTAGTTCAGTCGCTCAGTCGCGTCGGAATCTTTGCAACCCCCTGGAATGCAGCCCGCCAGGCTCCTCTGTCCCTGGGATGCTCCAGGCAAGGATCCTGGAGTGGGTTGCTGCGCCCTCCTCCAGGGGATCTCCCTGAGCAGCAACATCCCTATTCTTAAATTATTTCCTTTATTTGCTTTTCTCCAAACAAGCAAGATTGCAGAATCAACACAAAACAAGGAGGCTGGACTACACCTAGGGTTTCCACCACGCCCTCCATCTGCCTGTTTTTCCCAAGCTCCACGCCTCCACAAATGAACTAGGAAGTCCAGCCATGGCCCCCGAGATGCAGCCATGGGACCACCCCGCTGTGTCTGGCACTATGCTGACAGCTGTGTGTGCCATCTCTCTTATCCTCGGGTGATCCTTGAAACGGAGAAGGCACTGGCACCCCACTCCAGTGCTCTTGCCTGGAGAATCCCATGGACGGAGGAGCCTGGAGGGCTGCAGTCCATGGGGCTGCACAGAGTCGGACGCGACTGAAGCGACTTAGCAGCGGCAGATGCTTGAAACCAAGCAGAGTTCTCACCACCAGGCACTCACCAGAGGAGCCGGCTTGGAGACGAGAGAACTCAGGAGGGAAATGGGTCAGAGTGAACTGGAGAGCTCTCCGAATTTTCTATGATTCACTGAAGTAATTAATCATAAATACTTACATGTTTATGTTTAGCTCAACTAAAATATCAAAAGAATGTAATAGAAGCATCTTTAAGACTTGAAAGGCTCAGTGATAAACAAAAAAATCTCCATATGTATGCTTGAAACTCAGTTTATTTACTGTCTTATAATCTGCATGCCAAAGTGTGCTCTCCAAAAATGTGGATTCCAGATCACGCAGACACAAATGAATAACTGAATGAATGGACAGAGCATGTCTTCAACGCTTCTCTACTGAGTCAGCTCCTAAACTTCATCTACTTATAACCTTCCATCTAGCAATACTTCCTGTTAAGGTACATCTATGGTAAAAAGGGACTGTTCCACAGGTTATATTTCTCAGGTGTCCCCGTATATATAAACCACTGTATTCAGAACTCATGATGAAAATGAGTGAAAATAAAATAGAAGTTTCTATGTCTGAAGAAATTTCCCAAAGTTTCCACACCTTCTCTGCCTCCCCAAGACTCTAACTTACAGGTGCCCCTGCAGTAGGCATGTTAATACGAAAACCCTGCTGACGATGTCGGTGCAGGAAAAAAAAAAAAAAAAAACTTAAAATCTAACACTGATAATTCAACCCTGGATATGAAATGCAGACATTGGGAAATAGGTCCAATTATGGGAGATGCAAACATGAGTTATCATTTGAACATTTGCAAGTTAGTATTGTTCCTTATGCCTTAGGAAGAATCTGTATCTCATTTCATAATCACAAGGATAATAAACCTATTTGGAACTGAGGTAGAAAAGTAGAATTTTTAAAAAATGTATAACCTTATTAATGTGCCTATTCTACTATGATCCAGAAAATGAACTCAGCATTCTAGGAACAAACATGTCATCTACCTAACTGTCACTTATTTTCCCTTCACAACTTGTTAGAGTACATCTTATTGATATTTATTCTCTCTTGCTAATTTTACAAAAATTATATAGTGTGATAAATATGTCCTATTAATATAAAGCACGCCTGCCCATGTTAACCACAGGGAGATACAGATATATAGAGATAATACAGATTTTCTGACATAATTACAACATTTTTAGAAAGGTGAGGACTCATAACCAATAAAAGTCTATCCCGAGTTTATCCAAGTTTTGAAACTTCTCTGTGGCTTAGGAAATGGCTCTGTTAATCTATAAGCTTTTCATGAACTTTAACGAATTAAAAATACTGCAAATACAACCTTTCTATGCATTATACTTGCATTGAAACTCAGGTCTGGGCGAGTCATGGGAGGAAGAGAGAAGAAGAAAAAAGGGGAGTTGTGACTCAAATGAGAACACTGTCTTTTAGAAGTCACACTTCTGATACATTAATTTATCTCTAATTTTCCAGTAAGCCCTGTCCTTATTCATTCTCTTAGTAAATAAACACAGGGCTGAGACTTACATCATAAGCTTGCACACTGACACAGTAGCAGCACTCCCACTGAAAGGGAAATGCGGTGTTTTCCAAGGTTTATGTTCTCCTGTGTGTGCAGTCAAAAATCCAGACTTTGCGTCAGTGTTTCCAACTGCATAATCTAAGTTTCTATGAGATTTAAATGGCAAATGGGAATTTCCTAAAAGTTCTTACCCGCAGCGGGACTCAAACACATTAAGCGTTTCGATGTCAGCTTCAGCAGAACAGCCAACAACGGCACATAAGACGCATTTGGGTGTCTCAGCCTACTAGTATTATCCTGTGGATCGTCTTCATATTTAAAGGGGAATCACAAAGTAACTGGTAGTAAGAAATAATGACAGAACTCAGAGTCTTCACCACATCCAAGATTACGGATTACCTGCTTACAGTGACCCTCAGGCCACAGACCATATTTGGAACATGCTGATCAATGCTCTGGGTTTGTTTAAATGTGTATATCTTAGTAAAAATTTTAGTATGCCTTTGCCCTTGGAATCTTCTGAGATGCCTGCGTGTGTTTAAGAACTTTCCCGTTAATATTCGGCCGTGCTAATGTTTTCCGGGGACCCTCTAAAAGGAGCGGCTCTCAGGAGTTTGGTGAAGTCTGTATGGACAACAAAGAAACCCTCAGGACGCGGCATTCAAAGACCAGCAGACGTGTATAGACTCCTGGACGCAATTTCGCTTCCAGTGGTCTGCCCTGCCCAAGGTCATTATTAGTGATGAGAACACTAACAAAGCCTTCCATTGACAAGGTGCCAAGGGGAATCTATCGTTTTTAGATGATCAAACAGCCCCTAAAAGCTACTGCTTAAAGATGACTGAGGCCAGGAGTCAACGTGGTTACCATAGAGATGCTTCATCAAATAACCCCCCAAACAGGGAAGGAAACAGGAGGGATGACCGAGCTGAAACACAGCATCCAGTCGGGTCTGAGAGACATGGGCGTCTCAAAAAACGGCAGGGCTTCAGATATGCCCGAACTGTGCTCTTCCCAGATGTACACATTTTTTCATACTTCTGGGTGCTCAAAAGGCCACGTATGCCTTCAGCCCAGTGAGGGCATTTGCGTCTCTATGCACAAGACATGATTGATTAATCCACCCAGGGGGGTGTGTGTGTGGGAGGAGGGACTCAAATCCCTTAAAAAATAGTCTCTGAAATCCGGAAAGTAGAATCACCTCACTAAAATGAAATGTTTTAGTGACTCTGGACGAGGAAGCATCTTTAAGAGCGTGCCTGGTTGAATCGCCCTGGCGGGAAGGATGCGTGAGCAGGCGTCCATCACACCTACCTGCCAGGCTCCTCGTCACCGCGGAGGCAACAGTTCACCGCGTTCACCAGGAAGCTGAACAGACGGCTGTACAGGGCCTTGGCCAGAAGATCCCGGTGGAACTCAGCCATCGCCACGGTGTGCCGCCGCGTGATCACCTCTCCTGGGAGAGCGAGGTGGGGAGAGTGAGTGGGCGCGAGGCTGTCCCTTGTCCAGAAGCCAGCAGAGCGGGGCTGTTTACCCCTCCACATCCGCTCACATCAGAAGATGCTACCACATACTATGACTGACAAATGCAGCCCCTGCCAGTTATTACAAACACACATAGCGGTGATTTTGAGAAAAAGAAAAAAAAAAAAAACCAATGGAGGAGGAGTCCTCAAAACCAGCAGAGGCAGGCTGGTGAGGCAATGAGCCACAGCGAGTGAGAGAAGGACGCTTGGGGAAGTCCCTCTCTGCATACTGAGTGCAGACCGACACCATAGAGACGCTCTCGGGAGTCGGGTTGGTGTGTGCGAGTATCCACTCGTCAAGTCACGCCTGACTCTACACGTGGCCCCATGGACTGTAGCCCGCCAGGCTCCTCCGTCCACGGGATTTCCCAGGCAGGAATGCTGGAGTGAGTTGCCATCTCCTTCTCCAGGGGATCTTCCCAACCCAGGGATCGAACCTGCATCTCTTGTGTCTTCCGCACTGGCAGGCAGTTTCTTTACCACTGAGCTACTCGGGAAGCCCGTGAGTTGGATGGCATCAGAGTCTAATTCCAAGCACACCATTTACTAGTGATTTGATGCTCAAGTTTGTCGAGCCTCTTTGAATCTTAGTTTTCTCATTCACTAAAGTGGAAAGAGGAGGGGATGGTTGGATGGCATCACCGACTGGATGGACATGAGTTTGAGCAAGCTCCGGGAGTTGGTGATGGACAGGGAGGCCTGGTGTGCTACAGTCCGTGGGGTCACAGAGTCGGACACGACTGAGCGACTGAACTGAAAATGGAAAGAGCTAAATCCATGCCTTAGCAATGTGTGCCAACTGAAAAATCCAGTGCTCATAGCACCTGCTACAGCCCCCTTCAGTTCACAAGTGCCCAGCAGGCAGAAGCTCTTGTTCTGTCTGATGAAGCGGAGGGAAAACGGTGCTTGCCGAGGAGGAGGAGGAGGAGGGCAGGCTGCTACCACACACACAGACACAGCTGATGTTTTAACTGAACAGATCCTCTAGGATTGATGACTTTATGTCTAAAATGACCCATTACCTATAAAAAGGCAGCTCATCAGAATGGTCTCTCAAAAGCGTAGAGATGTTCACAAAGGTAGAAGGCAAAGTACAGAAAAACTTACCCTTAAAATACTGGATGTCAGTGGTTAAAGCAGATGCCAGCTCATCCGGAGATACCTGTAGCATTCCAGCCACTGAAATTAAAGCGGTAATGAAAGCATCAAGTTACATACATATTGACAGTGAGAACATGGCATTGTATAGTTGAGAAGTGTGTACAGACCCATCAGAATATGTGTGTATC
Source organism: Budorcas taxicolor (assembly GCF_023091745.1). Taxonomy (NCBI): domain Eukaryota; kingdom Metazoa; phylum Chordata; class Mammalia; order Artiodactyla; family Bovidae; genus Budorcas; species Budorcas taxicolor. Next base: position 84,322,421 of record NC_068921.1, on the reverse strand, counting down.
AAAGAAACTGAATTATCACTGTAACGGGCAAATGCAACTAGAGAAACAGCTTGATTAAAACGTCAAAGAGTTCTTGGGGCTCCGGCATTAAGCTGCTGCAGGGTTTTCCCCCTCCTCACCCTTATTAACAGCCCGGGATGCTTTTTCCCCAATTCCTGGCTAAATCACCTAGATATGGGGTGAAGATAACGGTGGTCACCACAACCATCATTATCTGGTTTTAAGGTTATTTTGAAAAAAAAAAAAAAAAGCTGGGATTGACTCACAAGGCCACTTCAAAGGAGAGAGGTTTTTCGGAAAGGTCTTTAAAGGGAAGTAATTATGTTCTGTTTAAATGTTTAGTTAATAGCATGCCCTCCAAATATACAGGGTAGAGGGATGGGGTGGAGAATATTCAGAACGATATAAATAAGCCCAATGACGTGCCAGAGCACCAACACTGTTACTCAGGCGGGCAGCGTGGGGACATCAACGTGCATCTTACTAATTCACACGACCAGAAAGACAAAAGAAGCACGCGGATCTCTGTTTTCCCCACCACCCTCCCTGATTCCCACTCTGGCAGAAAGTGGGGGTAGCCCCCTGACTTTTCTGTACTGTGTCTCCATCTACTGGCCAGCCTGGAGAACTGCACGTCAAGGCATCGATGGTCCGTGAATTCCACTGACCTTGTTCCAGGAGCTGGAGGTCAGACACCAGCGCGGAGTCGGCCTCGGAGAGAGCGGTGAAGCCGACGTCCCCGAGGTGCAACACGGCTGCTACAATCACGCATAGGTTCTCCACCTCCTACTCGGGTGACCAACAGAGAAGATAAAGGGTGTTGCTTAGGAAGAAAAGATGCAGAGACCAATCCTTTGGAAAACCTCCAAATAGGTTAAAAAAAATGATGCACGGCTGTGATTTTTTTCCTACTCAGAATGTCCCACAAGGGAACCAACGATCAATGGTGAAAATGGGTACGCCCCATTTAGGGCAAGCAACGTTAACCTTAAAAATTCCCAATAAATTCCCGGTTTCCTAATTGGTAATTTGGGCAGGAAAAGCTCTGGCCGGAGAGAGTTTTTTCTAAGAACAATTCTCATTTGCTTTATAGGCACAGACTGGACACAGTGTGGCCCCTGTGCCATCCGTGAATTTCGTCCTGAACTTCCAGCTTTCAGGACAAGGTAGTTTTATTATTAACAGCTTTAAAATGAGCGCATTGAAAAGGATAATCTGTTATTTTCAGGTATAATCCTCTATGACTGCAGCGTTACTTAGACATGTTTTTGGTAGCCTCCAAATCACAAATTAGGGCCTCAGAGTTTATTGATCTGTGCCTGTCTGAATAACATTTTCCAAGCTCCTTAAGCTACCCGACATCTCCCTCTCCTGTTTTTTAAATAAATCCAGTGTGACAGCTCCCTCTCCCGTTTTTAAATAAACCCAGTAACTCCTCATTAAATTTCCCAGTGCCCCGAAAGAGACACACTCCTGGACACAGACAGGAAGACTTTGTTCCATCACCACGGTTCTTGCAGTTCCGTGCCGTGATGGTGACAGGATGGTGAAAGCTGCCCTCAGGTGCATGACAATGTGCTGATGCTAACAAGCTGCTCTGCGAGCAGGGGGCAGCGGCGCAAGCCCCCAGTCGTCTTGCTGGTGAGGGAGGGCTGGGGTCGGGGGACCACCTTCACGGTCAGGTCCCCCGGAACCACACTCAGGAGCTCTGACTCAAGGGTCTTGCCAGCCCAGAAGCACCTTTCTCCCAGTCGAACTGGATCTTTTCCTGCCTGGCACCATCTCAGTCACACGTGAGGATCAAGATGATCAGTGTTTGGTCCTGGTTTAATCGCATGAATTTCTTTAACCAAAAAGCTTGTTAAATGCCCTGTTTGGCCCCTTATGTGGAAGACATAGTCTGTGTGCCCTGCCTTTGAGGATCAGTCATGGGTTTCTACAGCCCCATTTCCAAGGAGCTGATATTTGGTGGAATGATTCCTTACCCACCTCTCTATTCTAGTTTCCTATAAGTGAGTAGAGATTGCAGACACAAATGGAGGAAGGGAAGAGAAGAAACAACAGCTAAAAAAAAAAAAAAAAACCAGTAGCAAATGCGAAGACCAAAGAGTACAAGTGGTAGGAGTCAGGGAAAGAGGGAAACACAGCGATGGAACAAACGGAGCAGCAAAGAGCAAAGTGCCGTGTGACTGCACGTTCCTAGAATTCCCGCCCCTGAATGCGGTGAGGCTGGAGTGGAGCCAAGGGCCCAGAGCTATCCACTGAGGGGGAGCCCCCGCCTCCCACCCCTCCCTTGCTGTCGCCCTGCAACCACTTCCACCCCTTGCTGCCCCATGAGCCAAGGGGAAAGACAGGGACCCAAATTGATCGATGTCTATCGAGTAAAAAAAAAATTAAATCTGTCACTAAGTCTTGGCTCACGACCTACAGGCATACCAGTTACCCATGCAGTCTTATGTTGATTTCTAATGAGGAACTAGCTGCCATGTAAAGTGACCCCATACTGAACATTGGGGACACAGAGATGATGCATAGGAAAAGGAGATTTGTGGGAATTTCCGAGGTCTTGGTGGCTCAGTGGTACAGAATCTGCCTGCCAATGCAGGAGACGCGGGTTCGATTTCTGGGTCGGAAAGATCCCCTGGAGGAGGAAATGGCCACCCACTCCAGGATTCTGGCCTGGAGAATCCCATGGACAAGAGAGCCTGAGGGGGTACAGTCCATGCGGTCGCACAGAGTCGGACCCGACTGAAATGGCTGGGCACGCTTCACATCTCTTGTTCTCTAGACCTGTGTTATTCAATTCAGTGAACAGTAACCACGCAAGACAATGTCAGTTTAAATTGATCAGAATTTTTCTTTTTTTAAGTTTAAAAAAAGTTAAAAATCCACATCCTGAGTCTACATCAGCCCCCTCCACCATGCCTAGCAACCCCAAGTGGCCAGTGACTGCCATACTGCAGGTGAAACCTGGAACATTCCTGGGATCACAGAAATTTCCATTGCGTAGCAGAGGGCTTAGGCACTTTAAATAGTATGTTTCAGCTTTGGAGGTATTTGATAATTCTTTAAGAATTGACAAAAAAAAAAGCATAGTGTTCAAGAAGATAGTTTAATCAAGTGATTAGATTACTCTCCCAAGTGGTGCTTGGCAGCAGACAGCTCCTTCCGTCTGCCATGTTTCTCGACTCAGCCAGTGCGAAGTTCTTATCTGTTTCGCTCACGTGCTCCCTGTGGGAAAAGGTCTCAACCGCCTTCTTGAGGACGGCAGCCCATCTTCTCGGTACCCTGCGGCCCTGGGCATAATGTTTGCTCACGTCTCTCTCCCACTAGCATGCAAGCTCCACGAGGCAGAGGAATGTTTTTGAATGAATAACTTTTACAAACTAGCAGAGGGTTGATTTCCTCAGTGGAATATTTAACTGCATGACTCACCAAGTTACTGAAGCCAATTACATTCAGAGCTTGTTTCAAAACAGCAAATTTCTCCCTGTTCAGGGAACGCTCTGCTGTTGATGTATCTTCTCTAAGGGTCTGGTGCAAATACCTGTGAGGAGGAAACCACACAGTTTTATGGCTTGGCTCGTCAACAAACCCCAGTGGTGAAGTCACTTCAGCCCTGTCTGGTCTCCAGAATAATGGACATCACCTGGACACTGTGTCCCTGTGTTATTTATACGGCTTTGGTCCGTAAGAGCACATGCTGTTTCCGGAAGGAAGAAAGGAAGGTTCTTGTTGTACCAGAACGTATTTACACTGTTTCCCTTGGTTCTCACTTGAGTGGCTCCCCTCCTCAGAGAAGGTCATGAATACTCTGTGTATTTCATATAGAAATCTAGCTGATTCTACCTTATGCTTTGTAATTCGTATTTGTAGTCAAGATTTTAAATTGAGAGCAATCTACGATTTCTTCTCGTCAATATCTTTTAACTACAAGGTGGATGATTAATTCATGGATTTATTCCTTTCGTTCAAAAAGAACAAAAAGGACTAAAGAAGTTGACCATGTTAGTTGGTCAGTCGTGTCTGACTCTTTTCGACCCCAAGGACTGTAGCCCGCCAGGCTCCTCTGTCCATGGGACTCTCCAGGCAAGAACACTGGAGTGAGTTGTCATTTCCTTCTCCAGGGGCTCTTCCCGACCCAGGGATCGAACCCAGTCCTCCCACATTGCAAGCAGACTCTTTACCGTCTGAGCCACCTGGATAGCCCTAAGCACAAAGGAATCGCCTACCAAATACACAATACTAACACTTCGGGATACAAACAGCTTATCCCTGGAGGCTCAAGAACAAACACAGTGTGTCCACAGACAGAGACAAGAGAAAAAGCGCGGCTGTGATGCAGCATGGAAGCAGAACAACAGAGAAGGCCTTGGCCTGTTTGCAGGAGTGCAGAAAGGGAACCAGGGGGAAAGGCTGTGGGCCAGGATGAGGCTTCGGTTTCAAGAGCTGACGTTTGAGTAAGGATCGCCCAGGCAAATCCGAGATCCAAGGTGATCCTCGGAAGAACTGGCACTACGTGCAAAGGCACACAGGCAGGATCACATGTGGTGTGTGTATGTTGGAAACTTGCACAGGTCCGCACAGTCGGAGCCTCTGGCGAGAGGGGCCGAGGGTGATGAGGCCAGACAAGGAGCCAGAGCCCTGTGCGTCCTGCAGAAGTTTCCGTGGTGGCGTGGAAGTGGTGGCTGTCCCCAGGGTCTTGAAGCAAAGAAAGATTGGCGGTGCAGGAGGGATTTCCCTGCAGCCCAATGAGGTGGCCTGGAATTAGCCCTTAGCAGTTGCAGTAGTTCAGTCGCTCAGTCATGTGTGACTCTTTGTGACCCCATGGGCTGTAGCCCGCCAGGCTCTTCTGTCCATGGGATTCTCCAGGCAAGAATGCTGGAGTGAGTTGCCATTCCCTTCTCCAGGGGATCTTCCCAACCTGGATCTCCTGCATTGCAGGCAGATTCTTTACTGACTGAGCTATGAGGAAGGCCTGGGAAGAGATGAGGCAAAGAAATGAGCCGGCAGGTCTAGGGAGAGACTAACAGTGAAGAGAAGCAAAGGAGATGGAGAGGCAGGTGGGCGAGAGGAGGGCTGGCTGTTCACAGGGTCCGTGGTGGGTGGGAGGAGAGGCGTCAATGACGCTTTGTAAGTTTCCGTCTGGGGAAGCAGGGTGGAGCAGGCCTCATTCAATCAAGGGGGGGCTTCTCAAGAGAAGGAGTGCGTTCTTGAGAGAGAAAGACAGAGTTTATCATAGCTGTGTTTGTTCACTTCGAACTACTTGCTAGAAATTCATGTGGTGTTCCAGGAAATAATCGGCTATAAGGGTCTGAAGTTCAGAAAAGTCCAGAAAATAAGCCCTGGAAGTCACCAACACGAAGACAGCTAAAATCACAGGAGTGGATAAGCGCCCTGTAAAGAAGACGCCCACATTTTACGGATGAAGACAGAGCTGATGGAGAGGAGACTGTAGGGGCAAGGAGTGGGGGAGATGGCAGGCAGGTGCAGACTCTGTCGGTGTGGACGAGGGGTCTGAAAGGCCTTCTTTGCCCTTGACCTTGGCTGGGATGGGGGTCAACGTGAAACAGCCCACCAGATGGGGTGGGGAGTGGGGAGACCTCGGGAGGCTTTTACAGTGAGGCAGAAGCACGTTAAGACTGGAGGAGACGCAAAGACGGAGAAGGAGGTGGAGGAGGAAGGAGAGGGTTTGGACTCGGAGCCCCTCGGCCCAGTGGAAGGACGCTGCCTTCCCCACATTTGGGTTGAGCAATGAATACCGTCCGGTCACCGGACATCTCAGGGAGTAGAGGGACCTGCTCATGGCCTCAGTTTCTCTAGGACGGAACGTAGTTGAGGTTTAGATGATGAGGGAAAGTGGACTTGAGGAATGGACTGAGCATCTGAGCCACTGGCTGTGGACGAGGGACACTGTGGTCAAGCAGAGCTTCCCAGGTGGTGCTGGTGGTAAAGAACCCACCTGCCAGTGCAGGACACACAGGAGAGGCAGGCTCGACCCCTGGGTCGGGAAGATCCCCTGAGGAGGGAACGGCAGCCCACTCCAGTATTCTTGCCTGGGAAACCCATGGACAGAGGAGCCTGATGGGCTACAGTTCACAGGGCCACAGAGAGTCAGATACGACTGAAGTGACTCAGCAGGCATGGAGCCGAGCAGGGAGACACGGGAGGTTTAGTGAAGCAGCTGAGGACCCCGGGGAGCTGCTGGCCAGCTTCAGCGGGGCTCTCTCTTTCTCCGAGGATAGGCGAGCTGGGGGTTGGGGCCTTGGACCAAAAGGAAAAGGTCACGGACAACCGTGTTAGCAAGGGGTTGAGTTAGGATGGTCGGAGCCGTCTGGCCTAAAATTCACAAAATTCTCGGAAGCTGTAACCAGTCTTAACTCTCCCTGTTCTTGCAGAAGTTTTCCATCCATCTTTGCTGGTGTCATCTTTTCTTTTCTGCTTGTAACATAGGCTAGAATTCCATTCAGAGTGGTTACTTGACATCTCGTAAAGGGCAGTTAGCTCTCATTAACATTACAGAGTCAAATGTGCAAAACACCAGGGTTCCTTTCCACATTCTTGCAAGTTAATCAGCTAATAAACTCCACCTATGGAGAATTCAAATATTTCTTTAAACCTCAGCATCTCCCACTTTGTGTGTCTTTATGGTGGGAATTTACAGCAGCTCTGACCTACTCCATGAAGCAGTTAAATTCTGGGCAGAAGGAACCGCTGGAGTTAATCTGGGTAATTTAGACAGGGCTATTAAGCCTGTAATGGCTCCTGAGAAACCAGATCAAAATTGGGGGTTTTCCAGGGCAGCTGACTGATGGCAGGAATGATGCTTGAGGACTGTTTGCGTTTTCCTCGATAATCAGAAAACTTGTTGGTATGAGTACGACGCAAAAAAAAAAAAAAAAAAAAAAACCAAAAAACTAGATCTCAATGTCTTCTATACAAACTTTATAATCCTTCTGCTTTTCAGTAAGGCCAAAGTTGATTTCACTAGAAATATAGATCTTTACTTAACAGCCAAACTCTATCTTAAAATGGGAAGGTTAGTATCAGGAAAATAAAAAAAAATTAAGTCTACATTTTAGACATTAAAAGTACTTTTTTTCCCTTTGAAATCATTTAATAATGAAACCACACATAGGGCAGGAGTTTCAGCAAGCTCCAGGAGATGGTGATGGACAGGGAAGCCTGGTGTGCTGCAGTCCATGGGGTCGCAAAAGAGTCGGCATGACTAAGTGAACAACAACGTCACATAGGACAGAAAAATCCTAGAAAAATACGCCTGGTAAAACACTGCAACCAAGAACACAGCAGAGCTCTATCTGACCCTTTCTGATGACATTTTAAACTTTTATTATCTATAAGATGGAATAAAAGTAGGTTAAACGAGAAATTAGAAAAATTCATTTCTCCTTCCTGATGACTTTATGTTAATTAAATAAGACACTATGTGTGATCTGCTTTCTAAACTCAGATTGCAATGTACACACAGAATAGGAGCATTTGCTGGAAAAAAAAATGTATCTTGCATATGTGGAGGGCTTTCTCAGTGTGCTTGGTCATTAATGAAGCTCTAACAAGATATATAACTAAGTCAAACGAAATAAGGAACATTTTGAGAAATTACAACACACGCTATTAACCATGTAGAATATTTTAAACTGTAAAATATACTTGTCTGTTTGCCGATAGATAAACGTAATAAACAGATAAAGAGATCATAATTTTCACTTCCTGATCATTTTTCCCCCAGTGTGAATCACTTGAAGATTAACAATCACATGTGTGTTTCCATGTGGTTTTAACACTTGAAAAGAGGTAAGAATGACTGTGGGCCACGGTTGGCTGATGTCCCTGTAGACGAGCCACACTCCGTCGATGCTTTCCCCCCCGTCTCAACACCGTGGTTGAGACCCACCCGGACGAATCTGCGCAAGTGTTTCATCTGGTAGCTTCGGACTCTGTCACCTATTCATTGACGGTTCCACATGTCAACTACATGTTGGCACGTGCCAAGAGGCTTTGTCAGCAACTGGACAGCGACAACCAGGAGGGCATTTGCCACCTGCCTCTGCGGAGATCGGACCCTGTACTGCTGCAGCTGCGGACCTTCGACACCCCCGCGGGGAATTCAGGGTGGAGAGGGAGGCACTCTGCACTCCAGGGAAACTGGTGGAAGGCATCTTCAGATGGATAGATGTTTTCGGGAACTGATTTCGTGATCCCAATCCCCGCATATCTCCTCAGATGTTGAAGCGCGCTGAATCCCTTTGTGGTGACATCAGCTCCTCGTGACTAGCAGAAAAGCTTTGGTAAAGTAGGCACTTGATTGCATCGAGCTCCCCCTGCACCGAAATCTCATATATGGACCTTCCCCAGTGCCTCTCTGGAGCAGCCTCTCAGAGCGAGCTGTGGTGCTCTCTCCCCAGCGGCAGTCCCCATTTTGCTCCAAATAATAACTCGTAGCTCACTCGGTGCATCGGTTTTAGCTGGCACACAATTCCCGGTTTTCAGATCTTGGAATATCAGCCTTCAGGGTCTCCCATGACATCTTTTATGTCTTGAAAACCATGTTCTGACAGCTCAAAGAGCCTGCTTTTACCATCTCCTCCTAGCTCGTACAGAACTCGGGACAGTAACACTTGGCAACACGGAGACGTGTGGTCAGAAACATCAGCAACGTGTCATTTGTGGAACCAGGAACCGCTGCTGTCTTATTTTCAGAAAGTCGACAGATCGGGGATGCTCCAGGTGTTGCTCCCCACAGAGCAGAAGATGGTAACATGGAGGCTGGACCGTGTTAACAATAGGTGGGTTGATAACTGCTTGATTAATTGGACTCAAAAGGAAAGGCAGTGAGAACTGAAAACACGTGTCAGACACTTCCCTGGAGGCTCCGGAAGCACTTCCATTCGTCTTCAGATTGATCCTGAAAGGCAAAGCTATCGCTGTGCCCATTTGTGATTTGAGGGAAGTGAAGCGCGTTTACGATGTGCAAGCCAGCACCTGGCCGCCGGACAGCACCCTCTGTGCCTGTGCCGACCCCTCTCTCGGCTCTCCTCTGAGGGGCTGGGAGGAGAGGGGAGGCTGAGCAGCACCACAAGGCACCTTCCTCAAGTTACAAAGTGGCTTAAAAACGTGGGGGAAGGAAAACGAGACGTGGAATTACTATTATACATGGATGGGTTTTAAACAGAATGCAAAGTCTCACGAGGTTTTAAGATTCCATAGGATGGTTTATGATTACTCGATTCTGTCTCAACTCTATACATGTATTACAGGCACACGATGGAGTAGCTGAGCAGGACCCCACGGGACCTTCCAGGGACAGACGCCCCTGAACCTGCCTCTTGTTTGTGGGCAAGTCTTCCCCAAATTCCAAAGAATAAACTTAATCAGAGAAATGAGAAAATGCAGGAACAGAGGAAAACAGTCAAGTAAGACAAAATTATGATAGCTTGATCGCTTTGCAAAGAGCGCCTAAGAACTGATGTCTTCGAACTGTGGTGCTGGAGAAGACTCTTGAGAGGCCCTTGGACAGCAAAGATCAAACCAGGCAATCTTAAAGGAAATCAACCCCGAATAATTATTGGGATGACTGATGCTAGAGTTGAAGCTCCAGTATTTTGATCACCTGATGTGAAGAGTGGACTCATTGGAAAAGACCGTGATGCTGGGAAAGATTGAGGGCAGGAGGAGAAGGGGGCAACAGGGGATGAGATGGCTGGATGGGATCACCGACTCAACGGACGTGAGTTTGAGCTACTCCAGCAGATAGTGAAGGACAAGGAAGTCTGGCATGCTGCAGTCCATGGGATTGAGAAGAGTTGGTTGGACACGACTTAGCAACTGAACACAATAATCATTAAACAATGATTAATGATTAAACAAAGCCAAGGACCTTTAGTTCCTCCTCAAGAGCTATAGAGACTATTCTTTAGCCATGTCCTTGAGCTGTTTTGCAGATACTGAAACCCCCACCGGTTGGGAGAAGTAAACTATATTCTGCCCTCAACAGCTATATTCTATTCTATATATAGACCCCAGACGGGCTGGAACCAGAAGGTTGCTGATGTTGGCTCTTGCTTGCTTCACCACCAACCAATCAGAAGACTGTCTGTGAGCTGATCACACACTCTGCAGCCCTGTAGCTCATTCAGTCTTCAAAGGCTGATCCCTGGCAGTCACTGGGGAATTTGGATCTAGTGAGCTTTAGCTGCCTGGACGCTAATGGAATATAGCAATGCCTATCTCAGTCACGTGCCTGCGACTGGATGAACTCATTTATTAGTTCCAGAAAAGAGTTCTGTTTGTTTGGGGTAGGTTCCTTGGGTATCTCCCCTCTCCGTTGTTGCTTTTTATATAAAGCATGATGGTGATTTATTCTGAACAACTAAGTTTATAAATCTCATTTTTAAAGACCAGGATGAGAAAAGCATATCTGTACCAAAGAAACAAATGACTTTGTTTTCACTCGCATTAAAAATAATAGCAAACCAGGTGAATAGGTGTTACGGCTGGAAGGTACAAAATCCCACTCGGCTTTGAAAACCTTTTCTTGAAGGTTTTCATTACAAGTTAAATTTAAGATAAGCCACTAACAAGAAATGTTGACTTGTGCTATTTCTAATCACCTGTTTCCTCGTTCCGACCTGTTGACTGTCATGACAACGAACAGTATTCCAGGAACGTGTCTTCTAAGGCGGGTCAAAAATCTTGTTTGTGTCTGTGGTGTGTAAACGCCTGTGAGTGTGTGAGTGAAGGGTGTGTATGTGTGTGTATTGATAACTTATGCTTTGCCATAAAGGAACACAGATTCTGGAAGACATTTCCTATGGGTAGAGGGGCAAATGCAAATCGATAATCCCCCGGTATATGGCACCACTGAGACAAGGGGGACGGAATTCAAGGTGGCAGTGGTTTGATCCGAGTATCAGACAATGACCTTTTGCAGAAGAAGCAGAACTTCAAGGGCGTGATACCCCCTGGGGCACCTGCACCTCCTTTCTCAGAGCCCAGCCCGACACAGCGCACCGTAACCTTGCAGCTGGTGGATGAACGAGTCCTGCAGATGTGATGTGCGGCGCTGCCCATCAGTCAGCCAAGGCACACTATACGCATCCGAGCTCTAAGACGCTGAACCTTAATAGTTATCCCCACAAAAACAGAAATGATGGTTATGGGAGATGACGGAGGTGTCAGCTAGCACGAGAGCCACATCATATATCAATGTATGAATGTATCAAACCAGCACATTGTCCAGCGTCAACCTACACGGTGGCGCCAGTCTCTCAGCCGTGCCTGGCTCCTTGCAGCCCCATGCACTGTAGCCTGCCAGGCTCCTCTGTCCATGGGATTCTCCAGCCAAGAACACTGGAGTGGACTGCCACTTCCTTCTCCAGGGGACTTTCCTGACCGAGGGATCGGACCCGGGTCTCCTACCCTTCAGGCAGACTCTTCACTGCCTGAGCCACCAGGGAAGCCCAAGCTCACCACACAATGCTGTATGTCAATTACATCTCAAAAATTAACTGACTTGATTTAAAAGCACAAGAACAAACAGAAGCAGCCACCCTGGCCGTGCTCATCAGAGCTCCTGGTTCTGCAGACGGGGGACGGCTCTTCTGCGCCTGCAGGGGTGCCCAGCACACACACCTCCAGTGGAAACACTGTAACGCGGGTCCCTCCTTCAGACCACGTGCCTGCCCCTTCGCCGGGTCTGGGCTCACAGACCACAGAAGGTGTTTGATCTGCCGCATAAACAACAGAAGAACAATGTCTTCTGACCGTGGGCAAAGTTGCCTTCTACTTGGGGAAGTTTAATATGTAAGCAGAAACCAGATAAGGCCCAAACCAGACAGTCGGCATCAACAAAGACAGCCCTGTTTACCAGCTGATGGAGGAAGACGGCAGCGCGTTCCTTCCTGCTCACCCACCCCCACCCCACTCCTCAAAGGAAATTCTTTTCTTGACTGTTTTAAAACTATCTGGAAAGTATTAACCAATTTTAAATCCCCCCTCCATGGAATATGAATTAGATTTTTTTTTTTATTAACCTCAGGTTCAGATCCGTAAATCTCCCCCAACGAAAATGTTAATATATTAGCCACAAACTGTTTTGTTTGGAGAGAGGAAACTCTGCCCGTGGTCCTAGGAGAAGAACAGAATCCGTTTAATAAATTACGCATTCAGAATGACTTTGGGTCTTGTGACATTCCCAGAATAGTTTGTCCATATTTTTCTCATCAGTCAGAATATTTCTGCAAAACATCTGGTGGGACAAACTCTAAACTCTCACCATCTTTCCAACGGCGGGGGTTGGGGGGGTGGTTGGTGCGTCTCATAAAGTCGTTTAGTTCTTGAACACGGAGGTGGAGGCACAAGAACAGAGCAGCTGCCTCCAGCACAAAGGGTCCAGGACATGGATCTGGGGGTCGAACCCCAGGCTGCACTCTGTCCCCAGCCCTGTGTCTGGAGGGGACTCCTTCCTGCCAGCAGAAGGGGCGTCCTTTCCTCCTCGCAGAGACATAGAGGACCAGCAGTGATTACAGGGATGACTCAGTGAAATGGGAAGAAAGGGAAGTTTTCGCTCAGAGCTGGTGTCAGGGTCTGGCCTTTATGGACCTGTTTAACTCGCCAAGGCCCGGGAGGGCTGCATCTGCTGGGTGGAGTAGGGGGCTTCCATACTTCCCCCAGGTCCAGGTCACAGCAGATCAGCTCAGGTTCTGCATGTGGGGAGGGGCAGCAGGTACGTCTGTATTCATCTGGCTTGCTTCAGGCTGAGCAGGTGCAGAAGTCCTCCTTGGGAAATCTCACCAAAAAGCTTTGTGTAGGGTCATACCCACAACACTGTGGTGAAGGATAACTCAGACCTATCCTGAGGTTTGAAGTCCTGCCTGAGGTTGACACCTGCATGGAAATGCCGGTCACCTGTACGTGTGCCAGAAGGTGACACTCCCGCTCATGACCGTGTAGGGACGGTTACTGCTGAGGCAGGGCTTCCAGTTCTGGGGCCCGCCGTGGACTCACACGGATGTTTGTGCAAGTGACCCATGTGACAGCGCAACGCTGCTGGCTGCTGTGGTTCAGTCGCTCAGTCGTGTCCAGCTCTTTGCGATCCCACAGACTGCAGCTCGCCAGGCTTCCCTGTCCTTCACCATCTCCCAGACTTTGCTCAAACTCATGTCCATCGAGTCGGTGATGCCCTCCAACCATCTCATCCTCTGTCGTCCCCTTCTCCTCCCGCCTTCACTCTTTCCCAGCATCAGCGTTTTCTCCAATCAGTCAGTTCTTCGCATTAGGTGGCCAAAGTATTGGAGCCTCAGCTTCAGCACCAGTCCTGCCAATGAATATTCAGGACTGATCTCCTTTAGGATGGACTGGTTGGATCTCCTTGCTGTCCACGGGAAGAGTCTTCTCCAGCACCACAATTCTAAAGCATCAGTTCTTTGGCATTAAGCCTTCCTTATGGTCCAACTCTCAAATCCATACGCGACCACTGTAAAACCACGCTGCTGCTGCTGCTAAGTCGCTTCAGTCGTGTCCGACTCTGTGCGACCCCATAGACGGCAGCCCACCAGGCTCCCCCGTCCCTGGGATTCTCCAGGCAAGAATGCTGGAGTGGGTTTGCCATTTCCTTCTCCAATGCATGAAAGTGAAAAGTCAAAGTCAAGTCGCTCAGTCATGTCCAACTCCTAGCAACCCCATGGACTGCAGCCCACCAGGCTCCTCCGTCCATGGGATTTTCCAGGCAAGAGGACTGGAGTGGGTTGCCATTTCCTTCTCCAGTGCATGAAAGTGAAAAGTGAAAGTGAAGTTGCTCAGTCGTGTCTGACTCTGAGCGACCCCATGGACTGCAGCCCACCAGGCTCCTCTGTCCATGGTATTCTCCAGGCAAGAGTACTGGAATGGGGTGCCAGTGCCTTCTCCATGTAAAAACCATAGCTTTGACTATAAGGACCTTTGTCAGCAAAGAGACCACCAAAGGTAAGTCTTTGAATCCCACCAGGGGGAGCATGCCAAGGAGCCGCCCCTCTGGACTGAAGAGCCTGGGTGTACAGGCGAGCCCCCCATCAGATCAACCTTCCCAAGTCTTACTGGCATCATGTCAATGCTCTGCTCAGCTGAAACTTTCCCCTAATAACAAAGCCTTGTGCCTATTTTCCAGCCTCCCCACAACACCGCTCTGCCCCCCAGCCCCTCACTCTGTCCTGTTCCTGGAGCCCCCACTGGAGCTGGCCGCCAGGCACCTTGACATTGACCATCTGCGCTCGGGAGCAGACACCCAGATTCTCTTCCAGCTGCACCCAGGTGCCCAGGAAGATTCATCGAACAAAAAGGCTGACCCTTCCAAAGGTGAGAGGGGTCTCCTCGCCTCACTGTCTTCTATCTCTTGAAGATGGAGATAGAAGTATCTTCTCCTTTTTACAGACCAGATCTGAAACATCAGCTTTTTCTTGGGTCTCGAGCCTGAGTGCTTTTGCCCTGGAGCTCAAGCCACTGCCTCTTCTGGGGCTTTAGCTCAGCCTTGGCAGTGCTGGGGACTTCTCAGCCTCCATATCTGTGTGAAATCAATCATGTATATATATGTGAGTTTCCCTGGGCTCAGCAATAAAGAATCCACTGCCGAAGCAGGAGACGCGGGTTTGATTCCTAGGGTGGGAAGATCTTCTGGAGAAGGAAATGGCAGCCCATTCCAGGATTTCTGCCTGGGGAATCCCGTGGACAGAGGAGCCTGGCAGGCTACAGTCCATGGGGTCGCAAAAGAGTCAGACACCACTCAGTGACAACACAACAAATATGTATATGTGTGTGTATATATGTGTATGTATGTATACACACACACGTATATGCATGTCTATTACACACACACACATATATAAATAATATACACAGAGAAATTTATTCTCCCCACTTTACTTATTCACACATTAACACACCTAAATAGTAAACAGTTTTCATTTAACATCTGCAACTTATAGGTCATCAATTTGACTCTTTTTGGATAGAGATCACGACACCCATGTTCCTGATGTAGATTCTGCTAAAGTCTCAATCAGTGCTGACTGGCAGACTGTTTCCACACACACCTGAACATTTCCAATGTGTCTCTGGGTTTTCAGATACCCCTGCTCGGCTCTGTTCATACCTCGTAGGTTTCCAACATGCCTGTGAGAGGCCATAGGTAACTGGTTGATACATAAGCAGTGAACAGAAACTCCACTTTTTTGTTTGATTAGAGCTTGGCAAAAGAAAGAGAAAAAGAGACGCCATAAAACTCAATCCTTCTTTCATCAGAAAAAAACAAACCAAAGAAAACCCCAGTGATGCTACAGTGAAGAGTTTCTTCGGGTAATGTTCTAGTGAAAAGGAGCTTAGGGTAAGGAACAAAGATGCAAGTACATGATCAGAGGTGATGCATCTGCTTTAAATTCTTTAAGGAAGGGCAGAAGGGAGGTTTGAGGAAATGGATGGGAGGGGAGAGGGAGAAAACAGAACATTTCTAAACAGGAGAAGAGTTCTCTTCATCAGTTTGCTGGCCTTTCTGGATAACGTAAGTAGACAAATAGCACCCTTTCTGGAAAGCAGTGCACATCCAGAGCAGGCAGAAAGACACCCAGCCCGTGGGCAGAAGCTCACTGCCCTGGCGTCAGAACAGCATCGAAGCTAGAAGGTCTCTGTCATGTGAATAAGAAACACCAGGCTCAGCCTTCCTTTTCAGCAAGCTGGGATTTTTGTAAAGAAGTTAAAATGAGTACGGTCAAAATATGCTACGTCCGTAACTTTCATGAAGATTTTTAAAATAAAGTTCAGGAAAATCTCAACCACGATACCTTATTAAAACACAGGTAATGCATTAAAAAGTAATCTTGCCCAAGGTTAAGTGTGCAACCAGAAGATTTCAGAAATGAAATATTAGAACTGCTTATCCCAGGAGAGGTTCATAAATTAAACTAAATATCCCAGTTTTTCTTTCTGATAAATATCAATTCTCATTGAAAAGCTAAATAAAATTGTTCACACACACAAACACTCCTGTACTCATAACTGACCCTAAGGATGTCGAGAAAAAGGGGATGGCAAACGAGCTGTCCAGTCCGAGCCCTACTATTCTATTGCACTTTTTTGCTCTTAGCTTTGAATATTTTCTAGCAAAATACTTCTGCTGAACCTGTCCTTGTGATTACAAATGTTCTACATATTTTCAATAAGAGAATATATTATATAAAAATACAGTATAATAGTCTAACACGGAATTTAAAAAGTCAGAGCCAAGATCATCTAAAGGGAAAATGGTTGGAATTCAGTCCTTAGCACTCAACATGAAATGCTAACATAGTCTCAGTTCAGTTCAAAACTTCTTAGAACTGCTCTGATATCTCCACCTGAATGCTAACCTTGAACTACTTATTAGTGACAACAAAACACCATTCCCGAAACAACCAAGTGCTTGGATTAAGTCCAGAAAAGTGATCGCTGTGAGCTCCCCAGTGTTGCACTGTGTTTTTAGGTCAAAATCCTTCTATGTGAGAAAAGAACATTTGCAGAAAAGGCCCAGGCATGTTGCCTAACTGCCATTATTCCCTGACACTTAAAAATTAACTGAAAGTCAAAAGTGCTGAAAACATTATTATTGAAGGTGCAAATGACGTGCTTTATCTCTTTATCTCCAGGTGCAATAGCCTAATTGTGACATGTCAATACGAGAAATCCAGGAAGTTACACAAGAATACTACAAAGCCACCGGTTATGCCGAGAGGTGTAGAATCAGTAAAAAAAAAAAAAAAAAAAGTTAAAAACTAGTTTTTCCAAAGATGGAGGCTGGAACCTTGAAAAACAGTAGGCGTGGCTGTTTTGGCCATCACATGTTCATCCATCTAGAACAACAGTTCACATTCCCCTTCAACCCTCCTCTCCAGCACTGAAGACATGAAATGATGCTGTGGCCCAGCAGAAATCAGGCCCCTCTTCTGCTATTACTACGACCATCACTGTAGAATCATTCTTTGTAGAAATAATTCGATAGTTTTCTAAACCAGTTCTACTCTTGAAAATGTTAATAAGTAACACTTTAAAGAGAAATATGATGAAGCGCAGATACGTCTTCCCTATCAGACTTACTTTAAATTTTCTTATGTACAAAACTGCACATTTCCTTAGAAATAAATTTAAATGGATTTGGGGTACTGTGGATTCTTTAAACATTCTGGAAACATTCTAAACATTCTCTGGTATCTTCTTTCTGCCCAATCTGCTGCTTCTAACAACTTTAGTTTTTATATTTCAGATGTGAAATACAAAGAGAGTTAACCCTTCAAGGAGTTAGCCCTAACTCTCAAGTTTTCTTGAAAATAAAAGGCTCTAAAACTAAGAAGATTTAAATCAGTAGGTCTTTCCTTCTGATTTGTTAGAAGACATACAACTTAAAATTGGGCGGGGGGGGGTGGGTGGGGGGGGTGGGCAGGGGTGGTAAGGCAGAATTGAATTACGGTTTCCCAGGTGGCTCAGTGGTAAAGAATCAGCCTGCCGATGCAGGAGATGCGTGTTCAATCCCTGGGTCAGGAAGATCCCTGGAGAAGGAAATGGCAACCCACTCTAGCATTTTTTGCCTTGGAAAGTCCATGGATACAGCAGCCTGGCGGGCTGCAGTCCATGGGATTGTAAAGGAGTCAGACACAACTGAGTGACTAAACAACAACAGAATTAACTTACACAAATTAACTAATAAAAGTTAGAAACCACAGTTGTCATTATTTGAAAACATGAGAGTGATCACGGCCTATTTCCCTGCAGTGATGAGTTTAGGAAAGCTCTATTTGAAAATCAGGTGGCATGGCCTCCTTCGTTCTTTCTTCTTTCTTTCTCGTTTTCCTCCCCTCTCCAGGAATGATGTTCCTGTCCCAAGCACAGCGGTAACAGAGAAGGTGGAAGACAAAGGAAAAAGCATCCAGGATTATGTTTCATCTGTTCTGTGCTTTGTTTTGCTTCCTCTGGCTTCTAACCTTAATCAGCTGATTTGCTCACAGCTCTAAATTTCCTTCTCACTTCCCACTAATCTCCGTCTTCAGATAAGAAATCTCTTCCTGCTGAAATTGAAAAGCTTCCACTAAATGGAATCAATCACACTATCAGCCAAAGAGAAATCAAGATCCATTTGAAAAGGTCAGATAAAAGTAGGACGTTTACAGTGTTGATGATGCTACATTTAAACAGCTGCACTGCATGCTTATAATGACCTAGTTCAGGAAATTGCTGTGAAGTTTAATGATATGTTACTAAGTTACTTTGCACTTCAGCAACCTCCATATATTGTGATGTGAGCCTAGTAAATAATATTCTGGTAGCTAAAGCAGAAATTTAAAGGCAACATTTTATCAACTGTAATTTAATTTGCCCAACATCTGATGCTAAAAGTGCAGTGCTTACGTTTGGACAACGGGTACTCATAAAAATGTCCATATACTTTTTCTTTGGGGGCCAAAAGTTCATTTCTTTCACTAGATGAACATTTTTATCATCACAGCAAATAAGCTGAGCTTTGTTTATGCATCAGTTTATTCTCTGTTATCTTCAGATGTTTGATTTAATACCAATAATGCTTTCTTAGGCTTCCCAGGTGGCATAGTGGTAAAGAACCCACCTGCCAATGTAGCAGACAAGGGTTCGATCCCTGGGTTGGGGAAGATCCCCTGGAGAAGGAAGTGGCAACCCTCTCCAGGATTCTTGCCCGCAGAATTCCACGGACAGAGGAGCCTGGCGGGCTCCAGTCCGTGGGGTCACAAGAGTTGGACTGGACTTAGTGACTAAACCACCACCAGTGGTTAATTACTAAGTCTGGGAGGCAAGCCAGTATTTGAAAAGGTGAATATTTTGGTGTTTTGAATCGTCAAATACCCCTTCATGTTTCAATCAACAATCGGTTTGATAAGAAGGTCTCAGTGTGCACTTCAATTAGCAACAGGATCAAATGTGAACAATTCTGAAAACGCACTTTCTCAGCCTACTGTCTAAGAGGCTTTATCATCTTGGGGATTCTTTAAACGTTAAAAAAAAAAAAAACCTCGTCTAAGGGAAGTGAAGTTCGAAGTAATGCAGACACTTAGAGGAATGTGCTTGTCACAGCAATTCTGTGATGCAAGACAAAGAAAAATTGTCAAATAATAGAGTTACTGTTCGAAACAATAATGAAGGATTAAAAAAAAAACACCCTCTAATCAAAGATGAGGTAAAACAAAGCACTTTTCATGAAATACAGGCCTCTTAGCCACACTGGTGTTCCTTGAAAGTGAGGAACTGATTATTCTACAGATTCAAAACACAGTCTATTTATGCCAGTTAGTCCACAAAACAGATTACTGCATTTATGCATAATTAAGCTGACTTCAAGATATGAAGGAAAATTCAACGTTAGTTGAACAAAATTAATTTGCTCTGAGACAAGGAAGAAAATACGTTTGTAGTACCCAGGGCAGTAAAACATGGTACGCCAATTTTGAATTAATTAGAACTTTCGTGGCTACAGTGAGCTTTTCATGTCAATATCTACAGGAAGGGGGTTTCAATTCAGTCAATGTTTGGGAGACATCTTTTAAGAAAATAAAAGGGCAAATGCATACGGCTGTCCATTTTCCGGCTCCTTCGTGTGTATCTGTGGCTCAGTCTTTCCAAGGGGCTCTTCTGAACACGGGATAGAATTCTTCTCTGCAGATGCTTTCCAAAGAGGGAGGGGCAGGGGGCCACTGTCTGTCCATCTTCGGGTCCCATCTCCTGCCACTGACCTCCAGTGACCTCCCCATTCTGGCTGCCGTGTTCCTGAAATGGGTTCACTCCTGCAGATCCCGCAGACCCACTTCTGCAGCCGACCCCCAGCCCAGAGCCCGTCCTCTGGGGAAGCTGTGTCTGTGCCGAGCATCTCCAGCCATGGCCCCCACCGAGGCCCCAGGACGGTCGTGCATCCTGGGAGGGGGCTCGAGGTTAGTAGAAGACACAGCCAGTGATCCTTCCTGGGAACAACTCTCTTCTGTGTAACGCAGGTCAAAATGTGAGTGCATGCCTGCTAAGTTGCTTCAGTCATGCCCGACTCTGCAATCCCATGGACCACAGCCCACCAGCCTCCTCCGTCCATGGGGTTCCCCAGGCAAGAGTACTGGAGTGGGTCGCCGTGCCCTCCTCCAGGGGATCTTCCCGACCAGAGACCGAACTGGCATCTCTTACGTCTCCTGCCTTGGCAGGTGGGTTCTTTACCCCTAGAGACACCTGGGAAGCCCTACAGATCAAAATACTTGAGTTCATTTCATTCTTAAAGAATTCACTGTGAAGAACACCTCGATACGCTATCAGATTTATACCCAGTAAACCTCAGCCTCTTTTGTACACCTCAACCTCTTGTACACCTCAGTCACGTGGAAATGTGTGTGTTTTGAGTGTTCAGGGTCTCTTTTTATTACGAATGCATTTTGCAAAGGTTATCAGCAAGAAATGATTTCCTGGTGAGGGTTTACAGGTAAGACATGTGGGTGATTTTACCAAGCCAGTGCATGGGATGGAAGGGGTGATTGAGAAATAGATCTGTCGTCACTGCAGGATGTTCTGTTTACCGTGAAATATTTAAACAGGTGGGAGAGTGCAGTATTCCAAGGACACGCTCTTCTGTACCCGGAGACACCCGGACACACACTCACACACACACACACGTGCATATTATACGTGACCCAACCACTTGTCAACAGCAGCATGGGGTCATTATGTGTCACGCCACCCAGAGCCTTCTATTGACATTGATGTTTCGAGCACTTATCTTCCTATCAAAGAGTTGGATTAATCTGTCAAAAAGCTAAAGCTCTGGACTAGCTGGCTCTGACAATATTCCCCAAATAAGTACAGAAGTGTTTAGAATCTTCCCAAATATTTAGCTACAATCAAATTTAGTAATATGCATTTCTTGGGTGCATATAAACATGTGTCCAGTCACACACACACATCAGCACGATCTATTCTACACACATAGATTGCTCATAAGTCTTAAACCTAAAACCACTATTCACTCTGGATTTGTAGTGAAGGAAGAGTCCCTTCATTTCTCCAAAAAGGCCATATTTTAAGCTGGTGCAAAAGTAATTGCGATTTTGCACTGCTGAACATTGCCATTTGATATTAGAATATATTATTAAATAAATGTGGCTGTGTTATGCATCATCTTAATGCACGTTTCTCACTTTATGTTTTTCTGGTGATGACTCATTACTTGTTGTTTATTTTATATTTATCCTAGACTATAGAAGTGATGTTAGACAAAAGCAAATTCAAGTGAGTTTTTTTATTCGAGTTCAAAATGGGTTGTTAAGCAGCAGAGACCACTCACAACATCAAGAACACATTTGGCCTGGGAACTGCTAACGAACGTACAATGGAACGGTGTTTTGAAAAGGAGATGAGAGCCTTGAAGATGAGGGGCGTGATGGCCAGCCATCAGAAGTTGACAACGGCCAGCTGAGAGCATCATCAAAGCTGGTCCTCTACACGAGAAGCTGCCCAAGAACTCACTGTCGACCACTCTGTGGTCTTTTGGCATTTGAAGCAAACTGGAAAAGAGAAAAGCTCGACTGGTGGGTGTCTCGGGAGCTGACTGGAAATCAAAAAAACTGTCGTTTTGAAGCATCATCTCTTATCCTATGTGACAACAGTGAACCATTCTCGAATGATTGTGATGTGCAATGAAAAGTGGATTTTATATGACAACCTGGCGACGGCCAGCTCAGTGGTTGGACAGAGAAGCAGCTCGAAAGCGCTTCCCAAAGCCAAACTTGCCCCCAAAGTGGTCCTGGTCACTGTCCGGTGGTCTGCTGCCAGTCTGATCCGCTAATTTTCTGAATCCTGGCAAAACCATCACATCTGAGAAGTATGCTCAGCAAATCGATGAGATGCACGGAAAACCTCAACGCTGGCATTGGTCAACAGAAAGGGCCCAATTCTCCGAGACAACGCCTGACTGCATGCGGCACAATCAGCGCTTCCAAAGTTGAACAAGCTGGGCTACAAAGCATTGCCTCGCCTGCCATCTTCACCTGACCTCTTGCCAACTGAATATCAGTCCTTCGAGCATTTCAACAACTTTTTGCAGGGAAAATGCCTCCACAACCAGCAGGAGGCAGAAAATGCTTTCCAAGAGTTCACCAAATCCCAGAGGACAGATTTTTATGCTACAGGAATAAGCAAACCTATTTGTTGTTGGTAAAAATATGTTCATTGTAATGGTTCCTAGTTTGATTAATAAAGATGTGTTTAAGCCGAGTTATAATGATTTAAAATCCATGGACCAAAACCACAATTGCTTTCGTACCAACCTAAATATATCAGTAGTGAAGAGCACCTCCTAAGTGCACATCTGGGACCGTGAGGACCAGATAAACTGAAAATCTAAGCAAGGAGCGCTCCTTGGCTCCCCAGAGGCAGCTGTGGTCTGAACCTCAGCGTTCACAGGGACTTTGGTTTCTTCTGTTAACCAGGGGACTGAGGTCCACGTGGGAAGGAGAATGTAGTTTTGGCCCTAGATGTCACACAAAGCCAGACAACCCAAAGGCTGCTACCTCAATGGAAGAAACGCCGTTAAAAAAAAAAAAAAAAAAAACTCGTCCACAGACACAGACAAGCAACACGGAAACACATCTGGGTGTATTCTGGGAGGGCAAGCTCACTCTACAGAAGTCACAACCACAGACAGACCTTTCTTGGTTTCAGGGGTTTACATGCAGGCTACAGGTGCCCTTAGGGCATTTTAACTAAGGAGTTAGCATTAGAATGGTCCTGGGTCTTAAAAGGCCCTGAGCATTGACCGCAGCCAGAGACGCTCTAGCCTGCAGTGGTCCTCAAGGTCTTGCCATCTGGGAAAGACCTGCTTTCGTGGAACACTATTTTTCCTACAGATTGGTCGGGGGTGGGGTGGCGTGGGGATTGGGGACGACTCAAATTCATTACATTTATTCAGTTCAGTTCGGTTCTGTAGCTCAGTCATGTCCGATTCTTCACATTTACTGGGTGCTTTATTTCTGTTATTATTACATCAGCTCCACCTGAGAGCAGCTGGCATTAGATCCTGGAGGCTGGGGACCGCTGCTCTACGGGGCTAACCCTTGACCCAGGACTCTCCCAGCTTGGCCACCAAGGGACACCGAGTCACACCAAGTCACACCCAAAGGACAAACACCGGGAGACATAAGCTTCCCTGAGCGGCTGCCAGCAGATGTAATAAACAGCAATACTAGAAGCTTGAGAGCTTCAGGTAACGCAATGATTGGTTACAGACAGTAAAGCAAGCACGTCGAAAACAATAAAAGAACTGCAAATATGAGAAAAGAACAAGCAGCAGCATTCAAGAAACGCAGATTTGACTGCAACTCTTAGAAACCGGGGAAAAGTCACTGAAGTCAAAACGCACGGTATGCCTTAAACATCCAATTAATAACGGCTCCGAAGGAGCATGTAAACCATGAGAAAGCAGAAGTTTCTAGAATGAAGCACAGAGAGACGCAGAGACGGAAAATGTAAAAGGAGTCGGGGAAGAGAGAGAAAATGAGAAAGAACAGCGTGAGAGGAGGGTCATTCACAGAGACGCCGGCCAAGAATTTTTCAAACTTGGGAAAATTTGTGCCTCTGATGGTTTGCAAATCAAAGTCTCAAGCAGAATAAACAAAACGAAACTTACATCTAGAATCAGTGGTATACAATTAGAAATCTCTATACACACCAGCACGCACACACACAACAATGTTTATCTTTTTTTATCCGTTTGATCTCACACCTATTTTGCACTGACGATGGTGCCAGGACCGGGAGGCATCAAGCTGCTTAAGTCAGGCTCCCAAGTCTTAGAATGCTTGCTTCTTTGGCAAAGAAAGCGATGCAGTCACGCAATATATATGACCCGCGATGCGCTCCACGGCAGAGACGCGCTCCACGGCAGAGACGCGCTCCACGGCAGAGACGCGCTCCACGGCAGAGATGCGCACAGGACATACTGGAGTTTAGCAATGAGAGGCTACACGTGGTCCTTGTCACCATGAAGGACCTTGGAAGGAGTCAGGCAAAGTGTCAAAGGATGGAGGTGCTTGAGACGAACTTTTAGAAAGAGGGTGTTTTCTGTGAAGAAGGAAGAGTATGAAGGCTTTGACTCACCCACTCCATTCATTCACCCACCCATTCATTCATTCAGACACTGGTTAATGCCCTTCTTCACTTGTCATCCACTGAACCCACTCAACCAGAATCTTGCCACCGGAGGACAGAAGAATTGGTGGGAACTGGGAGGAGAGCAGCTTCGGCAGGACTAGATAAGAGACGTGTGCACATGGCTGTTAGGCAGAGCAGAATGCCACAGAGCAATGATTTCAGATTTTTTTTTCCATCGTGAAAACTCTGAATATGAACCTGAAGGGATTTCAGTACACAAGACAGGTAAGACAGAGATGCTCAGATGCTCAGAGGAGGAGGAGAGTGTACAGGTGTGAGTGGGTATGAGAGTGTGTGTGTGTGGGTGTGCTCACAGGTGGAGCCTATGAGTCGTGTGAGTGGGTATAAGTGTGTGTGTGTTCACAGGTGGACCCTATGAGTCGTGTGAGTGGGTATGAGTGTGTGTGTGTGTGGGTGTGTTCACAGGTGGACCCTATGAGTCGTGTGAGCGGGTATAAGTGTGTGTGTGTGGGTGTGCTCACAGGTGGATCCTATGAGTCACAAGTCTGTGTTCTCAGGTCTGCATTTTGTTTACTAGGTCACGCTTATTCACAGAGATTTTATACTTCAGCAGTACTGTTAAAAGAGCCCCCTCTGGTTGTCTGTTTTACCTAAGTGGTTATGGCTGGTACGTATATGATCTTTTCATTTTTGCACATTCTTGGTTTGTAACTCAAAACACTACTGAAATGTATTATTAGCGGAAATACTGCTGCTGCTGCTAAGTCACTTCAGTCGTGCCCGACTCCGTGCGACCCCAAAGACGGCAGCCCACCAGGCTCCCCCGTCCCTGGGATTCTCCAGGCAAGAACACCAGAGTGGGTTGCCATTTCCTTCTCCAATGCAGGAAAGTGAAAAGTCAAAGTGAAGTCGCTCAGTCGTGTCCAACTCCTAGCGATCCCATGGACTGCAGCCCACCAGGCTCCTCCGTCCATGGGATTTTCCAGGCAAGAGTACTGGAGTGGAGTGCCATTGCCTTCTCCGGTATTAGTGGAAATACTGTGCCATCAATTAACTGAATTTTCTAGGTAAACCTTCATTTTACTTGTAAATAATACTAATTTTGTCTTATCCTTGATAATGTTTATTCTTTTTTATTTTCTTCCCTTATCACAATTATGATAACTTCTGGATCAATGCGATACTGAATCATTTTCACAACTAAATATAATGTGTACCTAGGCCTTGGGATAATATATTTCTTTTTCTTGAGAAAGAGTCCTTTTACTTATAATTAATAGAAAAAGATTTCAGACTTGAATACACAGTCTTTTTGGCACCTATAGAAATGGTCGTTTTATTCTTCTGTTTTTACTTATCAACGTGGTGGGCAGTACTAATAATTAAATTTCCTCATCCTGATCACTGAGTCTCTTTTAATGGATTTTAGCCTCTACTTGTTAATATTTCTTTTATGCTTATGTAACTAAAGTCCGATAGTTTATATTCATTTCTTTAGTTGATATACCTTTTGATATATTGCAGTATAGACATTCTGGATTTTAAATATTTTTTAAAAAGTTTGACAGTGAGACTAGCTGTAAAAGCGGAACAGAGAGAGCCAACAGATCATTCTTTAACGATCTGGGAATGGCAACAGTATGACGTTTTTACTTCAGATCTTTGCTTTTTATAAATAAATTTCACAAATAAAGTTAACATTCCCATCTATTCATTTCCTTCCTTACTAGACAGAAAGTTCAGTTCAGTTCAGTCGCTCAGTCGTGTCAGACTCTTTGCGACCCCATGAATCGCAGCACGCCAGGCCTCCCTGTCCATCACCAACTCCTGGAGTTCACTCAGACTCATGTCCATCGAGTCCGTGATGCCATCCAGCCATCTCATCCTCTGTCGTCCCCTTCTCCTCCTGCCCCCAATCCCTCCCAGCATCAGAGTCTTTTCCAATGAGTCAGCTCTTTGCAAGAGGTGGCCAAAGTACTGGAGTTTCAGCTTCAGCATCATTCCTTCCAAAGAAATCCCAGGGCTGATCTCCTTCACAATGGACTGGTTGGATCTCCTTGCAGTCCAAGGGACGCTCAAGAGTCTTCTCCAACACCACAGTTCAAAAGCATCAATTCTTCGGCGCTCAGCCTTCTTCACAGTCCAACTCTCACATCCATACATGACCACAGGAAAAACCATAGCCTTGACTAGACGGACCTTAGTCGGCAAAGTAATGTCTGCTTTTGAATATGTTATCTAGGTTGGTCATAACTTTTCTTCCAAGGAGCAAGCGTCTTTTAATTTCATGGCTGCAGTCACCATCTGCAATGATTTTGGAGCCCAGAAAAATAAAGTCTGACACTGTGAAGTGAAGAGGAACTAAAAAGCCTCTTGATGAAAGTCAAAGTGGAGAGTGAAAAAGTTGGCTTAAAGCTCAACATTCAGAAAACGAAGATCATGACATCCGGTCCCATCACTTCATGGGAAATAGATGGGGAAACAGTGGAAACAGTGTCAGACTTTATTAGACAGAAAAAGTATTATCAATTCTGTGTCAATGTTCTCAGTCTTTTTTTAAAAATTAAATTGTATCAATACATGTTTGTACCTATAAAATACGTAGTGTTGCTGTATTTAAAATTATATAAATATTATGTACATTATATGCCTCATTCAGCAAATTAACCCAACTTTAGATTTATAAGATCTATTATTACATAGAGTTTAGGTTCATTTATTGATACCGTTTTAAAAATCCTCCATCACGACCACAACCTGATTATTTTATTTCCTGAAGTAAAGTCATTTCTTTCCTACTTAGGTATCTGCATCTTTGAACAGTGCATTTTATGTCCAGGTCCACGATTTTTATGCACGTGTGTGGGGCTCCCTAAGCAATGCTTCTCCACCAGGATGACTGAGCACTGGGGTCTAATCACTCGTGGCTGTGGGCCATCCCACGGTGGGCAGGGGGTTCTGCTGTCCCACTGCCTCTGCTCACGAGCTGCCAGTGGCACCCTTCCCCAAGGGGCCAGAACCACAGACGTGCCCACATGCTGCCCAGAGCACCCTGTGGGGTAACACCCACCTGCCTTGGTACGTTACGCCCGTGGCCAACCTGAACAAACACTGCTCCCCAGAGCGGCCGTCCAGATCAAAACTCTTGTCAGGGGTGTGTCAGTGCGGAGCCCGTCCTATTATCTGTTTCATTTTACTGGTGCAAATATTTTCACTGTGAAATGGTACCCAATTATCCCTTCAGCTTTCATTTCCTTGATTACTTGTGAGAATATGCATCTTTTCACAGGACCATTGGAACTCTGGGGTTTCCTTTCTGCATAAGCTGCCTTCTGAAAAGGGAACAAAGAATTGTCTGCAATCGGTAATTTCTCTGATGCTTTAAGCAATCTTCTGTTCTTTGAAGCTTTGGAACTTCCTGGGCGTGCCTTCTTTCAGGGATGGAAATTATCCAGGATCCTTCTGGTTTTCATCTCATTTGATTTTTCATTTTTTGAAGAGTCAGTGTCAACGGATCCTTGTTTCTTTAGCGTCACGATCCTCTATCCTTTGTTTCTGCCACCAGGGATCAATATCAATAGTTTTCTAGGGGCCTTTTGTTCGCTTGTTTTGACTCCCCCATTTCGTTTCTAACTTTATTACTCGGTAGACAGAGAATAAACCCTGTACAATTTCCGAATTGGGGAATTTATTAAACTTTACTCTGTGGCCTAAGATGTGCTCAATTCTTTAATAAGTATACCACAGACGCCTGAAACACAGTGTTTACATGAAACGCGCAGACTTTGCTATAAGCTTTCATCTGCTTGCCCGATGCATCTCAGCTTGTCGTTTTACTTTAGGTTATTTCAGTTCAAAAGTAAATATAGCTTTAGGCTAATTCCTTTCCTATGAACTTTCACTTTACAGAACTGATTCATGTGGTCCTTCACATAACCTGCACCGTCTGTCCACATACATCCCTTTTACCTACCCAGGGATCAAACGCATGTCTCCTACACTGGGAGGAGGGTTCTTCACCACTGAGCCCCCTAGGAAGTCCACATATTATATATATATTATAAATACAGCTAATTTCTCCTGCTTTATATTTGAGCTGCAATGTGGCACTTACTCATCCAGAAAGCCATGTTTCTTGGATGCTAACACACTGGGTTGGCCGAAAAGCTCACTCAGGTTTTTCCATGTTTTGAATTAACGAACATTCTGGCCAACACACATAAGAAAAGGATGCCTTGGAGAGAAGTCGCTCAGTCATGTCTGAATCTTTGTGACCCCATGGACTGTAGCCTACCAGGCTCCTCCGTCCACGGGATTTTTCAGGCAAGAGTACTGAGGTGGGTTGCCATTTCCTTCTCCAGAGGATCTTCCCGACCCAGGCACTGAACCCAGGTCTCCCACATGGCAGGCAGATGCTTTATCGTCTGAGCCGCCAGGGAAGCCTCCTGATGCATGTAAAGGACTGAACAAAGAACAGTTGAAGAGGAGTTTGGGAAGGGCGTGCGGTAGGCTGGTGGACAGGGGGAGAGGGGTCGGTGAGGCAGGGCCCAGCAGGCCAGAGATCAAGTTTGTCTTTCCCTTCTCACTGGGAAGGAAACCCCACAGCCCTGAGCCACCTGATCCAGAGCACCCCCACCAGCTCTCGTCAGTCAGCAGCCCTGGCCTGTGCACTGGTGCGGCCGGAGTCAGAGATTCCTAGCAAAGTTTGTCGAGTTGCACTTGACCACCAGTTCCTGCAGCTCCTCACTCTCCCCTGACTCCGAATTCACACCAGTTTGAAGTGCAGCGAAGCGAAGCGAAAGTCACTCAGTCGTGTCCCACTCTTCTCGACCCCATGGACTATATAGTCCATGGAATTCTCCAGGCCAGAAAACTGGGGTGGGTAGCCTTTCCCTTCTCCAGGGGATCTTCCTGACCCAGGAATCGAACTGGGGTCTCCTGCATTGCAGGTGGACTCTTTTCCAGCTGAGCCACAAGAGAAGCCCAAGAATAATGGAGTGGGTAGCCTATCCCTTCTCCAGGGGATCTTCCTGATCCAAGAATCGAACTGGGGTCTCCTGCATTGCAGGTGGATTCTTTACCGACTGAGCCCCCAGGGAAGCCCACATCAGTCTGACCCACACTTCACGGCACCCTTTGGCCAGCTAGCACCATCCCAGGGGCTGGCGGGTACCAGGATGGAGGAGCAGCTGGGATCCCTGGCTGCAGGGACCCCCGCCTCCCCGCCTCGGGTGTTGGACAGCCTTCCTCTGGGTGCCCTGGTCTTTTGTGGCTTCTTTTCAAGTGTTTCCACAGAATCTTTCATCTGTTTCTAGAAATTAGGGTTTGAGAGGCAAGGACGTGAGGTGTCTAAGACAGGCTCCTGCACTCCTAGGATGTGCCTTCGGGTGTTATTCACCCAACCTCCTGTCAGGCTGGCTTGTGGATAAAGTGAGATGATACACATCAAGTTCTTAGCACGAGCAAATGTTGGTTATTCTGATTTTAATCATGCCTCCCACGTGCTTTTAGACTCCACTGTGGATTCACAAGAACAAACAGCCTTTGGTGAAAAGCGGTCCTTCTTACCACCGCCTGGAAGTTCATTTTAGATTTGTGCGTGCGCACACACACACACACGTTTCACTGTAGGATTGTACACAAATATCCACATCGTGTTGTCAGTCTCCAAACTCACCCCGTGATGGACACAGCGCACCTGTGGTGTGAACTGACAGAACCCACTTGGGGAGACAGGTGATCGAGAAAGAAGCATGCATTCCAAAATCTCACTGGGGTCATTGTCCTCTCTGAGAACTAAGTGCAGGTTTTTGGATTTAAATGTGTGTGTGTTTGTTTGTTTTTCCCTACCATAGCTCGTACAGAAAGGCAAAGACTCTGGAGCACACGGATGGATTTACTGGCGCAGGGAAAACGTGAACAGGAAGGTCTCCACGAGTGCGCAGGTTCTGCCCAGGGCTGCCCTTTCCCCCGTGTCTCAGTCTCAGCAACGCGATGCTCTCCGCGGAGGTGGGCTCCGTGGGCTGATGGGAGACCCCCGATTTCCCAGCCCTACAGCCCCCGCTGCCGCCGAGGGTTCCCCGCTCCCCCTTTCCATCCTTCACTTCTTCAGGAAGGCTGCGCGGACTTCCATCAAAAGATCCAAGTACGCGTCGATCACTGAAACAAGTCATTTATCACGGGGACCGGAGACTCAGAGCCCGGCTGGCACAGCAGACACCGGGGAAGGTCCGGGGGGAGCAGCCGCGTGCAGGCGGAGTCAGAGCCCGGAGGGAGGCGGCGGCCGACACCCAGAGCTCCTCTGAGCGCTGCGGCTCTGATGCAAACTCATCATCCGCCTCAGAACAATTACCGCTACGGCGGTTCTCAGGGACTTGGATGGGACAGAGCCCCCATATTCATGGTGACAGTCTTGCTGGTCCTTCTAGAGCGCGTT
Organism: Budorcas taxicolor; assembly: GCF_023091745.1. NCBI lineage: Eukaryota > Metazoa > Chordata > Mammalia > Artiodactyla > Bovidae > Budorcas > Budorcas taxicolor. Next base: position 84,291,802 of record NC_068921.1, on the reverse strand, counting down.
CTGGGACCTTCTCCTCCGGAGGGCTCCCGAGGCAGCCTGCACCGTCCTCAGTCACAGCAGAGCGCGCAGGTCAGCCCTACTTCACCGACAAGCACGCCCAGGTTGCCCGATTTGCCCCACTGCCCAGCAGCTGAGTGAAGTGGCTCAGCCCTGTCCGACTCTTTGCGACCCCACGGACTGTAGCCCACCGCGCTCCTCCATCCACGGGATTCTCCAGGCAGGAAGACTGGACTGGGTTGCCATTTCTCGAGAAGCGGCTTTAAACTGTGTCCGTTCAGCTAAGTGTACTGCGCTTAGCAGACCGTGCGTGTTTGCCAGCGAATATCGCGGGCATGCAGAGTCACCTGGCACGGAAGGCAAGCCCCTCCACACGCCAGCGGGAGCTGGGCTTGACGTCACAGGCTTCCGAGGAGCCTCTGCTCACGGCTGCTCCTGTTCACTGATTCCATGACCCGACTGTGGGAGAGTCAGTTCCTAGGTAGGCTGACAAGAAGTCCAGGGTTCCCGAGGAGGAGAAACGGGTCTGGGGCTCTCAAGAAGAACAAGACAAACCTTCTTTTCTACGTTGCTTTCTCTTAGTCGATTTAACAATGAATCTGGCTCTAGGACACGTTTCTCCTTACCAAGAACCTTCTGACTAATCCTGTCATCTTAAAATGCATATTATGGGAGTGGGTCTGGTAAGATCTTTCTATTGTTCGGTCTGATCTTGTTCCTTTAAGATCTATGTTGTGGGAGTGGGTGTGAAAAAAGTATATAAGGTCCTGATAAAACTAGCTGGGGAGGGCGTTCTGTGTTCTTGTTCTGATGTCTATGTCAGAAGCTTTCTCCCTTTTCCGACTTTCATAAAACTCTGCTACACAAAAGCTCTTGCGTGATCAAGCCTGATCCTTGGTCCCGAAGCTAAATCTTCTTCTTCGGAGGTCACAAATCCGACATCATTGACTGTAAGCTATCAACTGCCTCGATAGCATGAGGAACAGCATCTTATCTACCGGTTCAGTTCAGTTCAGTAGCTCAGTCATGTCTGACTCTTTGCGACCCCATGGACTGCAGCAGGCCAGGCCTCCCTGTCCATCACCAACTCCCGGAGTTCACCCAAACCCATGTCCATCCAGTTGGTGATGCCATCCAGCCATCTCATCCTCTGCCCTCTCCTCCTGCCTTCAGTCTTTCCCAGCATCAGGGTCTTTTCAAATGAGTCAGCTCTTCACATCAGGTGGCCAAAGTTTTGGAGTTTCAGCTTCAGCATCAGTCCTTCCAATGAATATTCAGGACTGATCTCCTTTAGGATGGACTGGTTGGATCTCCTCACAGTCCAAGGGGCTCTCAAGAGTCTTCTCCAACACCACAGTTCAAAAGCATCAATTCTTCAGTGCTCAGCTTTCTTCACAGTCCAACTCTCACATCCATACGAGACCACTGGAAAAACCATAGCCTTGACTAGACGGACCTTTGTTGGCAAAGTAATGTCTCTGCTTTTGAATATGCTATCTAGGCTGGTCATAACTTCCCTTCCAAGGAGCAAGTGTCTTTTAATTTCATGGCTGCAGTCACCATCTGCAGTGATTTTGGAGCGCAGAAAAATTAAGTCAGCCACTGTGTCTACTGTTTCCCCATCTATTTGCCAGTAAGCCCTGTCAATTCCATCCCTCTGTGAACTGCAAAGGGGATCTGGGAGACGGTGGGGGTGTGCGTGAGGACAGTGCCGATGAGCCCAAGGGGCAGAGCGAGCAGCTGGCGTCCGTGTGCTCCTTCTCTCCTCTCCACCGTCGGGGGGACGTCGCTCACAGATGGAAGGAAGAAAGCCACGGGCCCTGACCTCTTCCTATTGGCCTTTCTCACAAGTGAAATGTACCGGCCCACTTACCGAAGTGATCCAGCCTTCCTTGTACTTTCAACAGGACCTTCAGCTAAGGTGATCAATGCGCTTCAAACATTTTCTTCTGCTCCTGGATAAAGAAATGGCCCAGGATTGCTTTTTCTGGTAGTTAGAGGAGGAGAGACTCCAGAAATGCCCTGAATTAGTTGTGCTTAACTGACTGTAAATATTAATAAAAATGCACATACGCACTTGACCTTGCGCTTTCTCTCTCATATCTCCTGGTTGCAAAGGTGCAAATGCAGGAGGTGATATTTTACAGGCAACGTTGCTGCAGAGACAGCACAAGTTTAAGACCAAGAGGTAGACTGGGCTCCTGGCCAACCTCTCCATCCTCAGCCTGGACCATCCAGTGAGGGTGCGGTCCTGCGCCCTCTGCCCCGTAACAGGTGGGGATTCAACATGACAGGGGAGACGCCGGGGGGGACCCCAACTATGGTAAGTGCTCCGTAAGTTGCATCTATTACGGTTGTGATCATTTAATTAATAACAGAGTCAGAAATAGAATATAATACCTCCTGCCTCAAACCTTTGTCTCAGGACCATCTTTAAGCTTTGGGTGCATAAAATGAGTATCAAATAAACTGTTGATTATATCACAGCGTCGTTAAAAATCATCCTCAAAGAAATTTAAATTTACTCTTAAGTTCTTAAAATTGTGTGCGTCTTTCTCAGGTTAAGTTCAACACGCATAATAAACCCTTAGCAAGAAAAAAAATGCATGTTCACTGAGAGTTCAGAGCTGCCTCACCTACTGTGACAGGTGTACTGGGGCAGCCCTCTCAAGTTCAAGTGCTCGGTGAGTCAGAGTTTCCCTTCACTAACACGCAAGGTTAGAAGCAGGTCACACGCGCTGAGTCAAATGATTGCTTGCTCTCGGTTTATAATTCAAACCTGACCTTTGCAGAGAATGCTCTGAGGCCGCACCCCAGTCATTTCCATCATTAATCAACATGAAGGGAGGTGAGGAATGACTTCTCCAGATTTCAGAGCCTAAACCCCTAAGAGCTGTGCGAAGCAGGTTGAAGATAAGCAATTGATGACTACTTCTAACTTTCTTTAAAACTCAATTCCCAGGAACAAACTGTATTTGCTTTCCAGATGCAGTGTTGGGATCACTTTAAATGTTTTGAAATAAAATCTGAGAAACAAACAGCCAAGGAAAAGAAAAAGGGAATCATAGGAAGAATCCGTCAATAAAAGAGACCTTTGGAGACAGGATGGGGGCGGGGTGGGTGGACTGGAGTGTGGCGCCCCTCGCGGATTCGTCAGGACACACCCGCAGGTGCGGAGGATCTCACGGGGCACCAGCTGAGAGCTGGCAGGCGTCCCTGGCCACCAGAGAGGAATGTACAGATCCACGCAAAACCCGGGAGGGTGAAGGAAGGAGGGAGAAGGAGGGGACTGAGCAGGACCAGACCTGCACCCGAGACAGCAGTGGGGCTGGGGGACCGAAGCGGGGGTCCGATCCCCCATCGGGGAGACTGTTCGGGACAGAGAGCTGGCATCGGAGGCTCCTGGAGAGCGCCGCAGCTCATCTGTGACCGGCTGAGGCTGAAAGTACTGAGAACCACGCGGACAATCCCTGCTGCTGCTCTGTGTACCCCGGACAGGGCCACAAGAACCCTGAAAAGCGCAGCAGCTGGGTGCTGGGCCGTGGGGATCGGATTGGAGCCTAATCCCAGGGCGAGGCCTGCTTTGACTGCGGGGAGAGGCCCGCGGAGACATGAGGGAGCGCTCTGCGGTGGGGATGCCTGTGCTGGAAGAGGCAGCCTCGAGCAACACTGCTGAGTCCCACGCGGCAACATTGCTGAGTCCCACGCGGCGACACTGCTGATTCCCACGCGGAGAGTGGAGCTGTCCCTAGGGCCTCTCCCCCAAGTGCTGGCAGCTGAAGAATCGAGAAGGACCCCGGAGGAAGGTGGCCTTTAAGTGCTTGATGCATTGAGTGACAGAGAAGGTCCCCAGCCAGGGGGGCCATCTAAGTGCCTTGAACACGCAGAGCCGCAGAGAAGGAGCAGCGAAAAAGGATCATTTGAACGCCAGCTGCCAGAGGAAAGAGGAAGCTGGAAAGAGGCTCCAGTAGGGTCACAGCTCCTGCGACCGGGGCAGCCGGCGTCCCTGCACACCCGGCGCCGCCAGGGTCCCCGTGAGCCAAGCAGGTGCACCCCCTCCACACTCAGTCCCCACTGGGGCAGAGCTGCCAGAGGCTCGGAAGAACCCTAAGAGCCCCATTCTTCCCTAGCTGCCGGCTCTGCTGGGTGCCCGGTGCTGCCAGGGTCCCCGCGATCCAATCAGGGGATCCAAGCAGGGGATCCAAGCAGCGCCCCCTCCAGGCCCAGGCCCCACTGGGGCAGACCCAGGTCCTCCAGGGCAGCCTCAGGAGGGAACCCCAGTGGACGACACTCAGGCAGCAGTGGAGGTGAAACCACAACCGAAAACCAACTGAAAGCCAGGGGCAGTGCGGCTAAGCAAGAGGCCACCAGCTGTACAAGCTGCAGATTAAATCCACACAATCAGCGAGGCCGACTGCGCCTGTCGAATATATAAAAGGACAATGAGAGTTCCCGCAAAAGAAAACTCAGTAGCTCTGGCAGCCAAGGGCGCCGGGGGCAAGAACACGCAGCAGCAGGGCCCGATGAGGGTCGGGCTGCCCCACAGCAGGCCCAGAGACCAGTGCAGAGTTGGAGGGTGTCCTCGGAGGCGAAGGGGACTCTGACTCACAGCGAGGGGAAGGACGCGGACAGCTGAGATCTGAGAAAAACGTTTCTTCTCCTTCTTAATTTTGACTTGTTCTGTTTGGCTCTGGATTTTTTTATTCTTCTTTTCCTTTTTTTGCCTCTGTTGCCGTGGTTGTTGGTTTTATTAACACTAATAACTCTATTTAAGACTTAAAAAAAAAATCCCACTTTTTATTTCCTTTATATATTTTTGCCTCTCTGTTGTACTTTTGAAATTCAGTGGGTTTTTTTTCCTTCTAATTTTTAAAACTTTATTTTTAAAATATTTTTGTTTGTTTTCTTATTGCTTTTTTCCTGCAGTAGATATTCTTTAATGCATATAAACCTTTTTCATATACTTCTATTTAACTTTGCTTTTCTATTCTCCCTTTCTTTTCTTATCTTTCTTTCTTTTTTTTCACCATGTTTGTTAGTTTATTGTCTTCCCTGCTTTATTCCCCAGTTGGCACCTTGCTTTCATTTGGTTTTCCGGTTTGTGCTTTAGTTGTTTTTTTTTTTAATTGGTCGATATCATTTTTGGTTTCCTTTGCTCACCGGGTCAGCCTCTTGTACTTTATTTTCTTTGGACTATTTTGGTTTTGTAACGTGTGTGTGCATGTTCCATTGTTTTTGTTAGTATTTGCTTGATTTTGTACTCGCCATTTGTCTGGGGTTTATCTTTTGTTTCTTGTTTCTGTGTTAAGTCCGTTCAGCCGTGTCTGACTCTTTGAGACCCGATGGACTACAGCTCACCAGGCTCCTGTGTCAATGGGATTCTCCAGGCAAGAATTCTGGAGAGGGTTCCCATTGCCTTCTCCAGGGCATCTTCCAGACCCAGAAATCGACCCATGTCTTTTATATCTCCTGCACTGGCAGGCGAGTTCTTTACCACTAGTGCCACAGTACGTTTGCTTTAATCCCCTTTAATGCCACAGCAAACGACTTACAGAGTCTCGGTCCCCTGGCCAGAGATCGGGCCGGAGTCTCTGGAGTGGGAGCAGTGCGTCCCAGACCCTAGGCTGCCAGCAACTCCCAACTCAGGGAGCAATGATTGGTGAGAACTCGGCAAAGCCCTCTGCCTGGATACAAGAGCTGGCATCACCCAACTGCTGGCAGCACTCAGGGCAAGATTCTCCGCCTGAACAATAAGCAAGACAAGAACCCAAACCCAACCAGCGGCAGACAGGATTACCAGGGACACCCAAAACATACGGCCTCACACAGCCCTACCCATCAGAGGGGAAAAAACCCCCAAACTCACCTCCCCCCACCAGAATGCAAACACAAATCACTCCCAACACGAAGCCTACACCAAACACCGGCTCAACTGTACCAACAAGGCCAGAAGCCAAAGGGAAGACAGAATACGACTGTACGGCCTGGACAAAGCAGACTGATAAAGGATCCCTTTCCAAAACATACAAGCACCTTACACAGCTCAGTAAGAGAAAAACAACCCACCCAATCAACAAGTGGCCAAGAGACCTGAACAGACATTTCTCCAAAGAAGACATACAGGTGGCTAATAAACACATGAAAAGATGCTCAACATCGCTTGTTATTAGAGAAAGGCAAATCAAATATCTCCTCACACCAGTCAGAATGGCCATCATCAAAAAACCCCACAAACAATAAATGCTGGAGAGGGTGTGAAGAAATGGGAACCCTCTTGCACTGTTGGTGGGAATGGAAAATGATACAGCCACTATGGAGATTCCTCAAAAAACTGGGAATAGAACTACCATAGGACCTAGCGATCCCACTACTTAGCATATACCCTGAGGAAAACAAAATTAAAGAAGACACACGTGCCGCAGTGTTCACTGCAGCGCAGCTTACAATAGCTCAGGCATGGGAGCAACCTAGATGTCCATCAACGGATGCCCGGGTAAAGAAACTGTGGTGCGTATACACAATAGAATATTACTCAGCCGTAAAAAGGAACATATTTGAGCCCGTTCTACTGAGGTGGATGACCCCAGGCTCTATGATGCAGCGTGAAATAATAAACAGGAACACAAATCTCATATGTTAATGCATATATATGGAATCTGGAAACGTGGCACTGACCAACTTATTTACAGGACCACAGTGGAGACTCTGTGCACAAGTCGGGGAGGAGGAGAGGGCGGGACGAATGGCGAGAGTCACGTGGAAGCACGCGCGGCACCACGTGTAACGTAGACAGCCGACGGGCATTTGCTGTTCGACTCAGGGAACTCAAACCCCGGAAGGGGTGGGAGGTGGGAGGGAGGTCCCAGGGGAGGGGACACACGGATACCTGACTCATGTGGAAGCCGTAGGTATCTTGTGAAACAACTTTCCTTCAATTAAAAATAAATAAGTTTGGGGGAAAAAGAAACCTTCAATGATGGAGACATATTTTGGCCGTCTGACTTTGTGAAGAGTGTGCCATCTAGTGGTGCTTTTCTATAATGCAACTTACTGCTGCTACTCAAAATGTCAGGACCCAGAGACATTTTTCTCGTGGTCCTTGTTTAAACCATCTGTGCAGGAAGATTCTAGGCAAAGTGTTATCAATATTGCTTTCATGCAGTTAAGCTATAAGATTTGATGTCTAGATCTGCTCCATTTCTATTCTATAAACAAGAGTGCTATCTGCTTGCTCTAGATACTGTTCCAATTATACAAACGGTATTTTTAGGTGCATTTAACACCAAAATAAACCTCCATAAATTTTCATGTGAGACTCTGAAAACTTTTAGTTCCAAACCAGAGTCAAAGTTAAAAAAACAAAACAAAAACACTTCTGTAGCTTTAACTGCAGTAGCACTAGTTACAATAATCCTTTCTTCTCTTTGCAGTTCTGATCACATAAGGACATGTGATGAACCTTGGATATGTCTTCAGCTTACAATTCCTGTCCCATGTTTATTTATATGTTTCATGTAGGTAACCAGTTGGTAGTAACAAAGAAAAGATGCATTTTAAGGAGGCAGGTTTGCAAATATTTGTAATGTTTGCTTTAAAGACTCAACATACATCATCAAAATCTCAAGACTAGTTGCATTATGGAATAAGCATTGAATACGCAAAGGGACATTTAGATGGTAAAGTAGATGCCAATTTGTTCTACCTGATAATATATCAATATCTCTTAAAAGCAGATAAGTAGGTGGATGATAATATTGTTTATATATAAACAACATGTAGTTTATTTATATATTGTTTATATAACAATATATAGCTATATAAATATAGTTATATAGTGATATCCTTTACCTATGAATTCCTTAAGGAGGAAACTCAGAAAGATCATCAAATTGTGAAAGGTTAAAAAGCTAGTAAGTTATTAATACTACTGACTGTGAGCAAGCCAAACAATTTCCAAAACTCTAGTACTTAATGTATGTAATGACTAAGCAAAAATGATATACCCTAATATAAATATAAGCTGCTCAAGCCTGACTAGGACTGTAAAGGTGAGAAAACCCACAAACGCTGTGACTGTTAAAAGACCCACATGACAAAAATCACAGAAATATCGGGATGTATAAGGCATCATAACCTGTAAAACCACTGGTCTTATTATTAAAGAATACTCTGTCTGTGGAACTGTCATTGTACAAATGCTCCAATGGGTATGTTTTATGAATCTGGAGTGGCGGTGTACATTTTTATTGAGGAATGTTGTTTTGCACTCGTTAGATATTTATAATTCATTTTAATAAAATAACTTCTTTGTTCAAGAGAGTTGAATTATTCATGATTTTGCTGAGCTCTTTCCTGTTGGGCCTTCTCACAAAGCCAGCCCTGACGTTTGACTTTCTAAATGGCCTCAGCGATTCCAAGCTCTCTTTTGCAAAGAGAAACGGATGTTGGAACGGAGGTCAATAAAGAAACACTTGTTTTCTCCCACAAGCTCTCACACTTCAAAAGAGGGGTCCAAACCACGGACCAAGAGGCTGAATCATATCTTTGAATGCTGGACTAGACGGCTGCCTTTTGTTCCTCAGTGGCTCTGCGTCTGCAATGCCAGGCCCACGCGTGTGCAAGCACGCACGCACGCGTTTGCAGACGCACCACCTACGGCAATGGCCTGCCGTCAGCTCTGAGCCTTTGCTGGTAGGGAAGATGAGGAATGCAAGCCACCGAGGCTTTTCTTCCCCGCAGGCTGCCCGGAACACCCCGACAGCCCCCAGTCGGATGCTTTCCCTCCCGTCTGAGACGCCCGATGCAGAAAAACAGAGAGTGATTCAAGAACCGGCCATCTCACTACTGCTCCTGTATATTCACTTCGGTATAGACCTCCCTACACCTCCAGATCTGATTTCTTCCTTTAGGAAATGAGGTGATTTGATAAAAAAAAAAAAAATGCCAGCGCTCTTGTAGGTTTGCTGTGTTCAGTCGCTCAGTCGTGTCTGACTCTTTGTGACCCCATGGATTGTAACAAGACACACCTCCCGGTCCTTCACCATCTCCTGGACTTTACTCAAACTCTTGTCCATCGAGTCAGTGATACCATCCAACCATCTCATCCTCTGCCGTCCCCTTCTCCTCCTGCCCTCAGTCTTTCCCAGCATCAGGGTCTTTTCCAATGAATCAGCCCTTTGATCATGTGGCCAAAGTATTGGGGCTTCAGTATCAGTGTTTTCTTTTTCTTCCAAATTTCTCTTGTTTTGGGGGACAGTGAATCTCCAAACTATCTCTCGCTTTGAACAACAATTTCGATAAGGCCTTCTGCACTTTATGTCTCTGTCAACATGATAAACGCGATCTGTACTATTGGATGTAATAGTTTCAAGGAAACCGAATGAGTTGTCATTAAATAATAATCCAAGGGGGCCTTTGAATAAGGCCAGTTCATTCCCCGCCCCTGGACGCATGCCCCACCTCCTTCCCCTCCGCAGCCGCGGTGACTACAGACGTGGTCCTGTCCTTGCCCGGACAGGTCTGGGGGTTCAGCTCCATGGAGACCCCAGGGGGCCTGGAAAAGGCCCCTCTCTCAGCGCAGCCACGGGACCCCTCCACCTCCCTGTCCGCTCAGCATGGCCTTCAGCTCTCAAACGTGACTGGTCCTCTGGCCATGCTCCGCCCCGCCGTGCATGCATGCTTAGGCGCTCATGCGTGTCTGACTCTCTGCGACCCCATGGGCTGCAGCCCACCAGGCTCCTCCGTCCAGGGGGTTCTCCAGGCAAGAATACTGGAGCGGGTTGCCATGCCCTCCTCCAGGGGATCTCCCCACCCAGGGATCGAACCCTCGTCTCTTCACTGTCCTGCGTTGGCAGGTGGGTTCTTGACCACCTTCGCCACCTGGGAGGCCCTCCTCCTCCTCCTCACGCATCCTTTATTTTCTCTCACAAAAGTTCTCATGAAATCACGAGCACACCATTCTTCCTGAATCCAGCAACAAACAGCCAGTGAACGGACACTCAGAGGTCAGCGAGTGTCTGAAGTTAATGCGCAGCTTTATCTCCTCACTGCTCAGCCAGGAATTCACCACTGGACCCGTCCACCCGCCACCCTCTGCCCTCTCTCTCCCCCACTCCTCGTCTGGGTGGTATTCACGCTCCTTGCTGGTTCATTCTCATCCTCTCCAAGTGTGGATCCGTCCATGCAGGGAGACGTACGGGGTCAGGCAGTCAGTGAAAACGCATAGGTTGCAAAGTCACCCCCTTGCACGGCCCTCCTGTGACCAAAGCCCCCTCCTTCTAACAAACACCGTCTGCCTCCCCTGCAGAAAAATCAGTGCCCCCCAGCTTGTGTGTATGGTTCATCTGAAGCCATTATGTAACCTCCTCTGTTCCTAATGCACCATAATTGCTCAAATACCATGTCCCATTATTTCAAAAGACAACTCCAAATTAGGAATTCATAACTGTTACATCCAAAATATCCAAGGGAACACAAATGCTTGTAAATGTGCTAATCTATTATTCTGATCTGAAAACTAGAAAAATATAAGATAATACACACACAACAAACCTCACCTAAACACTCAATAAATGATAATACACAGACAGTTCAAACCTAACAGTATATCCAATTATTCTCCTAAAAGAAGTTACCATTTCTTCTCTGGAAAATAAGACACTTTAAGACTGCTAAAATGCAACCACAATTTGAGGGCAGAACTCTCAAACTGAAAACACATAATCACTTACCGATGGGCGTGTAAATTATTAAGGTGCAGTCCATACTTCTCTTCAGCAGATAATCCATCCATCAGCAAGTAGAAGATGAGAAAATTGCTCTGGCCAGGGGGCTGTGAAACAAGTCTGGATTTCTCTAGCATATATGTAAAGATTCTGGCTGGTTAAAGAAAAGAAGAGGAATTCTGTTAAATGGCATTATTAGTTCAGCTCCGTACATTTACACGTACTAATCAGAAGAGACAAGAACGCAGCTTCTTTTCAAATAGACTTTTTAAAAAGCAAAATAATAGACTTGTTTTCAGAGAAATTTTTTAGCTCCAGAAAAATTAAGCAGAAATTACTGAGAGTTCCAATATATCCTTTCTCCTTTCCTTAATAAGTCGTTTCCCCTGTTATTAATTATCTTGCATTAGAGCGGTACATTTGTTAAAATGAATGAGCCATTTCTGATACACTATTATTGACTAAAGTCTGTAATTTATATCGGTATTCACTCTTTGTGTTATACAGTTCTATGGGTTTTGAGAAATTTATGCAACAGGTGTATAGATTGGATGGCTGAATGGCATCACTGACTCAGTGGACACATGAGTTTGAGCAAGCTCCGGGAGACAGTGAAGGGCAGGGAAGCCTGGCGCGCTGCAGTCCGTGGGGTCGCGAAGAGCTGGACATGACTGAGCCACTGAATGACAACATGTCATGCGTGCACCCTGACAGCATCATACAGAACCGTTCCACGCCCCAAAAGTCACTGACACACCTGCTTACCCCTCCTCCTCCCCAGCTCCCGGCAAGCAACGATCTTTGCGCTGCCACTATAATTTTGCCTTTTCCTGAATTAAGTTATCTAGTTGGAATCACACAGTAAAGAACCGTTTTCAGACTGTCTTCTTTCACTTAATAGTACGTATTTAAGGGTCCTTTTTCGCTTTTTCAAGGCTTTACAGCTCATTTTTTATTAGTGAACACTAGTCCACTGAATGAATGTGCTACCGTTTATCCATTCACCTATTAAGAGACATCTTGGTTGCTTCCAGTTTTTGTGATGATGAATAAAGCGGCTATAAACATTCGTGCCTACACCACGTGGAGATGTAGTTTTCAACTCAATGCCAGGGAACATGCTTCATGGATCGTACGTCTTTCATAGAATAGAAATTTTTAATTTGAATGAAGTCTAGCTTACCAATTATTTCTTTTATGGATTGTAGATGATGAAATTCCATTTAAAGTAGGTGGGAAATGATGAAAGTATGTGACATGGAAATGAGAACCCTGGGTCTGCTTCAAGGAGGGCTAGAAATTCAGACTCTGGTGTTGGTCAGACCTTTTGACATACATTTGACGTGTTGAAAATTCTGTTTCTGGAGTAAGCTTTTCCTTTGAATTTAGGTTTATTCTTATCAGTATGAATGGCAGTAAATAGCTACACATTTCAATGTTAGATGCAATTGTGAATAACTATAGTTTTCCACTTTGAACCAAAAATTTATGATCAATAATTTTTTTGGATTCTAACAGCAGTTTTAGGAAGGCAAATAAACTCAATTTCCCCTACACTGGAACTATAAAGAAGTCATGTAATGAATTTGCAACTAATTATTCTAGAGTACAGTCTTTAAAAGCAAAAATGTGAGGTCTCCGAGCTTTGGTTTTATACAGTGAATCTCAGGGAACCAATGCAATCACTTCTTCAGTGCTTTATACCTGTAAATTTTGTGAGTGGTCAATTTAGTCTCAGAATGGTGATCAGTGCTTTAAAAGTCTCAAAATTCATAAATTCTATTAAGAAAAGTTGTCTCACTGTACACCTTGAGAAAGGGTGCCATGAATGCATAAAGAAAGACTCCTTCAAAATATCCCTTTAATTAGTGGTACTAAAGCCCCAAAGTGATAACATTAGAAAGAGGTGATATAATTTCTTTTCCATTTTTCCATAAGCATTGAATCAGGTGGTAGATTTCAAGTTGAGGTCTAAATTATTAAATTTTACTTTTCTTTCCTAAGCAAAATGCTGAAAACATGTTCCATTTGTTATTAATAGTATTAACCCTGAAGTCGCTAACTGCTAAAATCTGCATTCCTAGGAAATAAACTGTCAAGAGTTGTTTCTACTGTGGTTTTCTGTTCACTGACTAAAGACATATCAGGTGAAAATGGAGGATCTTCATTCATCCTTCTGATCATCAAGGTGGCGGTGACCTTCTGATCATCAAGCTTCTATCCTCGGAGAAAAGACTGACTTGATGCCCGTTTGTTCAAGCCAACACACAGGCTTAATTTAAAGCAGCATTCAGAACTAATCAAATTCCACATCACAGAGTGACATCAGTACCCTTCATCTCTCAAAATGGAATAATTAGTAATCATCCTAGTTAGCTCTTCTCCAGCAGCGAATAAAATTACTGTGGATTAGCAGAATTCTGATCAGTAGATTTCTTTTTTTTAATCCATCTTGAAGGAGCTTTCAGATGGAAGAAAACACAAAACAACCAAAAATTCAAATTTTCATGAGACTCTATTCTTCCAAACAGGGCAAATGCAGGACTTCTGCTGTGCCTGAAATGACACTGGAGTACTGAAAGGAAGACCACGGGTTTGGGAGCCAGAAAGGGTTCTGACTCATTCATGCAAGGGACCATGAACAGAACGGTCATACTTATTTCTCGAGTTTTCAAGACATGTACGTTTTAAAAAATGTTTTATGTCAGAAATAGTCTTGACTGGAAATACGTCTGTGATCCTCCACGTTTTCAGAACTCTATGTGAGCACATCTTCCAGAAAGTTTCACGACTGAAAACATACATGTCAATATATACATTGGCAGATTATATATAATATGCAGTGAAAGTGTTTTATGGATCTGGACGCATTTTTGATCAAGATGAAAGGAGATGGAGGTGAGAACACTCCCTCTCCTTCAAGAAGGAAGGTGCCCTTGGTGTTATGGAAACCACTGACAAAAGAAGGGTTTGGGGAACCTAGAAAGATTATACTGTCAAATAAGTAATCAGATGGGGGAAGCCTGGGCTAAAAGCCAGGCTAGAATGTTATTTATTGATTAAAATTTCTTCAAATTAAGAGGCAATCCTTACTTCACTGTAGCAGATGTTTCATAATACTGAGACTTTTATTTTTTATGTTACAATTTGTGTTTGCATGCCTGATCAAGGAGTTGGCATTATATCAAAGTATCAGCAATAGTATCAATAAAGGAAACACAGCATCGGTCACCCTTAAATGAGTAAGATAGCATTCCCAGTATAATAAGATCACATACGGATGTGAGAGCTGGACCATAAAGAAGGCTAAGCGTCAAAGAATTGATGCTTTTGAATTATGTGCTGGAGAAAACTCAAGAGTCCCTTGGACTGCAAGGAGATCAAACCAGTTACTCCTGAAGGAAATCAACCCTGAATATTCATTGGACTGACTGAAGCTGAAACTCCAATACTTTGGCCACCCGATGTGACGAGCTGACTCACTGGAAAAGACCCTGGTGCTGGGAAAGATTGAAGGCAGGAGGAGAAGGGGACGACAGAGGATGAGATGGTGGGATGGCATCACCGACTCAATGGACATGAGTTTGAGCAAGCTCAAGGAGACAGTGAAGGACAGGGAGGCCTGGTGTACTGCAGCCCATGGGGTTGCAAAGAGTCAGACACAACTTAACAACTAAAGAACAACAACAGTAAAATCATCACAACTGTTATATGTGTTCATGATTTAAGGAAGTTGCTGTTCAGTTGCTGAGCTGTGTTTGACTCTATAAAGCACAAAACGAACCTCTAACCTACATATATTTTACCTAACTTGAGGGGTGAAAATCTTACTCTGGTTTGATTAACTATTTTAGCGAATGCTTAAAATTCAGAAGGCTTTTACCTGGGACTAATCTGATAACTCAGGTCCTTTTAAAAACCATGTAAAGTGAATTAAGTTAATACCTTTTATATTTTTCATTCAGAAAAAAGGGCTCTTGGTGATGAAGTTATTCGAAACTCAAAAGTCCGATCTTACACCTCCTTGAAGTGTTCACAGAGTGCCTGTTTTTGGAGATGATGATAATTTTTCTTAGACTGAAAATAATTTTGAAAAGTAAAGATGAACACAATAGATCTGCCCTTATTCTCTGTTGTGGGGTGAATCGTGTCTCACACACACACAGAAAAGAAAACACTTGAGCACTGGGCCCTGTGACCGGTGACCCCCGGGCATGAGGTTTCATCTGAAAGTGGGTGCTGGCAGATGCTCTCAAGCTGAGGCAAGGCCACACTGAGCGGCACGGGGTTTCCAGATCAGAGCAGCCTCTCCGGGCCTGGAATCTCACACTCACTCCACTCCATTCTCGTCCAAGCTCTGCCTGGTCTCAGCTCTGGCTTCTCCATCCTGAATAAGCTTAGAGCCTCTACGGGGTTTGATCCGGGTCATAGAAATAGGCACAGAGGTAGGACTGGGCCTGGGCCAGGACTTGCGGAATCTGAGCTCAGAGTGCGACCATCAGCTTCAGCCACTCTTTGGAATCCAACAAAGACTTGTAAACACTCGGAGCTGCCAATCCTGGGCTCACATTCCTTTGTGTGTGTGCTCAGTTGCGAGGTCGTATCTGACTCTGTGCAAGCCCATGGACTGTAGCCTGCCAGGCTCCTCTGTCCCTGGGATTCTCCAGGCAAGAATACTGGAGGGGGTTGCCTTCCCGACCCAGGGATCGAACCCAGGTCTCCTGCACGGCAGGTGGATTATTTACCACTGAGCCACCTGGGAGCCCGACTTTCCTTTAGAGCTTTCCTAGTCCTTATCCTCTGTTAGAGTTACTTCTGTAAGCTCCTCCACCCTTGATTCATTTGCTCACCGTGTATCTACTGTCCCCTGACTCTGCCAGACGCGGTGCTAGACCCTGCGGATGCAGCAAAGGACACAAGGACACATGCTGGCGGGGAGAGGGTCAGAAAGACACGTCTTCGCTCCTGGACGACCCTGCAGGCCTTGAAAAGCAGGACGCAATCCAACTGACTTCAAAGCGAACACCCAACACAACGGTACAAACAGAATCATCCAGTAAAACGCAGAATAACTGTTTTTTAAAAAGATAAAATGGACAGAGCGGCATGAGTCCTAACCCAGCATGACTGGTGTCTTGGTAAGAAGAAAAGAGACGCAGGAAGAACCCCCGTGACAAAGCAGAGCAGGGCGATGTCTCTACAAGTCAAGTGTCAGCCAGAAGAGCAAGGACAGAATCTCCCCCGAGAACCCGAGACGGCTCAGCCCTGCTGCAGCTGGATGCTGGGCTTGCGGCCTCCAGAACTGTGCAGGATGGCTCTCGGCCAGGGTGTGGGGCTTTGTCACGGCAGCTGCCGGTCACTGACGCCCTGTCTCCTCCTGTTGACCCTGGGTATCCTGTGCTGCCAGCGCCGGGAGGCAACAGCGCTAACGAGCCACTCCTCTCAGGGTCGGAAGAGCTCATCAGTGTTAACACAGGCCACGTACTGGGGCCCGGAGAACGCGGAGCAGGGGGCCGGTCTGTAGCACCCTCTGGTCCAAGCTCCGCGTCGCAGGTTGGACCGTCTTTCGCATGCTGGCCCCTGCTCTGCGACCTGCCTGAACTCTTGCCCGGGGTGGGAGAAAGCACAGCGCAGTCGCGAGCAGGCTCCTTCTCCGGAACCTCAGCCGACTCTCTGCCGCAAAAGAATCCGCCTTTGTATTCAAGACGCTCTCCCCGAGGGGGGTGAATATTTGATGACACTCGTCACATCTCGCCCAAGGCTTGGGCTCGGCAGAGCACCCTTTGTAGTTTCTTCAAAGTTCACTCCACAGACAGCGCCCTTGAACTCTCACTCTCCTAATAAGCATCCCTTGAACATTCCTCGTCTTCCTCTTAAACAGAGGATAACTAAGATCTGAGCCCACAGGCCGCTCCCGTTAGCCTCCCCCGACCGCTCCTGTCCTAGGCATTACACGTCTATTAGTGTAACCTCAATGAGCACCAACGTTATATGCTTCTTTATTTATTAGCAGTTGTATTATTCTTCAAATTAAAAAATATATATACATATACACAAAACCACTTCAAAATCAATTTGCCACATTTTTAAAAGAACACAGCAGGAGGCTGCCCAGCAAACATAGGTGACAGGACCTGAATGAAGGGTGAGCCTCAGGAGAAGGGGATGGGGGGAGAACCACAGGGCAAGTGGAGTGTGTGGGGCTCCCTCCACCGTGGGAGCCTGGCCCAGAACGTTCCTAAAAGGATGCGCTCAGCTGCCGGCTGGGCTGAGAGTACACTGATGCCCTCAGCTCAGCACCTACGCCAGGCGCAGCTCAGCACCTACGCCAGGCACAGCCCAGCATCCAGGAGTGCCTCCAGTTCGCCAGCGGGAGTATTTATCGTCCCTGAGTCACAGCCTGCAGCCTGGGAGGCGGTCTGACTGTGCGGCGGCTCTGCGGGGCTGCCGGCTCAGTAACACAGGACTCCCCTCAAAAGCCCGCTACTTCTTTTCTGTATGGCATACGCTAATTTTCTAAACTACCATGCCCGAAGAAGACGTGTTAAACTCTATCCAGAAAAAAAGTAAACGAAGTGAGGAATGGATAAGACCGTCAGAAGGACTTCCTGAGTGGCTCAGATGGTAAAGAGTCTGCCTGCAATGCGGCAGACCCAAGTTCGATCCCTGGGTCGGGAAGATCCTCTGGAGGCGGGAATGGCAACCCACTCCAGTATTCTTGCCTGGAGAATCCCATGGACAAAGGAGCCTGGCGGGCTACCATCCATGGGGTCGCAAAGAGTCGGACACGGCTGAACGACTAAACGAGTCCGTCAGAAGCCACTTAGTGTGTCTCCGTCTTGGCAAAGGGAATACTGATCCAAGAACAAGCTGCATCTCCTCCAAAGGGAACCGTGTAGAAACCCTAGCGTCCAGCTGTAGTCAGGTTGGGTTAGAACCACTGCTTTCAGACGTCAGTGTCTGTCGGAACAGCCGGGGAATCCTGTTGAAGATTCCCAGTGCCGAGGTTCAGGGTGGATTATGAGACTACAGTTCTAACAAGCTCTTTGATTACACCAGGTGCTTATCTTTGGGTACCCTGGAGTGACAAGGGGCTGGAACATGGGGCCTCTGGAACCCTCCGAGCTCCCAGCTTCTGTGGCTCCAACCCCTGGTGCCTGAAAAGGTCAGGAGGAATTAAGGCTCCTAAATGAAGTGATCCCTTCACTTGGAGAGATGTTCTGACTGGGGTGTCACAAGCAAAGCTGTGAAAACCAGAGTCTGATGCTTAAGACATTTGTCCTCTGAGGTTTTCCTAAATGGTAGACCTTCAGGTAGAGCTCTTAGCCATGGATTAAAAAATAAAAAGTAAAACAAAACAATTTTCCTATTGCAGAATTTAAACCTCTAACTTTAACAGCTAAAATTATCTTTTTTATTCCTTTTATGCATTTTTTTTTTACCAAATTTCATTTAGTCATAATGGGATTTAGACATAAGCTAACTGCAAAATACAAGGTTGTTGCTGTTTAGTTGATAAGTTGTGTCCAACTAGGTGCGACCCCATGGACGGTAGCCTGCCAGGCTCCTCTGTTCGTGGGATTTCCCAGGCAAGAATACTGGAGTGGGTTGCCATTCCCTTCTCCAGGGGATCTTCCCGACCCAGGTATTGAACCAGCATCTCCACTATTGGCAGGCGGATTGTTTATCATTGAGACACCTGGGAAGCACAAAATACAGGTTGTTTCTAAACTTTGGTCAGAAGTGACTTTCGTTTCCTGAAGGGAAGATAGGGCAATTCAAAATGCCAAATAAAATTGGTCTATTTGAAAGATCATTACAAATAGCAATTGTTTTCATGCCAAGAACAGAGGAGCCTGGTGGGCTACCGTCCATGGGGTCGCACCTAGCTGGACACAACTTATCAACTAAACAACAAGAAACTTGTATTTTGCAGTTAGCTTATGTCTAAATTTTGAAATTAATAATTCTTCCAAGTAGATTTAGGCACTCTATATACAGTTGTATTCACGTTACTAATTTGCATGTATACTATCTTTTGATTTGAAAGATATAAAATCATAAGTTTATTTTAAATTAGTTGCGTTTTAAACAGGAACCCCTACTTTAAAATATACATTAAATATATAAATAAAATCAGAAACAGTTCGGTTTTGGTTTAGAGATTATTTTGATTTTTTGACTTGTTCTAATTCAATCATTTTAAAACACAGATTCACTGTTATTAAAAATAGATTTCAATGTATGCTGCATGAAGGAATTATATACTCAATTATATTTTATTTTGAGTATTTTAGTTTGTCTGTTTGGCAAGTGTGATTCATTTCAACTGTTTGGTTTTCATAACAGTTTTGGTTTGGTTTCATATCATAGAGTTTATACAAACACTGTTGTAAAAGGTTCACCTTGCATTTCAGAATATTTTTCAATTTGCAATAATTTTAGAACTCGTAACTTGATACCGTGGATGTGCACACTGAAAGTCTATCCCCACACAAGTGCATGTGCACACACACACACACATGCATGCACGCACACATGCACACGCACGTACACACACATGCACAGGGATGCGCACACACGTACACACACGTATGCACACGCATGCATGCACACGCACACATGCATGCACACGCACGCATGCACACACATGCACATGAGCGTGCACACGTGCATGCACAGGGACACGCCCACACGTACACGCCTGCACACACGCACACACGTATGCATGCACGTATGCACACACACGCACATGCATGCACACGCACGCACACACGTATGCATGCACGTATGCACACACACGCACATGCATGCACACGCACGCACACACTCATGCACAGGGACGCACACACGTACACGCACGCACACACGTATGCATACACACACGCACACACGCATGCACAGGGACACACGTATGCATGCACGTATGCATGCACGTATGCATGCACGTATGCACACACGCGCACATGCATGCACACACGTATGCTTGCACGCACGCACGCACATGCACAGGGACGCGCACACACGTACACACGTACACACATGCACACACGTATGCATGCATGTATGCACACACGCACATGCATGCATGCACACACGTATGCATGCACATATGCACACATTCACACACGCACACACACACCACGCATGCACACACACCAGTCACTGTTGCTGCCATGCTCAGTGTGTCTTTGACCCCTTCTTGTAGCTCCTGAGGCCTCCTTGTTAATTTTACACTTACCTCCAGTTAAGTGCTTTTTCCTCTCACAGAACTGCAGTTCAAAATACTTTATGAAGCAGCTGGACAGGTCATTAAGAGTGGTCCTGGCATGTCCAAATGCTTCTAAGATGCTCATGGCCTGCAGAAAAAGGGAAACAGTTACTGTGCTAAGCATGTGCTCAAATAAAATGGGACGATTATAGCGAACAGACAGGAGGATTCCATCAGCTAAGAGGCCACCCCCTGCCCATACAACACAATAGCGCATTCTTAAGATCACTCTTTCCTCAAGTGCAAACTGTTAACATCCTTCGTCCCTACGGGTAACGAGTGTAACAAGATAGTGATGCACAGAGCACACGACCGCCTCCCTCACACCACCCTCTCAGGGAAAGTGGAGGACGGCACTCTCTTTACACACACTCACGCACACACACACACACACACAACTCAGCACATACTGCTGGTTTTTTCCAACTTAAGAACACATACAGATGGCTAACAAACACATGAAAAGATCCTCAACATCACTCATTATCAGAGAAATGCAAATCAAGACCACAATGAGGTACCATTTCATGCCAGTCAGAATGGCTGCTATCAAAAAGTCTACAAACAATAAATGCTGGAGAGGGTGCAGAGAAAAGGGAACCCTCTTACACTGTTGGTGGGAATGCAAACTAGTACAGCCCCTATGGAGAACAGTGTGGAGATTCCTTAAAAAACTGGAAATAGAACTGCTTTATGACCCAGCAATCCCACTGCTGGGCACACACACAGAGGAATTCAGAATTGAAAGAGACACGTGTACCCCAATGTTCATCGCAGCACTGTTTATAATAGACAGGACATGGAAGCAACCTAGATGTCTATCAGCAGATGAATGGATAAGAAAGCTGTGGTACATATACACAATGGAGTATTACTCAGCCATTAAAAAGAATACATTTGACTCAGTTCTAATGAGGTGGATGAAACTGGAGCCGATTATACAGTGAGGTAAGCCAGAAAGAAAAACACCAATACAGTATACTAACGCATATATATGGAATTTAGAAAGATGGTAATGATAACCCTGTATGCGAGACAGCAAAAGAGACACAGATGTGTAGAACAGTCTTTTGGACTCTGAGGGAGAGGGAGAGGGTGGGATGATTTGGGAGAATGGCATTGAAACATGTATAATATCATATAAGAAATGAATCGCCAGTCCAGGTTCAATGCAGGATACAGGACGCTTGGGGCTGGTGCACTGGGATGACCCAGAGGGATGGTGCAGGGAGGGAGGAGGGAGAGGGGTTCAGGATGGGGAACACATGTACACCTGTGGTGGATTCATGTTGATGTATGGCAAAACCAACACAATACTGTAAAGTAATTAACCTCCAATTAAAATAAATAAATTTATATTTTAAAAAAACAAGTAAAAGTGCTTCAGTAGCTTTGGAAGGAAGAATTAAGAGCAAATATATGTAATGATCAGAATTTCTTTTAAAAACAACAAATTCACTGACACACCTGTTTACAACCTGCTTTTTCACCCGCATTTACGCCGCCAAGTGCCACTTTGCACCCCAAGCCCCTGGGTCACCTTCCACCCCGTTTTCACTCCATGCCAACCATTCTCCCCACAGGAGCAGGCGTTAGAATTCTAGATGAAGCCTTGGACCCAGTGTGTCTTATCACAAGGTGCTACTGCAGAGACAGCTGTTTGCAGCTTTAAAGTGTTGTTACTACAGACCCTCAGAAAACTGTGGCCTCTGAAATTCTCTCTTGATGTATATCCTTAAAAATTGACTATAGAATGAATGCTATTATTTTCTCACAATCAATTGTACCTGTGATCATGAAAATGCTCAAAATTCTCCAAGCCAGGATTCAATAAAATGTGAACCGTGAACTTCCAGATGTTCAAGCTGGTTTTAGAAAAGGCAGAGGAACCAGAGATCAAATTGCCAACATCCGCTGGATCATCGAAAAAGCAAGAGAGTTCCAGGAAAACATCTATTCTGCTTTATTGACAATGCCAAAGCCTTCGACTGTGTGGATCACAATAAACTGGAAAATTCTGAAAGAGATGGGGATACCAGACCACATGACCTGCCTCTTGAGAAATCTGTATGTAGGTCAGGAAGCAACAGCTCGAATTGGACACGGAACAACAGACTGGTTCCAAATAGGAAAAGGAGTACGTCAAGGCTATATACTGTCAACCTGCTTATTTAACTTATACGCAGAGTATATCATGAGAAATTATGGGCTGGAAAAAGCACAAGCTGGAATCAAGATTGCCGGGAGAAATATCAATAACCTCAGATATGCAGATGACACCACCCTTATGGCAGAAAGTGAAGAACTAAAGAGCCTCTTGATGAAAGTGAAAGAGGCGAGTGAAAAAGTTGGCTTAAAGCTCAACATTCAGAAAACGAAGATCATGGCATCTGGCCCCATCACTTCATGGCACATAGATGGGGAAACAGTGGAAACAGTGTCAGACTTTATTTCTTCTGCGCTCCAAAATCATTGCAGATGGTGACTGCAGCCATAAAATTCAAAGACGCTTACTGCTTGGAAGGAAAGTTATGACCAACCTAGACAGCATATTAAAAAGCAGAGACATTACTTTGACAACAAAGGTCCATCTAGTCAAAGCTATGGTTTTTCCTGTAGTCATGTATGGATGTGAGAGTTGGACTGTGAAGAAAGCTGAGCACCAAAGAACTGATGCTTTTGAACTGTGGTGTTGGAGGAAACTCTTGAGAGTCCCTTGTACTGCAAGGAGATCCAACCAGTCAATCCTAAAGGAAATCAGTCCTGAATATTCACTGGAAGGACTGATAGCTAAAGCTGAAACTCCAATATTTTGGCCACCTGATGCGAAGAACCAACTCATTGGAAAAGACCCTGATGCTGAGAAAGATTGAAGGCGGGAGGAGAAGGGGACGACAGAGGATGAGATGGTTGGATGGCATCACCAACTCGATGGACATGGGTTTGAGTGAACTCCGGGAGTTGGTGATGGACAGGGAGGCCTGGCGTGCTGCAGTCCATGGGGTCACAAAGAGCTGGACATGACTGAGTGACTGAACTGAACTGTGAGAATGAAGATGACCAAGCAATTCTCCCCAAAGAATGAAAAGCTGGAAGGTTCAAGAACATTTTTCTGGATCTTCCGAGATGCATGCTCAGTTGTAGCCAGCTCTTTGTGACCCCATGGTCACAAAGGCTTCTCTGTCCATGGGCTTCTCCAGGCAGGAGTCCTGGGGTGGGCTGCCATACCCTCCTCCGTGGGACCTCCCCGACTCAAGTATCGAGCCCCCATCTCTTGAGTCTCCTGCACTGGGAGGTGGGTTCTTTCCCACTGCACCACCGCCATCTTTCAAGATACTGACAAGGTAATGCAGTTCCTCCGTCAGCCACCAGAGGGCCACAACAACACCTTATTGATACACTGGGTGGTGGGTTACAATTTCTGATGACAGTATAAGAATTTTATTCTAAATGTAAAAATTTTGCAGCTCCTCTTTAACTTTCTGGATACTGCTCTACTGAGGCATTCAATTCACCTGGAAGTATTTTATATTGTGAAAGATTACAAAACAACATTAATTCTCATCACAAGTCAAAGTGCTAAATGTTGGGCAAACAGTGAAATATACGAAAATGTCTGTTTTTGAAGTTTGAACTTTTGGAGAGAAACAATGAATCCTTACACAAACTCTATGATTTCGGTCTCTTTATAATAACCTAATTTTAAAGATCACAACATGCATTGTTAGTAGTAATAGCAGAAATATTTCTGAAAAGTAATTTGAAAGAATACTTATATTTTGCCTTTTTCCCAACAACTTAATATGAAAAAAATATATAGCAAGGTTATACTGTAATTATATCACATTTAAACCTTTATGGTAGCTCCTTCAAAGAATCAAATAAAATTTTAAAAATGTTTTTTGGCTTCTAGTTACATTGGCATTGTATCTGCTAATACACTGATTTTATTATAATAAAAAATGAATATAAAGGTAATTAATGACATGCACCTAGAAAGGAAGCATAGGGTATATAATTCAATGCATGTGCCTTGGAATAAGAGACACCTGCCCCAGACTCCAACTCTGATAATGACAAATGCTATAACCTTGAGTGAGTTTTGTAAATTTCCAAACCTCATTTCTTTTATTCTAAACAGAACAACTCAGTGATGATCAGAGTCCAGAGTATGAAGTGTTCAGCTTGGTGCCTGTAACATGATAAGCATTCAACAAACAGCAGTATTTAATTTTGCTTTTGTTAATAATAGTAGAAAACAATTATATTGTACATTATATTGTACTGACTATGTGCCAGGAATCATATATATATATAATTATATACACACATACATGCACATACATTCATATGTATATCTGTACATGTATGTCATTATATATAAAATTATATATAACTATACACACATACATATGTATGTATGACTGTATATGCACGTATGTGTCTATTACATCTTTTAATCCTCACAACGAGAGTCTCCATTTTATCGAAAAGGAAACTGACAAATCTAGAAAATTTCCCAAGATTGAAAACTTATTAATAGTGGAGCTGGGATTAAAACCTAAGCAATCTCTTGGGCTGGTGCGTTTAGTCACTGTAACAGAATAACAATAAAGATATATAAGTGACTAAAAGCACTGAACAAGATGTCAATGCATGGCACGCATTCATTGTGCACCACTGATCCATGACTCAAGATTAAACTGAAATAAAGAGTGGTATTTTTTCATCTTTTATCATCCTCCTGGCCAATAGGTGGCACCAAACAAATGTGTTAAGAGAAACACTGCAAAAAAAAAAAAGCAAAATTGATACTGTTGCTGCTCAACTTTAAAACAAAATAATAAGACTGTGTCATAATAAAACTTTAAATAAAAATACAGGCAAAGGGAAATATCTATTTCCTCAGTATTCACTGACTCGCATTTTATGGGCATGATTTGCTCCTATTTATATCGGATTTTTTTTTCTATAAAATGTTCACAGTTCTGCCATTAAAAGCTGTGCCCTATTATCATGGTAGTAGGGAACTAATCGGCCTTTCTAAAAGTAAAGACTTGTACCTTCCTCAATAA
This sequence comes from Budorcas taxicolor, assembly GCF_023091745.1. Lineage (NCBI taxonomy): Eukaryota > Metazoa > Chordata > Mammalia > Artiodactyla > Bovidae > Budorcas > Budorcas taxicolor. The sequence continues at coordinate 84,266,735 of NC_068921.1, read as the reverse complement.
AAGACAATGGCTTAATCAGGGTGACCCCATCACTCCACTCTGTACAAACAGTTGCTCAATAAATGTTGATTTAAGGAACTTAAATGGGATTGAATGTCTCAAAGCTGAAACTCATTTGGACCAGAATTAGTGAAGAAAAGTTCCAGGCAATTGTGTTTTTCCCCAAAACATGAATTTCGTGTTCCAATAAACCTACTGCCGTGGAAAGCCCCTGTTTCCCAGCTTGAAGTTCAAATACAGGGGCTAGAAACAACCGCTCTCCCAGCTGATCTTGGCTGTTGTGAAGTTGCCCAGGGAACACATGTCACGTCTACGGTGACAGGACCCCAAGCCACACTCCTGCTCTCAGCTTGGCCCCAGATGTGAGATGGCTTTGAGCCGTGCTGCAGAATTATGCACGTGCTTAGTATACACATCAGAAGGCAACGGCACCCCACTCCAGTACTCTTGCCTGGAAAATCCCATGGACGGAGGAGCCTGGTGGGCTGCAGTCCATGGGGTCACTAAGAATCGGACACGACTGAGCGACTTCACTTTGACTTTTCACTTTCGTGCACTGGAGAAGGAAAGGGCAACCCACTCCAGTGTTCTTGCCTGGAGAATCCCAGGGACGGGGGAGCCTGGTGGGCTGCCGTCTATGGGGTCGCACACAGTCGGACATGACTGAAGCGACTTAGCAGCAGCAGTGTATAGATCAAGCATAATAAACGGCTGTGAAATAAGGCCACGAAGGAACACGTGTGACACCACAGATACGCTGCAGAGGGATTTATCGTACGTTTTTTGTAAAGAGAAAAACTGAGAAGAGTTTCTCCTTATCATCTGATAAAATGCTAACAGAACTTGCTAGAACAGTGTGAAGACAAAAGAATCAAACTACTTCAGGCGTCTCCTTGAATAAACTGAGTTTTACTGGGTGAAACTGGACCCCTCTCTGAGCTGCCAACAGGCTCTCTATCAGCTCTCAGTAATTCCCTACAAAAGATGCTTATCTGGGTCAATCCCCACAGATATATCCTATCTACACCCCAATCTGTCTCTTTATTGGTAAAAGTAATCAACTCTAATTATATTACATATTTGCAGTTCAACTGTTCTGAGGGAATACAAAAGAGTATGTCCACAATATTTTAAAATACACATAAGAAAACAAACCTTAAATTCAGCAATCTTCATTTGCACAGAGCCTCCATCTTTTTTCCTTTATATTCACAAATTTTGACCAACTTATGGTTGAAGTGAAGTTAAAGTCACTGTCGTGTCCAACTCTTTGTGACTCCATGGACTTTAGCCCACCAGGCTCCTCTGTCTGTGGGATTCTCCAGGCCAGAATACTGGAGTGGGTAGCCTTACCCTTCTCCAGGGGATCTTCCTGACCCAGGGATGGAACCCAGGTCTCCTGCACTGCAGGCGGATTCTTTACCATCTGAGCCACCAGGGAAGTCCTATGGTTCAACTTAAAGCCTATTAAGGTGCCTCCCCTTCTGTCTGCAATCAGATTTTTCTGACCCCACCATAATCTCTAACTGAAACCAGTGACTTACATGCTTAAATTTGGAATCGAATATAGGCCTGCTGGAGCCAGACCTGCAGGTGAGGTGTCTTGTTATCTGCTTGCTGGCTTCAGACTTTCCAGATCCTCTTTCTCCACTAAAATAAGACAGAAAAAATATATGCTTACTGTTTTGGCAAATATAGTAAAAAAAGGAACCAGACAGTAATTCTCAGACACAAAGAAGGTAAGCAAACGACTTGACGACCCTCAACGAGAACATGCCGTTGTTTGACTTTCCCACTTGACTTACTCATTAGTGTAAATACAGAAAGGCGCATGGTGGTGAAGACAATCGAGGGAAACTACACTTTAGTACAAACACCAGTCTTGAAAGAAGAAAGAAAGCACCTCAACTGAGCATCACCAAACCCCTACGGTCACTGATTTGCTGTTCATTTCTTGACCCTTGAATGAAAAAAAATGTTTTTTCTGAGTAACGGGTTGATACATGGCATCATTAGCCTTTAAAGATGTCCCAAGGGAATACTAGTTCTGCAGAAAATTAACAAATTTTACTATTGATAGAAAAACAATCCCATGAGCAAGGGCATGTAGAAACAAGCAGATTTCTTCACTGATGGAACATGCTTGGCATTGAGAGTTCTGTAATCGGCAGGTTCCCAAAAGATGTCACTGGCTCTTCAGAACTTCGTAAGAACCAGAGTTTTTGACAAGAATTAAGTAGATTCAGTGAGAATGTAGTTAAGGCCGTGGATTTGTGACAGTCATTTTAGGGGAGGCTGGGGGGACCTCCAAAAGCCTCCTGAGGTGAGTGGCATTGGATGAGCGCGGCTGTGAGGGTGGGTGGGCGGCACTCAGGCTCAGGAGCCAGATGGTTGGACTCACATCCCAGGGAGACCCTGGACTAAGGAGCTAACCCTTCTAACACTCAGCCCTTGACACATAAAATGACAGCAATAACACTGATCATAGCAACACGCATCCTACAAGGTCACTAAAGCGATGGACGAGATAACACGTGGACGGCACCTAGCGGAGGGCCTGACACCTAGTGACTCTCAAAAATATTGGTTGTTATTACTGTCAACACGACTACACATTCCTTGCCATCTCCCAATTTTTTTTTTTTAAAGTTTCCCTTTTTGTCTAAGCAAAACCAGGAAACCCAATAGATAAGGCAGATAAAAGCAGAATTTCTTGGCTCAAGAATGCCAGAGTCCCCTAACCTCCACCCGGGGGACCCTTCAAAGCAGGTATAAAAATAGCCATTTGCAGCTATTTTGAAAACCACGGCACCAAAGTCTGCAACACGTTGGTCTGACCTTCCGTGGAACTTTGATGGAGTTAATAATATAAAAGTAAATAAAGAAGTGCTTATTTACAGACTTAACATTACTTGGGTTCTTTCCAGGTCTCCCTCTTCACTCTTTGATCTCTCTCTGACTCAGGCTGTGCAAAGCTTCATTTACACGTTCAGTCTTCAACTGATGCTACTGAGGATAACTACGCAAAGTCCTCCTCTCATGGAGGTGTAGCCTGATATACAAGATAATTCTCAATGCAGATTGTACTTTGATACCTAAATATTTCTTTAATTTTTTATCACTACACACTCACATTTCACCCTTACTGCTTGTGGTACCCGTTTTTTTTTTTTTTTTTCGCTCCAATGTAAATGACCCTCCTGAGCATCTTGACATTTAGGAGCTAACATTGGCAGTGCATTCCAATAAAAACGACTTTGGGTGTATAATTTTGATGACATGAGCAAAGGGAAATACCTAGAAGCAGCTGGGAAATTTCACGTCTGCAAGCCGCTGCATGGTGTCTTGCTCAGCACCACATTTTGGAGAAAGGTGGAATACTAGTCCTGGGCGCCTTTCTTTCCCCATAGTTTCTAAGGGTTGAAAGCAAGGCGCTCTGATTCTAAGATGTAAATCTTCAAAATGAACTGAGCTTCAGGTTAAGTTTGTTGAAATCGATCCAGCCACACCCAGGCCGTTTGTAATAACAGAGATGTTTCTCCTCTGTAGCGAGTCACGCAAAGACTTACAGGGACACAAAGTGATGAGGAAGTCAATTAACGTAAAGAGAAGAAATGTGGGCAGGTTTACCGCCAAGCTCCCAGGCCAGAACCGGGCCTGGGGCTGGGGCGGGTGGAGGGCTCACCTGAGAATGAAACACTGAGGTCTCCGCTCCTGGAAAAGCTGGTGGAAGGCTCTCTCCGCGCAGGAGAAAATGTGAGGCGGCAGGGAGGGGTTGGGCTGCCCCGCGCTGCTCAGGTATAGCTCAGAGACCTGGAGAACAGGGCCGGCATCTCTGTCAAAAGGATTCAGGATCCTTTCCCCAACAAAGACACTGACACATTTCCAATACACAAAAGCACATAAATCTCTAATCTTGAGTCGCACTTGTAAACACAAACCATTTGCACAATGATGCCCTTCTCGGCACATTTTAAGCATCTCTAACGGGGGCTCCCTCTGGTCAAGGCTGTGGTTTTTCCAGGGGTCATGTATGGATGTGAGAGCCGGACTATAAAGAAAGCTGAGCACCGAAGGGTTGATGCTTTTGAACTGTGGTGCTGGAGAAGACTCTTGAGAGTCCCTTGGACTGCAAGGGGATCCAACCAGTCCATCCTAAAGATCAGTCCTGAATATTCATTGGAAGGACTGATGCTGAGGCTTAAACTCCAATATTTTGGCCACCTGATGTGAAGAGCTGACTCACTGACGTTGATGCTGGGAAAGATTGAGGGCAGGAGGAGCAGGGGACGACAGGATGAGATGGCTGCATGGCATCACCGACTGGATGGACGTGAGTTTGCGTAAGCTCGGGGAGCTGGTGATGGACAGGGAGGCCTGGCCTGCTGCAGTCCACGGGGTCGCAGAGAGTCGGACGCGACTGAGCGACCTCCACTCGATCACTTGGCCCCATACACATCAGTACAGAGCCTTGCGGAGTTCCCTCCTCCACACAGTAGGTCTTCATTGCTTCTGCATCTATTTCAGACACAGCGGCGTGCCCACGCCCTCCTCTTCCTCCCAACTCTCCTCCTCCTCCTCATCCCCTTTTCCTTCATCTTCACCTATAGCCCCTGAAATAATACGGGTAATCCCTTTGGCTCTAGACAACCCTACTCCCACACATCTGCAGGCAGCCCAGGGATGGCGCAGGGGTCGGGCTGGGTGGGATGAGGACAGTGGGCAGGTTTCAAGGCAGATTTAAAGCGCAGTGGAACTGACTTTCACTAAGAAGAGAGGAGGGTCGGGCGGTGAGGGGCCCTGTTTTACCCAAGAAGTATTTCTGTGCTAACTCTTGGTTGATTCATTGGGAGTTCAGAGACAGGAATGTCTCTCTCCCTCTCTCTTTCCCTCCCTGCCTCCGCCCCACCTCCGGCATCTAAAGGGCATCCTTGCTTCAAGGACACAGGCTTCCTCCTTTCACCTCCTGCTCCCGACCAAGGATTCCGCTTCACACTGGAAGCAGCCTGTGGCTGCACAAGAAACAGAGAGCTCCCAGAGGGCATTTTTGACCCCAAAACACTCGGCAAAAATCACACTGTGCTTCCAGTGGCCTGGAATACTTTTTCAAAAGCAGTTTCTCTTTTAATTTGACTCTCATGATTAAAGCTGGAAAGGCTCAGAAAATGAGTAAAGGCAGTACCGTCCTGTCTGATCCAATTGCCTCAACATCACAGGGCTCTTCTGAAAGTGTTCAGAGAAGAATTCTGAACCAACCGACCCTGAACTAGTCAAAAATGCATGGGAACACAGAGTTAATATAATATCTGATTTTAGAAGTCTGTCTAGGAACCACAGGCATAAGAACCACATGATAAGTGCAAGGCACTCTTTTGATAAAATAACATTCCTTTTCAATATTTTCTCAGAGAAAAATAAAGTCACTATTATGTAACCACTCAGGGCAGAATTTTCTGAGATTGATTTTACTCCCTGTTTTGCTTTTTCTTCTTAATCATTTGATAGAATAGGTATGTCTAGTAAGTGGTTACTCTACATTATTAAAGGACATTTTAAATTTTATACTCACCACGGTGGAATAAATTGGAATCTCCTTGAATGGATTAACCAACAGGAGGATGTCCCCAATAAAAGTCTATTAAATGCAAAGGATAGAAATGGTTATCGGACCATATAAATAGCACTTTTAAAGTTAAATATTATATAATTTTAAGATCACTGAGCAAACTAGAGAATAAATAAAAATCACACTTTAACATTTTATGAATTATTTTAAAAGTTTGTAAATAAATAGAAAAGTCAAATTCACATAAAATTAAACCAATAAGCTGGTCCCATTGAACACACAACAAGTGAAATGACTGTCTTAAGTAATTAGGTGAACACGCAGATGAAATTTTGAAAAGTGGAATAATTAACTTACGTAGAACATTATTACCAAGAACCACACAATGTATGTTCATTTAAATTGAATACCGACCAGTTCCAGCACACTTAAAGGGTTTGAGTCACATAAAGTGCGTTCTCTGATCAGACTATGATGCAAATTAACCATGGATAAACAATTACCATGGAAAGTAACATGGATAGCTAGAAAACCACCAAATGTGTGGTGATTGTACATTTGCAAATAACCCATGAGTCAAAAAGAGAAATCATAATGTGAATGAGAAAACATTTTAGTTATGATATATCATAGCACGTGAGATGCTACCAAAGGTATACTCGATATGAAAATTATTGCCCGAAATGTATGTTAAAAAAGAATAAAGGCAGGTAATGATCTAAGTATCTGTTTCTAGGAACTCATCAAATTACATGAACTTATCGGAAATAAGTAACCAACATATGAGCAGAAATGAATGGAATTAGTAAACAAAACCATGGAGTAAAAAAACTAGAGCCAAAAGGCAATCATTGGAAAAGTCGAATAAAAAGCTGGTGTCCTAACAAGACCGACTGAGCAAAGAAGAGGAAACAGACCACTAACATCCCAAACAAGACATCACTACAGATCCCACTGACATGGGAACAGATGGGGAGGCTTTTAGAAACCTTTGGATATTTAGATGACGTGGACAATAATCCACAATCTTACCAAAACAAATGCAATAAGATGTCAGAAATCTAACTATATTTATTTTCGGTAACAAATTGAATCTATGTCTAAAACCTTCCCGCAAAGAAAACTAAGAATTCACCAGTGAATTCTTGCCAACACTGATGTAAAAATAAACAAATTTCATACAAATTATTCCAGAAAGTAGCAGAAGAGGGAACATGAATCACTTCATTTTAAGAGGTCTGCATAAACTTAGTATTAAAAACAAATATATTGAAAGAAAATTATAGGCTGTTTTCCTCCATTAAAACACATGCTAAAATAATGAGAAAAATACAGACAAACAATCCAATAATACATTCAACAAATAATAAATTTCAACCAAAGAAGCTTTATTCTAGTAATTCAAGGTTGGCTGCATATCAGAAAATCAGCTCTTGTAATTTGTATTACTAAGAAGTCAAGAATAAAATTTATATGACTATCTCAATAAAAGCAAAAAGCATTTAATAATAGTCAGTTCCCACTCTTGATTAAACATAAGAATGAGTTTAAAAACTAATATAACGGAACTTTCTTAATCTATAAAAAGTAATTATGCATGGAGTAATAACTTGCTTAATGATAAAACGTTCATTTTAATAATAAAACAGCTTTCTGCAAGAATCAGAAACAGCACAGAAATGTCTAATATGCTGACTTCCAGCTAAATTTTTAAATTAACAGCCCTTATATCATCAAATGGGGCTTTTCAGGTGGCGCTAATGGTAAAGAACCTGCCTGCCAGTGCAGGAAACCAGTTCAGTGCCCGGGTCAGGAAGATCCCCTGGAGGAGGGCACAGTAACCCACTCCAGTATTCTTGCCTGGAGAATCCCATGGACAGGGGAGCCTAATGGGCCACGGTCCATATTGCAAAGAGTTGGAAACAACTGAAATGACTTAGCACGCACACACGTATTATCAAACAAGGCAGAAAAGGTAAGGATCTATCAGGGTTTAAAAAAGAAACAGGAAAGCCATTATTTGGCTCCTACCTAGTGGTGGGTGCAGAAAAGTCAAAGAAAGATGGTCCACGGTAACTTAAGCCGGAAGCTCTGGGAAGGTTTACTTAGAGGCTGAGAAAGTACCGAGAGGGAGTTTATAAAGCTTTGCACTCCATGGAGGGAGAAAGAGAACTCCAGGGAAAAAGTCTAAGGGGAGTCCCAGATGCAGGAAGGAGGGCAGTGACTAGGAATCACCACTGATTGTGTTTAGGGGCCAGACAGAGAATAAGGGCACGTGACGATCCTTCCACGAAAAACGACAAGCTACCGAAAAGTTCTAGGATTGGGAGTTTTGAGATTGCATTTCTTCTTCACAAAAATGGCCCTGGTTCCTTGTGAGATCAGACTGAAAAGCGGTGAAGTTTCCCCTAGAAAGGCAGGAGGCTGCTGGGGCCAGGACGATGAGCATTGGCAGGCAGTGGATGTGAAGGTCACTCAGGTGCGTCCGACTCTGGGGACCTTCCCCACCCAGGGATCGAACCCAGGTCTCCCTCACTGCAGGCGGATTCTTTACCAGCTGAGCCACCAGGGACGCTGGACTAAATGATATTTGGGAGAGAAAGGCACTTGAAAGGCATGAACAAAAGAAAGGAAATCAAAACCATTCAACACAGATTTAGAGAACAAACTTATGGTTACCAGCGGGGGAAGGATGAAGGAAGGAGGGAGTTTGTACACAGTGCTAGATTTAAAATGGATAACCAACAAGCACCTGCCCTATAGCGCACGGAACTCTGCTCAATGTCATGTGGCAGCCTGGATGGAAGGGGGCTTTGGAGGAGAATGGATACACGTACATGGATGGCTGAGCCCCTTCACTGTGCACCTGAAACCATCACAACCTTGCTTATCGGCTCTACTCCAATATGAAATAAAATCTTTAAAATTATTCAAGCAGTGGTCTACTGATAATGTGACTAAGAAGTTAACAGGAAGAAGAATCAGCAAGATGTTATGGAAAGAGAGACAATGGCATAAAACACACAAGTGGCAGGCATTAGCAGAGACCAAAGTAATCAGGCCCCCACTTCACGCTGATGACTCAATTCCATTAGTTCTGATAGAAGTATTTAATTTTAAGTGTATTTACAGTGGCAGGCAATTTATCCAAGTGTTAAGATGCTGCCCTGAATGTTCATGGGTTAATCAGCACCTGACAATTTATTACTTGTAAAGAAATCTCAGATTTCACATTTACATGAAAATTACTTAATCAATTGCTCAGTGGAGGAGGAAAGAAAAAAGAAAAGGGTGTAATCCAAAAGGGTTAGCAGACACGTGCATAATCAGATTTCTCTGTAGACCTGACTGAATTGCTCTGAGTTGAATTTAATGAAATCAATGAGAGAGAGAAAGAGAGGCTGAGATTACATACTGCCAAGACCCATCGACGTACTGGAAGAAATAACACATATAGACCAGAGGAGAACCAAGCAAACCAATCCTCCGTGCTGTTTGTCATCTAAGTCAGATATCTGCATCTTATTATCAGAGATGTGTGTATGAATTACTTACTCAACAGACAAAGACATTTCTTGATAATTTGGAAAAACAGTGTCTTTTTTCATGCAAACAGAGGCAAGCCCTCCAGGCTCCCTTAGCTTTTACGCTCTGGCTTCCTTTTCGAGATCTGAGTGGCCGAGTTAAAGCAGACGAAACAAGCATCATTTTTATAACTGACCTGCAGATCCTGCAGGTTCTAAGCAGGATCTTCTCTTCCAGCAAACCCGACAACAGGAAGTTGTCTACCCTCAGGGAGACAACATTAGCCACTCTGAAGTGTGAGTCGTTGCTGAAACTGCCTCATACCTTAATCAGAAGAACTGACCTGAACTCTGAGAAATCCACCTTAAGCTATCGGCACGACCCTAAGTAACAAAGAGCCCTCTCCTTGTAATATTAGCAGCATGGAAGGGTGAATATACACAGCAAGACAAAGCCACACAAAGGGCAATTTCAAGGGCACTTACGTAAATCTGATTGTTCCCAAAGCGCTTCTGAATTTCATATAGCAGGCTGCTGTCTGTGAGCTCGCTGAGCGTCGCCAGGTCATCATTGGGAGCGGGAGGCATCAGCTTGACCTGAGGAAAAACCAGGTAAGATCAATTCTAACTGCTTCCCAATCAACTGTCCTCACAGCTGGATGTTCCAGCTTCACTTACATATCAAAAGTTTACAGACCAGGTGACTCTGAAACTATTATTAAAAGGCGATATGGTTCACTTAACAGGAGCAAAAATCTCACCAACTGTAGCAATGTATTCAGATGAGAATCTGTTTCTGTGCCCACCAGCACACGGACGCGCACACACACACCAACACACACACGCCTCATATGACCCAGCATCCATCACACCCTGAAGTCTGTGTAATTTACACAGCTCTGAATGGCGCTGAGCCCTCTGTAAGGCCAGCTGTTAAAACGCTCACGTTTGCAGTGCTTCCGAAAGTAAAGGAAAACTCTTTTTAGGAAACTGAAATGGGAAGAAAGCAGTGTACACAGACGTTAGCTTCTGCACACATGGAAGAGGGTGCTGGAATTCCACAACAGACTCTAGCATTTTGGCTTGTAATTTTTATTCTGTCCTACATTACTCTTAAGGCAGTGGTGAGGTTAAGGTAATTCTGCTAGAAAGAAAGAAAGAACTGTTTTCCTACTCAATTTAATGTTGACTGACAGTTGAAAAACTGGAAAACACTTCAAATAAAAAGAGAGATGAATTTGAATTATTTAATTAGATGAAAATCTATCATTTACAAGTCAGGAATGGACAATGTTTAGTTTTATAGACATAGACAAACACCTCTAGCAAGTTACCATACATGTTGAACTTCCAAAGCAACCACGAAAGAGAAAAACCAAGAGCAGGATTTTTTTTTTTCCCTTTAGAAGTAACGATTTACACTAAGATAATAAAATTCTCTTATAGCCACTGGTCAAAGCAGCTGAATGCAAATTTGAGTGCACACTTAGGAAAAAAAAAAAAGGCATGAAGAGCACTAACAGAAGTTTCACATTTGTCCCACCAAGCCTGGAAGAACTATCGCAGCATCTCCCTGGAATTCTTGAGGCTCCTCATCTTCAGTCACAGCTGTTCCATGGTGAGAGAACGCACTAGGTTGACGGTAAAAATGTGAAGCCTTCCCAGCCGGCTTGTCGTGATGAAACATGAAAATACAGGCTTCGGGTAGATCAAGGGAAGAATTCCTTGTATTTATCATGTCACATTCCAGACTGACCGGGAATGAAGCTCTGATAATCAGTCTTAAGCAAGGCTCCCCAAGGGACACATACTTTATAAAGATTCCTAAAGCATTATGACAGCTGACAACCAGCAGAAAGAAAAACAGAAGCATGTCTGTGGATATTTTTATGTTCAGAGTTGAAGGCTCAGTAGTGTACACTACCAATGTCTCCCAAACAACGACAACTACAGTCAAAACCGAGACAGCATAAATATGTAAAGAAAAAAATTAATGTCCTCACTAGGATTGATCATTATGGTTCTCGTGAAGATATGCACGTTTCCACACGCACTGCTATGCTCCCTTGTGTCTGACTCTTTTTGAGCTCCATGCACTGCAGTCCGCCAGGCTCCTCTGTCCACGGGGATTCTCCAGGCAACAATACTGGAGCAGGTTGCCATGCCCTCCTCCAGGATACATATGTGTACACACATATATTTTCTCCTCTTTATGCATCCCCAGAGAAGGAAATGGCTACCCACTCCAGTCATTCTGCTCGGGAAATACCATAGACGGGGGAGCCTGGCGGGCTACAGACCATGGGGGTCGCAAAGAGTGAGACATGACTGAGCATGCACGTTTTATATACATGTATATTTCCAAAAACAGAGATCTCAAGCACAAGACATACATAATTCAGGATAGGAAGTCAGGGAGAAATTAGAGAAGCATTTTGATAAATGTTTTACGATCCAAAGGAATCGACATCTTGGAAACACTCTGAATTCACCCCTTCCCGTTTCCACTTGTCGGCACGGCTGTGAGCGCTGTCAGATTTACTGGCCTGCTCTCTTTTGTTTGAGGGTGTTTTCTCTCTATGGGACATAAGTAGGGTATGTCAAGGAACCAGAAATTCAGCGGGCGAAGAGGAGTTCTGACAAACGGAATAAGTACAAGAAGACCCTGGGGAAAGGTTGTTTAGGAGGAAAGGACCAAGGGTGCATGAATGAAGAGGAAAGAGGAAATTTAAAACAAAAAACAAAAAACAAAAAAACAGAAGAGCTGTCTGGGACGGTCCTCCCAGGGAAAGGGGTGACGATCTGACCAAACACCACGCTCCCCAAAGCTGAAGCCCTCAGCCTGCCTGTACAGCGCTGTAACTGTTGTTATCTGCTTCTGGGGGCTTCCCTGAGAGCTCAGCTGCAAAGACTCTTAACTTCAGCTGTTTGTCATTTCGTGCTTTGTAGAGCTTCCCCGGTGGCTCAGATGGTAAAGAATCTGCCTGCAATGCAGGACTGGTTTCCATCCTTGGGTCAGGAAGATCCTCTGGAGAAGGGATGGAACCCATTCCTGTATCCTTGCCTGGAGAACTCCATGGACAGAGGAGCCTGGTGGGCTACAGTCTGTGGGGTCACAAAGAGTAGGACACACCTGAGTGACTAAACCTTCACAGTTGCTTTTTATTCCGTTTCGTAGAGAGTGCAGTTTATCAGGTCCTTTGCTTGCTGAAGATTTACGCTTTTGTGTACCTGGGTGTTGGTACAGAAAGAGAACCACTGCCAGCCTTCAAAATCCCTCTATGCACAGGGAGCCGTGGGACACACACTTTGTCTCCCATGCATAGAACTGACCCAGGTCAGCAGGGCTGTGAGAGATTAGCCTGGAGCTTGCAGTGTTTTCCCCAAAAAGCACTGGACACTGTAAAAGAAACACCTGTGATTCTAGGCGTCTTGAGTTTGTTTGGTCAGCTGAAATACTCGATTCAAAACCTGAGTGTCAGCTGAGAAGTGAAAATGAATTTTGAGAATTAAGATAATATATGTGAAAGTGTTTTTGTAAGCTCTTAAAATATGATTTTGTATTATTATTTTTTTAAAGTAATCTATCCTTACACTGCAAAAAAAAGAGGAATTACATGAAGTAAGAGCAGACAAATGAATGGACGGAAGGCTAAGCTACTGGGGCAAAACCTTACAGTTAGTCTACACAAGTAACAATCATAAGAACAGTAACTGTGTCTTACAGAGCTTTTATTCATGCTTGGTGACTGTGCTCTCATATTGCAAGCTTAGCCTTTGTCATCTTCAAAACAAGCAAGTAAAGTGAGTACTATGTACCCATTTCACAGATGGGGCTTACTGAGGTTAAGGGGCTCCCAGAGTTCCAAAAGCAGACCCAAACCAGAGCAAGTCTGCATGACCACAGCCTCCTCTCTCTTCACTCCCAGGAAAACACACCCTCACTAAACAGAATACAATGACCTTAATTTTAAGCTTGGAGCCAAAATTTAAATAAATATACTATGAAAGGAAAGGAGAGAGAGGAAAAGAGGGAGAAGCCAAGCAGGTAGGAAGCTTAACAGAGAACGGAGCTGGGCAGGCAGAGAGAGGAGGGATGGGAGGCAAGAGCAGCACAAAGTGAAAGAGAAGGAAAATATCACACATCTTTAAGCATCTTAAAAAAAACTCTGCATTCTCAGAGATACGATCAGGCTAATATGAATTTTGGTCACTATCAGAATCAAGGCAAAAACATTCAAATCAAGCCTTGAATATTCACTCACGTAGTTTGCTGTTCTTTCCACTAATCTGTGTCCTGCTCTTTGTGATCCCACAGACTGTAGCCCTCCAGGCTCCTCTGTCCACGGGATTTCTCAGGCAAGAATACTGGAGGGCATTGCCATCTCCTTCTCCAGGGGATCTTCCTGAACCAGGGGTCGAACCCAAGTCTCCTGCTTGGCAGGCAGGTTCTCTATCACTGAGCCACCTGGGCAGTCCCATTTATGTCGTTATCCTTTGATAAGACCTGCTGCTACTGCTGCTAAGTCGCTTTAGTCGTGTCCGACTCTGTGCAACCCCATAGATGGCAGCCCACCAGGCTCCACCGTCCCTGGGATTCTCCAGGCAAGAACACTGGAGTGGGTTGCCATTTCCTTCTCCAATGCATGAAAGTGAAAAGTGAAGTTGCTCAGTCGTGTCTGACTCGACCCCATGGACTGCAGCCTATGACGCTCCTCTGTCCATGGGATTTTCCAGGCAAGAGTACTGGAGTGGGGTGCCATTGCCTTCAGTTTCTAAAAATCTGGAAGGAGAGATGCTGTGGATTTTGTTCAACGTGAATGACACATATGTTTCTCTTTAAAACGTGAATCAGAACTTGATTGCTCTGAGAAGGCTTTTCTAAAGCCGTCCTGGGAAGTGTGGGTGAAGAATCCAGTTGATGGATAGTCCTGCCGAGAAACCAAGCACCTCGAGATCAAGAATGAATGATGACGATGACGGCGTGATGCTCACAGTGGGAGATACGAGTGAATATCCACCCAGTCAATCCTAGAGGAAATGAGTCCTGAATGTTCATTGGAAGGACTGATGCTGAAGCTGAAACTCCAATACTTTGGCCACCTGATGTGAAGAACTGAGTCATTGGAAAAGACCCTGATGCTGGGAAAGATTGAAGGTGGGAGGAGAAGGGGACGACAGAGGATGAGATGGTTGGATGGCATCACCGACTCAATGGACATGCGTTTGGGTAAACTCCGGGAGTTGGTGATCGACAGGGAAGCCTGGTGTGCGGCAGTCCATGGGGTCACAAAGAGACAGACGTGACTGTGCGACTGAACTGACTGAACTGATTCCATAGATAACATAAGCACCTGAAACCTGAGCACTAATTTCTCCTCTTTTAATACCAGATCAACACAACACGATGACAGTTGCTTTCAATGCCGGTGACACAATTATAAAGAGCTTACAGGAAAAAATCGAAAAGGTCTTCTGCAAGGATCACACTTGCCATTATGCTGCTAATGTCCTTTCACTATTTTCAGATTTTATTTTTTAGAGCTGCTTTAGGTTCACAGCAAAACTGATAGGAAGGGACAGAAATTTCTCATATACCCCAGCTCCCTCCTGGATAGCCTTCCATATTATCAATATCCCTCGCCAGTGTGGCTCTTCTGTTACCATCGCAAACCTACACTGAAAGGTCATCATCACCCAAGGCCCATGGTTCACATCAAGGATCAGGATGTGAGGCCAGATCCTTACAGCCGGGCCACTCTTACATCCTTCCATCAAGGGCACTCTTGGTGTTACACGCCCTCTGGATTTGGACATATGTGTAACGTCAGGTATCTATCCTTACAGGGTCATACAGAGAAGCCCCACTGCCCTAAGACTCCCTTCTCCTCCTATGTATTCCCCCTGCCTTGATCCCTGGCAACCTCTAATGTTTTCAGTGTCTCAGTAGTTTGATCTTTTCTTGAATGTCGAATAGTATAATCATACAGTATACAGCCTTTTCAGACCAGCCTCCGTCACTTAAAAATATGTATTTAAGGTTATAGAATGCTCATAGGATCTTTAAAACTGTTAAAAAGCTTTGGCTTATGCTTCGCCTAACACTCAATTTGCCTGTCACTATGGACTGAATGGTTCCTCTCCTCCAAATTCACCTGTTGAGGCTGTAGCCAGCATATGACACCGTTTGGAGAGAGTGATTAACAAGAAAAGGCCCTAAGTCATCTGCAATTCCTTGCGACCCCCTGGACGTAGGACTCCTACAGGCCATGGGACTCCTCTGTCCGTGGGATTTCCCAGGCAAGAATACTGGAGTGGGCTGCCATTTCCTTTTGCAGGGGATCTTCCCAATCCAGGGATCGAAACCATGTCTCCCACACTGCAGGCAAATTCTTCACCACTGAGCCACCAGGAAAGCCCAATAGGGTCTTTAGGAAGTTATAAAGGTTAAGTGAGGTCAAAAGGGTGGCGACCTGAACCTATAGGATTGGCGTCCTTAAAAGAGACACCAAAAAGGCTGTTTATTCTCTCTCTCTAGCATGTGAGGACACAGGGAGAAAGCGGTTGTCTGCAAGTCAGAAAGATCTTCACCAAAAACAAATCAGCCAGTGCCCTGACGCTGAACTTCCAGTCTCCAGAACCGCAAGAAAAAGGCCTTCTGGTGTTTAAGCCACTCAGTGTGTTGTATTTTATTCTGGAAGCCTAAGCTGATGAATACACCTACTAAAATTTAAAGATATTTCAAAATTACAAAACTTGAATTTGTTATTTTAAAATAACAAAAATGAATGAAACTAAAAGTAGAGGTTCTTGAGAAAACCTCAACAAACTGTCTTTAAAACATTCGAAATTAGATACAGCAGAAAAACAAAACACTTTCAGAGATTACTTTGACATTTATAAAACTACTCTGTCATTTATGAAACATGAAATGTAAAAAAGTCATTTATTTCTGTGGAATTGATGAACAAATACATTAATTTCTATTAAGTTCCTCAAAGTAATCTCCCGTCTTTTTGACAGTGAGAAACACACACACACACACACACTACACCAACACAGTTGCATTTAACACGTAACCCAGTTACTGATTTGCTTTTTCTCCCTTGTTATGTAAAATATTTGATATTTGTAAGAAACAAAAAACACAGTCTACATAATAATCAAAATGATGACTAATGCTGAAACTGAAAATATTCAGAAATTTAGTGTATTAGCTGAACTTCCATTCCTGGTTAAGTCAAGGTTATAAAATTCAAATCCTTGTGAATGGCAACAGCAATTTTTGTTAATGGTCAGTAAATACCATAAGAATATGGGCATTTCACAAAATATTAACATATGTGCTTATTAATTTTTCTTTGAATGGAAATCAGTGGGAGTTTGCTTCTGAAAAGTTGGCTCTAAGGCATGAAGTCATAGCTGCAGCCTAGGCAGACACGCAGGGAGGGTGTGATTACCTGCTCAGGCTTGCTGGGGCCGTGCAGGGGGGCGTTCTCTGCTGTGCTGTCCTGAGACTGTCCCTTGCAGAGACCTTTTGTTGCATCTCTGAACATAATGTCTTTTTCCAACAGGCTGTCTTGCTTGGCGATTGGCAATACCAGGGGACTGCTGTAGGAAAGAATCCATGCTATAATTAGTTTCCTAAAGTTGCCACCCCAATCAAAAACTGCCACGACCAAACAGCTCAGTAACGGAAAGTTGTCTGGTTTACCTAAGAAACACTCTTGACGCTGCAGGTAAAATCAGGGAGAAACGTGAAGCTTTGCTATCAGCTCCACATTTCATTCAACTTTACTTCCAAGAGAAACATATACTTATTTCAACTGGAGAAGAAAATGGTTATGAATGTACAGTCTATACGCCTTAACAGACGACCAATGGGCAATTTAAAAGCTAAGGCTGAAACTCGTGACTGAACTAAGCAAAATACGTAAATGTGAAAATGAACTATAAACAAGTGAAAGCAACATTCTACAGTTGATTAAATTTTTATTCACATCGGATTAAAAATATATTATAGAATCACGTGAAAGTCGCTCAGTCGTATTTGACTCTTTCTGACCCGTGAACTATACAGTCTATGGAATTCTCCAGGCCAGAATACTGGAGTGGGTAGCGGTTCCCTCTTCCAGGGGATCTTCTCAACCCAGGGATCGAACCCAGGTTTTTCACATTGCAGGTGGATTCTTTACCGTCTGAGTCATCAGGAAAGCTCTAAAGAATCATGGGAAACAGTTAAAATAGTTTGTGATGAAATGATAAACCTGAATGACAAAATAAAGGGCTGCATTGTTATAAACAAGTTCTATTACTTCTTTACCATTCAATACAGGGAAAAAATAAATAAGTAAAACCTATATCATTTTTGTTGTTGTTCTTCCATTGACTTCGTGCCAAAAGAGCTCAGTTTGGTTCAGCTCAGTTGAGTTGCTCAGTCATGCCCAACTCTTTGCGAGCCCACGGACTGAGCACGCCAGGCCTCCCTGTCCATCACCAACTCCCGAAGTTTACTCAGACTCATGTCCATTGAGTCCTTGATGCCATCCAACCATCTCATCCTCTGTCATCTCCATCTCCTCCCGCCTTCAATCCTTGCCAGCATCAGAGTCTTTTCCAATGAGTCAGATCTTCGAATTAGGTGGCCAAAGGATTAGAGTTTCATTATCAGCATCACTCCTTCCAATGCATATTCAGGACTAATGGCCTTTAGGATGGACTGGTTGGATCTCCTTGCAGTCCAAGGGACCCTCAAGAGTCTTCTTCAACACTACAGTTCAAAAGCATCAATTCTTCGGTGCTCAGCTTTATGCTCCAACTCTCACATCCATACATGACTACTGAAAAAACCATAGCTTTGACTAAAGGGACCTTTGTTGGCAACCTAATATCTCCGCTTTTTAATAAGCTGTATAGGTTGGTCATAACTTTCCTTCCAAGGAATAAGTGTCTTTTAATTTCATGGCTGCAATCACCATCTGCAGTGATTTTGTTTCCCCATCTATTTCCCATGAAGTGATGGGACCAGATGCCATGATCTTCGTTATCTGAATGGTAAGCTTTAAGCCAACTTTTTCACTCTCCTCTTTCACTTTCATCAAGAGGCTTTTTAGTTCCTCTTCACTTTCTGCCATAAGGGTGGTGTCATCTGCATATCTGAGGTTATTGATATTTCTCCTGGCAATCTTGATTCCAGCTTGTGCTTCATCCAGTCCAGCGTTTCTCATGATGTACTCTGCATATAAGTAAGCAGGGTGACAATATACAGCCTTGACGTACTCCTTTTCCTATTTGGAACCAGTCTGTTGTTCCATGTCCAGTTCTAACTGTTGCTTCCTAACCTGCATACAGATTTCTCAGGAGGCAGGTTAGGTGGTCTGGTATTCCCATCTCTTTCAGAATTTTCCACAGTTTGTTGTGATCCACACAGTCAAAGGCTTTGCATTGTCAATAAAGCAGAAGTAGATGTTTTTCTGGAACTCTCTTGCTTTTTCCATGATCCAGTGGATGTTGGCAATTTGATCTCTGGTTCCTCTGCCTTTTCTAAAACGAGCTTGAACAACAGGAAGTTTACGATTCACGTATTGCTGAAGCCTGGCTTGGAGAATTTTGAGCATTACTTTACTAGCATGTGAGATGAGTGCAATTGTGTGGTAGTTTGAGAATTCTTTGGCATTGCCTTTCTTTGGGATTGGAATGAAAACTGACCTTTTCCAGTCCTGTGGCCACTGCTGAGTTTTCCAAATTTGCTGGCATATTGAGTGCAGCACTTTCAAAGCATCATCTTCTAGGATTTGAAATAGCTTTACTGGAATTCCATCACCTCCACTAGCTTTGTTCGTAGTGATGCGTTCTAAGGCCCACTTAACTTTGCATTCCAGGATGTCTGGCTCTCGATGAGTGATCACACCATCGTGATTATCTTATGTGAAGATCTTTTTTGTACAGTTCTTCTGTGCATTCTTGCCACTTCTTCTTAATATCTTCTGTTTCTGTTAGGTCCATACCATTTCTGTCCTTTATTGAGCCCATCTTTGCATGAAATGTTCCCTTGGTATCTCTAATTTTCTTGAAGAGCTATCTAGTCTTTCCCATTCTGTTGTTTTCCTCTATTTCTTTGCATTGATCGTTGAAGAAGGCTTTCTTATCTCTTATTGCTATTCTTTGGAACTCTGCATTCAGATGCTTTTATCTTTCCTTTTCTCCTTTGTTTTTCCCCTCTCTTCTTTTCACAGCTATTTGTAAGGCCTCCTCAGACAGTCATTTCATTTTTTTGCATTTCTTTTCCATGGGGATGGTCTTGATCCCTGTCTCCTGTACAGAGTCATGAACCTCATTCCATAGTTCATCAGGCACTCTATCTATCAGATCTACGCCCTTAAATCTATTTCTCACTTCCACTGTATAATCATAAGGGATTTGATTTAGGTCATACCTGAATGGTCTAGCGGTTTTCCCTGCTTTTCAATTTAAGTCTGAATTTGGCAATAAGGAGCTCATGATCTGAGTCACAGTCAGCTCCTGGTCTCGTTTTTGTTGACTGTATAGAGCTTCTCCATCTTTTGCTGCAAAGAATATAATCAATCTGATTTGGTGTTGACCATCTGGTGACGTCCATATGTAGAGTCTTCTCTTGTGTTGTTGGAAGAGGGTGTTTGCTATGACCAGTGCATTTTCTTGGCAAAATTCTATTAGTCTTTACCCTGCTTCATTCTGCATTCCAAGGCCAAATTTGCCTGTTATGCCCGGTGTTTCTTGACTTCCTACTTTTGCATTCCAGTCCCCTATAATGAAAAGGATATCTTTTGGGGGTGTTAGTGCTCAAAGGTCTTGTAGGTCTTCATAGAACTGTTCAGCTTCAGGTTCTTCAGTGTTACTGGTTGGGGCATAGACTTGGATTACCGTGATATTGAATAGTTTGCCTTGGAGACGAACAGAGATCATTGTCGTTTTTTGAGATTGCAACCAAGTAGTGCATTTCGGACTCTTGTTGACCATGATGGCTACTCCATTTCTTCTGAGGGATTCCTGCCCACAGTAGTAGATATAATGGTCATCTGAGTTAAATTCACCCATTCCAGTCCATTTTAGTTCACTGGTTCCTAGAATGTCGACATTCACTCTTGCCATCTCTTGTTTGACCACTTCCAGTTTGCCTTGATTCACGGACCTGACATTCCAGGTTCCTATGCAATACTGCTCTTTACCGCATCAGACCTTGCTTCTATCACTAGTCACATCCACAGCTGGGTATTGTTTTTGCTTTGGCTCCATCCCTTCATTCTTTCTGGAGTTATTTCTCCACTGATCTCCAGTAGCATATTGGGCACCTAATGACCTGGGGAGTTCCTCTTTTGGTATCCTATCGTTTTGCCTTTTCATACTGTTCATGGGGTTCTCAAGGCAAGAATACTGAAGTGGTTTTCCATTCCCTTTTCCAGTGGACCACATTCTGTCAGACCTCTCCACCATGACCTGCCCGTCTTGGGTTGCCCCATGGGCATGGCTTAGTTTCTTTGAGTTAGACAAGGCTGTGGTCCTAGTGTGATTAGACTGACTAATTTTCTGTGAGTATGGTTTCAGTGTGTCTGCCCTCTGATGCCCTCTTGCAACACTTACCATCTTACTTGGGTTTCTCTTACCTTGGGCGTGGGGTATCTCTTCACGGCTGCTCCAGCAAAGCGCAGCCGCTGCTCCTTGCCTTGGATGAGGGGTATCTCCTCACTGCCGCCCTTCCTGACCTTCAACGTGGGTAGGATGGCTCCTCTAGGCCCTCTATCTTTCCTTTTCTCCTTTGCTTTTTGCTTCACTTCTTTTTACAGCTATTTGTAAGGCCTCCTCAGACAGCTATTTTGCCTTTTTGCATTTCTTTTTCTTGGGAATGGCCTTGCTCCCTGTCTCTTGTACAGTATCACGAACCTCCGTCCATAGTTCTTCAGGCACTCTATCAGATCTAGTCCCTTAAATCTATTTCTCATTTCCACTGTATAATCATAAGGGATTTGATTTAGGTCATACCTGAATAGTCTAGTGGTTTTCCCTACTTTCTTCAATTTAAGTCTGAATTTGGCAATAAGGAGTCATGATCTGAGCCACAATCAGCTCCCGGTCTTGCTTTTGCTGACTGTATAGAACTTCTCCATCTTTGGCTGCAAAGAATATAATCAATTTGATTTCTGTGTTGGCCATCTGGTGATGTCCATGTATAGAGTCTTCTCTTTGTTGTTGGAAGAGGGTGTTTGCTATGACCAGTGCGTTCTCTTGGCAAAACTCTATTAGCCTTTGCCCTGCTTTATTCTGTACTCCAAGGCCAAATTTGCCTGTTACCCCAGGTGTTTCTTGACTTTCTACTTTTCCATTCCAGTTCTCTATAATGAAAAGGACGTCTTTTTTGGGTGTTAGTTTTAGAAGGTCTTGTAGTTCATAGAACCATTCAATTTCAGCTTCTTCAGCATTACTGGTCGGAGCATAGACTTGGATTACCATGACATTGAACGGTTTCCTTGGAAACGAACAGAGATCATTCTGTTGTTTTTGAGATAACATCCGAGCACTGCATTTCAGACTCTTTTGTTGACGATCATGGCTACTCCATTTCTTCTAAGGGATTCCTGTCCATAATAGTAGATATAATGGTCATCTGAATTAAATTCACACATTCCAGTCCATCTTAAGTTCACTGATTCTTAGAATGTTGATGCTCACCCTTGCCATCTCCTGTTTGACCACTTCCAGTTTGCCTTGATTCATGGACCTAACATTCCAGGTTCCTATGCAATATTGCTCTTTACAACACTGGACCTTGCTTCTATCACCAGTCACATCCAGAACTTGGTGTTGTTTTCACTTTGGCTCCGTTTCTTCATTCTTTCTGGAGTTGTTTCTCCACTGATCTACAGTAGCATATTGGGCACCTACTGACCTGGGGAGTTCATTTTTCAGTGTCCTTTTTGCCTTTTCATACTGTTCATGGGGTTCTCAAGGCAAGAATACTGAAGTGGTTTGCCATTCCCTTCTCCAGGGGATCATCATGACCTGCCCATCTTGGGTTGCCCCGTGGGCATGGCTTAGTTTCATTGAGTTAGACAAGGCTGTGGTCCTAGCGTGATTAGATTCATTAGTTTTCTCTGATTGTGGTTTTCAGACTCTCTGCCCTCTGATGGAGAAAGATCAGAAGCTTATGGAAGCTTCCTCATGGGATAGCCTGACTGAGGGGAAAAGTGAAAGAAAGTGAAAGTGAAGTTGCTCAGTCTTGTCCGACTCTTTGCGACCCCATGGACTGTAGCCTATGAGGCTCCTCCCTCCATGGGATTCTCCAGGCAAGAATACTGGAGTGGGTTGCCATTTCCTTCTCCAGGGGATATTCCCAACCCAGGGATCGAACCTGGGTCTCTCGCATTCCAGGCAGATGCTTTAACCTCTGAGCCACCAGGGAAACTGGGTCTTATTCAGATGGGTTGGGCCATGCTCAGTAAATCTTTAATCCAATTTTCTGTTGATGCTTGGAGCTGTGATCCCTCCCTGCTATTTACCTGGGGCCAAACTAAGACAGCTAAGTTCATAAAATATAAACACAATCTGAATGCTTAATTTGTAACATTTTAGTATAGTAAAATTTAAAAATGTACGTCCCTAATTGTGACTATAAAGCAGAAATACATACATATTTAATCAAACACAACATATATAAACATAATTATTTAATGAATTTTACAGTAGTAGTTGTGATTCTAATCTAAGCATAATGCAATTTGTTGGTTTTAGAAAGTTTTAGTTTTAAGGTGGATTTACAAATAGTAAAATTCACTCTTGTAGATAAACATTCAATGAGTCTTGTCTACATATATTTATATTTATATATAGTTGGTTAGATATATAGACACACACACTCATATAACCTATGTAACCAGCAACACTTAGAATTTTCATCACTCCCAAATGGCTCTTTGCACAAGGCTTTAAAGTCATTAACCTCCACAAAACCGTCCCTTGTGGTGGTGGTGTTTTTCAGTTGCAAAGCTGAGTCCGACTCTTTGCAATCCCATGAACTGCGGCATGACAGGCTCTTCTGACCTCCACTATCTCTCGGGTTTGCTCAAATTCATGTCCATTGAATTCGTGATGCTATCTAACCATCTAATCCTCTGCCACTCCCTTTCCCTCTTGCCCTCAATCTTTCCCAGCATCAGGGACTTTTGCAATGAGTTGGCTCTTCGCATCAGGTGGCCAAAGTATTGGAGCTTCAGCATCAGTCCTTCCAGTGAATATTCAGGGTAGATTTCCTTTACGATTGACTGGTTTGATCCTTGTAACCATGGGTAATTGTTTCACTTTTTCTAAAATGACATATGGGAGGAATTCCAGAGCATGCAGCATTTTGTGCCTCGCTTTGTTTACTTAACATGTTTTTGAGATTCACTCAAGGCGCTGCACGTACTAAGTTTTTCCCGTTTTATCCCTGAGCGGCGGCCTCCTGTAGGACGCACTGCGCTTTGGCTGACCCTCATCAAAGCTTTGGGATTGTCCGGTTTTGTCAATTATGAACGGAGCTTCTATACACATTCACGTGCAGGTGTTTGTGCTAATGTAAGACATATGCTTTCATTCATTTATCTACCAAAATACTTCCTTCCTTATCTCCCTTTATACTCGCTGTCTCCTTTTTCTGCATTGCCAAGAAATTAAAAAAAAACACACACAATAAAAACTAAAGAGAGTTTTTGCATATACTAAACCTTTTGACTACGAAGCAATTAATAAAGCAATAGTTAGATTAGTCAAGGTAGAAACTAGAATGATAGTTTATAAAAATGTAAAACCAACTCTACAGGATTTCTAAAAGGAAGAAGGACAGAAATGGTATGGACCTAACAGAAGTAGAAGATATTAAGAAGACATGGCAAGAATACACAGAAGAACTATGCAAAAAAGATCTTCACAACCCAGATAATCACAATGGTGTGATCACACAGCCAGAGCCAGACAGCCTGGAATGCGAAGTCAAGTGGGCCTTGGGAAGCATCACTACAAACAAAGCTAGTGGAGGCGATGGAATTCAAGTTGAGCTCTTTCAAATTCTAAAAGATGATGCTGTAAAAAGTACTGCACTCAATATGCCAGGAAATTTGGAAAACTCAGCAGTGGCCACAGGACTGGAAAAGGTCAGTTTTTATTTCAATCTCAAAGAAAGGCAATGCCAAAGAATGCTCAAACTACTGCACAATTGCACTCATCTCACAAGCTACTAAAATAATGCTCAAAATTCTCCAAGCCAGGCTTCAGCAGTATGTGAACCATGAACTTCCAGAAGCTCAAGCTGGTTTTAGAAAAGGCAGAGGAACCAGAGATCAAATTGCCAACATCCGCTGGATCATCGAAAAAGCAAGAGAGTTCCAGAAAAACATCTACTTCTGCTTTATTGACTATGCTAAAGCCTTTGACTGTGTGGATCACAACAAACTGTGGAAAATTCTGAAAGAGGTGGGAATATCAGACCACCTGATCTGCCTCTTGAGAAGTCTGTATGCAGGTCAGGAAGCAACAGTTATAAATGTACATGGAACAACAGACTGTTCCAAATAGAAAAAGGAGTACGTCAAGGCTGTAAATTGTCACCCTGCTTATTTAACTAATATGCAGAGCACATCATGAAAAACGCTGAGCTGGATGAAGCACAAGCTGGAATCAAGATTGCTGGGAGAAGTATCAATAGCCTCAGATATGCAGATGACACCACCCTTATGACAGAAAGTGAAGAAGAACTAAAGAGCCTCTTGATGAAAGTGAAAGACGAGAGCGCAAAAGTTAGCTTAAAGCTCAACATTCAGAAAACTAAGATCATGTCATCTGGTCCCATCACTTCCTGGCAAATAGATGGGGAAACAATGGAAACATTGAGAGATTTTATTTTTGGGGGCTCCAAAATCACTGCAGATGGTGACTGCAGCCATGAAATTAAAAGATGCTTGTTCCTTCAAAGAAAAGTTATGACCAAAGCAGATAGCATATTAAAAAACAGAGACATTAGTTTGCCAGCAAAGGTCCGTCTAGTCAAAGCTATTGTTTTTCCAGTAGTCATGTATGGATGTGAGAGTTGGACTATAAAGAAAGCTGATCGCTGAAGAACTGATGCTTTTGAACTGTGGTATTGGAGAAAACTCTTGAGAGTCCCTTGGACTGCAAGGAGATCCAACCAGTCCATCCTAAAGGAAATCAGTCCTGAATATTCATTGGAAGGACTGATGCTGAAGCTGAAACTCCAATCTTTTGGCCACCTGATGGGAAGAGTTGACTCATTTGAAAAGGCCCTGATGCTGGGAGGGGTTCAAGGCAGGAAGAGAAGGGGGCAACAGAGGGTGAGATGGTTGGATGGCATCACGGACTCATTGGACCTGAGTCTGAGTGAACTCTGGGAGTTGGTGATGGACAGCGAGGCTTGGTTTGCAGCAGTCCATGGGGTCGCAGACAGTCGGACACAAGTGAGTGACTGAAGTGGCTGAAACGGAAGATGGGGCTTCCACCATGGCTCAGTGGTAAAGAATCTGCCTGCAATGCAGGAGACGCAGGAGAGAAGACGTGGGTTTGATTCCTGAGTTGGAAAGAGCCCCCAGAGGAGGGCATGGCAATTCATCCCAGTATTGTTGCCTAGAGAATCTCATGGACAGAGAAGCCTGACAGGCTACAGTCCACAGTGTCACAAAGAGTTAGGCATGACTGAAGCTACTGAGCATGCACGCATGCAAAAGGAAGAACTGGTGAGTTTACTAAAAGAGCTGAAATCCTTCTTTCACATCCCAAATCTAATCGCAGTGTTAACAGAAGGCTCTCTGAAAGGTACACTTGAAAAGAAGTCTGGTCCAGGAATAGTATAGTGACCTCATTCTACGTCAGTCCTGACCTCAATTTGGTTTCTACCTGACCTTCTAAGACCTTTAGCATCCCTGGGCCTCAGTTCCACCTTTGCCAAATGCAGGAATTAGAATATCTAAATGTATTTCAAGTCCAAATATTCAATGATGTTAACACACTCACCTGCATTTAAAAATATCATTTATACACTCAATAAGATCACAGGTTATAAACCCTATGACTTACTATCAACAATAATTATAAGCAGCTAGTTACAAACACCCTCATTCATGTAAGAATAATGCCTTGGAATGATTTGGTTGGGTTGATAGACAGCATATTAATTAGTCAGGCAGATATTTTCTGTAAGAAAGTCAAAAACATGTACTTAGGTTCATGGCATCTGTTAATGTTTTGACATCTATGGAACAATTTTTCTTCAGGTTTCTATTCTATTTTCTAAATAGAACACATTTTATCCATAATCACTGTGGTTAACAATAGCATCCTTATGTTAATGTCTATATATTTAGCTTTTCACTGATTACCCATTTGTAGAATATAAACACATATTAAAATTCTATTCTTTTAGAAAAAGACAGACTCTTAAAATAATCATTGGTATTTTAATGCTCATGAAACCTTTATAAATTATGGCAAAATATTTGATATAAGATTAATTTAAAAAATAAGTTGCAATTATATAGAAAGAATAATTCAACTTCATAAACAAGAAACATATGAATAAATGCCCAGTGAATAGCAGTTTGCATCAAAAAGATGGACTCATGCTGAAGAAGGCAGTAACATTCCTCTCATTCCAACGGAGCTTCTCCCTGCTCTGGACTCCTGACCCTTCACTTCTTAGAGAACTTACTTTAAAGATCCTAAGATTATGATTTTTTTTCTCTGCCTGTCTTTGAGATGTAAACCCCTCCTAGGCTTACAAGGGCTTCCCAGGTGGCCAGTGCAGAAAATGCAGACACGGCTCAGTCCCCGGGAAGAATGGCTTCCCCAGTAAAGATCCCCTGGAGGAGGGCATGGCAGCCCACTCCAGTATTCTTGCCTGGAGAATCCCATGGACAGAGGCGCCTGGCAGTCTATGGTCCATAGAGTCACAAAGAGTCAGACACGACTGAAGCGACTTAGCACCCACACACGCCCAGGCTTACAGCCCAGGGGGTCTGCCTGCAGGAACTGACAGCCACCCTTCTGAGATGCAATTGTCATGACAGATGGCTCCCAGTCTCCCTGTCACTGCCAGAGGGCAGGAGCCTGACTTCCATAAACACCAGCAAGCAAACTCATGCCTCATCACTGCGACCAGCTCTGGTTAACTTCCAGCACTTTTCCTCTAAGCCCAGCACTAACAAGCTTTCTGGCTTTACTCTCTCAATCTCTCTTCCCTACTGCCACGCGCATGTGTGTGCTCAGTGACTCAGTCGTGTACCACTCCTTGTGACCCCCTAGACCGCAGCTCGCCAGGCTCCTCTATCCATGGGATTTCCCAGGAAAGAATAACGGAATGGGTTTGCCATTTCCTCATCCAGCGGATCTGCCATCCTCTTGAATTAAGGATTTACCGACTTTGCTGGCGCACTTCTTCTTTGATGCCAACAAGAGATTACTGTCATACTTCTATATATTATCCTACACGCTCCATATTTGCTTCAGTGAAAAAGTATTCTGATTACAAAAAAAATTATGGCTAGACATTTATCAGTGAGAAAGAAAAAAGAGGATTAAATAGTTTACTTTCTAAATGAAGGCTTTTGGTAAGGCAGCCTCCATAAACATAAAGAAAATGAAAGAGCTACCATCCAAGGGTACTTTCAATTAATGCAGGAGAGGTGAATTTAAGTCGACTGTGGAAGAAATTAGATGGGACTACACCAGCACACAGCCAATTTCTGAACTCGAGTGGATTCACTCAAGACTTACTTATTTTTATAAACATAAAAAGCATCTCATGCAGAGCAAATGTGCCTGTAGGAACTGGCATTCTATTTCTGAAAATGAAACAGGAACATCATAAAACGAACGAAGGCCGCAATTACCGCCCATTATAACTCAGGCGGTTTTAGAAAACCAAAGAGAACAAATAAAATGGACTATATTGAGATACGTTTGGCCCATAAGGGAAGAAAACCTAATAGAAACAAATGTGGAGAAATGGCATGCGTGACTCAGTTATCTTGATGGTTAAAGTAATGGACCAAGTAGATAGCTCCCAATTTTAATCTTAGGAACATAGCTACATAAATTATGTATTATAGGGAATTGGAGTTCTTCTGCATCAATGAAATAGAATAATGAACCAAAGATTAATGTGGAATGAAACATTTCTTGGAAAGTTTTTCAACTAATTGCTATTGTTGACGCCCTCCTCTCCCCCACAAGAAAACAACAACAAAAAATTGACTTTAGGTTTTGTAAGAAAAACCTACACTTAAAAAACCTTTGGTAAAATATCACTTGTCTCTAAAACAAAAATAAAAGTTTCAATGTGTCACTTGTGTTTGGATTTGAAATAATACTGTTTTTAAGACATTCATCTGTGAGTAGTCTCATTCATCTTAGAGGAGTTGGAAATGGCAACCCACTCCAGTGTTCTTGCCTGGAGAATCCCAGGGATGGCGGAGCCTGGTGGGCTGCCGTCTATGGGGTCGCACAGAATCAGACATGATTGAAGCGACTTAGCAGCAACAGTTATCAGCAAAGAAACTTTTAAAAAGTCTCTTAAATTAAACTAAGTTGAATCCAGAAGGTCTGTGCATTACAAAGGGAGTTTCTGAATATCTCAAGAGTTACACAGTCGCTTAGTCATCAAGAACAAGCCCACAAGACACGGGCCACCCGCATCATCCTGTGTTGTACTACAGTGTGTTTCTGACACAGATGGACCACTAAGAGTCAGCATGAACCCCCAAGGTAAGGGCACCATCCTCAGCAAGTCAGTCCCACTTCGGATGTCAGCCACAAATCTGGGCATTCCCAGGCCACCTGCACTTTGGAGTCAACTAGCTACAAATTCAGGTGTTCCCTCAATCTTTCTCAGGTTAGATGATTCCCTGGAATGACTCAAGAAAGCTTTATACTTAGTACTGCATGGCTACAAACTTCATTTGGGTTTTTCCATAAGATCCCAAATCAACTTTTTGGCCAACCCAATATTACAGCTTCATCACAAAGTATACAGTTCAGGACAAACAGACACACACAATAAGGTCTTGGAGGGCCCTGAACTCAAGTCCTGTGCCCTTTTTCCATGGAGCAAGGGCACATTATCCTCCTAGTATATTGGTATGTTTACCAACCAGGAACAGAGGTTGGGCTGGCTCAAAGCCCCCATCCTTATACTTAAATCGCATCATTGGATTTTAGATGCTCAGACTGAACTGAGTCAAAGGGTTGGGTGGATAAGACGGTGGACAGATGGAAAACAGTGGCCCCGTTTTGTTCTAATCACATGGGCATCTCTGTTCGGAAAGCGATTTCACAGAAGATGGCAAGGACTGTGAGCTAGAATTTTGTTGAGGCTGCCATCACCCTAATACCAAAACCAGACAAAGAAAACTACAGGCCAGTATCACTGATGAACATAGATGCAAAGATCCTATTTCCTTTTGTATTGCAAAGTTGACTTGTTCATTTTACCTTTCCCCTGAAGCAAAAGGTAGTTTTCTTTCTTTGTCTGGTTTGGTATTAGGGTGATGGCATCCTCAACAAAATTCTAGCAAACAGAATCCAACAACATACTAAAAAGATCATACATCATAACCAAGTGGGCTTTATCCCAGGGAAGCAAGGATTCTTCAATATTTGCAAATCAATCAATGTGATACACCATATTAATAAATTGAGAAATTTCTATTTGAGATATGATTATCTCAATAGATACAGAGAAAGCCTTTGCAAAATTAAACACCCATTTACGATAAAAACTCTCCAGAAAGCAGGCAAAGAAGGAACATACATCAACATAATAAAAGCCATCTACAATAAATCCACAGCATACATTATCCTCAGTGGCGAAAAATTGAAAACATTTCCTCTAGAGTCAGGAACAAGACAAGGGTGCCCACTCTCACCACTACTATTCAACATAGTTTTGGAAATTTTACAGCAGTCAGAGAAGAGAAAGAAATGAAAGGAATTCAGACTGGAAAAGAATTAAAACTCGCATTGCTTACAGAAGACATGATCCTCTACATGCTGCTGTTGCTAAGTCGCTTCAGTCATGTCCGACTCTGTGAGACCCCAATAGACAGCAGCCCACTAGGTTCCTCTGTCCCTGGGATTCTTCAGGCAAGAGAACTGGAGTGGGTTGCCATTGCCTTCTCCAATCCTCTACATAGAAAACCCTAAAGACACCACCAGAAAATTACTAGAGCCAATCAATGAAAAAAGTTGCAGGATACAAAATTAATACACAGAAATCCCTTGCATTCCTGTACACTAACAATGAGAAAACAGAAAGAGAAATTAAAGAAACAAAAAGAATAAAATACGTAGGAATAAATTTACCTAAACAAACAAAAGACCTATATATAGAAAACTATAAAACACTGATGAAAGAAATCAAGTGAGTGAGTGAAGTCATTCAGTCATGTCTGACTCTTTGTGACCCCATGGACTGTAGCCCACCAAGCTCCTCTGTCCATGGGATTCTCCAGGCAACAATACTGGAGTGGGTTGCCATTTCCTTCTCCAGGGTATCTTCCCAACCCAGGGATCGAACCCAGGTCTCCTACATTGCAGGCAGACACTTTATCCTCTGAGCCACCAGGAAGCCGAAAGAAATCAAAGATGACACAAACAGACAGATAAGTATACCGTGTTCATGAATCAGAAGAATCAGTATAGTGAAAATGAATATACTATCCAAAGTAATCTATAGATTCAATGCAATCCCTATCAAGCTACCAAAGGTATTTTTCACAGAATTAGAACAAATAATTCCACAATTTGTATGGAAACACAAAAAACCTCAAATAGCCAAAGCAATCTTGAGAAAGAAGAATGGAATTGGAGGACTCAACCTTCCTGACTCTAGACTACTGCAAAGCTACAGTCATCAAGACAGTATGGTACTGGCACAAGGACAGAAATATAGTTCAATGGAACAAAACAGAAAGCCCAGAGATGAATCCATGCACCTATGGACACCTTATCTTTGATAAAAGAGGCAAAAATAAAACACCAAGAGAAGACAATCTAACAAGTGATGCTGGGAAAACTGGTGAACCACCTGTAGAAGAATGAAACTAGAATCCTTTCTAACACCATTTATAAAAATAAACTCAAAATGGATTAAAGATATAAATATAAGACCAGAAACTATAAAATTCTGAGGAAAACGTAGGCAGAACACTCACTTGCTTGCTCAGAAATCACAGCAGGATCCTCTATGACCCACCCGCCCCCCCCCCCCCCCCCCCCGCCCAGAGTAATGGAAATAAAAGCAAAAATAAACAAATGGGACCTAATTAAACTTAAAAGCTTTTGCATAACGAAGGAAACTATAAGCAAGGTGAAAAGACAACCTTCAGAATGAGAGAAAATAATGGTAAATGAAACAACTGACAAAGAATTAATCTCAAAAATATATAAGCAACTCATGCAGCTCAATACCAGAAAAATAAATGACCCAATCAAAAAATAGGCCAAAGAACTAAACAGACATTTCTCCAAAGAAGACATACAGATGGCTAACAAACATACGAAAAGATGCTCAACATAACTCATTATCAGAGAAATGCAAATCAAAATCACAGTAAGGTACCATGTCACACCAGCCAGAAAGGCTGCTATCAAAAAAGTCTACAAACAATAAATGCTGGAGAGGGTGTGGAGAAAAGGGAACCCGCTTACACTGTTGGTGGGAATGCAAACTAGTACAGCCACTATGGAGAACAGTGTGGAGATTCCTTAAAAACCTGGAAATAGAACTGCCTTATGACCCAGCAATCCCACTGCTGGGCATACACACTGAAAAAACCAGAATTGAAGGAGACACGTGTAGCCCAATGTTCATCACAGCACTGTTTATAATAGCCAGGACATGGAGGCAACCTAGATGTCCATTGGCAGATGAATGGATAAGAAAGCTGTGGTACATATACACAAAGGAATATTACTCAGCTATTAAAAAGAACACATTTGAGTCAGTTCTAATGAGGTGGATGAAACTGGAGCATATTATACAGAGTGAGGTAAGCCAGAAAGAAAAACACCAATATAGTGTGCTGCTGCTAAGTCGCTTCAGTCGTGTCCGACTCTGTGTGACCCCATAGACAGTGCTGCTATGAATATTGGGCTACACGTGTCTCCTTCAGTTCTGGTTTCTTCGGTGCGTATGCCCACCAGGCTCTATCGTCCCTGGGATCCTCCAGGCAAGAACACTGGAGTGGGTTGCCATTTCCTTCTCCAATGCATGAAAGTGAAAAGTGAAAGTGAAGTCACTCAGCAGTGTCGGACTCTTCGTGACCCCATGGACTGCAGCCCACCAGGCTCCTCTGTCCATGGGATTTTCTAGGCAAGAGTACTGGAGTGGGGTGCCATTGCCTTGTGTACAGTATATTAATGCATATTTATGAAATTTAGAAAGATGGTAATGACAAACCTATGTGCAAGACAGCAAAAGAAACACAAATATAAAGAATAGACTTTTGGACTCTGGGAGACGGTGAGGGCAGGATGATTTGAGAGAAGAGCACTGAAACATGTATATTACCATGCGTGAAGCAGATGACCAGTCCAAGTTTGACGCATGAAACAGGGCCCTCAAAGCCAGTGCCCTGGGACAACCCAGAGGGATGGGATGGGGAGGGAAGCGGGAGGGGTCTTTGGAGCGGGGGACACATGTACACCCGTGGCTGATTCATGTCAGTGCATGGCAAAAACCACCACAATATTGTCAAGTAACTAGCCTCCAATTAAAACAAATTATTTTTTAAAAAAGGAAATAGGAAGCTGGGGTTTTAAATGATGAAGAAAGACGGGCAACTATAATTCAGATGAGGTTTTATTTATTAAATCTTCATAATGAGGACGAGAGATAAAAAGTGGGAGAAGAAAAAATTATAGAAGAAAAACTGTAGATTATATGGAGGAGAGAAGATGTTTTACGTTCTTTACAACCCTATGCTTCTCCTATCAATGAATATGCCCTGATCTGTCCCGGGAAAAATAAGGAAAGGGGAAAAATAGGAGGGAAGTTTGCAGAAGATCTCAGCAACGGTGAGGAGAAAAGACAGACAGAGATCCAAACCCTCCCCAAACGCTGGGTGTTGTAACCACTGACTCAAGCCCTACTGGTTAGGAGAGAAATGCTGCTTTGTAAATGACGCCTAAGAAATTTTTAAAGAAATACATTTCTGTTTCCTGTCAATCATGTCAGTTGTCTGACTGACTTCATACATGGCCTCTACTTGAAATGTCCCAATGTAGTTCAGTATATTGTTGCCCAAGTCAATCACTACTGTGAAACTGTGATAAAAATCAACAGCCAGTCTTAATTTTTCTCTGAAAAATACACGCATTTACCAGCTTTAAAGGAAGTGTTCTCATTCATAGTATCTGTGGCTTCTTTATAGCTGAGGTTGTTTTTGTTCAGCTTCTCAGTCGTGTCTGACTCTTTGGGACCCCATGGACTGCAGCACGCCAGGCTTCCCTGCCCCTCACTATCTCCCAAAGTTTGCCCAAGGGGCTTCTTTATAGAGGAGACTTCAGATGACCACATTTTTCCTTCCCACACTTACACAAGGTCTGAAAGTCAATTATAGAAATTAAGAATTTCTGACTTAAAACATAACTGTACCTAGTTATTTTCATCCTGTCTGTTTATTCCAGTTCACATTTATTTCTAACAGTACAAAGGTACAATCATGAATGATAAAGGAAATTTTACAAAATCGCTTAGTTGTTATACTAGACACGTCTACCTGTCACTTGAGTTGCTCTTCAATATAATTTTCAATTTTATCCCCGAAGAAAGTCTTAACATTAGACTTAATCTCCATTGCCTGACAAAACAGATTCGGAGATGGGAAGCACCTTCCTCAAGGTCCCACTGCTTGTATGCAGCAGATTTTCGCTTTCAGCCTAAAATATTTTTTCCTCGTGTGTTTATCTTATTGAGATATAATCCATATAGCACAAAATTCACACTTTCATGGATTACAAATCAGTGCTTTTTAGCACGTTCACAAATGCGTGTAACCATCTCATCTACTTTCAGAAAATTTCCATCATTTCGCTAAAGAAACCCCATATCCATTCAGAGTTACTTCCCATCTTCCCCTCACCCCGCTCATCCAACTACTAATGTACCTTCTGTCTTGATGCATTTGCTAATTCCAGGCATTTCATTATATTCAGTAATACACTATGTGGCCTCCTGTGTCTGACTTTCTTCACTTAGCATAATGTTTTTAAGTCTCACCTCGTTTATAGCAAGTGTCAGTCTTTAGGACATACTTTAGATAGTAAGAAATCATTAGTTTTATACTTAAGACAGAAAACAGTGACTATTTGTATTAATGCCCTCATAGTTTAGTTGGTAAAGAATCCGCCTGCAATGCAGGAGACCCTGGTTTGATTCTTGGGTCAGGAAGATCCCCTGGAGAAGGGATAGGCTATCCACTCCAGTATTCCAGGGCTTCCCTGGTGGCTCAGCTGGTAAAGAATCCACCTGCAATGCGGGAGACCTGGGTTTGATCCCTGGGTCAGGAAGATCCCCCAGAGAAGGGAAAGGCTGCCCACTCCAGGATTCTGGCCTGGAGAATTCCATGGACTATATAGTCCATGGGGTCTCAAAGAGTCAGACATGACTGAGTGACTTCACTTCATTTGAAGTAATATTCCCTACTTGAGGAAACTTAGCCATGATGATAGTTACTGGAAATCTCTTGGTTTCTCATTAGACAGTTATTGGTTTAGTTAGAACTATGAAATGTACTTAAAAATACTATCATTGGTCTCATGATGACAAACTGAATGAAGGACTGAAATGGTAATGTTTAAAAATCTCAGGGTTTTCATGCCTGACTTATTTACGGTCCACAAGTATCGTTCAGCAAACACTGACAGGCAGGCTGTAACTTTTGGCTGGGAGACAGGCTTAACGTTCACTGAAGGATGACAGGTGACTAGAGAGGATGGCCAAGGGGGAAGACTGAGTCCTCCCGAGTGAGGTCGACGGCTTTATGATCGGGGAGGAGGCACTCACAGCTTGCTGGGAAGGACCGGAAGGTCAGGGACGATCTCTTCATAAGGGTCCTCTTGGGCCAAGGTCTGAACACAGAGAGCCGCCTGCGTTTTTCCTTCCCAGGCCGACTCGGCCTTCAGCAGCATTTCCTCAATCAACTCCGACGCGGCGACGTCTGCAAGAAACCAAGAGGCGATCGGAGCCAGTGAGTGCTGACGTCACAGGAAACCACTCCCTTTCAATGACCCTGCTACGCTTACCACGCTATGACTTATCAACACATGAAGCCAAAGGAAAAAGCTGAAAAGTCCACGGTGGGAATACAGTGGCAGCATCACCACTTTAAAAGACCATTCCATGGTACATCAGTGAATGGCATATTTAATTACAAATGAAAAGAACAAATATAAAAATAATATTCACGGGGTGGTCACGGGTAAAATTCGAAATCACTGAGAAGCTGGGTTTGACAGAACTTAAAGTCGGTTTTCCTCCATGAGAATCTCCCATTATCCTGGTGCATATGAGTCAAGAGAGGAAAAGAGCTGAACCCTCCCAACAACTGGGCGCTTATAAAACATGCAGTGGGCATTCTCCAGGCATTCTGCTAAGTGGGCAGATGAACAAGTAAGTACTCGGTTGCACCTTTAAAAAACACTGGGTCTGGCCTCTCTCCATAGCCTAGTTTTCACTTTCAATAAGAAATAAAAATAATCATATTTCCCTACAATTCACACATTAACAATGGCATCCGAACATTCTCGGGCAGCACTATAAATGTGAATTAATCAGATTTGCGCTTGTTAGCAACTGAAACTGAAAATCAACACATCCTGAAGAAAAAGTCATATTAATAACAATTAGAAACGTGGTGGCCACAGCTGCTCCTTTGGGACCCTCACGACTAAACTGTGTAACCTCCCACGCCCATGAACTTGAGTTACATGGCTTTACAGGCTGGGTGAAGTAACTCAGCTACTGCAAGAAGATATTTAAGCCAGGATTTGATCATCGTTTGCTTTAGATTAAATCATTCCTGTGTAATGAGTAGGAGACAGCTCAGGGCCCTCATCTCGGGAGATTATTTCTGTACCAAGAAAGAACTATGTCAAACTGCTTTTATCCCCTAGATAACCCTTCATGTGTTCATTCCAAATTCAAAGAACACAAAATAGCAAGAACAGAATGCAGCAGTGACGAAATGATATTTCTGTGCACAGCCGAAATGGGTGTCTAGCTCACTATTATCTAACTCCTCCCTCTTACAGTTGCATGAGATGCCATCTTTCCTGTGTCTACTTGAAGCTTCTCACTGCCTTGACCTCGTGTGTGTGAGAAGTATTTTCATGCAATCAGCAAGTGATTACTAAGAATCTACTACGCTCCCATCACAATGTCCCCTGTGATCAACATGGCATGGAAAACGGATTACACGGATGCTGGATGCTGCGTGAGCAATGCAGGCAATACTGTCTGAGACTCATCAGACGCAAGGCCCGCGGCAGCCAGGGGCGAGTCTAGACCAGCAGGGAGTCACTCCCGGGGCTCCAGGACTGTCCCTGTCAATTGCCTTGGGCCTCTCTTTTTTGGCAAGTTGATACTAGACCTGAAAGGTCAAAGTGTGACAGACAGGGGTCCCTGCAGTCTGAGGTCAATCATATACACTATTCTCCGGGAAAAATGCCAGAATTACAATCCTGAAAAAACGTCACCTTCTATTAGAACTAGAGTTAACAGAGGATGTGACTTGTATTTCCAATAAAAATGTTTGGAAAAGGAACGGGAAAAGCTACAAATTTCCATTTACTTTTTAAATATTTACCATTAAGCATATATTTTTGTAGATAATGGTAAGATTACTACCCTATCATTAATATTAACATGATTCTGAAGTTTGAAACTATCAAGCTACCTTACAGTTGTTAGTTAAGTCTTCAGTCTATTTTCAGCGAATAAGATGAATAAACATTAGACAATGATACTTAATTCCAATAAAATAAGAAATAGAGCATTCTGTCTTAACTTGGAGGTTTATCAGGTAATCATACTTTGCCTTGAGACTCCCAAGGCAATTGACATGAAATAAGAAAGTTCAGGCATGACAAGCTTTTAGGTCACTAGAGGAATAAAAATGAGAAGAATAAGTATATTTATGTTATTCAGATCAATTATTACCTTCAAATATTTTATATCATTTTGTTACTTTCACTAGATTTTTCTCTTTGTTACTTAGAACTTTTATTTTTTAATATAACAAAACACCTTACAGGTAGTAACATTATTGTCAACTTTTAAAAATTAGAAAATTAATGTAGCACTCAGGTTTTAAAAGAGTGGCAGAAAGAACTCTAGAAAACTTCTAAAAGGTATTTATTAGAAAATAAGCAACATTAAGATTGTTAAAGTTTTAAAGTAGGTTGCTAATACTAGTCTCTATTGCCCGCAGTATAAATATTTGTGCAGAAAGAAAAAAATACTATTATCATTTTAAAATACCCTAAGGAACAAGCATGTATTTTAGAAAATCTATTTTAAAGTAAGCAACAGTGCAAGAATCACTGCCCAGAAAATTTAAAGACTCAAAAGCACACTGCAGTGAAGTACAATGCAACGATCCCTGTAAACGCTAAGTGTCCTCTAATAGACTCCCGTAACGGAGCAGAGAGCACGAGTCAGCGACACACGCTTGGCTGGCGTCGGGGGGCGCGTTTCACAGAGCGTCCCAGGAGACGCCGACTCACGCCGTAGCTGGGGCGGTATGGGCCAGCCACTCCAGGACAACGGCAAGGGGCCCGGTATGACGTTCATGGCTTACCCGAAGCCTTCTCCTCATGGCAGTTCAGGAGGTGTGGGTTTGCCTGATGCATCAGAAGAAGCTTCACCAGGTTCGCCTGAAACAGGAAAGGTAACTGATGTGGTAACGATTACGCTGGATGCTCAGGATTCAGCGGCAAAGCGTCCACAGCCACCATCCTCCAGGGGCACAGACCGAAGCGGGATGCGTGACCTACTGCCCCAAAGGTTTCTGACTCTCCGCTTCCAGACCTTACTCATTTTTTAAAAAAATTATGGCAAAACCCATACAGTATTGTAAAGTAAAATAAAGAAAAAAAAAATGACATTCAAACTGTTTCATCAATTAACACATTCAAATAAAATATTATTCATCAAATAAGAATTAAATCATTGAGGATTTGAAAAGGTTCACTTAACATTTCCCAGGTTTATTTTAGGGCATCGTTTGGGAGGGAATGAGGCTTCCCTGATGGCTCAGCAATAAAGAATTCACCTCTAATGCAGGACAAACTGGAGATGTGAGTTCTATCCCTGGGTCAGGAAGTTCCCTTAGAGAAGGAAATGGCAACATGATCCAGTATTCTTGCCTAGAAAATCCCATGGACAGAGTTGCCTGGCAGAATACAGTCCATGGGGTGGCAAAGAGTTGGAAATGACTAAAGTGACTTAGCACACACACACACACACACACACACACACACACACACACGGGAGGGTTTATACGTTATAGTGTGCTTTGTTTTGGAGAAGCAAGTGGCAACTCACTTCATTATCACTGCCTGGGAAATTCCATGGACAAAGGAGTCTGGTGGGCTACAGTCTACGGAGTCACAAAAAAGAGTTACACATGACTTAGCCACTAAACAAGTGCTTTGTTTTAGCAATTCCTGAAAGTCACACTTCTCATTTCTCTCCATCCATTACAGCACCAGGGCTGAACAGGAACCTAAGGTCCCACCGGACAATCAGAAGAACTTCATCTCAAGTTATCAGAATAAAGTACCTTGATGAGGGATTAATATTTTTTAAGTTTATTATAAAACACATGATACATACAAAGAGTATATATAATGGATATGTACCACTGAGAGAGCAAATAACGAAGAGAGTCCCACGCACTCGAGTTTTTAAAATGTCATTCATGGTATTTCTGTGTGTTCTTCTCCCAAATTATCCCTGTTCCTACTTCCCAGAGTTGGCCACTGTCTTGAATTTTGTGTTATCGATTACCACGTTTACTTTATGGGAGGACCCCTAATCAACATATCTCTTAGCTTCATCTGTTTTCGACATTTATAGAAACGAGAGTCCTGATGTATGAATTCTTCTTTTACTTTCAAGAATTAATACTGCATTTCTGAGCATCCTCGAGGTGATGGGTTTAACAACCCTTCATTCCTTTGTTTGGCTGCACAGAATTGCATTGTACAAACATATCACAATTTAGCCACCTTCCTCTTGGTAGACATTCAAGCCACAGCAATCATTCATCTATACTTACAAATAATGTTGTTATAAATACTCTAGTTTATATCTCTTGGTGTATGCCTTGTTCAAGATGGTGGTGGTGATAGGCTATGTGCAGAAATCTTCACTTGGCATTGGAGCTGTGAGCAAAGTGACTGTGCTCACCCCAAACTCCTCCCCCTCCTACAGAGAGATCCCCATAAACCAGCCCTGCCCTCACCTCTCCGTCCTCTGATCAGAGAATAAAGCTTCCACACAGGGGACTATACTCAATATCCTGTAATAGACCATAGTGGAAAAGAATTCTAAAGTCAGTAAACACGGGCCACTGAATCACTTTGCTGTACACCGGACACTAACACCACACTGTAAATCAACTCTACTTAAATTAACAAAAAAGGAGAAGCTCCCCTTTGGTTCTGAACCCAGCTGCTCAACGCTGTTCTACTGCTGTGAGTGAAGTGGGCAGATGGATCCTTTCTGGGGCCAGATTTGAAAGGGTCAGTAACAGCATCTCAATAATATTCATCTCAATACATGAATATGGCATACTGCCCCATTTATTTAGATCTCCTTTAATTTTATTATATTGTTTCATATTTATATTAGATTGTTAAATAGTTTCTAATATATAAATCTTACACATCTTTTGAAAAAAGATTTCTATATATTTTATGCTTTTAATGAAATGCTGTGAACAATTTAATGGTTCTAGTTTTTTTTTTTTTTAATTTTGGGAGATTCCTTTGGATTTTTATTCTTTCTTTTCCTAACTTTGTCCTTCCATTTCTTGGTTTATTATATTGATTAGAAGGGGGCTGGCTTTCTGGTCTGTGGCTTTGTTGTTTTTGCAACGCTTGCGGGTCATTCTCCACCCATGCAAGCACTCTGTCCAAACATTCCCAAGTATTTCCCCACCCACCACTTACTGATCTTGTTAGTGCCCTCATTAGGAAATGAACTACATTCTAAATAGTCTGTCCCCTTGCTAGCTTTCCGACAGGTCCATCCCAAATCAGGGTTTGGCTTTACAGAACATAAAATATAACAGTAACACTTAAATCATGCTACAGCAGACTGCTTCTATTTAGGGTTTATTTTTATCTCCAAATATACACAGTTTACTAAAGATACGGATGTTCTCTTGAAATCTGAAAAGATATAATACATAGAGCAGGGTCCCAGGACATTAGAGTGGGTTAGGAAAGAGTTTGGTTTTATATTAACAATGAGAGAGATTTGCTTGCTTTTCAACCATAGGAGAGGAAGGGAGGTTGGGAGGAAAGGATGGGGGGCGGAGAGAACAGAGTGGAGTGGGAGAGGAAGGGAAAGTGCAGAGAAGAACAGGAGAAAGGAAAGGCAGAAACGCAAAGCCAAGAGCTGAATAAGATCACCCTTGATTTTCACAACTTGGAAAAAACGGCAGCACCCAAAGGCTTTCACGTCTCGGCAAAAACGTCAGATTGTCGGAGAGTCTAACAATCACTCTGCATTTTCTAAATTCAATTCACTCTTCACGGCACTCCAGAGAGAAAACAAACTACCTCCCTCCACAGCTTCCCCTGTACCTGCAGAGAGCATTTAAGTCGTCAAAGCAAATGGGTTCCTACATGAAAATCTTTAACAACAAAAAGCACTTCCATTTTATTTCAGGCCTGTAAAAACAAACATTCGTTTGTGGAATGAAGAAGCTTCTCTCGCTTGGGGAATTCCATTCCTTTTTTTTTTTTTTTTTGAAAGTCAGTAATTCCCAAGCACTTCCACTTGGAAATCAACGAGGCATGTTCCAGAACTAAATTAAGCAGGCCAGTGGTGATTTCACTTTCAGAGTAGTTTGGAACATGTGTCTTAACCTCAGAAAAGATCTTGGCAGTAAATGACTTCAAGTAGTAAAGCGTGGACCAAACAAGGATGTACCTTCACTATTACAGGAGCTTTGTAATCACCAAAATGATCAAAGGACAGTAAGGTGACCGACATTCTGGGTGCGTGTGCCTGAGTGTGTGTCTGTGTGTAAGGAGGCTCTATGTGGCTGAGAGAAAATGTGTTTAAGCTGAAATTTAAATTCACACTGGCTATGGACTTTACTCATTCCTCAGATAATTATATTTTGGTTTGGATAAATTCACCAAAATTAATTCCTTGATGGTCATTTTAAGTGACTTCTTTAAAAGTAAAAAAAATAAAATGAGTGTTCAGAGACAGCCAAGCTCCTAGTTCAGAAGCTAAAAGAGATTGTTGCACTTAATAAAGAGAAATTATAATGTTAAAGGTCTCTGGGAATTCAGGATTTATATATACCCTCCAGTCACTGGCTCACACGCTACATCTTCCTGAGTAAACGTGTCTTAACTCAGGACCATCTGAAAACCGTCAGGTGTACAGACTCCTCGATGGCCTCTTTAGACTGCTAACATGTTCTGCCCTTCATGGGGCTCCCCCTCCATCCTGTGCAGTTCCTCTGGCTCATCCATTGAAAATCTCTATGTCCAGCCCCGCCTGCACGTGCCCAGCTGTCTCCTGGATCTCCACCTGAGCATGTCTCCCGTTGGCCCAGGGGTCTCGTGGTGTGTGCTCACCCACCCTTTCTTCACACATGTGTTCAGTGGCGCACGGACAGACAAGAGTCTGCACAACTAGAATGTTCCATGACTCTCGTTAATAAGTACTAACTGAGGGTTCTGTGCCAGCCCTCTGCAGACAAGAAACCTGCATTGCTCCCAGTTCTCCCAGGCTGGAGAGCGGTAAGGACAAATGCTAGAGATGTTTCTAACACAGGCTCACTGATGCGATGGGATGGATGCAGGTGCTAGGTAGGGCGCCTGAGGGGGAATCTCACGGGACCCAGAAAGGTAGGAAAGACAGTGAAGTGACCGCTCCGAGCCACGCTGCAGGGCAGGGAAGGGTGAACCAGTCAACACTTCTGAGAAAAGCAAAGAACATGCAAAGGATGAGCACGCTGGCCTGTTCCAGGAATTAAAAGTTCAGTCTCACTGGATCCTCCCCTGGTGGGGGAATAGGAAAAATCATGAAGGAGAGTTAAGCAGAACTCCTGGCACGTGGGGACTCATGAACTGTGTTACGGAATAGGCATTTCATGTCACCGGCCATGGAAAGATGGTGCAGTGAATACTTTGTTTGTATGTCCATCCAGAAATCTCACTGTGGCCCCACTGCTGAGGGTGGAGTGGCTGAGAACCAGGGCACTCTGCTAGGAGGCTGATGGGTTAATCCGAACACCACGATGTGGATCACGGGGCGATGGCAGACCCCGAGGATGCACGGATTGGGCGGCCGTGGCGGCAACTCAGGCAGCTCGAAGCCATTCACCAGGGAGGAGTCTGTGGGCGCAGTGGTTTCCCAGTTACAAGACAGGCAGGAAAATGACCACGCCCAGGTTTGTGATAAAAAAGCGATGAAACACAGAAGGAGTAACAGGCCCGGGGCCGGAAAAGAAGAGGGTGATTCCCTTTGTACCAAAGGTGAAGCTGAGGACAGGTTGACAGGGATAACCCACGGGGTGGGGGTCCTCATGCGTCGGGAGACTCAAGAGAAGGCTTTGGGGGCCATGATCATGGCGAGTATTTGGAGCTGCAAGCGTGAGGTTCTCTGAAGACATGGACACGCTGAGAAGACAGGGAACCTAGGATGGACCGATGTTTGATGCTCAGAGTGGTAGGAGGAAGACCAGAGAGCGTTTTCAGTTTTTTCCAATGGAAAAATAAATACCTAAAGGGAAAAAAACTCTGAATGTCTCAGTTCTTATGTAATTGGGTAAAATGTATTTGAGAATACAAATAACTCCTTTGACCATCAAGATACTCAGATGTGTGATACAAATAATTTTGAAGGGAAGGAGATTTGATATAACATTTGTCTGATTATTTTATCCTTTGTTTCAGGATTGCCAATCTGATTATAAACACTAAAAATATATATAAAGCTAGAAGTAAATTCCATTTTATGTGCAAATCATAAAAATTGTAAAATCAAAGGGCTTATTGCTAACATAACATTCAATTCTTAGTTTTAGACAAGAATAGGCATCTATTATTTTTCTCACTGGAAAAGTTAATATATTTATAAAGGCAAGATTTGAAATATGTATACATGTCAGTTATAAATCCTGGTACACACATCAATTATAAATATTTTTATAAATTATGGAGTGCTTTCTTCATATTTGTAAGTCATTTATAAGAAACTAAAGTTGCTATGAACATCTGTAAAAATATAATTAGTCTCTCCAAAATGTGAGGCTTTCTAAAACATTTTTCCACTCCACTGAGATGTATTTATTTACTTCCTTAGAGAGTTATAAATCTCCTGTGCATATAAACTGATATCCAGATAATATCTCTTTTGAAAGTAATACTCATTCCCAAAATGAATATTAAATGGTATTTTTATGGGTGAACAAGTTTTTAAAATATCATACGGTTATTTTCTTGACAAAATAATTAAGATGCAATCTGCTCAGAATCCTCTATTAACATAAATCTCGGTTGTTTCTTGGATCTAAATCAAGGAAGAGTATTTTGGGTTTGGAGTTTTGTATCCTAATAGCAAAGCCCCGCTCTACGACTCAGGGCCAGCGCTCAGCTTTTGGTTCTGGGCTGATAGATCTGGCCATTCAGGTGCTTCAGTGACTCTGCTGGACACCAGGAAAGCCCACAGGGCAATGCAGACAAACTCTGCTATGCTGGGTCCTATCTTCTGGGGGCGACTCCATTTGCGTAGGTTTAATGGATTAAAACAGAAAAGACAGATGATCGTCAGAGCCTATCCTTAATATCAAAGTGTTTAAGGATTTAGAAAACTCTGAATCAACGGTGAGTCACTTTCCGGAGATGCAGAGGATAAAGGTGAGACGACTTTGTTTAAAATCTGCCTCATGTGCACACCATCAATGTACTTTTGGAGAACTTTGGGCTGCACATCTGTGTGAAGCCAGCAGCTGGATCAGCTGACTTGGACACTGGCTCCCTGACTGTCTGATGCATTTGCCTCCATGGTCCTCCCCACTCTTCTGAGCTACATAACCAAAAGGGGATGGTTCTCATTGATCGAAGACCCTGGCTGGGGCCAGGCTTTAGGGAAGGAGACTCGGTGAGTGTGGTCAGGCTCACACGGCCAACAAGGGCTGGCAGGTGCCCAGAGCCAGTGAGAGGCCCTGGAAATCCTCAGCACGAAGCTGCTTTAATCCCTGAGATGTGCAGAGTGACCTGCAAGTGTGTCGGGGTGTGGGGCAGTGTCTGAGAAACAGAAGGAGAAACAGGAATCCCCAAAAGGAGAAATATGTTTCATAAAAGTTGGGGTCAGATATTGTGCAGCTGGTTTGGGGGGAAAAATGCAGCAACTGTAAAGCATTTCTTAACTCGTCTGTTGTTGCT
Source organism: Budorcas taxicolor (assembly GCF_023091745.1). Lineage (NCBI taxonomy): Eukaryota > Metazoa > Chordata > Mammalia > Artiodactyla > Bovidae > Budorcas > Budorcas taxicolor. The sequence continues at coordinate 84,221,930 of NC_068921.1, read as the reverse complement.
GACCAGTAGCTCAGTCATGCCTGCCTCTCTGCAGCCCCATGGACTGCAGCATGCCAGGCTTCCCTGTCTTTCAGCATCTCAGTAGGTGATGCCATCCAACCATCTCATCCTCCGTTGTTCTCTTCTCCCAACTTCAATCTACCCCAGCATCAAGGTCTTTTCTAATGAGCTGGCTCTTTGCATCAGGTGGCCAAACTATTGGAGCTTCAGCTTCAGCATCAGTCTCTCCAATGAATATCCAGGACTGATTTCCTTTAGGAGTGACTGGTTGGATCTCCTTGCAGTCCAAGGGACTCTCAACAGTCTTCTCCAACACCACAGTTCAAAAGGATCAATTCTTTGGTGCTCAGCCTTCTTTATGGTCCAACTCTCACATCCACATGTGAGTACTGGAAAAACCACAACTTTGACTATACGGACCTTTGTTGCAAAGTTATATCTCTGTTTTATAATATGCTGTCTAGGTTTGTCATAGCTTTTCTTCCAAGGAACAAGCGTCTTTGAATTTCATGGCTGCAGTCGCCATCTGCAGTGATTTTGGAGCTCAAGAAAATAAAGTCTGCCACTTTTTCCACTGTTTCCCCATCTATTTGCCATGAAGTGATGGGACTGGATGCCATGATCTTAGGTTTTTGAATGTTGAGGTTTAAGCCAGCTTTTTCACTCTCCTCTTTCATCCTCAAGAGGCTCTTTAGCTCAGCTTCACTTTCTGCCCATAAGGGTGGTGTCACCTGCATATCTTTGGTTATTGATATTTCTCCCGGCAGCCTTGATTCCAGGTTGTGCTTCATCCAGCCTGGCATTTCACATGAGGTACTTGGCATATAAGTTAAATAAGCAGGGTAACGATATACCACCTTGAGGTACTCCTTTCCCAATTTGGAACCAGTCCATTGTTCCATGTCTGGTTCTAACTGTTGCTTTTTGACATGCAGGTTTCTCAGGAGGTAGGAAAGGTGGTTTTGTATTCCCACCTCTTTAAGAATTTTCCACAGTTTGTTGTGATCCACATAGTCAAAGGCTTTAGCGTAGTCAATGAAGTAGAAGTAGATGTTTTTCTGAAATTCTCTTGCTCTTTCTATGATCCAACAGATGTTGGCAATTTGATCTGTTTCCTCTGCCTTTTCTAAATCCAGCTTGAACATCTGGAAGTTCTCACTGTCATCACTCAGCTAGAGCCAGACATCCTGGAGTGCGAAGTCAAGTGGGCCTTAGGAAGCATCACTACAAACAAAGTTAGTGGAAGTGATGGAATTCCGGCTGAGCTATTTCTAATGCTAAAGGATGATGCTGTTAAAGTGCTGCACTCAATGTGCCAGCAAATTTGGAAAACTTGGCAGTGGCCACAAGACTGGAAAAGGTCCGTTTTCATTCCAATCCCAAAGAAAGGCAGCACTGAAGAATGTTCAAACTATTGCAAATTGCACTCATTTCGCATGCTAGCTAAGTAATGCTCAAAATACTCTGAGTCAGGCTTCAACAGTATGTGAGCCAAGAACTTAATTCCTTTACCATTAATCATGAATAAATGGTGAGTGTTGGAAATGTAGCGAGTACAAGGGAAATACAGTAACAATAACATTCATCTTAATTACTCTTCCTTTTGTAAACTACATGCAAATGTTGAATCATATTTCCCACATAAGTTCATGACTGTGTTTCTCTAGGCTAAAAGCATAAATCTAGAAAAGTTTTGTGTCATAGATCAGGAAGGTTGTGGAATGTGACAGATAAGGGGGTGGAATTCTGATGTCCTCTGACGCTCCCTGCCTGATTCATCCATGATTCTTCTGTCTCTTGACTTTTGTATGACAACAGTTCCAGGAAGTTTTATGAACGAAGCAGCACTTGTATTGGGCTTCTGTGTCTTACACTAAGCTCTGCTGCTGCTGCTGCTGCTGCTAAGCTGCTTCAGTCGTGTCCGACTCTGTGCGACCCCACAGACGGCAGCCCACCGGGCTCCCCCCCCCGTCCCTGGGATTCTCCAGGCAAGAACACTGGAGTGGGTTGCCATTTCCTTCTCCAGAAATAAGCATTTAAAAAAAAAAAAAACAGAAGCGGTTGTTTTAAAACAGACCAGCTCAGACTGATGTCTTACTGGTCCTCCCCACTAATTACAATAAACCCGGGAAAAAGCAAGCAATCCCTGAAGAACTCTGACGAGTGGAAGAAGGAAGATGGACTGGCTCAGCACCCGTGGAGGGGAGGAACCGCAGGGAGGCAGGGCGGTCTGTGTCCTCACACGCAGCAGAGAAGGGCACCTCTGGGCCCGGTGCTTCCAGCCCAACCCAGCAACGGAACTGGAGGGCAGGGACATGCTTCCCACATCTTTCAAACCATGTCTCCCTGACAATGTCAGGTGGAGCTGGCACCACGACCCTGCGAACCGTAAGTGCCAGGGGAGGCACTCTGTATCCAATGAGACTGACCCCCCCCCCCATGAGAGACAAGGGTGGCTAAGGAAGGGGTGCTTGCGAGCAGGGGGGGGGGGGCACAATCAAAAGCCCCTAGCCCTGGAAGTTTGCTATCTCCATAGAGATTCTCCTACCCTACCCAGAGACATGGGCGGCTTGGCCCAAGGAAACACCTTCCATCCCTCCTGGGGCACCGAAAAGAAACCGGCAAGAACCCCAGGGACCCAGGTAAACCAAGCACACCAAAATAATACCTCGAAGGATCTGAAGATTAAACCATCACTGGACCCACATCCCACTCAAGTAGACCCAGAACCTGGATGCTAAAGCTGAACAGAGCTGCTGTTTGCTAAAATAGAAGATTTCCATAGGACCAAGATTCTCCTAACAAAACAGTCAAAATGTCCAAGAAACAACTAAAAGCCACTCATCCTAGTGAAATAAAAATCAGGAGAGTACGTCTTGATTGATAAAAGACAACCAGTTGACACCATGTATGAAGATGAAGATGAAGATGCTGAAATCATTTGACGGTGATTTTAATGCAAGCACCATAAGAATGCTTCAACAAGCAATTACAAATTCTCTTGAATTATAAAACAGAACACCTCTTCAAAGACACAGGAGTTCTAAGAAAGAACCAAATGGAAATCACAGAACTGAAAAATACCACAGCAAACAGAATACCTCAACTCCTACCAAATATTTCATTTGACCTGAAGGCAAATAAAACAAAAAACATGCGCTGGGTTCTGATAAAACCATTTAAATGTCTAATAACAGATCAATAGTGACATGTCTTAAAAAAATTTTTTTTTTGTTAAATCTAGTCCTGTTCCTCCAGAGTTGATAATCTTATGAAAGTGGTTAAGGAAACCAATCAGTTACTCTGAAATGATGCCTGACCCAAAATCTAAAAGTCCTGTCAACCAAAGTGAAAAGCTGGGTCAAATGATGCATTCAAGTTTGCGCAGGGCTCTGTGACATTTCATCACTTTCCGATTTAGTTCTTCTGGAAGCGATCTCCGACTACCTTGGGCACATTTTGATAATTCACTGACCATCACCTCTTCAGCACAAGCCAGTAAGTTGTGTCCAAGGAAACAGTACCAGCTTATAAGTCCTCTTCTCTGTTTTCTACAGAACTTCTCCCCTCGCACATCCTGGGATGCTTCTGTGCTCGGGTGGACTACTGTTAGATTGATGGTGTACTTTTGATGCCCCAGGACTCCTGTGATCTCGAGAGAACTGGAAAGCTGGAACTCTGAGGCCAATGCTTTTAGCTACCTTCAGCCTCAGCTCCTCAACACAGCCATTCACTTACACACACATGCTTGCTAGAAGCACAGACCTGGTGTTACTAACAGCATGATAAAAATGTTTATTGAATGAATGAATCTTTCTACAGGAATGTTGTCAAAGCAAACAGTGTTCCTATTAGTTTGGAGGCGGCATATCCTCAAGTAATATACTTTTCCTAACATGCCTGAGATGCAAATAATTTCAGTGTTTTCAACAACCGGATGATTCCACTTGTATGATACATATTCTACACATTGGCTAGTATCTAAGGGATTTAACTTACTATGAATTCAGTGAGTGACATAGTTTGCACTAAACTAATGCTTGGACATCAAGAAGTTTAGCTCAAATCTTCATATACATGTAACCTAAGTTATATTTTATACTATTAATACTAAGACTCTCCCTAACACCAAACTAATGCTTGGACATCAAGAAGTTTAGCTCAAATCTTCATATACATGTAACCTAAGTTATATTTTATACTATTAATACTAAGACTTTCCCTAACACAACATATTGTATATCTTTTAAAAAATCAACTTTAACATTAGCAAATTATTATGAATACTGCTGAATTACATTCACTCACATCAATTAAATAAAACTGAATTTCTTCTTCATGGTAAGTCATAACCTAGTGAGAAGTTAGTTTGTGCAATAGTAACTCAAGACATATTGAGGTGAGGTGAAGTTGCTCAGTCGTGTCTGACTCTTTGCAACCACATGGACTATAGCCTACCAGGCTCCTATGTCCATGGGATTTTCCAGGCAATAGTACTGGAGTGGATTGCCATTTCCTTCTCCAGGGGATCTTCCTGACCCAGGGATCAAACCCGGGTCTCCCGCATTTTAGACAGACGCTTAACCGTCCGAGCCACCAGGGAAGTCCCTAAGATATTTTAGCTATAGATAATCAATTGAGAATCAATCAACTGAGAGTCAATTCAGAGAAAGAACTCTGCTATCATCCTTCATTTGTTACAATGAAATATAATTTATTAAGGAAAATAAAATATAAAATGTTATTTTGCTTTAAATCTACTAACTGCAGAAAACAAACACAATTATTATAGACTCAGGAAACCTCTACACTGAAAAGGACTATATAATGTTAAAAAAAATAGTATTAAGACCATTCTATAAAGACTGTTTCTGGTTTTGACCATTTCTCCAATGAGTCTGAGTACGTTATGCAGAGTGTTGAGGAATGTAGGTTATGAAAGCTCCTTTGGAAAGTAAAATTTTTCTTTCAACCAAAAGCATATCTTCTCAGTAAAACAACCCCATTAAAAGTCAAGGTACATCATGTCAGTCCACATTTGAAAAAAATTAAATAGGAAGTGATGCAATGGTCATACGACAGCTTTAATAATGACTTCAGGGCAGCTCTTACCTGGCCATACTTTGCTGCCAGGTGAAGCGGGGTCCAGTCCTGATCGTCTGCGGCATTGAGGTCCCCGCCGTGCTCCAGGAGGAGGGACACGACTTCCTTGTAGCCACTGGCGCAGGCCATGTGCAGCTGCGACAGAAACACACTCCGTCATTTACCGTGAAAGAGCAGGGACAGCCGGGCACTGCATTTGGTGGTTTGAAGCGATGCATTTAATGAAGTACCGGAGCTAAAATACAAAGACCTTTAAAAAAGAAGTTATATATGATTTTGTACAAGTGGACATCATTATTCTTTGGGGAAAAAAAGCTTATAGGCTAAATATTATTTACTGACTCTGACAACATGCATTTTTTCATGTAATTGTTTCCCTCTCCAGTGCTCCGTTCGACTACTATAATCCGAATATTTTCAAATACAAAATAAGTTTTTTAGGTACACTATCCCTTCTTTTTTTAAATTTATTTTTAATTGAAGGATAATCACTTTAGAGTGTTGTGCTGGTTTCTGCCATACATCAGCATGAATCAGCAATAGGTACATATACGTCCCCTCCCTCTGGGACCCCCCCTCCCACTTCCCACCCCAAATCTCCCCTCTGGTGTGTCACAGCACTGGTTTGAACTTCCTGAGAAATTCGGCAAATTCCCACTGGCTACTTATTTTACATGTGGTAACGTATGTGATTCCACGCTGCTCCCGCCATCTGTCCTGCGCTCTCCTTCCCACACTGTGATCACAAGCCTGCTCTCAATGTCTGCATCTCCAGCTCAGTTCAGTTCAGCCGCTCAGTCATGTCCAGCTGTGTATGACCCCATGGACTGCAGCACGCCAGGCTTCCTTGTCCGTCACCAACTCCTGGAGCTTGCTCAAACTCATGTCCATTGAGTCAGTGATGCCATCCAACCATCTCATCTTCTGTTGTCCCCTTCTCCTCCTGCCTTCAATCTTTCCCAGCATCAGGGGCTTTTCCAATGAGTCAGCTCTTCACATCAGGTGGCCAAAGTATTGGAGCTTCAGCTTCAGTCCTTCCAATGAATATTCAGGACTGATCTCCTTCAGAATGGACTGGTTGGATCTCCTTGCAGTCCAAGGGACTCTCAAGAGTCTTCTCCAACATGACAGTTCAGAAGCATCAATTTTTTGGCACTCAGCTTTCTTTATAGTCCAACTCTCACATCCATACATGACTACTAGAAAAACCATAAGTTTGACTAGATGGACGTTTGTTGGCGAAGTAATGTCTCTGCTTTTTAATATGCTGTCTAGGTTGCTCATAGCTTTTCTACCAAGGAGCAAGTGTCTTTTAATCTCATGGTTGCATTCACCATCTGCAGTGATTTTGAAGCCCCAAAGAATAAAGCCTCTCCATTGCTGACCTGCAAATGGGTTCATCAGTAACATCTTTTGAGATTGCATATATATATATATATATATATATATATATATATATATATATATATAGTTGTAGTTATAGAACATGTGTTATTTTTCTCTTTCTGACTTACTTCACTGTGTATAATAGGCTCTAGGTTCATCCACCTCATTAGAACTGACTCAAGTGTGTTCCTAAAAATGGTGAGTAATATTCCATTATATATATACATATATATATGTACCACAGCTTCTTTATCCATTCATTTACCGATGGACATCTAGGTTGCTTCCACATCCTAGTTGTTGTAAACAGTCCTGCAATGAACACTGAGATACATGTTGTCTTTTTCAATTATGGTTTCCTCAGAGAACATGCCCAGTAGTGGGATTGTTGGGTCATATGGTAGCTTCATTCCTAGTTTGTTTGTTTGTTTTAAGATATCCCCATACTGTTCTCCACAGTGGCTGTACTAGTTTACATTACAACCAACAGTGCAAGAGAATTCCCTTTCTTCACACCCTCTCCAGCATTACTAACAATTTCCCTTTATGTCTGTTGGCATTTGCCTTATGTATTGAGGTGGTCTTATGTTGGGTGCATAAACATTTTAAATTGCTATGTATTTCCCTTGGATTGATCCCTTGCTCATTATATAGTGTCTTTCCTTATCTCTTGTAATACTTTTTAAGGTCTGTTTTGTTTGATATGAGAATTGCTACTCCAGTTTTGATTTCCATTTGCATGGAATATCTTTTTCCATCCTCTCAATTTCAGCCTGTATGTGTCTCTATGTCTGAAGTGGGTCTCTTGTAGACAGCATAGACAGGAGTCTTGTTTTTACATCCATTCAGCCAGTCTGTGTCTTTTAGCTGGAGTGTTTAATCCATTTACATGTAAAGTAATTGCTAGTGTCTATGTTCCTGTTGGATTTTCTTAATTGCTCTGGGTTTGTTTTTGTAGGTCTTTTCCTTTCGTTGTGCTTCCTGCCTATAGAAGTCCCTTTAATATTTGTTGTGAAGCTGGTTTGGAGGTGCTAACTTCTCTGAACTTTTCCTTGTCTGTAAAACTTTTATTTCTCCATCAATTTTGAATGAGATCCTTGCCAAGTAGAGTAGCCTTGGTTGTAGGTTTTTTCCCTTTCAGTACTTTAAATATATCCTGCCACTCCCTTCTGGCCTGCAGAGTTTCTGCTGAAAGATCAGCTGTTAATCGTACGGGGTGTCCCTTGTATGCCACTTGTTGCTTTTCCCTTGCTGCTTTTAATATTTTTCCTTTGTGTTTAACCTTTGTCAGTTTGATTAGTATGTGTCTCAACATGCTGGTGCTTTATCCTGAACGGGACTCTCGGCACTTCTTGGACTTTATTATTTCCTTTCCCACGTTAGGGAAGTTTTCAACTACAATCCCTTCAAAAATCTCTCAGACGCTTTCTCTTTCTCTTCTTCTTCTGGGAACCCTATAATTTGAATGTTGGTATGATTAATATTGTTCCAGAGGTCTCTGAGAGTATCCTAAATTATCTTCATTCTTTCTCTTTATTCTGTTTGTTAGCAGTTATTTCCACCATTCTATCTTCCAGCTCATTTATCTGTTTTCTGCCTCACTTACTCCATTGATTTGTTCCATAGTTTCTTTAATTTCAGTAATTGTGTTGTTTGTCACTGGTTATTCTTTATTTCTTCTAGGTCATCATTATATGTGTTAAATAATTCTTGCATTTTTCCCTGCCTGTTTCTCAGATTTTGTATCATCTTCACTATCATTACACAGAATTCTTTTCCAGCTAGTTTGCATTTATTGGGTCTTGTGAGTCTTTAGCCTTGTTTCTTCATTTGTGCAATATCTCTGTCTTTTCACTTTTTTTCTAACTTACTGGGTTTGAGGTCTCCTTTTCCCAGGTTTTAGGGCCATCCTTCTTCTCCCTTTTGGCTTCTGCCCTTGGTGGGTGAGGCTGGCCCAAAGGTTTCTGTAGCCTTCGTGTTGGGAAGGCCTTGCACCTGTGCCCTGGTGGGAGGGGGTGAGTTTTTTCCTCTGGCGGGCAGGGCTGTGTGAGGTGGTATGTGGTGGGGTGCCTGTGGGAAGCCTGTCTGCTGATGACTGAGTCTGTGGTTTTTTTCTTGCTTGGTGTTTGGGTGAGGTGTCCTGCACCGGGTGCCGCCGGCCGTTGGGTAATGGCGGGTCTTGGGTCCAGCAGGAGGCCTTCATGGGAGCTCTCACTAATCAGTGCTCCCTGGGATCAGGAGTTCACCAGTCCAGGCTAGTGCTCTGGACTCACTGCTCCCACTCCAGAGGCTCAGGCCCGATCTCTGGCCGGGAAACCGAGATCCCGCAAGACGTTTGATGTGGCATTAAAAGGGGATTAAAAGAAACCCACAAAAACAAAAAGTAAAGCAAGAAACAAACGACGAACCCCAGACAACGGGCAAATGTAACATTAGACCCAAAAAAACGAACAAATACATACACACAGTCGAGCAAAATAGTTCATAGAAAACAAAGCACAAGAAAGTTACCTGGTGAAGAGAGGACACTGAGAATAATGTCGACCAATTAAAACCAAAGCCAGCGAAAACATAAACCAAAGCAAGACCGAATGAGGGGGCCAACCGGTGAGTGGAGCACACCAGACAGACAAACAGACAAGACGGAACAAAGGGAGAAAAGAGAAAGAGCAGGAGGGCAAAGGTAAGCAGAAGTTCAGGAAAATATTTCACATATTACAGAACAACCAGAACAGCAAAGAACAGTGAGAAAAACAAACAACAGCAAAAATTAAAGAAAACAAACCACCGAACCACAAAAAGCCAGAGTGATGAAGAAGTATATAAAGAAAATAAAAAGTGTGATTAAATAAAAGTTCTCAAAAGCTTTAAATAGAACTAATAATAAAAATAAAACAACCACAGAAAAAAGAAAAAAAATCCAATGATTCAAAATACAATAATAATCATGGTTTTGTTAGATCTCAGTTGTCAGAGCATCCTTCCCTTCACTGTGAATCACAGTCCACCTCCCCTCCCCCGGATGCCCTCCAACTCTGCCCTGGTCTCTAGACCCGCTGTGGGGGCAGCCCAGGCTTTCGCCTGGCCCTATTCCCGCACGTCCTTGCCTCCAAGGTCTACAGCTGCCAGAGCTGGGATGTTTTCTTTCGCGGGGAATCTCACTGACTTTTTATATCTTCCACAGACAGAGGCTGCCTAGCTGTTCATGTGGATTTAGTCTGCAGCTTGTACAGCTGGTGGGAAGGTTTTTGATCCTCCTCCTTAGCCGCACGGCCCCTGGGGCTCAGCTGCGGTTTTACCTCCACAGCTGCCTGTGTGTCTCTGCAGGGGTTTGCTCCTGAGGCTGCCCTGGAGGACCTGGCTCTGTCCCAGGGAGGACCAGCTATGGAGGGAGCACAGCGGCTTGGACTGTGGGGACCCTGGAAGGGCCAGGTACACAGGGTACCTGGCAGCCAACATGCACAGGAAATATGGCCCTCTTTTAGATTTTGCTAACCTCTGGCAGCTCTGCCTCAGTGAGGATCAACTGTGGAGGTGGTTCAGCTGCTCAGATCGAGGGGACTCTGTGGCACCAAGTGTGCAGGAATATCAGTGGCCTCAGATGCAGGAGCTACAGCACTCAGTTCAGTTCAGTTCAGTCACCCAGTCGTGTCCGACTCTTTGTGAACCGCAGCACCCCAGGCCTCCCTGTCCATCACCAACTGCCGGAGTCTACCCAAACCCATGTCCACTGAGTCAGTGATGCCATCCAACCATCTCGTCCTTGTTGCCCCCTTCTACTCCTGCCCTCAATCTTTCCCAGCATCAGGGTCTTTTCCAACGAGTCAGCTCTCTGCATCAGGTGGCCAAAGTATTGGAGTTTCAGCTTCAACATCAGTCCTTCCAATGAACACCCAGGACTGATCTCTTTTAGGATGGACTGGTTGGATCTCCTTGCAGTCCAAGGGACTCTCAGGAGTCTTCTCCAACACCACAGTTCAAAAGCATCAATTCTGCACTCAGCTTTCTTTATAGTCCAACTCTCACATCCATACATGACCACTGGAAAAAACCGGGGAGAGAAAGACTACAGTGACGGCTCCACCCCGGGCATGACTCAGCAGGAACGCCCGGCCTCCATGTCTGCCAGGCGTTCTTCCGAAGGCATTCCGCACCGTACTCCCATCCCTCACGACTCCTCCGGCCACCTCCCTGCAGTCAACAGCAGATCCTGCCCTGGGATTGCTCTCCAATCCCCAAGCCCCAGCTCCCAGCCGCCTCTGCGCAGTCCAGAGGACGTGCGTCCCTGCTAGGTACGGAGTGCTGTGGGAAGGATTGTCCGCGTGGTCCTCATTCCCTGCAGCCGGTCACGGATGAGCTGCGGCGCTCTCCAGGAGCCTCCGATGCTTGCCCTCTGTCCGGAACAGTCTCCCTGATGGGGGATGGGACCACTGCTTCGGTCCCCCAGCCCCACTGCTGTCTCGGGTGCAGGTCTGGTCCTGCTCAGTCCCCTCCTTCTCCCTCCTTCCTTCACCCTCCCGGGTTTTGCGTGGATCTGTACATTCCTCTCCGGTGGCCGGGGACGCCAGCCAGCTCTCAGCTGGTGCCGGGTGAGATCCTCCGCATCCGAGGGTGTGTTCCCGAGGCATCCGCGAGGGGAGCTGCACTCCAGTCCACCCACCCCGCGTCCTGTCCTCCTGGTTTCCTTTCTTACTGCAAACTGAACTACCATGATGAGATCAGGGGATAGGAAGTTTTCAATGTTTTCTTATAAAGGAATTCTGCTTCTAAGGCAACCTGATTTATTTGTGAGTAAGTTATCATCACACTCGGGTTTCCCTCATAGCTCGGTCAGTAAAGAATCAGCCTGCAGTCCAGGAGGCCTGGGTTCGATCCTTGGGTCTGGAAGATCCCCTGAAGAAGGAAATGGCAACCCACTCTGGTATCCTTGTCTGGAGAAGCCCATGGACAGAGGAGCCTGGCGGGCTGCAGTCCATGGGATCGCAAAGAGTCTGGCACCACTGAGCCACTAACACTTCACTTTATCATCACACTCAATTTAAACTAGGTTATTAAGTAACTACATGGTTGATTTTGTAATCGTAATAATTAAGAAGAAGGATCTATAAGGAAAGGAAAAATAAAAACTAATTGAAACAAGGACTTCTAGGTTTTGAGGCATAGAATTTTGTAGCATAATTCCTTTCCATTTTTATTACAAAGACCAAATTACAGTAAAGTCAAAAGGTTTATCAAATATACATTTTGATAAAATTCAGCAAAAAAAATTGCTTTTGGGCCTTAATTATGCTCTTCAATCTATAGTGACATCTATAGGTTTATGTTTTGTATGTACTTTCAACTACATTAGAATAACAAATATATTTAATCTAACTTAAGGCACAAACATTCAGAGGTTAAGTTTCACATTAATCTTGCCACACTTTGTTACGTACAAAGTTCATCTCATTAACATTTTATCAATAATGTATCCACAGATATTTTAGAAAAATATGAATTTACATACATATTCACCTAGAGAACTCATTTTTCACTTGCTTCTAAATTTATTGCATATTATCTGAATCATCACCCAGTGATTGGCAAATTGTTGTGCTTTAAGCACCAGCAAGTGGATTTCAGATTTTCACGTGCAGTATAAGCCTGCAGGAAGAATAAGTCCTCTTGGTGGTTAGAGCCTGATACTAATGACACAAAGTTCGCAGGATTAAACCCTTTATGAGCAGATTTGCTTTCCATGTGGCAAAAGTCCTGCTCTACCATTTAGAACAGAGGCCAAGTTTCAGTCATCTCCTGAGCTACTCACCAGGGAAAGACTAAAAGGCAAATGATCTTGGTTCATTTGGTAGCAAAGCTACCCAGAGCAGGGGCTACTAGTGACATCTAGGACAGCAAGCAACTCTAATCCCAGGTAACATCAAAGTGAGTGAAGTGAAAGTGAAATCACTCAGTCGTGTCCGACTCTTTGCGACCGGTGGACTGTAGCCCACCAAGCTCCTCTGTCCATAGGATTCTCCAGGCAAGAATACTGGAGTAGGTTGCCATTTTCTTCTCCATGTGACATCTAGGACAGCAAGCAACTCTAATCCCAGGTAACATCGAAACAAAAGTGAAACACATAACTTTCTTTGAAAGTTGAAATACAGTTGATTTACAATGTCAGGTTAGTTTCAGGTGTGCAGTGAAGTGATTCAGTCATTTATATATATTCATTTTTAGATCCTCTTTCCTTATAGGTTATCACAAAATATACACTATACATATAAGTATTATTTATAAATATATTATATATAAACTATTATATGCAAGCCTGTGAAGTTCCGTTAGTTGCGTCCAACTCTTCATGATTCTCCAGGCAATAATACTGGAGCAGGGTGCCATGCCCTCCTCCAGGGGATCTTCCCCACCCAGGGACTGAACCTGCGTCTCTTGTGTCTCCTGCATTTGCAGGCAGGTTCTTCACTACTAGGGCCACCTGAGAAGCCTATTACTATAAAACTATTATATATATACTTATTGTATATAATTATACATATACAAAAAGTTATATAATACTTTATATATATATGTATTTGTATACAATATATAAATATAATATATATACACATTTACAAAGTAACCAACATAACGAACAATAACCAACAACAAAGTTCTACCATCAGTGTGGAGAACTATGCTCAGTATCTTATAATAACATATAGTTGAAAAAATCCAGAATATATATATATGTATATACACACACACACCTCTGGGTGTGTGTGTGTGTATAAATACATGTACAACTGAATCACTTTGCTTTACATCTTTAACTAATAAAACCTTGTAAATCAACTAGTTCCATTAAAAATAAAATAAAAAATTTTAAAAAGATTTATCTTACATTTGGTTATTATACTGCAGATTCTAAAAAGGAAGAAAAAGCAGCAGCATAAAAACCATCTCACTAGGAGCAGATCTTCACCGAGGTTTTTGTTGACAGTTTAATCTGTTTTGCAGTGTAATAGCATGGCGTATAATGCCCAATTTGGAATCACAACTGAAATTCCAACTAGGATACAGAAGCCGTATGTGGATAAGACTTTCTTCTTATCATTATCAACAACAATAGGCAAGCACACACTATACACATACCCTTTACAGAAAGACAACTCGAAGTATTAACATAATTGACCAACCAACTCAGACCCAAGAATCAAAGAGGCTGCCGCTTGCTAACTGCTGGCATCCTCAGGGAAGGGCTGCCTCCTGTTCCTTGTTCCTTTCCCTGTACAAAGCTCAAAGATGATCACGATATCAATAACAAAACCAGATTTAGCTGTTACAGAACAATTATACGCCACGCTTGTGTTCTCTGTTCAATAAAAAAGAAAAGTCACAAGGAAGGTCAAAATTGAAGATGGCTGAGAATGATAGCAATTTATTGCTGTGTATTGATTCTCTCCATTGCTTACCTTCTGAAGTTTGTAAGCCTTTTAATTTAGCAGGCATTTGAACATGTGTGCTGTTTTTATTTAGCTGTGATTTCAAAAAAACAACATGAAGCTGTAATATCTTCTGCCAAACTAAGAAACAGAGAGCCCACTGGGTTTTTACTATGAGTTGGACGTCTTAATTAATGTAGCTCATGTGTTAAATCAACTATTGATTATCTTTACTTTTAAATTTTCTATTGTGGTAAAAGTAATATCAATATAAAGCATCCTATTTAACCACATTGAACTATATAGTTTGCGGCTCTAAGTACACTGCATTGTTGTGCAACTGAAACCATCATCCATCTCCTGAATTTTTCACTTTCCTAAACTGAAGCTCTGCCCCCGTTAATCACTGACTCCTCATCCCCCCTCGCCACCCCCACCTCGGGCCCTGACACCCACCAGTGCACTTCCTGACACTATGATTTGACTATTCTAGGCATTCCGTATAAGTATCTGCACCTACTGTGTACTGGAATGCATTTTTAAGGTTAACTTCATATATGTCCCACAAACAGACTGTACCTTCTTTCCCCACCCCCCCAAGATATACAGTAGAAATGAGCTATTAATTAAACAGCCCACTCCAGTCTGATTTTGATCCCATCGCTCCACCAAAGCTGCCCTGATGAGAAAACCAAGGACTCCCGGTTACTAAGCCTGGCAGCGAGTCTCTATCTGTCCACTTGACTTCTCAGTGGTATTTATTTGACGGTTAATCATTCCTCCTCCCTCCTGCTCCTCCCGTTCTCCCTGCGGGGCTCCCAGGACGCCTCCCTCTTCTGGTTTGCCTCCCTCCCCCCTCGTTGCAGAACCTCCCGCTTGGGTCTGCTCCTCGGTTCAGTCCCCAGTCCTCTTTCCTTCATATAAGATTAGTGACCTCACCCAGCGTCAAGGCCTCAATAGCACAAACACGCCAGAGATCCCAACACTGCTTCTCTAGTCTGAACAGCACCCAAGTTCCAGACACGAGTTGTTGTTATTATTTAGTTGCTAACTCCTGTCCAACTTTGTGACCTCATGGACTGCAGCACACCAGGCTTCCCTGTCCTTCACCATCTCCCAGGGGTTGCTTAAACTCATGCCCATCGAGTCAGTGATGCCATCCAACCATCTCATCCTCTGTCATCCCCTCTCCTCCTGCCTTCAATCTTTCCCAGCATCAGGGTCTTTTCCAATGAGTCAGCTCTTCGCATCAGATGGCCAAGTACTGGAGTTTCAGCTTCAGCATCAGTCCTTCCAATGAATATTCCGGGTTGATTTCCTTTAAGAAACCCTTTATGCATCAGACTCAATAACTCGCCACAAACTCAGCATCTCCATGACGATGGCTAAGAGGCACTTCTAACTTCACGTTTCCAGAATCCACCCCCATTTCCTTTGCCCTCAGCCCGTTCTTCTCTCATTCAGTGTCAACGCCAGCATTCCAGCTGCTCAAACTAGAAATATTCAGGGTCACGCTAAAGCCTTTGCCTCTTCTCTCACCGAATTTCCATCAGGAAATCCCAGCGGGCCTTGCTTTGACATGGACTTTAGACACGAGCCACTTCTCACCGCTGCAGCGCCTACCGTCCTGGTCTGAGTCGCATCACCACCTGCTGGACGAGAGCCTCCTCCCTGGACTCTCAGCTCCACTCCTGCCCGTTGACAGTACATCCTCATCGCAGCAGGTGGAGTGAAGATCCTTCCGGAACTGAGGCAACATCCTCTCCTCAGGACTCTCCAGTGCGTTCCTACTTCACGCAGAGTAACTGCCGCGGCCCTCACAGGAGCCCACCAGACCCGGGGTGGTCCGGTCCTGGTTGCCGCCTCCTCTTGCTTTCTCTGCTCAGCCACGCTGGCCTCCTAGCTGCTGCTTAGTCACAGCGCACCCGGCCCTGCCTCAGGACCTCTGTGTTCCCACTGCTCAGCCTGCAGTACCCCGCCTTCACGCCTGCAGAGTGGGCAGACTTCCTGCAGCTCATCACTCCGAGCTCTTCACGTCAGTGAGATCTTATCTGTCTACTGAGCTCAAAAGGCCAACTGCGTATCGACCACGTCTCGGCCTTGTTTGTGTTATTTCTGATTTGTGTTTAGTACTATCAATGCACCATATACTGAGCTCACTTATACTGCATAGTGTTTGTCTTCCCCAGCAAAATATGAGCCCCTGACAAAGACAGAAGGACTTTTGTGGTTTTGTTCACGATGATTTTGTACACAGGACACAGTTAGTAAATATTTCCTCAATAAACGAGTTGGAATATTTGTTCCATTTGCAGGTGTTACTTTTCAATAAACTCTAAAACTGCTTTGTTTTCCTACAGCTTAGAGTTCCGTTTTCGGTAGTCTTCTGAAATTTATATTCCAAAGATCAACATCAATGTCCAGGAAGATAACTCTATTGAGAAGTCTCAAAGCACTTAATTTGCATTTAATAAATCTATGAAGGCATCAGGTATCACACAAGTCTTATTCATTCAGTTACACTGCTTTCCTCATCTACTGTGTTCAACCTCACACCATATTTTCCCATAGTAGAAATGGAATCATTTTCTGAAATTGGTTGCAACTGCTTCTGTGCACCCCTTGGTTCAGAGCTTTTCCCTTTTGCTTCTGTAGCTTACTTCCTTGAGACAACACATTCATCTCCATAATAATTAATTCTAACCCCAGCATGCCCGATCCAAGTAATTTTTATGGGTCAATAGGACCAAATGTTCTTCCTGTGATGATAAGACATTGTGTTTACATCCAAATGAGTCCACATTTAATTGTTATGTGTTCAATTTAATGCAACTGTGCCTGAGAGCATTAAAAAGCAATGGCAGGCGTTTGTTTGAATTTAGAAATTCATTCATCAGAGTAACATAGGTTCTTTTGCTTAAAATGAAAACAGTCTTCTGTAAGTTGCAGCTCAGAAGTCTCACAATGACAAAAATAATATAAAAATTACTCTAAATTTGTAGGAAAAACATGCATAAAGCTTAAAGAGAATATATCAACAGATAAATGTTGGGTGATGGTATAAGTTATTTGCACTTTTTTTTTGTATGTCTGTTTTGCAAAATTTCTGCAGTAAGTATGTATTACCGATATAATCAGAAAAATAAAAAACTTTATTCAGGAGTTAATGACACCCAATTCTATGATTCTGAAACCAATGCACATTCACAATGTAAGCAGTGTCTCCTAGTGAAGCGTTGTGACTCACCAGTGTTACGCCATCATCGTTTTTCTCATTAACGTTTCCTCCACAGGACAGGAAGTGTTTGACGTCTGTTAACATGCTCACCGGTCTTTGAAGCTTCATCTGCCGCAGTGAAGTGAGATCCACTCCTGGAGGGAGAGGGGGAGAGCCTTTCAGACACAATGTAGAGCTGTTTCTCAGCTGCTGGGGGTAAAAATTCCATCTTATCTTGTATATTTCAGTGTGTTCCTCTTTGAAGCCCCACTTCCACTTTGAATTCTCATTCAAAGCAGCTATAACTGTTTCTCTTGGCATGCAGTCTTACTTCCAGTCAGAAGATAGTCTTGAATAATTTTCCTTTTATATCTCCAAATATGACAGAATGCCTTAGCCATGGGGATCTCTCCATGGATTTCTGTTTTCGTACAAATCATCAGCAGAGACTGCCCAAAGTATTGTAAAGTACCTGGACTGAATTGAAATGAGTTTAAAGACATGTTTTCTGTTCCCTATGATTTTCTCTTTAAAATAGCTGCTTCTAAAAGGAATGGAATAAAAAAAGGATTTAGTGGGAAAACTGGAAAACTTTGGATAAAGGCTGTGTTATAGATAACATTATTGTACCAGTGTTTGGATAAACGCACCATTCATTCGCACATGCTAAGTCGCTTCAGTCATGTCTGACTCTTCTCGACTCCATGGGCCATAACCTACCAGGCTCCTCTGTCCATGGGATTCTCTAGGCAAGAATACTGGAGTGGGTTGCCATGCCCTCCTCCAGGGGATCTTCCCAACTCAGGGACTGAATCTGTGCCTCTTATGTCTCCTACCTTGGGAGGTGAGTTCTTTACCACTTGCACCAGCTGGGAAGCCCAGGGCTGTGTACATTGTGAATGTGAGAAGAAGCTGGGTGAAGGGTACCTGGGATCTCTCTGTACTATTTTTGCAAATTTCCTGTATATCTAAAATGTCTTTAAAATATTTTTAAAGGGTGGTCCAATTGATCCTTTCATGACGACTAATGTTAATAAGAAGAAATAAACTGAGGGGAGAACTGAGAACTGGGCTTCACTGAGGTGGGTGATTCATGCAGCAAAGATTCAGGTCAGCTCACCTGTTCACACCTCTGTGCTGTGCTTAGTCAGTCACTCAGATGTGTCTGACTCTTTGAGACCCCATCGACTGTAGCCCACCAGGCTCCTCTATCCATGGGGATTCTCTAGGAAAAAATACGGGAGTGTGTTGCCATGCCCTCTTCCAGGGGATCTTCCCAGCCCAGCATTCAAAGCCAGGTCTCTAGCATTGCAGATGGATTCTTTCCTATCTGAGCCATCAGGCAAGTCCAAGAATACTGGAGTGGGTAGCCTATCCCTTCTCCAGGGGAACTTCCTAACCCAGGAATCTAACGGGAGTCTCCTGCATTGCAGATGGATTCTTCACCAGCTGAGCTACCAGGGAAGCCCATTCATGCCTGTATCCAACCTGAGCTTTCACGGTGGCATTATCTCCATGGTAGCGAGTATCTCTGCATTTCTGCATCTCCTGTTCCTAGCCCTGGTTCCTGGACATATGAGGTGTTTACTAAGGGGAAATAATCCACATCATTCCAAATGAAAGTAGTAATAATGGAAACACTGATATTAGTGATGCTGATCAAGTTGCAGGCGACATGAGATGACATCTGTATCTGAGCAAGTGCCTGCTGTGAACCAGCTACACTCCTGAGAATTTCTCTCTCTCGTCTGATTGAATCCTTGCTGCAAAAATGGCAAGACAGCAGTGGGCTCGACCAAAAACGACAGTGCGGTCCTCCTGCCTCCCCTGGACCGTAGCTGTCTTGCCCAGGGTGGGACTCTGGGAAAGTGATTTAGCCTCGCCTTCCATAACCTCCATCACAGATAAAATACACATCCCAGAGGAACAAAGCTAGTGGTAACACTTGTAAGACCCGGCTGCTTGGCAGAGGCTGGCATAGTGCCCATCGGCAGTCATGTCCCCTGTGAGCATGCCACGCAGGCCTTACTGCAGCCCTCCTTCCCTGAGCTTGGACGAAGTCCAGAGCAGAGATGGTCCAGGGCTTCAGTGCTATGTCTTGCACTTACTAGTTGTGCTGATGGGGTCAGGGAACTTATCTGCTGCCTCAGTTTCTTCATCTGCAAAAGGGGCTGACAGTTTATTCCACTAGTTGGCATGAGAATGACTCAAAGCACACACAGCATAGAAAACATAGCTTCCAGGAAGCACTCGATGAAAGGGACCCATTGTTTTAGTATTAGTCAGCCTTCTGGTCCAAGCGTCACCTGCCACTCATTCAGGGATGTTTTCCTTTACAATAAGGAGGCAGGGAGAAATCAAACAAAGTGAAGCCAAATGCAATACTTGAAAAGCGCAGCTCATTTCAAACACTCTGTTCAAGGTAAACCAGTGTAGTGGAAACAGGAAGGAGAACCACCAGCAGCCATATCTCAGCTTCCTGGTCATCAGAAGTCATCTCGGAAGAACTAACAGATTTCCCCAATGGGCACATAGGCGGTTTCTTAAGAACCAGCTAACACTGTCACTGTCCTCTTCCTTCAAGGACTTCGGAATTTGACATGGGAGTTATACTTGGAAAACACTGTTTCTCAGATGTCAGTGTTCAGTTTGGATGTTGAAGTAGCAGAAAACCCTGATGGTTACAGCACTCTATGGCTTTGCTAACTTTTCAATGCTGCATGCTTACTGACATGGTATGTATCTTCTAGAGAACTATTTAAACATCCAATTAACGTTGAGTGATTAAAAAAAAATAGGGCTCAGATGAAAGACACAAATTAAAACAGAAATGAGCTGTCACTCATTTCTGACTTATTCACATTACAACATGTTATGGGAAACAATCTGTTTCTGGTCGCTGCTGTAAAGATATGACTGGAAGGATATGACATTGTATCCCTGTATTTTAAAACTTGATTTTGAATCAAATATGATACCAAGTAAGACATAACTTTTGGATTTTTGTAATGTGTTCAGGGAAAAAAAGCACAGATATATTTTTGGTAAAACAATAGAATGGAAATTCCCTCATTTCTTGGTCAAACAAATTTCTTAAGATACCCCTGGGAAAAACCAACCGTGATGACTACAGCCCATAAGAAACCTATTATTTTGTGGTGGGTAACTGGCCAATCTGAAGCTGAAGCTCCAATACTTTGACCACCTGATGTGAAGAAGTGACTCATTGGAAAAGACCCTGATGCTGGGAAAGATTGAAGGTGGGAGGAGAAGGGGACAACAGAGGATGAGATGGTTGGATGGCATCACCGACTTGATGGACATGAGTTTGAGCAAGCTCCAGGAGTTGGTGATGGACAGGGAAGCCTGGTGTGCTGCAGTCCATAGAGTCTCAAAGAGTCAGCCATGACTGAGTGACTGAACTGAACTGGCCAATCCTTGCTTTTTTATTTTCAAACAAGTTTTTGAAAAAACTAATGGCCGGCCTGCTTAGATTGACTTCCCAGCTGGCGCCAGTGGTAAAGAACCCGCCTGCCAAAGCGGGAGATGCAGGCTCCATCCATAGATCTAGAAGGCCCTCTGGAAATGCACTCCCCAGTGGTAAAGAACCCGCCTGCCTGAGCAGGAGACACGAGCTCCATCCATAGAACCCGCCTGCCTGAGCAGGAGACGCGGGCTCCATCCATAGAACCTGCCTGCCTGGGCAGGAGACGCAGGCTCCATCCATAGATCTAGAAGGCCCTGTGGCAACGCACTCCAGTATTCTTGCCTGGAAAATCCCATGGACACAAGATTTTGGCAGGCTTTCCTTATGGCTCAGCTGGTAAAGAATCTGCCTGCAACGTGGGAGACCTAGGTTCAATCCTTGGGTTGGGAAGATCCCCTGGAGAAGGGAATGGCTACCCACTCCAGTATTCTGGTCTGGAGAATTCCATGGAGTGTATAGTCCATGGGGTTGAAAGAGCTGGACACAACTGAAGTGTATTAATCTAACAATCTGCTCAGATTTATTATTTTGATTGGAGTTTAGTAATTTTTTTGTTTAATTAAGAACATAAGAAACTAATCATTTACCTGACATGCACAAGTTATTACACGTGATACAAATTATTATTGCCTGATTACATTTGATCATATCAATAAATGCTTGTGTGGAACGGAAAAGACATTAACACCTCAGGTTAATCTGAACTTTATCTTAACTTTCCTTAACTGTCCCTCCTAAGGTAATATCGTTTTGCAACAATTCAGCTTTTCCTTTTCTCCATTATCAATCCTGTATTGGGGATACTCTCTGCTGCTTTCAAAGATAATTTTATCGTTAGGCTATGATATGACCCATCCCATGACTATACAGTGGGAATCGTTAAGCTCCGAGAATTGCATCTAATTTCAGTTTTTGTCTTCTTGGTAAGCTTTCTAAGAGAGCCAATACTTCAAAGAAAAAGGGTTAACAGGCAAATAAAGGAGTTGCAGCAGAGAAAAATAAACCAGGGATGCCAGACAGGTGTCATAAACCTCTACCAAATCCTTTCCTCCAACTCTGACCACAAGTATACTGCAGGACTGTCCTCGGCAAACTGGGATCACTGTCACCCCCAAGATGGGTGATTCTGAAGGGGCTGGTGCAGGAACAGCATTCCGAATGAACTTTGCTAAGCGGGAGGAATATACAAGGTCATCTGCAGACTGACAAATCTGGAAGTCCTGTGAAAACTGCGGAGGGAGGGCTAAGGCTGGAGGCAAGAAGACTAGTGTCTAAGGCTGTTCCAGAACATATAGAAAGACCAGAGTGTTAATCAAGGCAGCGACAGCTTGGCTGGGGACATACGCGAGCATATTAGAGAGATGAGAAAAAGGCTCTGTAAGATTTGGTGACAATTCAATGGGAGGGATTTAGGAGAAGAAAAGTAATGGTCAAGTGTTCAGGTTCTTGGGTGCAAAGGCAAGCAGTGCAGAGGGCATATGAAAGGGCAACAAGAAGTCCATATCGGACAGATTATTTCAACTTATCTGACATCCAAGTCAAAGACGCAGGACAGGTAACAAAGCTGCAGATCCGAGGTCTGGAAAGATGTCTAAGCTTCAGGAATGTCCCTGGGGTCAGGTGGGCGCTAAGTACTCAAGGAAAGGGAGAGATGAGCCAGAGACAGTGTGTGGAGAGAAGATGCTCGATACAAAGCCCTGGGAACAACCAACATTTTGGCTTCTGGGTGCATAAGCAGCGCATCCAAAGGAAAGTAAGAGAAGGGAGAAAAGCGATGGGACATTCATAGAGGGGAGACTTCAGAGCAGTGTGAGCAAGGTCACTGGACGTCACAGGGAGGGGAGGTAAAGAAATACTGAACAGGAAATTGGCAGCTGGACAGAGAACAAGGGCAGCGGCAGTCACTGCAGGGCGTTTCCAGGCCAGTGGGGGTAGGAGCTGAATATCGGTGGGCTCAATGGAGAAGGTAGGGAACTCAGAAGACAAATGTGAGCTCCTTCTTTTAAAAGGATGAGTTTGAAAGAAAGGAGAAAGGGCTACAGGTGAAGTTATATGTAGAGCAAAGTAAAAAAGTTTTGCTTTATGTTTCCGGGCCTTGGAAAAAACACATCTCTATGTTTTCCAATAGACATGTACAGATGTGAGAGGTGGACCATAAGGAAGGCTGATCCCAGAATTGATGCTTTTGAATTGTGGTGTTGGAGAAGCCTTTTGAGAGTTCCTTGGACTGCAAGAAGATCCAACCAGTCCATCCTAAAGGAGATCAACCCTGAATACTCATTGGAAGGACTGATGCTGAAGCTGAAACTCCTAATACTTTGGCCAGCTGATGTGAAGAGCCGACTCATTAGAAAAGACCCTGATGCTGGGAAAGATTCAAGGCAGGAGGAGAAGGGGACGACAGAGGATGAGATGGTTGAATGGCATCGCCGACTCAATGGACATGAATTTGAGCAGACTCTGGGAGATAGTGGAGTGCTTCAGTCCGTGGGGTCGAAAAGAGTCAGACATGACTTAGCGACTGAACAAGAACAACATTTTGCCCACGGTGAGCATCCTTCCTGGATACCTCGAGATCCCCCAGCAGCGCTTCTTTCTCTGCCAGCTCATTTTACCATCAATTTGCTTTTCTCGAACACCAGCTGCTTTGCTGCACACCGGAGATGTCACAGGCATCAGATGCTCGATCAGAACTCCTCAGTCTCGTCTTCCAGCCCAGGAAGCTCAGGCAGTGAGCCGAGGTTAATTGTTGTGCCCATGTGTACAGCGTATGTCGGTGGTGACAGTACAATTAGAACTTGTGACCAGCGATTTTCCATGTAATCAAATTGCTCATGACCCGGCCTGCCTCCTGCCACATGCATCCTGGTGGGACAGCAAGATAAGCACCCCGATTTGAAATGGGGTGACGCAGAGGGAAAACTCCAGCTGCTCCAGCGCCGAGTGAGAAGACCGCGGTGCACCGAATGATGAAAATCCCATCTTGGAATATGAGAGATTTCTAACAGTATCAGTCTATGCTGTCACAACAGATCACTCTGAAAGGGCACCAGCAAGGGAGGGCTCAGGAAATAAATCGAATTAGTATTTACTGGAACTACGGCAGCGGACCTAGATAAGGAGGAGGGATGCGGGCAGAAACGGAACCAGATTGTGAGCGGGGTGAGGGAGGGGCAGACGACTGCAAGGCAGAGGCCGGGGCAGGGGCAGCAACAAATGGAAAACAGAATTAAAAATGTAAGAGATATTAAATTGAATTTGTTCTGGCAAACATGCATTTCACAAACAGATTGTGACAGCCAGCATCCTGATGGATTTTCCTCCCAACCGTCCAGCCAGTATCTCCCTTATATTTTTTTCCTTAATCATTTTTAAAATCAGGAATGCACTTATCTTTCTTTATATGGGATAGCAATACCACTCCTGCAAATATTCAGTGTTCTCGTGGAACAAAATCTTCTTGTGAGTTGGAAAAGCGTAGAAGAAAAGCTAATTATTTTACAAATAAAGATGCTTAATTTGTTTTCAAACAGAAAGAGCTACAACTGTAGCTATTAGGAAAACAGATCAATGAGAAGAACAGGAAACTACGCTACAAAAGCGAAAGTGAAAGTCGTTCAGTCGCGACTGACTCATGACCCCATGGACTCGTTGTGACCCCATGGACTATGCAGTCCATGGGATTCTCCAGGCCAGAATACTGGAGTGGGGAGTCCTTCCCTTCTCCAGGGGACCTTCCCAACCCAGGGATGGAACCCAGGTCTCCCACATTGCAGGCAGATTCTTTACCAGCTGAGCCACAGGGAAGCCCAAGAATACTGGAGTGGGTAGCTGTTCCCTTCTCCAGGAGATCTTCCTGACCCAGGAATCGAACTGGGGTCTCCTGCATTGCAGGCGGATTCTTTACCAACTGAGCTATGAGGGAAGCACACGCTACAAAAGTGGCCCAGTTGATTAAGACAGCCCCAGACAGGCCCTTTCTTCACTCAGAGACACCCCACGTTTTGCAAAGATCCAAATAACAAACCTCCCAACAGTGGAATGTGCGTAGCTTTCAGCTTGTTCCCTTTGGAAGCTGTGGGGTCTGACTCTGACAACTCATAGCTGACAAGATGTGAGAAAATTCGAGGTCCCTTCTGCAGGAAGGAGCAGGTACCAGGGGGTAACTCCACTGTACCGCCTGTCCCCCCAGGGATGTGACTCGTGACCCACAGCTCAGCTCACACTGTCTCCAGTGAAGATAACATCCCTTACCTTGCTTTCAGAATTAATGAGACAATTTTTTTTAAGAACCCATGGCTGCGAAGCACTAATTATTATTATTCTAAGCCATCCTCAGAATAAACCTTTTGAGAGGCACGATCTGGAGGAGGTGCAGGGCCCACAGAACAAAGAGGCAGCTGTGCAGGCTTTTCTGGGAGGCGAGAAGCGCACAGTCTCAGCACGGCGTGCCCCTCGGACACGCTACACTGTTTCTCTGACAAAAGATCACACTTGAAGGGACTGGAGTTTCTTTGGTGTTATTTATACCTGAACCGCAGAAAGGAAAACAAAAAACAAAAAACTGAAGACGGGGCATACTTCTTCAGTTTAAGACCATATGGAACTCAGGGTTTCGAATGCCTCCCACTTGGCCAAGGCTGGACTTACTCATGAAATTACACACTGGGGCTGTGCAATTAAGCATTCTCTGTCAGGAGACATATCTGGGTCCCCAGCCTCAGCTTTTCAGGATGGCACCAGGACTGACCGTGGCTTTCTTCTGACAAGGGTTGAGCTTCCAGGTGTCCCCAGGAATGGATGCAGAGATGCTGGGCAGACTGCCCTTGACTTGAGCCCTCGCTCACCTGCATGAGATGCTTAGGAGGCTGGACATATTCTCCCAAGAGAAGACACTGCGCGCGACCTCGCGCTCATTAGCCCCAGATCCAGTTGTGCTGATTCACTTCTCTTCCCCTCCCAGCGGACAAGAGATTATAATTCCAAACCCAGTCCCGCTAATTAGGGACTTTGGGGGCCTGTTAAAATGTCCCTTTAGAGTTGGCCTCCAGATTTATGCCAGCTTGCAAACGTGCGGTGATGAAACTGACCACAAAATGCTGCCCAGAACGAGACCTTGTTTCACACAATCAAGGGGAATGACATCTGTCTGCACTCACGCCTAAAATATATGCACTAAGAATTCGACCATTCTCTCTCTTCATCTACTGTTCCATGGCTTTTCGCAACATCAGCCTACCATTTTCATCCAGGTAGGTCAGCAGGATGGAGCTCGAGTCAGTGCCTTCCGTGGCATAATCCAGTGGGATGTTTCCATTGACGTCCTGGAGAAGGACGTTGGCTCCAGCCTACAAGCGGAAAAGAAAAATGAACATGGACACGGTTAGCATAAGGGCTACCCAGGTGGCTCAGTGGTAAAGAATCTGCCTGCCAATGCAGAGACTCGGGTTCCATCCCCGAGCTGGGAAGATCCCCTGGAGAAGGAAATGGCAACCCACCCTAGTGTTCTTGCCAGAGAATCCCATGGACAGAGGAACCTGGCGGGCTACAGTCCATGGGATAGAAGAGTCGGACACGACTGAGCAAATTAACATCAACAACTGTTAACACAGAAAGCAGATCAAAACTTGCATTTCTATCCTATTTAGGAAACTGACCCAGGAAAGTTTGCGTTAGATACAGCTGGCAGGATCACATAGGAAATTGGAGTTATTTTTTGAAGACAAATTATAGTAGATGTTTTGTGATCAACTCTGATGGACCAAAAGGTTCAACTGACCCTTGATAGGATCAAGACCCCAGCCCCAAGTACTCGTCCTCACCCTTACCCCCCATGCTGTGCCACAGGACGCTGTCATGTCTGACTCTTTGCAATGCCATGGGCTGCAGCCCACCAGGCTCCTCTGTCCATGGGATTCTTCCAGGCAAGAATACTGGATTGGGTTGCCACTTCCTCCTCCAGGGGATCTTCCCAACCAGGGGATTGAACCCGCTTCTCTTTTGTCTCCTGAATTGGCAGGTGGGTTCTTTACCACTAGCACCACCTGGGAAGCCCCGCCTCCACAACCCCCCTGAAAAAACCCAAATAACCAATCCCTGGCTGCTGAGCCAGGCACACCTCTGTGCCCGCTGTACTAGAGTGGCCTGGCTGTCCTAACACAACACAGTGGCCCTGCCTTTGGAGTCTGACGTCCCGTGTGAACTCCGAGCTTCCCCAGACCATCCTGCTAAATCCTCATGCTCCTTGCTCTCCACAGAAACTCACTGGAGAGCTGTCCTCATGCTATCATTGCTTTAATGAAGCCTGACCCCATGGATTGTAGCCCACCGGGCTCCTCTTTCCATGGAATTCTTCCAGGCAAGAATACTGGAGTGTGTGGCCATTCCCTTCTCCAGGCGATCTTCCCCACCCAGCGTTCGAACCCGAGTCTCCTGCACGGCAGGCAGATTCCTTACCATCTGAGCCACAGGGAAGTCCAACACAGTCACACGACAGTCCCTTTAATAAAGCCTGAGCTCATGGCTTCTGGCTGGTTTTTCTCTTTCCAGAAACTGCTTCCCAATAAAAAAGCATCATCCAGAGACGTTAATGGATGAAGTACACCAGATACGACTATCAGACAACTTTTAGCTTCACAGGCTCTGTTCCTCAGGCACCTCTGAGCCCACCTGCTCAACGCTCCCCCTCCCCCAGCACAAACACAATGACGGACGTGCTTTCATCCTTATCAATAAACAAGTAGTCACAGCAATTGTTACCCTGTCTCTACCTTCTTTAATGAGCTCCATAAAATTTACTAGGCAAGATTTCCCATACGTCTCCTCCCAAAAACCTGTCACTAAACTCAGGCCAAGAAAGTAAACATTTCACCCTATTCTTCTTCCTGAATACAAGTTCATACGGCAATGTGAATATAGTTAATATGGTTCATATAATATCCAAACCCATGACTTTACATAAAAAGGAATAGCTTTTGATATTAAATAGTTTGTATATTTATGATATTAAGGGGCTTCCCAGGTGGCACAGTGGTAAAAAATCTGCCTGCCAATGAGGGAGACCTAAGAGCTGTGGGTTCAGTCCCTGAGTTGGGAAGATGCCCTGGAGAAGGAAATGGCAACCCACTCCAGTGTTCTTGCCTGGAGAATCCATCCCATGGACAGAGGAGCCTGGTGGGCTACAGTCCATGGGGTTGCAAAGAGTCAGACATGACTAACTGGCTGAGCAGACACACATTTATATATTAAATAGCCATATAGCAATGGGCTTCCCAGGTGGCGCTAGTGGTAAAGAGCCTGCCTGCCAATGCAGGAGGCCTGAGAGGTGCAGCTTCGATCCCTGGGTCGGGAAGATCCCCTGGAGGAGGGCGTGGCAACTCACTCCAGAATTCTGAGATCTTCCCTTGTTTGAATGTGTGTGTAGCTATATACTGCTTTCCTAAGCCTTAGCAAGTCTGCACAGGTTTTCCAAAAGACTGCTCTAATTATAGTGAAAAGTAGGTCAAAGTGGTAGAATATTCCAAATCTTCATGTTTTCCCTCCATGTAAGCTGTACTGCTCACCTGACCGTCCAGAGTGAACCACATTTCTATAGCCATGAAAAGAGACTCCCTTATTTAAACAGAACACGTTAGATGTTTCCGATCTTCCCTTACCTAAGGACAACTTCATTTTAAGGTTCTAAAGACGTCAAATTATCTTCTCAGTGCGTTTCGTTTTCTTTCATAGTCAGAGTTTGAAAGGAGGTTACTTGAGGCAGTAGTCTGAAGTAGATTTGCTAATGATTTTTTTTTTTTCTCTTAGTCTCCAACCAGGCAAATAAGGTTTTGCATATTTATCCTAGCTTCACTGGTTAAAGAATCAATTAAGACACAGAACCACAAGGCGCCCTTACTTAATTCAATTCTTACAGGTAGAAGGTAATCAATTTATTTTTTTCCCCAGTGCATAAAGGTTTCAGGTAGAATCTTATCCATGTCAGACATCTGGGTGGCAGATGACAGTGAATCTAATTAAGAGTCACATATTATCAATAACAGCAAAGAGAAACAGTACAGCATCGAGGTACCCCTGAAGGCCGGGCACTGGGGGAGAATGGTTTCCTTTCTTTAAGGACTAATGAGGCTTTTTCAGAGAAAGTCTGAAAACGAAAGGTGGTGCTGAATATTTTATTTGGGTTCATTCACTGAAATTTCAACCCATTAATCACTGGTCTATGCTGCTGAAAAACCAGGTGTCGTCCCACATACAGACCTTCCTGGGGGGCGGGAACTTCCCTAATCACAGACCACATCTTACTCCTCTTTATATCCCCAAAAGTGCCTGGCACATATGAGATCCTAAAAACTATTTGCTGAAAAAAAAAAAAAAAGAAAAAGAAGCAACCAAACCCTGAACTTAGTTACTACAAACTGAGGCAAAGGATTATGATTTCAGGGATAGTTACTTCTAACTAAATCTTCTGACATGCATTTTTAAGAGTCGATACAGACAATTACAAAATCAGTCTACGCGTACTTAGGTTTCCAGCCTTCACTGTTTCTAGATGGGTGACAACTGCAGGAGGCTCTTTCGACCCACCCTCTCCCCATCTCTCCTCCAATTTCCCTCCCTTCCTCTGTCCCTCTGTCCCTCCTTCTCTCCCTCCCTCCCTTCCTTCGTCACTGGACACAGGTGAGACAGCCCACCAGCGCTGGCTCTGTCCCCACCGCTTGATGGTCTGGTCTTAGCCAAGGTCCCCAGAAAGCCTGATCACGTGCAGTAAAACATGAGGCCAAGGAACACCCCGAAAAGGCGGTATTTATCGACTCAGAATTCTGAAACTGTGCGCATGTATATAAAAACCCCACTGGCAAGATTCCTGGCTGATTGTCATTCTTTAGTCTGACGAACTCAGGGTTCATGCGCGCTGATGGCTCCTAATGAGTCCCCCTGGAACGGAGCTGCCGATGACTTGCAGAGCAGAACTCTGAGGCAAGTCCTTCCGTTGGGCGTCAAGAAAATCAATCACACCCTGATTGGTTTCATTAGGGAAATGAGTGTTGTATTATGCAAAAGCAAAGTACTCAAATGCTTTTGCAGTTGAGGACTGGATAGTTCCTACTGGGAGTCCTGAATACATCGCCTCTCTCGTAATTCAAACTGGAAGCCCCACTTTGTCCTAAACTCTGCTCCAGGAGTATTGAAAGAGAATCCAAATCTCCCATTCTCCTCAAATAGGGATCTTCTCTCCTGCACATCAGATAACATTCGAATGAATAAACGCACATTTCTGCAAGTAAATGTTTTACTAGTTTATGTAACAATTTAATGTCAGTGAACAGAAACTTGTCCATGTTTCACTTAATTCTCAAGCATTGAAATTTGAAAGACAGGTACCTGATGGACTTTTAATAAACAAATACCACTTTTTATATGAAAATATTTTGGTTACTTTTAGTTTTGATATAATTACAAGTGAGCTCAAAGTTGCAAGCATAGTGCCAGGAACTGCACTGTGTCTGTAATGGGTTGAACTGCATGCCCCTAAAGAAATACTGACGCCCGAACCTCTGGTGCCAGTGAATGCGACCGTCGTGTGGAAACAGGACGGCTGCTGACGAGCATCCCTAAGACGCCATAAGGATTCCGGGTAAAGTGAATGACAGGCACCCTAACAGGAAGAGTGTCTCTGGGGACAAAGCCACAGAGGGGAGACGGCCACGCGAGGAAGAGGCGGAGATTGCAGTGGTGGCTGCCACAAGCCAGCAGGTAGCTGGGACCCCCAGGGGTGGGAAGAGACACAGAAGGACGCCCTCCAAGAGGTGTCAGGTGGAGCGCAGCCCCCCAGCGCCTTGAGGCTGGGCTTCTAGCCTCCAGAACCGTGAGAACCAGATGCTTCAAGCCACCCTGTTTGTAGAACTTTAGTATGGCCACCCCAGGAAAGGAGTATCATACCGTTTACTCAAATTCACCGGTTAGTTTACTTTCCCGTTTTTGCTTTCTCTTTGTCTCTTTCGTTTTTCCTGAATCACTTCAACTTGAGTACAGGCATCGTGTCACTTTACTCCCAGAGATTTACGCGGTTGTCGTTCACTCATAAGTCGTGTCCCACTCTTTGTGACCCCGTGGACTGCAGCATGTCAGGCTTCCCTGTCCTTCACC
The DNA here is from genome assembly GCF_023091745.1 of Budorcas taxicolor. Lineage (NCBI taxonomy): Eukaryota > Metazoa > Chordata > Mammalia > Artiodactyla > Bovidae > Budorcas > Budorcas taxicolor. The sequence continues at coordinate 84,191,173 of NC_068921.1, read as the reverse complement.
ATCTGCCAGAGTTTGCTCAAATTCATGCCCATTGATTCAGTGATGCCATCCAACCATCTCATCCTCTGTCATCCCCTTCTCCTCCTGCCTTCAATCTTTCCCAGCATCAGGGTCTTTTCCAAGGAGTCGGCTCTTCCCATCAGGTGGCCATAGCATTGGAGTTTCAGCTTCACCATCAGTCCTTCCAATGAATAGTCAGGGTTCATTTCCTTTACGATGGACTGGTTTGATCTCCTTGCTGTCCAAGGGACTCTTAAGAGTCTTCTCCAACACCACTATTTGAAAGCATCCGTTCTGTGGCACTCAGTCTTTCTTTTATGGTCCACCTTTCACGTCCATACATGACTACTAAAAAAACCATAGCTTTGACTATTCAGACCTTTGTCAGCAAAGTGATGTCTCTGCTTTTTAACATGCTATCTACATTTCTCATAGCATTATATTTTGGTATATACTTCAAAAAATAAGGACATAATTTTGCATGTGTTATCAAACTCAGAACATTCAACATCACTAAATTCTATCCTATATAGCACCGTCCATATCTGAGCTTCATTAATTTCTCTGATGACATCCTTGATCACCATCACCTTCTGACTCAGAATGGAATATGGAGTCACCCCGTTTAGTGTATTTCCCTTTCTCTTTAGCATCCTTCCAGCTGAAACAGTTCATCCTTATTTTTCTTTAAGACCTTCTCTCATTAGGTTCTTCCAATGAAGTTTTTGGCAGGCAAAGCACATAGGGAATCACATTAGGTGTGACCCCTGGGTCCCACTGGTGATGCAGGTAATTGGATCACCTGGTCAAGTGATGTTTTTATGCTGTGAAGTTGCAGCTAGGAACCCATGGCTTCATACTGATATCAGTAAAGGAATGAATCCCTGATACACAGGAGAAGAAAGCTCTTCCATAGAGTTGAACACCAAGTAATACATGCGGCAGGAATGGCAAGGTTAGAATTTAACATTTGTTACAGGAAAACTTCGGAGGTTTCCCTGAGGCTCAGCGGTAAAGAATCCACCTGCAATGCAGGAGGCTCGGGGTGGATGCCTGGGTTAGAAATATACCCATGAGAAGGGAATGGCAACCCAATCCAGTATTCATGCCTGGGAAATCCCATGGACAGGGGAGCCCGGCAGGCTACAGTCCACGGGGTCACAAAGAGTTGGATATGACTGAACAGCTGAGCCCACAGATAATTCTGATCAGATGCAGACGGAAGTGACGATGCACACGTTTTTGCGCGATCCCTGTCGTCTCCACTCTGCACCACTGTGTACTCCTTATTATTGTTGAAACAGACGGATTGGCAAGGATTCTGTTTTATCCTGTGTTATTCAAGCCACCAAAAGGAGCTAGTGGAGAAACACCTTAATCTGGCTACCTCAGACGGTTGAATCACACCCTCTTTCCCCAAACCTGAGCTGACACGTCAGAGTTGTTAATCTCAAGCAAGTCAGAGGGAAGCTTCAGGTAGGGGGTGCACCAGCAGACACCTGTAACAAAGCGACTTAACCCTGATGACCAGGGTTGAGAAGGAATGGCTCACCATCTTGCCATTCCATCCCTCCTGTTACTTGAGTCAGACCACCCAGAGGACTTCAGAGCCACCACCAGCCTGAAAGGGCAGGGAACACAAGGAGCTGAACCCAAGAGTCCATGCATCCCTTGTTCCAAGAAAAGACGCTTCCACCGATCCCTGCTGTCCAAGCAGAAAGAGAAAACTAGAAGTACATAATTTTCCTTCAGCTCCTAGATTTTTGGGCAGATAACATAGGAGGCAATACAGCTGAGGAAACCATTTATTCATCAAGCAATTACATATTAAGTGCTTATTACGGTGAAAGTGTACTTTGAGATTTTAATGATGGTGAATTACTACGGTAATAAAAAATTGAAAACTTGTATGACAAGCGTTTTAAACTTTCTAACAGCTGAAATTACATTGGCACCCATTTTTACAGCTCCCTCTGTAAACATTCTGAGGTCAGTAAGTATTACTCGGGGAGCATGTAAATATTGACGTGTAGCGTGGCTGCCAGGCGAAGCAATAAACCATGCCAAGAAAAGAAACCCTGCAACAAAGAAAAGGTAATTGTAGAATTCCAAGGGACTGGGGTGTGAATGGCATTTACAGTCCTAACTAAAGAAATCTCTAACAGTGATCCAACGGAAGTTTAAGGCGACCATGAGCAGAAGATGAGCACGTAGACAGAACGGGGTATCCCACCAGGGCTTAAAGGAGCTGAAGCCCTGTCTTCCAGACCAAAGAAGAAAAATCAAGGTGTAGCAATCTGAACAGCTATGCAACTCGAAACACATACAAAGGTCAGAGGGACCATCTGGAAGAGTTAGAAGCGCTTGTATCTGGGAGGAAAAGTGTGAAGGGCAGAGCTAGAGAGAAGGGAGAGGGGCTGAGCTTTGCAGGGCTTCCAGTGAGCCTTGGAAAACTCTCTGGCTTTTGAAAATGTGGATATGCATGACAGTTAAGAATCTAACATTAAAAAAAAAGGCACGATAAGTCGCTTTGGTCGTGTCTCACTCTGCAACCCCATGGACTATAGCCCGCCAGGCTCCTCTGTCCGTGGGACTCTCCAGGCAAGAACGCTGAAGTGGGTTGTCATGACCTGCAGGGGACTTCCCAAACCAGGGATCCAACCTGTGTCTTCTATACCTGCTGCATTGCAGGCGGATTCTTTACCACTGAGCCACTGGGGAAGCACACACCCAAAGGATGGCAAGCATAAAAATGTGGCGTGAGACACGATGGCCCGAATCCTGAAGTGACGCAGTAACAGCATTGTAAAAACAGAAAACAGCGAAAACCATCCAAAAGAGGGTAATACTTAGTTAAGGACATTTCATGCAGATGACACCACCCTTATGGCAGAAAGTGAAGAGGAACTAAAAAGCCTCTTGATGAAAGTGAAAGAGGAGAGCAAAAAAGTTGGCTTAAAGCTCGACATTCAGAAAACAAAGATCATGGCATCTGGTCTCATCATTTCCTGGGAAATAGATGGGGAAACAGTGGAAACAGTGTCAGACTTTATTTTTGGGGCTCCAAAATCACTGCAGATGGTGACTGCAGCCATGAAATTGAAAGACGCTTACTCCTTGAAAGAAAAGTTATGACCAACCTAGATAGCATATTCAAAAGCAGAGACATTACTTTGCCAACTAAGGTCCGTCTAGTCAAGGCTATGGCTTTTCCAGTGGTCATGTTTGGATGTGAGAGTTGGACTGTGAAGAAGGCTGAGCACCAAAGAATTGATGCTTTCGAACTGTGGTGTTGGAGAAGACTCTTGAGAGTCCCTTGGATTGCAGGGAGATCCAACCAGTCCATTCTGAAGGAGATCAGCCCTGGGATTTCTTTGGAAGGAATGATGCTAAAGCTGAAACTCCAGTACTTTGGCCACCTCATGCGAAGAGTTGACTCATTGGAAAAAACTCTGATGCTGGGAGGGATTGGGGGCAGGAGGAGAAGGGGCCGACCGAGGATGAGATGGCTGGATGGCATCACCAACTCGATGGACGTGAGTCTGAGTGAACTCCGGGAGTTGGTGATGGACAGGGAGGCCTGGCGTGCTGCGATTCATGGGGTCGCAAAGAGTCGGACACGACTGAGCGACTGAACTGAACTGAAAGGACATTTTATGATGTCACTACGTATCATTGAAAACCATGATGTGGAACAAAATCTTAAGGCCTGGAGAAATACAGAAAAAGTGTATAAAAAATAGGCTACAAGATGTATATATTAATATCAGATGAATTCTGTGTGAATTTTACATGTATGGGGAAGAGAGGGAGGAGAATGAGATTGATTTAAAAACACATCAAAGTATATTCAGTGGGGACATCCCTAGTGGTCCAGTGGCTAAGACGCCCTGCTTCTGCTGCAGGGGACACAGGTTCAACTCCTGGTTGGGGAACTAAGATCCCGCATGAGGCACAGTGCAGCCAAAAAATAGAAAAAGAAATTTAAATAAGTTAGTATTAAAGTAAAAGAACAAAAAAAAAAGCAAGAAGTTAAATATATATATACCCAATGACTATGTGAAGGAATTATGAATGATATTAATTTTCTATACATTTGTGGGTATCTTTCCATTTTCTACAATAAACACATGTGATCTTTACATTGAGAAAATTATCTTTGATACTGAACAATGAATGAAACTATGAGATGAGATGAAAACACATGACCATTCTCTTGGGTCCCTGGCAAGTTTTAAATCTACTAAATTCAAAGGTGAGGAATAAAACTGGAGACAAGTCAGTGATGATCTGATGAGCTGGCTCCAGTAACATTTGAATTAGTCAATGGTCAGAGTATAGTTAAAGGTCAACTATCCAATTAAAAGATACGATTTCATAAGCAAGCCTACTGAATACGAATTTCTGAGAAAAAAAGAGTAAGAAGAGAGATCACAGGTTCGAGGGTTCATAAAGATCCCCCACATGGTTACGGTCAAGTTCAACATCATTTCAAGTACTGGGCACGTATTACATTTTCTATGAAGCCACTTATTTCTTCCCATAGGCTGCTTTGCTGGAAGCACACAAATTTCAGTAAATATCTGTTGACTAAGACCTTACATGAAAGAGCCAGGACATTCCCACTTCATTCATCATCCCTCCATACAGGTATTCTCCAATACCAGTCTGATGTTTATGCTGCTTTAAAAAAATAGCCTATTTGACTAATCGAAACATGTCTTATCTTTTATGAGAAAATGCAGCCTTTTCTGGGCCTATTTTCCAATAAGCTGAGAATACAGGCTGTGAATATTCTCTGTCCCTTTAATACGTTGTGTTGTTGGTCTTCATGTGGGTTTATCTCCAGTGCCTTATGATGTCAGCACCTTTATCTCCTTTTCCTTCTGTGGTGCAGAAAATTCTATTACAGTTTTCATGTTCCATGTTGTAATATTTAGGTACGTACACAAGGGAAACCACGTAAAGTTTAATATGTTTTTACATTTGATGTAAGGATTCAGATGGCAATTTTCTTATAGGTTTGCTTTTTTCCTGTTTCAATGACTAGCTTTTTCCTATACAGTAAGTCCCCCAGATATAAATGCGTTTCATTCTGAGAACATGGCTCTAAGTCCAATTTGTTCCTAAGTCCAACAAAGTTAGCCAAGGCACTAACACAATTAATTGTCTGTAAATACTGTATGGTAATAGGTTTATAATTCTTTTCACACAAATAATACATAAATCTTCCAGTACAATAGAGTAAGCCAGTGCAGCAGCTGGCATCCAGGGGCTGGCATCGACTGAACAGGAAAGAAGAGTTACAGGCTGGAGGAGGGAGAGGAGGTGGGCGGTGGTAGACTGAACCACCAGCAGCGATGGGAGCGCGGGGCAAGCTGCAACTCCACTCACGCCTTGATGGAATGCACGCTGGCATCCTTGCAAGCTCACAACTTGAAGGTTCTTACTTAGCAGATGCATTGCAAGGAGTATAGTCCTCCCGTCACCACAAGGAAACTCTCAAGGTTTTATCCCCTTGACTTTCATGAAAAGGAAAGCTTCCGGTTCTCCTAAATCTGGCTCGCCTTTCTCAGTCTTCTCTGTAGGGTCCTGTTTCTCTCAGAATCTTTTAGTTTGCTTTGGCCCCCTTTCCCAGACGTCACATTTTCGTGGGTTGATCTGATTTACTCGAGGCCTTCTGTTACCCTGTGTATACAAATAAGACTCGTCTCTCTCTCTGCTGAGTTTCAGAACTAACTGCAGCCTAGACTTCCCCAGGTGGATGTCTTCTTGTCTTCTATTGATCCTGACCTTCAAATATTCAAAAAAGTTCACAGTCCTTCTCATGGAAAAAGATTTCTTGGCTGCTGTCTGCTTTCTTTGTACATTGCAACCTCTCTCCCAATTTTCAGAATCAGAAAGCTTTAGTTCATTCTAAAATCCCCTCCCCTTCTTTAATGCCTACATTTCAAAGGTCAATATTACTATTGACTTCAATGCAAAATATATCATCACTATTTCCTTCATTCACATGGTTACCACTCTCAACTCACAATCACTGGGTTTTAGGAAATGTTCTCCCAAAGGCAGGCTCTCCAGGGAGATGTCCCTTGGATTTTACACCACTGCTTCCCAGGCCTCTCAGACCAGCTCAGACTCTCTACTCTCGAGCTTGCAGAGCACCCTTTACTAGCTCCTCACAGGCCTCACTGAAAGCTAAGACTGGATGCATGATATGCATAAATATATGCATAAAAATGCATTTAAAAAAACACAGGACTTCCCAGGTGGTGCAGTGGTAAAGAATCTTCCTGCCAAGCAGGAGACACAGGTTCTATCCCTGGGTCGGGAAGGTCCTCGGGAGAAGGAAATGGCAACCCACTTCAGGATTCTTGCCTGGAAAATCCCCATGGACAGAGGAGCCTGGCGGGCTACAGTCCATGGGGTCACGAAGAGTCAGACACGACTGACTGACTTGACGTATAATCTTTAAAGTCCTAACCCAATGTTTTAATATTATCCTTCAAGAATTATAGAAAGGGGCAACAGCATTTCTGTCTAAAAAATTGTTCCCAAACTAAATTTTCTTTTGCATTTTAATGCCTAAGAAGTCAAATTGGATTAAATTTGAATATATTTCATAGTCTTATCACACTTTTCCACATCATTTCTTTCATATGATATTCCTTCATTTTCCTAGTTTCTTGGGCATATAGATTGCTCCTTTCTTCCTGAGTCATCTCTTATCAATGATTTAGCAAACAATATACAGTAACATGCCTACCAAACAAGTATCAAAAATACAGGATAGTAATAAAAGCAAGGGTATAATGTGTGCATTTTATGAAACAGTAATCCCCACCTCATCTACATTCACATTTTAACACAGAATTCTGAAAGTTTGTTAAGATGTTTGCAAATTACACAGTTCTCAAAGTAAAAGTCTTTGGAGGGTTTAAATATTACTTTTTTTATGGACTACAATCATTAAGAGAAGATAGCCTACAGGATTTGTCGAAGAGTGATTTTCATTTGGCAAGTTCTGGCTGGAGATTTTGAAATTAAATTATTTTAAAAAACATGGATCTCATAATATCTTCACTGAAAGAGATAAAGTATCTAAAGTGTAAATGACCTAACATCATATTTCTATTAATATTAAAATACCCAAATCTTACTACCGCCATTGATAAAATATTGAAAAAGAAATAAGGGTGTCAAGAATAACGAATGGCAGAGAGGTTACATTAAAGCATTGAGCGGGAGTATTACTGTTCTGGGCCTGACATCTATGTGTTTTCCCAAAGTAAGTGAGCAGTTTACACTACAATGGTATAATAAAGCACTTTTCAAATGTGGTTTAAATATTCAATGTTTCTTTAAATTTGAATGTGAAGAAATTTCTGATTTTGTGGAGCTTGATTTACTAGCAAACACTACAGACTCAGCTCCCTGGGATGAGTTCTGAACCGAATAGAAAATCACTGATAACTGCCACCCACACCAGACAGCAAGTGAGCCCGCCGAGTCTGTTTTCCTCCTGGAGTCGGAGCGTGGAACAGCGAGCTCTGGTGACTGAAGTCCAAAGAGCAGCATTCCTGCCCTTGCTCAGGCACAGGGGTGTGAACTCACCCTCTTCTCAGATGAACGGACTGTATGGAAGTCAGCCTCAAAACTGAGCAATCCTGAACAACACACGGAAGTGTGCTATATACAAGCCATTGGTACTGAACCAAAATACACACTCACAAAACAAGCTCTAGCCAGAGGACACACGATTGGACAGATGTGCACGGGACCCTGGTCAGCAACTTCCAGGATATGAAATGAGAAAGAGCACAAGGTGGATAGAAAGTCAAGGTGCCAAATCTCAGGATTCAGGATGTGGCATTTCCGTTCCGTTAAATGTCTGGATGCGATCTGAGGGCTCAGAACATGTGTAACTAGCGCTAAGGTAGACACTGAAAGAAGCAGCCTTCCCTAGAAAGTTCTTCAGATATTCTCTTTACCTTTTTTTTTATGCTACACCATAGAGGGAAGACAGCACAATTCTGCCAGGACACGCTGACTTCTATAAAAAATCCTTGCGGATGCTTCCATTGCTGATAATTTACAACACAAATACAGCAACTGTCCAAGAAGCTGATGTGATGTCTGTATCACGAATACGCAGATAGCATCAGCTGTGTAACATCTGACAGCTCTCAAAATACAACGCCGGTTTTTTTATTATATTTTATAGTAACCATTCAGGTCATTAATTGTAAGAGGTGTGCAAGTGGATGGAGACCCTGATTCTTTTCCAGCTAAGTATCATTTTATAGGTTTATTCTGATGGCCCAAAGGGGACTTATTTTCAGAAATGTAATTTAAGAGTGTAGGAAGGCTACAGGGGCAGACTTAGGCATTGCAATAGGTTCTATATTATCTTAGATTTTAAAAAACTAATGAATTTCCAGGATCCTGCTTTTACTTAACACCTATTTCAAAATCCATTTCGCTTCTTTAACTATAAATGAGTTAAGGCTATTACAAAGTGTAAATTCCTTGTAGAAGCCTAGTAATATTTTTGGATAACAGAGAAATCAATAAAGCGATTCCTGGAAAGAAGTAACTCTAAAGAGAAAAATGACATTTAACTAATGCAAAAACATATAATATTCCAAAATAGCAGGATTATGCTTTATTGTTGTTAAGCCTCTCTTATTATGCATTTGATTTATTATACTGGTATAATGTCCCATTCCTTACATCCTTTATATCAACCTTTTTGATGTACTTAATTATTTGATGCACATTAATGTTTGACATATTTAATAATCAATGTACTTATTTTAGAACCAAACATTAAATATTTTAATACTTGTTTGACAAAATTATTTTCCTCTAAAAATTCATATATTTTTTCAAATAAAAATTTCAACCTGATATCAAGCTCTAATTGGCTGGATTCACCTGTGGCCCAGATTTCGAGGTTGAAACATATTCCTGGCAACTTCAGTTCTCTGATGGGTCCAAGAAAAGATACTGATTTTTAGTTCATTCAACCTTTTTCTTCTCTGAAGGACAGGAATGACAAATTCCTAGCATATCTGAGCTGAAACCAGAAATCGTCCGTATGTGTTTTTTTACTAATGACACTTTGCTTGTTTTCTGAAATTTACTTTTATGGTCTCAATCACTGTTTAAAATGAGCAAGTATTTTCACTCTACATAAGATACTTATACCATCAACTCTACTGTTGAGAAAGACAAGATAGCAATAGATTTAGAAAAACACAACTTAAGAACAACCAAAAATTCAGACGAACAGAAACAGAAAATAGAACAGCGGTTCCCAAGGGCTGGAGGGCAGACAGAATGGGAGATGCTAATGAGATGGCAGCAGCCTTTAGTTCTAAGATGAATAAGCCCCAGGAGTGAACGCATGCTACAGCGACTACAGTTCATAATAGATATTGCACACCTGAATTTTGCTAAGAGAACAGATTTTAAGCATCTCACTCCCCCTCAAAAAAAATTATTGCTAACTATGTGAGATGAAAGTGAAAGTTGCTTAGTCGTGTCCAACTCTTTGTGACCCCATGGAGTATACAGTCCAGGGAATTCTTCAGTCAAGAATATTGGAATGGGTAACCTTTCCCTCCTCCAGGGGATCTTCCCAACCCAGGGATTGAACCCAGGTCTCCCGCATTGCAGGCAGATTCTTTACCAACTGAATCACCAGGGAAGCCCAAGAATACTGGAGTGGGTAGCCGATCCCTTCTCCAGGGGATCTTCCCAACTCAGGAACTGAACAGGGGTCCCCTGAATTGCAGGAGGATTCTTTACCAGCTGAGCTACCAGGAAAGACCATGTGAGATGATGGATGTGTTCACTTACTTGATTGTTGTAATCATTGTACAAAACAGAGTTAATTCATCATGTTGTAAAATACATACAGGATTATTTGTCAAGTATACCACAATAAAACCGAAAAAAGAAAAAATTTATTATTACTCAATAGTCACTAAAAGGGCTTATACCCAGACTAGCTGTCTTCGAATTTGTACTCTGATTAGCACAAAGAATACAAATGTGAGTAAAAAATATTGAATATTTACCCCATTTCCTTGCTTGACAAACTTGCTTTTAAACCTAGTGAAATATACATTAAGTTGGATAAACCATGAAATGTGTCCATTGACCCCATCACAGGGATGTCAAAGCATTCTTATCAAAGGGCCATTTGAGGGGCTTGAGTGGAGAGAAATCATGTCACCTAGATGGGGTGATGGGGGCCATAAATTAGGGTCAGGAAAACTACACTGTCCTTCAGAGAAGTTTGACTATGAAAACAAGAAGGATAACAGGGTGACCATCCAAGGAAAGAAGTTTGATCAATTTTGTATTCTTTTGTTTTTCTGATTTTTTTTTTAACTAATGGAATGTACTGGAACATCAGTCAGTCAGTTCAGTCACTCAGTCATATCTGACACTTTGGAATCCCATGGACTGCAGCATGCCAGGCTTCCCTGCCCATCATCAACTTCCGGAGCTTACTCAAACTCATGTCCCTTGAGTCAGTGATGCCATCCAGCCATCTCATCCTCTGTCGTCCCCTTATTCTCCCACCTTCAATTTTTCCCGCATCAGGGTCTTTTCCAGTGAGTCATTTCTTCACATCAGGTGGCCAAAGTATTGGAGTTTCACCTTCAGCATCAATCCCTCCAATGAATATTCAGGACTGATCTTTAGGATGGACTGGTTGGATCTCCTTGCAGTTCAAGAGACTCTCAAGAGTCTTCTCCAACAGCACAGTTCAAAAGCATCAATTCTTTGGCGCTCAGCTTTCTTTATAGTCCAACTCTCAAATCCATACCTGACTACTGGAAAAACCATAGCTTTGACTAGACAGACCTTTGCTGGTAAAGTAATGTCTCTGATTTTTAATACGCTGTCTAGGTTGGTCATAGTTTTTATTCCAAGGAGCAAGCATCTTTTAATTTCATGGCTGCAGTCACCATCTGCAGTGATTTTGGAGCCCCCCAAAATAAAGTTTCTCACTATTTCCATTGTTTCTAAATCTATTTGCCATGAAATGATGGGACTGGATGCCATGATCTTCCTTTTCTGAATGTTGAGTTTTAAACCAACTTTTTCACTCTCCTCTTGCAGTTTCATCAAGAAGCTCTTTAGTTCTTCTTTGCTTTCTGCCATAAGGGTGGTATCATCGTCGTATCTGAGGTTAATGATATTTCTCCTGGCAATCTTGATTCCAGCTTGTACTTCATCCAGCCCAGCATTTCAAATGATGCACTTTGCATATAAGTTAAATAAGCAAAGTGACAATATGTAGCCTTGATGTATTCCTTTCCTGATTTAGAATGAGTCTGCTGTTCAATGTCCAGTTCTAACTGTTGCTTCCTGACCTGCATACAGATTTTTCAGGAGGCAAGTCAGGTGGTCTGGTATTCCCATCTCTTTAAGAATTTTACACAGTTTGTTGGGATCCACACAGTTAAAAGCTTTGGCATAGTCAATAAAGCAGGAGTAGATGTTTTTCTGTAATTCTCTTGCTTTTTCAACAATCTAATGGATGTTGGCAATTTGATCTCTGGTTTCTCTGCCTTTTCTAAAACCAGCTTGGACATCTGGAAGTTCACAGTTCACGTACTGTTGAAGCCTGGCTTGGAGAATTTTGAGCATTACTTCACTAGCGTGTAAGATGAGTGCAATTGTGCTATAGTTTGAACATTTTTTGGCATTGCTTTTCTTTGGGATTGGAATGAATACTGACCTTTTCCAGTCCTGTGGCCACTGCTGAGTTTTCCAAATTTGCTAGCATATTGAGTGCAGCACTTTCACAGCATCATCTTTTAGGATTTGAAATACTCAACTGGAATTTCATCACCTCCACTAGCTTTGTTTGTAGTGATGCTTCCTAAGGCCCACTTGACTTCACATTCCAGGATGTCTGGCTCTAGGTGTGTGATCACACCATCATGATTATCTGGCTCATGAAGATCTTTTTTGTACAGTTCTTCTGTGTATTCCTGCCACCTCTTCTTAATATCTCCTACTTCTGCTAGGTCCATACCATTTCTGTCCTTTATTGTGCCCATCTTTGCATGAAATGTTCCCATGGTGAAGAGGTCTGACAGAATGTGGTCCACTGGAGAAGGGAATGGCAAACCACTTCAGTATTCTTGCATTGAGAACCCCATGAACAGTATGAAAAGGCAAAAAGATAGGACACTGAAAGATGAACTCCCCAGGTGAGTAGGTGCCAATATGCTACTGGAGATCAGTGGAGAAATAACTCCAGAAAGAATGAAAAGATGGAGCCAAAGCAAAAGCAACACCCAGCTGTGGTTGTGACTGGTGATGGAAGTAAAGTCCAATGCTATAAAGAGCAATATTGCATAGGAACCTAAATGTTAGACCCATGAATTAGATGTTAGGTCCATGAATCAAGGTAAATTGGAAGCGGTAAAACAGGAGATGGCAAGAGTGAACATTGACATTTTAGGAATCAGAGAACTAAAATAGACTGGAATGGGTGAATTTAACTTAGATGACCATGATATCTACTACTATGGGCAAGAATCCCTTAGAAGAAATGGAGTAGCCATCATGGTCAACAAAAAAGTTTGAAATGCAGTACTTGGATGCAGTCTCAAAAATGACAGAATAATCTCTGTTCATTTCCAAAGCAAACAGTTCAATATCACAGTAATCCAAGTCTATGCCCTGACCAGTAATGCTGACGAAGCTGAAGTTGAATGGTTCTATGAAGACCTACAAGACCTGCTACTACTAATGCCCAAAAGAGATGTCCTTTTCACTATAGGGGACTGGCATGCAAAAGTAGCAAGTCAAGAGATACCCGGAGTAACACGCAAATTTGCCCTTGGAATACGGAATGAAGCACGGAAAAGACTAATTGAGTTTTGCCAAGAAAATGCACTGGTCATAGCAAACACCCTCTTCCAACAACACAAGAGAAGACTCTACTCATGGACATCACCAGATGGTCAACACTGAAATCAGATTGATTATATTCTTTGCAGCCAAAGATGGAGAAGCTCTATACAGTCAGCAAAAACATGACCAGGAGCTGTGTGGCTCAGATCATAAACTCCTTATTACCAAAATCAGACTTAAATTGAAGAAAGTGGGGAAAACCACAAGACCATTCAGGTATGACCTAAATCAAATCCCTTACAATTATACAGTGGAAGTGAGAAATAGATTCAAGGGACTACATCTGATAGACAGAGTGCCTGAGGATCTATGGACGGAGGTTTGTGACACTGTACAGGAGGCAGGGATCAAGAACATCCCCATGGAAAAAAAATGCAAAAAGGCAAAATGGCTGCCTGAGGAGGCCTTACAAATATCTGAGAAAAGAGGAGAAGCTAAAGGCAAAGAAGAAAAGGAAAGATATACCCATTTGAATGCAGAGTTCCGAAGAATAGCAAGGAGAGGCAGGAAAGCCTTCCTCAGCGGTGAATGCAAAGACATAAGGAAACAAAAGAGTGGGAAAGACTAGAGATCTCTTCAAGAAAATTAGAGATACCAGGGGAACATTTCATGCAAAGATGGGCTCGATAAAGGACAGAAATGGTATGGACTAGAACATAACCATGAAAGAAGTTAAAGGGAAAGGATACAAGGATGACTATGGAAATGAAAGCCCCATAAATGATGATAGAGAAATCTCTGGAGAAGGAGCAACTCATAGACTCTGAAGAGGATGTGGAAGGAATTAGCTTATAAAAGAGAACAAACACCTCTCTAAGGGTGGAAGAAAGCCGGGGAATATTTAGGAAAAAATCAGTACAGTTTTTAGTAGGAAGTTGAAGGTATTGAAGCCTGAAAACTTCAATTTTCTCAGAAAAGCTGAAGCCAAGACCAACCTCTGAAAAATATAGTAACTCTGGCATGTGTGTTGTCATTTACATAAAGAGTTGAGTGATACTCATATGTTCTGCCCAGTTCCTACTGGAAACCAAGGCGTATCATGAACTGTTGGGCTTTAGCTCATTTTCTAGGGAGAAATAAAATGTCATGAAATGGCAGGGTACCTTGTGTTCTAATATTTAACAGATCAAAGTGATGGAAAGGGTAATTTATAATTAAAGTAAAAGTGAAGCCACTCAGTTGTGTCTGACTCTTCGCGACCCCGTGGACTGTAGCCCACCAGGCTCCTCTGTCCATGGGATTCTCCAGGCAAGAGTACTGGAGTGGGTTGCCATTCCTTCTCCAGGGGATCTTCCTGACCCAGGGATCGAACCCAGGTCTCCCGCATTGCAGGCAGATGCTTTGAACTCTGACACACCAGGGAAGCCCAATTTATAATTAAACAAATATAGAAAACTGTGTACTAAGATTTAACCTGGAAATAGTCTAAGTAATGAATGAATGAAGTCTTGGGATGATTTAATTTAGGTCTATCAACTTGGCCAAGCTCTCCAGGCGGTACAGCGGTGAAGAATCCTCCTGCCAGTGCAGGAGATGCAAGAGGCAGAGGTTTAATCCCTGGGTCAGGGAGATCTCTGGGGGAGAAAAGGGCAATCCACTCTAGTATTCTTGCCTGGAAACTTCCATGGACAGAAGAGCCTGGCAGGCTACAGTCCACGGGGTCGCAACTGAGCACAGCGCACATCGGCTTCAGCCACCTAACACGGAGCAGGCAGTATGTGTTTTGAAACATCATTTGCTATTTCAGTGACAGCAGAGCTGCTAGGTTCCAGCAGTTGCCCATTAAAATGATCTAGTCCCGCTTTCCCCATTGAACAGTGTGTGACATCCTACTTCCCGCAGGCAGAGACACTGCTCACATGAGATATGCAAACACCAAAGGCCAAGGATGGAGGAAACATACAGGGCAATTTCAGGGAATCAGCCCTCCGTTACTGGAGTGACACAATGATAGTATGCTGCTGCTGCTGCTAAGTCGCTTCAGTCGTGTCCAACTCTGTGCGACCCCATAGACGGTAGCCCACCAGGCTCCCCTGTCCATGGGATTCTCCAGGCAAGAACACTGGAGTGGGTTGCCACTGCCTTCTCCACAATGATAGCATACCCTTACTGAAACACTAATGTTTCATTATTACTGAAACAAGTATAGTATTAGTCTCACTCGCTAAATGACTATCCATGTGCTGGTATCTCCTACACTTCATGATTTCAGGGAATGAAAATATATTGCAAGATATCCTGGGAAAATTTAACAGTAAGGATTCAGCAATTCAACATTCCCTGTCATCCCTTGAAAAATAAAACTATTAAATAACACTTTATCCTCAGTTATCTATTAGTCATTTCTTGACATTATGTATAATAGACACCCTTTAGAGTAAGGTTTATTAAACAGATCCAAGACAAGTGAAGAATCAAAGCTTTTTCTCCCCAAGATAAAAAAATGTGAGATGACTATTCAGGAGCATAGGTAATCATTTTCCCCCAGTAGAAGCGTATTATACAGTGCTTAACTCAAATTATTTTCCATTTAAAATGATTAACTCTGCTATAAAAAATAATTTGTTTCTTATGGTTCAAAATGCAATGGGCTGCTAAAATGGACAGGCTGGTCACAGTTTTAGGATTGTTAATAGGACAGCACAGCTTAGCAACTGTGGCCACAGCAAAAAATTAAACGTGAAAATTCAGATCTAGCATGCCTCAGATAAATGCAACCCTGTAATCCAAAGTCATGTCAGCGAAGTGGACACTGAGCAATGCTATTAAGACACCATGGTACGAAATAGCACAGAGAAGTCTATTGTTCCTCTCTCCACAGACAAGAGGCAGAGCAGATTCTGACGCTGACAAGTATACATTCAACCCATAGATGCACTAATAAAACATGCCATAAATCGGATATGTCTGCAGATGTGACTGCAGCCATGAAATTAACAGACGCTGACACCTCGGAAGGAAAGTTATGACCAACCTAGACAGCATATTCAAAAGCAGAGACATTACTTTGCCGACTAAGGTCCATCTAGTCAAGGCTATGGTTTTTCCAGTAGTCATGTATGGATGTGAGAGTTGGACTGTGAAGAAGGCTGAGCACCGAAGAATTGATGCTTTTGAACTGTGGTGTTGGAGAAGACTCTTGAGAGTCCCTTGGACTGCAAGGAGATCCAACCAGTCCATTCTGAAGGAGATCAACCCTGGGATTTCTTTGGAAGGAATGAGGCTAAAGCTGAAGCTCCAGTACTCTGGCCACCTCATGCGAAGAGTTGACTCATTAGAAAAGATTCTGATGCTCGGAGGGATTGGAGGCAGGAGAAGAAGGGGACGACAGAGGATGAGATGGCTGGATGGCATCACTGACTCGATGGACATGAGTCTGAGTGAACTCCGGGAGTTGGTGATGGACAGGGAGGCCTGGCATGCTGTGATTCATGGGGTCGTAAAGAGTCGGACACGACTGAGCAACTGAATTAACTGATAATTATATATATATATGACCAGGTTGAAATAAATATGACGTCAAGATTTTCAAGAGAAAGTTTGAGTTAACCACTTTTCAGCCTTTACAATTTACTCTTGGCTAACAGATGACACCACCCTTATGGCAGAAAGTGAAGAGGAACTAAAAAGCCTCTTGATGAAAGTGAAAGAGGAGAGTGAAAAAGTTGGCTTAAAGCTCAACATTCAGAAAACGAAGATCATGGCATCCGGTCCCATCACTCCATGGGAAATAGATGGAGAAACAGTGGAAACAATGTCAGACTTTATTTTTTTGGGCTCCAAAATCACTGCAGATGGTGACTGCACCATGAAATTAAAAGACACTTACTCCTTGAAAGAAAAGTTATGACCAACCTAGATAGCATATTCAAAAGCAGAGACATTACTTTGCCAACTAAGGTCCGTTTAGTCAAGGCTATGGTTTTTCCTGTGGTCATGTATGGATGTGAGAGTTGGACTGTGAAGAAGGCTGAGCGCCAAAGAATTGATGCTTTCGAACTGTGGTGTTGAAGAAGACTCTTGAGAGTCCCTTGGACAGCAAGGAGATCCAACCAGTCCATTCTAAAGGAGATCAACCCTGGGATTTCTTTGGAAGGAATGATGCTAAAGCTGAAACTCCAGTACTTTGGCCACCTCATGCAAAGAGTTGACTCATTGGAAAAGACTCTGATGCTGGGAGGGATTGGGGGCAGGAGGAGAAGGGGACAACAGAGGATGAGATTGCTGGATGGCATCACTGACTCGATGAACGCGAGTCTGAGTGAACTCCGGGAGATGGTGATGGACAGGGAGGCCTGGAGTGCTGCGATTCATGGGATCGCAAAGAGTCGGACACAGCTGAGCAACTGAATTGAACTGAACTGAACTGAACTGAACAGAGAAGTTTCTTAAAGTCTGGGAAACAGCAAATCACTATGGAATTATTTTAAAAGAAGTCATTTAATGTGCTGATGATTGTAGCAGCAAGTGGGAGAAAATGCCAAAGAATAGGGGAATACAATAAAAGAGCCCCAAACGGAGTGTCAAGAAATCCTTCTCATCAAAATGGAGCTATCACGGAGTCTGACAATGACATGAAGAGGGTGTCCCCAGTCGAGACAACAATTTAGTACTTCTTCAGATTGTCCTTCTTTTTCTAAGCAAGAATTTGGGAAATGGCATTGGTGCCAGAGCTTCTTGATTTTCCTTGGAAGATACTGTTTAACCTCAATAGGAACAAGGCTCACATATATTTCCTCAGATATGCAAAAACTCACACAGAAGACCTAACTAATTTGCCACTATATGTCTAACTTATTTCTATAATTATTGTGTACCTTCTATATTGACACCAAATGTACCAGTTCTTGCTCCGGTTATAATCATGCTTCATCCCTGCCCTCAGGGTGGTTGGGGTGATTTTCTACTTCTGGTCCGTCAGTGATATTTCCAACGGCCATGCTGCTCGAGACCACAGTCTCCATATGCTGAAGGGGAGTCTTCTGCACGTGGTTACAGTTGCTGCGCCTTCAAATCACAACCCTGCCATTATTGAGCCCTTCCCCTGGCTGTCCGTAAAAGTTTAAATTGTCAGCATCATATGAGATGCCTAGACCAGGACTAAGTGCAGACTCTGTAAAGAAGTCAGATCCTCCTACCCTTTTCCATCAGAAGTAAGAAATAGATGTTCCAGAATGAAGGCAGGAAGGAAATCCTGGCAGGCAGTGAAATAAGGGCTGACAAGCTCTCTGAACTCAGGAAAGACTTCATCCAGCAGTATACATTGAGGAAATGAGAGAAGGATTTTAAGAATTCAAGCACATTCACAGGAATATGGGGTTCTCAGAATAACCACAGGCATTCTGCATGAATGAAACAGAAATAGAAAGCCTATTCTGGCAAAGGTTTGGCATAACTAATCACAATCAGAGGAAATAATTGGAGACAGGGCTTGAAAAAGTGACTCAATCTCTCAACTAATATTCAGGAAAAAAAAATAAATTGAAACATAGGAAAACCGGAAAAGCTATGAATCTAACTTTCTATCTTGTTCTTATAAAATCAAAGTTCAACATCACTCAAGTCATTCAGTGGTTGAACTTTCCAAAAAAAAAAAAAATATATATATATATATATACATATTAGAATGTCCTGGCAGTCTAGTGGTTGGGATGCCATGCTCCCATTGCAGAAGGCGTGAGTTCGATCCTTGATCTGGGAAGCAGGATGCCACATGCCTTGCATCCAAAACAAACAAATAAGCATGGGAAAATGAGGAATAAATGATTTCTAAGAAGTTAGCCTGCTCTTCTATGAGTACAGAGAATTCTAAACAGTTCACAGTTGATTTCATAATGTCACTTGAAAGGTCATATAATTCTCTTCTGAGATGAGTCTTAAATTTTCCTATAATAATAAGCAACTAAGCAAACCCCACAGTCTTTATGCTGACATGCTAGAGCAGGTCCTCTTAGGCTATGTTTCTGTAAAATGAAGACTTGTTCTTATCAATGAGCTAAGTGCCTTACTGTGTGTTTTCCTGTAGCGTCCGAGCCCTCCAAATGATTCTATTTCAAGCTCAACTCCTTATTTCCTTTATCTTTTTTTATTCATTTATTATAGCCGCCACATTCCAGGATTTGAAAGGAACACATTTCTAGTGATATACACTTCTACTATAAAAACAAAAAAATATATATAAATTCTTGAGGGACAAATTAGACAAAACTAGGCCAAATTAAACCTCTTACAAGATTAAGGACGTCTTCAGTCATAGACTTCATCCTAAAATGCTTCTGCTTATGATCTTAAAAAGGGAGAAGAAAGTGGTGTGGTGGGATTGTGTTTTCTAAAAGGATGTGTTCAAGTCCTAACCCTAAAATCTGTGACAGATCTTATGTAGAAATAAGGTCTTTGCAGATCAAGGTGAGATGAGGCTGTTAAGGCAGACACTAAACCCTATGACTGGTGTCTTTATAAAGGGGTATTTGGATGCAGAGATATAGGAACGAAGGTCCTGTGATAACGGAGCCAGAGAGTGGGGCATCTCTCAACAAAGGACACCAAGGATTCCAAGGGGTCTCTAGAAGCTAGGGGAACCCACAGAAGAATTCTTCCCTGGAGCTCACAGAGGCAATGTTGAAAGCATTGCCAACATCTTGATGTTAGACTTCTGTTCTTCAAAATGCAGGACAATATGGTTCTTTTATATTTAGCCATCAAGCGTGCGGCTATTGGTTAGGGCAGGCACCAAGACCCATGGGAAAAAGGATCAACTTTGGACAACGATCTTGGGTTCAAATCTATACTATGTTTTCTGGACTATGGCAACTTGCTTAATATCTTTGAGTACCAATTTGCTTGCATGTGAAATCTTGAGGGCTTCTGTAAAAAGCCAGGTACATAATAGAAAATCACTAAGGAATTATATGATTTTTATTAATAAAGCGAAAAAGCAAAATCATTCATTCTGACTCTTATATTCTAGTATGCATTCTAACAATCCTGCATAATTTCTTAAAATCTTTGTTAGAGATAAACCAGTCAGAAAGGATTCCAATTCTAAAATAATAACAGTATGTGTAAGGATCCATGTCTATGTCTGAGCTATAACTGAAGACAATGACAGCAAAATAATTCCAGTGATTTTATATTTCAAGTTTTCACTTTCCTGTAAACACAAATGTTGTAGATACCTCTTTGCTAGATTTTAACAAAAGAAGAAGATTCAATATAAACCATATATCCTTACTATCATATGCCCAGCTGGGCTGAACATTAGGAAAATGAATTGAGAGAGAAGACAACAATCATCAAACTATTCAGTTAGCTCTGACTTGTGAGGTATCAAGGCATACAGTTTCCAAGAAAAAGGTGAGAGGAGTTCAGTTTGGTATGCTATCTACACAAATTGTTTTACTAACTATACAGTGACCCACCACCTCAGTCTCTTAATTATCTTGTAATTCCAGGCAACAAGTGCTGACATAAACACATATTTTTTCTCAACTGAAGTATCACATACCATGAAAGAGTATTAGTTAAGTATGTAGACTTTTCTACGTCTGGGTACTTAGTTAAGTATCTAGACTTCTCTATGCCATCAAATCTCTTCAAATGGTAACAAACTGAATCGCTTTACTCACTAATATAAGCAGCAGGACAACATCAGGGTTGTCACATGCACAGGCAATGTGCATCGGTGTCCAGAAGTCTTCATCCTGGTGGTTGACATTGGCCCCTCTGTCAATCAGGATCTCTGCGATGAAGACATTATCATACCGAGCACACTAAAAAAAGAAAAAAAAAGAAAGAAAAAAGGAAAATATACTATTGCAATAAATCAAATTTCTTTTCTACATACAGAAAACTTTAGTGCCAGTTATGGAAGTTGGGAGGTGGAGCTCAACTGGCGAGGAATTTGCTCCCCTTCTGCACTAACTCACAAGGAAAGAAGCGTATGTAAGAAAGGAAAACTGAATCTATGGACAGTAGAAAGAAAAAGCAGACTAGATATTATAGAAGACAAGATCAGTGACTTAAAGGCGGTGAAAACTATACGACATGAAACAGAGAGAAAAATGACTAAATAAATAAACAGAGTATCAGAGAGCTGTAGGAAAACTTCAAACTGACTGATAACCCATTAGACTGACAACATTGGAAATGGGGGCTACAGGATAAATTTCTGAGATCCAACCAGTCCATTCTGAAGGAGATCAGCCCTGGGATGTCTTTGGAAGGACTGATGCTGAAGCTGAAACTCCAGCACTTTGACCACCTCATGAGAAGAGCTGACTCATTGGAAAAGACTCTGATGCTGGGAGGGATTGGGGGCAGGAGGAGAAGGGGATGACAGAGGATGAGATGACTGGATGGCATCACTGACTCGATGGACGTGAGTCTGAGTGAACTCCGGGAGTTGGTGATGGACAGGGAGGCCTGGCGTGCTGCGATTCATGGGGTCGCAAAGAGTCAGACACGACTGAGCGACTGAACTGAACTGAACTGACTGAAAATTAGCAATTAGAAGACAGCCTAATTTTTAAGCTTCCCTGGTGGCTCAGCGGTAAAGAGTCCACCTGCCAGGGCAGGAGACACAGGTTCAATCCCTGGGTCAGGAAGATCCCCTGGAGAAAGAGATGGCCACCCACTCCAGGATTCTTGCTGGGGAAATCCCATGAACCAGAGGAGCCTGGGGGGCTATAGTCTCTGGGATAGCAAATAGCTGGACAAGATTGAGCGACTGAGCAGAACAGGAAAGTGATTAAAACACTTGGCATTTAAGCTTCTAATAAAAACATAGTTCATAGTATTTTTGCGTTAATTTCTTTTACTGTATAGAAACATACATGCTTTAATGTTCAAGCAATATGTAAACAGAAAGAGTTAAAAAGAAAAAGGAGATTCTGCCTCCTCTCCCATTTGGGTCACTGATAAAAATTCCTTATCCAGTCTTCAAGATTCTCTCTGCTGTTGAAAAAGATTCTCCCCTCCCCTGTCTATCTGTCTCGAGTCTAGAGAATGCACTACTCTCTAACCTGGTTTTGGCAGTTACCAATACGTCTTGAGCATATTTGTGAATCTGTTGCAGCTTGTTTTCATTATGTTCACGTGTGAGCCCAGTCACTCAGTCATGCCTGACTCTTTGCAATTCTATGGACTGTAGCCCCCCAGGCTCCTCTGTCCATGGGATTTCCCAGGCAAGAATACTGCAGTGGGTTGCCATGTCCTCCTCCAGGGGATCTTCCCAACCCAGAGACTGAACCCAAATTTCTTGTGTCTTCTGCATCAGCAGGCGGATTCTTTACCACTGAGCCACTTGGAATTCCACTGCTATGGACGTCTGCTGCCATAGCACACAATCAAAAGAATTTGCATTTCATACTCCAGTCAAGAGTGTTTCCTTAGAACCAAGAGCTCCTTCTTAACAGTTTATACATTAAAGGTCTTAACTTATTAATAAAACTCCAGACAGCATTTCAGCAAAGCCCTTTGTGACTCTGTTTTTAACTCCATACATAGCACCTTTCCTTCCAAAGAGTTAAGACTGAGTCTTTTCTATACTGCCCTCAAGAGACTAAACCCCTGGGGTGCAAAAGACTGTTACTTGTTTTCATTATTTTTCCTCTGATAGTAGCTGACACCTGCCAGAGATTTGATTCATGAATTATTGAATATAAATAGGCAAATTCAGACTTACTGAAAGCTTATTAAAACATGATAAAACTAAAGACTGTATATGATGAAAAATATTAAAACCTGTGTATCAACTGCCCAGGGCTTCCCCCGTGGCTTAGCGGTGAAGATCTACCTGAAATGCAGGAGTCCCAGGAGATAGATATGGGTCCAGTATTCTCGTCTGGAGAATCCCATTGACAGAGGAGCCTGGCAGGCCACAGTCTATAGGGTTGCAAAGAGTCCGACACGACGGAAACAACTAAGCCCTCAGTGTGCATCAATTATCCACCTTTAACACATATGGAATTATTCTTCTCCAGCTTCACAGTTACTGGGCGTTTCTAACAGAGGTCTTCCAGAAATCTCACTTAGACGCAGATACTCAGTGAATAAATGGAGTGAAATAAATGAAACTGGAAAAGCTTAGCAACTTCCACAGCTTTTTCCTGATGCCCTGTACAAGCATGCAATGTCTTTTTCTCAAAGATGTTGATCTAAGAATATATAACTAGAACGTTGGTGCTGATAAAGCATCAGGACTCATAACGCAGGATACCCAGGAGGTGGGGCGAACACAGAGCTGCTCACACTTGACATTTTCAAGGGCGAGATTGCCTTTTTTGTTACCTAAGGCATTTTGAAACCCTGTAATTTTGTCTCTCTGGCAACCTGCAATTTTTTATTTGTTTTTATTTACTCAGTAACCCCAGGATAAGTAGGTTCAGTGCTGAGCCCACATTCCTGCAGCCGTCAGGAGGTCTTCTTACATGTATTCCAGCTTCAAAGCCTCTTCATCTTAGCCTGACAACCAAAGTCTAACAGCGCAAAGATGCAGAGTATTTGCACTGGATTCAGAGCTAATTGAGTGCTTCCTGTTCACCTCCTCACCTTCATCTTCTCATTTCTTCTTTCTTCTAGTGCTACCATTTCTGAATCTTTTTACTCTGTTCCCTGGGCCGTCTCATTAGGCAAAGATCCCTGTATTCTTACAGTTCATCCATCCATCCACCCATCCGTTCATCCACCCATTTATCCTTTTAGGATGTACTGAGTACCTACTATGCATCATAAGCTAAGGATACAAACGTATCTAAGACATCACAGTTTTGGAAAATTTACTCTAGCAGAGAGAAAAGGCACATTCTCCACTCATTACAATCCATTATGACAAGATTTATAGCAGAGGCAAGGACCATATATGATGAGACCCTGGATAAAAGAGTAACTCAGTCTGACCAGGAGGGCAGAGGAGGCTTCAGAACTGACCTCTGAAGGTGGCCAAGGGACGTCATCATTTTCCTCTTTCTTATCGCCGGCTTATCCCTCATGCAGGTCTGCTGTGATCAGTTTATTTTTTTCTCTGTCTTTCTGAAAATTCCACTCTAAATAAGACTGCTTGCATCTTAACTCATAATATCTATCACAGCATCACATTAATTAATTAAGCAATTAAGGGGTTAATGTGGCTCCCCAACAAATCTGCTGAGCACCTCTGAGTGCCAGGCTGCCCATAAGTGCTACAGATGTGATGAAACTGGCCAAGTCCGAGCCAGCCGACAGTCTGGTAAACAGAACATAATCACCCTGAGCCTATAATCTGTTTGGTGGCAACTGTGTGATAAGAAAGGAGACAAACAGCCACATAAAGTTGAGCTGATTGTGGGCTGGTGGGGCTGCGTTACCGTATCCCTGCGGACAAGCCCTAGGAGAGTGTTTCTGGTAGATGATTTTTGAGCAGAGACACGAAGCAAGCAGAGGAGGGAGCCATGTGGGTTTCATCGGAAAGTGGAAGAAACAGCAAGAGCACGGGGGCCTGGGGTTGGTGGGCCCTTGAAAGGATCAGGAGGGGCAGTAGAGGTCCCTGGACATGTGGGCACGGAGTGTGAGCTCATCCCGTGTGGCCATCAGCAGGGCTCGGGGTATTCCCTGAGCGGGAAGGGAAGGCGCTGGTTCATTTTGACGGAGGAGTGCCCCAGCCTGGCTGTTGTGGGCAACACAGAATGCAGGCTGGACTCGGATGGAGCCACAGCAGTGTGCGAGGAAGCTGCAGGCCTAGGGGAGAGGGCAGTTTAGGGGAAGACGGTCTATCCAGGTGAAGGGAGATGGCAGCATTCTGCCCGTATTTCAAAGGTCAGGAAAGCAGCCGCTGCTTGGCTGATGGACAGGATGGAGTCCTATGTGCTCAGTAAAGTTGGACACAGTATGTGTGTATGAAGAAGTGGTGGTCCTCCTCTGCTTCTGTCTCTCCGTCTGTCAGACACACACATACACACACATACAGAGTAAAAATACATTACATCCTTCTCTCTTGCACTACTATTGGGAATGCAGATTGATATAGTCACAATGGAGAAATGGAGGTCCCTTAGAAAGCTAAAAATAGAACTACCATGTGATCCAGCAATCTCATTCTTGGATATATACCAGGAGAAAGCCATAACTGAAAAAGACATATACATCCCAATGTTCACGGCAGCACTATTTACGATAGCCAGGACATGGAAACAAACTAAATGTCCAATAACAGAGAAATGGATAAAGAAGACATGGTCCATTAATACAGTGGAATATTACTTAGCCATGAAAAGGAACAAAATTTCATCATTTGTAGACATGGATGGACTGTCAACAATGAATTGACATGATTTTTTTTTTCTAAGAAAAGATCTGTCTGCCACTAGTCCAGTGGAATATGCATTCTCTGAAAACTTAATCCAGGTATCACTAGGAAACTTACTGAGGAAAAACTACAGTATTTATAGATAGAAGGTCAGAGTTTAAGCTCTGGTACTAATTACTGCTGTGTGAGTTTAACTCTGTCCCTCAGCTGCTTACCTACTAAAGTACATAAGCCTAGGCCCACCCCCACAGATCTGCTATGAATATAAAAAAAGTTAAACGAGATGAAAGTACTATTGATGAATATCTAACATATCAAAATCACTTTATGGTTTGAAAGTCAATTGAACACGATTCATACTTTGAACTCCCATTCATCATAGTAAATACTTTGAAAGTATCGGCTTGTATAACATCCCCAACTCACAGATGGGAAAAAAACGAGGCTCTGTGAGCTTAGAAGTCTCCTGAAGCTTAATGGAAAGGGTACATAGACCCCATGTGATCACAAAGAGGGGAAAAAAGACTGAAAGCAGCTGGCATGTGACTTACTTCCCTCCTGCTCACCTTCTGAAGGGGGGACACAGAGGGAGCGGTCAGTGCCCCCAAGAAAAGAAGGCAGGGCCAGGGTGGTCTCCTCGAGAACACACAGACTGCTGGACCTCTTGGTAAGGATGCCAGTGATATTGACCAAGAGGAGAATCTTACCTCTAGGAAGCGGTGTGCAGCATGTCCTTAGCCTAACACTGCTTGTTACAACCAAACCTGGGACCCAGAACTAATGGGCCACATGGCTCCTTGGAAATGTCATGTAAGCCAGGTAATGATGTGAGGATAAAACAGAGAGGCTTCACAGCCAAAACACCTTAGAACCCTCTCCATCTCCATCGATGCTGGAGTGAGGTGGCTTTCTGAGGATAAAACAGAGACTCCACACCCAAAATGCTCTAGAAATCTCTCTTTCCATCTCAATCTGTGCTGGAGAGGAACGGCTCACATTCTTCAGCTGTGTTCCCCACCTAGATTCTGAGTTTCCATTCTACTCTGTGTGTGTAGTATGACTGCCTACACCCCGGGTGCCCCCCAGGCTTTGGGAGACACAAGTTGCTCTTGCTGGCAGTGGTTCTCAACCTTGCCCATAAACTAGAATCACCTGGGGGAGCTATGCACCACCCCAAAGTTCAATCGACACCCCAGAAAAGTGAAGTCAGAATCTCCAGGCTGGGCTGTCACCAGAAGGTAATGTTGGCATCTTACAGCTGCCAGGTGACTCTAGGAGGCAACCAGGCTCAGATCCAGCTCAGGTGAGAGAGCTCCCATCTGATCGACGTGTGACCTCCCGTAACATGGTTTGTGCTAAGTGAAGAAATCCAGCATTTTTAAAATACTGGTACACAATTATAAATTAGGCTTTGATATTAATCTGGGCATTTTTTCAAAATCATGTCTTACGCTTAAAATTAGTCCTAAAGACCACTAAACTGAATAATTATTGACATCTTCCCTTCACTTAAGTTTTGCCCTTAACTGAACCAGCAGAAATTTCTTGCATGTGAAACGGCTATATTTATTTGTTTATGTGGTTGTTTACTTGTTTATTCACTTAGTCGTTCCCTGCTTGCTTCCACAAGAATGTAGTAAAGTTTTATTCACATTTATGTTACCCAGGCCATGAGCAGAGAATTGTAAAAGCTCAATGGGACAAGAAAGTAAATAAAAGAAAGGATGGCTGCCTAATGCTCTATAATTGATACAGTATTATTCTGCTTATTTGTTGAATATGATTCATGTTCAGAAGGATCTTCTTTAATGCAGATACGCAAACTCCATTCACTAAAGATTAGCTGGCTCAACGGTAAAGAAGCCATGTCTCCCTATTTCTGACCAACAATACGGTTCTCTAGGCCATATATTTTATCACTCAGAACCGTTCAATTTAGCTTTGTATTATATATATATATATTTCACCCTGGGTTGGGAAGATCCCTGGAGAAGGGAAAGGCTACCCACTCTGGTATTCTGGCCTGGAGAAGTCCACGGACTGTAGTCCATGGGGTCGCAAAGAGTCGGACATGACTGAGCAACTTTCACTAACTCACTACTGAGAGAGAGAGGGAGAGAAAGAGAGAGCGAGAGAGAGATGCGCTTCCTTGGTGGTTCAGTGGCAGAGTCCTCCAGCCAGTGCAGCAGATAACAGAAGACACAGGTTCGATCCCTGGAGGAACCAACTGCAACTCACTCCACTATTCTTGCCTGAGTAATCGCACGGACTGCAGCCCACCCGCTTCCTCTGTCCCTGGGTTGCAAAAGAATCAGACACAACTAAGCGACTAAACAACATCAATTTACAAACTACAATACGAGTAATTAACAAACATCAACGTGTCACTATTCATCTTCAGCCTGTTCATCTGAAGCACACTACTGCTCTGATCGTCGTCTGTTACAAGTGCATTTTGCTACTGTTTGGCGTCCACATTTGGTTCCCCTTCCACCGCATGCCACCCACTCTCACCCGGGCATCACAGCTCTTACCAGATGGAGCAGGGACCCTCCGGAGGACACAGGCATGTGAGGGTCGGCCCCCTCCTTCAGGAGTCGCAGCGCTGGAAGAAGGAGAGAGGAGAGTTACGGCACGTCTTTGTTCCACACTGTGAACCAGAAGGCGCAGCGTTTCATTCGTGTCTAAATCCCAAACAGCCATGAAAGCAAAAGAAGGTGCCCGAATCGCCATCAGCCTTATTTTGGGGATTTAAGCTTGGCAGCATTTCTCTTCACATTGCAACCCGTTTCTTGGTTTGCCAACACCATCACCTATGACAGCCCCACAAATTACTCCCAAAGGGGACCACACTCTTACAATTTATTCTTTCAAAGTGCCTGGCTTAAACTTCTGTCACAGATCAAGGAGAAATACCCAAAAAAAGGGAATCACTTCACTCAGCTCATGTATGCTTTAGCTCTCTCTTATTTTTTTAAACTCATTAGGACTCATTGGCTTAAAACAATAAAAGCTGACACTTTGCACATTAAACTTTCCTTCGTGCAATTACCCCTTGGCTCCACTTCCATCATTCTCCCAAAGCCATTTGTAGCTAAATTAGCAATGTCAGACAGCTCAGAATACATGCCACTCATCAGGATAACAGCACAGCTGGAAAGTGACCTGTGTTTCCATTTGAACAGAAGAGGTGGGCCGGGTAGGGCATGGCATGCAACAGGCCTTGGGAGATAGATTGTGTTGTTATGTGTCTTCTGTGACACACTGCGGGCTCCAAGAGGCCCATCCATCCCCCAAGGCACTATCCCAGCTCCCACTGTTAGCAGCAGTATCGTCGTTTTCATTAAGAGCCATTCATGTTTTATCCACAAATAGATAACCAAAGCAATAGTTCTCTGAGTTCGTTATTACACAGAACTGTACAAAAATGACTAAGATTCAAACTCATCCCTTCCAGAGCAAACTGTCTTTCCACTAACCTTCTCTGTAAAAGGGGTTAATGCTATTAGAACACATACACTGCTCCTGTCACCCCACTTGACATACTTGTCACCCCAAGTCTTGACTGTGTTCCAGTCTCTGGTTTGGTGCCATCTTCCCCAACTTTAACTGCACATCACAGAGGACGGACACAGCTCCTCTCACACCACTTTCTCTCCCAGACTATGTCTTCCGTGACGCTTGCATGAGGGATGAAGAGGAGGCATGCCAGCCCCACGCGCGTGACAAACCCACACCCAGCCCAGTACACTCTCCAAACAGCCTCTCCTGAAATGGGAGCATCCCTGTCCAAATCTCTCTCCTCGGGAAAGTCAGATGCATTCCTGCTCTCAGACCAACAGTGACGCTTGGCCTGGCTCCCTGACCTCACAGCTTGGTCCTCCCAGCCCTCCTCCGCAAAGAAGGGTCTCCGTAGAAGCATGTCTACACTATTCACTCACCCAATAGCTTTGCCTTGATGATGTTCTTTCTTTAATAATTTAACTCTTTTTGTAGAGTTAGATTCTTTTTGTAGAGTTAGATTCTCCTAATGTGGGGGGTTGGTGACAAACATATAGATCTTACAGGATGAGTTGTAGCCTGGCATCATATGGCTCATCCATTTGTGGACACAGGTACCTCCCTTGCCTGCCCTCTACAGGAACGCCCAGGAAGGTGAGGCCTTGGCTTTTCCTCCCGTCTCTGAGCTGCCATGAGCCAGCCTACTGCCTGGCTGCATGTCGACAGGCTCCCTCGCTCCCTTTCTCAGTCTCCTTCTGCACAAACGTGTAGTAAGTGCACGCATGTCTTACTTCCTCACATACTTCCCACTCTTAATTTTAGAAAGTGTGTTCATGAAAACAGAGAGTTCCTTAACTACATTTACCAGTAGTTTTCTCAGAATGAAAATAGCACTTTTACCCTAATAATTATTTGCTTAACAAATGAAATTATTCATCTTGAACTGGCTGAAACCTCCTTGGTGCTTTATGGTCTTTATAACAAAGAACTTGTGCCGGTGTGATCACACTACCAATAGTGAGGAAGATTATACTTTACTAGTTAAAACATTAGTAAAATGCTATTATATTTCTATAAAGAATGCACCATGCACACATGGGGTGAACTATACATAATATAAATCAGTGATACCCTGGCCTTGCAGTCTGACCCATTTGAGGCTGAGCCCCATTGGGAAAGCTAAGGACTTCTCTCTATGTCTTAGTTTTCTGTTAGTAAAATAATAGACAAGTTTTGGACTCACATGAGGAGAGTGTAGCATGAATTCAGTGGAGCACCACATACAGCAAACTGATCGAGCTTCCTGGCACTGGTCAGGGAGTCACTAAATGATTTTTGTTAGTGAAATTACTGTTTCAGTTATGAAACCAATAATGATGTATCATTAAACACATACTTTAAGGTTTATTCTAAATTTTCTCAAAACCTTCTGATTATTAAAGGCTGAATTTAAGTATAAGATGTAAGCCAATGCAAATGTACCAATATTCACTGAAAGATGAGTATACAATTTATCAGGCAGAAAAAAGGGGCAGAAGAGGGCAATGGAGGAGATGATGGGAGAATGATGAGCAGGGTGGGGCAAACCATAGGAGCCGAAGGCTGTGTGTGACTTGGAGGAATGTGTTGTCTGGGATATTTTCCATTACACTACAAGATGTGGGCATCATTCTGTGGCCAATGAAGAGAATCATAGCCTATTAAGCAAAGAAGAGAAAACAATCCTTAGGTAGGTGCTACGGAGTAAATCTTTGTGTTTCCACAGGAGCAGGTGGGCCACAGTGATGTGCTGGTGAATGCTCAGGATGGATGGAGATGTCTGGATGATGGATGGATGGACGGGATGGTGGAAGGATGGATGGGTGGGTGGACAGATGGATATGCATTTAGGAATTTGCTGCTATACCGGCTGTGCAGCCCACAATTGGTTGTAAATTCCATATAATCAAATGATTCTCATAAAATGATTTTGATTTTTACTTAACTCTTATATCCACACAGTCAATCTTTGTTTCCAATTAATGACCTGGACCTTAATATTCTGGTTGACATTTTCACTGAAATTAGTGAGTATGAGCCAGGGGTCAGGAAACTACGGCTGTCAGGCCAAATCTGTCAGCATACAGCCCTTAAACTAAGAATAACTTCTACAGTTCGGAAAGGTATGTGAGGAAAAGATAACAATTTAAAAAAAAGACAAAAAATCCAAGAAGAATGTGTAACCCAGACTGTATGTGACCCTTAAAGTTTAAAATACTTGCTAACTGACCTTCACAGTAAAGGTTAGCTGACTCCTGAGAGTAAGACTGAAGTGAAACAGTGAAGGAGGCCAGAGCTTCAGGAATTTATCAACAACCTGAGCAATATCTTGGCTAAACAGATATTGGTTTCTGAACAATGTAATCATATTTTATGACATCTTTGCGCTTTTCACAATATAGTGGCCACTGACACAATACATTTTAAAGTACAACCTGCATCATCAACACTTTCTCCACCACCTCTCGAATTCTACACAGTCAGGATAATAAATCAAGCTCCGATTTCTAGCACGGGCCAGTTCTTTTGGTGTACATCTCCCACCATGGCTGATCCCAAGCTACCAGGGTGTGGTGTCACTGAACCCAGAGTTTGGAGGTGATGGGACTGAGGTCACAGTTCTGTGGCATTTTTATCACACAGACGAAAGAGACAAAACGTTGAGAGCAAAAAAGGAGAGGAAAAGTAGAGAACTGATTAGGAAGCGATGAGCTTTGAGCTTTACCTTTGTGTTTATTACAATCTAAGTAATAATGAGTTAATTACAATCCAGTACTTAATTTTCAGTTTATATACTCTAGTTGTTAATATAGGTTTTTTTTAAAAAACTGTTTTACATCCAGCTCATTAATTCCTGACATTTTAACAATCGGCTCTCAGGGGCTGTGAGACAGCCACCAGCATGGTGCAGGAAGCACCACGGTGGATAAGCAGGAGGTGGATGAGGAACGCTGTCCAAGGATATCCAGGAATGAGACAGACTCTGCACCCAGCAACTGCAGCACATCCCTCCTGCCACAGTGAAACCAATGAATAAACTCCAGCCCCTGCCTCACTCAGGCAGACTTCAAACTCAGGAGAAAAAGAAGGGAAATCCGGCATCTTCTCTTCCTAGATAGAAAGACTGTTTTCTTAAGCACTGTTCACACTGTCATAACTAAAGTGGAACCACAGACTGGTTATGGGCTGGTTTG
The DNA here is from genome assembly GCF_023091745.1 of Budorcas taxicolor. NCBI lineage: Eukaryota > Metazoa > Chordata > Mammalia > Artiodactyla > Bovidae > Budorcas > Budorcas taxicolor. Next base: position 84,159,211 of record NC_068921.1, on the reverse strand, counting down.
CCCCTAAACACTATGGATCCAGAGCAAGAATAAGACAAAACTGACTACTGACTAAATAAAGAAACAGTCTATCCCTCACATATACAAACGGTAGACTGTGCTAAATTGTAAGCCTGTGCTAAGGGTTAAAATGACAGCATAAGGCACCCAGATGTAAAGATATAATAAAGAAAATATAAATTCATGTTAAGCACACACTGAGCTTTCCGAAGAATGCAGGGATCTGATACTGCTCTCCGTGCCTTAGTATGAGAATTACTTTGATTCTCCCAACTCTCTGACACAAATACTGTACTTGTATACGTATCAATAAAATTGATAAGGAAACTGAGGCTTATTAGTTACGTGATGGTAGCACGGTGGATGTAAAAACCTGTGGCTTATAGGATTGTGTTCTTAACCGTGAAGAGCATCAGGACACTTTACCTCTCATGTGACAAGAGTGTGGAAGGGTCACGTTCAACTCGGGAACAGCAACAGGATTCAAGATCCTCAATAATGTCCTCATAATTACTAATTTTGTGGGAAACTGTCCCAATTCAGGTTCAAATACTTTCTTCAAAAAGGTTCCAGTCCATAACAACTTTATAACAACGTAGTTGGAACTCACAGTCAAGTGAAAAGGCACCTTGACTCAGAGTCTGTTACAATAAAATCTGCAAGGAAACAGCTCAAGGAGAAACAGCCATCTGGGGACCAAACAGAATAATGAAGCTGAGGCTCCTTTTAGAGTGTTGCTGCCTGGAACTGATTCAGCACTTACTGTGTATTTGCGGCTTCATCATCAAGCTGCCACAGAAGTTCCATCGCAATGTCTGTGTGGGGGACATGATTTGATATTTAAAAAGAAACATTCAGTCTCTAAATCTTCAGCTATTGGGGTAAAAATGGATGAAAATCCATCATCGTTAATCGGTTCTGCAGCTGTCTCCCCTGCACATCCCCACCATCATCAGCCATGACCAACACCAGTGATGATGACAGTCACCATTGTAAGTGTCCAGACACGGCAGATTTACCAGCGGCGACACGGTAAGTGTCCAGACACGGCAGATTTCCCGGTGTTGAGGACAATCAGCACATCGACGATGGTACCTCGACAGCAACTTGATAACAGCAAGTGCTTTGCTGATCACAGGAGCTGGGGTGGACATCTGATTGCACAGCAGTCTCTGTTCTCACATGGTTCTCGTGATAACAGGGGCTCTGTGTTCAGAGATTTCACATCTGAAATCAGCAGAATCAAGGAAGACTGACAGAAGACATTACTACGCCTTCTAAGTTGCGTCCTCATAGGGAGCCCTGCAAAGGAACGTTCTCTAGAGTGCTAAAGTTTAGAAACGTTGGCTGCTGAGTAGTAAGTGTGTGCATACTAAGTCGCTTCAGTCGTGTCTGACTCTTTGTGATCCGATGGATCACAGCCCACCAGGCTCCTCTGCCCATGGGACTCTCCAGACAGAAAATACTGGAGTGGGTTGCCATGCCCTCCCCCAGGGGATCTTTCCGACCCAGAGACTGAACCCCTGTCTCATGTCTCCTGCAGTGGCAGGTGGGCTCTTTACCACTGGCGCCACCTGGAAAGCCCAAGCAGTCACTACTTTTGGGTAAATTTACCTGCTACAACTAATATCAGTGAGAATGACGAAAAAAGAAGATATGAAGTGGCAAAGTGCTCCTTCATTCTCCAGGGCATTTTCTTACAAAAAAGCCAAAATACCTCCCTATCAAAACCCAGAGCATTTTTTTTGTAGAAAAAAGACAAGCAGGTCCTAAAATTCATAGGAGGCTCAAATAGCCAAAATAACCTTGGAAAAGCAAGAACGAAGAAAAGAAAAAAGATAAAGCATGTGGGATGACTCACTTTACAATTTCAAAACTGACTGCAAAGCTTTGTTCATCAAAACAGTGTGCTGCTGACTGAAGACAGATATATAGACCAATGAAATGGGAATGAGAATTCAGAACAGCCAAAAGGTGGAAACAGCCCAAACACCCATCAATGACTGATGAGTAAAGAAAGTAAGTTAGAACTACATAATGGAGAATTATTTATCTTTGAAACAGGAAATAAATTTACGTTACAAGATCAGTTCAGTTCAGTCACTCAGTCACGTCCGACTCTTTGCAACCCCATGGACTGCAGCATGCCAGGCTTCCCTGTCCATTACCAACTCCCGGAGTTTACTCAAACTCATGTCCATCAAGTTGGTGATGCCATCCAACCATCTCATCCTCTGTTGTCCCCATCTCCTGCCTTCAGTCTTTCCCAGCATCAGGATCTTTTCAAATGAGTCAGTTCTTTGCATCAGGTGGCCAAAGTATTGGAGTTTCACCTTCAGCATCAGTCCTACCAATGAATATTCAGAACTGATCTCCTTTAGGATGGACTGGTTGGATCTCCTTGCAGTCCAAGGGACTCTCAAGAGTCTTCTCCAACACAGTTCAAAAGCACCAATTCTTCAGTGCTCAACTTTCTTTATAGTCCAACTCTGACATCCATATATGACTACTAGAAAAACCATAGCCTTGACTAGACAGACCTTTGGTGGCAAAGTGATGTCGCTGCTTTTTAATATGCTGTCTAGGTTGATCACAGCTTTTCTTCCAAGGAGCAAGCGTCTTTTGATTTCATGGCTGCAGTCACCATCTGCAGTGATTTTGGAGCCAAAAAATAAAGTCTGTCATGGTTTCCATTGTGTCCACATCTATTTGCCATGAAGTGATGGGACCAGACGCCACGATCTTTGAATTTTAAGCCAAAATTTTCACTCTCCTCTTTCGCTTTCATCAAGAGGCTCTTTAGTTCTTCTTCGCTTTCTGCCATGAGTGATGTCATCTGCATATCTGAGGTTATTGATACGTGTTGAGGTTATTGTTACACAAATGAATATTTAAAAACTAAGTGAGAGAAGCCAGATACAGTAAGCTATACAGTGTGTGATTTCACTTATATGAAATATCCAGAATAAGGAAATTCATAAAGATAGAAAGCAGACTGGTGGTTGTCAGAGGCTGAGCGAGGGGGAAATGGAGATTGAGTGTCTAAGGGACTCAGTATTTCCATTTGGGGTGATGACATGCATGTCCTAAAACTAAATAATGGTGATAGATGCAGAACATTGCGAATGTGCTAAATGGTATATTTTAAAACAATGAATATGGGCAGTTGTATTTTAGATGGATTTTGTCACAATAAAAAGCTATAATCCTCCTACTGTGATGCTTTTATTAAACTTTATAACCTTCTTAAACCACATGTGCTTTATTATATCTTATTAAACTATGTATGAAAGTGAAAGTGAAAGTCAGTCGTGTCTAACTCTCTGTGACCCCAGGGACTGTATAGTCCATGGAATTCTCCAGACCAGAAGGCTGGAGTCCAGGGGATCTTCCCAACCCAAGGGTTAAAACCCACGTCTCCCACATTGCAGGTGGATTCTTTACCAGCTGAGCCACCAGGGAAGCCCAAGAATACTGGAGTGGGTAGCCTATCCCTTCTCCAGGGGATCTTCCCTACCCAGGAATTGAACCAGGGTCTCCTGAACTGCAGGCAGATTCTTTACCAACTGAGCTACTAGGGAAACAATGTAAAAAATGTATACAGAATGAAAAACAGAAATAGTTTTATTTGCATAAATCCTATTCGTGTTTCTGAATTCTGAAGCAGCATGGGAATAAATTGAGTGATAATGAAGTCCTCTTATCTGTAAAATATCATTTTGGAAAATCTTCCTCCAATGTGCTGAAATAGGTATGTTTAGCCAAAAGAATGTACGTAGAGAGCAGTTCTGAATTCAGAAGTATAGTTTCTGGTCACTTAAGAATGACTCGGCAGGGGTGCTCAAGTCTAACTAGCACCCTGCTGCTGCTGCTGCTGCTGCTGCTGCTAAGTCGCTTCAGTCGTGTCCAGCTCTGTGCGACCCCATAGACGGCCTCCTACCAGGCTCCTCTGTCCCTGGGATTCTCCAGGCAAGAACACTGGAGTGGGTTGCCATTTCCTTCTCCAATGCATGAAAGTGAAAAGTGAAAATGAAGTCGCTCAGTTGTGTCCAACTCTTAGCAACCTCATGGACTGCAGCCCACCAGGCTCCTCCATCCGTGGGGTTTTCCAGGCAAGAGCACTGGAGTGGGGGGCCACTGCCTTCTCTGAACTGGCACCCTAGACACCAGCTTTTACAGTTTGCAACTCAGCGTCAAATAAACCACGTTAGCCATTACTTGGCTGCAACATTTCCCAGGTTGCTACTCCAATGTCTGACTTTTTTCTGAGCCTCATTCATCAGTACATTTTTCTTTTTTATGCTCTGACCTGTATGCCATTAAGCATTTATAACTGTTGTCCCCAGAGATGCTCATGTGGAAAAATACGTACCATGTGACACATTTAGGAAAGAGATAAACACTGCCCCTAAGAAATGATCAATTCCAATTTCAATACTTGCCAGAGGCTTCCACACTCAACAGAACCAAGTGAGCCCGCCCTTGCCTTGCTCATGACCTCAGAAGTTGCCAGAAAAATGTATTTATCAGAGGTAGGTCTTCACAGAAAAGAAACGCCCTACAAACGCAAAATCAACAGTTTTTCATGTCCCTGATTGTTGCGTACTTTATTTTAATTACCGATTTCAATTTGTGTCTTAAATACTCTTGAAATCCAGCATTCTGTGTGCAGGCTAAGTTATGCCAATGAATCCCAAATACCTCCGTTAGTCTCAGAAGTACTGAGGACATTTCCGTCTCGTGAAAAATCAAGGAAACATAAGGCATGCATCATGGATATCATTCCTTAAAGAGTAGGTCTTGAAGAGAAATCTGTTCCTGGTACCCAGGTCTTTATTTAGCTGAAATCTATACTGAGCATTTACATTTGACTCATAAAGTTATGTGTTTAAAATTTCATTATTAAGTGAAGTGAAAGTCATTCAATCGTGTCCAACTCTTTGTGACCCCATGGACTATACAGTCTATGGAATCCTCCAGGCCAGAATACTGGAGTGCCTAGCCTTTCCCTTTGCCAAGGAAAGTTCCCAACCCAGGGATTGAACCCAGGTCTCCAGCACTGCAGGTGGATTCTTTACCAGCTGAGCCACCAGGGAAGCCCAACCCTTCTCCAGCAGATCTTCCTGACCCAGGAATCGAACTGGGGTCTCCTACATTGCAGACAGATTCTTCACCCTCTGAGCCACCAGGGAAGCTCGTTATTAAGTGTGAGGGGGAAACAAACAAAGGCAGAGGCAAGCCTCCAACAAGTTAGGCTTTAGGGACGTTTCAAAATGCCATCGAAAGCAGTGCCTTTTAACGTAGAGATGCTGATGACAGATCTGCTTTTGAATCTGACAAGGGCACTTCCTGTGTTGTCATCCAGTCAACCTCTACACCGAGGTCAACACCTATGAGAGCTCAGGAATGTGGCCGCAGTAATGAACGTGGCTCCTTTGCTAGCCTATTTATGTTCATTAAACACGTAACTCAGGAGAGTGTGGACTGCAAAAGTCACCTCCCTTCACACCAGAAATAACACTGACTTAGCTAGATATTAGAATGGCTAAACAAGTGAGGAGGTACGTCCTCCACCACTCTGGACTCAAGACCAAACGAATTCTAATAAGACAAACAAACAGTAAGCAAAAGCCCAAATGATGAAATGGCCTGGGCTCAGACTTCTTGTTTCTTTCTCTCCCCTCACTACTGTTTTACACTATTCAGACCAGGACGGTTTTCAACTTTTCTCTCTGCTATTGAGAATACAATCTAGGGACGTCCCTGTGGTTAAGGCTCTGCGTTTCCAGTGCAGAGGGTGCAGGTTCAATCGCTGCTTGGGGACCTGAGATCTCTCATGCTCCAGGGTGTGGCTAAAAAGTTAAAAAAAGAAAGAAGAAGAAGAAAAAAAAAAATCTAACAGGCCCCAAACTGGAAGACCACAAAATACATACCATACAAAATACATTCTTTCTGTGAGAAATAAATGAAGGAGAGTCAAACACTTTCCTGAGCCTCACACGTACTTCAATTACACAAGCACCTATTCTGACCAACATTTACTTGAAAATATTAGAAAACAGAACTATGCCCGTTTATGGCAAGTAGATTGACTCTAATTTGGATATGGGAGAAAGTAAATTAAAAACCTGTATAAATAATTTGTTAATATCTTGTCAAGTTAAAATTAATCAAAACCTACAATTGCAGGAAGAATCATCCTTTCACAAACAGGAGGGAAGGGTAACTCAGGACACGTGAAAATGCTTAGTTACATGACGCACAGCAGTGACAGGAGCGTGTGCAACATGTGACTGTGAAGAACTAATGCAACTTCGCCGACACTGCTGGCTGCCAATTTCCCTGCCTATTGGGGATGTGTATTTTGGGGCTATGACTGCTGGTTATGGGGCCTTCTCTTTTTAAAACAATAGAGTACCAGTAAAAGTTTTCAATCCTTTCAGAAGCATAATATATTATGAAGATTAATTTTTTAAACACAAAAGTGAGATGAGTTGACATTTGGCCATATTGATGTCCTATGTTGCCCCAAAATAGCCCTGCTATGGACTATTGCTACACAAACTGCTATGTCAATCTGAGATTCACTGTCAACTTTGAGATACAAACTCAAATAAAAATATTAAATTGTATTTATTCTATGTTAGGAAGACTCGACCCTTCCTGAAAGGAAATCAGTTAAACCTAACTACATGTGTCCTTTTTTTTTTTTTTTACATTTAGCTTATTGATTCAGCCTCCACCTGGTTAAGTTCAGGGCAGGATTTAAAACTCCTTGTGATTTTCACTGCTCTTTTGCATCTTATCCCTCTGCTGGCTACACAGATGCACATCGGGTACTACACAATGTGGAGGAACCACAAAAATCCCAAGGTGGGAGAAAGGTGTGATTTGAAAACTACCTGTAAGAAAATCTGATTAAATTTGTCCCCCTTCTCACCTTAAGTCATCCAGCAATGTTGCTACAAAATGATTTTTTTTTTCAAATTAGCCCATTATCCACCTCCATGTACTAAATAATCTTTATTATTCTCAGACCGTAACAGTCCATTTAGTTCTAACAAACATTGTTTTCTCATTCTTTAAGCAATGTTCAGAGTTTTGGGCTAACACATGCGTTGCTCATCACTGCTTCAAATTTTTGTCTACCGGATTTAAGCGTTAGTTCCCAAGGTTTATGTCAGTCTGGGACTAGAACTCATATATTCAAATCATCAAAAAACATTTTTAGATTATCACAGACCTGAAGTTAGGAAAAAGGATATTTACAATAAAAATGTATATTAAAATGTCTATGTGTGTAATAAAACACATTTAAGCTCCAAACTAAGAAAAAGATGCTTTTTATTTTTATTGGATTAAAAAGACTTAGCAACGTTGAGACATTTAGTACATTGGCAGTTTTAGTCTGCAGTACAGTTGACAGTGAAGATAGGCAGCTACCCAGAAGATTAAGGGATTAAAGAGTGAGTTAAAAGAAAACAGACAAATGACGTTGCAAGGAACTAAGGGGCTGAGGTGACTTCAGGGAAGCAATGAGATGCAGATATAGAGGACATGTAAAATGGTACAGCTGGTGAGCAAGTGATGCAGCTGCCAGATAACACCATGGAGAGGATGGAGAGATGCATGGTCCACCAGCAACACTCTAAGATAAAGCCTCCCCCACACACAAAAGGCCAGACACACGTGGTATTTTACAGCATGATTATGTGAGCGTGTGTGTGTGTGTGAGAGAGAGACCGGACACGACAGAGATCCAGTATTTTCTGCTAGTATCATTATTTTAATTTCACTGATTACAATCAACCCTGATTATCAGAACAATCAGTTAAAGTACCTTAATTTAAAAATTGGCTAAATTATGTAGAACAAAATTTACAGAACACATGCAGAAACATTGATGTAGGGCAAAAGCTGCCTGTCTTCTGTTACACGGATATAATAATGGGTTCAATGCACTTCACAGGTCACGGCGATCCTCGACATGCACCTACCAGCCTAGTCTCATCTAAATTGTCTACTTGTAAAAACGTTTTAAGTTTTGTCTTTTTCCTCTCAAAAGGAGTTTTTGTTTGCTCTTCAATCTTTATCTCACAAACAGCATCTTCTAGTTGCTGTTTTTCAACAGACCTTTTCTTTTTTTTTTTGGTTTTATAATAAATATATAAAGAAGTAAAACAATGACTTAGAATCAAGATTAAAAGAACTGTTTGGCTAAAATATGTTTGTAAAATAAGAATATAATCGACAGCATAGGTAAAGGTTAGCATGGATAACAGAGCATCTTTGTAAATTCTTTGCCATGAACTAACGGCCTAATTTAAATTTTTCAAACCACATATCACTACTAAAAGAAGAAAGAAAAATATTTATGCAGTAAAGAATACGATTTTGCATGTTGGGGTGGCATATATCGCCAGAGGATCAGTTCTTCAAAGTGGTTGCTGTGAACAGTTTACAAGAGTTTCAGTGGCTTGAACTGTAGCTAATTCGCTTACTTCTAAAAGGTTCTCTTAGAACCTTTAGCAGTTAAGTTCATTTAATAGAAAATACATTTAGGAATTTTCATATGAAAAAGATTAAGATTAATGAAAAAAAGTTTGAATGAATCTCTTCAAGGATGCGCAATTCAAATGATCAAAAGGAGTCAGACATGCCTCTGTGTGTGTGAGAGAGACAAGGAAACAGAGAGAGACAGAAATACAGACACAGGTCTTCATTGCCAGGCTCCACTCATGGAGAAGACACAGCAGTGTGGTCGGGAGGCACTGCCGAGGGGCCCCCCTCCCGCGGCCCACCCTCTGCTGCTCCTGTCTGTTATGACCCTCTCCCTTTGAACATGGTTGAGACTGTGACAGCTTGTCACCAAGGTTCCGGGACATCAGTTCCGTGACTGTCTTGACAGACTCACTCTAGAGACTCTATTTGAATTCAGCCTCAGACTGAGCTGAGAGGCCACTTGCCAAGAAGCTGAGATGCGTTCTAGGACCCGAGACATCCTGCAAGAAGCCGGGGCCCGTAGTCCTAACCCACAGGGAACTGGTCAGCTTATAAGAAGGTTCTTCTCCAGTCAAGTCTCCAACACAGCCCACCCTCAGCTTAACCACAGCCACTTGAGACCCTAAGGAACAGATTCAGTGAGGCCACGGTCAGACTCCTGAGCCACAAAAACTGAGACATCCCAAGTGTGTGCCTCAAGAGGCTATGTGGGTGATTAACTTGTTACAGAATAATCATTGTTGTTCAGTCGCTCAGGCGTGTCGACTCTTCATGACCCCTTGGACTGGGTAGCACGCCAGGCTTCCCTGTCCTTCACCATCTCCTAGATCTTGCTCAAACTCATGTCCATTGAGTCCGTGATGCCATCCACCCACTGAGCAACAGAAAACTCATAAAGCCCACCCCAGAGGGATTCGTGAAAACAAGCTTATCAATCAAGGAAAACATGATTTCACACTTTTGAGTATCTGGAGACTTTTGGAAGAGAAAAGAGAGGGAAAAAAGAGGAAAGTGGTGGAATATTTTAGCAGATTTTTGGTTACAGATATTTTATTTAGTGGAGGAACACAGCAGAGGTTGAGAGAACAAGGAAAAGTCTTGCGTTGGAACCAGTACTATGAAGAAAGCTGAGAAGCACAAAAAAAAAAAAAAGAAAGAAAGAAAAGAAAGTGAGAGGCATTTGAATAAACCCAGAGAGAAGATTTAGAGCAGGGACTTAAGTTGTAGTGAAATTAGAGATAATGCAAAACATGCTGAGATCAGGTTACAAAAATCTTGAAACTACACAACATGAAAGAGGACCCTCATTCTTCCCGAAAAAAAGGCAGGTAGGCTTCTGAGACGAGGAATGACATTGCTAGGATCTTTGGGAACAGTACTAATATATTTGAGTGCATGAGATATCAAAAGAATGAAATATTGAAGGTAGAAACTCCAGACAGAAGACCATTGAAAGTAAAAAGTGAAAGTGTTAGTAGCTCAGTCCAGTCCGACTCTTTGCGACCCCATGGAATTCTCCAGTCAAGAGTACTGGAGTGAGTAGCCAGTCCCGTCTCCAGGGGATCTTCCTGACCCAAGAATCAAACCTGGGTCTCCAGTTTTGCAGGCATGGTCAGAATTAATGCTGGCCTGGCCAACTCAATCCATAATAAGTATCGCCCAAACATAAAAATGATGGTGGTGGTTCTGAGAGTATTTCAGCTTGTCACTGATGTTCATTAAGTTATGAGTGAAAACAAAGAAATTAATGGGAAGAGTCAATCGGGTTGTTATATATTCTGCAAGCGTGTTTCTCCATCAGATAGAGACTCACGAAAATGAATGGACTTGGGCTAAACAATGAGTCTGACATCTACAGCCAGCCCGTCCAGTTCTCGAGGAGGAGGTGAATTTGGAAGTAGGGGAAGAAAGATGCAAATAAATTGTCAAATAAAACAGCGGGAATTTCAATTTTAACCACTGTTGTGCAAAAGAGCAGAAGAAAGAAACGCGGGAAAAGCCAAGAAAGAAATCTAAGAAACAGTTGGTGCACTCCAGCTCGCAAACCTATGCCGGGGTCAGAAGCGCTCAAAGATACCCCTACAAGAGCGTTTTTGTTCTGCTTTGTACGGTATCCATGTTCTAAGCCACTAAACCTGACCTTTACATGAACAGGATTGGAGGGTGCCTCGTGGAAGGCACTGGACTTACTAAGCTGGAAAATGGAGATCTGAAACAATTTTGGGAGAAAAACAGTGGAAGATGAGCTGAGAGCTGGCTGATGGACAGAATGGCAAAATCACTCAGGCACATGCATAATTCATTATATTCTGTGACATTCTCAGTCCCCAGCGAAAGTTGTTACAGAACTTTATTTAGAAGACGGTTTCTGTATCCTGTTAATCTCACTGTTCCTCAGTTAATTGGTGCTTTTCTGTTAGAAATGAAGCTGAGTGGGCTGCAGGGTGTCTCCAAGTCCAGTTTGGTATTGCAGGGGCTCTTCCACTTCCATTCTGTATCACTATCGTGGTTTTTCTTTTAACATTAAAAACTATTATTGGAGTAAGATAATTTACAATGCTTTGTTTGCTTCTATTGTACAGTAAAGTGAGTCAGTTAAACATGTGCCGATACCCACTCTTTCTTTATATTCCCTTCCCATTTAGGTCATTACAGAGTGCTGAAAAGAGTTCCTTGTGCTATAGAGTAGGTCCTTACAGGTTATCTCTTTTATATAGAGTAGTATGTACGTGTCAATTCCAATCTCCCGATTTATCCCTCCCATCACCCCCACCTGCCTCCCCCTCTAGCTACTATTATGTTTTTACCCTTCATATTTCAGAGATTTTTTTTTGTACTTGCGTATTCATACACTTTATCAGAAATGATTGTTAATGAAAAGAGAATAAGCAAGGATATAGGTTATTTGTCTGGTTTAACAAAGATACAGTTTGACAATGAAAGTGTATTGAATTCTTACCAAAGATAGTCATGGGAGGGATAATCAAAAATGTCTATTAGTCACTAAAAGGTCTTTGTGAGAGATTTGAGTAAAATGATTCATTTTAATTCCTGTAATATAGCCCCTTGATAAAATTTGGCGGTCAGTTAAAATTAACTTCATTAGCAAGTGTGATTTAAAAAAGTCTGACTGTGACATTTAAAGACAAACACATGCACATTGCAATAGCTAAATTTCCAATTATCTTTAATGTATTTTTGAAGGTTCTTAAAAATTGTGGTATCACATAAAATCTCAAAATTAAATCACCAGTTGCGACATGATTAGCAGTTTTGAAAACCGTTTAAACTATGAAAATAAAGTTTAGTTAGACGTCAAATGTCAAGTCAACAATCTATGTTCTTAAAGCTTGTAACCTAAAGTTTTAAAATTGTCACAGTTTAGGGCACTATTTTAATCATATCTTCCTAGTGATAATTATGAGTTATAACAAATAAAGTGACAATTCTCATTCTGAACAATAAGAAAGCTACCATTTAATAAGTATCTACCTAATGTCCAATCTTTACATACTTGCAAACTAGTATCAACTCCATTTAACAGGTAAGAAACTTGAAACTCAAAGATGTTGAGTTGACTTGCATGGTGCTGACACCTTGATGCTTGATTTCAAGGCTTCAGAAATATGAGGAAACATCTGCCTGTCCTTCAGCCGCCAGCCTGTGTTTGAAAGCCAAGGCAGCCTCAGCTCACTAACACAGCTGGCTCACACCGCATCTCGTTCTGAAGGCTCCTCCAGGTGCCTCTGCGTCCTTCCCTTGTCTCCTTGCTGGTGTTCCCCCCTCCCACCACATCGCCTACACATCTAATTTCATCTTGATGTCCACCTTCCAGAGGGCCAAGAACAAACGCAGCCTTGAAACAAGCATTCGAGGGAAGGAGAAGGTGGGAAGAATCGAGAAAGCAGCACTGACATGTATACACTAACGTGTGTAAAACAGACAACAAGCGGAACTGCTGCGGAACACGGGCGCCCAGCCTAGAGCTCTGCACAAGAGAGGGCAAAGAGGCCAAGAGGGAGGCGATGGACGTGTACACACACATAGATGCAGTGGCAAGAAACCAACACCACACTGGAAGGCAATCACCTTCCAACCAAAAGACTAACAAACTAATATTTAAAAAGAAACGAGAATCAAACAAAACACACCTTTGTGAACAGAGCTGTGTTCTCCCCAGATCGGTGTGCTGAAGTACTAATACACGCTGGAACCGTAGCTGGAATACAGGTTTGCGTGTTCAGGCGCCTCAGTCGTGTCTGACCCTGTGACCCCATGGACTGTAGGCCGCCAGGCTCCTCTGTCCGTGGGATTTCCCAGGCAAGAATACCGGAGGAGGTTTCCATGCCTTCCTCCAGGGGATCTTCCTCACCCAAGGATTGAACCTGCATTTCTTATGTCCCTGGCATTGATGGCACGCAGGTTCTTTACCACTTCACCACCTGGGAGGACACCCTTGAGGAGGTAAAGTTACATGAGGCCACACGAGTGGAGCCCTGGTCTAAGAGGATCGGTGTCCTCATATCAAGAGACACAAGAGAGCTCATCTTCTCTGCGGGTGTCAAGGGAGAGTGATGTAATGGTACAGAAGTCGCCCATCTATAGGCCAGGAAGAGAGCTCTTGCCAGAAAGCAAATGTGCCCCAAACTGCAATAAGATTAATTTCTGATGTTTAAAGCTTTCATTCTGCAGCACGTTGTTATGGCAGCCCACATAGACAGATACACAACACGTTTCCTCCTGAAGACAATCCCACAAGTTGGTTAAAAAATTAAAAGGTAAAATTCCTCAAGTGGCACCATATTGTCATCCAGTTCATACACCCTTTCTGCAATGTTGAAGAAGGCAACTCATTTCAAATCCTCAAGAGTTTTTAAAAGCAGAAAGCATGTTGCTCCTACCAGTTGTCCTAGTTGGAAAGGAAATTCAGAGGATGAATGCCAAGGGCCTGAATTCTCAGGCTTAACATCAAGCTTTATCTTCCTAAAATTCAACTTGGACATAAAATTGCGTTTATGATCCTCATTTTATTAGAGCCAGAAGGCAATCTTGTTTTCCTATAGAATCAGTTCCAATTGAGAAGGAAATAGAGGCAATTGTCAAATCTATGTCACCCCAGGGTCTTCAGAAATGGCTTCTAGAATTACACAGCTGGAATGAGGTGGACTTACAGCTTCTTATATCACATGCCAATTCCAGGTGAAGTGGCTCATTTATCAGACACAGATTTTTGCCTGTAGATGCCCCCCGTGAGAGTTTGGTCATGGATTGTAACGTGTGGGTTTTTCCTTTTTTATTTTTTTCTGTATTTCCAGACATTGCTAAATCAGGCTGAGGCACTCTACTCTATTCTCTGGAGCTGCTGCAGTGAGGAAGGAAAAGAGAGGGCTTCCTACTCTGAACCAGCAGCTGCAACTTGGGACAGAAAGTGACTGAAGACATAGCTTTGTCGTGAGTTGCACAGAATAGGGAATTATATCAAGAACAGGCAGTTGTATCAAGAACGACATTAGAAGCAGATGTAAGTAAGTGAATCCAGATCCATGAACCAAATGCAAAGGAGACTTTCTTTGGGGATTGACAAGGAGAAATAGTATTACTGTTGTTTCAGAAATCAGAGATTACTTAATTCAAGTCTTGAAAGACAAATAGAATACAGACGTTTTGAGATGAAGATAAGAATAAGTAACAAAGAAACTAAGAGGAAGGGGAAGCCAGCCTTATACCCAAGGCCTGGCAGCATCTCTACTGGATCAGGTGCATCATGCTCTTCACAGGGACGGCTGGGGCCTGAGACAGGACTATTACCTGCCTGTCGTGGCCCCACAGACGGTGAAATGTGTACCTTCTTTGTCCCTTGTACAGAGAATTTCAGTGAATCCCAAGAGTAAGTGTGACAGACACGCCCCATTGGGAAGCACAGCAGAATCCCCAGAAGGTCTCTTGGAACACAGCTTCCTGTCCCACTCCAGAGCTTCAGATTCAGCGGGTCTGGGACAAGGCCAGTCGACCTGCATGTCTAACAGGCTCCCAGGTGTGGGCGATGCTGCCCTCGCGGGACCGCTCTTGGGGCAGCGTTGTCGACGGCCCACAGAATAGAGAAATGAAAAGTAGCCTCAGAAAAAGGAAATTATGAAGCACTGTGAAGAGTAACTGAGCTACAGGGAGAAAGGCTCTGAGATGCCCAACTGCACTCCAGATGTACAAAAAGGGAAACAAAAAGAACCTGCATGGTTTTAGAAATCTCTTATGAGAAAACATGAATATCCATAGAAAACATTTGCTCGTGTAGTTCTCCATTCCACAGGGAGAAGACAGACAAACAAGCAACGGATTTGTTGCATAGTGATAAGTACAACGAAAAGGAAGAAAAATATGGACAAATTCTGAGGAATTGTGGTAAAAAAAGAAACCAATGAAATGAAAGGGGTATGGTTTAGTTTAGTTTTCTTTTCTTATCACTTTGGGAAATATTACAACGTATTTTTTTCCATGCAAACGATCTTGTGCTGTGAACAATGAAGGAGAGCCTGGGTGAATGATGACCTTGAGAAGGCCAGAGGGAGTGGCCTCCCGAGTGGGTCTGCAATGTGCTGCTTTATAAAGCAGCATTCTTAAGCTTCTAATGCTTAGCAACTGTGCATGTTAACAATTCTCAGTAAAACCTCTGATAATACATTCTGTCCATTCCTACATGCACTAAATGACTTCTCTGCTCTTATAAATGGCAAATATACATTCTCCGTGTAAAACACCTTGCTTTGGAGTGTACAACAGTCATACTGTTGAAGGCAAACGTGATCTACAGACTGTCTCGCTGCTGCTCTTGTACCCTCAGCAGCAATCTGGGCCTCTGACAGACTGAGCCTTTTTTCTATGAAAACTACCAGGTTTGTTTTTTTTTTTTTTTCTTTCTCCATAGCCTATTCTAAGCACGACTCAGAGAACTCTAGGTTTATACCAGTGGCAGCAATGCTATCTAAAATGTGATGGACTGAAGACCTTAGCCATTGTATTAATTCAGTGAACTAGAATATTTATTTTCTTTTTCAGTCTCAATTTAATTAAAACTTGAGAGTATGCAGACTGAGAAATTGCAGATGTTAGATTCTGCCACTAATTCTCATGAGACATTCACATTAGTCAAAAGATATCGAGTCTAGGAAGCAACTTCATATAGAATAAGACATTGACACAGATGAGCGACACTGTAAAAATGTAAGATAATATTTTCTTGCATATACCAGAATTCACTACCAGTCTTTCTCTCCCCTAAAATATGAAAACTATTGGGTTAATTTTTTAATGTACTTTTTAATCCAATATTTCTCTTTCACACTTTTTCTTATATTCATGTAGGAAATGATATTAAAAAAAAAAGAAAGCTATGATACCTAATTGGAGGTGGGCATGGCAACCCACTCCAGTGTTCTTGCCTGGAGAATCCCATGAACAGAAGAGCCTGGTGGGCTACAGTCCAGACTCGGACATGACTGAAGCGACTGGGCACGCACGCAGGCATACTTAAATGGTTAGTTTCCAGCTTTATGCCCATGCTGCCCTGTTGGTGCTCTTGCTGCCGTATTGCCATTCCTTCAGATAGCCAGCAAAAGCTTTGAGTCCTTGTCCATGGAGACGAAAGGGGTGACAACATACACGCTGGAAATGTAAAGGTTCACAAGCATCTAAAGCCTTTACCTCACAAAAGTTCTGCCAGCCCTGCTGACTCCTCCCTACAAAAGAAATGCCTTTTTCTGTTTAATTCTGAGATGCTCAAAGGTCCTGAGGTTGGAGTGCTCCACCTATTTCAACAGCGACATCACTTAGTCCCCTTTCAAGTCATAATAACAGCACTAAGCCCGGCCGAGAGCTACCCCACGTCCAAAGTCAGGGACAGCGGCCCAGAGTGCCAGGTTGTGACGGTGCAGGAACAGCTGGGAGGAGCCACCCTGCGTCCGAGGTCAGGGGAGGTGGCCGAGAAGAGCTACCCGGCGTCCGAGGTCAGCAGCGGCCGGGAGGAGACACCCCCAGTCCGAGGTCAGGGTAGCAGCCGGGAGGAGCTACTCCGCCTCCGAGGCCAGTGGCAGCTGGGAAGAGACACCCCACGTCCAAGGTCAGGGACGGCCGGGAGAAGCCACCTCGCGCCCGAGGCCAGGGGCGATGACCTTGAGGAGCCACCCCAAGCCTGAGGCTGGGGCGGCAGCTGGGAGGAGCCACCCACACCCGAGGCCAGGGCCGGCAGCCGGGAGGAGTAAAGCAAGGAGCGGTGGCTGACAAGGCACAGGAGGGCCTAGAGGAGCTATCCCACGTTGAAGGTCAGGAACGGCGGCAGTAAGGAGATACCCCTTGTCTAAGGTAAGGAGCAGCAGGTGCGCTTTGCTGGAGCAGCCGTGAAGAGATACCCCACGCCCAAGGTAAGAGAAACCCAAGTAAGATGGTAGGTGTTGCAAGAGGGCATCAGAGGGCAGACACACTGAAACCATACTCACAGAAAACTAGTCAATCTAATCACACTAGGACCACAGCCCTGTCTAATTCAATGAAACCAAGCCATGCCTGTGGGGCAACCCAAAGGCGGGTCATGGTGGAGAGGTCTGACAGAATGTGGTCCACTGGAGAAGGGAATGGCAAACCACTTCAGTATTCTTGCCTTGAGAACCCCATGAACAAAATGAAAAGGTAAAATGATAGGATACTGAAAGAGGAACTCCCCAGGTCAGTAGGTGCCCAATATGCTACTGGAGATCAGTGGAGAAATAACTCCAAAAAGAATGAAGGGATGGAGCCAAAGCAAAAACAATAGCCAGTTGTGGATGTGACTGGTGATAGAAGCAAGGTCTGATGCTGTAAAGAGCAGTATTGTATAGGAACCTGGAATGTCAGGTCCATGAATCAAGGAAAATTGGAAGTGGTCAAACAAGAGATGGCAAGGGTGAATGTCAACATTCTAGGAATCAGCGAACTAAAATGGACTGGAATGGGTGAATTTAACTCAGATGACCATTATATCTACTACTGCGGGCAGGAATCCCTCAGAAGAAATGGAGTAGCCATCATGGTCAACAAAAGAGTCTGAAATTCAGTACTTGGATGCAATCTCAAAAATGACAGAATGATCTCTGTTCGTTTCCAAGGCAAACCATTCAATATCACAGTTATCCAAGAAACTGAAGTTGAACGGTTTTATGAAGACCTACAAGACCTTTTAGAACTAACACCCAAAAAAGATGTCCTTTTCATTATAGGGGACTAGAATGCAAAAGTAGGAAGTCAAGAAACACCTGGAGTAACAGGAAAATTTGGCCCTCGAATGCGGAATGAAGCAGGGCAAAGACTAATAGAGTTTTGCCAAGCAAATGCACTGGTCATAGCAAACACCTCTTCCAACAACACAAGAGAAGACTATTCATGGACATCACCAGATGGTCAACACCGAAATCAGATTGATTATATTCTTTGCAGCCAAAGATGGAGAAGCTCTATACTGTCAACAAAAACAAGACCAGGAGCTGACTGTGGCTCAGATCTTGATTGCCAAATTCATACTCAAATTGAAGAAAGTAGGGAAAACAGCTAGACCATTCAGGTATGACCTAAATCAAATCCTTTATGATTATACAGTGGAGGTGAGAAATAGATTTACAGGACTAGATCTGATAGATAGAGAGCCTGATGAACTATGGAATGAGGTTCGTGACACTGTACAGGAGACAGGGATCAAGACCATCCCCATGGAAAAGAAATGCAAAAAAGCAAAATGGCTGTCTGGGGAGGCCTTACAAATAGCTGTGAAGAGAAGAGAGGTGAAAAGCAAAGGAGAAAAAGAAAGATATAAGCATTTGAATGCAGAGTTCCAAAGAATAGCAAGAAGAGATAAGAAAGCCTTCTTCAGTGATCAATGCAAAGAAATAGAGGAAAACAACAGATTGGGAAAGACTAGAGATCTCTTCGAGAAAATTAGAGATACCAAGGGAACATTTCATGCAAAGATGGGCTCAATAAAGGACAGAAATGGTATGGACCTAACAGAAGCAGAAGATATTAAGAAGAGGTGGCAAGAATACACAGAAGAACTGTACAAAAAAGATCTTCATGACCCAGATAATCATGATGATGTGATCACTAATCTAGAGCCAGACATCTTGGAATGTGAAGTCAAGTGGGCCTTAGAAAGCATCACTACGAAGAAAGCTAGTGGAGGTGATGGAATTCCAGTTGAGTTGTTTCAAATCCTGAAAGATGATGCTGTGAAAGTGCTACACTCAATATGCCAGCAAATTCGGAAAACTCAGCAGTGGCCACAGGACTGGAAAAGGTCAGTTTTCATTCCAGTCCCAAAGAAAGGCAATGCCAAAGAATGCTCAAACTACCACACAATTGCACTCATCTCACATGCTAGTAAAGTAATGCTCAAAATTCTCCAAGCCAGGCTTCAGCAATACGTGAACCGTGAACTCCCTGATGTTCAAGCTGGTTTTAAAAAAGGCAGAGGAACCAGAGATCAAATTGCCAACATCCGCTGGATCATGGAAAAAACAAGAGAGTTCCAGAAAAACATCTAGTTCTGCTTTATTGACTATGCCAAAGCCTTTGACTGTGTGGATCACAAGAAACTGTGGAAAATTCTGAAAGAGATGGGAATACCAGACCACCTAACCTGCCTCTTGAGAAATCTGTAAGCAGGTCAGGAAGCAACAGTTAGAACTGGACATGGAACAACAGACTGGTTCCAAATAGGAAAAGGAATACATCAAGGCTGTATATTGTCACCCTGCTTATTTAACTTCTGCACAGAGTACATCATGAGAAATGCTGGGCTGGAAGAAACACAAGCTGGAATCAAGATTGCCGGGAGAAATATCAATAACCTCAGATATTCAGATGACACCACCCTTATGGCAGAAAGTGAAGAGGAGCTAAAAAGCCTCTTGATGAAAGTGAAAGAGGAGAGCGAAAAAGTTGGCTTAAAGCTCAACATTCAGAAAACGAAGATCATGGCATCTTGTCCCATCATTTCATGGGAAATAGATGGGGAAACAGTGGAAACAGTGTCAGACTTTATTTTTTGGGGCTCTAAAATCACTGCAGATGGTGACTGCAGCTGTGAAATTAAAAGATGCTTACTCCTTGGAAGAAAAGTTCTGACCAACCTAGATAGCATATTCAAAAGCAGAGACATTACTTTGCTGACTAAGGTCCGTCTAGTCAAGGCTATGGTTTTTCCTGTGGTCATGTATGGATGTGAGAGTTGGACTATGAAGAAGGCTGAGTGCCAAAGAATTGATGCTTTTGAACTGTGGTGTTGGAGAAGACTCTTGAGGGTCCCTTGGACTGCAAGGAGATCCAACCAGTCCATTCTAAAGGAGATCAGCCCTGGGATTCTTTGGAAGGAATGATGCTAAAGCTGAAGCTCCAGTACTTTGGCCATCTCATGTGAAGAGTTGACTCATTGGAAAAGACTTTGATGCTGGGAGGGATTGGGGGCAGAAGAAGGGGACGACAGAGGAGGAGATGGCTGGATGGCATCATGGACTCGATGGTCATGAATCTGAGTGAACTCCAGGAGATGGTGATGGACAGGGACGCCTGGCGTGCTGGATTCATGGGGTCGCAGAGTCGGACATGACTGAGCAACTGAACTGAACTGAATACATAACAGCTATAAGTTCTTTGTATGCATTATTTAACTAATCCTTACAAGCACTTATGAGAGATGGTCATCTCTGCCTCTTAACCTAATTTACAGAAGAGGAAGGTGAGAATAGGAACGTGGCCTGTCCCTGACCTGAGACACAACGGCTCCTAAGTTTTGGGGTTAAGATTAAACCCATCACTCTAAATGCAGAGTTAAAACTCTTGGTGCTAACTTCTGCCATGACACTCTCCTATATGAAAACTGTTTTTCTCTGCCTTCAAGCTGTTTTTCCCAACCAAAAAGTCCGTTTCTCTCTTCCTACTGAACTCTAAAATTTTCCCAAAGAGCAGAGTTTCTGATTCATCTATTCCTCACCTCAGCCCAACAAATGCCCAGTGAAATTGCTTTTAAGAAGATAGAACTTCTAATTTCTTTTTTAAAGAACAGTGTATCTTTCCACCTAGATTATAACTGCTTATGAAGCACAATTTTTTCTCTAGTTTTTTTTTTTTTTTTCAATTACTCTCAGTACCCAGTAAAGCTGTGATTACATGGCAGGCATTTAAAATAATTAATACTTCTCAGGAATATGCATTTGGTATTGGTGAACTACTAAGGCACTCATTCAATTCATACAGAATCCCACAGAATTTACATGCACTTAATTTGAGGCTATTTATGATTTTATAGCCTGTTTTGAAATGCGTGTGTATGCTCAGTCATTCGGTCATGTCCAACTCTTTACATCCCCATGGACAATAGCCTGCCAGGCTCCTGTGTTCATGGAACTTTTCAGTCAAGAACACTGGAGTGAGTTGCCATCTCCTACTCCAGGGGATCTTCTATGACCCAGAGATCAAACCTGGGTCTCCTACACTGCAGGCAGACTCTTCACCATCTGAGCCACCAGGAAAGCCCATGGCAAGTAAATCCTCCTAATTTTAAGTTCTAGGCATATGTGTCCTTTTGGAGTACTTAACACGCATCACAATTATGTTGAGAACAAATGCAAGTAGGGAACAAGGACTGGGTACTAACTTATTAGATTCGATCACTGTTCTCATGTTGGTAGAGTCTTGGTATCATTTCTGTACGTATTAGCTTAAATTTGTCCGTGAACCATCATTTTCCAACTGCCTATTTGTGCAGCTGGTGACAGGGAGGTTGGAGAGAGAGAACAAGGCTGCATTTGGTAAAAATCCACAGTCTCCACTGGGGAAACGCCACCAGAGCACAGGGATCATGTTCATAATGATGACCTAGGTGGGTGGGATGGTGAGGATGGGAGGGAGGTTCAAGAGGGAGAGCATATATGTAAACATGCAGCTGATTCGTTTCACAGCAGAAACTAACACAATATTTTAAGGCAATTATATTCCAGTAAAAAATTTTAAAATAAATAACAATATTTTTAAAAGATTGTATCATTAGATGGTAAGAGTGAAAAATCTTAATTGGCTCCTCCATTTATACTCTAGATACTAAAAAAATAACTGAATATAAATTTTATACAAATTTTTAAAATTTAAATTAATTTATGATGTAGCCAACTACTTCAGAATTTTAAATTCTGAGCCAATCCAGTAAATGTAGGGAAAGGGCTAGGAGCTTTACTAACTGCAGTCTCATTTCATTTTTTCCTCTATGAAACACATAAAGAATCTACAAAATGCATTCTTTGACCCAAGGCTTCACACTTGGTCCCCAATGATCTACTTGTGAAATTCTAAGCAGAACCTCTTAGGAGATGATCCAATAGTTACTAAGCATTCACTGCATTCTAGCACATTCTTAGAAGGCTCTGGATAATATGCAGTCGTCTGACATTACCCATAAACTATTCAGGGGAGGTACAACCATTAGCACTTCACAAATGTGTGCCTAAATCAATGTGACCTCCAGATATCTGGACCAGAAGGTGGGGAAGGGGGGTGACATTAACTGAAACAGAAAACAGGAGTCTGGGATTGGGAAAAATATGGGGACGAGTACTCAATTTTGAACAGAAGTCAGAAGTGTGAGGTCATCAGAATGGTGGCATCTGGAGCTGAGAAGAAAGAACTAAATATGATTTGGGAATCATCAGAGCGGGTGAAGGTAGATGCAGTGGGGAGAGGGGAACCTTCCAGGGAAGATGGGTGGGACGAGAAGAGTTCAGCTCAAAGCTTTGGCTCATGACTTTAGGCCACAGCCTTCCAGGAAACCAAGGACCAGGGGCTGGAGAGGCAGGAGAAGGAAACAGGGTCTCGTGTGCCTATAATTTCATAGCTTCCTTTTTCCTAAGTGATGACGTAGAACTTTCAGTTATATGGAGTGGAGATAGAAATGAAGCTTGACATTGCAGGTCTATAACTGTGCTTTCAAGCACTCTGGGTATATCGGGAATAAAGCAGGCTCTCAGTGGATACTTTATATGCAAACTAATGAATAAATCGTTTTAAACTGTAAAAAGAAGGGAAAAAGGGAGGGGAGCTGGTCACGGAAGAGGAGGGGACACACGAGAGCATATCCGTCCACCCCTGTGGCCGTTCCCTTAACAGGGGACTGACCATTCACCTACCCAGGAGAAAAACTCAAACGGCCAGAGGAGGAAGTCAATGGAGTGGCTGGTTCAGCTCATTTCACCATCAGAGATAAGTCTGAGGGGCGCTACTATAGTGCTCTCACCACAAAAGAAGAAAATCTAATTAACAGTATTAAGGGAGTGCGGGAGGAAACTTCTGGAGGTGATAGATATTTATGGCCTTGATTCTCGTAATGGTTTCTCAGATGTCCATGTGTCTCCAAACTCAAGTGATTTTTTTTTTTTAAAGAAACTAACTTAAGACAGTGTAGCGTTGTGGAAAAAAAACCATGAATTCTTCTAAGGTTCAATGTCCTCACACACACAAAGGAGAGAACACTCTTGTACCTACTGAATATGGTTGTTGAAAGACTAAGTGACTAAAATTATATAGGGAACAAACCCTGCTGAAAACATCTGTAGAATGCTAAACAGCAAACGCATAATGAAGTCAGTCCACTGACGTTCACATTACTTTTAGTCAAAGCATATTGTGGACTAATTAAAAACTGGTATCTAGGGGTAGCAATTCTAACAGAGGAATTGCATTCCCATTTAAATATTTTGTTCATATAGAGAAAATTTCTCTCTCTCTTTCTCTCTCTAACTTGGTATAACTCAAAGAGAGTTAAATTAAAACCCCTAAAACAATTTAGAAAAAAATTTGCTTTCTAGATGGAAAAGAATTATTGAGCACATTTTAAATTGATGGAATACATTAAAATGACAGATTACACACTAAAAAAATCACTATCTCCCTGAAGAGAACAATAAAGTGTTGAAGACACTAAATTTATACTTACAAAGAGGCAACATTTAGAAAGTTAAACAGAAATCCGTGAATTTCTTGTTAATGAGACACCATAAACCTCAGCACATATCACATGTTGTCCTTTGACAAAGTATGTTTGATCCCTTATACTCAGCAAGCCTCGGGGCTTCCCAGGTGGTGGTAGTGCTAGGAACCCGCGTCCCAGTGCAAGCAGACATAAGAGACCCAGGTTTGATCCCTGGGTCGGGAAGATCCCCTGGAGGAGGGCATGGCAACCCACTCCAGTGTTCTTGCCTGGAGAATCCCATGGACAGAGGAGCCTGGCGGGCTACAGTCCATGGGGTCACAAAGAGTTGAACACAACTGAAGCAGCTTAGCACACACCCACTCAGTAGGCCAATGAAAGAACTTGAGACTAAGTGACAAAATAATTTAAGCAAATACACGCTCTGCAAAGTTTTTAAAATAATTCAAATGGAATGTTGTTTTCTGATGGCAACATTTTTTGGTGTCTCAATTGTATAAATGTATACATTAAAGTATGTGGGTAGCTTAAAAATAAATAAAAGTATGACTACCGTGACTATATGAAAACTGTGACAAACCTAGGCAGTGTATTAAAAGGGAAGAGACATCACTTTGCCAAGGAAGGTCCATATAGTCAAAGCTGTGGTTTTTCCAGTAGTCATGTACGGATGTGAGAGTTGGAACATAAAGAAGGTTAAGCGCTGAAGAATTGATGCTTTTGGACTGTGGTGTTGGAGAAGACTCTTGAGAGTCCCATGGACTGCAAGGAGATCCAACCAGTCCATCCTAAAGGAAATCAACCCTGAATATCCATTGGAAGGACTGACATTGAAGCTGAACCTCCAATACTTTGGCCACCTGATCCAAAAAGTTGACTCACTGGAAAAGACCCTGATGCTGGGGAAGACTGAAGGCAAAAGGAGAAGGGGGCAGCAGAGGATGAGATGATTGGATGGCATCACCAACTCGATGGACATGAATTTGAGCAGACTCTGGAAGACAGTGAAGGACAGGGGACCCTGGTGTGCTGCAGTCCATGGGGTTGCAAAGAGTGAAACGTAACATAGGGACAACAAAAGTTCATCTATCGGATACCCTCAGTGTGAAATTAGGATCTGTGAGCCTCTGGGGGGGTAGTTAGGTTTGGGTGAGGCCAGGAGGATAGAGTCCTTGTGATGGGATTACCTTATAAGTACCTTATTACCTTATAAGTACCCTTTTAAGAAAAGACACAGGAGTCTCTTTCTCTCTCTCCGTCATGGGAGTACACAGTAAGAAGGCAGCCATCTGTGAGCCAGAAAGAGAGCCTTAACAAGAACCGGATCAGCCAGCATCTCAGTCTTACACTTTCCAGCCTCCAGAACCATGAGAAAGTAATGTCTATTGCTGAAGCCACCAGGTCTCGAGTATTTTGTTATGGAAGTCAGAGCTAAGACAACCTCTGTGCACAGAAATTTTTCTTTTATATTTCAATACTGCACTAAAAATGTTTATCATTGACTACAAATTAAAACTCTGGCTGAATCTGAAGCCATTCAACTATTTCTTCATCATTTGATGGCAATATTGACCTTAGTTAATGAACATCATCTCTGCTTGCATTAGCAACAGAAATGCTTTCCTGGGAGAAGGAAACTTATATAAGTTGTATTTGAGGACATTTGTCTCTAACAATCTTCAGAAACTGATTGTGCTGTTTCACCCCTAAAGAATAAACAGGGTAGGGGCTTCCCTGGTGGCTCAGAGGTAAAGAATCCACCTGCCAATGCAAGAGACACGGGTTTGATCCCAGGTCTGGGAAGATCCCACATAGTGAAGGGAAAGTCGCTCAGTCGTGTCCAACTCTTTGCGACCCCATGGACTACACAGTCCATGGAATTCTCCAGGCCAGAATACTGGAGTGGGTAGCCTTTCCCTTCTCCAGGAGATCTTCCCTACCCAGGCATCGAACCCAGGTCTCCCACATTGCAGGCAGATTGTTTACCAGCTGAGCCACAAGGGAAGCACGGGAAAACAGGAGTGGGTAGCCTATTCCTTCTCAGCAGATCTTCCCGATCCAGGAACTGAACCGAGGTCTCCCACGTGCCAGGGTGCAATAAGCCCGTCCTGCCAAAACTACTGAGCCTGTGCTCGAGAGCCCACACTCTGCAACAAGAGAAGCCACTGCAGTGAGAAGCTCACAAACCGAAACTAGGGAGTAGCCCCAGCTTGCCAAAACTAATAACTAAATAACTTTTTATAATAAATAAATATAGGTCCATCTAGTCAAAGCTATGGTTTTCCCAGTAGTCACATGTGAATATGAGAGTTGGAACATAAAGAAGGCTGAGCACCGAAGAACTGATGTTTTTGAACTGTGGTGTTGGAGAAGACTCTTGAGAGTCCACTGGACTGCAAGGAGATCCAACCAGTCCATTCTAAAGGAAATCAGTCCTGAATATTCACTGGAAGGACTGATGCTGAAGCTGAAGCTCCAGTACTTTGGCCACCTGACGTGACAAACTGACTCACTGGAAAAGACCCTGATGCTGGGAAAGATTGAAGGTAGGAAGAGGAGACGACAGAGGATGAGATGGTTGGATGGCATCACCGACTCGATGGACATGACCTTGAGCAAGCTCTGGGAGTTGGTGATGGACAGGGAGGCCTGGAGTGCTACCGTCCATGGGGTCACAAAGAGTTGGACACGACTGAGTGACTGAACTGAACTGAACTGATAGCATAGGGAACTGTATTCAATATCTTATAATAAACCAGGAAAAGAATATATTACACATAGAGAGAATTATGTACTTATATAGCCCATATATGCACCCTTTGAAGTACATCTGAAACTAACACAACATTATAAATCAACTATACTTCAATTGATCAAAAAAAAATCTCTAAAGAGCTCTCTATATTCTCTGGGGCCATTTCTGTTTTCCCACTCTGTTAGATCTCATACCTTTAAGATTTCTGCTTCTTACAATTTGCCAAACCAATCATCTCCATATTCCTAAGCCTGATGGTCAAGACCCAACCTTTATCCCACTGGACTGAGCAGAAGAATTGGGAATAGTTGATTACTCGTCCCTCCTTGAAAATTTCTCATTATTTAACTCTAAGAAAGGCACCCTCACCTCATTTTTCTCCTTTCTTCTGGGGGTTTTACCTCACTTCACTCAACTCTTCATACTGGAATTCCTTGAGACCCAGTCCTTGTACCCCTATAATTTTATCTAAACTCATTCCCTAAGTGATACTATAATATCACTGGGCTTTCAATACCACCTGTACGTTCATCTATTTCCAGTTGACATCTCCAGCTGGTGCAACAGCCCCTCTTATTGTGACTTCCTAGAGGCACCCCTAACTCAGTTAATAGCATTTCATTTTTCTGATTGTTCAGGGCAGAACAAACTTGAGGTCATCCTTGAGCTTCTCAGTCCCCATGGCAGGTAGGATTTTGCTTCCATGAATTGCACCTTCTGATGTTATGCATGTGAATATGTTATATGATCTGGGGACAGAGAATTAAGAGTGCTAATGAGCTGCCCTTAAAATAGGGCCATTTCTCTGAATTCTATTATACAGATGAGCCCAGTGCAATCACAGGGCCCCTAAAAGAAGAAGAGGAGGGCAAAACATCTGGTCAGAGAGATGTGAGCAAGGACAGAAAAGAAACAAGAGGAATTCAAAGCTTGAGAGACAGGTTCAACCTACCGCTGCTGATTCTGACAATGGAGGAGGAGGCTAAGATTTCATGGATGCAGATGGCTTCCAGAAACTGAAAAGGTTCTGCAGACAGACTACCCGATAGAAACTCCCAGAAGGGAGCAGTCCTGATGATAACCTTGATGTCAGCCCACTGGGACCCACACCAGACATCTGTCCTATGGAACCCTGTGATAATTACTGAGATTATTTTCAGCTGCTAAATTTGCAACAACTTGTTATGGCAGCAATGGAAAATTATTATATTCCCCGTCACCGGTTCATCAGCATTTCCTGTCAGCTCTATTCTAAAAATGTATCCCCAAATTGACTACTTCTCACCACATCCTTGTTCCATTTTGGTCCAAGTCCCCATCATCTCTCGCTGAGTTTATCAATAGAGCCTCCCAACCAATTTCCCCGCTTTTACCCTGGAAATCCTTCCATGAGTTCAAAATGCGGCAGCCAAGCCAGTTCTGATAACTCACAAGGGACAGCAGGTCTCTCTTCGGCTCAGATTCTCCAAAGGCTTGAGCAGGCATGGGAAACGACAGCCAGAGGCCATGCCACGACCCTCTGCTTCCCCAAGGGGTCTGGCTCCTCTCCTGTCTCCCCACTTGTTCATCTGCTCCCACCACCCTGGCTCCTTTATCAAGCTGGGATGCTCCCCGTCTCTGCACTCACCTGACATGCCCCTTCCCTCATATGCCTTCAGGAGGCAACAGTGGACTCCTCAGCCTTTACCACCATCTGCACACCACACGGGGCTTCCCAGGCGGTGCTAGAGGCAAAGAACCCACCTACCAAAGCGGGAGCTGCAGAAGACGCAGGTTCAATCCCTGGGTGGGGAGGATCTCCTGGAGAAGGGCATGGCAGCCCACTCCAGTATTCCTGCCTGGAGAATCCCCATGGACAGCGGCGCCTGGCGGGTTACAGTTCATGGGGTCACAAAGAGTTGGACTCGACTGACGCGACTTGGCATGGACTAATCCTTTCAGACAGACCTCTGTGTGTGGGACTCTCGACTCTCTGCAGCTGCTCACCTGCATTGCTGCTCAAGGGGAATGATTTATTCTTTTCCTTCCTTCAAGTATCTAAACTTTAATCAACCATCAAAATCAGAGTCACTCAAAAAATCACAGCCACCAGAAAACGTTGCCCACTCTGCCACCTCCATCAGACTTCATTTTTAGTCACTGTTTTCTATTTTACTGATTTTTTTCTCTTTTTCTACTTAGACTGGAGTTTTTCTGAAGATAGGATTCATCTCTCTCCCTGCTCTTTGATTACCCAAGTGACAGCACAGTTCCATGCTTATAGCAACTCATTAAAAATATTAATTCAGATTTTATGGTTCCCATGTTTTCACAAATTATAGTACCTAACATAACATATTAGAGTTTCCTCTTGTTCTCTGGGTTTATTATTTTACAATGCTTAATTTCTTATTAACAGTAACTTCAGTTCAGTTCAGTTCAGTCGCTCAGTCGTGTCTGACTCTTTGCGACCCAATGAATCGCAGCACGCCAGGCCTCCCTGTCCATCACCATCTCCCAGAGTTCAGTCAGACTCATGTCCATCGAGTCCATGATGCCATCCAGCCATCTCATCCTCGGTCGTCCCCTTCTCCTCCTGCCCCCAATCCCTCCCAGCATCAGTAACTTAGGTATTAATTTTTTCCTGTAACTATTTTACACAGAGGGCTTCCCTGGTAGCTCAGTGGTATAGAACTCAACTACCAAAGAAGAGATGTTAAGTTTGATCCCTGGGTCAGGAAGATATCCTTGAAAAGGAAATGGCAACCCAGTCCAGTATTCTTGCCAACAAAATCCCATGGACAGAGGAGCTTGGAAGTCTACAGTTCATGGGGTTGCGAGAGATATGCCTTAGCAATTAAATAATTTTACATAGAAGGCTTTATAATTTTGTAAATATTTTCTTGTTGTTTCTTTACTTTTAAATCAACATAGGGCTTAAATCCACCTGCATTCAAATTTAGGAATTCTCTGCCAACACCTGCTGGGTAAACTTGGAAAAATCACTCACTCTTTCCCTTCACACCCATGGAAGGTACTGGGAGGGACAGGTGGGTATGCTGAAACTGAAAGATAAGCCCTTGTCCCTTGATGTACATACAGCTTCACAGAGGAGACGGCCATTCAAACAGGAGCTTCACATGAGCAGAGAATAATAAAATGGGAGGTGAAATGGTCTGGGACAGCCTTCTGTAAGATTTGACGCCTTGACTGACTCTCAGCTCCTTCATGTGTAAAATAAGAGATTAGACTAGGCCGTTTCTTAGGTCCTTCCCAGCTAGGAGATTCTTTGTCACTCATTCTATATGACCAAAAAAAAAAAATCTCATAACTTCTAGTTTGACGATCAAGCCCACACAAAACCATAAAAAGAACGGCTGTAGTCTTCTTATTACTGCAATTATTGTATAGAATGAACCGTCAGTCTTCTAAGATCCACAGTTCCTCTTTGAAAGCTTTGGAGCCAAGAATGTTACTAATTTCTCCAGACTAGACAGGTTAGAATTATAAGTAGCTCAAGGGCCAGTTCTTCGGCTAAATGAGTTACACTCCCCCTGCCCCCTACCGCCTCCACCCACAAAAAAGAAAACAGAAAACTTGTTTTCCAGGGATTTTTATTTTGAAGTGTAATTAATGGGTCATAGGTCTGTACTGTTTGTATGCTTGCTTCAGATTAATTCAGCCAGTAGTTTTAGAGACAATCAAGATAAACTAACTTATATTTGATTCTTTGAAGCTTTCTACATTTAAACCTAAAGTTGGAGACTCTCTCTCATACTGGAACTCTGGAAAGTAAGACTGCAAATCAAACAAAAACATCATCTAAAAGAATACACAAAAACTGAGAAACGGTATAGTATTGTAAGGGCAACCAAAATTTTAAGTGTGTATTCTTAACAAGATGTGATACTAAAAGTCAACCAACTTTAAAGGATAAGCCAATCGATTATTCTATCCTGCGAGTATTGGAGGTAAGTGACTTCACTACTGTGTCTATCCAGCTAGAAAAGGCAGAGGAACCAGAGATCAAATTGCCAACATCCAGTGGATCATCGAAAAAGCAAGAGAGTTCCAGAAAAACATCTATTTCTGCTTTATTGACTATGCCAAAGCCTTTCACTGTGTGGATCACAATAAACTATGGACAATTCTGAAAGAGATGGGAATACCAGACCGCCTGACCTGCCTCTTGAGAAACCTATATGGAGGTAAGGAAGCAACAGTTAGAACTGGACATGGAACAACAGACTGGTTCCAAATAGGAAAAGGAGTACATCAAGGCTGTATATTGTCACCCTGCTTATTTAACTTATATGCAATGGCACCCCACTCCAGTACGCTTGCCTGGAAAATCCTATAGACAGAGGAGCCTGGTAGGCTGCAGTACATGGGGTCGCTAAGAGTCAGATACGACTGAGTGACTTCCCTTTCACTTTTCACTTTCATGCATTGGAGAAGGAAATGGCAACCCACTCCAGTGTTCTTGCCTGGAGAATCCCAGGGACGGGGGAGCCTGGTGGGCTGCCGTCTATAAGGTCACACAGAGTCGGACACGACTGAAGTGACTTAGCAGCAGCAGTAGCAGAATACATCATGAGAAATGCCGGACTGGAAGAAACACAAGCTGGAATCAAGATTGCCAGGAGAAATATCAATAACCTCAGATATGTAGATGACACCACCCTTATGGCAGAAAGTGAAGAGGAACTATAAAGCCTCTTGATGAAAGTGAAAGAGAAGAGTGAAAAAGTTGGCTTAAAGCTTAACATTCAGAAAACAAAGATCATGGCATCTGGTCCCATCACTTCATGGGAAATAGATGGGGAAACAGTGGAAACAGTGTCAGACTTTATTTTGGGGGGCTCCAAAATCACTGCAGATGGTGACTGCAGTCATGAAATTAAAAGACGCTTACTCCTTGGAAGGAAAGTTATGACCAACCTAGATAGCATATTCAAAAGCAGAGACATTACTTTGCCAACAAAGGGTCCGTCTAGTCAAGGCTATGGTTTTTCCAGTGGTCATGCATGGATGTGAGAGTTGGACTGTGAAGAAAGCTGAGTGCCAAAGAATTGATGCTTTTGAACTGTGGTGTTAGAGAAGACTCTTGAGAGTCCCTTGGGCTGCAAGGAGATCCAACCAGTCCATTCTGAAGGAGATCAGCCCTGGGATTTCTTTAGAAGGAATGATGCTGAAGCTGAAGCTCCAGTACTTTGGCCACCTCATGCGAAGAGTTGACTCTTTGAAAAAGACTCTGATGCTGGGAGGGATTGGGGGCAGGAGGAGAAGGGGACGACAGAGGATGAGATGACTGGATGGCATCAGCGACTTTATGGACGTGCGTTTGAGTGAACTCCAGGAGTTGGTGATGGACAGGGAGGCCTGGCATGCTGCGATTCATGGGCTCACAAAGAGTCGGACACGACTGAGCAACTGAACTGAACTGAACTGAACTGATAAGATAATACTAAATTTTGTAACACAATCTCATTAGCAACAGGAACAATTTCATTGGGAAAAAACTTCATTAACAACTTGAACAATTCGCAAGGAAATCACTTGATTTTCAGGTAGGTAATTTTAAATATATATATATATATATATATATAAAACAATTTTACAAAAATTTTGCCTTTTTTCCTCTTTACCAAGAGACCTGGGACCTTTATCTATGTTCACTAAAGAAAGCTACTTTTTCCCTTGAATATTTCATATAGTTAAAAGAAAACCTCTCATATTTAAAAGCAATTCTATCTTGCGCTTCTCCACCAAAAAACAACAAACAAACAATACAAAATGCCACCTCAGAAAACGATTGTCTTGTCCTTACCTTCTTTGTCATCATGGTGGATAATGGCATCCTGGATCATGTCCGCAAGATTAAAGTGAACCTTCTGCTTCTTCCCATGCTTCAGCTTCTTCAGGAGCCCCTCCTGCTTCTGAAAAGCTTTCTCTCGCTCATAGTACGCTTTGACTTGCTCACAGCGCATGCGTTTCACCAGCCGCTGCCGTTGGCCCAGGGGGAGGGACTCCAGCAAGCACTGGTCAATTTCCATTTCATGGGATCGGAAAACGTTACATAGCTGAAAGCAACCTGAAAGAAACACAGTGCAAAAGTCAGTAGACCTTTCGCTCCAGCCAAGACAGCAGCAATGCAAGCATCACCCATCATTCAAGTTGGAAACCCATCCAGTCCTCTGTGTGTTCAACAGCTAATACAGACCCTTTTAGAGACTCCTGGAAAAGCAAAGCAAGTGGGTGTCTTACTCAAGACTGCAAGAGGGACGTCCCTGGTGGTCCAGTGGTTAGGACTCTGTGCTTCTACTGCATGGGCATGGGCTGATCCCTGGAACTAAGATTGCACATGCTGTGGGTCATGGTCAAAAATAAACAAAAATAAAAACTGATGCAAAAAATTAATGACGAAAAAAAGAATCAAAGCTAAAAAAAAGACTCCATACTAGTAAAATAGATGACATAATGAGATATCAGTTCAGTTCAGTTCAGTCATTCAGTCATGTCCGACTCTTTGTGACCCCATGGACTGTAGCGCAGCAGGCCTCCCTGTCCATCACCAACTCCTGGAGTTTACCCAAACATAGGTCCATTGAGCCAGTGATGCCGTTCAACCATCTCATCCTCTGTTGTCCCCTTCTCTTCCTGCCCTCAATCTTTCCCAGCATCAGGATCTTTTCAAATGAGATATAGATATGTAGTTTTGCTCAACATAATTGCTAACAATCCATCCTTTCCTTTTTCTTTAAATCCCTACCAAAGGCTTAAATATTTTACCACAGCATTAAGCTACTTTATCATTGAATAATGCCAACTAAACCTTACACATTAAATTTTGGCAGAAAGCCATTCCAGGTCTTTGCAAACACCCTTATAAAACTACTAATGACTCTGCTGATCTAATGTAATAGCATATATGGTGGTGGTGGTTTAGTTGCTGAGTCATATACGACCCTTGCGACCCCATGGACTGTAGCCCACCAGACTCCTCTGCTCATGGGATTCTCCAGGCAAGAATAGTGGAGTGGGTTGCCATTTCCTTCTCCAAATAGAACATATCAATCAGTTCAGTCAGTTCAGTCACTCAGTCATGTCTGACTCTTCATGAGAGTCGAATAGAACACATGTATACTATCAACTGTCTGTATGACACAGTGACCATTTTCCACCAATTTATTGGTGACCCCTTTTCCTTGTCATTAGTGACGTTCATTTCTAGAAGACCTAATGATGGTTAAGTATAAAGATTGTGCAATGGAAGACAGATTTTTCTCTTGGCAACTCAAAATCATGGATGGAACTGTTGCTGTCAAATCTCTATCTTATTAATATAATGAATAGCAAAAGTGAGTTCTCTACCATGGACCTGAACATCACCCCTTTCTATTTCCTACAAACATGACCCCAAACACCCATAATGGATTATACAAACATGTGTCAAAGTCTCTGTCTTATTAATATAGTGATTAGCAAAATGAGTTCTCTGTCCTGGACCTGAAAACCATCCCTTTCTCTTTCCTATAAACACCACCCAAAAGCCCTGTAATGGCTTATACAAATTGGTATTGAAACCGGACAAAAGCTTGTGGGGTTCTCCTAGGTTAAAAAAAAGCCTTCACTGATTCCTGGTTTTTTGTTTGTAGGAAAAAGGTTTCAGCCTCCTGGACCTGCCTTGAGTTCAAAAGGGCAGATTCAACCAGCCACAAATCAGAGGAGTGATGGAAATGCAGAAACAACGGAAAGGGGGCAGAGGGCAGTGCAAGGACAGGGCAGCGACCTGGCAAGCTGCACGTCTCCTGAAGGGCGCAGAGAACACTTTGACACAGATCTCTGAGTTCTTCCATTGGAACTAGGCCCTCTTCAAGAGGGACGATGGTAACTTCAGGCTGAGCACAGGCAAGCGGACCCCAGACTGGCTGGAACCAGAAGGCTGATGACTGAGACTGCCAGACACTATCCTGTTACCTCCCCACAAACTGATCAGAAGAAGGTCATGTACCCTGCAGACCTCCCTGCCAATTTTGTCTATAAAAACTATTCCCTGAAATCCATCAGTGAGTTCAGGTCTTGTGAGCACAAGGTACCCATTCTCCTTGCTTGGCCCTGCAAGTGGGAGCTTGTCTGGGCTTTCTGCTCATCAGGCACACAAACTTGGGTTTGACACTAGCGTATCTACCACGACATTAAAATTTTACTATCAGCAGAAAATAAATGTGAGACCACTGAAAATTCTCAAATGTGGCTCACAAATACAGGTTCAGATAATTGTTTATAGGTTCCTCTCTTAAGACATTTATGATGGAACTCTCAGGAAAGTCAAAGTCACTGCATGCACAAAAATGTGGCTGATCACAAGTCACGTCTGGGAAGATCATACCAAAAAGGTTGACTTCTTTGAAAAGATATGGCATTCCTCTGACAGTAAGAAAACTGTGACAAAGCTATTTTCATTTTTATTTCACGTGACACTCTGAAAACCTTTATTTTCACATGCACCAGGCATAACCATCCCTGCTGTGCAAGAAAAGAAAGCCAAGTTGAAAGAGGCTGTGACTTGTCCAAGACCAAAGAGATGGTATTATGACAGAGTCAGAAATGTTCCATAGAGGCTCAAGACAGAGACAAAATAAGAGAGTGATTCCTGAAAGCCAGATTTTATGTATATTATCATACATTACACATATGCACAAGGGAGGGAAGCAGAGATGGGGAGCTGTGTTTTTGTTGTTTGTTAGCAATGATGAAAGATATGTTTTAATAAAATGCTTCATAAGTCTTTGCAAGAGTGGTGTTAGAAGCATCAAATAACTACACACAAAACATTCCCTTTCCAATGACCCAAACCCAAAGGGACACCAGGGGTTCTGAAATTATGACAAATGGCTCTCCAGTATGTCTGTTTGATAAAAGCCATGATCACGGCCATAGACAGATTGCCTGTGAGGGCTCATGAATAATGGACAGGAGCTATCCTCTGCCTTCACACCTGTTTAGAGGACATCACCAGGTCTGATTTATTAACTCTGATGCTCAGGACACTCTGACTTCCTGTGACTCTGCCAGTTCGTTAGTGGGTGCCCAGGGAATCATCGGAGCCACAGGAAAACCTAAAGAGGTAAAACAAATGGCATCACAGAGTGCCCTGTGCTTATCAGCATGCAGTCCAAGGGGGAGGTTAATCTAATAAACTCACAGTGCTCTGGCTTTTCACTCTTAAAGAAGGGTCTCATGGTGAAATTTTCAATTAACTTTTGAGGAATCTGTGGATACAGCTGGTGATTCATTGAACACTCTCCACTGTCTTTAAAGGAGCACTGAGGGTTATTCCTAGATGAATTATTCCCTTATGATTTGGAAAAGCAGAAGCCGGGGCTGTCAAATTTCAAATCCATGCATGTACCAAATATTGCTCTTTTAACACTTGTTGTTAAATAATCCCCCATGCTTTGATTTTAAGTGGTCTAACGTTTGATTTTATATTGCTGAAAATATACTGGGCACCGCAACTTTCTTTTTAGCTAATTATGGGTGGATCCTTTTTTGTGTTGTGTGTGCGCTCCATGAATCTATAAGATATACACTAAAAATAGAGTTAGGGGAAGCATAGCTGTGAGGCAGTCTACTGTAAATCTATGCAACTTCATAAACCAGGGCACTCAGAATAACAGTAGCTAATTCTTCAGGTGATAATCTAAAGGGCCCAGGCAGAGGACAGGAGTCTGAACTGGGCCCGACTGGTTTTCTCCTGGGATGGGAATCCTGAGCAGGCGGTGGTTTCCAGTTGTGTGATGGGATTGACAGGGTAGTCTGCCCACCTACTGAATCAGGGGCTCTTGCCTGATACATATCCCAGTTCTTTCCCCACTATTTTGACTCTGTTTGCCTAGGAAAAAACACACGTGAACCACCAAAGCTTCAACTTTCTACAGACCTCTTTCTCTCAATAATACAGGAGTTCATTGGTAGGACAAAAACACACACTGTATTAAAACAGGGCATATTTTCATTCTCATACAAACTGACTACCTGAAACCAGTATTGTCATCCCTTGGACAAGTGAGTGGACTTCATTTGCCAGGAGGTGGGGAGGGTGGGGGAGGAGATTCACATATATATATATATATATAGTGACCCTCTAATTCTAGATAAAAATGTACAGACAGCCACAGCCAGAAGTCCCTGCTCAGCAAATGTGCATCTCCATATGACAAAAACTGAGAGCCAGCAGGCAAAATACGAAAAGGAAAAAAGCCAAGAGCTATATTCAGAAATAAATGCACAACGTCTATTAAAAAATTAGTAGCCCCATGCATTGGTTTTGGCGGGCACCATATAATGTGCTGATTTCAGGACTTTATACTGTAGCCAACCAAAAATACAAATAGTAAGCTAAAGGAACTAGGAAACTGAACTCCTAAAGTTATTCTACTGTGCAACTACCAGAAATGCTTTCATCTCAGTTAGAATCAAAATCTTCATGTGGCTATGGCACACTCAACAGGGCAGATTTTTATGCTTATCTCTCCATGACTGCTGGGCTTCCCTGGTGGCTCAGATGGTAAAGAATCCACCTGCAATGCAGGAGACCCAGGTTCAGTCCCTGGGTTGGGACAATCCCCTGGAGGGGAAAATGGCAACCCACTCCAATATTCTTGCCTGGAGAATCCCATGGACAGAGGAACCTGGCAGACTATAGTCCATCGGGTTACCAAGAGTCAGACATGGAGGGGGTGGCCCCAAGATGGTGGAGGAATAGGACGGGGAGATCACTTTCTCCACCACAAATTCATCAGAAGATCATTTGAATGCTGACCAACCTCCACAGAACAACTTCTGAGGACACCAGGCACCAAGAAAGGCACCCGATTCTCTTTGAAAGGAGGTAGGACCAAAGATAAAAGACAAAAGGAGAGACAAAAGAGTTTGGGACGGAGACCCGTCCTGGCGGGGGGCAGTCATGAAGGAGGAGAAGTTCCCAAACAGCAGGAAACACTGTCACCAGCAGGTCTGTGGGGAGTTTTGGAATCTCAGAGGGCAACATAACTGGGGGGAAAACCCACAGAATATGCGCCTACCTGCAACTGCCAGCAGAGAAGTAGCCCGGACCCTTGTGTCTGCCACCAGCAAGTGGGGGCTGGACAGGGAGGCGTGGGGTGCATGCTTAGGGTCAGGCCAGGCCGGAATGCCCGGAAGACAATCTGAGGGAGCTAACGTGAGCTAGCAACCCAAACTGTAGGGTAGCCAGGGAGAGATGAAAAAAAAGAGAGAACTTTCCCACAAAAAGCTCTAACTTAAAGCACAGCCGGACCCACTCACAGAACAAAGGATTGTGTGAACACCAAAGGAGAGCTAGCCAGCTGTGGACTGGTCCTCACGCCACTGGAGGCAGAGAGGCAGGCGGGTGACAGCCAGAGTTGGAAGGCAAGGGGCAATCTGGGCACTAGAGACGGCATCCTCCACCAAGCTGTGAGCAGGCTCCCAGTTGCTAACCATGTCTTCCTGGGATACTGGCTGGCTGACATCTGCCAGGAGGGTTGTAGCCGGAGATCAGCTCTCCAGAGGAGACACACGGCACACCTGAGACGGTACTCTTGCGACGCACCCAGGAGCGGCCAGGACCAGGGAGATGATAAGACCCACAGCCCAACTGGAACAGTGTGCTCATCAAGCACCTGGTTGCCTGAGCTGCTCAGACCTGGAAAGGGCACAAAACGCAGGCCCAGCTGAGTCTGTGCCTTTGTGGAGTACTCAAGAGCCTGAACCTGAGGAGCTTAGACCTGGGAGGTGCACGAAACCCAGGGCCTGCTTTGGACAGATCCCCTTCAGAGCAACCTGGTGCCTGAGCAGTGTAGACCCAGAAAGCACACACTGCCGTGAGCTGGGGTAAACCCAGTGTGGTCCATACACTGCGAGCACTCCCCACACATGAGTGATATTTGTTTGGAGTGTTCCTCCCTCCCCACAGCACAACTGAACAAGTGACCACCTTCGCCCCCTTGTGTCAGGGTGGAAATTAGACACTGAGAGGCTTGCAAACAGAGGAAGCCAAAATAAACAAAGAAGAGGGAGCCGCTCTGGAAATGACAGGTGCAACAGATTAAAACCCTGTGCTTAGCACTGACTAAGCATTGGAAGGGGCCTATAGACCTTGAGAAATATAAGCTGGAACAAGGAACTATCTGCAACTGAACTGACCCCACACTGCCCTCAACAGCACCAGAGAAATTCCTAGATATATTTTTACTATTATCATTTTTTTTAATTTTTTAATTTTTACATTCTTTATTACTCCTTAAATTTTCATTTTTATAACCTACTATTACCTTGCAAAAAAAAGAGACCCTATTTTTAAAGCAAATATATATATTTTTAATTTTTGTGATTGATTTTATTTTATATTTTTAATATTGTATTTTTGAGAGTCTAACCTCTACTCTAGATTTTTAATCTTTTGCCTTTTGGTATTTGTTATCAATTTTGTACCTTTAAGAATCTAATCTTCAGTACCCATTTTCATTTAGGGGTGTGATGACTGGCTTGATTGCTGTCTCCCCTTTGACTCTCCCTTTTCTCCCCTGGGTCACCTCTATCTCCTCCCTCCTCCTTCTCTTCTCTGCTTAACTCTGTGAATCTCTCTGGGTGTTCTGGGCTGTGGAGAACACTTAGGGAACTGATTACTGGGTAGATAGGTCTCTCCCCTTTTGACTCCCCCTCTTCTCCACCTGGTCACCTCTATCTCCCTCCTCCCTCTTTTCTTCTCTATGTAACTCCATGAACCTCTCTGGGGGATCCAGGCTGTGGAGAGCACATAGGGAATCGATCACTGGCTAGACTGGTCTCTTCCCTTTTGATTCCCCCTCTTCTCCTCCTGGTCACCTCTCTCTCC
Source organism: Budorcas taxicolor (assembly GCF_023091745.1). NCBI lineage: Eukaryota > Metazoa > Chordata > Mammalia > Artiodactyla > Bovidae > Budorcas > Budorcas taxicolor. Next base: position 84,120,079 of record NC_068921.1, on the reverse strand, counting down.
CTCCTCCCTCTTCTCTTCTCCGTGTAACGCTGTGAACCTCTCTGGGGGTCCCTCACTGTGGAAAATCTCTTCACCATTAACCTAGATGTTTTATCAACTGTGCTATATGGATGAAGTCTTGAGGTTACTGTAAACATAAGACTGCAAGTCAGAGGCAGGAGGCTTAAATCCAAAACCTGAGAACACCAGAAAACTCTTGACTCCAGGAAACATTATTTGACAAGAGCTCATCCAAAAGCCTCCATACCTACACTGAAACCAAGCTCCACCCAAGAGCCAACAAGTTCCAGAATGAGACATACCACACTAATTCTCCAGTAACACAGGAACACACCCCTGAGCATTAAAATACAGGCTGCTCAAAGTCACACTAAACTCATAGACACCCCAAAACTCACTACTGGACACTTCATTGCATTCCAGAAAGACGAGATCCAGCTCCACCCACCAGAACACAGACGTAAGCTGTCCTAACCAGGAAATCTTGACAAGCCACTAGTCCAACCCCACCCATAGGGAGCGATCTCAATAAAGAGGAACCATAAACTTCCAGCCTACCCCAAAGGCCACCCCAAATATAGCAATCCAAACAAAATGAAAGGCAGAGAAATATTCAGCAGGTAAAGGAGTATGAAAAATGCCCACCAAATCAAACAAAAGAGGAGGAGATGGGGCGTCTCCCTGAAAAAGAATTCAGAATGGTAACAGTAAAGATGGTCCAAAATCTTGAAAACAAAATGGAGTTACAGATAAATAGACTAGAGACAAGGCCTGAGAAGGTGAACAAAATGGAGTTACAGATAAACAGACTAGAGACAAGGGCTGAGAAGGTGAACAAAATGGAATTACAGATAAACAGACTAGAGACAAGGGCTGAGAAGGTGAACAAAATGGAGTTACAGATAAATAGACTAGAGACAAGGCCTGAGAAGGTGAACAAAATGGAGTTACAGATAAACAGACTAGAGACAAGGGCTGAGAAGGTGCAAGAAAGGTTTTCCAAGGACCTAGAAGAAATAAAAAAGAGTCAATCAATAATGAATAATGCAATAACTGAGATCAAAAGCACTCTGGAGGGAACCAACAGTAGAATAACTGAGGCAGAAGATAGGATAAGTGAGGTGGAAGATAGAACGGTGGAAATAAATGAAGCAGAGAGGAAAAAAGAAAAAAGAATTAAAAGAAACGAGGACAACCTCAGAGACCTCTGGGACAATGTTAAATGCCCCAACATTCGAATCATAGGAGTCGCAGAAGAAGACAAAAGAAAGGCCATGAGAATATACTCGAGGAGATAATAGTTGAAATGGATTAAAGATCTAAATGCAAGACCAGAAACTATAAAACTCCTAGAGGAAAACATAAGCAAAACACTCCGTGACATAAATCACAGCAGGATCCTCTATGACCCACCCCCCACGGTAATGGAAATAAAAGCAAAAATAAACAAATGGGACCTAATTAAACTTAAAAGCTTTTGCACAACGAAGGAAACTATAAGCAAGGTGTAAAGACAGCCTTCAGAATGGGAGAAGATAATAGCAAATGAAGCAACTGACAAAGAATTAATCTCAAAAATATACAAGCAACTCATGTAGCTCAATACCAAAAAACTAAATGACCCAATCAAAACATGGGCCAAAGAACTAAACAGACATTTCTCCAAATAAGACATACAGATGGCTAACAAACACATGAAAAGATGTTCACTCATTATCAGAGAGATACAAATCAAAATCTCAATGAGGTACCATTTCATGCTCGTCAGAATGGCTGCTATCAAAGAGTCTACAAACAATAAATGCTGGAGAGGGTGTGGAGAAAAGTGAACTCTCTTACACTGTTGGTGGGAATGCAAACTAGTACAGCCAGTATGGAGAACAGTGTGGAGATTCCTTAAAAAACTGGAAATAGAACTGCCATATGACCCAGCAATCCCACTGCTGGGCATATAGACCAAGGAAACCAGACTTGAAAGAGACATGTGTACCCCAATGTTCAACACAGCACTGTTTACAAGAGCCAGGACGTGGAAGCAACCTAAATGTCCATTGGCAGACAAATGGATAAGAAAGCTGTGGTACATATACACAATGGAGTGTTACTCAGCTATTAAAAAGAATGCATTTGAATCAGTTCTAATGAGGAGGATGAAACTGGAGCCGATTACACAGAGTGAAGTAAGTCAGAAAGAAAAACACCAATACAGTATATTAATGCATATATATGGAATTTTGAAAGATGGTAATGATGACCCTATATGCAAGACAGCAAAAGAGACACAGATGTAAAGAACAGACTTTTGGACTCTGTGGGAGAAGGCGAGGGTGGGATGATTTGAGAGAATAGCACTGAAACATGTATATTACCATGTGAAATAGATCACCAGTCCAGGTTCGATGCATGAGACAGGGCGCTCAGGGCCCGTGAACTGGGAGGACCCTAAGGGATGGGATGGGGAGGGAGGTGGGAGGTGGGTTCAGGATGCAGAACACCTGTAAACTCATGGCTGATTCATGTCAATGTATGGCAAAATCCACTACAATACTATAAAGTAATTAGCCTCCAATTAAAATAAATTAATTAATAAAAAGAAAAAGAGTCAGGCACAACTGAGCAACTAACACTTTTACTTTCTTTTTCCATGACTGCCAGATTAAACAGGCAAAAAAAAAAAAAATTAGTAAGGGCATAGATAATTTGATCTAAGGGACATCAATAGAAACATGCTCTCAATTTTCAGGGAAACCCTTTTTCTAAGAACTCATGGATGATTTACAAAATTGGCTATGTCTTAGGCCAAAAAGCAAAGCAAATTTCAACAAATATGGAAGAAGTGACTTTAGACATTTTCTTAACCCAGTTGAGAATGATTTCAACTACAGAAACAAAGCCAAACCTCCCAGTATATTCAAAAACTTGCTTAGTTGCCAACACCACCAAGAGGTGAAAACAATCAAAATGTCCACTGACAAATTAACAGATAAAGCAAGGGCATATATATATGGAGTATGTATAAGTAAATTCTACATAATGGAATATTATTCAGCCTTTTTTAAAAGAGAAATATTATCATAAGCTGTAAAATGGATTGACTTTGAGAACACTATATTAAATGCAACAAGCCAGTCACCGAAAGATAAATACTATGTGGTTTCATGTATACGAGGTGTCTAAAATGGTCAAGTTCATAGAAACAGAACGTGAAAGCAAGCAGAACCCTGCAGGGCCTTCCACTGGACAGACCCCTCCTTTGGTGTCACTCACCTCCTGCTTAGAGAGAAGCCATAGTGTCCTATGCCTTCTCTGAGGTCCAGAGAATAGGTTTAATCAGTGAAGTGAGGAAATGTGAAAACAAAGGCAGACAGTCAAGCAAGACAAAATAACAAGAAGACCTTTAGTTCCTCCTGAGCCACATCCTGTGAGCTGTTTTGCGGACACTAAAACCACCCACCAGTTGAGTTAATTGCATGCTGACCAATAGCACATAGACCACAGACCAGCTGGATCGAGAAGGTTAATGATGTTAAGTCCTGAAATGCCACCCGATATCTCACTACCAACAATCAGAAGAGTGTCCGTGAGCTGATCACACACCCCACAGCCCTCTGCCTCATCTTCCTTTGAAAAATCCGTCCCTGAAAGCCACTGGGGAGTTTGGGTCTGTTGAGGATGAGCTGCCCCTTCTCCTTGCTTGGCACCTGCAACGGCTTTAGAATCAGTTCTAGGTTTGAGTACCAGTTCCTCCACTGGCTCAGATGGTAAAGAATCTGCCTGCAGTGCAAGAGATCTGGGTTTGATCCCTGGGTCGGGAAGATCCCCTGGAGGTATGGCAACCCACTCCAGTATTCCTGCCTGGGAAATCCCACGGACAGAGGAGGCTGGAGGGCTACAGTCCATGGGGTCGTAAAGAGTCGGGCAGGACTGAACGACTTTCCCCTCCTTTTGCTTCACCACAACCTGGTGACAGGAGGAACATTACAGCATGCTGGGTGAGGGACCCAGGTCAGGAGGTCAGGCTCAGGAGCAGAAGTAGGATGGTGGTCACCAGGGCTCGGGGGGAGAGGGAGACAGGGAGTTCTTTAACCAGTATAGACAACCGTTTTTATTTTAATTTTTGACACATATACACTATTGATGTGTGTGTGTGTGCGCATGCTCAATCACTCAGTATTGTATGGCTCTTTGCAACCCCATGACTGTAGCCTGCCAGGCTCCTCTGTCCATGGGATCTCCCAGGCAGGAATACTGGTTGCCATTTCCTCCTCCAGGGGATCTTCCCCACCCAGGGAAGGACCATGCTTCCCTTGCACTGGCAGCTGCATTCTTCACCAGGGAGCCACCTGGGCGGCCCACACACTGCTGATACTGTGTCTAAACTAAACAGCTAGTGAGAACTTCCTGTAGAGCACAGGGGACTCTACTCGATGCTCTGTGGGGACCTACAAGTGAAGGACATCCAAAGGAGGGGATACATGTAAACATATAGCTGATCCACTCTGCTCTAGGGTAGAGGCTAACATTGTAAAGCAACTCCATTCGAATTAAACATTTTAAAAAGAATTGGATTTTAAAAATGAAAACATTTTGGAGATCTGTGGCCCAAGAATGTGAACATGATTCCACTACTGAACGGGACATTTTAAATTGGTTAAGGGAGTAAATCATCAGCTCAGTGGACATGAGTTTGAGCAAACTCCGGGAGATGGAGAAGGACAGGGAAGCCTGGCGTGCTGCAGCCCATGAGGTTGCAAAGAGTCAGACACAGCTGAGTGACGGAATACCAAAGGTAGTAAATTCCATTTTATATATTTAATCATAATAAAAGAAGCAGAAAAAAGAGAATAAGATGACGCAAAGGACTGGATCACAGGAGATTTAAAAACATACATAGATTAACTGTTTTTTGAAAAATGTAGTTGCAAGCTTATTCTTTATCCCACTTTTTACTAATGTTTTCTATGAACTCCAGGAAGGTAGTTGTCTGGGAACAAAATTAACATGCTTACACATGGGTGTTACACGCACACACACACACACACGCACACACACACACACACACTCACAATTTTATTTAGGCACCCAAAAACTCTCCAAGCAGAAATTTCATCCTCAGAATCAATTGTTACAACATGGTTCCAGAGATATTTTTACTGCATATACAATGACAATGAAACAAAGGAACAGTGAGGATTTTCAAAGACAAGAGTGTAATCAATTTCAACATACTCCCCCAAGCATTAAAAAACACCCCTTTAAAGCCTTTTTATAGTGCTAGATTTTAGCATCCTAGTAATCAAGCTGCAGGTCCATATCCCTATTTGCAGAGCAAAAAATAGTAAAAAGAAATTATATTTGGGGAAGATATGCCAAGCCCAAAAATATCTCAGGATTTAGGTCGACAATGCCTGTCTTGTGTAACCCTGCACTGAAACACTTCTCTGAAAAATGGAGAAATAAACTTAAATAAAATAATTCTTCTCAAGAAAATCAACAATATTTGTTGTCTCAGTATTTTGCTGATTCTTCAAAGTTTAAATTTATGTACCAAGAACTGATTTCTTGGGTTTCCATCCCATTATTAGGGCATGCTTTTCTAATGAGAGAATGTAAAAAAAAAAAAATGTTTTCTCTTTAAATGAAAATGGAAATGAAGCAAATACATATGACATAAAAATTACTGCACATTCTTGAGTACGTTTATTTTTTTACACATCAATCTATACTTTGCTTTTACTTATAATCTTTGTGTTACCACATTTCTCTAGTAATGAGTGATTTGATTATGATAAATAACTTTTCAGTGGAAATAGATCCACAGTGATAATTCTCTCCAGGATTTGTTCCAGGGCGACAATAAAACTGAAGATTGTCACCCTGTGGTGATGATGTTCCTGGTTTATTACTGAAGTGGATCCGCATTTTACCAAATCTATGGCTAACAGAGGGAACCACGTCATGAAGGCTCTGTCCGTGTCATCAAGAGCTCCAGTCGCACCCATGTGTTGGTGCCCTGCACACTGATTACCCTGATACACAGAGCACTGAATGACCAGGCTCCATTTCAGAGAGAAGCTGGCTACCTTCGGATCTTCAGAGCCTGCTGACTGACTCCCACCTAGATGTCAACTAGGAAATGCAAGTCGCTCAGTCGTGTCCGACTCTTTGCGACCCTGTGGACTATACAGTCCATGGAATTCTCCAGGCCAGAATACTGTTTCTTAACATGTGCACATTCAGTGAGAACTTCTCTGAGGCAGTCTAGCTCCTTTAATATCAGAATTGCTTGCTGAAGGCTGGAACGGTCTACCATATTGCTGAAATGATGCTCTCTTTTCTTGAATGTCCCTGCCTTTCTAAACATCATGATTCCACCACTGGGTATCTCTAGGACTTGGAACTGAAACTGCTACCCTGTCCTTTCAAGAGAGGGCAATGCCATGACATTAAGACAGTCTCAGCAGGGTTGAATTGCTGGGTAGCTCAGAGAGGCGTTCTCTTTGGACTTACAAGCAACACAATAGCTTTAGACCCTCTGCTCCCAAATACATGTTTTTGGACCCTCACACTTTAAACAGTTTTCTTCCCTGAATCCATGTCTACACATTTCATCCTTGGTTAAAATCCTCACTTCTAGTTGGAAGAAGCTCAGCTAGCTCTCTTCCTGCCAGATGATGCATTTATTAGACAAATTCCCAGGTGTTCAGATAGTCTCAGAATGGGATTCCTGCCAATTTCAACACATTAGTCCCCTCCTAAGGCAACAGAACCTGTGACTGTCTCAGGGGCCTCACCCGTGAGTCATGAAGCTTCCTGGATGCCTTGAGTCTGGGTTCTGAAACAACAGGGTAAAATGAACACTGTGCATTTCAAGTTCAAGGTCAATGAGAGCGTGTCATGTGTGCTTTATTAATGTTAACAGCTCCTTTTTAATTTTCTTTTTTAATTCAGAAGTTTGTGTATGCATCCATACAACATAATTTCATGGCTGCATGTAATTTTTTTAATGTTACCATTTCCCTGAGTCTTACAAAATTTTCTATTTAAAAATGTTACTTTGATGCATAATATTTTATATTTGACATAATTTTGGTATAAAGCATTTTCAGTCCTGAAATGTGAATTTCACATTTAATGTTTAATTTTGGCTTTAATGGAGTTTCTGGTTCCTGCCCCTACCCCATTCTTTGTAAAGGGAAAACTTTAGGGAAAATCCAGGTGCTAAATTTTTATTATCCTTTCTAGGATAATAAAATTTCTAGGTTATAGTTGGTGTCCTTTGTGATTTTGTTGTTTGTTTAGTTGCTAAGTCATGTCCAACTCTTTGCAACCACACGACTGTAGCCCACCAGGCTCCTCTGTCCATGGGATTCTCCAGGCAAGAATCCTGGAGTGGGTTGCCATTTCCTTTTCCTGGGCATCTTCCCAGCTACCACTGCTCTTAACATTAATTTGTAAGACACATTCAGATGAAAGAAATTCTCAAGGTCAATTTCAAATCCAATGTCAGAACAAATGATACAATTCACAGGGAAATCTCCCAGTGTCTAAAGTAAGAACTGCCCTTGTCCCAAGTCTTCGTTACTAACTTAAACAACCTTGGCTTTAGTCACCCACCACTCCATCCTGTTGGTCTGACTTTTCAAACATAGTCATCTCAAAACTGACACAAATAGGGGTATAATTATTAAAACTAGTCAAAATCTATATGCCCAGCATCAAAGGACTCCACCTTGCTCAAGGAAGACTGCCACTCATTTGTGCCTCATACAAACAAACCAACCTTCTACATATCCTCCAGCTTTATTCCTGTGTTCCTGCTACTTCATTATATGGAACCTGAAACTATCATTAACAGCCTAGGGTTGCCATCATACCTTCTGTAGCACCCTCCTTCTGGCCATCACCTCTCCTAACTCACTGCTTGTGGTTCTAGTGGGGAATTAAAAATGCAGTCCAGTTCAACTGCCCACAGAATTAGAAACACACCTAAGTTGAGTCCATCGCCATGGCCAGTACACTGAGGACCAGTGACTGGTTCTGGTGTGGGGATGTGGGCCTTGAGGAACAATTCAGGATGCTTCCATGAGATTTGCTAGATGGACACTGGGAGATTAAAAAAAGACCCAATCTTGTTGTTATAATATCAATTCACCAGGCAATAGGTATGTGTCTCATATCTTCTGAGACAGAGAAAGAAGCAGAGAAGAAAAACAGATGGAGACAGAGGGAGTGCATAATATCAGTTACATCTCCAGATCCCAGATCCAGCAGTGCCTGAAGCCAACTGAAGTTAGAATTTCCAGGTATTTGGACCATTTCCCCCGGGGCACAGGGGTAAAGAATCCGCCTGCAGTGTGAGAGACACAGGAGATGCGGGTTCAGCCCTGATCTAGGGATGGCATGGCAACCCACTCCAGGATTTTTGTGGAGAATCCCCGGGACAGAGGAGCCTGGCGGACTGCAGTCCATGGTGTCTCAAAAGAGCTGGATATGGCTGAAGCAACTGAGCACATGGACTATTTCCCAGACATGAAAGCTAATATTCCCTTTTGTGCTTAAACCATTATGAGTTGGTTTTATACCAATGGCAAACAGGCAACTCATAAAACAAACTCATGAGGATCTTTTCTTCCTTCCTCCTAAACAATGCATTCTTTTTACCGTCTGCTTCCTTTCTCTTCTGCCATGACTGTGCACCTTATTCCCACAGTAGAGGAAAGGTTTAACTTTTATATCATAGTGAATATTTATTGTAGATTATTTACTTTACAATAATATGTTTACAATTTTCAGAAAGTTTGCATGGTGTGTGTTTCAGATGTGCTGGGTTTAAGATGGAGAACAGAAATTTCCTTTTGTCTGCCAATTATCAAAAGCAAGAAAAAATAAAATGAACAGAGAAAGCCCCTCCTCTTTCTAATTTTGTTCTTTCCTTTCACGGAACCACCATGTTCTCCTCGTGCAGACTTGGGATCACAAATTCAGGATTCAGGAAATTCATGCAGCCCTGACGTGCACGCGTGCTAAGTCACTTCAGTTGTGTCCGACTCTTTGCGACCCCATGGACTGTAGCCCACCAGGCTCCTCTGTCCATAGGGATTCTCCAGGCAAGCATACTGGAGTGGGTTGCCATGCCCTTCTCCAGGGGATCTTCCCAGCCCAGGGATCGAACTCGAGTGTCTCAGGTCTCCTGCACTGGCAGGCGGGTTGTTTCCCACTGGCGACACCTGGGAAGCCATAGTCCTGGTACACAGGTCACAAACACTCAGCCTGAGTCTCGGGTAGAGTGGGAACAAGGCTGCAAGTGAGTCCTTGGAAAATACTCTTAAGAAGGGCTTCCCTTCTCCTCCTGAATCTTCACCTCCCTGTGTCCTATTCAGTCTAAACTGGGGAGCATAGATCTCTGATTCTCACTTTCTCCACGGCTCCAGCTTCACGTGGTTGGTATAGATCAAGGTGGGGGCAGAGAAGGATGGAGAGAGGATAAAGGGTGAGACCGGAAGTGTTGGGCTCCGCTGTCATTTGGGGCCAAATCCAGTCCTTTCAGCTGCTTCCACCAGCTACCACCCTCCTCTGATCCTGTCCACAGGTCTCTCTTGTCCTTTGTTACTTGGTGTGCCTGTTTTGCAGAAAAGCTGGAGGTCTTTTCCCCAGAATTACTGTGGGTAGAGGAAATAGTGCTCCATATTCTGGGGGAGCTTTGATGGAGAACGTGGCATCAGGAGATCTAACCAGAGGCGGGCAAGACCGAAATCACTGAATGTCAAGAAAATGCATCTGTACCAAAGCTCACAAGGTTTAGAGGCCACTGCAACAAAGGCACCCCACTCTAGTACTCTTGCCTGAAAAATCCCATGGACGGAGGAGCCTGGTGGGCTCCAGTCCATGCGGTCGCTAAGAGTCAGGCACGACTAAGCGACTTCACTTTCACTTTTCTCTTTCATGCATTGGAGAAGGAAATGGCAACCCACTCCAGTATTCTTGCCTGGAGAATCCCAGGGACAGAGGAGCCTAGTGGGCTGCCGTCTATGGGGTCGCACAGAGTCGGACACAAATGAAGCTACTTAGCAGCAGCAGCAGCAACAAAGGAAACTGTTGAGGATACTGGGAAAATAAAGAGAAAATTTGTGAAAACACAGCTTTGTCACAGAATATTAATGACAGTCATTAGGTGAACTGATAACCATTGATGATGCATTTTCCTTTATCAAACATTAGAGCGTCATTAATATGTGTCCAATATTATTGACGTAAGTTTGGCTTTACCACTGAAAAAGGATTGTTGTAGGATCAGTCTTCTGAGGGACTTCAGATCTAGCTTAGATCTGATGCAAGTAAGCCCTGACCCTGAGTAAGGGAAGTATGAGGCTCCCCAGGGGGTGCTAGTGGTAAAGATCCAAACCCGCCGGCCAGTGAGGAGATGTACAAGATGTGGGTTCGATCCCTGAGACCAGTGCTGAGTGCTGAGATGGGTGAACACAGGATGGATAAATGAGTTAGTCCTTATGGTGTAAACTCAGCCCCGCAAAGCTAACCTAATGAGTAAAGTTCTTCAGATAAAGAATAATGAACCAGAAATTTAGGAGACGATTCAATCTCCGAATGGGTTTCTCCCTTCAATGATGCTCCACAGGATTGACTTTTACAAGCTTACAATATGAGGCACCTAGAGTCATACCTTTATCAATCTCGTATTTGTTCTCAGCCCACTTCCTGAGTGTTTCCTCTTTTTCCACCTGAATGAAGATCGGCCAATTGATTTCCATAAAACCAGTCATTAATTTGTATCTGTCTCTCCTGTCACTCCTCATTCCTAGTATATAAATAATTCAAGCTTCCTTCATCTTTCCTTATTCAAAAGACCCTGAAGCTTTTGCCTTTTACGTGTCCTTTCCTCGACCACATCCTATGAGCAAAAGATCCTTCTAAGCTGAACTCAGCAAAACCAGAGGCAGTTTTAGAACGCACCATTGATTCATGCAATGTCGTAATTTCCCTTCTGCATTTTATCATTATGCTTTAAGGTGTACGGATGCTCCCAATGACCTTTTTTAAACAAAACTATCCGTAGGGATAACATTTCTTGAAATGTCTATAGTGACACGTGCATAGTGTTCTGAAGATAGAAGTCGATTTAAAACCCAACAGTTTAAGAACCATTTAAATGAACTCTGCAGTTGTAGATGGCTTCTCCATCTACAGAAAGGAAAACAGAATTCCTCTGTGATTTGGAACAGAAGCTTTCAAAGCATGGCACAAATAGGGCTATTCTCTTAGAACATCTAGAACAATAGTACAGGTGCTATTCTAGCATAAAATTATTTACCACAACTGATGAAAATCGAGGTTTCCTTTCTGTCAAAGCTCTTCTAAATCTGTATTGCCCTCGATGTTATTGTCATTGTTGCTATCATTAATTTCTTAAGCAATTAAACTATACTCAAATATATAAAAACACAAAAACAAAACCAGCCCCAACACACAGCCTTTAGTGGTAAGTACGGAGTCCTAGATGGATGTGAGCTTACCAAGATGAGGAAGTATTAATAGATACAGTGAACAAAACTACTCAAACGTTTCCTATCTTAAAAGCGATTTTTTTCTAAGCACCACATCTCTGGCCACCAACCGCCCTTTCTTTTCTTTTCCTTTTAGAAGAGACTGTCTTCTAACCCCCTAAGTCTCCTTTCATTTTGCTTCCCTGAAAAAAACGTCCTTGTAACTCTGACTGAGCCAAACTAGACCAATATTTTGAGATAAATGGTGAACAAGAGTTTGACATTTCAGTGCAATAATGGTATGGAAGCTAAAATGCAGTAATTGGGTAGCAAGACATTGGAGAGACATCTACAAAGAACTTTTGAAGGAAGTATGGAAGTAAGGCATTAACTTGGGATATTAACTTAAATAGATAAGAACATCAAAATAAAAAAAAAATAGTATTTACGTATAAGTTTGGGAAGTATTAGTAAAACTTTAAACAACAACAAAAAAAGAGTTCTGAGGGCTTAGATTCTCAGAATCAACCATGTGAACCACGGCCATTCTGGTTAACAGGGTTTGCACTCACTGCTCCTTCTGCTGGGCACACTCTGCCCACACGTCTTCACACCCTGCCTGCTCACTTTATTCAAACACTCACAGATCAATTCTCAAGAATAGCTGTCCCTTCGCCACTTATTTTAAATAGTCCCTTAAAATTGTTCTGTTCCCAGACCACCCATTAGATCTTTCAGTTCAGTTCAGTTCAGTCGCTCAGTCGTGTCCGACTCTTTGCGACCCCATGAACTGCAGCACGCCAGGCCTCCCTGTCCATCACCAGCTCCCGGAGTTCACTCAGTCTCATGTCCATCGAGTCAGTGATGCCATCCAGCCATCTCATCCTCTGTCGTCCCCTTCTCCTCCTGCCCTCAATCCCTCCCAGCGTCAGAGTCTTTTCCAATGAGTCAACTCTTCGCATGAGGTGGCCAAAGTACTGGAGTTTCAGCTTTAGCATCATTCCTTCCAAAGAACACCCAGGGCTGATCTCCTTTAGAATGGACTGGTTGTATCTCCTTGGAGTCCAAGTGACTCTCAAGAGTCTTCTCCAACACCACAGTTCAAAAGCATCAATTCTTCGGCGCTCAGCTTTCTTCACAGTCCAACTCTCACATCCATACGTGACTACTGGAGAAACGATAGCCTTGACTAGACAGACTTCTGCAGCATTGGCTGATACCAAATATTTTACATCTGTTTCCTTATTTACTCTCTGTCTCACCACTGGTACAGGAATTTCAAAATGTAAGGAAAGCCAGCTAGCTCTATTCTTCTTGTATGCTTAGACCTTAGACCTTGTATGCTTAGACCTTATGCTTAATCCTTAGACCTTGGAAAACTATAGTAGTTCAATGATCTTTCTTGAATGAATACATATATAAGTTAAGAAATGAATGAGACAGAAGGAAAATGAAGCCAACTAAACTGGCCCACTTAGTTTCGTTGCCATGGCACGCCCATACCCCTCAAGAGACAGCAGTGCAAGCCAAGCACTGAAAGTATAAAGAGTCCTCTTTCATTCACCAAAGAACCTACAGAAGGGAGGGCATCACATTAGCATAACAGATGCCAGGTGAGGACACTGGTGTGGAGCCCTCAGATATACTGACAAGCCTTTAATTACACAATGTCAACACGGCGGCAATATATACAGCTGTATCATGGGTGGGCCATCAGGACACAAGGAGCCTTGACACTCCTAAGAATCTTTATGAAAGTGAAATACATGAACCACACAATCGAAAGTGGAACAACAGACATAGACTCTAGTAACTGTTCATTTTACACAGGGTTCAACTTGGTTTCTTCGCAACTGATGGCACAGGAGGAATAGACGCAGTTAAAAAAGCACAGACAGACGGGCAGATGGATGTGCGCATGCTCAGTCGCTTCAGGCGTATCCGACCCTTTGCGACCCCATGGGCTGTAGCTCGCCAGGCTCCTCTGTCCACGGGATTCTCCAGGAACGAATGCTGGAGTGGGTTGCCATGCCTTCCTGCAGGGGATCTTCCCGACTCAGGGATCAAACCCACCTCTCCTACACCTCCTGCATTGCAGGAAGATTCGTGACCTGCTGAGCCACTGGGGAAGCCTTATGGGACAGATAGATAGATAGAGATTAGATTTGGATATAGAAAGAGATATTGGACATTAAAGATTTATCTTTAGCAACATATTTAATGGTTTCCACCTTGCACTTCAGCAATACGTGAACCGTGAACTTTCTGATGTTTAAGCTGGTTTTAGAAAAGGCAGAGGAACCAGAGATCAAATTGCCAACATCCACTGGATCATGGAAAAAGCAAGAGAATTCCAGAAAAACATCTATTTCTGCTTTATTGACTATGCCAAAGCCTTTGATTGTGTGGATCACAAGAAACTGTGGAAAATTCTTCAAGAGATGGGAATACCAGACCACCTAACCTGCCTCTTGAGAAATCTGTATGCAGGTTAGGAAGCAACAGTTAGAACTGGACATGGAACAACAGACTGGTTCCAAATAGGAAAAGGAGTACGTCAAGGCTGTATATTGTCACCCTGCTTATTTAACTTCTATGCAGAGTACATCATGAGAAACGCTGGGCTGGAAGAAACACAGCTGGAATCAAGGTTGCCGGGAGAAATATCAATAACCTCAGATATGCAGATGACACCACCCTTATGGCAGAAAGTGAAGAAGAACTAAAGAGCCTCTTGATGAAAGTGAAAGAGGAGAGTGAAAAAGTTGGCTTAAAGCTCAACATTCAGAAAACGAAGATCATGGCATCTGGTCCCATCACTTCATGGCAAATAGATGGGGAAACAGTGGAAACAGTGTCAGATTTTATTTTGGGGGCGGCTCCAAAATCACTGCAGATGGTGACTGCAGCCGTGAAATTAAAAGATGCTTACTCCTTGGAAGAAAAGTTATGACCAACCTAGATAGCATATTGAAAAGCAGAGACATTACTTTGCCAACTAAGGTCTGTCTAGTCAAGGCTATGGTTTTTCCAGTGGTCATGTATGGATGTGAGAGTTGGACTGTGAAGAAAGCTGAGCGCCGAAGAATTGATGCTTTTGGACTGTGGTGTTGGAGAAGACTCTTGAGAGTCCCTTGGGCTGCAAGGAGATCCAACCAGCCCATTCTGAAGGAGATCAGCCCTGGGTGTTCTTTGGAAGGAATGATGCTAAAGCTGAAACTCCAGTACTTTGGCCACCTCATGGGAAGAGTTGACTCATTGGAAAAGACTCTGATGTGGGGAGGGATTGAGGGCAGGAGGAGAAGGGGACGACAGAGGATGAGATGACTGGATGGCATCACTGACTCAATGGACGTGAGTTTGAGTGAACTCCGGGAGTTGGTGATGGACAGGGAGGCCTGGCATGCTGCGACTCGTGGGGTCACAAAGAGTCAGACATGACTGAGCGAATGAACTGAACTGAACTGGACTGAACTCACCTTGCTCTTAACTGTATTAGATTTATGAACCCTAGATTCATCATTAGATGAGAATTTTAAGCATTTTCTTTATTTTAAAAGATGTTCAATAATGTAATGTTGATAATAAAATATTTCATACATATAAGAAATATTCATATATTTATCAGTGTACTGCTATAAAGCTATCACTTTGGGGGAGTTGTGTTACATATTGAAACTAATTGATTTACCAGAACTATGGATACTATTGATCTACAGATCTTATTCTAATATACTATTAAATCTAAACTTCTCAGCAACATTTTTAACCTGATGAGGGATTTTCAAAAATTTAAGGTTAGTTGAATAATTTTAATATTGAATGGAAATGTAAATTTGACAATATCTAAGAAAGGTATGAAAAATAAGAAGGGACACGCTTTATTATATATTGAAGTTACTATAAAGACACAGTAAACAAAAGCATATGGCCAAGAACTAGACAAATAGACCAGCGTAATAAGGGGGAAAGTGATTCTCATCTTACTTCACACAAGCATATTAATTTTATAAGGATTAGAATTTAAAATATAAAGATTAAAGTTTAGAATGAGATGTAAAAGATCAATTATTTAGCTTCAGGAAAAAAAAAAGGACAACCCAAAGGAATAAATAACCCAATTCTGTAAGAGACAAGAGGGCCATCGTTTCTATACAATTATTGGAAAACTAGATGCAAACCAATGCCCAAAGCCAAGACAGAACAAAAAAATAGGAAATCTCTCTTTAGCACATATCCAGGAAATATGACTATTTCTTAACAGAAAAATTACATAAAGTTGATAAGAAAAAGATAAATCTCAACATAAAATGAAAACAGGTATGAAGAAATAAGACTAATTTAAAAATGGAGAAAATATCTTCATTATTAGTAAAATAAAAATAGAACCTTGTGAGAAACTATATTTGCACCATGGAGTTGACAACACTCATCTCGAGCTGGCAGAGATGCCAACATTCTCTGCTGGTGGTGGGAATCTTGCTATAGCTACTTGGAAAGAAATCTGGCAGTTTCTACAATACTTAAAGATGCACATGTTATTTGATTCAGCAATAGCGCTTTTGTGAATCAATATTCTATAAGCCAAGAATACTAAAATATAACGTTTTCATGCTTATCAAAATGGAAAGAGTTTATAAATAAATGGCTTTGTTGTTGTTCAGTCGCTTGGTCCTGTCCAACTCCTTGCAATCCCGTGAACTGCCGCTCGCCAGGCTTCCCTGTCCTTCACTGTCTCCCAGAGTGTGCTCAAACTTGTGTCCACTGAGGCAGTGATGCCATCCAACCATCTCAGCCTCTGTCGCCCCTTCTCCTTTTGCCCCCAATCTTTCCCAGCATCAGGATCTTTTCCAATGAGTCAGTTCTTCGCATCAATTGGCCTTCAGCTTCAGCTTCAGCATCAGTCCTTCCAAGGACTATTCAGGGTTCATTTCCTTTAGGATTGACTGGTTTGATCTCCTTGCTGTCCAAGGAACTCTCAAGAGTCTCCTTCCACACCACATTTTTAAATCATCAGTCAGTATGAAAAGGCAAAAATAAATGGCTTAACAAATGCTGAAGATTGTCACTTAATTATCAAAAAAAGAATGTTTAAGTATATGTCCATTAGCTGGAAAAAATGTCCATGTTGTTAAGGGAGAAGCAGGGGGGAGGGGGGGACACCTGGGTTAAAGGGACATATCTGAGAAAATTTAGATGGTGTTTAAACCACAGGAATGGGCAAGGTCACCAGGGATTTTGCAAAGCGTCAGGACCAAGCTCTAAAGAGAAAAGGCTGACAATGAGGTAGAGGACAAGCTGCCAGGGAATTAGGAGAAGTATCCTAAGAAGTGTAAACGAGGAGGCGAAATCCCACGAGAAATTAACTCACACGAGGATGGACTGAAGTCGGCTGGGTTTAGACACACCAAGGTGGTTTAACCAAAGCGCATTCAGTGGAGCACTGAATGGACCAACTTGGGGAGTAAAAGAAGTTGACAAGGTTCATAGACCACGTGTTTCAATTTTCTCAGCGTGTGACCCTGAAAACAAAGAAACACGCTGTTGGCCAAAAAGGAACAGGAGGTGGGAGGGGACTGCTGGACCGCATTTAAAGCGACAGGAATGCTGCTGAGGAGGGCGCGTGGTGGCGCAGGAGAGAGGAGCCGGTGAACAAGGGAGGCGACAGGTTGCGCCCAGAGCTCCTTGGTTTTGGGTACAAGGAGGAACTACTGAGGCTTCCACAACAGAAGAGCAGAGGAACTCACACGCTGGCCCTCCGCAGATGCCGCGGTGGGAGGACGCAGTTACATTGACGGTTTCCACTTTCTCAAGCAGGGAGACCCCGAGGGGTCTCCAGGTCTCAGCCATCGTGACCACTGGGGGAATACGGTCAAGTGTGGAAGCGTGTTCTCTGTCTGGAATGAAAGCGAGGTTGGTCTGCTTCTCCTCTGACAGCCTCCTTCAGTGACCATCCATTACCAGAAGGACAGACGAGTTGGAACGCTGGATTCGACCAGTGTCGGACCTTTGTCCCTCGAGTGCAACAGAGGGAGGTGAAGATGAGGGAGTGGAGGTTTCGGGATGGACCACGGGTCTGGAGTGGGCGGAGGGCGAGCCTGGGGAGAGGGGCTGGCATGGCAGCAGCATGAGCTGATGGGACCGTGTGGTGGAGGTTTCCAAACGAGTGAAGAGCAGGCACAGTCAGCGCGAGACCTGGGGAGGCATCTGAGCAGAAGGAGCGTTTACGAGAACGCGTGACAAGAAACGGGCACGGTGACTTTGTGCACTGTAAAGGCCTTCCCAGGCGGCACTAGTGGCAAAGAACTTGACAGTCAACACAGGGGACAGAAGAAACGCAGGCTCGATCCCTGGGTCGGGAAGATCCCCTGGAGAGGGCATGGCTACCCACTCCAGGATTCTTGCCTGGAGAATCCCATGGACAGAGGAGCCCGTAGGGCTATGGTCCATAGGGTCACAAAGTGTTGACCACGACTGAATCAACTTAGGATGCATACATCATAAAATGTACTTAATGTGCAAATTATCTTTTCTGGTACAACTCCTCCTCAGTTGTCACGGCTGAATTAGCAGTTCTGGAGTCTACTCATTGTAAATAACTTTAACCTTCCTCCAACCACAAAGGGTGCTGCCCCAACCCCACGTGCTTAGAGAGCCAAACTAGAGGAAGTAGAAGCTTGGCGAAGTTGTTCCAACGCTTTGATTCCCAAGACACAGAAGGGAATTTCACGGGTCAGACATGAAGCTTTGGCTCCAGTTTGTTAGGAGGAAACCAGGAGTGCGGTCACAAGGTTTCACAAGGCACTGGAACTCTGAGGCCCGCAACTCACCTGTGCTCCGTTTCTCATTTTCTCTTGGACCTCGGCTAAGGCTTGCAGCCAAGTTGATACATCATCTCATCAGGTGACGGTGAGTGAAAGTGAAAGTGTGAGTCGCTCAGTCTTGTCAGTCAGACTCTTTTCAACCCCCATGGACCATAGCCCACCAGGCTTCTCTGTCCATGGAATTCTCCAGGCAAGAATACTGGAGTGGGTTGCCATTTCCTTCTCTGGGGGATCTTCCTGACCCAAGGATCGAACCCAGGTCTCCTCTATTGTAGGTGGATTCACCACCATCTGAGCCAACAGGAGTGTCCAGCCAAGTTCACACATCATCCCACCAGGTGCGACTCAGAGTCTCACTGCAGACACACCAGAAGATCCTTCTGAGCCACAGAGATGCAGGAAACATCAGCGCCTTTGCAGTGGTGTTCCCAAACCTTCCTGCTACACCTCGCTTCCGCAGTACACTTTTACATTCGACTTTGTAACATTTCTGAGTGAGATGTACGGTGTGGCTCAACTGGTAAAGAATTCACCTGCAAAGCAGGAGACCTGGGTTCAATCCCTGGGTTGGGAAGATCCCCTGGAGAAGGGAAAGGCTGCCCACTCCACTCTGGCCTGGAGAATCCCATGGACGTGGGGTCACAAAGAGTCACACACGACTGAGCGACCTTCACTTTCACTTATAACATTGCTGAGTAAGATGTATGGTGCGTGCGGAATTAGCTCAGGTCCCATGGAGTCAGAAAGGAATATGCGTGTTGGTGTGGGTCTAGGCCATTTCTTTCTCTGAATAGTCTCTCCTACAATGTCTTAAAGTTCTGCTTTTCTGACTGTAAAACACACCCACTGTAGACAATTTTTAAAACATAGAATAGTTGATCAAAGTAACTGATATCCTATAATTATGCATTTAATTAGTCATAAGTAACACATATTTATATATATATGTTTAATTATAATTGATTATGATGCTAACGGCTGGTTATAATACCAATTATAATTCATTTTAATCAAAGTTAATTAAATTATAACTAATAATTCCATAAGTCAGAGTTAGCTACTGTTGCAATCTGTGTTCAGACCTTTCAGCATATACATGCTTTAACATTAAATAATGACCATTTCCACAGATGACTCAAAGTTCCTTCTGAGGACTCTTTGTGGTCTCCCAACGTCCCGCCATAAGGTTCGCTCCTCGGATCACATGAGGCTCTGTTGCCGAATCCTTCCAGCTCTGTCTCCTTCCCTGGAATCGCTCCACTTCCTGTATTGGAAGGAATCGGTCCATCATGGAAGTGGATGCATGGTATGGTGATAAACATGGGCCGGAATAAAAAGGCAGGCATGTGGAAGAAACAGCTCATCACAGAGGAATGGAGTGTGAAGAATGGAGCAGCCAATCACCCCAGGACCAAGGTCAAGGGAACACAGTGTGATAATATCTGTTGCATCAGGAATCATGATTAAACTGTGGATTATGATCCTTATCAATAGCCTTTGCTGATTCTGTAAATGCCCTTATTTCCCCATCTATATTCTAATCGTCCTTCAAGATTGAAGTCAAGACTATAAAATGTCCCTTGAGTCATGGCACATGGCGAAACATAATGTCTGAGGTCCTTCTGCCTGCTGTACCATCCCACCCGAGGAGAAGTCAGCATTTGACAATATCCATGCTGCTTTCACATTTTACACCTACTGCCAAACACAGAGCTAAGGACAGAGTCCAGTCTTTAGTAAGAGGTCGGCAATTACTCTGATAAATTCATCAGGAACAGTTTTTTCCCAGGTATTTGGAACATTTCCCTGTTCATTCATTTTAGATTTCACCTGGACGGCAAGAATGATCTCAAACGTGTCCCTGGGTCAGACATCAGCCCTCCTTCTAATTTTCTGAACTTCTAAATTCAGATAATTCAGCTGCAGCAGAAGGAAGATAGGGCAGGAAGGGGCTGCCTCAAGTTACATTTGATTACTGACTGCTCCCTGAACCTCCAAGTTCTTGCCACTCTGTCCCTTTGAGCTTCTGTTCATGCCCAGGGGTGCCTCCCACCAGGTGAGTGCTCCCTCCCTGGGAGCACCTGAGCTCCTTGTAGAAATGGTGTGAGGGTTCCGGGAATTTCCTCTGCAGAAGCACAGGGCGGGGAGAGTGACATTCTGCTGGTGCAATGAAACATGCCGGGCAACACAAAAGCCAGCCAAGAGTGAGGTCCCCTGTACACTTCACCAGGATGGGAACCCCAAGATTTCCGGGGTTCAAAGACTTCTCCTGATTCCTAAAGATGCTGCCCATCCTTAATAAAGCACTTTCAATTCATTAAAGAGCTAATTTTTAAACTTGCAAAGAAGTGATTTTACAAATGAATTGTCTCTGGAATTAAAATTGTCCTGCAAGCCAAAACCATGCTTCTGTGGGTGTGTTGAATAGCACGGAATTTTTCTTTTCATGAATCATAGAGTTTTCATGCCTATATGCATTCCCCACAAAGGTGACTATGTCCCTTCCATATTATCATGATTGCTGTAGGTCCCCTTTCAAGATCCATTCCAAACATGTGTTCCCTGAATGATGTTACTTAAATGTAACATTGTTATGTCTACTGCCAACCTTCATCTTAGGAAGGAACCATTTTCTACAAATATCATTCATCACTTTCAGACAATGACATATATGTACAGAACTTTGCAGAAGTGCTACAGGAGAAAAAACCTGCGTATCTAGCAAGCTATTTTTACCAAAAATGTCTCCTTCTTCATTATAAACAGAAAAGGCTTAGATGCAGCATTTATCTAGCTCAGAAAATCCTGTTAAAAATTCAGAAACTAAAGAAACCCTTGATGAACCCATGAGAAAAGCCAGTTCCAAACTATTTTTCACCAAACTAGCATCAGTGTGGAGCGTCTGGTCACAGATGCTACCTGAGTCCCTGAGTAGGGCAAGGTGAATGATACAAGGACAAAAGTTTACAGTCAAGGATAAACCCAAAGGTGAAGCTCACAAGTTAAGCATGAAATGTAGACACAAGCAGCAAAACCTGAGAATAAAACAAGTAAATGAAGTCAGTCATGTATTAACAAACTAAGTTTCTATGCCAACATTTTATTCATATATGCGTATACCTAGAAATAAACCTTATAAAATTCTTTTTCAATAATTGCTTTTTAAAAAAAATTGCTGTATCTTATTCTTCATAAGCTAGAGTTCTAAAGATTTCGATACTATCAGCATTTGGATCACACTGGAATTCTTTCAGAATCCAGTAGGAAGAGGACATTCATTTAGCATGTGAAACACCTTTCAAAGTCACCGTTCTCTGTCACTCAGGCACATGTGGCATGCCAGCAGACCGGCTGGCATCTGCATAAAATAGTATTTCAAGACCACGAATAATCAGATGAGCCAAAGAGCAAGGTTACTTACAGCACTTGATAAAATGAGAGTGAAACATCTTTCCATCTCAGACAGAAATCTTGTTACGGGTTCCAGCATTCTCTTCGGCTACAACTGTCGTCCCCAGGAAATGCATTATTGAGAGGTCCCACTCAGGTGGCACTTTACCTCGGGACGCATTACTGAAGCGAGGCTCAGTTCCACGGTCGTGCAAAAAGCTCTCACCTCATTCTCATTCAGCAGCTGGAGCTCAGATCGGCATCCCCCGTGGCTCTGGAGCCACCACGGCTGCACGTGCTATTGTAGCCCCTTGATTGACAGGGCTCCTGGTGCCAGGAACCCAGGAATAGTCGCGGCTAATTGGTCCTCACAGACACCCCACCTTCCGCCGCTCCGAGGTGTGCTGCAGTGCGGCTCTCTCTCCCGGTCCTGCCTGTTAATGGCTTTTCAATAGCTTTCAGATGAGGGGGCTGGAGAGAAGCGACTGCAGGAGGGACCCTGGATCTCATTTCTGCACGCTGTCCATGAGCCAAATGTGACCAGATTCTTAGCTGGTCCCGAGCTGATTATTTTTAGTTGCCACCAGTTGCTGTGTGTGAACAGAAAATTGATAGCAGCATCTCAGAATAACCACCTCCTAGAATCACAGGTCTTAGGAGCTGCCTCTCCTAATGAGGAAATTGCATTGTGTTCTTCAATCCATCTTGCTGGTTTTCTATGCAGAATGTGAAACTTAAAGGATCCACAAAAAGCTTTTGGTTTGCAACGCTTTACAAATTTAGGCTTTCTGCTGCCTCTGCAGACTGCAGTGAATGCCACTGTACAAGCCGGCAAAGTAATTCTCACTGAGCTGGATTCAGGAAGAAGGACAAGTACAATCTTCAAGGGTTATTGCAATAAAAAAGTATAAAAGTATCACATTCACAATGCAATAGCCACATGAACCAAAGAAAAGGTCATTCATAAGTCACTTATGAATACAACTTAGTTTTTTAAATTAATTTTTTAATGATGATCTCAAAAAGAAGTTGACATAGTCAAGAAGCTGTGTTTCAAATTGTGAGAGCATGGAAAGATAAATATGAACAGTGTACATCCTTCTAAGATAGAAGCCTAGGTCTTAGGTTCCCTTACTAAGCTAAACTCAAAGAGTAATGCCGTTATTAAACCCAAAGATGATAAAATTCAAGTCTATGCAACAAAGGCCATAACTTAGATTACAATTGAGGAATCATTCTATTTTTGTAGTATGACACAGAAGAACAAGTTCAAGGTTTTGATCAGAATGGCCTGATTTCATATTTAGATTCTATCGCTCACCATGGTGTCAAACTGGACAAGTGATTTGGCTTCCAAGAGTCTTAGCTTCCTCACCTACAGATGGCAAGTGCAAGTCTTCACCTTTGCTCTGAAGGTCAGAAAGATGTATATACAAATTCTAGTTGATATCATTGATTTTCAACAGAACGGGACCATCAGCGGTAACAAGGAAGTGATTGATATTTAGCTATATACCAAATGACTACTATAGACACTTGAACTGGTTTCCCCAAGAATTAGGATGAGGCTCTCAGTCATTATCATCAATGCATAGTCCTCATTTATTCGTTCATTCCACATTACTTATGAAAGTCATTGTGATCAAGTCGCCATTTTAAGTGCTTTTCAGGAATTAAAAACATGTCTAAAACATACCCTTTACATACATGGATTATAGTCTATTGTCTGAGATTTCCTTATGGTGTTTTTAAATGATTTCTTATAAAACTGTAAAAGACAACTACATATATCAGCTTCCAGCAAAGAACAAGAGTCTCTCCTCCTACTACAACACAAGTCTTCACATACACACGTAGTAATAGGACTTTATATGAATATCATTCAGTGTCTCTTTGGGGAAAGTACTGCTGATCTTGATACAGCTGTCCCCTCCTCTGAACAAAAGGTGATGTGTGTTACCTATATAGCTGCCTTAAATACATGCATTTCTTTGTTTTCTGCAAAAGTGCACATCTCTACATGATACTTACTCAACATCTTAAGTGAGTCCTATGACCCCATTCACTCATCGAAGGGAAAAAATACAATGTATGAGAGTCAGAGAAGTATGGTATGTGCCTGGCAAAGAAAATATGAAAAAATGATTGAAAAGATGATTGAGTTCAGCTTGAAAAATCTATTATAAAGTAACTTAAGCCATGCCTCCTACAAGAGCTCTTGTGTGTGTGTGTGTGTGCATGTATGTGTGTGTACGTGTGCGTGCGCTCAGTTGTATCCAGCTCTCTGCCTCAGCTGTGTCCGACTCCTTGCAACCCCATGGCCCACCAGGCTCCTCTGTCCATGGGGTTCTCCAGACAAGAATGCTGGAGTGGGTTGCCATTTCCACCTCCACGGGATCATCCCAACCCAGGGATCAAACCTGTGTCTCTTATGTCTCCTGCATTAGCAGGCAGATTCTTTACCACTAGCATCACCTGGGAAGCCCTATAAGAGCTCTTACTAAAGCCTTTTGTGAGAATTAACATCTTTCCCCATAGATCAGGGGCTCATTACCAAATGTGTTTATTATGGATTCATTAGATAAACATTTGACAAGTCATTGACGCTTGCTACTTGAAGTACATTGGGAAAGGTGACTTCATCCTTGCCCTCAAAGAGTTTATAATCTGCTGAAACATACACAATCAGGTTAGGACAGTGTAGTGTACTAAAAACTATATGACACGAACTGTGTGTAGGAGCAACATCCAACCTACTTTTGGGTTAAATGAGACTATCACCAGATAGTTATTCTTAGCTTTATCAAAATACTTAGAATCTGGTTCATATGGATTTTTTGGTTTATAATAGATTTTTATAGTAAATATAAAAAACCTATTATAACCCATATATAATCTATATGTAGTAAGTCTATTATAATTTGGTTTATAATAGATCTTTTCAGACTCAACTCAATCATATTTTCAATGGTACACTTTCTTTGCCAAGCACATACCATACGTCTCTGGCTCTCATACATCACATTTTTTTCTTTTTGATGAGTAAATTGTGCCATAGGACTCATTTGTCTTGAGATGTTTGTCAAGTATGTATTATGTAATACATAATAGTATGTGTTATGAGCTGTAGATACATCTAGGTCTCTCTGACAGAGTTTCTCTCATCTTTTCGTCTCTCAAAACCCAACACTCATGCTCAAAACACGACTAGAGCTACATTTAACCACACAGAAATATATCTTTATATTTTCCATCATTATCAAGCAAAACATACCTTCTATTACAGGCATGATAACTGAGGAAAAATAAATTTGGCTCTATTCACTTCACTTCCTTTATAAAAAATAGTGAAAAATACTGGCCATTTACAACTGTTTAAATTCCTTGATCTCTGCCCAACTCTACAAAACTTAACTGAGTGTTAGAACGCCACATGGACCACTTTGGGGTCCTCTGAATTGGATATAAGAAATATAACAGAAGGATCGGTGATGGTGGAGGCAGTAACGACCTGGACCGGATTAGATACAATGTGAACAATTTATTTCACAAGAATATGTCATTAGGTACAAAAGGAAATTCCACATTTGAAAGTTATTTTTCATCATTACAAAACTTAAAGGCTAATAAAGCATGAGGATTTGATTATCATTCAGAATTTATGGTGAACAATTGGTCTCACTGAATGTCATGAACAATATTTCAAAAGCAATTTGGAATAATAAAGAAATTCATGTTTCTCTTTTATACACCAAACATCTGCTCACTGTTCACGCTAATTCTGATTTTTTTTTTAAAAAATGACTTTTTTTTTCTTTTAAAGGTTAGCATCGTTATACCAGATTTTTTTCAAATAAGTCTGAACTATTTCCAGAAAAACAACAACAAAAAAGAAATATGAAACTGGAATGATTCTAGTCATAGACAAGTACTTGCTTACTATTAAATTTCTTTTAAAATGGGATATATGTGACACCAAGCTTCAGAATAGTTTTTCTCATGAAAACTCACAGGTGAAAGAAATACCCATTTCAAACCCTATTTGGAGGAACATGTCATGCGAGACTTTGTGCAGATAATTCCCAAATCCAACACTTCTGCATTTTTTTCAGAATTTAGTAAATGGTAGAATTAAAACTCAATGTTATAAAAACCACCAGTTTAGGTAGGGTACTATAAAAATTCCAAATGAGGCTATAAATCACATGCACAAATTGTTAATTAAGCAACTTCAAGTCCTGGGACAAAGTAGTCTTTGTTTCTGCTCTTGGAATTGGTTGGGGGCTTAAAAATATTAGACTTTGATGAAGAAAATCACATACAGGTTTAGGAACCTTAATCCACCTCTGCAAATGTCTGGCAACTAAATTTATAGCATCGCCCATCACAAATAATGACTACTTCTGAATAATGGAGCTGAGGTCTTCTCTCCTGAGGACAATAATCTGGGTTAATCATTTAGGACCCTATAAGGCTAAATGGTCCTTTCCCAAAGGCTGCAAAAAAGGAAAGACCCAAATTTTCAAGAAGAAAGGCTGTAAATACACTCAGTTCTTGCTAGACTTTCACCTCACTAGTCATCCCCCCGTCCCCTCAGGACTAGGATCAAGCCTGCCTTGCCGGACTGATGAGACCCCAGCCTCTCCATGCATGCCCCCTTCCACAGTCTGCTGACTGTTGGGGCCAATGTGGTTTTCAACCGGATCATTCAACCATTGGCAATCAGATTTCAGGTCTCCTCACCTTCAAAACAGCCTCAAAAGTCTCCTTCCAGAATGAGCGGACATTTAACTTAGATGCGGACAATGGTGGGGCTAACAGAGGAAAGAATTTACAGTATGGATCTGAATGGCTAGAAGAGAGAATAGAATAACGTAGACCACCCTTTCTGTGTCAGCATAACAGTGAGGACGCTAACCCAGCTGAGCACTGCTTGAGGGTCTAAATGTGGATACGTACTATAAGGGCCAGAAAATGTTCATCAGCTTTTATACTAATATTTGCATAGGGGAGCAATGTAAAGTTAAAAAAATAAAATAAAATTTTGAAACCGCTCCACAAAAGATTAAAAATTAATTTTTATGCAATGCAATAGAGTATATAACATACGCATATCTGTGGATCATTTTGGAAATGAAAACGAAAGTGTTCATTGTTCAGTTGTGTCTGACTCTTTGGGACCCCATGGACTATACAGCCCACCACACTCCTCTGTCCACAGAATTCTCTAGACAAGAATGCTGGAGTGGGTAGCAATTCCCTTCTCCAAATATATACATATATATGTACTGTGCTCAGTTGCTTCAGCTGTGACCAACTCTTTGTGACCCTATGGACTGTAGCCTGCCAGGCTCTTTTGTCCATGGGATTCTCCAGGCAAGAATACTGGAGAGGGTTGCCATGACCTCCCCCTGGGGACCTCCTTGACCTAGGGATTGAACCAGCGTCTCCTGCACTGCAGGCAGATTCTTCACCACTGAGGCACTGGGGAACCCCACATATATATTGAACCAGAAAAATAAATACATCTAGAGCGATACAGATAAGGATGCCACCATACACACAGGCTATATGGATGCTCAAATTGATTCATAAAGGCATCTGGTTACCACATACCTTTTGTGATTTTTTTTTCTCACTAATCACAACAAAATACTTTGAATTCTAATGTGCTGTGTGCTTAGTCGCTCAGTTGTGTCTGACTCTTTGCAACCCCATGTACTGTAGCCCATCAGGCTCCTCTGTCCATGGGATTCTCCAGGCAAGGAATACCGGAGTGGGTTGCCATGCCCTCCTCCCGGGGAACTTCCCAACCCAGGGATTGAACCCAGATCTCCCACATTGCAGGCAGATTCTTTACTGTCCGAGCCATCAGGTACCTAGCAAAGGAAATTTGTAAAACCTTCACAAATTCATTCACTTGGATGTTAACAACCACTTTCAAATCTCTCCAGCATATGTTATGACTATCTAGGCTGACTTGCCCGTTTTCAGACATTGTTTCACCTCCCCAGGTGTGACCTTGCAAACAAGAGTCTGCACATCTTAGCTCTAAGTATGCAGTGCACAGTGTTAGCGTATGTCTGTATGACTGCACCTAAGTGTGTGTGCACATGTTTATACAGGCGCATGTATAGGAATGACGAAGTCTTCTCCACCATGTTCTTCAGTCCCCTTGGAGCAGTGAGCAGCTCTGTGCCTGGGGGAACAAGCACAGGAATGGCGTTCCACTGCTGACGAGCAACTATGGAGGCCAGTGATGGGCCAACTCAGAGAATTAGATCTGGGACAGGAGGGCCAAATAACTGGGCAGATCTGTACACAACTGTCAACTAGAGGGCAACTACCTAAAGTATCAGGTTGGCCAAAAAGTTTGCTCAGGGTTTTCGGAGCATCGTGCAGAAACACCCAAACAAACTTTTCGGCCAACCCAATACTTTGATGACCTCATATATGTCAATTTTCCTGAAAAGGATGAAAGGAATTTTGAGAGAATTAAATCTGGAGGCTGTACTTTACACTTTCCCAGTTGATATACAACCCTTTAAAAAATGTCTCATAGAAAACATCTCCTTGTCTACAATTTAACCACCCATGCACTTATCTACATACACAACAAGTTACTTATTCAGTTTGTATGCATCCTTTGATGTTCACTTCAAAACCATTTAACCTAAACACTCTTCTTGGCTGATGTTGGCTAAGTAAGCCCAGGCCTTAACTGAACCCTCCACTCCCTTTTCCATGGGACAGTCCATCTGGGTGCTGGGAACACAAAGCTTTAAAACATTCTTTACCTGTATCACAGAAAAAGGCTCTTTTAGTAAATAATTACTTACTTGAGGTACAGACTTTCTAATTTTCTTATGCCCCATGAAGGCTATGAACACTCAAGGGTCATCAAATGAAGAAACAGAGAATTAGAAATATTCTAAAGCATCTTCTGGGGCACTACACGCAACCTCAGAGGAATATTTTATCAAACGCAGGATTATCAAACAACTGGAAAAACATTACTGTTCTTGAGAAAGGAGAAGAGGTGAGAGGTGGAGTGGAAGGTAAGCCTTCCTCATGTGAGTGTAAAGATACAATGAACCTATTCATTTGCCTTTTCAGTTCCCTACGAAGGCTCCTTTAAAAGGCCTTATAGGATGACTTAAGGGCAAGCTTAAACACTAATGACTTCCTTCTTCCAAATAAATTCCCTGGTTTCAGATCTTACCTTTTTTGGTTATTTTTTATGTGTTAATTGGAGGATAATTGCTTTACAACGTTGTGCTGGTTTCTGCCATACAACAACGAGAATCAGCCGTAAGAATACACTCACCGCTCTAGGCCATCACAGAGCACCAGCTGGGCGCCCTGGGCTGCACGGCAGCTTCCCACGTTATGTGTTTAACACGTGCTGGTGTGTATATGTTAACGCTACTCCCTCAGTTCGTCCCACCCTCTTCTGCCCCTGCTGTGTCCACAAGCCCTTTCTCTCATTCCCTGTAAATAGGCTCATCAGTTCATGTCTTCTAGGTAAAGAAGATGTGGTACGTATATACGAAGGGATATTACTCAGCCATCGAAAGGAAACAAATTTGAGTCAGTAGTGAGGTGGATGAACTGGAGCCTGTGGTACAGATTTCACTTTAGCTTTCAAAGGATAATGTATGGTCTCTAAACTGGGCAGTGGGGTCGGCGGCATGTGGACAAAACGTTAACAGTATTTTAAAGTGATTTGGAAAAGGAACTGTATGGTGAAATATCCAAATCCATAAATAATATTATTTCCCAAACTTAGAACCTTAACTTTTTTGAGAAATTGCAATAGAAACTCATTGCTAGGGAACAGATCTCCATAGCTATTTGCACGTCCACACGGTCTGCTCTGCAGGGCAAAGGGCATCGGCCACTTTGGTTTAAGGATAATTGCTTAAAAACACTCCTGGGAGGCTAGGGATGGGGCAACTCCGGGGAGATGTGGAGAACCATCTCTCCATGCTCATCTGGTTATATGTGAAGGTGATGGAGATGGTGACATCCTCCTCCCCTCTCTAGAGGTCTGCACCCTCTTTGTGTGCGTGTGTGTGTGTGTGTGTGTGTGTGTGTGTGTAGATGGGGAGATGTGGCCAAAGTCTACATAAGATTCATTTTCTAATTCTCTCCCACACCCACTGTAATAAGAGGCTTCCACTGCACTCTTCGTTGGGGACTGGGGCTCAGGAAGCCGGCGCTGGGATACTCCGTGAGAACCAGTCTGCTCTCTGTAATCCATGACCTCGCATTTCCAGCAGAATCTCTCTCTGCTCTGCCTTCTTTTTTCTCTTCTTCTTTCTCCCCATGCTCCCCACCCTCCCCCTCATCCACCTTCTCCCTCTCCCTCCTTTGCACGTCTTTGGGTGATTGGAGAACCTTCTCGGAGTTAAGCAATAGAGACATGTCCATTCTGCCAACCTTGGGTGAAGCTAACGAAATGCTAGGAGGATGGTGCATCCTTTGCGGCACCAAGGCTCCTGCAGTGAGTGACCTAGAGAGGCGAAGGTGGAGAAGAGGAGAAGGTGGGTAAACTGAGGTGGGGACACAGGAGGACAAGAATCGCCGTGGGTGAGCCACGGCCCTCGCTGTGCCCCACGCCTTTGTCCTCAGCTTAGGTGTGCCTGGCTGCTTTATCGCTGCAACGCCCCCTGCCTCTGCATCCTATTCAGGTTTATTTATGTCCAGTGTGGGCTTTCTCTCAAAATGCTAATATGACGCTAATCAAATGATGTTTACTCTTACACCTAGAGTATCCATCATGGCAGACATTGCAATGTGGGGTCAGTCATCCATAAACGTACAACAGGGTTTAGAAAAGATTTACAGATAGAGTAGGGCTTTACAGAGGGGAGGGGGGCATATTTTTATATGTGGGAATTAAGTGCGTAGAGAGGAATGGACTTTTCAGATTCTTACAAAGCATTTAAGCTGGAGCACCTTTAATAGAATCGTTTTTCAATTTAATGGATATATGCTGGCAATCATATGTAAGCTGTTGATAGTATAGAATAATTTCCAGAGCACCAAAGATGTTGCTACACATCTCTAGACCCCAATATGGAGGTGCTAATTAAGCGGTTTAAGGTAGGTAACGCTGTGAAGAAACATCACCAAAATAAAAGTCTCACATGAAGCTGATGGGATATTTTGAGGGTGTCAAATTACAGCTCTTCGTTACAAGAAATTCGATAGCAGGTAAGACTAATTTATGATGATAGACGTCTTTAAAGTGAAGTATTGATGGACAAGGAGCATAAGGGAACTTTCTAGAATGATGAAAATGTTTCCAATTTGATCAGGATTATATAAGTACAAATATATAGAGATATAAGGGTATATAAAGATTTAGTGAACTGTAAGATTTGTGCATTTTACCATATCCAAATCACATCCAAGTGTTTCTCTAATTATATCTAAGATTTTTTTTTAAGTGTCAAAGAAACTGAAATAGTTCCTAATACAGCAGCAAGAGCAAAAGAAAGATCTCCAAGGTGTATAAAGCTAAGGCAATTCACCCGACATTTATTCATTTAACAGCCACTCACTGACAGGCTACATACATCATGCTTCATCCTCGGGGCCAGGCTTATTTAATCTGGAACCTCATAAACTCCCCCAGACTCTCTGGAGAGGGTGCACAGCTTTTCAAAGAGGTCCCTGACCTCCCCAAATAAAGACCACTCGAGACGGACGGAGAACGGCTAGCAGATTTTAAACAGATGAGCTAAACGTTGAAATGTCTCTGAAGGGCAAACTTGAGGGAAACCAGGTGAGTGACAGGGAAGTAAATTAAAAGCTCTTATAATAGCCCAGGACCTTTCCCAGTGGCTCCACTGTAAAGAATCTGCCTACAACGCAGGAGTCCCTTTCAATTCCTGGGTCAGGAAGATCTCCTGGAGAAGGAAATGGCAACCCACTCCAGGGTCCTTGCCTGGGAGGTCCATGGGGACAGAGGAGCCGGGCGGGCTACCATCCATGAGACCACAAGGAGTCGGACACGACTGAGCAACTGAGCACAGAGGGGCAGAGAAGGCTTTCAGGAGGCAGTGATGCTGAGATTGCCAGGATGGGGAGTGAGACGCAGCAGGGGAGAAGGGAGACCAAACTGGCCGCCGCCGTCTCGGTGCTTGCTGTCCATCGAGGTCCTGAGTGGACAGCAGAGGAGGAAGATGCAGAGGAGGGGAGGGGGACGAGGTCTGGCGGAAGCTCAAAAAGCTATTCTCCGGAGACAAAAATGTAAACGAGCAGGGCCCTAAGAGACCTTCTGAAAACAGAGCCCCCTCCAACATCCTCCGCCTGCCTCCCGTCTGTAGAAAAACTTTAGCCCCCTAGGATTTTATTCTAAAGGATAAATTTAATCAAAGAAGTGATAAAGAAGTGAAGATTCGATCCACAAAAGAGTGCATTCAGTAATGTAATGATATAAATCAATATAATTTCCAAAGGGAGAAAACTAAGCCGTGAAATTTTCTGGGTTTGTTTTTTTTTTCTTTAATTTAAATTCACATTCAGTAGTTAAAATTAAAGGGAGGAAATTCAGTTCAGTTCAGTTCAGTTCAGTTCAGTCGCTCAGTCATGTCTGACTCTGCAAACCCATGAATCGCAGCACGCCAGGCCTCCCTGTCCATCACCAACTCCCGGAGTTCACTCAAACTCACGTCCATTGAGTCCGTGATGCCATCCAGCCATCTCATCCCCGGTCGTCCCCTTCTCCTCCTGCCCTCAATCCCTCCCAGCATCAGACTCTTTTCCAATGAGTCAACTCTTCGCATGAGGTGGCCAAAGTACTGGAGCTTCAGCTTTAGCATCATTCCTTCCAAAGAAATCCCAGGGCTGATCTCCTTCAGAATGGACTGGTTGGATCTCCTTGGAGTCCAAGGGACTTTCAAGAGTCTTCTCCAACACCACAGTTCAAACACATCAATTCTTCAGCGCTCAGCCTTCTTCACAGTCCAACTCTCACATCCATACATGACCACAGGAAAAACCATAGCCTTGACTAGATGGACCTTAGTCGGCAAAGTAATGTCTCTGCTTTTGAATATGCTATCTAGGTTGGTCATAACTTTTCTTCCAAGGAGTAAGCATCTTTTAATTTCACAGCTGCAGTCACCATCTGCAGTGATTTTGGAGCCCAAAAAAATAAAGTCTGACACTTTTTCCACTGTTTCCCCATCTATTTCCCATGAAGTGATGGGACCGGATGCCATGATCTTCGTTTTCTGAATGTTGAGCTTTAAGCCAACTTTTTCACTCTCCTCTTTCACTTTCATCAAGAGGCTTTTTAGTTCCTCTTCACTTTCTGCCATAAGTGTGGTGTCATCTGCATATCTGAGGTTATTGATATTTCTCCCGGCAATCTTGATTCCAGCTTGTGTTTCTTCCAGTCCAGCGTTTCTCATGATGTACTCTGCATATAAGTTAAATAAGCAGGGTGACGATATACAGCCTTGACGTACTCCTTTTCCTATTTGGAACCAGTCTGTTGTTCCATGTCCAGTTCTAACTGTTCTCAAGAGGCAGGTCAGGTGGTCTGATATTCCTATCTCTTTCAGAATTTTCCACAGCTTATTGTGATCCACCCAAAGGCTCTGGCGTAGTCAATAAAGCAGAAATAGATGTTTTTCTGGAACTCTCTTGCTTTTTCGATGATCCAGTGGATGTTGGCAATTTGATCTCTGGTTCCTCTGCCTTTTCTAAAACCAACTTGAACATTTGGAAGTTCATGGTTCACGTATTGCTGAAGCCTGGCTTGGAGAATTTTGAGCATTACTTTACTAGCGTGTGAGATGAGTGCAATTGTGCGGTAGTTTAAGCATTCTTTGGCATTGCCTTTCTTTGGGATTGGAATGAAAGCTGACCATTTCCAGTCCTGTGGCCACTGCTGAGTTTTCCAAATTTGCTGGCATATTGAGTGCAGCACTTTCACAG
Source organism: Budorcas taxicolor (assembly GCF_023091745.1). NCBI lineage: Eukaryota > Metazoa > Chordata > Mammalia > Artiodactyla > Bovidae > Budorcas > Budorcas taxicolor. The sequence goes on along the minus strand of NC_068921.1, from coordinate 84,086,409 downwards.
CATCATCTTTCAGGATTTGAGATAGCTCAACCGAAATTCCATCACCTCCACTAGCTTTCTTCGTAGTGATGCTTTCTAAGGCCCACTTGACTTCACATTCCAGGATGTCTGGCTCTAGGTGAGTGATCACACCATGGTGATTATCCAGGTCATGAAGATCTTTTTTGTATAGTTCTTCTGTGTATTCTTGCCACCTCTTCTTAACATCTTCTGCTTCTGTTAGGTCCATACCATTTCTGTCCTTTATTGAGCCCATCTTTCCATGAAATGTCCCCTTGGTATCTCTAATTTTCTTGAAGAGATCTCTAGTCTTTCCCATTCTGTTCTTTTCCTCTATTTCTTTGCATTGATCGTTGAAGAAGGCTTTCTTATCTCTTCTTGCTATTCTTTGGAACTCTGCATTCAGATGCTTATATCTTTCCTTTTCTCCTTTGCTTTTCGCCTCTCTTCTTTTCACAGCTATTTGTAAGGCCTCCCCAGACAGCCATTTTGCTTTTTTGCATTTCTTTTCCACAGGGATGGTCTTGATCCCTGTTTCCTGTACAATGTCACGAACCTCATTCCATAGTTCATCAGGCACTCTATCTATCAGATCTAGTCCCTTAAATCTATTTCTCACTTCCACTGTATAATCATAAAGGATTTGATTTAGATCATACCTGAATGGTCTAGCAGTTTTCCCTACTTTCTTCAATTTAAGTCTGAATTTGGCAATAAGGAGTTCATGATCTGAGCCACAGTCAGCTCCTGGTCTTGTTTTTGTTGACTGTATAGAGCTTCTCCATCTTTGGCTGCAAAGAATATAATCAACTTGATTTTGGTGTTGACCATCTGGTGATGAAATTAGACAGGCTCAAATCTATTCAGGAGGAAGATTTCATAGAATCTGATGGATTCCTTGATGGTGGGTTGAGAGATTGCAGAAGCTGAGATCACTGTGCCTGCCTAGGACATTTTGAGGGCCACGGTGAGGGCTACAGACATCAGGATGAGCTCAGAGACAGTCTGTTTTAGGATGGGGTGGCTTCCTGATCTTTCAGGGAAGCATGAAATAGGGAATGAGTCATTTCAATCTACCTAGGAAGGAAGAAAGATAAGGAAGTCCAGATTTCAGAATAGCATACACTGGTCAGAAAAGGGAAATGCATGTTTTAATTTTATAATAGATTGCCCAGTATGGAGGTAGACATCTGTAGACGGTGCTGTCTTGAAACTAAACCCAGAACAATCTGAATGCCTCTGGCAACCACTCAGGCACTTTCCATCTCTTTGGATTTGCCAATTATGGACATTTCATAAATGGAATCATACTATATGTGGCTTTTTATGTCTGGCTTCTAGACTTGGCATAATGCTATTGCAGCATGGAACAATGCTCTTTCCTTTATATGGTGGAATAATACTCCGTGTGTCTGTGTGCGCTCAGTCATGTCCAGCTCTTTGCAACCCCATGGACTGTAGCCCACTTGGCTGCTCCATCCATGGAATTTCCCAGGCAAGAATACTGGAGTGGGTTGCCATTTCCTCCTCCAGGGGATCTTCCCAACCCAGGGATCGAACCCAGGTCTCCTGAGTCTCCTGCATCGCAGGCAGATTCTTTACCACTGAGGCACCAAACAGTGGATTGGAAGCCAAATCCATTGTATGAACAGACATTTTGCCTAGCTGTTTCAATTGATGGGTATTTGGGTTGCTTCCACTTTTTACTATTATAAATAATATTTCTATGAATCTTTATGTATAGGTTTTTGTTTGGACATACCTTTTTAAATTATCTTGGGTTATATGCTGAAAGTAAAAGTGAAAGTCGCTCCATCGTGTCTGACTTTTCACAACCCCATGGACTTTACAGTCCATGGAATTCTCCAGGCCAGAATACTGGAGTGGGTAGCCTTTTCCTTCTCCAGGGGATCTTCCCAACCCAGGGATCGAACCCAGGTCTCCTGCATTGCAGGCAGACTCTTTACCAGTTGAGCCACCAGGGAAGCCCAGGGAAGTAGTTAATATGCCTACTGGTAGAATTTCTGGGTCATATGATAATCCTATGTTTAAAATTTTGCATAGCAACGAAACTGTTTTTCAAAGTGGTTGCACCCCTTAACAATGATACCAGCAGTGTACTGGAGTTGTAAGTTCTTCACAAACTTGTCAGGACTCGATACTATCTGATTGTCTGACTTTTTAATTTTAATCATTCTAGTGGATGTTAAGCGTAACTCGTTGTAGTTTTGATTTGCATTTCCTTACTTTTTCTAGTAATGTTGAGCATCTTTTCATGGGCTTATTAGTCATCTGTATGTCCTCTTTTAAGAAAAGTTTATTCACGTTTTTTGCCCATTTTTAAATGGGGTTGTTTGTCTTTTTATGGTAGAATTATAAAAGTATTTTATATATTCTAGAGCAAAGCTCCTCATCAGATATATAATTTTCAAATATTTCCTCCCATTATGTGAGTTGTATTTTCATTGTCTTGATGGTTCTCTTTCTACCACATAGTTATTCGTTTTGATCTATGAAGTTTATCTTTTTTGACTAATGAGTTTAGTCTCATATCTAAAAACAACCATTGCTAATCCAAAGTCACAAGGATTACAAGGTCACATTACTTCAATGTTTCATCCTAAAAATTTTATCATTTTAGCTCTTACATATAGGTCTGTGGGCTTCCTTGGTGGCTCAGACAGTAAAGAAACTGCCTGAAATACAGGAGATCCAGGTTTGATCCCTGGGTCAGGAAGATCCCCTGGAGAATGTAAAGGCTCCCCACACCAGTATTCTTGCCTGGAGAATTCCATGGAAATATGAGTCTGGCAGGCTACAGTCCATGGGGTTGCAAAGCGTCAGACACAACTGAGCAACTAACCCTTCCGCTTTTCTCTTTACTTCCATGATCTATTTTGAGTTAATTATCGTATATGGTGTGAAGTATAAATCCAGCTTCCTTCTTCTGAACGTGGATATTCAGCTGTCTCTCCACTATTTGCTGAAAAGCCTACTGATGCCCCAGAGGATGGTCTCGACAACCTTGTCAAACACTGACCCTAAAGGTAAAGGATTTTCTCTGGATTCTCGATTTCGTCCCACTGATCTATAGATCTAGCTTTTTGCTAGTACCGTACTGTCTTGAATACTGCAGCTCTGTAGTAATTTTGAAATGGAAAGCATCGTTATTGTTCAAGATTGTTCTGGTTAGTCTGGGCTTCTTGCACTTAAATATTAATTTAAGCTCTAATTGTCAATGTTTGAAAAAAGGTAATTTTAATAGGAGCTGCATTTAATCTGTAGGCCAGTTTGTGGAGCACTGACATCTTTTCAATGTTAAGTTTTTTGATCCATAAACACAAAATGCATTTGTTTATTTTAGAACTTCTTTAATTTCTCTCAATAATGATTTCCATTTTAAAATACACAAATATTGTATTTTTTAAATTAAATGTATTCCTAAGTATTTCATGCTTTTTGATGCTATTTCTAAGTGAAATTGTTTTCTTAAATTCATTTTTGGATTGTTCATTGTTGCCTTATAAAAATACAACTGATTTCTGTTCACTAATTGTTTGTCCTGTAAATTTGCAAAACTCACTTGTTAATAATATGTGTGTTGGGAGGGGAGAGATTCCTTAGATGTTCTATATGCAAGATCAGGTTTTCTAAGAATAGATCATTTTACTTCCTCCTTTGCAATCTCAGGGCTTCCCGGGTGGCTTAATGGTAGAAGAATCCATCTGTCAGTGCAGGAGACGCCAGAGACACAGGTTTGATCCCTGGATGGAGAAGATGCCCTGGAGGAGGACATGGCAACCCACTCCAGTAGTCTTGCCTATTATCGAGTTAAAGTGATGAGAGAAAATATCTTCTTGATCTTAGGGATGAAGCTTTCTGTCTTTTACCATGATATAATTTGAGTTGTGGGTTTTTCATAGATGTTCTTTATCAGGTTGAGGAAATTTCCTTCTACTGAGTGTTTTTATCATGAAAGTGTTGTCAGATTTTGTCAAATGTCCTTTCTGAGTCTACTGAGATTATCATGTGGTCTTTGTCCTCTGTTCTATTAACCGCACATTGATTTTCATGAGTTAAGCCAACCTTGCATTCCTGGGATAAATCCTATTTGGTCATGGCATATAATCCTTTTTATATATTTATGGGTTTGATTTGCTAGATTATTGGATCCTTTTCTTTTTATATTCATATGGGCATTTGTGTAGTTTTTCATTTGGAAGGTCTTTGTGTGGTTTTAGTGTTGGGGAAATACTGTCTTCATAGAATGATTAGGGAAGAGTCCTTTCTTTTCTAGCATGACACTAAGTTTTGAGAGTGTTTTGTTACACATTAAAGCCCTAACTCACATGAACATGATACGCTGGCATAATAACTTCACTGGATGTCAAGAATTAAAGAGAGGGAAGGAGTAAAGACGCATTTTAGAAAGTCTCAAGCATATCCAGAAATGAGGGCATATTTTGATGCCATCACTCATTTACATATTTCCAATGTTTTTACAGGCAGAATGTCAAATCCAGAAGAAATATGTAGATTTTCCCAGACATTCAAATGTGTCCTACTATATTTAGAAAAAGCGGAAAACAAGTAGCTTCACATTTTTGTCAAATTTATTTGTACTTTAGCCATTCTCAGACAATGTGTCAAGGCTACTTTCTTGACCTTCAGACATGTCCATAATCAATCCCACCTTTCCAAGCTATAAACATTATTTAACAACTTTAGCCAACTTTACTCGTGGCCCCTTTCAGCTCCACTCCCTAAATAGTATATCACCTTCAAATGTGCAGTGCTATTTCTCGCTTCAGAGTCTGTCTCCAAATCATCCCCTCTCCTCATCCTGGCTACTTCTCCATAAATTGTATCCTAGTTTAATTTCGGGACCCAGTTAAAATAAGAACTACCCTTTCTTAGCTTCTTTTCTCATTCAGCAGGGGAGAAAGGGTCTACTAACAGAAGAGAAGAACATGAAACATTGCTTCTGATTACCGACCAGACATGCCCTGCAGGCTAAGGGTGGAGGGCAGAGCGTAATTGGAGGATCGGTGGTCGTGGACCCCAGTCCCTACCCCAGTTCTCCTCACTTAACCAATCTCACTGCCTCATATCTGATAGAACTGCTTTCTTGAGCTCCCCTGTGTGTGGGGTAAGGATAATCTTGGCATCCATCACTTGATATGCCATTTATTCACTTGCTTGGGAGCCTTCTGTGAAATCCACATATGCAAGGACCATGTATTTGACATTTTAACCTAACTACTGTACTTGGGGCATGTTAAGTGGTAAATTAGTAAACAGTGTCAGTTCGGTTCAGTTGCTCAGTTGTGTCTGATCCTTTGCGACCCCATGGACTGCAGCACGCCAGGCCTCCCTGTCCATCACCAACTCCCGGAGTTTACTCAAACTCATGTCCATTGAGTCAGTGACGCCATCCAACCATCTGTAGTCCCTTTCTCCTCCTGCCTTCAATCTTTCCCAGCTTCAGGATCTTCTCCAGAGCCAGTTCTTCACATCAGGTGGCCAAAGTATTGGAGTTTCAGCTTCAGTATCAGTCCTTCCAATCAATATTCAGGATTGATTCCCTTTAGAATTGATGGGTTGCATCTCCTTGCAGTCCAAGGGACTCTCAGGAGTCTTCTGCAACACCACAGTTCAAAGGCATCAGTTCTCTGGTGCTCAGCTTTCTTTATAGTCCAATTCTCACACTCATACATGACCACTGGAAAAACCATAGCTTTGACTAGATGGACCTTTGTTGGCAAAGTAATGAATCTGCTTTTTAAACAGTGCATTAGAGTTCTTTAAGGTATTCCTCTGTCAAAACTGCACAGATAGTAACTAGAACTATCTCATATCTAAGGCCCAAATATACCATTTCACATAGAATCATATATTTTAATATAATGACCAGCTAGAGTAAACTCATAATTCAAGTATATTAAAAGCTTCTTTATCTGGCATCAGCAGCTTATGTGTGCTCCCTTTTTTTATCCTTGGAGACTCCTTCTTTCCTGAGGGATTCATTCACTCATTGAACAAGCAGTGTACCAGATATGGGACTATAGGATGAGTAAGTCTCATTCTGTGTCCAGAGGAAGCTTCAGAAGAACCAACTAAATAATATTATAATGCTCAACTGTATCCATGAACTAACCCTTACAGTTGATTAGAATCTCTGCAAAGACGCACACACATGCACGTGTACGTGTGAAAATAAAGCATATACTTTATCAGCATAGATTACCTGCTTCCTCTCTAGCTCACCTGAATACAGACCTAAAACATGGACACTTGTCAGACACGGATACCTTTCTGTTCCATGCCTCTTGTCTCTTTTGTTTAACAAGTACTATGCCTGAAACGACAGAGGCTGAGACGGTTGGATGGCATCACCGACTCAATGGACATGAGTTTGAGTGAACTCCGGGAGTTGGTGAGGGACAGGGAGGCCTGGCGTGCTGCAGTCCATGGGGTCGCAAAGAGTCGGCACGACTGAGCGGCTGAGCTGAACTGAACTGATGCCTGAAAACAGCAGTTTAGAATGGCGGGTTTGCCTCCAACTCTGAGATATTTCGGTGAGATGGATATTGCCCAGCTGTTTATCGTCTCCCAGTCTCCATGTACTCAACTGCCACACGGGATGGAGACCTTTGCTAGACTTCTCCGAGGTTTTGCAGAGAGAGGACACAAGTTCAAGTGGAATCTTTGAGTCCCTGAATCATAAATGTGATTTATCTTTTCACTGATCACTAATTGCTAACTGAAATCCTGGACAGGCACCGACATTATTTATTCTGGTTTTATGTTCTTTAAATGGCCTTTTTAAAAAGTTGTCCTCATATGGGAATCTCTAAAGATTGTAGTATTCAGATTTTACAAGGCTCCTGGTGAAGCAGATGGTAAAACAGAAAAGTTGTTCTGATTTTAAATTGAACTGAGTCCCACACTGGCTGCGTGTCATTTTTCTAGTTGTTCCAAATTAATTCCTTCCTCATGTGTCTCAGTGTGACTTCCAACTTGGAATTTTTAAATGATTAATTTGATTCATTGAATTGGTGCTTTTTAAAGTTTCGTCTGCATGTGTGTGTTTTCTGTGATTGAATGCAGGTGGAAACAACAGACGAGGTCCACCACCCAAGTTTTTGAATTTAGAAAGCTAAAGTGTTACTTTGTTCATATCTCTTTATATTTTACATTGACTTACTCTTATTTAGCTAAGTTATATGGATTTTTAGATCACTAACATGATACATCTTTCAAATTTAGACAGAAGATATGACATTTTTTTTTTCAAAATGACATATGTGATACCTAATGGATATCTTTAATTTTTAAAGTTCATATAAGAATTCATCACTCAAAACATCATGGCATTTGCGCCCCTGCTGGTTTTCCTATCACATTTTTTAATTAAAATTAGTCAATTTTTTAAATGAAGCATCTGGAAATGAACGTCCAGCAGATCTTTATTTATCTGGAGGAAAAAAATACTCTAACATATTCAAAGTTAAACGCAAAGAGCAGACGCTTGCTTTTTAACCTTCCACCAATTCTATCTGCTCAGCTCTCTCAGCTTTTCTCTTTGCTTTTTCTCAAGGTCACCAGTGCCCTGTGCGGATAGCACAGCCTTCACTTATCAGAGCCTCTGCCAGATCTCACAAAACAGAAGCCAAGGGTGGCACAAACACAAAAAAGGAAGATTTGCTACGAACTGCAATGTGAGTGCGGCTGAAACCGAGTGCCCGCAGCTTCAGCCCAGAACTCCTGCATCGGCATCTTCCCACACACATTCGACATCTTCCTGGCAGCTTCACTGCTCTGCACGACCCTTCATAAGCCACTGCTGAGGCCTCATCTGTCCCTCCCACAAGGTGAACCGACGGGTGGGAGGACTGCAGAAGGAGAAGAGCCCTGTGCCCCACAACACACCCACATGCCCCAGAAAGCACCGTTTGGAAGAGCAGTCCAAGAAACCAATCCCAGCGCATCACAGTCATTAAAGGAGAACCTGGAGAGAGGCAATGGTCCAATCAGACCAATGGCAATAAAGGCGGCATGTGAACAGAAAGGCCTCCATCTAGTGATGATGCCGTTGACATGCTCTGACGCAGGGGCCAGTCTCTGGGCTAAGCCCTGGAGGTGCTTTCTCTCCTTTCATCTTCACTGTTAGTCGCTTAGCCATGTCTGACTCTTCGAGACCCCAGGGACTGTATGCTCCCCTGTCCATGGCGTTCTCCAGGCAAGAGCGGGTTGCCATCCCCTTCTCCAGGGCATCTTCCCAACCCAGGGATCCAACCTGGGTCTCCCGCACTGCACATAGACTCTTTACTGTCTGAGCCACCACGGAAGTCCCTTTATCTTCACATATTTTAAGTTCTTGTTTAACACATACTCACTACATCCTTTTCACAGATGAGGAAACAGAGACTATTCAAGGTCAAAAGAGAATAAGGCCTGGATATCTGTTTTGGGCAAAGCGGTCTGTCCAAAGCTTCACGGGAATTTGATTCTGCTTATCCTAGTGAAGTGAAAGTTGTTTAGTCATGTCCGACTCTGTGACCCCATGGACTATACAGTACACAGACCATGGAACTCTCCAGGCAAGAATACTGGAGTGGGTATGCATGCATGCATGCTGAGTCGCTTCAGTCGTGTCCGATTCTGTGCAACCCCATAGACAGCAGCGCACCAGGCTCACCTGCCCCTGGGATTCTCCAGGCAAGAACACTGGAGTGGGTTGTCATTTCCTTCTCCAATGCAGGAAAGTGAAAAGTGAAAGTGAAGTCTCTCAATCGTGTCTGACTCTTCGTGACCCCATGGACTGCAGCCTACCAGGCTCCTCCGTCCATGGGATTTTCCAGGCAAGAGTACTGGAGTGGGGTGCCATTGCCTTCTCCACTGGAGTGGGTAGCTTTCCCATCTCCCTATTGCTCCCATCTATTTTATGAATTACACTCATGCCTTTATTTGTGAGAATGAGAGTCCTTGCATTCAATATACATGACTTTCTGGCATGCCACATGATTTCAAGCCCAATGTTTCTCTCCCCAGCATCCCTGCACGCATCCATCATCTGTCATTTCCAATTACTATTAGTAGTGTTAATTCTGGCCCATCTGTTTAATGATATGGTGTAATTTCATGAGACTTCTTCTCAAATGACGATTTATCTTAGGATGTCCATCAGCATTGCTACATTTTTCCTACAGATGGTAGGGGTCATCATGGCTTGTATTAAAAACACAGAAAGCATTTGCATCAGATTTAGTTCAGATTTCACACCATATACATATATATATATTTGAATTCGAGGCAAGGAACAAGTGACATTTCCATCTGAGCAAACACAGCTGAAACTTGACTTCTGCGGGATCCATCCTGTTCAAGTCCTTCTCTGATCGCCCTCTAGCGTCTCAGCGCAGTACTGCAGCTACTCAGCTCCACAACTTCCTGACTCCAAAACTGTTCCTTCCTTTATTCGTCAACCAACACCCCTGAGCTCCCTCTGGGGGCCCAGCATCCACTAGGCCCCTGCTCTGTGGGGCCAGCAGCCTCTCACAGGGTGGGCATTAAGGACCTGGTACCCAACTGCCTGAGAGTGTCCCCGGACACAGTTTCTTGTTTGGGGCTCCCTGTCTGTGTGCCCACTTGGTGGGGCACTTTCTGCCTGATGGAGAGACTCACAGCTCAGCTGTCTATGTCGTAGCAGCAGAAGACTGGCCAGGCCAGGTGGGGACACAGCCCCTGGAATGGACACCCAGCAAGAAGGGAGAGGCCCCGGGGAGGCTCCACAGGTACACCCCGAGAGAAATTCCAGGAGACTGCACAGAGAGGAACCAGCAGGAACCTGGAGGCAGAGCCGGCTGGACGTTCCCAGGCTGGCCCAGGGCAAGGTTCTCGTTGTTAGAGAGTGGAGGTCCCCAGCCCGCTTTCTGGGAAAATCAGGAAAAACAAAGGCAGTGAGGAAGACGGCTGTGGATGACTGTGCCAGGCTTACACAGGAGTCCCTTTCAATGACCTTCAGTGGATCTGGAGAAGACTCTTGAGAGTCCCTTGGACAGAAAGGATATCAACCCAGTCAAATCCTAAAGGAAATCATCCCTGAATATCATTGGAAGGACTGAGGCTGAAGCTGAAGCTCCAATACTTTGTCCACCTGATGCAAAGAGCTGACTCATTGGAAAAGACCCTGATGCTGGGAAAGATTGAGGGCAGGAGGAGAAGGGGACGACAGAGGATGAGATGGTTGGAGGGCATCACGGACTCAATGGACATGGATCTGAGCAAACTCCAGAAGATAGTAAAGGACAGGGAAGCCTGGCGTGCAGCAGCCCAAAGCGCTGGACACAACCGAGTGACTGGACCATGGAAACAACATAAAGATAAAGAAGTCCTCACACAGGCTCCGTTTTTTGACGCTAATTTTGGGTAGGGGAGGTGTCGCTTTTTAAATGCCATTTCCTACATAGAATGGGCAGACAGGCGCAATGATTTATTCGGTTTACACACAGGTACGTACATAAGCATTTAGATAAAACTTGTGAAAAATACTGTCAAGGTCGGGAATAGGACAACAGGGAAGAAAATCACAGAGAAGTGTAATTGCATCAGACTGTGAGACAAGAGGGTTCTGGCCAGGTCGGGCTGAGCAGGGGCTTTGGGATGAGATGGGCTTGATGGACAGGTGTGAGCGGGGCGGGGATTCCCGGCTGCTGCAGTCCAGGACGCAGGGAGCATGACGGCAGGTTATTAATAGGTGAGCCGAAAAAAATACCGAGGCGGCTTCCACGGGAAAGGAAGGAAGATCCGTGAAGGTTACAGGCCGGTCGTGCAGGAACTGCAAATGCCTGCTAACAGGCCTCTAATGGATTTCTGTAAATACAAGGTCACGTTTAAACACTGCCTTAGGCTGCCTCCCAGGACTCACATGTGGAAGGGAGGCTCCAAACCCGCGATGGAAACTAACATCCGACTTTCCAGAAATGTGCAAACCGGAAAGGGATAATTATCGATGGTTAGACTCACAAAATGCCGTGGGAAAGAGATCCTGACTAGCTGAGAAAATCAAGGGGAGCTTAATGCTGTTTACACTGTTTATTTTAAAAATGGGCCGTTTTTAGACATTCAGAGATGGAGCTCTAAGATCAGGAAACTGTGGGCAAAGCAACGGAGGGAAGAAAAGCTCCCACTCACAGGAGAACAGCCAGTGGGTAAAGCCTGGCTGCGCAGGAGGCCGTGGAAGACAGAGGAGGGGTCCTCGGGGTCCAACACCATCGCGCTATGCACCACAGCTGAAGGACACGCCAGCATGCAGAGTTCAGTTCCAGAAAGTTCCAGGAGGGTACAGAGAGTGGGTGGGGATGCCTTTTCAGGTGAGAACCACACATCTAGGGGTCTGAGGATCAATTCACCATCAGACATTAAAGCACAGGAGACTGTGGAGCGCCAGAACATTTAAAGGGGTTTCTTTCCTTCACAGAGTAAATGAGATGAGACCCACTCAGACATATAACTAAGACAGCCTCCTGAGAAACACACTGTGTTCTTGGCACTGAGGCTGTGTGTGAGTGTGCTCAGTCATGTCCGACTATTTGCGACCTCATGGACCCTAGCCCACCAGGCTCCTCTGTCCATGTAATGCTCCAGGCAAGAATACTGGAGTGGTCATCGTGTCCTCCTCCAGGGGATCTTTCCGACTCAGGGATCGAACCTGGGTCTCCAGCATTGCAGGCACTCTTTACCAGCTGAGCCACAGAGGAAACCCACCAATACCTGCGTTTAACCGTGAAGTATAATTCTTTCACAGGAGTCTATTCTGTACCCATGAGTAGGTCCTTTGACAAATGAGGTTAATATGTAATTACGATATAGGACCGTGGTATAGGATACAAGGAATTTGCTTATAACCAGAACCCAAGTACTGGGTTTCTTACAGACATGATTTCTTTCCTGTAGAATAGTCCATTGATAACTGCTGGAGAAGTGGAAATGTTTCTATGGGGACTGCAAGTTTCAAAAGCGCGTTGTCTTGCTGAGTTCTCCCAAATCCACCCATCCGTCTAGATGTCAACCAATCCACCTCTAAAGGCACACATCATTTCCTCAGGCTTACTGCTGTTAGTTATTGCAGTTGTTAGTATTTTAATCCATCCCTGGTCTCCCAGAAAAAGTCTCAAGAGTTTTGGTACAGCAGATCTTTTCCACCAAAATATTTTTAGCATCCCTTAAAAAACTACAGGTGGTACATGTAGGTCTTCAATACATTCACTGAAAGTATTTGTTGTATCAGTCAAGGGTCACTAGTGATTAAGGCGAAAAAAAAAAGGTTTGGAAAAAGAAGGATTAGGCTTGACTTAAAAACAAGAAAATAGCATAAAAATGGATGTCAGGTTTAGCTGGAGGGTTGAATAACTGCTTTTGTCCCTTTAATCCTGTTCCATCATAGCCACTGACCTGCTAAATATAGCTAATTATAGCCAGTGCTGTGAAAAATAAGCCATTCAAATGAACTTACGTTGAGAGAAAATTAACACATTAATCCAAAGAAGTTAATAGCATGTTTTAAAAGAATGGTAAGTAGTTTCAAATAAATTTAAAGGCATCAATCAGTCCAAACATCAACAGAAATGATGGTCAATAATTCAAATAATGTAAGTAAAAGATTCAACACCTAACATGACAAAAATGAAAAAAACAAGTTATATATTAAATAAAGGAATAATATTATAGATTAAGATCATACTTTTTGCCTCTTTTGGCATATTTTAGAAATAAAATACAAATAATCTCAGAGCCAATAAGCAGTATTCCTATTAGGAAAAGCAGTCCATTTAGGGCTTCACAGACTGATTACAAAATTTTAGGATGATATAAATATTTACAGGATTTTCTGTAATTAGGAGAATTAGCCCTTTCCCCTACCTTCATTCCCTAACACACTCACAACACACACCAAAGCTGTCTGGGCTAGTCTGAGCAAGATGTTTCAGGATATTTCACAATACCCTCTTAGAATATATCCTCTGGAATAGAGGTAAATCCTTTGCAAGTTGTTTTAGATGCTGAGTCTAAAACTCTCATTTATAGATGTTGAAACTCAGCAAGAGCCTGTGGGGGTCCTCCCAGGTACCAAGGCCCCTCCATGTCCCTTGCCTCTTGTTTTTAGAAAAACTGAAGTCTCTCAGGCCTCCTTGAGTCTCAAAACAGCAGGCTTACACAGTTAATGATTAGGACAATGGAGTCACAGAATCTTCAGTTCCTCCCTGAAGGACTTGGATAACAGTGTCTGGTGCACATTTCTGAGTTGTGTTGCAGATAGCGTAACTGCCGCCAAAGGGGAAAAGCTAACTGCTTGCTGGCCAGACTGCAGTCATGGCGCAAGTGGCTCCATCTTGAGCAGTCCTGCAGCCTCACAGCCGGCCTCACAGTCCTGCGGCCTCACAGCCGGCCTCACAGTCCTGTGGCCTCACAGCTGGCCTCAGGAGGACAGGAACAAACTGACCCTGGAGCTGAGATCACCTCCTTCACTAGTTATTGTGGGATTTTATCTTCTAGTCCAGGGGATTATAATCGGAACAATGACTCTTTGCAAAGAATTACTTAAAAAAAAAGTGGGTAATGAGATGCAGCTTTAGAATCTCAGCTGGCACTTAAGAGAACTCATAAAGCACCTTGTCAGATCCTTCCACTCTAAGAATCCTTCAACACCCATGCTCAGCTTGAAGAAGTTCCAGAAGAGGGACCTTTGTCCCTTTTTCATAGAAATGGAAGGGAAATCTGACAGCAGGGACTGTAACTGAGGTGGTGAGACTGTGACTAGGGGCTCTCGGATCCTCAGCATTGCCCAGCTCTAGGTCTTCCCTAGCATATGGCTGTGATCTTGTGCTGACTACGCTGACCTCCATCCCAGTTCACCATAAACTGAGCTTCGCTTGTGGCTGATGGACAGCACTGTTGGAGCAAATCACACCTGAAGATGAACTGCTCTCTGGTCTTTACCCTGGTTCCTTACTCTTCAGGACTAATCCCAAGTGAACCAGAGATTCATGACTTACTTATGTTGCAACAGCAAGCCAGACCTGATGGCTACTTGGAGTCTAGTGATCAAGACAATTGTCTATGACCCTCCCCGGCATGGAGGCAGACATTTGTTCTTTTCTCTGTATAATCTCCAAGCAAAACCTGAGGGGGTTGGGGGTTGGTTCTTTGGACATGAGTCCACCTTCTCCCCAGGATTGCTAGCTTCCTGGATAAAGTTGTCATTCCTTCCAACAACACTTGTCGGTCAGTATTGGATCCTTTTTAATTAATTTTTATTGAAGTGCAGCTGATTTACAATGTTGCGTCAGTTTCAGGCGTACAGCAAAGTTACTCAGTTATACATACATATATACCATTTTTTCAGTTCTTTTCCTCTACAGGTTATTATAACATATTGAGTATAGTTCCCTGCGCTATGCATTAAGTCCTTGCTGGTTGCTGGTCTGCTGTTCAGTTTTGACTGCTGGTGACCTCATGAACTGTAGCCCATGAGGTTCCTCTGTCTATGGGATTTCCCAGGCAAAAATACCAAAATGAGTTGCCATTTCCTTCTCCAGGAGACCTTCCGGACCGAGGGACCGAGCCCGAGTCTCTTGCATCTCCTGCACTGGCGGGTGGGTTCTTTCCCACGAGTGCCGCCTGGGACGCCCCCTTGTTGGTTATGTATTTTACACGCTGTGGTGTGTGTGTGTTAATGCCAAGCTCCTGATCCTGTTTCCTCTCTGGTAACCAGAGGTTTGTTCTCTGTGTCTGTGAGTCTGTTTTGTGTTGAAGTTTACTTGTATCATTTTTCTAGATTCCACATATAAGTGGTATCATAAGATATTTGTCTTTCTATCTGGTTTACTTCACTCCGCATGACAATCTCTAGGTCTATTTATTTCAAGAGCGATATTCCATGTATATGTACACCACATCTTTTTCACTCATTCATCTATCAATGAACATACAGAGTGCTTTCTTGAGTGAAAGTGAAAGTGAAGTCGCTCAGTCATGTCCAGCTCTTTGTGACCCCCATGGACTGTAGCCTACCAGGCTCCTCCCTCCAAGGGATTTTCCAGGCAAGAATACCGGAGTGGGTTGCCATTTCCTTCTCCAGGAGATCCTCCCGGCCCAGGGATATCTGAGCTTGGTACCAATGCTTTTTGTAGGCCCTTTCTTTCACTTTCAAGCATTTTAGTTAAGCAGGGTTTTCCTTGCTGTTTGAGATACAGGAGGAAGTAGGGTGTGAACAGTGGGGGTCTTTCCAGGCTTTCTCTTGCAGCATTCTTTTCCCTCGGTTGAAGGTAAGGTGTTTTTTTAAATTTATTTATTTTTTTTAATTGGAGCCTAATTACTTTACAGTATTGTGGTGGCTTTTGCCATACATTCACATAAATCAGCCACGGGTGTACATGTGTCCCCCATCCCGAACCCCCCTCCCATCTCCCTCCCCATCCCAACCCGCTGGATCATCCCAGTGCACCAGCTTTGAGTGCCCTGCTTCATGAATTGAACCTGGACTGGTGATCTGTTTCACATATGGTAATATACATGTTTCAGTGCTATTCTCTCAAATCATCACACCCTCACCTTCTCCCACAGAGTCCAAAAGTCTGTTCCTTATATCTGTGTCTCTTTTCCTATCTTGTATACAGGGTCATCGTTACCATCTTCCTAAATTCCATATATACGTGTTAATATACTGTATTGGTGTTTTTCTTTCTGACTTCACTCTGTATAATAGGCTCCAGTTTCATCCACTTCATCAAAACTGACTCAAATGTGTTCTTTTTAAGAGCTGAATAATATTCCATTGTGTATATGTACCACAGCTTTCTTATCCATTCATCTGCTGATGGACATCTAGGTTGCTTCCATGTCCTGGCTATTGTAAACAGTGCTGCAATGAACATCAGGGTACACGTGTCTCTTTCAGTTCTGGTTTCCTCTGTGTGTATGCCCAGCAGTGGGACTGCTGGGTCGTATGGCAGTTCTAGTTCCAGTTAGACAACAGTGTTACAATTCTCTTTTGGTTTGCCTACAGATTCAGTGGAAAGTTTTCAGCAAAAAAGAGAAGGTTATAAAAGCTGAGATGGAAAATGAGTGGTACAAAATGAAAATTCTTCTAAAAATATTGAATTATTTTCTGGAAAACCATTCTTCAGTATTCTCCAGAATATTGCAGGACCAAGCCATCCATTTATAATGTGGCCTTTACTTAACATTTCAAAGCCAAGACAGAGAAGATTTTTTCAAAAGCAAGACTCCCCACCCAAGTTACAATATATAGCACACTTTTTTTCCTGTGGTTGGTGACATTTTAACATTTCAGCTTATTAGTGACATATTCTATCACTGCTTTGGTTTTGAAAAATACTCAATGGGGGAAGATTTAGTCCTGCCAAAATACATCAACACTCCTACTGACACCCTAAAATCTAAACATACAGTTTCAAGATTGGAATTATATATAAAATGACTACCAGAAGGTACACCAGAGAGTTGAGAGTTCAGGAAAATATAAATCAGCTAAGAAGATCCTCAAGGTGCAGAGAAGTAGAAAGCCACTGGTAAGACGCTGTGAGCCTGTGTAGGGAAGGAGGGTTCAGAACACAAATGAAAAGGTCACACTTTCTCAAAATGACCTAAAGGCCAAGTAACCACTCAGTGGAGTTAGCTTAGCTCGTAGCTAAATTCTAAGTAGTGTGGGAAATAGAAAAATACGAAACATAGACTCAGCATAGGGTCAGGGTCCTGGTCTGGGATGCAGAACAGACTCCCAGCCTGTGGGTCCTGGGGACCGTTCCACAGTTTCCCGGGTACACAGTCTCTAAATACACACTGTACACAGGAGCTGAGCATCACCTCGGACATGAAAAATTACCATACTATCCTTATTAACAAATAAGACCTGTCCCCAAACTGAGTGAGGTGACCCTATGATTTACAAGCCTCTAAATGTGAAAGAATTATTTTCCCCTTTGTTTTCTATATTCACGACCCAAAATTATGTCCCTATTAGTTTAAAAAAAAAAAAAAGACTACTGGGAGAGAACCCACTGAAAGATCGAATAATTTTCTCTGACAATGGAGTGCAACTATTACAATAAACAGGAAAAACTCCTTAGATTGGTTTTATGAAGCATTCTCATTTTCTGCTTTTTACAACACAGTCTAAAGTCCCTCAAATACTCATTTCAAAAGCTTATAATTCAGTCTCAGTGCCCCCATGGGCTACATTCTCCTAAGGAACAACGTGTGGTGAAAGGAAGGGCAAGTTCACAATTGTCTCTGAGCTGCCTCTCAAAAAGTGGTCCTTTTTTGGTAGATTTTTATATGGGTCACAACACTGACATGCTGAGTTCAAAGTCATCTAAGAACCACTCAAGCAAAAATGGCCCTCTTATTACATTTTTTTCTCTCCATATTTCTTTCCATTAAAAAAATCTTCTAGCGAAAAATGTACCACAGCTCCCAGTAGCCCCCCAAAAATGGCTTTTTAAATAAGATCCGCTGGAAAATATAAAATTGAGAAAGCTGACTTACTTATAAAATGATGGTGAAATGAGTAAACGGCCAGCATTTAAGCAAGACCAATTTCACCATCAGAGATCTGTCATGGGCTCCATGTACTAAATGCTCAAAGCAGCAGATATGAAATAAAAGGGGAAAAAAAAAAAAAAACCAGGGCTGCCACTGATAACAGTGGTTGCTACATTTCAAGCATTTCTAGTTAAAAGTACTAAAATTTCTATCAGAAAGTCAAGTGGTCCAGCCATGAGAGAAGTCGAATGGACCATTTTTTCCTCCACTAGGCACGTGTGTTTTTCTAGTTCCAATACTTGACTCCCTCCTAGGGAACTCTTTTTAAATGTAGTAAATATAGTAGAGAACATTTCAAAAGATGACACAGAACCTCAACAATCCAAAGTCTTTGAGTGAAACAGGGTTCACAACAGTGGCATGAATAGTATGATTCAACAAAAGAAAAGGATCAGCTACTTCTGAAAAGCTAACCAGCATTTTATGCCCCTTCCAAGCATTATATGCTCACAGCTCTATGAAGCAGGTAAAATGTTATAATTGTCCGCATTTCATAGGAGGACAGAGCTTAGAGAAGATGGACAAATGAACCGATGTCAAAGATCAACAAATGTAGAGCCGGAGTGTGGACCCAGTTCTGTCTGACATCACTGCAAACTCTTAGGCAACTTTTGTTCCTCCCTCCGCACTCCCAGGGCAATGTTGCCAAATTTTCTGCACTGGAATCAGAGTACTAGAAAATGTAGTCTTAAAAAGTCAAGAAATAGGGCAAACAGGAGTAATTAGAGAAAGGCTTACTTTGTTCACTTGGATAATTTTGTTTGTAAAAGCAGGTTCTGTGGTGGGCAGGATGTCTGGACAGAGGAAAATGCAAATAGATGGCCTCATAGCCACACAAAAACACCAAGAAAATGTTCCAAAACTTGGAATAAAGTCTGCTTCAATCACAAATATATTTTCTTTTGTTGACTTTCCCATCCATGATATACAATGGTAGGAAAAAAAATCAAAGGAGTCTCATGCCATTTCTGAACCCTCCTCACAACAACAGCAAGAAAATATGAATATTTTTGTGAGACAACCAGAAAATTTTGGGCTTCCCAGGAGGCTCAGTTGGTACAGAATCTGCCTGCAATGCAGGAGACCGCATGGAATACAGGAGATCTGGGTTTGATTCCTGGATCAGGAAGATCCCCCGGAGCAGGAAAGGGCAACCTACCCCAGGATGCTTCCCTGAGAAACCCCATGGACAGAGGAGCCTGCCAGGCCCCAGCCCTGAGGTCGCAAGAGTCAGACTGAGCAGCGAACACCTTCATTCTTTAGAAAATTTTAGTAATTGGTGGAAGAAGCAGTCTTGAGAAAAAAGGAACCATAAATATTTTAGCCCCCCTCCCACAGGAATTCACAGCAAACTCTAGAAAGGCATCTGATTTCCTACATCACTGAAGAGGGGGATTTTAGTTAATTCTGTTCATGCACTGGTGCCAAGTATATTCATTGAGCACTCCTCATGTCTGTGATGCTCCTCACTGGGTACCACTCCATCTTAGATGTGAGTGGACCGTGGCCTATGTCGGAGGCCAGGAAAACAATAACTTAGACGAGCACAGCCCTGGCTGCTGCCCAAGGCCCCCACGAGAAGGAAACGGCCGCATGAGGAGCAACTAAACCACAAGGAACCTGGTTTAACAATCCCGTTGATCACACACACAGTATTTCCTGCTCTCGATCTCAAGGCAGAGCCTGTCAGGCCAGGGAGGCTGTTTCAGGTTCTGATGAATAAAAATAGTGTAAGTGGAGATCACAAGTGCCTCTTCAAATCACAGAAGGAATCAATACACACTTGTCCATCCCTGCCTATTTTGCCATGGAAACCATTTTTTAATGAAATAACAGGTCCAGCAACAAAAAGGGATACTTAACAATTCATATACGATAGGACCAGTTAAACAAACAAACAAAATGAAAAAAAAAGCAAACAAACTTAAGTAATCACTTTATAGCAGCCTCTAAAATGTTTTTTCAATTATAGAAAGGTAATTCACTTTTGGTATGTGTTATAAATTTAGTATTTCATAAAAAAATCAGTGGCTCAAGCAGTAAAAAATCTACCTTCCAATGCAGGAGACAAGGGTTTGATTCCTGAATCAGGAAGATCTCCCGGAGGAGGAAATGGCAACCTACTACAGTATTCTTGTTGGGAAATCCCATCGACAGAGGAGCCTGGCGGGCTATAGTCCATGGGATCGCAAACAGTTGGACGTGACTGAGTGACTGAACACACACACACACACACACACACACACACATACATATGGAAACACAGACTCTTTCTGAACCAATGCAGTGATACAAGTGAGAGTTTTACTAACCCTATGTTAGAGATGACAAATCTGGTATTACAGAAAACAAAGACATTTGTATTCTACCAGCATTGATTCAGTAAAAAACAAGTCAACTCACAGGACAGTCTGAACATGCTCTCACATCTCAGTGAATTTGGGAAGCATGTCAGCCCAAGTTCCATACACATGCGTGCACAGGTGCATTCACACATACACACTCAGTCCCCCCACTGTTTATTTTGTAGAATGCCACAAGAAGGCCACACGAGAGTGCCATCCCCTCGAAGCCTGGGACCTCTGTCTGATGTATTCTTGTCTCATCGTGGTGTCTGGCGTGTGGTAGGTGCTCAATAAGCATCTGCAGAGCAAATGAAGGAAAGTGACGCTGATACTGACCGCTGCCCACCTTCTTCCTCGATGTCCCTGATACAGCTCTCCCCAACGTACTAAGGACGAGCCCAGCCTGCACTGAAAGCACCCCTGAACCAACGAATGCTCTCAAAGGCTGAGCAGCCACGCCTCTGGGTAAGGAAACAACAGACCGCCCAAATGGGGGTCCATTCTAAAGTAAAGAACAAAAGGGAGTGTCAAGAATGAAGCCTTCATCTCTACATGGTGCATCCGTATTTCTAAACACATGCATGTCATCATGGAATATGCATAATATTAATTGGTGTTCCATTTCAAACCCATCCATTAGGCAGAGAAGCCTTAATAATGCTTATGAAACGCCGTGCAATTTCTGTACACCTTACAGACGACCACAAGAAACTGCCAATTTTATAGGTCAAAGGCCGGGGCATGTCAGCAATTTCATACTTGTATCAGCTCCAAACCGATCAAAAGTAAAGTGTGTGGCTGACAGAAACAGGAAAGCAGGGAGGGGATGGCAGCTCAGGAAAGGGTGGGAGAAATAACAACTGCGTTTTATAAAAGGGGGAGTTCAGAAATTCTGTGGCTGACAGAAGCACAGATGCAGAAGAGGTGTGAGTATGTTTTTCTGAGGTTTCAAAGGTAAATGACCAGGAAAGAAACTAAAAATAACTGTGCATTTATTTTTCTATTTATATTTATTATTCTGTACATATGTTCAACTGAGTGGGTGAAAGGGAGCTGGAGGAAGGCAGAAATGCGGTGCATGATGAACTAAATCCTTAACCATCAGCTGGACATCAAGAGACAATGAACGTCCTGAAAAATGGGTAAAGGCGTGGCACATATACTTCAGTTCAGTTCAGTCCAGTTTCGCCCAGTCCTGTCCCACTCTTTGCGACCCCATGGACTGCAGCACGCCAGGCCTCCCTGTCCATCACCACCTCCCAGAGTTTACCCAAACTCATGTCCATTGAGTCAATGATGCCATCCAACCATCTTATCCTGTCATCCCCTTCTCATCCTGCCTTCCGTCTTTCCCAGAATCAGGGTCTTTGCCAATGAATCAGTTCTTTGCATCAGGTGGCCAAAGTATTGGAGTTTCAGTTTCAACATCAGTCCTTCCAATGAATATTCAGGACTGATTTCCTTTAGAATGGACTGGTTGGTTCTCCTTACAGTCCAAGGGACTCTCAAGAGTCTTCTCCAACACCACAGTTCAAAAGCATCAATTTTTCGGCACTCAGCTTTCTTTATAGTCAAACTCTCACATCCATACATGACCCCTGGAAAAACCATAGCTTTGACTAGATGGACCTTTGTTTTCAAAGTAACATCTCTGCTTTTTAATATGCTGTCTAGTTTGGTCGTAACTTTTCTTCCAAGGAGTAAGCATCTTTTAATTTCACAGCTGCAGTCACCATCTGCAGTGATTCTGGAGCCCAGAAAAATAAAGTCAGTCACTGTTTCCACTGTTTCCCCATCTATTTCCCATGAAGTGATGGGACCAGATGCCATGATCTTCATTTTCTGAATGTTGAGCTTTAAGCCAACTTTTTCACTCTCCTCTTTCACTTTCATCAAGAGGCTCTTTAGTTCTTCTTCACTTTCAGCCATAAGGTGGTGTCATCTGCATATATGAGGTTATTGATATTTCTCCCCGCAGTCTTGATTCCAGCTTGTGCTTCCTCCAACCCAGCGTTTCTCATGATGTGCTCTGCACATAAGTTAAATAAGCAGGGTGACAATATACAGCCTTGACGTACTCCTTTCCCAATTTGGAGCCAGTCCATTGTTCCATGTCCAGTTCTAACTGCTGCTTCCTGACCTGCATACAGGTTTCTCAAGAGGCAGGTCACATGGTGGGGTATTGCCATCTCTTTCAGAATTTTCCAGAGTTTGTTGTGGTCCACACAGTCAAAGGCTTTGGCATAGTCAATAAAGCAGGAGTAGATGTTTTTCTGGAACTCTCTTCCCTTTCTGATGATCCAACGGATGTTGGCAATTTGATCTCTGGTTCCTCTGCCTTTTCTAAATCCAGCTTGAACATCTGGAAGTTCACAGTTCACGTATTGCTGAATCCTGGCTTGGAGAATTTTGAGCATTACTTTCCTAGCGTGTGAGATGAGTGCAATTGTGCAGTAGTTTGAGCATTCTTTGGCATTGCCTTTCTTTGGGATTGGAATGAAAACTGACCTTTTCCAGTCCGGTGGCCACTGCTGAGTTTTCCAAATTTGCTGGCATATTGAGTGCAGCACTTTCACAGCATCATCTTTCAGGATTTGAAATAGCTCAACTGGAATTCCATCCTCTCCACTAGCTTTGTTCGTAGTGATGCTTCCTAAGGCCCACTTGACTTCGAATTCTAGGAAATACGGCTCTAGGTTCGTGATCACACTGTGATTATCTGGGTCGTGAAGATCTTTTTTGTACAGTTCTTCTGTGTATTCTTGCCACTTCTTAATATTTTCTGCTTCTGTTAGGTCTATACCATTTCTGTCCTTTACTGAGCCCATCTTGGTATGAAATATTGCCTTGGTATCTAATTTTCTCAAAGAGATCTCAGGACTTTCCCATTCTATTGTTTTCCTCTATTTCTTTGACTGATCACTGAGGAAGGGTTTCTTATCTCTCTTTGCTACTCTTTGGAACGGTGCATTCAGATGGCTATATCTTTCCTTTTCTCCGTTGCCTTTTGCTTCTCTTCTAGTATCAGCTATTTGTAAGGCCTCAGACAGCCATTTTGCCTTTTTGCATTTCCTCTCCTTGGTGGTGGTCTTCATCCCTGCCTCCTGTATAATGTCACGAGCCTCGGTCCATAGTTCTTCAGGCACATACATGTGAGTGCTACGTCATTTCAGTTCCTGTCTGATTCTTTGTGACCCTGCGGACTGTAGCCCGCCAGGAGAATCCCTTGGACATGTCCTTCTCCAGAAGATCTTCCCGACCCAGGGATGGAAACCACGTCTCTTATACGTCCTTCACTGGCAGGTGTGTTCTTTACCACCAGCACCACCAGGGAAGCCCTGTGGTACCCACATACAATGGAAGATTACTCAGCCATAAGCAAGAATGAAATAACGTTATTTGCAGCAACATAGATAGACCCGGAGATTATCACAGTAAGTGAAGTAAATCAGAAAGAGAAAGACAAATATCACATGATATCACCCATATGTGGAATCTAAAATACAACACAAATTAACTTATCTATGAACCAGAAACAGACTCACAGACATACAGAACAGACGTGTGGCAGTCAAGGCGGGCTGGGGGAAAGAAGGATTGGGAGCTTGGGATTGGCAGATGCCAACTATTATCCCCAGGATGGATAAACAACAAAGTCCTCCTGTATAGCAGAGGGAACTATATTCAACATCCTGTGATAAAACATAATTGAAAAGAACATAAAAAGAATGTATATATAACTGAGCCACTTTGCTGTGCTGCAGAAATTACTACATTATAAATCAACTATACTTCAACGAAATAAATTTTTAAAAAATAGGCAATGTCTGCATAAGTCCACTACCATACTGCAACAGTGTTAGAATCTGGAGGCAGCTCCCTAAAAAACTGAAAACAGAATCAGATATGGTTGTCTCTGGAGTGCAAAACTAGGTGAATATATGATGGGGCCAGAAATGATGGGTTTTTACTATGAGCCTTTCACTTCTATAACAGGCTTCCGTGGATTGATCCCTGGGTGGGGAAGATCCTCTGGAGGAGGGCATGGCAACCCATTCCAGTATTATTGCTTGGAGAATTCCATGGACAGAGGAGCCTGGCAGGCTACATTCCATGAGTCGGACATGATTGAGTGACTAACGCTTTTACTTCCATTTGGTTATTTTAACCATGGTATGTACCATTTTGATATAAACACATTGTAAGAGAGTAATGAAAATGCCTAATTCAGAGGATGAAATGGCTGGATGGCACCACCAGCTCAATGGACATGAGTTTGAGCAAGCTCCAGGAGTTGCTGATGGACAGGGAGGCCTGGCATGCTGCAGTCCATAGGGTCACAGAGTTGGACACGACTGAGCGATTGGACTGAGATCATGAGTTTGTTGTAAGTATGTAATAAGATCACACATAAAGGCCTAGCAGAGTCTGGAATACATGAAGCATTACTAAATGGTGGCTATTACTTTTTAAGTTATTGTCAAGGTTGAAAAATTCAGACCATCTAGATGCTAGAATCCTACAAAAAATAAACCAAGTTTTCTGAAAACAAGGACAAATGTGTGCAAGTTTAAGTGACCCGGTACACCTTACAGCACCATTTAAAATGCATGTTCACTTGTTCCTCAAGAAAAAAGTCACCATTTTCTACCACAAGCTTCAACCTTACATCAGTCAAGCACAAGAACTCGCCAAAGCATTTTTAACTGAGAAAATCACCTTCTTTCCTCCTCTGTCTTTCAGAATGTTGCCTATCTTTCCTTTTTGAAGGTATGATTCCCTAAGGAAGACTTTCAGAATTCAGTTGGTATTTCCAGGTTTAAGTAGAGGTAAGATTTTCAAGAAAGGGACTGCATTAAACTATATTGAGTCTAACTATTAAACAGCAAAACCAGAAACCAAAACAAACACAAAAGCTTTGATAGCAAAATACACACATTCTGAAGTTCCAATAAGGGACTTAAAATCAGCTTATGGACAATGCAGGGTTAATTCTGCGGGAGTTTTTCCTCCTCTCCTAATAGGAAGAGTGAACTAGAGTTGACCCACTTACCACAGTGTGGACCTGAGGCTCCACCCAGAAGGGAAAGACAACCTTTGCCTGCCTCTCCTCTGCCTTACTTAGGCTTCTGTGGCAGCTCAGCTGGTAAGGAAACCACGTGCAATGCGGGAAACCTGGGTTCCATCCCTGGGTTGGGGAGGTCCCCTGGAGAAGGAGTGGCTACCCATTCCAGGATGCTGGTCTGTGAGTTCCATGGACTGTGTTCCATGGGATCGAAAAGCGACTTTCACTTTGTCACTTACAGTTAATTACACTTTGTCACTTATTTGCACCCTCCACGCCCCACCCCCGCCTCCCCCCACCCACCCAGGCAGCTGATGGGGCCATTCTTGTAAGTCAAACCGTGACTTTTTTTTTTTCCTTAAGTCATTCTAGAAAACAAAGCAGCTCAGGACGACCTAAGGCAGCCCCAAATTCAGCTCCACAGCTGTCCGCCACTGTTCTTCTGTGACTGTAGCACAGATCTTTAATTCACAGGAAGAGAAGAATTAAGTCTGCTCAGGGTAAGAAAAAACATTGAAGTCTTAAATTTGGTAAAGGGCTCTGGCTTGAGCACTACTTTTAATCTCCAGACACACTCAAAGGAGCCAGTGTGATGGATATCTGAAGCAATACAATAATAAAGTTGAAGGTTTACCAGTAAGACAAGAGCAAACCAGAGGGGCATTGGGAGAAAGAGGAGAGGGTGGCGATCAAAGCTTTGTTTACTGAAGGGATCAGAGGCAGAGTCAGCGTCAAAACGCCCCCCAGGAGGTGGACAGGAGCTGTGCCGGCACCGTGATTGGACAGCCCAACGTCCAGAGGCAGGAGGAGGGCTTCTTAGAGGCCAGATCTAAGACCAGGCTTCTGAGAGAGCCAGTGGGCTTCCCTGGGAGCTCAGCCGGTAAAGAGTCCTGCAGTGAGGGAGGCCCAGGTTCAGTCCCTGGGTGGGGAAGGTCTCCTGGAGGAGGGCATGGCAACCCACTCCAGTATTCTTGCCTGGAGAGTCCCACGGACTGAGGAGCCTTGCGGGCTACAGTCCACGGGGTCGCAAAGAGTAGACAGACTGAGCGACTTCACCTTCACTTTTCAGAGGCCGGATAAGCTTCCCTCCACCAAAAGAATGTCACCACCTTAACCTCAATGGTTGTTTTAATCACTTGGGAGCATAGCTTTGTATAATATTCAAAACTGTTTTGAGGAAGTTTTTTGAAAAAAAAAACAAAAAACTAAGAGCCAGCAGTGAGGCAGGACCAGACATTTTTCTAGTCATGTCAGGCTGGGGAGATTTGACCTGATTCCATGAATCCATTCCATTCTGTAGAAGGAATTAAACAAGCCTATGAGACTCCTGTGAAAACCTGAAGCAAGATTAATAATGAAATACGAACTACAGTTTTCCAATCTGACTGTCCAAGCTCCTGGTCCCTGAAAGAAGTAAATTTCTGTGTAAAACAATGAGCTGATTAAAAAGGAGAGATGAAATGTACATGAAGAATAAATTCTCAAGAGAAGTCAAGACTTGACGTTTTTATCTCAGAATTACCCACACGGTCAAAATACCCATGAAATATACAGACTGAATATATTTTAGAGTTCAAAGTCTGGAAAGGAATAAATTATTTTATATATATATATACACACACACACACACACACACACACACACATATATATATATATGTTACCCTGACTTACCTTTCAAGAAAAGCAATCCATAACTAATCACAAAGAAGCAAGAAAAATTCCTTTTCTTCACGGAAAAGGAACCATAACATCACAGAATTTTAGTTTAAAAGGGGACTCACTAAGGACTGGTCCCAACTCTTTGCCAGCACAAAGATCCCATCCAGCCCAGGACTGAATGTTTCTAGGAGCTCATGACTGTCATATGTCAGATGGTGATGGCCCACGGCCGGTCACGTGCTCCGCAACACAGCGCTGGTGGAGCCTAAGGGAACTAACCGAGCTAGCTGCATGCAGTGAGATGGTCACGCCCTGCATCCCAGAGCTGTCTGAAAGTGATCGGTACCCCAGTGTCCCATTGGGAGACAAGTAATGGGGAATTCCAGGATGGGTAAATCAGAGCTCATCGCCCAGTATGGATGCCCACAAGGTGAGGGAAGAGTAGAATAAACCAGCTGGGATTCAGAAGCAGCAGAATTAGCCAGAGGGTGACAGAAGCAAGTGTGGGGGAAGATGGGAAGAAAAAGACGATGCCTCCAGACAGACCACCAGGAACGCTCTTGAAGTGAAGCAGGTTTGAGTGGCACGCACGGCACGGAGGGACAACGCACACGTCATGGGGCTGCGGAGCATCTCAGCAAGAGGGGCTCCTTAAAGGACTGGCGGCGGTTGGGGAACTTTGGAGTGGGTTCCAGGGTTTGGGTTTTTTTTTTCTGGATCATATGATGTCAAGACGTTGGGTTCATTCTGTGATTGGTCTCGATAAATCGTATCCCTTAAGAGGGAGGACTGGGCAAGACTGAAGGTGTAATTGGTGCAAAAGCAGCATCATTGATATTGACCCGCGTGAGAGATGTCCTTTCATTGCTGTGGCTTGAAGGATGTTTGTGTTTTTGTCTGTATCACACAGGACAATGGAAGGACCTTGTTTTCGTCTCAGTCCATCACAGCCGCAGGGGCTAATGTTGATAGTCGGTAAGTGTTTATGTTCATCAGAAGAAGACCCTGGGCTAGCAGTGGGTACAACGAAGCTTCTGGAGGGCAGGGTCTCCCTTACTCTTCTCAGAGGCTGGGGGCGGGTGTGGGGTGAGGTGCTTCTGCTGCGCAGGGGGCTGGCTCATTGGGATGCTTGGAAGCCGAACTGGGAGCCGCAGACACCCCCGGGCAGTAATAGTCTAAGTGTGACTCCAGCTCAGGTTTGAGAGGAGGGGATACCCACTGATCTTGGGCGAGAGTGGGTTTAGTGGAATCACAGGTAGGGTCAGAGGAAGGCAGGGACTGGGCTGGAGGTAACAAATCACTCACTAGCTGGTCCCACCCATGCCTGTCCTGAGTTCTAGGCAAATACTTCCCAGTGTTATGGGTCAAAATTTGCCACTATGTAAACCACAGTCTGACTCCTCATTGTTAAATACACAGGAAAACTGTATCTGCCAGGCTTCAAATTGTAAAGAACACATTGTACTCTCCTGTCCTTAGTGGCGTCTTGGACGGGTCCAGATCAACGATTCTCAGTAGCACTCACATCCACCCTTACAGCTCTGCCTTCAGGTAAGGAATTTCCCAGAATCCACTGCCAGTTCTCTGTCCTATTGGATTAACCTGACTCCAGCATCCCTTCTGTACCTTCCATAAAGCTTACATCATCCAGTTTTGTATCTTAAATACTCCTCTAGAACAGTTTCTTGAATTTGAGGCTTGAATACTTTATTTTATTCTCTATGTTTATACTAAATAACTGCTAATAAATCCCCCACCCTGAGTTATCAGTCATCTAAGCATAATAGTCACCCCTACTCAACCACTGTTCATTTACCCATAGGTCTCAAGGGAGAAAATATTACCCTATTAGATAACACTGAAATGTTAGTTTAAGTATCGGCTTTCTCACGATACAAAGTTCAAGATGTTTTATTCCATCCATGTTCACAAAACTACCACAAGAGGTTATCACCCAACTAGTTCAGTTTAAGTATAACTCTGTAAAGGGAAGGTATATTATTTTTAAAGGCACTATACTTATTGTTTCCAGAGGAAAAGAGTACAATGGCTTACAAGTGTAAATGAATAATTACATAAAAGCCTTCCATTTCAGGAGATCAAACCAGTCCATCTTAAAGGAAATCAACCTTGAATATTCACTGGAAGGACTAATGCTAAAGCTGAAGCTCCAATACTTTTGGCCACCTGATGGGAAGAGCAAACTCATTGGAAAAGACCCTGATGCTGGGAAAGGTTGAGGGCAGGAGGAGAAGAGGGTGACAGAGGGTGAGATGGTTGGATGGCACCATTGACTGAACGGATATGAGTCTGAGCAAACTCTGGGAGATGGTGAAGGACAGGGAAGCCTGGAGTGCTGCAGTCCATGGGGTCGCAAAGAGTCAGATACGACTGAGCAACTGAACAACTTCTATTTCAACAACAGCATACTTTGTTCCTTTATTTAAAAACAAAACAAAACAGCCATTTGCCATGAAGCCCTATTGAAAATGACTACATGCTTCTCACAAAGCACCGAAGATGGAAAGGATCCTATGTAGTGAAGGGTATGCCAACCCAGACCGTGACCACGGGAGTTCAGGACGTGGCACCCCAAAATCTGTGACTGCAGTTTGCTGATCATTTTACAAAACAGCAGATTCAGCTGGAGCGCCCTCTGAATCCCCTGATCTGCCTCAAGACAGATCCTCTAAAGGAAGATCCTCCAAAGGATGATCCTCCAGAGGAAGCTCACTTGTCATAAATCCCCCACCCTCCAGCCCCCGGAGTCTCACCCACCAAAAGGTGGACCCCACACCCAGGCAAGCTCTGTCTCAAGCCTCCCCACCTCCCACCAGTTCTAAGGCCCATTCCTCCTTCCTAACAATCACTGAGGCCTTCACCCTCCTCCCCTTCCCCTAGTAAGACCTACTGAATCCTGAATTCTAAGCCTGGGTTGCTCATTGCCTCCTGGTGTGTAAGTGACCTACAGTTTGTAAACTTCTGTTTGTTTTTCTCCTGTTAATCTTTTATTAAAGACGGTCTCAGCAAACAACTCAGGAGGGTGGAGGGAAAATTCTTTTTCCTCCCTACAGCAGCTTAGCACACACACAGCACACACACACACAGAGGATTTGCTCCCTTAAAGATTAGTCATCCTATGTCTCAAAAGTGGGTAACCATCTTTTTATTTCTTATTTTTTACATTTTAACGCAAATGCTTCTATTCATAGGGTGCAAACATTGGCAGGCTGGTGGCTTTCCTTTCCAGCGAAAAAAGTTCTCGTGAGTGGACCAGTAAAAATAAAAAATAAAAGAACACAGGAAATGTTCTTTTTCTTCTCCACACTCAGCCATGTTACACTCAACGTCAGGACCTCTTCCAAATTTGCTAGAAAAAGACAGAATCAAGAGCCAAATAAAAGCCTATTTAACTTCTTTTTATTTGAAACTTCAAAGTAGGTCATTTGCGCAGTGAGAAGGACACGGGAGAAGAAAGAGAAAGCCGTTAACATACAAACGAAGGCTCCACGGCAGCACAACCCACATCCAAGCCCTCCTTTCTCCTGACACCACAGTGTCCAGCATCATCAGGAAAAATAAGTCCCACAGTCGGTTTGGTTGGTATGTCTCCTTCCAATCCTGGTGAAAGGCCATTGACTGGAAGCTGAAGAGGAGGAAAGAAATAGCCTGGCGCTCAAAACCCAAGGATGGAAAATTAACCATTTATGAACCCAAAAGCCAGACTTATCTTTCAAAACCCAAGCGAATCCATATTTTCTGTCGAACTCGGTTGTTACCTACGTTCTCCTTTCTGTGCAGGAAAATACACTGTACTCATCCACTAACTGCATTCCCTGAGAGACTGAAGATCACATTCATTTCAAAAATTATGCTCATGGCTTCGGCCACCGAGTCCCTGCTCTGGGGCACCTCGCCACCCCTCCAGGCCAGGCCCCTCGAGCCACAGGGCCGCACAGGAACCACGCAGGGGTCTTGTTCAGAAGCTGGTGGGACTCAGGACTCCGGGCTCAGGACCTGCGCCGGCTTCTCCAACCGGCCCCCGGTGATGTCAGCGCTGTGGCCACCCACTGCTGGGCCCAGAGAAGTAAGGAAAAACCCAGGAACCTGTGGTCCACACCCAGGACTCGGTGTAAGTCCCTGGGTGGTACGAACTGAACCTCACGATCTTCACAAAATCCAACCGAAGGCCGCAACGCGCTGGACCGGCGTCCAAGGGCCACGGTCACTAAGAGCCGAGCTGTCTGGCTACAGCACCAGCGAGTCCTTCTCATCGTGGCTGGAAGCTAGGGATCCAAAATCGAGGCACGGGCTGGCCACGGCACCACCAGCGCCCCCAGGGGAGAGCGGCGCCGGGCTTCCGGGTTCCGGCGCGGCTGGGGGTCCCCACGTTCCCCAGGTGGTCTGTGCATCACTGCAGCCTCCACGGCCGTCTCCCCAGGGCCTTCCCGCTCTCTGTCTCCTCCGCATCTGTGACCTCACAGGCATTTTCCTCTCTGTGCAACTCGGCGCCTGAATCCCCCTCTTTGTAACTTATGATTTATTATTCTTTTGGCGGCACCACACGGCAGGCGGGATCTTCCCTAACCAGAGACAGGACCCCTCCTCTCCACCCTGGAAGTCCACAGTCTCAACCCCTGGGCCCCCAGGGAAGTCCCTCACTCTTCTTTCAAAGACGCCAGTCATGGGATTAGAGCCCACCCAACCTCATCGTAACCGATTACCCCTGCAAACACCCTATTTCCAAATAAGCTCACACCCACAGGTACAGGGGTTATAACTTCAACACACCCTAGGGACACGATTCCACTCAAAACGTGTGGGCAGCAGAGTCTGGGCCCTGCTAAAATTGTGTTTCTCCACACTGATGACTCATTAGAATCACCTGGGGAGTGTTCCCAATTACACTAATTAAACCTGACCCTCGGGGTAAAACCCGGTATTCCTGTCTTTAAACACACAGCATTTCTAGCGCACCCCAAGGGCTGAGACCCACTGCGTAAGAGTCAGGTTGTATAGCTCTTTGTGAAAATGTGAAATACTTTTAAAAAAAATTTAGCATGAATTAGAGAAAAATATACTGGTAATTTAGTCTATGCTAAAAATATGCTGTTCAAAAAAACAGAGACATTTTGATAATACTCTTCCAGAACCCAAAAGCTTTTCATCCACATAATTACAGATATTTCGTGAAAGTGTTATCCGCTCAGTCGTGTCAGACTCTTTGCAATCCCACGGACTGTAGCTCTCCAGGCTCCTCTGTCCGTGGAATTCTCCAGGCAAGAATATTGGAGTGGATAGCCATTCCCTTCTCCAGGGGATCATCCCAACCCAGGGATCAAACCCACATCTCTTGCACTGGCAGGAAGCTTCTTGACCATCTAAGCCACCAGGGAGGCCCAATAGATATTTGGTAATTCCTTTAAAATGGGCATAATACAGATTATGAAATAGTTACTCATTATAGACATTTAGAAATACAAGTACAGGATTAAAGAAGAAATATGCATATGAGAGAATAAAACTGAAGACATGTGAACTTGGGGAGTTACTCTGCCTACGTTCTTGATACCTTAACACTGTTCTCAAGTCTTGTCCATGGTGTTCTCTAATTTTGCTCCAAAGGGACTATAATAAAAGACTGTATTAGGTCTGTTCCCTCCAAGTTATCCCAATTTTCCAGTTATGATTTCAGAAAATACTTGAAATGGCTTTTAAATATTTTAAGTAGATGAAATTTCTGGGTTGAAAAAAGAAGAAGAAAAGAGAAATAGAAAAATGAGGTATTCAATATACATACAGTCAGCCAGGAGCTCTAAAAAATATTTTGGAAAAGCTTAAATGGGTAATACTGCGTGTCACACACCCAACCAAGAAAGGCCTAGAAAGGGCAGACCTGTTTTATGTCTGCAAGAGGTAAAATGGAACTCTTTGCAAAAATCATTCATGACGACCATCAAAATACCTTCCTCACTCAGGATCCTCCCGAACCTTCCTCTTGCTATAAACTTTCTAGTTTGGGGAGTGGGCTGTTGTTCTGGAAGGGAGGCAGTCTCTGACTTCTGTCTCCCTTTGTGTAGTTTGCGTAACTTTCTAATGAACACAGATAAGGGGGCCCCACTACAAGAATGCTGCAGACAGACCAAGCCATATTTCCTGCATGCCACTTTTCTCCACAGACTCCTCTGCTTCACTCTCAGCAAGCAATGAGGCATGTCTGGGATCAGCACGGCCTGGGAAATAGCCACATTTGTCGAAGTACAAATTAGGAAAACGTCCCTTTCCCAAACAAGCAACTGATTGTAACACACAGGTGGTGTTCCTTTAAGACATGGGATTTTGAGTAGATTGCATTTAATCCTCTGAGCAGCAGAGAGCAAATTCTATACCCAGCAGGACCTTTACCATGAAAGGACTTCCCAGGCGGCGCTTCTGATAATGAATCTGCCTGTGGGTTCAATCCCTGGGTCAGGAAGATGCCCTGGAGAAGGAAATGGCAACCCACCCCAGTATTCTTGCCTGGAGAATTCCAGGGACAGAGGAGCCTGGTGGGCTACAGTCCAAGGGGTCACAGAGAGTCAGACAACTCACACACACACACACACACACACACACACACACACACACACACACTTCAAGAGAAAGTCCTAAAAACCAAAGCATCATTCTGAAAAGTATTGGGGAGATCTGAATTAACTCACATTAAAAAATTAGGAAAAAAATTCAGGTCTTCATGTTATCCTGGAATGGCCTTAATAGTACAGAGAAAACATATTGAAACTACACTACTGAATCTATCTAAGCGATTTACAGTCTCTCAAAAGGAAGCAATGAATATGTATTAGTTCAATGAACACATTGGGAATGCTGGAAGCATTTAAACAGCTTCACTTGATTCTAACATACTGAGCCCGCTTCATATGTTGCCCCGGGCTACCCCTTGAGACAGAGCAAAGGAAGAGTAAACCCTAGTGAGAGCAGGAAAGTGAGAAATACAGATATTATACCCAAAAATAGGCAAGAAGAACGGTGGGGTTTACAGGTTACTGAAAGCAGCTTTGAACAAGAATCAGATAGTAACAGAGTTTGAAGATTTTGTTCAATGTAGCAATGGCACCCCACTCCAGTACTCTTGCCTGGAAAATCCCATGGACGGAGGAGCCTGCTAGGCTGCAGTCCATGTTGTTGCAAAGAGTCGGACACGACTGAACGACTTCTTTCACTTTTCACTTTCCTGAACTGGAGAAGGAAATGGCAACCCACTCCAGTGTTCTTGCCTGGAGAATCCCAGGGACGGGGGAGCCTGGTGGGCTGCCATCTCTGGGGCTGCACAGGGTCGGACACGACTGAAGCGACTTAGCAGCAGCAGCAGCAGCTTATATTGACTAGTTTCAGTATGTTTTTTTGCATGCCACTAAGAACATTCCAGAATAAGATGAATACCTACAATTTTTCCTAAATTTTTTTACTCTAGGTTCAGATCCCCCAGTACTTTTCAGCCTGATGTTTTGGTTTTTGAGGACTTTCTCCTGAAGGCATATGACTATTTCAGAATCAACTTGCATATTATATGCAAGCTACATTGTATATGTCACCTGTAAATGACTTAGGGTTCTGACAGTCCCAAAATACTTCAACCAACATCTCCAATGATATTCACATTCCTAGGATGTGATTTTACCATTAGCTGCCTTCGGGCACATACAGCCTACAGAACGGCCCTCTTCCCTCTGTGACGTATGTCCATCCACGTTGGTGGCATTGTGGCCACAGTCAGCCTGGAGAATTCTATTGCCACCTGTAGAGATGGGAGTTCCCCAGGAGTACATGACCTAGTCCCAAATATGGGTGTGCTGCTTGTACTTGCTCTGGTCACACAATTGAACTAAATAAGCGGAGAAGCAGTACAAAAGACTTTTCACAATGAAAACTAAGCTTAATATTTTACAAACAAAAAGCTGCCCAGGTGAATACTGTGCAGTTAACTGGGGGACAAGCAACCTTAATGCTTGAGGGGAAATCCATAAAACCTAGGAAAACCTCTGCATTCAAATTGTCGGGTGTGTCTTTCTGTTCTGGTTTAAGAATTTTAAACCTAGAAATCCAAGGGCATGTAATAGGAGGGTGATTAAGAGAAGACAGATTCTAGAACCATCCACCAACCTGGGGACCTCTACTCAGGAAAGCCCTCCACCAAAATGTTCATGTGTGCGTTTTCGATTAAGTATTGCGGGATAGGCAAACCTTAGCGTTAATCGTGCTTAGTCACTCAGTCTTGTCCAATTCTTCGTGGCCCCGAGGACTGTAGCCCGAACAACTTCCTCTGAGCCTGGAATTTTCTGGAATACTGGAATGGGTTGTGATTTCCTACTCCAGGGGATCTTTCCGACCCAGGGATTGAACCCGTGTCTCTTGCATCTCCTGCACTGCAGGCAGTCTTTACCACTAGCTCCACCTGGAAGCCCACAGCGTTAATTAGAACACCTTTATTAATTTTATTTCAAAATGCCCTGATGTGAGTACATTGTTCCAACTAGAGAGAAAGAACTAATCTCCCACGAATGCACAGTCAACCAGACAGACTTCTCTCCATGGGGAGATACCCCCAAAACTGGCCTTCATCATTCATTCAGTTAGCAGCATGAATCCTCCTAAGTCCAAAGTGCATAAAGACTGGCTTCCCTTCCAGGTTCCCACCGGCTGCCATTTCGGATTATCCCTGTAAATTTGTTGTTGTTGTTTAGTTGCTAAGTCATGCCTGACTCATCTGCAATCCTATGGAGTAGAGCCCGCCAGGCTCCTCTGTCCATGGGATTCCCCAGGCAAGAATACTGGAGTAGGTTGCCACTTCCTTCTCCAAGGGATCTTCCCAACCCAGATTCTTTACCACTGAGCTACCAGAGACTAAATGTCTAAATGGCTTCTAATATGAGTTCTTGGGTTTGTCCCAAAGGCACTGGTGATTGATGGAAAGACTCCACATGACCTGGGCAAAAGATACCAGCAACAGGCACATCAGGGTGGACATACAGTCTTAACTGCAAATAATGAATTGCATGGAGCACGGGCTTCCACTGTGTTCCAGGTCCCAAGAAGCCTGCAGGTCCCGAGGACCCCTCTCCCCTTTGCATCTCTAATGGGCTGTGTGGGACCCACCTACCTTCCACCTAGTCTCTTCCCTGGCCCCCCAGCCCCACTAGTAACTATACCAGGCAGTATGACTCTGTACTCCCTGCTTCCCAAAAACAAGTCCCTGGGGGACAACAGCACTGTCCTGAATGTTTCCTAAAGTGAAGAAAGTGTTAGTCGCGCAGTCGTGTCTGACTCTGCAAACTCATGGACTGCAGGCCACCAGGCTCCCGGTCCCGTGGTATTTCCCAGGCAAGAATATTGGAGTTGATTGCTATTCTCTCTCCAGGGGATCTTCCTGATCCAGGGATTGAACCCGGGTCTCCTGCATTGTGGGCAGATTCTGTATCATTTGAGTCACCAGGGAATCCATAATGTTTCCTAAGACCCCAGGAAACCGACCCTCTGTCTCTTCGGTATTGAGCTCTCCACACAAGGCAGCATGAGCTCCCTGAGACCACCCCAGCGGCCCCTCAACAACACGTGACCTAAGCCTTTGGCTTGGATGACTTTCTTGGACATGATCCACTTTCCTTGTGAGTCCAGCTCCTCAAAAAGGATCCAGGGATTGACCTCCAGCCCCCGTGAAAGATCCTAAACTCTCCCCTCTGCCCCAACTCCACAGAGCAAAACAGGGTAAGAGAATCTTCCGTCCACCACCTCTAAGCACCATGACTTAGAGGGGAAGGGATGAGAGAGGGTGGGTGTGTCAGCCAGTAGCAGCTGGGAGACAGAACCACACCAGCTCATGTCTCTAGGGACTCAGGCATAAAGAGCCAGTCGTGAGACATTCAAGGACAAGAGAGATAAAAAGGAAAACTGAGGTATCAGAGAGAGGGAGCAACAGCAGGATGCAGCCACGACCCCTAGCATCTGGGGAGAGGCTTGAGAGCAGGTGTTGGTGCTGAAACCACCAACATTTTCTCTCCCTAGAGAGAAAATGCTGCCTGCAGTCACTAGCATGTTGAAAGGAGCATGAAAAACTGGAATACTAGATTATGCTCCAGGAAAGAACTGCCAAGTCTAATATCTCTATGTCAAAATCAACCATCTGATTTTTAAAGGAATATTTGCATCCTAGGGCATCCACCTACATATAATTTTGTAGCCAACGCCTGTGGAAAACTCAAGTGTTTATATCTTGATTTTAAGTCCTTGTAATGTTATTTAGGCTCTAAACTGAAATATCTATATCAACGGAGATATGTAGCTTCTTTGTAGCTTAGAAATAAACAGTTCAGTTCAGTTGTTCAATCCTGTCTGACTCTTTGTGACCCTAAAGACTGCAGCACACCAGGCTTCCCTGTCCATCACCAACTCTCAGAGCCTGCTCAAACTCATGTCCAAAACTGATGTCCATCAAATCAGTGATGCCATCCAACCATCTCATCCTCTGCTATCCCCTTCTCCTGCTTCCACTCATTCCCAACATCAGGTGGCCAAAGTATTGGAGCTTCAGCTTCAGCATCAGTCCTTCCAATGAATATTCAGGACTGATCTCCTTTAGGATGGACTGGTTGGATCTCCTTGCAGTCCAAGGGACTCTCAAGAGTCTTCTCCAACACCACAGATCAAAAGCATCAATTCCTCTGCGCTCAGCTTTCTTTATGGTTCAACTCTCACATCCATACGTGACTACTGGAAAAACCATAGCCTTGACTAGACAGACCTTTGTTGGCAAAGTAACATTGCTGCTTCTTAATATGCTGTCTAGGTTTGTCACAGCTTTTCTTCAAAGAAGCAAGTGTCTTTTAATTTCAAGGCTTCAGTCACCATCTGCAGTGATTTTGGAGCCCAAGAAAGTGAAGTCTGTTCATTGTTTCCGCATCTATTTTCCATGAAGTGATGGGACCAGATGCCTTGATCTTAGTTTTTTGAGTGTTGAGTTTTAAGCCAGCTTTTTCACTCTCCTCTTTCATTTTTATCAAGAGGCTCTTTAGTTCCTCTTCACTTTCTTCATACATTAAATGAAGAGCAATTGGAAACTGATTTAAACTGGATCTTAAGTAATCAATAGATGATGTTATTATTTTTGATAGTTTTTTCTAGCTACATAGATTAACTATATAATTTCTATACATGCAAAATTCTCCACATTGATATGGAAGAGAACATGTACACCTCTATTTTCTTGAAAAAAATATCAATTTTGGTCTTATCCTCTAAAAACAAAATCTTGGTTCTTTCTCACATCTCCAATCAAAGTTACACACAGTCAACGTCCTCAAGACATTGAGAAAAATTCTTAAAGAGATGGGAATACCAGACCACCTGACCTGCCTCTTGAGAAACCTGTATGCAGGTCAGGAAGCAACAGTTAGAACTGGACATACAACAACAGACTGGTTTCAAATAGGAAAAGGAGTACGTCAAGGCTGTATACTGTCACCCTATTTATTTAACTTGTATGCAGAGAACATCATGAGAAACACTCAGCTGGATGAAGCATAAGCTGGAATCAAGATTGCTGGGAGAAATAGCAATAACCTCAGATGTGCAGATGACACCACCCTTATGGCAGAAAGTGAAGGAGAACTAAAGAGCCTCCTGATGAAAGTGAAAGAGGAGAGTGAAAATGTTGGCTTAAAGCTCAACATTCAGAAAACTAAGATCATGGTTTCCAGTCCCATCACTTCATGGCAAATAGATGGGGAAACAGTGGTGGAAACAGTGTCAGACTTTATTTTTCTGGGCTCCAAAATCACTGCAGATGGTGATTGCAGCCATGAAATTAAAAGATGCTTACTCCTTAGAAGGAAAGTTATGACCAACCTAGACGGCATATTAAGAAGCAAAGATGTTACTTTGCCAACAAAGTTCTGTCTAGTCAAGACTATGGTTTTTCAGTAGTTATGTATGGATGTGAGAGTTGGATTACAAAGAAAACTGAGCGCTGAAGAACTGATGGTTTTGAACTGTGGTGTTGGAGAAGACTCTTAGGTGGTATTGGAGAAGACTCTTGA
Organism: Budorcas taxicolor; assembly: GCF_023091745.1. Classification (NCBI taxonomy): domain Eukaryota; kingdom Metazoa; phylum Chordata; class Mammalia; order Artiodactyla; family Bovidae; genus Budorcas; species Budorcas taxicolor. Next base: position 84,047,618 of record NC_068921.1, on the reverse strand, counting down.
GAGTCCCTTGGACTGCAAGGAGATCCAACCAGTCCATCCTAAAGGAGATCAGTCCTGGGTGTTCATTGGAAGGACTGATGTTGAAGCTGAAACTCCAATACTTTGGCTACCTGATGGGAAGAGCTGACTCATTGGAAAAGACCCTGATGCTGGGAGGGATTAGGGGCAGGAGGAGAAGGGGACGACCGAGGATGAGATGGCTGGATGGCATCACCGACTTGATGGACATGAGTCTGAGTAAACTCCGGGAGTTGGTAATGGACAGGGAGGCCTGGCATGCTGCGATTCATGGGGTCGCAAAGAGTCGGACATGACTGAGCGACTGAACTGAACTGAACTGAATGTCTTCAATCTCCATTATCTATATCGCAAAACTTTCTAACAGTTTCTTTGCTCTAATATTAACACATTCGCCATAATAGATCCAAAATAATTTCTTGAAACTCAAATTGCTTACGCCACAGTTTCAAGTGACCAAACTGTAGACCATGGGCCAGAAAAGTTCTCTCAAAATGCAGATAGTAAGTTTTTGGGTTTTGTGATCCACCCAGTTTCAGTATGTGAAAGTTGCTCAGTCATGTCCAACTCTTAGCTATCCCATGGATTACACAGTCCATGGGATTCTCCAGTCCAGAATACTGCGGTGGGTAGCCATTCCCTTCTCCAGGGGATCTTCCCGACCCAGGAATTGAACCGGGCTCTCCTGCACTGCAGGTTGATTCTTTGCCAATGGAGCTAGCAGGGAAGCCCCAGTTTCTATAACAAAATCACAGAAGCAGCCCTAGACAATACTTAGATGAGGGGGAGTATCTGCTTGCTGCTAAGTTTTATTTAGCAAAGACAAAGGGTGAGGTTTCAATGGGTTGGTGCGAGCTGGGCCCATGGGCCAAACCCCGCCTGCCTCAGCCCTGTCTGCACTGGGCAATGTGCCACCCAGGCACTGTCCACACAGCCTGGGGTGGTTTGCACACCACACGGGCAGAGCTGAGTAGCCAGTTGAGACACTCGTATGCTTCACACACTGGAAACCATTTGCATTCTGGTATTTTACCAAAAAAAAAAAAAAGCTTGCTGGCACCTGCTCTAGAAAAGAAAGTCCCAGCCCCCTGCTCAGTCCATACATCTTCAGGGGCAGGCTCCTGCTCGCTTACGTCTGCCAGGGCCCCATGCATCCTGCTCGCAGACTCTGCCAATTGCCAACCCAAGCTACAGACCTCTGCCTCTTTCTTTAGATTGAAAGGTAGTTGATTTACAGTGTTGTCTTAGCTTCTGGGGTGCAGCAAAGTGGCTCAGTTATCCCTATACATACATGTTCTTATATTTTATTGGGCTTCCCCGGTAGCTCACGCAGTGAGGAATCTGCCTGCAATGCAGGAGACCCAGGTTTGATCCCTGGGTGGGGAAGAGCCCCTGGAGAAGGGAAGACTCTGCCTCATATTCTTTTCCACTATGCTTTATTACAAGATACTAAATACATTTCCCTGTGCTATGGTTGTAGGATGTTGTTGTTATTTATCTTAAGTACAGTAGTTTGTATATGAAAAAAGTGAAAGTGTTAGTCACTCAATTGTATCCGACTCTCTGCAGCCCCATGGATTGTAGCCCGCCAGGCTCCTCTGTCCATGGGATTCCCCAGGCAAACATACTGGAGTGGGTTGCCATTTCCTTCTCTGGACGATCTTCCTGACCCAGGGATCAAACCCATGTCTCTCGCACTGCAGGCAGATTCTTCACCATCTGAGCCACCAAGGAAGTCCAATTTGTATCTGCTAATCCCAAACTCCAAATTTATCCCTTCCCCACCTTCTTCCCCCTTTAGTAGCCAGAAGTTTGTTTTCCATGTCTGTCTGTTTCTGTTTTATAAATAAGTACATCTGTATCATATTTTAGATTCTACATATAAGTGATATCATATGATATTTGTCTTTGTCTGACTTGCTTCATTTAGCGTGATAATCTCTAGGTCCATCCATGTAACAGCAAATGACATTATTTCATTCTTTTATGGCTGAGTGGTATTGCATTGTATATATGGGCCACATCTTCCTTATCCATTCATCTTTAGATGGACATTTAGGTGGCTTCTACGTCTTAGCTATTGTAACTACTGCTGCTAAGATAGATGTTTTACAAATATCGTTACAAAAAAAATTCTCAACAGTTACAAGCACATGAAATCACAAACATATAAAAAGGATTATATACCTGATCAAGTAGAATTTATCCCAGGAAAGCAAAGTTGGTTTAACACATGAAAAGAAAGCCATGCAACCCCACCATATTCATAGTATAGAGGACCAAAAAAACACATGATCATTGCAGCATACAGAGAGAAGCATTTGATAAAGTCCAACAACATTCCCGACTAAAATCATTCAACAAACCTAGGAAGAGAAGGGAACTGCCTTAACCTGATAGAGTATCTACAAAAAGCCCAGAGCTAGCATCAGACTTAATGGTGAAATCCTGACAGTTTTCCCTTGAAGATCAAAACAAGACAAGGACGTCTGCTCCTACCACTTCTATTCACGGTAATGGACTTTCTAGCCAGGAGAGTCAGGCAATAAAAGGAAGTAACAGGCACCCAGCCTGGAAATGAAAAATAAAACTACCTCGATCAACAAAGACATGCTCTTGCATATAGAAAACTCCAAGAAACCTACACCAAAAAAATCTTTAAGAGCGAATAACTGAAATGAGCAAGTTTGCTGAGCACAAGATCAACCTTCAAAAATCAATTACGTTTCTGTGCACTAATAATGAACACATCAAAATGAAATTGGGAAACAGTTATTTACAGTAGCAACAAAAATAGTGAAAACATCAGGAGTAATTACACAGGAACTTACAAGTAGCCAATTTTGTTTTCAAAGACCAAACAGCACTGGAGAAATCCCTGGGTGTTCTTCGCACGCCCGTGCTGGTGTGAGGTGTAAGCCTACAAGGCTGCTCCTCCTCTACTCCTCCATGGCCTGCAGGTGTGAAGCCTTTTAACATATGTTTCACTCTCAGCATACCACTAACGAACACCTTAAATCACAATTCACTACCGCACTCCTGATTCGTCTCTTATTTCGGAATTTCTCAAGTCAGCTTCACTCAGGAACCTGACCATCCGCAGTGTCTCCCCGCCCTGGCTCAGGCTTGCTGTTTCCCGCTCTCCACAGTTCACCAACCTTGACAGTTCTGTCTTGATCTCCTCCCGGGGCTAATCCTCAGTTCTGAGCCATCCTCTGATGTTCCTGCTTTCATCTCCACCAGATCCTCTTATCCTTAACCGGTGAGCCAATTCCTAGACTTCCACAGTTCACAGAGATTCAGTCATCAAAGAAGTATTTTCTCAGAGCCTGAAGAAAAAAAAATGCAATATACAGCAAAACTCCTTGCCTCGTTCTCTCTCTTTTTTCCACCTTTTACCAGTATTAAAATCTGAAACAATCAGATCTGGACTTGCTTCACTTGTACTTCTACCAAAACCCAAAATTACAACAACCTGTCAGTGTCACCTTCGGCCTCCTAAGAACGCCTTTGATAAATGCATTGTCCACAAAGCTAACTTGACGCAAGCGTCTAATAGACCCAAGAGATGTTTTAATTCAAAATAATGGCCCTCTCATAGGAAACCCCTAATCTCAGCACAAAATCACTGAAGAGCTTAGCTGCAACACAGAATAACATCTTCGAGACCAGGGCTCCTCACCATAACAATGCCATTTGTAATCATAAACAGATTGGATCGTTCTCAACTTTTTCAATTTCCCTCAAGTCCTGAATTAAAGAAGCCTTCCATGTATTATTATCTCGGACATATACATTGACTTGGGGGAACCTACAAAGTATTTCAGACTCTTGTACTCAAAACAGGCAACTAAGTACAAACTCTAGCTTTAATTGTTAGCTTCCCAGGCCCATCTGGCTTTGTTTGGGAAGCACAGCACACTTTTAAAGAAGAAGTAATACCAATTCTTCAAAAAACTTTCAAAAAATGAAAGATGAGAAAATGTTGCCAACTCATTCTATGAGACCAGTATTACCAAAACCAAGTAGATATCACAAGAAAACTATAGACAAATGTTCTAAGAATATAGCTGCAAAGAATCCTCATCAAAATAAAAGCATTTGAACTTTAGGAACAGATGAAAACAACCATACACCATGATCAAGGGGGATTTATCCCAGAAACGCAAAGTTGGTTTAACGTGTGAAAAGAAGTCCGTGCAACACACCACATTAATAGTATAAAAGACAAAAGCCATACGGTCATTGCAATAGATACAGAGAAGCATTTAATATTGTTAAAAACACTTAACAAACTAAGAAGCGAAGGAAATTTCTTCAACATAATAAAGGCATTCACAAAAAACATAGGGCTAGCATCATATTTAATGATAAAAGCCTGAAAGCTTTCCCTTGAAGATCAAAACAAGACAAGGATGTCTGCTCTTGCCACTTCTATTCAATACTAAAATGCAGGTTCCAGCCAGGATCATTAAACAATTAAAAAAAAAATAGGCTTCCAGACTGGAAAGCAAGAAGAAAAACTATTTCTATCAACAAAATGCATCCTCTTGTATAAAGAAAATCCTAAGGAAGCCATACCAAAAAAAATCTATTAGAACTAAAAACTGAATTTAGCAAGTTTTCAGGATATGAAATCAACATACAAAAATCAATTCTATTTCTGTGCACTAATAATGAACAAGCCAAAATAAAATTAAGAAACCTATTTAAAATAGCAACAAAAATAATGAAAATGCTTAGAAATAAATATGACAGAAGTTCAAGATTTGGACAATCAAACTTGCAAAATATTGCCGAAACTAGAGACTGTATAAATGGATAATCCATATTCATCAATGGAAAGTCGAAGTATTATTAAGATGGCAATATTCCCCAGAATGAGCAACAATGATTCAACACAAATCCTATCAAATTTTAGCAGACTTTTGTGAAAAAATTGGTAAGCTGATCATAAAAGTTATATGAAAAGGCAAAAGACCCAGAGTAGCCAAGACAATCTTCAAAAAAAAGAACATTAGAGAGCTCACGAAGGTATGGTTTTTCCAGGAGTCATGCACGGATGTGAGAGCTGGACGACAAGGTAGACGAGCACCAAAGAACAGATGCTTTCACACTGTGATGTTGGAGAACACTCTTGAGAGTCTCTGGGACTGCAAGGAGATCCAACCAGTCCACCCCAAAGGAAATCAGCCCTGAACCTTCACTGGAAGGACTGATGCTGAAGCTGAAGCTCCAATACTTTGGCCACCTGGTGCAAAGAGCCGACCCATTGGAAAAGACCCTGATGCTGGGAAAGACTGAGGGCAGGAGAAGTGGGTGACAGAGGATGAGACGGTTGGATAGCATCACCAATGCAATGAACATGAGCTTGACCAAACTCTGGAAGACTGAAGGACAGAGAAGTCTAGTGTGCTGTAGTCCATGGGGTCACAAAGTGTCGGACATGACTTAGTGACCGGTGGTGGTGGTTGAATTGCTAAGTTGAGCCCAACTCTTATGACTTCATGGACTGTAGCCCACCAGGCCCCTCTGTCCCTGGGATTCCCCAGGCAAGAATACTGGAGTGGGTTGCCATTTCCTTCTCCAGGGGATCTTCCCGACCCAGGAATCGAATCCCGGTCTCCTGCATTGCGGGAAGACTCTTTACCAACTGAGCTACAAGGGAAGCCCAAGGGAAGACTTAGCAACTAGACAACAACAACAGAAAGCTCACACTGACAATTTCAAACTGACTGAACGGTGACAACAATCAAGACACTGTGGTCATGGGATAAGGACCAGAGTCCATAAATAAACCCTTACATTGATGGTCAGTTAAATTTTGACAAAGGTACAAATAGGAAAGAATAATATTTTTAATAAATGATGCTGAAAAGCTTAGTATCCCCACACTGTGAAAGTCGCTCAGTCGTGTCCGACTCTTTGCGACCCCATGGACTACAGAGTCCATGGAATTCTCCAGGCCAGAATGCCAGAGTGGGTAGCCTTTCCCTTCTCCAGGGAATCTTCCCAACCCAGGGGTCGAACCCAGGTCTCCTGCATTGCAGACAGATTGTTTACCAGCCAAACGACAAGGGAAGCCCAGTATCCCTACACAGAAGAATAAAGTTGGACCCCTGACTTATCACTATAGAGAAAAATTATCTCAAAATGGATCACAGACTCAGAGACCTGAAAAATAGTGTGGTTCTGCCGACATATGCAGCTCACACCATTTGCAACACATCACACAGGCTCGGAGGTACCTTATATGGTCCCTGCTGATCAGAGATGGGTCCCCTGACCAGTTCCCTGGATGTCACAGCAAACCACACTGTCTAAATATTCCTGAGCACGTTCTGTCAACATCGGTCCATTAAAGACCAATAACAACAGCCAAAAAAATCCATGAACCAGCACTGGTCCATCTAAGTGTGCCAAATTACTATCACAATTGTCTAAAATGTCATTTTTAAAGGCAAGTACCCCAAGCAGTATACACAGTAATCCTCCTAGAAATGGAGCTCATTGCTAATAAATTGTCACACCCTTAAAATCCACAGCAAACGGCATGCCAGTGGGTACCATGGCAGTGATTTCAAAGTGAATAATCCCTTTTTCTACACTTCTGATCTATTCTTATGTTCTCTGACACTCAAAGTACTTTCTGTGAAAAAGTTTACTTGGGCAAATAAAACTGGAATGTTGATTACAGAGGCCAGATTCAGAAATGCTCTCAAGACATTGATGGAGTGAGGTTGTGTTTAGAAACATCTCTCTTGTCTCCTGAGATTCCATTTTGAATACTGCTGATGTAGTACCTTCATACCAGAAAATATACCATTATTCTAAAAGTAACTTGGTACCAGAGGTTTTTTTTTTTTTTCTCATTTACTTGCTTGAACGACTTGTCTTATTTAGTATTTTGAATATGCATTTTTCCTAAGTCTGGGTGCTCAGAGCTCTAAATGGATTTACACATAAGAAACAGGTAATAGCATTTATATAGAAACATAACTACGAGAGTACAAAGTAAAATTTGATTTACAGTATCACATTCATGGGCCAGTGTTTCAAATCAGTATTGATCAGGAAGCAAAGGGGAACATATTTTATAATACGTCACCTCAATCTGAATTAAAAAACACATATCTTTTCGTAAGAAAAATCAGTGGATCCACCTAGAACTGTTAGAAAGTCATAACATGCTGGAAGCATTGTTTTAGTTTAGAGAGTTCCATTTTATTGCCCAAGGAGAAATGCATCGTCAGCAAGGGTTTTGCCAGGATCTGGCAAACGCTGCCCTTGGAAGACTATGCCAAGAGAAAGGAAGAGAGCAAATATTGGTTTCTGTTATGTAAACAAGTCATGCTCTTCTGTTCTCCAAGTTGAACTCATGGAAAGTAGACAGCTCTTAGCATGGACTGGGCCCCTGGGGTTAGCCATGTTCTCACTGCAAACTGATCATGTCTGGTAAGTACATTTTGTTACTGTGAACCACATCTAATAGAGGCATTTCAGTAACTACCACGTAACAGATCTTTCTCTGTTCCTTTCTGCTTCTGCAACCTTATGAGGAGACAAAGCCGAGTATATATTATAAGTAAGAAATGAAAGAAAGCAAAGCACATCCATTTTATCAGATTACCCGAAATAAGCCATTTATCATAAAGATTACATTGACCAAGTTCAAGACCTATTTCATACCTAGAATAGCACTATGTAATAACTGCATGCTAGAAATGAGTGCTGAGCACAATTCAGTAATATGTCATGGGAATATATTATTTTTATAAAGCCTTACCATGGGCTCCTTAAATACTAAAATAGCAAACCTTTTATTTTTTCCCTTATTTAGACTACTTATATGTTACATCTACTCAATGTAAAACGGAATTTACATTTTACAAGTGTTATCTAAAAATAAAAACATACAATAACGACTTTCATTTACATTTTCTAAAAAGTCATTTCTCTAAGCATGTTCGCCTAAACCGAGCAAATAAAAGCAGCTTGACATCAAGGATACATAACTTATAGGATTCATCTCAAATATAAAATTCTGCTTTAGATATCCAAATTTAGATGAGTGAAAACAAATTCAGTGTTACCTGAAATAACTGCAGAGCATTTATAAAGAGCATAAAATTTCCATAATACACTTAATTTTCAAACATCATTTTACTAGAATATCCAAAGTAAATATTTAACATCATATTCATCATGTCTATATAATTTAAAATGCAGTTTCCTACCAGAAATGTTATCCTGACAAATTTGGCTTGAGCGTATTCCCATGTACAACTGAATCAATTTCACACTTACTCACCTCCCTGTCTCTGGGAGGTGGTCCATTCATTGGCTTGATATTGCCATGGCAACTCTGCGACATGGTAACATGCCAGCCAAGCTCTGCTCTTGCAGCCCCAGTATCTAGTGAACTGCCTCATGCAAATAGCATCACTGCGCCTTTATAGGCGGGTCTTTTCCACTCTTAGCCTGTTATTTTAAAATTGATATTTTAACGCCTACTAAAGATAATTCAGCACTAGGAAAGCAAATGTGAGGTTACTTCTTTTTGTTAGAGAGTGTGTGTTGGAGGGCATATCTAAAATTTTCTAAAAGCCCTCATGAAAAGAAGCTGAGCTCACTTGTATTATCACTGTGACAGGTGTGTGAGAGGACCTGTCGTTTACCCGAACAATGTTTAAGTCACTCGTGTTCAGGGTGAATCACAGGTCACTATATTATACTTTCAAATAAAAGGCAGTTCTCTAAAGTGATGGTGGTACTGCTCCTTGTTTTTCTTACAGGGTCTTTCTGGAATGTGTGTTTGTATTGGTTTACTAGGACGGTCGCAGCAAGGCGCCACAAACTGGGTGGGTGGAAGCAACAGAACAGGACTCTCCGGCAGTTGGTGAGGCCAGACGTCCCGATTCGAGGGGCGCACAGGGCGGTACACCAGGGGAGGCTCTCCCACGCCTTCCTCTCAGCTCCTGGCGGCTGCCTCGCCCTCGTTCACCCTGAGTCTGCAGCAGTGCCGCCCCACGCCCTGGCTCTGACTTCCCGGGGCTCTCTTCCCTCTCCGTGTCTGTGTCTCTCACCAAGACATGGGTCATGTGAGGGCTTCCCTAGGGACTCACCTTGGGGCTTCCTAGGTGGTAAAGAGCCCGCCTGCCAATGCAGCAGACTTAAGAGATGACAGTTCGATTCCTGGGTTAGGAAGATCCCCTGGAGGAGGAAATGGCAACCTGCTCCAGTATCCTTGCCTAGAGAATCCCATGGACGGAGCAGCCTGGGGGGCTACGGTCCAGGGGGGTCACAAAACAGTCAGAGACGACGGAAGCCACTGAGCATGCACATATGTTGATGAATTACGTCTTCGAACACTCCACTTCCAACTGAAGTCACATGCAGAGAGGGAGGGGCATTGGTTTCAACAGCTTGGTGGCGTGGGGGGAACAAATTCAACCCCCCGCGGCGCTGCTGAAGGATCGTTTCACAAAGTGCAGAAGGACCAAAGGCCTCATCCGGCCCTGCCGCATCCATCCGTGCAGACAGGCAGCGCTAAACGGCGCTCGCCAGCATGGGGACAGTAAGAAAACGACTCAGCACGTGCCAAGGGACCCGAGGCGACGCCTGCCTTGGACGCTGCGCTCTTCCCTGGCATCTCGCTGCGCTCCAGGGCATCACTGGGGTCTCCGAAGCAGGTTCCCACCCACTTAGGCACTCAGGGGGCAGAGGAGCCAGAGGGAGGGGCTGGCCCTGCCATCTGGTGCTGGGAACCAGCCCCCCTCTCCACCCCCCCCACCCCCGCGCCCGAGGGCACAGCATTCATAATCCATCCGTGAAGCAGGGCTGGCGGTGGTTTTGGCAGGACAATGATGAACGCATACCCCGCTCACGTCCCTCACACACATTTCCTGACACCCCACGAAGCAGAGCCTTCCCTCTGCCTTTCTGCCCACAGCTGCTAATTTCCTTCGAGAAGACCCCCGTCGCTGGACCCTCACTCAGGACATCAGGCCCCTGGCAGCAGCTTCACCCTGATTCACAGGGGAGCTCAGGAAACAGGACCAAGGATGTTTAAGGTCACCGGGAGTCTTCTCGAAAAGGCAAGCAGGCGGGAGACCAGGGACTTGTCCTAAAGAAAAATTCAGTGGGAGCCCAGAGTTCAGCAGGAATCACCCAAGTCAGTTGGACCCCAACATAAAACCGGCAAATTGGCACAATGAACACTCTGAATAGAAGAGAAGGGAAGCCACTGGTTTATGACACCGGGCATCCTTATCTTTGCTAGGAGAGTAACTCAAGCCCTCTTTGTGTAAAACTGAAATCACAGTATTTTTTGTTGTTGTTTAATTTCACTGCAGCAAAGCTCCTAATATTTGGAATCCTTCTTTAAGAAAATGACAGTAAGACTTCAATAAGAGATTGCCTTAATTATTCTCAAGGAATGCTGGTGGTTGGCTGCTAGACTTAGTCTAATATCACGCAGCCCTACTATGTGATACGTGTGTGTATCTTTCATTTATCTATGTACTTATCTATCTGTATATTTGTATCAGTCAGTTCAGTCGCTCAGTCATGTCCGACTCTTTGTGACCTCATGAATCACAGCACGCCAGGCCTCCCTGTCCATCACCAACTCCCAGAGTTCATTCAAACTCCTGTCCATCGAGTCAGAGATGCCATCCAGCCATCTCATCCTCTGTCGTCACCTTTTCCTCCTGCCCCCAATCCCTCCCAGCATCAGGGTCTTTTCCAATGAGTCAACTCTTCTCGTGAGGTGGCCAAAGTATTAGAGTTTCAGCTTCAGTATCAGTCCTTCCAATGAACACCCAGGGCTGATCTCCTTTAGGATAGACTGGTCGGATCTCCTTGCAGTCCAAGGGACTCTCAAGAGTCTTCTCCAACACCACAGTTCAAAAGCATCAATTCTTCGGCGCTCAGCTTTCTTCACAGTCCAACTCTCACATCCATACATGACCCACTGGAAAAACCATGGCCTTGACTAGACGGACCTTTGTTGGCAAAGTAATGTCTCTGTTTTCAATATGTTGTCTAGGTTGGTCATAAATTTCCTTCCAAGGAGTAAACATCTTTTAATTTCATGGCTGCAATCACCATCTGCAGTAATTTTGGAGCCCCCAAAACAAAGTCTGACACTGTTTCCACTGTTTCCCCAGCTATTTCTCATGAAATGATGGGACCAGATGCCATGATCTTCGTTTTCTGAATGTTGAGCTTTAAGCCAACTTTTTCACTCTCCTCTTTCACTTTTATCAAGAGGCTTCTTGGTTCCTCTTCACTTTCTGCCATAAGGGTGGTGTCATCTGCATATCTGAGGTTATTGATATTTCTCTCACAATTTTGATTCCAGCTTGTGCTTCTTCCAGCTCAGCATTTCTCATGATGTACTCTGCATAGAAGTTAAATAAGCAGGGTGACAATATAAAGCCTTGATGTACTCCTTTTCCTATTTGGAACCAGTCTGTTGTTCCATGTCCAGTTCTAACTGTTGCTTCCTGACCCAGATATAGGTTTCTCAAGAGGCAGGTCAGGTGGTCTGGTATTCCCATCTCTTGAAGAGTTTTCCACAGTTTATTGTGATCCACCCAAAGGCTTTGGCATAGTCAATAAAGCAGAAATAGATGCTTTTCTGGAACTCTCTTGCTTTTTCGATGATCCAGCGGATGTTGGCCATTTGATCTCTGGTTCCTCTGCCTTTTCTAAAACCAGCTTGAACATCTGGAAGTTCACAGTTCACGTATTGCTGAAGCCTGGCTTGGAGAATTTTGAGCATTACTTTACTAGCATGTGAGATGAGTGCAATTGTGCGGTAGTTTGAGCATTCTTTGGCATTGCCTTTCTTTGGCATTGGAATGAAAACTGCCCTTTTCCAGTCCTGTGGCCACTGCTGAGTTTTCCAAATTTGCTGGCATATTGAGTGCAGCACTTTCACAGCATCACCTTTCAGGATTTGAAACAGCTCCACTGGCATTCCATCACCTCCCCTGGCTTTGTTTGCGGTGATGCTTCCTGAGGCCCGCCTGACTTCACATCCAGGATGCCTGGACATTCAGTTTTAGACATGCTGTTAATCACACTCTAGCAATGAAGGTAAACGAGAGAAAATGCACATGCAGCGCTCAAGTTTTTACTGGCATAATTCCTTTGGCCTTTAAAAGAGATTGCTGAATAAGCAAGCATTGCAGCTCTTTCTTTTGAAGAATTTGTTAACCCAGTCTATTTAAATAATTGAAAACTTCTATAAAGTTTATTCTATGTTTTAGAATAAATGTACCTTTTTTCACTTTGAGGACAGAAATCAGTAGCAATTATCCTGAACTGCAAGTAAACTACAATGGACTTGTTCAAACTGTGAGACCAGTTTAATGGGTAGCAATCAGCATTGTTAGTAGACTTGAAAATATCAGCGTCTGTCTCATGGAGTGAGACAAATATTGCTTTGTGTAACTTTTTTTTTTTCCCAGTTGTAAGCTACAGTTACAAGTGTCTATGTATATGTGTGTGGGGTAGTTTGGCGCAGCACTAATAACATTACCTAATGTGTATCATGGTAAAAAAAAGTCTGAAAGCCACTACCTCTCAGGGACATGCCCATTGTACTTGTACCTGGCAGATATGACCTGAGGTCAGCTAACCTGTGTCCCTGTGACTTTATTCAACTTTGAGCTTTAATTGACAATGAGCACTTGATGAAAGTCTGTTGAATGCTGAAGAAATGGTTTAACATTTAAAGACCTTTTTTAAAGAATAACCAATTGATTAGCAATGACTTCAATACTTGCTAGATGTCCAATGATAGCAAGTAAAATAGAATATATAAATTAGACAGCTTTACAGTCTGAGAAGAGCTACCCTGGTGGGTCAGATGATAAAGAATCCGCCTGCAATGCAGGAGACCCAGGTTTGATCCCTGGGTCAGAGAGATTCCCTGGAGAAGGAAATATCAACCCACTCCAGTATTCTTGCCTGGACAGAGAAATCCCATGGACAGAGGAGCCTGGAGGACTATAGCCAATGGGGTCACAAAGAATCAGACATGACTGAGCCACTAACACGGGCTGAGAAGGTGGCTTTCATTAGATAATACCCCGATCTCTTCTCTCATAAAAGACCATCACAGAAGATGAACTGAGGCACCTCATTTTCAGATTCAAGATGGTAAAGGCAGACTGGAGAAGGAAGTAGAATCTGCGAAACATTAAAATCTCCCGGAAGCAGACAGTAGTAAGATAACGACTAATACTCAGAGAAGATGCCAAAATTAACAACTTGGAACAGGGAGCCAAGATAATAAAGGTAGCCACTCAAAGAAGGGATCAACACTCTGTGACAGGCATTTATAGAAAAGATTGGAAGATAGCACATACCTCGAATGTCTGCCTTTGGTTAAAGAAAAGCAAAAGAAAAAGACCCAAGGAAAGAAGTCAAATAATGATAATAAAAGATTCGGGTAGCAGGACAGGGCAGTATCACAGAAGAAATATTTCAGGAAGGAAAAGTAATGCCATAGTGCACGATTTCCGCAATTGTTGGCAAATCAAGAGAGCACGGATCTTGATCCCTGAACAGAGTATAAAATAAAGAGAGAATGAAAGTGAAAGAAGGTGAGTCGCTCAGTCGTGTCAGACTCTTTGCGACCCCATGGACTACAGAGTCCATGGAATTCTCCAGGCCAGAATACTGGAGTGGGTACCCTTTCTATTTCCCAGGGGATCTTTCCAACCCAGGGATCAATCCCAGGTCTCCCACACTGCAGGTGGATTCTTTGCCAGCTGAACCACAAGGGAAGCCCAAGAATACTGGAGTGGGTAGCCTATCCTTTCTCCAGTGGATCTTCCCAACCCAGGAATCAAACCAGGGTCTCCTGCATTGCAGGTGGATTCTTCACCAACTGAGCTCTCAGGAAAAACCAAAGAGAGAATACTTGCCCCCAGATGTAGAGATCCCCCCACCCCGCTAAGCTTCACAAGGCACATGAAGGAAACCAACGCCCCCGTGAGAGAGCTCAGCTGCTTTGGGACACTGAAGGACTGGCTTCATCCTCTTTCTCGGGCACTAAAGTCGTCAGCCGCAAACAGGGGGCAGCAAGTGTGGGGAGGACAGCCGTGTGGTGACCTAGTCCACGGGGCAGCTGAGAGGACGGAGCCAGGAACATGCACAAGGTGCCCCTTGAGATTTCTTAACCTGTTGGCGAAGGGCACAGTCTTGAACTAGAACCAGCATATTTGCATCTGGGAGTGGGAGCCAAATACAGAAAAACTTCACTATCAAACCCACCACTTCATACTACCCCAGCCTGGGATAACTCAGAACGCCAGCAGACACAAGACAAAGTTGCTGCCCAGAGTCTTTCCAGTCCAACGTGAGAGAGCAAAGCAGCGCGTGTGAAATTACAGTCAATTGTAATTAAATACTGCCGCAGACAGAGGCAGAAGCAGCATTGTCTCCTGGACTTCCGGTCCACACTGGAGGCTCCTGGATGCTTCTGAAGGGAAGAGCAGCAAGCTCAGACCTTGAGGGTGAATGGAAAGTAGCCTTGAAAATGGAAGGTAGATAGATGGAGAGGGGCGTAGGTCATAGAGACACACTATCATGTGAGGCTGGAGCCAGGCAGCATTGGAGGTGATGTACTTGAGAAAGCGTGGTGGCTGAGACAGTAACGAATCTGCCAGCAGTGTGAGGGGCCTGGGTTTGATCCTTGGTTGGGAAGATCCCCTGGAGAAGGAAATGGCAACCCACTCCAGTATTCTTGCCTGAAGAGGAGCCTGGTGGGCTACAGTCCACGGGGTGGCAAAGAGTTGGACACAACTGAGTGACTAACACTTTTGACTTTTATTTGAAAACATTTAATTCAGATTGAAGGACAAGACATATGAACAGGTTGCACAAACTCTTATAAAAATAGTTCAATGTAAACTGCAGGCAAGTTGGTATTTCGTGAGATAAAGGCAACTGGCAAGGGAATGTGTACACAGAAAAGTGCTCAGCACAGGCAGAACCCAGGAGAGTGGCGGGGAGCTGTGAGACATGCCAGGACACACGGGATAAATAAAAACAGGTGCCAACAAGTAGGAGTGTTGTCTGAAGAGAGCACAATGGCAGGACCACACTGTGATCTTGTCACTTCTGAGATGAGAGCTCTGTGCCCCGAGTGGGCCACCCACCCGTGACACTAAGGATGCTCTTTTTTTGACCACATGTGTGGTCTAGGCCCTAGAAAAGCAGAGAAAGCCCACATCTGACGGCAGGTTGATGAGAGAGCCCCAGCTGTGGCCGGGTAAACCTCTTCTCCAAAACGGGAGGCACGTGACATCAGCCCAGGAAGCCTCATATCCACAGGCCCCTGGTTTGGCCCTCAATCTGGGTGCATAACCACACCATCACCATCATCAGCTTGTCCCGCGATTCAAGGGGTACATATGGGTCTCCAGCTGCCCGACCCTATTGTATACACATTCCCGCACCCAACTCTTCCGCCAGCTCTTGCTGCGTGTTTCAAATTAAGTTAGTGGCATTTTAATTTGGTGAGCTTTTCTGTTCCTGTGACCCCTGGGGCAGCCTGGCTGCTAGTGCATCTGGAAGCTACTACCTCAGGATCATCCCCCAACAAGAGTATCCTTGAGGAAACCACTGGGAACTCAGCGTGCTTGGAATATTAGATGTTAGCTGTAAAGTGGCCAGAGAGAAGCTGAGAAAAACAAGACAGGCATCAAATCATAAGGCTTATCTACAAAGCTTCAGGGTGACGAAGGGTGAAGAATTTATCCCTTCGGCAACGCCAAAACCTGGAAAGCTCTCACAAGAGGAAAAATGGGATGATGTGTGACACGCTTCCGGAAGAACTATCGAGCACGAAAAGGAAGGAACCAGACTCGAGGAAGAAGCACCAGTCAGGGTGGTCACGTACAACTGCAGTAGGAAATAGAGAAGCCGCAGTGCAGGCTTACCTGTGCAGCCTTGGGCGATGGTGAGAAAACAGACTCAAGAGGGGGCGAGTGAGCAAGACCAGGTGCCGGGAGGACTGAGAAGGCTGCAGCCACAGCCGGACGGGACCAGCTGCTGCTTTGTGGAGTAAAGAAACGGCAGCTGATTTGGAAGGCAGGGGCTGGGTGATGAGTTCGCTCTCTGACCCAGGGAGCTAGCCACAGGATGGGGTCCGCTAGGTTGTGGTGTAGATGCATCTGAAACTTAGGAGAAAGACTCGGACCGAAGAGTTAATAAGGAAGTGACCTGGAAGAAGGGCAAGATGAACCCAAGGAAACAGCTGCAATCGTCGCAGGGGACTGTGTAGTGTGAAAACAGAGACAGAAGAGACAGCTTTTTCAGTACCCCGATATTTAAGAAAAATACAGATAAAAATAGCCACGTGAAGAGAAGGGAAGCATGAGCTGCTCCATCACAGGTGACAGTGTGATTTTGGCATTTATACAAAAGGCAAATAAGAAGTTTCGGGGAAAAAGGCACAAGCACAGTGCCAAGTGCTGCACAGCGTGCACTTCCCGATTCTGTATTTATCAAATGCACAGAATGTTAGATTCCTCTTTAATCATGCAGTATGGCTGTGGATGCCATATTTCTCTTTGAGACAAAGTCTCAGAGAGCAGGTTAACACAGATGGAAACAGAAGAAAAGAGAAAACTAATGGAATGTTCTGCCCCCAAATGCAAGAATTCATTTTCAAAGCATTAGCAGGGATTCAATAAATGTTTTTTAATTGAAAAAGCAAATTTAGAAGAGAGAGATGGCTCTGGTAAGCATAATAAAATAAAGACAAATGGTGATCATTACTTTCCTCTTTCAGTTTAGTTTATTACTATTGCAGACCCACAGACATTATAATTTTAATAAATCTCTAAGTGCTATAAATGATTCAACGTTGTTTGCTTTAGTTAAAAGTCACGGCAGAGTATACACGGCAGCTCTAACATCACCAGCTTGAGTTTTCTATTTAGAGTTGGGTTTGTAACTCTAGCAGGTGAGAGAAAAGCTATTTTTATACTTTCTTTAAAGAACCCCCAAATTCCTTATTCTGGTCCAAGGTGTTAAGTCTAAGGAAAGCGTCGACATCACTTGGAGGATAATTTTCTGACGTCACTCAAGCGTGCGTGCTCCGTATCTTTGCCCACAAGTTACGTGTTGGGAGTTAAACGCCCAAGGGCACAGCAGAGCTGGGCAACCAAGCAACTGCAAAGACTTTTGTTCCCTCCGAGACTCTGCACAGTTGCCAACAGGCTGACGCCACTGGCAGTGGCACCCCTAGACCTCTGTCAAATGGCAGATGGGGGGGCCCGGTGTCGCCAGTGACTGGACCGTCCCTGAAGACGGCTGTCTCGCCTCACAGCTCACGTGTTCTCTGGCCGGCCCGTCGGCAATCGAGGCTGGGGCCGAACAAAGACAGTGAGACCGTGTGCCAGCCAGCTGGCCCCGTCAGCACCCCGGTGGTGAAACGGAGCTGGGTTTCTTTCCAACAGCATGGGAGACCATCAGAGGCAGAAAGCCTAAGCATCTTGCCCAGGCATGGACCACAGTGCCTGCAAGAAATGCGAGCTCATGGCTGCTTCTTCTGCTTCACATTATTACCAAAACTAGCTTTCCTTTCAGGCCAGACTTGTCCCAAGTTTTTAAACCGAGATTTTATATTTTTAGAGAAGACTCTTGAGAGTCCCCTGGACTATAAGGAGATCCAACCAGTCCATCCTAGAGGAAATCAACCCAGAATATTCATTGGAAGGGCTGATGCTAAAGCTGAAGCTCCAGTACTGTGCCCACCTGATGTGAAGAGCCGACTCATTTGAAAAGACCCTGATGCTGGGAAAGATTGAAGGCAGGAAGAGAAGGGGACAACAGAGAATTAGATGGTTGGATGGCATCACTGACTCAACGGACACGAGTCTGAGCAAACACCAGGAGATAGTGGAGGACAGAGGAGCCTGGCAAGCTGGAGACTATGCAGAGTCAGACACAACTTAGTGACTCAACAACATTCATTTATTGATTTTTGGCTGTGCCTTATGGGATCCTAGTTCCCTGACCAGGGATCAAACCCAGGCCCTCAGCAGTGAAAGTGCAGAGTTCTAACCACTGGGCTGGAAGGGAATTCCCACAGAGCAGCTTTAGATCCACATAAACTTGAGGGGAAGGCACAGAGGCCTCCTGCGTGCCCCCTGCTCCCACAGTGCACAGCACCCCCCAGTATCAGGATCCCCCAGAGGGGACATTTGTTACAAGTGATGAACCTGCATGGACACATCATAGGCATCCAAAGTTTATAGTTTACGTTACAGTCTGCTCTTGGTGTCTACCTTCTGTGGGCTTGGACAAAGGTATAAAGACGCTTACCCATGCTTATCCACCATAATAGAATCATGCAGAGGATTTTCACTGCCCTAAAAAGCCTCTTTGATCTGTCTATTCACACCCACCCCCAACTCTTGGCAACCACTGATCTTTTTACTGTCTCAGTAGTTTTGATTCTTCCAGAAGGTCATACAGTTATTAACAAAATCATACAGTATGTAGCCTTCCAAAATGGGCTTCTTTCACTTAGTAACATGCTTTTAAGGTTATGTGTGTGTGTGTGTAATTGAAATAGCATTTTAGAAAAGCATGAAATTGTTAGCTTACTTATAGACTATATATTAGATAACATAAGATAAAACACTATTAGGCTAAAGATTATATTATGTAAAAGATAATTCACCATGAGTTATGTCTCAAAATATAAACAAAGACACCTTTCATGCTGAGGTCTTCTAGGCCAAGAGAAATTTTTTTTTTAGCATGCTAAATGCTTTCAAGGTAAGCAGATGAGCTAAAATTCATAATTTGAATAAGTAATATTTAATTTCTCACTAGTAACTATAGACCTCTTGGTTGATAAAATCCTCAAACACATATCAGAATTTACTAAAAGGCAATATTAGTTTCTGAGAAGGTCTCTGACTTTCCCAGCAAGACTGCAAATCTGCGTGAGGATAATATAAAATCTGACCAAACAAAAACCAGCTGACAGCAAATGAACTGGAACCAATAAGTAATCATCATACCTTATCATTTAATCTTTGCAAGAAACGAGACAGATATTCTGGGCCATTCTCACCCAACAAAAACAACCATTTAAAATCCTGATTTCTATTATAGGGTGTACTTGGCATTGGAAGCACTGTCATGATGTAGCCGGCATTCTGATTGATTACCTCTTTACCATTTCCTCCCAAATGAAATGCATCATTGTTGATACAGTGCATGTATGTAACTGCATGGGTGCACACACACAGATAGCAACATCACGTGCACACATTTCCAGCAGAACCTGGCCTCACTCAAGAAAGTAACAAGGATACGTTTAGTCTTTCAAAAGTTTCCAGTGGAAATAGGCAGTTTCAACATTGCAGTTACCTACATTTTAAGTGAGATTGTGCTAATTGGAATGAAAATAAAGCATAATTATTCCACAGAAATATAAACAAAGTTCTTAATTGATAAGAGAGGCATGGATAGCTCTTTAAAGACATAAACTTACTACGGACACTACACAGCGTCCTTCTGCACCTTAAGTCTCTCACCCACGTCCTGTTTGTTTGATTTTTTATGCCAGGCATGAATCATGTCAGGAATGGTGGGAGGATTTATGTAAATACTAGATAACTTTTCTTTCCTGCAAAACATACTTTTTGTATAGAACCTCTTTTCTTTCTTTCTCATCTTACAGAAGTACTTTCACACACAGGATGGCCAAGGCAAGGGAGACACAGATGTTAAGCAGGCTGCGGAGCCTTCAAGGTCCATATGGAATTAAACTGCTTGTTGGCCTAATGCCACCAGAGCTTCCCCCCAGAGAATGGAGAACAGGACCTTGGCTAACTGACCACCGGAAGGAATGTAAGCATTGGAATTCCTTGCCCATTCTATAGCACTAACCCACCCTAATGTAACGAGTTACAACAATTAGTGAGCTCCCAAGAAACTTTACTTGCTCACTTGAATCTGAAAGACTCAAGAGGACAGCCAAAGGAGGGGTATTAATTAAACCCCCCCCCATTATCCCCATCATCCCCAACATCATCATCCCTCATATCATCATTGTCCCCAGCATCACGTCACTGCCTTTATTATCAACTCCACTGTGCCATCACCAACATCATAATCACCAACATCATAATCACCACCTTCATCACCACCGTCTTCCTGTATCACAGCAGCGTTACAGCAGTGAACACTTATAAGCTGATTTTTATCATTTGAATACATCATTTTCCATCAAAACAAGCTTGCAAAAAAAAAAAAAACCACGATTTTTTTTTAAAGATTACTTCATGTATTTCACATAGGAAGACAACTTGGGCTCAGATCAGTGAGGACGCTAAGGGGCCTGCCAACACCTTCTGTTTGAAAGTAACAAATCCGTTTTCAACCTAAACTTTCTGACGCCTCGGGACTCATTCCTCAAAACCATGCCGTCTCTCAGAAGGCATAGACAAAGTGGTATCTGAACTAGAAGGGATGATGCAAAGAGTGATCTGAACCAGAAGCAGAGGATGGGGCCTGCCCTCGTGACTCAGTCTGGACACTGAAGGGTCCCGCTTGTTTAAATTCTGTTAGCCAAAGCTGCTCGTGCAGGCATGGAAACCTGACCCACCTGGGC
Organism: Budorcas taxicolor; assembly: GCF_023091745.1. Lineage (NCBI taxonomy): Eukaryota > Metazoa > Chordata > Mammalia > Artiodactyla > Bovidae > Budorcas > Budorcas taxicolor. The sequence goes on along the minus strand of NC_068921.1, from coordinate 84,026,941 downwards.
ACTTGTATGGCTGGCGGGTGGAACCGATGCCTAATGACGTCACGGCACACCCTTTACTCATCCGTTTACCGGGTTTCCTGTTAAGCTCCTGGACGACACTGTATTCTGTGTTCTACATCTTTACAGCTGCTGGAGTCCACTGTGCTGCTCTTGGGAATAACAGAATAAAGATCCAGTAAGCGACCCCCTGAATATCCCAAAGGTGTGCGTCTCTTCCCAGCTCTGTGTTCAGTAACGTTCTGCAACGTCAAACTCCGTCATGTCAGTGCCTTGAAACCCGCCATAGTAAGACTATACATGCTTCAGACACTAGGAAGTGCTACTCTCAGGGTCCCCTCCGGCCCTGGGAAGAGTCAGCTATTAAACACTACGGACGTTGCTGCCTGCAGGCACAGGTGAGACGGCAAGAGCCTCTATTCAACAGCCCCGTATTTTGCTCTGAGCCCTAAGCGACGCTGAACCCAGCTCCGATTTCCGCTATCGGTCTTTATTCTGGAGAATGATGCTTACCAGTTGCCAACCTCGTGTGAATTCTCTCTTGAGTTATTTGAAAACCAGTTTTGACATGGGGACTGAAAACACAAAATTCTATTATTTTGATTTTGCTGAAACATAAAAATGAGGTAAGAAGTGGAAACACAAGACCTCGCTTCTATCGATGGGTCTGTGTTGCACTGATGTTGCGGTGAGAGAAATAAAGACTCTGGCATCTTGTGCAGTAAGCTCTGAAGATCTCAATTATCAGTCAAATGCTCTGGCTGTGAGGATTATCTCTGCTAAACATTCCGAGGTCTACGGCCATACCACCCTGAACGCGCTCGATCTCGTCTGATCTCAGAAGCTAAGCAGGGTCGGGCCTGGTTAGTACTTGGATGGGAGACCGCCTGGGATTACCAGGTGGTGTAGGCTTTTGGGGCTTCCCTTGTAGTTCAGTCAGTAAAGAATCTGCCTGCAGTGTAGGAGACCCGGGGAACATTCCGAGAGCAAATGAGAGAAGTAAACATCTAGCGCTGATAAGAGCCAGCAAGCTTTATAATAACCTACATTTGGAACTCTGTGTGTGTGTGTGTGGGGGGGGGGGCTGGGGCAGGGAGGTCTGAGATAAAGCTATTCTCCAATCTATTACATTGCCAAGTTATACACTTTACAAGGTCCTCCTGATGTTTTAACGCGCTTCAACTAAACGCCCTAGAAAAGCCGACTTTGGGAAGAGCCCCCAACAGAGGCGGGCTTCCCCGAAGGCTCAGCAGTAAAGAAATCGCCTGCAATGCCGGAAGTGTGGGTTGGAGCCCCGGCTTGGGAAGATCCCGTGGAGGAGGAAAATTTCATGGACGGAGGAGCCTGGCAGGCCACAGTCCTTGGGGTCACAAAGAGGACTGAAGGCCTAAGCACACAAGCCCCTCAAGAGGGCAGTTTCCATTTTCATAGGCAAAACATCAGAATAAAAAACAGACAGCTGACCGCGGGAGCCTCGGACTCGAGACACAGCGCAAAGGGCTTCAGGCCAGCAGTGACCTCTGCCCCTAGAACCCTAGTGTCATCCAGAGGCCACTCCTCCCCAGGCACGTCTAGCTGGGCCGGATCTCACTTTCATCTCTACCCCATTTTCACATGCAGAACACACTCAGGCCTGCGTGTCTCGTAATCACGAGGCTCTGGCTCACGCAGAGCAGTGGGGCCCAGCCTAGCTGAAACAGAGTCATGCCACCATGACCACGGTCCCAATCTCAACATCATGGCAACCTTGACCTTCAGTAACTAGAGCACATTGAGAAATCATTATCCACACATTCTCACATTGGGTCCTCATAAAAACCATGAGGGAGACACCTCGAGTTCACAAAAGCTAAAACAATCTGAGCACAGGGTGACTGCAGCCATGAAATTAAAAGACCCTTGCTCCTTGGAAGAAAAACTGTGACAAACCTAGATATATCATATTAAAAAGCAGAGACCTTACTTGGCCGACAAAGGTCCATATAGTCAAAACTATGGTTTTTCCAGTAGTCATGTATGGATGTGAGAGTTGGACCATAAAGAAGGCTGAGCACCAAAGAACTGATGCTTTTGAACTGTGGTGTTGGAGAAGACTCCTGAGAGTCCCTTGGACTGCAAGGAGATCCAACCAGTCCCTCCTAGAGGAAATCGGTCCTGAATATTCACTGGAAAGACTGATGCGGAAGCTCCAATACTCTGGCCACCTGAAGTGGAGAGCCGACTCATTAGAAAGGACCGTGAAGCTGGGAAAGATTGAAGGCAGGAGGAGAAGGGGATGACAGACGATGGGCTGGTTGGATGGCATCACCGGCTCAATGGACCTGAGTTTGAGCAAGCTCCGGGAGAAGGTGAAGGACAGGGAGGCCTGGCGTGCTGCAGCCCATGGGGTCGCAGAGAGTCAGGCATGACTGAGAGACTGAACATCAACATCAACAGAGAAAGTGGCAAAGCTGGAACCCAAACTCGGTCCCGACCCCATGTGTCAAAGTCCCGGTCACTAGCAGACACTGCACCAAGGTGGGCCCCAAACTCCGCTCCTGTTCAACTCCAACCTTTAGTTAGATACGACTTCACACGTCCTTCTATTCTCATCTAATAGCTAAAATGATTGGAAATTTTCTGAAGACTTGTGTCCAAAGGGAGATTCATAGAGGGTAAGAACTGGCCTCTACATGCATCCTATAATAAATCAGATCACAAATATGAATTTTAGTTGAAACACATTAATATATCCAAGTGTCTACAAACCACTGAAATTTAATACTGTACAGTTTGGGAGATTAAAAAAATACGCTAAGGAAGGTATCATTCTCTCTTATGATAAAAAGCATTAAATGACAGAAAAACAGTTTGCCTGGTGTATTTACTTTGATTAAAGAAGAGAATCTAGGCTTCTAGTTTGCTCAAATAAAATCTTATTTTATAAAGGTATATTAGCTTTAAAATATGCCAGAATTACTTACTGGGTATTATGCATTTTACAATCACAATAATCATAGATGTTGGCTGATGGTAATTAAACGTTAAATATTTAAAATTTCTCTTTCTTCAAATAAATAAGTCTGAGGAATCATTCTTTATTTTATTCATTTAATAATAAATTTCCTTATATTTACCAAATAGTCATTTGATGTTTTCTATAAAGAGAAGCTTGTGAATTTGATACTGAAAAATGCTTTTTATTAAAACAAGTAAGTATGATATTTTAGCATGAAATCAAGCATCTGATTTCTGGGGTAAAAGACCAAACAATATTGTATCTGCTCACAACCATCTCCAGGTTGATGTTGATGTATCATAAAGAAATCACCACATCTGTTACATAACAATAAAACCTTAATTTAACAATTAATAGCTTACTTAAAAATTAATAAAAGCATAAAATCCAGATGAGCTTCATCATAATTCTCCCAACTCACACATTTACTCCAGTCAGAGAAAACTCTTTCTCAATGCATTATTAAAAATTATAAACATAATCAATTTTCTCTTTCATACCATTATGGGATAAATTCCAATATCTTGTCAAAATATCAGTAGCAACATTTATGTAAATTTCTCTGTGTTTACTACTTTCTGGGAATTTGTAGATAAAATTTTAAAATGCGTACTCAAAGGATAAATTCATATATTACCCCATCTCAAGAAATATTACAGAATTTCAACCACTGAAGAAAGTCACAGAAGAAGCAGCTCCACTAACTTTTTTGTTAAGAAATACATATTAATAGTTTAATTTAGAGTATCAGAATATTTCCTATACTATTCTATTTCCATGTTTGTTGGAAACTTTTTCATGCTAAAATGCTGAAAAGGAAGATGAAAGAAAATGCTGAGCCCATGGCTTTAAAGCATAAAATAAAAAGTAAGGAACACAATTGCACTCATCTCACATGCTAGTAAAGTAATACTCAAAATTCTCCAAGCCAGGCTTCAGCAATACGTGTACCGTGAACTCCCTGATGTTCAAGCTGGTTTTAGAAAAGGCAGAGGAACCAGAGATCAAATTGTCAACATCCACTGGATCATGGAAAAAGCAAGAGAGTTCCAGAAAAACATCTATTTCTGCTTTACTGACTATGCCAAAGCCTTTGGCTGTGTGGATCACAATAAACTGTGGAAAATTCTGAAAGAGATGGGAATACTAGACCACCTAACCTGCCTCTTGAGAAATCTGTATGCAGGTCAGGAAGCAACAGTTAGAACTGGACATGGAACAACAGACTGGTTCCAAATAGGAAAAGGTGTACGTCAAGGCTGTATATTGTCACCCTGCTTATTTAACTTATATGCAGAGTACATCATGAGAAACGCTGGACTGGAAGAAACACAGGCTGGAATCAAGATTGCCAGGAGAAATATCAATAACCTCAGATATGCAGATGACACCACCCTTATGGCAGAAAGTGAAGAGGAGCTAAAAAGCCTCTTGATGAAAGTGCAAGAGGAGAGTGAAAAAGTTGGCTTAAAGCTCAACATTCAGAAAACGAAGATCATGGCATCTGATCCCATCACTTCATGGCAAATATATGGGGAAACAGTGGAAACAGTGTCAGACTTTATTTTTTTGGACTCCAAAATCACTGGAGATGGTGATTGCAGCCATGAAATTAAAAGACGCTTACTCCTTGGAAGAAAAGTTATGACCAACCTATATAGTATATTCAAAATCAGAGACATTACTTTGCCAACTAAGGTCCGCCTAGTCAAGGCTATGGTTTTTCCTGTGGTCATGTATGGATGTGAGAGTTGGACTGTGAAGAAGGCTGAGTGCCGAAGAATTGATGCTTTTGAACTGTGGTGTTGGAGAAGACTCTTGAGGGTCCCTTGGACTGCAAGGAGATCCAACCAGTGCATTCTGAAGAAGACCAGCCCTGGGATTTCTTTGGAAGGAATGATGCTAAAGCTGAAGCTCCAGTACTTTGGCCACCTCATGCGAAGAGTTGACACACTGGAAAAGACTCTGATGCTGGGAGAGATTGGGGGCAGGAAGAGAAGGGGACGACCCAGGATGAGATGGCTGGATGGCATCATGGACTCGATGGACGTGAGTCTGAGTGAACTCCGGGAGATGGTGATGGACAGGGAGGCCTGGCGTGCTGCAATTCATGGGGTCGCAAAGAGTCGGACACAACTGAGTGACTGAACTGAACTGAACTGAAGGAACAAAACCACCTAGTAGCTAAATTGATTATTCACTGAATATTACAGTGCATCAAAAAATGCATTCTTTCTAGAATATTGTGTATATGCCTATATTCATTTTAATATTCACACAAATGTATGTGTAAATATCTATAATGGATAAAAATACATAGCATAGATCACAAAGAGTTGGACATGACTGAACAACTGACACTTTCACTTTGGGGGCTTCCCCAGTGGCTGAGATGGCAAAGAATCTGCCTTCTAATGCAGGAGACTTGGGTTCAATCCCAGTCTTCTTCAGGAAGATTGCCTGAAGGTGGTCATGGCAACCCACTCCAGTGGGTTCCTGCCTGGAGAGTTCCATGGACAGAGGAGCCTGGCGGGCTGTAGCCCATGGGGTCCCAAAGAGTCGGACACGACTGAGCGACTCTCACACACACACACACACACACAAAGGACATGTGTGAATTTTCACTTCAGTTTCCCAATTTCGACTTGAATTATCCTGTGGAAGACAGCCAGCGCTAGGGCGTCATCTGAGGGTATTGAGGAACTTTTGGTTACAAGCATTCAATAATTTCAATTCTCCTTTGGAAATCCTGTGGTCTTCTTGGAAAAGTCTCAGTTCATCTCAAACGAAAAGGAAAAACAAAACAAAACAAAACAAAAACATACCCTCTATCTTCATATTTATCTCACCTACAACTTTTCCTGATCTTCAAACTTCTACTTATCATGTGAATTTGGAATAATACAATTGAGCTTTATAATTTTAACATGTAGAACATTAAAATTCTGCTATCACTTTGTGAGACAGAAGTTTCTCCTTCTTGGCCAACTGACCTGGAGCCCACATTCTTTAGAACAGTTCTGCTTCGGGAAAAACACAAAGTTGGATACACTTCTGATCCAAAGAAGCCATCTCACATTACTTCCTAAGAGAGACGCTTCAGAAACAGAGTCTTTACGACTTTCCTCTTAAGATAAAAAAGGAAACAGGTGAAGAAACGGGAATGGTATATTCCTAACTAATGAAGACATACTGCAACACCAAAACATTATATGCCTCTTTTACGTGAATGGAAAAGAAAACTCCAATTTTCTAGCTTTTAATAGAACTGAGCTTTGAACATCATTGTTTGGAACCATACAAATTATAAACAATCTCTTTCTTGTGTGATATTTTTTAAGCTCGTTAATTTTTCACTGGAGGCTAGTTGTTTCACAGTATTCTCTCGATTTCTGCCACGTGTCAGCATGAATCAGACACAGGGATACACGTATCCCCTCCCCCCTGAACCGCCCTCCCGTCTCCCACCCCGTCCCACCCCTCCAGGTTGGCACACAGCTCCTGATTGGAGCTCCCCGCATCACACAGCAAATTCCCACTGGCTGGCTGTTTTACACATGGTAATGACTATGTTTCCTCGCTACTCGCTCCCCTGCCCTGTGGTGTTGGAGAAGACTCCTGAGAGTCCTTTGCACTGCAAGGAGATCCAGCCTTAAGGATGGACTGAATGTCCATTGGAAGGACTGATGTTGAAACTGAAACTCCAATACTTTGGCCACCTGATACAGAGAACTGACTCATTGGAAAAGGCCCTGATGCTGGGAAAGATTGAAGGCAGCAGAAGGGGACGACAGAGGATGAGATGGTTGGATGGCATCACCGACTCAACAGACATGAGTTTGAATAAACTCCGGGAGTTAGTGATGGACAGGGAGGCCTGATGTGCTGCAGTCCATGGGGTCACAAAGAGTCAGACACGACTGAACGACTGAACTGAACTGAACTGAACTCCCTTACCCCACTGTGTCCATAAGTCTGTTCTCTTATGTCTGAATCTTCTTTGCTGCAAACAGGTTTATCAGGACCATCTTTCCAGACTCCATATATATGCATTAATAAACAGCATCTATTTTTCTCTTTCTGATTTACTCCACTGTGTGTAGTGGAGCTCTAAGCAAAGAGGAACTTTCAGTTACCATACACACTAAGGTCCATCAAGGTGTTTCTTGATCACACCAGGCTCATTTCTTTTGGATGACATCTCCAAGCCCCACTGTGAGTAAAATAAAGGCTTCTTCCAAATGGACAAGAGGAAACAATTTTCCAGTATCCTCATTTTACACAAGAGTTACTGTGATTTAACTGTTGTTCAAAATATTGGCTTTGCCACAGAGCAAAATCCACAAAAACAGGCATTCCAAACTGACACCGCAAAGCCCTTGGCATTTCTGCCATTTATGCTGACCATTACACGACTGTGCAGATATGAAGATAAGATCCAATATTTTCTCACCTGTGTCCTTTATTACAGTCTGGTTTATATAGAATCCAGTTCAATAACTGTGTCTGAAAGGGGATGAAGCTAGTCTTATACATACAGAAAACAAGCTGATCGTGTCCCTAACATTTTTAACCTTTTTCTCAAGAGGTTCTGTTGATGATGTATACTTCCCCTGTCACTGTGTGCTATTAATTTGAATTTTAGTGACAAACACTGGTTGCATAATCCTGGAATGTCAATATCATCTTCAACGACACAAATGATCTAATAATACTCTTTGTCCAGCCCTAGACCCCCTCGAAAATTATTGGAAGGACTGATGCTGAAGCTGAAGCTCCAATACTTTGGCCACCTGAAACAAAGAACTAACTCATTGGAAAAGACCCTGATGCTGGCAAAGATTGAGGGCAGGAGGAGAAGGGGACGACAGAGGATGAGATGGTTGGATGGCCTCACCGACTCATCGGACATGAGTCTGAGCAACCTCCGGGAGATGGTGAAGGACAGGGAGGCCTGGCGTGCTGCAGGCCACGGGGTCACAAAGAATCGGCAGTCACCGACTGAACAACAACAAAGGCCTCCTCAAAAAAAAGCAAGGAGAATATATGTGTATTTCCTCTTTCTAGATGACCAATGACAAAAGACAAAATAAAGTATTGATCTACTCTTTGGGCTGAGCTTTCTGAGGTCTGTAACCATCCTCTTCTCAGCTGTGAACTGAGCAAAATCCAAAATTGATTATCCCTCACTTCTAGATCTGAGCTTCATGGATCTTCAACAGCTGACTAGTTAATTAAATACAGTAACAGAACACCAGATTAGAACTTTCTTTATAAGCCTGCCGTTAATGAACCTATTTTTCAATGTAAGAAACGTCGGCACGTAACCACTATAATATTCTTTCTTAACCACAGCATTTCATTCACTGTTTGACCAATCCTAAGTTATTTGACCCTCTGAGAGAAAGATCATCAATTTGCAGTTCCTTGTCCCGGTTTCCTGGCTAAACCCGGATGTTTAATATACATTTGAGGTCATTCATCATTCATTTGCTCAAAGGATAAAATGCCGCTCTCTAAGAACTGAAAACTGAAAGAATGATCCAAGTCTATTGCTGCTGGACCAGCAAGAGAGAAATGTGAGCCTGGTCTCCTTTGCATGTCCATCGGTGAGGACTCAGCCTATAAAACGCTTGAAAGCGAAAGCTTGCTCTTCTGCAAAACAGATATTTAGTATTATTTGTCTCTGCCTCATGTAAATTATTAACATCAAGAAGAATATTTTCTTAGGAAGACACAGTCTTTGGAAAACACTGATGAAGTCCATTTCTCTTAACTGAAGCACAGAACGTGGAATACTGAAAAGCCATTTTTGTGATAAATGACATCTCAACACCGTGTATTTTTTTAATCTGGTGGCATAGTGAGAATGCCATGTCATCTGGGAAAATGCCCGCGTGAAGACACAGGGCCCCGGGGTGCAGGCAGTGAGCAAGGACTTAATGGTGTGTCTTTTCCAGTTGAAAGAACTAAAAAAAAAAAAAAAAAAAAAACCAAGAACATTTAAAACTAATGTCCACTCTTGTTGGAATTTAGATCAAATATTCTTACAGACACCAGGGACCACATCCAACTTCAGCACTGGCGCCTGGAATGGCACAAAAACCAGCTTTATGTTGGCATGTCATGAGAGGCTTTTTCATTCCTTCCACAGATACACTTTTGAGTGTTGTAGCCACTGTGCTCAGCTCGAAGGATAAAAAGATGAATCACAGGGAGACCTTGCTTTAAGACCCTGGATGGAATGAGAGAGAGGCAAGGAGACCAAAAGGACTTAGTCCTTACTGGACCTAGACAACTCTTAGGCCCACTGACAGGCTTCCAGGAAAATGTCCTGGACATTTCGTCCTGACCATTGCTGAGACCGTCCTGGCCTCTGGGGCTCTGAGCCTCATTGTCTTCCATTCTTCCAGGGACCCCCACCCCCACCCCCTTCTAAATCAGGTCTTCTTTATCTTGCAATTTCAACCTATTTCTTCCAGTTGGGCAGGTCCTCCTGCATCCAAACCCTCTTCAGAATCATTTATTTTACAGCGTGCATTTCCTTCCATCTGATCAGTTCCCACTCTCCCCATAAACAAGCAGGAAGCTGTGGCCAGCTCAACACACTCCAGTTTCTCTTCAACACACTCCAGTTTCTCTCCTGACGCCACCGTTCTGCCCAAACAGCTCCACTGAAGATCACCAATAAATTCTCTATTGCCTACACTGGTCCTCATTCGACCTGACCACTTAGCAGGATTTTACACACTTGATTATCCCCTCTTCTTGAAATAATTGCTTCTTTGGCAAACCCACTCCAATGTTCCTGCCTGTAGAATCCCACGGACAGAGGAGCCTGGCGGGCTACAGTCCAACAGTCCATGGGGTTACAAGAGTCAGACAGGATTTTGCGACTAAACCACCACCATCCCTGGTTTTAACAGCTGCCCATCCTCTTACACTTGCCCATTTTTCTGTCCTAAACTCCCCATCTGTCTGATCTCTACAAGCAGGATTCCTCCCAGTCTGGAGTCAGCCTTTTCCCTCACGCTGACCCTGTCGGCTCACCCATGCCCACAGGTGTTCATTGCCAGTGGTGCGCTCTGATATTTCATTCCCAAGACAGGCCTGGCTGGTGAGCTCTACAGAGCACAGACGTGCCCCCCTACCCATCCCAGGATTCAGTGTCTCCCCGACCAGTGGCTTGGACCAGAAATCTGATCAATTTCCCAGCATCCTCTTCTTCCTCCAAATCCCACGTGAGCTCTGTCCCCAAGTCCTGGTGGTCCTGCTTCTCACGGGGTCTCCTCCACATGGGCTGCCCTGGACCACAGGCTCCCGTTTCAATGCAGACCACTAACAGCACCCTGACTGCATGCCCTCTGCGCGCTCCGCAGCCGCCTAACGCCGTCTACGCTGTCTTCACCACTCCGCCTACACAACCAGAGTAGTCTTTAAACTCACTAAACCATGCTCTTGTCTAAAACCCTCCATCTCCCCCGGAACAAAGACTCGGGTCCCGAGCACGGCCTTAGAGCCCCGCTCACTGTGACCGCTGACCATCCTTCTCACTTCCTCTTCACCCATCCCCACAGAGCTGGAAATGAGAAGAAGCCTGTGAGGGAGGGCAATCAATTCAGCACTGACTACATCAACAGGATTCAGGATAGGGCGGCGTTTTTAGTTTTTTTATTTTTCAGAATCGTTTGTGACTTTTTCTACCAATTCAGTGATGCTCTCCACAAATCAAGTATCAGGTTCAAGGGGCGGGGGGGGGGGGGGAAAGCCAGCCTTGAAGACGATGAAACCGGGGTCCATCGTCTGACACCCCTACCGGCCCATTCGTCTTCACAGCATTTTTTCAGTCCATGTGTGTGGGGAACGCTTCCAGCTCTAGCAGAGCAAGGAGCTGACCCTGGTTTTAATGGGAGGGGTTTACAATTCCAAAATAAACAGAGGGACTACTCTTCTTTCCCACTGGAATATCTGTGAGCCTCCCAAAGAGGGCACTTTATTAAGTTATAAAAATAGGTTTAATGTGAAACTATATAAGATTTCCAGATTGACAGTTCAACAAATGAAGAAGTAAAGTATTTAATAAAGAATGTATTCTCTTCAAGAATCATGGTGGGTGCAGGAGCAATAAAAGAGTACAAGAAACAAACAACCAGATCCTACCTCAGAGCACAGGGAACTTCATTTAATATCCTGTGATGAACCATGATGGAAAAGAATAGGAATTCATTTAATATCCTGTGATGAACCATGATGGAAAAGAATAGGAAAGAGAATGTACGTGTGTGTGTAACTGAGCCACTTGCTGTATAGCAGAAATTAACACAATATTGTTAATTTCACAAAATTCAATAAAATAATTTTTTAAAATGTAATGGAATCAGTTACGAAGGAGCAGACTGTGGCTGTAGCAAGGTCTACTTTAGAGGCATGTGGAATAACGAGGAAATCATAAGACAAGGAGCGTATCTTGGAAGTCCATGAATAAGTAAGAGAACTAACATCCTCAGGTTCAAAGAATCTTTTCACTGGCACACTTGGGAACACAGAGATTTCAGAAAAGCAGACTGGGAAAAAACTTGTTTTTTAAATAAAGTAGGCAAAGCAAACAGGATTATTACTGAACCAAGATTCCTATGTTAATAATGCTCTCAAATGAAATGAGTAAGTTGTGAAACTGCCCTCTGCTGTTCAAAGAATCCTTTTAAGTGACATATGCTGTCCTCACGTAGGTGTTAGAGCAGCCAGGCTACACAGACTGATGACTCGTAGACAGTATAAGTCAAGCTGCCAAACAACTCTGAGCTCCTATAGGAATCTCTGCTAAAGGATCTCTTTACTGAGTGAGCATGGAAATGAAAAACCCTAAGTCCCATATTCTTTCACTCAGCCTTTACTCAAAACTCTAACCACAGCCAGAAACTCCAGGCCTTAATTGATAGTTGAAGAAGGAATTATGAAAACAATTAGGGCTTCCCAGGTGGCTCATTGGTAAAGAATCAGCCTGCAATGCAGGAGACGCAGGAGACACAGGTTTGCAGGTTCGATCCTTGAGTCAGGAAGATCCCCTGGAGGAGGAAATGGCAACCCACTCTTCTTGCCAGGAGAGACTCATGGACAGAGGAGCCTGGAGGGCTACAGGTCATGGGGTCACAAAGAGTCGGACAAAACTGAGCAGCTGAGCACAAGCTCGATGAAAAGAATTCAGGGAAAATTAATACAGGGAACTTAATGAACTAAAGCACACATTATCTATTACAGCTTATTAAAAAGGGAGGAGAAAATGTTGTAAAATTTACTTCCCCGTCAAGTTCATGGTGACTTACATTTAATCTGTCACTTGCTATTATAAGCCTGAATTTCTAAAGAAACTCAGTTTGTTTATTATGGGAAGAACAGTTTTCCTAGAGCTATTTCAAAATAGGCTTAGATAGTTTAAAAGTTCCAAGGGCTGTATTTCCGATTGCTTGTTACGAGAAGCTACGTTCATTAAAAATTTGTCTCTGAAAGCTATACTTGTTCACTTAATACAAGCCATTCTGTCATAGAAGGTTGATTTTATCCACTGATCTGATGATAATTAACTCACCATCTGTGATTTCACAGTATTTTGGAACTCCATCCAAATGTAATAACTTGACCTAATTGTCAGCGAGAGATCAGAGATGACGCTTTGTGATGACTTTCTCTGAAATCAACCTATTGCAGAAGGAAGATATGAACCCAGGCAGTTTGACAATAAATTCCTGCTTTTAACCCTAACATTATAATGCTTCTTCATGAAAGAAATGAAATATTAGAAGGAATATTAACAGTAGAGTACTAGTAGCAAGATGATTAGCAGAGGAAGACCAGAAGTTAAATAGAATATTCACAGGAATATCCCATGGACTAGTTAACGGAACACTTTGACCCAAATTCAAATTTAGTGGATTGAGGAGTAAATGGGAAGGGCAAAACAGGAAACGGTAGGTAGATTATAATTTTGGATTATTAAGATCCTTCCTTTCAACTATATAATGTAAATTAAAATAATTTCATTTATAAGATTTATTAATATAGTAACATCAGGATCAGCAAGGATCCTGTTTAACCATCTGCATTTTTTTAAACACTCTATTTCAGTGCAGTTAAACCATTAAAATGATCAGCATTTTGAGGGGGGAATGTCTCCCCCCGAAATTGATGGCTCAGATGGTAGAGTCTGCATGCAATGCAGGAGAGCCAAGTTCAATCCCTGGGTCAGGAAGATCCCCTGGAGAAGGAAATGGCAACCCATTCAGTACACCTGCCTGAGAAACCCCAGGGAGAGAGGAGCTGGTGGGCTATAGTCCATGGGGTTACAAAGAATCAGACACGACTGAGCAAATTTCACTTTCACTTTCAAAATGTTGCCATGAGCACAGCACATTTTAAGAGTCAGTTAGATATTAACAGGATCACTCTTCACGTATCTGAAAGTTTCCTACTTCTAAGACAGATGCTTTCACTTTAATCCAGCATTTTGTGACATATATTTATACCGTTGTATTGAGCAGAAATTCAAGCACTACCAAAATGTTAGTGAATTAATAAATTTTAAAGTGCATTTCCAAAGCAATAACATGTAGAGTCGAAAATTTTCATTAGATGTGGCATCTGTAACAAAGCTTCCAGTGTCCAAATCCCCCCAAATTGCAACATACGCTTCTGAGAAAAAGAATAAAGTATCTGTTCAGTTACTGGTAATCTTAAAAGGGCAGGAACAGCTGCCAAAATCATTAGAGGTTGGTAATCCATGTGTGTCTTTTTTGAGGGAGACAATCTGTAATTAATTCCGCATTCGCCAGCTGGTGTCACTCCCGTCCCTCTCCTCCCCCGCTAAAAAAATCAGTCGTGGGAAGATGAAGAGTAGTGTCTGCTGCCAGACTTAGAAAAAGAAGAAAAGAAACTGGCGCCACATGCCCAATACACTCAGAAAATGAGTAAAATGAGTAAGGAATTCTACATCATTCGTTACCTGCAATACGCTCATTGAAGGAATTATCAATGTATGGATTTTAGCTTCAAGCACGGTTGTCCTTGCTCACTCGCTTAGTTGTGTCCAACTCCTTGTGACCCCGTGGACTGCAGCCTACCATGCTCCTCTGTCCTCCACTATCTCCCAGAGTTTGCTCAAATTCAGGCCCATTGAGTCAGTGATGCTATCTAACCATCTTATCTTCTATCGCCCCTTCTCCTCCTGCCTTCAATCTTTCCCAGCATCAGGGTCTTTTCCAGTGAGTCAGCTCTTCGCATAAGGTGGCCAAAGTATTGGAGTTTCAGCTTTAGCATCAGTCCTTCCAATGAATATTCAGGACTGATTTCCTATAGGATCGACTGGTTGGATCTCCTTGCAGTCCAAGGGACTCTCAAGAGTCTTCTCCAACACCACAGTTTGAAAGCCTCAATTCTTCAACGCTCAGCCTTCTTTATGATCCAACTCTCACATCTGTACATGACTATTGAAAAAACCATAGCCTGGACTGCAAAGTGAGCCTTGTCAAAGCTGCTTTAATAAGATAACAAGTCTACAAGATATGGGAAAGCAACCATGAGGTGAGGCACTGATAGGTGTTCTTCACAAAGTATTAAATATTTGGCCACTTAGTGAAATGAAAACTAGAATTACGGAATCGGCACTAATATCTAGATCAGTGGTTTTCAACTGAGGGTGATTCTAAACCCTAGACATCTGGCCTTGCCTGGAGGCTTTTCTAAGACTTTAAAACCTGGTGCAGGAGGTGGCTTCCAGCATCTTGGGTGGAGGCAGGGAGGCTACTGAACACCCAACAGCACGCAGGGCAGCACCACAGACACGGAATAACTTGGTCCACAATGTCAGTCCTGCCCAGGCTGAGAAACCCCGATGAGGATTCCAGGTGCTAATGAGTTTCCCACTCTATAGGTCTCTCCAGCAACGCTTGCGCGGAATCAGAAAACATGCCTTGGATCAGGATGTGCCTGCAAATCCCACAGTTGGTCAGCTGGTGGCAAGGCTGGGACTGGAGGCTATGAGAACCCCCTTCTCATCCCATCTCATCTGCTGAGATGGAAAGTATCAACTACAAAAAGCTACTGCAAGACTGCGACACCACACCATTCAAACTCAGGCTCAAACGGAATCGCTAAACACGACAACTTCCCCAAATGCTCCAAGGATCACACACAGAGCACAGCCGCCACATGGTTTAGTAACTGGTCTTAGTTCATCATTTTTATTATTTCAATTATAAATGAAAAAAAAATGCCAAACACTTGATACTTCGAAGTTGTCAGATCCAAATAATTTAGCTATCGATCAGACTGTTTCCTAACATATATGTTCAGTCATGCTATTTTTGAGGCAATAACACTCACTGTGAAATGTAGTGATAAGTGAATGAAGAAAGGGAGCTTGGTTTGCACCATCCAAACTCATTCCCTCTCTGTCTCCTGGTGACCTAAGGTGGTTCCCACTGGGGTTCTTGGCAGGACCCAAGCATACCATCTATGCCTGCTGTGGGTGCACCTGTGGTCCCCAAATAGACCTCTTTTTTCTGTGATTTCACTTCTGCACTTGGACTAGTCATATTATAGCTGTTTGATTTTTTTTTTTAGTTTTAAAAGTATAAACCATATGGCAATCATTTTATCTTAAAATCAGAAATAATCAAATATAGGCAAGCTGATTTTAAAAGTCACCTTCATATTTTAAAAAATAAATTGTATGTAAACTAGCCACCCTTTAACAAAACTTTACATCTAAATTCCTCCTATCATTTATCCTATGATTCTGCTACCATCTCCATCTTTAGTTCATCGTTTCACTTATATATGTCACTTGTCCCGTCATCACAGCATAGCCCTTGGCTCAAGTGTGATTATCTGACAACCACAGTCATTTTCTGTCAGGCGGCAGCATGGGAACCAGGTCCTGAGGGATGGGGTTAACAGGAGCAAGGATGAAGGTCTTCTGGGAAGAAGACAATGAACATTAGTGTAAAAAGAAGCAGAAGAGGAAAAGCATAGCCATGTGCTTGCAATGGTCCTGAACAGGAGTCGGCTGGTAACAGGCAAAGGTCCCAGAACTGGGGACAGAAATAAGACAGGGCCGCTTAGCTAGGATGTGGTTGAAGGACTCATGCATTTTGAGGGGAGGAGGGTAAACGCCAGGACTTCTAAAGTTCACTCCCAAGCTGAGACTCTTCTGCCCTACTGAATACTGACATGAGAAATGTAGGTCAAGGCCAGGCTGTGAAAAGATTTGACTGCTTGTTGGGGTAGAGAGCTTGCAGAAGACTGACAGCTAAGGAGAGGATATGGAAGGTTTAGGACATGCAGAGTAATGACCCGAGGTACCACGCTGATGAGTCAGGTAGTGAGATGCAGGATGGATGATGATGCTGCGTGACAAATTCAGTGCATCACAGGAGGCTACCAGCCACGTCACCGACATTCTGGAACTAAGGTTGGAGGCGGGGGAGGCAGTGGACGGGGGCAGAGGAAACGGAAGGAAGGGAAAAGGCACAAGTAATTTATGAGATTGCTGGTCTAAAAGAGTGTCACGGAGGAGCACGAAGACCCAGATCCCACTGGCCCATGAATGGAATTTGGAATTCAGGAGCTGCTGCAAATTCAGTTAGAAAACTGAGTTTCCTTTTAGACAAGTTACATGTGAGGTTCATGTTCACCAGAAGAATCCCAACACATTCTTCAACTCTCAAATTCTGCCTCCTCTGTAAAGACTTCCTCGACATCCTCAACCACACGACACCTGCGACATCATTGCCACCACCACACAGAGACTCGCAACACCCTATATCTTCCTCCACCTCGGTTTCTGCACGCAGTCTCAGCCTCTGTCTAGGTGATTCCCAGGTAGAAAGGATGGGGGCCTTTTCCTAAACACACTATTATGGGCTGAATTCAAGCGCTGAACACTCCTGAGATACCAATTTTAAATCCATGGGGAAAAGACGTAACAGACATTAAATATAATTTATCTGTCTATTCATTTGCTCATTCAGTAAACAAATAGAGGTTTGCTCTCCTGCTCTGTATTTGGATCACATAATTCAGAGGACTTTCCCGGTGGCTCAGATGGTAAAGAAGCTGCCTGCAGTGCAGTAGACAAAGGTTCTATCCCTGGGTCAGGAAGACCCCCTGGAGAAGGGAAGGGCAACCCACTCTAGTATTCTCACCTGGAGAATCCCATGGACAGAGGGGCCTGGCGGGTTATAATCCATGGGGTTGCAAAGAGTTGGACACAACCAAGTGACCAACGCTAACACAGTTCTTGCCTTAACACTAATTCAAAGAAGTCGCTGCTTTCTGCACAGGAGAGAATTCGATCATCTCCAAAATTCTGGCCCAGTTCCGGCTCCATCAGAGCGCACGTATTAAAAGAGACTGTCCTTTCTAGTACAACGTCAGTAACTGTCCACCACAGTCTCTGTATGTGTTTCTTTCCTTCTTCCCTGCGTGACTTTGATTTTGCTTTTACACTTAAAAAATAAAAACTACCTATTTAGCATCCTTTGTAAACAATGCTGGATACATTCTACTGAGGAGAAAGGTTGGAACAAGTACAAAGAAACAGTCACAGAATCTACATCACAGTTACGTTGTTTGAGACTAATAATCACGAAGTTGTGCTTAAGGTATACCTAGAACAAAGTAGAAAAATTCACAACATTAGGAACATTTATGAACATTTCTAAAATGTGTGATGCCCACATTTCTTTACTTTTTTCCACATTCTAATTCAGTCAACTATCAAGCCAATGTGCTTATAAAACAGACCATTAAGTATAATTATATTTACGAGTAAAACTACTTAAGATCCCAACTACCAGGATTGGAGGCAGATGATCAGAGCTCAAGAGGACAGTCATCAGTTTGCAGAGCGCCATTTACCAGGCTGCTGCACTATGGTGGAGGAGGTAAGCAGCGTGCAGACACCGACCACATTTATATTACAGCCAGTGATATGTGAGATGGAAGAAGCTGGAAAACAAGACTGCTGCAACAGGTCTCTGTGCTCGAAATAAACCTTGCAGACAGTTAAGACCAGCTGGAATCCACCGGGAACACTTTCATTGTTTGCATTACTTGCTACCTCGCACTGAGATTACGAAACAGAGTCGGTAAAGGACCGTATCGTATCACGTAAACTTGACTTTTATTATCCACATAACTTAATTGTTTCTACCTTCGGGCATCTCAGGAGACCCACAACACTGCCATGAGGTCTCGCCAACCCACTCCAGTCTCACTGATCTGCCATGTTTCTGGACCACTCTTGGACTGCAAGGAGACCCACAACACTGCCATGAGGTCTCGCCAACCCACTCCAGTCTCACTGATCTGCCATGTTTCTGGACCACTCTTGGACTGCAAGGAGACCCAACCAGTCCATCCTAAGGGAAATCAGTCCTGAATATTCACTGGGAGGACTGACGCTCAAGCTGAAACCACTACTTTGGCCACCTGATGGGAAGAACTGACTCTTTGGGAAAAGACCCTGATGCTGGGAAAGATTGAAGGTGGGAGGAAAAGGGGACGACAGAAGAGCAGATGGCTGGATGGCATCACCAACTCGATGGACATGAGTTTGAGTAAACTCAGGGAGTTGGTGAAGGACAGGGAAGCCTGGTATGCTGCGGTCCATGGGGTCGAAAAGAGTTGGACACGACTGAGAGACTGAGCTGAACTGAACTGAACTGGACTCCCTGCCCACCTCAGTCCTGTAGGGACACATCCTCATCAGCTGCCTTGCTGTTTGCTCATTTCCCCCCTCTCCATCTAGAGTGTGACTCCAGAAGGTCAGAGAACATGCCTTGTGCTGCTTGGATCTCATAGCTGGCACCACAGGGCGACAGCCCCTTTGGATAAAAGGAGAAAGAGAAGGAAAGACAGGAAGTGGAGGCAAGGAGGAGAGGGAAGGGAGAGGGGCGGGAGAGGGGGAGGGCGGGAGGGAACACACATGACAGGGACCTGCCATTGCACAGAGGAACCCAAGTCTATCGGCCCAAATCCTGATCAAGGCCGATCCTCTACCAACCGGAAGAGGCCAGCGAGTCAGAGCCTCTGCTGCCAATGATGAGAGAAGGCTGGAGAGGACGCTGACAGCCGCTGAAAGGGCTTTACTTCCCAAAAGACACCCTTTCATTCAGGTGCAAGTTCATTTGTCTTCTTTTTTTCACTGAAGTATAGTTGATTTTTCCCCGTACTCATGTGTGGATGTGAGAGTTGGACTGTGAAGAAAGCTGAGCGCCAAAGAATTGATGCTTTTGAACTGTGGTGTTGGAGAAGATTCTTGAGAGTCCCTTGGGCTGCAAGGAGGTCCAACCAGTCCATCCTAAAGGAGATCAGTCCTGAATATTCATTGGAAGGACTGAAGCTGAAGCTGAAACTCCAATACTTTGGCCACCACATGCGAAGAGCTGACTCCTTGGAAAAGACCCTGATGCTGGGAAAGATTGAAGGTGGGAGGAGAAGGGGATGATAGAGGATGATGGTTAATTGGCATCACCGACTCAATGGACATGAGTTTGAGCAAGCCCCGGGAGCTGGTGATGGACAGGGAGGCTTGGCGTGCTGCCGTCCATGGGGTCGCCAAGAGTTGGACATGACTGAGCGACTGAACTGAACTGAACTGATGGGTGATTTACAATGACTCAGGGGTACACTGAAGTGATTCGGTTCCATACATGCACGCATAAAACTTTCCCAGATCCTTTTCCGTCATAGGTTATCACAAGATACTGAACACAGATCCCTGTGCTACGCAGGAAGTCCCTTTTGCCTATTTTATATTAATAGATGGTGCTGTGAATCTGTTAATTCCAAATTCCTAGTTTATCCCCTCCCCACGTTCCCCTTTGGCAAACATAGACTTATTTTCTAGGTTTGTAAGTCTATTTTATTTCTGCAAATAAATTCATTTGTACCATTTTTTTCAGAGTCCGTATATCATATGATATTTGTCTTTGTCTGACTCGTTTCACTCAGTGTGAGAACCTCTAGGACCATCCATGTTGCTGTAAACGGCACTGCTTCATTGTCCATAGCTGAGTAGCATTCCACTGTATATTTGGACCACTTCTTCTTTATCTAGTCATCTGGCAGTGGACACTTCACGTAAGTTGCTTCCATGTCTTGGCTATTGGAAACTTGTCTTCTTTGCTTATGAGTTCAAGGCACCCATACCACAGAGTGTGTTAAAAGTTTATTGACTTAAGCACATATGAAACTAAGGAAAGTGTCAATCTATAATTTAATAGAATTGCAAAAATACACCAGACTGTCACTAGATTTTTACAAGCCTGGTTTTCTCCTTGACAAATACTGATTTTGTTCAGTGTACCATATTTTATTAATTCAAGGTTTCAAGATCATTAATTCTCCCACATGAGTCTTTACTGGCAAGATTTTATTAATAAAAAGATAAATCTCAAATTCACAATGTAGATAAAAATAATTTGATAATTATATTTATTTATAACTATATTTATAAATAAGCTCAGACAGTAAAGAATCTGTCTGCAATGAAGGAGACCTGGGTTGGATCCCTGGGTCAGGAAGATCCCCTGGAGAAGGAAATGGCAGCCCACTTAGTATTGTTGCGTGGGAAATTCCATGGATAGAGGAGCCTGAAAGACTAAAGTGCACGGGGTCACAAAGAGTCAGATAGGACTGAGCGTGCACACAGGCACACACACACACTTCATTCACAAACACGAATTATATTTTTCAAGTAAAATGATCTAGGGTTTCTCTATGATTATAATTGCATATTTTTACTTATAGAGATATGTGATAGCAATAGATATGTGTGTACACAGAGTGCACATTACAGTCTTGAAAATGACTTTCACGAGCATCATTTCATTTGGCCCTCACTAGAACTGAAGCAGACCAGACGGAATTTACGATGCACACTTTATGACACATTATAGCACACAGTCACACACGACGCGAGTGACTCGCCATGGATCACAAAGGAGAGAGAGAAGGAAGAAAGCAGACAGCGAAGGAAAGAGAAAAGGAAGGCTGGTGAACACAAGTATGTTAAAGGCTTTATTCTCACTTTTCTTATCTCCCCAGTGACAATATTCTCAAAATTCTAGTAAGCTGCTGCCCTGTAAACTGATGGTTCCAGAGTCATAAAAGCTAAGCTTCCTTTAGATGCGATTCGGTAAATCAAATTTTTTATTAAAATAGATGGGTATCAAAATGTACAAGCGCTCAATTGTTCACAACTTGCATTTTTGTTTATGTAATGCTCACAATGCCAAGTCCTTCTTTTAAAGGAATGAGGAGACAGGAGAGCCACTTCCCAGCACATTTTCTCTGAATCTCACAAACAGCCTTCCCATCGTTATTTTCTTAATTTTTACATAATGTCCACCTGTGATATAGCTTTTATAAATGATCAGAAAAGATTTGGACTTTGGTAAAAGGTGGAACTTTTTGTTCCTGATGTACACGTGTGTGTGAGAAAGAGAGAGAGAGACATATTACATATTTCTTATTTTAGCCGAATAAGTTTCACTTTTACTATTTCTTCAGTTCAGTTCAGTTGCTCAGTCATGTCCGACTCATTTCGACCCCATGGACTGCAGCACACCAGGCCTCCCTGTCCATCACCAACTCCTGGAGTCTACCCAAACCCATGTCCATCGAGTCAGTGGTGCCATCCAACCATCTCATCCTCTGTCGTCCCCTTCTCCTCCTGCCCTCAATCTTTCCCAGCATCAGGGTCTTTTCAAATGAGTCAGCTCTTCCCATCAGGTGGCCAAACTACTGGAGTTTCAGCTTCAATATCAGTCCTTCCAATGAACACCCAGGACTGATCTCCTTTAGGATGGACTGGTTGGATCTCCTTGCAGTCCAAGGGACTCTCAAGAGTCTTCTCCAACACCACAGTTCAAAAGCATCAATTCTTCTGCACTCAGCTTTCTTTATAGTCCAACTCTCACATCCATACATGACCCCTGGAAAAACCACAGCCTTGACTAGACGCACCTTTGTTAGCAAAGTAATATCTCTGCTTTTTAATATGCTTTCTAGTCTGGTCATAACTTTCCTTCCAAGGAGTAAGCATCTTTTAATTTCATGGCTGCAATCACCATCTGCAGAAATCTTGGAGCCCAGAAAAATAAAGTCAGCCACTGTTTCCACTGTTTCCCCATCTATTTCCCATGAAGTGATGGGACCAGATGCCATGATCTTCGTTTTCTGAATGTTGAGCTTTAAGCCTACTTTTTCACTCTCCTCTTTCACTTTCATCAAGAGGCTCTTTAGTTCTTAACTTTCAGCCATAAGGTGGTGTCATCTGCATATCTGAGGTTATTGATATTTCTCCTGGCAATCTTGATTCCAGCTTGTGTGTCTTCCAGCCCAGCATTTCTCATGATGTACTCTGCATAGAAGTTAAATAAGCAGGGTGACAATATACAGCCTTGACGTATTCCTTTTCCTATTTGAAACCAGTCTGTTGTTCCATGTCCAGTTCTAACAGTTGCTTCCTGACTTGCATACAGGTTTCTCAAGAGGCAGGTCAGATGGTGTGGTATGTCCATCTCTTTCAGAATTTTTCAGT
Organism: Budorcas taxicolor; assembly: GCF_023091745.1. NCBI lineage: Eukaryota > Metazoa > Chordata > Mammalia > Artiodactyla > Bovidae > Budorcas > Budorcas taxicolor. The sequence goes on along the minus strand of NC_068921.1, from coordinate 84,004,343 downwards.
TTATAGTGATCCACACAGTCAAAGGCTTTGGCATAGTCAATAAAGCAGAACTAGATGTTTTTCTGGAGCTCTCTTGCTTTTTTGATGATCCAGTGGATGTTGGCAATTTGATCTCCGGTTCCTCTGCCTTTTCTAAAACCAGCTTGAACATCTGGAAGTTCACAGTTCACATACTGTTGAATCCTGGCTTGGAGAATTTTGAGCATTACTTTACTAGCATGTAAGATGAGTGCAATTGTGCAGTAGTTTGAGTATTCTTTGGCATTGCCTTTCTTTGGGATTGGAATGAAAACTGACCTTTTCCAGTCCTGTGGCCACTGCCGAGTTTTCCAAATTTGCTGGCATATTGAGTGCAGCACTTTCACAGCATCATCTTTCAGGATTTGAAATAGCTCCACTGGAATTCCATCACCTCCACTAGCTTTGTTCATAGTGATGCTTCCTAAGGCCCACTTGACTTCACATTCCAAGATGTCTGGCTCTAGATTAGTGATCACACCATCATGATTATCTGGGTTGTGAAGATCTTTTTTGTACAGTTCTTTTGTGTATCCTTGCCACCTCTTCTTAATATCTTCTGCTTCTGTTAGGTCCATACCATTTCTGTCCTTTATTGAGCCCATCTTTGCATGAAATGTCCCCTTGTTGTCTCTAATTTTCTTTAGGAGATCTCTAGTCCTTCCCATTCTATTGTTTTCCTCTATTGAGGAAAGCTATCTTATCTCTCCTTGCTATTCTTTGGAACTCTGAATTCAAATGGGTATATCTTTCCTTTTCTCCTTTGTTTTTCACTTCCCTTCTTTTCACAGCTATTTGTAAGGCCTCCTCAGAGAGCCATTTTGCTTTTTTGCATTTCTTTTTCATGGGCATGGTCATGATTCCTGTCAATGTCACGAACCTCCATCCATAGTTCATCAGGTACTCTGTCTATCAGATCTAGTCCCTTAAATCTATTTCTCACTTCCACTGTATAATTGTTAGGGATTTGATTTAGGTCATATCTGAATGGTCTAGTGGTTTTCTCCACTGTCTTCAATTTCAGTCTGAATGTGGCAATAAGGAGTTCATGATCCGAGCCACAGTCAGCTCCCAGTCTATCTTTGGCTGCAATGAATATAATCAATCTGATTTCGGTGTCAACCATCTGGTGATGTCCATGTGTAGAGTCTTCTCTTGTGTTGTTAGAAGAGGGTGTTTTCTATGACCAGTGCATTCTCTTACTATCTTTTACATTGTTCAAATTTTAGATGAGATCCCTTTAGGTATAAATTTGTTTACATACACAGTATGTTTACCCAAGCAAGAAAAACACTAAGCGCCGTGGACTCCAGGACTTCGAAAGAAGAAATGGAGGAAGGGAAGAGAGAGAAAGGGGGAGGAAGGAAGACAAGCTTTCTACCCTACAGGAAAAGGCACCATCCTCTTTTGTTTTTCATAAAGCAGGTTGCATTGCAGGGACAGAACTGGCTTCCTCAGAGCATCATTGGTATGTTACAAATTGTTGTTGGCCACTGACCCTGAGCCATCTGCTGAAGAAGAGCAAGGTATTCTGTGCTCACCTGTGTGAAACCTGGACTTCTTGCCTTTGGTAAGATGATCCTGACCCAGATTAAAGAAACTTATTATGCTACTGATATCTTGAGAATTTAAAAAGATTTAAGCAATAGCATGTCCCTTTATTTCTGTTTTTTGACACTTTTAAAGCAGCATCTATTCCAAAACGCTTAGGGACAGTATTTCTTAAGTACATCAGTTTCAGGTCACATCATTAAATGCATGTCTATTCTTTGACCTGAGAATTGAATTCTGTTAAACTGTCTTAGAAAAGTAAAACAATCATTGGGTTTCTAACACAACGTGGATTCTGACATCCTTCTTTCTCAGTAGGAATCCCCTCCCCTGTAATTCCTGGACTTCTGTCAGTCAAGGTTATTCTGAACTAAGTAAGCTAGAGGTCTAAAGAAGACCCCATAAAGGGTATTCATTATGGAATGTGATTTTGCACAACTTTCTTTTTCAATGTGTCTGTCTTAAGGGTTACCTTTTCCTTTGTTTTGACTTTATCCTTTTTTTCCAAGTAATAATTATTCACATGGAAAACAGGTGCAATTCTCTGAGTCACAATACAAATCGTAAATGGAAACTATAATTTAGGACTAAGAAATATCTCCCTGTTCAAGATGTACAGAAATGTTTTCAGCAGGATATTTAAGGTCGCCTAGGGTTTCTCTGATGGGAGTGAATTTTTCCTGCCTCTCCTAAAAGGGAGATACAGAACCACATAAGACAATTCCTAATTTAAAAAATCTCCTTTTTATCCCATTGATTTGGGTTCTTTGGATAACCTTGACTAATATATCCCTACTTTCAATAATGTCTGGAACAATCAGAAAGAAGACCAACAAGGAAAGAGAGGACTTGACCATTAAAGACCAATATGGCCTAACAGACCTGTACAGAACACTCCACCCAACAACAGCAGCAAACACATCTTTTTCCAGTGTGCACCATTCTCCAGAAAAGATCACATAACATGTTTAACCACAAAACAAGTCTTACAAACATAAAAGGATGGAAACCATAGCAATGAAACCAAAAATCAATATTAGAGAAATAACTGAAATATTAACAAATATGTGGAAATTGAGCAACACAGGCTTGAAAAACCAATGAGTCAAAGAAAACATCATAAGGGAAATTAAATAACATCTTGAGTCAAATAAAAGCAAAAGCACAACATACCAAAAACACGGGACACAGTAAGTCAGTACCAAGAGGAAAGTTTACAGCAGTAAACACATTCAAAGGAAGAAAGATCTCCAAAGGAAGAAAGATCTCCAAGCAAAACAAAACTTTACACATCAAGGAAATAGGGAAAAAGCAAAACTGAGCCCAAACTTACCAGAAGGAAGGAAATAATAAAGACTAGAGCAGAAATAAAATAGAGAATGGAAAAATACAGGATCAATGAAGTCAAGAGGTGTTTATTGAAATGATCAATAAAATGACAAAGAGAAAACTCAAATACATAAATTAGAAATGAAAGAGGAGATATTGCAATTAATGCCACAGACATAAAAAAGATAAGACCACTATGCGCAATCTATGTCAGTACCGGATAACTCAATAGAAATGAACACATTTCTATAACAGACAGCACACCAGGACTGAATCAGAAAGAAATCAAACTTTGGAGCAGACCTCTACCTAGTGAGGAGATTGAATGAGTAATCAGAAACATCCAAACAGAATTCCAAGCCCAGATGGCTTCACTGGAGAATTCTACCAAACATGTACAGACGAACTAATGCCAATCCTTCTCACATTCTTCCCAAAAGTTGAAGTCAAAGGAATATTTCATGAGGACAGTATTACCCTTACACCAAACCAAAAATACTGCAAAGAAAGAGAACTACAGATGAATATCCATGACAAGTATTGATGCAAAAGTCCTCAACAAAATACCACCAAACTGAACTCAACAGCACATTAAAAGAATAATAAATCATGACAAAGTGGGAATTAGTCCTGGGATAAAAGATGTTTCAGTACATTAAAATGCATTAATATCCCTGACGCTGGGAAAGATTGAAGGCAGGAAAAGAAGGGGATGACAGAGGATGAGATGGTTGGATCGTATCACTGACTCGAGGGACATGAGTTTGAGCAAGCTCTTGGAGTTGGTGATAGACAGGGAAGCCTGGCATGCTGCAGTCCATGGGGTTGCAAAGAATCAGACATGACTCAGAGACTGAACTGAACTACTTTAACAAAACAAAGGATAAAATTCACATGACCATCACAAATGACATAGATAAAGCATGTTGCAAAAGTCAACATCCATGTATAGTAAAAATGGTCAACACACTAGGAATAGAAGAAAATTACCTGAACATAAAAAGCCATGTATGAAAAGCCATCATACTCAATGGTGAACAAAAACTGAAAGTGATTCCTCTAAGATGACTAAAGTTGAATGCCAAAAAATTGATGCTTTCAAATTGTGGTGCTGGAGAAAACTCAAGAGTCTCTTGGACCGCAAGGAGATCCAACCAGTCAATCCTAAAGGAAATCAACCCTGAATACTCATTGGAAGGACTCATGCTGAAGCTGAAGCTCCAATACTGTGGCCACCTGATGCAAAGAGCTGGCTCTTCGGAAAAGACCCGGAGGCTGGGAATGATTGGAAGCTAAAGGAGAAGAGGATGGCAGTGGATGAGACGGTTAGACAGCATCACCAGCTCAACAGACGTGAAACTGAGCAAAGTCTGGGAGACAGTGAAGGACAGGGGAGCCTGGCATGCTGCATTCCATGCAGTCACAAAGAGACCAATGTGGCTTAGCAGCTGAGCACAATAACAAAGATCGGGAAGAAGGTCAGAACGTCCACTCCCATCACTTCTCTTCAGCATAGTACTGAAGGTCCCAGCCAGAGCAATTAGGCTAGAAAAAGAAGTCAAAGACATTCAGATCAGAAGGGAAGAAGCCACACTGTCACCAATAAGTTCTTATTGATTAAGGAGAGTCAAGGCCATCAGGGCCCTTCCTCTCATTATTTAGATTTCGTAACAATAGCTTGTGAGATGGCAACACAAACTTTTAAAAATAACTCTCAGACTGTCAAAGAATAAAACATTCAGCAGAAGCCCTAATATATGAAAGTCTATGGCAGTCTAATATATTAAAGTCCGTATCAGGCTAACAGCACCTGCAGTTTACAAAGTTTCTCAACCAGTCCATCCTAAAGGAGATCAGTCCTGAACATTCATTGGAAGGACTGATACTGAAGCTGAAACTCCCATACTTTGGCCACCTGCTGTGAAGAACTGACTTATTGGAAAAGACCCTGATGCTGGGAAAGATTGAAGGCGGGAGGAGAACGGGACCACAGAGGATGAGACGGTTGGATGGCATCACCGACTCAATGGACATGAATTCGAGTAAACTCCAGGAGCTGGTGATGGACAGGGAAGCCTGGTGTGCTGCAGTCCATGGGGTCGAAAAGAGCTGGACACAACTGAGCGATTGAACTGAACTGAAGCATATACTGGAAATTTTATCTCATTTAATCCCACATTTAACCCTACAAGGCAGGCACTCTGCTCATCCCATTTCACAGATGAGTCTTAGAAAGGTTTCTCATGTATTCATGGTCCCAGAGAAATATGAAGCAGAACTTGAAATCCAACATTAGCTTCTTTACCTCAAATTTACCCTTTATGTAAACTACATTTTGGGTTTTGTGCCTCAAGGCCTGTCATTCCCAGTATTAGGAAAACCCTACTTACCAGCCTTATTTGAACTTTATCCTGTATCTATAGTTCCAGCAAACCCCTTCCAGGGAAATACTGTATCTCAGGTCCACTCTGAAACACTACTCTTTCTTTCTACAGGCTATAAAGTAGCAACCTAAAACCATATGAAATATTCTGCAATATTCCATCCAACTAAATTTCTTTCCTCTTTATGTCAAAGTTCTTTTGTCTTGCTTTTGCATTTAGTTTTAAATTACTGAAATAGATGTAAAGTGAATGACTCGCTGTTCTAAATTATAAAGATAAAAGGCATATTAATAGACTTTTTAAAAGAAGATTTGGGAGCTCGTGAAATGATTTCCATCCAGGGACTCCCAACTACATATTACCGAGCTGCTTATAACCAAGAATCTAAATTAGAAAGAAAATGAGCAAGTCTGAATAAGACTTTATCATTCTTAAAGGAATTAGTTAATATTTCAAATGTGTTCATTCAAGACACACAGTACCACATGCCAGAGGCTTTAACTTCCCAAGCTTATTTTTAAAACCCTAATTATAGTAATGAAAATGAAAAAAATGCACTCCATACATTATTTATAGAAAAAAAGGATATTCCAATGCCTATTTTTATGTATAATTCAATTCCTCTTATAAGAATTTGAATATCAAACTCACCTTATCCATACCCATAATGATATCTTTTAACCACAAGTGCCCACAGTGATTCTTAAGAGGACTTATCTGATTTAACTTACATCACTTAATAGTAGTGATGTCTATCATGGTAATTATTCATGGGTAAGTGAGAAGCATCAAAATCTGAAAAAATAAACACAGGACCTCAGCTATTTGAATGAGGTATGAATTATGCCTTGATTTTTTTTTCTTCCTAAAATTCAGTTAATCAACTTATTTTAATGTGTCTAGTTTTTCCCAGTATTAAAATTATTTACCAAAGTCAGTTTTCACATAAATTAAACTAGTTACACCTCCAGTCCCGTTGTTCCTTTGGGACTGCAAAATTTTCCTGCAAAGAGCAAGATGGTAAATATTTTAGGCTTCAAGGACCATGGGGTCTCAGTGGGTCACACATCTTTTGTTGTTTATTGTTTTTTGCCTATTTGTTTGTACTATCCTTTAAAATATAAACAGCATGTCTAGTTCGAAGGCTGTACGTAAATAGGACTCAAGTTACATCTGGCCCTCAGACTACAGTTCGCTGCCCCCAGCTGGGATGGTTTCCTATAAGCCACCTGTTAAAGAGGCATTTTTTTTTTCTCTTAAGAAAAAAGAGCTTGGATTTTTGCTGACTAATAAAACCACTACAATATTGTGAAGTAATTAGCCTCCAATTAAAATAAATAAATGGCTATTAAAAAATAAATAAAAATTTTAAAAAAGAAAAGGCTTTCAGCTTTTCAAAAAAAAAAAAAGAACTTGGATTTTTTCTGAGTGATAACTTCTATGAGACTTAATCTCCCATAAGCTAGTGGTACAACTTTGAACTAATTACTCAGTCTCTCTGGGTTTTCTTTTCTGATTTACCTGTAAATGAGCAGATGACGTTCACGGGAGGGAGGAAACAGACAGATCCATGGGTCTCGGGGTAGGATGTGTGGTGATAGGAGAGAGGAGAGCCCCAGTAGGAAGTGGGTGGGGGTTCCATGTGGTCAGAGCTTGGGAGCCGTGGAAGCTAGAATCTCCAAACAGCGTTTGCAGGCAGCTTGCCTTCTGCCACCTGCAGCGGTTACATCCACCCATGTAACATCTATTGAAATCTGGACACCTACACAGAGATGAATAAAGAATTCACCTCAGCACAGCTGTAAGTCTGATATTCAACTGGAGACACGGGTTCGATCCCTAGGTCAGGAAGATCCCCTGGAGGAGGAAATGGCAAGCCACTCCACTCCCATAGACAGAGAAGACTGGCAGGCTACAGTCCATGGGGTGGCAAAGATTCGGACACAGCTGACCTCATGTTGCTCATGAGGGCTCAACAGATGGAGTTGTTGGGAAAAGGAACAAAGTCTTTATTCAGCAAGTCAGCCGATGGAGAAGACGGTGACCCCCTGTCTGGAAGAACCATCTTGCCTGAGTTAGAATTCAGGTTTCTTCAGAATTGAAAGAGACATGTGTACCCCAATGTTCATCGCAGCACTGTTTATAATAGCCAGGACATGGAAGCAACCTAGATGTCCATCAGCAGATGAATGGATAAGAAAGCTGTGGTACGTATACACAATGGAGTATTACTCAGCCATTAAAAAGAATACATTTGAATCAGTTCTAATGAGGTGGATAAAACTGGAGCCAATTATACAGAGTGAAGTAAGCCAGAAAGAAAAACACCAATACAGTATACTAATGCATATATATGGAATTTAGAAAGATGGTAACGATAACCCTGTATGTGAGGCAGCAAAAGAGACACAGATGTATAGGACAGTCTTTTGGACTCTGCGGGAGAGGGCGAGGGTGGGATGATTTGGGAGAATGGCACTGAAACATGTTTAATATCATATAAGAAATGAATCGCCAGTCTAGGTTTGATGCAGGGTGCAGGATGCTTGGGGCTGGTGCACTGGGGTAACCCGGAGGGATGGTATGGGGAGGGAGGGAGGAGGAGGGTTCGGGATTGGGAACACGTGTACACCAGTGGTGGATTCATGTTGATGTGCGGCAAAACCAATACAATATTGTAAAGTAAAAATAATAATAATAAATACATAAATAAGAATTCAGGTTTCTTTTATATTAAAAGGGGTGAGGCTTACTGTCACACATTACCTGGCGCTGGCCAGCCTCCAAAAGGAGGCGGGGCAGGGCCTCTTTATTGCTTCTTTATTGCCTGCCTCCACAGGTGGGCCAGGTCTCCTGTGAGCTAAACAAAGGCATTTTTGCTTAAGGCTCATTACCTGGGTGTTTGCACAAACTCTGGGAGTTAGCGAAGGACAGGAAAGCCTGGCGTGCTGCAGGCCATGGGGTCACCAAGAGTCAGACACGACTGAGCAACTGAACAACATTACCTGGGAGGCAGAGATGGGCCATTGTGTAGAATTTCAGCTTAAAAGCAGCATCCCTTTAGTGATGAACTTGAATGCAAAGGTTCTTCTGATGACACCAGCATTACCTGCACCTGCAGTAAGGGGACATCAGAAAGCTGGACATCCCTGGGGAGAGTTTCTCAGGAAAGACATTCTGGATTTGACCCCAGCCCTGAGCAGAGACAGGAGCAGCACCTTCCCAGCTCGAAGGAGCAACAATCAGGTCTGTGGGTTAAGAGATGCTAAGTTCCACGTGGAGGGGCACATGCAGCTCGGGGTGGTCCAAGCAGAAGACGGGAGTCAAGAGAGTCGAGAGGAGGTTGGAGGGTGGGCAGGATGAAGTCAGGAAGGACAGCAGAGGTCATGCGGAGCAGCCCATGCTGGACGCTGTGGGCGAAGGGATTCCCTGAGGGCTTTTCAGCAGGAGGCCTCGGGGTCAAATCCACATTTATGATAAATCACCCTTGCGTCTGTTAGACTGGATGTGAGGGAACAGGCCAGAGGGGGAAGATTAATTAGAAACTGATCCCTTATCCTGGGCAGGGGGTGATGAAGCCCTGGCTAAAAGTCATAAAAGGTCAGAATAGAGGAGGTGAATCTCAGCAGTACTTATAAGGTAGAATTGTAAAGACACAGGGGCCGATACTATCATGTAAGAATTGAATCGCCAGCCTATGTCTGACGCAGGATACAGCATGCTTGGGGCTGGTGCATGGGGATGACCCACAGAGATGTTATGGGGAGGGAGGTGGGAGGGGGGTTCATGTTTGGGAACACATGTAAGAATTAAAGATTTTAAAATTAAAAAAAAAAAAAAAAAGACACAGGGGCTGATGGGAAGTACTGGGAGGGAAAGAGAGGGGCAGAGAAATGAGGAAACCTTGGACAATGCTTCCCCCTTCACTACGGTGGGAGAGAAAACCCAGGAATCACAGAGGCCAACCGAGATTAGGGACTCCAGGGCGGACACACGATGGTGCGGAAGGTCCAGGGAAGGATGGAACACCCTGGGAAAGGTGCCCTGTGGGCAGAGGGGAGCCAGAAGGAGGGTGGGCAGAAAGGAGGACCACCAGGAGAGGAGCGAGGGGCGGGGAGAGAGCACTGATGTAAAAACTGACCGCCTACAGACCCCCACTATCCCACCTGGCAGACACTCCTGTAGGCAGAAAGAGCAAAGCCTAATAACCTTGCCAAGACCGAGTTCTGGGATCTTGGCCAAAATGACCCCAAAGCTCTGGGCCTCCTGTTCTTCATTTGCAGAACTGGGGCGTGGGTAGTTACTTGCAGTTACCTTACCAGCTCCTTCGCACCCAGCCTTTTCTCATTCTATAAAACGCGCCGCCACTGGCCAGGATTCGCCCTGATGATAAGACCTCAGAGGCAGATCTACTTCTGCGGTCCTCAGCTAAGCACATGCTCAGATTCAAAGAAACATCACATTCAAATACCCCAGTTCCATAGCGATGCCTTTTCTCACCTATACAAATGTAATAAATGCAATGATCTGCAAGTCACGTATAAAGATAGGTATGTGCACACATACATGCGTATAATATAGGATCACATGGGCATTACACAAGTTATGGTTTTACTCAGCAGACTTACTTGCCTGATTTCTTAAGTAGAAGGAAATGTTTCTATTTTTATTCATTCTCCCTCAAGAGCATTCTGCTCTGCAGCAGGTTTATATTCAGTGGGCATTCTCTGTATCTGAAGGAGTACTGATTTACCCACAGATTACATTAATGACCCACCCCAGTAGCTCCTGGAGCTGTTATCGTCAAGCGTCCTCAGATCAGAAGCAGCAAATCTTTAACGTATTCATTGCTTGTGCAAAATAAACTAGCTATTTCAGATTAAAATATGCTAATGACTATACACAAAATAGATAACCTACAAGGACCTGCTGTATGGCACAGGAAACGACACTTCAATATTTTGCAGTAACCTATGAGAGTAAAAGACTCTGAAAAACAAAACATATATGTGTATTCAGTTGCAAGTTATACATTTTCAGTTTTAGGTGTATAGCACAGTGATTCTGTGACCATACATACTATAGTGCACAGCACACAACATACAGTTATATAGGTATACACATATATAGTGTTATATATATATATTAAACTGCATCGCTGTGGCTATACACCTGAAACTAACACAACATTGTAAAATTATAGTTTAAGAAACACTTCAACTATTTTACTGTGTACTAAAACCATTTCACTCCCCCAAATTTGACAGGACACCGATAAGCTCAACCAGACCATTATAAAACTGTACTGATTACATGTATTTTCCCTTTAATAAATAAACATCACACTTGGAATGACTTTTTATAGCGAGTACTATATCCCTGGGGCATATCAGTCTCTAAAGCAATGGCATATACTCTGGTTTCCCAAAGCCCATCAGCTATAACCTCATATGCACACACCGGTTCATCACACATGATTAGGGACCCTGGCAGTTAGGTACGTGTCACACATGCTTGTGTAATTTTAATAAACTAAACAGCGTCACACAGACACATAGATATGTTCAGGAGGACCCTTAACCCAAGGATGACAAATCACCTTCAAAGCCTTTAGACCTACCCGGAGCAAACTGTAACCCACCCTGCCAGCTAGGCAGTAACCCCATAAAGAGGCTGCTGGCCAGCCCAGGCGGGGGTGTGGCTCCCCTCCTTTCCTCCCAGTCCCACGGTTTTCGTTTCAGGATCTCTGGGACAACCTTGGAGCCTCTTGCTCTGAATCACTAGGAAATTCATGCAGAGTCTGTAGGGGGTTCATAAATAACGCTCCCCCCTAAAAAAAAAAAAAAAAGCTAACGTTCGAGACACTTTCACCTTCACCTGAGCAGAAATTCCAGCCACCCTTAGGAGATCCCCAAAGAAAGCCCCCTCTCAGAGGACGAGCGCTTCCGGAGCTTTTGCACTTAGCAGGATAAAGACCGCCCGGCGCGCCCCCCTTCCTGCCCACGGACTGCTCTGGCCGATTCACAGCAGCTAAGTTTTCTTGGCCCCGCTGAGCAGAAGACAACCCCTCCTCCTCCAATGGCTAAGGAATTCTTCCCAGTGGCAAACGCTTCACACACAATTGAAATGCCTTTGGCTCCTTCCCCCCCAAAACTGGAGCTCTGAGCCCCCCGGTGAGTAGCTACAGCTTTTCCGTAAACGACAGAAATGCTAACAGGACTTGATGACAATCACCTCCCTTACCTTTCGGGGCGGGGTGGGGGGGGGGAGGGATACAAGGGACCATTAAACCCAGCACTTTCACAGACCTCCTTGGTTTCCCCCAGCCAGGAAAGATGGGGCGGGGGCTGGCTGGGGTGGGTGGGGGCGAGCGCGAGGCCCGAATGAAGAGCCCGGGGTGAGGACTGCGCTCCCCGCCGACGTGGCCCACCCGGTAGTGGCCGGACCCCTGAGACAATGGAGCGACATTGTCCCGCGGGGGGTCACGGTCAAGGGTCAGTAGGTGGGTGGAAGAAGCGACGGCCTGGGGGGCCTCCTTCACCCCTATATCTTTGTTCTCTGAAGTCGTCGCCCTCTTGCATCCCCAAAGAAAAAGAGAAAGGGGCCGAACCCCACCCCCCGCCCCCCAGGAGTGGCCGCGGAGGGCCCCCGGCGCCGCTCCTCGCGTCTCCCGTGGCAACCAGAGGCTTCCAGCCGCCCTCAACCGGCAGCCTGTCGTCTCCTCCCGGGCTGGTCCAGAGTTCGGAGGGTTTCAGCTCTCAGCCCGCGTCCCCTTCCGGGAAAGAGATCGCCAGCCCCCCTCTCCACGCCCGCTCCCGTCTCCACCCCGGGACTCTGGCTGGGGAGGGGGGAACCCGGCGAGGCAGGTGCCAGCAGCCCACACCCTCCCGGGGTCGCCCCGCCGAACCTCGGGACCGGGAAGCTGCCCGGCCAAAGCACCCCGCGCTGGGGACCGCGCCCGGCGCCCGCCGCCGCCGCTACCTGCTGGAGAAGGGTGCCCCGCAGCCGGGACGCCGGGAGTCGGCTCCGAGGGCGCCCCGCGAGGGTGCGCGGCGCGCTGCTGCCCTGCGCTTCCCCGGGGCCGTGGCGCGCTCCGGGCGGGCGCGCCGGGCGCACCCGGGGCCGCCGAGCGCCGCTCTCGTCCCGGCCGGCGGTGCGGGCTGGGCGGCCGGGGCCCGGCTTCCGCGGCCGCGCTCGGGCTCCCGGGCGCCGCTCCGGCCGCCGGGGCTCCGCGGGGCCCGCCTCCGTCCCGGCCGGCCGCCGCCCCCTTCCCACGCGCTCGCGCGCCGGGACCGCGCCTCTCTGCTCTCGCTGCGCCTCGGGTCCCCCCCTCCGGCTTCTCCCGCCTCCCGCCTCGCGGGCCAATCTAAGAACGGGGCTCACTCTTCAAACTTCTGCGTCCGGGCTCGGCCAGAAGCGGGGCAGCGGGACGGGAACGCGGGGGTGGCGGCCCGGGCGCGGGGCCCCTGCGCGGTGGCCCGGGGCTGCGACCTGGAGCGGGCATCCCCCGTGAGCCGGCCGACCCGAACAAAGGCCATCGCGAGGACTCTGGCAGTTGTCACCCGAGCAGAGGAGTAACCCTGTTTAAAGACGCAGAGGCCCTGACCGTCCTTCCCGCTCTGGTATTCGAGAGCCCCTGAGATTCTCCTGAAATCTCCGAAATAACTAACTTAAGCCTGGGACGACCACCCCCGGCAAGGAAAAGCCCGACTCCAGGCAATTGCGCACTGTTGCAGTTTTCAGGACAGAATAGAAAGCTGCCCTGCCCACTCCCCAAGATTTTGGTTTTGCTTGGCTGTGTAAACATATTTTACTGTCCACATTTTGCTATGAGGGCCATATTCGATATTAATTCCAGAGTTAATGTGATATACATATATATGTACAGATGAGTTTGTAAACATATGTACAGACACAACAGTATATAGTAGCAGGCGGATAACAGCAGAGGCCTTGTTTATAACACTCAGTAACTGTTTATTCCAGGGAGATTATAATTATATTAATTATTAATTATCGGATATATTTGCATAAACTGTATGCTACATGTGTATATGAAAAATAGAAGATCTAGGGATGTCTGCATGGAATATAAGTTTCGTATTAAATGACATTATACCAGTGCATGTTCAGGAAAGGATTAAATAATGACTGAGCTACTGTCTTGATTTTCATTTATATCTCATATATTTCTGTTATTTGAGATACATTTTTTTGAATTTCAAAATAGGATCAATGAAATGAGCTAATTTACTTCGTAATGATGTGAGTCTGTCTGGAGACACTTTATATAATGTGAGGAGAACGAATCCCAAGCCAGATTTAATTTCTTATAAAAATAATTTACAACATCATAGAATTTACCAAAGCAATTCAACAATAGTTTTAAAAATAATGTAGACTAGTAAGAATGAGTATGAATTCAAAGGAAAATAAATATTTTTTCACCTAATTGCTTTCTTGTCCTTTTATATATTGACACCAAGAGATAGATATGGACTGCGAGGACTATTACTCATTTCTGTGTTTATTGTGTTGTATAATATGTGAAACCATTCCATTTCTCTTTTTTTTTAACATTTTTTGTACTGTTAACCATTGTGATCATTAACAATGTTGTGATAGTTTCAGGCACACAGGAAAGGGACTCAGTCATACCTATACGTATATCCATTCTCCCCAACTCCCCTGCCATCCAGGCTGCCACATAACACTGAGCAGAGTTCCCTGTCCTATACAGTAGATCCTTGTTGGTTATCCATAGTAGAAGAGAGCTAACCTACCAAAAGTTAGCTCTGGTAACTAGCTTTTAAGCTCCCTGGTGCTTCAGACAGTGAAGAACCCACCTGCAATGCAGGAGACCCAACTTCAATCCCTCAATCAGGAAGATCCCCTGGAGAAGGGAATGGCAACCCACTCCAGTATTCTTGCCTGAAAATTTCATGGGTAGAGGAGCCTGGCAGGCTACAGTCTGTGGAGTAGCGGAGAGTCAGACGTGACTGACTGCTCCCAAACTCTGCACACATGAAATAAAGAATGCCTGCTAAAATACTAATGTGAGTTCAGCACGAGCACTTACCGTGACTATGACTAGCATGCTTATATTCCTCAAATATAGGTTGTATATTTGATATAGGTTTATATATATCATATATGTTTCTACAAGAGCAGTTTATAGTTGTAAGAAACGAAAAGAAAATATCTTCATAAAACCCTATGAATCGTAAACAAGATCCCATTTATATTCCAGCTATTCCCATCACATTCTGCATCCTGTAGTCATAACAGTGGCTTAAAATACACAATTGATGTTGATGAGGTTTTAAAAAATGATTTTGCTAACCAAGCATATAGGCAATATATTATTAAGAATGTCAATATTGGTTCAGTTCCCAGAGGTAATTTTTCTCTTTAAAGTGAGATATAAATGCTGGTTTGCCGTTGGTGAGCACTGTTTACAAGGAGACATCCAATTCTGAAATAGTAATTCTTCCGCTAGCACAGAGGCAGGCATTATCCGGCTTTGGCAACCCTGGAAGGTGTGCGGTAGTAAAGAGGATTGCCTCAAATAGAAACTCCAACACAGCTACTTTCGCATCCTGAGAGCTCTTGTCACTTTTCAGAGCATAAATTATTATGGGAAAGGGTGTGTGGCCAATGCTTTGTACTTATTACACTCATAGTCCACTGTACCTCTCACATACCTGTCCTGAAAGAACTGGAAATTTTAAAATGAAAATGCAGCAATTTTCTCATTCTTAACATTGTGGGGAATGGAGCTGTTCATTTTCTGTAAAATAACACGTCTGGATTAAAATTATGTCCTTAACTATGGACATTCGCTATTGCTATCGGACAGCAAAAAGAGAATTTCCTGTCTTTCACTGGGAAACAGGATCGTGTTTAAATCAATGCACAGTTGTAACTCCTGAGTCTCCAAAGTATATGACAGTCCAGTTTCCCTATTTGTTTCCTGTGAACTGAGTGCTTGTATGCCTCTGAAATTCATCTGTGGATATCCCTACCCTGAGGTGAAGGGACTCAGGGGAGGGGCTTTGGGGGGCGATGAGGTCATGTGGGCGGAGCTCCCATGATGGGGTTGGTGACGAGAAGATAGAGAGCGTGCTTGTTTGCGCTGTATTCTCTGCCATGAGAGAACACAATGAAAAGACCGCCATCTGCAACACACAAGAGGGCCTTCCCCAGAGTCCGACCTGATCTGACTTCCGGCCTCCAGAAACGTGAGAAATGAATTCGTGTTGTCAATAAGCCTACACTAATTTGGGTTTCCCAGGTGGCTTGGTGGTAAAGAAGTCAAGGTTCAGTCCCTGGGTCAGGTAGATCCCCTGGAGAAGGAAATGGCAACCCACTCCAGGGTTCTTGCCTGGAGAATCTCATGGACAGAGGAGCCTGGTGGGCTGCAGTCCATGGGCCCGCAGAGTCGGACTAAACAGCAGCAGCAACAGAGACTTCGTCATGGCAACCCAAACGAAGACACTATTCCATCAGTTGTGGAGGGAGGGGTACTCAAATCTCCAGCCATGATTTTGAATTTTTGTAGTTTTCCTCACAGTTCTGTGAGTTTTTGCTTCATGCATTTAGAATTTGCATTTTCAGGGCATAATGTTTAAACTTGTTCTGCGCTTCTGGTGAATTGATCCCTTTATCATTTTGAAATGATAGAAATGTTATGGACCTAACAGAAGCAGAAGATATTAAGAAGAAGTGACAAGAATACACAGAAGAACTATACAAAAAAGATCTTCATGACCCAGATAATCATGATAGTGTGATCACTCACGTTGATCACTCACCTGGCATGCAAAGTCAAGTGGGCCTTAGGAAGCATCACTATGAACAAAGCTAGTGGAGGTGATGGAATTCCAGTTGGGCTATTTCAAATCCTAAAACATGATGCTGTGAAAGCGTTGTACTCAATATGCCAGCAAATTTGGAAAACTCACCAATGGCCACAGGACTGGGAAAGGTCAGCTTTCATTCTAATCCCAAAGAAAGGCAATGCCAAAGAATGCTCAAACTACTGCACAATTGCACTCATCTCACACACTAGTAAAGTAATGCTCAAAATTCTCCAAGCCAGGTTTCAACAGTACTTGAACAGAACTTCCAGATGTTCAAGCTACATTTAGAAAAGGCAGAGGAACCAGAGACTTCCTCTTCAGAGAGTCTTTACAGACTTCCATGTAGCTCAAACGGCAATGAATCTGCCTGCAAGGCAGGAGACCAGGGTTCGATCCCTGGGTTGGAAAGTTCCTCTGGAGAAGGGAATGGCAATTCACTCCAGTATTCTTGCCTGGAGAATTGCATGGACAGAGAAGCCTGGTGGGCTACAGTTTGGGGGGTCGAAAAGAGTCAGACATGACTGAGTGACTAACTCAGTCCACAGAGGAACGAAAGATCAAATTGCCGACGTCTATCAGGTCATTGAAAAAGCTAGAGTTCCAGAGAAACATCTACTTCTGCTTTATTGACTATGCCAAAGCCTTTGACTGTATGGATCACAACAAACAGTGGAAAATTATTCCAGAGGTGGATATACCAGACCACTTGACCTGCCTCCTGAGAAATCTGTATGCAGGTCAAGAAGCAACAGTTAAAACTGGACATGGAACAACAGACTGGTTCCAAATCAGGAAAGGAGTACATCAAGGCTCTATATTGTCACCCTGCTTATTTAACTTACATGCAGAGTACGCCATGAGAAATGCTGGGCTGGATGAAGCACAAGCTGGAATCAAAATTGCTGGGGAAAATATCAATAACCTCAGATATGCAGATGACACCACCCTTATGGCAGAAAGAGAAGAGGAACTAAACAACCTCTTGATAAAAGTGAAACAGGAGAGTGAAAAGCTGGCTTAAAACTCAACATTCAGAAAACTAAGATCATGGCATCTGGTCCCATCACTTCACGGCAAATAGATGGGAAAACTGTGGAAACAGTGACAGACTTTATTTTTCTGGGCTCCAAAATCACTACAGATGATGACTGCAGCCATGAAATTAAAAGACGCTTGCTCCTTGGAAGAAAAGTTATGACCAACTTAGACGGCATATTAAAAAGCAGAGACATTACTTTGCCAGCAAAGGTCCATCTAGTCAAGGCTATGGTTTTTCCAGGAGTCATGTATGGATGTGAGAGCTGGACTACAATGAAAGCTGAGCAGCGAAGAATTGATGCTTTTGAACTGTGGTGTTGGAGAAGACTCTTGAGAGTCCCTTGGACTGCAAGGAGATCCAACCAGTCCATCCTAAAGGAAATCAGTCCTGGATATTCATCGGAAGGACTGATGTTGAAGCTGAAGTTCCAATACTTTGGCTACCTGATGGGAAGAGTTTGAAAATACCCTGAACCTGGGAAAGATGGAAGGCGGGAGGAGAAGGGGATGACAGAGGATGAGATGGTTGGATGGCATCACCGACTCGATGGACATGGGTTTGGGTGAACTCCAGGAGTTGGTGATGACAGGGAGGGCTGGTGTGCTGCGGTCCATGGGTTGCAAAGAGTCAGACACGATTGAGCAACTGAACTGAACACCTAGTATTCTTTGGGATAAAGTTTCCTTTTTCTGATAATAATATCTCCAGCTTTCTTTTTCTTTTTGGTTAGTAGTTTCTTGGTGTCTCTTCCCTCTTTTAAACTTAAATTATTTGTGTCTTTATATTACAGTGTGATTCTTCGGGAGGAGGTTATAGACAGGATGTGGCCCCCTGTTGACCCCTGGGTTCCACATGGGGAAGCAGGGGCTCCTCACCCCTCCCCTGAGCCTGGGACGGCCACTCTGCCCACTGTCCCCGCAGGGGGCACTGAGTTCAGGGATGCAGTACTCAGGTCACTGTGAGACCGTCCGGACACTGCCTGTGCCTGAGCTCCACTAAGATCTTTCTGTAAACTTTCAAGATTCTACTGGGCAAGTGCGGCGGTCCATTCATCTTGCGGATCCAGGACAAGCCTTGGAGGTGAGTCTCCGTGCTTGCTACACCTGCCAACTACCAATCTGCAGTAGCTGACTCTTTCTTGGTCTCTCCTAGCCCTCCAGGATGGGGCCAGTTTCAGATTTCACCTGCGGAATTTCTGAGGCTGGGAACCATCATTTGAGTGCCTTCATTCCCATAGAGATACTGATATCATCGGTACATGCAGAGCCTATTGGCAAAAAGATGAGGCTCAGACAACTTCAGACATTGTGTCATAGTTGTTGAGACCACATTTGTGGTGTGAAATCTATTTATGCATCTATGTGTTATTCATAAAAGTGTTTGCAGTTTTATGAATGGTACCAACAATCCAGAAACATTTTTAGTTTTAAAATATTCTACTTTCCAAAATATTATTCTTTTTCTTTTGGTTTAAATATATTTAACCTTTAATTCATAGCTAACCCATAACTGTTGTGCCATCACTGATTTCAGTTTCCAGGAGTCAGAAAAAGGCAGTGGTCAAGTGGTCCTGAAAACTCCTGAGGTAAAAAATATCCACATTTCTGCTAAATTCTCTGACTGGAGAAGTAACATCACTGCATACTATAGCTGCTGCTGCTGCTAAGTCGCTTCACTCATGTCCGACTCTGCGACCCCATAGACGGCAGCCCACCAGGCTCCCCCGTCCCTGGGACTCTCCAGGCAAGAACACTGGAGTGGGCTGCCATTTCCTTCTCCAATGCATGAAAGTGAAAAGTGAAAGTGAAATCGCTCAGTTGTGTCTGACTCTGAGCGACCCCATGGACTGCAGCCCACCAGGCTCCTCTGTCCTTAGGATTTTCCAGGCAAGAGCGCTGGAGTGGGGTGCCATCGCCTTCTCCGACGTACTATAGAGTTTTTATTAAAACTATCTGGATCACATCTTTTTATCTATTCGTCTGTTGCTGGACACTTAGGTTTTGTCTATGTCCCGGCTGTTGTAACAGAGCTGCAGAGAACATTGGGGTGCACGTGCCTTTGTGAATTACGGTTTTCTCAGGGCGTATGTCCAAGAGTGGGGTTGCTGGGTCATATGGTGGTTCTGGTTTTAGTTTTTTAAGGAAACTCCATGCTATTCACCATAGTGGCCATACCAATTTACATTCCACCAACAGTGCAAGAGGTTCACTGTTCTCCATACCCTCTCTAGCATTTATTGTTTGTAGATTTTTTGATGAAAATTCTGGGCATTCTGGCTTGGTTATATCAAAGGATCTAAGAGTCGCTGTCATTGTTTGGTTGCTAAGTCATGTTGAACTCTTTGCGACACTGTGGACTGTAGCCCACCAGGCTCCTCTGTCCACAGGATTTCCCAGACAAGAATATCGGAGTGGGTTGCCATTCCCTTCTCCAAAGGATCTTCACAACCCAGGGACTGAACCTGGGCCTGCTGCATTGCAGGCAGATTCTTTACCGTCTGAGCCACTAGGAAGCCCAATATAAGATGGTACCTATCATAAATCATATACCCTATTAAATTTAGCTATAAATGTTGTAAGATTTAAAAAAAAACTGAGGGAGAGAAACTGCAAGGTGTGTTGTAACTGTAATTACAACAGTTTCAATGAATGTCTTACTTTTCTTGTCTAATGAGCATGTAGCACAATAATAATTACAGAAATCGTTAGATCTGTCAGATTTAGCCGGTGGAAAGCATTTATTGCAATAATACAGTCAACACACACGTGCCAATCAACAGGGATTATTGGACTTGTAATAGGGTCATATGTTCACTTGGGCTTCCCTAGTGGCTCAGCTGGTAGAGAATCCGCCTGTAATGTGGGAGACCTGGGTTCAATCCCTGGGTTGGGAAGATCCCCTGGAGAAGGGAAAGGCTCCCCACTCCAGTATTCTGGCCTGGAGAATTCCGCCATCTGTATAGTCCATGGGGTCGCAAAGAGTCGGACACGACTGAGCGACTTTCACTCACTCGTGTTCACTTACCCGGGTCATTTAATCTTATCTTTAAAAGTTGAAGGTTTTTTTCCCCTGTGCTAAACAGTAGGTTCTCATTATTATCTATTTTACACACAGCAGTGTGTGTAATTCAGGAGATGGACGCTGGCGAGAGTTGCTCAACAATGTACATGCACTTTAGTGCCACTGACCCACACAGCTAAATATGGTTAAAATAGCACTTTTCATATTATTTGACTTTTACCACAATAAGAAAAATTTAAAGGTACGAAGTTAACACTAATTAGAAGTGGAAATGAGCCACGCTGTCCAGTGTATGTTAACAATACAGTAATAGGTAAAATTCCTGTGTCAGGGCAGAAATGAGTCACACAGCTATAGTTTAAGCAGATTTCAATAAGATGGAGACAGACTCACTTTCAACCTGAGGGCTTTGACTGGGAAGGAAGTCTTACTAGAAGAAAATCAGGGTTCCGCACCTTGGTTTAGGTCATTTCATTTCAGGTCCGCAGATAACAAGTTCATTTGTTTGAAAAGACAGGGGTAACTGAGGGAATCAGAGGTAACCTGGAATCAGAGCCTGTGAGTCGTAAATCCTGGATGGAATGAGTCTAAGGTAGTAAGACCAAGAAGATGAGTCTACAGAACAGAGCGAGGATCACCGGAGGAAAAGGACTCAATTTATGAGAAATACCCAGACTGCAGAGCTCATGTGATAGACACACCAGGGCGTCACCGTTCTAAGGGTCCGATCCCTGGGTCGGGAAGTATGATACGGTCATAAGACTAGCATCCTCCTCCTGCTTAAAAAAAAAAAAAGTTTACTTTCATATTGTTTTAAATTGCTTAGCAACAAATTATTTTCTTCCAAAAGAAAAGAGAAAATTTTTTTAAACAAAACTGTTCGAGTGTTGGAGCTGGCCTAGGACAGGAAATTTATTTCCAATCAGGGCAAATGATGGTTCAAAGTCTTTTCAGAGCAGGTGGAAACAAACAAAAAAAATGCTGAACAGTAAACCAAACTGAAGACTAGAAACTCCTAAAGCCAGTGTCTCTGATGCTATCACTTTCTTGTACCTTCTTAGTCAAGAAACAAGGGTAGATAGAAGTTCCTCCAGAAACATTTCCCATCTGCAGGAGTCTTAGAAAACCACCTCCTGCCTGTGGGCGGATGCACCAGAGGCCATTCTGATGCTTAACCAAGGTCAAGCGTCTCTTAACTGTGGTAAAATCTTACATGTGAAGCTCCTTAGCACCCGGGGCCCCACTTGTTTCACTGTTGAAATCTCTGTAATCAGTCGTTCTACTGTGTTTCAGATCAGTTGCATGGATACCGTCACCTCTGGGCATTTTAGGAACTCCTCTTGTACTGGAAGATCTTTGTCAGAGAAAATGAGGCATCGTTTCCAATAAATCTCTAGAGACCAAAGTGGTTTGTTTTAGCCATCAGATTTTCATGTGGCTCCTCTATACTCCTGTTTTATTAGAAAATCACTGAGAATAAAAGCAAAGTATCATTGGCCTCCGAAAAACACAATGCTCAAAACTTGAATGTTTAACAATTATGTCTTGTCTTTCTAACAATATTGAGTACAGTTGCAATGTCTGATAATAACTCAACATCCTTAATGTAGTTTTGTGCAATTTAAAAATCTATGTTTTATACAGATATATTTATATATTTACAATTATGCTTATAAATATATATTTAACTTATTAATGCATGAATCTAATTTATAGGTTATATATGAAGACAATTATCACAAACATAACTTATGATCAGTATTCTGAGATATCTGTTTATTTATTTTTATTTATTCCTCTCTTCCCTCCAAAAGGACCAAGAGCTTACAAGGAGAAATAAAGTAGAAAGAGATGAATAGGTTTAAATAAAAGCAAAGGCCAAACAGAAGCAAACTCATATGATGAAAGAAATTATTGGTATATACCTCTGTGTGTTGCAAAGTTTCTGGTATGGCAATTTTAATGAATAATTAATTAATAATATAGTGAGCATGAATGGCTACTAAAAGTGGTCCTCATCCTTGTTTAAGTCGAAGCCGTAAAGTGAATGCAAATATAATCTACATCATATTTACAGATATGTCAACATTTGTATTTTTCACCAAATACATGTGTACTATTTGCTATGGAGGAGGAGCACTTTCTTTCCTTGTTTTTTTATTCTGGGAAAACATAGCTTCCACGGGGCTATACGTATAGCGAGGCTGTCAAAGAGGGAGTGTTTCAAAAATGATTGTAAATGAGAACCAGCTGCACACCTTGGGGAACTCAGTGCTCCGTGGGGACCTAAACGGGAGAGAAACCCAAAAGAGAGGGGATGTATGTATACATACAGCTGATTCGCTTTGCTGTTCAGTAGAAATTAATATTGTGAAGCAACGATGCTCCAATAAAATTAATTTAAGGAATAAAATGCTGTGTGTGCTCAATCACTCAGTTGTGTCCGACTCTTTGCAACCCCATGGACTGTAGCCCACCAGGTGCCTCTGTCCATGGGATTCTCCAGGCAAGAAAAATAGAATACTATATAAGTTTAAAAGTAATTGCAGCTAACTTTACCAATAAAACACACAGGTTTAAAATATCTCAAGTATTTCAAGATAGAAGCAACAAAAATAACATGTGTTTAGTACTAGAAAGCTTTCAAATCCCTTTTCTATCTTTTAATCTTACCCTTCGTGTAAAATCATTAGTATCACTACTCCCATTTTATGTCTGAAGTCACTGGGCTTCCAGATTTTGAGCAACAGATCTAACTGGGTGAGGGGAAAGGTTTAGGACTTGAGTTTTGATCCCATGATTCCAAATTTATGATCTTTTCACCTGCCTCTCCTGGAATGGAGGCATAAAAGTTACATTCTAAATCTGTCATTTATATCTTTAATTTACCTTAAAGAGTTTTTCCTCTGAATTTCGATCCAAGGTCCACATATCTTAATGTATTCAGTTCAGTTCAGTTCAGTCACTCAGTCATGTCTGACTCTTTGCGACCCCATGAATCGCAGCACCCCAGGCCTCCCTGTCCATCACCAACTCCCAGAGTTCACTCAGACTCACGTCCATCGAATCGGTGATGCCATCCAGCCATCTCACCCTCGGTCGTCCCCTTCTCCTCCTGCCCCCAATCTCTCCCAGCATCAGAGTCTTTTCCAATGAGTCAACTCTTCTCATGAGGTGGCAAAAGTACTGGAGTTTCAGCTTCAGCATCATTCCTTCCAAAGAAATCCCAGGGCTGATCTCCTTCAGAATGGACTGGTTGGATCTTCTTGCAGTCCAAGGGACTCTCAAGAGTCTTCTCCAACACCACAGTTCAAAAGCATCAATTCTTCGGCACTCAGCCTTCTTCACAGTCCAACTCTCACATCCATACATGACCACAGGAAAAACCATAGCCTTGACTAGACGGACCTTAGTTGGCAAAGTAATGTCTCTGCTTTTGAATATACTATCTAGGTTGGTCATAACTTTTCTTCCAAGGAGTAAGTGTCTTTTAATTTCATGGCTGCAGTCACCATCTGCAGTGATTTTGGAGCTCCAAAAAATAAAGTCTGACACTGTTTCCACTGTTGCCCCATCTATTTCCCATGAAGTGATGGGAATATGCTACTGGAGATCAGTGGAGAAATAACTCCAGAAAGAATGAAGGGATGGAGCCAAAGCAAAAACAATACCCAGTTGTGGATGTGACTGGTGATAGAAGCAAGATCCGATGCTGTAAAGAGCAATATTGCATAGGAACCTGGAATGTCAGGTCCATGAATCAAGGCAAATTGGAAGTGGTCAAACAAGAGATGGCAAGGGTGAATGTCGACATTCTAGGAATCAGCAAACTAAAATGGACTGGAATGGGTGAATTTAACTCAGATGACCATTATATCTACTACTGTGGGCAGGAATCCCTCAGAAGAAATGGAGTAGCCATCATGGTCAACAAAAGAGCCCGAAATGCACTACTTGGATGCAATCTCAAAAATGACAGAATGATCTCTGTTCATCTCCAAGGCAAACCATTCAATATCACAGTTATCCAAGTCTATGCCCCAACCAGTAACGCTGAAGAAACTGAAGTTGAACAGTTCTATGAAGACCTACAAGACCTTTTAGAACTAACACCCAAAAAAGATGTCCTTTTCATTATAGGGGACTAGAATGCAAAAGTAGGAAGTCAAGAAACACCTGGAGTAACAGGCAAATTTGGCCTTGAATGCGGAATGAAGCAGGGCAAAGACTAATAGAGTTTTGCCGAGAAAATGCACTGGTCATAGCAAACACCCTCTTCCAACAACACAAGAGAAGACTCTACACATGGACATCCCCAGATGGTCAACACTGAAATCAGATTGATTATATTCTTTGCAGCCAAAGATGGAGAAGCTCTATACAGTCAACAAAAACAAGACCAGGAGCTGACTGTGGCTCAGATCATGAACTCCTTATTACCAAATTCAGGCTTAAATTGAAGAAAGTAGGGAAAACCGCTAGACCATTCAGGTATGACCTAGATCAAATCCTAATGTATTAAGAAGAATTTAATTAGCACATAAAGTTTATCCAAGAGACTTTTTTACGTGTGAACAGTCAGTTGAGTGTCTGCTGTCTTTGTCTTTCTTAGTTGCTCAGTTGTGTCCGACTCTGTGACCCCGTGGACTGTAGCCCACAAGTCTGCTCTGCCCATGGGATTCTCCAGGCAAGAATAGTGGAGCTGGTTGCCATTCCCTCCTCCAAGGGATCTTTCCGACCCAGGGATCGAACACGCATCTCCTGTGTCTCTTGCATCAGGGGGCAGATCCTTTTCCCAGGGGAGCCATCAGGGAAACCCCATCTTCTATCTACCACGGTGGTTCAGAAGGCTGTTTCTCAGCCCTGAATGCACATGTGAAGCAGTTGGGAATCTTATAAAAGTCCAGAATCCGACTCAGTGGGTGTGGGGGAGGGCCTGCTCTGACATGCTCGCCTTTTCCATCGTGCCATGTTGATCTCCAGCTCTTCCCTGCTCTCAGCTTGTGGAGCCCTTCTCCGTTTACAGATTTCACTATAAAGTGTCTCCTTGGAGAATTTCAGCCTTGTTTAATACATCTGCTGTGCATTGCTATTATTGCTCTTATTTTACCAATAAAACAGAATCTCTGGAGGAGGTCAGTGGGTGCTCAAAACCATTCCCTTGACTGGGGAGACAATGATAAAGCCGTACTGAGGGCCAGTTCCCTGACCCCAAAACTCTTTGCAGCGTGTCACCTCTCGTCAGGCACAAGGGACCCTGCATCGGCAACAAGGTTGGGTCGTGACCCAGCCTGGCTGAGACGTGCTTGTCCCCAGCTCATCTCCTTCCAAGACAAACCCGTGAAGAACCGCTTGGCAGGGGCAGCTTTCTGGACCAGGCTCTCCCCTGGGACCCCAGAGCAGGTGGAACTGTGCTGACTCCCCCCAGCCCCATCTGAGCCCACTTCCCAGTCACGAGCAGCTGCTCTTACCCAGCTCTCCCCCTCCTCTCTCCCACCCGTCACTCCTCCTTTTGCCTGGATTCATCTCCATCTCTACCCTCAAGGACAGTCTCCACCCTCACTTGCTGCTGTTTTGTCCCTCAGTCATGTCCAACTCTGCGACCCCAGGGACTGTAGCCCGCCAGGTTCCTCTGTCCTTGGGATTCTCCAGGCAAGAATCCTGGAGAAGGTTGCCATTCCCTCCTCCAGGGGATCTTCCTGACCCAGGGATCGAACCTGTATCTCCGGCATTGGCAGGTGGATTCTTTACCACTAAGCCACCCTCCCTTATCTCATCTATAGCTTTTGTTTCACTTCTTTCCCTCTTTAGACACTCCTAAGAGGAAAATTACCTGTAGAGTCAGCAAAATGGTCAAAAAGACATTCTTAGGGTCTTATTTCTTCTTGTGGAAAAAATGCAATTGCTCAGAGTTTTTAATGCTTGTGTCCCTTAATATTCTACGTTTTCCCACTTTTGTGATTTTCCTAGAAGATTCTTTCCATCACAGTCAGAAGAATCCATTACATTTGACTGACTGACTCTCAGCTGAGTTCTGCACCCCAGGGTCCCATCCTCAAGCTGCTCAACTCATAAATGTTGAATGATAGTAATGATGCTTGCAGAACCATTTCACAGGAAGCCCAAAAGGTGTGACTGGCAACTACCCATACGAGAAACACGGTAAATTTCCATGAATAGAAAACTGTGATGACATGACGTACAGTGATGGCAAAGTGATATTCCAATCCAAAAGCATCAGGAGCCTCTGGTGAGGGTCTCATGATGTCCACAATAATATCATTAAAGAAACACAGCTTATAAATGAGGGCTGTCTTTGCCCAGGAAGATTTAAAAAGCAATAATAATGCATACTGCAAAAACTGTCTTTCGCCCCCCGTTCCATCAGTTAGCACAGCAGGCATGGATAAAAAACAGATGAGAACAGTGACTTCCCTGCTGGTCCAGTGGTTAAGACCTTGTGCTTCCCATGCGGGGGGCGTGAGTCCAATCCCTGGCCAGGGAACTAAGACCCCACATGGCGCACATCACGGCCAAATTTTTTTAAAAGATACCATTGAAAAAGAGCACAATTCCCTGCCCCAAATAAACTTGTTGTTTTTCAGTCACCAAGTCATGTCCGACTCTGCGACCCCATAGCCTGCAGCACGCCAGGCTTCCCTGTCCTTCACTCTCTCCTGGAGTTTGCTTAAACTTGTGTCCATTGAGTTGGTGATATTATCTAACCATCTCATCCTCTGCCACCCTCTTCTCCTTTTGCCTTCAGTCTTTCCCAGCATCAGGACAAAATTAATTTTAGCAAGAGCAACTGTGTATGCTTTACATGTGTACGTGTGTGTATAAGACTATATGTACATACATGTAGTATGGAATAGAGCGACTACATATATGTTTACATATGTAGTTACACACGTATGCTTTAAAATATAGGTGCTATTATTATTATTCATGTATGATGAGGCCAATATTTCAGAAGGTGACTCATTGGAAAGATGAACTGCTTTCATCACAGATCTCAAAAAGCGGGAGGCACACAGGGAAGCACCTCTGTGGGTCAGAAGGCAGAAAGGACAGGCAAAAACATGACCTTTGTTGTGGTTTCTGAAGGCAGAAATAGAGGCAGCCAGCAGGCAGACGGAGGACTGGCTCGTCGGAATAATCTCCGCTTGCTCTGAGGCGCAGGGACGTCCTTCCTGGCCTGCCCTCTGGCTCTGCAGTGACTGGGGTCAGGAAGGAGAGGGTAGGAGAGTGGGGGTCTGGACTGGCTGATGTAAGCGGGACAGGCACCCCCGCAGACTGCTGGGGAGTCCCTGACTATCTCCAGAAACTGGCTAACCCTGAGCGGGGAAGTCTCTCCAGGGTCCTCAGCCTCCCAAACCCCAAAGCATCAGAAGTGCAGAAAATAGACCCACCCAGTAGAACCCATGGTCCACTGAGACCGTGCGGAGGGCTCCAGCGTTCAGTGCGCAGAAGCACAGTAAAAGCGGTTAAAAATCACGCTTGCAAAACACTCCTGCAGGTCATTCCTCACTCAGTGCATGCAAAATCCCCAGGGAAAACAGAAAAGTGTCACCCTACCTCCGTAGGAAAAAGTATAGACATACAGCTTGTTTCTTTAAAATGTAATCTGTCTGTTGCAAAACCACATTGCCGACGGGTTTAAACATTTCACTGTTAACATGAAATCATAACAGAAGTGGGATAAATTATAGGTGAGATTTTTACAGTGTTGAGTTTAAGGATTTCTTTAAATAACCACTGTTGAGTGATCTACTGACATGCAACGATTTGTCCAAATCTTAGCAGCCAGAATCAATAAGCGGGCATCATCTCTGTTTCTGTGGATTAGGAGCCAAGCATGGCTTAGCTTGGAGATTCTGACACATCACATTGGACGCTACAATCAGGGTGCCGCGTGGGATGCTGTTATCTCAAAGCTCGGTTTGGAAAGAAAAAGTTCCAAATTCACTCACATGGACCTCCCAGCCTCTCCACAGAGCTTCCTCCTGCGTTTTCCTCAAAGGATAGGGGAGGCGTGACAAAAATCCACAACCCATTTTGTCCTATAAACTTGGAAACCACATCTCACCACTTTCTCCACATTCTGTTCATCAGAAGTCCCTACGTTCAGCCTGTGTTCATGGGAATCACTTACACAGGGGCAGGGAGTGGGTTTAGAAAACGTGGGACACTTCAGTTCAGTTCAGTTCAGTTCAGTTCAGTCGCTCAATCATGTCTGACTCTTTGTGACCCCATGAATTGCAGCACCTCAGGCCTCCCTATCCATCACCAACTCCCGGGGTTCACTCAGACTCACGTCCATCGAGTCAGTGATGCCACCCAGCCATCTCATCCTCGGTCGTCCCCTTCTCCTCCTGCCCCCAATCCCTCCCAGCATCAGAGTCTTTTCCAATGAGTCAACTCTTCTCATGAGGTGGCAAAAGTACTGGAGTTTCAGCTTTAGCATCATTCCTTCCAAAGAAATCCCAGGGCTGATCTCCTTCAGAATGGACTGGTTGGATCTCCTTGCAGTCCAAGGGACTCTCCAGAGTCTTCTCCAACACCACAGTTCAAAAGCATCAATTCTTCGGTGCTCAGCCTTCTTCACAGTCCAACTCTCACATCCATACATGACCACAGGAAAAACCATAGCCTCGACTAGACGGACCTTAGTCGGCAAAGTAATGTCTCTGCTTTTGAACATGCTGTCTAGGTTGGTCATAACTTTTCTTCGAAGGAGTAAGTGTTTTTTTAATTTCACAGCTGCAGTCACCATCTGCAGTGATTTTGGAGCCCCCAAAACTAAAGTCTGACACTGTTTCCACTGTTTCCCCATCTATTTCCCATGAAGTGATGGGACCAGATGCCATGATCTTCATTTTCTGAATGTTGAGCTTTCAGCCAACTTTTTCACTCTCCTCTTTCACTTTCATCAAGAGGCTTTTTAGTTCCTCTTCTCCATCCATAGTTCATCAGGCACTCTATCTATCAGATCTAGTCCCTTAAATCTATTTCTCACTTCCACTGTATAATCATAAGGGATTTGATTTAGGTCATACCTGAATGGTCTAGTGGTTTTCCCTACTTTCTTCAATTTAAGTCTGAATTTGGCAATAAGGAATTCATGATCTGAGCCACAGTCAGCTCCCGGTCTTGTTTTTGTTGACTGTATAA
Source organism: Budorcas taxicolor (assembly GCF_023091745.1). NCBI lineage: Eukaryota > Metazoa > Chordata > Mammalia > Artiodactyla > Bovidae > Budorcas > Budorcas taxicolor. Next base: position 83,974,965 of record NC_068921.1, on the reverse strand, counting down.
AGCTTCTCCATCTTTGGCTGCAAAGAATATAATCAATCTGATTTTGGTGTTGACCATCTGGTGATGTCCATGTATAGAGCCTTCTCTTGTGTTGTTGGAAGAGGGTGTTTGCTATGACCAGTGCATTTTCTTGGCAAAATTCTATTAGTCTTTGCCCTGCTTCATTCTGTATTCCAAGGCTAAATTTTCCTGTTTCTCCAGTTGTTTCTTAACACCTTGGATACTTAACAACCTGCAAAAATCGAGCAGCTGGTAAAGAGCTTATTAAAGGTCTAAATATACAAAGAGCTCTTAAAAATAATTATTAATAAATAATAAAAAATTAGTTTTTTAAGAGTTTTCAGAAAACCGAAAGGCAGTTCAGAAAAGAAGGAATTCATACTCCCACCAGACATATAGGAGAAAAATATTCAACCGTACTAGCAACGAAAAAATAATACTCATTAAAAAGTAAAATTATGCTTTCCAACATCAGATAGGTAAAAAGGAAAAAAAACAATATTTAGAGAAAACATACATGACTAACGGTAGTAGAAACTGATAAAGTTTTGTTTTGTTTTTTAGGAAACAAGTTACCTGTGGGTATGATAAGCTTTTGCTTCCAGTTATGCAGCGGTAAAACCTCTGCCTGCTAATGCAGCAGATATGGTTTTAATCCCCTGGAGAAGGAAATGGCAACCTGCTCCAGTATTTTGGGGCTGGGAAATCCCATGGACAGAGGAGCCTGGTGGGCTACAGTCCATTGTGGTCGCAAGGAATCAGGCACTTTGGAGTGCGCGCGCGCGCGCACACACACACACACACACACACACACACACACACACACAGAGTAAGGTTTTAAAAGTGCTTGCATGCTTTATACAGAAATTCTCATTCCAGGCCTTTGGAAGAAGAAAGAAGGTGTAGAGGCAGATTCAGCAGGAAGATATTTGTCAGAGACTCGAACGGGAAGAAAGTGAAAGCATTTAAACACTGAACATGAGTGGAATCGACCCTGCAAATGGAGAAGTGGCATGCACACCCCTCATCTCAGGAGGAAGCAAAGCAGTGAAGGCATTTGTAAATAAGAGTCTGAGTAAGAAGGCCAGGTGGAGGGAGCCCCTTCTAAGGCAGAGAATATTCCAAGAAGTTGCCCCAGTTCGACTCAAGGAACGACAGCGTCCGGAAGGTGAACCGGTTCCTAAAGTACAAAGGACACGCTCCACTTTGCTCCTCAGAGAACAGGGACAGACGCGTAGGTGAATGTGCAGAAAAGCAAGAAGGAAGAGAGATAAACGCTGAAATGCTGAAATGCTGAAAAATGAAGTCTGAAACTGGAACCTTAAAAAAAGCTTCCTCAACCAGGACTTTATTATGAGCAGTGACATCTGTTGTCAGCCTTAGCTTGTCTGCATTGTCCAAGGGGGACCCCTCCAGCTCTCCAAATCCTCCATCAGTCACACATACAGATGCCTTCCTGGTATTTTCATTAAGGAAAATACCTGAAATTCATATCTGGGTCCGTGTGGCACCGAGGAGATCTTATGTGAGATGGTGAGAAGATTCTCAGGGTGAACTGATTTAACTGAAAAGCCTGAACATCCAGTTACGATGGATGGTGAGTAAATGACACCTCTAGTAATTTACAGAAATCCTGATGAGGGCACTGAACTTCCTGTCTATCGTATGGGGATTTGGAGCCAATCTCTTAGACAGCTTAGCAAGCAGGGTGACTCTGATTGCCATTTCAGTTGCCGAAATCATAGAATTCTACCCAGCCCTTATAAACAAAGCTTTAGAGGAATGTGTAGTGGCAGAGAGGGTGTCTAATGTTTATTATTTAGTGAATAAGCCAGTGCAGAATAGTATAGCTAGTATTATTATTTAATCATACATATATGGAGAGACATTGAATATATAAACTGTGCCCAGAGTGCCTATCTGTGCACAGTGGGGTTAAAGTGAATTTTATCATCTCTGTTCATGTGTATTTTATACAATAAAAAGCGGTGCTTGCTATCTGAGATAATCAGATATCCAAGTCCTCGGAAAGGCTGTCTGTGTGTTTATACCTCTTAGGTCAGGCTCCCAAAAAGCAGAGCCTGAAATGGGAGTCCTTGTTTAAATAATTTACAGTGTTTCAGCAAGAGGCAGTCTAGGACAGGTGGAAAAACTAAGCAAGAAGGTTTAGGCATCTCCAGCATTCCACAATATTCCCATTTTCCCTTAAAATCTTATCCTTACACAGTATTAAACTCCAGCATTAGAGGATCATAATTTACAAAATGAATACATGTTTATGGGTAGTTCAAACTGTTTTGAATTTTTCCTGTGAATTTTCTGTAAGTGATAACTTAAAGATACGAAAGATATACCCATCTGAATGCAGAGTTTCAAAGAACAGCCAGGAGAAATAAGAAAGCCTTCCTCAGTGATCAGTGCAAAAAAATAGAAGAAACAATAGAATGGGAAAGACTAGAGATCTCTTCAAGAAACTTAGAGATACCAAGGGAACATTTCATGCAAAGATGGGCTCAATAAAGGACAGAAATGGTAAGGACCTAACAGAAGCAGATGATATTAAGAAGAGGTGGCAAGAATACACAGAAGAACTATACAAGAAAGATCTTCACGACCCAGATAATCATGATGGTGTGATCACTCACCTAGAGCCAGACATCCTGGAGTGTAAAGTCAAGTAGGCCTTAGGAAGCATCCCTACGAACAAAGCTAGTGGAGGTGATGGAATTCTGGTTGAGCTATTTCAAATCCTGAAAGATGATGCTGTGAAACTGCTGCACTCAATATGCCAGCAAATTTGGAAAACTCAGCAGTGGCCACAGGACTGGAAAATGTCAGTTTTCATTCCAATTCCAAAGAAAGGCAATGTCAAAGTATGCTCAAACTACCACACAATTGCACTCATCTCACATGCTAGCAAAGTAATGCCCCAAATTCTTCATGCCAGGCTTCAACAGTATGTGAACCATGAACTTCCAGATGTTCAAGCTGGTTTTAGAAAAGGCAGGGGAACCAGAGATCAAATTGCCAACATCCATTGGATCATCGAGAAAGCAAGAAAATTTCAGAAAAACATGTACTTCTGCTTCATTGACTATGCCAAAGCCTTTGACTGTGTGGATCACAATGAACTGTGAAAAATTCTGAAAGAGATGGGAATGCCAGACCACCTGACCTGCCTCCTGAGAAATCTGTATGCAGGTCAGGAAGCAACAGTTAGAACAGGACATGCAACAATGGACTGGTTGCAAATGGGGAAAGGAGTACATCAGGGCTGTATATTGTCACCCTGCTTATTTAACTTACATGCAAAGTACATCATGTGAAATGCCAGACTGGATGAAGCACAAGCTGGAATCTAGGTTTCTGGGAGAAATATCAGTAACCTCAGCTATGCAGATGACACCACCCTTATGGCTGAAAGAGAAGAGGAACTAAAGAGCCTTTTGATGAAAGTGAAAGAGGAGAGTGAAAAAGCTTGCTTAAAACTTAACATTCAAAACAATGAAGATCATGGCATCTGGTCCCATCAGTTCAGTTCAGTTCAGTTCAAGCCTCCGTGTCCATCGCCAACTCCCAGAGTTTCCCCAAACTCGTGTCCATTGAGTTGGTGATGCTGTTGCCCTCCTCTCCTCCTGCCCTCAATCTTTCCCAGTATCAGGGTCACTCCATTGTAAACAGATGGGGAAACAATGGAAACAGTGACAGACTTTATTTCCTTGGGCTCCCAAATCACTGCAGATGGTGATTGCAGCCATGAAATTAAAAGACATTTGCTCCTTGAAAGAAAAGCTATGACCAACCTGGACAGCATATTAAAAAACAGACATACTTTACAAACAAAGGTCCATCTAGTCAAAGGTATGGTTTTTCCAGTAGTCATTATGGATGTGAGAGTTGGGCCTTAAAGAAGGCTGAGCCGTGAAGAATTGGTGCTTTTGAACTGTGGTGTCGGAGAAGACTCTTGAAGAGTACCCTTGGAGAGCAAGGAGATGCAACCAGTCCATCCTAAAGGAAATCAGTCCTGAATATTCATTGGAAGGACTGATGCTGAAGCTGAAACTCCAATACTTTGGCCACCTGATGTGAAGAACTGACTCATTGGAAAAGACCCTGATGCTGGGAAAGATGGAGGGCAGGAGGAGAAGGGGACGACAGAGGATGAGATGGTTGGATGGCATCACTGACTGGATGGACATGAGTTTGAGCAAGCTCCGGGAGTTGCTGATACACAGGAAAACCTGGCATGCTTCAGTCCTTGGGGTCACAAAGAGTCGGACACGACTGAGTGACTAATCTGAACTAACTGGTAATTTAAAGACCTGTAGCAACTGATACAGCAGGAATCGTTCAAGACTGACCTCTTCTTAGATGAGGTGTGTTATCCCACACTGAAGGCAGGATCCAAGCTAATCAGATATTAGGTCTAATGAGGTACACATATTTTCCTGTACGAAGGAAAATGACATGATCCATGTCTACGCTGGGTGCCAAGTGAGTTTCTCAAACCTTCTCCTCTCTACCCAACTTGTCCAGGCTTGGTGACAGAGGATGAGATAGTTGGATGGTATCATTGACTCAGTAGACATGAGTTTGAGAGAAGTCTGGGAGATAGCAAAGGACAGGGAAGTCTAGCGTGCTGCAGTCCGTGGGGTCACAAAGAGTCAGACACAGCTTAGTGACTAACAACAACATATTGTCCTTTAGTCTTAGCCATCAAAGCACAGGGTGGCTGTTTTCTCCATCTGCTTGGACCAAATTCCTGAGAGTAAACCTGGGTCTTCTTCTTTTGCACATGTAATTTGGGAGCCATTTCTACCGACTCTTCCTTCAAATTGCAGACGCAGTCTCCTAAGCTACTCACGTCTCATCACTTGGTTGAAGCCATCCTTGTTTCTGACCTGGGCTGTTGAATTAACCTCCACACTGTTCTCCTCACACTCGTGGCTCAGCTGGTAAAGAATCCTCCTGCAATGCGGGAGACCTGGGTTCAATCCCTGGGTCGGGAAGATCTGCTGGAGAAGGGATAGGCTACCCACTCCAGTATTCTTGGGCTTCCCTTGTGGCTCAGCTGGTAAAGAAACCACCTGCAATGCGGGAGACCTGGGTTCAATCCCTGGGTCGGGAAGATCTGCTGGAGAAGGGATAGGCTACCCACTCCAGTATTCTTGGGCTTCCCTTGTGGCTCAGCTGGTAAAGAAACCACCTGCAATGCGGGAGACCTGGGTTCAATCCCTGGGTCGGGAAGATCTGCTGGAGAAGGGATAGGCTACCCACTCCAGTATTCTTGGGCTTCCCTTGTGGCTCAGCTGGTAAAGAAACCACCTGCAATGCGGGAGACCTGGGTTCAATCCCTGGGTCGGGAAGATCTGCTGGAGAAGGGAAAGGCTGCCCACTCCAGTATTCTGGCCTGGAGAATTCCATGGATTGTATAGTCCATGGGGTCGCAAAGAGTTGGACACAACTGAGTGACTTTCCCTGGTCTCCTCACACCATCACAACGGGCGTTAGGTCTCCATAGGCTAATCTTCAAAGAACACAAACATTCAGACCTTCAGTTCAGTTCAGTTCAGTTGCTCAGGTGTGTCCGACTCTTTGGGACCCCATGGACAGCAGCACGCCAGGCCTCCCTGTCCCCCACCAACTCCCGGAGTCCACCCAAACCCATGTCTATTGGATCGGTGATGCCATCCAGCCATCTCACCCTCTGCCGTCCCTTCTCCTGCCCTCAGTCTTTCCCGGCACTGTGGCTTGCGTATTTCTAATTGTTCTGTGCCCTGCCCACCGTGTAGTTTGGCTCTAGTCTTCATTAACTGGAATATACCCATGCACACTTTTTAGCAGGAAATTACTCCAGCTTCTGTCCCGTCTTCAGTTCCTATGAATACTACTACAATAAACACATTCAGCATGGAAGCAAATCCAGTGTAAAAACTAAATTCAGCTGAAACCCATGCAAGAGCATATTTGAATTTTGTTTGAACAAAACACAATCAATGTAGCTACTCGTTTCTCTTGCTCTTTAATTCCAATGAATTTTCAATATTTCAAATAGCAACTTATGTAGACACAATTACAACATTCAGGTGCAGACCTGTACTTACACTGATACTAGCCTGGTGTTCAGCCTCAGATACAAGATTATTCTGGTCTTCATTATACATGAACTTGATTCTAACCTATTTCAATAAAACAGTGAAAAGCATACATGCACTGTAAGTGTACTGTGTGGGCTTTTGTCCTGGGGCGTGAAAGAGGCCGGACAGTTACCATTGAGCCTCTCTCCTGGAAATTCATATGTTGAAGCGCTGAACACCAATGTGAACGTCTTTGGCGATAATTAATGCTAAATGAAGTCATAAGGGTGGGGATCTAATTTGATAGAATTGATGTCCTTACAAGAAGAGAAAGAAACACCAAGACTCTCGCTCTCTCCATCATATAAGGACACAACCAGAAAGAAGGTGAAGATCTGCAAGACAAGAAAGAAGTTCTCACCAGAAATCAAAATTTCTAACACCTTGATCCTGGATTTCCAACCTCTAGGACTGTGAGAAAATCCCTTTCTATTTTTTAAGCAACTCAACATGTGCTAGTTCGAGATGGCAGCCTAATACCATGACATAATCCTGCTGAGAAAAGTAAGCCATAATTTAACTGCGACCCTTGCTGTATAACCATGGTGAGGGTGGGTGGCATTTTCAGCTTTCTTCCAGAATCCCCTCGGTGGGCATTTGCAGAAGGTGTGGGGTGAAAGGGTTAAGCAATGTTTAACCAGGATGTATACTTAGTTCCCTTTATCTCCCTGAGACTTATTAGCACTCTGAGTATCAATTCACTAGGAATGACTAATACCTTGAATGACATCAGCTTCCGCCGACATGTAGAGGTTACTATGGCAATGGAGAAAGTTTGTCCGAGCACAAAACAAGGACCATGCTTGATATATTAGTCAGCCAGGGAGAGCAGTCACATATAAGCTCCAGCATTCATTCGATGAATAGTCATTTACGCAGCATGCATGTCAGCAATTCCGCTGTGTTTTTCCAACATCAAAACTTTGGCAGTTGAACTGAGAATCTTGGCGGATTTACAAAAGTGGTAGCACTCATTTTCTGAGCCTAGTTGGTTGGGTTTTGTCTTTTTTTTCGTTCTTTATTTCTTGAAACCCATATTTTCTAAAGGTTCACAGGGTTTCAAATCCAAGCGCCAAAGTGAATGTTTTCTGTGAGGGCTCACACCACTGTCCATGGCAAAATCAGCACTGCTTTTCCTTCCAGTCATTCAGAAATTGCTCTCATTTTGTTAATTATATGCGGCCTTGTTTTTTAGTACAGTGTTTTGTTACACTGCATCTGGTTCTATCAGTCATTATTAAATTCCTCTTAATTGGTCTTTTCAAAAAAGGCTGTAGAGAAAGAGTGAATCACAAAGTACAGCACCTCTATAAATAAAATGTTAATAGGTAACTAACGAAGACCTACTGTGTGGCTCACGGAACACTCCTCAGTACTCTGTAATGGCCTTTATGGGAAAAGAATCTGAAAGAGAGTGGATAAATGTGTATGTATAACTGATTCACTCTGCTGTGCACCTGAAACTAACACAGCATACAATACTCCAATACTCCAATACCCCAATAAAGCAACAATACTCCAATAAACATTTTTTTAATAAAATTTAAAAAAATTAATGACCAATCTAACCTTATCGGGTAAGGTGTAGATCTGATTTCAGTATGTGGATAAGAGCTAGTTCCTTCCCCATGAGCAGATTGCTTGAAAAAGAAAGTAATCATTAAACCCAGAACCCAAGCAAGTTCTCTAAAACCAAGGTGTGCGAGTGAAAGTGTTAGTCAGTCAGTCGTGTCTGACTCTTTGGGACCCCGTGGACTGCAGCCCGCCAGGCTCCTCTGTCCATGGAATTTTCCAGGAAAGAACACTGGGGTGGGTAGCCATTCCCTTCTCTAGAGGATCTTCCTGACCCAGAGATCAAACCCAGGTCTCCCACACTGAAGGCAGGTTCTTTCCATCTGAGCCACCAGGGAAGACCACAAGGTATAGAAAACTAACATCATTCGTTTTCCTACTAACATTGTTATACAGAAAGGAAACATCAAAGTCATATAGCATGTCTTGATTTTAGGGCACTCAATAGTCTCTCGTGGGATTATTGTGCATGAAACTCCCAAATCCTAGTTCCAGTAGGAATCTCTATGCTGAGAAATCTGCACCAAGCTGAAGCCAAGGTTGGTGAGGTCCAGGCCAGGTACTGGACCTGTGGTAAGAAGACCAGAAAGTTGGTGATACCGGTGATATGGACAATAACACTTGGTATCAGACGGGCAGGTGTGCAGAGCAGAGCTGGGTCTGCCGGTCACTCCACGATCACCCCACTCCCCTGCTTCAGACTTGGTGATTATCCAAAACCTGGGGGGACACGGAGTCTTCAGTCTCCCCACTGTGCTGTAGCTAATGGTTTAGTGAGGGAATGGACCCCAAAAACTGGAAATGAGTGTTTCTGAGGAGTTTCAGAGGGATCCCCATTGAGATGGATTAGAGAGGGATCAAGCATGTGACTTTTTCCCCTTACACATTTGTTTATTTTGCGATTAACCGATTCCAGCATTTTTGTCAGGAATGATGAAGGGCCACCGCCTTTAGACTTGAGCCGTCAAAAGAAAGGTGATCTTCAAGAAAGAATTCATACAATTATGCCTTTGGCTTCCTCTGAATTTTTTATTTTTAATCAAAATATAAGGAATGGCTCTTCAAAAGCAATGATGTACTTGCTGGAGTCATCAGAGTCTTTCTTCTTTCTGACTGATGCACCCAAAGGCTGATGCTTTGCTTTTCCTGATCATTTAAGTTTTTAATGTGGGACAATTTAAGACAGCTTTGGTGACCCAGTTATTCCAATTTTAATTCTGCAGTGATAGAACCCATTAATCTACATTTATACGCTTAAGTCATTTGGGAGATTTGCAACTTGTTTTTCTCCAAGAAGGACACAAACGCAGCAGCGTGATATTTTAAACAGATCATCAATAATGTCTATTAAAGACCCATCTGACAGTTTTGGTTTCAGAACACATCACTATATTCAACTCAGAGTAGAAATAAGTAGAAAAAGCCAAACCACAAAGTCTGGTTTCAGTTCCAGGGCTCACCACAAGATTGACTCAGACGCAGTTAAGGTTACTTTCACTTGGCGTTACGATCAATTGGGTGGATGCACAGCACAAAGGCTCCTGAGAGATTCTGAAAACGTGAGTTGTGCATGGGCTACCTGTGCCCCCTGTCTTCCTGACAAAATTCGTACCTGATGCGGTACCCAGAGCCCACAAGGCATCGGTGATCCCTCAGCTCTTTGTTGCCTGGAATCTCAGGATAGCCGGGGATCATGGGCAACACTGCCTTTTAAACGCTGCAGCTGCAGTACCAGGGAGAGAGTGCGTGCCCGGCAGCACTTGGTGGGCCTTCCTTGCCATGTGCGCGCACCTGCTTCTTTGCGTTTCGGGTCTTCACTGAGTCCTCAGAATTTTCCTCCTGGTCGGAGGAAAAGGGCTGGAAGTCGCCTGCCTTATGCATGACACTCCAAGAAGTACTTCCAACCACTATTAATTTAAAAACTGAGAAATAAGTTAAACTAGTAGTCATGAAGCTGTCAGGCTATAAGGAAGGGGCAGATGCTATAAACTGGGGGGCGGAGGAAAAGCACAGCTGAGATTTCCAACTTTCAGAAGAAACATAAGCAGCACGAGAGTCCGGTAAATTTCATGATGCGCCTGAGTTAACCTGTGTGAGAACAGTGTTTGCAAATGCACGCCTGAGCGCCAGGACAGGGTCAGGGCACGCTCTGTGCTCTGTGGCTCCAAGGTTCTGCTCCTCAAGATCAAAGTGTCCACGTGCAAGGATCTTCAAATACTCCATGCTTGGCCTGCTCCTCTGTGCTACGCGCATGGCAACAGCGATCGTCTTGAATGTCTGTTAAGAGAAAAAACAAGCGAATACCTGTGCAGCCCTCCCAGCATGTCTGGTGTGAATTAAGTATCTAAACTGGTATCATGATTCCTGCAGGATCCCCAGACTCTACAAAAGGACCTCTAACCGCTCCAAATTCAGGTTGGATTCCTTTGCTGCTTATTCATCCACTACTGAAGACCATTCATTTCCACTGGGAGAGTCTCACTTTTCTTAGCTCTTCCTTTTATGAAATACCCTTTGGATGAAAGACCCTGTCGAGTCTTGACTGCTGTCACCTCTGCTGTTAGAAGAGGTGAAATCAATGAGCAGGTGCATGCAGGTCTGGGAACTTCCGGAGGCGAGAGAACGGAACTCAGACATGAGATGGGAAATCCTGAATGTAGACGCAGAGGAATGGCCTTGGTCACGAGTTCCTCAAGCATCTAGGCAGCCCTCAAGGTCAATGGCAGCTTCCCGAAGAATCAAATAGTGGTAAAGACAGTAATCCTAAGAGCAATCGCAGAAGCAGCCACGTCACCAGGCACTGTTCTAATGGCACCAGCAAATGTGCCCACGTTTAATCCTCACATTAGCAGCCTCTACCGCTACTCTTCATTTTATGATAGAAATCGGACCCAGAACCATGCAACTCGCCCAAGGTCACACAGCTTCAGACGGGGCTGGTCAGACCTCAAGTCCACACTCTAAAATAACAGCCCAAGAGGACTCCCAGGAAGTACTTGAAACTGGGACACACCGCAGGAATCTTATTAGAAGTGCTAGAGTCGTTGATGAAAAACATTTCCACATGTAGCGCTTCTATAGACCTGGCTTAGCTTTCTACACAAGATACTATTTGAAAATGCACATAGCTCTGCTTAGAAGCAATAATTTCGCTGTCACACTTTAGCATTAGCTTCATAAAAAGAAACAAAAACAGCTAGTAGAGAAGTTTAGAACAGACTTTGACTTTCGAAGTCAGATTAATGCAATTGCACACTACTGCTTTTTTCTGTCATTATCACTCTCAAGATATATGATAAAATGTGCTGCCACTTCCAGGTGTCTAAAGGAAGCCGTTTGTCTCTGAATCATAAACAATCCTCCCCTAGGATTTTACTCATAATTCCGCTTTCACAGAAATCCAAGACCTCTATCTCAGATGGACTGCTTTTGTTGTGGCAAAAATAGAACAAGATTTGTGCTGTCCAAATCACATACTTCAAAATCAAGTTTTTTTTTTCTTGTTATCGGAATTACTTTTCTGGTGAAAGGATTGAAATAATTCAGCAGTGCAAGGGATTATCAGGACAAATTTTAAATATCATTTCTATTTTCATTAAATTGCTATATAATGGGTTAGGGTTATGGCAACCCACTCCAGTATTCTTGCCTGGAGAATCCCAAGGACGGAGGAGCCTGGTGGGCTGCCATCTATGGGCTCGCATAGAGTCGGACACGACTGAAGCGACTTAGCAGCAGCAGCAGCAGCATTCGAGGTAGATGGCTTCCTACGTGGTGCCAGTGGTAAAGAATCTAGCTGCCAGTGTGGGAGACACTAGAGACTTGGGTTCGATCCTTGGGTCAGGAAGATCCCCTGGAGAAGGAAAACTTCAATTTCATTCATGTGGTCTAGTTCTGATTTACAAAAAGGTAGTTTTAAAACATCAGTAATTTCGAGATAGTCTCCAAAAACAAGATTCAGACATGCTTTACAATATTCCCTCTGCTCTTTTTTTTTTCTTTTTCCTACTCAGAATGGCTCCTTAAAAGAGAACTTAGAGAAACCCTGTCCATCCATTCAGATCCTGAAGAAGCACTGAATTGCTCTTCTTTGGTTAATCTTGTGCGTAGTTTTCATGAGAGCAGCTTTGATTCACCGTTGAATACTTTTCCGTTTTCTTTTATTTCAATAAAAATTTAAAGAAAATGTTAAGACTGAGCTTTGAAAAATCAAGCGTACTCACTTGAAATTGGTTTCATAGCTTTTATCTGATGAAGAGCATCTCCTTTCTAACATAGGCCTGTGGTTCTGACCTTACATATCAATCATTCAGATCCCTGAATAATATCAATGAATATTTTAGAGACAAGCTAATCATCACAAGAAATGGTACTTCCTTCTCTGCTGCCTGAAACGTGCATCCTCTTTCGTTTTTATCAAACATGAGCTCGGAAATCTATTTATCTGGTTTACTTTCATTTACATTCTATCGACTGCCCCTAACATTTCAACTAACAATTAACTGTGTGCATGCTGAGGAATGATTTTGATAGTTAAATATTTGATCACTACCGGCGGCCTGGGAGATTTAACGATTCTGTGCTCTGAAAAAAACCAGCACCAGATAATTTTATACAGTGAGTTGTGTGCCCAGGTTGCTTCCTAAACTGGGCCTCTTTATTCCCACATGTTATGAAAAATGCTCATTATTATTCTGTTTTATTATAAAAGCAATGAAAGAATAATGTGGGGAATTTGGGGAAAAGTTAAAGTATCATTTACCTATATCTCCACCACCCATAAATAATCACATGTGCTTTACAAATGATTCTCTTACAAAGCGGAAGACACACTGCTCTTACAAAGTTACAATTTGTTTCACTTTAAAGTGTAAGATTTTTCTTTTGATGTATTTTTAATTTTAAATACCCTCTAAGGAGATAACTTTTGGTGAGTTAGTGAACATTTTTGGAATAAAAATACTAGACTGCAGAATACCCCATAGCATGAATGTACCAAAACTTAAGTGTATTGTTCCATTGTTTGACAATTTTTTTTTTTTGAAATTTACACTTTTTAACACCAAAAACCATTGTCTGACATGTTTGCTGCTTCCAAATTCTATAAACAGAACTGGGGTTGACATCCTTGTTATAGAAAGCTCTTAGTGTATCTGTAAACATCTCCTTGGGATAAATGACAAATGTGATTAATGAATTAAAAGACATAAAATTTATAGCACATTTTATGTGCACAATCAAATTTTTAAATGCATCCAAACTCACACTCTCCTTAGCACAGGGTGACCATGCTTACCCTCACCCTTTTTACACTGACTAGTTTTGCTTTGCTGAAATCTGGAGGACATATAGTCTTTGGAGGAAGAAGATACCTACTTGACACATAACAGAAATTTAAGATGTGGGTTAGGCAGTGCTTATGTGAAATTTACTGACCTAAACATTAATGTCATTAGACAAGAATGAATTAAATTAAATTCCACCTTTGGAGTAGATCCTGTCAATCAACTCTCATGTTGCCACCCGAGTGTCTTTCTAAATGCAAATTTCATTCTGTCTTATCAGAAACCCTTACTTCATTTCCTGTTCCTTCAGGATAAAATCCTAATTCCTTAGTTTAAGGTATAAGGCTCTTAATTATCCATTCGCTGCTTATCTTTTCAGCCTTAAATCTTACCAGCACCATTTGACTCTGAGTACACAAAAGATAACACCTGCAGTTCTCTGTTCTCATGCCTCCAGACTTGTGCACATCCACTCTCAGCTATAAACGACCCCCCATACCTTCAGTTCAGTTCAGTTGCTCAGTCGTGTCTGACTCTTGCAACCCCACAGACTGCAGCACACCAGACTTGCATGTCCATCAACAACTCCCGAAACTGACTCAAACCCATGTCCATTGAATCGGTGATGCCATCCAGCCATCTCATCCTCTGTCGTCCCTTTCTCCTCCTGCCCTCAATCTTTCCCAGCATCAGGGTCTTTTCCAATGAGTCAGTTCTTCTCATCAGATGGCCAAAGTATTGGAGTTTCAGCTTCAACATCAGTCCTTCCAATGAACATTCAGGACTGATTTCCTTTAGGATGGACTGGTTAAATCTCCTTGCAATCCAAGGGACTTTCAAGAGTCTTCTCCAACACCACAGTTCAAAAGCATCACTTCTTCAGCGCTCAGCCTTCTTTATGGTCCAGCTCTCACATCCTTACATGACTTACTTCTATCTAATTCCTTTTTTTGCTGGATAATGGGGACCAAGTGTCACTTCTTTTAGAAAACTTCTGTTCTAATCACTCCTCCCCCACTGTCTGAGCCACCTTGCTCTCCTGGGAGCTCTCTCAGCCCTGGGGAGGGGCATCTTGCCATTGCAGGACCATTTCGCTGCACCTTAATGGCCTGTTAACTTTCTTGTTTCCTCCATCCACTGCTGCTGGAGAAGGAAGCATGCACCTTACCTGCTCTGTGCTCTAAGTCCCGCCTGCAATGACTGGCACCTAGAAGTGCAGCTTGGGTGTTAACAGAATTAATACATGAAAGTCATATTTGGATTAATTTACTATGGTCAGGATTCAGTATTACTGAAGACAGTACTCAGAAGTGTGTGTTGATGCTGTAAATATTCATGCTGCTGCTGCTAAGTCAATTCAGTCGTGTCCGACTCTGTGCGACCCCAGAGACACAGCCCACCAGGCTCCCCCGTCCCTGGGATTCTCCAGGCAAGAACACTGGAGTGGGTTGCCATTTCCTTCTCCAATGCATGAAAGTGAAAAGCGAAAGTGAAGTCACTCAGTCATGTCTGACTCTTAGCAACCCCATGGACAGCAGCCCACCAGGCTCCTCTGTCCATTGGATTTTCCAGGCAAGAGTACTGGAGTGGGTTGCCATTTCCTTCTCTGTAAATAATCATAGTTATTGTTTAATTATAATTATTTGTGAATTATATATGTGAATTCACATATTATATGTGACTCACGACATGAATTATAATAATGTCATAGAAGTCATTTTTCTGACTTTTTAATGAGGTTACTAAGGTATAAATGCGCCATGATTTTTTTCAGCTTCCCTAAATTTGCTCACATTACTCCTCTGCCTGGAATTCTCTCTCCTTTGTCGCTGATCAAAATCCCTTCTTTCCCTGAAGAACCCCAAAGTTCTATCTCTGGGCACACCTGGAGCCCTATTCTCTGCCAACTCAGGCACCCCCAGTCCTCACCCATTTTTGCCAAGTTATTTTTTTCTTGTTGACCTTCTCTTGATTCCAGTCATCTCATCACACTTCATAGTCTAAGTAGCTAAGAGTTACATTTTCTGGGAAGGACTCTAGGTCCTGAAACCTACTTGGGTGACAGATAACATCCCCAAGTTTCTCTTCTGGCCTCAGTAACAAAGGAGGACCTGTATCGTTTCTCTCTGTGTTCATCAGTATTAGAGTCAGCAGTTCTTCAGCTTTTGCTTGCTGTTTCCTTTATCTTCCCATTCAAAAATTATATCAAGCTTATATAAAATAATAAACAAGCGTAAAATGAATGCTGTGTATTCACTATCCATTTGGAGCTAGTCTCATTTTTCTAGTCTAATTTTATCTGCTTCCCTCACACTGAAAGCAAACAGCAGACATCATGCCCCTTAATCTCTGATAACCTTGATCATTTTCTTAATGTTCCAAATAAATTGCTTTTTATAACTCTGTACTGAAATGATGGTTAGAATTAAGAAGCAGAGTGGAAGATATTAGATTAATAAAGTTGCATGTAATTTTCCACATAAAAATTACACTCAGTTAAATTTTTTCACCCCTATGGGCTTCAAAGATAACCGAAGCCCTACAGTCTGTTCATTTTAAATCTTATTCATTTCATTATGAACAAAGCAAGTAGTAAGGTTTTATGCTTGGCCCTAACTGACTTGATTAGTTCAAAAGATTTATAAGGTTAACATGAAGTCAAGATTGTAAAATAAAGGCAAAACATACCCAATCAACGTCTATTTCTAAAGCTCTAAGTGCTTTCACAACCCTGGACTTGGGTCCAGGACGACTGCCCAGTAAGGAGGTACCAGCCTTGTCACAGCATCGCTATGGAAATGCCTGCCTTAGGTTGCCAGGGTTGCCATGAGAAAGGGCTGCAGACTGGGCGGCTTACACAAGAGAAATTTTATGTTCTCACAATCCCGGAGCCTCGGAGTCCAAGATCAAGTGTCCCTTTGAGGCCTCTCTTCTTCGCTGGTGGATGGGTATCTTCTCCCTGTGAGTGTCTGTGTCCTGACCTCTTCTTCTTATGAGAACAATGATCATGTTGGATTGTGCCTGCACGCTAAATCACTTCAGTCATGTCTGACTCTGTGACCCCATGGACTGTAGCCCACCAAGCTTCTCCATGGGACTATCCAGGCAAGGATACTGGAGTGGATTGCCATGCCCTCCTCCAGGAGATCTTCCCAACCCAGGGATCGAATTCACACCTCTTACAACTCCTGCATTGCAGGCGGATTCTTTTCCACTGAGGCACTGGGAAAGCCCCGTGTTGGATTGGAATCCACTCATATCCTTATTTTATCTTAAGTACCTCTGGAAAGATCCTCTTTTCAAATGCAGCCACATTCTGAGGTGCTGGGGGTGAGGCTGCAGCATGTGAATTTGTGGAGGACACATGACAGTGTCTTAGCTGACTGAGTGTTGGGAGGATTAAATGAAATAAGGTTTGTGAAAGTTACTGGCAGACCACAAAGCACGACACGGTATTTGTTTATTGTTTGATCATAAAAGTGAAAGTGAAGTTGCTCAGTCATGTCCAACTCTTTACAACCCCATGGACTGTAGCCCACCAGGCTCCTCCACCCATGGAATTCTCCAGGCAAGAGTACTGGAATGGGTTGCTACTCCCTTCCCCAAGGGATATTCCCAATCCAGGGATCAAACCCAGATCTCCTGCATTGCAGGCAGATTCTTTACCATTTGAGCCACCAGGGAAGCCTGGTTTGATCGGAATGCATCTTTTAATCCAATAAAATTTAATTATGTGCATCCAATACATTCAGTAAGGGGCTTCCCTGGTAGCTCAGCTGGTAGAGAATCTGCCTGCAGTGTGGAAAACCTGGGTTCAATCCCCGGGTTGGAAAGATCCCCTGGAGAAGGGAATGGCTACCCACCCCAGTATTCTGGCCTAAGAATTCCATGGATTCTACAGTCCATGGCATCACAAAAAGTCAGACATGACTGAGCGACTTTCACTAATACATTCAGTGCTGAGGGAGCTGCTCTCAGAGTCCTTATATTTTAAGAATCCATCATCTTAAAGAGAAATCAAAATGAACACATATTAAATGAAAAGCAGGGTATGTATGATGAGTCCAAAGAAGGCTCTCATGAGGCCAGCTGGGTGGTGTCTGAACAGTGTTTTGAAGGAGAATTAGGATTGTCTAAGAGAAGACTCTACACATGGACATCACCAGATGGCCAACACCAAAATCAGATTGATTATATTCTTTGCAGCCAAAGATGGAGAAGCTCTATACAGTCAACAAAAACAAGACCGGGAGCTGACTGTGGCTCAGATCATGAACTCCTTATTGCCAAATTCAGACTTAAATTGAAGAAAGTAGGGAAAACTGCTAGACCATTCAGGTATGACTTAAATCAAATCCCTTATGATTATACAGTGGAAGTGAGAAATAGATTTAAGGGACTAGATCTGATAGATAGAGTTCCTGATGAACTATGGACGGAGGTTCACGATACTATACAGGAAACAGGGATCAAGACCATCCCCATGGAAAAGAAATGCAAAAAAGCAAAATGGCTGTCTGGGGAGGCCTTACAAATAGCTGTGAAAAGAAGAGAAATGAAAAGCAAAGGAGAAAAGGAGAGATATAAGCATCTGAATGCAGAGTTCCAGAGAATAGCAAGAAGAGATAAGAAAGCCTTTCTCAGTGATCAGTACAAAGAAACAGAGGAAAACAACAGAATGGGAAAGACTAGAGACCTCTTCAAGAAAATTAGAGATACCAAGGGAGCATTTCATGAAAAGATGGGCTCAATAAAGGACAGAAATGGTATGGACCTAACAGAAGCAGAAGATGTTAAGAAGAGGTGGCAAGAATACACAGAAGAACAGTACAAAACAGATCTTCACGACCCAGATAATCATGATGGTGTGATCACTCATCTAGAGCCAGACATCCTGGAATGTGAAGTCAAGTGGGCCTTAGAAAGCATCCCTACAAACAAAGCTAGTGGAGGTGATGGAATTCCAGTGGAGCTGTTTCAAATCCTGAAAGATGATGCTGTGAAAGTGCTGCACTCAATATGCCAGCAAATTTGGAAAACTCAGCAGTGGCCATAGGACTGGAAAAGGTCAGTTTTCACTCCAATCCCAAAGAAAGGCAATGCCAAAGAATGCTCAAACTACCACACAATTGAACTCATCTCACACACTAGTAAAGTAATGCTCAAAATTCTCCAAGCCAGTCTTCAACAGTACGTGAACCATGAACTTCCAGATGTTCAAGCTGGTTTTAGAAAAGGCAGAGGAACCTGAGATCAAATTGCCAACATCTGCTGGATCATTGAAAAAGCAAGAGAGTTCCAGAAAAACATCTATTTCTGCTTTCTTGACTATGCCAAAGCCTTTGGCTGTGTGGATCACAATAAACTGTGGAAAATTCTGAAAGAGATAGGCAGACCAGACCACCTGACCTGCCTCTTGAGAAACCTGTATGCAGGTCAGGAAACAATAGTTAGAACTGGACATGGAACAACATACTGGTTCCAAATAGGAAAAGGTGTACGTCAAGGCTGTATATTGTCACCCTGCTTATTTAACTTATATGCAGAGTACATCATGAAAAATGCTGGGCTGGAAGAAGCACAAGCTGGAATCAAGATTGCCGGGAGAAATATCAGTAACCTCAGATATGCAGATGACACCACCCTTATGGCAGAAAGTGAAGAGGAACTAAAAAGCCTCTTGATGAAAGTGAAAGAGGAGAGTGAAAAAGTTGGCTTAAAGCTCAACATTCAGGAAATGAAGATCATGGCATCTGGTCCCATCACTTCATGGGAAATAGATGGGGCAACAGTGGAAACAGTGTCAGATTTCATTTTGGGGGGCTCCAAAATCACTGCAGATGGTAATTGCAGCCATGAAATTAAAAGACGCTTACTCCTTGGAAGAAAAGTTATGACCAACCTAGATAGCATATTCAAAAGCAGAGACATTACTTTGCCAACGAAGGTTCGTCTAGTGAAGGCTATGGTTTTTCCAGTGGTCATGTATGGATGTGAGAATTGGGCTGTGAAGAAGGCTGAGTGTCGAAGAACTGATGCTTTTGAAATGTGGTGTTGGAGAAGACTCGTGAGAGTCCCTTGGACTGCAAGGAGATCCAACCAGTCCATTCTGAAGGAGATCAGCCCTGGGATTTCTTTGGAAGGAATGATGCTGAAGCTGAAGCTCCAGTACTTTGGCCACCTCATGCTAAGAGTTGACTCATTGGAAAAGACTCTGATGCTGGGAGGGATTGGGGGCAGGAGGAGAAGGGGACGACCAAGGATGAGATGGCTGGATGGCATCACCGACTCGATGGACATGTTTGAGTAAGCTCCAGGAGTTGGTGATGGACCGGGAGGCCTGGGGTGCTGCAATTCATGGGTTCGCAAAGAGTCAGACACGACTGAGTGACTGAACTAACTAACTAACTATGGTGGGATGAAGATGCAAAAATGACTTCGAGTCTTCTGGATACACAATGAAATCTGGGCAGACCCTACACTCCACTGAGAGGTCATGGGAAACACATTTAAACGGATAAAGCAGGGCTAGATTTAAAAAGACTTGAAAAATCTGGCAGATGAGGTTCAGGATGATGAAGAAAATTAGATCTAAGCCACAGGTACAATTATTTCTACAGCTATGTGTTCATTCTTGATTTAACTATTTCCTAATAACAAAAGCCAACAACCAAAAGGAAACTCCTGAGTGTGACAGATGCATCTGCTGTGGTTTTATTCTTCATTTTGTGTTCACAATGATCTCGGGCCAGTGTTTTAGCTATCTCTTGCTATGTAACAATGAGCGACTTCACTTTGACTTTTCACTTTGATGCACTGGAGAAGGAAATGGCAACCCACTCCAGTGTTCTTGCCTGGAGAATCCCAGGGATGGTGGAGCCTGATGGGCTGCCGTCTATGGGGTCGCACGGAGTTGGACACGACAGAAGCGACTTAGCAGCAGCAGCATCTATGTAACAAATTTGCCCCTGAATCTTAGCAACTTAAAGCAACAGTTATTATCTCACAGGCTTCCCTGGTGGTTCAGTGGTAAAGAGTCTGCCTGCAATGCAGGAGACCCAGGTTCGATCCCCGGGTCAGGAAGCTCTCCTGGAGAAGGGAATGAGCATCCACTCCAGTATTCTTGCCTGGAGAGCTCCATGGACAGAGGAGCTTGGTGGGCTACAGTCCACAGGGTCGCAGAGTTGGACTGAGCAGCTAACACTGTTATCGACATGGTTTCTGAGGGTCGTGTGCCGGGCAGTTGCTTAACCTAGGGCTTAGGCTCAGAGCTAGTGGTCCTGGCTCAGAAACTCTCCTGAGGTTGGAGTCAGGCTGCCAGCTGAGGACGTGGTCATCTCAGGTGTCCACTAGGACTGGAGGACCTGCTTCTAATTTCACTCCTGCGGCCATGAGGAGGCTGTGGTTCTTCACTAGCTTTGACCATTGACTTTGACCATTTACTGTTTCTTGCCATTTACTTACAACTTGGCAGCTGGTTTCAACCAGATGGAGTGGTTTGAGAGAGTAACAGAGAGAAAAGAGAGAGAGGAGAAGAGGTGAGACAGACAGACAGACAGACATTCTGTCTGACCAAAGAGGGGCCAGCTTGGAGGCTGTTTGCTGGAGCCAGTTGTAAGGACATGCTCTCACTTTTAAACTAATAGCTTTTGTCAATATTACATTGAAATTTAATCTTTATATTATCAAGGGTTAATAAGTTCTCACCTATTTCTTTTCATTATAAGCAGTAAATTGGGGTTAAAATCCTTCAGGAGCTTTGTGTGCTCTTCAAATACCTTCTTTGGTGGAATGAATTCCAAATTGAATGGCTGCATTATCTTGCCATTTAACAATCAAAATTTACTACTTTTGCAATTTTGTAAGTAAAATTTCAGGTATAGAGCAAAAGGTAAGGAGTGGATTCACATAGGTTTAGGCAGTTAGAGAAAGTCGCTTGCAGCAGTCCCACAGCAGATGAAGAAAAGATTGGTCAGATACTCAAGAATCTTTTGCTTGAACTGAATAAGATAGAAGGTGTTATTTAAAGACTATTTAGCACACAAATTGCAGGAAATTTAAGCACAAAATAACACTCCTGGTGATACAAATGATGCTTATTATTTCTAGAACTCATGAGAGAAGCAATTAAGCTGGGTAAGCAGTGTTTTGACTATCCTGGTAGGAGGTGACCTGAAATGCTAGTTCAAGGGGACAGATGGAGAATTCATGACTCCATGAAATGAAGTGGAAAGCGAAGAATCTGGAGCAATTGTCACTTTTAACTTCTTGGATGTGAACTCTGAATTGGATATCAGGCACAAGCACGAGGACCCGATATAAATAAACACTTTTATGGAAAAATTATGAATAGCATCTCAAAATATATAAGGAAATAAACAAGAAAAGAATAAATCTGAATTTTCTTGATTTGTGAAAATTAAGAAATATGCATATGAATGGAAAACCATCAGTTCTCTGTCACTGGTGTTTCTGAAAAAGATAAACTGTTGGAAACTCTGAAGCAAATGACTTGTAAGCTGCCAGCATTGGTGACATATGTGTCCCATCAACCTTAGAAAGGAGAAATCTATGGCCTTAGGGCAGGAACCAAGAGATTTGTGTGGACAGGGCAATATAATGTGGGAAAAACGTGCTCTGGGTGTGTGTGTGTGTGTGTGTGTGTGTGTGTGTGTGCACAAGAGCGCAATGGAGGGTCAACTGAGGCAGCTTCGGAAGCCTGAAGCCAAGCTTTATGGAAATATGTAAACCTGTAAGGCCTCCTGTGGTGGCTCAGTGGTAAAGAGTCCGCCTGCCAACGCAGGAGATGCAGGTTCGATCCCTGGGTTGGCAAGATCCCCTGGAGAAGGAAATGGCAGCCCACTCCAGTATTCTTGGAGAATCCCATGGATGGAGGAGCCTGGTGGGCTACAGTCCACAGGGTTGCAAAGAGTTGGACACAACTGAGTGACTTCACGTTCACTTTCATCCTTCATCCAACGCCACTGTCATGAAATGCTTAATCAGATTGGGACAAAGGGCCCCTCTTTTTATTTTGCACCGAGTCCTGCAACCCATGCAGCTCCTCTGGGCCCCTGGTTTCACGTTCTTTCTGTGGTTGATGCAGCTCAGCCTTGAGAGAGTCATTGGGCCCACCTGATGCCGACGTTCCTGGGGTAAGAGCCTCCCGTTGTCTGTGCCTCTGTCTCCTCAGCCCTCAAATGGGGCTGGTGACAGGTCCACGTCATAGCATGCTCATGAAATAAGATGGGCCTGGCACCCATCGCAGCCTGGCATGAGGAAGGGCGTGTGCATGTTAGCAGCTCTTGTTTTGTTTACGTTTCATTGTTTTATTGGTTTACCGCAAAATTGGTAAGAGGGAAAAAATCCAGTCCAGACTGCCAACCACCTTGTCCAAGAAACATTCAATCCAGCCCCGCCGCACGTGTAAAAGTGACACAGCAAACCCGCCATGGACTCAAGGCCACTTTGTACACTTTCAGTGAAATAACTAACGTGACCAGTTAGTGATAAACATTTCAGATAAATCACACACACACACACACACACACACACACACACGCACATACTACTACTATTTAAGGCCGTGAGAGGACTTAAAATTAGTTGTATCTTTGGAATATAGACGGGTTTGTTGTGTTCAAAATAAATACTAAGCATTAAAGATAAACTCCTTATGCAATTATGAGTAAACCTGAATGTAAGAAGGGACCAGGCCTGAGGGGTTTGGAGGAAGAGCAAGGGGACAGTGGGTAATGACAGGGGGTCAGGAAAACCATCACGAGCAAAGGCACGTGGTGGTGTGGAGACAAAATCGCCCTGGATATCCTTCAGCAGCAATAGTTTTGTTCAGGGAATCCATGGACCCATAATCCCATCAAGCATCCCCACGGGAGTAATCTAGGTCGCCCCCATTTCCTTCAGCTCTCAGTTCCAAAAAGAAAGCATTCCATGGAGATAACTATGCTTTTGAAACAGTGAAAGTGTAAATTCAAAGTCCTTCCACATCCCCCTGCAAGTGAATAAGGCATGTATGAGAAAAATCCCACACCCATAGTGAATACATAAGAAGAGGCCACTTTTTGCTCATGTTTGAAGGACAAAGCTCATTTAGAGTCTACCTGTTTTAAAGACACTCATCGTCAAGGTGCTGTTCAGGAAAACTCATATGGTTATTGCAAACCCTGTGAACCGATACGTAGGGGATTGTGAGCCTAACTATGATGCAAGACTTTTTAAAACTTTAACTGATGTAAATCATAACATTAGCCAGTTTGCACACCCCTAATGTCATCCTTCCCTGGCAGAGAATAGCAAAACAGACAACCCGCCTGATGGAAACGCGGCGTGTAATGAAACTGGAGGAGGGTCATGGGTCCCCAGGGTGACAGGTGTTATTAAAATTTGAAAGGACATTATTGTTACAGTTGGGCAGGGAATTTCGAATATTGGCATTGTGGGCCATTAAGGCCATCTGTCTTGTGCAGTGTGCCTGGTGATATTAAGGGAAACAGGAATGAGCTGCTGTAATTTGAAATAAGGCACACTACTTAAACCACTTATCTTAAAACACACACATTCTCAATAGGATGCCATTTCTGAGTCTCTAACACTGATGCTGCCTATACACAGAGTCAGCTTGTTTTCCTCCTCTCTGTTTACATCTTCCCAATACTTTTTAAGTGGAGGTTTCACGGCTAGAGAGAGGAATGCAAATTCCTCATACTGAGTTGGGATCTATCATTTGCCTGCAATTAGATGACTCGCATAACACTGTGCTCTTGGGATAACATCCCCTGAAGAATGTCTTCACTATTTTTTCCACACAAAACTATGGGGCTAGAACAGTCTTGTAGACAGCCTTCCTTGAAAATGTCTGCTAAGTAAATTCTCTTCTGCCTCCGATGTTCACATTTCTGGATCCTCTCAAATGTTATCACATCTTTATGCCTCTGAGGGTGTATGCCTCTGAATGTCTGTCATAGAGTTCGCTTCTGTCTGCTTAGAATCCTCCAGCTTCCCTGGTGTGACAGATGGAAGGATTATAAGACCTCGGGGTACAATGATTCCTTGGTTACAGCCGAAGTCACCCTGAATTTGCCTGCTCGTCGATTCAAATCTCTATCTGTTTTGCAATCTAACAGGTCTTTCCCAGCCCTCCAGCCCATGACCTTTTAAGTATTTGCCCTCCTGATTGATTCCGATCCGAACTGCTGGTCTCTGGATCCGTGAACTCACATTATTCAGGCTAAGTTACCTTGTTATTTCCCTTATGTATGTTTAGCTTCCCTTGTTCTATTTTAGATATTAGATTCCTCTCCTTGGTGATGCTTACAACACTTACCAAAGTGGGATCAGTTTAGAAATAACAAAGTAATTGCTGTTTGTCCTCATTTCCCCAGCCAAAAATAAAGATGCGCAATAAGCTCAGTGCAGTGTTAACCCCCGTGGGCCTTCAATAGCAACATGTCTTGAAGTCAGTACACTATAATTTAGTTGAATTTGTCAGTGTTTGCTTCTTTCATAGTACATAATTGTGAAATAATTTCAGTTCTTTGTCTCCTTACAGAGAATGAGGTAGCTTTGAAAAGAAGGGTTTTGTTTTCAACTTAGAAGGAATTTTGCACCACGTTCTAGAGAAATAGTGAAGCCTGGTGGCTCAGCAGTAAAGAATCTACATCTCATGCATTGCAAGCAATTGAATGAGGGTTTGATCCCTGGGTCAGGAAGATCCCCTGGAGGAGGCCATGGCAGCCCACTCCTGTATTCTTGCCTGGAGAATCACACGGACAGAGGAGCCTGGCGGCTACAGTCCATGGCGTCATAAAGAGTCGGACACGATTGAGCAACTGACACGCATACATTCATATGCAGTTTCAATTCATACAGATTCCCCTGTAAAGTAAGAAAGAGTTTAGGAGAAAACTCTCATGCCACAAAGGAACCAGTGTGATGGGCCTTTGTATTCATTTGTCGGAGAAGGCAATGGCAACCCACTCCAGTACTCTTGCCTGGAGAATCCCAGGGACGGCAGAGCCTAGTGGGCTGCCGTCTATGGGGTCGCAGAAAATAGGAGCCAAGAAGGCGCGTGACTAAGGCAAATGTCCATGGTGTCTATCAAGAGCCCTCCAGGAGTTCACGCAGGGGATTTCTGTTCTGAGCTGCTCCACACTAAGCCTGACAGGCTGGGGCGTGTCCAGCGGGGCGGCTCCAGCTGCGGGGGTGCTGCAAAAGGGGGCTTTTTGAGGAAAGCTGAAGGAAAGGAGCGTGGTTAGCTTGAACGTGAACACTGAGAGAAGCGCCATGACTCCCTTATGTGTGCCAGCGTGTCATGCTTTATGCAAGGCACGATGCTTAATTGTGTTATTTCAGGGGACAGAAGAGGAAGCCACAGGACTGCCAAAAAGAGTGGGGAGGCTTTCTAGTAACTAAAGATAAGAAAGCTGGAATGGACGTCCTTGGAAAGGCTTGCGTTCTCTGTCATGAAAAATTGTGCAAAGGCTGCAGAAAGTTAGGATCTGTTAAGAAGAAGAAGAGCTTACAGACCGTTTCTAACGAGAACAGCCACTCTCAACTCCTTCCGCTACGACAGTTTCCTCTGGGTCCGGGTCACGGGAGCGGCAGCATCTGGTGGCGTCTCTGAGTTGTTGCAGCAAAAAGAGATGCTGTGACTGATGAGCCACCCAGCCAGCACGGTCTTAGCTCAACTCCTTATGAAGACACAAGCAATGGTGATCAGACATGACAAAGCTTGATGGGGACCACCTCAACGCATTTGCTCTGAATCTCGATTTCTTCACCCACTGGTCCTTGCCGCCACGTCTGCAGCCTGGAATCAGTTATAGACAGCACACAGTGAGCATGGCGGTGCGCCAATACAGCTTCAGCTATGGCCGTTGACATTTGAACTTCATGCAAACTTCATGTATTATCAATTCTTCTTTTGATATTTGCCAACCATTCAAAACAGTAGAAATCTACTAGTAGCTTACAGGCCATCCCCCCAAATTTGAGATTTGGCTTGTAGGCTGTAGTTTGATCTAGCATGTTCTAAAAGCTACTGCCTTACTTAGAAACGGTTTGGGGATATATGGCCACTCCGAGTAGTCAGAGATAATTGTAGTGATTGTGATCTTTATTGTGTATGCGGGTAGAAAGGTAATTTTTATTTTCTTTGTTTTAGAGATTTTTATGTGAACCACTTTTAAAGTCTTTATTGAATCTGTTATAGTACTTGCTTCTGTTTCCTGTTTGGGTTTTTTTGGCCGAGAAGCATGTGGGATCTTAGTCCCCTGACTGGGGATCAAACCTGCACCCCCTGCAGTGGAAGGCAAAGTCTTAACCCCTGGACTGCCAGGGAAGTCACTGGAAAGGTGATTTTTCAAAAGGTAAGCCCAGAGCTTACCGAAAAGGGCCATGACTGGCTGTTGTCACTGCTGTGCAACGGCCACGTCTCAGACTATAATATAAGCTCTCGCATCTCTCTCACAGCTTTCTTGTCTGAGACACACTGCACTGCTCCTGGAGACAGGTGGGTTGAGCACAAGCGTCTGTGGGATGCAGTTAAGGACAGCATAGCTTCATCTGAGAGAATGGAAGATTCAAATTTCAAAGTGCAACTTAATTGGAGGAGTGGACCATACCTACAAGACAGCAAAGAAGCGTGTGATCACTTTTGATCCCACAGAAAACCTGAGAACAGCTTACCAATCTTGTTTAAATAGAATCTGCTGAAGGTACTCTAATAATGGCACAATTCCGTGTAGACACTGTTTATTTCCCTGACATTGGCATGATCCATGAAGGACGATGGTGACTCTCACTTATTCACTACTGTTTAGAATTAGGTAATGGAAAGTGACAAGGTTATCTAAACACAAATTCAATGTAGGCTTAATCTCATTCTTTTATAATAGAAATTTCAGCCAGGAGCCGGTCTGCTCTGAAAGATGCCTTTCTCTAGGGCTGTGGCTTCTACTCCAATCTATGATTCAGATATCAAAGAAATGGAAATTAACAACCAACTCCAGTATTCTTGCCTGGAGAGCTCCGTGGCCAGAGGAACCTGGCAGGCTACAGTCCATAAGGTTGCAAAGAGTCAGACATGACTAAAATGACTTAGCATGTACAGCTGTAATAACATATACTTATGTTTATAAAATAAAATGCCATAGATGAAAATAGTGCAGAAACTCGGGGAAACTATAGAGCAGCTAGCATTTCCAAGCCATCTAGAGAAACCTGAGATATATTAGTCATTGAAAGCCAAACAGAACCAGTGGTTCATCTGCTGGCAAATCAGTGGAGCTCATCCCAGCTTCAGGATGGGCATGAGAATTGAACCCATTCACAGACAGTTTATTCAAGGGCAATTTAGACCCGAGCCAAAATAATTCTATCTCAAAAGATTCTGGTCTTCCATACCCATGGCAGAAGTTCAAGTTGGCCAATATCCGATTTCCAACCACAAAATAGCCTGGTCGAGATAGATGCTTATTAGTTTCATCTTGGATGCTTACATTCTTAGCTTTTCTAAATTCTCACTAGTATCTGTTGACATTATTTACCAATTTTCTTCCTCTTATTATAGTCTTAAATTGTATGCTTCTGTCTTACTTTAAAACAAAATAGAAATAAACATGCTTTCCTAATAAATCAAATGTGGGCATTTCTTTGTTTTAAGATGATTCACAAAGCAATGATCAAGAAGTGGATGATGAATAAGGCAAAAATGGGAGCATGATTCCAGGAGCAAATTCTTATTTAAAAAAAAAGATAACTTATAATATTCATTCTTTGAACCTGCAATTTATTTCAATTTTAAGATTTACCCTAGGGAAATTATCAGATTTTTCTTACTAGAATAGATGTTGAAGCATGACTCATCAAAGGAAAATTGGAAATAATTTAAGTAGCTAATGCTTTGAGTGAGCTTCTTCAATGTGAACATCCCTTTAAGAAAAACCTAACTAGTATTTTGTTGTTCCTGAAATGAGCCATTAAGCCCATCAAGGCATCTGGCTATTTCATGCTTCACTAAATTAAACCAATGTAGGCTCTTCTGCTTCTACAAGTGTAGAAATGCCAGGTAGCTGTTAGAAGGGAAATCAAATTAAAATGGAAAATCCTGTACAAAAAGAAAGGGGTGCAGTCAAGTTATGGGAAAAGCTCAGTAAGGAAAAAGTCTTCATACCAAAATCAAAGAATGCTTTGTAGGATGCCATATTCAATTGAATATACTCAGTTGAAATCACTTTTTAAAAACATTCTGCATATTTTCAGTCAAGGCAATTTGCAAGAATAAGATTTCATTTCAATGGGAAATAGAATAACACTCCAGATGAAAACCTTTATTTTTTTTCTGATTAATTTCCATTTAATAGAACATGTATTATTGTTTTGGACACAGACCTGAGCTGCGGCAAAGACTTTAAGGTTCGAAGAGTTTGCTTGGATTGTATTCAAGGGGCTTTGTGCCCACATCAGAGAACCTGATTATATGGTTGCTTTTCATGTCCTGTCATCTGTCACAGAAAGCTTTTCTTTCATATAAATTCTGTTTACTGAAATTATCTTGTAAACCACTTATTTTCAATGTTATGGGAGAGAGGAATACATTTCATGAAACCCAGTAAGTCATGAAATTCCAGGAAGACGGGGGAACTTTCCCAGACTGTTGCTGCTCAGTCACTAAGTCATGTCTGAGTCCTTGCAACCCTGTGGACTGCAGCACACCAGGCTTCCCATTCGTCACCGTCTCCCGGAGCCTGCTCAAACTCATATCCACTGAGTCAGAGATGCCAGCCAGCCATCCCATCCTGTTTTCCCCTTCTCCTGCCTTCAATCTTCCCCAGCATCAGGGTCTTTTTCAGTGAGTCGGTCTTCCCATCAAGTGGCAGAGTATTGGAGCTTCAGCTTCAACATCAATTCTTCCAGTGAATATTCAGGACTTATTTCCTTTAGGATTGACTGGTTTGATCTCCTTGCAGTCAAAGGGACTCTCAAGAGTCTTCTCAGGCACCACAGTTCGAAAACATCACTTCTTTGGTGCTCACAGGAAAAAGAGTAGCAAAGTCTAGAGAAAACTGTATTTTTAAAAGGAGGTGGTAAAGTGCCAGATGCTACACAGCAAACAGAGAAGAATGCATTGAACTTAGCAACAAGGTGGTCGCTGCAGGATTCAGGGAATGATGAAGGCCGAAGCTAGAGATCATGAATCTTCTTTACTATTCTTTCTCCAGCACCTAGAAGATTGTAGAAAATCAATAGGCTTGTGGAATTAATAAATGAATATATTGACAAATTAATTTGAACGGAGGAAGAGATTAAGAGAGATTCACTTATTTGACAAAAAAGTACTGAGATAATCTCTATGCGGCCGGATCTACTATAGGGGCTGCTGTTAGAACAGTGAACAAAACAGAAAAGTCTTCCTCCTCTCAGGGAACTGCGGTATAGCCCTGTGGAGCTCCAGGATGAATAGGTAAGTGGCTGCACAACAAACTTTCCATTTATATCTCTGGCCGCTTCTCAGCCTCCTTTGCCGTTTTCTCTCTTCTCCCTCATCTCTGCAGTTGGTGATCCTGAGACTTGGCTCAAATCCTTCAGTTTTTCTTCTGAATGCTTTATCTGGGCAATTGTACACATCTTCATTTAAAAATATATATATTATTTACATATTGATGGCATCTAAATTTCTGAACTCAACCAAAATCTGTCCTTATTCTCTTAACTATCTCCAGTTCCCAGAACAAAGCCCGGCACATGGTAGGCTCTTAAATTTGTGGACTCATCTGTTAGATGGTTCTCTCCCCTGAGCTTCAGGATCAAAGCTCCTCTGAGCATCTCTGCTTGAATTTCCCATAAAACAGGCTCCATAGGAAGCCCAACACTTCCTCCACCAAACTCCCAGCTTCCATGCCGCTTCTTCATTGAGTGCAGTTGCCATCGACATGGTTGTCCACACGAGTTCAGCTCAGTTCAGTCGCTCAGTCGTGTCCGACTCTTGGCGACCCCGTGGCCTGCAGCACGCCAGGCCTCCCTGTCCATCGCCAGGTCCACACTAGCCTTCCACACCTCTCTTGACTTCTTTGCCTCAGCCCTCTACATCCAACTGGCCAGGCCTCCTTGTCCATCGCCAGGTCCACACTAGCCTTCCACACCACTCTTGACTTCTTTGCCTCAGCCCTCTACATCCAACTGGCCACTGAGTCCTCCTGTTTCATCATTTAATAGCCTTTCAGTGGACACGAAGCAGAAGCATCAGCGTCATCTTCAGTGAACCTAGAAGATCCTTCAATCACCCAACCCCTCCCCTCTCCAAAAGCAGAGTGTTGCCCAAGAGATTTCAGAGGGATGCAAACTTCCTGCTCTGTATGTACATACTGAGGCCATTTCCTGGGGTGGCACAGTGGTAAAGATCCCGCCTGCCAATGCAGGAGATGCAAAAGATGTGGGTTTGATCCCCGGGTCAGGAAGATCCCCTGGAGTAAGAAGCGGCAACCCACTCCAGTAGTCTTGCCTGGACAGTCCCATGGACAGAGGAACCTGGCGGGCTCCAGACTATGGGTCACAAAGAGTCCAGCATGACTGAGCATGCACGAGTGTACGTACTGAAACGACCAGTACTCTTTTTGCATCCACCAGCTAGAGGTTTTTAAGTGATTACACTAACTTTGAATTAGGAAATATTGAAAGTGTTATCAGAACCAACAAATCATATATATCCCAAAATGGCTTTTGAATGCAACTATTATTAAATCTTAGAAAATATATACAGCTGTAATATATTTCTGCAATCAGAATTACCTTTAAAAGCACTAGCCATCCACTTATTTTTATTTTTTTCCTGTTTTTTTATTTTATTTTATTTTTTTACTTTACAATACTGTATTTGTTTTGCCATACATTGACATGAATCTGCCATGGGTGTACATGAGTTCCCAATCCTGAACCTCCCTCCCACCACCCTCCCCATATCATCTCTCTGGGTCATCCCAGTGCACCAGCCCCAAGCATCCTGTATCCTGTATCGAACCTAGACTAGCGATTCGATTCTTACATGATAGTATACATGTTTCAATGCCATTCTCCCAAATCATCCCACCCTCTCCCTCTCCCTCAGAGTCCAAAAGTCTGCTCTATACATCTGTGTCTCTTTGGCTGTCTCGCATACAGGGTTATCATTACCATCTTTCTAAATTACATATATATGCGTTAGTATACTGTATTGGTGTGTTTCTTTCTGGCTTACTTCACTCTGTATAATTGGCTCCAGTTTCATCCACCTCATCAGAACTGATTCAAATGTATTCTTTTTAACGGCTGAGTAATACTCCATTGTGTATATGTACCACAGCTTTCTTATCCATTCATCTGCTGATGGACATCTAGGTTGCTTCCATGTCCTGGCTATTATAAACAGTGCTGTGATGAACACTGGGGTACATGTGCCTCTTTCAATTCTGGTTTCCTCGGTGTGTATGCCCAGCAGTGGGATTGCTGGGTCATAAGGCAGTTCTATTTGTAGTTTTTTAAGGAATCTCCACACTGTTTTCCATAGTGGCTGTACTAGTTTGCATTCCCACCAACAGTGTAAGAGGGTTCCCTTTTCTCCACACCCTCTCCAGCATTTATTGCTTGTAGACTTTTGGATCACAGCCACTCTGACTGGTGTGAAATGGTACCTCATTGTGGTCTTGATGTGCGTTTCTCTGATAATGAGTGATGTTGAGCATCTTTTCATGTGTTTGGTAGCCATCCGTATGTCTTCTTTGGAGAAATGTCTATTTAGTTCTTTGGCCCATTTTTTGATTGGGTCGTTTATTTTTCTGGAATTGAGCTGCATAAGTTGCTTGTATTATCCATTTATTTTTAAATGAATAGAAATTCATTTTACTTAATAGTTCTAAAAGTTAAAAGATACAAGGGATAAAATAGGAGTGTTGATTTCCTATTGATTTTCCATGGATACAAATAAAACTAAATACTATTGTGTTTTGGGGATAAAAGAGTTCTTTTTAAAATAATGGGTTGAAAATATCTCAGAACAACACAATTTTCAGTAATACTAGCTTCAAACTCAAGAAAAGTAGGGGCAAACATAAGGCGGTTGATTTTTCACAAGCCTGAACAGCATTTAAACCACACAAAAAGCCTTTTAGATGAATCATAAAAAAAGAAAAAAGAGTTCAGAGAGAAAAGTAGAGTATGGGTCAAATTTTTCAGTAATATAGGGAATGCGTACAGCAGGTTTTTTACAAGATGACTTCAGATGTATTTAATGAAAAATGACACACAAATAATTAGAAATCTTAGCTTGTCCAAATTAGAGAGCATTGATTTCACATATATTGGCCGAGCTGCTAATGTGTTCCAAACACTTTTCTGGGCACTGAGAATTGAGTGGTGAATAAGACAAAGTATTTGCTCAAAATCTTCCACTGCCTCAGAAGGCGGTCTGAACCTGGTGCCCTGACCGGAAGTGAGCAGGGGTCCCGCCCCCGCGCATCACGTAGGGTTCCTGCAGCATCTGCTACCTCAGAAGCAGGTCGTTCAGGCTCTGCCTCAGCTCGTGAGTCGTTTTTCCCAGTCTTAGTAATGGCCCCCCACTCCAGTGCTCTTGCCCGGAAAATCGCATGGATGGAGGAGCCTGGTAGGCTGCAGTCCATGGGGTCGCTAAGAGTTGGAAACGACAGAGCGACTTCACTTTCACTTTTCACTTTCATGCATTAGAGAAGGAAATGGCAACCCACTCCAGTGTCCTTGCCTGGAGAATCCCAGGGACAGGGGAGCCTGGTGGGCTGCCGTCTATGGGGGTCGCACGGAGTCGGACACGACTGAAGCGACTTAGCAGCAGCAGCAGCAGCAGCAACAATAGTGAATAAACACTGTGCAAACCAACCAACGAATCTCCTCTGGACCCTCTTTCTATTATGCTCTTTTTGCATAATTTGCCCTGGTGGTAAATCATTATCAGTATGCGACTGTTACATTTGTACTTGGAGAAGGAAATGGCAACCCACTCCAGTATTCTTGCCTGGAGAATCCCACGGGCAGAGAGGAGCCTGGCTACAGTCCATGGAGTCACAAAGAGACAGACACGATTGAGTGACTAACATTACATTTGCCCACATAAAGAGCAGAAGATTCTGGTATAAATGAAGCCTTCTTACAGTACATGTATCCTGGAAACGATGAGGATCTTTATGCCGTGAAAAGACTCTCAAGTCTTAATGAACCACAGGACTCATTTTAAGCATTTCTCAAATCGATTAATTCCTGTTGAGTGATCACTTAGACACATTCTAGAAAGTATTTGGTAGCTGATTATCTATACTTCTACTTGTAAACTATCTTTCTAATCCGCTTATTTACTTTTCAAAATTTTACCAGAAATGTCTTTATTTTGCTTTCCGTTTATCTTTACACATTTTTCTAAAGGTTAAAGTTTACTTTCCATTTACAATTGCTACAAAATACTGACTGTGCCCCGGTGTAGTACAGTGCACCCTCGGTCCATCTTTTACCCGATCCTTTGCCTCTCCACCTCCCCTCCAGCCCTGCCCCACTGGTGAGCTCGCGCTTGCTCTTTATATCTGAGTCTGCTGCCTTAATGTTATATTCACTTGCTTGCTGTCATTTTCAGATTCCACGTCCAAGCAATATTATAGGGTATTTCTCTTTCTCTAGCATTTCACTTAGCATGATGTCCTCCAAGTCAATCCATGTTGCTGCAAATGGCGAAATTCCATTGCTTTTATAGCTGAGCAGTGTTCCAGTGTGTGTGTGTGTGTGTGTGTGTGTGTGTGTGTGTGTGACATATTTTTTATCCATTCATGTGTTATGTCCACTGAGGTCGTTTCCATGTCTTGGTGGTTGTAAACACATCTGCTATAAACATTGGGGTGCATGTATCTTTTTAAATTAGCGTTTTTCTTTTTGTTTTTGTTTTTTTGCAGATGTATATTCAGGAGTGGAATTGCTGAATCATATGGTGGTTCTAGTTTTCGTTTTTTTGAGAACCCTCCATACTGTTTTCCTCAGTGGCTGCACCAATTTACATTCCCACAACGATCTTCAGGAGTTCCCTTTTCTCGGCAACCTCATCAATATTGTGTTATTTGTGAACTTTTTGATGATAGCCATTCTTACAGTTTGTGATTTTGACATTCATTTCCCTGACGATTACGACTGAATCAGTTTATTGAAAGGTGTGGTAAATAAAAGGCAACACCTGATCGGTTACTCACAAGTCCAGAGGCTTGTGTTTGTAGATACAGGTGGGCAAGACCTGAAAGGGGCATATTCACCTTGACTCTACACAGAGACTAGAAAGTCAAGATAAAAGACTCAGTACACCTGTATGGCTATTATTAATAAATACCTTGATTATAAATCTTTCAGAACACACTGCAAAAAAATTGTTAAATTTCTATCTTAAACCCTTTCACCAGCCAGGTATTGGAACTATTAGTTACAAAATAATTTTTTTAAAGATAAAAATAAAACACTTTAACATTAGCATGTTCTATTACTAGATAAGATATTTCTAGTTTCCTGTTTCACTTGCTTTGGAACAGAGTTTAAAGTGTACAGAAAACATTCACACATCAAAGTCCAGCTACTGCAATATAATCAGCTCCTTTTTATACAAAGAAGAATAAAGCTGTTGCTAGATTGGCTGTTCTTAATGTCTAATGTAAAGTACATTTTAGTTCAGCACTCTCTAAGCAGCAGAGGAAAAAAAGGGATTTTTTTCATAATCTGTAATGGCTATATCAATTAGTTTTTTGTAAACCTGGATCCAGAATTTAGCATCTATTGCCTCATCCTAAAAAAGGAAATGATAACAAGTGAAAAGAAATGTAAATTTGATTTATTGTATCAAAGATAATTATTCTTTTACATGTATAATGCATTCAAATTCTGCATGAAGAGGAAACTAATTTTAGTTAAATTCTTTTAAAAAAAAAGGCACAAGCATAACTCCTTAAATTAGTAAAAATCCTACAATAACAGCTTACCTCTTTAATCAAGACTTGACAGACTTATTTGGATGTTAATACCAAATGGGTTCTTAGTCAGTATTTGAATACTCTTTCCATTTTTATGTGATTTTACTCTTTTGTTCTGCTTACAGTTTTCTGTGAATTAAAAGAAAAAATGTTAATCCTCCTACACTGTTGGTAAGAATGTAAATTCTTACCACTATGAAAAACAGTATGGAGGTGTCTTTTAAAAGCTAAGAATAGAGTTACCATAGGATCCAGCCATCCCATTCCCGGGCATATATTCCGAAAGAAACTCTGATTGGAAAAGGGACATGCACCCCCAAACATTCAAAGCAGCACTGTTGACCGTAGCAAGAAATGGAAACAACCTAAAGTCATTGAAAGAGGAATGGATAAAGAAGATATGGTGTATATATACACAATGGAATATTACCCATAGTAAAAGAATGAAATACTGCCATTCACAGCAGAATGAATGGACCTAGAGATGATCATGTTGGGTGAAGCAAGTCAGACAGAAAAAGGCAATTATCATATGATCTCACATGTGCTTCGTCATTCAGTCGTGTCTGACTCTTTGTGAACCCATGGACTGTAGCCCACCAGGCTCCTCTGTCCTTGGGGATTCTCCAGGCAAGAATACTGGCGTGGGTAGCCTATCCCTTCTCCAATGGATCTTCCCGACCCGGGAATCAACCCGGGGTCTCTTGCATTGCGGGCAGATTCTTTACCCGCTGAGCTACCAAGGAAGCCTGGTATCACCTATATGTGGAATCTAGAATATGATACAAATGAACTTATTTACAAAACTGAAACAGACTCAAAAACAAAGAAAACAAATATGGCTATTATTGGGGAAGAGGGGTAAATGAGAAGCTTGGGGTTAGCAGATACACACTACTGTGTATAAAATATATATTCAGGATCCTATATTCAATATCTTGTAATAACTTCTAATGGAAAAGAATCTGAAAAAATAAGAAACAAGAAAAGATATTCAAGAGAAACAACGCTCGTTTCCTGCTAGGTGTTAATAAACATGAGTCAGTTTCTCATAATGAGGCAAACACATTTATCCTCAGAAAAACAGCAGAAGTACAGCGAGAAGCAGGCAGCAGTGCCTCCTGGTAGGCCCCCAAGAGCTGGGAAACGGCATTGTTGCGTAGTTGCTCAGTCATGTCCAACACTTCTGTGACCCTTTGGGCTGTAGCCCATCAGGCTCCTCCGTCCACGGGATTCTCCAAGCAATACTGGAGTGGGCTGCCATTTCCTGCTCCAGGGGAACTTCCCCACCCAGGGAGCGAACCCGCATCTTGTGTCTCCTGAATCGGCAGGTGGATTCTTCACTGCTGAGCCACTAGGCAAGTCAGAAGCAGGCGTGACTTGCTGGCAAAAAAGACCCAGGAATCAGTTCTCCTGAGAAGCATGAAAGTGAGTCAGCTGTGTCTGCAGGCGTTTCAGAGGTGGAGGGTCTGGGTCTCTCCAGACCCCTGCTCCCCTGCTCTAGACCCAGCCAGGACTGACGGGACAGCTGCAGGAGGAACAGGCCATCCTGATTAGAAACCAAGCAAATGCATTCAAGGACAAATTGCCTTATGGAAAACTAGGAATTAAAGTCTCCATTGCGTGCAGCAAATGAAAACAACACAATGGAAAGGTAACCTACCAGATGGTGGAAGTATTTGCAAATCAGGCATCAGGAGTTATCATGAATTGTGTGTAAGGAGTTCATATCCAAAATTCATGAAGAACTCATGCAACTTAATAGCAAAGAACAATCCAATTTAAAAATGGGCAGAAGATCTGAATAGATATTTTTCCAAAGAAGACATACAAATACTCAGCGGGGACCTAAAAAGACAGATGCTCAACATCACTCTTCACCAGGAAAATGCAAGTCAAACGCATAATGATATATCACCTCATACCTGTTAAAATGCCTTTTACCAAAAAGGACGAGAGAGTCTGTGTTGTGGCAAGGATGTGGAGAAAAGGAAATCCTTGTGCACTGTCGGTGGGAGTGCAAATTGGTGCAGACACTGTGGAGAACAGTATGGAGACTCATCCAAAACCTGAAACTACCATGCGATCCAGCAATTCCACTTCTGGCTGCTGAGATGTGAACGGAAGGCAGCTTACAGATTCCGGCTGACGTTTTCCAATGTGGGGGAAACGCAGGGATAAACACGATTGCTCTTCTTGAAAACGAACTTGATGGAGAAGGCAACCAAGAGGCGCACAAGCTTTCTCTTAATCCAGGACTCTGGAGGTAACTCGATTCACCCCACAGTCGGGTGAACTTGATCTGTTTGGGCAAGCGGCTCCTGTGGAGAGCTGGGCATTTGAGTGTTGTGAGAACAACTTCCCGCCCGGATGACTGAGCAGAGGGCATCCTCCCCACCCCCAGCTCCTTTCTTGGTGTTGAGGCTCCAGTGGGCTTGCAGACCCTCAGGACGGGGCTCAGTGCCAGCAGCTTTGTGTGCAGAAAAGCCTCCGTGCTCAACTGCAGGTTTGACATCATCTGTTAGCTGGTTTCCTTGTCTTCAAAAGGCTTGTTTGCCTTTCTCTCTCAACTGGATGTTATGGTTTTATTTGCAATTTGATTCTGAATTAGACGGCCCCTTAGCATTTTCACAGGGGTTCAGATTTGACTTGCTTAAATCAGTTTTCATTATGTGACCGAGAGAAGTTATTGACAGAGCACATTGTCTCAGTATTTCCTGTAATTTTCTTTCTTCTTGTTGCAGACAAGGAGCCAGGATCTGTGATTCTTTCTTGAATTCCTTCTCCTCCCAAGCTTTGGGCCAGGATGGAAGCAAAAGCAGTCTGTTTCCGCATCTACTGTAAAATGCTCAACCCACTGGGGAGATGACCCTGACTTTCCTGGAGAGTCCTGGGCAGGAGGAAACCTTGAGACCCATGGATCTCAGCCCCTTCCGGGAGATGGGGTGGTGGTCCCAGAGCACCTGGAAGGGGCTGAGACCCACGGGTCCTGAGAGGCGGGCCCCTGCTGAGGGGCTCTGCTGCCTCTGCGCCTCCTGGGCTGGCGCACGGGAGCCCCTTCAGGTACTAGGACTAATGTGTCTGTGTTCCTAAGGCAGTGGGGATGGCAATCCCTAAGGCCTCTGGATTATCCGCCTGGCTCACGGGGACCAGGAGCATGTGTGTTGGCTAGATCTGGGTGGGCTGGTGAGCAGAAAGTCTTCTCCATGGCCTTGAAGCTGCTTCAGAGCCTAAAAAAAATGAAGCTCAGATATTCTATTTTCTGCTTGGAATGCAATTTTTTCATTTACAGTTGATCCTTGAACAAGGTTGGGGTCAGGGGTGCTAAGCCTCCTGACTGAGGAAAATCTAAATATAACTTATGGTCAGATAGGCCCGTTCAAGTCTCCTCCAACCCCACTGATCCATCAGGGATTCAACCAATCATCAGACTGAGTAGTTCTCAACTACTGACAGTGGAAAAAAATTTGTGCGTAGAAGTGGACTGTCGAAGTTCAGACCTGTGTTGCTCAAGGATCAACTGTGTGTGCACGTGCGCACACACACACACACACACACACGGAGCACAGGTGATTTTCATCACTGATCTTGATTTTGCTGCTGCTGCTGCTAAGTCGCTTCAGTTGTGTCCAACTCTGTGCCACCACATAGATGGCAGCCCACCAGGCTCCCCTGTCCCTGGGATTCTCCAGGCAAGAACACTGGAGTGGGTTGCCATTTCCTTCTCCAATGCATGAAAGTGAAAAGTGAAAGTGAAGTTGCTCGGTCATGCCTGACTCTTAGCGACCCCATGGACTGCAGCCCACCAGGCTCCTCTATCCATGGGATTTTCCAGGCAAGAGTACTGGAGTGGGGTGCATTGCTTTCTCCAGATCTTGATTTTAGTATATTTTAACTCTTAAAATGGTAACTATAACCACATAACAAATGATATCTGATCTTTCTGAGAGGTGATCACTCTTAAAATAGCATGCATCTTCTAAATTTATTTAATTGCATGAGAATACATGTGCACTTATTAATAAGCTCACTCTATACTTGGTTAATATGGCTCCTTGGCCATATTTCTTGACCACCCACCAGTCTCCTTCTAATTGATTAGCTACCCAGTATTTATCATTGTGTAAAATGATTGTTCTTTAATTTGTAGTTTCACATCTTATTGATAGGCATATAGCTGAATCTAGAAGTGGATGGAATTCCTGGCTCAAAAGATACATACTTTAAAAAAAATTTTGGTTGCTTTTACCAAATCAACCTCCACAATGTTAGCACAATTTTGTTCTCAAATGCTCAGTCATGTCTGACTCTTTGTGACCCCATGGACCTTAGCCCACCAGGCTCCTCTGTCCATGGGATTCTTCAGGCAAGAGTACTGGAGTGGGTTACCATTGCCCTCTTCAGGGGATCTTCCCCAACCAGGGATAAAAACCACTCACAAAAAAATATTTAAAGCACACAGGTGATGTGAATTCACTCCCCATAGACACAGGAGGGGCAGCCTGTGGTTATAGATGCATTTAAGGGAATGTTTTGGGGGTGTGCTCTTCCAAAACAAGCTGCTGGCTCATAATTCTGTACACCTGGTTTTGACAATTTTAATAGTTGAGAGCTTTAGTACGTGCTTGGTGCTTAAGCATGCATTAAAAAAAAAAAGTCTGAAAGTATTATCCTGTATATCTTGGCAAAACTCTATTAGTCTTTGCCCTGCTTCATTCCGCATTCCAAGGCCAAATTTGCCTGTTACGCCCAGTGTTTCTTGACTTCCTACTTTTGCATTCCAGTCCCCAATAATGAAAAGGACATCTTTTTTGGGTGTTAGTTCTAAAAGGTCTTGTAAGTCTTCATAGAACCGTTCAACTTCAGCTTCTTCAGCATTACTGGTTGGGACATAGACTTGGATAACTGTGATATTGAATGGTTTGCCTTGGAAACGAACAGAGATCATTCTGTCATTTTTGAGATTGCCTCCAAGTACTGCATTGTGGACTCTTCTGTTGACCACGATGGCTACTCCATTTCTTCTGAGGGATTCCTGCCCGCAGGAGTAGACATAATGGTCACATGAGTTAAATTCACCTTGGAGAAGGGAATGGCAAACCACTTCAGTATTCTTGCCTTGAAAACCCCATGAACCATATGAAAAGGCAAAATGATGGATACGGAAAGAGGTACTCCACAGGTCAGTAGGTGCCCAATATGCTACTGGAGGTCAGTGAAGAAATAAATCCAGAAAGAATGAAGGGATGGAGCCAAAGCAAAAATAATATCCAGTTGTGGATATGACTGGTGATAGAAGCAAGGTCCGATGCTGTAAAGAGCAATATTGCATCAGTTCAGTTCAGTTCAGTCGCTCAGTTGTGTCCGACTCTTTGCGACCCCATGAATTGCAGCATGCCAGGCCTCCCTGCCTATCACCAACTCCCAGAGTTCACTCAGACTCACATCTATCAATTCGGTGATGCCATCCAGCCATCTCATCCTCGGTCGTCCCCTTCTCCTCCTGCCCCCAATCCCTCCCAGCATCAGAGTCTTTTCCAATGAGTCAACTCTTCACATGAGGTGGCCAAAGTATTGGAGTTTCAGCTTTAGCATCAGTCCTTCCAAAGAAATCCCAGGGCTGATCTCTTTTGGATGGACTTGCTGGATTTCCTTGCAGTTCAAGGGACTCTCAAGAGTCTTCTCCAACACCACAGTTCAAAAGCATCAATTCTTCAACACCCAGCTTTCTTCACAGTCCAACTCTCACATCCATACATGACTCCTGGAAAAACCATAGCCGTGACTAGACGGACCTTAGTCGGCAAAGTAATGTCTCTGCTTTTGAATATGCGATCTAGGTTGATCATAGCTCTCCTTCCAAAGAGTAAGCGTCTTTTAATTTCATGGCTGCAATTACCATCTGCAGTGATTTTGGAGCCCCCCAAAATAAAGTCTGACACTGTTTCCACTATTTCCCCATCTATTTCCCATGAAGTGATAGGACCAGATGCCATGATCTTCGTTTTCAGAATGTTGAGCTTTAAGCCAGCTTTTACACTCTCCTCTTTCACTTTCATCAAGAGGCTTTTTAGTTCCTCTTCACTTTCTGCCATAAGGGTGGTGTCATCTGAATATCTGAGGTTATTGATATTTCTCCCAGCAATCTTGATTCCAGCTTGTGTTTCTTCCAGTCCAGCGTTGCTCATGATGTACTCTGCATATAAGTTAAATAAGCAGGGTGACAATATACAGCCTTGACACACTCCTTTTCCTATTTGGAACAAGTCTGTTGTTTGATGTCCAGTTCTAACTATTGTTTCCTGACCTGCATACAGGTTTCTCTAGAGGCAGGTCAGGTGGTCTGGTATTCCCATCTCTCTCAGAATTTTCCACAGTTTATTGTGATCCACACAGTCAAAGGCTTTGGCATAGTCAATCAAGCAGAAATAGATGTTTTTCTGGAACTCTCTTGCTTTTTCCATGGTCCAGCGGATGTTGGCAATTTGATCTCTGGTTCCTCTGCCTTTTCTAAAACCAGCTTGAACATCAGGAAGTTCATGGTTCACGTATTGTTGAAGGCTGGCTTGGAGAATTTTGAGCATTACTTTACTAGCGTGTGAGATGAGTGCAATTGTGCGGTAGTTTGAGCATTCTTTGGCATTGCCTTTCTTTGGGACTGGAATGAAAACTGACCTTTTCCAGTCCTGTGGCCATTGCTGAGTTTTCCAAATTTGCTGGCATATTGAGTGCAGCCCTTTCACAGCATCATCTTTCAGGATTTGAAACAGCTCCACTGGAATTCCATCACCTCCACTAGCTTTGTTCGTAGTGAAGCTTTCTAAGGCCCACTTGACTTCACATTCCAGGATGTCTGGCTCTAGATGAGTGATCACACCATCATGATTATCCGGGTCGTGAAGATCCTTTTGTACAGTTCTTCTGTGTATTCTTGCCATCTCTTCTTAATATCTTCTGCTTCTGTTAGGTCCAGACCGTTTCTGTCCTTTATTGAGCCCATCTTTGCATGAAATGCTCCCTTGGTATCTCTAATTTTCTTGAAGAGATCTCTAGTCTTTCCCATTCTGTTGTTTTCCTCTATTTCTTTGCACTGATCGCTGAGGAAGGCTTTCTTATCCCTTCTTGCTATTCTTTGGAACTCTGCATTCAGATGCTTATATCTTTCCTTTTCTCCTTGCCTTTTCACTTCTCTTTTTTTCACAGCTATTTGTAAGGCTTCCCCAGACAGCCGTTTTGCTTTTTCGCATTTCTTTCTCTTGGGCATGGTCTTGATCCCTGTCTCCTGTACAGTGTCACAAACCTCATTCCATAGTTATCAGGCACTCTATCAGATCTAGGCCCTTAAATTTATTTCTTACTTCCACTGTATAATCATAAGGGATTTGATTTAGGTCATACCTGAATGGTCTAGTGGTTTTCCCTACTTTCTTCAATATAAGTCTTAATTTGGCAATAAGAAGTTCATGATCTGAGCCACAGCCAGCTTCTGGTCTTGTTTTTACTGACTGTATAGAGCTTCTCCATCTTTGGCTGCAAAGAATATAATCAATCTGATTTTGGTGTTGACCATCTGGTGATGTCCATGTGTAGAGTCTTCTCTTGTGTTGTTGGAAGAGGGTGTTTGCTATGACCAGTGCATTTTCTTAGCAAAACTCTATTAGTCTTTGCCCGGCTTCATTCTGTATTCCAAGGCCAAATTTGCCTGTTACTCCAGCTGTTTCTATAGAAAACTGGAATGTCAGATCTATGAATGAAGGCCAATTCGAAGTGTTCAAACAGGAGATGGCAAGAGGGAATGTTGACATTCTAGGAATCAGTGAGCTAAAATGGACTGGAATGGGTGAATTTAACTCAGATGACCATTATGTCTACTACTGCGTGCAGGAATCCCTCAGAAGAAATGAAGTAGCCATCATGGTCAACAAAAGAGTCCTAAATGCAGTACTTGGATGCAATCTCAAAAATAACAGAATGATTACTATTCGTTTCCAAGGCAAACCATTCAATATCACAGTAATCCAAGTCTATGCCCCAACTAGTAATGCTGAAGAAGCTGAAGTTGAACAGTTCTATGAAGACTTACAAGACCTTTTAGAACTAACACCCAAAAAAGATGTCCTTTTCATTATAGGGGACTGGAATGCAAAAGTAAGAAGTCAAGAAACACCAGGCATAACAGGCAAATTTGGCCCTGGAATGCAGAATGAAGCAGGGCAAAGACTAATAGAGTTTGCCAAGAAAATGCACTGGTCATAGCAAACACCCTCTTCCAACAACACAAGAGAAGACTCTACACATGGACGTCACCAGATGGCCAACACCGAATCAGATTGATTATATTCTTTGCAGCCAAAGATGGAGAAGCTCTATACAGTCAAAAAAATGAGACCAGGACCTGACCTGTTCAGATCATGAACTCCTTATTGTCAAATTCAGACTTAAATTGAAGAAAGTAGGGAAAACCACTAGACCATTCAGGTATGACCTAAATCAAATCCCTTATGATTATACAGTGGAAGTAAGAAATAGATTTAAGGGCCTAGATCTGATAGATAGAGTTCCTGATGAACTATGGAATGAGGTTCATGACATTGTACAGGAGACAGGGATCAAGATCATCCCCATGGAAAAGAAATGCAAAAAAGCAAAATGGCTGTCTGGGGAAGCCTTACAAATAGCTGTGAAAAAAAGAGAAGTGAAAAGGCAAGGAGAAAAGGAAAGATATAAGCATCTGAATGCAGAGTTCCAAAGAATAGCAAGAAGGGATAAGAAAGCCTTCTTCAGTGATCAATGCAAAGAAATAGAGGAAAACAACAGAATTGGGAAGACTAGAGATCTCTTCAAGAAAATTAGAGATACCAAGGGAACATTTCATGCAAAGATGGGCTCAATAAAGGACAGAAACGGTCTGGACCTAACAGAAGCAGAAGATATTAAGAAGAGATGGCAAGAATACACAGAAGAACTGTACAAAAAGGATCTTCACTACCCGGATAATCACGATGGTGTGATCACTCATCTAGAGCCAGACATCCTGGAATGTGAAGTCAAGTGGGCCTTAGAAAGCATCACTACGAACAAAGCTAGTGCAGGTGATGGAATTCCAGTGGAGCTGTTTCAAATCCTGAAAGATGATGCTGTGAAAGGGCTGCACTCAATATGCCAGCAAATTTGGAAAACTCAGCAATGGCCACAGGACTGGAAAAGGTCAGTTTTCATTCCAGTCCCAAAGAAAGGCAATGCCAAAGAATGCTCAAACTACCGCACAATTGCACTCATCTCACACGCTAGTAAAGTAATGCTCAAAATTTTCCAATCTAGGCTTCAGCAATATGTGAACCATGAACTTCCTGATGTTCAAGCTGGTTTTAGAAAAGGCAGAGGAACCAGAGATCAAATTGCCAACATCTGCTGGATCATGGAAAAAGCAAGAGAGTTCCAGAAAAACATCTATTTCTGCTTGATTGACTATGCCAAAGCCTTTGACTGTGTGGATCACAATAAACTGTGGAAAATTCTTCAAGAGATGGGAATACCAGACCACCTAACCTGCCTCTTGAGAAATCTGTATGCAGGCCAGGAAGCAACAGTTAGAACTGGACATGAACAACAGACTTGTTCCA
This sequence comes from Budorcas taxicolor, assembly GCF_023091745.1. Taxonomy (NCBI): domain Eukaryota; kingdom Metazoa; phylum Chordata; class Mammalia; order Artiodactyla; family Bovidae; genus Budorcas; species Budorcas taxicolor. Next base: position 83,930,332 of record NC_068921.1, on the reverse strand, counting down.
AATAGGAAAAGGAGTGTGTCAAGGCTGTATATTGTCACCCTGCTTATTTACCTTCTATGCAGAGTACATCATGAGGAACACTGGACTGGAAGAAACACAAGCTGGAATCAAGCCCGGAATCAAGATTGCTGGGAGAAATATCAATAACCTCAGATATTCAGATGACACCACCCTTATGGCAGAAAGTGAAGAGGAACTAAAAAGCCTCTTGATGAAAGTGAAAGAGGAGAGTGAAAAAGTTGGCTTAAACTCAACATTCAGAAAACTAAGATCATGGCATCTGGTCCCATCACTCCATGGGAAATAGATGGAGAAACAGTGGAAACAGTGTCAGACTTTATTTTGGGGGGCCACAAAATCACTGCAGATAGTGATTGCAGCCATGAAATTAAAAGACTCTAGCTCCTTGGAAGAAAAGTTATGACCAACCTAGATAGCATATTCAAAAGCAGAGACATTACTTTGCTGACTAAGGTCCATCTAGTAAAGGCTACGGTTTTTCCAGGAGTCATGTATGGATGTGAGTGTTGGGCTGTGAAGAAGGGTGAGTGTCGAAGAATTGATGCTTTTGAACTGTGGTGTTGGAGAAGACTCTGGAGAGTCCCTTGGATTGCAAGGAGATCCAACCAGTCCATTCTGAAGGAGATCAGCCCTGGGATTTCTTTGGAAGGAATGATGCTAAAGCTGCAACTCCAGTACTTTGGCCACCTCATGCCAAGAGTTGACTCATTGGAAAAGACTCTGATGGTGGGAGGGATTGGGGGCAGGAGGAGAAGGGGATGACAGAGGATGAGATTGGTGGATGGCATCACTGACTCAATGGACGCGAGTCTGAATGAACTCCGGGAGATGGTGATGGACAGGGAGGCCTGGCGTGCTGCGATTCCTGGGGTCGCAAAGAGTCGGACACGACTGAGCGACTGAGCTGAACTAACTTTAGAGTTAGTGTCGTATGGCTTTCCTGATGGGCCATATTGCCATTTCTGGCAGCCTTGTCTGTGCTTTGTTTCTGATCTTACTCTCCATACACAAGTAGTAAGTTGCTATGGAGTCAAATTTGTCAATGTTTCATTTGATATAAAGGTTACAACTGGTGGCATTTCTACTGATCGATGTGATACTTTTAATAGAATTAAAGAGAATTGTTTTGAAATTGTGGTGCTAGAGAAGACTCGTGAGAGTCCCTTGGACAGCAAGGAGATCAAACCAGTCAATCCAAAAGGAAATCAACCCTGAATATTCACTGAAAGGACTGATGCTGAAGCTGAAGCTCCAATATTTTGGCCACCTGTTGTGAAGAGCCAACTCATTGGAAAAGACCGCAATGCTGAAAGAGATTGAAGGCAGGATGAGATGCGGGTGATAGAGGATGGTTGAATGGCATCACCAACTCAATGGGCATGGATTTGAGAAACTCTGGGAGACAGCTGAGGACAGGGAAGCCTGGCTGCAGTTCACTGAAGCTGCAAACAGTCAGACATGACTTAGCGACTGAGCAACACAAGAGAGTTAGACAGGAAGCAGGGAATCCTTGTCTTTGTGACTTTAGGTTCTTTGTCGTTGTATTTACCTAAAATTATAGAATAATGTGCTTTTTTTACCTCAGAAAACACCTAGACATCTATATAAACGAATGTGTAACTTTCTAGGTGAAAGGGAACACAGAAACTGTAAAAGTAATTTTATTAAAATGGAATCCGTTTATGTCTGGCTTTCATTTCTTCTTGGCTTCAGGGCATAACAGTTTACATCTCTAGAATTTTTTTTCACCACTAAAGCAAATGGCCACAAATTAGGCAAATTCAAAAACTCAACTCCTCATCTAGTTAAACTTGTTTTTAAAAAAATCTCAGAAGTATTATTGCCCTTCATTTTAGAAGGTGTACACAAATGTAGTATCAACACATCCTAAAAAAATAAAGTTAAATTGATCTAGAATTTTCTATGTCCTCAGAAAACACCAGGAAATAACCAGGAAAGCAGGATATTAATATAACAAATTTAAAAGCCAAATATCAGTAAAGCAATTGGGTTACTGCTTATCACCATGCCGAGCAATTAACTCTATCATATTTTTAAAGTCAGATCTGCCATTGATCTGTTGAACTGAGCTATTGGTGGTAGTCAGCATTTCAAATCAGAACCCTTCGTTAGATGACTGAAGCTTTATGAACACCTTAAAATTGGAAATTAGGTTTTCATATTGCTAAATCAATTAATTGGTCGAGTGAAGAAGAGTCATAGGAAAAAATATGGTGAAGTCATAAAAATCAAATAAGAATGTGATGTAGTAGTGTGCACATGTTAATCCCAAAGTCTTAATTTATCCCACTGTGCCCCCTCTGCCCTGCACCAAACTTTCCCCTTTGGTAACCATAACTTTGTTTTCTTAGTCTGAGAGTCTATTTCTGTTGTGTAGATAAATTCCTTTCTATCTTTTTTTTTCAGATTCCACATATATAAAAAAGTGATATCACATGGTTTTGTCTTCTCTGTTTGATTTTCTTCACTTAGTATGACACTCTCTACGTCCTTCCATGTGCGCTATATATAAAATGTATTAGCAATCAACAAGGGCCACTGTATAGCACAGGGGACGTGACTCAATATTCTGTAATAACCTAGAAAGGAAAACAATTAGAAAAAGAATAGGTCCATGTATATGTATAACAGAATAACTTTGCTGTTCGTGTCTGATTCTTTGCGACCCCATGGACTGCAGTGTGCCAGGCCTTCCTGACCATCACCAACTCCAGGAGTTTACTCAGACTCATGTCCATCGAGCCAGTGATGCCATCCAGCCATCTCACCCTCTGTCGTCCCCTTCTCCTCCTGCCCCCAGTCCCTCCCAGCATTAGGGTCTTTTCAAATGAGTCAGTTCTTTGCATCAGGTGGCCAAAGTATTGGAGTTTCAGCTTCAGCATCAGTCCTTCCAATGAACACCCAGGACTGATCTTCTTTAGGATGAACTGGTTGGATCTCCTTGCAGTCCAAAGGACTCTCAAAAGTCTTCTCCAACACCACAGTTCAAAAGCATCAATTTTTTGGCGCTCAGCTTTCTTTATAGCCCAACTCTTACATACATACATGACCACTGGAAAAACCATAGCCTTGACTAGACATACCTCTGTTGGCACATAAAGTCTCTGCTTTTTAATAGGCTGTTTAGGTTGGTCATATCTTTTCTTCCAAGAAGCAAGAGTGTTTTAAATTGATGGCTGCAATCACCATCTGCAGTGATTTTGGATCCCAAAAAATAAGGTCTGACACTGTTCCCCCATCTATTTGCCATGAAGTGATAGGACTGGATGCCATGATCTTAGTTTTCTGAACGTTGAGCTTTAAGCCAGCTTTTTCACTCTCCTCTTTCACTTTCATCAAGAGGCTTTTTAGTTCCTCTTCACTTTCTGCCATAAGGGTGGTGTCATCTGAATATCTGAGGTTATTGATATTTCTCCCGGCAATCTTGATTCCAGCTTGTTCTTCATCCAGCCCAGCATTTCTCATGATGTACTCTGCATATAAGTTAAATAAGCAGGGTGACAATATACACTTGATGTGCTCCTTTCCCTATTTGGAACCAGTCTGCTGGTCCATGTCCAGTTTTAACTGTTGCTTCCTGACCTGCATACAGGTTTCTCAAGAGGCAGGTCAGGTGGTCTGGTATTCCCATCTCTTGAAGAATTTTCCACAGTTTATTGTGATCCACACAGTCAAAGGCTTTGGCATAGTCAATAAAGCAGAAATAGATGTTTTTCTGGAACTCTCTTGCTTTTTCAACGATCCAGCAGATGTTGGCAATTTGATCTCCGGTTCCTCTATCTTTTCTAAAACCAGCTTGAACATCTGGAAGTTCATGGTTCATATACTGTTGAAGCCTGGCTTGGAGAATTTTGAGCATTACTTTACTAGCACGTGAGATGAGTGCAATTGTGCGGTAGTTTGAGCATTCTTTGGCATTGCCTTTGTGTGGGATTGGAATGAAAGCTGACCTTTTCCAGTCCTGTGGCCACTACTGAGTTTTCCAAATTTGCTGGCATGTTGAGCGCAGAACTTTCACAGCATCATTTTTTAGGATTTGAAATAGCTCAACTGAAATTCCATCACCTCCACTAGCTTTGTTCGTAGTGATGCTTCCTAAGGCCCACTCAACTTTGCATTCCAGGATGTCTGGCTCTAGGTGAGTGATCACACTATTGTGATTATCTGGGTTGTGAACATCTTTTTTGTATCGTTCTTCTGTGTATTCTTGCCACCTCTTCTTAATATCTTCTGCTTCTGTTAGGTCCATACCACTTCTGTCTTTTATTGCACCCATCTATGCAGAAATATTCCCTTGGAATCTTTAATTTTATTGAAGAGATCTCTAGTCTTTCCCATTCTATTATTTTCCTCTATTTCTTTGCAGTGACAACTGAAGAAGGCTTTCTTCCCTCTCCTTGCTATTCTTTGGAACTTTGCATTCAAATGAGTCTATCTTTCCTTTTCTCCTTTGCTTTTTGCTTCTCTTCTTTTCTCAGCTATTGTAAGGCCTCCTCAGACAGATGTTTTGCTTTTTTGCATTTCTTTCTCTTGGGGATGATCTTAATCCTTGTCTCCTATACAATGTCATGAACCTCCATCCATACTTCATCAGGTGCTCTGTCTATCAGATCTAATCCCTTGAATCTATTTCTCACTTTCACTGTATAATCGTAAGGGATTTGACTTAGGTCATACCTGAATGGTCTAATGGTTTTCTTCTCTTTCTTCAATTTCAGTCTGAATTTGGCAATAAGGAGTTCATGATCCGGGCCACAGTCAGCTCCTGGTCTTGTATTTTGCTGACTGTATAGAGCTTCTCCATCTTTGGCTGCAAAGAATATAATCAATATGATTTCACTATTGACCATCTGGTGATGTCCATCTGTAGAGTCTTCTCTTATGTTGTTGGATGAGGGTGTTTGCTATGACCAGTGTGTTCTCTTGGCAAAAGTCTATTAGCCTTTGCCCTGCTTCATTCTCCAGACCACCTGACCTGCCTCTTGAGAAACCTGTATGCAGGTCAGGAAGCAAGAGTTAGTACTGGACATGGAACAACAGACTGGTTCCAAATAGGAAAAGGAGTACGTCAAGGCTGTATATTGTTACCCTGCTTATTTAACTTATATGCAGAGTACATCATGAGAAACGCTGGGCTGGAGGAAATGCAAACTGGAATCAAAATTGTGAGAGAAATATCAATAACCTCAGATAAGTAGATGACACCAATCTTATGGCAGAAAGCAAAGAACTAAAGAACCTCTTGATGAACATGAAAGAGGATAATGAAAAAGTTGGCTTAAAACTCAACATTCAGATAACTAAGATCATGGCATCTGGTCCCATTATTTCATGGCAAATAGATGGAGAAACAGGGGAAACAATGACAGACTTTATTTTCTTGGGCTCCAAAATCACTGTAGATGGTGACTGCAGCAATGAAATTTAAAGACTCTTGCTCCTTGGAAGAAAAGTTATGACCAAACTAGACAACATATTAAAAAGGAGAGACATTACTTAGCCAACAAAGGTCTGTCTAGTCAAAGCTATGGTTTTTCCAGTAGTCATGTAGGGATGTGAGAGTTGGACTATAAAGAAAGCTGAGCACTGAAGAATTGATGCTTTTGAACTATGGTGTTGGAGAAAACTCTTGAGAGTTACTAAGACTGCAAGGAAATCCAACAGTCCATCCGAAAGGAAATCAGTCCTGAATATTCATTGGAAGGTCTAATTCTGAAGCTGAAACTCCAATACTTTGGCCACCTGATGTGAAGAGCCAACTCATTGGAAAAGATCCTGATGCTGGGAACGATTGAGGGCAACAGGAGAAGGGAACAGCAGAGGATGAGATGGTTGGATGGCATCACGGACTCAATGGACATGAATCTGAGTAAACTCCGGGAGTTGGTGATGGACAGGGAGGCCTGGCATGCTGCAGTCCATGGGGTTGCAAAGAGTCAGACGCAGCTGAGCAACTGAACTGAACTGAACTGCTTCATTCTGTACTCCAAGGCCAAATTTGCCTACTCCAGGTGTTTCTGACTTCCTACTTTGGCATTCCAGCCCCCTATAATGAAAAGGATATCTTTTGGGGGTATTAGTTCTAGAAGGTCTTGTAGGTCTTCATAGAACCGTTCAGCCTCAGCTTCTTCAGCATTTCTAGTCAGGGCATAGACTTGTATTACCGTGATATTGAATGGTTTGCCTTGGAAACAAACAGAGATCATCCTGTCTTTTTCGAGATTTCATCCAAGTACTGCATTTTGGACTCTTTTTTGACTGTGACGGCTACTCCATTTATTCTAAGGGATTCCTGCCCACAGTAGTAGATATAATGGTCATCTGAGTTAAATTCACCCTTTCCAGTCCATTTTAGTTCACTGATTCCTAGATTGTCAACATTCACTCTTGCCATCTCATTTGACCACTTCCAATTTGCCTTGATTCATGGACCTAACATTCCAGGTTCCTATGCGATATTGCTCTTTACAGCATCGGACTTTGCTTCTGTCACCAGTCACATCCACGACTGGGTGTTGTTTTTGCTTTGGCTCTGTCTCTTCATTCTGTCTGGATTTATTTCTCCAGTGATCTCAATCCTCTACCCCTTGGTTCATGGCCTGGAATTGAGTTTACTTCAGAAACAAGTTCCATGAAATGAAATGAAAGGGCTCAATACTAATCAAATGAATGACACGGCAGCAGTGGAATGACTCCCATGTAGAAATCCCTCAGTAGTGAAACTACATATCTGGCAACATCTAGCCAGGATTTTTTTGCTAATAAGTTTATTAATAAAAATGCTGCTTTTAAATAAAGGGTGTACAATTTAATATAACTTGGATTTAACAGAAGAAAAAGAGTGAAACTAAAAAACACTTTTGAATGTCAGATAAATCTTTCTTTACCACAGAGATTTGGATTTATAATATATCCTATTAAGGATATGCAAACAATATGACAAAAATATTTAAAAACTTGGAGTCCTTCTCCTCTTGGCTTTTTAAAACTATGCTTTAATATCAGACACTGTTGATCTATTTCCTTTTAGGAATTAAAATGTTTCTTTCTGTATAATACTCCATGAAGCTATACTTACTTTTATAACTTTATTACTTTATAAGGTTTGTAACTGTATTTTTTTTAATTCAAAACCACAGTTCTCAGAGGTATTATCTTATTCCTATATTTAAATAATTGTTATGCTCACCCATTTTCTTTCTCCAAAGCTTCTCTAACTTTGAATCATGCCACTGTATCTATTTTCATCATCCATCCATTAATCTATCATTTATCCATTTCTTGTCTATTATCCAAAGAGGTAGTTTTCATCTTTAGCTCATTAGTTTGTTTCTCCAGAACTGTCTCTAATTACTACGAAAACTATATGTCATGAATGGTTACTTTTCTTCCTTGTATTATCTGCTTTTATTGTTTTATTAGCTGTATATTATAAATTCTAAAGTAGAGTGTCAAAACTCTGCACCCTTTTTCCAGCATCACTTGCTCTTGCAGACCTCTTGAGTTCTCGAGTCCCCTATTTTTCTTTCCCATGTCTACTGCCTGTCTCTTATTGTTTTTGTTTGTTCATCATTACTCTGAAAGGGATTACTATTGCTTCAATACTTAGTTACTGATTCCACTTTGGGCATTGATCCTTTATTTTCAAAGAACACATTCTAAAGTAAAGATTAGTAGGAATCAACTTTCTGAGTCCTTAAAAAAATTTATTACTTTTACACTTTATTTTACTGAAATTCTTTCTGCAACAACATTCTAAGTTAGAGTTTTCTTATATATAATTGTGAAGGTGTTAGTCCTTGAACTTGAAATTTTGTAGTTAAAAATGTGATAACCCAATTCTTTTCTGACTCTCATTCCTTTGTGAAAAGTGAAAGTGAAAGTCACTCAGTCGTGTCTGACTCTTTGTGACCCCATGGACTAAACAGTCCATGGAATTCTCCAGGCCAGAACACTGGAGTGGGTAGCCTATCCCTTCTCCTGTGGATCTTCCCAACCCAGAAATCAAACTGGGGTCTCCTGCACTGCAGGTGGATTCTTTACCAACTGAGCTATCAGGGAAGCCCTTCGGGGTGACTTTTAGTCTGGACGTTTTAGGAGCTTCTCTTTAAACTCCCTTCTAAGATGAACTTAATTGATTATGACCTAGTTTTATGTGTGTGCATGTGTGTGTTTATACATGTATAAATACATATATGTGTGTATATATTTTTGGTTTACTTGCTTGTGTTTTGTCTCTTTGTTCTGACGAAGTCTGGGGGTAAATATTATGTTTATGGTAGTTACGCCTTTGCATTTCTGATACTCCAGGTATAAATATTTAATGCGTCCTTATTAGGCAGATGGACAAGGTTATATATGGGCTCTCCTGGGCCGCATATGGCCCACAGACATGTTTTGTTTGGCACACACAATTCTGCAAACGTTGGAATGACTGCCATATGAAAATGCAGAGATTCAGTTTTATTGAAGGACTCTGACTAGACTTCCTGGAGGCCATAATCTTCCTCATCAACAATCCTGGTCTAGTCTCTGGTTTGCCTCTGGGGCGGGTCCTGTGGGCTCCGCATGGATACCACCTTCTGTACTGTGGACTGGCAGCCATTGACGCCATCTTTCTAGCGCCTGTATAGATAGGAGAGTGTAATCTCTGGAGCGATGGTGAGAACATCTACATCTTCCCTTTAAATTTATTCTTCTGTCTTTTTCTGCTCTTACATGTTTTGTTATTCTTCTTTGTGGATATCATTTGCTGTGTGCATGTGTGTGCCTAGAATGGGAGCTAGGAAAGGTGTCAGATTCCCGCCATAATTTCAAGCGCAAGTAACGCAACTCTGAGAGGCACAGAGCAGAGCGTGGAGGGATCTTCCTCACCCTTGGCGGTCACGGGGGCTTCTCTGACAGCGGTGTCGGTCTCAGGTGTTGAACCTGGTTCATCCCCCTTTAGAGGGGAAGAAACACGGGACTTTCGGTGGTCCAGTAGCTAAGAGGCTGCACCCCCAATGCAGGGGGCCCAGGTTCCATCCCTGGTCAGGGAACCAGACCCCACATGCAGCAACTGAGGGCATCCCAGGTGGCGCTGGCGGTGAAGAAGCTGCTTGCCAAAGCAGGAGATGTAAGAGACGCAGGCGCAATCCCTGGGTCTGGAAGACCCCCTGGAGGAGGGCGTGGCAACACGCTCTAGTATTCTTGCCTGGAGAATCCTATGGACAGAGGGGCTGACGGGCTACAGTCCATGGGGTCTCGAAGAGCCGGACATGACTGAAGTGACTTAGTATGCATGCATGCTGAATCTAGAAAGATCCTGCACGCCACAGTGAAGGTCCTGTATGCCACAACTAATACCCAACACAGCCAGACAAGTATATTAAAAAGTAAAAATATCAGAAAATAAAGGAGAAGAAATGGACTCAGAGGTGGTAATAAACAGGGTAAAATTCACAGAGATATGAAAGGCTGGATTATTTTACATTCAGCCAAGTGTCTCATCTTACTTTTGCAATTTTGGATAGCAATTTTAACTATTTTCACTATTTTAATATGTCTCTAATCTATTTCAGAAAGCAGAGCTCCCCAAACCACTCCCAGGATATTTTGAGTCATTCTGACTAGCTTTTTGTTTCACTGGCATACAAGCGAAAACATGGGACTCAGCTCACAGTGATCTATTCTAATTTCTCAGCCCACTGACTATTCTAATTATCCAAAACTTAGCACCATCTATTCAATACCCTTCACTGAGTTGGATGTAACATGGTGTGAATTTGTGTGTGTGTTACATAGAGTGTGCACATTTAATAAGTAAGTTCTGCTAAACAGAATATCAGGGAATCTTGTCAGCCAGCCATCTTTCAAAAGAATGTGTATGCCAATGTCTTAAAAAAAGTTACTTTTTTCAAATAAGCCTCACAGTAATTTTAGTACTCTATATAAAACTATTCTTACATAAACACCAAACAGAACAAATTGCTTTTCACTCAGATATACTCTTAAAGAATTATACATTAAAAGTATAAGTTTTTTAAAGTAAATGTTACATTTATATTCATTTTCAATGATTATAATAAGCCAACACATGAGTTTTATGATGTATGGGTTTAAATTATATTTTAAAAACATATATAAGGATTCCCCCCATTAATTTAAATAAAGCCATTATTCTACATAAACACATTTGAATTGAATTGCCTTTCTAAAAGCCAAAGTATTCAGTTGTAAAATATCTATTTAATGCATGATATAATTCATTATTAATATCCAAGTTTTAAAAAAGAAGAAAACAACCACTGCAAGCTAATATCTTCTGGAATGTGGAGAGATGGTAATGAGTTAAAATGATGGGGAAATTTTGATTTAATTTTGGTTGTTCAGTTTTACTTTCATTATTTTGATTGCTCAATAAAAACTCTGCAGTAATCTGCTCATTAGAGTTTCTTCCTCTGAAAGAAATTTTTGTGGGAGAAATTGGGCTTCACGAGTGACAGATTTTTCAGTCACCCCACAAGGGAAGGATCGTTAGAGGGAAACTAACAGTGTAAACACTCAGTTCCGGGTCCGGTGCTCATTTTTTGCAGGTCTGGGGAGTTGATGGCCAACACATAAGAGGCTAACATGTCCCAGCATGCTGAGGTCACTGAAACTCACACTTACATAAAGTATGAGTTTATGTTACATCTACCGGGTGTATGGGGGCTGCCCAGGTGGCTCAGGGGTGAAGAACCCTCCTGCCAATGCAGGAGACCCAGGAAATGCAGATTTGATTCCTGGGTCCGGAAGCTCTTCTAGAGAAGGAAAACAGCAGCCCACTCCAGTATTCTTGCCTGGGAAATCCCATGGACAGAGGAGTGTGGAGGGCTACAGTCCAGGGGTCACAAAGAGTCAGACGTGACTGAGCAGGCAGGCACGCACAGGAATATGTGTTACAGGCTGCTGTAGTTCAGGTGCTCAGTCGTGTCCAACTCTTTGTGACCCCATGGACTGCAGCACGCCAGGCTTCCCTGTCCTTCACCATCTCCCGGGGTTTGCTCAAACTCATGTCCACTGAGTCAGTGATGCCATCCAACCATCTCACCCTCTGTCACCCGCTTCTCCTCCTGCCTTCAATCTTTCCCAGCATCAGGGTCTTTTCTAATGAGTTGGCATCAAATGGCCAAAGTATTGGAGCTTCAGCTTCAACATTCGTCCATCCAACGAATATTCAGGGTTGAGTTCTTTTAGGATTGATTGGTTTGATCTCCTTGCAGTCCAAGGGTTCTATAGATCACAAATATTCTCTTCCAATTTGTAGTCTGTTTTCACTCTATTTGTGTTGTGTGTTGGTAGCACTTTGAATCTCCAATTTTAATTAGACTGACTTTATCAATCTTTAGTATTTAGTTTGGTACGCATATGCGCTTTACTTAATAGCCGCTGCAACAACAATGAAATATATCCTCCATTTTCTTCTATTTTTAAAGTTTATTTTGTATTGAAAATCTTAATCTAAATGAAAGCATGTGTATGTATGTGTGTGCACATGTGGTCGAGATAAAGATCTAGTTTTATCCTTAGGATTTGTACAGTTAATGATCTTAGTAGGTATTCTGAGGGCTCTTTCGTGTTTCTGGGCTTCCCTGGTGGCTCAGTGATAAACAATCCATCTGCCAGTGGAGGAGGCTCAGGTTCAATCCCTGGGTCAGGAAGATCCCCTGGAGAAGGAAATGCAACCCTCTCCAGTATTCTTGCCTAAAGACTCCCTTGGACAGAGAAGCCTGACAAGTTACAGTCCATGGGGTCACAAAGGGTCGGACACGGCTGAGCGACTCAACAACAGCAGCAGCTAGGTATATGGGATGCTTGGCTTCCCCAGTGATCAGCTGTGCCCATCCCTTTGTGGGATGTGCTGGAAACCAGATCACAACAGAAGTCAGTCAGCGCTCTCAATGGTTCTGGTTGGGATGCTGAGATAATGCACTTCCTCCTCTCCTGTCACACTGTTGCCACTAACCAGATATTTGTATTCATCCACAGTAAAAACTTAAATGCATTTTAAATACCTTAAATACCGTTTGATGTACTTTATACTATTATTTATTTTTATATTTTATTCTCAATATTTTTAGCACTAACTCTTGTATAGTTTGCACATGTGTTGGTTTATATCTCATTATTGTACTGGAAGATCTTTAAGTTAAGTGAAAAATGGAAATGCTAAGGAAGGTACACTTTTCATCTTTTCACGTGAAAAATTCATGAGAAAATGGTTTCATCAGCTATGTATTGATTTATATAAGTAAAGGATTTAAAATACAAGGTATGTTCTGAATATATAATATTTTATTCAGTTTTTATCTGCACTTTTTATCTTAAGCACAAGAGATGGTTTATTTTTTATAAACTTGCACATAATTTTCAGGGTATACAAGTGAATCAGAAATATTATAATAAATTCTTCAGTAACATTTGGGGACATCAATATATCTTAAATTGAATCTGTCAGTCAAGGTAAGAAAGAATTCATGCATTCATATAACAAATGTTCATTGAGCTCTGTTATGTTTCAACTACTACTGGAAATACAGAGATAAGTGGATATGGTCCCTGTTCACAAGAGCCTACAGACCAGCAAATAGAGAGATATGGGGAAAAAAAATATTTTATAGTAAAGCATTTGCCTACGTTGGAGAAGGGAATGGCAATCCACTTTAGTATTCTTGCCTGGAGAATCCCATGGACAGAGGAGTCTGGTGGGCTACAGTCCATAGGGTCACACAGAGTCGGACACGACTGAAGCGACTTAGCACTGCACTTGCCTACATAGAGGTAAACACAAAAACCTGCACAGTTGTAACCATGAAACTTTGGAATCCACTTGAGGCCACCTAGAAAGACTTGCTAGAGAAAGCAGCACCTGAGCAGAGATTTGCAACCGACAGGTTGCCCAGGACCTCCAAGCCTAAGGGACCGTCGTCTACCAAGACAAAAACGTGAGCAAATACAGGAGATTCTGGGATCTCAAAGTAGTTTACTGGGGCTGGAAGTAGAACAGGAAAGCAGCCAGTTCGGAAAGGGATTTCCAATCCCTGAAAATATTTTAGGATCTTATAAGGAAAGAGGCAGTGGTATTCTTTCCTTAGACTTAAGGTTCAGATCATCGAACGTTCACAAGAAATGCTAAGAAATATCAGTTCAGTTCAGTTCAGTAGGTCAGTCATGTCTGATTCTTTGCCACCCTATAAATTGTAGCACACCCGGCCTCCCTGTCCATCACCAGCTCCCGGAGTTTACCCAAACTCATGTCCATCAAGACGGTGATGCTATCCAGCCATCTCATCCTCTGTCGTCCCCTTCTCCTCCTGCCCCCAATCCCTCCCAGCATCAGAGTCTTTTCCAATGAGTCAACTCCTTGCATGAGGTGGCCAAAGTATTGGAGTTTCAGCTTCAAGATAAGTCCTTCCAATGAATATCCAGGACTGATCTTTAGGATGGACTGATTGGATCTCCTTGCAGTCCAAGGGACTCTCAAGAATCTTCTCCATCACCACAGTTCAAAAGCATCAATTCTTTGGCACTCAGCTTTCTTCACAGTCCAACTGTCACATCCATACATGACCACTGGAAAAACCATAGCCTTGACTAGACGGACCTTGATTGGCAAAGTAATATCTCTGCTGTCTAGGTTGAATATGCTGTCTAGGTTGGTCATAACTTTCCTTCCAAGGAGTAAGCGTCTTTTAATTTCATGGCTGCAATCACCATCTCCAGTGATTCTGGAGCCCCAAAGCTAAAGTCTGACACTGTTTCCACTGTTTCCCCATCTATTTCCCATGAAGTGATGGGACCAGATGCCATGATCTCAGTTACCTGAATGTTGAGCTTCAAGCCAACTTTTTCGCTCTCCTCTTTCACTTTCATCAAGAGGCTTTTTAGCTCCTCTTCACTTTCTGCCATAAGGGTGGTGTCATCTGAATATCTGAGGTTATTGATATTTCTCCCTGCAATCTTGATTCCAGCTTGTGTTTCTTCCAGCCCAGCGTTTTTCATGATGTACTCTGCATAGAAGTTAAATAAGCAGAGTGACAATATACAGCCTTGATGTACTCCTTTTCCTATTTGGAACCAGTCTGTTGGTCCATGTCCAGTTCTAACTGTTGCTTCCTGACCTGCATACAGGTTTCTCAAGAGGCAGGTTAGGTGGTCTGGTATTCTCATCTCTTGAAGAATTTTCCACAGTTTATTGTGATCCACACAGTCAAAGGCTTTGGCATAGTCAATAAAGCAGAAATAGATGTTTTTCTGGAACTCTCTTGCTTTTTCCATGATCCAGCAGATTTTAGCAATTTGATCTCTGGTTCCTCTACCTTTTCTAAAACCAGCTTGAACATCTGGAAGTTCATGGTTCACGTATTGCTGAAGCCTAGCTTGGAGAATTTTGAGCATTATTTTAGTAGCTTGTAAGATGAGTGCAATTGTGCGGTAGTCTGAGCATTCTTTGGCATTGCCTTTCTTTGGGATTGGAATGAAAACTGACCTTTTCCAGTCCTGTGGCCACTGCTGAGTTTTCCAGATTTGCTGGCATATTGAGTGCAGCACTTTCATAGCATCATCTTTCAGGATTTGAAACAGCTCCACTGGAATTCCATCACCTCCACTAGCTTTGTCCATAGTGATGTTTTCTAAGGCCCACTTGACTTCACATTCCAGGATGTCTGGCTCTAGGTGAGTGATCACACCACCTAAGAAATATAGATGATCTGATTTGCAAAGCAGAAATAGAGACACGGAGGCCAGGAACAAATGTATGGATTCCAAGGTGGCATGGCGGGGCTGGGGGAGGGGGGTGGGATGAGCTGGGAGGTTGGGATTGACACACACGCTGTTGTTGTTTAGTGGCTCAGCCGTGTCCGACTCTTTGCAACCCTGTGGACAGTAATCCGCCAGGCTCCTCTGTCCATGGGATTCTTCAGGCAAGAATACTGGAGTGGGTTGCCATTTCCTTCTCCAGGGGATCTTCCTGACCCAGGGATCAAACCTGAGTCTCTTATGTCTCCTTCATGGGCAGGAGGGTTCTTTACCACTAGCGCCACCTGGGAGTAAGTGGTGAATACAGTGTTTCAGCTCAGTTCAGTTGCTCAGTCGTGTCCGACTCTTTGCGACCCCATGAATCGCAACACGCCAGGCCTCCCTGTCCATGACCAACTCCCAGAGTTCACTCAGATTCATGTCCATCGAGTCCATGATGCCACCCAGCCGTCTCATCCTCTGTCAGAGGATGCCTCGCAGCAGAGGATCAGAACACAGTTGTTCTTCTGCGCATGGGTGTCGGTCGTATAGTGGAAAAACCGGGTAGGGCTCCTGATCCCGGGAGTAGGGCAAGGCTCGGGTGAACCTGTCAAGTAAACAGCAGCAGAGCATCAAGGGAGTTGGGGGGTGTCCTTTCGGCTCTGCATCATCAGCACCGTGGTGTGGTACCTGCCAGGGCCAAGAGTTTAGAATCCACAGGGAAATGGAGAACACAGGTTCTCGGGTCTGAATGCCCAAGACACAGCTTTCCAGACCGATCTGGAGGGAGCCAGTGACTGGTCTGTGCCACCGTCAGATCCAAGGGACATAAACTCTGGACCTTGCACGTGCGCATGCTCAGTCACTCAGCCGTGTCCGACTCTTTGCAACCCTATGGATTGTAGCCCACCAGGCTCCTCTGTCCATGGGATTCTCCAGCAAGAGTCCTGGAAGGAGTTGCCATTCCGTTCCGGGGAATCTTCCCAACCCAGGTATCTAACCCGTGTCTCTTGGGTCTCCTGCATTGGCAGACGGGTTCTTTACCACTAGGGCCACCTGGGAAGCCCCTCAACCTTGCAGTTGCTTCATAAGTCAGAAAAAAAGTTAGGTCCACACGTGTGCACGGCCGTGACAGCGCTGATGCAGATGCCAAAGTGAAACAGGTGGCCTTGGAAAAACACAGAATCATGGAGTTCATTTCTAAGATGCCATGGCTGTGGGCCAGGAGGCCTCAGTCCACAGCAGGGGACACCTAACACCCCGGAACAATTTTCTCTGTCAGCAATAATAGTGAAGATTTGGTAAACTGTGACTAGTTGACAAAGAGTGTCCTAAGAATTGAGTGTGTGCTATCGAAATTAGCCACAACCAGCTCACCATGTCACAGGTGACATCGCCTTTTCGCACGTGTGGAAACAAGGCTCACAGCTGTTCCACAGATTCCCAGTGTCACACAAGGTCATCTGAGTGCCTCTACCAAGACAGCTGTCCCCAGAAGCTGTGCTTCTGAGCACTATGACTGCACACTCATACGCACAGCCCTGCCCTCCCTGCAGAAGCCTAGCCATCTCTAAACAGAGAATGCTTATTATATCATCAGATTGCTAGTGATGGTAGTTCTTTCCACACTGCTGCATGACTGGCAAGTGATTGCAACCCCTGAACTTTGCATTTTATTCCCTTTACCTGGGACTTAGGGGCAAACACCAGAGCCTCTGTGGGCTCATTCTTTAGCAACAGCTGCGGTTCCATATGTTAAGTGAATTTTGGTCTGATTGCTCTCCTGTGAACTGGGAGTGCTAAAAACAGTGTAATTGGAAGCTGGAGTTAATTACTAAGACTTGAAAATTTTCAGAAAAGAAGGCTAGGGGAAAATGTGTCCTTTAAAAAAAAAAAGACCTTGGTCTATGGTTAGTTGGCCTTAACTTACAGGATTGCTGATTTACCAAGAATAATTTCTGGGTGATAGTCTAGCTTTGCTTTACAAACAGAATTGTTGTAAATGTTTCCCAAGAGTTATGATGCCCTGGGTTAATGTCATCTTCTCCCGTATAAGTCACAGTAGACCAGTGGCATATTCAAATTCTCACAGACTATCTAATATTATACATTTTTCATGATAAAATTATGAATCAAAAGAAACCTCAGTTTTATATATTTCCACCTTCCTTCTTCCCATTAAGTTAATGACAGGAGAATTGGAAAGTGAGCTCCCTTGCAGTTTATAGATGAAAAAGTCGAGGCCAAGGGGTGAGGTTGGCTCAAGGTCAAACCAAATGTCAACTGCAGATAGAGAATTATAATAAGAATGATTCAGGGGTTTCAACGCTAGGACCAATTTAGCAAATTGGCAATCAGTTTACTGCCCTGGGGGCTGACAGACTCTGAGCCTAGCCATCAAGCAGGCTAGTGAGGTGATTGGTTGGTAAAGTCTGCAGGGGGAGTAGGGACGAAAGATTTGCTAACCTTGACAAGAAGAGGGGCTCATGGACTTTCAGCATCCCAATGGTATTCCATCAGTTCTGCTCCGTCACTCAGTCATGTCCGACTCTTTGTGACCTCATGGACTGCAGCATGCCAGGCCTTCCTGTCCATCACCAACTCCAGGAGTTTACTCAAACTCATGTCCATCGAGTCGGTGATGCCATCCAACCATCTCATCCTCTGTCATCCCCTTCTCCTCCCACCTTCAGTTTTTTCCAGCATCAGGGTCCTTTGAAACGAGTCAGTTCTTCACATCAGTTGGCCAAAGTTTTGGAGTTTCAGCTTTAGCATCAGTCCTTCCAATGAATATTCAGGACTGATCTTCTTTAGGATGGACTGGTTGGATGTCCTTGCAGTCCAAGGGACTCTCAAGCATGTTCTGCAATACCACAGTTCAAGAGCATCAGTTCTTTGGCGCTCAGCTTTCTTTATAGTCCAATTCTCACATCCATACATGACTCCTGGAAAAATCATAGCTTTGACTAGATGGACCTTTGTTGGCAAAGTAATGTCTCTGCTTTTTTATATACTGTCTAGGTTGGTCATAGCTTTTCTTCCAAGGAGCAAGTGTCTTTTAATTTCATGGCTGCAGTCACCATCTGCAGATTTTGGAGCCCAAGAAAATATTCTTGCACTGTTTCCACTGTTTCCCTATCTATTTGCCATGAAGTGATGGGACCGGATGCCACAATCTTAGTTTTCTGAATGAAATGACTTCAAATAACTGGAAGAATAAATTCCGTAAGTGAAATGCATGAAATTGCAGCACTGAATATGAAGATGATGTGTGATTCTAAAATAAAATGACTTGAATATTTTTGACATGGTTCCACAAATAGCTGCTCTATAGAAGTCCATTGAGTTCAGCATAAAACATAAATAGACAACATCCAGAAAAATAAACTTGTCGTTACAGAAAAGTAAATATTTTATGGCAAAAATAAATTGCAGATGTAAATAAATTTGACATTTATGGGCAGTGAATGATTTTTTATGTCATCCATGCTTATAAAGAGAGATGGCAGCATTCAAGAGATTATATGGCACTGGACAGGTCAGTACATCATTTAGCATAAATGTCAGTGCATTTTATGGCTCACCTTCGTTGTGCTGATTTTGACATGATTTTTCTGAAACATGATTTTTTATCTTTAGTTTAACACACTTTGTTTCCAATTGAAGTCACTAACTCTGTGCAAACATAAGTTGCAACTCAGCTACTAAGATCTAACTCAGTCTCAACGGGGGGCGGGGGCGTTTTGCTGCCCACCGGTCAAGGACAGTTAGTAATGTCGGGGGACATTTCTGAATGTCAGGACTGGTTGGGGAGGAAGGTGGCGGGGGGGGTGGGGAACAGGCTGGAAACCAGTGATGCTGTTAAGTATCTTATAATGCACAGGACCATCCCGCCTACAAAGACTTATCCAGCCTAAAATGTCAATACCGCCATGGTTGAGAAACCCCGATCTAACTGGATTACAAATCTGAATGAAATTATGCAAAATCTTTCAATTTCTTAAAATATAAGCTAGCTATTTAATCACTTAATAGGCTCCAACCTCAGGTACCAGTCT
Source organism: Budorcas taxicolor (assembly GCF_023091745.1). Classification (NCBI taxonomy): domain Eukaryota; kingdom Metazoa; phylum Chordata; class Mammalia; order Artiodactyla; family Bovidae; genus Budorcas; species Budorcas taxicolor. The sequence goes on along the minus strand of NC_068921.1, from coordinate 83,911,472 downwards.
AAATACACTTCACAAATTAGCCAGCAAAGGTTTCAAGGGAGAAGCTTTTCAAGGAGGATGTGATGTTGGGGAAATAAAATTATATGCATTTTCCATCCAATTTTCTGACTCATATTATCCAGGCACTGGAGTTCTCAGGACGTGAAGTTGTCCTCCCATTAAAGCGATTGCTGTGGAAACAATTCACCAGGGTCTATAAAGGCGGCACAGTTTTGTTTTCAGCCTTAGCAACTCCACCCAGGAGGGTTCACGCCCCAGACCCCCAGTGGGTTTCAAAGGAAATCATGTGTTTTATAAACGACTCCTGTGCTGAACTCTTTTCCCCAAGCCAACCAGGCACAGTAGCCAAACTTGAAGAGCAGGGAAAATGTATAATCCCTGGGGATGGTCTCGGAAGGGGAGGTTCTCAGAGTCACATGGGGCTGGACCTTCTAGAAAGCAGCCTCCACCGCACTCACCTATTTAACTGAAGATCGAGGTCAAACTGGTCCCAGGACCACTTTAGAGCGTCTGACTGTGATGTCTTTACAAACGTTGGTTCTCAAATTCACACTTTTCCCCTGAATGCTGGTATTGTGAATATGTACAGTACATGCTAAAATTGAAACAGGGTGGAGCTCGCTGACAACTAATCGTAACCCGCCAATTCCCATAAAAGCCTAAGTTAAAAATCTGAAACGGAACTTGAAGCACATACATTATCACATGTTACTTCTTTAAAGGTTGGATTGGTTGTTGAATGAAACTGGGAGATGCACAGGACTCGATTTTAACTCTTATGATCAGGACAGTGCTGGACAGAGCCTCTGAGTGGGTCTCAGTGGGAAACATATCGAGCGGAAGGTAGCCAATACGCTCTCTTGAAAAACAGAGCGCAGATGCTTGGTCAACACTCAAAGCACAAGCAAGACACCACAGTTAACTGCCAGATCTGTTCTCTGAAGACATTTGGGGGAAGAACACGGAAAAGGCGGATGGCTTTAGTCCCAGCAAAAGGACCACCTATTTGTCATATCCAAGGGTGATGGCTCTTTTCCCGTCATCGCAGAGGGAAGTCTGCCTGTAAATAAGGCCACCAACAAACACAGAGTTTCTATTCAGTTTTTCTTCTTCAGTATGAGAACCAGTTATTTTAAGAATCCTCATAATATAAAGGGGAAAAAAGGCAAAATGGCTCAGGAAGATGATTCAAGGAACAGAAAATCATAACAACAAGAAAGAGAACTTTAATTGGGAGGTGCATACGAATTCAAGAAATGAAAAATGAAAAAGAAAAATGAGACGAAAAGATAAGTGACCCAGACTATCATTACAGGAGATACAACTTGTAGCAATTTGCAGAAGGGAGGAAATAAGTCATCAAAGAGTGACGTGTGACCCTTTCCAAAATCGAAGGGGCAGAATTCAATGGGAAGACACCAGGAGGAGATGGACAGATCTTTGCAGAAGAGGATGTCAGGGCTTATTATACTGCCCATGGCACTCCTCTTCTCCCAGGACAATACACCACTGAGGTAGGCACTCCCTGCCCCACCTCACCCCCAGCCATCCACCACTGAACCAACACCACGACAGAGCAAGAAGTGCAGAGTTACTGGGGTGCACTGAGATCTGGGGGGCTTTCTTCCAGCAGTTCATATACTCTGACTGAAATAAAAATTGATAACTTGATTAAGGCTGATGTTGCTGTAGCATTGGGTTAGCCAAAACGTTCATTCAGGTTTTTGAACAAACATTTTGGCCACCCCAATAAAAAGCTAAAGAAATAAAAATAAACAAAAATACGTGGCACTGGAGTTGCAATGAAATGGTGGTCAAGAAACAGTCTTGCAGAGCGGATTGTAGGAAATGCATGCTATAAAATAGAAAAACATTTAGTAAAAGTATAGTCTACAATATAAAAGCTTGGAGGACAGAAGATCAAAATGTGTGTTGCTTGCAGTGGACTGCATTTAGCCAATATTGTAAGACAGAAATGAGCTCAAGAGAGAAAACAACCAGACATACAGAAATTGTCAGAAGAGGGAAATTCCGTAAAACCTGGATCCTTAGAGAGTTATAGAAGCCTAGTTTCTAGAACCAAATATTAATGGCATGAAGTCCAAATAGCAACACCACCACAAGAAAGGACCACACACAGGGGAATGGATAAGTAAATACATGCGGTGTTTTCACTAATGAGCTGATAAAGACAAGTGTGTGCTCAGTGGCTCAGTTGTGTCCAGCTCTTGTGACTGCAGCCTGCCAAGCTCCTCTGTCCAGGAGATTTTTCTAAGTCAGGAATACTGGAGCAGGTTGCCATTTCCTACTCCAGGGGATCTTCCTGACCCAGGGATCAAACCTGTGTCTTTTGAGTCTCCTGCATTGGCAGGCGGATTCTTAGCACGGAGCCACCCGAGAAACCCCCGTACTACACTTGACCTTCGCCAGAAGGTATAAAGGTCACTCAGTGGTGCTACTAGCTAGAGGTGGAGAGGAGGCAGAGTCAGGTGCTAGTAATGTTCCAGGTCAGCGCTGGCCAGAATAAACAGACTGAGCTACGTGTGACTGAAAATACTTGGTAGCCACATTTCCAAAAAGTGAAAAGAAGCTGAGAACTACTTGTGTTTTATTTCATACAAAGGGAAAATGGTATAAAAATTACTTGTTTACTTCATATCTTAAAAATTAATATTAAAAAATTACTTGTTTACTTTTGTATCAAGCCTTTGCAATCAGTCTTTTTTACATGTGGAGCCCTCAATTCAAACACTAATTTTTCAACAGAAATTCTTGATCTGTACTTAGCTTCTGTAAATTTTACAGAGAGAAAAGTAGATTCTCACACTCACGCTGCTCCAAATATACTTAAAGATTGTCCAACTGTCGAATCAGTAACCGGTTTTCATAAGTACGTCATGGAATAGGGAACGGCAACCTGCTCCAGTATTCCTGCCTGGAAAATTCCACGGCCATGGACAGAGGAGCCCGGTGGGCTACAGTCCGTGGGGCCACAGAGAGTCGGGCACAACTGAGCAACTGAGCATGCATGCATGCAGGTAAGTGCGTCATGAGTACCTTTGGCTACGGCACTGGACCGGGCAGCTGGACAGGTGACCTAGGTGACGGGTACAGCGTGCGTTCAGTGTAAAAATTCACCATGTACTTAGATTATTCGTGCCTTTTCCTGTACATGTGTTATTATTCAAATTGTAAAAGAATTTACCGCTTTGGAAATAAGCCTAAGAGTGAGAAGCATGGGATCAGGAGTTAATTTCTGTTTTTGTTTTTTAAGTAAATCAAGTTTTATTTATTCTTGTCTTTATTTTTAACATTTCTGATCCATTTTATTTATTTGGGTTGAAGTATAATTGCTTTACAATATTGTGTTAGTTTCTGCTGTGAAAGTGTTAGTCATGTCTAACTTTTTGCAACCCCAAGGACCGTAGCCCACCAGGGACACCACCTCTGCCCATGAAATTCTCCAAAGAAGAAGCTGGGGCTTCCCTGGTGGCTCAGATGGTAAAGAATCTGCCTGCAATGCAGGAGACCCAGGTTCAGTCCCTGAGTCAGGAAGATGCCCTGGAGAAGGGCATGGCAACCCACTCCAGTCTTCTTACCTGGAGAATTCCATGGACAGAGGAGCCTGGTGGGCTACAGTCCATGGGGTCACAAAGAGTCCAGACATGACTGAACGTATCTGCACGTTACAGCTCATAAACCTGCATTGTCTGTCTTGTGGGACTTGCATACACCATCAATCTCAGGCACTCAGCATCTGCTCCCATGATTACCCTGCTGGTCACTCTCCCCAGAAGCAATATTCAAAGATTACTGATAGGCCCTCCCCCACCAGATTCATACCCTAAAACTGACCTCTCTCTGTGATCACACTCATGCTGTATATGTGCTTCTCATGAATGGTGTTGCTATAACTGATGAACCCTGACGGGGGGCAAATCAAAGTCCACTTTGAAATTGCTTTTCCTCATGGTTCAGATTGACTGTGAAATAGTCTTGTTAAAACCCCTGTCTTGTAAAATGGGGCTGCTAAGCGTTAATTGTTCCATTGATGAATAGGTAGCTGCTGACTGATCCCACAAAGATAAATTGGTCTCTTTCAAGTACACTTTTTAAAACCTTGTGCAATTGCGTGGACTCTCAAGGATTGAATGAATAAACAATTTTTCCCCAGGAAAGAAAATTTCAAAATTTCTAATGCCATAAAGACAGCCTGCAGGTCATCCAAGAATAATCTACTTATCTTAGTAAAAGCACAATGGTAATAAGTTTACCGTCACGTGATTCTAAATTCTAGACTTAAGTCATAACTATCTTCATTCCTTAAATTTGTGATTATCTTTTAAAAACATCTTTTGTGTGTGGTGATGTTAACTAGACTTATTTTTTATCATCATTTCATTATATATAAATATAGAATCATTATGTTCTACACCTGAAACTAATACAATCCTTTATGTCAAAATTATAGCTCAATTAAAAATGTTTAAATAAAATAAAAATCAAAACTTGAAGTGCACATACAAATTGAATAAACAGCTATTTCTATCGTGGATTGGAAACATTTCATTATTCAGATGACTTGTATTTTGTACTGGCTCTTGGGGGAAAAAACTGCAATGTGTTTGTCTGCAAAATGTCAGGCTGGAGGGGAGGGAGGGTGAGATGTACGGAAAGAGTAACATGGAAACTTACATTACCAACTGTAAAACAGATAGCCAACGGGAAGTCGCTGTATGGCTCAGGAAACTCAAACAGGGGCTCTGTATCAACCTAGAGGGGTGGGATGGGGCGGGAGATGGGAGGGAGGTTCAAGAGGGAGGGGATATATGTGTACCTATGTCTGACTCATGTTGAGGTTTGAAAGAAAACAACACAATTCTGTAAAGCAATTATCCTTCAAGAAATAAATAAATAAATAAATAACAGAGGGACGACAAAACTTCATTTTACCTGAAAAAAACAAAAGTGTCAGGCTGCAAGTTCTTTGAATGTCATCTGGTTAGGTCTCAAGTTTCTAGTTGGTCCCTTTTTTCCTTTAGATCTGTGCCAGTCTCCGAGAAGCAGAGCTACAGCCTTGGGTAGTAGTGATGAGCCCCGACCGTGGTCATCTGGGCTCAGCAGTCAGTCATCCCTGACTGCGGGGGCATCACGGGAGGAGAAAGAAGCTCCAGGGCGTGAGGGGTGCTCTCACTTCCCCCAACCCTGGGGTCCTCAGGACTGCACAGGACTCCCCTGGGCTGCTTCCAGGAAGTATCTGTGCATGAACACCTGGGTCCCATGTTCTGATTGACTCCGTCAGCAGAGAGACTGGGCTCCCGAGATGTTAAAGTTCCCCTCCCTGCAGGTGACGGGGACCCTGGCTTATCTCCACGCCCCACTACTCAAAGATCAGAGTTCTGTCCCCTCACACTTGCTCTATCTAAGACAAACCACATCACCTTCTTTTTAGTGGGAAACCTAGTTGTACAGGTTTGGGGCTGTGCAGCTGATTGGCACGAAGCAGAAACTGGAGGTCCAGTCTCAGGACTCAAGGTCACCTTGTCCCACCAAGTCACACTTGTTCCCGAATGTGAGGGATGCCAGCGAGGGAGGTGTCTACCCAGCCTTAATCATAGGCCAACCTTCTATGGATTGGAGACGGAAATGGCAAGCCACTCCAGTATTCTTGCGGAGAGAATCCTGTGGACAGGGGAGCCTGGTGGGCTGCTGTCCATGGGGTCGCACAGAGTCAGACACGACCGAAGCGACTTAGCAGCAGCAGTTCTTTAGATCAAGGATGAGCTTCATTTTTCACTGTAGCACGCACTCATCTTCGTGATTCCCGGTCTTAGTTTTTTTCACTTCTGTCATCACTAACACTAATTCTATCAAAGCTAGGGCCCACGCAAAAGACGCAAAGGAAGGATCATTTGGTGAAAATCCTTGCCATCACGTTAGTCTACATCACCCCTCTGCCTTGGCTGAACACATTAACATTTCAGCAAAATAGCATTAGCAAGAATTAATTCAGGGCAAATATATAAACACAGTGCAAACAGCGCTATTATTCTGAATGGGTTGCTGCTGTTAAAAGGCCTCTAAGTATATACATCAGAGTTATAGAAACAGGTGCCTAATCCTGTGCAACAGGGGGTGTCATTGTCATTTAGAGGCAAAAATAGTAGTGCTTCCAGTCTGTTGTGATTCTGAAATCAGAGACTCTTCACTTTCTAGGGCTGTCCCTCTGGTATGTAGGTGACGTTTCTGACCAACCACTGGGAGGATATGCCATTTGAGGTGTGAGTGGATGTGTGGGCTGTGTGCATGCTAAGTGGCTTCAGTTGTGGCTGCCTCTTTGTGACCCTGTGGACTGTAGTCCGCCAGGCTCCTCTGTCCATGGGATTCCCCAGGCAAGAATACCGGAGTGGGTTGCTGCGCCCTCCTCCAGGGGATCTTCCCAACCCAGGGATCGAGCCCGAGTCTCTTACGTCTCCCGTGTTGGCAGGCAGGTTCTTTACCACTAGAGTCACCCGGGAAACCCGGATTTGTGGGTTACTGCGTGTAAATTTCCTTCACTTCTTTGGCCCTTAGCTTGCACTTCTTGTAATTAAACTCTTAAACTGTAAGTTGCATATTGTCACCCTATAGGGACTAATGGGTTATTTGGGCAAGCGCATTACCCTGTATGAGGACATATCCCCAAACCTGTAAAATGTGGAAACTGACACACATCACAAAGATCGTCACAAGGATTGACTGAGATGATGGATGTCACTTGGACCACAACAGACGCTCGACAAATAGTATCATTTGAAAGCATTCAGGAGACCCTGGATCAGTTCAGCAAGGCTGAGTTAAGATGTGTTGACACGTGGATTTCACTTTCTTGTAAAAAAAAAAATGAAATCTCTCAGTCTACGTCAGCTTTTTGCCCTGTCTTGGAGAGTCTGTATATACTGCTAGGAGCTCATGCAGCCGTGCTGCGTGCCCTTGGCTTTCCACTGTCAAATCTTCTGGCAGCCCTCTATTCAGACACATCTTTCATACACACATTATGGTGTCATTCGGCGAGGGTTTTTTAAAGTATTCCATGCTGCTTGAAAGGTCTGATTCTGTGGCTTTCATTTCTGTTTTTCTTAAGGAACAGGAAAACCTTTGCCATGATAGAAATTAACAGCTACTACTCCGGATGGCATCCATCAAAAGTTCACCCCAGAGCAGCTGTAGATTTTGGAATCTGACACCCAGCTGTCCCAGATACTATTTTTAGCATTACGCTCTCTAAATACAGGAGGTGGTGTCAAAATACATTCAAAGGATAATATTATTATGGAGATTCTTGCAATGGAATTGGATTTCCTCTCTTCCCTTTTCTAAAATATATGTCCTCTGCAAATAAGTAAACCCTATCACAGTTGACAAGTCTCTCCTCATGGGAGGGTCAATCAGGAATCACCAAGATACACTTCTGAAAATTGAAATTGTGAATATGCCATCAAAAGTCTTCTCATTTCTATTATACTTGAGTCCTATAACAATAGTTTAAAATTAGGGTTATTATTATGGTCCTAAAATTTTTTAATGATGATAACATTATATACATTTTAAATAAGGATAAAATTATATAAATTTTAAATGATCATAAAATTATAAAAGGAGAAGAGGGCAGCAGAGGATGAGATGGTTGGATAACATCACTGATTCAGTGGACATGAACTTGGGCAAACTCTAGGAGATGGTAAGGAACAGGGAGGCCTTTTGTGCTGCAGTCCATTGGGTTGCAAAGAGTTGGACAAGACTGAGCGACTGAACAGCAACAAATAAATTATTATCTCTAAACAAGAAAGTACTCGCTGAATGCTTCCTTCTTGTTGCTGTTGCTTAGTCATTGTCAAGCCCAGTGCTTACTAGGTGTCTAAAGTCACCGTGAATTGTGCAAAAAAGATCCTTTCTTTGTAAAAACAACACAAGACACTTTACTGCCTAGTTGGCAAACTCGTTGTACATAAGTAAAATAAAATGCTGAATTGTGGGGAAAATATTTAATACATGAATATATTTGCATTTGTGATATAATATTTGCATCTGCAGAATTACTAACGACTGAACAGTTCTGAAGACTCAGATCCACTGTTATGTAATGGTCAGAGCGAAGGTCAACTGTCAGCCAAGCCAGTGACCTTCTGTGAGGCCTAAACAGAAGCTGCTCCCAAAGGAGGCCTGGAATTCCTCTGACATTCCAGCCACCAGCACAGGCCTGCCCTGAACATCCCAGGCCTGCCCTCAACTCCAGTCTCTGTCTTTCTGTCTGTTCTGAGGCTTTAAAAACAATCGTACTAATTGTCTAGTTGTCATCATCAGGTTTCATAGCTTTAAACACTGCCTATGCGTTGATATGTCCCAAACGGTTATCGACAGTTCAGACTTTCCCCAAATTCCAGAAACCATTTGTCCCTGCATCTGCTGGTCCCCTCACTGAGAATTCCACTAGTTTTAAAAACTTACATCTGAGGACTTCCCTGGTGATCCGGTGGCTAAGACTCCACGCTCCCAAGGCAGGGGTCCCAGGTTCAACCCTTGGTCAGGGAACTAAATCCCCCATGCCACTACTAAAAAGCCACAACTAAGACCCAGGGCAGCCAAGTAAATAAAATACAAATATTTAAAAATAAAATTACATCTACAGAGCAGAAGCAGACTCACAGAAAAGACAGAACAAGCTAGTGGTTATCACTGTGGGAAGAAGGGGAGGGACGAGATGGGGCATGGGAGTAAGAGGTTAAAAACTACTAGACATAAAATGATAACCAACAAGGACTGACTGTGCCGCACCGTGAACTCTGCTCAATATTCTGTAACAAGCTAAATGGGAAAAAAATCTGAGAAAGAACGGATACCTGTATATGTATAACTGAATCACTTTGCTATACACCTGAGGCTAACACAATGTTGTTACTCAACTACGTGTGTGCTAACTCGCTTCAGTCATGTTCAACTCTGCGACCCCATGGACTGTAGCCCACCAGGCTCCCCTGTCCATGGGACTCTCCAGGCAAGAACACTGGGGTGGGTAGCCAAGTCCCCCTCCAGGGGGTCATCCTGACCCAGGGATCAAACTCATACCTCGTTTGTCTCCTGCATTGACAGGTGGGTTCTTTACCCACCTGGGAAGCCTAATCAACCATACTTCTCCAACATAAGGTAAAGATTAAAAAGGAAGCAGAGATAAGCCACAAGTGTATATCGTACAGCACAGCAAAATATAGCCACTGTTTTATAAAAACATTAAGAGGAGTATAATCTATAAAAATATTGAATCACTATGTTGTACACCTGAAACTAATATAAAATTGGAAATCAACTATGCTTCAGTTACTAAAGAAAGAAAGAAAGCAAAAAGAAAAAACAGCTGTATCTAAAAACAAGTTTCTCCATTCCCACCCGTGTGAAGACGTCCCCGTCTCAGGCCGTGGGGACTCTGTGCTATGAACCTTCCCTTTGTCAGCTGTGCAGTCAGTCCTTGTTGGTTATCATTTTATGTCTAGTAGGTTTTAACCTCTTAATCCATGCCCCATCTTGTCCCTCCCCTTGTTCCCTCAGTGGTAACCACTAGTTTGTTCTCTCTTTTCTGTGAGTCTGTTTCTGCTCTGTAGATATAATGTTTTTAAAGAGTGTATTTATGTATTTGGCTGCCCTGGGTCTTAGTTGGGACATGTAGGTTCTTTACTGGTGGCATGAGGGATCTGTGCGCTGAACCTTCCCTCTGGAGTCTGCTCCTTCCAGGAACAAGTCACGTTGTCTTTTCTCAATGTCCTCATGACCGATCCCCTGGTCAAGGGCATCATGAACCCAGGGTTTAATTACAGAACCTAACTTGCCCCTGATTCTGCCACGGCTCCTTTCAGTACATTTTCCATGCGTGCCAGTATAAGCCTATGAAAGCAGAGGCCACACGTGGTCACTCCCCTGACACGGTGCGAGAGACAGTCCCACCCCAGAGTAGACGCAGAGCTCTCACCGTCCTGTATGATGCCCCGACCTCGCCTCCTGCCAATCTGCCCCCTGCCTCCCCCCACCCTGTTCCCGGCCTCCCAGGCACCCGGTTCCCCAACATGCCGGGCACCTGCACCCAGGACTTCGATGCGCTGCTCCTTTCTGCTCCTCTTCTGTCAGCTGTGGCCAGCCCCCTGCCTTTTATTCAGGGTTCCTTCAGAAGTCACCCTCTCCATGAGGCGTTCTGTGTCTACACTCCCCAATGCGCCCCTGTCTTTTCCTGCTCCTTCCCTGGACTCTGACACTCCGTAGCCACCCCTGCCCCCTCAAGCTTGCTTTGAGAGTTTTCTCCTAAGTTCTAATTATTGTTGCCTACACTGTCTGTTTCCTCTTTTGAGTTTGCTTATATTGTCTGCCTGCTGCCCTGAAATATACCTCCCTGCACAGAGGTTTTCCTCTTGTTCCTCACACTTCTCCCAAAACTAAAACAGAGACCGACCTGAAAACGGCCGTCAGCTAAAATCTGTTTCACAATCATCAACAGGGCTTTAAGATGACTCTTCAAGGGCTGTGGTCTAGATAGCATGCAGAGGATTGTGGTTTTATACACGCAACACCAAGACAGCCCATCAAGAGAGGGAATGTGTTAGTCGCTCAGTTGTGTCCATCTTCTTGCAACCCTGTGGACTGTAGCCTTGGCAGTCTCCTCTGTCCATGGGACTCTCCAGGCAAGAATACTGGAGTGGGTTGCCATTTCCTTCTCCTGGGGATCTTCCCGACCCAGAGGTTGAACGCGGGTCTCCTGCATTGCAGGCAGATTCTTTACCGTCTAATCCACCAGGGCATTGAGAGAGTACATTCAGTTAGACAAATGAACAAAGAAATAGGTTGACTCATTTGATTCTACCCATACGATCAGTTAAGGGTGTTCTTACCGCAATAAAAACAAAAGCTTACCCATGCAGAGTATTTCATGGTCCATCTCCTGCAACTTTAGAATCACCTTTTCATCAATGAGCATTTCTTAAAAATTACTTTGTTTGCCAAAGAAGCCAGAACACCACCTTCCATGAGATAGAGACAGAACATACACACACATGGAGACAGCGCTGTGATTTCTGAGATAAATCTGAAATAAAGAGGAGGATGGCGCTCCTCACAGCCCGAGACTTAGGCTCTAACTGCTCCTCAAACGGCTGAGGAAAGTGTCTGGGGACGTTCGTATGAGCAAGGTACTCTGTTGCTCAGGAGATGAGTAAAATCTAATAAAGGGTGTTGATTGCCCACCCTGGGGCTCCTCCCAGCCTCTCAGGATGAGGATTCCCTTCTGATGATTGCTTCCTGTAGCAGAAGAACAAAAATTTAATAGGAACATGTGGGAGTCAAACAGCACCGCAGGAATCACCCCCTAGTTTCTGATCACTCACTAGATGAAAACCGAACAAGTGCAGAAGTTCCATTCTGCAGAATTGGAGAAGAGCATTCCCAAAGAGTGACTGAGCTTCCCTTGAGAAGAGCATCCATGTCTTGAACACTGCGTGTCTGACATCTGTCTCACGTGTACTCAGAAGTGATTGTTGGTGGAAAGAGACATGTGAAGCTCTTAGAATAAACTATTGCATCGCAGCTTCCCACTGAATGTTTTCAGTAAAGCCAATGCGCCCCCAAGGTGAATCCATTAGAACGAAGGAATCGAGCAGAGCTCACCAGTGTCTCTGTCAGCCCTGCTTAACCATTTTCCATCCAGGAGCTACACTGTTAGTTACCTTGTCAATATTACATCGACGAAGAGAAAGGTTGCATTCATCTTCCTGTCTTTCTTTCTGTTCGGGCCTCAAGTCAGGGACGCTTCAATTGTGAAGACCTAATCACAGGGCATTTTAACTCCCCTATTTCCTGAATGTCAAGCAAAGTTAAAAAGATGTCAGATCCTTCCAGCAATGTGTCTTCTTTGACACGAGGTAGTTTTGAATAAGTGTGCACGTCACCTAGGATGTAAGTGCCTTGCTCAGTGGAGAGAGCTCGTGCGGTCACCACGGAGGTTCAAGGCATCCGCGGCTCCTTTCACTTTGAATACAGTGGCTCTCAGGGGGTTATCTAAGAGAAAGGTGAACTTGACAAAGACTTTGAATTCTGTTTTCAACCAATTGCCAAAGCACAATGATATGCTTTCTTCTGTGGCGGTCACAGAATTTCAGAGTCTTTGAAATGTAGCCAAATAAATGCACCTTGGGATCTTTAAATAAAGAGTCACATTCCCAAAGGGCCAGAGGGGGGACTGCAATAGCAGATTTATACATTAGTTTCTGGAAGAGCCGAGCCAAAACCCTCCAGAGGGAGAAACGCACAGTTTCCCTCGCAGACAATCGCAATGCTCTCGAGTCACTTTCAGGAAAACATAGAACCCGAATACTGCGTCCTCTGGGTCTCTTCTCGTTCAGCAGCCTCTGCACAGTGAAGGCGGCCGGTGCCCCCGTCTTCACACTGAAGGTCACCCTTTATTCTCACTCTACCCTTTGCTTCTCTGGCTGAGATAATCCGTGGTGCCTACTGGGTTCATATCAAACCAAATGGATTGAAGAATTACTATTAACACTATGACCTCAAGAGACTAAAATGACAGTATTAAACCCTCGCAATAATAGAAGGATACTCACGACATAAGTGACAGTGTTCCTCTCCATTGTGTATCTCCCGTCCTTAGACCCCTAACCGTTCATTCATTAATTTGAATTATTAAACTGTAAAAAATGCTCTTGTGGTAAGGATGGCATTTAACCAAAAAATGTAGTAGTGGAATTTTATTATTATAGTAAGCAAGGAAGAATAATAAAGTTGTGAGGTCTTCTTATAACATTCTCAAACCTCAGCAAACTGATATCTGCTTCTTTAAAAAGTGCTGTGGCCTACAGACTTTAGTCCAAAAGAATGTATTCAATTGGCTCATCAGCTGTAACAAATGAATCATACTAAGGGGCAGGGTGAGAGGGTACGTCAGACATCTCTGTACTTTCTTTTAAAGTCTATTTTTTAATAAAGTTCTCAAACAATTGAACTTGTTAAAAAAAAAAAAAAAAAAAGCAGTGCTGCGAAAATATAAGCCAGTATCCACTGACAAAGTTAAGCATTGTAAAGAAGGGGAGAAGTGTTTGAACAGGAAGGAATAGGGTGAGCACACATACAGGTTACCACTAACACTTTAGGAATGAAAACATCTAAGAATTGGAAAGGAAATGGAGAAGAAATAAACCGTTATATGAACCCTTTGGATAGCTTCTAATATTGCTAAACACTGGCTAAGAGTCTGCCTGACAAGGCAGGGAACGTGGATGTGGGTTTGATCTGTGGTTGGGGAAGACCCCACAAGATGCGGAGCAATTGAGCCCGGGAGTTGCAACCACTGAGCCCAGGTGCCGCAAGTACCTAAGCCCACACACCCTGGAGGCTCTGCTCCCCAGCGAGAGAAGCCGGCAGTGAGAAGCGTGCGCGCTGCGCTGGAGAGGAGCCCCTGCTCGCCACAGCCAGACGAAGCTCATGCGCACCAGTGAAGACCCAGCTCAACCCTAAATCAGTAAATAAACCCAAAACCAAACAAACAGAAACCTTTATGTAACGTGACGATCTTTATTTCCACTGCGGCTCTCATCTTTGTTCACGTCCTGGGTCTTTACAAAGACTTTCTGCGGTATGCAGTTCGAAGGGACGTCAACCCTCACGTAGACTTTGTTTTCAAAGGGATTTACGCCTCAGCCTTCGTGGGGGGACAGCTGCAGCCGCGCTGCGTCCCAGCTGGGCTTCACCTGCGCCTTCAGACACCCGACAGCTGTTCCGAGCGGCAGGTGGAGCCCCAGCCCCGCCAGCGGGGGCCGCTGCGTGTGGGCACAGGGCGGTGTTTCCACGGCGCCTTCTCCCCCGCTTGGGAGCCCTCCTCCCCGGGGTGGGCTTGGAACCACAAGATCTGAAGTTCCCTCCGAATGAGCTCTTTAGCTGCCATCCAGCTCAGCCTAGAGTCTGGGAGGTCAGGGTGTTGGAAGCCGGTTCCAGGAACTGACGCAGCAAGGGCTATTGCGTGAGAGACTGCCTGCGTGCACGCGCAGTCCCTTCAGTCCGGTCTGACCCTTCTCAGTTCCCTAAAGCCGTTCAGGTGGAAACACTGACAGTGACTTGTTTCTCTGACAACATCCTCCTTGGTGCTGAGACCCTCTCTTAGTTTTCTAGGACTAGCATCACACAGCCCCATGGACTGCAGGCCTGAAGAGCAGACCCTTGCTGTCTCACAGTCTGCATCCTGAAAGTCTGGGATGGAAGTGTCCAAATTTGGTTTCTCCCAAGGCCGTGAGGGATGCTCTTTTTCATTCCTATCTCCCTGGTGTGTAAATGGCCATGTTCTTCCTATGTCTCTTTGCTTTCCATTCTCCTGCGGGTCTATCCACTTCCAGACTTTCCCTTTTTGTAAGGAAACCAACTGCATTGGATTAGGACCAACCCCACTAACCCCATTTTAACTTAATTATCTCACTAAAGACTGTATCTCCAATAAGGTCACATTCAGAGGTACTTGGGGATTAGAACTTCAACATATAAATTTGAGGGAAACGCATAATGAAACCCACAAAAGATTCAAAATATCAGAGACTTATACAAGATAGATGGAGAAGGAAATGGCAACCCACTCCAGGATTCTTGCCTGGAGAATTCCATGGACAGAGGAGCCTGGCAGGCTACAGTCCATGGGGTTGCAAAGAGTCAGACAAGACTGCGTGACTAACAACCAAGACAAAAGCTGATTATTTCTTGTATAATCTAAGGATATTATGCCAACAGCTGGTTTACTGCCCAACAACATTTTAGGTTGGCAAGCTCTTGTTTCTCAACTTGGCGTGGATATTTTCCCTAAATTCACCTCATGGACCAAAACCATTGCTGTAGCACCAGCCATAAAGACTATATTCCAGCCAGCAGGCAGTACTAGACAAAAGAGAGAGTGACAAAGGGCGTAAGCAAGCTATCTGTTAAGAAAGTTTTCCCAAAACTGCCCACAACATTTTTGCTTACATTCTTTCACCCAGCATTAACTCAAACGGCCCCGTCCATCTCTGTGTGAGATTCTGATTAACATGTTCTGAGAAACGATTAACCTGGTGAAAACTCTGTTGCTCTGAAAAAAAAAGGGGAAAGATGAATATTAGAGGTCAACTGGCAAAATTCTCCACAGTGAAGCTATTACAGGATTATAGGCTGTGGTTTCAACTACTTGGTTGAAAAAAATAGTGAAAAAACTTAACACAGGTCAACGGAAATACTGTCTACTGTGTGGGTTATGTCAAGACCCCAGCATTATTTCTAAAAGCCGGATTTCTTCTTTATCAAACATCTTTGGATACAGTGTATGTCTTGTCAAAGGAAAACTCAGAGGCAGACTCACTTTAGAAAGGAAAGTGTTTCTTCACAAAGACTTCTAGGAAAATCAGGCATCTGATTTTCAGAAGGTGTCCATCAGAAGGACTGGCTCAACAAACATAAAATGCAACAAATATTTTTAGCAATGGCAAATGACCAAGCTTAGCACATTTGTATTAGTCTGCTCATGGTGGAAAAATAGCAGTTCTCAAGCATTTACCGTATTCACAAAGTTATATTCAAACAACAATACATGAAAAAAAATCAGGGACAAATTTTTGTGAAGTCCAGATATATACAAAGTAGACAAGATTTTATCATTTGGGGTTATTGTTGTTTAGGTGCTAAGTCACGTTCTGACTCTTTTGTGACCCCCTTTCCTGGGTCCTCTGTCCATGGGATTTCCCAGGCAAGAATACTGAGTGGGTTGCCGTTTCCTTCCCCAAGGGATCTTCCCAACCCAGGGACTGAACTTGTGTCTCCTGAGTCTCCTGCATTGGCAGGTGACTTCTTCACCTGAGCCACCAGGAAGGCCCCATCATTTTGGGAACCAGAACCCATAGGGGGATGTTAGTTGGTTTATCCCAAGCACACAGTATCTTTTATGACCATCCTTAGACATCGTAGCAGCAGAGTGTTCACTTCTGATTTTGCAACATCAACCAAAAACGTAAGTCCCTCCCTGCTTGCCTCCATTTCCATCTCCCCTTTATGTCCTTGGCAACAAGCACAAGGATCAATCCGGACCTTTCCTGTAGAGATTTGGAGGCTCAGATCTCCCTTCTTTGACCTGCAGGTAAAATATTCAGATAACATTATTATAGGCCCTCCTGGTCTCGACTTCCCAAATGGCTAGCACTCAGATGCCACCTGCAACTTGCAATCACTGGTCACCTGGCACTGTGGCCATTTTCTGCTGCTTCTGTGGGGAGGGTGAGGGGTGGCTAGAGGGATGTGGGACCCAGCAAAGCACTATCCAAACACAGAACTGGTAAAACTGGAGGCCGGATTCCATGGCCGTTAAAGGTACAGCCCTCATTTTCAGTCTATCCGTCATGCAAGCATATGAGCTATGAGTGTACAGGTTTTGCCGTTGCTCAGAAGCAAAGCTTTCTATTATTAGCCGCTGAAGAAAAGGAGGAGGCGTTGTTACTGCACTCCATCTAGCGGTCAGCCCTGCAGACAAAAATGCTGCAGCCTTTTGTCTTCAAAGTCAAGGACCAGGACTGGATGCGATTGAAGCCAAATTTTCTCCTGCCTTCAACTCTCTCCTAAGCCACCCGGAAAAGTATATTAATTTTTTAAGGGTGAGATGATCAGCCAGTGAAATTTAAGACTGATACCCCATGAAGAAATTTCTTTGAAGATTTACATTAAATGAGAGGTCATTATAGTTCACTATTAGCCTGAATAAATCATCACTTCCCTGTCACTGTACCTCTTCCCTTTTCTCAGAAGAAGGTATTTTTAATATGATTTTCTAATGCAGGAATTGAGAGTTCTGGTCAGGAACCTTTTACTATTACTAGCGTCTCTGCAAACACTCTATTGTTTGTTTAGGGGCTGCTAAAGACTTATACTTTTCAAACAAGCAACAAAATGCTAGGAGTGTCCTGCAACTTGGAAACTGTTACTCAATACTGATCCTTTTCCTACAGACTCCAAGCAAATGATTGCTTTATCCATTAGGACAATCTCACTAATGAAAAACACCCTTTAGTACCACTCCACTTAATTGGTACAGCAACACAAAACCCTATGTGAAAAAACCGAGTATGATTAGACTGAAAGCAATTTAGCCAAAGCACTTTGGCTCACTCTGATGGGACCGATGGAACCGAAGATGTTCAACTTAAAAGCCCAATTGAAAGTGAATAGCCTTACAATAATGAGTTTGTCTTTTAAGTACGGTGCTTCTCAAAATAATTTCTTAAAATATCTAAGAATTTTGGAGGGAAAGGTTTCTACTTTATTCCCGCCTGACAACTGAAAAAAAAAATGGACAGCCTAAAAGTGGAGAATCATGTTTTATTCGTTAGAGAAATCTGAGGACATAAGCCTAGGATACAGTATCTCAGATAACTGAGAAAATGTTCCAAAGAGGCAAGGCGGGAGGAAGGGCGGGGGCAGCACGTACTCAGGACACACAGGAGATTTTTTTTGCAACAAAAAACAAGGAAGTCAGAGCATCAAAAGGTTACTGTTAATATTAAATATTTAGCAAAAAAAAAAAAAAGATTTCAAAAGGAATTTAGGGCCTTGCTATGTAGGGGAAGATGCGAGCGTCTGGGCTCACTGAAGTCATTCGTTTGCTATGCACCTTAGCTGTTTGGACCAGTCAACTGTTACTTCCCATCCAAATTCCCTGAGGGATCACCTTTGGGGAGACTATAGGCTGATCACTACAAGGGCAGCTCTTTTTCCTCCATCCTGAGTGCCCTTAAGGCTCACCGTCTAGGCACCTGTGATGCAATGGTTTGATGTCCGCAGCATCCTTTGTTTACTGAAATGACAGGCAAGGTTTTAGTTCACATCCCCAGTTTATGTTCTTTTATCACTGCAGGGCAGGTTTTGTAATAGCAGAAAGGTCCAGCGCCCCCACAGACCCTCGTGAAGCCTTCTAGTGACTTGCTCTGGGTCACCAAGGTTGTGATGTGTTCTTTAGAGGGGAAATGCTTTTATTTTTCAACTTCAGTTGAGTTCAGTTGCTCAGTCATGTCCAACTCTTTGTGACCCCATGAACTGCAGCATGCTAGGCTTCCCAGTCCATCACCAACTCCTGGAGTCCACCCAAACCCATGTCCATCGAGTTGGTGATGCGATCCAACCATCACATCCTCTGTCATCCATTTCTCCTCCTGCCCCCAATCCCTCCCAGCTTCAGGGTCTCTTCCAATGAGTCAACTCTTCTCATGAGGTGGCCAAAGTATTAGAGTTTCAGCTTCAACATCTGTCGTTCCAATGAACACCCAGGACTGATCTCCTTTAGGGTGGACTGGTTGGATCTCCTTGCAGTCCAAGGGACTCTCAAGAGTCTTCTCCAACACCACAGTTCAAAAGCATCAATTCTTCGGCGCACAGCTTTCTTTATAGTCCAACTCTCACATCCATACATGACCACTGGAAAAACCATAGCCTTGACTAGACGGACCTTTGTTGGCAAAGTAATGTCTCTGCTTTTGAATATGCTGTCTAGGTTTGTCATAACTTTCCTTCCAAGGAGTAAGCGTCTTTTAATTTCATGGCTGCAATCATCATCTGCAGTGATTTTGGAGCCCAGAAAAATAAAGTCAGCCACTGTTTCCCCATCTATTTGCCGTGAAGTAATGGGACCAGATGCCATCATCTTACTCTTCTGAATGTTGAGCTTTAAGCCAACTTTTTCACTCTCCACTTTCACTTTCATCAAGAGGCTCTTTAGTTCTTCACTTTTTGCCATGAGGTAGTGTCATCTGCATATCTGAGGTTATTGATATTTCTCCTGGCAATCTTAATTCCAGCTTGTGCTTCTTCCAGCTCAGCATTTCACATGATGTACTCTGCATATAAGTTAAACAAGCAGGGTGACAATATACAGCCTTGACGTACTCCTTTTCCTATTTGAAACCAGTCTGTTGTTCCATGTCCAGTTCTAACTGTTGCTTCCTGATCTGCATAGAGGTTTCTCAAGAGACAGGTCAGGTGGTCTGGTATTCCCATCTCTTTCAGAATTTTCCACAGCTTATTGTGATCCACACAGTCAAAGGCTTTGGCATAGTCAATAAAACAGAAATAGATGTTTTTCTGGAACTCTCTTGCTTTTTCAATGATCCAGCGGATGTTGGCAATTTGATCTCTGGTTCCTCTGCCTTTGCTAAAACCAGCTTGAACATCAGGAAGTTCATAGTTCATGTATTGCTGAAGCCTGGCTTGGAGAATTTTGAGCATTACTTTACTAGTGTGTGAGATGAGTGCAATTGTGCGGTAGTTTGAGCATTCTTTGGCATTGCCTTTCTTTGGGATTGGAATGAAAACTGCCCTTTTCCAGTCCAGTGGCCACTGCTGAGTTTTCCAGATTTGCTGGCATATTGAGTGCAGCACTTTCACAGCATCATCTTTCAGGATTTGAAATAACTCAACTGGAATTCCATCACCTCCACTAATGTTGTTCGTAGTGATGCTTCCTGAGGCTCACTTGACTTCACATTCCAGGATGTCTGGCTCTAGGTGAGTGATCACACCATTGTGATTATCTGGATCATGAAGATCTTTTTGGTACAGTTCTTCTGTGTATTCTTGCCACCTCTTCTTAATATCTTCTGCTTCTGTTAGGTCCCTACCATTTCTGCCCTTTATCGAGCCCATCTTTGCAAGAAATGTTCCCTTGGTATCTCTAATTTTCTTGAAGAGATCTCTAGTCTTTCCCATTCTATTGTTTTCCTCTATTTCTTTGCATTGATCGCTGAGGAAGGCTTTCTTATCTCTCCTTGCTATTCTTTGGAACTCTGCATTCAAATGGGTATATCTTTCCTTTTCTCCTTGGCTTTTCACTTCCTTCTTTTCACAGCTATTTGTAAGGCCTCCTCAGACAGCCATTTTGCTTTTTTGCATTTCTTTTTCTTGGGCATGGTCTTGATCCCTGTCTCCTGTACAATGTCACGAACCTCCATCCATAGTTCATCAGGTACTCTATCAGATCTAGGCCCTTAAATCTATTTCTCACTTCCACTGTATAATTGTTAGGGATTTGATGTAGGTCTACCTGAATGGTCTAATGGTTTTCTCCTCTTTCTTCAATTTCAGTCTGAATTTGGCAATAAGGGGTTCATGATCTGAGCCACAGTCAGCTCCTGGTCTTGTTTTTGCTAACAGTATAGAGCTTCTCCATCTTTGGCTGCAAAGAATATAATCAATCTGATTTCCATGTTGGCCATCTGGTGATGTCCATGTGTAGAGGCTTCTCTTGTGTTGTTGGAAGAGAGTATTTGCTATGACCAGTGCATTCTCTTGGCCAAACTCTATTAGTCTTTGCCCTGCTTCATTCCATATTCCAAGGTCAAATTTGCCTGTTACTCCAGGTGTTTCTTGACTTCCTTTTTCAACTTCAGTCTATTACAGATAGAACTAAATCAATTAGAAAAATTATGAAAATAGAAATTGAAGCGATTGATAAAGGTCTGAAAATCTGATAAAAATATTCAAAGATGGAAAGGGGTGCAAAGCTCCAGTGAGGGACCAAAAATATCCCTATTCAAAGAACGTGCATGCACGCTAAGTCCCTTCAGTCGTGTCTGACTCTTTGCAACCCCGTGGACTGTAGCCCACCAGGCTCCTCTGTCCATGGGGTTCTCCAGGCAAGGTTACTGGAGTGGGCTGCCATGCCCTCCTCCAGGGCATCTTCTCCACCCAGGGGTCACACCCGGGTCTCTTACGTCTCCTGCATTGGCAGGCAGGCTCTTACTACTAACACCACCTGGGAAGCCCTATTCAAAGAACACTGGGTTTTAATCCTTAACATTATAATTTGACTAAATTATCCTGGGGACCAGTTTACACTTGGCTAACAATATCGAACCAACCACCTATGGGTACAGGGGAATGGACTGGGAGACCTCGGGCTCAGGCAGAGGCAATGAGATTGATCAGAGACGTCGGCAGATCAGGACAGGGCACCTATATGACAGTACCCTCACCTGCTAGGAAACGCATCATATGTCTATGAGCAAAGAGAAGATGTTTGAGGCCCACATCTCAGTATCATTATCGTCCTGGAATAAACATTGCAAAGAAATCATGAAGACTTTCCCCAAGCATCACCATTTAGTGCAAAAATATAGTTTGAAACAAAATCTTCTTCCAACCTGGAGATCCTCTCCATAAAGTCAGTAGAGAAAGAACATAGTTTTATTGTTGAAGAGACACTAAACCAGAATGAGACGCACGGAGCAGGAGGTCTGCTACAAGATTGCGGGAACAGGAAGAGATCTCACCCTCCTTTGTCACCAAGTGGAAGCGACCCATTAGCTACACATTCTCAGGATGAACAGTAGAGTAGTCCTCAAGTAACAGGACGTGACAGCAACATCTGTCCCAAGTAACTCACCCTGCATCTACCTGGTAATTGGGGTGACCATCCGTGTCTGTTAATTGACTTTATACAAAGGAAAAACAAATGCCTATCTCTCTTACAGCAGGGAACCTTCCTGGAAGTTACATCTCAAGAGATGGCTCCCAGGTCCTTGAGAAAGATTTCCTGAGCTGAGAAACCTAAGTTTAGCTTTCAGAAAGATTGACATACACTTTGAAGAGATGGGGAAAGAACTTGCCAGCTTTCTAAAGAAGATGGTCTAAGAAAAAGGAGGGGAGACAGCTCTTCCCTGATTCCTAATGGGCAGCAGGAGGCCTCTTCTTTCTTTTTTTTATTTGCCCCACACCTTCCATCTTCCCTGGTGGCTCAGAGAGTAAAGAATCTGCCTGCAATGCAGAAGACCAGGGTTCAATCCCTGGGTTGGGAAGGTCCCCTGGAGAAGGAAATGGCAGCCCACTCCAGTCTTCTTGCCTGGAGAATCCCATGGACAGAGGAGCCTGGCAGGCTATGGTCCATGGGGTCACAAAGAGTCAGACACGACTGAGCAACTAACACTTTCACTTTCTTTTCTATCTCTGCTTTTCCTGCAGCAGCACCATGGCCTCTGCCATCCTGTACCTTCAGAGCTAGCTGGCCAGGTCCTGAGGAGCAGCTTCCTCTGGGAGGCTGCTGTCCAAGTGGCCCCAAACTCCCAGTTCGCCCCCCTCCCCCACCACTCAGGAACCACAGGTCTATTCTGTCCTTCATGCCTGTGAGTCGTTTCTGCTTCGTTGATGAGTTCATCTGTGGCCTAGTTTAGATTCCACACATAAGTGGTCATCATATGATGCTTGTCTTTCTCTTTCTGACTTACTTCAGTTAGTTTGATAATCTTCAAGCCCAACCAAGTTGCTCCAATTGGCATCGTTTCTTTTTTCTGGCTGAGTAATATTCCATTGTAGATAAACAGCACACTGATTTTATCCACTCATCTGCTGATGGCATTGACGTTGTTTTCATGCCCTGGCTTTTATGAATATCTTCCTCTAAGAATTGATTTCTGCAGTTAAGAAACATAAACTGATATCTTTTGTGAACAAAACGGTGAGCTAAGTGATGGGTGTGGAAAAGTGGGTAAGACAGAGCCAGCCTTAGCCCCGACCAGCATCAGCCTGGAGCCAAAGGCACAGCTGCACTTGCGCTCATGGCCACACCGGCCGCAGGCGGGGACTGAGCTGCTGAGCGAGCTTATAAGTTTATCAACTTATCTCTGGTTCTCACATCCACTCTGTACAGATTCCTATCCCTGTTTTACAGATCAAAAACAGAGACTCAGAAAAATGAAGGACTTACTCGGGAACATGTATCTAAAATTAACACAGTTAGAATTCAAGTCAGTTCATTGGACGCCAGGCCCCCATGCTCCTGCCACAACATTACATTGCTTTGCCAGGTAATTTTAGGTAGCTTCTAGGTAATCTAGCAAGCCCAGCCACTAAGACATATCCAACTCCTTGCTATGCCCTGGACTGTAGTCCGCCAGGCTCCTCTCCCCGCAGGATTTCCCAGGCAAGAGTACTGGAGCGTGTTGCCACTTCCTTCTCCAGGAGCTCTTCCAGAGCCGGGGATTGAACCCGCATCTCCTGCATTGCAGGCAGATCCTCTACCACTGAGCCACCTGTGAAGGTAGGTAATTTAGTAAGATACATCAAAGAGGCAAAAATGAAGTTCTGTGTCCTATCGGCAAAAGGCTTACGCAAATCCCAAATGGAGAGAGTTACAAAGCCTTCGTGGTAAAGAAAGTAAATTCCTAGACAAACACACACTGGTATTCAATTTTTAATTAATCAAAGCAAAATAGAAGGGATTCCACCCCAACTGCCACTTTAGAGACATGCACACTGCTCCAAATTATTAATTCAAAGCTTGTACGTTCAGAGAAATGTGTGTGGGTGAAGATTTACCGAAGACGTTTCTCAGGTAAAGAGCAAAATACGTATGGTCTTTGGAATATCAAACATGCCCTGTATTCTCACACTGTTTTGGTCTGGTGCACTAATTTAAAAGCAAACTGATGGACTGGAAACTCCAAGATAAAGACGAATGACACAGTCCCTAAGACTATGATACTTCCAGATATGGATAATGAAATCACAAAAATCGTCTTATTTTAGAGTATGTTATTGATACGAGTCACAATACAGATAAACCCCTTTACTCCTAGTGACGCATGGCTGATCCAGTTCAAACCAAGGTAAGTGAACGTCAATGAGGCTGCCTCTAGGCTCAGGGTCTGCGAAACCTAATTTTTTATTAAATTCACAAGCTAATTAGAAATGAGAAGAAGGCAGGACGAAGCTGCACACCTGGCCGTGAATGCAAGCAGTTTGGTTCAGCAACCACGTGAAGGTTATGGTCATTTCAGCTTGAATGGAGCGGCACCGCAGGAACTTGAATGGGACTGGAGGTATTCTGTTTAAAGATAATATTTGTTTGTCACCGAGGCTGTGAGCTGGTGTGGGTGGCTCACAGACGGAAGAGATGGGGAGTTTGAGGGGCCGGGCAGTGTGGGCCATCCCACCGTTTCTGCATCACATGGTGGACAGTGTGGAAAGAAAAGATTATTAAACCGGTTATGAAAAGCGATCTGACTGCGGCCTCAATAAACTGCTTGAAACTAGGATCACCAAGTCCTCTAGCAAAGAAGGTCACTGGAACTTTGGGTGTTCATATGGACTGGATGGGAGAAGATGAGTGGGGAGAAAGCAAAGGAATCCGAAAGGTCTCCCTCACCCCTGCGGCTGCAGGGAGATGGGAGGAGAGAAGGGGGAATAAGAGCGGGACCAGGGGCCCACGCCCGCGTGGAGGACCGGGGGCATTTCCCACAGCCCAGCGGAGATGCCGGCAGAGGGGCTGCGAGGAGCGGCCTTGGAGGGAGTGGGCCCGCGGAGTCAGGAAGTCCAGCTCTTCAGTCACAAAGAAAACAGGGTCTCTAGGCGTCATGCTCCTTTTCCTTCTCTAGACTGGCCCTGCGCGTCCTCTGCGCCTGGATTATCCCTCCGGTGCCGCGGTGCCTAGACCGAGCTCCCCGCTTTCCCGCCGGGTCCCAGGCCTCTCGCGCCGGGATGCTCAAGGACCTCCTGTCCTGCGTCCTCCGCCAGCTCTTCCCCGGATCGGGGCCTGGCGCCCGCGCGCGGCCCGGGATGCCCCGTCCAGCTCCTGCGCTCACTCCCTTCCCACCATCCGATGCCTGAGAAACTCCTCTCTTTCGTCATCAAATGCCTTGAATTGGAACGCTCTGTACTGCGTTCCCCAAGCCCTTTCCTTGAGTGCGCTCCCTGTGAAGTGACTTCTAACTACGCTCACGAGCATCCCCTGCTCCAGGCGCGGGTCTCCGCCGCCTCCTCCAGGCCCCCGCCCTTTGGGGAGCTGCGGCATGCCCTCCTGGAACCCCTCCCGGTTTCTCCTCCCGGTGGCGCTGATGCTGAGAAAGTGGATGGTTCCAGCTCCACGGCCTGTGAGCGTGAAAAGGCTGATGACACAGTTCAGGTCAGTTGCTCAGTCGTGTCCGACTCTTTGCGACCCCATGAACCCAGCACGCCAGGCCTCCCTATCCATCACCAACTCCCGGAGCTCACTCAAACTCATGTCCATTGAGTTGGTGATGCCATCCAACCATCTCATCCTCTGTCATCCCCTTCTCCTCCCGCCTTCAATCTTTCCCAGCATCAGGGTCTTTTCCAATGACTCAGTTCTTCACATCAGGTGGCCAAAGTATTGGAGTTTCAGCTCCAGCATCAGTCCTTCCAATGAACACCCAGGACTGATCTCCTTTAGGATTGACTGGGTGGATCTCCTTGCAGTCTAAGGAACTCCCAAGAGTCTTCTCCAACACCACAGTTCAGAAGCATCAATTCTTTGGCACTCAGCTTTCTTTATAGTCCAACTCTCACAGCCATACATGACCACTGGAAAAAACATACTTTTGATTAGACAGACCTTTGTTGGCAAAGTAATGTCTCTGAAACAGGACACTTAGACTAAAATGAAATAGCAGATTCCACATCAGGGTGGCTGTACTGCCCAGAAAACATTTCCTTGTGTTGAAAAAGAAAAAAGTACTTAAGCTCCTTTGGAGCCTCCTGTGGCTCTCTGGAGATGCGCAGGACTGAAAGACAAGCCGCTCCTTAAAGAAGGCCTGTCAGATGCTGAAGGTATCACTCAGCAACCCCCCCAGTGCCCTCTCCCCGTCATTTCCCAAGTCTCCCCCTTTAATAAACATTGCCTGTTATACAGAGTGAAGTCAGAAAGAGAAGAACAAACATCGTAAGTTAACCCACAGATAAGAAATCTAGAAAAATGGTCCTAACGACCCTATCTCAGGGCAGGGGTAGAGACTGAGACATAGGGAACGGGCGTGTGACCCCCGCCGGGGGGAGGGGCTGGGACAGACGGACACAGCAGCCCTGACCGTGGACACCTCCAGTGAGCGGGCAGGCGCTGCGGGCCAGGGAGGCCAGCCCCCCGCTCAGCAAGGGCCCAGGCAGAAGGCAGCGGGGGAGCTCAGGAGGGAGGGAGACGACTGTGACCAGTCCCCACTGCTGTCGGGCAGACACCAACACCACACTGTAGAGCAATTATTCTCCAATTAGGAAATTTAACAAATAAGTCATAACCTTAAAATAAAGAAAAAGTTGGTAGAGGTGGCAATACACACACAGGGTTGGTCACCCACCTTTTCTCCTGGGCGTCTGTTTGGATGAAATGAATATTCTAGCCCTCGGCCTGGGACATCTCCAGGCCAAAGTGATTAAAAGTAAGGAGAACTGACCCCGTGGCCTGACTCCTGACACTTCATTTTCACTTCTGCTGAGGACGAAATGAAATCCCCTGGGTTAAGTTATTGTGGGTTTTCCCTGCTCTTTCAAGAAACCATGCTATTGTTCTCTGACTATGAAAAAAAAAAACAAAAAACCCTGCTGTTGGTCTGAATGTAACTGTTTGGAAGCAGGGTTTGATTTTACGGTATTTAAAAGTCTATTCTCAAACGTTGACTCAGGCTAGCTCACTGCGTTTCCAAGCAGGCGCCGGTATCTAGGGTAACATGAACGGAAAATGGACCAACAGGAGGGTCTCAGCAGAGCACAGATGGCCTGTGGTGCACAGCTAATACCCACGAACACGAAAGTGAAGAAGCGTTTGGCTCTGCAGACCCAGCGCCTCCAGGGACCCCAGTCCAGAAGCGGGCGCTCTGGCTTCTGAGATCTCGTGTGAGAAATGGTCCCAGTTCCTCATCTACAAGACAGAGTTAATACTAAC
Source organism: Budorcas taxicolor (assembly GCF_023091745.1). Taxonomy (NCBI): domain Eukaryota; kingdom Metazoa; phylum Chordata; class Mammalia; order Artiodactyla; family Bovidae; genus Budorcas; species Budorcas taxicolor. The sequence continues at coordinate 83,884,732 of NC_068921.1, read as the reverse complement.
ACCTCCAATCACAAGGTGGTTGCACAAATTAGATGAAAGGGAACAAAATGAAAAAATCACAGACTGAAAGGAAATCTTTACAATACACACATCGGATAAAGGAGCTATATAAAAAATAGACAAAGAACTCTTAAAACTCAGCAATAAGGAAAATATGTTGAAAAATGGGCAAAAGAATACACACTCAGCAAAGAAGATCTACAGATGGCAAATAAGTCTGAAAACATGCTCACCACCCATGTCAGGAGGGAGCTTCGAGTTAAAAGCACAAGGAGGGAGGGCTTCCCTGGTGATCCAGTGGTTAGACCCGCCCCCCCCCCCTCCCCCAACTTCCACTGCAAGGGTCGCATCACTGCTGAGGAAACTAAGATCCCACATACCTTGAGGCACAGCCAAAACAAAAACAAAGAAACAAACAAAAAACAAGATTCTGCATGCCGTGGCAAAAAAAAAAAAAAGTTAATGTGTATAAATCAGCTTTGTGCAGTTACATATATATATATATAAACCATTATATAGCATTAATATAATGATTTTTAAAATTAAACAGATGTAATCACTTCATGGGAAGTAGATGGGGAAACAGTGGAAACAGTGTCAGACTTTATTTTTGGGGGCTCCAAAATCACTGCAGATGGTGATTGCAGGCATGAAATTAAAAGACGCTTATTCCTTGGAAGGAAAGTTATGACCAACCTAGACAGCATATTCAAAAGCAGAGACATTACTTTGCCGACTAAGGTCCGTCTAGTCAAGGCTATGGTTTTTCCTGTGGTCATGTATGGATGTGAGAGTTGGATTGTGAAGAAGGCTGAGCGCCGAAGAATTGATGCTTTTGAACTGTGGTGTTGGAGAAGACTCTTGAGAGTCCCTTCAACTGGAAGGAGATCCAACCAGTTATTCCTAAAGGAAATCAAGCCTGGATATTCACTGGAAGGACTGATGCTGAAGCTCTAATACTTTGGCCACCTGATGCAAAGAGTTGACTCACTGGAAAAGACTCTGATGCTGAGAAAGATTGAAGGCAGGAGCAGAAGGAGATAACAGAGGACGAGATGGTTGGATGGCATCACTGACTCAACAGACATGAGTCTGAGCAAGCTCAGGGAGATGGTGAAGGACAGGAAAGCCTGGCGTGCTGCATTCCATGGGGTCCCAGAGTCAGACACAACTGAGCTGCTGAACAACAATTAGTTGTTCTAGCGTTCCCTCTGGTGGTTGTGCACGGGTATGACATCTCTATGAAGCAAAGGTAAGGCTGTGTTTCCAAAGGAATGAGAAATATGAATTTCAAATTAATTCCTTGAGAGTTTGGCAATTACAACCTGGCCAGGTGACTACGTATCTCTGATCTGATGTGATGAGAAGGATGCTTCACTTCGATGTTCCTCCGCCAAAATCATAACTCCATCCAAAGCATGAGACAAGTATCAGACAAATCCAAACAGAGGGTCATCCTAAGAACACCTGCCTAGAACTCCTCGGAACAGTAGGACCAGGAAAACAAGGGCAGTCCGAGATACGGGCACAGCCCAGAGGAGGCGAAAGAGACGTGGCAACTGCATGCAATGAGGTGCCCTGGCTGGTGTCCAGGAAGGAAAAGAACAGCCCTGGAAAGATCAATAAAACTGCAATAAAGTGTTCAGTTCAGTTCAGTCACTCAGTCATGTCCGACTCTTTGCGACCCCATGGACTGCAGCACGCAGGCTCCTCTGTCCATGGGATTCTCTAGGCAAGAATACTGGAGTGGGTTGCCGTTTCCTTCTCCAGGGCATCTGCTTGTTCCAAGGATCGAACCTGGGTTCCCTGCGTTATAGGCAGATTCTCACCGTCTGAGCCACAGAGAAAGCCCTAAGGAAGACAAGCTGCCCTCTCTGGGGTATGTTTCACCTCTTCAAAAATTGGAAAGGTTTCTTTCTTCCCCCCTGCCTCCCTCCACTCCCCCCTCTCCCTCTTTGTCCTGTTTTTCATGTTTTTCCCTCTTGTACAGAAATGTTTAGTTTCTTGACCTTTCCTTACTTGGCCGTTTCCACATTTCTGTCAGGTGACCTTGGGAGACACAGGGGCTCTTCCACCTGTTGTGCAAAAGACTCAGTCAGAGGGGCAATGGGGAAGGTCAGGAGGAAGCCAGAGACAGCCTCAGACAGAGGCTTTTTAAGACAATGACATCCTCCTCCTGGCGGCCTGGGCACGGCAGAGTGGGGCCGTCCCTGTGCTTGGGGTCATGCATGGCCCAGGCCAGCCCGTGGAGCCCTCCCCTCCCCACAGAAGAGAACCCAGAAAGGAGAAGGTGATCTCATAGAAGCCGGGAGATCTTGGACCCCCTCTAACCCTGATGGACCTGTGAAAGTGAGTCAGATTCGCACATATTTACAAATCGATTTGGAAAAGTGATTGAGCCCATGGATCATCTGGAGTAGGCTCTATACATAATCCTAGCACTGGCCAGGGAGATAACACCGGGCCAAAGAGAGCCCCAGGGTCTGCAGCAAAGCGGATGGCACCTGCCTGGCTGACATCGGCCAAAAAATTACACTAGCCTCGGAAACTGTGGTCTTGGATAGCCTGATTCTATGTGATTTTCTGGAAATTGTTTATGATTCAGGAACTGTTTTGGAAGTACTAACTGAAGCAGGGCACACAATCTATGTCATAACAATGCGTTCCCATAACACTGACATATATACTCTGGGCTTCCCTGGTGGCTCAGACGGTAAAGAATCTGCCTGCAATGCAGGAGACCCTGGTTCAGTCCTGGGTCAGGAAGATCTGCTGGAGAAAGCAATGGTTACCCACTCCAGTGTTCTTGCCTGGAGTATTCCATGGACAGGGGACCCTGGCGAGCTCCAGTCCATGGGGTCGCAAAGAGTTGAGCAGGACTGAGTGGCTAACACTTTGGGGCTTCCCTGGTGGCTCAGGAGGTAAAGAATCTGCTGCAATGACGTATATACGGTGCTGCATGTGAAACCGAGCTGTGGGGACCTGCTGTATAGCACAGGCAGCTCAGCTTGTTGATGACCTAGACGGCTGGAAAGAAGGCTAAAGAGGGGGGCGCTACATGCACGTATGTAGCTGATTCACGTTTTTGTACAGCAGAAACTATACTCCAGCAATTATACTCCAACTTAAAAAACAAAAAAGACAACAAAACACAATTGCAGTCCTATGTGCAGATCCAGCAGGAATAGGTACATAGGGGTCCTCAAAATGTTTTCAGAGACCATTCACAGTTCAGAGGATATTCACAGAAACATAACTCATGATAGCCCCAGATGGGAAATAGCCCGAAGCTCTTTCGATAGTAAAACAGACAAATATGTTGTGATATAATTGCAAAATGAAATTCTACTCAGCCAAGAAGGAGAATGATCTGTCTCTGTAGGAAACAGCATGGAAAGGTTTCACAAAGTGGTGAACAGATGTTCAAAAGCTTCCACGCTGTAAGGTGCCATCTCTATAAAGTCCAAATGGCAAAACTCTACCTCAAGGACAGAAGTCCGAATGGTGATCTCTGAAGGCCGGAGAGGAGGTGACAGACTTTGGGGTGCTGGCGAGATTGGGGTGCTGAGATTGGGGAGGTGATGTCAGGAGGGGCTCCCCTTTGTGAAAACATATCACAAGGCTGTGCCCTTACGATTCTTTATTATAATCCCTCTCCGAGGCTGCAAAAGAAAACAGCTGTATCTCTGAAAGCAGTGTAAATGTCCTGTTTCATGTCTTGAGTCTAGAAGTTTATATTAGAAAACAACTCAAAAATGAGGAAGCAACATGGCAGCCAAACCAAACATGCCCAGGCTCTCTGGTGGTCTCCTAGAGAAGGAGCGTCTTCAGAGTAATGTCTCCTGTCCTGGTTCGGGATTCAAAGGGCAACAGGATTCTTTAAGTTCGTCTCTCGACAGGTTGTGCCCTTAACAAAGCACCCTGGGAGGACCTTCTTTGCAGAACCTGGAGGATGGAGGGGTTCCTCCAGGTGTCAGTTAGGGCTGCACCATGATTTCCTCAGGATGTTCTGCTCAGCCATTCAGGGCCCACACTTTCCTTGGGCTCCAAAATCATTGTGGACGGTGAATGCGGCCATAAATGCTGCATTCATGAATGCAAACATTAAAAGATGCTTGCTCCTTGGAAGAAAAGCTATGACAAACCTAAACAGCGTATTTAAAAGCAGAGACATCACTTTGCCAATAAAGGTCTGTCTAGTCAAAGCTATGGTTTTCCCAGTAGTCATGTATGGATGTGAGTGTTGGACCGTAAAGAAGGCTGAGCGCTAAAGAACTGATGCTTTTGAACTGTGGTGTTGCAGAAGACTCTTGAGAGTCCCTTGGACTGCAAGGAGATCCAACCAGTCCATCCTAAAGAAAATCAGTCCTGAATATTCATTGGAAGGTATGATGCTGAAGGTGAAGCTCCAATACTTTGGTCACCTGATACAAAGAGCCAACTCATTGGAAAAGATCTTTCCCTGATTTTAGGAAAGATTGAAGGCAGGAGAAGGGGATGACAGAAGATGAGATGGTTAGATAGCATCACCAACTCAATGGACATGAGTTTGAGCAAACTCCAGGAGATAGGGAAGGACAGGGAAGCCTGGTGTGCTGCCGTCCATGGGGTCGCAAAGAGTCGGACACAACTGAGCGACTGAACAAAAACTGGGTGGTTATTTAGCATCACAAATCTTGATTTTGGATTTAAGACAGAAGAGTATCTGGCCTGGGCCCATATACTTAAGTCTTAGAAATTTTCCTGGTAGGAAATCCCAGGATAACATCTTTTTCTGCTAAAATTAATTGCAGGAAAAAGAGACAAGGGTGAACTTGGGCAGGAGCACTGACTGTTGCGGTGAATTTCCCACACAGACCTCTGTATCTACCTAACCTTTTTTTGAATTTAGTTTTTACTGAAGTATAGTTGATTTACACATGTTGGGTTAATTTCCACTGTAGAGCAAAGTGTCTCAGTTATACATCTATGTATTCTTTTTCATACTCTTTTCCATGATGGTTCATCACAGGATATTGAACACAGTTCCCTGTGCTGCCCGGAAGGACCCTGTGGCTCACCCATCCTGTATATCCTAGTTTGCATCTGCTAATCCCAGTTTCCACCCCATCACTCTCCCTTCACCCTCCCCCTTGGCAACCGAAAGTCTATTCTGTGCGTCCCTGATTCTGCTTATGTTTCGTAGATCGGCTCATTCGTGTCATAGTTAAGATTCCACATAGGAGTAATGTCATATGGTATTTGTCTTCTTTTTCTGATTTAATTCTGCTTCCTGATGGCTACATAAGCTTTAATTCAACAAATGTCTGATTTGCCTCACAATTTCACTTACAAGGAAGATGAGTCACACTTTAATGGACTTAAAATGTGACTTCAAAAGCGGAAAGTAAAGTAAAATTTAAAAGTATTTTATGTGGCTGAATTCCACATCTGCTGACAAAATATGCTAAGTCATCTAAAAAGCAAAATGCTGCAAGCTGTAGATTGCAAAAGCTTACAGCCCAAGCCTATCATTATAGTATTATCTTTATTTAACCTGTCCGTGCTTCAGTTAAGTTGCTTTAGTTGTGTCTGACTCTGCAACCCTATGAGCTGTAGCCTACCAGGGTCCTCTGTCCATGGGATTCTCCAGGCAAGAATATGGAGTGGGTTGCCATGCCCTCCTCCAGGGGATCTTCCCCACCCAGGGATCAAACCCGCATCTCTCACATCTCCTGCATCAGCAAGAGGGTCCTTTACCATTAGCTCCACCTGGGAAACCCTTATTTAACCCAAGTCCTAAGAAAGATTCAATGTATAACTTCATATATACAGTATTGAAGTAAACAAATTCTTGTTGAAATAAAAAGACATATTTATGACTTCAGATACTTTACGTCACACACTAACACACATACACATACTACTTTAGAATGTTTTATCATTTACACACATTTTTTATCATTTTAGTCTTTTTTAATTGAAGTATAATTGATTTATAATATTGTGCTAATTTCTATACAGCAGAGTGACTCAGTTGTACACATATATACATTTTTTTCCATACTCTTTTCCATTATGGTTTATCACAAGATATTGGATATCATTCACTTTGTGCACCTAATTTTTATGACAACGTTCAGTGTTACAGACAGAAACCAAAAGATGGATGGTGTAAGACTAACAATTCAAACACGAGGCAGAGGCACTGGCGTGTTTTATTTGGTGATCCAGCTAGCAGCAACACTAAGAATATCTCTAACTTCCTTCCAGTATCCAAACTTCTACCCCACCTATCACTTCTTTTTTCATTATAATATTGTAAAACAAATAAATTGCAGACCATGTTTTATTTTAACCCAAAAGCTGAAACTACAGGAATCAGAATGTTGAACAAAGTTTAATTTTAGACACAAAATACAAACAAGTTTGTTTTGGAAAAATACCTTTAAAAATATTTTAATGTAGACTGGGAAACACTCGTGTAGACGAGGGCCTGTTTTTCCATCTGTTTAAACAATGAAGTAAACGGTGTAAACTGATGACATTTAAAAAAGTGAAATAAATGATGTTATAAAAGATAAGTAGTATGATATTCTCAAAAATGGTTCTTTATAAAATGAAAATCAGGACAGTGTCTTTTGGCACGTGATAATGGGGGTCGCAAAGAGCCAGACACAACTTAGTGACTGAACAACAGCAACAACCACAGAAGTCCTTAGAACAAGCACATGGCATATACCCTACTCAGGATGCCAGGAGCTTTAATTAATCCTCAACTTCTGAAAAGCTATTAACATGAGTATTTTTTAAAGGCTGGGATATGTGAACTACAATAGCAGCAGTTTAAAACAGAAGAATAGGAAATAAAGGGAAACGATAGTACATTACTACAAATGTGTTTATTAACTTCTACGGCAGATTTTATTTTTATGGAAAAACAATGATGGTTACTTTTTTCAATGAAGGTTTATATGCATGAGTTGAAATTATATTAAAAGTTTCCGAAGTAACTGAAATTAGCTGCAAAAAATACTCTGAAGGGTAGACTCGTGAGAGAATGGTTTCCCTTCTGTGAAATATGTCACAGAGTATTCCAGCAGGTAATACATAGTATTAGAGCTAAAACTGCACACTTGAAATAAACCTAAAAGACTTAAATAGTACCAGTATCCTATTTTGAGTCCAATTATCTAATACAATATTTAAATTTAAACTTAGTTACTTTTTCATGTATAGAATGCAAGATTTCTCTACCTTTTTTTTTTCTTCCATTTCCTCAGTATTAATAGAAGAAAGCGAAAGGGTATTTAAGATAAAAAGAGGATAAATCCTGAGATTTCCCCCCAAATGTCACAGGCTCTGTTGCACAGTAAACAGTGGAATATCATTCTGGAAGAAACGATTACCACCCCTTTGAATCTTGTGCTTCTTCCAAGGCGGGAAGCACTAAGTTGTCCAACGTGGCATTATAGTGTAAGTCTTTCTAATTCCATTTTCCGTAAATAGGCTCTAGTTCTCGTAATTCACATGACACCCTTTGGCTGTGGTTGTCTGTTAAATTTCCTGTTTTGGTCGAGTTGCAGCAAACCAAAACAAATAGCTCCCAGAAAAGGCTATGGTAACTATTTTGTTTTTCCCTTTTGGTTATTTCCAGTTAAGTGCTTTCTCTTTAGAGGCACAGGGAAGGGAAGAAAAGGGCCACACACAAGGTGTGAGCAGGTCACAGAAGCTTCAGGGCTCCGAAAAACGTGCCGTCTCCATCTCGCGATATCTTAGCGTCTTCCCGGGGTATTGCCAGTTGGAGTTCATCTCCTTCCTCCAGCTTCGCGATGCCTGGAAGGGAATGATTGGCGACAACTTGAAGCCGTTGTGCAGGTAAAGAAGAGGGGAGGGCAGAACATTAAAGCAGACGACTTGGTTTCGGGGAAAAAAAAAATTTCACATAGGCATTCATTTTCCACATTATACCAGTGGGTTTCTAGACCAGTTATTATTGTATTTGCCTAACAATTTAAAAAGAAAATAGTAAAAGAAGTGAGCAGAAGGAGTTATAACAGACAAACGAATGTGTGGGGTTGGCCAACGTGTTCACTTGGGTTTTTCTGCAAGATGTTATGGAGAAACCCAAGGGAACTTTATGCCAGCCCAATATCACCTACTGTTGATAAAACAGAGAATCCAAATAACCAAAAGTCTAACTATAAGGAAAAAAGTTTAGTAAATCATAGCACATCCCTAGATGGAATATTATAAAGTTAAAAGTGGCTTTGCTTCACTTGACATGGGAAACTTTAAAAAATAACGTTAGATAAAAATACAAAAATACGCACACACACCCTGCATAGCCCTAAATACACTTCCAAATGGGCATATAATGTGTGAGTTATTAGAAAGTGAAAGGCAAAACACGACTTACTAACAAAACACATCTGCTAACGGAGTCTTTCCCTAGAATCCAGACTATGGAATTAGGAGTCATTCGGAGTGCTTTCTATAGCCCTTTATATTTTGTGTTTCCTTAAATGACCATAACCTGTCTTTATAATCAAAAGTAAGAAGCTAATTAGCTTCTCAGAACTGATTAATCTGCATGTGCCTAATTTACAATAAGGTAGCCTGTGATTCAGGAATACAAAATGCAGCTCAGGAACGACACTCAGTGTATCAGGTCATGCCTGACCCCATTTTAAAGGAAAAATATGAAGAAAAAAATAAAGAGGTGGGCGGGGGGGGGGGGGGGAGAGAAGAAAACCGAGGAACAAAGAAACAACATATTGACACAACTAAATTGTCAGTACCTTCAACTAATAATTTTAAAAGCAGTTGCACTGTTTCCTGAGCAAGTCATGAAAATATATTTACAGAAGGACATCTAGCTTAACCTCAATTCCACTGTCAAGCCCCAAACACCTGGGTTTCCTCCAACTATAGCCAGTGAGTGTTTATTCACTGAACGGTGCAGGTATACCAGACAGCTTCACAGACACGTTAGGGCAGTGATCAGAATGACCAAGGGGTCTGTCTTCCAGGATCTTGTGTTTTGATAACAGACCAAGACAGACAGTAACAAACAGTAGCAGAAGAACTCAGATATTATTAAGGGTGACGTGCACTCTTTCAGGACTCCTATGGCATTGGATGATTACATTAGGTAGTAAAAAAAAAAACAAAGATTAAAGTGATTTGTTGAATGATCAGTCATTATCATAGATACTCAAGATAATCTAATAATTTGACAAAGGCTATAGTTCACAGATCATTTGGTAACAGTAATTCTCAAAGTCGGTGTGAACTAACTACTTTTCAAAGTAGGTCCTACTTAAAATTTCAACACTGAGTTCCTGGCTATTTCAATTCTTCCAGATGGTAGCAATTGCTAATTTGTTAATGACATGATGAATAAGAATCAGTTTTGTGTACAAGAGAGGTTCCTTGGTGTGATACTGGGCTCTTCAAATGGACCACTTTAATTTTTTTCAGATTATTATGGAAACACTTTATACACCGATGTGTAGCTTTTAATGATTGTAAAACAGATTTTCTCTAGAACAGATAAAAACTGCAAACCTGAAATTTCCTAGAGAACACATTTTGTAATGATGCTAAGCTATCAGCACTGAGATATATCTTTAAGGTCAAGTTATTTATTCTTAAAAAATAAGGCTAGGAAGTAACCTTGAGGAGCTGATGGTCAGAAAAAATTATAAAGGAGTGTGTTGTAAAGCTCTAAGTGCTGATTAATGTAAGTAAACGACAGGCTGAAGTGACCTCACAATTCATAGGTATTTTGCAACAAGAAATACTGGTTACCACAGGCTGCAGGATAACAGTTCTCTGTGAAAATTAGGGAATTCAAATCTAAGCAGGCTTCCTCAGCACCCCGTCAGAGCTCTTTACGGCTGTGGGTCCAGGATGGCAAGCATCTGCATTATGTCCTTTCTGTCTTTATTCCTGGTGCACTTTTCAGTACGTGCCTTTGGAATATACAGCTTCAGAACACACAGCCAACCCCCACTCTGCGTTCCGCACTGTCATTCACACGGTCTGGAAAGGAAGACATTCCTTGGGGTCGTGAGTGGAGTTGTCAAAACCACCAGAGAGAAATAAATGTGTTTAAGGCAACTTTTTTTTTCAAGTACTGGCCTTGATTAGTTTGAAATTACCCCCAAATAAAATGAAGGCTTTGATGGCAATTCGTTTGGCTGAGATGGTTGGATGGCATCACTGACTCAATGGACATGAGTTTGAGTGAACTCTGGGAGATTAGCGAAGGACAGGGGAACCTGGTGCGCTGCAGTCCACGGGTTCTAAAGAGTGAGACACAGCTTAGTGGCTGAACAACAATAACTGAAGGCAATCACAGCCCAGACAGACCTAAAATGAAGGCAGCCTGCACGTCCTCTTTCCTCTCCAGTCCTCTGGCCCTGAGTTGAAAGGCAGGCTGACTCCTACCCTTTCGCATCCCAACCTCATCCATCTGGTGTCCACTGACCCCAGAAGAGAAACGGTGCCCCTGAATCTGACATTCAAAACTGGCCAAAGGGCATTTCTTCCACAGGAGGGAGGTAAAGAAGAGGTGAGATTCCGTGACTCCCACTCAGGGCACACTGCTGATTTAAACCAAGTTCTGGAGTGGATCAGCCGTGCAGCCCCAGACCATGCGTGCTCCGTCTCTGTGTCTCAGTCCCCACCTCCCTTTTTTAAGGAGGATTAAAGCAGGGAGCATGGATGGGTGTGCCTGGCACAGGTCATCACTCTCTTATGATGCAGGCACTCTTACCACAGCTCCAAGAAAACACAGCTTGTTCTAGAGTGGATCACTGTGAAGCTACTGCCCTTTCTAAACGTATATAAAAACGATAAACTTACTAATAACTAGTTAGCTAATAATTAAAATCTAAAGTAATGATCGCATCTGTCTCTATCAAAACAGACTAACTTATCATTTGAGACCATAAAAACCACACAGTATGTCTTTCTGTCTATGTATATAGAACTATTATTTACCAGCTGAGTAACAGGAATTATTGGGTAGTGTTTCAGGCATGTTTTGAATACATCGAAACAAAGTCACCAGACTCAGTTCGTCCCCAAAGACATGGACTTTTTTCCTCTGTATTAGGTGTCCCATGGCAAAGGTGTTATCGGTGTATAAAACCTGAGGAACAAACCAAAGAACTTTGTCAGAAGTCAGCACAAAACGGGGGCGTTGGACAGCGGTGGTGGGTTCAGGGTCAGACCTACCTGACCGTAGATAAAGAAGTAGCCTGTCTCTTTGACCAAAATTTTATTCTCTTTTTCTTCTAGGGCTCTTCCTCTTTTAAAGCTGAGAAGCCAAGGAACAAAGGTGTACGCTCCTACAAGGAAGAGAACGGTTTTTAAGGGTAAAGAAAAACCCCGAGAGACGCAGTTTTTCACCTCCATTTGAAACAGAGCAGGACTCTATGACCCTTGCCCCCGGACCATGTCCCCTGCCTGCCCTTTTTCCGTGGAAAACTTGCGTCAGAGAATAAGTTTAATCAGAGAAGTGAGAAATGCTGCAACAAAGGAGAACAGTCTAAGGAGACTAGATAGTAATAGTCATTAGCCATCGTCAAGGACCCTCAGCTCCTTCTCGAGGGCTACAGATCACATTCTGAGCCGCATCCTGTGAGCTGTCTTATGGATACTGAAACCCCAGGTGGAGGAGTTAACTAATGGTGACCAGACCGTACCCAGGCCACGAGCTGCCCCAGTTCCGAGAATTGACCACAAAGAAATGGAACCAGTGCACCTGGGACTGAAGACTAACTGTACCTAAAATGACCAAGATGACGCTGGTCAGACGGCTGACGACCACCCTGGGGATGACTGTCCTGCTTCTGCACGTGGCCCCCTACCCCTGACTCTGTCTATGAAAGCTCTCACCCGCTGCTGACAAGCAGGGGGTGGGGGGAGGAGTCGGCCTTCGGACAGGTGTCCACCACTCTCGCCCATAAGTTGCCAGCATCTGAAATGAGGCAAACTTTCCTTTCCAGCTGGCCTGGTTTTTGGCTTTTGAGCGATGAGCAGCTGGACCCGACTCACATACCTTTGATAGCATGCTTAGTTACTAACCTAAGTGTGAAACTTAGAGGAGAATTTCATCTTTTAAAAAGTGACCATCTTCGGGCAGTTTCTCAGCGTCATTTACATACTCACCCAGGCCAGCTATCAGATACAGGAAGTTGAAAGCAAGCGCTTCATATGTCATGTCTGGGGTTTTGATCCCTTCTGTATTTCAGCAGCTTTCATAATAATGTCTAGTCTGGATGGGAGCGTTTGAGGCCAAAGAAAGGTCTCTGAATAACACACCGAAAGAGATTTTCAGGTTCTCTTTGAGTCTGTTGGGGAGGAGAAAAATTTTCCTCTACCCTTCTTTGGGGGGTGGGGGTAGAAAGGAGAGAGGAGGCAGCGGGGAGGGGCCTCTGCAGCTCTCCCTTCCTCTCCTCAGTTCCCACACAGGGGGCAGCCCAATCCCCCCAACTTTCTGTTCCCAACGATGGTCTCCGAGAAACCCCTTCCTTGGGTGCAAACCCTCCAGTGCCACCCTGGGTAACGATAGTCCACCAATAAAGATCTCCCTGGTTACACAGAACAGAGGTAACCTCATCATCGCCTGTTTTCATACGACATTATTTCGGGGAAAAGATTATAATGCTGTAGCTTAAAATTCTGTTTAGAGATCACGTGCCCACAGCATTCTTTAAGGTAGAGTTCTGAAAACGCGAGGAAGAATTAATATCGGGGTTGTTATTATTAAAAATTATAAATACAAGCTGATGACTGAAGGCAACTATTTTCACATTTTATTTGACACTCTGAGCACAGAGGGCTTCTTGTCCACCTTCAAAACCATACACATCTTAGAGTCCAACTTCTCTGAGCTTGGGGACGGTTCATGATTGGTTCCCTGCTGTTTCCTCAGGGCCTTAAATGATGCCTGACCCCCAAAACAAATGCAGCAAATGTCTTTAAATACATACTAATCATTGTACTGTGCTATTAGTCACTAGCGTTCCATGTTTTAAAAGCCTATTACTACCTGGTTACTGAATCTCTGGGAAATGAAACACTCTCCATCAGAGAGGTAATATGAACTCGTATTTCTAAGTCTGCACGCTTATATTCTGACTAGACATATTTACTGACTACATTTTTTTTTACAATACTTTACATTGATCCCCTATTTCTCTACACCATATTTATACCTATAAAGTTAGCCAGTTCTTACCAAATTTCACCATTATATTGTCAGAGGAAAAAGAAAAACAAGACCTTATTAGGCTTACATTCTTATTCTCTCTTTTATTTTTGGCACTTCATCTTATCTTGCTGGAAATACTCTTGTTAGAGAGAATCATCTACTTGTTTTTATGTACTGTGTATATTTCTCCCCCAACCCTGCCCACGTACATGAGAGCACGCGTGTGCACACACACACACACACGCACGGATTACACTCCACCCAGGTGGCACGAGCGGTAAAGAATCCACTTGCAGGAGACACGAGCAATGCACGTTTGATCCCTGGGCTGGGAAGATCCCTTGGTGTAGGGAATGGCAGCCCACTCCAGCATTCTTGCTTGTAAGGTTCCACGGACAGAGGAGCCTGGTGGGCTACTGTCCACAGGCCATAAAGAGCCAGACACAGCTGAGCACGCATAGATCCGTGCTGCTGACACTGAGGCCGAGGCGATGACCATCCCATAGTGACAGCCGGACACCCAGCGGCCAAGAGTGGAGCCAGGCACGCAGTGCGCACTCCATCAATTTGTGCTGCTAAGCGAATTTTAAATGTAAGAAAATACACTAAAAGATCAATTAAAAGGTAAAGTGATTATATACTTAAGCATCATGATATGTTTCTATGTATTAAAAATTACTTAGTGTTTTTTGCATGCTAGTTAGACCACGGATAGGTAAAGGCTAACAAGAAAGCATGCACTAAATGCCTGTTCTACAGAAAGCTTCTCTAAGCTGGTAGGAATCACTTCTTACAGTAGATATTTAAGGATGTGGAAAGGAAAGATTTCAATGACCCCAGATTCTTGCACCTCCTCTTCGTACATAGAAAAGCACTAAAATCATTGAACTGAGATGTCTGTTCTTTGTTTCATTGTGATTAGCAGTAATCTTTTGTTATCCCAGGAAAAAAAAAAAATTACATAAATCCAGGCTTCTGCCTTACTTTGAAATAGTTTCTCAGAGCTGCCTGAGAGGCTGTTTCCTGGGGCTGGGCTATAGTGCTCAGTAAGAAACTGAATAAACTCAACTCACAGTTCTTATATGGTGGGGTTTTATTTCAGTCAGTGAAGGTAAATACCAGGAGCATTAATGCTTAATTTTGTTTTCAACAGCTAAAATACTAAAATATTTTGGTATATAAAGTGAACTTCCCAGCTCCACTCAGCATTAAATATTTGATGTATTTAAATGTCTTTGAAAACAAATTACTGTGTACATTAACATGTGAATTAAATTAAAATGACAGTATTCAAATATAAAAATAATTCACATGTATTTCTGAAAATGCCTGCTTTTAAGAGAGTAGATCTTTCCTGTTCTAATATATGTGAAAGACTTGTAGATAAATTTTAGAACAATACATTTTTATAGGAAAATCAGATCTACTTTGCTAATATTTGTTTTTTATTCTATTTTATGAATAGGAAACATCCTCCCAATTATTTATACTTCCAGTGTTACTTCCTTAAATAATTGACCATAAATGTTCCAGAGAGCAGCTGTCAATCACAGCTATCACACTTGGCTACTTCTCTTGATTTTCTATTATATTATCTTAAAATTCCTGGAAATAGTGTTAAAGGAGAAGATACTGATAATATTTTTGAAGACAGATTAAGTGAGCCAAGTCAAGGAACAGGGATTTAGTTTTTACTTGGACACACATGTCTGGCATTGAAATCCTCAGGCATTTGGCTTTGCAGCTGAGGCAGGACTAGGAAAATCCACAGAAACAAACCAGACCGGCAGAGCCAGGCAGGCTGAGCCACCAGAAAGGCGATGGGAGGCCCGGCAGGGCTGTGCGCAGTGGAGAAGAATGACGCCGTCTGGGTTTTAGCAACACCGCTGAGGAGCTCCCCGGTGAGCAAAGAGCAAAGGGAACCAGCCCAGGTGAGAGATGACGGGGGTCTGTTCTAGGAAGGTGAAATGGAAATGAAGAGAAACAGATCAGTTCAAATTACGTATATGAGGAATCATCAATAAAGTTTTGAGATGAACGCAGTGACTTCAAGGAAGCAGTCAAGAATGACACCCAGGATTCTGGGTTGAACAACTAAAGAACCAGCATCCCTACTGGAATAGGGAATACAGGAGGAAGACCCGATGCAGGGGAAAGGCCGCGGGCTCACGCTGAGATGTCACCAAGACACTCAGGAAGACAGGGGCATGAGTAAGCTTGGATCTCAGCAAAGTCTGCTGGACTAGAGATCTACACTGAGGCCATCACACATGGCTGTTAAGTGACAACACAGGAGGATTTAAGACCGCAAAGAAACAAGAACGAAGATAAGGGGACTGTGTCAGAGGTCTGAAGAACATCCACCTTGAAGGAATTTTTTTAAAAGTTTAAAAAAGCAGTGTGTAAAAAAAGCAAGGAACACAGTTGGAGAAACAAACCAAGAAAAAGCACATGTTTTGGAAAGAGGGGAGGATTTCCCTGACGGCCCAGTGGTTAAGAATCCGCCTGTCAGTGCAGGGGACACGGATTCGATCCCTGGTCCAGGAAGATCCCACATGCTGCGGGGCAACCAGGCCCGTGTGCCACGACGACCGAGCCTGCACTCTGGACCCGGCGCTCTGAAACAGGAGAAGCCGCCACAGTGAAAAGGCTGCATGCTGCAACGGGAGGGCAGACCCCCCTCGCCACAGCTAGAGAAAGCCTGCACGCGGCAGTGAAGACCCAGCACAGCCGAAACCGAAATCAACAATAACATCTTTTCAGTAAAATGAGACTTATCAACTGTCGAATTCTACTATGAGATTAAACCTCATCACTGCCTCTATGAAATAATTATGATGAAAAACCGAAAGAGACTGCTGCTATCAACCTGACCGTGGGAATCGCCTCTCTCCTTTGTCACCTCCTGTAAGCCCTGTGCAAGAAACAGACAGATGTCTGTTGCCTGATGTAGCGTGATGTCTATATCCTCCAAAATAACTCCAAGGCAGGCTGGAAGCGACTGAGGTCACACCGAAGCTGAGCGCCAAAGTCAAGAGAAGAAGCCGAGAAAATGGTCAAGGGCTGGGAGGCAGCAAAGTTCACAAAGAGTCAGCAAAAAATCAACTCACAGAAGGTGATGAGTCTCTCATATACACGCAGGAATCTACAGGCAATACAGTGTCAGCTGTCAGCTAAGAGGATTCGGGAAATTAGGAGGGAAAAAAGCTCACTTAGATGAACATAAAAGCTTTGGAAGGGAAACACAGACTCTGCACAAAGCAAAATGACAGGGAAATAAAGTATTAAGAATTTGATAAAAGTTGTAGAACAATAGGAAATAATTAAAAAAAAAAAAAAGGTCAAGAATTAACAGCACAGGAACCGCTCTCTGGTCCACTGGCTAAGACCCTGCCCCCGAGGCAGGGGGCCCAGGTTCAATCCCCGGTCAGGGAACTGGATCCCGCATGCCACAGCTGAGCCCGCAGGCTGCAACGAAGACAGAAGGCCCCACATGCCACAGTTAAGACCCGGCACAGCCAAAAAATAATTACCAGTGTATACATAATTAGAACCCCGAGAGACATAACTAAAGCAAGAAAAATTCAAGCAGAGCAACCACTTGGCGCGACTGCAGTCTTCAAAGGCCCATTATGTGTCAGGGAAAGTTGATTCAGAGGGGTGTCATTAATTTCTTCTTACAGCTGTATCAAATTACCACACACAGTGGCTTAAAACAGCACACATTTATCATCTCCCGTTTCAAACAGCAGAAGTCTCACTGGGCAAAAGTCAAACTGCTGGCAGGTCTGCGTTCCTTCTGACTGCTGGCATGTCTGGCCCCAGCTCCCCCAGCTTCTACAGTCGGCCCGCTCTCCGGGGCTCGTGGCCCCCGTCCTCACAGGCGGCCGCCTCGTCACTCTGGGTTCTGCTCTCATTGCCACTTCCCCTCCTCTGACCCTGAACCCCGAGCCCCCTCGAGAAGGGCCTCTGTGATTACCCTGGGGCCGCCGGAGTCTAGAGCACAGGGTTGGCGCAGGTCTGGGAGATTAGACGGGGATGTCTGTGTGCTGTCCTCGGTCGTGTCTGACTCTTTGTGAGCCCAGGGACTGTAGCCCGCCAGGCTTCTCTGTCGTGAGTTTTCCCAGGCAAGAATATTGGAGTGGGTGGCCATTCCTTTCTCCAGGGCGTCTTCCTGACCCAGGGATTGAATCTGGGTCTCCTGCATTGGCAGGCGGATTCTCTACCACTAGTGCCACCTGGAAACACCCAAGTCATCCAGGATAATATGCCCAAATTCCTTATTTTGATCATATTTTCAAAGTCCCTTTGCCAGATAAAGTAATAAACTTACAGGTTTCGGGGATTATGGTGTGGACACATTTGAGGAAATATGTTTCTACCTACCATAATACTTGACGTTGAATATAAAACAAAATAAGTATTGCATTTTTAAGGCAAATAAGTCTTTGTGTAACCCAGCAACGTGTGTGCTAAGTGGCTTTGCTTCAGTCATGTCCAACTCTTTGCAACCCTACGGATTGTAACCCACCAGGCTCCTCTGTCCATGGGATTCTCCATGCTAGAATACTGGAGTGGGTTGCCATGCCCTCCTCCAGGGGATCTTCCCCACCCAGGGATCCAACCACCGTTTCTTGCGTCTCCCGCATTGGCAGGCGGGTTCTTTACTACTAGAATCACCTGGGAAGCCCCAGTGAAGCAATATCTTGAGACAAATGACAAAGGAAAAACACAGCATACCATGATTTCCAGGGTGCAGTCAAGCAGTACTGCGGAAATCTCCACACACACTAACATTTATTTACACATTCCAGATTCACTGGAGTCACATCTCATCACATGGCAAAGGGTCCAGATAAGCCCCGGGACCCTCCAGGGAGGGTCAGTGTGGAGTGGCCGCCGCACCAGGAAGACCACGGCTCTGTGAAGTGCAAGCTCACAGGGGAGGAGCAGCCGCATCCTTTACGGTGATGAACAGCATTTTTGGTTCTGGCCAAATGTGTAAAACAAGACTTTCCCAAGTTATAATTTTTCAGTGGTCTTTCGAATCTTCTTCTGGCTCTATCTGAATTCTTAGGAGACAATTTGCTACCCCCAAAAAAGTTGCAAACATTGGACTTTGGAAAATGTCAAACAATAGGCAATAACAGAACTTCAAGTATTTTAGCATTGCGGTTGCACTTAAGATAAAGTCACAGTGAAAAATACAGATGCAAGATAGATTTTCCTTGTTCATTTGCTTGTTTTCTGTTTTCCCCTCATAGAAGGTAAATTCTGTGAAAATGAGGACTCAAATATGCATTATTTGCTGCTAAGCCCCGGTGCCCACACTGTAACTGGAAATTGTATGTTTTTAACCAGCACATGTAAAATATAAAGTAATAATTTCACACTGAAGGTTTATCACAAAAATGTTATTTATTTGTACATATTATATACTTATCGATAAATAATATAAATGTCTATATGTTGCTTTATCTTCATCCTATTAAAATATTCTATGACTTAATATAACAGGGAAATGAATATTTCTGAAGATGATCTTGAGGCAAAGAAGCCAAAATCATTTCTAAATAAAAACCTGACTTTGATTTAGTATTAATTTTGCTTTAGTGCATAGTGAAGTCATTCAGTCGTGTCCGACTCTTTGAGACCCTGTGGACTATAGCCCACCAGGCTCCTCCATCGATGGGATTCTCCAGGCAAGAATACTGGAGTAGGTTGCCATTTCCTTCTCCAGGGGATCTTCCTGACCCAGGGATCAAACCCAGGTCTCCCGCAATGCAGGCAGATGCTTTAACCTCTGAGCCACCTGGGAAGCCCCAGTTTTGCTTTATCACATGCTAATTGTTTAGAATTTCTCAGTATTAGTGTCCCAAAGGTAATTCTCTTTGTTAGGTTATTATAGGAGCCTAAATATTTATTCCCCAATTATTTTAAATGAATCTATTATCTTAAATCTGATTATGAGAAGTTTTGAGGCAGACCATTGATTTGAGGTGGAGTGCAAATCCAAGTTTTGGGCATGACATGTGCAGGTAACTGGACTGAACTGGGTTCTCAGTGGAAAAGTCCCTGCGAATGCTTATTACCTTTCCGTATAGTAGGCGTGTCACTGTCTGCAATCAACTGCAAGCAGTCTTGAGTGACTGAAAAGCAAAAATATATCATTTTAGTTACATGAATAGAAATAGTGAGGGAACAAAGACGACCAAGAGTACAAAGCTACAAGCCCACTCTTCCAATGGCCCCTAATCAATCCTATCAATACTTTCTCACTGCCTACATGCTGTTCTTAAAATCCCTTTAGGAAATATGCCCACAGATTTCAATATAACTGGTACTTTAAATGCAATATGTATATACTTGAAATTCAAGTTTTAGAAAAACTCTCTGCTATTGAAATATAGTACTTTTTTTTTATATTATTTTGCCAACACGTGAAGTCATGTCCGACTCTTTGTGACCCCATAGACTGTAGCCCACCAGGCTCCTCCATCCATGGAATTTTCTAGGCAAGAGTACTGGAGTGGGTGGCCATTTCCTTCTCCAGGGGATCTTCCCAACCCAGGGATCAAACCTGGGTCTCCCGCATTGCAGGCAGATGCTTTACCCTCTGAGTCACCAGGGAATACCATCTAAACAGTTTAGCTGAACTTCTTCTAAAACATATGCCTGGATAGAAAGAAAGTTTAGCTACTGTCATTTGTTCTCCAATTCCCTTAAATATACGAGCCAAATGATCAGATTACTCTAAAATGATTTTTTTTAATCTAACATCAAATCATAACTGACTAGTACTGAAAATACCACTATTAACATTACTGAAAATAAAAATAATTGCTAACATTTATTGAGCTAGTATAAATCCAGGCAACTTCACAAAAATCCTAAGAATTACATACTGGAAATTACATCTTGGAAAGTGTAAACAACTTGTCCAGTCCCCAGGGATAGACAGTGACGGGGCCTGAATTTAATCATGCCTGTTTCACTCTGGAGCCAAAGTCAGGCTTTTGGTAAAATGTTTGGGACTAGAAAGAGAAGGAGAGCTGCGACATCTTTTTAAGGTAAAATAGAAGACTTCTCTAGGCAGCTGCATTACCAGTAAAGCATCTGGAACACCTCCACTCACATCTGTTCACATTGCACACTGCATACAGAGTATTCCAGAGTGCATCAAAGAATGTGCAGTATGAAAGGCACGCAGTCATATTCGACTCTTTGTGACTCCATGGACTGTACAGCCCATGGAATTCTGCGGGCCAGAATACTGGAGTGCGTAGCCTTTCCCTTCTCCAGGGGATCTTCCCAACCCAGGGATCGAACCCAGGTCTCTCACATTGCAGGTGGATTCCTTACCAGCTGAGCCACCAGGGAAGCTCAAGAATACGGGAGTGGGGAGCCTATCCCTGCTCCAGTGAATCTTCCTAACGCAGGAATCAAACTGGGGTCTCCTGCATTGCAGGAGATGCTTTACCAACTGAGCTATCAGGAAAGCCCAAAATAATATATAGCTATTCTATTAAATGAAGACAGTGCCTTCAGGTTAAAAGCAAAATAGGTGCTCTGTCTGTGGAAAAAGGAAGCACAGCAGTATCTACGAAAAACATGGAATATGGAGCTGCTGCTGCTAAGTCACTTCAGTCATGTCCGACTCTGTGCGACCCCAAAGACGGCAGCCCACCAGGCTCCCCCGTCCCTGGGATTTTCCAGGCAAGAACACTGGAGTGGGTTGCCATTTCCTTCTTTAATGCATGAAAGTGAAAAGTGAAAATGAAGTTGCTCAGTTGTGTCCAACTCCTAGCGACCCCATGGACTGCAGCCTACCAGCCTCCTCCATCCATGGAATTTTCCAGGCAAGAGTACTGCTAAGTGTGCCTATTTTAAATTAAGAAAATATTAGTTTAGATTATTTTATACCACCCATCTTACTCAGAGTTGAAGTAATGCTTTAAAAACATGCTTCACAATGTATACATTTTAAGAGCCTAACACAGCGGAGAGCTCCCACTACAGATCATTAGCGGAAACCATGGAATAACAGATGTGATAATCATGTGATATTCTGAAGCTACGCAAATGCACAGGCCTAAAAAGAATGCTGTTAAAGGCAGTGATCACATAAGAAAATCCGCCGGAAAATGTTCTTTGGTATTTAAAAGCAGAACTGTAATGTTAAAAACTGCAATCCTTTTTAACCACGAGATGTTTCTAACACATTTTTATATTAATCTGATGGTTTGGATAGGAGCAGAACACTTTGGCTACCTTGTGGCTCTTTTTTTTTAAATTTCTTTTTATTGGAGTATAGTTGATTTACAATGTTCTGTTAGTTTCGGGTGTACAGCAAAGTGAGTCATTATACACATGCTTCTCTGGTGGCTCAGATGGTCAAGAATCTGAGAGTCGATTCCTAGGCAGGTTAATAAGAAGTCGGGGGTCCCTGAGGAGGAGATAAGGATCTGAAATTCTCAAGGAGGAGGAAATGACAGACTGTTGTTTTGGTTTTTGTTTTTTTTTTTTTCCTCTACATTTCTTAGTCTTAGTCACATAAAACATTGTTTTTTTCTTTAAGCCCGGAATTGATGATTACACAACTCAGTTTAAACTCTGTACTAGGGATTATATAACAACAGTGTATCCTGGTTGAGGACAGTTTCTGCTTCCTGAAAACGTTCTGACTAATTCTGATATTTTAGAATGTATATTATGGGAGAGGTCTGGTAGGATCTTTCTGTTGTTAAGTTCTAACCCTGTTATCTTAAAATGTAAATTGTGAGAGTGGGTCTGCTAAAATTTTTACAACCTTGAGACATTTTTTGATTTATTGTAATAACTAATTAAAAAAGTATACAGCTCCCTTGCTAACACTAGTGAGGGGGGCGCTCTCCATCCCCCTTCGGATGTCTATGTCAGAAGCTTTCCCTCTCCCTTTTTATACTTTAATAAAATTCTGCTACACAAAAGCTCTTGAGTGATCAAGCCTGGTCCCTGGTCCCAAAGCCAAATCTTCTTCGGAGATCACGAATCCAACATTGTTCACCGTAAGCTATCAAATCCGCCTGCAATGCTGGAGACCTGGGTTCAATCCTTGGGTCAGGAAGATCCTCTGGAGGAGGGCATGGCAACCCACTCCAGGATTCTTGCCTGGAAAATCCCATGGACAGAGAAGCCTGGCAGGCTGCAGTCCATGGGGTCGCACAGAGTCAGACACGACTGAGCAACTAACACTTTCACTTTTCACTCTTTTCTAGATTCTCTTCCCATATAGGCCAGTACAGAGCATTGAACAGAGTTCGCTGTGCTATACAGTGGTCCTTATTAGCTACATGTTTACACATGGAAGTGTTAGCGCTCAGCTGTGTCCCAACTCTTGTGACCCCATGGACTGTAGCTCGCAAGGCTCCTCTGTCCTTGAAATCCTCCAGGCAAGAATACTGGAGTTGTAGCCATTCCCTTCTCCCAGGGGATCTTTGTGACCCAGAGATTGAACCCAGATCTCCTGCAGTGCAGGAGATTGCTTACCCTCTGAGCCACCAGAAAGAGAAAAGTGAAAGTGAAGTCGCTCAGTCCTGTCCAACTCTTTGCGACCCCATGGACTGTAGCCCACCAGGCTCCTCCGCCCATGGAATTTTCCAGACAAGAGTACTGGAGTGGGTTGCCATTTCCTTCTCCAGGGGATCTTCCCAAGCCGCCAGGAAGCCCCTTATTTATATACAGTAGTGTGTATATGTCAACCGCAATTCCCAGTTTACTCCACCACACCCCCCCTTGAAAACCGTAAGTTTGTTTTCTACATCTGTGGTCCAATTTCTGTTTTGTAAATAGGATCATTTGTGCCATTTTTTTCCTTTTAAAAAGCTGGAAAACCATAGCAGGAGTATCTGTGCAGCAGGGAAATGTGACTCATTACTGCAGTTCCTACAGCAGACCCTCTGCAACAGCAAATATGGAAACGCACCATAGCAGGCAGAATAGCTGGGAATGAGGACAGCGTGAAAGAAAGGAACAACAGAACATCCAAGCATCTCAAGACTGAAGACGTCTTGACGTCTCAGTGTCTAGAGCTGCCATATTGCACCTACTTTCCTAACAAACACCTCTTAAGGCATGACTACACACATGGGACCACGGTAACTTCTGTGAGGATGCAGGCGCCAACTGGAGCATGCAAAACTCTAATTTTTCCTCCACACAGAAAAAGGAGAGGATGTTGACAAAGTCAAAGTCAAATTTCCAAATTCTCCATCTCTCCTTTGCCATGGACATGCATACTGTTAAGACTGAGTGAGATGATGCTCCTGAAACACTTAGTAGTGTACCTGGGACAAAATGATTGCAAAGTCAGTCTTGGCTATTAGTAGCAGTACCATGAGCATTATTGTGTTTAATGGTATTGAACAAAATAATCTGGGAGCACGATGGAAGGATACTATGAGAGAAAGAAGGCCAAGGGAACAGATAAAGAGACCTAGGAAATACTAGAAATACGATTTCCGGGCTTCACTGGTGGCTCAGTGGTAGAGAGTCCACTGCTGATGCAGGAGTCACAGGTTGGATCACTGAGCTGGGAGGCTCCTACATGCCCTGGAGCAACTAACCCCTGCACCACGGCTACTGAGCCCGTGCTCCAGAGCCCGGGAATTGCAACTACTGAGCCCACGCGCCACAACCACTGAATCCCAAGCACCCTGGCGCGCACAGTCCACAGCAAGAGACGCCACTGCCGCGAGAAGCCCACGCAGTGCAATGGGTAGTGGCCCCCACTCGCGGCAACCAGAGAAAAGCCCGTTCAGCAATGGAGACCCAGCAAGGCCACGAGTAAATGAAGATCTTTACAAAACAGGAACACCATTTCAAGTAGCCCCCTCCTTGGCCTTTCCCATAAAATGCCTGCAGTAGACTTGCCCCGCCTCAGACCGAAAGGGGTTTACCTAATGAGGGATGTCTGGAAACTACCAAACTAATATGAAATACCTGGACTTTAATCTCCAGAGCCCAACTAGAACTTGGCCACAGCCTACACATCAAAAAACAAAGGTCTAGGGGACTTCCCTGGAGAAGGCAATGGCACCCTACTCCAGTGCTCTTGCCTGGAAAATCCCGTGGACCGAGGAGCCTGGTAGGCTGCAGTTCGTGGGGTCGGGGAGAGTCAGACGCGACTGAGTGACTTCACTTTCACTTTTCACTTTCATGCATTGGAGAAGGAAACGGCAACCCACTCCAGTACTCTTGCCTGGAGAATCCCAGGGACAGAGGAGCCTGGTGGGCTGCAATCCATGGGGTCAAGAATAGTTGGACTGAGCGACTTCACTTTCACTTTTCACTTTCATGCATTGGAGAAGGAAACGGCAACCCACTCGAGTGTTCTTGCCTGGAGAATCCCAGGGACAAAGGAGCCTGGTGGGCTGCTGTCTATGGGGTCACACAGAGTTGGACACAACTGATGTGACTTTGCAGCAGCAGCAGCAGGGGACTTCCCCGGTTGTCCAGTGGTTAAGACTCTGCCTTCCAGTGCAGAGGGTGCAGAGGTTCAATTCTGGTCGGGGAACTAAGATCCTATATGCCTTGTGACCAAAAAACCCAAAACATTAAACAGAAGCAGCATTGTAGCAAATCCAGTAAAGACTTTTAAAATGGTCCATATATTTTAAAAAAATCTTTGTTTAAAAACCCAATGGTCTATTATATTGCATGGTAGCAGAAATATAACTTTTAGAAGAAAATACACAATGAAGAGAAATTTTTATTTCAAAAAACCTTCAGAAAAGAAAAGGGGACATTAAAATGACAGTTTAATAGCAGGGTTTGAATTATACTCACTGAAGCTAGTGCTCTTCATTAGTTTTCCTTATTCTGGAGAAAGTTACAGGGCTTTTCAAGGACACACATTCTTGGAAATAAGAACAGGACCTTCCATCCTGTCCTTGTTAGATGCCACTCAGGTTTCATGAACCCCATCAGTTCTCTTAACCTCTTCACCTTTTAACTCTTCCCATTCCCTTCTCCAGGGGATCTTCCCAATCCAAGCATCAAACCTGGGTCTTCTTCTTTTTAGGCAGATTCATTACTGTCTGAGCCACCAGGGAAATCCCTTTTTAGGACATATGGTATCTATTAACAACTTATCTCCAGTTAAGTCTTTCAGGACTTTCTTTCCAATTCAACATAGAGCTGATCTTAGAC
Organism: Budorcas taxicolor; assembly: GCF_023091745.1. Lineage (NCBI taxonomy): Eukaryota > Metazoa > Chordata > Mammalia > Artiodactyla > Bovidae > Budorcas > Budorcas taxicolor. The sequence continues at coordinate 83,859,336 of NC_068921.1, read as the reverse complement.
TGATCTATAGATTACTGCTCACGAAAAGTAGGTCAAAAAAGGGCAGCATTGTTGTTTTTTTTTTTAATCTCCCAATAGCTTAGATATTCAACCACAAGAGTTTTGAGGATGCATAGTCTAAAATAAGAAACATAATATTAATAACAATTGTAGTATTAATTGATGGCATTTGGTTTTCAAATGTCTTTTATACATCTTCCCTCTGCTACAATTGAGGGGAATTATAAAGAGTTTGAGCAAAGTTTGTCTTTCAAACTTCTTTTTAACTAAGCAAGGCAGCAGCATACTTTAAAAACTTTTTCTGTCAATGGGGAGACACATATTTCTAAATATATATATATGTACATGTGTATCTATGTATATATATTACATATCATAATGATCTGAGAAACACAAATGATTGATCTTAAGTACAGTTTTACAGCATAGGAAAATTCACTCATAATATTAAACCATGTGAAAAATATTTCTAAAACAAGACATTATATTGACAACAAAACTAGTTTACAAAAGAGAATTCCTAAAATAAGAACTTTCAGGGCAGAAATCATTTAGTATTGCTCAATATTTAATATAATAAAATCCAACCAACTTTATAATTGGAATAGTGGTTGGACTGATTGAGGTTGAAAGCCACCTTTTAAAGTATGACATTCAAATTTCATTTAATCAGGAAAAGAGCCTTGACAGTTCATGGAATTGCTGATATCTGATGACTCAGTGGTAAAGACTCCACTTGTCAGTGCAGGAGATGCAAGTTCAATCCCTGAGTCAGGAAGATCCCCTGCAATAGGAGATGGCAACCCACTGCCGTATTCTTGGGAATACTGGGAAATCCCATGGACAGAGGAGCCTGCTGGGCTACAGTCCATGAGGTTACAAAGAGTCGGACATGACTTAACAATTAAAGAACAAACAAATCTCTGTTGTACTGCATTCTGTGTTGGAATCAAGCCCTTTCAAACCGGAGTCAGCTTCTTATACCTTATTTCCACAAAGCTGAACTGGATAGAAACTACCACAAGGCACGCAGGTATTGCATACTGTGTGTGGTCCCATGAGAAGCAGCCCACCCTGAACTTTCCCCGCTGCACACGTTCTGTCCATGACTGTCCGTGTTCTGTCCATATCCTGCTCCCACAGTTCTCACTCATCTCACTCCAGAAACTTCTTCCAAGCTCTTCAGTCTGAATGAGATGTCCATCCTTCGTTTTCTTTTCTCTTTCTTCTCTCCTCTGTCTTCTTACACATTACACTGTGCATGTTTTAAAAATGAGGACTCTGAAAGTGATGCCTAACGTTCAGTATACGGAAGTCAGGGCAAATGTAGGGATTCGATTTATTTATTTTTTTGAGCTGCTTTCATACTAAGTCACTTCAGTCGTGTCCAACTCTGTGGCCCTATGGACGGTAGCCCTCCAGGAGTCCACCAGGCTCCCCTGTCCATGGGATTCTCCAGACAAGAATACTGGGTTGCCATTTCCTTGTCCAGGGAATCTCCCCAACCCACATCTCTTAGTCTCCTGCACTGATAGGAGGGAGGGCTCTTAAACACTAGTGCCACAGAGGAAACCTTTTGCTTGAGTTAGTTTTGAATAAATAATCAGTGGCTGTAAAAATTTAATTAGGAGAAACCCCTTAAAGATGCACACGTTGACCTAATGCTGGACATAGATTATGAAGAAATCGAAGAAGTCATGGTTTGGGGATAAACATTTCTCTCAGAGTGGGAGTACAAAATTTGAAGAGTGGGAATGGGATTATAAAGTTTGATTATCACAGACAAGCAGTTTGCCTTACCAGCAAATTTTGTTAAGTTACTTATTTGTAGCTTAGGAAACAATATGAGTTGAAAGAGTTTTAAAAGAATTTCTGGAGAGCTAAATTGAGAAGTTTGTTTTTGACCTGGTATAAAACAGAAAAAAAAAATTTAGGAATTTTTAATCTTGAGAGGGGCTTGCCTAACACATTTTGTGCTTGAGAAAGATCATCCATGTGTCTATGTGTAGAATCAGTTACCACAAACGGAGAACGAGAGTCAAGATTCAGCTGTTGACTGGTAATAAACATAGTAACGTGGGCGATTTGGTCTAAAAAGCAATTACGTAACTGGAGCAACCAAAACAAACTGTCAAGAAAAATTTAAAAGTTTCTGACTAATGGGTATATGTGTTTGAAGGAGAATTAAAAAATAATAATAGAAGCAGCCTCTCAATTCTGGTGAATTCAGAAAGATGGCAGCACCATAATGGCCCTGGGGAGGGAAGAAAGTGGTGCTGACTTTTAGGAGGGCTTGGAATGAAGCTGATAAAATGCAGTAGAAATAAATATAAGTGATAGAAGTAAAGAAATATATCTGCACGTGGCCTACATGTATATGTGCAGAAAAAGAGTCTTGGATTAGCCGTACATTGTCATGCACCACTCTTGGTCTATGCCTGAGGCAACACAGGGCATGTCAGATGGTAGCCCTCTGCACAGCCTCTTAAGCACTAAGAATAAAACTGCTGTTGTTTAGTCGCCAAGTCGTGTTTGACTCTTTTGTGACCCCATGGTCTGTAGCCCTCCAGACTCTACTGTCCATGGGATTTCCCAGGCAAGAACACTGGAGTGAGTTGCCATTGCCTTCTCCAGGGGATCTTCCCGACTCAGGGATTGAAATCGCATCGCCTGCACTGACAGGTGAACTCTTCGCCACTGAGCCACCAGGGAAGCCCCAAGAATAAAATAGCAAAAACAAAAAACGCTATGTTCATGTTTAATTTTGCAAATGGTCAGTATTTTAACTTAAAGTTACCAGTTCTTTCATTGAGTCATCATCTCCACAGGATATGCTTTTTCTCTCGTCATGACTTCTTTGTATTATTTTAGGATATTTCTCTTTATTAAAGAGGAATACTCAGGAGGCACTGGGCAACCTAACTTAACAGTGAAGAACATTAGCTTCATGACACAACGTGCCAACAGGTCTGAAGTCAAGGAAGGTAAAACTGAAAGTAGAAACACAGCTGACTATCTGGAGAAAGGTAGCAATAAATCGCGTAGTTGGCTGTTGCATGGTCCAGTCCCTGGGGGACATTTCCGCCTGGACGCTGCAGTGATCCCCAAGGTTCACACGCCCCGAACCTGTTTCTTTACCCTCGCCACACACACTCACCTCTCACACCTCGGTTGTCGTCTTAGTGAATCCTGAGTTGCTCAAGCAACACTAGCTTAGTCTCCAACTCAATAGTGGGTTGCTGGTAGGAGGGACTGACTACGTCTGGGCTTCAGTTCACTCATCTAAAGTGCAGACAGTGATGCCAATCTCCTGGGTTTATTAATAGGGCAAATGATAATCCTGCGTCCACAGGGCCAAACCCAGAGCTTTCACATGGAACTCATCTCTCCCCTTTTCTGGATGTGCCGGAATGCCTAGCTCAGAGCTTTACACAGTAAGCATTTCCTCTATTTTGAGAAAAGTCTGTTTCTCTAACTAACTCCTCAGAAATGCGGATACGTTTTAAAAAGGAAATCCCACCACAACAAAAGAGCAGCTGACCAACACAGATGGTGTAAGTAGGACTTGACCCATAAAAAGTGCAATTAACCATTAAAAGGAATATCATCCATTTTTACAGAACTATTAATGAGAAAGCATCCCTCAACATTATGACTTTATTTCTAAAATACCTATGTGTTCATGTGTGCTGAGTGACGCTATGGACTGTAGCCCACCAGGCTCCTCTGTCCATGGGATTTCCCAGGCAAGAATACCGGAGTGGGTTGCTATTTCCTCCTCCAGAGAATCTTCCCAACCCAGGAGTTGAACCTGAGTCTCCTGTGTCCCCTGCACTGGATTCTTTACCACTGTGCCACATGGGAAACCTACGCATGTCTGAAGTTTTTTAATGTTGAAAAGTATAAAGAACAATTGAGCTTTCGGGAATTAGATAGAAAGACTTACCCTGGCCTCTCTTATTTGAAATAGAGACACATCCCCTTGCCCTTCCTCACCCTTAACTCTGCTGGTTCTCTTAAGCTCGCCCTAAAATGTTCACTTTTGCAATGTATTTGCTATTTTCAAGTATTATAATTTACTCATCAATTATGTTTATTGACTGTTTTCTGTGGCTTCCCACCTCACTGCAATGTGATATCCCATGGGCAGGAAACTTTCATCTGTTTGTTCTCTGATCAATACCCAACAACCAGCACAGTGTTAGGAACCTCTGAGTTTAGGGAAGGTTGGAAGAGACACAATATCACTTCTGGCTACCCTGGTTGATCTGCTTCCTGGCTCTTCAGTTTCCCAAAACTTTAAACTTGATAAGAACAGGGTTCAGAGATGTGGTTATCAGGTCACTATTTGCATTTTAAATACTTTTGTGGAAATTGAACAGAAGCCAGCTCTTGCAACACTGAAAAGAAGTCTCTCCTTATTGAAGCAGGGGACAAGAAAAATAACACACAGGGAAGGCTCTGGTCAAAGATCACCATGACAGCAACCATCTGTTTCTGTTCTAGGAAAGCACACGCCCTTGCTGGGTAAGAGGCTGCAGGCCCATTTGGGGACAGAATGGATGGTTGAGTTACACACTGCATACTTGCAACACGCCTTTTACAGCCTTGGAAGTTACAGCTGAGACCAAAATGTCGATTAAGCAAAGACTGGATGCTACAGACCCCTCAGACATCCTGTCTTTTCTTGCAAGGGAAATGGACGATGGATTTCAAGACTCAGAAAACAACAACAACCCAGTATTGATATATTTCTGTTTCCCCAGGTGGCACTAATGGTAAAGAAACCGCCTGCCAGCGCAGGAGACCAAGAGATGTGGGCTCGGTCAGGAGGACCCCCTGGAGGAGGAAATGGCAACCCACACCAGCATTCTTGCTGGAGAATCCCATGGACAGAGGAGCCCGGTGGGCTACAGTCCAGGGGGGTCACAAAGAGTTGGACATGACTGAAGTGACTTAGCGTGCACACTTATGTTTAACAATAGAAATGTTTACCCCAGGGAAATATTTAAGTTACCATATTAGGCATTAATTTATGTCTATTAAGGAGGTGGAGGTGGCTCAGTGGTAAAGAATTCACGTGCCAGTGTTGGAGATGCAGACTTGATTCCTGGGTCAAGAAGATCCCCTAGAGGAGGAAATGGCAACCCACTGCAGTGTGCTTCCCTGGAAAACCCTATGGACAGGGGAGCCTGGTGTGCTACATTTCACTGGGTTGCAAAGAGTCAGACATGACTGGGCATGCACGCACTCATATTTATTATATTCAAAACTCTGATTTAAAAAAAAAAATCAAATGCATTGTGGTGTCCTGGATGGCTCCTGGAACATACATAGACATTTAGGGGAAAAGCTGGTGAAATTCAAAGTCAGGGCTTCTCTGCTGGCTCAGACAGTAAAGAATCTGCTTACAGTGCAGGAGACCCAGATGCAATCCCTGAATTGGAAAGATCCCCTGGAGGAGGGCAGAGCAACCCACTCCAGTTTTCTTGCCTGGAGAATCCCATGGACAGAGGAGCCTGGTAAGCTACAGTTCACGGGATTGCAAAAGAGTCAGCCATGAGTGAGCAACTAACACTTTCAGGAGTTTAGTTAAATCCCAGTGTTGGTCTCTATGCTGTGACAAAGGCACCAAGGTAACAAGATGCTAACTTTGGAGGGAACTGGATGTGGTCATAAGGGAACTCACTGCACTGTTACTGTGACTTTTCTGTAATTCTAAAATAATTTCAAAAAGTTTATTTTAAAAATGGAGAAATACAAAGTAGAATGGTCTGAATCTTACAGGAAATATTTGCAAGATAAAATATGAGCAATTCTTTTTCTGCTCTTGTTTTTACTTTCTTTAAAATCCTCATGCTTTCACCACTATTTTTGTTATTAAAATTGAGACAAGTATAATAAATATTAATGAAAATATTTTTGTCTTTCCATAATCTGAAACACATGAGTTTCCGATAACTTTTAAATTCCCTACTGAACAAGGGAGAAAGCAAAAGGTCATCTCATTTTATTAGTGAACTGTTAGAGTTGAGTAGAAACGCATTTGGAAGAATTCACTTTCTTGATGGACTCTCAAGCTGATTATCTTTAGGTTCTTATGAAGAGAATCACAGTTAAGTTCAGGTTCAATGCATGGATCACTGTGACTCCATCAGTGAAGAAACATTCATGCATGATATCTTCAAAGCTGTGTCACTTTAGGGCTTTTTTTTTAAATGGGACTATCTCCAAATACACTTATGGGCTGAAAAGTGAATTTCTGGCTATTATAAGCCATTTGGCAGTTTTACTCCTGGATTTCCCCACATTTCTGTTTGTTAGACTACAGTCAGAAATTCTTATGAAACATAGGAAACTTGCTAAGACGTTCATTTGAAACACAACATAGTTAAGAAAAGCAAAACTGGAGCCCTAGCACCAAATTCTAGACTTAAGTGAAAGCAGTGCTTTTGCTCCTGGGTGGGGTGGGGGTGTCTGCAAGGAGTGCTAACTGGGGTGCAGGCTGATGGGGGTGCTGCCCTTCATGTACTGACGTGCAGTTTGTGAATTTCACTGACTTGAAGATACGTGCCCTTTTCTGAGTATGTAAAGAATACATCAATTAAAATTAAAAAAAAATTTAACCATCCATGAAATTATAGTTAAAGAAGTCGCTGAATAGGGGAGCTTCTCTGGCTTTTCAATGAGCCCAAATACTGCCTCTGCCTGGGGTAGCGAGAGAGTCTGAGGCAAGGGGTTTCCAGATCACACCCCTGGGACTTGAGTCTTCTGATCAAGCTCTTCTTTGGTTAAGCAGTTCTTTAAAAGGTCAAGTTTTAAAAATTTCATAAGAGAGTCTTTGATCAAAACTTGACAAATGAAGAAATATGGGAAAATCCCTACCCCCCCCCAACCCCGCCCCACCCCCCCGCCAAATGATGTCACTTGGTGCTGGGCGCTCAGTCGCTCAGCTGTGTCCAATTCTTTTGTGACCCTGTGGACTGTAGCCTGCCAGGTTCCTCTGTCCATGGGATTTTTCAGGCAAGAATACTGGAGTGGGTTGCCATTTCCTCTTCCAGGGGATCGTCTCAGCCCAGGGATTGAACCTGCATCTCCTGTACCCACTACGTTGCAGGTAGATTCCTTATGGCTGAGCCATGGGGGAAGCAAAGTGATCCCAAATCATTCCTGAATCATTCCATCTTATTTCATATTGAGCCCTAAACTGATCCATGCATGTTCATGGAATACCTACAGGGTGCAAGTATCATGATGACTGTACAATCGGAGAAATGGGACCAGACCACAGAAGTCTCTACTATTTAGTTGTACAGATAGCCTACACACAAATGAAAAGAACCTTCCTAGGTGATCTGTGATGAGTATCAGATCCTGAAAGAACTAGGCTTGCTGTGTTCTGGAGAGGTCAGACTTTCTAGCCCACAACATACTGGAATTTACTTACAAATTGAATATATACCCAATAAAATTGAGATGCCTGCTGAAATCTGGGTTGGATTTATAGGAAAATAAGAATGGGTAACATTCTGGTATATTACTTAACCATATTTAGCTGTGAAACTTTTGAGCATGGTTATAAAATGATGACAAAACTGACGTGAGAAAGCAGAATATTCTAGGAATAATCTAGAAGAATATTATAATTCTGTTAGTTATAAATCCACTAAGTGCCCTGGTGTGGCTTAAAAATAAGTGTGAGGTCAAATACTATACATCATTTACTTGAAAATTGTATTTTTTTAAACAGTTTAACAAGCAATTTGAAAATGCCAAGGCTCCAAAGTAACAGTAACATTTTTAAATTAATCATGAAAGAATAGTGAAACCTATATAAGGAAAACTGCCTTATTGTGGAATTTAAACTTCTATATTTAACATAGATATTAAAAATTCTTGAATAGATAAATTCAAAATGTGAAAATTCATTTTTCCTCAGTTATAGGCTTTATAAAATTCCAATAAAATGTATCTAAACATATATAGATAACTAATAAATGAAATGAAAACTAACATTTTAAAACTAAAAGGGATAACCTAAGGCTTTTGAGCTTTACTTAAAATAAGTCACAACTAGAATGGAATCAAGAACCAAAGAAAGTTCCATAGATTCAAACTGCATAGAACCTCCTCAATTCCCAAAGAAGGACCTTACCAAACGGAAAACAAAGGAAAATCATGTAGCTTCATACAAGCTTCTTGGTATATACATAAACAAATTTTAAAGTAGTGCTAAGCAAAATGGACATTTTCCCTGCTTGAAAGGATGAAACATTCAAGTCAATTTTACTGTCAAGACTTGCTGATAATAACTGTCATTGAGTTTCTCATCTTTAAATTTTTCCTCTGGGATCCATGAATGCTATAAGTATATGTAGAGAGAGACATGGAGATACATATGTAACTAAGTACTGCATATATAACTAAATATGCAATGTGTATACTGTACATATCTATGCAGTTTGTACTGTATATATACACAATATACATACATAAATATAATACACATATATACCATATATACGCTCCATTAACGTTCTATAAAAATCTGAGATAAACCAGGATATTGATAATAGTGATTACATCTGTGCTATGGAAACTGGGTGGATTCTTATTCATTGGTTAGAATTTTCTGCTATTCTCCAAATTTTCTAAACATTGAAAGTTATTTGGGGAAAAATTTTTGTGAGTATATCATTTTTGGACGCCTTAGAAACACAAATGTGGAAAAACATTCACACGGGATGAAATTTTAAAATATTAATAGATTAATAGAACATATTTTGGGGAAGTGGGACTTAGGGAGTTATTCATTTCTTATTCAGTTTTTTCCTTCTTAAATCTGCTGTAATGGGTCTACATCCTCTTGGAATGGGCGAGCTAGGGTTTATTTTTAATAATAAATTTATGGGCAAGAGTACTAGCAGACAAGGTTGAAGGAGAACGAGGCATTCTCACCCTACTAGATGCTGAAGCTCACTTTTTACAAAATTCCTTAAAATGTTTAATGCCGATAAATCGGATAATAAATCAATGAAAAAAGCAGTCTCAAAATAGACTCAACTGTATATGAGGAACTCAATATAATATAGTAAGTGTTTCAATGCAAATGAATTAAAAAGAATCGTCTAATTAACTTGGTTTAGATATTTAGCAACACTTTGGAAGGAAAAAGTAAGAGAAGAAAGGAGAAGTTAAGGCGAGTATAACATGATTCTCCAAAATAAACTCCAGGACTAACGGATTTAATACCAAACTACAACACTAAATTACTAGAAAAAAGTCAAAATAGCATAAAAAATAGCAAACTACTTTAAGAGATTATGGATAAATATGTATTTTAACTTTGATATCTTACAGAAAATTTTTTAAAAGCTATCACATTAAAATATACAGATGCAAGATGTCTGTACAAGTTCTAAAAAGCAGCAAAATATTGTGAAAACATTTACATCAAAATTTTGATAAACAAGATGCCTAACACAGAGCTTATTCAAAATTATTTTAAAAATAGGACAGATGAGTGAGGGAAGTTATAAAAATTAGTAGAGGATAAAATTAGAAGCTACCAAAATATGCAAAAAGAAGATAATTCTTATTTGTAAGCAAGCCACAAATTAAATTTGAGGCACTATTTTTCACCTCCTGAGCTAGCCAAAATATGTCTTTAAAGGTAAAGCGTGTAAGAATGTGAAGAACTTGCACACTGCATCTCTGTTGCATTCATTTGTAATTCATTTGGATGTTGCAACAGGTAGCAAGGGTGATAAAGATGTCCATCCTCTTTGGCTCAGACATTCTATCTACGGAATTTATATTGAGTATATGCATAAAATTCCTCAGAAACAAAGAGATTTGCACAAAAATTTTGACATGTTCCATTCTACCAAAAAAAAATGGAAATGATCATAATTATAAGACAAATAAAATTAGTATATGTGAGAATTACTTAGAAATAAGGAAAAAGCTTATTGTGCAATAAGTCAACACAAAAATATGCCACAGTATATGTGCCGTATTTTTTCAATTATGCAGAAAATATGCATGACAAAATGCAAAATATGAAAATAAGGATGTTAGAGTATAGTAAAAATAGGAGCATTTTCCAGTTTTAAAATGTATAAACCCAGTTGTTTCTGACAACTGGCATGGGGGTATGATAAGCAGATACAAAATGTATTGCCGTATAAAACTAAGGAGGAATTTTTTCCATGAATAATGCGTTTAGTGAAAAATACGTTTACAGAAGGAGCATCGTGTGTGTGTGTGTGTGTGTGTGTGTGTGTGTGTCAGAGAGAGAGAGAGAGAGAGGCAGAACACCTAATCTGTCGCTCAAGCACTCTCCTTCAAAGTGCAAATACAGGTAAATAATGACACCTGATCAGTTGGCCTCATAGTCAGCACTAAGGTTAAAGGAAACGGGAGACGCGACACCACCTCTCCCCCATACCAGCCTGCCTGGCACATTCTAGGGCTTCAAAAACTGCTCCTGTAATATAAAAGGGAAACAGCACGAAGGGTTTCTTAAATTGCAATATTAGTGATGCAATGCAAATTCTCTTTTCCATCCTTGACATGAAGGAACTGAGGCTGAAAGTTTGGGGTGTCTCCCCTCCCAAATCTGAGATGTCTCTGGAGCAGGTAGAAATCACTAAAAAGAACTATTACAGATTATAAACCTGCGGGGCTCCTGGAAGAGCATTATAATAAGGAAAAGCTTTAAAATCTCTGTGCCCCAGTGTGTAAAATAGGCTTCTTTTTGCAAAGGGAAGAAATCGCATAGAGCACCAACGTGCACCTGCCTGGTCTCCACGTGGGTTCGCAGCAGCTACGCCCCTCGGAGATGCAGTCTGCCCCTCGTCTGGACCAAACCTCACTCCAGACTAGCTCCTGGCGCTTCCCCCCCGCCCCCGCCCGGGGACTGCCAGACGGTGCTCCTGACGTGGGCGCGAGCTCTCTCTTTGAGCGCAGAGGTGAGCCCCTCTCCCCTCTTCTGTGCTCTAAGCGCCGCCGCACAGACGGATGCCCCCAAAAGGTGCTCCCACACGCGGTCAGCCCAGGACACCGGCCAGGGCTTGGCTCCGCCCTGGGGGGCACACGGGCTTGGGATGCCTTTTCCAGCCTCCGGCTTCTGTTCGGCGTCCCTCTCCCAGACAGGATGCTCTCCTCCTCACCTGAGCCCTGGAGCCCGGACCCCTGGGCGCTTCTGTTCCCCCGCAAACGTACCTGTTTCTTCTGCCTCCTGCAGGGCACGCTTGCTCCTGCCGCTCTGGCTGGAATTGCTTTCTCCCGGAGCTGGGGGTGCAAAGATCCGCTGCTAAGAGAAAAGCCCCACCACGTTACTGCTGGGCGTCGGGGTCTGGGGCGGGGGCGGCGGCGGGGGGCTGCGGCTACTGCGGCACACTCACTTTCAGGGCGGGGGTGACGCCGGGAGCCTCCCGCGGGGCCGCGGCTCCGGCCTGGGGGGCGCCCGGCCGCCCCCGCAGCTCCGCCCGGAGGCTGCCCAGCTCCGCTTGCAGGGACGCCACCCAGCAGAAAGCCAGCACCGTGAGGCAGCTGGACGAGGCGGCGAGCAGCAGGGTCACGGCCAGCAGCTTTCCATCTTTGGAGCACCGGCCGGAGGGGCTTTCCTCCTGGGGCAGGACGGAGCCTCCCTCCTTCAGTTTCATTTCTTCTCTGGTCTGAGGGCAAGAAAGGCGGGACTGCTCCCCGGTGGAGTCATCCATTTCCCTCCTTGAACTTTGCAGGTTGGGGCCCCTAGCCTGAGTGACCACAGAGAATGGATCATTTCCTGTTATCTGGGTTTGTAGATGTCCCACTTTGACTACACGGCCCAGCCCGGCGGCGCTCGCCCTGGGGCGAGTTCTCCTGAATTTTCTGCTCTCTGTCGCGGCTGCATCTCTTGCCCCAACTGTAGGCTAGGTCTTCCTGGCATTCACCCTTCTATCCGATTGCTCAATCGGTCTTCCTCATTTCACTTTCAGTTTTTGTAAGAATTTTAATGGCATCTCAGAACACTCATGCACAGACCCGGGGTGGGGCGGGGGCGGCCTGAAGATCTACTGATGGGGAGGGAACTGGCAGTTCGGACCAGCACTCTCTGGGGAGCTTTTAAGACAGGAAAGTGTTTGAAGAGCTTGCCCCTCAGGCATTAGGAGAGGACTGGGTCCACTTGGGGCCACGTGACTTTGTAGAGAAGCGGGAAAGAACAGGAATAAACTCCTGCTAAATGTGATAAAGATAATCCATGTGAAGGTCAGATAAGCTAAGTGCTTCAGCAGTGAACCGGGCACCCCTGGAGAGTGATTTGCGCAGTCTTTAAGTAGGAAATGAAATGAAGTGTCCTCAAAGGAGGCGCAGAGGTCTGCTGGAAGGCACTCTGCTCCGTTATCGTCTTGGTGATGTGATAAAAAGAATGTTCTTGCATTCTGGAGAACTGTTTAGATCAGCTTCGCTGGGGGTGGGTGGGAGGGTCGGTAGTCTTTCTACGTGGGTAGGTGCAATTTCCAACAGAAATCTGAGGTCTTCCTCCAGGGACTCGGGGGTCCTGGGAGGCTGGGAGTCAGCCATTCACGGGCGGGCCAGGCTCCAGGACCCTCCCACCTCTACGGTCCCCACTTCTGGAGCTGCAAGTCCCCAGCACACTGGTTGGGAAAGAAGGCGACCTTCTCTGGCTCTTGTTTCCCCGGGAACCCTCATTAACTGCTCTCTTCCTAGAGCAGCTTATCTGCTCGTCCCCATTAGGCCCACTCGAGCCAGTCGAACATATGACCCAACCTGGGTGGATGCGGCTCCACCCAGAGGGGCTTGGCCTTCAAGTCTCCCTTGTTGGACATGGTGTGGCCTGTGAGTCAGTGTCCTCTCTGGGTGGGTGATAACTGTCTCTGAGAATCCTGAGAAGACTCCCGGGAATGTGGAGCAAGCTACCTTGAAGATGCTTCCATTTCCATTCATTCCATTCATTCATTATGTGCAATCTATTCATTCATTTTATGAACAGAATGTTTCACTTATTCAATTGTAATATGTTCATTATTGCTGCAATGGACGTCTTTGCAAGGGCTTTGCGGGCACCCACCTGCTAGAGAAAAGGCCTGTGCTCACCTTGACCAGGAGTCTCCGAGTTACCTGCCAGCTTGCCTGCTTCCTCCGTGTCTCACTAAGTGTCATGTCATCAGCCTTATTCATTTTTATCTATTGGGATTGTTTTTTTTTTTCCCCCTTTGCACCTGTAAGCTCCAAGACCTTTTAAAATGACTTTAAAAAATATTTTTCTGTTTCAAAAAATGAAAAAGTGTTTCAGTGATTCCCTGGGTCCCATTTCGCTGGTGGGAGTCGTCATCTGTCAGTGGGTGTGCAGAATCTTTTGTGGAACACAAGCTTCCTGACAGTTCTTGTTTCCAGTCAATCAGGATAAAACACACCAGGTAACAGTTCAGTTTTTCAGTTCAGTTCAGTTCAGCTCAGTCGCTCAGTCGTGTCCGACTCTTTGCGACCCTATGGACTGCAGCACGCCAGGCCTCCCTGTCCATTACCATCTCCCGGAGTCCACCCAGACCCACATGTATCGAGTCGGTGATGCCATCCAGTCATCTCATCCTCTGTCGTCCCCTTCTCCTCCTGCCCCCAACCCCTCCCAGCATCAGTCTTTTCCAATGAGTCAACTCTTCGCATGAGGTGGCAAAATACTGGAGTTTCAGCTTCAGCATCAGTCCTTCCAATGAACACCCAGGGCTGATCTCCCTTAGGATGGACTGGTTGGATCTCCTTGCAGTCCAAGGGACTCTCAAGAGTCTTCTCCAACACCACAGTTCAAAAGCATCAATTCTTTGGCGCTCATCTTTCTTCACAGTCCAACTCTCACATCCATACATGACCACTGGAAAAACCATAGCCTTGACTAGATGGACCTTTGTTCAGTTTTTCAAAAGAGGATTAGTTTGGGGATTACTTTCTGACTGAAAGTAATTGGAACTCACACAGATTATATGGGTGTGTATTCCCAGGTGGTGCTAGTGGTCAAGAACTCGCCTGGGTTGGGAGGATCCCCTGGAGAAGGACATGGACAGAGGAGCCTAGCAGGCTACTGTCTATAGGGTCTCAAAGAGTCGGACATGACTGAAGCAACTTACCACACATTCATAATACCCAAGCACATAGAAAAACAAAAGAATTGAAGGCAGTGCTGGGAGCCGAGTTCTCTCTTTTTCATCCTGGACACCTGCAGTGTCTTTCTGTGGGTGGACATCCTTCCCCTTCTGACAGGCCACTTCTCTCTGTGTTCTGCAGTAAAAGTTCAGAAAAGAAAGGGAAGACTTTCCTATGAGAAGTTAGCTTTGCCTTCAGCTGCTCTTCGGAAAGAGAACCATGAGCGGTCTGCCTGCATCCCAGGTGGTCCTGGACCACCAGTGGGCGGCCCCAGCGAGAGCTCCTCCCTCCAAAGGCAGAAGGGGGAGGGCCCTGCCCGGGACATGGGCAGGTGAGGTTCCCCACGCCCATGACACGATTCGGTTTCTCAGAAAACAGGTAGAAAAGGAAGCTGGCATTCATGTGCTCTCGAATTTCTTACTAGAGGAGCAAAAGGAAGTTATTACTCCATCAGTCGAGGACCTGTTTCCTGCAGAGGAAAGGGTGCGGCAGTAAATTAACCGAAAATCTGCCCAACAGATTGTAGTCATTGACTCGCTGGTCACAGTCACGTTGGTTCAGGGCTGGGGCTGAGCCAAGACTTCTCTGCCGTGATTCAATTCCTTTTCACCCACTTCTTTTCCTCTTGCCTGGAAAGTCCCATGGATGGAGGAGCCTGGTGGGCTGCAGTCCATGGGGTCGCGAAGAGTCGGACACGACTGAGCGACTTCACTTTGACTTTTCACTTTCATGCATTGGAGAAGGAAATGGCAACCCACTCCAGTGTTCTTGCCTAGAGAATCCCAGGGACAGGGGAGCCTGGTGGGCTGCCGTCTATGGGGTCGCAAGAGTCAGACACGACTGAAGTGACTTAGCAGCAGCAGCGGCAGCTTTTCCTCAACTGGAGTGTCCAGCATTCTCGTGCAACAGAGCTAAGACACACTGAATAAACAAAATGAGTCCTCTGTCCCGTGACCCATCCACTCAGCAGAGGGCAGAGAGGATATTTGAACAGAACTAAAGTCAGGAGTTTATCTCACTGATGAATCACAGCGTAAAACAGACATCCGCTCTATGACCACTTGCTTCTTATATTGATAACCTCAAAGATATTCAGAAAGCTTAACTTCTGGCTTAACAGTCCTATGAGGAATTAGCTGGTCTGGAAACTCTCTTCCATATCCATTTCTTTGAGGAAAAAAAGTATCTTTCATAAAGATTTGGATGGTCCAAGAATGGAAACAACAGTCGTTCCAGAAAGGCAGCTGTACCTAAAAATAGATCCAGGTAAGACCGGCTTCCTCAAGTACTTAAAATATGACAAATAGTTGGATGCAAACAATTACTACAGAAAAAAATCATTTTGCTTTCTGGTGGAAATATATACATTCAGTCAGTTGCTATTGTCATTACATTGAAACTTGATTTGGAAGGCCAAGCGCTAATCGCTCTAATTGAACCAGGAAGTAATGGTATGTTTTTAAACATAGACAACTTTGGTTACTTCTTATACAAAAAATGATGCCAGTGACTGGCAAGGTTGATTTCTATTTCTTAATGGCTATATTCAAAAGAGGAGTGTGTGTGTATTTATTGGAACTTAATTTTTGTAGTGTTAAGTCACTTCAGTCGTGTCCAACTCTGTGTGACCCTATGGACTGTAGCCCACCAGGCTCCTCTGTCCATGGGATTCTCCACGCAAGAATACCGGAGTGGATTGCCATGCCCTCCTCTAGGGGATCTTCCCAAACCAGGGATCGAACCCGCGTCTCACGTCTGCTACATTGGCAGGTGGGTGCTTAACCTCTAGCACCAAAAGTAATTTTTGTAACTTTTGGGGAAAAAAATCTTCTTTTGTAAGACTTCAGTTTCATTTGTGAATTGTCCTCAATTTGTCGTGTAACTGCTTTCAGGTTTAATTCTCTTGAGTACATGTTTATTTAAGTGCGTGTTTTTAAGAAATTTCTGTTTAATACTATTTTCAATCAGCATACAATTTAGTTTGATATCCTTTACTTCTATACTACTGCCAAGGATAATATTTTCATTTGTATCACAATGAATAGGTATCAGTCCATGTGATCATCTATTTCATATATATCGACTGATTTTTCTATTTTACACACACAACACAGAGAATACACATTGACACACGCGTGTGCTAAGTCGCTTCAGTCGTGTCCGACTCTTTGCGACCCCATGGACTGCAGCCCCCCAGCCTCCTCTGTCCGTGGGGTTCTCCAGGCAAGAATCCTGGAGCGGTTGTCATGTCCTCTTCCAGGGGATCTTCCTGACCCAGGGATCCAACCCATGCCTCTTACGTCTCCTGAATTGGCAGGCAGGTTCTTTACCACTGAGCCTCACACTGGGAAGCCCTATGCTGACAGGCAGGCACACTCAAACAATACCTGGTCAGATTTGATCACTTCAAAAATGTTGATAAATAAAGGATTACACCCATGTAGGAAACATTACCTATGAAATTCTGTCTTTAAAGATGAATAAAGCAGAGTTTTCAAATGTTTTTAAAGATTTACTTGAAATTTTGCTTATTAAATAAATGATGGGTGTTAAGTGCACAGCCTCAGAAGTCAGACACATCTGGATGCTGGATTTTGTTTTGCCATCTTAACACTTTCCTGACCCAAATCTAGAAACTGATCTTGTCCAGCCATCTTGGTAGGATAATAACTGCACACTGTCATCCTCATCATTGTGACACAGTCCTGGGGATTCCATCCACACCAGCACTGACTGCTGAGACTGTACTGATAGGAGACGTCCTAACAATCAGATGGGGGCAGGGGGGGGCTCATGAGAAAGAGCCTTTAGAGAGAAACCAAAGAAAAAGACAGCCTTCCCGCTCTGTCGCAGGTCTACATATGACAACGTAGAGCCAGGCTGGCCATTCACCAACTGCCGTACTGCCCAGGTGACAGGTGCAGGGTAGGAAGAAAGCCTGGGTCTCTGGCTGCCCTGCCGTGCTGCAGAATTAACCGACTCTACGTGTTCCCTACTGAGGACTTCTTACACCAAGTAATTGCTGCTGTCGTTTAGTTGCTAAGTTGTGTCCGACTCTCGCGACCCAGTGGATTGTAGCCCACCAGGCTCCTCTGTCCATGGAGTTTTCCAGGCAAGAATACCGGAGTGGGTTGCCATTTCCTTCTCCAGGGGATCTTCCCAACCCAGGGATCAAACCCAGGTCTCCTACATTGGCAGGCAGATTCTTTACCACTGAGCAATCAGGGAAGCCCATATCGAGTTTTTCCTTACTCTTTAAGCCAGTTCGGGACAAGAGTAGATGTTAATGCATCCCAAAGCATCCTAACCAATTCTGCTGGCTTGAGGTTATTCATATTCCTACAACCAAAGAACTTTTTACAGAACAGTTTCAAATGTTCTTTTGAAAAGTTTCCAAAAGTCTACATTGAAAAAACTACAGTGTCAAGAGGAAAGGTCAGTATCTATCACTAGAAAAACTAGGTCATTCATGAAGAAGAGTCTTATTTCCATTTCAAATACAGTTACTTTTTGACAACTTCAGTTATTTAGCAGAGTCAGTTGGTAAAAAATCTGCCTGCCGTGCAGTGGACCCTGGTTCAATTCCTGGGTTGGGAAGATCCGCTGGAGAAGAGATAGGCTACCACTCCAGTATTCTTTGGCTTGCCTCGTGGCTTAGCTGGTAAGGAATTCACCTGCAATGTGGGAGACCTGGGTTGGGAAGCTTCCTGGAGAAGGGAAAGGCCACACACTCCAGTATTCTGGCCTGGAGAATTCCTTGGAATTCACCCCATTCACCATGGGCTCACACAGAGTTGGGCATGCCTGAGCAACTTTCACTTCCAGGGAACTTCACATCTTTAAAGGTCCTGCTACGTGCAGATGTACTGAATGCAGCTGTGTTCTCCATGTGGTTCGGGAATAAACTCAGTCACCTCTTTCAGAAATGAATATAGAAAATCAGAATTGTGGGTCACCATGTAAGGAGGGGGGCTTCCCTGGTGGCTCAGATGGTAAAGAATATGCCTGCAGCGTGGGAGACTGGGGTTTGATTCCTAAGTCGGGAAGATCCCCTGGAGGAGGGCATGGCAACCCACTCCAGTATTCTTGCCTAGAAAAATCCCCGTGGACAGAGGAGCCTGGTGGGTTACAGTCCACGGGGTCGCAAGAGTCTGACACGACTGAGCATCTAAGCACAGCACAGCATGTAAGGAGGGAATCACTTCAAATGAAAGAAAGAAAAATCAAGGGATGCCCAGGGAATTCTGAGAAGAATGCAGCATGAACTCATCTTTCTTACATTCCTACAGGCTCTGATTTATCTGTCTCTTGAGACAAAGCAGAGGAGGCTAGAGGCCACTGGATGTCAGTGAGACCCTCGGCTCTGACAGGTCTTAGATGGAGAAAAAGATGTGACCTTCTCCCAAAGCCAGCTTTGGCAGTACTGAATCTGGGGCCGAGGTCTCAGTGGGTTTTGGAATAAATGGCAGAGCAGAAATCTGTGGGCCCAGGCACTGGGGGCACAAATCCCCCATGAGTATGCCAGGCGTCCCCAACCTGGACAGGGCCCAGAAGAACCAGGTAGTGTGGAGCTAGTCCTCCCGTCCCTGGGGCTGGGAGGAGGTAAGTGGGGAGAGGAAGCGAGTGTCTCCCCGAAGGCCAATCCCTTGTGGGGAAGACTGCAAGCTTCCCTGTGGGCACCAGGCTGGCTTATCCGGATGGAGAGGACTTGGTTTCCCACCAGCGGAACCAGTAGAGGGAAGGGACGAGATGCTTAGGAGAGGTGAGAAGGTGCGAAAGAAAGAACACAGCGACCCTCCTGCACACACAGAAAACAGAGGCGGCGGGGACAGCTGGAGTTTTAAAAGTTAATGGAAAATTCAACTGTAGGAGATTCTCTTATAAACTATAAAAGATTTCCATAATTTCCCAGTGAAACAGTTGGGTAGACGAATTACAAAGGAAAGGATGGTCACTTATGAGCTCTGAATTACTGGCCAGCTGGCTTAAGTGTAAGTAAAACCTCAAAACACAGAAAGACGTCACGTTAACACAACAACACAGGCTGGGGGGTGGGGGTGGGGGATAGTTAAAAGACATCGATCTACAAGCTTGTAGAAAGAAAACACCTTTTTTAATCTATGAAGGACCTCAAAGCACATTTTGAAAGTGCTCGCCGAACAGAAACTCAGAAAAATAGACCCAAGCAAGACCTAATGAAATTCTTGAATGTAGCAAAACGTGTAGGCTATCAGAATTTGTGAGATGCTTCTAAATCTATTTTTATGAGGAAAATGACAGCTTCAATTGCAAGTTTTAGAAAAGAATGGTAAACCGTTCACACAGTCTGAAAAAAATTAAAGAAGTAAAAGCAAATAAGCTTAAAGATAAAGAAATGCAAAAAGAATAAAAGAAATTAATAAAATAGATAGCAAATAACCACACAATAGAGAGCATAAAGAAAAGTGGCTGTTTGAAAAAGCAAATAGAACTAATAATTTGAGGGGAGACAAATTGAAGAGAAAAAGAAAGTAGAAAGCTGCATTAACAAATGAAAAAGGGAATGTTTCTGGAGCTATTACAGATGCTAAAAAGATAAAAAATGAACAAATTTTGCAGCAATAAGGGGAAATAGGAGTTGACGTACATTTACATTGTGTTCAAGGAAAACAAATTAAGAAAGAAGGGAAGGAGGTCTCCAAATGAGGGGCAGTCCCCGTTTAGTTCTTCATTCATGTTCTCGGTGCTGGAAGGAAACAAAAATTGAAAACGCCCGCTTCACAGAGCTCACATTCTACTGTATAAGATCATCCATTTTGAACAATTTCAAATTTGATTGGATAGGTTTATGCAAAATAGTTTCTTACCTGGTTCTCAATTTCAGTTTTAATATATGGCTGTCTCTCTCTCTTTTTCCTAGCTGTCCAAAAAAGTTGTCTACTTTGGGAGGATAGCCAAAACTTGTTTTGTTATTGTTGTCAAAGTAATCAGCAGATGGTTTTACTTATTATCTTTATGATTTGCCTCATTCTACTTACTTCTATTGTTCTTAGCTCTGACTTCAGTTGAATGCTGAAGCATTCATTTCCTATCTTACTTGATCTCAATATATAGGTTATTAAATTTCTTATAGGTATTGCTTAGTGAATTCAATCCTATTTGATAAGCAATGCATTATCATTAATATTTTAAAGAAAATATGACAATTTGATTTGAACTTCTACTTTGACTCAAAAGTCATTTTATGACGTATTTATTCTTTTTAAGTTTTCAGGCATTTTTTCCGTTGTATTACTAATTTTTACTCAAAGCATTATAATTTTCTTTTACTATTTCCATTTATAAAATTTAGTTAGTCTGTTTGTGGATTAATAATACTGTCATTTGTCTGAATATAACACAGTTCAGTTCAGTTCAGTTGCTCAGTCACGTCCGACTCTGCGACCCCATGAATCGCAGCACGCCAGCCCTCCCTGTCCATCACTAACTCCTGGAGTCCACCCAAACCCATGTCCATCGAGTCGGTGATGCCATCCAACCATCTCATCCTCTGTCATCCCCTTCTCCTCTCGCCCTCAATCTTTCCCAGCATCAGGGTCTCTTCCAATGAGTCAGCTCTTCGCATCAGGTGGCCAAAGTATTGGAGTTTCAGCTTCAACATCCGTCCTTCCAATGAACACCCAGGACTGATCTCCTTTAGGATGGACTGGCTGGATCTCCTTGCAGTCACAGGTACTTGAAAATAAGGTACAACCTTATTCTTTTTATTATTTAAGTCTTCAATATCCTTATTTTTTAACATGGTCTGTCACAGACTAATGGAGGTCAACTCAAGTCTCTGGCAACTAGTGCTTTTTTCTGTGTATTTCTCTTTGTTTCTCCTTTGGATTTAGTTTTACAATTACTGAAGTTATGTTATTTATTATATGATTTAGTACAAGGATATTCAAAAAAGAGGAAGACCGTTACTCATGTCTAAGCAAAGAGATTCTTTTCCCCCAGATGTACAAGGGACACTTACCAAGTTTAATCAACATGAACAACTCAAAAAAGGAGTGTTTTACAGGCTGCTGTGCTAGGTTGCAAAGGTGTGAGATCAGACCCTCTAGAGGAAGCCTATTTGTAACAAGACTCTGCATCCTATGAAAAGATTCTGTTTTTTTGCCCCTGAATCTGAGCTGACCTTGTGAGTTGCTTTGACCAGTAGGATATGGCAGACATGACCGAGTTCCAGTTTCCACACTCTTGGACTACTCTCCTGAAACCACCATGTGAGAATGTCAGTCTGACCTTACTGCGGGACAGGATGACACACGGAGCGTCACAGCCAAGAGCCAGCACCTGCTGCCAAATGTGTGAGTGAGGCCATCTTGAACCTTCCGGCCCAGCCTGGCTGCAGGGACCTGTGTCCACAAGAGAGAAGAGGATGTGACTGGCAGAAGAATCCCCATGGGAAGCCCACAGAATCACACAAGTAACACGTCGTCACTTCTGTAAGCCACTAAAGTCAGTGTGGGTCATTACTTAGCAACAGATAACTGAAACATCTGAGAAGGCGATGGCACCCCACTCCAGTACTCTTGCCTGGAAAATCCAGGGACAGGGGAGCCTGGTAGGCTGCGGTCCATGGGGTCACTAAGAGTCGGACACGACTGAGCAACTTCACTTTCGCTTTTTACTTTCATGCATTGGAGAAGGAAATGGCAACCCACTCTAGTGTTCTTGCCTGGAGAATCAGGGACGGGGGAGCCTGGTGGGCTGCCGTCTATGGGGTCGCACAGAGTTGGACACGACTGAAGCAACTTAGCAGCAGCAGCAGCGACTGAAACATCACACTCATTGGTTGTAGTTAATATAAACAGAAAGCATTACAAACAGCCAATCAATGTGTTGTTTCCTTGAAAATGTACAGACACATCCACAGATAAACTCTGATGCAAAGAGGTATGCAGAACTGAGGTTAGAAACCACCCGGAAAGTGGAAGGAAAACTATTTAAATACGAAAAGAGCCAAGGTGACAAAAACAAAGCTATGGCCAAAACATACGATATTCAAAGGGATCAAATGCTCATCCAAGAAATTGGGGAAGGAATAAAACCAGGCAAAATAATCCAGGAAATGAAGACTAGTAAGAATAACAACCACTGATGATTAATTTGTTAATTATGACCGAAATTATGAAGGTCAGGGAAGCCTGAGGTGTTGCAGTCCATGGGGTCGCAAAGAGTCAGACACAACTTAGCGAATGAACATCAACAAAGGTATTGCTAGTTAGAATGTGAGTAAAGGGTACTCTTTCAAAAATGTAAATTAGTAAAATTTTTTTGGAAACTGATCTGGCAATATCTAGTAATGGTGAAAACACAGACACTTCAACTCAACAATCTTACTGCTGAGAATCTATCCATAAGAGGGGAAAGCATTAGAAAATTGCACAAAGTCTCAAGAAAAATTAAATTCCATTATGTTTAGTCCTCTATTGGAAATCTGAAACTTCTCTTCTTGTACTTTCCTGCTACTCAAAATATAAACAAACACTCTCTGAATCTCAAATTGTTTTATTACCAAGTCTGATTGCTCAACAGAAATACAATTTTATAGGAAAATTTTAAAAAGCTGTATTAAATAATCATGGGGAGTCATAAAATGTGTTTAGTATGTCAGAATTCATAAATTGCATTTATTGTTAATTATATCTGAATGTACTACACTTGAAATGAATTTGCTCATTTTTTTGTCTATTCCTTTTAAATGTAAGCTTCTTTGTTCTACCACTAGTATAAAAAAAAAAGAGGGTGATTTCCAGAATTTTAACCAAAAGTATAATCAATTATCTCACAGCTACAGCTGTTTACATACTTTAAACTGAATAATAATTTTCTAATAGTTCCAAAATGAAACACAATCCAGACCATGTCAGTATTTCCACACTCAAGAGAAGCGATCCTGATCACTTATCAACCAGCATTACTAGTAATAACTAACCAAGGCTGTGCTGTGCTTAGATGTTCAGTCGTGTCTTACTCTGTGCGATCCCATGGACTGTGGCCCACTAGGCTCCTCTGTCCATGAGGATTCTCCTAGCAAGAATACTGGAGTGGGTAGCCTATCCCTCCTCCAGGGGATCTTCCCAACCAGGATTGAACCCAGGTCTCAAGCACTGTAGGCGGATTCTTTACCATCTGAGCTAACAGGGAAGCCCAATCAACTAAGGATAAGTCAGATAAAATAAACCATACTCTGATGGAGACTATTAAAATCCTTCAGCATTTTAGAACACTAGTCTTAAACCATTAACGGTAGACATTTTTTGAGGCTTTTTAAAATTGAGGTATAAAAAATGGGTGTATGACATTATATTGGTTTCAGGTATATAAAAATTCCATCTTTGTGTACACTACAAAGTGATCACCACAGTGAGTCTAGTTACCAACTGCTCCTGTGCAATGGACCCTTCCCTCATTTCACTCACCCCTACAAATCCTTTCCTTCCCCTCTGATAACCGCAAGTCTGTTCTCTGTATCTGCGAGTATTGTTTTGTCCGTTTTATATCTGCCACCACGCGCAGATGAAGTCATACAGCACTTGTCTCTCTCAGTATCATTTATTTCACTTGGCATGATACTGTCAAGGTGCATCCATGTTGTCACAAATGGTAAGATCCCTCCTTTTCATGGGCAAGTTTTATTCTACTACATGTTATACACACACACATATATACATACCACATTTTTTACTTAAAAGCTGCATTAAAATACATGTAACATAAAAGTTACCACCTTACCCTTTAAAAAAACTTGAACTATAGTTCATTCACAATGGCCTGTTAGTTTCTCCTGCAGAGATTCAGGCAGACATGGAAACATATTCCTCTTCACACTCTGCTCTGGTCTTTATTACAGGATATTGAATACAGTTCCCCACACTATACAATAGGTCCTTATTGTCTATCCGTCTTATATATAGTAGTTGGTATTGACCTTACCCTTTGGAAGTCACTTTTCAGCTTCTCTTTAGTATGGCTGACTTCTGAATTTGTAATTCTCACCCCATCCCAGATAAGGACAGGTATTGTTTTGGGACCCTCCTGTGTGTCCTGGATTCGCAGCAAGGAGAGGAATACCTGGGGGCATTGTACACAACCTCTCAGGCTCCAGCAGCCGCCAGTGTGAGGGGGCAAAGCCCTGGGCGGGGCTCAGAAAATCAGGGTTCTGATGACAGCTGTGTGGCCAGGGTTGGTCCCTGCTCCTTGGGTTTCCTTTCACTCCCCTTTCGTGTCTCTTCCACTCCAATCAGTACAGAGAAAAGCGTTTTGGTTCCCAGGACTGTCCTTGGCTCACAATGCCTCCTACGGCCCTAGTTAGTCGCTCAGTCGTGTCTGGCTCTTTGCAAATGCATGGACTGAAGCCCGTCAGGCTCCTCTGTCTGTGAAATTCTCCAGCAAGAGTACCAGAGTGAGTTGACATTTCCTCCTCCAGGGGATCCTCCCAACCCGGGGATCAAACCGGCATCTCCTGCGTTGCAGGTGGATTCCTTACCATCTGAGTCATCAGGGAAGCCCAAATCATGCAGGTAGCCTTTACCCAATCGACCGAAGGCCTGAATAAAACAGAAAGGCAGACTTTCCCTTGAGTAAGAACGAACTCCTCCTGCCAATTAAGTGGGGACATAGGCCTTTTCCTGCCTCCAGACTTGAACTGAAATATGGGCTCTTCTTGTGTCTTGAGCCTGTTAATGTTCAAAAGAACTTACGCCATCAGTTCCCCTGTTCTCAGGACTTCAGACTTGTACTGGAATGTGTGTGTGTGTGTATTTACACATCTGTTCTGGAGAATATTTATTAATGCAATACCACATTTTGCTTATCCCTTCAACCATCTGATGATGGATAGTGATCACCTTGGGTTGTTTCCACATTTTACCTACTGTGAATAACGCAGCTATGAATGTGAGTGCGCAAATATCTCTTTGAGATCCTGCTTTCAACACTTTTGGATACACGCACAGAAGTGGAGCTGCTGAATCATGAGATAATCCTATTTTAAATTTTTTGAGGAACCTCCATACTGTTTTCTGAAGCAGCTGCACCATTTTACATATCCATCAAGGCACTACGGGCTCCCGTTTCCGCACATTCCTGCCAGTGCTTGTCATTTTCTGGTTTTTGACAGTAGCCATCCAACAGAAGTGAAGTGATATGTCATTGCGGCTTTGATTTAGATTTCCCCGATTAGTGATGAACAACGGACGTTTTTCAGTTCAGTTCAGTCGCTCAGTCGTGTCCAACTCTCTGAGACCCCGTGAATCATAGCATGCCAGGCCTCCCTGTCCATCACCAACTCCCGGAGTTCACTCAAACTCACATCCGTCGAGTTGGTGATGCCATCCAGCCATCTCATCCTCTGTCGTCCCCTTCTCCTCCTGCCCCCAATCCCTCCTGGCATCAGAGTTTTTTTCCCCAATGAGTCAACTCTTCACATGAGGTGGCCAAAGTACTAGAGTTTCAGCTTTAGCATCATTCCTTTTTAAAGCTCTGTAAAAATTTACTTTAAAAAAGCAGTACAAACACTAACTTATTTACCATGTGAAATGAAGCAGAGTTCCTGTTCATTGATTGGCAGATCTTCTCAAATAGGCTTATAAAGAAAACCTCGGTATTCTTCCTGTGTATCTTTTTTTCATTTAGTTTTTTGTTTGATCTTTCTGTGTATCTTTTTAGCCTCACACCACGGTCATACTCTCAGCTCTTCTGACAACAGATGTGTGGAAATTTTCCCCCATCAGTAGTTTTCTGCAAAGCCAGCTGGCTGTCCATTTCAATTCTGATATTGAAATGGATATCAGAATTGGATACTGAAATGAGTACCAGCTGCATACTTCAATTCTGATATGTCTGTCTGGGGTTATGTCAGATTCCGCAGGTTGAGGGCTCAGCCCCACAAGACGGCCTCCACCCCACTTCCGACACTGATCACAGGGCCAGGCTGTCTCTGTCTGGGTGCCAGGTGGAGGGGGCGGGGCTCACAGACTTCTGCCTCTAACATGTAGAGAATCCAGATAGTCACAAATATAAGCATATTTGCTACAGCTGACAATTTAACAAATAAACCTCATCTGTTAAAGGGACTTGAAATCTGAAGTTCACTATACGCTCTTGTGTTTTCCAATTAAGTTTAGATCCTTCAAATTTCAACATTATGAAAATACTTCTATTTTTAAAATACCTATAAACATATCAGGTGGAAAATGTATGATGGAGAAAATTGTGTACCTAATGCTACTATATCCCTAAGAAGAAGTAGTTGACATAAATGGATAAATTGAGATGACTGATCGATAGGTCGATAGATTGATACAGATGGATGGCAGATATATGGAATATTTTATGCATAAATATATATATGTGCATATATAATGTTGTCAATTTACAACTGAAATGTTTTAAATAACATTTCTTTATTTGAGGTAATTTACAAGCTGATCCACAACACCCTGACTTTTAAAACCAGCCATTTTGTTTTTAAAATTATTATTTGGCTGTGCCCTGGGGCTTGTGGGATCTTATTGACAGTTCCCAGACCAGGGATTGAATCCCCACCTTCAACAGTGAAACTGCAGCGTCCTAACCACTGGACCGCCAGGGAATTCCCACAGTACTCTTTTAACACCAGACGCATCACTAAAAGAGACTACTTCTGTGAACGAGGGGAGGGGAAAATTATTAAAGCAATCATACACCAAAAAATTCTCCACTGTCTTTTCAATATTAAGTACAAGAAAACCCACATTTTTGTCCAAGTTTGCTTTTTATTAAGAATTATTTCACTTTTGCTTTGTCAATACATTGCATGTTAATTAAAAATCGAATATTGAGTTCTCTACCTAATGATCTCTTCCTTCCTTCTTCCCCAACAGCAGTTGATCTGTAATTAATATCAACAGGTTAATGTATATACTGTGTATATTATATAAACAGTCAAATGGCATAAACAGGTTTGATACCAACACCCTTCTCTTTATTCATATACATATATATACACTCACCGGCATATTATTCTATTTATATATATGCTTTCTAATGGACTAATACTGCTTGCATTGCACTGCAATACATTTTCTTCAGTAAAATATATCACGGGTATTTTTAGGATCATACTTACAAACTTGAATTCCTTTGATAATTTATTATTTCCCACTGATGGAGTGTCAAGCTTTTTTGTTCATTGTTTTGGCTACTACAAAAAAAAAAAAAGTCATATTACAGTATAATTCTACACAGGTTCTCATCTAATTGTATTTTCAGGACAGACTGTTCAACGTGAAAACTGGGTTAAACAGTGATAAAACAAAACTTATTAACAGTTATATACAATCTGGTCCCTGAAACGTCACAGCTCACAATGCTGCCAGCACCTTGCTTCTGACGACGCAGTCGACGGCACTGGTCTGCGTCTCCCCTTCGCCGTCCAGTTTCTGGGGACTCTGCTCTTTGATAAAAGGAGCTGTTCTAGGCTATGACCTCAATTTGCTAATCTTGTTCACCATGATACTTTATACCGAATTTTATCACCCATGTGTAATTACATCTGCGATTAACACTCAGCAAGCTCAGGAACACTCCAGATGAGAAGTCAACTCATTCGTTCATTCAGACCCTGAACAAGGCTACAAACCTTGTTCTGAGCAACCAAGTGCCAGCTAATTCTGGGTGGTGCTAGCGGTAAGGAACCCACCTGCCAACGCAGGAGACTTGGGTCTGATCCCTGAGATAGGAAGATCCCCTGGAGGAGGAAACAGGGATCCACTCCAGTATTCTTGCCTGGAGAATCTCACGGAGCCTGGTGGGACAGTCCACAGGGCCGCAGAGAGTCAAGACACAACTGAAGTGACTTAGCATGCACACAGGGCCATCCACTGCCCAGAGCTGAATAAAACACCTCATTCTCTGTCTCCTCTGAAACTTCTCTCCTTCTCCTACTCCTCAGGCTAGGTCCTACGTTCTCCTTCCCTTTTAGACTCTTGCCCTAAACATTCACATCCACTCTCTGCTGTTTTTAAAACTGTGGACAAATACACATAAGGCAAGACTGACCATTTTATCCATTTCTGGATGAGCAGTTTGGTGCATGGAGTCCAGTCACACCGCTGTCCACCACCCATTCCTGTAGTGCCTCTGGTGGTGACTCAGACACCCATCTTTAGCCCAGAGCTCCTTCCCCAAACCAAGAGGCCTCTTCAGCATCTTCTTTTGGGTGTTCTACCCCTCAGGTGTCTCTTAGGTGCAAACAACATAAACCATCTCTAGCTAATCAGGTAGAAAGGATTCTAATGCAGGGAGGCAGGGGAACTTCAAGAATCTTTGGAAAGAATTAGAGAATCATGCTTCTTCACGTTTGGTGCATGGGTAGGCATATATACACACAGATACATATATATATAGACTTCCCAGGTGACACTAGTGATGAAGAACCTGACTGCCAAAGCAAGAGACAGTAAGAGGTGGGTCTGATCCCTGGGTCAGGGAGATCCCCTGGAGGAGGGCATGGCAACCCACTCCAATGTTCTTGCCTGGAGAATCCCATGGACAGAGAAGCCTGGCAGGCCATAATCCATGGGGTTGCAGAGTCAGGCATGACTGAGCAACTGTCACTCACTCCCCTTAATAAGACAGGAGTTACATTCTCTAACCAGACCCAACTACTCATCTTCAGGGTGTAAAGCAAGAGTTTGAGAGTGAAAACAGGAATGTGGAAAAAACTACCCTTTGAAAGTTAACTAGAGATCTGAAAACTGCTCCACCGGGAATCCAGGTTGGTGGTCCCACAAGGAAGCACACTGGGGATCCTACTTTGCCCCAGATTGACCCATGCAACAACGGTCTCTTCCAGGTGACATCGTCATCTCTGCTTGCAGGCGACTACTTTCCCATCATCTACCTGGTTCTGACACTATCTAAGCAGATTCCTGGTTATAGAAAGCAAGCTACAGACCCCTAAATGTCAAGTGACTGGGGCATCTTTATAATCAATCCCGAATCATTAACTCAATACTAATGAGAAGAAAAGCAGAATTTCACAAAAAGGCACTTTATGAACTCAAGGCAACATTAACTAAGAACAGTTGAAATCCATTCATTCCTAGATTAATGTAACTAATCAAATGCCTTGGGTCTCATCCACCAGCAGTTCATACAGGAAATATCTAATATTAGCCTAAATAAAATGTATGTGGGAGAATAATATGAGGGAAGAGAAAGTAGATCTTCTACTTTTTATTCACACCAATAAAAATTCATTAATTTCAGTACAAATTCACAAATTTATTTGACCACTGAGGAAGCTGTAATGTCCTTTCATATAATTTAGGTTAATAGAAAAGACCGAAAACAAACTATCTTAAGACATTAACCAAACTTTTAATGTATCAATTTATTGCATATGTCAGTACAGAAAAATAGAAAGTATATTTTAAAAGAAATTTATTGTAAAAAAACAAATGTAAATGTTTGCTTGCCATGATTACCACATAATGCACTATAACATTCAAATCTGAGTTATAAAATTTTATTACGGCTTCAAATAAACTATGGCAAATAACAAAATATGATTTACATTATGAAACTGGATTATTTTGTCCCGAATGTATCTGAATGGGTTGAAAACAACTTGAATTTTCAGCATATGGTGTACGGACAGAAATTGTTAACATAAACTCATCCCTGTTACATATGTATATATGACACTTTTCATAAAAGTGTCTCTTATACACAGTCCTATTGTTAAACTACATTTTTGAGGAACAAAATATAAATGGAGGTATATTTGCGCCATCTGGCAAAAATGTGTTGCCTACTATTAGAATGAATGCATTTATTTTGCCACACAAATGAACACACTATTTCTGATTAGCTAAGATGATGTGCACATACGGCAATATAAGTCAACAGAAGTACTTTTTATTTTCTACTCTGATTTAAAAAATAGATGTCTGTGCTCTGTCATTCACAACTTTACCTGAGTGATATGAAAATACGTAAATTTAAGCGAATAATCCAAAAGTACTCTTTTCACGTTTCTTTCTCCGTAACTGCAGTCAAACGTATTAAGAAAAACGGAAAGGGGAAAGGTCAGTGGAGGTTCCCGTATCTCTCACTCACAACCTAATTTAAAAAGGGATGTCCCTGACATTCCTTTTTAAGACTTACCGTATTTATTCCTAACCTCAAGGAAGGGACTCAATCAAAAACTACACTTTGGCTGGGCTTGCATGATAGTTTATATAAAATTGAATATGGCCTTCATTAAGTCCATCAAACAAGCCCAGACCCATCTCAAACCAAATGTTATAAACTACTCATAAGAAATGAGTATGAAAACTTCAGGTGGCATGAATCCTCAGTTAAGTATTACAGTATCATTAATCTGGTGACACAAAGGTAGAACACGCGTTATTACCAACTGTCTACAGTCATGAAAAAAATAAATTTAAGCTGCCCCATAACAAAATTCAGAATACCATTTTAATGAAAATACCAGTTTTACAGTCAAAGTATTTGCAAAAACGTAGGGTAGATACAACTAACAGGTGCTCCAGCCGCCTTCTGTTAGAAACGCCTTGGCTCCCACGCTCCGCGTTCCGCTTCCTTGTCACCAACCTCAGCAGCTAATTACATCCCAGATCCTCCCTCAGGGACCACGTCTCATTCACCTGCGCAGTTGTCTCTATCTTGTCAGTATCCTTTTATCTGTTAGGAAAGGTTTCCTCCTGTATTTTGCAGGGTCTTTCTTTAGGATACTCTTTGCCATTTTACTTCCAATAATCCCTTTTAGAATGATGGATTTTGATCTCAATGAATTTTCTTCTATTTTAAAAAATCACTCTAGGATTTCCAAATTATAGTTAAAACCTCCTCCAGAAACGCCTACAGCTGCTCTTGCATAAATGAGACAAATTAATAAACAAGATGGACACAAGCCAATACCCACTAAGAGGAGTCCAAAATGAAGGTGTGACTCATGAATTCATGTTTTCTTGACCAGTTGCTTTGGCCACAAAATTAGATGTTTCAAAAAAAAAAAATGATGCCATGGGCTTCATGAACCCCTGATAATAGGAGTTTGTCTTCTACCTGTTTCCCATGTAAGGAAATAGCCTCAAATACAGAACAACGCTAGGAAAGAAAGATTTAAATACTACAGCCCTAGACACAACCTCTCCCCTGTGCTGCAGAAAGAAATGCTCCTCAACCCAAAGAGAAGAATGAAGGCAAGAATGGGATACACACAACTTCTGAAGTCCTGGTGCAAAAAAAGGAGGTGGGGAGGTCGCTTAAAAAAAAACACACACACACACACAAATAAACCCGAAGTATTAAGAAAAACAGCAGCATTAAACAAAACACTGATGAAGAGAAGGCTTTTTATGCTTCATCAGTATAATGTTTATAACTAAAGTTGATAAATTGCTCCACAGTGTACTAAATGATCACAAGAAAACATAATGTACTTTGTAAACGCTAAAAAATGACCCAAGTCTGGGTAAGCTCATGTCTAGATACATTATTTTTCAGGTCTTCTTTCTTTTGAATGTATTACTATCTGGGATAGTCATTCTACACAGCAATGATTGACAGGATGAAAGCAGCCTTTAATTGTCGTGAATTTATACATATAAAATACACCTTCCATGATATGCATTTCCAATTATTTTTTTAAAAATCCATGTTTTTACAATTTATAGAAAAGATTTGTCCTTGAGAAATCACACTTGCTGTATTTTATTTTTTCT
This sequence comes from Budorcas taxicolor, assembly GCF_023091745.1. Lineage (NCBI taxonomy): Eukaryota > Metazoa > Chordata > Mammalia > Artiodactyla > Bovidae > Budorcas > Budorcas taxicolor. The sequence continues at coordinate 83,827,420 of NC_068921.1, read as the reverse complement.
TAAACACTGACAGAAAGTGAGAGACAAGAATGTGAGTTGGCCAAAGTGTCTCTAGCCCTGTCTTCACAGAAAGAGTTTCTGACTGGGGTCAAGATTACTGACCCATTCTTTCTCTGCCGGAGCTGCTTGCACAAAGCCAATAAATACAGCTAAAATATTCAAAACAGTGTACGTTAGAGCTGACGTAATAATGTACACATCTCAATTCCCTCTAATTTTTGAGGACTGCTTATGGTTTTTCAGGTAAATCTTCTAAGTTTAAGGGGCTCTTTTTTTAAGCAAGATTTTTCTTACTCTTCTGTATGTCTAAATACTACTTCTCACTTACAGCCATTTAATGGCTGAATGTGGTAATAGGTTCTGTGAGAAAAAGCTCTAGAGTTCTGTCACTCACATTCTCACATGTAGAAAATGAATAAAGACTTCCTAACGCTGTCCTTTGATGCAGCCCCTCTATTTATAACTGAAACATTAAGCTGAAGAATGTAATTTCTTTTGTTTCTGTCACTTCTATTTTCAGAAAGTCCAATAAATGTTACCTTGGCTTCAGTGGGATAGATCCACCTAGATATTTGGATTTAAAAAAGCAAATGTAGGAATTTTTGTAAAACAGTATGTACACTAATGTAGTAAGACTTCCTAATTGATTCTTAAATAGGTTCTGATCTTCATTACGACTGCTATTAGTGGTTCAGCTGTAGACTTACAAAATGACAGAAGCTAAAATTCTTTTTGCCACCAAAATTATTGATACAAATGTTAAAAAGTTCAAATATGCACATCAAAGCTGCAGTAAAAGTCTCAATTTCTGTTTTTACATGCCATGATCCAGACTGTACCTAACAAAACATGGTACATTTACACTGGAAAAGGGGGTCCCATTTATTTTGAAGAAAAGGCTGGATTGCAGGATTCAGCAGAGCAAAAGTCAACGGCGACCTGCACATAGGTCTCAATTTCATTTCTGGCTAAAAACAAAATAGAGTTTACATAAAAATAGATATAACCCAGGTTACCATATACACTGGTATATGATCAGTACTATTTACATTAAAAACAGTGCATTGTGTAAGTCAAGGAATAAAATACCACCATGCATTTCCTTTTTTTTTTTTTTTCATTTCCATTTTTAAGGTGAAAAATGCAATCACAGAACTGAGGTTGCTTACCATGATTGTCCCAATATTTATGAAAGGAATAACACCCAAAGGCTTCTCATTTATGTCTCCTTCCACACTTAGGCATTAATCTAAGTGTCACACGGATCACACGTACATCTTGAGCAACAAGAAACTTTTGAATATGCTATAATAGCATGTTAAACTAAAGATATGGATAAGCAACCACACTGAAAAGTCCGATGAAAATTATGAAATAATCCCAATAATTATAGTTTTTCAAATGTAAAAAACTATTTGGATCATTTTAAAGGAGCACTGAAGTCCTTTCAAAGTTTAATGTCACTCTTCAGACAAGTACAGACATAACACACTTCCAGAAAGGAGTATTTTTTATCATTCTGCACAAATTAAAATACAGTGCTTTAATGAAAAAGAAAAGCATCATATAATTGTTACACTGGATGAAGTTTTGGCCATCTCTTCAGGAGAAGGACTCTTTACTACTTCTTTGATGAACTGTTCGAGGGCCGTGAAGTAGCCCTGGCACTGCCACGTGTCGTTATGAGTCCCATCGGGGAAAATGGCTAACCTCTTAGTCCGAGACGGGGAGAGCTCATAGAGCTGCTTCATCATTACCGGGGGGATTAACTGGTCAGAGAGCCCGGAGATGAAGAGAGAAGGCATTCTGCACTGAGAGATTTTTCTGTAGGACAAGAACTTATTTTTGTAGCACCATAAAGGAAGGTAGCGCATCGGAAAGAATGAGAATAAAGTGCTGGCCATGTGCGGTATGCTTAAAAACGTGTTCTCAACCATGATGGCTGAAATCCTGTGTGAATTCTCAGAAGCCAAGTGAATCGCTACCGCGCCTCCCAAGGAACGGCCGAACAGGAAGACTTTCGTCTTGTCAAGGTCGGGCCTGCTCATCACATAGTCCAGCACAGCCTCAGAGTCAAGGTACAGGCCTTCTTCGCTTGCTTCTCCTTCACTCTTTCCATAGCCTCGGTAGTCGACCAGCAGGAGATTAACTTTGAGGTTAACCAACATAAGCAAGGCGTTTGGCAGCCTGTGGCCTATGTTGCCTGCATTCCCGTGAAAATAAATTATAGTCGGGGAATAGGGTGAGCTGTCTCCAGTGTATCTTATCAAAATAAGATTCAGACGCACTCCATCTTTGGTTCTGATGAAAATGTTTTCATGTGGAATACCAGTGGGCATGGGAACATAAAGGCGTGAAGAAGACGGCTGTTCTGGGAAGTAAAGCAATACATCCTGGAATTTATACAGAATACCTGCTATTGATATGAATATTAACAGAAGTAAGACAATGCCTCCATACAGATGAAAGGTCACTATTAAAGATAAAAGAGAAATGCGGCAGAGAGCCCAAGACCAGGAAGCCAAAGCTACCAGCCATCTTTCAGCAAAGTTCCACAGCACCCAGGACTTCTCCATCGCGGCTCTCTGCAAGTGCCCTAGAGAAAGAGAGAGAGAGAGAGTGAGTCAGTGAGGCGGCATGTATCTATTAGCTTAAAAGTTAGATCCACGATGTAACAAATCCCATCACTAGGAGAATCCTTGGAAACCTACATCAGTCCATCCACAAAACCGACTGTTCTAATTCTCCTGGTCCCTTCAGTTCTCAAGCTGTTTGCACCCTCCACTGCTGTATTGATGAAAGCCAAATATGCATCAAATTATATTCATTTTGTAAAAAGAAAAAAAAAAAGGCAGTTTTTTTTTTTAATGCATTAAAAATACTTTCATTCATGTATCTTCCTTGATTTAATAGAAAAATAAACGGATGCCATGTTCCCCATTTTTTCCAGGAGGGAACAGAGGCTCGGGAGCCTAAGTGGATTGGCCACGTCCCAGCTTTGCAGGCAGAAGAGCCCGGAGGCCAAGAAGCACGACGAGGCCAAGAAGCACGACGAGGCCAAGAAGCACGCCGGCAAGGCCCCTGGTGCGCCCACTGGTCAGCTGAGGAGGGCGGGGGCAGCCTCCTGGCGGAGGTGAGGCAGCTTCCGGTCCGCTGCGCATGCTGCACGCTGGTCACGCCGGCAAGCCTAGTGAAAGGCCCTCAGCTCGTGCAGGCGCAGGCGCAGCGCCCCTCCCTTACAAGGAGGACGTCTGCGGCGGCGCCTCACGGCAGCCCCAACCTGCGCTTCTCTAACTGGTGGCGCTGAGCACCTCTTCACGCGCCACCAGCCACGTGCACGTCTTCTCTGGAGCGACGTCTATTAGGTCTGCACATTTTTTGACTGGGTGGTGGTGTTTTGCTGTGTTTTTGATATTGAGCTGTATAAGCTGTTTGTCTATTTTGAAAAATAAGCCCTTGTTGGTCTCATGATTTGCGAATACTGTTTCCCAGTCTGTAGGTTGTCTTTGCATTTTGTCTATGGTTTCCTTCACTGGGCAAAAGCTTTTAAGTTTAATTAGGTACCATTTGTTTATTTTTTGCTTTTGTTTCCATGACTAGAAAAGACAGATGCAAAAAACATTGCTGCAATTTATGTCAAAGAGTGTTCTGCATTCTTCTCAATGAAACCGTACATGAGATTGTCTGAATTTCTGATAGGTCATTATTAGCATATAGAAACACAACATATTTTTGTATATTGATTTTGTATCCTACACCTTTATTGAGCTAAGTAGGTTGAGGGCAAATTTTATTAAAGAGGGAGTTAACAGAGTCTAACCTGTCAAGATCAATCCAATATACTTTATTGTCAATTTTCCACATTATAGAAAAAATTTATAATTAAACTAGAATAAAAAATAAAGTATCCTCCCCCCCCCCCCCCCCGCCCCAATTTGGAGGTTCTTGCATAGCTAAATTTAAAAAACAATTTAAAACTGTGTTCAATCGCTCAATTGTGTCTGACTCTTTGAGGCCCCATGGACCGTAGCCCACCAGGCTCTTCTGTCTATGAAATTTTCCAGGTAGGAATCCTGGAACGTGTTGCCATCTCCTTCTCAAGGGGATCTTCTCAACCCAAGGATAGAACCCTCGTCCCTTGCATCTCCTGCATCAGCAGGCAGATTCTTTACCACTAGCGCCATCTGGGAAGCCCTTTCTAATACTGTATTATTTTTAAGAAACAGTCTAGTAATTTGTGTTTCACAACTGATTTAAAAGAAACTTTAGACTGCGAGCCCTGTGCAACATGCTCAATCCTTTATATAGCCCTTACTGCAATTTCACACCCATGAGGCAACAAGACTGCTGCGGTATACTGATAAGGCTGTAAACACTCAGGGGACAGGTGTGAAACAAAGGCACAGGAATTCTATCTGAGAACCAGAGGTAAGTGAAGAAAATTACTCACGGGAGAAAAATCTTTTAAAACTTTGCTGAAAAATATAACTGATGTAAAGCAAATACAAAAGAGAAGCTTTCAAAAGTCAATGCTTTTATAATCAAATAAAATTTACACATACTGTCTTAAAAAGGCAAAAGAGGTGAGATGCTACAATTTTTTGTGGTCATCTACTTATTTACCATTAAAAAAAAAATTCTCTTTTACTCACTAACAAAACTATCCATAAAGTTAGTCTTAAATTTAATGAATAATTCTTAATGACTTTTTAAAATTTTACTGTATGCCATAAACTTTTAAATGTAGCATTTTAGTTCATCAAATTAAACACTGAAGATCAAGTTAAATTATGCTGGCTATACAGATGAGTTAGATGATGTAACAGATTTAATTTTTCATCATCTCACCAAAAATAGCTAACTATTTCACTAAACATGGATTTTCAAATTTGAGTTTTTTTCAAATGACTCTCTTTGAATACAAACCAACAGCCTAGCATTTTTCTGAAGTTGCTCTGAAATCAATACTGCCACCCAGTTGTGGCAAGTTTTATTACAATAAGCTTGACGATAAGCCAGAGAAAAGCAGGTATGGGAGGTGAAGACAAAAATCCAAGCTTAAAAGACATGGCAGCAGCACCTGAGCATGAGGGATCAGAGCTGGGTAGAACCAGGCTGCAAGAAGCTACACTCCGGCAGCCGAACAAGCCAAGGGCACGGAGTCCTGAACTCCAGCCCCGGGCTCCAGGTCGCCAACCGACGCGGCTCCCGGCCCAGGACGGCCATGCACCAACAGCACCCGGGGCTGCTCTATAACCGTCACTGTAGGGGCGGGTCTCAGAGCTACATCTGACCGCCTTCCTTTTTCATCTAGTGCTAACACTTACTTAATTTAATCCTTATTTCTCTAAGTGTAAGAGAATGACTTTCATTTGCACCTAGGAGTTGTATAGGAAAATTTGGAAATAGACTGGCATTTATCTGATACATCAAAACAAAACAATGTTTGTATAATGATTAGGATTAATGAGGTCTAGGATATAACATACAAACACGCTAGAGCACTGTACCATTTGGGAAAAATACATCATTTAAGATATTTCTTTAGTGAAAAAAGGTACTTTTTTTTCAGTCAAGCCAATCATTTATGACAGAAGTATCTGAGAGATGCGTAACTCAAGTATCATTTGTTCTCTGACATATCAGGAAAAAACAGGAAATTCATCCCCTTAAAGTCTGCTCTGCCATGTATTTGTTAAGTATTCTTGGGTGTATCACTTATTTTCAGTTTGAATTTTCTTTTCGGTAGAATGAGAATTTTTAAAATGCTCATGTAACTGCATTCTGAACACTGGACATGTATATTTAAGAGTGGACATCAGGAAAGTGGCATATTTGAGTCTATTATTGCTTAGGAATAATAGGATTAACCTTGCAGTTTTCCACAAAGCTTTCCTGAAAAGTCACCTACATTAAATGACTTTGTGATACACAAATGCAATCTTGCAATGGATTGTTACACTGTGCAAGTCAATAAAATTCAATTCACTTTGAGGAATAGCAAATGGAAGTCAATTTTAAGGATTGGTTAATAAAAAATGTTCTAGAGAGTGTGTGTGTCTTCTCTTCAATACACTGCAGCGTACGGGTGGCTTAGAAAGAGACCTCTGCTCAGACTGCCTCATGTTTCCTAACCCACTTTGCCAGTGACTTCCGCTCCCCATTCTGTACCATACCTCCATGCTCTTAAAGGAACTGGATCTAGCAAGCAATCCAGGAAGGACTTCTTATTTAACAAATCTGATGAAACTATCAACGAAGTACAATTATTCAAGCCATAACTCGAGCCATCTGTTGAGATGTAAAAATAACTTTGCATAAACCCAGATGCTATGATGGTCAGTAAAAAATGAACACTTCCTTGAAAACAGTCAACAGATCCTAGAGCTAGCAGTAAGTGTCCCATTTGTTTTACCAAAAAAATTAGTGTGAATAAAGGGTTAACAAAACTTCTCCTCCCTGGAAAAATAACGAGCTCTGGTTAACCCTCAGCACTGTTTCCCTGGGAACCTCCTACAGGTAGGCGACCAGAAATGTTTCTGAGGAACAATCTGCGTGGTGGGATCGCCACCGCAGAGCTGAGTCTGGGCTGCGCGGGGTAAGGTGTGCGCCTGGCGCGTTCTCGGCTGAGTCCTGGGCACTATGCCTGTGTCCCACAACAGAAGATCCCACTTCCCGTGGGGCATGAAGCAGTTCGGTCACAGCGCCGCCTGCTCCCAGCCCTGCGTCCTCTCCCCACCAGCCTGAGCCGTCCGTCGCTTGGAATGGGACACGCGACGCTGCCAAGCTGGGTCTTCGATCCGCATCTTTCAACAAGGCAGTGGGAAGCTGGGGTCGGGTATGGTCTACTGCGTCTTTTGAGAGTGTCCAGCTGAACCCAAGACCACTGCTGCTGGTCATGCAGAATAAGCAGGGCAATTAGTTACCCCTTAGAAAGTACATCTTAGGAGGCAGCATTTATGAAGGGTGTTGCCAGAAGAGATGGATTTTTTTGCCAGGCTCTTTTGCATGCTGCAATGCATTTGCTAATAACATCTTAGAACCATAAGCAATCAAGATAAACGGTGAGTTTAACATACCTCAAGTGAAACCAAAGTTTACACTGATTAGAAAAGTTGTTTAGAGGGAAAGGACGTTAGACCTGTTGAGCACAGAAGCTTGGTCCCCAGTATCCCTCATCTTCCACGCTTTTTACATTATTACCATGTTTTTAACATTATGCCTGGTGGTGGTGGTGGTTGGGTCGCTAAGTCGTGTCCAACTCTTGCAACCCCATGGACTGTAGCCCACCAGGCTCCCCTGTCCATGGGATTCTCCAGGCAAGAATACTGGAGTGGGTTGCCACTTCCTTCTCCAGGGAATCTTCCAGATCCAGGGATCGAACCCGGGTCTCCTGCATGGCAGGCAGATTCTCTATCGAGTGAGCTACAAGGGAAGTCCCATGTCTTAAATAAATATCTAACTTATTTCCATTTCTCAATCATGCCTCTGCCAAGTTATCACACACTAACTGACTCTCGGGCCCATCTATCTGTGTCTCTAACCATTCCAACACCTGCTTAACCACTAAGAGAATTCACTGAAAAGCGTGAGTTATCATGAGGATCTCTCATAAAAAGCAAACCCCGCTTGCTAATGAATCCAATGGATTTTTCTCGTTCACACTGCAACAGTGTACCGTTAAGTGGCACTAAATCCTGAATCTTCCTTGGCTTCCAGCAGAATCAAATTTTCATGTGTCTCCCTCTGACCCACCCCTGAACACAGGTATTTTCCAAGGACCTGTATACTGACCCTTCTTTCCCTCGGGGATTTCATTCTTTCTCATGCCTCCATCATACCAGTTTATGAATTATGAATTCTTCATGTCTACTTCATCCATAATCTCAATTTATCTGTTTGCTGAGTACTTGATGCTTCATAAGCAACGCAAACTTATCCCAAACTAAATAAATCCTCCTTAGCTAATGTTTTCCATGGTTTATGTAAATTATGAACAAAAAGGCATGATATGTGAACGAATGTTTTCTTTTTGAAAACCAGCTGATTCTAGGGCTTAATATAAAATAACATGCAGACTAAATCTATGTTACAGTATCAAAAATAAGCACATTATAGCATGTTTTACAGCTAAGTAAAAAATGTCAATCTTAGAAAAGTAATTTTTGTGCTTTTTATTTAGATAAAGTGGTTAGCAGTGTCACACTGATATTAGTGAACACTTCTCAAAAAATAACCTATTAAAAACATGATTAATTTTTCTATTATGCATAGTCAAAGTCAGTCTAATCGTGACTGTTTTCTTTTTAAAAAGAACAGTTTTGAAACAATTAGTATCTTTTTATACTCTATTAGCACCTGGATCATAGGAATGAAACGTATGGATCTGCTGATGATCGCTGTGAGAATTTTATGGTCAACATTAACTAGTTTGGTTCACCGTGACTGCTCCGTATGCTTCCTATCTTTAAATATCAGTACAATAAGCAATTTAAGGCTAAAGACACAAAGAATGGATAGCTTGGAGCTGTCAGAACCACCATGCTGGCTACAGGGTGAGCCGAGGGTCCAGTCAGCTGCGGGAGCGATGGCTGCCATGCTCACCTGGCCTCCGCCACCTGCTCTCACACGTGGACTCAGGGCCCATTCCTGAGGGGAAATAAATAACTGTTCTACAAGCTGAGGCTTAAAAGAGATCAACAGCAAGTGTGTGCCCACCCTCAGTGATCTTATATGAGTTCTCAAGGGCACCCTCAAGCCCAGCCTAGACCACAGAACAGCCCCACGGTCGCTTTCCCAGGCTCGTCAGATTCCAGTGCAGGCTATCATCCGATTTAAAGATGAAAGGCAATGCCACCAATACCTGCACCCATCTGCTATCTCAACCACAGACGCTACAGATAACTCAAAATTTATAAACATGCAATTTTAAAAAATAACAGGACAAAGCACAGCTCCAGGGTTAAGAATTTCTCTTACTTTCTATCAAGCAGCTGTCTATGTCGCTTATTTTTATTCATTTAGCACAGTTACTCACAGGAACTGGAAGCATTCAAACAAAATCTAAATAAATACCTGGCAAGGGCAGTGTGAAATAGAGCGGTTGAACTGGGCGAACTATAAGGTCCTGCTGAAACCTGAGACCTTTCTATGCCCGTGGTTCTCCAAGTGTGGCTGCAGACTCCTGGTGTCCCAAGGTCCATTCAAAGGGTGTTTCAGATCAACAGGACCAATGTAAGCAGACGACAACGTTCCTTGCTGTTTCACTCTTTGACATTTGCACTAGTGGGACAAAACCAAAGACAGGTGAAACTGCCGGTGCCTTAGCAAGACTCCAGACAGGGGCCGCAAAATGTAGGCGCCCCTGCACTCTTTACCACATCTCACTCAGTGAGTCCACTTTGCAACATTTTGTGACAACAAGTGGCCAAGCAAGGGGGGCACGTGAGGCACTAATGCTGAGTGTGGCTGCGCTCAGTCCCATCCGAAGCTTTGCGACCCTATGGACTGTACTGAAAACACATCTGACGTGTAGGATGAACTAGCTGCTTTATTTAAGTGACACCACTTTTACCTAAAAAGACAATTGATAAACTGTGGTTGTTCAGACTTGTGTGTTTGGCGGACATTTTTTCTGAAGAATGAGTGAAGGTGCCAATAGCTTCCTCGACTTAAGAGACTTTTCTGATGGCACTGTGATGGTAATGACACTAACAAGTGTGATTTTTGACAACATGTTAAATGTGTGATTATTTGGAAGAATCTGCCCAGCACAGTAAACTAACATTTTCAATGACCAGGGTTATCGGTGTCACAAAAATCAAGCACAGGTAAAAAAAAAATTCATTGAAAGATAAACCAATGGATTTTACCATAATGGAGACAAAAAGTTCTTTGATATGGATTTCAGATTCCACAATGTAACTGATCTTTAAGAAACTGCCATCTGTTGAGTATATCCACAATTATCTGAAAAGACTATTAAAATAACCCCTTTACAACCATAATCTGTGTGAGCCTTTCTTCATAAACTTCACCGAAAACAACCTACCATATGACAGTGAATGCAGAAACATGATAATATGCCTGTCTTCTATTAAACAGACATTAAAGATATTTATAAAAATGTAAAACAGCGCTATATTCCTTGCTAATTTTTTGGCAAAGATGGCTATTTTGCATAAAAATGTTATTATGCTGAAATACGATGGATTTTTTTTACTATTTTTAAGTGATAAAATTATGCATTTTATAAGCTCCCACTCTTAATTTCTAAAACAATAAATATCTTTCTACATAGTCTACATATATGAAAACTCTTTGGAGACCTCAGTAATTTTTTAAAATGTGAAGGTGCTCTGAAACAAAAAAAAATTGAGCACCACTGTTCTACACTGCCTAACTACATAATTTTATTGCCTTTTTTTCTGCAAAGACTTAATACCTTTAAATTAACAATGAAGTACTACATTAACTTAAATCTTTTGTGCGTTATAATATTTACAGGTTTCTAAAGCTTTATAGGTCCTGGAAGAGAAATATCTTCAGTAAAGACACATAATTTCTTTGCGTCCCAAGGACTATGGCCATAAGACAGATGACAAACAGGGGAGATGACCTTTCAGCCGGGGTCATCTAGCGCCCTGAGTGAGGCTTTGACCCAGCCACTGCTGCTTTGCACACCTCGGTGACTAGTCACATCCACGTTTAAATGTGGGAAACCACTCTGAATGAGCATCCTTGTACGTCACTTTCTGAGTTTCTACATTTGTAAAAGGAAGCACTTACCTGAATAATACCTAAGGTCTCACAAATTCTACTTTACAGGTGATAGAGAAAAATTAAAGGCTGGAATTGGAAAGTAGATATTGAATTATAAATAATACTGTTTTCACTAACTGGTACGGTGGAAATTTGGAGGCCCTGGTTATGGGACTTTTAAGAGTACCTGAAAAGTTACTGAGAGATATAGGACTCCAGAAATCACAGATGTGTGGAGACGTGGTGATTTTATATTTCAACTGAGGTTTGTAAAATATTTAACTCAACAAACATGTTCAGTCTCTTTCCCAGACCACCACTATCAAAGTAATATGTCTAAACAACGCACAGTCAAAGCTGTAGAAAATAACTTTGGCTAAACAATCTTCACAAAATAATCGACATCGTTATGTTTTAGGAGTTTGTAGTTAATGGGAGGGGAAGAAGAAAAGCTGGTATACAAAGACCATCATGAGTTTCCATGAACTCGACGGGTTTTTTTCTTTGCTTTGCACAGGGAACTCAGGTTATTCTCTCCAATAAGCAGCAATGTCAGTGATGCAAACGGCACCTTCCAGAGTAATTCCAAGTGTACAGTAACAACGACCCTCAACCTCCTCCTCACCAAAGAACACTACCGCCTTCCCTGTGAAGCTGGCGGTCTCTTCGTATCAATCCTTTATGCTGCGGTATTTTATCTAAACATTTAAAATAAAGATTAACAACTTACATTAAGAACTAAAACTCAAACTATGGGAATGAATACATTTAATTATGATTGTCCCAATAATTTGTTTTTGTTCAGTCGCTCAGTCGTGTCCGACTCTTTGCGACCCCATGGACTGCTGCACGCCAGGCTTCCCTATCCTTCACCATCTCCCGAAGTTTGTTCAAATTAATGTCCATTGAGCTGGTGATGCTATCAAACCATCTCATTCTCTGCTGCCCTCTTCTCCTTTTGCTTTCTATCTTTCCCAGCAGAGTAAACTGGACAAATATGTTATTCTTTCAATCATAGATAAAATTTTAATGAAGGTTGGAACTGACTCACAAAAAGAAAGTAAATGCTAATTATCCTCATTATTTTTAAACTGCAAAAGTTTACATCGAATTGCACGGTATATGTTCATTTACTGATTCTGCCAAGAGAAAAAGGTCTTTGAAAACTCTAAAAGATGTTTTACCTATACATGAATTAAATAGGAATTCCTCAAAAACAAACTGATTGAAGAGTAATCAATAATAAATACAATTTTAAACAAAACACCATTTAAAAAAGTCGTAAATGTACTATTATTTTAACGGCCTTTATATCCATCTCTACTGATGATTTTAGGAACATCCTGTTTTTTAAAAAAAAAAAAAAACTGTTCATACATTAAAAAAATACCATACCAACAAGTGACAAAACCATGCATAGGTGCAAGGGAACACTTAAAAAGCAGGAAGCAAATTCATGTGTCACTCCTGACCCCTACATCACAAGGGGAGAATGGTATCCTCTGGGGGAATTCACAGCTTCCAGTCACGTTTCAGGTAACAGAGAAGCAGATTCAGCCTTCCCGCCTTAGTATATCTCCTTTTCTGCTAAGCACTGGGGAGTTAAGAAACCATGCCAGCTGCACAGCTGAAATGGAAACACAAATAGCCGCTATCAGTGTGCTGGAGACACCGCAGAATGAATTATCTATTTCCCTAATGGTTACCCACATGTCATCAATAATGAAAAAGCGAGTATTAATAGTCCTATGGGACAAATGAACAATAACTGCCTATGGATATGCTGGATAGCAACTGAAGAGTTCAGAGAGCATTTTAAACTGGGATTTCAATCAGCTTGAGCAGACGTCTGGAACACTACACCAGACAGCAACTCAGGAGCATTTTGGGGTTTCTCTTTCACTGGAAACACAGGAGACCTGGCACATAAGAGTCAACTCTGAGGGAGCAAAAACGACAGATTCTTGTCACTGTGGAAGCCAATCGCAACTTGTTCTGAGAGTAAATATCAAAGAAAGAAAATTTAAAAAAAGAAAAAAGATCCACAAGGCTAAAAATGCAAACAGTGATGTTAGAATAAAAAATGATAATGTAATTCAGGAAGTTTCCAACTTGTGAAGGGATAGTGTTCTAAATACTATTAACCAAACGGATCAAACTTAGAATTCATTTTCTTATAAAATCAATGTTCAGGAGAAGCAAGATTCCCAGGCTAACTCATAAATACGCACAGTTCATGCCCTAAAAATGCAACAGCTTTGCAATTCCAGTACAATGTACTGCTGCAGGAGTTAAGACTTATAAGAAACAGGAACATAAAATGTAGTAATTTATTATGCAGCCTATCACTTCAGGGAAAGAAAACTCCTAATTAGAAAAAACTAGAATCCTTTTTTAAAGGTCTGTTCTAAAAAGAGTATACAAGGACCTCAAACCTTGTAGAGGAGACTAAACAAGAATCAGAAAGATTTTAGAATCTGTGGCTAACAACTGAGTTCTAAATTAAGGAAAAAACAGAGAAACAGAAATAGACTCCCCTGAGCAAAGAGACAAGAGAGGAAAGATCATGGCAAAACGTGAGGGTGGATGGTTTCCCTACCCACTACTGAAGTCAAACTGTTAAGCCAGGACAGCGTGGTGAGGAAATGCTCTCATCCAGGCCTGAGGTGTGTCTCAGAAGATGGGAGGCACGCCAAGATGCCCATGTTCAGATATTCACAACCTGGCTTCCTTTCCTCATTCCAAAGGAAATTCCTCATCCAAAGAAAACCATCAATGGCAGGCAGTGTCTGTGCGAGGAGAAGGAGCCTGTTTCCAAGCTCGGTATGTTAATAGCTAGGTGGCTTTTGCCAACCCATTTACCCTCTCTAAATGTGTTTCCTCGTAGGTTAAAAGGAGATCAAACACCTAACCAGAACTCGGCTGAGATCAAATGTAATGCAGTGCGTTGAGCAACACAGCTCCTTGTAGGAGACAGAATTTAAAGCATTCTGTTTACCTACGAGAGCAGACTAGGTGAAAGTACAACTAGCACGTCTGCTCGACTTGGATTTTGAACAATGGCAGGACTCGCTGGAGAACACCTGAGTCGCTGCACACAGGAAGTGATGAGGGCGACGCCTTCTTTTTTTCTGTTAAAACTCAGTGCGGGGGGCAGTTCCTTCAGAAAGCCTTCCCTGGACCTCTGCTCCCTACTGCCAACCACGCCACATCCTGCAGTTTGCACAAACGCACGCGGTGGCACTCACTAGTGTAGCCTAACTCACCTGCTTTACACGGGCTGCGGATTCCTTGACGACAGTGACATCACCTTATGGAAATCCGCCTAAAGATTTTCAGGAGATTGAGCAAAGCTGGGCACCCAGTAAGTCTGTATTAACAATGACTGGGTTGAGCGGTCTAGGTCTTCAGCAGGACAGTTATTCGGACAAGAACACTAGACGGTCAACCGTGAGTTACTTACTTCTTACTTAGAACAAAACTTAACCTTTTAGCAAAAAAAGACATGCGAGCAATCTAAGCCTGCCCACGAAGAATTAACCACCCCACCGAATGATACCAGGAATAAGATGCCACGAAAAGCGAGCTTGACACTTAAGAGCCCGGATCTCCTTCTGTCTTTCCACTGAGTCCCTACTACGGGGGAAAGGTAACTCAAAGGGCCGTTGAATAGTAAGACTTGTTTGGGGGGGCGGGCGGTTGTGACGCCTTGGGCAGTAAACTCTCGTGATACATTTTGCAGAACAATATCCATACACGTTGCTGACACGGGCGTCTGCAGACTGACTTTCAACTCCGCGGGGGTGCTCCGGGGCGGCTCCGTCGGCGCCCCGAAGTTCCTGCCCCGACAGCCGCGGCTCTCACGGCCTGTACCTGACGTGAGCGGCCCAGGCCGCCCCCAGCCCCCTGGGCCCTGGGCGCGGGGCTCCGGCCGCACCCGGCCCGAGAGAGGAGGGCCGGGCCGGCGGAGGCTGGGGTTCGCGCGCGTCCCTGCGGACGCCGCGGACAGCGGCTCTCGGACGCGCCCCGGGCCCCCTCCCGGCCCGCGGAGCACAGGCGCGCCCCGGGCGCCCACAGCGCTGTCTGCCAGGGCTTCTCCGGCCCCCTCAGCCGGCGGAGGCGCCCCCGCACGGCCCCGCGGCGAGCAGCTCCCCGGAGGACCCCGGCGGCCGCCCCGCACTCACTCAGACCCGCGGGCAGGCCGCGCACTCGGGAGCCGGCGCCGCGCAGCAGCGTCCCCCGGCGCCGCTTCCGTCGCTCCTCATCGTCCTCCTCCGCCTCCCGCCGCGGGGCCGCCGCCGCCGTCGCCACGGTCCGGCCCCGAGCTCCCGCCGCGCCGCACTCGGCTCCCCCACTTCCGGCTCACGCTCGGTGTCGCCGGCAAATGCCCCCGCCGGCGCCCACATCACCTGCTCTGGCCCTTCCTCCTGGGAGCGGGGAAGGCGGCCCCGCCCTCCTAGGCATGCGCAGACACGGCGGCCCGGTAGGGGCGGGGGAAGAGAGTCCCCGGCGACGGAGGCCCGGGAAGGACAAGATACCGCGAGGCCGGATACCGCGTGCGATCGCGGTGAACTGGGTACCCCCGCCGTGGGTGTCAGGCATCCTCCTAGCACCGGTAGACTTCCCGCCCTGCCTCTGATGACTCAGGATCTGCTGCGGGACGCTTTTCTTCCCGAAGAGAGTGTCTGCCCCAGAAGGTTGTTAGACGTATGGCAGTGAGTTCCGGCACTTCCGTAAGGGCACTTAACTTCTTGTCTTCTTCCAGCCTAGCCCGCTCCTACCTTCGTCAGGGTGCACCGTCGCGAGCGGATGCATGTTTTATCAGGCCCCGAGACCTGTACCACTTAGACGGCCCTTTTATTTTAAAAAAATGAAATAAAAAAATTCAAAACTACCTTTTGCAACTTTTTACAAAAACCCAAGACCGTGGCAACATCTCTAGGGCCCCCTAACAAGGCCTTGGAAGTGACCACACAAATGGGAGCCTCACGCTGGAACGTCGTGACTTCCACGGTCAACCCCCTGCGCACCAAGTTGTACCGAACTGTTTGTTTATAGGTGTCTGTCTCCTGTCAGTCCCTATTCTCTGGACTCTGTTTTATATCTACAGAGGATATGTCATAATGTTTTCTTAAAACGTGAAATCGCTACCAGATTGAGAGCTCCAGCTCACAGAGGCTCTGGATAATAATTCCTGTTATTACCTGATAAGCACCACCCACCAAGACAGACGACCGCTTATGAACATAAACTAATAATCAAAGCAACTCTAGCAGATACTTAATGAAAAACTGTTGATTCTCTTTGAACCAAGCATTAGGCTACAATACCATGGTAAACTGGAGAGTGGGATTTGAATCAACTTGAGAGTTTGGTTTCGTGATTCGTGGGTCCCTTGTTACATCACTAGTACAGAGCACAGACCCCAACATTATAGCAACTCAATAGATGCTGAACAAGGTACGAAAATGTACACGAATGCCTTTGCAGAAGATGGGCATGTAGGGGATCCTTTAATTTAACACTGTCGGTTATTCCTCCCCAGTACATGGATGAGTTGACTAGTAGGTGGATGAATTACCCACAAAACAGTACCATGTGACTTTACAAGTCAAGTGATTTTAGAGAAATATTCAGTCAATATAGGTGAATTAGACATATAAAGAAATTAACTGTTGGGCTAGAAGGAGCTAGACTTCAGTCTAGCTTTACTGCATATTAGTACTGTGAACTAAATGTGTGTTTGTAAAATGAGGCTTTTGTACATTAGACAACTCCTAAGGGCACTT
Organism: Budorcas taxicolor; assembly: GCF_023091745.1. Lineage (NCBI taxonomy): Eukaryota > Metazoa > Chordata > Mammalia > Artiodactyla > Bovidae > Budorcas > Budorcas taxicolor. Next base: position 83,810,870 of record NC_068921.1, on the reverse strand, counting down.
AACAGCTCCAAGATGTATTCTTCAAGCTTGTTGCAGCAAAATTTCATTTTAAAGCAATAGTATTTTATGCTAAAATGAAGTGTCTAATTCTAAAAGTTGTTTCCTCCTACACTTTATGAATAAATTCTCAGTTCTCCATGGTGGAAGAGGACAAACCATAGGAACATACTGGTAGAATTCTACAGCTCCCAGAACATAAGGATTCGGTTTGTTTTCATTTCTCAATTTTGCATATGTAGTACAATTACAATATCATAGTAGCTGCTCAATAAAGATTTGTGGCACGATTTTATTTTGAATCCTTGAATATAAACTAGAACTCCACAGTTGATTTCCGAGTATGCAACTGTTTATATTATGAATGACACATTTTTTATTCTTATGAATTAGACGAGAACTCATCACAGTTGCACCATCATGAAAAACACATAGGAAAGCACAGGCTCAGACAATTTTGCAAAAGCATATTTTCCCACCTAAATGAAACAGCAGACGTTTGGGGAAGGAAGATGCCCTCTTCCCCCCTGGGCGGTTTCTCAACCACGGAAATGAGCGTTGGTACCACTCTTTACACATAGGAAGCAGAACTCGAGAGGTTGTCACCTGCCAAGAGCAGCCTAAAGAGAGGCACAGGCTCAAAGTACCAATAACGAGCCAGTGGACAAAGTGTTTTGCGGTCTTACTTCGCGACGAAATCCACTCTCGCGGGTCAACCGACTGCAAATAGGTTCTGCTGCTGAGGCCAACCGGATGTGTGTTTGTAACCACACTGTAACCCTCTCTGCCTCCGGTCCTCCGCAGCGCAGCCAGGCGGGCGGTCCTCCCAGAGCCCTCCGGAAGGTTACTGCGCTTGCGCACATCGTCTCCCTGACATCACAGCCTCTGGACCCCGCAGGTACAGACGGCGCTTGCGCACGGCATCCCTATTAAATCCGGACCGCTCCGTCCGCAGGTAAGCGACTGCGCCTGCGCAGGGAGCAGCTGCCGGAAGCGGCCGGCCGCGCTCCTGCTTCCGGTTTGGTGGCGGCGCCTGTGATTTCAGGTCAGGTAGGAGGCTCGTGCGGCGGCGGAATCGGGGGAGGGACCTCGCCTTCCGGGAGGGCCCAGGGGTGAGGCGAAGGCTGGACAAGTGTTGCCGTGGAGGCGGGGGCCGTGTCTCGTCTTCTCAGTCCAGCAAACATTGTGGTCTTTAAGAGTTCAGGTTTCTTCTTGGTCCTTCGGTTCATCCGCCGGCGTCCCCAGGTGAGGGGGCGTCAATGCCCTGGCGACACGCTGCGTTAGAAGCCCCGTCTCTGCTTCAAGGTGCTTGCTCGGGACCCCACCCTTGGGACGTGGGACTTGGGGGTGTGGTGCCTTTGACTCTCAAGAATCGTGTTGGCTGCTTGAATTGCCAAGATTCTGGCGCCCACCCTGCCAACTGGGGACCCTCGGCCGCAGTTGATGGGAGTAGTGTGGGTCCTTCAGTGATTTTGCACGGGAGTCTGGCCTGAGGAAAACGAGCGAGTATGGGCTTGGAGGGAATGCTTGTTTCTCTTCTTACACTGGTTTTATTTTCACGACTAATTTCTTTCTCCTGGGGTTCTTCCAGAATATCACAAAGTGCTGTGGAAAGTGTAATCCCTTTTGTCTTGTCGAGGGTTGTACGGTCACTTTCTCTCCCAATAAAATAGCGTTGACTCCTTTCCCACATTCACGTAATAAAACCTCGGTAGTTTGTTTTCACTTCAGAGCGGCGATCTAGGCAGCAGTTGAATGGATGATGAGTCATTATTAATACTAATTCCTGTATTCATTCTCTTAAGAGCTTTGCTTGGTACTTTGTAATATTTGTGTTTTCAGTGGGTGTTTTTTTTTTGAACCAACAAGCATTATAGTACTGAAATCGGTCAGGGGCTTATTAAATATCATGTACTACATTAAGCATCTTATGTAAATTGTCAGATGTCATCCGAATTTATATGTAGTTATCAACCTCACTTCACACTTATGGAAACTTAGAGAAGTTAAATAGTAGAGAAATTAAACAGTGCGTCATATCACACAGCTAATAAGTGTTAGACTTCACACTTAAACTCGGATTTATTGGACTTCTGAGCCCTAAGCACAAACTTATTTGTTTTGCTTTTTCATAAATCAAAAATATCAGCTAAAATGCTCAGATTCCAAAAAATAAGAGCATGTTAAAAAGCAGTGGAAATACTAATATTTGATTTCTTGTATAGTTTTCATAAGTAAAAATTTTCAAAGTATATTCATTTTATACTAATTTTGGAATCTTTGTTATCTATGGGACAGCCTTAGGACGCATGTGTAGATCTACGTCATTATGTGGTTCTCACTGCTTCTATAATTTGAGTCCTTGCCTTGGATTTTCTCAGGGTAACTGACTTTGAGTTCATAGTAGAATCTACAGATAGATCAGAAACTGTACACCAGACTTGAGCATTCAAAGAAGTGTTTCTCAACATACATATTGTATATGAATTGTAAACAGGGCATTGTGTGTCCTAATGTGCTGGGTTGAGGGAGCAGGTCTTGAGAGATGAGACAGTGAACAGATCTAAACAGGTGGTGCAGTCAGTTATGCAAATGAGACAGCAAGGGGAAGCCAGCTCCCCTATTCAAAGATAAAACACTCAGCAATGTGGTCTTCTGGTCTGACTGGGTAGAAGTTGGGTTTCCTTTGCCAGGAATTTGAGTGAGAAGGGAGGCTGTTTTTCCCTATAGGCCCCCAGATGAATGTTGTTCACCTTCCCCAAAGTGGTCATGACTGCTGAATGTTTTAAATAAACACCCCACCACTTGTGTGTTTGTGTGGGTGTGTGATCACCTCCTGACTTTCCCTGGTGTGCTTTTCCAGGAACTCAGCTCCACGTTTCAGTAATTCATTCAACAAACTCATGAACTCCTATGTGCCAATTTATGTGGTACAAATTATACCGATTTCTAACATTCAGAGACTGACGGTTTAGTAAACATGGTATGGTGATTGACTCCTTGTGCTAACTGCTAGGTTAAGTGGCCTTGTGCTGACATTATGCGATTCCCTTTTGTTTCCTAGGGTGGGGAATCCCCTGGACTCTGTACCGCAAGAGATCTCCCCACTCCTGGAAGCAGCTCTGGCTCCTTGCTCTCTGGGCTACTTGAGAACTTGCCAAGAGGTGTCTGAAACTACAAGATAAGGCATTCTTCAGATTCTTAGAGTACACATTTTACTTAAATCTTTTTTGGCTAAAGTTAGTATATTTTAGTGTTAACATAGTTTAAACCATATTAAAATAGTTCTGTTGTAGATTTTAATAGAACATGCATGAATATTTAAAGCTTCAAAGTAATTTTATGCTTGTGGTAACCACTTTAGCAAATAATCTAGACCCTAGTCCAGCAAGGTCCCCATTTTTCCCTCAGTGACTTTAGAAGATTCTTCAGTGGGGAGCTCTGTCTCATGGCATTTTACTTTTATTATATTTTTATTAAAGCAATTAGCACTTTATAATCATTCCCAGAACGTTCTCTTTTCATTACAGAATGTGCACCTAAGGCAGAAGCATACTGTATTTGCCTGTAGCGCAGTGTCGAGCCCATATGTAGTCACCAGGTGGTTTGAGGATTATTGGCATGAGAATATGAGCCAAAAACCTGTGCTGATGAATTCAAATTTGTGAAACTGTATGAACTGTGATGCTAGAGTTGAGAGATAGGTAAAGTGAGAATTCTATGGGGAGAGTATTTTGATTTGGGCTTTGGCTGCCATAGTGACTTGTCAGAGCAGGGAAGAAGTGATAGTGAACAGTCATAGACTTTTTCAGGAAGGAGAGGGTTCTTATTTGGAGGGGAAGGAGTCTGGATTATCTATGCACAAGTTCAGTTCAGCCAAATTTGAATTCAGTGAACCAGTGATTTGGTAAAAACATGATTTTAAGAAGTTTTTTTTCTATGTATAATGGATAAACAACAAGGTCCTCCTGTATAGCACAGGGAACTATATTCAATATCCTGTGATAAGCCATAATAAAAAAAATAGGAAAAAATTATATACACACACGCACATATATGTATAATTGAATCACTTTGCTCTACAGCAGAAATGTACACAGCATTATAAATCAACTATAATAAAAAAATAAGATAAAATGTGAAAAATTGTTTGTAAATAAAGAAAAATAGTTTGTTTCTGATGCTGTGTGATGGTGGTCTGAAAGAAAAAGAAGAAAAATACAAGAAAAGACCTCAGGAGCCCAGAAATGAACTGGAATTGAAACAGAATAGTTGTAGAGGTTGCAAAGAGACATCATTTGTTTGATCTATTTTCATGTAATGAATGTTACTGAACATTTATTATAAACCACACACTCTCTATGAGGTCATTATATTAAATATTTAGTTGAATTTTATCTTTTAAAGTTACTCTCCTTTTGCTTTACCAGATAAACCAGAAGATTCACCATCGCTTCTATGGCTGCCTCACAAGCCTCACAAACCTCACAGACTGTTGCATCTCACGTTCCTTTTGCAGATTTATGTTCGACTTTAGAACGAATACAGAAAAGTAAAGGGCGTGCAGAAAAAATCAGACACTTCAAAGCATTTTTAGATTCTTGGAGAAAATTTCATGATGCCCTTCATAAGAACCAAAAAGATGTCACAGATTCTTTTTATCCAGCCATGAGGCTTATTCTTCCTCATCTGGAAAGGGAGAGAATGGCCTATGGAATCAAAGAAATTATGCTGGCTAAGCTTTATGTTGAATTGCTTAACTTGCCTCGAGATGGAAAAGATGCCCTTAAGCTTTTGAACTACAGAACACCGACCGGAACCCGTGGAGATGCTGGAGACTTTGCAATGATTGCGTACTTTGTATTGAAACCCAGATGTCTACAGAAAGGAAGCCTAAGCATTCAGCAAGTAAATGACATTTTAGACTCCATTGCCAGCAATAATTCTGCCAAAAGGAAAGACCTAATGAAGAAAAGTGTTCTTCAGCTTATAACTCAGAGTTCAGCACTTGAACAAAAATGGCTGATACGGATGATTGTTAAGGACCTAAAGCTTGGTTTTAGTCAGCACACTATATTTTCTGTTTTTCACCGTGATGCTGCTGAGTTGCATAATGTCACCACAGATCTGGAGAAGGTCTGTAGGCAACTGCACGATCCTTCAGTGGGACTCAGTGACATTTCCATCACCCTATTCTCCGCCTTTAAACCCATGCTAGCCGCTATAGCAGATATTGAGCGAATTGAGAAGGACATGAAACACCAGAGTTTCTACATCGAAACCAAGCTCGACGGCGAGCGGATGCAGATGCACAAGGATGGGGATGTGTACCGGTACTTCTCTCGCAATGGGTATAACTATGAGGACCAGTTTGGTGCTTCCCCACAGGAAGGGTCTCTCACACCATTCATTCATAATGCATTCAGAACAGATGTGCTGAACTGTATTCTCGACGGTGAGATGATGGCCTACAACCCTAACACACAGACTTTTATGCAAAAGGGGAATAAGTTTGATATTAAAAGAATGGTGGAAGATTCTGAGCTGCAGACTTGTTACTGTGTTTTTGATGTATTGATGGTTAATGATAAAAAGCTAGGACATGAGACCCTGAGAAAGAGGTTTGAAATTCTTAATAGTGTTTTCACACCTGTACCAGGTAGAATAGAAATAGTGCAGAAAACACAAGCTCATACTAAGAAAGAAGTAATTGATGCTTTGAATGAAGCGATAGATAAAAGAGAAGAGGGGATCATGGTAAAACACCCGCTGTCCATTTACAAGCCAGATAAAAGAGGTGAAGGATGGTTAAAAATTAAACCAGAGTATGTCAGTGGACTGATGGATGAGCTGGACATCTTAATCGTCGGGGGCTACTGGGGGAAGGGTGCCCGGGGTGGGATGATGTCTCATTTTTTGTGTGCTGTGGCAGAGAAGCCCGCTTCTGGTGAAAAACCCTCAGTGTTTCACACTCTCTGTCGCGTTGGCTCGGGTTACACTATGAAAGAACTGTATGACCTCGGTTTGAAGTTGGCGAAACACTGGAAGCCTTTTCATAGGAAAGCCCCACCAAGCAACATTCTGTGTGGAACAGAGAAGCCAGAGGTCTACATCAAGCCTTGCAATTCAGTCATTGTTCAGGTTAAGGCCACAGAGATCGTCCCCAGTGACATGTATAAAACCGGCTGCACGTTGCGTTTTCCACGGATTGAGAAAATAAGAGAAGACAAAGAATGGTACGAATGTACATCCCTGGAGGACTTAGAGCAACTTCGAGGGAAGGCCTGTGGAAAGCTCGCGTCCAAACACCTTTACGTGAGTGGCGATGATGAACCACAAGAGAAAAAGCGGAAAGCTGCCCCAAAGATGAAGAAAGTCATTGGAATTATTGAGCACCTAAAAGCTCCCAACCTTTCTAACGTAAACAGGGTTTCTACTGTCTTTGAAGACGTGGAGTTTTGTGTCATGAGTGGAACCGGCAACCATCCCAAGCCTGACCTGGAAAACAGAATCGCCGAGTTGGGTGGTTACATAGTACAGAACCCAGGCCCAGACACGTACTGTGTGATCGCAGGGTCTGACAACATTCGAGTGAAAAATATCATCTCTTCAGATAAACATGATGTCGTCAAGCCAGAGTGGCTGCTAGAGTGTTTTAGGACCAGAAGCTGTGTGCCCTGGCAACCCCGCTTCATGATCCACATGTGCCCGTCGACAAAGCAACACTTTGCCCAGGAATACGACCAATACGGGGATAGTTACTTTGTCGACACAGATTTGCACCAACTGAAGGAAGTGTTTTCGGGAATTAAAAACGCTGGTGAGCAGACTCCTGGGGAGATGAGTCCTGTGATTGCTGATTTGGAACACAGGTATTCCTGGGCCAGCATGCCTCTTAGCATGTTTAGACACCACACCGTTTATTTGGACTTGTACGCTGTCATCAATGACTTAAGTACCAGAATCAAGGGAGCTAGGTTAGCCATCACAGCCTTGGAGCTTCGATTTCATGGAGCACAAGTAGTTTCCTATTTAGCTGAGGGAGTGTCTCACGTCATTGTTGGGGAAGATCAGAGTCGGGTTGCAGACTTGAAAGCTATTCGAAGGACTCTTAAGAGGAAATTTAAAATCTTACAAGAACGTTGGGTCACTGTTTCAATAGACAAGTGTGAATTACAGGAGGAAAATCAGTATTTGGTTTGAAGCTAGCTTTCCTAGTGAGGCAAGCCTCAGATCTGACTGACTCATTGCAACAGATTATCATGATAAAATGTTAAACTATGTTTTATTTTCATCTGTTAAAAATCTGTGCTTAAAAAGCATTACTAGATACAGTCATCATAACTTTATTTTTTTTCCTGTATTTTTATAGAGCTTTTAATAATAAGAAAAAAGATACCCATGTTTATAAGGAAAACACTTAAAAAAGTGGATTATTTAACAAGAAATACAAATGGTGAAAAGACACTCAGTAGCCCAATGTCAAGAAAGAAAATTTTTTAGCAGTATAGTATTTCATTATTTTTATGACCAAGATGAAATAAAAAGTTTAACATTATAATCTTATACAAATATAAAAATTTAACTCATATTAATAAAATAGATTTAGAAGCTTTTAGACTCATTAAAAGTAGTGACCTAAACAGGATTTTCTGAAGTCGAATAAAATTTTTAATAATGGCTTTTGTCTAATAAAAGCATTGCAAGAAAAATATTCGTTGGCACATGTGGATTTGTAAATACGTCTTTTTAAGTTAAAGGCTAAAATTCCACTTTTAAATGTGAAATGTGAACAAATTTATTTTTTAAGGTTAAGGTCAGGCTCATGAATAAAATGCCTTGTTAATGATCAGGGTGAGTGTGTGTGCTCAGTCATGTTCGAGTCTTAACAACCCCATGGACTGTAGCCTGCCAGGCTTCTCTGTCTATAGGATTTTCCAGGCAAGAATATTGGAGGGGGTTGCCATTTCCTCCAAGGAGTCTTCCCAACCCAGGGATTGAACCCATGTCTCCTGCATCCCCTGCATTGGCAGGCAGATTCTTTACCGTTGCACCACCTTAAAAGCACCTTGTTAATGATGTTATTAGCTAAATCAGAGGAGATTGAGTAATGGTCTAAGAACTTAAAGTTAGATCAGTTTGATTTTTTAAATCTCTTGCAATTTTAAACGAACTTGGCCTACACTTAATTTTTTCTAAAATAGAGGATATTTTAAAAATATATTTTTATATGAATTTGTACTTCAGTATAAATACTATTTGGCAAAGTAGTTTTCCTACGTATGGCCTATTGAAAAGGTGTCAGAATGGTATGTGTGTTGTAACTTTCTCTACAGAGAAGTAAATTGCTTTGATTTTTTTAAATGACGTATTTTTTTTTAGATTATTTAAAGTGTATAGTATGTGTAAATATAAATATATTACATTTGGATTTATATACCAAATATGTAAAACCAAAATATACCAGAGTTTGGAATGCAGCCTATACATTTTGAAAAATATGTTTCAAGACATCAGTTAAATACTTGGAATTTGGTACTTGAAAAACTGTGTGTAGATTGTTTGTAAGTAGTTATTTTATTCAATCAGAGGAACAAGTGTATGTTATTTTATTGTATTTCTTAATTTAAATAAAATAATATGCTATTAAAATAATTTCTTATATTTATTTTCAAAAATGCATAATTGTTATTTCAATCAAGTAGACGTTAAGGCATCAACGTCACTTTGACTGATTTAAGTCAGTTCCTGTTGAAGGGCTTTTGTGTTTCATATTACTAAATGAGCTTTATTAAAAATTTTAAATATGTGTAGTTTTACACAATGTCTATTGAGAAAAATTGCAAAATATGTGTAGTGAAGAGAAAAGTACACAATTTTACCACCAAAGATAATAACATCTACTATTTTAGGTTATTGATGATAAGGAAAGTACAAAATACATATTTTCAGTGTCAAAAGTGTAAACTAAGCTATCGTGCTTTACATGATTAGCTTTTCTCAATGAATGGTGAGAATATTTCCGGTCACTAAGCTGCGCCACTTGCTGTGCCTCGTTCTGTTGACTGGCCTGTGATGTGCTGGACCTGGCCCTCACTGGTTTCCGGGTTGCTTCACCGTGCTCCCCGTACTTCTTTCCTGGCAGGCATTGCAGTGAATTGTTTACATTATTAGGAATGGAATTGCTGATTCCAAGTTATGTATTTTTCAGTGATTCGAGACACATTGTGAAACTGGCAAGAATGCCTTTCTAGAGTCTCCTCATCTTTAAATGCTGGAGAGTTCAGTTTCTAGCCCTGTTCTCCCTCTTTTCAGTCCACAAGTGTTCGAATCCTGCCCAGTGGCTTTAAATGCGCAAATGACTCCCACAGTTCTTTAGTCCCAGTTTCTTTGCTTAACTTGAGTTCACGTATCTGACCATTTACATAGCATCACATGAAGTCACGTGGCCCTCTCAACCTGTCCAACCATAACTGTTCTTTTTTTGAATCATAGAAGAAAATGGTAAATGCAACAAGGAGGCTGACGTAATGAACCTGTATGTGCATGTCAGCCATTCTCAACAATTAGCAATTGCCAATCTTTTTCATATTTATAGACCTCTGAATTATTCTGAAGCAACCTTAGATCACATAATTTCATCTAATGATATTCATAGTAGACCTTGATTTCTCAAACTTTAAAAAAAATTTTATATTGAAGCATAGCTGGTTAACAATGTTGTGTCAGTTTAGGGTGTACAACAAAGTGACTCAGTTGCACATATATATTTATGCATTATTTTTCAGATTCTTTTCCCATTTAGGTTATTATAAAGTATTGGGCAGAATTTCCTGTGCTGTACAGCAGATCTTTGTTGATTATCTATTTCAAGTAAAGCAGTATGTACACGTCCAAGTGTGTACATCCCAAACTCCCAGTCTGTCCCTCACCCTAACTCTTCCCTGTGGCAATGTTGAAATCATCCTCCAAGTCTGTGGGTCGGATTCTGTTTTATTAAATAAGCAAACTAGACCTCATCCACACAGTTCCCCACTTCACTAAACTGTACGTCTACTCTCCAGGCTGCTCAAGTAGCTTCATCCCTGACTCCATCTGCTCTCATAGTTTCAGTGCATAGCATATCTTGTTAGATCCAGCCTGCAAACAGATTCACCACTTAGGGTAACCATAGGCTACACCTCACCCCTTAACTACTTACAGTAACTGGAGTCTACACCTCTTCACCACTTTAATGATTACTATAGTCTACCCTGTTTGATCTACTGGACTTAAGAGTGATCTCTTAATTGGCCTTTTTCCTTGTACACTTCACTACAATCTCTTCTCCCAAACAGAATTTTTACTTTTAAACATGCAAGTCATTTCATACTACTTCCCTGGTCAGAACCACTGAGTCACCATCACTACTAATGCCCAGTGACTTGAGGTGGCCTGTTGGTTCTGCATTCCCTGACTCTACACAGACAGAATCCTCCCAAGTAGGGAGATTGACAGGAGGTGAGCAAAGGGAGCTTTCTAGAGTGATGGAAAGATGATATATTTTGATTGTGGTGCAGTGCATGGACGTACACATCTGCTAAAGCTTCTGAACTTAAAGTTTTATACACTCTAAAGCGTATTTAGATAGTTACTAAATACTAAAAATGTAGTTGACTGTATAGTTACGTATAGGCAAAAATGGTTCAATAACTTCTATTAGAAAGTAAATATTGCAAAAAGAAGAGCAGTGAAATATTTCTAAGTAGTGTGCAGTTCCCATGAATATGTGCTGTGTTGTGCTGAGTGTCTCAGTCCTGTCCGACTCTGTGACCCCATGGTGGACTGTAGCCTGCCAGGCTTCTCTGGAGAATCCCTCCTCCATGGGGGAGTTCTCCAGGCAAGAATACTGGAGTGGGTTGCCATGCCCTCCTCCAGAGGATCTTCCGAACCCAGGGATCAAACCCAGGCCTCCTGTGCTGAGGTGGATTCTTTACTAACTGAGCCACCAGGGAAGCCCATGAACATGAGGATGAACCAATATTAATACGTTAGTTCATGTAACTCCGCTAATCGATTAAAGAGCAATGGAAAGTTGGTATAGAAATTCGACTGCATTCTTCATCAAGGAAGTAAAAATAAGTAAAAACAGACTTCTTAAACATGAATGCTTTAAAAAAGCCAGTAACTTTGGAAATTTGGGGATGATGATGGCACTAACAATAGTTTTTGCATCTCTTACAAATCAGCACATAAAAACCAGACAGAACAGCTAGATAATAACAAAACACCCAAGGACAACATTTATGACAGGACCAGGTAATGAGGTGTCCCCAAAAATCTAAATATGCAAGAGGTGAGGGTAAACGTGAACTACAAGTCTCACATGGGTTTAATATTTCAATGAAAAAGGATTGTATGGGCCTCTCAGAGTCCTGAGAAACCCAGAAACTAAGCAGATAGTCAGCAGATGTTTATTGAAAAGCACAGAGGGCCAGACGGAACACCTTGAAACTGGGAGGGGTTTTGTCCAAGACAGTAGCAGGAGAGGAAAAGGAGCCCCACCTCAACCCAAAGCACAGTCTAGACCAGTGCTCAAGACTGAGCCACCGTCAGTCCTTCCAAGACTGGAGATAAACTACTGGGGTTGGGTTAAAAAAAGAAAAAGAGCAGGCTAGGGATAATAGAGATAAGAAATCCAAGGTCTAAATGAAAGTGGGGAATGAAATAGCCAACATTTTCAGGAAGCAAGTCACTGTTGCGGAAAAAAGCAGTGAGAGTTCTGTGAAATTGGAAGTTACTCTTGACTACATGTTCTTCCAAACATTCAGGGAAGTTAATCTCACCCAAAAATGGACAACTAAGAAGTATTGAAACTGAAGACACTAAGCATTAACATTACTCTCAAAGTGAAAGTGAAAGTCACTCAGTCCTATCCGACTCTGCGACCCCATGGACTATAGACAATCCATGGAATTCTCCAGGCCAGAATACTCGAATGGGTAGCCTTTCCCTTCTCCAGGGGATCTCCCTAACCCAGGGATCGAACCCAGGTCTCCCACATTGCAGGTGGATTCTTTACCAGCTGAGCCACAAGGGAAGACCAACATTAGTCCGGCACAGGCTTATTGCTCAAATAATAGCAGGTGTTTTGTATCAGAGTTAGTGTACTTCCTGTTATGGGATAAGACAGATGAATTGATGCTCATGAGTTCTCGAGAATATCGGTACCTAAAATTTTGATAATCAGTTTTTTTTGGTTTGTTCTTTTTCTTTTCTGTTTTTTGGTTGTGCCATGCAGCTTGTGGGATCTTGGTTCCCCAAATCCCCCAACAAAGGATCAAACTCATGCTCCCTGCAACAGACGTGCAGAGCCCTAACCACTGGGCCACCAGGGAAGTGCCTATTAATCTGTTTCGATTGATCATTGTCAAATTGCCGAAGTTCCTGATAGTCTTACTGAATGGCACTATTGTTCCTTAGATGCTTCTACTTGTTCATTAAGGAATCGGGCAGCTGCTGCCGACTTGAAGGGGTGCCCTTTCAAGAAATCAAAGTAAATTGAATTCTGAGGATAATTCAGGCCTTCAAGTTTTTACAAAATGTATCATAATACTTAAGAGCAAAAATACCACTCAACACTCAGCATTCCCTAATTTTTATGTAATCTAAATAGCTGTGAAAGGAAGGGAAGCGAAAAGCAAAGGAGAAAAGGAAAGATATAAGCATCTGAATGTAGAGTTCCAAAGAATAGCAAGGAGAGATAAAGCCTTCCTCAGCGATCAATGCAAAGATATAGAGGAAAACAACAGAATGGGAAAGACTAGAGATCACTTCAAGAAAATTAGAGATACCAAGGGAACATTTCATGCAAAGATGGGCTCGATAAAGGACAGAAATGGTATGGACCTAACAGAAGCAGAAGATAGTAAGAAGAGGTGGCAAGAATACATGGAAGAACTGTACAAAAAAAATTCATGATTATTCATGATAATCACGATCGTATGATCACCCACCTAGAACCAGACATTCTAGAATGTGAAGTCCAGTAGGCCTTAGGAAGCATCACTGCGAACAAAGCTAGTGGACGTGATGGAATTCCAGTTGAGCTATTTCAAATTCTAAAAGATGATGCTGTGAAAGCACTGCATTCAATATGCCAGCAAATTTAGAAAACTCAGCAGTGGGCAGAGGACTGGAAAAGGTCAGTTTTCATTCCAATCCCTAAGAAAGGCAATGCCAAACAATATTCAAACTACCACACAATTGCACATGTTCTTTCACAGGCAGGAAAGGGTTTTTGTTTGAATCCTCTGCCTCATCTCACACGCTAGCAAAGTAATGCTCAAAATTCTCCAAGCAAGCTTCAGCAATACATGAACCATGAACTTCCAGATGTTCAAGCTGGATTTAGAAAAGGCAGAGGAACCAGAGATCAAATTGCCAACGTCTGTTGGGTCATTGAAAAAGCAAGAGAGTTCCAGAAAAACATCTGCTTTATTGACTATGCCAAAACCTTTGACTGTGTGGATCGCGACTAACTGTGGAGAATTCTGAAAGAGATGGGAATACCAGACCACCTTAACCTGCCTCCTGAGAAATCTGTGTGCAAGAAGTAACAGTTAGAACTGGACATGGAACAACATACTGGTTCCAAATAGGGAAAGGAGTACATCAAGGCTGTATATTGTCACCCTGCTTATTTAACTTTTATGCAGAGTACATCATGAGAAACACTGGGCTGGATGAAGCACAAGCTGGAACCAAGATTGCCAGGAGAAATATCAATAACCTCAGATATGCAGATGACACCACCCTTATGGCAGAAAGTGAAGAGGAACTAAAAAGCCCCTTGATGAAAGTGAAAGAGGAGAGTGAAAAAGCTGGCTTAAAACTCAACATTCAGAAAACTGAGATCATGGTATCCGTTCCCATCACTGCATGGCAAATAGATGGTGCCGGGGTCCAGCCCCGGTGGATCCAGGGTGATTCGAAGGTGGGGACGGAGTCGGCATCTTTGGAAAAATACATATTTAATCACAGATATAGAGAGATTAGAAACGGATAGTGTAGTAGGAAGATTAGTGGAGAAAAAGAGGCTGAATAACTTGGATTACGCGGAATATCATCCATGCTCCAGATGGGAATTCAGCCAGAAAAACGGGAGCAAGAAAGAAGTAACATGGGGGAATCAGTCTTTCCGGAAACTGATCCGATTTCTTTATTTTGGGGTTTGCTTATATACCTTTTGTTACACATAGGGATGAATACAGAGTCACGCGGGGGTCAGCAGTCCTGACCTTTATCAAAATCAGGTGCTTCACATAAATGTATAAAAAAAGGTCTTAGGGATATTACATCATCTTCTGGCCATGAGTGAGACCTGCTGACATTTTATGATCCTTTCTTTCTGATAACCAAAAAACTTATTTCTTCCAAAGGTGTTTTTTCTTATACCAGGCACCACTCTCCAAATAAAGCTGCATTCCTATAGGGTGAGGGTGTAGTGAGTTACAATCAAGAAAGGAATTTATTTAACCCAAGGTTAACAGGATTAATCTTAAAGGTTAATACTTATTTCTCCTATATGTTTAAAGGTTAATACTTATTTCTCCTATATGTTAGTTATATGCATTATAAGGGTAGGGAACATGGAGATTTAGCAGCAAACATCAGCCTAACAAATGAAAATCCTTTCATCAATGCTCCCCTTAAGATCTATTTAGTCTTAGGATATGATAAAGTTACATTTTCACATAGCAAGGACACAGTGATTTATAACAAAGTATAGTGATCTATTACAAAAGAGAAAATCCATTAACTCAAAAAGTCTAGTATTGCTAACATCAAAAACTACTATATTTCCTTTGCTATATTCCAAATACATTGATTAATGTATTCCCAAGTGCCTAAGGATATAGAGGCCTGGTGGCAATCATTGACTCAACAAGAAGAAAAAGTCCTATGCTAATTAAGACTCTCAAAATACTCCAAAACTCTCTGTGCTGTTTACGGTTGAGAGGTAGTAAACAATCATGTGCCTAGTGGCAGCAGTATGGATAATCCTGTCACACAAGCTAGTCAGTCAGCAGAGAGGTTTGACCTGAAACATCCTTGTCCCACCCAGAGCAGGGAATTAGCAGCAATTATTGACACAACAAATGAAAAACCCTTCACCAATATAATTCCTAACCAACACACTATACTAATAATTTCCAACTCCCCCAAAGATTTTGCCTTTAGTAAGTCTAAAACATCTCGTGCCTCTCAGGTTGGGAGGCTGTAAACAATCACATGTGGCTGGACGAACCTATACAGGCGGGCTAGATAACCTTCAGAGGAGTCCGTAAGCTGAAACACTCTTGTCACGCCCAAGAATTTTTATTGCCTTGGAGCTGCACGTTTACTCCTTCTCCGAGAGAAACAGTTATGGGAGAGAGCCCCCCGTAAAGTCAGAGGTGTAGGTGAGAGCATAAAACAGACTCTGGTTTGGGGGTTAGATGCTCGGGAACAGGGGGTTTCCTGAGGCTTGATCACGCCTTTGCGTATGCCAAGCCTCCTTCCTCATGACCTTTGCCCTGGGCGGAGTTCCTCACACTGGCCCCCGGCATATCCCCCTTTTTTGTTTAATTTAATCAGGTGCAGGTCAGTTGAGAGCTTCTGAATGCTCTGCCGAAGAATCCTGACAATACAAGGAAGAATGATTATAAGAAGCCAAATTAGAGCACCAATGGCAACATAACTGAAGACATTAGACAGAATATTTTTTCCAGAAATAAAATTAGAGAAGGTGTGGAAAAAGTCATTAGCGGCTCCAGCGGCAGTAAAATCCAAACAAGAGTGTTCCAAGGTCTGTATCTGATTATGAAGTTTTCCTAAGTCCAGGCCAATGTCAGAGCTGTTCCAAACACCTGAAATATGATTTTTAACCTTTTCCCACTCATAATCTGTCTCGTTTACTTTCAAAGATGTCACGCATATCCACCGGTAATCAGTGTGGCATGACAGCGCCATTTTCACTTTAAGAGCTTGCAACTCAGTCCCGATATGCATTATTGCCTCTTCTAAGGCGTCTACCCTCATCTGTAGTTTTCTGTCTATAATTTCCTGATTTGCTAGCGTTAAAGAGACATTTTTTGACATAGTATCAACATATTGAGCAGTATGCACCTGTTGAGACTATGAAACTGCTGCTACAGTAACAGAAGTGATCGCAGCTATCAAAGCTGATATCCCCAAAATAAGTAAGCCCACAAATCGTCGCATTCGCATCAAATCCTGCAGTTGCTGCAACACAGCAAGACTATAATTGTCGTACCAGTGAGTAGTTACAGTTACAGGTATCATAAGATATGGTGAGCGTTTCAACACTAGAAAAGAGCAAACATTGTACTGAGGAGTTAAACAAGATGAAAGCATACATTGTTCACAAATCACTACATTAGGTCCACCTGTGAAATTCATATGAGCATTAAGTTTCCCAGAATCATTAACAAAAAGAAATACGTAAGGAGAGGGCACGCAAGCTAAAATAGAATAAGTAAAATCATTTTCTGGTCAGAGTTCGTGCTGCAGCAGCTGTCAGTCCCGCGGGGATCTCGATGCTTATCTTGCCTCTCCTGCCTGCAGCCACCAGGTCGCCGCCCTCTCTCCCTCACTGCAGCGGCTTCAGGCTCAGCACTGGGCCCGGGCAGCCAGGCTGGCCCCGCCCACGGCTCCTGGCGTGCAGCTGTTCCGTGCAGCGGCGGCGGCAGGGGCAGAGGAGTGCCCTTCGAAGCAACGGGGGATCCTGATGCCTGGGGATCCAAATTGGCGAATCTGCGTCCTGTGGAAAAATACAAGCACACCCTCGACCCCTATGGGTCGGGACCTTTCCATCGTCCGGAGAGGAGATCCTTCCACTTTACCAGTGGCTTTGCATTTTGTATTACAAAGAGAGCATGTTGTAAAATCTGATGGGGAGAGCTATACTTAAACTCCCCTTCTCTTAGTTTTTGAATTAACAAAGCATGTGAGGGTAAATGATGTAAACGTTGACCACAATAATTTCCTATAGCACTCTGCCAATCTTCATCAAACATTAGAAGAGCATCACGTTGTTCCTTATTACATGCAATTACAATCTCTGCTGGTTCTTTACCGAACAATTTAATACTGTGTTGTTGTTTTTTTTTTCTTTTCTTTCCGGGGAAACAGTGGAAATAGTAAGTTACTTTATTTTTCGGGCTCCAAAATCACTGCAGATGGTAACTGCAGCCATGAAATTAAAAGACGCTTGCTCCTTGGAAGAAAAGCTAAGACCAACCTAGACAGGATATTCAAAAGCAGAGACATTACTTTGCCAGCAAAGCTCCATCTAGTCAAAGCTTTGGTTTTTCCAGTAGTCATGAGTATGGATGTGAGAGTTGGACTATAAAGAAAGCTGAGCACCAAAGAATTGAGGGTTTTGAACTGTGGTGTTGGAGAAGACTCTTGAGACTCCCTTGGACTGCAAGGAGATCCAACCAGTCCATCATCCTAAAGGAAATCAGTCCTGAATATTCATTGGGAGGACTGAACCTGAAGGTGAAACTCCAATACTTTGGCCACCTGATGCAAAGAACTAACTCGTTTGAAAAGACCCTGATGCTGGGAAAGATTGAAGGTGGGAGGAGAAGGGGACGACAGAGGATGAGATGGTTGGATGGCATCACCGACTCGATGGACATGAGTTTGGGTAAACTCCAGGTTTGGTGATAGACCAGGAGGCCTGGTGTACTGCGGTTCATGGGGTTGCAAACAGTCAGACACAAGTGAGCGACTGAACTGAGTGACTCACACTTTCACTTTCACTCCTGACATTATGTGTAAAGCGTGTAGGTGACAACCCTGGTTACATAGTAAAGGAGATTCAGAAGCAAAGTGCCCAAGGTGCCCCCTGGTTTCTTGCTGCTTATAGGAAAGTGCAAAAGGATTCAAACAAAAACCTTTTTCTGCCTGTGAAAGAAAACGTAGTTTGATGATTTTGAAAATTCTCAGCCTCTAGATAGCAAAGCTATTGAAATGAAGACATTGCTTCAAAAGTATCACCCACAGTAAAAACTGAAGGTCTGACTGCAGAAAGTTTGCTGAGACCTCAGAAATATGTAAAGATCAGATGTGCACCAAGTGGTTCTTTGAAGACCTTCTCTCAGGTCCTCTCCACCATCCTGTTAATATACCCACGACCCAGAGTAGGTTTGATGTTGTGTTTGTCTCTGAGCCATCTCAGAAGGAGGCCAAAGGACAGAAGGTCTCATCTTGCCCTGTTGTGTGACTTTTGTCCAGAGGAGTGAACCCCACTGTGAACCCCACCTCGGGAGATCTACAGGGTTCCTGAAAAAATTGTCTCAGCAGACACACTGCCAGCTTAGCCTGGAAGGGACCGAGAGAGTATAAAATGAAAAGAGATCAAGGGAAAACACCCAAGTTCTGCTGGCAGGAAGCAGTCTCAGAAGACTACTCAACTGCAAACATATGCCTTCTTTCATGAAAAAAGGATGAGTCAGAGGACAGGACCACAAGCCCAGAGAGGGGAGCCAAGAGCCACAGAGAATCATTCCCAAGCTTTGGAAACAAATCCAGAAACTCCGAGCCTGGCTGCAGTTCACAACTGCAGTAGATAGAGGCTCCTTTCTGTCTTGCATTTCTCCTCCCTGCCAAAGGGCAATGCATCCAGCTCTCGTTCCTGGTCACTCCCACCGCGGTGTGCTGGGTGTACTGGGGGCAGATAATTTGTGTCTTCTGTTTTGCCCATCCATAGATGGAGAGCTTTATACTGGAGACCTCATTCACACCTGATCCTGATGTAGACAAAGAGTTTTGTACTTTGCTGATATTATAATGGGATGAGACTGTTGCACAACTTGGGAGGGTGTGAATTACTTTGCATATGGGAGGGAGGTAAATCTTTTGAGGGTCAGAGGATGGACTATGGTGGGCAGACTTTAAGGTGGTCCCCATGGCCTCTGCCTCTTTGTGTTTCCATCCTCGAAATCCCTCGTGGGAAGCCTCGTGGGAGTCAGATAGGATTTAGAAACTCAGTAACAACAGCAACAGAATCCCTTCCACTTGGAAGGCAGGACCCGTGATTTGCTTCTTCATCAGTAGAATAATACAAGGTGATGGGTGGTATTCCATAACCAGCCCACATTGTAGAAGTCTCCGTCTTAGTGGCAGGCTCACCCCAGCCTCTTTGTCTCTCTTCTCTCTCTTCTTTGTGACTTTCATAGACAAAAGCTGTGATGGATCCTATAGCTGTAAAAACTGAACCATGAGTGCAGGGAAGCAGATGCTTTCCCAATTGAGTCTCCAGTTGAAAACTCAGCTGTTGAAACTAACAGCTCTTCTCACCCCATTCTCCTCTCTCTGAGACCCTTCAGCGATTAAAGATGGTAATGTATGTCAAAGTGCTCACCAGTGCTTAGTTCACATGAAGCGCTGAAGAAATTCTTCCTCGTTCACATTCCTTTGCTTGGTAGTAGGAAAAATTCAGACAGACTGTAGTACATTTATTGTGTGTGCGTGCTTAGTCGTGCAGGCATATCTGACTTTGTGACCCCATGGACGGTAGCCCGCCAGGCTCCTCTGTCCATGGGATTTCCCAAGCAAGAATACTGGAGTGGATAGCCATTCCCTTCTCTAGGAAATCTTCCCAGACCATGGGTTGAACCTGCATCTCCTGTACTGGCGGGTGGATTCTTTACCACTGAACCACCAGGGAAGCCCATTTATTACCTGCCTAATGGAAAAACAGACTGGTTCCAAATAGGAAAAGGAGTACGTCAAGGCTGTATACTGTCACCCTGCTTATTTAACTTATATGCAGAGTACATCATGAGAAACAGACTGGGCTGGAAGAAGCACAAGCTGGAATCAAGATTGCCAGGAGAAATATCAATAACCTCAGATATGCAGATGACACCACCCTTATGGCAGAAAGTGAAGAGGAACTAAAAAGCCTCTTGATGAAAGTGAAAGTGGAGAGTGAAAAGGTTGGCTTAAAGCTCAACATTCAGAAAATGAAGATCATGGCATCTGGTCCCATCACTTCATGGGAAATAGATGGGGAAACAGTGGAAACAGTGTCAGATTTTATTTTTTTGGGCTCCAAAATCACTGCAAATGGTGACTGCAGCCATGAAATTAAAAGACGCTTACTTCTTGGAAGAAAAGTTATGACCAACCTAGATAGCATATTGAAAAGCAGAGACATTACTTTGCCAACAAAGGTCCGTCTAGTCAAGGCTACAGTTTTTCCAGTGGTCGTGTATGGATGTGAGAGTTGGACTATAAAGAAAGCTGAATGCATGACTGAGCTGAATTATCGATTACCAAATTACCAAATAGTGATTACCTATTCAGTTCAGTTCAGTTCAGTCGCTCAGTCGTGTCCGACTCTCTGCAACCCCATGAATTGCAGCACACCAGGCCTCCCTGTCCATCACCAACTCACGGAGTTCACTCAAACTCATGTCCATCAAGTCGGTGATGCCATCCAGCCCTCTTATCCTCTGTCGTCCCCTTTTCCTCCTGCCCCCAATCCCTCCCAGCATCAGAGTCTTTTCCAATGAGTCAGCTCTTCACATGAGGTGGCCAAAGTACTGGAGTTTCAGCTTTAGCATCATTCCTGCCAAAGAACACCCAGGACCGATCTCCTTCAGAATGGACTGGTTGGATCTCCTGCAGTCCAAGGGACTCTCAAGAGTCTTCTCCAACACCACAGTTCAAAAGCCTCAATTCTTCAGTGCTCAGCTTTCTTCACAGTCCAACTCTCACATCCATACACGACCACTGGAAAAACCGTAGCCTTGACTAGACAGACTTTTGTTGGCAAAGTAATATCTCTGCTTTTCAATATGCTATCTAGGTTGGTCATAACTTTCCTTCCAAGGAGTAAGCGTCTTTTAATTTCATGGCTGCAGTAACCTATTACCAAACTGATAATTTTTCAATCTCATTTCCCTCTGCTTAGCCAATTCCAACCAAACCGACTTATTACACTTCATCCTTTCAACTTTATGAATATCTCATGTCTTCCATCTGAAATGTCCTCTGAGGGACTCATTCCTCAAATTTCAAATCCTACTCACCTGTAAAGTCACAGCTCACATGACGTTTTTGCCAGATGATCTACCCTAGTGCCTTTGGCATAATAAATCTCCTTCTCCCTACCACCCAGAAATTTAGAATTTGAGATATTCCTTATAATTTTCTGCCTTGTAATCTTTTTATCTGATATCATATTCTGGATTGGCCCCTTGAGGATATGAATCATGCTTTGTAAGTCTTTTATGCTTCAATGTGTCTTGTGTTTATTGAGTGATTCACCATATACTTATTCACAAATATATGCCGGCCCAGCTGCCCCACTGCTTTTCTCGAAACCTTCTGTTTTCCTGATTCATATCACCACTGTTGTTTTTTAGAGGCTTTATGCTGACACTTAGCGAACAGTTTCCACTGCGGCAAAACTCATTGCTGGGGGGGAGAGAAAGCACACACAACATATATCCAGGTATAGCTCAGTCATCGACAGCTCAGACCCTGGAAGAAAAGTGCCTGAGCTGAACCTAGGCTTACCTACCTAGGGGCTTCCCTGGCAGCTCAGATGAAGAATCTGTCTGCAATGCAGGAGGCCACCCTAGTTTGATCCCTGGGTCAGGTAGATCCCCTGGAGAAGGAAATGGCTATTCACTCAGTAATCTTGCCTGGAAAACTCCATGGACGGAGGAACCTGGCTGGCTACAGTCCATGGGGCCACAAAGAGTCAGACGTGACTGAGCGACTAACACTCTTTTTACCGACTTAGACAAGTTCAACCTTTCTGTGTCCAAGATTCCGCTTGTGTTAAGTAGGGCAGTGGTGGTGCCTGGTTTATGCAGTTGTCATGAGGACTATGTAAGTGTGTATATGCACACACACGTGTGAGTTCATATTAGAGCTATATTTAGAAGGCTGTATCTCATCAGTTATATTTTTATATATAAATGAGGAGGAAAAACAATAAGTGCAGAGGTTCTGTGATACACGTAACAACAGAATGTGAATTGGAGAAAAAAACTTCGTTTGTACCAGAAACCCCGTAACGGGCATTACCAGTCTTTTTTTTTGGCCCTTTCTCCCACAAAGTGGCAATTGCAAATCATAGAAGCTGGGAGTGACTTTTGCCCACCAGGGGTTTGTCAACACTGGAGAGCTTTTGATTTGTCAGGACTTGGGTGGTATGACTGGCCTCAAGGGGTCAGAGGTCAAGGATGCTGTTAAATATCCTACAAGGAGCAGAAAAGGTCCCCTCCCGAGGTAATGTCGATAATGGTGAGGCTGAGACTGATTCACCTGAAATGTAAGGAAAGAAGCCCTGATATTCCTTATAACTCCAAAAGACCATGCATAATCACAGCTTCATTGGAAGTCAGTTTCTCATTCATAAACCAAAAGCTAATTCCTGCTTCTTCCTTTAAAAGTGTTAGAATGTGGGTTAATTACTGTTTGCAGAGTCCTTTGAAGATGTGAAGTACTCTGCAAATGCTATTTATTATTAATTACCAGTCTGGAAGACCGTCCCATGACCCTCTGTCTGGAGGACCCCAGCCAAGCCTTAGAGGCCCGAGAGACACTGCGTGCTTTTTGATAAGTTGGAGCGTTTATAATGAAAAAGATAGGAATCAGGACCTGAGCCAATTTTTGATGGCTGGGATATGAGTGTATATAAATTGGCTCATTAAGATCAAGAATACTATAGGTTTTTCTCTGGGGTATGTTTGCTAAATCAGAATACATTTCTCTCAGTTTTACCACACTGTATGTGTAGGAGGCAGGGGATTAGCAAGAATCCACAGTACAACTTTAATAATTATAAAGAAACAAAATGAATTTATAGAAAAATTCTACTGTCTGTATTTATAAACTGATTTTCTCTGGCCCATGAGTCACTGTGTAATTTGGATTGGGTCTGATAAAATGAACACAATAAAGTGATTTGCAAAAATCTAAAAGAAACCAAGAAAGAGTATAATACAATGTGTTTTATCTCTAGGTATGAAGTGTAAATCATGTCCCATAAATATAATTTAATCCTTCGATGGGATGAATGCCTTTAAATTTCAGTATAGCTCTCGATTTTGCCTAATGTGACCATTTTATTGTTAGGAGATAGAATCTAACCTCTAGATTTAAATAACAGTGCTATGTTTAACCCAGCCTCAGCCTGGATAAAGTCTTTGTTGGCTACCTACTGGGGTAAAGAATTCTGAGCTGTTTGGTTTTGCCGAATTCCAATGGATGCATATGAGAACTTCAGTGTTTTATAAAGGTAATGCTTCATGTCAATGAGGGAAACCACGAATGATTTAATAAGTAGCTTGGAGACAACGGTGTAATCGTCTAGGAAACAAAGCGTCTCTCGTTGTTTAAATACATCTCAAATAAACAGATAGATGAAAATAGAAGGAAGCCATGCAAATAATACAAATTCAGGAGAAGAGTGTTTTAAGTACTGAAAACAAAAACAAAAATAGAAGCCAGAGAAGAAAAGATTGCTAAATTTAAGGAATAGAATTTGTAAAAATACTCTGGTAAATGTCATAAGTCAAAGGAGGTGACACAGGAAAAGTATTTGTAACAAAATACCAGAAAAATGAATTTCCTTTATTACATAAAGACCTCTGAGAAGAAAGGCTATCAACTAGATAAAAACTAACAAATAGAAGTATATTAAAAACTGTTCAAAAACATAAAAATATACTTCTAACAAAACACAAGGTTTTTAAACTTAAAAAATATATCCTCCTCATCCATAACAATGACAAACTAAAGTATTTTTCTTCTTGCCATCTGATTTGCAAACCAAAACTTTGAAAGTATTTTGCTGTTAAAAATGTGAGGAAAATAAATATTCTCATGCTTTTTTTGATGCAAGTATTTACAACATGTATATATTGGTATTCTGAATGAAAATAGCCAACAAAATTTAAAATGTACTTATAGTCTGTATTTTAAGTGAGTGAATTTTCAGAGATTTATCTTTCAGAAGTTGTTACACATATACAAAAACATATATTTATAAGCATAGCATAGTTGCTGTAAAATTATACTATGATGAAGAAGAGAGAATAAATTAAATATGACAGAAGTTTGATTAAATAAATGATGGTACATCAGCCCATGATAACATGAAACCATAGCTTCCTGGTTTCCATCAGTGTGAACTTATTAATTGAAGGAGCTTCCTCTTTTATATAGGAAATCCTCATGTAAAATTAGCTTAAAATTTTTTCAGTAGAGAAATCTCTTGATGTATTTCTCATACTATTGTCTCCTAAGAATAAATTCATTAGAAGATAATCAGGAAAATACTTTTTCAGACAATCTGTTACAACCAGGCTCCAATGCCAGCCTTGGTAGGAGCAGCTGCCAGACTCATGATTCACTGAGCAGGACAATAAATTTCAACCTTATTTGATTTTGTTAATTAGTGTAAATGAGATCACTGTAGGAGCAGTTGCTAATCATCAGTTGCCATCAAATACCTGATGGGAGAGGTGGAGACGATATGCATAATTTTAATCATATTCATTTATTTTAACATAGTAAGAATGTGGGGGTTACATTTTTCATGAATTCTCCCAGCAAGAATACTAGAGTAGGTAGCCATTCCCTTCTCCAGGGGATCCTCCTGACCCAGGGATCAAACCCAAGTATCCTGCATTACAGGCAGATTCTTTACTGTTTGAGCCGTCAATGAAGCCCTCATGGTTAGCATCACTCTTTACAGTGAAATTCTGTGTATGGAGAGACATCTATTCAAGGGTGCTTGTCACAACACTATTTGCAATAGAAAACATTGGGGAACAATCTAAATGGTTAAGTCAAACAAAGAACTTCATATAATGACATAATACAGCTATTAGATTATTGAGGAAGAAGATTTCATAGCACGCAATGTGTGCAAAAGGGTATAGTGAAGTGAGTCACTCATTCATGTCCGACTCTTTGTGACCCCATGAGTATACAGTCCATGGAATTCTCCAGGCCAGAATACTGGAGCAGGTAGGCTTTCCCTTCTCCAGGGGATCTTCCCAACCCAGGGATCAACCCAGGGATCATACCCAGGTCTCCCACACTGCAGGTAGATTCTTTACCAGCTGAGCCACTAGGGAGGCCTGCAAAAGGATATAAACAGTATGTAATTAAAAAAAAAAAACTTGCATGGAAAAAATATAACCTGTGGATCATATAACAAAATTTGAATATGAATTCACTGTAAATGAGAGAATTATGAGTGCTTTCTTGTCTTTGTGTTTTTCTGGATTTTTTAGTACTTTTGTACCAAGGGAAAAGTTCCAGGAAAATTAAATTCATATGAACTTGAAAAAAAAAATGAGACAGTGAAAAATGAAATTGAACACTGAAATCTGAAGTCTTATTTTTCTCCCCTGGTGAAATTCATAAGATATGCCCATTTTTTCCTGTTGGCTGATTTAATTTTTCCGACTCCATTTTAATGATTCCTTCATTGTTTCACAAGTTTTTACTAATGGAAAAAAGGAGACATGTTTCATTCTAATTATAAGTTGTTGGGTACAATCTGATTCTAATTCATTTTGCTGATAGCAAAATAGGGCCTGTAGACCTGCCCTCCAGCCCTTCTGCTGATGGGAGAAGGTGACTGGGCCCAGAGTATGAAATAGAGTAGAAAGTGTAGAATATTATGAGAATGACCCCTGCATACACATTTTTTAAGTTCTTTAAACAAAGACCTGATTTTGTAGTACAGCATATCAGAATAAGGTTTTCCCTGGTGGCTCAGTGGTAAAAAACCAGGCTGCCAATACAGGAGACGAGGGTTCAATCCCTGGGTCAGGAAAGTGCCCTGGAAGAGGGCGTAGCAACCCACTCCAGTGTTCTTGCCTGGGGAATCCCACGGACAGAGGAGCCTGGCGGGCTACGGTCCATGGGGTGGCAAAGGGTAGGACGCGACTTATCGACTGACCAGCAGCACAACAAACAGCAGGCAATGTTCTTCATTCACGCCGGCCTTCTCTAACTTTTCTTTTCTCTGAACTCCGACTGTGTTTCTAGCCTGAATAACAACAACAACAAAAAGGATTGGTACTTAGGCACTCTGTGTTATCTAGAGTCATAGTATCTTAATGGGTCTTTGGGAGAAATTTAATCTTTACCTCTATTTTGGGGGGATTTTTCCCACTCCACTTGTACTTTATATAGTGAACTCCTATCATTAATTGATTAAATATTATGTACTTTTGCAGTCTTAAATTTGTATCTTCATCTGAGTAGTGTTAGACTGGAAAACTGGGAGAGTGTCCGAAAGGGGCTAACTAAATATTATTCCATGAGGCTGCTCGTGAGGAACTGATGGAACAGATAGCAGCGTAAGAGGAAAACAAGGGATGATAAAAAGATTCCTTGCTACGTATTATTTTTCAGACCTTTGAGCAGAAGTGGCCACAGGACTTGCTGGGGGAGTGTGTGGTAGACTTTGTACCCTTGAAGAAGGTATGAAGTGCTGGGCGTTGTCAGTGACAAACTGGTACTTGCGTTGGTGCAAGGATGAAATTGTGCGCTACTGTCGACCGCCCCTGAGAGGTGTTCAGGGTGGAGAGCAGAAATGAGGCACGCCGTGCTCCCGAGAAACTGGCAGAACAGGTCTTCAGAGAGTTAAATATTCTCAGGGGCTGATTTTATGAGTGCAGTTCTTACATTTCTTCATGTCTAGAAAAGCAGTAAATTCCTTCCTGGTGACGTCTTCTCCTGGTGACTGGCAGCAACATTCTGCAAAAAATATGTGCTTTATTGCGTGCATTTCCCAGTCACCAAAACCACATAGATACTGACCTTCCCCCTACCGCTTCAGAGCAGTCTCTCAGAGCTATCTGGGGTGCCATCTCCCGGGCTATAGTACTCATTTTGCCCCAAATAAAACTTGACTCGCAACCCTCACTTTGTGCATTTTTAAAAGTCAGCAGTGTTCTCTGACTGAGAAAATGGGGAGAGATATGGAACTTCCCTGGTGGCTCAGAGGGTAAAGCTTCTGCCTACAATGTGGGAGACCCGGGTTCAATCCCTGGGTCGGGAAGATCTCCTGGAGAAGGAAATGGCAACCTACTCCAGTATTCTTGCCTGGAAAATCCCATGGACAGAGGAGCCTGGTAGGCTACAGTCCATGGGGTTGCAAAGAGTTGGACACGACTGAGTGGCTTCACTTTCACTTTCGCTGCAAGGATGGACTCTGACGCTGGGGGCTGCAGGCTCATGGAGAATGGGTTGGAGGAGTGTTTTGTAAGACCCTCCTTGGCTTTGGAACCCGGGCTGAAAGCCGCATGAGCCTGCACCTTCGCTGTTCTGCTCAAGGTTCACATAGAATAGATGCTCCCCGTGGCCATCAGCAGACTGAAAACACCATTTCACAGGACTGCTTCCAGAACACTGGAAGAAACTGAGGCTCGAGGATGCTGAAATCTTGCCGTACAGTGTGGACGGAAGGAGAAGCATAATGTTATGGCGGAGACGCTGGGCAGACTCTACCCCAGCCTGGTGATCGAGGGCCTCAAGTGGTCTTTCCTCGGTGGCTGTGTCCTTCCTGTCTCTGTTTGTCCCCTTCTGATGAGAACACCAGTATGCTGAGATTACAGCCCATCTTCAGGACCTCGTTTTGAATAATCACCCCCCAAACGCCCTTCTCAGTTCAGTTCAGTTCAGTCGCTCAGTTGTGTCCGACTCTCTGCGACCCCATGAATTACAGCACGCCAGGCCTCCCTGTCCATCACCAACTCCCGGAGTTCACTCAGACTCACGTCCATTGAGTCAGTGATGCCATCCCAGCCATCTCATCCTCGGTCGTCCCCTTCTCCTCCTGCCCCCAGTCCCTCCCAGCATCAGAGTCTTTTCCAATGAGTCAACTCTTCTCATGAGGTGGCCAAAGTATTGGAGTTTCAGCTTTAACATCAGTCCTTCCAAAGAGCACCCAGGGCTGATCTCCTTTAGAATGGACTCGTTGGATCTCCCTTCTCAAGTAGGCACATTCTAAAGTAGCTTCAACACATGAATGGGGCTGGCAGGGACACAACTCAGCTATGATAGCTTACTTTTCAAATGTGGGGATGAAACCGTGCATCTTTAAGAACCCGGCTTCCCAGGTAGCTCAGTGGTAAAGAATCTGCCTGTAGTGCAGGAGACCCAGGTTCGATCCCTGGTCTAGGAAGATTCCCTGGAGGAAGAAATGGCACCCCACCCCAGTATTCTTGCCTAGAGAATCCCATGGACAGAGGAGCCTGGTGGGCTACAGTCCATGGGATCATGAAGGATCAGACGTGACTCAGCGACTGAACAGCAACAAATATTTAAGAACCATCAGTGAAACATCTCCATTCTACATCTCAGACGGGATGAACGATACTTTGGGCACATCAGCTCCGAGTCCTTGCTCTTCTTGAGCAGAGCGTTTCCTGAGGTGCCCGCAGGGCCTGGCGGGCACCAGCCCGACGACTGCTCAGACCCTGTGCTTCGTCCTCTCCTGCTTCCTGCACGTGGGCTTTCCCCACCCCGCCCTTTCCTCTTTCCTTTCGTATCCTCTTCTCGTCAGGCGTCTCATTCCTTGCCTGAAATTTATGCATCTGAAGATGTTTGGTTCTTCTAATCCGAGACCTTTTCTTTCTGTGACATGTTATTATACAAACATGTTTTTTTGTTCTTTAAGAGTTAATATACACCAGTAGTTTTAAAGAAATGTCTAGAAAACTCCACGACATTTTTGTTGTAATGTAACCACCTTTTTTCTTCCCCTTTTTTAGATTTGAGTGTCAATCCAAAGATTCACTATCACTCAGTTTTAGAGGGAGATAGAGGTTGAGGCAGATGGGTGCAGCTTTTTCTTTTTGGTACTTTAACTTTTCGGAAATTATGGCTGCAAGAGAGTGTTTTGTACAAAATGAGAAAAGGTGGAAAATTTAAACCAGTCGATCATAGTCTAAACTGAGGAAGGTCTTAGTTAACTTTTAAAATTTTGTTATATAAATAAATTATATGGGCTTGAGTGAGCTGTAAGATTTCCCTAAACATCTAAAGGATTTTCAAAGAGGGAGAATGTCTGTAATTAAAGTGGTAAATCTTTAAGTAAGCAGTACTTAAATTATGCAGAAGCTCTTGAATAACTTGCTGGAAATGAAACCGAGGCAGAGAGTTAGGGTATAAATATGCATGTTATATATTACATATAATTAATACATATTATATATAATTATACATAGTATATGTTACATATAATTAGTACATGTTATATATTATGTAAAATTATATGTAAGTACATGTATATACTTTTTTAATTTGGATTGGTATACTTTTGAGACATTAAATATATTAAATAATTTTTTAAACTACTACAAGTGTATTATCATGAGATGACAAAATAGATTAAATATCTTAGAATCATGGAGTTCTAAGGAGGCTTAGCAATCACATAAGTTCTTACTCAATTTAATAAGAAGAAAACTGAGACGGAGGGAGGTACGTATCTCAGCACTAATAAACGTGTCTGCAAACCTAAATGAGTTCCCTCTTACGATTTTAACAGTCAAGTGAAATGAAGAGAGATGCCAAGAAATTCAACTGGAATACATGACCAATTTTAAGGAGGAAAAATTGGTATAAACATTCCAGTTCTTCCTACTGCTGGACACAGATACTCAGATGTGCTTTGGTTCCATGACGTCAGTCTGTTCTCTGAGGTCAGGCAGCTGTGGGAGATTCCAGATGGGTGCGCGTTTCTTGACAGCTCTCCCGGCCAGAGGAAGGCCTGCTTCTCCTTCTCTGGAAACTTGGCTGGCCTGTGATGGCCTTGGCTGACAGAGTGTGGGTGAAAGTGATGCCCTGGTGGTCCATGACTTGCTTTTAAGAGAACTGGCAGTTCCCACATTGACCCTGAGGCCTGAACCTTTGTGTCCGGCGTCCAGCTGCTCTGCTGAAGGTACCATCTAGAGATGCTCTGAATCTGGGGAGTAGGAGAGGGCCCTGCCTGAACTCCTGGCCCTCAGATTTGTGAACTACAATGAAATGACTGTTATTTAAAGCCTCTGAGTTTGGGGAGAGTTTGCTATGCTGTAATGCATAACTGGACTATTTCTGGTTGGACTAACTTAGGAAGAGATTTAACATTAATTTCAGGGAATGACTGTTTTTGCAAAAAACTAAATTGACATAATAGCTTAAGGTGTTGTGATTAAGTCAAATATAACTGAGACATATTCATACCCTTAAGATTCATCCAGAGGCCATCAGATCCCCCTGACACACAGGCACAGGTTTTCTTGTCCTTAAAGTGTTGGAAATAATCGTGCTCTAGTGCCAAAGATTGATGCTTTCAAACTGCGATGTTGGAGAAGACTTTTGAGAGTCCTTTGGACAGCAAGGAGATCAAACCAGTCAATCCTAAAGGAATCAACCCTGAATATTCACTGGAAGGACTGATGCTGAAGCTGAAGCTCCAATACTTTGGCCACCTGATGCGAAGAACTGACTCATTGGAAAAGACCCTGTTGCTGGGAAAGATTGAGGGCAGGAGAAGGGGTTGACAGAGGATGAGATGGTTGGATGGCATCACCGAATCAATGGACATCATTTTGAGCAAATTCTAAGAGATAGTGAAGAACAGGGGAGCCTAGTGTGTTGCTGCCCATGAGGTCGAAAAGAGTCCGACTTGACTTATGGATGTAACAACAGCAACAAAATGTCCTAGCAGCTGAGACTGTGGTTCACAGTCGAGGACCATCAGCTTGATGGGAGCTTGTCAGAAATGCAGGCCCTCTGGCTCCATTCCAACCCCCCTGCAAGATTTTAACAAGATCTCCAATTATTCATTTGCACTGTAAATATTGAGAAGCACTAATATAAACAGTTTTATTAGACAGACAGGAATTGGTATAAATAAATGTGAGAGGAACATTCTTAATTTTATTGCAGAGTGCTCTTTCTTCTAGAATGTTTGGACTCTGGTTAAACCTAAAAGGAAAGTTGTTCACTTTCATTTTCTGCTTCCTTATTCATTTTCCTCCAATATTGGGTTGTTGTTAAAGGCAGAATTTCTCCAAATCTACAAATATTCAGAAATAGGAAAGTATACTTTCAAACTGGGGCATGCATCATATATGTATTAAAGTTATAGCTTTATTAGATAAGGAATTATATAAAAGCTTTTATCAGTTCTTTGAAAATAAGTTCTTTAATAATATTTTACAAGTTAGGCTCCTGGGAAAACAGAGCCAACAAAAATATTATTACAAATGGAATAATTAAACCAGTTCAGGTTTCTGGAGCTGGGAAAAGGAGCAGCAAATTTGCAAAGCATCTAGACAAGAGTAGCTAAATTTATATTAATAAATTTAATATATAAGGTGACTTCCTCTGGGAAAACTGGTAGCCCAGTTTTAGAAACTGAAACTGAAGTGGCTCAGTCATGTCCGACTCTTTGCAACCCCATGGACTGTAGCCCACCAGGCTCCTCCATCCATGGGATTTTCCAGGCAAGAGTACTGGAGTGGGTTAGCCATTTCCTTCTCCAGGGGATCTTCCCAACCCAGGGATCAAACCCGGGTCTCCTGCACTGTAGGCAGATGCTTTTCTGTCTGAGCCACCAGGGAAGACAGCCCAATTGTAGACCTCACACCAAAGGCTTCCTGGTCATATCCCAGGGGATATTCTTTTGACATTTTCCACTGTTGCCACCTACTGGTTAAGAATGAATTTTCTTCTGCTGAATTTGCTGTTGGATATTCATTGACTTGTATGTTCCTTGCGTACATGCTCAGTTATGTCCAACTCTTTGTGACCCCATGGACTGCAGCCCACCAGGCTCCTCTGTCCATGGAATTTTCCAGGCAAGAATACTGGAGTGGGTTGCCATTCCCTTCTCCAGGGGATCTTCCCAACCCAGGGATCAAACCTGCATTTCCTGTGTCTCCAGCATTGGCAGGTGGATTCTTTTTATCTTTAAATAATTGGGCAGACATAAATTATGTTAGACAGTAGTGTTACAACAAGACACTGTGCTTGTCTTAAAGAGTTCATGGTTTCATTCAACAGAAAGACTGGAAACCAGAGGGCACAGGAGCTCCTGGGAGAGGCACCTCCTCCACTCTCCGGGGTCAGGGAAGACTTTTCAGAAGGAAGTACAAAGACATGGTTCTAATGCAGGGTCACAGTGTCAGAAAGCCTGTAATGCATGAAAAGAAACTCAGGGAGGAAAAAATAATGGAAATCTATGTGCTTTTTAAATTGTTTAATTTGAGGAATAAGTCTGTTGATTGAGCCCTATTATGGTTTGTAGAAAACACAGAGAAGAGGTGGTTTCAGTGTAAATCATGGAAAGATTTTTGAAAACGAGATTTTTCTTCATGAGTTATTAAAGATGAGCCATCTATATCCTTTAACAAATGTTTATTAAGCACCAGCTGTGTACCAGGAGAGGTGTTGCGGCTGAGGATTAAATAGTGATCAAGACCGTGAGACAGCTTGCTTTCATGGTTCTTGCAGATTCAGAGGAGAACAGGGGAAAATGAGCAAAGGAATTTCAATAAATTATGAAAGTTTTTGGATTGGGGGAACAGAAGGGTTGGAAAGAGGCTTCCTTGAGGAAGTGATGTCTAAGTTGGGGAAGAGTGATTAACGGGGGTGGGACTTGTGGGCAGAGACAGAGGGTTGCAGGCAAAGAGAACAGGACCAACAGATTCTGTTGAGGGTTTTACTTTTATCCTGAGGGCAATGGCGGCTTCCCTGGTGGCTCAGAGGTTAAAGCATCTACCTGCAATGCGGGAGACCCGTGTTCAATCCCCGGGTCGGGAAGATTCCTAGGAGAAGGAAATGGCAACCCACTCCAGTATTCTCACCTGGAGAATCCCATGGACCGAGGGGCCTGGTACAATCCACAGGGTCACAAAGAGTCAGACAGGACCGAGCGACCTCACTTTCACTTTCACTTGAGGGCAATGGCAAGTCAGGAAGAGATTTTAAGAGGGAAGTGATCGTCAGCCTGGCTTGCTAGAAAGTTTCTCTCTGGCTCCACCCTGGAGGACACACTGACAAGGAGCGAGAGTGGGAATAGTGTCTTCTCACGCCTGCTCAATCTCTGGCTCCTTGCCGCCCCGTGGACTGTAGCCCACCAGGCTCCTCCGTCCATGGGATTCTCCAGGCCAGAATCCTGGAGTGAGATGCCATTCCCTCCTCCAGGGGATCTTCCCAACCCAGGGAGCAAAGCCACATCTCTTATGCCCTGCATTGGCAGGCAGATTCTTTACCACCAGCGCCACCTGGGAAGCCAGAAGCAGGGTTACCTGTTTCAAAGCTGTTCATTATTCCTCTCACATTTATTTACATAAATTCCCATCCTTCTAATAAAGCTGAACTTTCACTGGGCCCTGGGAGGGGCAGAGGTGTGCCCAGATGCACAGACATCTTCAGCAGGAAAGCTAGGAATGGAGCCGCCACTGTGTGTCCCCTGCTGCACTCGGCCCTAACCCTGCTTCCTCTAGAGTCCAGTAGCCAATGAGTTAGTGATTGTTAAGGGATACAGGCCAATATGCTAATATTACCAAGTCTTTGAAATGTGTCTCAACCCTCCACCTTCAAGGGACAGGTATTACATTCCCTTCAAGTGCTTATGAGAGATGTCACACGTTCTAAGGTTCTGCTTGGGGTTAGCTAAATTTAAAGAGAAGGGGACAACGAAGGTTGAGATGGTTGGAGGGCATCACCGACTCGATGGACGCAAGTTTGAGCAAGCTCCGGGAGTTGGTGACGGACAGGGAAGTCGGGCGTGCTGCAGTCTGTGGGGTCGCAAAGTGTCGAACATGACTGAACGACTGAACTGAACTGAAATTTAAAACACTAGGAGTTATGTTTTCTAAGCTACTTATGAAATTCTCCAATATTATTTTCCAGGCTTCCAAATGAATTTATCTCTCACTTTGGCTCAAAGTTTAGCCATAGCACAAAACAAAAACATGGTTCTCATTACACATCCCTAAACTCTGTGAAGCAGACATCCGATAACTCCTGGAACAATGGGAAAAAATTTAAATAGATATTTTATATATTTTCCCTAACATTCTGAATAGAGATTATTGATGTTTTATCTCAGTGTCTCCTATTTGTTGAATCATTTTCTCATTTGATACTCAAGTATTTCTAAATAACATGAGAAAAACAGTTTTATGATATTAATAATTTAAATTCACTTAATTTAAAAATGCAATCTTTTGAATGTCACATTTATCTCACATTCTGCTTTTCATTAAAATATCCCCTGAATCATGGGTTTTGTAACTAAGAGAGCCTTTACAGTTATTATAAATACAAAGAGCCTCACAGTCACATTGGTCTTTTCACAGACCACATGGCCTTTCCGAGCATTTTAAGATCTCATTTAGTTAGTCACAGAGCCAGCCAGTGAGAGCAATTGCTCAAATGAGTATTGGATGACTGAATGCTTTGAGTAATATGTTTTACTTTATTTTGTGTAAATGTGAAATTTTTTCAAACATGGCAAGGTTCATCACCTCCTCTGGTGAGGGGAACAGTTCCTGAGAGTTCCAGCAGGTGGTAGCATAGATTATTCCAAACCGGCGGAACAGCCTCAAAAAAAAATCCAAGCACCAACATGCTGTTGTTTCTCATTTTACTGCGAGTGAGCCAGCCCCCCACCCTTTAATGTAAAAGGAACATGCCTGGACATGCTAACAAGGAAAATAACTTTTCAGTACGGAGATGACATATCATGCTAAACATAATCATAATTAAAATAGCTAAAATATGTGACTGCTGTGCTGAGTTGCCTCAGTCGTGTCCAACGTGTCCGACTCTTTGCTACCCTGTGGACTGTAACTCACCAGGCTTCTCTGTCCATGGGATTCTCCAGGCAAGAACACTGGAGTGGGTTGCCATGCTCTCCTCCAGGGGATCTTCCCAGCCCTGGGATTGGACCCAGGTCTCCCGCATTGCAGGCAGATTCTTTACCATCTGAGCCACCAGGGAAGCCCACAAATACTGGAGTGGGTAGCCTATCCCTTCTCCAGGGGATCTTACTGACCCAGGAATCAAACTAGGTTCTCCTGCATTGCAGGCGGATTCTTTACCAGCTGAGGACCAGGGAAGCCCAGCTAAAATATATTGAGGGCTAAATCTATGCTTCCCACCGTTCTAAGACCTTAACAAGTATCTTTTATTTATTACTCACACCAGTTTGTCTGTGGTTATTATTAGTCTTCATTTCAAAGACCAGGAAACTGAGGCAGGGCCAAGCTTTCATAGCTGCTAAACGAAGGAGGTAGGATATATAACCAGGCAGTCTGGCTCTAACATCCAGTCTTTGAACCACTTTATCATGTTTAATTGTGGGATCTGCAATCCCTTATGAAAATCCAAAGTATTAGGAAAAATACGATGAGTTTTCAGAAAAGAGACCTGAGTATTAAATGCATGCTAAGTCGCTTCAGTCGTGTCCGACTCTTTGCGACCCTATGGACGATAAACCACCAGGATCCTCTGTCCGTGGGATTCTCCAGGCAAGAATACTGGAGTGGGTGGCCATTTCCTCCTCCAGGGGATCTTCCCAACCCAGGGAGGGAACCCCCATCTCTTAAGTCTCCTGCATTGGCAGGCAAGTTCTTTACCACTAGCACCCTGGTCATTGTTAAAAGATGGAGAAATTACTAGGTTATTAAGGAGTGACACAGTAAGAAGTAAAGACATGAATGAATAAAACTAGAAGTCATTCAAGCAGGAGAGAAAACGGGTTTCAAGGAGCCCAGCAGTTAACGGGATGAATCAGAGCAGCCTGCTGTCGGGCAAAGAGGTAGCGTGTGAGGGCAGGAGGAAGCGGGGAAATTCGTGTGGGCACAGAACGTGTCGCAGGGCCCACAGGGCCGTGGAGAAGGCTCCGGGTCTGGAGCGTCGCCTGGGGAGTCCAGCCTTACCGTGTCCTGTGCTTCACGCAGCCCATCTCATTCCAGGACGAGGCCTGCATCCCCTCCATCTGTGCCGTAACTAGGTTATATAACCCCGCATGTGGGAACAGGACAGAGTGACAGGGTGTGCTTACCCATACTGTTTCCTCGGTGTGACATTGGGAAGAGTAAGGAGATTTACACATGCGCTTTGGCTGAATATTTCTGTCTAGTTCGTCCCCGTCCTATCTGCTGGCGTCTTTCCCTGAACCCTTATTCTTGCCACCTTGCTGTTGTTCGGTCACTCGGTCGTGTCCAGCTCTTGGTGGCCCCCTGGGCTGCGGCTCGCCAGACGTCGCTGTCCTTCACTGCCTCCTGCAGCTTGCTCAGATGCATGTCCATCAAGTCGATGATGCCATCCAACCATCTTGTACTGGCTACCCTCTGAATCCATCCCTCACTTTATCCTTCTGTGCGTTTATCTTGTTTCCCCCAGTCTGGAGGAGGCGCACCTCCCAGGCTCCTTTCAATAATGGTTATTGGACTAATGTAAACAGTGAGCAGAGCAGAGGCAGGACGCATGGGTTGGAGAAACAGGTAGGGGTTTGTCGGAGCGGCTGGGTGAAGAGCAGCTCGCACTTCAAAGCAATGAGATGCAGTGTCTTCTCCCGACATCGTCCATTCTGGTGTCACCACGATTTCTCCGACTGGACGGTGAATTCCTTTCAGAGGTGAGGCCACATTTTGTTTACCTTCAAGGCCCTCCTACCTCAACCTTATCTGCTAACACCTCACTCCGGAGTTTGTGCCCAATGGGAATTGGTAAGTGGTCTTGGAGAATGGAATGGGGTGAAGTCCAGCTGTATGGAATCTGTCTTATCTTGGCTAGACCCAACCACTTCTTACCCAGATTTCTTAGTAGCCCTGGGTCAACAAGGAGCTGAAATCAAGCAGAGACTCTTTTCTATTTGTTAATTTGGGAGAGAGAATGTGTGTGCATGCTAAGTCACTTAGTCGTGTCCAACTCTTTGCAACCCTATAGACTGTGGCCCGCCAGGCTCCTCTGTCCATGGGATTCTCTAGGCAAGAACACTGGAGTGGGTTGCCATGGCCTCTTCCAGGGGATCTTCCCCATCCAGGGATCAAACCCACATCTCCTGAAGCTCCTGTGTTGTCAGGCAGGTTCTTTACTGCTGAGCTACCAAGGAAGTCCAGGAGAGAGAATAATCAGCTACAAAATATGGCTGTGAGGAGAGGAGACAGGTGGTCACAGCTGGCAAAATGGACACACTCGGGAACGCTCTACAGGCCCCCATCCGAGCCAGGAGGTGTGCTCTTTCAGTCCCAGGCTTGAAGGGAAACTGAGGCACCCCCAGAGTGAGAGGTCTGTCCACGTGTGGCACAGCTCGGGTCCAGGCTGGAAGCAGAGTTGAGTGGGATGATGGTCCTCTTGGAGAAGGGCTGTCAGAAGCTGAGCAGGATTCAGGAGAACCCAGCTATTCACCAAGACCGCCTCTTAATACCGTGGCGGCTGGGATCTCAGCATGTGCATTTTGTGGGGGACATGGCTTTCTGTCCACAACACGCACCATGGGGGGGCCCACCCTTGGGGAGCCTCTGCTTCACACTTACTCCACGGTGAGACCTCTGGGGTATGCTTCTCGTGCCCCACCTTGTTCAATGGTGATTAATTTTTTTCTTTCGACTCATGTGAGTTCTTCCAGGCCAAGTGCCATTCCTCTAACAGTGCTTGAATATTCTGAGATGAGTTTATATGTTCTTTAAAACTAAATAAAAGTGTAATTATAACTAAAACACGCTAAGCAAAATGAAGCCACTGATAATACCACCAGAAAAGAGCCACAGTGCTCATGGGAGGTGCAAAACTGACATGTATGGTATGTCTCCGGCAACGCCTTTTTTCACCTAAAAGTGTTTTATGCTGACAGCACCGGATCTCCTGATCAAAACAGAATAACATTGAGAGTAGGCTCACAGAAACTTTACCAGAATACTCAGAAGTATTCTTATCGAAAATTTGTTCATAATCAGATCTCTATATCTAACTTCCAATTTACAGGATATACAGGAATTGGAGAAAAAAGTTAAATGACAAGAATGCAATCAGCAAAATTGAGAATATGGGCAATTTTACATGAAAAAAACGATTCCTTTTTTTTTAATTATAAATGAAGATGAGAAAAAACAGAGATGAAATTGTTATAGAGTAAAAGAGACATCAACAAAATACAAAGTTTGGGCCTCATTTACATCTAAATTCAGAAGGCATTTTTTTTTAGGCATTTGAATATAGACTTCATATTAGATTATATTAAGTAATTATTGCTATTTTTATGATAACAGACTGGTGTTAAACTAATTAAGCGTATCATATCTACTGGTAATACATGATGAAATATGTACAGACAAAATGATACAGTAATTGGGACTCTAACATATTCTAGCAGATTCTTGTGTTTCCAGCTATGAGGGACTAGGCTTCAGCAAAGCAAACCTTCTGTATCCTCTGAAATTAGAAAAGAATTAGAAAAGCAACACCTAAAGCAATACTTCTCACCTACCTCCGCAGCCCTCTGCAAAAGAAAATCTGTTCAGCGACATCAGAAAGCAGCCAGGGCAGCTAGACTCGAGGGCCCGAGACAGCAAGAGAAGAGACAGTCGAGCCTGACCTTCGCTGCATTTCCCCAGAGGCGTTTGCTGATATTTAAAATAAGCTGGACCAGGAGCTGAGACACCAAGGAGAGATCTGAGCCGAGAGCAGTGACTGTGCGGAGTTTGGCCATGTCACAGCAGCGGGGGAAATTCAGGTTTCCAAACACCATCACGTGGGGGACCAAGGCTTCAACCTCTTGATTTTAAATGTTCACAAATAGTCAGTCCATAACAGTGAATTTGCAAAGTAAGTAGCTTAGGATTACTATTGCAAAAATTGCAGATGGAGAAGAGAGAAAGTAAATGAATATTAAAAATTGGGCAATGCTACTATGGGGAACAGTGTTCAGGTGCCTTAAAACACTAAAAAGAGAGCTGTCGTAGGACCCTGCCATCCCACTCCTAGGCATATATCTAGAAGACATATGACCCCAGTGTTCATTGCAGCACTGTTTACAATAGCCAAGAGTGGGGAACAGCCTAAGTGTCCATTGACAGAGAAACGGATAGAAGATGTTGTACATATATACAATGGAATATAACTCAACCATGAAAGCAATGGAATAATGCCATCCGAAGCAACATGCGTGGATCCAGGGAGCGTCACATTGAGTGAAGTCACTCAGACAGAGGAGAAATATTGTATGATAGCCCTTATACATGGAATCTAAAAAGAAATGACACAAATGAATTTGTAAAACAGAAACAGAACTCACAGACAGAAAATGAACGTATGGTTGCTGGGGGAGGGGATAGTTAGGGGCTTTGGGATGGTCATGTACACACTGCTCTATTAAAAATGGATAACCAACAAGGACTTCTTGTATAGCACATGGAGCTCTGCTCAATGTTATGTGGCAGCCTGGATGGGAGGGGGGTCTGGGGGAGAAAGAATATATACCTATGTATGTATTGGTGAGTCCCTTTGTTGTTCACCTGAAACTATCACAACATCGTTAATCAGCTATACCCCAATACAAAATAAAAAATTCAAAAGAAACAAAATTGAGCAGTACTGTATCTTAAAAGGTCTCACAGCAGGGTCCTACGGTAGAGCATTCAGTTCAGTTCAGTACATTTCAGTCGCTCAGTCGTGTCCAACTCTTTGCAACCCCATGAATCGCAGCACACCAGGCCTCCCTGTCCATCACCAACTCCCGGAGTTCACTCAGACTCACGTCCATCGAGTCAGTGATGCCATCCAGCCATCTCATCCTCGGTTGTCCCCTTCTCCTCCTGGCCCCAATCCCTCCCAGCATCAGAGTCTTTTCCAATGAGTCAACTCTTCACATGAGGTGGCCAAAGTACTGGAGCTTCAGCTTTAGCATCATTCCCTCCAAAGA
Organism: Budorcas taxicolor; assembly: GCF_023091745.1. Taxonomy (NCBI): domain Eukaryota; kingdom Metazoa; phylum Chordata; class Mammalia; order Artiodactyla; family Bovidae; genus Budorcas; species Budorcas taxicolor. The sequence goes on along the minus strand of NC_068921.1, from coordinate 83,770,906 downwards.
AATCCCAGGGCTGATCTCTTTCAGAATGGACTGGTTGGATCTCCTTGCAGTCCAAGGGACTCTCAAGAGTCTTCTCCAACACCACAGTTCAAAAGCATCAATTCTTCGGCGCCCAGCCTTCTTTACAGTCCAACTCTCACATCCATACAAGAAAACAGGAAAAACCATAGCCTTGACTAGACGGACCTTAGTCGGCAAAGTAATATCTCTGCTTTTGAATATGCCATCTATTGTTGGTCATAACTTTTCTTCCAAGGAGTAAGCATCTTTTAATTTCATGGCTGCAGTCACCATCTGCAGTGATTTTGGAGCCCAGAAAAATAAAGTCTGACACTGTTTCCACTGTTTCCCCATCTATTTCCCATTAAGTGATGGGACCAGATGCCATGAATTCATTTTCTGAATGTTGAGCTTTAAGCCAACTTTTTCACTCTCCTCTTTCACTTTCATCAAGAGGCTGTTTAGCTCCTCTTCACTTTCTGCCATAAGGGTGGTGTCATCTGCATATCTGAGGTTATTGATATTTTTCCTGGCAATCTTGATTACAGCTTGTGTTTCTTCCAGTCCAGCATTTCTCATGATGTACTCTGCATAGAAGTTAAATAAGCAGGGTGACAATATACAGCCTTGACGTATATTTTCCTGTTTTGAACCAGTCCATGTTCAGTTCTAAGTGTTGCTTCCTGACCTACATACAGATTTCTCAAGAGACAGGTCAAGTGGTCTGGTATTCCCATCTCTCTCAGAATCTTCCACAGTTTATTGTGATCCACATAGTCAAAGGCTTTGGCGTAGTCAATAAAGCAGAAATAGATGTTTTTCTGGAACTCTCTTGCTTTTTCCATGATCCAGCGGATGTTGGCTAGCATAGGGAACTATATTTAATATCCTGTAATAAGATGAAAAAGATAATGAAATAGAATATGAAAAAATGAAATGAAAAAGTATATGAAAAAAAAGTCTTAAAAGGAACTTAGATTTTATTGTGTAAATTATGGGAAGATATTGAAGAGTTTTATATAGAGTAGTAACAAAACCAGTACAGCATTTTAGGTTGATTTAGGTGGAGTATTGTGGATAGATGGATGATAAGGAATAATGTCAGGGGGACCTTTAAAAAACATGTAATGAGCGCCTGACCCAAGGCAGCATTTGATGATGGGAATGAAAGAATGAAAACAGCTGTGAGATGTACAATGAAAAATCGGTAAGAAAGCTTCGACGTGGGAGAGAAAAGTGATGGAGGCTGGACGATGACTCTAGATTTGGAATGTGATGGAACAACCACAGACTCAACATGCCAAGGGAAATAAGAGCTAGAGAAGAAAATTAGGTCCCACAGGAGGTTGAGCTGAATGAGGAACACACGTGTGGATTCGTTGAGGAAGTATTTAAATGAACACATTTGGACGTGGAAGTTAGCACTTTAAGGAGAACGTTAAACAGAGCCCAATTCCAGAGAAAAGTCAGATGATATAAGGTCAAAACATTAACTGTTCAGTTTAGCAAATGCGTGGAGCAATCGATGGGACACACAGAGTCCTTGCTGAAGTTAACACGATTGTAAAATCGACACTAACACACAGCCATGGAAAAGTTCACAATCCTTACCCAGAAGTGTCCTGTCTAGGGAAAATTTACTGAAAAATAAACTAACTGCTCTTTATTCAGAAAGATACAGAAGATGACATGAGAAAGGCTAGTCATGTGATCGGCAGCACAAGCCTCAAGTCAAAGAGTTTAAGTGACTGGATGTTCAGTTCATCTCACGATTAGGTTTAGCTTTTAACTTCTTAGTTACTCTCATTCCAAAGCAGATAAAACCAATGTGCCTTTTAAAGATCCTGGCTAATACCATATGAAGTCTCTAATGCAGTATAAAATTAATTTATTTTCCATCTAAGCTTCTTTCCTGTCTACCTTGGAAAAAAGATTAAACATAATACAATGGGAGTTAATTTAGCTATTTTCTTGTTGCGCTTTCCTGGGTTTTCTTATTAAAACTCCAAATAAGTATCTTTGATGTTTCTCGGAAAATACTTTTCAGTTGCCGATCCCTTCCTGGCTCCATGTGCCTTAAAAAGCAGAGAGCGAAGTGGCCTCTGAGTAATTTAATATCAAGGTGCCAAGCAATCTGACATGTCAGAGCACCCCACAGAAACACAATTATTTCCTCTGAAAAGTTCATCATTTTCAAACTGGGATGAAGTTGATACAAGTAGAATCGTCCTTCCCTTGTAAAAGTATGACTTTCTTTGCTGTTAATATGCTAGGGACTTGCATTCAGCTGGAGGAGGAAAAGTCTGTTTTGGCTGATCTGAAAGCACTTTTGCTAAAAATGACAGGTAGTGTGTCTGGAAAATTAATGTCCATTCATATTTATTCAGTTTTGAGATATTTTAGGGCACAGCAGATGAAGTGCTGATAACTTCAGCTTAATGTGTATACTGCACTTAGTGCCTGTATACTGCACTTAGTGTGCGTACACTGCACTTAGTGTGTGTACACTGCATTTTTGCTTTTCGTTGAGCATCTGTGTCCCCAGGCTAGGTGGGATTTTGCTTACATACAACCCCAAATCTTGTTTCAACAGCTGCTTTATTTAACGTCTAAAATATACTAAGGAAAAATACTGAAATATTAAACAGGTATTTCCATTTTATTGGGAAGAACCTACGGGGTCCCCTTGGTGGCTCGGCCATGTAAAGAATCTGCCTGCAATGCAGGAGACCTGAATTTGATTCCTGGGTCTGGAAGATCCCCTGGAGAAAGAAATGGCAACCCGCTCCAGTATTCTTACCTGGAGAATTCCATGGACAGAGGAGCCTGGCGGGCTACGCAGTCCATGAGGCCACAAAGCATTGGACACAGCTGAGCAACTAAATAACATTTTAAAAAAGATTTGCATACATCGTAAAGATTCAGAGAAAGAATTTAGAGGTTTTCTAAAGTAAATGCTCTAAGAAATGGGAGGTCAGGGTCTACAGCAGGAAGAAGCCTGACTGAAGGTGGATGACACAGACAGGCGCATTCAGGATTCAGGCCGTCCTGGGTATCATCACACCTGATGCCCATCGACGGCGAGGGGCTGCAGGTGAAAAGGTGGTTCAGGGCCAGCTCAGGGGTCATCCTCGTAGTCCTGATGGGGAGTTTGGGCTTTATTCTTTAGGACCAAGTAATCACTTAAAGACTTTAAGCTTGGGAATAAAGTGATCAAACTAATAACATTTTTTAAAGGAGGGAAATACACCAATTTTTACAAACAAAGACTTGAAGAGGGTAAGACAAGTCACAGGTAGCTAAAAGAACGTAAAAGGAATTATCTTAGAGCTCAAAACTCTGTGATGTGGGTCCTTATCATTTCCACTTTCGCACACAAAAAAAGCAGAGGCTTGAAGTGTTTAAGTAACTTTTCCAAAAGTGGTGTACTTAGTACCTGTGGGCAGCTTCACACCCAATCTATCTCCCAATAAGGATAGAAGCTTCCCAGTGGCAATAGGGCTACTGAACCAGTGGCAATCAAACAGAAAACGCTGCGGGTTTGCTTTGTGCTGGAAGACTGACCGGGGAGTGGTGGGGTGTGGCTATTCTGAATGGATGGTACTCGCATGACGGTGGCGACTGCAGACTGGATCAATATCGGTGTCAGACTGATTGAGACGGACATCAACTCTTCCTAAAATTACACTCCTGGGATCTTGGCCAACATGAGCTTCTTTGGGTTTCCTAGATTGAGTAAGATAATACACCTCAAACAGCTTTAGAAGCTGTAAAATCCGAAGAGGCAAAGACTATTAATACTTCCACGTGAGAAGAACATTAAGCGCTTACAAGTCAGCTCCCACCTTAAGTGCACCAGGAGGGATCACATTCATCGGAGGCCCATCATGAATGTTTTATAAAGTGAGAAATTACTTCCTGTTGTATCTCTGTGGTGGTTCATATCTTTTAAGGCTCTCTGTGGATGACTCAAAGCCTCTCCTTGAAACCCCCAAACATGTCTTGAGAAAATAGCTATTTAAATGTGCATCATTTGGGCATGTTTTTGTGCTGCACGTTATAGAAAACCCATCTCAAAATGTTTTAAACAGAAAAGTTAATTTCCTGGGTTTGCAACTAAAAATATGGCATCCAGCAAAGGAGCTTCATGTTGCTTCCAGCAACATTCCCAGGGCCATGTTCATCCTGACTCTTCCTCTGCCTTGCTCAACATTGTGCTTAGTTGCTCAGTCGTGTCTGATTCTCTGTGACCCCATGGACTGTAGCCTGCCGGGCTCCTCTGTCCATGGGATTCTCCAGGCAAGAATACTGGAGTGGGCTACCATGCCCTTCTCCAGGGCATCTTCCCAACCCAGGGATTGAACCCAGGTCTCCTGCATTGCAGGCAGATTCTTTATTGTCTGAGCCACTAGGGAAGCCTTCTCTATAGGAGACACAGTCTCCAACCACTTTCCTCTGCAGTCACGCCTCATGTAAGAACAACAAAAGGGCCTCGGCAGTTCCAGACCCTGGGGCTTCCCTGGTGGCTCCGTGGTAAGGAATCCGCCTGCCAATGCAGGAGACACGGGTTGGATACCTGGGTCCCACATGCCGCCGCCGGGCAGCCAAGCCCTGTGCGCCGCGGCTACTGAGCCTGTTCTCTGGAGCGTTAACTGCTGAAGCCCGCACACCCTAGAGCCGCGCTGTGCGACAGGAGAGTAGCCCCGCTAATGGCGACTCGAGAAAAGGCCACAGAGCCGCGAAAGCCCAGCATAGCCAAGATTAAACAGAAAGACGACTGCAGCACGCTAGGAAAACAACCACCCGAGACAGTTCCAGACGTCAATTCTTGAATCGCGTGATTAAAAGAAGCAGCAGGATACCTTCTGTGAAAAGAAGATACTTTGCAAAAATTGTCAGAATGACAATTTGAATACTGTTTAGTTCTTTCTGACTTCATCTTTAAGAAGCTTTGAAACCTCTGATACAAATGACTATTGATATGTATAAAAGTGTGTTAGTGTGTTAGTCACTCAGTCATTCCCGACTCTTTGCGACCCCATGGACTGCAATCCACCAGGTTCCTTTGTCCATGAGATTTGTATAAAAAGATTGATAAATTCCTGAGGTCAAAGGGAATTTATAAGTCATTCACTTATACAAAAGATTCATATGCTTCTCATTTTAATGAGACGTGTACCCAGCAGGAACTATTGTGTGTACATACGGTAGTATGTGTACATTTGGTATGAATTCACATCTCTCACCTTTAACAAATATATATAGAACCTACAATGATATACTGTTCACCAAGCAATTCTAGATTCCTTTATTCAGTGATGTTACGTTTTATTACTTCTCTCTCTCACTTTTGTCAAGCTTGCTTCTTAATTATTTCTCTCTACTTATTCCTATTTCCTGTTTCAGGGCATATCTGAAAGTATTAAGTCAGTAAGGTCAGGAAGTTCATTAGAGATACAGGAAAGGGGGAAACTTCTACAGCATAGCTGGGCAGGACAAATGGTGGAAGAAGGTCAGAGTTGCCTTTCCAGGAAGGAACAGCAGGGGGCACTGTGGTGGGAGTAGAGAGATGATTTTGTTTGATTATGGACAATGAAATCATTGTCTCCGCCCTCCCTTCCTTTCTTCTTCTTCTTCTTCTTTTTTTTTTTTTTTCCTCTCTCTTCCTTCTTTTCTTTCATAACAATTGGACAGAAGTGTTTAGAGCCACTTTGGGGTATAAAACTAACAATATAATTACCTTTTAACACTTGGATTTTGAAAGTGGTCTCCAGTAGCAGTAGTCATTCTGTCCTGAGAAGTTTTATATGTAGAATTTCATCTGATCTTTTCATCAGCCCCATGGATCATATTGTTGCATCTGTTTGATAGAGGAGGAGAGAGGATCTCAGGTTCTGTGGATACAGATCCTGGGGCTCACCCAGGGGTGAGGGTGTCCTCACCCACCTCTCTGATTCTAAACTGTGTCCTCTTGGTAACTTCCCTCTTCAGCAACCATTTTATTTGAACAGTGAGTGAAGTGAAGTCACTCAGTCGTGTCCAACTCTTTGCGACCCCTTGGACTGTAGCCTACCAGGTTCCTCCATCCATGGGATTTTCCAGGCAAGAATACTGGAGTGGGGTGCCATTTCCTTCTCCAGGCGATCTTCCCGACACAGGGATTGAACCCAGGTCTCCCACACTGTAGGCAGATACTTTACCGTCTGAGCCACCAGGGGAGCTAGCTGAAAACCTCATAAATTACCAGGAAGCCCAGGGAAGTTCCATCTGAAGAGTACTGGAGTGGGGTGCCATTGCCTTCTCCGGAGTGGGTAGTTATTTTTAGGGTACTTGCTCTATTGAAATGTTTGAGTGATACTAAATTAGCAGGAACGCATCTAAGCTATTTATGTGGTTTAAATGCTACTCCCATATTCTTAAAAGGAATAGTTTAAAATTTTGTAAAGCAATAGTTTAAAAGTTAATTCTAAAAATGGAAAGTTATGAAGCTAACTCTTTAATTTTTTAAGGCTTATGTTAATTGGAGAATCATTGCTTTATAATACTGGTTTCTGCCATATAGCAGCATGAGTCAGCCATAGATCTGCACGTGTCCCTTCGTTCTTTGAACCTCCATGTCACCTCCCGCCCTATCGCACCCTGGTTGTCGCGGGGAGCACAGGGGTTGAGCTCCCTGCGTCACACAGCGCACTCCCACTGGCTCTCTCGTTTCCGTATGGTGGTGCATACATGTTTCAGTGAGCATGTGTGCTATGCTACACAGCATATACAGTGCGTGTGTGCTGCCCTCCCCGTTCGCCCCTCTCCTTCCCCCACTGTTCTCGAGGCCTGTGTCTCCTTTCCTGCCCTTCAAACAGGTTCACCAGTACCATCTTTCTAGATTCCATGTATATGCTTTAATATATGATATTTGCTTTTCTGACTTACTTCTCTCTGTAGAAAAGGCTCTAGGTTTGTCTACCTCAGAACGGGCTCAGCTGCCCTCCTTTTCATAGCTGGGTAAGGTTCTCTTGTCTGTATGGACCACCGCTTCTTTGTCTGTTCATCCGTCCATGGACATCTAGGTTGCGTCCATGTCCGAGCTATTGTAAATAGCGCTGCAGTGAACGCTGGGGGATAGGTGTCTTTCTCAATTACGGTTTCCTTGGTTATATGCCCAGGACTGGGATTGTTGTGTCATATGGTAGTTTTACTCTGAGTTTTTTTTTTTTTAAGGAATCTCCATGCCCTATTTTTAATTTTACGATTTAGCTGGCTACACAGGTATGAACTGTTTATGTATATTTCGCGTTGCAGTTAGTTTATGCCTGTTCACGTCTGTTCCCGTTCCTCAGGCCTCCTCCGAGGGCTCTACTGTGGTCTGGCTAATGTGGCTGTTTTAATACTGGCTCTCTTTGTCCGTGTAGGGGCCTGTCTGTGGGGTATGGCTGAATTTGTCTGGGAGGACGGATTCAGAGCACGCAGCTCAGAGGCACACAGAGAAGTCTGAGAGAGCATGATAAAGACTTTTACTGAATGCCCAACTGGCACCTCTCCTTTCTCTTGATTGTGGTGATATTTCAAACTCATCTGCTGGAATATGTGCCGATGTCAACAGCTGAACCCACCTTGATGAAGTACTGTAGATACTGAGAATGTTTACTTTCCTGAGCTAGAAATCACAAATATCAATTGAATAATGAACACAGGCTACTGTTGATGAATGCTCTGCACTATATAAGGATTCCACTGAACGCCTCGATCTGAACAAATCTGTACCCCAGTGTCACTACTTTTGGCCTTGCAGTTTAATAAACATCTATGTAGATGGGATATCAAACAGATGAGGGATTTTGCTAAAATTAAATGCTCAGTAATACACTTTTCCTCTGAGCAGAAAAGCTTATATGAGACCTAATGTAAAGCCTGCATTTGCGTGTGGGGTCTGTCGACTGGCAGCTTCCAGAAAATACCTCTCCTTGAAGAGCAGACTGAATAGAAATTGCAGAGTGAGAGACCCCAGTGGTGAAGGCAGGCCTGTGCTCAGTTAATCATCTGATGTCACCTGCCCTTGGTAAAAGTGTATCCCCATAGTGGAGTCTCTGCAAGGGAATTCTGGGTTCTAGAAGTGACATGCTACTCCCCTGCAAGAAAGCAGATAGCATCCTGCTGTGTGGAAACAGATAACAGGGGAATAACCTGTGTTGTCATCTCTGTGACTTTGTTTGAAACCTATTTCTTAAAAAAAAAAAAAACCCACTTTTTATTGAAATAGAGTTGATTTACAATGCTGTATTAGTTTCAGGTGTACAGCAAAATGATTCATATATATATGATATATGCATAATATATAGCATATATAAAAATATGTTTCTTTTTTAGATTCTTTCCCATTATATAAAAACTATTTCTTTTTTAAATTTATTTTTTAATTGGTGGAAAATTGCTTTACAGTTTTGTGTTAGTTTCTGCCATACAACAACGCAAATCAGTCATAATTATATATATGTATATATGTGTATATGTATACAGATATATATATGTCCCTTCCCTCCTGAGCCTCCCTCTAGGGGGCTCTCCCCATCACACCCCTCTAGGTCATCACAGAGCACCAGGCTGGGCTCCCTGTGTATACAAGACCTATTTCTAACAGTTGTTATTTTTATGGTCACACTCAACATTTTGCTAGTGATTATCACGATTTTAGATTTTTCTTTTTAAGAGATTATTGCCCTGACTATGTGACCGTTTCTGTTAAATGTACTTAAGTATCGTCCTTTAACTCAGGTTTCTTCCCTCAAGTATACATACCTTTTGTTTGATTGAAGGATGCTCCTTAGTTATTCCTTGTCCTTTCTCTAAAGGATTTCACTATTTTAGAGAAGGAATGATCATAATTTCCCAAAGCTCCATATTTGCTGTTATTTCTCGCCAATGGTCACCCAATGAATAAGCATCAAATAACTGGAAAATTGAATTTCATAGGGCTGACATGTTGAGTCCTAAAGTGACATGGCATTAAAAATAGGAGCTATCACAGATAAATGTTAATGATTGCACAGTTCCTGCAATATTAATAAACCTTTAATCTTGTCATTTTCAAGGGCTTGGTGCCCTCTCTAGGGAGAATTAAGCCTTGTTCTTTATCACAGGATTTGACTAAAACTTTAATTATTGATATAATACAGTCCTATTATAACATAGCTCATTATTCAAGTCAGATCTACTAATATATATTAAGCACCCATTTTCCCACTGGAACTATGCAAGGTGCTTGGAGACACAAATTTAGAAGTGAAAGAGAAAATGTAACAATCTTTGGGGTTTTTAATGTATTCTGTATATAGTAGCCCAAAGACCACCCCTTGAGATATTCATGTATTGCAAAAATCTAAAATAATATAAAGAGCTTATAATCTGCTAGAGAAGGAAGGTGCCCAAACAGATAATTTTAATATTGTGTGGGTTTTTCTCAGTTAGTTACCTACCCACTCAGGTGGTATGGAATGGCACTCAGTCCATTCTAAGTTTTGGGAAGTCATCACTGACCAAGTGATGCTATATCTGTATCATGAGAAAGTTTGTGTAGGCAATGAAGGTTTAGAAGACTTCTGGGGCAATGCCACACAAGCGAGATGGGTATAGCACGTGGACAGATGCAGAACTCTGTTCAAGATAGAAGGAGGGAAAAATGGTTGCAGATGAGGTTGGACATCTGAGGTTGACCTATGTGCGTTCATTGAATTTAACTAGGCTTTCTTGTTGCACTAACACTTTCAAATATTGGTCACTCGCCCTACTACACGTTCACATCTCCATCAGGTAAAGCCTGCTGGATACCATGGCAAATCACCAGCATTGTTACAGAATACAGAGCATCACACTGCTATTCCAGGTTTATAATGCAAAGACTAGACACCAGAATACAGGACCTTGAGAAAGAAACAGATTTTCCAATGGCAACTCATCTTTATGGGAGAGCACAGTTCACAGTGTCCACACAGACTGAACTCCACCCTGCACAAAAGGAGAGACCGCTTCCCAAGACCTTCACAAAGGGTTGCAGTGGGAAGGCTTCTAAAGCTGTAAGTATCTCTCCTCTTCTACCTCCCCAGTCCCGCCTAATATCAGTGAGGTCACAGGTACAGCTACTTAGGAATTTGAGGTGGGTTTCAAGTGGATTTAACCTGAATTTGGGGGTTTCCCGGGTGGCTCAGCAGTAAAGAATACCCCTGCTGATGCAGAAGATGTGGGTTCAGTCCCTGAATCGGGAAGATCCCCTGGAGAAGGAAATGGCAACACACCTCCAGGATTCTTGCCTGGAAAATTCCATGGGCAGAGGAGCCTGGCGGGCTACAGTCCATAGGGTCGCAGAGAGTCAGACACAACTGAAGTGATTGAGCCCATGTGTTAAAAGATAGGGGAAAATAAGAAGGGAATTTTTTATCCTAATGCTGAATGGCCCTTAATCAGAACCCTACCTTCCGCGGCAAGTTAACACCAGGCAGATGGAGCAGAGAACTCAAAAGACAGACCTCGACCTCATTAGAGAACAAAAGCCAGAGGAAATGATGTCAGCAGCCAGCTGTGGGATGCAGGATGAGAAAACTCATGAAAAGAAGCTGAGGGAATATTGAGAAAAAGGGCACAGAACCTGGGGCGCCCCCTGGCAGGACCGGCACTGACAGAATGAAGAAAGCCCTTGATTTCCGCTGCCTCCCCCATAGGCTGATTAATTGCATATGCTTCTGGTTCCACAAAATGGAAGCCAACGTAAGTTAAAGAACGTTTAGCTGGAGACCATTAAGAAATGAATAAGAATATTAAACAGGTTAAGGCTTTGTTTCATTTTTTCATATGGGAGGACTGAATCACTTTGAACCACAGTTTTTAGCTTGGAATTATGTTGAACATTTAGCTTCTTCATGTTTTAGGGGTAGCATAATGGTGAAGTGAATGACTCAGTACTTCCCCTAAACACACGATAAACTTTCGTATTTCTGCACTCCTACCTGCCATGTCTCTCTGCTAAGTCTCAGTTGAAATCTCTCGTCTCTTCTGGATCATCCTTCAATCTGCCCAAAGTCCACAAGTAGCTGGCTCTTCTGCACTTATGTAAGCATCTGTGTTGTAGTCCTTGTCATCTAACACTGGAGGTAGTCATTTAGGCTTCTTTTCTTTCTGGGAGGCCAACCAGGGCAAGTCCTCTGATGTTCCATAGTTGTTTTGACTTGCCAGGGGTTAGTAAGGTGCATAAATAAACTTAAGAAATACATGAGCAATACAAATGTGAGAAAGCTGAGGTTCTGAACACCAGAGGGACCTCAAGTCAGAGCCACAGAGGATCAGCTTCATTTTGTGGTTTGTTTGTCTGCTCATGGGATGGATAAACCCTGAGGTTCCGCTTTAACCCCTTCAGTCTCCTTTTCCCCTACATTCCTAGGGCCTGAGAGGAGGATAACCTGCATTTGGACTCAGAAACTCAGGTTTTGTGGAGGGGGACAGGGCATAGAGAGCCCAAACGAATTTTTTGCTCAACCCAATATTTGCAGATGACAGTCTCTTGTACCCTTTAAATGACCTCCAGATTCTTACAATACCTAATATAATGTAAATGCAATGTAAACAGTTGCTAGGCAGTAAATTCAAGTTTTGCATTTTGGAAACTTCTGGAAATTGTTTTGGATATCTTTCCATCTGTGGTTGCTTGAATCCTGCAGATACAGATCCCAAGGATCTGGGGGGAGGGCGTGAGTTATCAATTAGAGGAGGACAGTAAGGAGGCAGATGAGATTCTGGTGACAAGGAAAGATGTCAATGAGGGTCAATTTGAGCAACTGTACTGATGGAAAAGCTAAAGAAACAGGGCAAAAACTGACAGCCCCAGCGGGTCGAGTCTCAGCGGTACGACACGGAGAGCACCAATGTGCTGTCCGCAGCTGGGCTGGGAGGGGACCCGAGGATGGCTTTTCTGTCAGGTGATCGATCACCCTGGCTTTGAGGGTAATGAGGAATGTCGAGTTCGTTCTTTGCATGAGCTTTCCAAAGGCAGCACAAACTCAGAATTTTAGAACCAAAGGGACCTGATCGATCCTCCTTTTTCAGAAGAGAAATCTGAGATGTAGAAGAGGTAAACGGATGGGCTGCAAGGGGTGCTGTTCGGTTACCCCAGATCTGAGACATGACACAAAATCTGGACGCTTAAAACCTTGCATTAGTCAGATTCTGCACTGGCCTTTGTATGCATGATGCCGGGCATAGGGTGCTTCTTAATGATTTTCGTTTCTCCTGTCATCGTCCACCTACTAGTGTCCCTCCCCGTCTGCTCCCTCCCCAATCCCATTTCCTCTTCTTATATGACCATTCACTGCAAACGGCAGGCTGAACTGAGGACTGAGGTACCGGCTGGTGAGGTAACCCTGAAAACTTCATGCGGGGCTTGAGAGACTCAAATCTCTCTTGGATGCAGTGAGAGGAGAGATGATTTGAAATGACAAGGTGTGGGCTTGTTATTTTGGAGACACATGGGGTGACTCTGTCACCTGTGGGTATGTGGAAGATGGAAAATACACCTAATTTGCCAGGTGATTTATCCAAGGGGTGTTTTTCGACCACCAGGGTGTTGCAAGCATTACCTGATTGCTCCCGCTGCTTATTTAAAAAATGCATAAGGACAGGAATAAGTAAAAGAAAGACGCTCAACAGAAATAAAGCATGACTTGCTGGTTTGGAAGGCTCCCAGCTCTCCAGATGCTAAAATTAAAAATGGCTTCTGAGTAAGGCTCCAATCCAGAGTGCTCTCGGGATAGCTGGCATAGAGATGACGCTGAGGATGTCACTTGGTTTAACCTGGGAAAGTTCAACCTTCCATCAGACCCAGGGCCCCTCAAGGGCATGAGGAGGTGCCTCTCCATCCTCTGCGTCACATCAAACTCTGGACGTCTGGGAACTTTCAAGGGGCTGATCCTCACGTCATTTGGCAGAAGCCCACGGGCTTATTCTTTAAGTCGTCTGGGTGGACTGCTGCATGATTCCAGGACTTGGTTTCTGGCAAGGGGCTTCCCAGGAGGCGCTAGAGGTACAGAACCTGCCTGCCAAGGCAGGACTCTTAAGAGACACGGGTTTGATCCCTGGGTCTGGAAGATCTCCTGGAGAACGGCGTGGCAACCCACTCCACTATTCTTGCCTGGAGAATCCCATGGACAGAGGAGCCTAGCGGGCTACTGTCCATAGTGTTGCAAAAAGTCCAACACAACTGAACCAACTTAGCACAGATGCATGCAAGTAAGCAAAAACTTAGTACCTGATATTTGATATAAATTATGCTTATGATTGAATGAAAGTAGTTTTTTTTTCCCTTATGTGTATGTTTGCTTCTCAAATTTGGATCTCTCCCAGGACCCATCAGCTTACCTCCCTGTAACTGTCATGCACTGATTCTGTATTGATCGGTTCTGCTACAGGTCCGTAGAAAATGTGGGGCAAACAGCAAAGGCAAGAAGCTGTCATTTTCCTGCTGATGGCAACAGCATCATGTGAGTCTCTTCCCCTTCCTCACATAAAAGATGTGAGCCGTCTAGGTGTTATTCAGAGACTGGGAATGCTGACAAAAGTAGCCAAGAATGACATTTTAATTCTAGGAAAGCACTTAAAGGACATGAAGGCTTGTGCATGCCTGCGTGCTAAGGTCACTCCAGTCGTGTCCGGCTCTTTGTGACCTCATGGACTGTAGCCCGCCAGGCTCCTCTGTCCATGCGATTCTTCAGGCAAGAATACTGGAGTGGGTTGCCAGGCCCTCCTCCAGGGGAACTTCCAGACCCAGGAATCGAACCCACGTCTCTTATGTCTCCCGCATTTCCTCAGGTGGGTTCTTTAAGACTAGTGCCACCTGGGAAGCTCCATGTAGGCTTACCCTATGTTTTAACTAGGAGAAACAGAGATTGAGAGAAGTGACAGAAATGTGCCCTGAATCACAAATCAAGCTGATGTCAAAAGCAAGACAATTCAGTGTTGTCCAGTGTTCTTTCTACGGTAGTTTGTGATGGTTAGTGTGGTATGGGGGTAGTGACCTGGAGAACATTAATCATATGACTGTAAGCGGATGTTGAGGCTGCATGGGCCGGGGATCGAACCTGGGCCTCCCGCATGGCAGGTGGGAGTTCTACGGCTGCACCACCCATGCGCCATTAATCATAAAGTGGCCATTTACCAGGCACTTCTCCTACCAAGAGAACTTTATGTTTGCGTGTGACCTAATATCTTCATGGCGACCTCATATGATAGATACTATCATTTGTATTATTTTATGAATAAGGGCAATGATGCTTAGGAAAGGTAACACCTTTACCTACGGCCATGCTACAGTTAATCACGGAACGAGCACCCTAACCCACATTTCATCTAACAGAAATTCCCATATTCCTGACAATCCAGCTGAATCAGGCTTAGCTCTGAAAGAAAGAGATCAGATTAGCTCATATCTGTCCATCCTACTTTGATAATTAGCTATCTAATTCCGAGTACAATTATGGAAGTTTGTCTCTTAAAAACACAATCATAAGAAGCTCTAAGTGAAAGATGGAATTCAATGTTCTTAAAATCACTCCCCTTCTTCTGCCCCTACAGACTACACTGAGCTGATCTCAAAGCTCCTGGGTATTAAACAGATCTTTGCAGTTGTCACAGAGATAACACAGGGCTGCTCTAGTGAGAATGGCCTGCAAGGTGAACCCTGTTCATTTGTCTATTAACATCTTTACCTGTTTTTAATTGAAAGGATGGTATACCTAAAATTTTCCTTTTAAATCATGCGAGTCTCATGCTGACAAACATTGATCTCCAAAACAGTAGACATGAATAATTTTTAAAAATATTCTATCTTATTATTTTACAAGGACAGCCAGAACTCTCTGCCGGGGAACAGGTTATTCAGTTAGCTCATTTTCTGTGCCCTGGGGTTTCTCTGTCTCCTTCTCGTCCTGTTCTCTTTGAGAAGGTGGTTCTTATTAGCATCATCATTGCACGTTGAAGAGAGGCAAGCTTGAGAGGGGTTATGCTTCTTCAAAGAAGCTTAGTAGATAAATAAGCTTAAGTAAAACAAAGATCTGTGAGAGTATCTGATGTTTCTATGTATTCTTACTATTTCTCATCTACATCCATTTGGAAATCGCTAGTTGAAAATTTAGCTGTATCTTCTGCAGGCTCTATTTTCTCTTAGAAAACCAGAGCATGGCAATAGATAATAGGATTATTTAGAACCTTGACAAAGTATTAAGCTTCTTCCACTGGTTTCCTGATTTTAAATTTCTCAGTTAAAAAATACATTCTGAATATTTATAAGAGAAGCTTAATGTTTTTATTAGTTATAATGCTCAAAATCTTATTTCTCAAACTGTGATCCTCTACTAGCCCAGGAAAAATCCCATATGAGACCGGAAAACATGCTCAGAGGCCTTCTATAGTTTCACATTGAGTGTTTAATTAAACATTCAGTGTAAGTATATTCTGGGTCATCTGCATTACTTTCTGGAACCGACTCCCAGCTCTTTTCTCCCGCTACTGTAATTACTTGTGTGTTTAACTTCACTCCAGGCAGAGACCACAAGTAAATCTTCGCAGTGTACTGCAGGAAAGAGGATTTTGCCACAATTTGAGAAAAAAGTAGAGGAACTGAGCCGTGATACATGTCTCCCTGGCAGAGGCTGGGTAAGTTCGGAACAGCCTCTGACTTTTTCACACATTTTCCATCTCCCTGTTGGGGGTTGACTTACTTGTCAATTTCCAATAGTCCATTGTCAATGAAGACTTCTTCCGCTGTCTGATAATGGCAATGATTACAATATATACTCATGCAAGTCAGAATTCAGTAATGCAGCTATGCACACTTTATAGTCAAGCAGACAATAGTATAGAATTAACAAGTGAATCCTAATTAAAATTGGCTTTAGAGAACTTCTTATGGCAGCATTTCATAAAAGTGAGAAGCCATATTAACTCAAGCAGCCAAGTCTTAAAGTTATTAATATTTTATAAAACACACCAATGCAAACATGCATTTTCTGTGTATATATATTTAAGTCAACATGAGAAAAAATGTTAAAACTGAAATAAACCTAGGGCAAAATTTTCGTTGCTTTTAAATACAAATTCTTTGTTATTGAAGTCATCATTTGTAAGTGAATCTCAAGAAAATAGGTGAATAAATAGTCATTTGAAAAAAATTTACTTTTTGTGGCTTGTTTGGTTCTATAGATACATAGGCCTGTTAAGAGTAAGGAATTTACACCAGGTTGTGCAGATTTAGGTCATACCTGAATGGTCTAGTGGTTTTCCCTACTTTCTTCAAATTAAGTCTGAATTTGGCGTTCAATGAGGAGTTCATGATCTGAGCCACAGTCAGCTCCTGGTCTTGTTTTTGTTGACTGTATAGAGCTTCTCCATCTTTGGCTGCAAAGAATATAATCAATCTGATTTCAGTGTTGACCATCTGGGGATGTCTATGTGTAGAGTCTTCTCTTGTGTTGTTGGAAGAGGGTGTTTGCTATGACCAGTGCATTCTCTTGGCAAAACTCTAATAGTCTTTGCCCTGCTTCATTCCATATTCCAAGGCCAAATTTGCCAATTACTTCAGGTGTTTCTTGACTTCCTACTTTTGCATTCCAGTACCCTATAGTGAAAAGGATATCTTTTTTGGGTGTTAGTTCTAAAAGATCTTGTAGGTCTTCATAGAACCATTCAACTTCAGCTTCTTCAGTGTTACTGGTTGGGGCATAGACTTGGATTGCTGTGATAGTGAATGGTTTGCCTTGGAAACGAACAGAGATCATTCTGTCATCTTTGAGATTGCATCCAAGTACTGCATTTCGGACTCTTTTGTTGACCATGACGGCTACTCCATTTCTTCTAAGGGATTCCTGCCCACGGTAGTAGATATAATGGTCATCTGAGTTAAATTCACCCATTCCAGTCCATTTTACTTTGCTGGTTCCTAGAATGTCAATGTTCACTCTTGCCATCTCCTGTTTGACCACTTCCAATTTGCCTTGGTTCATGGACCTGACATTCCAGGTTCCTATGCAATATTGCTCTTTACAGCATCGGACCTTGCTTCTATCACCAGTCACATCCACAACTGGGTAATGTTTTTGCTTTGGTTCCATCCCTTCATTCTTTCTGGAGTTATTTATCCAATATCCAGTTATTTATCCAATAACCAGTAGCATATTGGGCACCTACTGACCTGGGGAGTTCCTCTTTCAGTATCCTATCATTTTGCCTTTTCATACTGCTCATGGGGTTCTCAAGGCAAGAATACTGAAGTGGTTTGCCATTCCCTACTGCAGTGGACCACATTCTGTCAGACCTCTCCACCATGAGAAACTTATATGCAGGTCAGGAAGCAACAGTTAGAACTGGACATGGAACAACAGACTGGTTCCAAATAGGAAATGGAGTACGTCAAGGCTGTATATTGTCACCCTGCTTATTTAACTTATATGCAGAGTACATCATGGGAAACGCTGGGCTAGAAGAAGCACAAGATGGAATCAAGATTGCCAGGAGAAATATCAATAACCTCAGATATGCAGATGACACCACCCTTATGGCAGAAAGTGAAGAGGAACTAAAAAGCCTCTTGATGAAAGTGAAAGTGGAGAGTGAGAAGGTTGGCTTAAAGCTCAACATTCAGAAAACTAAGATCATGGCATCTGGTCCCATCACTTCATGGCAAATAGATGGGGAAACAGTGGAAACAGTGTCAGACTTTATATTTTTGGGCTCCAAAATCACTGCAGATGGTGACTGCAGCCAGGAAATTAAAAGACGCTTACTCCTTGGAAGAAAAGTTATGACCAACCTAGATAGCATATTCAAAAGCAGAGACATTACTTTGCCAACAAAGGTCCATCTAGTCAAGGGTATGGTTTTTCCAGTGTCATGTATGGATGTGAGAGTTGGACTGTGAAGAAGGCTGAGCGCCGAAGAATTGATGCTTTTGAACTGTGGTGTTGGAGAAGACTCTTGAGAGTCCCTTGGACTGCAAGGAGATCCAACCAGTCCATTCTGAAGGAGGTCAGCCCTGGGATTTCTTTGGAAGGACTGATGCTAAAGCTGAAACTCCAGTACTCTGGCCACCTCATGCGAAGAGTTGACTCATTGGAAAAGACTCTGATGCTGGGAGGGATTGGGGGCAGGAGGAGAAGGGGATGACAGAGGATGAGATGGCTGGATGGCATCACTGACTCGATGGATGTGAGTCTGAGTGAACTCCAGGAGCTGGTGATGGACAGGGAGGCCTGGTGTGCTGATTCATGGGGTCGCAAAGAGTCGGACACGACTGAGTGACTGAACTGAACTGTACAGATTTAAGACACTACAGGATTAAAATACCAGGAGATTTTTATTTCCTACAAAAACAGAGTGTACATTATAAAGGTCTAAGTATGTGCTGTGACATGGTTCATAAATGGTAAATACTCGGTAGAAAGTTTTCAGTCTTTCGGAATCACAGACTTGAAAGAGGACTTGAACATCTTTTGCTCTAATCCCCGTTTAAGGACAATGTGGACTCAGGCAGTTAGAAGCGTCCTCCAAAATCGCATAGAAAATTAACCATTCAGTCAAGAGATACTTCTGAGCACTTGTTCCCAGGTGCTAAGATTCTAACGGCACACATGGTTAATGGCAGAACCCCAGCGAAAAACTGTACCTTCTATGGCCACGTCTACCCCGTTTTTGTTTCTCGTGGATTCTTCTAAGCCTGCACACCAGCCAGGATGAAGCCTGCTTGGGAACCAAACAAATCACAGTGGCTTCTTCCATTCTGCCTCCATTCACATCAGGATTCATTTTGAATTTAGTGAAAAGGTTGAGATTTTAGTCTCGGCTATAGAGAAGGAGAAGCGAGGGAATAAGTTTAAAAATATGTATATAACATACTGTAAATATGTATACCAGAGAAGGCAATGGCAACCCACTCCAGTACTCTTGCCTGGAAAATCCCATGGATGGAGGAGCCTGGTAGGTACATTTGTAAGGGTAGCCATATGGAGTAAACTGTGGCTTTCCTTAATCAAAGACCACATTTTGAGTTGGACAATGATGGAAGCTAGGGAAGACAAGGACAAAAACATCTCAGGTATGAGCTGCAGAAAAACCACCTGTCTAGTTCATTGATTTGGAATCATGAGTGAACCCTGGCTACACATTATCTGCAGAACTTTTTTTTCTTTTTTAATGGCCAACCCATGTGGTTTGTGGGATTTTAGTTCCCCGACCAGGGACTGAACCCAGGCCCATGCAAGTGAAAGCACCGAGTCTTAACAGGCCTGCCAGGGAATTCTTCACCTGCAGAACGTTTAAAAACATGTATGCAAAGAAATATGGTAAAACATGGATGAACCCATGGATGAAATTAATTGGCAGGGATGGGGGAGCCTGGTGGGCTGCCGTCTATGGGGTCACACAGAGTCAGACACGACTGAAGTGACTTAGCAGCAGCAGCAGCAGCAGCAGCAGCAGCAGCAGCAATATAAGGAAAATATTCTCAAGTCTACATCTGGAACCTAATATCTAAATGTGCAAAGACAGCTTGGAAATTAATGACAAGTCAGAAGCAACCTTGATGTAAAAATGAGTGAAGGATATGACAGGGTGAACTCTACAAGAAAAAAAGAATCCTAAAGTTAAAAACCCATGAAGAGATATTCAGAATCACTGATAAATATAGAAACGAAAAATACAACAGAAATATCCCCTTGGAAATTTTGGAATGAAAAAATTAACAACCTGGATGTTGCCAAGGAATAGCGCAGATTTGAGCATATATATATATAAAACTTCATGGCTGGATTCTAGAGTGTGGACTGGTACAGCCATTTGTAAGCGCAATCTGTCATTTAGCCAAACTACGCACATAACACAGTAAATCCATTCTTAGCTATATACCCCAAAGAAGTTCTCACATACGTCCCTATAGGAATATGCTCAAAAAATATTCACCACAGTGTTATCTGTGTTACAGAGAGTTGGTTTCAAGTTGGTCGTCCGTCTCTGGAAGAAGAGAATGTTAAAGTTGATAGATTTACAGCAAGGACTACTGTACAGTAGTTAGAAGAAGCAGTTAGGGGCAATGAATTAAGACTGTACATGGATGCTTAAAAGCATTTGCTTATGAGGAAAGAAACAATATGTCTTGCACAATGCCATCAAGAGACTTTAAAACCACATGCCCTCCAAACAAAAAATACACTGTTTTAAAGACTACATTAAATATCTATCTATGTACCACAAGGTACTGGAAAATAATTAGATTATAAAGGAGAAGGGAATGACAGAGGATGACATGGTTGGTTGACATCACCGACTCAATGGACACAAGTCTGATAACACTGCGAGAGATGGTGAAGGACAGGGAAGCCTAGCGTGCTGCAGTCCATAGGGTTTCAAAGAGTTAGACACCACTGAGCGACTGAAAACAACAAATAAAATATATAAAAGAAAAACTAGGGGGTCTGCTCCACCCCAGTACAATTTTTCCTTCTCTTTCTTTCTACTTACTTTTGGAGGGTTCCCAGGTAATTATAGCGTGCTGCTGCTGCTGCTGCTAAGTCACTTCAGTTGTGTCCGACTCTGTGCGACCCCATAGACGGCAGCCCACCAGGCTCCTCTGTCCACAGGATTCTCCAGGCAAGAACACTGGAGTGGGGTGCCATTTCCTTCTCCAATGCATGCATGCATGCTAAGTCACTTCAGTTGTGTCCGACTCTGTGCGACCCCATGGACAGCAGCCCACCAGGCTCCTCTGTCCACAGAATTCTCTAGGCAAGAATACTGGAGTGGGTTGCCATTTCCCTCTCCCAATTATAACGTGAGGTATGAATAACTATTGAACAGAATACAAAATTCACCAAAAAATAGAATAAATGTTCTCCAATGGCCTTTTCTCCTTATGAATGTCTTCATGCAAGATTCCAACTCCCAGGTGAGAGAATCTGATTCCTCAGTGAAGTGGTATCTGTGCCCCTGGGCTCCTGAGATCAGATGCTAGGCACCTGGAAACCCCAGGAACACCTTACAGGACCCAAGAATAATTACAGTAAATGCTTGGAAGTCTCTAATTCTCAATATATATTTAAGAAAAGATGTTTGATTCCAGGATGATAAAGATTCATTAGTGTATGATGATTAATCACTATAAATTCAGGATTCAAATGATTTCACTTAAATGATTCAAAGCCATTGAGAGCTTTGCTTTGCTTTTACTGAGTGCACAGAATATAGTTTTTTGGATCTTGCCAACAGGAATTCCAGGTTAGATGGATTTTGGTCTATCATTAGTGCTATGTAATGTCTTAAGATGAGATATTTGTCAATTTTTTTGTAAATGATTAGGAGAAACAGCTAACAAAATGATTGGTATGGAAAGGTTAGGCAAAACCCCTTACATATGCTTTAAAATTTCCTGATGATTATTTTGACATTTCAACACTGGTTGAGATTCAGTTCACTGTGTCCTCCTCTAGTACTTACACAGGCAACAACGTGCTGATCGTGACTTTGGGCAAAGCTTCCTTTTAATTACTGTGCGTGTGTTTCAGCAATAGAAACAGCTTTAGATCTAAAAGGGAGCTTTGGATTCTTATTATCCCCATTTTTAGTTTTATTTTAAAAAGGACATTAAAGTCCAGAGAAATGACATCCCTGACTCTAGGCGGTTGGAGGGTCAGAGTCTCATTCCAGGCTCTCACTCTGATGTCAGGACAATTTCATGGTTCTCCCCAGGTTTGCCTTCCCAGTTAGTGATGTCTTCCTGGTGCATTCACAGGAGATGGTACCCAGTGGTCCAGAACCTTGATGTCTGCATAACTGAGGCTATAGTGCTCTCTTTATTTTTTACAGTTTATTTCTTTAAAATTTGTTGTTTAGTGATTTAATGTGCTTAATCATAAGTAACAGTATTATTGAGTCATTAAATGCATTTGTTCTAAATCTGTTTATATATATATAAATATATATAGAGAGAGAAACATATATACAGTAAATTTGAGACAAATGCATTCACTGGCTCAGTAATACTGTGTGTACATATATGTGTTTACTATGTATATGTGCTGTTTACACATTGTCTATGTTTTTAGGCATGTATGTTTGTACGTAAGGGTGCACATATAACCTTCAATTAGCAAGACATCCTTCTAGACAGGGAATACCAGGACGAAAGAAATAGATGAAATTCATTCCCTCAAGGAATTATAGTTCAGAGGAAATCATTTGTATTAAAACAAACAAAACAGACAGCAATTCAGAAGTGCATGTGGCTTAGATGTTGGTGAGTTTTATGCTTACATGCCCGTGTGTGTGTGTGCATGTGTGCATGTGTGCATGTGTGTGCGTGTGTGATTGAAGGAGGGAACGCAGAGTGGGAAACAGGAGGCCTTTGAAATTTGAAGAGGACTGTATTTGTTAAGGTAGCTTTTCCATACGAATACTTTTCACCCACTGAAACTCGCTGAGGCTCTGCTTGTACCGACTCCAGGGGGCACTGCCACTTTCTTTTCCTTCCCGACATTTTCACTCTAACCTAGAGCATGATTTACCAACTGATTCGACTCACTTTGTATTTTAGGAGATTTTACCTTTCCAATTTTCCATGTGAAAATACTTCCCCCGCTTTTTCTGTGTGTGTTGCTTGATGTTTAAGCACAGGGACCTTTGGTAAAATGCAACTTTCTGATTCTAATCTGATTATAACCAGATTTCTGGGTAAAATTCTTTAGTACACATTCAGCTCTGCACACAGGAGCCTGATTGCTTGGTTGATTTCCTCTCTTGACTTCTCCCCAAGTTGTCCTCAAATCTGTGCCTTATTCTTCCTTGAAATGATACAACCTCCTGACTCCAACCAGCCCTTTATGCAAATAATTCCCGCTTCCCAGATCCGTACCCTTGGACCATTTTCTGAACGTGAATGTCATTTGTCCAGAGACACATGAAGAGCTCCAGCAGGATTGCATAGAAGTAGACTCATTTTCCTGAAATGTAAACAGCCTTGACCTCTTCATTTCTATCAATACTAGAGCACCCTTTCAGTCATTCAGGTTTGAGAACTTTAAGGATCATTTTAAGTCATCTTGCATTTTAACTTCTTATATCCACTCAATCACCAGACACTTCTGATTCTTTCTATGCCATCGTTCACCCTGATATGGAAAACAAATAGGAGGTAAATTTACGGTGTTTTCCTAAGAAGGGACCGGTAGGCAGAGGGATGTACATGGGAACCAGCCCTGGGAGAGACTGGGGTTGCGATCGCTTGTACCTGAGAGTATTTTGCATGTTTTGCTTTGGTTCTGATTCTAAGGCCTAGGCTGGAAGCTTAACTAGCTTTATTTGATCTTCTGGAAAATATTATTGAAGTTCAAGTTATATAAATTGTGTTTGGGATAAGTTAGGAGGATAACAGATACAGACTACAATATATAAAACAGATAACCAACAAGGACCTACTGCATAGCTCAGGGAGCTCTACTCAATATTTTATAATAACTTCTAAGGGAAAAAGAATCTGAAAAGAATATATATATATATACACATGTATATGTTTATATGTATGTGCTGTGTGCTTAGTCAGTCAGTCATGTCTGACTCTTGCGACCCATAGACTGTAGCCCCCCAGGCTCCTCTGTCCATGGGATTCTCCAGGCAAGAATACTGGAGTGGGTTGCCATTTCCTTCTCCAGGGGATCTTCACAACCCAGGGATCGAACCCAGGTCTCCTGCATTGCAGTCAGACTACTGACTGAGAAGCCCTGTATGTGTACACACACACACACACACACACACACACACACACAATCATATATATGATTATATATATATGTAACTAGCTGAATCACTGAGCTGTTCACCTGAAATTAAAAAGAACTTGTAAATCAATAAAAAATAAAATAGAAATAATTGGATAAAAAATAAATGGATCAACAAATGTGTTTTGGGGATACTTTTCTATGAGTTAGCTATCACTGTCAATCACTTTGCTATTCAGCTGTCAGTACTGAATATTCATTGGAAGAACTGATGCTGAAGCTGAAACTCCATTACTTTGGCCACCTGAGGCAAAGAATGGACTCATTGGAAAAGTCCCTGATGCTGGGAAAGATTGAAGGTGGGAGGAGAAGGGGGCGACAGAGTACCAGATGGTTGGATGGCATGACTGACTCAATGGACATGAGTTTGAGTAGGCTCCGGGAGTTGGTGATGGACAGGGAAGCCTGGCGTGCTGCAGTCCATGGGGTCGCAAAGAGTGAGACATGACTGAGTGACTGAACTGAGCTGTCACTGGTAACAAATTTCTAGAAAGCATTTGTACTTCCTCTTGGAAGCAGAGGTCAGCTCTTTCTTGATACCGGTGCAGGCAAGCGTGCACACCTTGAGGATGCGCCCTGAGACACACACAGGGTGTGCTGGTTTGTGTCCACATCCAAGCAGTGGCCCCAGGGGCCTCGTCAGGTGCGTGCAGATCTGATGGTCACTAAGTAAGTTTGCAGAGGCAAGAGATGATGGGAAATCTCCTTCATGACTGCCGTTCCTCAGCTCAGAAAGCCGTCTCCTTTCTTAGCACACCTGCTGTCTGATTCCAGGACCCTGATGGTGCTGTTCTGTCTCCTCCATCAGCAGTTTGGCCCAGTTAGGCCTGCCACAGAGGTATTATACGATGTCTGCTTATTATTATATTGTTATTATTATAGAGTCTTCTTTATATGAAAGAAAGTGAAAGTGAAGTCGCTCAGTCGTGTCCTACTCTTTGTGACCCCATGGACTGTAGCCTATCAGGCTCCTCCGTCCATGGGATTTTCTAGGCAAGAGTGCTGGAGTGGATTGCCATTTCCTTCTCCAGGGGATCTTCCTGACCCAGGAATCGAACCTGGGTCTCCCACATTGCAGGCAGACGCTTTACCATCTGAGCCATGAGGGAAGCCCTTTCTTAACGTGCATTGAGGTTTATTCTTCCGAGACTCAAAATTTTAAACCTCACTTCTATCTCTCTTTGCTCTGGTCAAGGCTTTCAGCCTCAAGCTCCACATTATTTGATGAAAATATTGCCTCTGGAGCTTCTTTTCCTTGTCCTTGCTTGGTGTGTCCTTGCCATTCATTCACTGTAAACCTCTTCTGTCACCTTGTCTTGTGGTGATTTCATTGATGATAAAGAGCTATTTTTATTCCTAATGCAGTCTGATCCTCACTGTATGTGATACAACATTTTAACCCACTGACATTTTGATAAACCTACTCTAAAGCTGCACATACACGGAAATACTTAATGCTATCTTCTCTTCTTTTGCCACTGATTTTCATGGTTTGGATCATTCTCTCTGTTTTTTTTTTTTCCCTGTGAAAATGAAGTTTCCAGCATGCTTTCTAAACCTTCTTCCTACCTTATAGGAACATATCAATGTTAAATAATGTTTGCATGTCCCCACTTGAAATGTTTACTCCCATTGCTTTCCTTGCCCCAAGATGAACTCTTAAGAATACTTTGAATTGTGACTTCCCTGACAGTCCAGTGGTGAAGACTCCCTGCCTCCAGTGCAAGGGGCGTGGGTTTGATATCCCTGGTTGAGGAACTAAGGTCCTACATGTGCAACCAGAAAAAGACTACTTTGAATTACCTCATCTCCTTTTTTTATTCTCTAAGAGGGCCTAAAACTGTTTATTTTTGAAATATTATTAAACTCACACCTATTATGCATCTCTTTTACTTTAAGAAGCTTTACCTCACAATAATTTTTCAAATTCCCATTTTCATTATGAGCATCCATTAGGGTTTAGCAAAGGTGCATTGTTTTCCCACTTCCTTGGTGTTCCCTGAGATGCCTGCTCTGATTCCAAGGTCATTTCTTAGAATACTTATGGTATCGATGGATGATGTGCCTGGACAATGCATTAGGTCTTGTCAGGGAGTAGGTTCCACGTGAGACAGTCGCGTGGGTGAGAAACCAGTGACAGAGAACCAGTGACAAAGTGTGAAAGAGATGAGGCCGCCCACTGATCAGCTTTAGCGAAGGGGGGCTGTTTCCGTCAGGGCTGGAGTAGTCAGGGGGCCAGGCGGTGTTGCCAGAGCTGTGTTGGGAGCTGGAACCACAGTGGAGAGTTGACGCCCGCCAAGGAGGCAACTGACGCGGGGAGAAGGAGGAAGAACGATCCCGGCTTCTCCCTCGCTCCTGCTTGCCCTCTTGCATCAGGTCTCCTATTATTGGAAGCTCGTAAGAAGCCAGCTGGCGTGGAGACCTGGGACACTTGCCTTGAGGACACAGACTCTGGGCAAGGGCAGGGCATGAACTTACAGCCACAAGCCAAGGCCAGATCAGCAGACTCCTTTCTGAACCTGGCAGTTCCGAGACTATCTTTATTTTGCGCCAGCAGACGGATGCTATCTTGGCTTGCCGTATTACTCTTCCTTGCAATCTTGGCTTCTCCAAAGTTTGTAAGATTGCTCCATTGCCATCTTCCTACCAGGTTTTTCCATTAAAAAGAAGAAAAACTGGATTCCATTTTGATTTTTTTAATACACCACAGAGTATGCACTATATTTTCTTTATTCTTCAAATTCAGGAATTACAAAGTTACCCTGGGATTTGGGGATACCTTTTAAATTACAGATTCAAGGTATATTTTTCACCTTTGGGCATGTGTATATACAAATTGTCCTTTGGTCTTTTTCTCCATCCTTATAGAATTCTCATCACTCATGAGTTCTCTCTCCAATATCTTTCTTCCAAATCTCTTTCATCATTTCCTTCATAATTGCCATTATTACATTTTTGCTTTGTGTAGTTTTTTTCATCTGCTTCTTGAAACAAGTAATAAACTTTCTATATTAGGATATCTGTGAGGTTATGGTTCCTTTATTCAAACACGGTGTTCAGCTCATAGCAGGTGCTTAGGAAATATTTGTGGGTTAAAGGATGTATAAATTAGTCAATCATATAGTTATTTTAAGTTTACAGATCATAAAATATATGGGCACAGATATATAGAGATGTGAGTGTAGACATGAATGACCGTAAGTGTAAAAATAATGCTGCACATAGAAACATTTAGATTTTCCAACAGTTACACCAGATATACAAACTAAATAGGATTGTTGCATAAAGGAAATGAGTAAATAGTGCACAAGCAAATATAGGCTTTTCAATACATCTTACCTCTAATTTCTTTTTAACAGGAAGCAATAGTATCCATACATTTTCCTGAACATTTTGCTTACAGAAATATGTGTCTCATGCCTCAAGTCATATCAGAACAAAATCTTTTGAGTTCCACTTTTTATTAAGCCATTTAAAATGTTACTCATTTTGCTTTTTTGAGTGGGAATAAGTCTAAAAACGCTATTCTAAGGAACAATAATTATAATGATAAATGAAGATAGATTTTTAAAATTTTATTTTTGATTTTCTTGATACACGAGACCATAATTTTTAAAAAGGAGTTTATAATATTTTAAGCTTACTAATATTAAAGCCCTCTTATAAAACACCTAGAAATATTGTACACACTAACAACAAATTAAAAAGGAAATGACCACCTAAATACTGAAGACACATTATTTGATTTATAAAATGCCTTTGTGTATGAGATTCTTAATTAATTTTTATCTATTAACTTGAATTAAAAAATAAAAAACATCAGATGAAACTATCGTGTGTGTCTCTTCTTTCTGAGTACAATGGTGTGGTAGTTTGAGCATTCTTTGGAATTGCCTTTCTTTGAGATTGGGATGAAAACTGACCTTTTCCAGTCCTGTGGCCACTGCTGAGTTTTCCAAATTTGCTGACATATTGAGTGCAGCACTTTCACAGCATCATCTTTCAGGATTTGAAATAGCTCAACTGGAATTCCATCACCTCCACTAGCTTTGTTTGTAATGATGCTTCCTAAGGCCCAGTTGACTTTGAATTCCAGGATGTCTGGCTCTAGGTGAGTGATCATGCCATCGTGGTTATCTGGATCATGAATATCTTTTTTTGTAGCCCTTCTGTGTATTCTTGCCAACTCTCACATCCATACATGACTACTGGAAAAACCATAGCTTTGACTAGATGGCCCTTTGTTGGCAAAGTAATGTCTCTGCTTTTTAATGTGCTGTCTAGGTTAGTCATAACGTTTCTTCCAAGGGGCAAACGTCTTTTAAATCATGGCTGCTGTCACTGTCAGCAGTGATATTGGAGCTCCCCAAAATAAAGTTGATCACTGTTTCCATTGTTTCCCCATCAATTTGCCATGTATTGATGGAACCAGAAACCTGAGCACCAGAGAACTGATGCTTTTGAACTGTGGTATTGGAGAAGACTCTTGAGAGTCCCTTGGACTGCAAGGAAATCCAACCAGTCCATCCTAAAGGAGATCAGTCCTGGGTGTTCATTGGAAGGACTGATGCTGGAGCTGAAACTCCAATCCTTTGGCCACCTGATGCAAAGAACTGACTCACTGGAAAAGACCCTGATGCTGGGAAAGATTGAAGGTGGGAGGAGAAGAGTTCGACAGAGGATGAGATGGTTGGATGGCATGACTGACTCAATGGACATGAGTTTGAGTAAACTCTGGGAGTTGGTGATGAACAGGGAGGCCTGGCGTGCTGCAGTCCATGGGGTCACAAAGAGTCGGACATGACTGAGCGACTGAACTGACTGATTTTTCTGAATTTCCTCTTTCATTTTGTTGAATGGTAGATTGTGATATGGGCTTCCCTGGTAGTTCAGCTGGTAAAGAACCTGCCTGCAATGCAGGAGACCCTGGCTCAATTCCTGGGTCAGAAGAAGGGATAGGAACTCACTGCAGTATTTGTGGGCTTCCCTGGTGGCCTAGGCAGTAAAGAATCCGCCTGCAATGCAGGAGACCTGGGTGTGATCCCCGGGTTGGGAAAATTCCCTGGAGGAGGGCAAGGCAACTCACTCCAGTATTCTTGCCTAGAGAATCCCCATGGACAGAGGAGCCTGGCGAGCTACAGTTCACAGGGCTCCAAAGAGTCAGACACAACTAAGTGACTGAGAGAGAGAAGGGGTTTCTATGAAGTGGTTTGTTTGCTTTAAAATGTACTTACTTGACACTTATATGTAATAAAATGCATGGACTTAATAATTCAAATTGGTGAGTTTTGACTGAGTAACTGTCACCCAAAACAAAATGTAGAACATTTCCCTCATCCTATGAAGTTCCCTTAGAGAATCCCACAGTTCTCTACTCTGCTCCCTACTGGGTACCACAGCATCCTTCTGGGTTTGGGTCTGTCCAGAGCCTCTTCCTCTGGGACAGCCTCTCCCACCCCTCTGCAACCAGTGGAAATCTGGCCTCAGCATGGAGACATTGCCCGCACTCCCAGAAGCAGCTCAGGCTTTGGGAGGTTTCCTTTCTGATGACAATGCCAGAAATTTGTTTCTGCCCCTGGCTCCGTATTGGAATCCCCTGGGAGTTCCCCCAAAAGACTTTTTCTGCACACTCAGGCTTCAGACCTCAGGCTCACTGACACTTCATTTTACGAGCAATTTTCCCAAGGGAGAAAATAATCAGGACTTGGCTTGCCAGAGTGAGAATGAAAAGAGAAACAATAATGGCACAATAAATAGCATTTGTTAAAACTTCTAAAATGCTCCTTGCACCAGTCAACCAGTTTAAAAATATTATTCTGCTCACAAGTACCTTACAAGGTAAGTATTATTGTTGTTACCACCTCTGTCTGATAGAGGAGAAAACTGAGTCTTTGGGATGTTAAGCAACGTGGTCAGACTCATCATTTGCCAGCTGGTGGAAACAGGCTTGAACTCGGTTCTGTTTGAAATGAAATCTCCTCCTCTGAACTGCTATACTGCACTGCTGCTCATCACGTTAAATTTGATTTACATGATAACGCCATGTTTATTCTAACAATTCTTCCTGCGTCTTGACAGGGAGAAAATTGAAGTATGTTTCTCTCTTATAAAAAGACTAGATTGCACATAATTATACACAGAATAAAAGTGTAATTAAAAATACACACATTTTGTTGACACATTTGAAGCCTCGGATTGCAGAGCCTGCTTCTCTTTAAATGCATTAGGTTTCTAAATATAGCTGCCACAGAGTGGGTTGCTCCCTAACAGCATAATGCGCTGGGGCATAGCACATTGTTTCATATAAATGTGGGTCGTTGTGCTTCATTTCCAAGGAAGAAGTTCTCACATTTTTCACATGATCCCTAATGTCAATAATAAAACTCACAATAAGGACAGTACCAGAGCACTGGTTTTGTGTCAGGCCTTGTTTTGAGC
Source organism: Budorcas taxicolor (assembly GCF_023091745.1). Taxonomy (NCBI): domain Eukaryota; kingdom Metazoa; phylum Chordata; class Mammalia; order Artiodactyla; family Bovidae; genus Budorcas; species Budorcas taxicolor. The sequence goes on along the minus strand of NC_068921.1, from coordinate 83,740,622 downwards.
AAACCACATCTGCTCTCAACCTCTCAATATTACCTTTGAGAAAATGGCACGGACAGCTGTGTGTGTGTGTGTGTGTGTGTGTGTGTTGTTTGATTTCAAGTTTATTAAAATTGACAAAGGAATTTCAGAAGCATACTGGAAAAGTCAGGGTTGGAGCAAAAGAACTGAAATCCTGGAGATTCTCTGGATTTACCACCCCCCCAAGCAGGGATGATGGACTCAAGGACAGAAAACATCACCGAGGGGCGATGCAATCTCGGTTGGGAGCCTCCTGGAGGCCTTCCAGGAGCCCAGCGGCTGGGGCTGGTGGACGCACACTTTTTACCATCCCTGCCCTCTGCCCCCTGCCCCCTGCCCACAGGACTCCTGATCCTCCGTCAGCTACCCCTCCCCTGAGAGTCAGGGCTGACAAAGCTGTACAATCACTGCCATCATCACTTTTGTTTTTTTCCAAATGTCCAAAAATTTTACTAACCAGGATACCTTTTCCTTAAAAGGGTAAGTTATCTTGTTTAGTTCTATTGATTCATATAATTTATCTCAGTAGGTAAAGAATCCTCCTGTAGTGCAGGAGATGCTGGTTCGATCCCTGATCCCAGGGTCAGGAAGATCCCCTGGGGAAGGGAATGATAATCCACTCCAGGATTCTTGCCTGGAGAATCCCTTGGACAGAGGAGCCTGGTGGGCTATAGTCCATGGGGTTGAAAGAGTCAGATATGGCTTAAGTAACTAAACCAGCACCACCACCATCTCAAACAAATACTAACAAATAAAATATATCCCAACATGCATTAACACATACAAAAGTTTTTAATCTTTAAAAAATTTTGACTGTGCTCTGTGGCATACTGGATCTTAGTTCTCCAACCAGGGATGGAACCCAGGCCCCTTGCAGTGAAAGCATGGAGTTTTAACCACTGGACCACCAGGGAAGTCCCCAGAAATTTTTCAAATAAGATTTATAAGATTTTCCACAAACAAACTTAACCTTTGTTGTTATTGTTCAGTCGCTCAGTCGTGTCTGATTCTGAGAGCCCATGGACTACAGCACGCCAGGCTTCCATGTCCTTCACCATCTCCCGGAGTTTGCTCAAACTCATGTCCATCGAGTCAGTGATGCCATCCAATCATCTCATCCTCTGTCATCCCCTTCTCCTGCCTTCAATCTTTCCCAGCATCAGGGTCTTTTCTAATGAGTCAGCTCTTTGCATCAGGTGGTCAAAGTGTTGGAGCTTCAGCTTTAGCATCAGTCCTTCCAATGAATATTCAGGATTGATTTCCTTTAGGATTGACTAGATTGATCTCCTTGCAGTCCAAGGGACTTAACCTTACATTATCTATTATAAGACAGCAATTGTCTTTCCAATCAAGATTTTCCTTCAAATTTGCTCTTTTATTCTAGGAAAATTCATTTCACATAGAGTAGAATTCAAGCTTAGGAGAGAGAGCTTACTTTGCCTTAATGATTTGTATTTTAGTATCTAAATGTTAACCCAGTTCTCACTTGTCATCCAACCCAAAGATTTCCATGCTTACTTCTTGTATTCATGCAAGGGGTGCTCAACAGGTGGCCTAGATTTAGATATTCCATAGTAATATTATTCCTGCTTAAACTCTGCACAACTGATGACCTGTGTGTGGCAAGCATGCGTGCATGTTTAGTCGCTCAGTTGTGTTCAACTCTTTGTGATCCTATGGACTGTAGCCCACCAGGCTCCTCAGACCATGGGATTCTCCAGGCAAGAATACTGGAGTGGATTGCCATTCCCTCCTCCAGGGGATCTTCCCAACCCAGGTATCAAACCCACGTCTCCTGTGTCTCCTGCATTGCAGGCGGGTTCTTTACCCTCTGAGCCATCAGGGAAGCCCCATGTGTGGCATAAAAAGGCAAAAACCAACCTTTTGAGAACAGTCTAAGCCCTAATTGCTGACTCATTTATTTTAACTGGCTCTAGAACTCATTTTCCAGGGTCACTCATGCCCTCAATAAGTATCTATTAAATCAATTCATGAGAGCTGTAAGTGAGGAAGCTATTTGTTCAGGCTATAAAAACATTAAAAGTACCTTTTAAACCTAAAGAAAAATATACTCCCTGATAAAACAGGCCTAAGATTGGCAACATCAGAATCAGGCAGATATGTGGGAAAGTTAATAATGATTGAAAAAAGACATGGCAATTAAAAAGTGGCATAAAAAAACTCGGGCATCCCCAGTGGCTCAGCAGTAAAGAATCCACCTGCAATGACATGATCCTCTACATAGAAAACCCTAAAGGCTCCACCAGAAAATTGCTAGAGCTAATCAATGAATAGGATATGAAATCAACACACAGAAATCCCTTGCATTTCTATGCACTAATAATGAGAAAATAGAAAGAGAAATTAAGGAAACAATTCCATTCACCATTGCAACGAAAAGAATAAAATACTTAGGAATATATCTACCTAAAGAAACTAAACACCTATATATAGAAAACTATAAAACACTGGTGAAAGAAATCAAAGAAGACACTAATAGATGAAGAAATATACCATGTTCATGGATTGGAAGAATAAATATAGTAAAATGAGTATACTACCTAAAGCAATCTATAGATTCAATGCAATCCCTATCAAGCTACCAACAGTATTTTTCACAGAGCTAGAACAAATAATTTCAGAATTTGTATGAAAATACAAAAAACCTCAAATAGCCAAAGCAATCTTGAGAAAGAAGAATGGAACGGAGGAATCAACCTGCCTGACTTCAGGCTCTACTACAAAGCCACAGATATCAAGACAGTATGGTACTGGCACAAAGACAGAAATATAGATCAATGGAACAAAGTAGAAAGCCCAGAGATAAATCCATGCACCTATGGACACCTTATCTTTGACAAAGGAGGCAAGAATATACAATGAATTAAAGACAATCTCTTTAACAAGTGGTCAATCACTTGTAAAAGAATGAAACTAGAACACTTTCTAACACCATACACAAAAATAAACCCAAAATGGATTAAAGATCTAAACGTATGATCAGAAACTATAAAACTCCTAGAGGAGAACATAGGCAAAACACTCTCCAATATACATCACAGCAGGATCCTCTATGACCCACCTCCCAGAATACTGGAAATAAAAGCAAAAATAAACAAATAGGACCTAAGTAAACTTAAAAGCTTCTGCACAACAAAGGAAACTGTAAGCAAGGAGAAAAGACAGCCTTCAGCATGGGAGAAAATAATAGCAAATGAAGCAACTGACAAAGAATTAATCTAAAAAATATACAAGCAACTCCTGCAGCTCAATTCCAGAAAAATAAATGACCCAATCAAAAAATGGGCCAAAGAACTAAATAGACATTTCTCCAAAGAAGACATCCACATGAAAAGATGCTCAACATCACTCATTATCAGAGAAATGCAAATCAAAAACACAGTGAGGTACCATTTCATGCCAGTCAGAATGGCTGCGATCCAAAAGTCTGCAAGCAATACAAGCTGGAGAGGGTGTGGAGAAAAGGGAACCCTCTTACACTGTTGGTGGGATTGCAAACTAGTACAGCCACTATGGAGAACACTGTGGAGATTCCTTAAAAAACAGGAAATAGAACTGCCTTATGACCCAGCAATCCCACTGCTGGGCATACACACCAAGGAATCCAGAAGTGAAACAGACACATGTACCCCAGTGTTCATCACAGGACTGTTTATAATAGCCAGGACATGGAAGCAACCCAGATGTCCATCAGCAGATGAATGGATAAGAAAGCTGTGGTACATATACACAATGGAATATTACTCAGCCATTAAAAAGAATACATTTGAATCAGTTCTAATAAGGTGGAGGAAACTGGAGCCTATTGTACAGAGTGAAGTAAGCCAGAAAGAAAAACACCAATACAGTATACTAACACATATATATGGAATTTAGAAAGATGGTAACAATAACCCTGTATGTGAGACAGCAAAAGAGACACAGATGTGAAGAACAGTCTTTTGGACTCTGAGGGAGAGGGTGAGGGTGGGATGATTTGGGAAAATGGCATTGAAAAATGTATAATACCATATGTGAAACGAATCCCCAGTCCAGGTTCAATGCAGGATACAGGTTGCTTGGGGCTGGTGCACTGGGATGACCCAGAGGGATGGTACAGGAAGGGAGGTGGGAGGGGGGTTCAGGATGGGGAACACGTGTATACCCATGGTGGATTCATGTTGATGTATGGCGAAACCAATACAATATTGTAAAGTAGTTAACCTCCAATTAAAATAAATAAATCTATATTAAAAAAAAGAATCCACCTGCAATGCAGGAAATGCAGGAGACTCTAGTTCCGATCACTGGGTTAAAAAGATCCTCTGGAAGAGGCAATGGCAACCCACCCCAGTATTCTTTCCTGGAGAATCCAATGGACAGAGAAGCCTGGTGGGCTGCAGTCCATGGGGTCACAAAGGGTCGGACTTGAGTAGGCAGACATGCACAAAGGAAGTCGCTTACCCTTTATCATGCTTTAAAAATATTCCTAGATTTTTTTTCCCATAACTGAATTTTTAAAGTCTAAAAATGTTGTCAAGGATAACAGTACTCTAAAAATAAGCAGCACTGCTAGGGTAGTTCATGAGGAATTGATCACAGTCTTAAATTGCAACTTGTGTCTCCTCACTGCAAGGCAGTATGTCAGAGAGAGCCTGCAACTTGTGATCTGTGAAAATAAAACAGTCTGACATGAGCCAGTAGAAACAAAGGCTATTCATGGAGGCTTCCCCAGGATTAAAATAAAGCAATGTGTTTGAACTCCAACTATATGATGAATTCATTTTGCATAATTGTAATTTGTTGAAAGCAATTGACTTGGGTCATTTTTCTCTGCATCCTAATGAATTTCTGTGAATTTTTGTGAACAAAGAACATCCACCAAAAGCTAGTGATTACACTTCCTAGGTTAGTTGAAGATCTCTGGCACTTGAGAATCCAATCATGTCATAAATTGGAAATTTTTAATTTAAAAAGCACAGCTGAACATTAAAAATGTAATAATGTTTACTTCTTTAAAAATTCTTTTGTAAGTGACTTTGCTGTGTGTGATAGCAATAAGGAGAGAGAGTGAGGTACGGCTGGCTGGTCTGTTCTGAAACTATGTAGAAACCACTCTTTTGAGGATCACGGGTCTAAGTCAGTGAATATCAAACCAGAATTCCCACGGTGATGGGTTCCAGAATTACTGAAAAAATAAGGTGGACATAGGTTTACCTGGTGTGGAGAGCTGACTCATTGGGAAAGACCCTGATGCCGGGAAAGATTGAAGGCAGGAGGAGAAGAGGGCGACAGAGGATGAGATGGTTGGGTGGCATCACCGACTCAATGGGCGTGAGTTTGAGTAAATCCAGGAGGTAGTGAAGGACAGGGAAGCCTCGTGTGCTGCAGTTCACAGGGTCGCAAAGAGTTGTACACAACTGAGCAACTGAACAACAACAAAAATAGGTTTATTTAAAAAGCAGAAAATAGGAAATAAGCCTACAAAAATTAATTTTCTCTGATTTTATTTTCTAAAGTTCCAAATCCTATGACCCCGGAAAACTCCAGATTAGAGGCTTTTGAATTCTGCACACTTAAAACACTGAAGCTTCACTCTGCATAAAAAAAGTATTAGTCACTCATTTGTGTCCGACTTTTTGGGACCCCATGGACTGCCAGGCTCCTCTGTCCACGGGATTCTCTAGGCAAAAATACTGGAGTGGGTTGCCATTTCCTCCTCCAGGGGATCTTCCCAACTGTACATAAAGGAGACTTCATTAATGTGCATTACAGGATACCCCAGGTTAATCTGTTATAGAAAACAGTCTCTTGAGTCTTTAAATTCTATACCGATTCTCTACCTCTGGTTGGCCAATTGTTTCTTTGTTTAGGTTTTAAGGTGAATGACCTGGGACTATTTGCGTCCGTCAACTCTGCATAGAGGCTCCTGGAAGGGAAGGCCTCTGTGAGGTTCTGGAATGCCGAGAAACTGCCACTGAGTGACCCGTGTGTGGATGGGCAGCAGTCAGAGAGAGACAGGAGACCCGCTGCCAAGACAGGGGCTGGGGCTCGAGTTGGAAAAGTCACTGCAGGCAGAGTGGGCTAGGTCCACAAAGTGGACCCAGGAACACGGTCTATTAATTCTTAGACTCACAGCGAGCAAGCCACGCTGGGGGTGAGGCTCAGTCAGAAGCCAAGAGATGGGACAGGAAGCTCCTGGGGTAAGTGGTCAGACAGGGTGATGACAAGATCTCATTTGACATGCACAGTACACCTTCTCTTCACTGAGAAGAAACATCTTTTTTTTTTTTTTTTAACTTTTTATGTTATATTGTGGTATAGCTGATTAACAATGTTGTGATAGCTTCAGGTGAACAGCAAAGGGACTCAGCCATATATTACATGTATCCATTCTCCCCCAAAGCCCCCTCCCATCCAGGGTGCCACGTGACATTGAGCAGAGTTCCCTGTGTTCTACAGTAGGTCCTGGTTGGTTATCCGTTTTAATTGTAGCAGTGTGTACATGTCCCTCCCAAATGCCGTAACTATACCCGCCCTATCTCCTCCTTCTGTCCTTCGCACTGCAAACCATAAGTTCATTCTTGAAGTCTGAGCCCGTCTTGTAAATAAGCTTATTTGTAGCATTTTCAAAAGGAACAGCATATTAATTTGGGCAGTTGATTGCCCCATAGGTAGACAACTACTATAGGCTTTTATATTATTAAAAATATGCTTATTTACCAAAGTAGAGATCAGATTGTGAAGAAATCGCATCAGATGTCCATATACAACCAACCTTTCTCACCCCATGGAAATAATGACTTCAGTTAATTTCCTCAATATGTAATCAAAGCATTGTGTTAGGCATACTACTTTTGCTTGTTTAATCTCTTAACTTTTGGGACTATTTACTAACATTTTGCTCAGAAAAATAAACCCCCAAAGTTTGTATCTATGTTCCTAATGGAAATCCAATAGGGCTGCTCAAATATGATATGGGAAAGTAATTTGAAATCTCTAAAGTACTGAGTGCTATAAATTATTATTACAATAATGACAGAGAAAAGTCTTACCCTTTCCAGATTTCATTTCAAGGTGCACTTTTAAAATAGTGTCCTCTTCCTATTATTTCTCTCTATTATTTTTAATTTTAATTTTTTTGGAGACAATCTCAATGCTTTTATTCTTCATAGAGTAGTCCCTGACTTCTCAAGCTCAAACCAACTTCTTCCTTTCCTGAATTCTTTTTCACCAGAGTCAGTGTCCCAGAATCTAGTCCATAATTGCTGTGGCATTGTTTCATATACAACTTCACTGCAACTAGAATTTTTTGAGGACTGTTGTGATGGCCCTGTGCTAACTTTCCTGGTCACAGGGTCCCCGGACTAAACATTACATCTGGGAGTCTGTGAGGATGCCTTCACGTGAGAGAAGCGTTTGCACTTGTGGGCTCAGCAATCAGTGGGCCTCCCCAGTGTGGGCCGAAATAGAACGAAAGGAAAAGGAAGGGGGACCCACCCCTCTTGCCTCTTGCCTGCCTGCTTGAGCTGGTTCTCTGGTTCTCCTGCTGGAGTTTGCACCCAAGTTTTAGCAACAAAAGTAATCAAGTGCTAATGACAAGATTTGACTCTACGACATCTGCCCCTGGGATATTCTATTCGCCATATTGTCCTGTTTCCTTCTAAATTTTGTGAGTTAATAGAGGATTTTCCTCAGAAGTAAAAGTGTTAGTTGCTCAGTCGTGTCTGACTCTTTGCAACTGCATGGACGGTAGCCCACCAGGCTCCTCTGTCCAGGATTCTCCGGGCAAGAATACTGGAGAGGGTTGCCATGCCCTCCTCCAGGGGATCTTCCTGACCCAGGGATCAAACCCAGGTCTACTGCATTGCAGGCAAATTCTTTACTCTCTGAGCCACCAGGGAGTTAATGGAGGATTTTCCTTATTTCAGGGAAAATAAGATGCCACCAAAAGTTACACTACTGTGTTTTATACTACTAGGAAATAAATTCATTGCCAACTAAAATATGATACATATCAATGATAAAATACAATTGACTATCAGAGATGTTAAAAAAAATGTTAGAATTGAACATCCAACATATTCAAGGCTGTTTGATGGGCTGTAGTCCACGGAGTCACAAAGAGTCAGACACCACTGAGTGACTAACACTTTCATTTTCACTCAATATATTCAAGCTTCAAACATAAATTCCACAACTTTATACATAAAAGAAATTATTTGACTTGGATTAAATTTTATTTGTGAAAATACTGTGAATCAGTCTAGCCTCTTGATAATAATCACCCAAAGAAAGGTTGATTGCTGAGTGCCAATACAGTGTGACGTCATTTCAGTTAACACTGGAATATAGTTGTCATTTTTATTCATGTATAACAAGAATGAAATAAAATTTAAATATGTAAATAACATCCTCTCCTATTCATTATACACTTCTTGCTACAGAATAATTCTTGTTGCTAAATACTTACTTTCAATCAGCGTACTTTGCAAATTTGCAATTTTGACCCTTGACTTAGTCAACTACTTTTAATTTTCTTTCTGTTGACTAAGTTGATTTCATGGGGCTTTCTTAAAAAGCTTAAGGCATCATTTCATTTGCTGAAGAATTTATGTGAAAAACAGCTTCTAAGATGTAGTTTCCTGTGGAAAACAAAATGAGAGAATAAGACAGTATGGAGTTTGAAAAGATGCTGAAGTCGAATTCTTTCCAGCGATTGGGATCTCTTTCCAGTATAAGGAGTTGAGTTGAATGCAGTCCTGGAAGTGCGTGTGGGCCAGCATAATGATGCATTTCCCCTTCCATCATTTCCCAGCAGAGTGGAGTCAACCTTAAGCTCCAGTGCACCTTTTCTAGACTTTAAGCAATCGTGAAAGAATATATAAATTCGTAAGACATTGTCATACACCGTAGGACATGATGCATTTCTGATTTAAAAGCACTTTCAGTGAACTCAGTGCTTGTGAAAGTTGCCGATGTAGCAAAGCCTGTGCAGGTATCTGCAGGCCAGTCTGGAGAGCCTCAGTCTCTCTTCTGACAACTTGCTACTTCTTCTGCAAAAAGCTTACCTTCTTTGATGCCAAGAAAATTATCCCTTGTTTGTGCCAGCACAGGAATTTATATGCTTCTTCTTACACAGAACTCAAAATGCTCTTAACTGATTCACTCATGATATATCCATAGGAGATGTGGCTTATCTTATGGAAGGAACTTGCTATGTTCGGAGAGATGATTCAAGGACAGTGTGCTTGTGTTTTAAGGGTGTAACTGAGTGGACGTCCCCCGGGAATGCATTCTCTTCTACAACACCTTGGTATGTGTCCCCTCTGTTTTGGTTGTCCCTTAAAGGACTCTAAGGTATTCAGATTAAAAAAAAAATTATGTGCCTATTTATAACAATGATTGAGGCCTTCCTTCAGTCATGCTATATCATACAAATTACTGAACTTAACATTTTCTTCACTAATTTGGAAACAAAGTACATTGGTTCATTGTATGTTCCTTATGGAATTTTACGTCCAGAGAATCCTAAAGTTGCCCAGGTGCCAGCCCAGCACCCTGTTGGCCACTCAGACATTCTGCTGGGTTTAGACATCCTGCTTCTTGCACCGCATGGGCTCTGAACCAGACTATTCTCAGAAGTAAAGACAAACTTCCAAGATGCCATCTGCTGTGATCTCATGGGAATGTAACCAGGGAAATATTGACAGTGCTTTGTGATACCATCAGGAGTCAGAAAAGCTATAAAACTTAAGACTGGTCATTGTTGGTTATCTTGTGCCTCTGAGAAAAAAACAAAAATGTCATTGAAAGAGGCTTGAGTGTTCTCTGAGGTCACTTGATATCTGTAGCCAGCCCATGGAAGCTCAGGTCTGAAACCCTCCTCCCGGAGTGCCAGCCTGGAACTGCTGTTAGCAACCAGATAGAACTCTAAGGCTGTTCTTCTCTCCAGACCCAGGAGGGCATTAAATGCTCTGTGGAAGATTCAAACCATTCAGCAGAGAGGCTTATATACAAACTAAACAGTACACGTCCTGATAGAATGATGCACTGGGGTGCTGGGAATCAGAAGAGAAGCCTGGACCTTGAAAACTGAACAGGCTTCCTCTATTGAAGGAAAAGACCAGGAACTACTCTGCTACTTCAGTAAAAGCTCTTGGTCTGTGTTACGGTGGTTCAGAATGCTCCAGGGAGACCCAGGGGATTCAAGCTAATGGAAGAGAGGAAGCTTGTCTCAAAGACCCTTAGATGGCAATGTTAACAGAGAATATTTAAAAAAAAAAAAAAAAAAAAACCTTGCAAGAGGTTTTCAAAACACTTGCATACAAGCATCTCTGGCCATTTTTGCTAAGGCCCAGGAACAGGGATAATTAAGGTCAGATTGTAAGGCTGGCGTTGGAATGACGAAGATTAGTAAAAAAGAAACAAGAAATGTGAAAGTGAAAGTGTTAGTCGCTCAGTTATGTCAGACTCTTTGTGACCCCACAGACTGTAGCCCGCCAGGCTCCTCTGTCCATGGGATTTTCCAGGCAAGAATACTGGAGTGGGTTGCCATTTCCTTCTCCAGGGGATCTTTCTGACCCAGGGATTGAACCCAGGTCTCCTGCATTGGCAGGTGGATTCTTTACCACTGAGCCACCAAAAAGAAACAGAGCAGATATAATGAGGACAGGAACAGAGATTAGGATCTAATAACTAAAATAAGGTGCTCAAGCACTCAACATGTTTACTCATTCCTGATGGTCACTATTTTCCCAGGATCAAGGTGGAAAACTGTTTTCCAGCAGTTTCTCAGAACTGAGGATGGAGTGGCCAGCGGTGGTTTCAGATCAGGTGGACCACGGGCACTCTCTTCTACCAACTCCGTACCTCTTCGGGTAATAAACCAGTCCTTTCTTGTGCAGAACTCACTTCACCCAGCTTAGACAGCTTTGAAGCTTCTCCAGTCTCGTGCTGGAGTAAACTGGGCATAACTGGGACCTGTCTACAACAGTCCTGTGTCCACTGGGTGTCCAGTACTTATCAAGTGGATGAGTATTTGACCCAAATGGGCTGATGAGAATCATCAAAGGTCACCTGCTAGACCTGTCCGGAGTGATATGATTTTGACTTCCCTGAGCTTCTTAGCCAGGAGGATGGTATAAGCAGGAACCTCTGTTTCAGTCCTGGCTGCCACATGAAGGCAGCCTGCTAGACAATGAGATGATTTCAACCCCTGGGTACCGCAGAGCCCTGGGACTGCCCAGATGCACGGTGATACATTTCTTTTACCCTCGTGTAAACGAATCTGTTCGAAGAAGGCAATGGCACCCGACTCCAGTACTCTTGCCTGGAAAATCCCATGGACGGAGGAGCCTGGTAGGCTGCAGTCCATGGGGTCGCTAAGAATCGGACACGACTGAGCGACTTCACATTCACTTTTCACTTTCATGCATTGGAGAAGGAAAAGGCAACCCACTCCAGTGTTCTTGCCTGGAGAATCCCAGGGACGGTGGAGCCTGGTGGGCTGCCTTCTATGGGGTCTCACAGAGTCAGACACGACTGAAGTGACTTAGCAGCAGCAGCAGCAGCAGCAGCAGCAGCAGCAAACAAATCTGTCTTGGGTTTCTGTCACTTTAAAGGAGTCCTCACCTAGAAATTAAGAATTACTGAATGCGATGGTTCCATAACCTTTGATATTCATTTGCTTTTACCTCCTAAATTTTATGCAAGTTTTTCTCAGAATAGTTTGTTTTTGGTTTTAATGATGGATTTCTACTTTGCCCCTGTCTAGCTATGATGTGACCATTGATCCTGCCTACACTTTATATCTGTATTATATCTGTTTATACCTGTATATCAAGTGTCTTTTTTTTTTTAATAGCTTTATTCATGTATTTTTGCTCGTGATGCCTCTTCCTGCTGCACGGCTTCTCTGTTGCTGTGGCCTGAGGGTTTCTCACTGTCGGGGCGCCTCTTCTTGCAGAGCGCAGGCGCTGGGGAACGTGGGCTTCCATAGCTGCGGCTCCTGGGCTCCAGAGCGCAGCCTCAGTCTTTGCGGCAAACAGGCTTGGTCTCTCTGTGGCACGTGGGATCTTCCCGAATCAGGGCTCTAAGCCACGTCTTCTACCCTGGTGAAAAGTGAAAGTCGCTCAGTCGTGTCTGGCTCTTTGTGACCCCATGGATTATAGCTCACCAGGCTCTACTGTCCATGGAGTTTTCCAGGCAAGTGATTCAGACAGTAAAGAATGTGCCTGCAATGTGGGAGACCAGGGTTCTATCCTGAGTTGGGAAGATCCCCTGGAGAAATGGCAACCCACTCCAATATTCTTGCCTGGAGAATTCTATGGACAGAGGAGCCTGGCAGGCTACAGACCATGAGGTCACAAAGAGCTGGCCACGACTGAGCAACAATCATACCTATATACATACACTGGAGTGGGTTGCCATTCCCTCTCCCAGGGGGTCTTCCTACCCAGAGATCGAACCCTCATCTCTTATGTTGCCTGTATTTGCAGGCAGGCTCTTTTCCGCTGGGCCATCTGGGGAGCCTGGCTGAAGGTCTGTGTGGGTGAGCTATTTCCTCTGGCTTCTTCTACCCCACGTTTGCAACAAATCATTTGCCAATCACGATGCCCTTTGCCCTAATCATTGCTCACTATTCTGAGTCTTTATCCAGGGTCATCACAGCAGAATTGACAGCTACTAATTTGGGGTAATATTTACGGTGAAGCTGTGTGAGATCTTGAGGACTTTTCAAGACTCTGCCAGTCTTAGAATGAGGGAAAAGTTGTGAAATAGTATTTTTTTTTGATGTTTCTTTTTGTCTTTGCCAAACTCAAGTCTACAAACACAGTTGGCCACTTTGAATAAAGCAGTGAATCAAGGTTGTTTTTTTCTAGAAGGCATTAGCATTCTTACACAGAATTCATATTAACCGTGCCTTTTAAGCTGTTATGTGACAAATAGAGAGCCATCTCTCATTTATAAAAGAACCAGCTAAACACACACTCCAGGCCTCACACTTCAGGCAGCTTAGTCCACCAATTTGTCAAGAGTAATTAATGGTGGACAGCTTGGCAGTTTTCACTGCCACCAATTCAGTTGTGTTTGAAGGCAAGGGTGCTGTTTTTCATCTTTTAAGAATGAGTAAGTTTGCCTTTTAATGAAATAGAAAAGTTTGCTCTGTTCCTCCACAGTGAATCCAGGTATAAAAATGTCACTTCTTAATCATAACTTACATTTAAAGAGCTCTTTTTCTCTCTAAATCTGAAATCTCATCTTTTGGATTTCAGAGCCCTTTTAATTCAGAATTCCAGGCTTTGAGTTTGTATTAAAAGTCTCTCCATTTTTTCCCCTTTTGCTTAGGTGCCAACATGTCTTAGTATTTGTGATATGTGACATCTTAGATAAAACTGAAAATCTCTAAGAAGTGGTACTGCTGCTGCTGCTAAGTAGCTTCAGTTGTGTCTGACTCTGTGCGACCCCATAGACAGCAGCCCACCAGGCTACCCCATCCCTGGGATTCTCCAGGCAAAAACACTGGAGTGGGTTGCCATTTCCTTCTCCAATGCATGAAAGTGAAAAGTGAAAGTGAAGTTGCTCATTCATGTCCGACTCTGAGTGACGCCATGAACTGCAGCCCACCAGGCTCCTCCGTCCATGGGATTTTCCAGGCAAGAGTACTGGAGAGGGGTGCCATTGCCTTTTCCGAGAAGTAGTACAGTAGGGATATAAATATATTTTTAAAGTGCATATAGATTATACTTATACTTTATAGAATTTTTCATATTTCCATGCTTCTGAGAGCTTTCATCAAGGTGGTTATCCAATTATCAGAGCTTGAGACAGGTCATTCCCATGGAATCGATCAAATTAGGTTTGATTCAGGGCTTCATTTGGGAGATATACAAATAAACATGGGATTTATTTGTCTAAAAATATGGTTAAGGCCCCAGGCAATATTTGAGGCATTTGACAGGGACCGCGACTTCACTTTCACTTTTCACTTTCATGCACCGGAAAAGGAAATGGCAACCCACTCCAGTGTTCTTGCCTGGAGAATCCCAGGGACAGGGGAGCCTGGTGGGCTGCCGTCTATGGGGTCGCACAGAGTCGGACACGACTGAAGTGACTTAGCAGCAGTAGTGCTTAATAGAGGCTATGTTGTGTGGTAGAAAGAGTATAAAATTTGGAGCCAAGCGGAACTAAATTCAAATTACCTACAAGTAGGTTTATCATGGTCAAGTGATGATAGGAATACTTTCTTGTGCATATCAGCTTGAATAAATGCCAAGCGTTTAACCCAAGACGGTGCGCCACCTCTTGCAGTTCTGCAAGAAGCGGACGCCATGATGAGATTAGGTGTGCAAAAGGTTTATTAAAGGACATGTTTGTGCTGAATAGAGCAGGGAGGATGGGGGACGGGCCAATAGCAGGGAAGTCTTCAGATGATGAGGAAGGTATGATGAGGTCGGTTAGACCACAGTGGGACGCAGGGTGGACTCTGGTCACCGAGCCCTCCCAGAGCCCCGTCCCCCACCCAAACCACACGCAGCCTACATTCTATGCAGCCGTCTCTCATAAAAGCTTTATTCCGGGAACAGGTCCTCTGTCTAAATTCTTTTCAGCGGTTAAGGGAAAATAATAAGAAAAGCTTCCTGAGTCTTTTTAAAAATAATAATTTAAATAATAATAAAAAATAATCAGTCCAAATCAATCCTTATGCAGAAGACATACCTTTTGGAGTAGTGAATTTTGCTCCCCTGTTGGCAAACAAACACGAACATCAAAAGAGGATTGTTAATCCCAAAGAATGAGCATCTCACATCAGTGATTTTAGTGCTTTTTATGTCCAAGAAGATGCGAGAGTCTGGGGTCACCGAAATGTTCCCTTGCGTTTCTGCTCAGTCAGGAATTTGTGCCCGACTCTCTGTGACCCCGTGGACCGTAGCCTGCCAGGCTCCACTGTCCATGGGACTTCCCAGGCAAGAATCCTGGAGGGGACTGCATGTCCTCCCCCAGGGGGTCATCCCAACCCAGGGATCGACGCCCTGCCCCCTGGTCTCCTGCCTCGCGAGTGGAATCTTTACTGTATATTAACTATCTAGTGGCCAGTTCCGAAGCCCAGGATGCTTCCTGTTTTCCTCCCTACTGAATTTCCCTCAGGTGCACTGCTGGGCAACTGCGGTGGCTAACGGCTTGATCCTAGTGGGTGACTTCTTTTCTTTACCAGAGTAAGCATCCTCCCCTGCTGGGGACGCCTCTCCCCCTTGGACTCACAACTTCTTTGTCCTGCCATTGCACTTGGCACTTTGTCCTTTAAATCTGGATTTACTTGTCTCTCTTTCTCACTAGATACAATTATCTTTGAAAGCAGAGGCTGTGTTTTTTATTTGACTCTGTGTCACCAGCACTTATTTTAGTTCCTAGCAGCAATATTTGTAGAATTAATGAATTATGTATGAGTGAATAAAGGCAAGTAAGAAATAAATTTGACTGAGAAATCTCTTGCTCCAGTGTCTGGGAGGATAATAACAAGATGAAGATGAAATGACATGTAGAAACAGACTTTGAGAAGAAAAACTGAATTCATTTCAGACACCTAGGCCTACAGTTAATGCTGTTTCTGATGTTCAGTTGCTAAGTTGTGTCTGACCCTTTCGCAACCCCATGGACTGTAGCCTGTCAGGCTCCTCTGTCCATGGGATTTTCCAGCCAAGAATACTGGAGTGGGTCGCCATTCCCTTCTCCAATGTAGTTAATAACATTTCACAAATATTTATTCAGAACATACTACTTGCCAGGCACAGTGCTATGCATTAAAACAGTGGTTAACTTGCCAGAGTGGTGGGAGACTGGCAGTTCTCTTAGGCAGCTAGTTGTCAGCAGCCAGAAGGCTGAGGGGTTTTGGAGACTAGATACCTTGTAGAATAATCCCAAAGAGCAAGCCCCACTCTGGAGCTTTCCTGGGATGGAGCTGAGGGCCCTTCACAGGTGAGTATGTATGTGCAGGTGAGCTGGGCTCTTTAACAAAGGAAGTGGACTTCCTGTGACTCCTCTCCACAGCCCTGAGCACAGCTGGGAACTGCTCTTCTTTTTTTAAAACTGATGTATTTTTATAACCCAAATTTTACACACACCTATTTTAAGAAGCCACTATAAAAAAAAAAAGTTTGCAGAAAGAAAGAAAAATGACTATCCTTTAGGAGCAGATGGTTAGAGAGCATCAGTGACTCAATGGACATGAACTTGAGCAAACTCCAGGAAACAGGGGTGGTGGTGGTTGGGCAGGGGGAAGACAAAGGAGCCTGGTGTGCTGCAGTCCAGGGGTCATAAGAGTCGTACACGACTTAGGGACCGAACAACAACAACTGTAAAGAAACACACACTCACCTTAAAATACTACATCATTAAAGTTATAAACCCATTTGTTCAGAATGAGTTGAGCACACATTGTGCTTGATGTTGATGGACAAGGGGAGTTTGGGTAAGTTTTTGTAAAGCTCAGTGTTCTTCCGATAATTTGGTTCAGGGTTAGGATAACACTTCATCAGATGTACTAGTCTTCATATTTTCACACTTCTTATTATCTGCTGATAAATTCAAATGTGATTGTTAAGCATTGCTACTTGTCATGGATTAGACGAACAATTGCACTTTGCCTACTGGAAAGTAAGAAGTGGATTATGAAACTCATTATGTTTCCTATAATTGACCTGACTTTCTTTGTCACCAACTTGATTTTCCCTTTACCACAGCACTGAATTCTCCACTCAGATTTATAAATCTGTTTTTTTTCTTTCTTTATGTATCTCACGTAGTATTATTCTTCTTTCTGGAAGAACCTTACCTTTGCCCATTATGGAATAAAATTAAGAATTATCTCAGGATTCAATATTTGTGATATTTTTAGAAAATATTCATTTGAGAAAGAAAGACTATCTCTGTGATATCTTTAACAGCTACTCATTTGTTAAGTTTATGAGCCTGTGGCCTGAAAAAAACCACACCCTAAAAGTTGAGAATTTTTAGTCAGTGGACTTATTGAAAATTGAAACCTGGA
This sequence comes from Budorcas taxicolor, assembly GCF_023091745.1. NCBI lineage: Eukaryota > Metazoa > Chordata > Mammalia > Artiodactyla > Bovidae > Budorcas > Budorcas taxicolor. The sequence continues at coordinate 83,723,557 of NC_068921.1, read as the reverse complement.
ATCCAGTCTTTCATGGCTCTGGGGGACTGTTCCCAAGAGGCAAGGGAGGAGTCAGGATATAAAGGAGTTTTTGCTGAAAAAAAACAAAAACAAAAAAAAACCCATGTAGTGAAAAGTGAGTCAGAAAGGGAAAGATAAATATCATATTCTAACGCCCATATACAGAATTTAGAAAAATGGTACTGAAGAATTTATTTCAGGGCAGCAGTGGAGAAACAGACAAAGGGGATAGATTTATGGACATGGGGAGAGGGGAGGAGAGGGTGAGATGTGTGGAAAGAGTAACACGGAAACTTACATTACCATATGTCAAATAGACAGCTAATGGTAATTTGCTGTATGGCTCTGTATCAACCTAGTGGGTGGAATGGGGCGGGAGATGGGAGGGAGATTCATGGGGAGGGGGTACACGTACACCTGTGGCTGATTCACTTTGAGGTTTGACAGAAAACAACACAATTCTGTAAAGCAATTATCCTTTAATAAAAGGAAGAAATAAAAAGATTACTGCTAACCATAGAAACAGACATCTCCAGTCCATGATTTTAGTACTTTTCTAAGTATGGGAAGATGCAAGAGTCCGGGCTTATTGAAATCTTTCTTTGATACTCATCTTAACTATCTAGGGCCACCACCCTGCTTGGCTCTATCCTGGGTTTCCTTGTGTGGGGGCGGGGAGGGAGGAGATGAGGAGGACCACAGGGGCTGATGGCTTTATGGGCATGAAAGCCTTTGTTTACCAAAATGTAAAGACATACTTTGTCCACAAGCCAATTAAGTGGAAAGGAGTGAGTTGTCTAATATTCCTCAACATGTAAGATTTTTATTGTTATTTAGTCGCTGAGTCATGTTCAACTCTTCTGCCACCCCACGGACGAGAGCCTGCCAGGCTCCTCTGTCCATGGCCCTTCCGAGGCTAGAATACTGAGGAGGGCAACCACTCCCTTCTCCAAGGGATCTCTCTGGTGTATTATCTTCACATAATAGACATGAGTAGAATGCACGGACTACTAGAGAGATCAATGCTGAAAACTTCTCTTTTTTTAAAGCAAAGGCTTATATGGTTTATTTTAACTCTGCATTTATTTAGCACATTTGCAAAAATAAGTTCACATGGAAACATTATCACAAGTTTACAGAAAGAGAAAAAAGTTTCTTTTTTTTCTCTCTCTCTCTCTAAATGTCTTGGTAGTTAGATTATTTTTCATCTTCTCTAGTTCTACTGCTGAAAAGTATTAAATAATGGTGATTTGTGGTAACTAATAATATGACTCTTACATATAAATTATCTTTTTCCATTCATAAATGTATTAAAGACCGCTAATTTTGTTTTGCTTTTAAGCATAATTTTGTTATCATGTTAATATAATGTGATATGGGACACAGTAAAAAAAAAAACAGTCCTAATTTGATCACCATTATGCAAATATTGTTAAGAACTGCTTCCTAGGTGGTACTAGGGGTAACGAATCTGCCTGCCAGTGCAGGAGGTACAAGAGATGAGAGTTTGACCCTTAGTTGGGAATATCCCCTGAAGAAGAAAATGGCAACCCAGTCTAGCATTCTTGCCTGGAGAATTCCAAGGACCTACCTAGGAGCCTGGTGGGCTACAATCTATGGGGCTGCAGAGAATCATATACAACTGAGCATAGCATGAGACAAAAGAGAAAAAACACACACTCATAACGTGATCACCATTATACAAAAATTGTTAACATGCATTTAGTTATAGGAACAAATATACTAATTTTTGTTGATTTGGTCTTATGTAAACACTTTGCCTATTCTTATGTCCTGACTATGTCTTCCTAACTGTCTTAAGGTCTTAACTATCATTTTAAATACATTCTACTTAATGATTTATTTTACAATTTTATATTATTGAACAGTTATTTTCCCTGATTTTTAATTATATTTAAATGTTATAAAATATTTTTGCATTTATGGATTTTAAAATATTTAATAATGCTTCTTTTGGGGCTTCCCTGGTGGCTTAGTTGTGAAGAATCTACCTGCCAATGCAGGAGACACAGTTTGATCCCTGGGTGGGAAAAAGCCCCTGGAGGAGGGCATGGCAACCCACTCCAGTACTCTTGCCTGGGAAATTCCATGGACAGAGGAGCCTGGCGGGCTACAGTCCAGGGGGTCGGGAAAGAATGGGTCACAAAAGAGTCGGGCGCAACTTAGCAATGGAGCATGCACCCACATACGCATATACACAATGCTTCTTTTGAATTGATCGCAGGATATGGGGTTACTAAATAGCAGGAAAATTGTGTCTCTTATGTATAGTCTTATTTAAAATTATTCGTATGATCTTATAATATTTTTAGCAAAGTTTGAGACAGCCAGAGTCACTACTGTTCTGTAGACGCGAGTCACTTAAATGTTCATATATGTCTTGTCAATATGATACAGTTGGGACCATCAGCAAAGGCAGAGGATCAGAGCTGAGATCAACTTACCTGGAGGAAAGCCTGCTGGAGCCATAAACCTACAAGGACACTTTAATGGTAACTTTGACCACATGTTCAAGGTTAAGAGTGGACTGGGGTGAATGAGAGAAACATTCAGGGGCTGCAGACTGGAGCTTCCCCAGGCTTCCACGGGTCTTATACCTAAAAATCCTGCCAGTTTGTCACATACAGAGCAGCTATCAATAATCCATGTTCACCCAATGTGAACCATCTAAATACACCAATTAAAAGGCAGAGATGATTAGACAGAGTAGGTTAAACAAACAAACATGAGCCAACATTGCCTAGAACAAACCCATTTAACATTGAAAGACAAATATTAGTTAAAAGTAAAGAAATGCAGAAAGACATCAGTTCAACTCAGTTGCTCACTCGTGCCTGACTCTTCACGACCCCATGGACTGCAGCACATCCAGCCTCCCTGTCCATCCCAAACTCCCGGAGTTTACTCAAACTCAAGTTCATTGAGTCAGTGATGCCATCCAACCATCTCATCCTCTGTCGTCCCCTTCTCCTCCTGCCTTCAATCTTGCCCAGCATTAGGGTCTTTTCAAATGAGTCAGCTCTCCGCATCAGGTGGCCAAAGTATTGGAGCTTCAGCTTCAACATCAGTCCTTCCAATGAACACCCAGGACTGATCTCCTTTAGGATGGACTGGTTGGATCTCCTTGCAGTCCAAGGGACTCTCAAGAGTCTTTTCCAACACCACAGTTCAAAAGCATCAATTCTTTGGTGCTCAGCTTTCTTTATAGTCCAATTCTCAGATCCATACCTGACTACTGGAGAAACCATAGCTTTGACTAGACAGACCTCTGTTGGCAAAGTAATGTCTCTGCTTTTTAATATGCTGTCTAGGTTGGTCATAACTTTTCTTCCAAGGAGTAAGCGTCTTTTAATTTCATGGCTGCAGTCACCATCTGCAGTGATTTTGGAGCCCAAAAAGATAAAGTCAGCCACTGTTTCTACTGTTTCCCTATCTATTTGCCATGAAGTGATGGGACTGGATGCCATGATCTTAGTTTTCTGAATGTCGAGCTTTAAGCCAACTTTTTCACTCTCCTCTTTCACTTTCATCAAGAGGCTCTTTAGTTCTTCTTCACTTTCTGCCATAAAGGTGGTATCATCTGCATATCTGAGGTTATTGATATTTCTCCCAGCAATCTTGATTCCAGCTTGTGCTTCTTCCAGCCCAGCCTTTCTCGTGATGTACTCTGCATATAAGTTAAACAAGCAGGGTGACAACATGCAGCCTTGACGTACTCCTTTTCCTGTTTGGAACCAGTCTGTTGTTCCATGTCTAATTCTAACTGTTGCTTCCTGACCTGCATACAGGTTTCTCAAGAGGCAGGTCAGAAAGACATCATGATAACAGTAATTAAAAAGCAGGCTGGAGTAGCTATATCAGCGTCAGACAACCACACTCCAGGACAAAGAAAATATCAGGGACAAAGAACGGTAATGATAAACGATAAGGGTGTTTATTCTCAAAAACCCCATAAGAACGCTTAATGTGTGCCCACCTAATAAAACGTCAACACATGTGAAACCTTTGCAATCTCTGCAAATATTTTGAGACCTAGGAGTATTGTCTATTCATTTTCTTTTTAGAAGAATGTGATTGGTCGTTCCCCAGTCATTAGGGCTCTATGCTTTCACTGCCGAGGGCGTGGGCTCAGTCTCTGGCCAGGGAATTAAGACCCCACAAGCTGCAGCGTGCGGCCGAAACAAATAAATACAGAAAAATGAGAATAAAGAATGTGATCATCTCATATAACAACTTTTCCTTTGAATTCCTTGATTCTGTTTCACAAATCAATACCATACGGCTACTTAAATGCACAGAAATGGCAACGAAATCCTACGGTTTTATTTTATTATTTTTTTTGACTGGACGTAACTCTAGAAAAATTTCACTTCAGAGTCTGAAATGTAATCATTTAAAATTATATTTTAATTGAGAATATGTATTAGTTGTAAAATGAGAAATCTGTAGTCTAATAGTAAACTAATTGCAAATATGTAAGATACCAAGCAAAGTCTGTAATCCTCTGAAGCTACAGAAGCTTTGTTTCAGTTGAGGGTTCTTTTAAAGATTTGCAAGCTGTGCCAGAAACTCTTGATTTTGGAGTAAGCACTGACAGTCACTGTAGAGTGTGTTTGTTTTGTTTTTACGAAAACAGAAGCACCAAACACCTTTCAACCATCATCTTGCCTGCCAGCATGCTAGGTGTTAATACCACGGCCTCTCCACTGTGGGCCTGACTTATTGCTCCCTCCCACTTCCCCGTACCCCAGGATCAGAAGGAATTTATGGTTGTATGTATCCATTTCAAAAAAGCAAGTACAAAAGATGAAATTAAGCTCTGGAAATGGGTTTCATTTTCAGCGGTCTTCACTCCTAAAGTCAATATGCTGTTCACTTGAGCTGCTCCAAATCCTCTTGTTCTTTAGAAAACGGAAACACGAAGCACAAAACTTCCACGGTAATTACTGCAGAGAATAGAAAAGGCTCCTTTCACCTGTGTTTCTTTTTTCTGCGAGTGGACCTCTAAAAAAAAAAGATCTCTTTAAACCAGATTCGGGAAAGACTCCGAAAAATGACCTCTTTGAATACAATAGGATCACCTCCTTTAAACTCCTAATTAGCCAGCTGTGAACAGAGGAGTTTCAGTCACCTTGTCTGAAGGACCTAGTTTTTCAAGATGACTCTCCATTTGGTATTTGAATAGGAAAAAGTAGCCCGTGAAGCGACTTAACACAGCTTGTTTCTGCTATTGTGTACTACTCTGGGCTAAGTCACTTCAGTATGGCCCGTAGCCCGCCAGGCTCCTCTGTCCATGGGATTCTCCAGGTTGCCATGCCCACCCCTAGGGCATCTTCCTGACCTGGGGATCGAACCCATGTCTCTAACAGCTCTTGCTTTGGCAGGCAAGTTTTTTTTTACCACTGGTGCCACCTGGAAAACCCATTTCTGTTATTACTCCTATTTTATTTATTTTTTAATAACACTTTGATGATTTCTTTTTAAATTCTTTATTTCTTTTCGGCTGGGCTGGGTCTTTGCTGCGCAGGTTTTTTTCTCTAGTTGCAACAAGTGGGGGCTATGCTCTAACTACGTGTGCCAGCACGCATTGTGGTAGCTTCTCTGGTTGCAGCGCACCAGTTCTAGGGTACCCGGGCTTCAGGAGCTGTGGCCCCCAGGCTCTAGAGCACAGGCTCAGGAGTCGGGGTGCATGGGCTTAACTGTCCCGGGGCATGTGGGGTCTTCCCGGAGCAGGGATCAAGCCCGTGTCTCCTGCATTGCCAGGTGGACTCTTTCCCACTGAGCCAGCAGGGAAGCCCTATTGGTACTTTTTGATACAGCAAGTCCTCGCAACTCTAACTTTTAACACACACTCACAGGACTTGGCATTGCTAAACACTGTGTGAGCACAGGATACAACAGTTGAGTGGAAACCTCGCCTTACTCCCAGTGAAGGAGTTATTAACTCCGTTACTTTTCTCCCTCCAAATAACGACATTATGGTGAAGCAGAAGATATTATACAGTCTCCAGTGTGCTAAAAGGTACCAAGGACTCCTAATTGGCTCATTTCTAAAGACAAAGAGCAATCTATGACCGCTCCAGCTGTTTGGACTCATCTGTTCTAAGTTTTAAGTAAGACACTGGGACTCAGAGTAAAGAACCATTCAAGAGAACAATTCAAATAGATGAGGTTAAAGTCGTCTTCTATTGACTTCACTTTATTAAAGGAAAATAAACCTGGCAAAGACAGGGCTCTGTACCTGTGTGTACAAACACTCAGAAAGTCAGAGAGACACACAAGTGTGTAACTGCTTGCTTTCTAGGGGGCGCTGTTTTACAAGGACCATCGCCTCAGGAAAGGTCCAATAAGTAAACACTGTCATTATGGCCCATGCGAAGCAATAAGGCCTCTGGAAAAGACCTTGATGCTGGGAAGATTGAAGGCAAAAGGACAAGAAGGCAGCAGAGGATGAGATGGTTGGATGGCACCACCAACTCAACGGACATGAATCTGAGCAAACGCCAGGAGATGGTGAAGGACAGGGGAGCCTGGCATGCCGCAGTCCGTGGGTTGCAAAGAGTCGGGTTGCAAAGAGTCGGACACAACTTAGTGACTGAGCAGCAATGACAAACAGTTAGGAAACAACCTCGGAATAGCTAAGGACGTGAACTCTGTCTACCCCAGGGCACAAGCTCCTAGCCAACGTGCTATGCTGCCTTCCCATGCCAACAGTGACTAGAATTCAAGGCATGATGGCAGAGCAACGTACGTTTGTTTGCTTTTAAGTTTTAGTATCTTCCTCCCAAATATTCTCACCGGGGCGGCGGGGGGCGGGGGGGGGGGGTTGGAAGAAGTTGAATAAAAGTGAAACTTAATTTTTCTAAAACAAAAAGTGGCTGGACGGCTACTTGTTAGTTAAAATCCTATTGAAAATTTTGTTTCATTGAACTTGTCCTGAACATGCAAAATTGCCTGCATAAATTTGAGCCAAAGAACCATCTGTTTTCCTCCTTTTTAATGACTTTGCCAGCATGTGATTTTCCAACATTTGTGCAGAATTCCTGAGAGTCTTATAGAGACATGTTAAGAAACCCCGTGGGTTACATTTGGAATACCAGCGAATATTTCATGTTCTGATTATTGTGGAGAAGTAAAGGGCTTTTTCATTATGTTAGAAGAAAGCCAGATAAATATTTTTTGGAAAACGCCATAAGCTTTTGGAGTGTCATAAAATCAAATCTACTTGACCTACATGCTCTAAAATTGGGTGCAAACATGACGTCTTGCAAACTTTGGTTTCATCTATTAGAAAGCTATTACACAAAATGATTTGGTATTTTCACAGTTTTCCCAGGGAAAATCATAGCACGCTTTCAGGTAAGCTGGTTTTTGTGATGTGGTCTGTATGTGACCTATTTCTCACGGCATTCATCAAACAGACGCTTCTTATTCTCAGAAACGAGCAGGAGAGATGTGTGCGTGCTTGGTCGCTTAGTTGTCTCCAACTCTCTGTGAGCCCATGGATGATGGCTTGCTGGACTCTCTGTCCATAGAATTTCCAAGACAAGAATACTGCAGTGGGTTGCCATTTCCTTCTCCAGTGTGTCTTTCTGACCCAGAGATGAAACCTGCGTCTTCTGAATTGCAGGCAGTCTCCTGCATTGCAGGCAGATTCTTTACTGACTGTGCCACCAAGGAAGCCCCAAACTTAGTAATAAATGGCTGTTCTTCAGTTGCTAACGTTGTGTCTGACTCTTTGTGACCCCATGGACTGCAGCTCGCCAGGCTTCCCTGTCCTTCACCATCTCCCAGAGTTTGCTCAAACTCATGTCCATCAAGTCCGTGATGCCATCCAACCATCTCATCCTCTGTCGTCCCCTTCTCCTCCTGCCCTCAGTCTTTCCCAGCATCAGGGTCTTTTCCAATGAGTTGGCTCTTCCCATCAGGTGGCCAAAGCATTGGAGCTTCAGCTTCAGCATCGGTCCTTCCAATGAATATTCAGGGTTGATTTCCTTTATGATGGACTGGTTTGATCTCCTTGCTGTCCAAGGGATTCTCAAGAGTCTTCTCCAATGCCACAGTTCAGAAGCATCAATTCTTTGGCACTCAGCCTTTTTTATGGTCCAACTAGGTAGTGATTGTACAAGTCAGAGTTTTGGGGGATTTGAGAGGTGAGTGTGGATATGAGAGTGTCAGGAGCAACTGCTGTCCTTGGGAAGGTGGGGAGCTGGGCTGCAATAAGAAGAGATGATTTAAAGATGCTCCTCCCACTTCACAAGGCTCTTGTAGAGACACTGAATAAGAGATTGAAATGCTTCTAATTTCCTTTTCATTGATGCGTGTGATTTGACGTATGTATTTGGAGAGGATGGGTGGAAAGCTGTGCCGACTCTGCTACAAGGACATTTGTGAAGCAAGTGATTGTTTTTAAGAACACTAATGCTATTTTCCTCAGCACTGTTTGTATTTTTGAAGACATGTCTCTGAAATTTAGAAAACCTTGTATTAAGATCATTACATTTGTTTTCGATTGAATATCCATTCAAATAAAACACATTTCATTGGAGCATTTTCTATATAGACAATCTAATGCATCCTTTTGGCAGGATAGTAATAATGATTATTATTGTTTTTGACCTATGAAAAATGACTTTGAAGTTGGCTTGACCATTTTGGAAAAGTAACTATTTTAGATTTTTTGAAATGGAAACAGATGCTAATATTGTATTGTCTGAGTTATTTCTATATATTATGAGAAAATATTTCACTTCAGTTGTGTCCAACTCTTTGTGACCTCATGGACTGTAGCCCACCAGGCTCCTCTGTCCGCGCGATTCTCCAGGCAAAAATATCGGAGCAGGTTGCCATGCCCTCTTCCAGGGAATCTTTCCAATTCAGGGATCGAACCTGTGTCTCTTATGTCTCCTGCATTGGCAACTGTATTTTTTACCACTAGCGCCACCTGGGAAGCCCCTGATATTTAACTTACCCGATGTAAAATAAAGTATTTAAAATTACGATGTGGCATTTAGTAAGATAAAGCAGGCATTGTAGTAACATAAAATATTCAGAAGTATTATCTGGCATTGGCTGTAGTATTTGATAAATATTAAAATATTTAAATTTTGTTTTGCACATTAAGGTTCTGGTTTGTGTCACTCACTGTATGTATACTTTATGACTGACTTAGCGTTATGCATAGAAATAGTACGAATCATTCCCTTAGCATAAGGCAAGGTATAACTTAAAGAATGCAAATTTAAATACTAATAAGCTGTATTACGTGATATTTAGAATGGGGACATTTAGTTCAGATTATATTGAAAATTAAGCTATTAGTTTACAAGCTGGATGATATTAAGAAGCCCTCTTTGTATTTTAGTTATTCCTAGTCGCTTAGTCCTGACTCTTCGCAGCCCCGTGGACTGTAGCCCTCCAGGGTCCTCTGTCCATGGGATTTCCCGGGCAAGAATACTGGAGTGCGTTGCCTTTTCCTTCTCTAGCGCCTCTTCCCAATCCAGGGATCGAACTTGTGTCTACTGGGTATCCTGCATTGCAGGTGGATTCTTTAACCACTACACCTGGAGACTGAGTTGGCAGGCGCTTTTCAGCAACACATACCCCATTCCTCAATCAGTGTGGCTTAGATGTTACATTAAGCAGTAAAGAGACTTTTGTGTTTGTATGTAAAGGGATAGTATTGCAGTAAGTATACTGGCTTCTAAGGAAGAAGGTATTTGTCTTCAATTTGTGCAACACTTCCTAGCTCTGTCTAGGAGAAAATCAACAGCTTTCCAGAGAGCAATCGCCTTGCCTTGTTAGGTTCACACCCTGTCAGAGCAGGTCTGTTAAATCGCTGGGCAGGAGCACCCTGGAGGCGAAGTGGCAGCAGCGTGCTGTGGTTTCATAACAGTGAAATCCATTCTGATCTGTAAAATTTCACGACAGAGTCCGGCAGGGGTGATACCAGGTGGAATGAAATCTTTGCCTACAGCTGGTGAAAAGAGGCAAAAAAAAAAAAAAGAAAGAAAGAAAGAAAGAAAACAACTTTAAACAGTATTGATTCCAGAAAAGAGAGAGAGGATATTGGGGGCCATCCAGCTGCCCACCATCTGCTCGAATGTGGGTGATCGAGGGCGACCTGCTTGCAAAGAGAGACAGGTGCCAGGTGACAAACCCAGGCAGAGTGCAGGGAAGATGTGAAATAAACAAGCCGCCCACAGTACCATCTACTTCGGCAATAAACTAACAAGACCCAGTGCTTGCTCGGTGGCACACAATACTGCCACGGTAAAGGTGGGGTTTCAAAAGGCTGCCCCTGGCACAAGCGAAATAAATTAGTCTGGAAACCTGAGAGCATTTTCAAATCTGGTAAATATTTTTTCTTCAACCAGCTTAGCTTTCCTCCCGGCCTTATTGATGTAACCCATCCTGAAAGGTACATGGCATACACTGAGATGCTAATTAGAGTCTATCTGTAGTTGTATTTTGAGAAGTAAAAGTAATAACAAGCTTTTCTGAGGCCAAAATTTCATATTGAATGAGCCGGGTAAAGAACATGGATACGATGACTCAAGGGCTATGACTTTTGTGAAGTGAAACATAGAGAAACATTTTCTTATGGTTTATTCCCATTAAGTTTAAGTTCAGTATCTTCAAGATAATTATCAAACAAATTCCCATTGAACGTTTTCTTCTTATTGACAAAGGCATAAAATTCATAAATCTGTAGTGGGGTCATCGACTCAATGTACATGAGTTTGAGTGAACTCCAGGAGATAGTGAAGGACAGGGAAGCCTGGTGTGCTGCAGTCCATGGGGTCGCAGAGAGCCAAATACAAGTGAGCAACTGAACAAGACAAGGTAGTATTTAATCCAAATATTCCATTTTACAGATATGCAAGTGGAGATTTATTGCTGCAGAAGATAAAAAGACAGGAGAGGAGGAAGTTGGAGCATATTATAAGAAGAAGATAAAACAATTAAAATAGTAATTAAAGGTAAGAGAGAACATTATTCGATTGACCATACTGGGAGCGATCAAAGAAGTCCTCTGACACAAGACTGAGGAATAAAATGCCACGAAACCAGCTTCAGGAACTAACCAAAACTGAGGTAAACCTTCACGTACCTGGGCTGAAGAAAATTAGACTGCCGGATTTTAGAAGCAGGATGAGAGATGTATCAACATGGAAGAGAAATACAGTGTGAAAAGATAGGTAGTTTATGCTTTTTAGAGGAGCTGCTGCTGCTGCTGCTGCTGCTAAGTCGCTTCAGTCGTGACCGACTCTGTGCGACCCCATTGACGGCAGCCCACCAGGCTCCTCTGTCCCTGGGATTCTCCAGGCAAGAATACTGGAGCAGGTTGCCATTTCCTTCTCCATTTTACTAGAGCAGTTTTTTGCCAAAAGAACGTTTTTACCAATTACCCCAGTTCCCATGAGCCAGTCTTTGCCACCGATAAAAACTTGAGTACCGGTTGTATGCGGCTGTTGGGGGTGAACCTGCTCTTTCTCCCCTGCCAGCTATCTTCCTTGCTGGGCTGGTGGTTCGCAGTTAAGAACTGGGAAGATAAATAAACCGTCAGAGTTAACTTTGACCTGACGCTGTGTTCCTCTCTCAATATATTTTCCGGGAGATACAGTGTGGCTTTGGGCACAAAATGTCAAGAAGGGACTCACGGAACTGCTGACTTTGTCTCCACTCTCTCCCAGCCCTGTAGACTGGATAAGTCCGGAGAAGTTAGAGGCAGGCAACCTTTCCTCAATCCTACCCTTGGCCACGGAGTTTGTAGAACCCTAGGACTCCCTTGAGGGGTTTCTCCACCATCACTTCTGTAATCATAAATTGTTGCATGAGCTATGATTTTAAAAACCTGTCCTCTGGAGAAGTATGATGAGAATAGGTGGATTTTCAAGAATGCCAATGCTATATGGCCGTGCACATTGTGAAACCAAAGGTTTGGTTGACCAGCAAAGGGGGTTACTTGGTTAAAATGTTGTGCGTTGTTAAGTAAGACATCTTACACATCATTTCTTAATCATTTCAATACTAGGTGGAACCAAGGAATTTTTCTCCTTTTAGGAACTTCCTTTATAAACTTTTCTCTCGTATAAATGCTTCCAAAGTATATAACATTGATATTAAACTCTTATTAAGGTTGAAGCCATGGCAACAAATACTATAATGAAGTCGAGGGCAAGCTCGGGCTTTAAACCTCATGTGGCTTTCAGACACACAGGACAAATTCGGATGAACTTTTTTTTTAGTGATCATTCAATTATAGCAAAAGTAAATAGATTTTTATAAGTGACTGATGTGGAGTAATTTCTAATATATTCTTGTGACATTTTTTCCAATGGGTAAAACCATATGTGAGATTCCCATTTCATTCCATGGCGGTAACAGATTTATTTTCTCCCTGTGAACAACTGGAAAACTGGACAAGATATGAAAGAAATGCTCTTTCCAGACATTGGAGAGCAGGCAGAAAGGAGACAGGTCGGGGAATCTCCCAGGTGCCCTGACTTGTGTCTGGAGCCACATTCCCAAACCAGCGTAAGAGCAAAACCCAAGCAGAGCGCAGCAGGCTCCAGGCCCTGGGGAGGGGTTGGGAGAATAATAGTGGGAGGGCATGAGGGCATCAGAGAGGAGGGCCCCGCAGCGAAAGTGCTGGAAATGCACACAGGGAATCTGGTAAGTCTTGGTCTGAGTATTCAGTTGTACCTGTGTTGTTGAAACCCCGTGAGGTTAGGAGACCAGCATTTACTGTGCTCAGCCCCGGCTGGACCATCCCCTCAGCCCCGAAAAGTCAGAGTGAAGAAGCTTTTCTGACCAGGAGAGTGTTTATTCCACATTCCTAAGTAAGAGAGGGTTTTGACCCAGGCTGGTCTGCTCACAACAAAAACTCATCTCCTTTCTTCTGAAGATACTGTGATATAACGGCATCTTTGACTGACGCTTATTCTGGGCCTTTGTGCCTTAATTATGTCATATTTAATAACCACTCAACTCTGGGAACTGCTCTGTAGTTGGATACTGTTATTATGCCCATTTTAACAGCAAGGAAACAGAGGCACAAATAAGAAGGTCTGGGTGTCTTTACAAATGGAGCTGGAATTTTCACCCCAACAGCCTGACTGCAGAGTTCTCCCTCTTGGCAACGGTTTCTCCTCTGCCTGGAAATAAATACGCCAGGACACTGTGCGTGTCTGTGCCTAGTCACTTTGTCGTGTCCAACTCTTGCAACCCCATGGACTGTAGCCCTCTAGTCTTCTCTGTCCATTGAATTTTCCAGGCAAGAAATCCTGGAGTGGGTTGCCAGTTCCTTCTCCGGGGGACTTTCCTGACTCAGGGCTTGAACCCATCTTTCTTGGGCTTCTTGCATTGGCAGGTGGATTCTTTACCACTGTGCCCTCTGGGAAGCCCCTATACCAGGAGGTTAACAATGACCATTTCATTGTTATGGAAAGTGAAGTGAAAGTCACTTGGTGGAGTCCGACTCTTTGTGACACCATGGACTAAACAGGCCAGAACACTGGAGTGGGTAGCCATTCCCTTCTCCAGGGGATCTTCCAACCCAGGGATGGAACCCACGTCTCCCACATTGCAGGCGGATACCAGCCAAGCCACCAGGGAAGCATAAGAATACTGGAGAGCATAGCCTAGCCCTTCTCCAGTGGATCTTCCCAACCCAGGAATCAAACTGGGGTCTCTGGCATTGCAGGCAGATTCTTTACCAGCTGAGCTACCAGGGAAGCCTTGGTTATTTAAAAATGTTCTGTATTTTGCTGATATGCATTTTTCAATGTTTCTGAAATTAACATGTTCTGATTTTGTAATAACAACCATTTATTTTTAGAAAGAATATAACGATAGCTGTGAGTAGTGCATATAGGTGCGATCTTTTTAAAAAGCAATCTGGCAATATGAACTAGAACAAAAAGAAGACTCTTCCCTTTGTCTTTATTTCCACGAAAAGCAGATATGTGTTCCTTATGTAGCAACAAACCATTTAACCCTACTTTTGTATCGTTGTCAAGAATTTAGAGTGATACAGAAAACTTTTCTAATTCCCTTGGTGCTTATGAGTGACTTCGGGCTGCCTCGGCCTCCTCTGCAACTCTAATAGCTCCAGCTTTCTGCTTTGCCAACCATTTTACAGTTGTGATCTGGGAGCAAGCAGTGAGTGTACCAACGCCAGGGAGAATGTGAAGACTTCTAACTCATCGTAGAACCAGCTGAAAAACAGAAGATGTGTCTATCTTAGTTATTCAGTATAAGGTTTTATGTAATAATTTTTAATTCTCTAAGAAAAATAAGTCATTAATGTTACCTCGAAATCAGTAAAATGAAGAGGCACAGTTCATGCAGTGAAGCCTGTAAATAAAAGAAGCAAAGCTCACAGTTTTATTGGTAATCAGTTATTTCTCTCCTACATTGTATGGTTGCAGAATTGTTTATTGCATTAGTCTTCAGAAAGCTCATACTTGATTGCTGTTTTTTAAACCCTCGTTGTTTCAGCTATTAGTTCTTTTGGTTTCTTTCCTCAGTTCATATCAGACAAAACCTCTCACTGACTGCTCCCTCAAAAGCTGGAAACGCTTGATCGGCAGACATGCCTATTACTTGAGCAGAAGATAAGAGGGTAAAGTTCTTGGAAGATAAAAGCAAGCTTTATTTAGAATGACAACACTGAAATCTTGAAAATCTGGAAATGTTTTCTGATTGAATTATCTGAGAAGATGAAACAATTGTGACTTCTGTGATTTTGGTGAATTATCACAAGTTTCAAAGAGAATCCCAGGCCATCACTTTAACAAATATTTGTGATATTTGAGTTCCTGTCTGCATTGTTAGCTAAGCTAGAGTATATAACAATGTAATATTCTCTAGATTGCTTCTACATGGATGCAAACGAGCAAAAAGTTCACCCCCGAAAGTGTGCTGGTAGGCTCTGTGGGTAGTCTCTAAGAGGCAGGAATCATCTAATCAGTTTTGGGCTTTGAAAATAATAATGATGATGTGAGTTCTGTGGGAGGAAGAGTCAATGCTCCTATGTCTTCTGCACTTACCACGTTGTATCCCCAGCGCCTACCAAGGTCTCTGCCGTCCGCTGTGCTCCCAGTAACTAGACAGCAAAGAAAGAAGGGGACCAGGCACCGCTCCGAAGAAACACCCACCTCAGGCTGCATCCACCTCATGTCACAGTTTCTCAAATGAGCAGGAAACTGAGTTTTTTGGTTTTTATCCAGGCTTTTAGATGTATGAAAAGATGCCTGAGTATGTTTCCCCGGAATGTTCGGACTTTGGTGATTTGAGGTTTTGTATTTTAATTTTATATGCTAATGACTAGAGTAAAATGAACTTTGAATTATATGACTTCCTAGGGTAAATTAACATACAAACATGCCCAGTACCTATGGATAGGTGGCCTATATTTTTTCTAACCAAGAATCAAGATTTAAAATATCTGACCTGACATCCATATGTTCTTGGTGGAAAACCAAAGTGTTTGAAACAAGGGTCACTCCTGAGAACCAAGATTTTTTTCCATCACACTTATCACTTATTTCAATTTTGCATCAGTGTTAATTATTACCTCATGCAAATTTAATATTTTAGCAGAACAGTTACAGAGTCTAGTTAAGTAAGGCTGTTGTAACATAAGTTTAGACACCCCTCAGCTGGCTGAGACAATTCAATACTCAGCAGCTGCAAAATGAGAATGTCAAAACAAAAAAAGTCCAAAGAATTTAAGTTATTTTAGGACCAAACATTTTAAAAAGGCAATCAGGCAAAAGAGAAAAAAACACAAATAATATCATAAATATGAACAAGTTTTTTGAGAGACTGAATTAATTAAATTTCCAAGAACCAGGAGCACCTTGTCTCCAACTCAGGAGCTTGGCTTAAGGCTTGATTTTTTTTTTATTCAGTAAGTGAAAGTGGCATGACTGATTTATACTTTTTATGCAGTCAACTATGTATGTTGAGTCAGAGAAGGCAATGGCACCCCACTCATGCATTGGAGAAGGAAATGGCAACCCACTCCAGTGTTCTTGCCTGGAGAATCCCAGGGACAGAGGAGCCTGGTAGGAGGCCGTCTATGGGGTCGCACAGAGTCAGACACGACTGAAGCGACTTAGCAGCAGCAGCAGCAGCGTGTAGGTCGAGTAACCTAATTCCTGCTTTGTCCCTATCTCTGTTTTTCTACCATGACCTTCAAGAATTAGCTATTCATTTTAAAGGCTAAAATCTAAGGCATTGGAGAAAGAAATGGCATCTGACAAACCTAGAGAGCATATTAAAAAGCAGAAACCAAAAAAAATAAAATAAAACAAAATAAAAAGCAGAAACATCACTTTGCTGACCAAGGTCTGTATTGGCAAAGCTATGATCTTTCCAGTAATCATGTATAGATGTGAGAATTGAACCATAAAGAAGGCTGAGTGCCAAAAAATTGTTGCTTTCAAACTGTGATGCTGGAGAAGACTCTTGAGAGTCCCTTGGACAGCAAGGAGATCCAATCAGTCCATCCTAAAGAAAATCAGTCCTGAATATTCATTGGAAGGACTGATGCTGAAGCTGAAGGTCCAATAGTTTGGCCACCTGATGGGGAGAACCAACTCATTGGAAAAGGCCCCAATGCTGGGAAAGCTTGAAGTCTAAAAGAGAAGGGGACGACAGAGGATGAGATGGTAAGATAGTATCACTGGCTCAACGGACATGAGTTTGAGCAAACTCCGGGAGATAGGGAGGGACAGGGAAGGCTGGCGTCCTGCAGTCCATGGGGTCACAGAGAGTCAGACACAACTGAGTGACTGAAGGACACAAACGAAGCAGGACGGAGTAAGATAAGGGGCCTAGATAGGTGGGCAGTGTCGGGTGCGGTGTGGCATGGAAGTACTAAGTTCTCCTCCTCTTCTCAAGGGCAGAGAAGTCACAGGTCCCACAGGCCCCTGAATCCTGAATGATAAACAACCAAAGCCAAAATGATGCCAGTGGATAACCCAGCAGATGCCAGCTGAGCCACAAGACATCAAAGACAAGAAACCACTTCCACTTCTTTCTGAGTCATGTACGCTTTGGGTCTCACCCCACTACCAGGATAGATTCAGTCCTTTGAGTGAAAAAAATGTGAATTTCCGTGGGTTAAAATTCATGTAGACATCTAGTTGCAGAGCCACAGACTGAGTTTTATTTCACTTTATGTGCACATCTAGTTAAAACTTCCCTGGATATTGTTTACAAAATGAAAACTGAGGTGTGTCTGTTTGGTCCCTGTGATCGTCTATATTCAGACTTCATGTTCTTTTAATTCTTCTTTTGTTTAAGCTATCTTTTATCACTTTCCAAGGCATGGGGTATTTAAAGAAGTGTTTAAATGTATCTTGGACCCATTCTTAGCTGTTGAGCTGTTCTGATTGCTAATGTGATTTCTTGCTCTGTTTAAACAACAGCTGTGGACAGACTGCCCTGTGTTCTCCCTTGGTATTTTAATGCTTTAAGCTGCATCCTAGGAAAATGGCCCTACGGCTATTGCTACGTTAGGGTACTGATAAACACAATGGTAACGTGAAGGTGTGAAATGAAGTTAATTTGGTGTCAACGTTCCTATATGTGTAAATACTGAAACTGGCAATGAAACAGCCTCACAGAGATGTGCCCGGACTTGTAAGAACAGATCCCTCAAACACATTAATACATAAATTGACAAGCATTGAGTGTTACATAGCATAGGTGCTTGAAGCTAAGAAATGAAGAAAATGGCCCTTGTTTATCTCTAGGCATCTATGATCATGAAAAGTTTTTGTAGGAGGTATTTTGTGATATAAAATCAGTAATTCACCTAATGTCCCGTTTGGTTTTGTCAGCCATTTTGCTCTTTTTGGCTTAACATTTGTATTCAGAAGAAGATATTGAAAATTAAATATTCAAGGTATTGGCATTTTATTATGGAATTTCTAGGCATTAGTACGTTTGTCTCTCCTAGAATTACTGACATTTAGAGTGCATCTGGACATTGGTGATAGGTGGTGATAATTTTTGCCATCTTGCTGTTTGTCTGGCTTCTGTGGATGTTGCAACAAGGTGTGGGAGGAGGCTGGAGGCTGAAGGGACCCACTGAAGAGCCTCTTCCCGGTGGGTGGGATGAGAGCACCATTCTCGCGTCTTGCCAGAACCACAGTAATTTTTGACGGGAAAGAGAATTTGTGACTTTAATGCGATCTTAAAACCATATCACTGTTTCCACTTCAAATTTGGAGATGATATGTGGGTTTCAACTTAACTAACATGGAAAACTATCTACGGAAAGAATAAAAAGCACTGCTAGCACGACAGTATTATTGTTGACAGTTTAGTAAATGCCAGGCCCTTGGCAAGATTACCAAAAATATGCCTTCCCTAATATTCTGGATAAACAAGGAGGGGAGTGCATGTGGATTCGAGGAGGGTAGGTGTTCTGAGAGGTGGAAAGGGAAAGAGTGGGAGCGTGATGTGGGGAAGGGTCCATGGTAACCCAAGGTCATATCACCTGGGAGACTGAGCAGCATGTCCAAGCACGTGATGCTGGAGCTGATGCTCTAACTTTCTACCTGGTCTCCAGAAAGGGAGTGAAGATGAAGGGGCTGGTGGAGGCTGGCATTATCCTTCCCATTTTCGGATGAGAAATTAAAACTATGAAAATTAAGTAACTTGCTCAGGGTTAAGTAAAGAGCAGAGCAAGAATTTAATCTATTTACAATGTAGATTTTTCCTATCATTCCAAGCCACCTCCTAAGAATTAACTTTGCATGTATTATTTGGCTAACGATGTCTATTTTAAGTCCTCAGGATTATGGAACCAATAAATCAATGTCATTAATAGGCAACTCACTGGCACTCACTTCTAAAAGTAACAGAGGGTAAGAATTTATAATCTGACAAAATAGATAACAAGCGTCCAAAGAATCAGGATTACTGAAATCATCAGAACTGCACTAGAGAATTAGAGATAGCACTGATGATAAAATCAATAAATGGAAAAATGTGGTAGGAAAAGGCTGACCTTTCACAAGGAAGCAATGAAATATTAGTATTCCATCTGGTTTCCAGAAGAACTAGAGGATAATATACTTGAATTTATTAAAACCTCCTACAAGATTCTTTAAATTGCGCTTAGGGAAAAGCAAAGCTGTGTATGTATTATGCCTGTTCGTGATTCAGGAAATACCCCACAATTGTGTATGAGTGCACGTGTATAAATCTGTGGATGAGGAAACACAAATAAAGCACCAAAACCTTTATTGCAGGAAGAAGGTGTTTATTCCATCTTCTTGCCTATATCCAAAGAGTTGGGTAACAGTTTCATGAAGTCAGGAAACTATATCAATTTACAATTCATTTCAACCAATGTAGAATCTTATTTCAGTGTGAACTTTCATTTCTTTGCTGAAATCTTTGCCTACTCCCTCCATCTGTCATGTATCCATCTAAAAACTATGGAGCATCAAATCCATTAAATTTAAACATATGTGAAGGAGTCATGGAAGTCAGATGTCGGAGACAATTGCTCTGTTATGGAGCGATAGAGTATTGAAAGAGGGGAAAGGGAGTTTGGAGAGGGAAAGCAAATTAAGTATAGTAAGAGAACACCATAAGTTAGCAGCTTGACACACTTTTATACAGCTGGAATCAGAGAAAGTTAATATCTTCATCTTACAAGATACTTTTTATTGATAGCATGTTTTCTAAGGATAAAATATGGACAAAACATGTTTAATTGATACTAAAGATGGCTGCTGCTGCTGCTAAGTCACTTCAGTCGTGTCTGATTCGCAATCCAAGGTTTATGGGCCCCAAAACTCATACCTCAATAATCTGGATGGCCAACTTTAAGGGGGAAAAAGCACCATAAAGTTAGAAATTAAAGCACAGGTACAAAGACTTGGAAGGACCTTGTCCAAGTGGGGTCTTGAAGTTCAAATACATTAACTTCTGATGCAGACACATATACAAATATTTGAGGTTATGTTTCATTCTGAAAAGAACCTCTAAAAAATTTCAATAGTGGACTTAGCAGTAAAGGTCACAGAAACCACCAGTTTCTCCAAGTAAATGGCATTTTTACCTATTTTTGTCTGCAATCCATTTTCCTCCAGGAACCTAACACTTAGCTTTAATAAACTGAAGTCACTGCTGCCCTGCGGACCTGAGTAGAATCTCCACTTTGTCACTGTGGATGATGCCACCAACAGAATAATGATTCGACATTTCTGGTTTTTCCCAGGATTAAAATACCATGTAGAAAGCACACCTGTGTTGCCAATGATACATTACATAATTTACTGGTATTTGCAAGATGGTTTACATGGTATAATTTCATTTAATGAAAATGTGTCTCTCTGATTTGAAGTTGTAGTTAAGCTGTATTTCATTCTCCATGTCTTTTCGGAACATTGCCCTATCTTTAGTTTTCAATTCTTACTCTATTATTTTGGGGTTTTCCAAATTTTCTTCAGTTAGCAGGAATTAATTTAAAAATGTATTTTAAACATTGAAACAACAGTGCAATGTGAGATAAATGTCAATACATTAACTCAAAAATAAATGAAGAAACATTATTCTGGTGACACGGTACAAGTAGAAAGTCTGTTGAATCAACAGTGCATTGCACCCTCAAGAAAATTCGCAATATTGTGTCTTCTGCACAAGTAAAATCTTGGTGACATATGCGAAAACATTCACAATTTTCTTGGTGTGAAAAAAAAACTACAACTGCCCTATTTTTATTGCTTCTTCTATGCAATAAAAATATAACTTTTCCTTAACTGAGTGACACGCATAAATTTACCGTATGTGAGAAAAGAGATTAAATCAGAATCCATTCTGCTTTCATCTTACTTACCTTCATCCAGGCATCATAGTCCCATAGGAAAGATTTCTAGTCAATTGTGTAAGTTTCAGGTTGTCTTTTTAAATATCATATACTCTCAACTTAGTATTTAGCAATCTGGTGCCCATGAGTTTCTAGTTTCCGCGGCAGTTCAATTTTTAGAACAATAAAACCGTAGGTTGTTTTGGGGATCCAATATATTCTAACAAATGAGAAAGTGTCAAGAAGACATTATAAACAGTTAATAAACGTTGAATATCTATATCACAGTTATATTGCTTCATCTAAAACCCCAGCAGGTGATTAATAGCTTTAGTAAAAGGACACTCACACAAACTACCAAAGTGAGCACATAAGGTCCATTATTAATAATAAAAAGAGAAAGCAAGAAGCCATCTGAAAACTATGGCATTTGTTAAGTAGTAAATATTAAAATGCAAAACAGAAAAGTTTTAGAATATACTTTATATAGTTAAGCAAAAGGCACTATTCAAGTTACTTTCTCTTTCTCTCACCCTACTTGTTAAACGTATTATAAAATCATGAATATATACCGAATTTATTGAGAAAAAATTTATGAAATTTGGCGATATCTACCTGCTTAAAAAAGATATAATATGTATCCAAAAGCTAGATGTAAAGAAATATAATATAAATGATTTTTTTTTAAGTGAAAATGTTAGTCACTTCAGTCATGAGCAACTCTTTTTGACCCCATGGACTGTAGCCAGGTTCCTCTGTCCATGGAATTCTCCAGACAAGAATATTGAAGCGACTAGCCATTTCCTTCTCCAGGGGATCTTCCCGACTCAGGGATCCAACCCGTGTCTCCTGCATTGCAGGCAGTTTCTTTACTGTTGAGCCACCAGGGAAGCCCACTGATGATAAATGGGGTGTTAATTTCTATAATATGAAAAGTGCTGTTTGATAATTATAAGATAAAGAAAAAATAGAAAATTTGATAAGGATTTAAATCTTCAAGGTCCACTATGATAACCAGAGGACAAGTGTGGTCACTTAAAGTTAAAGTTTAAAATTCAGTTTATCAGTGACATTACTACATTTCAGAAGAATATGTCTACTATGGTGGAAAGTTCTATGGAAGGATGCTGCTTTAAATTGTCAGTTGATACAAGAGCAAATATAAATGGCCAACTTGAAAACTAAAAAAATATGGCCGGTATTACTAGTGTGTGGCAACAGTGATTAAAAGGAGCAAAGTGTATTATTTCATGCTCAGCACACTGGCAAGGCATGGAGGGAGCAAGCGTCTCCTCCTGCATGGGATTCATTTATTCTTACCATTATCAAAGAATACGACACAGCATATCACATGTAAAAGCAAACCAGCAATATTTATTTTATGACATTTTATAATATGTGTGCGTGTTTTGTACAAAACTTGACAACAGTCACTCCTGGCAATCTGAAATATGTATGAGGGTGTTTATGAAAGTCTTGCTTGTAATGACTGAAAGCAAGCAAACAGAAGTAAAACCTAAAAACAAAGAATTGCCCATCAATGAAGAAGTAGCTGAATACATGACATTGAACTCACATCTTGGAATACTCTGCAGACACTGAAAACAATAAGTTAAAACATTACAAGTAGCCTTGGAGTGGTGCCAACAAAGAGCTGTAAGTGAAAAGGGAAAGATTTAGGAAAATGTGCATAATAGGAACTTACTTTTTTGCAAAGCAAAAATGGCTAATCCATTTACACACATACTCACACCTATTAGAGTCTTCTCAGGTGGCTCATCCAGCCAGTGTAGGAGATGCTGGAGATGCAGTTTCAATCCCTGGGTCGGGAATATCCCCTGGAGGAGGAAATGACAACCCACTCCAGTGTTCTTTCCTGGAGGATCCCATGGACAGAGGAGCCTGGGGGCTACAGTCCATGGGGTCGCAAAGAGTCAGACATGACTGAGCGACTGAGCATGCATGTCACGCCTATTGGCCAATGCATGTATATATATATATATATATGATTATCTGAGCACAGAAATATAGGAAGGCTACAAATTAGATTGCTTATTTTGTTAACATGCTGTGGAGATGAGAATGGAGAATCCAAGATGGGAAGAGGGACAGTTAAGCATAAAAGCAATGCCAGTCTATGTCTGATGCAGGACACAGCATGCTTGAGGCTGGTGCACAGGGATGACCCAGAGAGATATTATGGGGAGGGACGTGGGAGGGAGGTTCATGTTTGGGAACGCATGTACACCCGTGGTGGATTCATGTCAATGTATGGCAAAACCAATACAGTATTGTAAAGTAAAATAAAGTAAAAATAAAAAAAAGAAAAAAGAAGAAAAATATAGGATTTGATTAATAATGTAATCACGTGCATTTATATGTACCTATATCTGTGTCAAGACATTAAAATAATTTAAAAAAATCATGCTTTCTAAACCTAGAGAAAATTTTAATTATCCAGATTGAATTTTAATGCACATTTCTTTTCCAAAACACTGGATAAGCTATTTCTCAGAACATATTGCTTGATTGTTTTATTTAGGTGTCAGTAGAGCTTTTTCTTTTTTACATATAGATGTAAATAACACATTCTAGGAAAAGCATAATTTTTCTTCAAATAAGCATAATTAGAAGGATTAAGATACCGTAGCAATATGCTCCAACAGAAATATAAGGAATGCTGGAAATGAAAGGCAGGTATAATTTAAAATTTTCTGATTGTCACATTTAAAAAGCGAGAGGAAGAAGGTGAGATCAATTTTAGTAATATATTCTTTTTAATTCCAAATATCTCAAACATTATCATGTCAGGAAGTAGTTAATGTAAAAATTACTGAAATATTTTTCAGGACTTTCTCATATTAAGCCTTTGATAGCCTGGGTGTGTTCTACGCCCTTAGCGTTTCGCAGTCTGTGTGCCCACCGTCCAAAGCTCCACACCCGCGGGAGTGGCCAGGGTAGAGCCAGGCAACTGGGAAAAAAGGAAGGACTGGTTTAAAAATGTGGCAGTAGTCAAAGTTTTGCTCCAGGGATAGAGGAGTCCAGAACATTCTGGTTTTTTAGCTGTGTTCTTTGGCACACCTCATGCAAGCGGCATATAGCGCTTCCGGAACAAAGATTTGCCCGACGTTTCAGAAATGGTTTCTCCCCTCCCTGAGTGTCATTGAGAGGCAACTGACCCGGCACCACCTAACTTTAAAGTGTGCGGAATGATGGTTTGGCTTACATGTGTTGTGCAGTAATTACCACAATAGGCCCCGTTAACATAGGTCACCCCACACAGATATGAAAAGAAAGGAAAGAGGAAAATGCTTTTTTCCATGAGGTGGGAACTCTTGGGGTCCACTCTCTCAACTTTCATATGCACCGTTCAGCAGCGTCAGTCACAGATGTTATGTAGTAAAATGTTTTCCAAGAATCTGTAGGAACATTTTTCCTTGGTGCCTGCAAAAACTGCCCTTCTCTCACACAGAGGGTCATTTCAGAAGCGGGGGTGCAATGGAGAAATGTGTGTGTTTGTGGATGTTTGTGTGTGTGTGTGTTTGTGAGTGATTATGTGCATGTGAGTGTGTCTGAGTGTCTGAGTGTTTTTGTGTATGATTATATGTGTGTGTCTGAGTGTGTATGTGTGATTGTGTGTGTCCTGAGTGTGAGTGTGTGAGAATGTGTGTGTGAGTGTGTGAGTATGCGTCACTGTTTGTGTTTCTCGTAGACTCTAAACTTTTCACCTGTAAGCAATTCATTACAACCATTTACAGAACTTTCCTTTCCTAAAATTGAATCTTAATTACAACTCAAATTCATAGATTCAGAATTTCCAATTCAGAGATGAGTGTTTACTATTTTTTTTAATGCATACCTCTTGAATCTGAGGAAATAAAGTCTATTTTTGATGAACCCTGGTTTAGAAGTTTTGCTTCCGTTTTTGGCCTGCAGGCTTCTCAGCCCTCTGATTTTACAGATATTTCTCCTGTGGTTTACAGTTAAACCCACTTTTTGTCCCACTGTTTTTTTCTCTTCACCTTGAGTATGATCTTTCCTAACCTGGTACTGACCCACAAAGAATTTTCAATACAAGTTATTCAACAGAAAAAAAAAAAAAACCAGACATATTGATGTGTCTCCCTGAAATGTCTTTACTAACGCATGACTTGAGGCCCCATTGCCCCGGGCAGTTCATTTGCCTGCGGAGATTCGTAATGTCACAGAAGGAATACCAATGAGTGGTTGTCGCTGTGAAAAACAGAACTTCGCAGCAAAGCAACTCTCTGGGCAAGCCCGTTTACTATGTGGTTAAAGACTGCTGTTTGCTTTCCCTGTTTTCATCGGGGAGTCTAGTGCTACCTGCCCTTGGAATAAGGTGGAAGTCTAGTTCTTCTGCCTAATCCAGAGGTGGTGGGTAAGACACGGATGGGAAAAAGAAAAGCCTGGGGGCTTGGAGAGGAATCCAGGAGGGAGGAGGTGGAAGCAGCCCCATATCATGATCCCTGCGGGGAGGAAGCGATACACTCAACTGTCAGGGACAACCCCGAGATCCCAGTTAGGATGCTGAATAGCAGCTTCCTCCCAGGTCAATGCAAAGGGAGGTTGAAGCCCAAGGAAATACGAGGCCCTGTGCCACAGGCAAGGGGCTGGAGTTTCCGTACCACCCCTGGGTCTATGCTGCCTACTTACAAAAAAAATTTAAAAAAAAAAGCTCAATGTGAGAGTTGCGAGTTTTATTTGGGGCAAAATGAGGACTGCGGCCTGGGAGACAGCACCTCACATTGTTCTGAGAGACTGCTCCAAAGAGGAGGGGGAAAGGTCAGGATATCTGTGATTTTGGTGAAGGTTGAATACACACAATCACGCGCTTATTTTTCCAGAAGTTTCTACTACTTTAGTGAAGCCTTCACTAGTCCTGAGGAGCAGTCATCACCATAAAGGAGTTTTATGCTTTTCTAGATATAAGGAGTTGTAAGAAATGGGCTCATAAAACCTATTATCAGCTCCTGATAATAGCTAACTATCTGAACACCCATCCTGCCAGGCTTTCCTGAGCACAGAGAGTCTCATTTCTGCTCTCCACCCTGACCTCCCTCCTTGGTTCTCAGTCCAGTCACTCAGTCATGTCCGACTCTTTGTGACCCCATAGACTGCAGCACGCCAGGCCTCCCTGTCCATCACCAACCCTTGGAGCTTGCTCAAATTCATATCCGTTGAGTTGGTGATGCCATCCAACCATCTCATCCTCTGTCGTCCCCTTCTCCTCCTGCCTTCAATCTTTCCCAGCATCAGGGGCTTTTCCAATGAGTCAGTTCTTTGCATCAGGTAGCCAAAGTATTGGCCTTTTAGCTTCAGCATCAGTCCTTCCAATGAATAGTCAGGACTGATTTCCTTTAGGATGGATTGGTTTGACCTCCTTGCAATCCAAGGGACTCTCGAGAGTCTTCTCCAACACCACAGTTCAAAAGCACCAATGCTTCGGTGCTCGGTTTTCTTTATGGTCCAACTCTCACATCCACGGTGGTGTCGAAGGTCAGCGGCTGCAGCGGCACCTGATTTAATCCTTGTCGAGGCAGATGGCACATGCCCATGTGTAGTTGACAATGCAGATTTATACAGGGGTCAGGCCTCACAGGCGACTCAGGGAACACTTGCCTGAGGGAATAAGGTGACTACAGAGAGGGAGAGAGCCTGTGCCACTTGTGCAATTCAGAGAAACACAGAGCCCCTTGTGGTGGGAGGCCGCACTGGACTCTTCTCCAAGCTGAGGAGGCAGAGCGTGGAAGTCAGTCACCAGGGGCCGCTGAGCCAGCCGTCGCAGGAGAGTGTGCTTGGAGATGAGGGCCTTGCCCAGTGACCAGAGCACAGCAAAGGGATAAAGGGAGAATAGTCAGAGCACCAGGGTGGTGAGGAAACTGTCCGAAATCCTGAGGCCACAAGTCCGATTTCTTGCAGCCAGACGCGTCTTAGCGGCTACACCCTGAGAACTAAGGATCTCCATCCACAAAAGACTGCGAATGGCCTAGATGTCAGAGCAGAATCTGCTTTAAGCCAGAAGTGATGTTTAATTAATTTTTGCCTGCTCAGAAAGGCCAAATTACTTAACTAAAAATCTAAATTAATTATTCTGCCTATCCATTTTGTAATGAGAGCTAATATTTGACTGCAACAAATAGATAAAGGAATGAATGATTTAATGAAATAATCATCATTGCATGGATATTTGAATGGTGCTGAAGGAAATGGAGTTACTCCAGGTTCAAGGTCAGGAGGGGTGGCCAGTGATGAGATACCCCTCATCCAAGATAAGGAGCAGCGGCTGTGCTTTGCTGGAGCAGCCGTGAAGAGATACCCTACATCCAAGGTAAGAGAAACCCAAGTAAGACGGTAGGTGTTTCGAGAGGCATCAGAGGGCAGACACACAAACCATAATCACAGAAAACTAGTCAATCTGATCACACTAGGACCACAGCTTGTCTAACTCAATGAAACTAAGCCATGCCATGTGGGGCCACCCAAGACGGGCAGCTCATGGTGGAGAGGTCTGACAGAATGTGGTCCACTGGAGAAGGGAATGGCAAACCACTTCAGTATTCTTGCCTTGAGAACCCCATGAACAGATGAAAAGGCAAAATGATAGGATACTGAAAGAGGAACTCCCCAGGTCGGTAGGTGGCCAATATGCTACTGGAGATCAGTGGAGAAATAACACCAGAAAGAATGAAGGGATGGAACCAAAGCAAAAACAATACCCAGTAGTGGATGTGACTGGTGATAGAAGCAAGGTCCAATGCTGTAAAGAGCAATATTGCATAGGAACCTGGAATGTTAGGTCCATGAACCAAGGCAAATAGTAAGTAGTCAAACAGAAGATGGGCAGGAGATGGCAAGAGTGAATGTAGACATTCTAGGAATCAATGAACTAAAATGGACTGGAATAGGTGAATTTAACTCAGATGACCATTATATCTACTACTGTGGGCAGGAATCCCTTAGAAGAAATGGAGTAGCCGTCATGGTCAACGAAAGAGTCCGAAATGCAGTACTTGGATGCAGTCTCAAAAATGACAGAATGATCTCTGTTCGTTTCCAAGGCAAACCATTCAATATCACAGTAATCCAAGTCTATGCCCCAACCTGTAACAGTGAAGAAGCTGAAGCTGAATGGTTCTATGAAGACCTACAAGACCTTTTAGAACTAACACCCAAAAAAGATATCCTTTTTATTATAGGGGACTGGAATGCAAAAAGTAGGAAGTCAAGAAACACCTGGAGTAACAGGCAAATTTGGCCTTGGTATATGGAATGAAGCAGGGCAAAGACTAATAGAGTTTTGCCAAGAGAACGCACTGGTCATAGCAAACACCCTCTTCCAACAACACAAGAGAAGACTCTACACATGGACATCACCAGATGATCAACACTGAAATCAGATTGATTATATTCTTTGCAGCCAAAGATGGAGAAGCTCTATACAGTCAGCAAAAACAAGACTGGGAACTGACTGTGGCTCAGATCATGAACTCCTTATTGCCAAATTTGGACTTAAAGTGAAGAAAGTGGGGAAAACCACTAGACCATTCAAGTATGACCTAGATCAAATCCCTTATGATTATACAGGGGAAGTGAGAAATAGATTTAAGGGACTAGATCTGATAGATAGAGTGCCTGAGGATCTGAGTTTCATGACATTGTACAGGAGACAGGGATCAAGACCATCCCCTTGGAAAAGAAATGCAAAAAAGCAAAATGGCTGTCTGAGGAGGCCTTACAAATAGGTGTGGAAAGAAGAAAAGCAAAAAGCAAAGGAGAAAAGGAAAGATATAAGCATCTGAATGCAAAGTTCCAAGGAGAGATAAGAAAGCCTTCCCCAGTGATCAATGCAAAGAAATAGAGGAAAACAACAGAATGGGAAAGACTAGAGATCTCTTCAAGAAAATTAGAGATACCAAGGGAACATTTCATGCAAAGATGGGCTCGATAAAGGACAGAAATGGTAAGGACCTAACAGA
Organism: Budorcas taxicolor; assembly: GCF_023091745.1. Taxonomy (NCBI): domain Eukaryota; kingdom Metazoa; phylum Chordata; class Mammalia; order Artiodactyla; family Bovidae; genus Budorcas; species Budorcas taxicolor. The sequence continues at coordinate 83,694,697 of NC_068921.1, read as the reverse complement.
AGCAGAAGATATTAAGAAGAGGTGGCAAGAATACACAGAAGAACTGTACAAAAAAGATCTCCATGACCCAGATAATCACAGTGGTGTAATCACTCACCTAGAGCCAGACATCCTGGAATGTGAAGTCAAGTGGGCCTTAGAAAGCATCACTACGAACAAAGCTAGTGGAGGTGATGGAATTCCAGTTGAGCTATTTCAAATCCTGAAAGATGATGCTGTGAAAGTGCTGCACTCAATATGCCAGCAAATTTGGAAAACACAGCAGTGGCCACAGGACTGGAAAAGGTCAGTTTTCATTCCACTCCCAAAGAAAGGCAATGCCAAAGAATGCTCAAACTACAGCACAATTGCGCTCATCTCACAAACTACTAAAGTAATGCTCAAAATTCTCCAAACCAGGCTAAAGCAATATGTGAACTGTGAACTTCCAGATGTTCAAGCTGGTTTTAGAAGAGTCAGAGGAACCAGAGATCAAATTGCAAACAAACGCTGGATCATGGAAAAAGCAAGAGAGTTCCAGAAAAACATCTATTTCTGCTTTATTGACTATGTCAAAGTCTTTGTCTGTGTGGATCACAATAAACTGTGGAAAATTCTGAAAGAGATGGGAATACCAGACCACCTGACCTGCCTCTTGAGAAACCTGTATGCAGGTCAAGAAGCAACAGTTAGAACTGGACATGGAACAACAGACTGGTTCCAAATAGGAAAAGGAGTACGTCAAGGCTGTATATTGTCACCCTGCCTATTTAACTTATATGCAGAGTACATCATGAGAAATGCTGGGCTGGAAGAAGCACAAGCTGAAATCAAGACTGCTGGGAGAAATATCAATAACCTCAGATACGCAGGTGACACCACCCTTATGGCAGAAAGTGAAGAGGAACTAAAGCCTCTTGATGAAAGTGAAAGAGGAGAGTGAAGAAGTTGGCTTAAAGCTCAACATTCAGAAAACAAAGATCATGGCATCTGGTCCCATCACTTCATGGGAAAATAGATGGGAAAACAGTGGAAACAGTATCAGACTTTATTTTTTGGGCTCCAAAATCACAGCAGATGTTGATTGCAGCCATGAAATTAAAAGATGCTTACTCCTTGGGAGAAAAGTTATGACCAACCTAGATAGCATATTGAAAAGCAGAGACATGACTTTGCCAACAAAGGTCTGTCTAGTCAAGGCTATTGTTTTTCCAGTGGTCATGTATGGATGTGAGAGTTGGACTGTGAAGAAAGCTGAGCATAGAAGAATTGATGCTTTTGAACTGTGGTGTTGGAGAAGACTCTTGAGAGTCCCTTGGACTGCAAGGAGATCCAACCAGTCCATTCTAAAGGAGATCAGTCTTGGATGTACATTTGAAGGACTGATGTTGAAGCTGAAACTCCAATACTTTGGCCACCTCATGTGAAGAGTTGACTCATTGGAAAAGACTCTGATGCTGGGAGGGATTGGGGGCAGGAGGAGAAGGGGACTACAGAGGAATGAGATGGCTGGATAGCATCACCAACTCGATGGACATGAGTTTGGGTAAACTCCGGGAGTTGGTGATAGACAGGGAGGCCGGGCGTGCTGTAATTCATGGGGTTGCAAAGAGTAGGACACGACTGAGCAGCTGAACTGAACTGAACTGAACTGAAGGAAATAGGAGCTGCAAGACCAAAAAAAAAATTTTTATGGCAAAATGTGCTACTCTTTAAGTTTAAGCAATAAACTCACTTAGGAGTTAATAACTAGATATAAAAGAAAATGTAACTCTATCAAAGTAAGTGTGATAGTTTCTATAAAATACTGTTACTAGTCAAGGTATACTGAGAAAATAATGCTGTAGAATAGGGCCCACAGCCTGGGCTTTATTAAGATATACGTTGCTCCATCTCTGAGCAGCTCACCCTGTGAGCAGAAAGACTGTTCACTTACCTACATAGAACAGAACACCCTGTACAGAGCATTCAGACTGTGGCTTGCAAATCTGCTCCTCCTTCTCCTCCACTAAGTTTAAAGATACTTCTTGCCCTAGAAGAAAAGATTACTTGTCTTTTTTCTAAGTTGAATAAATAGTATTTCAGTTAAAAGCTTATATGTAAGTAGTAATGACATCATTGGGGCGTCCCAGGTGGCTCAGTGGTAAAATAATTCACCAGCCAATGCAAGAAACACAGGTTAAATCCCTGGGTTGGGAAGATCCCTTGGAGAAGGAAATGGCAAGCCACTCCAGTATTCTTTCCTGGAGAATTCCATGGTCAGAGGAGCCTGGCGAGCTATATAGTCCATGGGATAGTAAAGAATCAGACACGACTTAGGGACTACACAACAAATTGTCCCCTTTGCAGTAGTTTAAGTTTTGTTGTTATTGTTATTATGAAAGGGATTTCATTTAAATGGATATTTAGTCTTTTAAGCAAGTTGCCTTATCAGTTCAGGTCAGTCGCTCGGTCGTACCTGACTCTTTGCAACCCCATGGACTGCAGCACGCCAGGCCTCCCTGTCCATCACCAACTCCTGGAGCTTGCTCAAACTCGTGTTCATTGAGTCAGTGATGCCATCCAACCATCTCATCCTCTGTCATCCCCCTCTCCTCTGGCCTTCAATATTTCCCACCACGGTCTTTTCCAATGAGTCAGTTCTTCACATCATGTGGCCAAAGTTTTGGACTTTCAGCTGCGACATCAGTCCTTCCAATGAATATTCAGGACTGATTTCCTTTAGGATCTGGTTGGATCTCCCTGCAGTCCAAGAGACTCTTAAGAGTCTTCTCCAATACCACAGTTCAAAAGCATCAATTCTTCTATGCTCAGCTTTCTTTATGGTCCAACTCTCACATCCTTACATGACTACTGGAAAAACCATAGCTTTGACTAGATGAAACTTTGTTGGCAAAGTAATGTCTCTACTTTTAAATAAGCTGTCTACGTTGGTCATAGCTTTCCTTCCAAGAAGTAAATGTCTTTTAATTTCATGGCTGCAGTCACCATCTGTGCAGATTTTGGAGCCCAAGAAAATAAGGTCTGTCAATGTTTCTATTGTTTCCCATCTATTTACCATGAAGTGATGGGAGCAGATGCCATGATCTTAGTTTTCTGAATGTTGAGTTTTAAGTCAACTTTTTCACTCTCCTCTTTCACTTTCATCAAGAAGTTCTTTAGTTTCTTTGCTTTCTGCCAAAAGTGTGGTGTCATCTGCATATCTGAGGTTATTGATATTTCTCCCGGCAATCTTGATTCCAGCTTGTGCTTCATCTAGCCTGGCATTTTGCATGATGTACTCTGCATAGAAGTTAAATAAGCAAGGTGACAATATACAGCCTTGATGTACTTCTTTCCCAATTTGCAACCAGTCTGTTGTTCCATGTCCAGTCCTAACTGTTGCTTCCTGACCTGCATACAGATTTCTCAGGAGGCAGGTCAGGTGGTCTGGTATTCCCATCCCTTTCAGAATTTTCTACAGTTTGTTGTGATCTACACAGTCAAAGGCTTTGGCATAGTCAATAAGGCAGAAGTAGATATTTTTCTGGAACTCTTGTGTTTTTCAATGACAAAATGGATGTTGGCAATTTGATCTCTTGTTCCTCTGCCTTTTCTAAATCTTCCTGGAATATCTGGAAGTTCACGGTTCACATATGTTGAAGCCTGGCTTGGAGAATTTTGAGCATTACTTTGCTAGTGTGTGAGATGAGTGCAATTGTGCTGTAGTTTGAACATTCTTTGGCATTGCCTTTCTTTGGGATTGGAATGAAAACTGACCTTTTCCAGCCCTGTGGCCTTATACTGGCCCCTAAATTAAGACCTTATAAGAAGTTTTTCTAAGTCTAGACTGAACTTCTTTTTTAAACCTATTATTATTATTTTTAAAATATAAATTTATTTATTTTAATTGGAGGTTAATTACTCTACAATATTGTATTGGTTTTGCCATACATCAACATGAATCCACCACAGGTATATACATGTTCCCCATCCTGAAACCCCCTCCTTCCTCCCTCCCCGTACCATCCCTCTGGGTCATCTCAGTGCACCAGCCCCAAGCATCCAGTACGACTGAACTTCTTAATACTGCCACCATGCATCTATAGCAATCTTTTCTTTAAGGGCTTGAAATAAAATTAAATAGTTAGATGTACAGCCTTTGCTAAAGCAACACTTTAAAAACTAGATTCTGTTCATTTGCAGAAATTAGAGATAGAATTTCTTCACAGATTAGCATAGAAATGGGGTGAACACTTAGAAGTATGTGTGTGTGGTTCACAAGATGTTAAGTTGCTATTCTTTCGTCATACGATCGATTTTGTTTATAATCTCTATGACTTTCCACACTTTCCTTTTCGTCTTCTCCAGTTTCTTACATCAGATATTTCATGATATGACCATAACCCTTTTGCCTCTTAATGCACACACAGCGAATAACAGACTATGAGAGCTAAGAATCCAGCCCACTGGGGAAATCTGCCTTTGCCAGCATCTTTCAGGCGGTGTTCCAAGAAGGTTGCAGCCAAGCAGCGGTTCACTTCTCACCAGGGGCTCATGAACTGCGGGGTCCTGGGTTTTTATTCCTCAGTCAAGTGTTCTTACGGAAGCCTCCATGGGGCCGCTGGTCAGCATTCAAGCTCCAGCTCATGCAAACTTATTAGGACCTTTTGGGCCTGTAATAGTCTGTGTGGGGGTTGGAAATGAATTTCCAGAGATGAGGCAGTGTGAGGGGAGAATGGAGCTTATTAGAGTGGGAGGTGTTGTTGAACAATGGCCAGTTCAAGGGAGAGTTGACCCCTTTTGCGAGCAAGTAGTCAGTTTCTATAGCCTCGCGACACAGAGAATTTCTGCTGGAAGGAGGTATTAGGTGATTTGTTAGGATGCTATAGTGGGTAACAGGGTGAGTATTACGGCGTCAACAGCTGGTCAGTCTAGATCATGAGGCTCATGGCAGCAGTCCGTACAGGGCTCTGTTAATCCTGGAGATTTTTGTCCTGTGATCTTGGTAGAAGGCTCCACACCCGTGACCTTCCTGTACGGCTCCAGAGAACCTGCTCAAGCCTGACCTCTTCAATACCGTTTCCACATAGCTATGAATTGCAGTGGAGAATACCCAGCATTATGGTGTAAAGGTGAGCTTATCACTAGTTCATGACGAAAGATAGTTACGTAAAGTCTGAGGAGACATGCATTTGATCTCTATTCAGTCCCAGGAGAAAGCCAGACATAGTTCTTTTAAAGGAGCATAAGGTATGTGTGCAACAGGAGATGACTTTTCTCCAACATTAACGGATCTCTGCTAGTATGATCCTGTTTGAACTTGCCAGAGTCAAGTTCATTTCTCATAAACACGGTAATTATGATGGGATTTCTGAGACCCAAATATTACAGAAGCTTCACCAGCCTGACCATGATACAGAGTCTTTTCTTGTTCTGTGTGTGGTGAGCTAAGTTTCTCCAGTCCTGTCTGACTCTCTGTGACCCCATAGACGGTAGCCCGCCAGGCTCCTCTGTCCATGGGATTCTCCAGGCAGGAACACTGGAGTGGGTTGCCCTGCCCTCCTCCAGGGGATCTTCCCGACCCAGAGACTGAACCTGTGTTTCTTAGGTCTCCTGCACTGGCAGGCAGTTTCTCTACCACTGGAGCCAGCTGGGAAGTTCTCTGTTGTTCTATGCCTCATTCAAAATAGCAGATTAATGGGATATGTAGCCAACAGACCAGAATTAATACGCTATATGTTGACTACAAATATGAAAAAGATCCACATATATGATGTGCCATGCTTTAGCAATTGGAGGTGCAATGTGCAACATCTTAGCTTCCACTTTGGAAGGATAGGTAAAGACACTTCAGATCCTCATCAAGTACATGACAGTTAAAGCCAGTAAATGTAAGAGGGCATGTGTAAGGGTTTTGCGAGCAAGCTTAATAACAACTCTTAACTCCTGAGCTCCAGAATGGACGCCACTAGAAAATGGCAAAGTTAGACTGTTTGTTTCAACAAAAATGGCTGGTCCTGATAGATATTTTGCTGGGGATATGGTGACTTGTTACCAGGAAGCAAGTTTTTTTGTTAACTAAGCTCTGCTTCCTGTTTATTATGCAGAACCATGGTATAAAGTCGACTTTAGGTCCCTGAGGACTGAAAGTCAAGATTTATGTCACTAAAGAACATTTACCTTCAACTGTCACATTTAACAATTTGGAGCCTTCTGAATGAACTAGGCCCTCAGATTTACTTTAAGTGGTATTAAGACGTTTTATCCTTGATGAGTTATTGTCATTTGGGTTCTAAAATCATTTAGAATCATTAAACATATGAAACTGCCTGTCAGAAATAACTAGCAATTACTCTTCTATTGAAAAAGAGAAATTGTGATGTAAACCCATTAAATCCTGTCTTTAAATTCAAGAACAAGGACCAGTGCTAGTGGTTGCCTGGGGCTCCAGGTAAAAATTGGGATTTACTGTAAATGGGTATGGGGGATGTTATTAGAAGAATGTGAAAGTGAAACTAAAAATCGCTTAGTCCTGTCTGACTCTTTGCGACCCCATGGACTATATAGTCCATCATATTCTCCAGGCCAGAATACTGGAGTGAGTGGCCTTTCCCTACTCCAGGGGATCTTCCCAACCCAGGGATCAAACCCAGGTCTCCCACATTGCAAGCGGATTCTTTATCATCTGAGCCCACAGGGAAGCCCTGTTAGAAGAATGAAAGCATTCTAATACTGATTTTTTTAAAAATTTGTTTATTGATTTGGGTGCACTAGGTCTTATTTGTGGCATGAGGGATCTGTTAGTTGTGGCATACGAACTCTTAGTGTAGCCTGTGGCCTCTAGTTCCATGACCAGGGATTGAACCCACGCCCCCTACATTGGGATCATGGAGTCTTAGCTACTGGACCACCAGGGAAGCCCCTAAAATTAATTTTTGATGATAGTTGCTCTACTTGCTAAAGTTACTAAAATCATTGAATTGTATACCTCAAATGGGTAAATTTTATGACATAAAATATCTCAAAAAAGTTGTCAAGAAAAGTTAGCATATGCATGCCAGCTTAAGCAATTTGGAGATTAATTGTTTGCTCTTGATAAAGAAATCAAAATTAATAGGTTCTACATGCAATTGGATTTTTAGAATGAAATAGTAAAGGAGTCCATACCTGCATATCAATCCGCACAAAACTGATGTATTAGAATAGATTTGGTTTGCAAAATTTTATGTTTTTAACGTTTTTAATAACTGGGGAGCAGTTCAGTTCAGTTCAGTTCAGTCACTCAGTTGTGTCCAATTCTTTGCGACCCCATGGACTACAGCATGCCAGGCTTCCCTGTCCATCACCAACTCCTGGAGTTTACCCAAACTCATGTTCATTGAGTCGGTGATGCCATCCAACCATCTCATCCTCTGTCATCCCCTTCTCCTCCTGCCCTCAATCTTTCCCAGCATCGGGGTCTTTTAAATGAGCTGGCTCTTTGCTTCAAGTGGCCAAAGTATTGGAGTTTCAGCTTCAATATCAGTCCTTCCAATGGACAACCATGACTGATTTCCTTTAGGATGGACTGGTTGGATCTCCTTGCAGTCCAAGAGACTCTCAAGAGGCTTCTCCAATGCCAGTTGAAAAACATCAGTTCTTCAGCGCTCAGCTTTCTTTATAGTCCAACTCTCATATCCATACCTGACTACCGGAAAAACCATAGCCTTGACTAGACAGACCATTGTTGGCAAAGCAATGTCTCTGCTTTTTAATCTGTTGTCTAGGTTGGTCATAACTTTCCTTCCAAGGAGTAAGCATCTTTTAATTTCATGGCTGCAATCAACATCTGTAGTGATTCTGGAGTCCCCCCAAATAAAGTCAGCCACTGTTTCCACTGTTTCCCCATCTATTTGCCATGAAGTGATGGGACCAGATGCCATGATCTTAGCTTTCTGAATGTCGAGCTTTAAGCCAACTTTTTCACTCTCCTCTTTCACTTTCATCAAGGAGCTCTTTAGTTCTTCTTCACTGTCTGCCATAAGGGTGGTGTCACCTGCGTATCTGAGGTTATTGATATTTCTCCCAGCAATCTTGATTCCAGCTTGTGCTTCTTTCAGTCCAGCGTTTCTCATGATGTACTCTGCATAGAAGTTAAATAAGCAGGGTGACACTATACAGCCTTGACCTACTCCTTTTCCTATTTGGAACCAGTCTGTTGCTCCATGTCCAGTTCTAACCGTTGCTTCCTGATAGTGTTTCTCTATTCAACAATACCGATAAAAGAATGGTAAATAAGTGAAGAACAACATAAGCATATCATTTAAAGTCATTTCTGAATTACTGCTTAATTTTTTACTATTATATGTTAAATATGTCTAAGTGGTTTATAATTCATTTTCAAGTCTTTTATATCTTCTTTTTTATTAACCCACGGAATTCTAAACTTACTTTTGGTGTCCTTTCTGTCTAGGAAGAAACTGATCATTCATCAACAGTAAATAAATTAAAAACTGGATTTGACTTTTCCCCCCTCACTTTCAAGTAAGACTGAATAAAGGGGAAAACAGTTCATCCATCATATGGTAAAAAAGAGACAAAATCTTTGGTGAATGAAAACACCAGATCCAGCAGTGATGAAATGAACATAGACTCTGGCAGATCTCACCATGAAGACAGAGCTGGCTTCACAGGGGCAGGACCTATGTAGTCACACAGGCCCCCCTCAAAGGGCCCATACATGCTTTAAAGCTCTGCTATTGCCATCTCGATATTCTTAATAACGTCTTGAGAGTGGGGCCCCACCTTTTTATTTTGCATGGGGCCCAGGAAGGTAGGTTGCCAGTGCTGTGTGCAGAAAGCAGTATCTGAACAAAGGCGGCATTTTGCTATATAAGTTCTACTTGAATTTTCCTCGCATGTTGAAATGTTTCCTCTTTGTATGCTTAGGGTTACAAAATAGGGATAAAAATATATGCCTTTTATTTCTTTTTCTTCTCTGATGCTGTGGGCAGCAATGGAGAAACAGACACAAGAGAACAGACTTATGGACATGGGGAGAGGGGAGGAGAGAGTCAGATGTCTGGAAAGAGTAACATGAAAACTTATATTACCATATGTAAATAGATAGCCAATGGGAATTTGCTGTATGGCTCAGGAAACTCAAACAGGGGCTCTGTATCAACCTAGAGGGGTGGGATGGGGGATGGAAGGGAGGTTCAAAAGGGAGGGGATATATGTACACCTATGGCTGATTCATATTGAAGTTTGACAGAAAACACAATTTTATAAAGCAATTATCCTTCAATTAAAAAACAAGAAATTAAAAAATACAGACTTTCTGTGATTATACTTAAGCAGCTGAAAGAATTTGTGGAATTTCTAAGTCATAACCCTCATTTTGTTCAGTGTACTTAATTCTCTGCACATATTCCCACCTAATAACAAGTTTCGTATTACAATATTAAGAGAAAATTGGACTGGTACCCACCCAGCACCACATCTGTTTAGGCAACAAGCTCGCAGGCCTGACACACCACCAGTAGCTTTGCTGATAGAGAAGAGCAGCTGTCTGGGGGACTGACCCCCGGAAGCCACCCTACTCACAGTTGATTGTGTGATAGGGAAGACGAAGAAGGAAGAGGTGCTAGACAGAGAAACGCTCCTTATTTTAAAACCAAAATCCATCAATTATGCTATATTAAACACGCCTGTGAAAGCAGGCCGGTGTCACCTGCTAATGATGGTTCAGCTGTGCCCGGATTACATGAAGTCTCTCAAAAATCTTTCTGTAAACAAGTAAAACATCTTCTGTGCAGTCGTGTCTGATTCTTTGCGACCCCACGGACTGCAGCCTGCCAGGCTCCTCTGTCCATGGGATTCTCCAGGCAAGAACACTGGAGTGGGGTGCCATGTCCTCCTCCAGGGGATCTTCCCGACCCAGGGATCAAACCCACGGCTCTTACGTCTCTGGCATTGGCAGGCAGGTTCTTCAGCACTAACAGACAGCATATATTTTGGAGGAAGTAAAACTGTATTTTCTCTCAACTTCATATGAAACAGTGCTCTTTTTCTATATTTTCTTGTCCTTGAGATCCTTACCCACTGTACCTTTCACTTCTGAAGGAATCTACAATTGTGAGACCTCCACATCCCCTTTATACTAACACACACACATGCACACACACGTGCGCACACACATGCACGCACACACACGTGCACGCACACACGTGCGCACACATACCACCCTTGACTAACTGACAGTGGCCGCCTCAGTGCTGAGATGAGCACTATCAGCTGCGCCCTGGTCAGCAGTGAAGTGACTTGTGACTGATTAGCGGTGTCTCCCTGCAGGGAAAAGGCTGAGATGGTGAGAGAGGAGACACACGGGAGGGAGTTTAGGAAGGACCGTGTTTTGTATCCGCTGATGTTAGAGAAGGATCTATTCTATTGCTGCCAACCAGCCGAGGGCCCTAACATTCGCAACTCCTTTTCATTTTGGCAGACGCTCATATTTGAGAAATACTGATTTAATAAATAATGCTATTCTATATTCACTTACAGCCTGTTAGATGTTGCAAAGCATGAAAGCTGGACATAAAACTGGAACCTGGAGTGAAACCTTGAGAGGCGCAGAGTGACTGAACCTTCAAGTCACCTGGATGAACACTGAGGCCCCTGTGTTTTTCTCCCACCGTTTCCCTCCCTTGGAGTGCCCCTGTTCATGGAATAACTGTATGCATGCCGAAAGCCAGGCTGGGAGTCGTCTTCTTCAGTGAGTTATCCTGTCTTTTCCAACCAGGTCACTGCTTCTTACCTTTGCCTTGTGTTTGCTTTCTTTCACTGTCAATGTGCGCATTTTGCAGACTGGCCTCTTTTCACTGAGGGACCTAAAGAAGGTTCATAAAGATGTCCTTTCCAAAAGACCTATTGGAGAGGGGCCTGCAATTTGGCCTCTCAGCACAAACCCAAAGGTTTCTTCATACCGTTATCAATACAACTTATCTTACATGCAACAGGCCACTAACAAGAAGTGCTAAGTCGACAGTAATATGCCGCCGAGGCGGAGAGGAATACTCAGATCCGCTGATACTGCTCTAACATTTCACACAATGTCTTCAGTTTGATGGGTACTACTGTTAATAGTCATTTCTGGAGGACTTTGTGTGAGTTTCCTGCAATGAGTTCCACAAACTGGATGGCTCAACACAGCAGGGACGTACTGTCTACCAATTCCAGTGGCTAGAGGTCCAAACTCAAGGTGTGGGCAGGGTTATACAGGGTGTAATCCCGTCTCCCTTTATGGGCAATCTGCCGGGTTTCTTGGCTTGTAGATGCATCTCCAGCAGTCCTCCATCTTCACATGCCCGCGTGCACACTCGCTTCAGTTGTGTCTGACTCTGCTGCCCTGCGGACTGTAGCCCACCAGGCTCCTCTGCCCGTGGGATTCTCCAGGCAAGAATACTGGAGTGGGCTGCCATGCCCTCCTCCAGGGGATCTTGTGACCCTGGGACTGAACCTGCGTCTCTTACAACTCCGCATTGGCAAGTGGGCTCTTTACCATTAGTGCCACCTGGGAAGCCCCCACCTCCACATGCCGGCTACTTATAAGGACACAGTCGTACCAGGTGAGGGACCCCCTCTTTCAGTACGATGTCATTAGAGTGTAATTAACTGTGACAGCAAGGGCCTATTTTCAAATAAGGACATATGCTACAGTAGTGGAGGTCTGGACTTCACATTTTGGTGAGGAAACAATTTAACCCATAACTGACTTATTCTTCATGATTTTATTTATATTAATCTACACATAATATTTCTAAGATATTTTCTATTTGCAGCAATGATAATGCCTTAAATTCCAAATGAAGATTTTAAATATTAATTAAAATCTGTAACTTGATCATGTGAGTTAATTACAGAAATTTTCATTTAATTTTTTCCTGATTTTAAAACATAGCTGGATTTTACGAAGATAACAAATGTAGTAGCATGTTTACATATTAGAATAATTTAGTGTACATTTTCAATGATTGCTTATTTTTTTCAATTCTTTCTGAGTAAAGCCCCTTATAAAATAAAACTAGGTGTGCTGATGTCGCTAGCAGATTTATTAATAATTTGGGTAACATTTAGCCATCATGTAATGAATAAAACAATGAAGTATTCCTTAAGCTGTTAATAAAATAAAAATGAATGTTTCCAGTAGTTTGAAGTCTACTATAAGTACTATTTCAATGATTCAGATGTAGCATTTCCTTGCCTATATTATCTAAATAATTACTTCAGTTTTATACTTTTTTATTTTTATACTTTTATATTTTGCATGTATTTATAGTATCTTTTTTCTAACAAAATTCTAGTGGAAAACAGTGTGTTTTACATTACTTTTGCAGGACTTTTAAGCATAAGGAATGCTAAAACTCAAAAAGCAGTCATCAGCAAAATACCTCAATTTTATCAGCTTTGAGTGCTTCTGTAATTAACAGCCATGCTGTCAATCAGTGAAGACTAGATGCTCAGCTAAAAATCAATGGAAGGGCTAATGGCAAGGCCAGTTCATTCTCTGACCAAGACAAAAATGAAAAGCATGGCCAGCTGTCCCGCAGTGCATAGCAGCATGCAATCCTGCTAGCTTCATGCGGGAAAAAGGCATGAGCTGTAATCTAAGACTAGAGAAGCCGACTCTACCAATGGAAGCAGGTGTGATAACTTCATCCTTAGACTTGGGTACCTTCTTTGTGCTAGTACTCACACTCATTAGTAAGGAAACAAAATGGAAAGTGTAAACTGTGCCCCAAATTTAAGCATGAATCGAAAGGAAAGACCATCCATTTCATGAGCAGTACTTCAATCCAGTGGATGAAGTTTGCTTCAGGAGTATTTTCACTAGTGGTCTGTCATTATGGATTAGGTTCAGCAGGTAAAGAATCCACGTGCACTGCAGGAGATGCCAGTTCGATCCCGGGGTGGGGAAGATCCCCTGGAGAAGGAAATGGCAACCCACTCCAGTATTCTTGCCTGGAGAATCCCATGGACAGAAAGGTCAGTGTTGGAAGCAGAAGAGGACTTCTGTTGAGGCAAACCGCATCTTCTCCCCATTATGGCCATGCATGTCTTGCATCCATCACAATTTGGTTTAACGGAGGCTTGTCTGTGCCTCTGTTAAGTTAGTTTCCTATCTTCGATTTATTCTTCATGTGGCTTTAAAATAAACTATCAACTGAAGTGAGTTCAGCACATCTTTGGTCTTTAAAATTAATACCTGATGGTACAATTTAAAGAAGTTATATAATCTCACTATCGTTACTAACTTTGTTGCCGCAAATGCTTTTTGACTATTGTTGCTGTTCAGTTGCTGAGTTGTGTCCGACCTTCTGTGACCCCATGGACTTCAGCATGCCAGGCTTCCCTGTCCTGTACTACCTTCTGGAGCTTACTCAAGCTCATGTCTATTTTTGACTATGGAAAAGGTAAATTCCAAGAAATCTGCATAAAAGTTATGTTCCTAATTTCCATGTTTCCATTTATCTTTGCCACCACAATTTTTGTGTTTAAAAGTTCTAACACACGTGGTAGTAGAAATAAAAACGTTGGTAAAATTACATCCTGAAAAGAACACGCCCATTTTAAAATAAACATATTTAACTACAAATGCATAATTGAACACTTAGGAAGATAAGTTCAGAATCCTATTAGACAAAGTTTTACTTCCACTGAAAATTATATTTTATCAAAATTTTGTCTTTCAAAAATATGTAATATATTGAGAGTTTTTGACCATTTATTTTCTATTTAAGATTATCTCAAGTTTCCCACAACTGGTGAAGGGATTATCTTCCCTTTAAGTTTATGATGTAAAGGGTACTATCTGACTTACCTAATTCTAAGACCTTGAGCAATTAATGGGTCACCTAACATTCAGGGCATACTATAGAGTGGTTGAAAATGTACTGAATAGGTCATTTGACCTCAATTCCAGTTTTTGCTCTACCTGAATTAGTTGTAGGCTTTTGGTTAAGTTACTAAATTAAAATGAAGAATTTGAAGTCCTAAAGATGTTAAATGACTTTGACTAGACTATTGTTACAATTCTAAACATTATTTAAAGCCTCTGACTCTGTGGTATAAACTGGTCTACTATAGTATATAAAATAGAATTTTCATATATTACTAATCAATCTCTAAAAATGCAAGGCAATGAATTTAACATAAAATCACAGACTAAAAGATGAAGACTCACCATCATTATTTGATACAAGTATGGTTTTAATGAGCCTTGTAAAATTTTTGAGTTGTCTACTGTGATGTGTGGCATAGTTGCCACAGTTATATTATGACTTCATTCTTTATGTCTATTCTTTTAAAATACAATAATATATACAGTTCAGTCTCTGCAGAGTGCAACATATATATATAGCAGCTGTGTTAATAGGGTGTTCCTGTTCAGAACCTCTTCTTATTGTCTCAGTAGTCATTCCATTTTAAGTAAAAATAGTGACTTGTTCAAATACAATTTAAAATCTAGATCTAATCAGTCATGGTATCACCCCAAGTAATAATATCTTTTCCTTTAGGTATCACACACATTTAAGATGCATATCTATCTGCTTTCTTCCCATCTCTTTCTCAACTGAAGCATTTTATAAATGATTCATGCAATTACAGCTTATTTAGTGATTTGATGAGGGCATTAGAAAGGAAAAGATTTAAAATCATCCTATTTTTTAAGAAATTCAGTATGCAATAAAATCATCAAAAATTGGATCTTTTAGCATTCAGATTTCTATGCTTTGTTTTATATTAATGGTTCATTAAATTATCATCTTCCCTCAAATATCAAGTGAATTGTACTATTATTGTGGTAAAAATGCTGGGGTACCAGTTACCAAATGTTAAACAATCATATATAGCTTTATTCCTTGGACTCATTAACTGTTATTTAACCACAAGTAAAGTCAGCAACATAAGGTTCTTATTCAGTTTGAAAATGTATATTTGAACAACAATACTAGAATGTTATCCATCAAATATGGCAGGTGGATCTTACAAAACTTATCTGACATAATAGCAATGAATACCTGGAGAATGCTTTTGGGACCTTAATAATAGTATGCTGCTGCTGCTGCTGCGTCACTTCAGTCGTGTCCGACTCTGTGCGACCTCATAGATGGCAGCCCACCAGGCTTCCCCGTCCCTGGGATTCTCCAGGCAAGAACACTGGAGTGGGGTGCCATTTCCTTCTCTAGTGCAGGAAGTGAAGTCGCTCAGTCGTGTCTGATTCCTAGTGACTCCATGGACTGCAGCCCTCTAGGCTCCTCCATCCATGGGATTTTCCAGGCAAGAGAACTGGAGTGGGTTGCCATTGCCTTCTCCGTAACACTAGTATAAAAGCATTTTAATAGTATTGTGCATAACTTCTTCATGATTTAAAAATGTGGAAATGATTAGTACCTCAATAAATCTGTATGTGTCCTAGAAGTCTGGGATACTGCAGTTTGCTACAGAAGCTCTTCTGCGAGGAAAACATTGCCCATAGAATCAGGATCCTGGGTTGAAACTCCTTATTATATTGTGAGGTTTGTAGGATTCGCTCTTCCTTTCTCACCTATAAGGACAATAATATCTGCTCTGACCCTTTCCCGCAGGTACTCCCAGAATGAAATGAGATATTAGATAGCAAATAAATTTGAAAAATATGAAAATGAGATGCATGTTCAAAGCGCAAAGACAGATACATGAAATACAGATCAGAACTAATATGATGTTCAGAGGTACTTTCTGAATTTAAATTATTTTATTGAGGCTGAAACTAAGCAAACATTCTGAAATAAATTAAAGTGGATAATTAGAACATTGATTTATGTCCCTGTGTTTGTATAACCACTATTACTGGTATTTTTACCTTTGGAGACCTTGAAAGCAGGTCCAGTGCTTTTCAGAAACTCATGTGGTCAAGATTAATGGAGTTCTTGGCATGGGGCCACCTTGTTTATGCCAGTCATAATATAATGACTTCTACCAGAGTAAATTTGGTATTGAAGATGGTGTTTTTACTTCTGCATGTATCCGTCTTCAACTGTATCTCACATGCTTAAAGAATTAAGCTTTTAGTCAGTCAGTTCAGTCACTCAGTCGTGTCCGACTCTTTGCGACCCCATGAATCACAGCACGCCAGGCCTCCCTGTCCATCACCAACTCCCGGAGTTCACTCAGACTCACGTCCATCGAGTCAGTGATGCCATCCAGCCATCTCATCCTCTGTTGTCCCCTTCTCCTCCTGCCCCCAATCCCTCCCAGCATCAGAGTCTTTTCCAATGAGTCAACTCTTCGCATGAGGTGGCCAAAGTACTGGAGCTTCAGCTTTAGCATCATTCCTTCCAAAGAAATCCCAGGGCTGATCTCCTTCAGAATGGACTGGTTGGATCTCCTTGCAGTCCAAGGGACTCTCAAGAGTCTTCTCCAACACCACAGTTCAAAAGCATCAATTCTTCGGCACTCAGCCTTCTTCACAGTCCAACTCTCACATCCATAGATGACCACTGGAAAAACCATAGCCTTGATTAGACGGACCTTTGTTGGCAAAGTAATGTCTCTGCTTTTCAATATGCTATCTAGGTTGGTCATAACTTTTCTTCCAAGGAGTAAGCATCTTTTAATTTCATGGCTGCAGTCACCATCTGCAGTGATTTTGGAGCCACCCCCAAAATAAAATCTGACACTGTTTCCACTGTTTCCCCATCTATTTGCCATGAAGTGATGGGACCAGATGCCATGATCTTCATTTTCTGAATGTCGAGCTTTAAGCCAACTTTTTCACTCTCCACTTTCACTTTCATCAAGAGGCTTTTTAGTTCCTCTTCACTTTCTGCCATAAGGGTGGTGTCATCTGCATATCTGAGGTTATTGATATTTCTCCTGGCAATCTTGATTCCAGCTTGTGCTTCTTCCAGCCCAGCATTTCTCATGATGTACTCTGCATAGAAGTTAAATAAGCAGGGTGACAATATACAGCCTTGACGTACTCCTTTTCCTATTTGGAACCAGTCTGTTGTTCCATGTCCAGTTCTAACTGTTGCTTCCTGACCTGCATACAGATTTCTCAAGGTCTGGTATTCCCATCTTTAGTCGCATCCAACTCTTTGCAAGCCTGTGGACTGTAGCTTGCCAGGCTCCTCTGTCCATGGGACTTCCCAGGCAAGAATACTGGAGTGGGTGGCCATGCCCTCATCCAGACACAGGAATCAAACCCACTCATAGACTCAGCATCCTGATCAAACCTAGGTCTCCCGCATCGCAGGCAGATTCTTTACCATCTAAGCCACCAGGGAAGCATTTTAACAGTAGGCTAAGACCATGAAAGAAAATTACATAATCTTTCAATATACTTTCCCAGGTGGCTCAGTGGGTTAAGAACCTGCCTGCAATGCAGAAGACGCAGGAGACTCAAGTTTGATCCCTGGTCAGAAAAATCACCTGGAGGAGGGCACGACAGCCCACTCCAGTAGTCTTGCCTAGAGAATCGGATGGACAAAGGAGCCTGGTGGGGTACAGTCCACAGGGTCACAGAGTTGGACACAACTGAAGCGACTGAGCAAATACTTTCTCCAGTTGTGGCTGTTGTTGTTCCATTGCTCAGTCGTGTCTGACCCCATGGGCTGCAGCACGCCAGGCTTCTCTGTCTTTCACCATCTCCAGGAGCTTGCTCAAACTCATGTCCATTGTGTTGGTGATGCCAGTTGTAGAAAGGAAATTAACTACACGAAGTCCATCTTTTGGATAAAGCGGTAATATTCCTGTTATATCTTCAGCACTCCACTGCCTCAAGGATGCTATGCATATACCCTGAGGTCCACTAATAGCTACAATGATCCCTGGATCAAGGCTGATAAGGGATCTAATCGTAAGGAGTTTGGAGGACTGATGCTGAAGCTCCATTACTTTGGCCACCTGATGTGAAGAGCTGACTCTTTGGAAAAGACCCTTATTCTGGGAAAGACTGAGGGCAGGAGGAGAAGGGGATGACAGAGGATGAGATGGTTGGATGGCATCATTGACTCAGTGGACATGAGTTTGAGCAAACTCTGGGGGATAGTGAAGGACAGGGAAGCCTGGTGTGCCGCAGTCCATGGGGTCACAGAGTCAGACATGACTGAGCATCTGAACAATAACAACACCATGGAGGGGGATAATGATTCAGTAGCTGCAGTAACCTTCCAGGTGTCAGGGCAGTGCCACAGATGATGTAAACTTGTCAAGACTGGCGTGAGAGAGTGAAAATGGGAGCGACTCTTGGAATCAACAAAAAGGCTATTTTGTTGGGCTCGTCTGCATAATTGCTCCATCCATACTGTGACTAGACCTCTTGACATTCTGTTACCATCTCCCTTCACTTTTAATATGAATTATACTTTTTAACTGGACCTTGTCAAAGCTTTTTCCTAATATTCTGTACTAAATTCCCCAAAGTACACACCTCAGAGCTGTTAATTAAAAGGGCCTGCTGGTATAAATAAACACATATGCTGCTGATTAGCCACCCTTTAGGGGTCAACAGTGGGGAAGTCCTGCTGGGCTTCTGTTAATTGTTGTCCAAAATCTTAACAGGAACTGTCTAATGATCTCGTATGGCTTTGGCCATCTGGCCCTCTGAGTTCACTTGCCAGTAAATAGCCAACCTTTAGAAAAACACAGAACTATCTCTTATAAGTGGAATATCTTATAATATATAACTTAGCTATTCACATGCATGAATAAGGATGATTTACTTTAATTCACTAATCAAATCTTACACACCTAATTTAAATTGTCTTTTACGTTTATTCTAATGTCAACTGCTGTAATAGTAGCCAAAAGCTGGACTTTTTGCTTCTTTTACATAAGCAGCATTAGATGCACCAGGACTTAGTAGCTTTGCATGTTATATTTATGGTCTTAAGCAGTGAAGAATATTTCTAATAATTAATATTTCTGAATTTTACCGACAATTTTAGGTATTGGTGCATCTTTTTCTTCCAGTGGAGTACTGTAGAACTGATGGCTAGGTGTAAAGCTCAGTCTCACATTCTAGAATAGAATTTTGGTAGGTATTACTCCTCTGACTATTACAAAGCTACACTACTAGCTGGTTTTACACTACATTATCTCTCCAATTTTTAGCTGAATGTTTCAAAATAGAATTAATAGATTTAAAGGAGCTAATAAGAGAATGCTCTGCATTCATAGTAGGACATTATTTTAGAAAACCTCTGTTCTATTTGTCTTATTTTTGAAAAAGATGAAAGTCTGAATATAGGGGAAGAGATCCTCCCGCTCAAGGTGTATATGTGTATGTTTTTCATAGATAATTGTGTGCTGAAAAGAAGAATATAACTGGTCACATTTTCTCTCTTGTTTAATCTGCTCATACACTATCAGAAGTGATCTGACCGTACTCTAAAATTTACCCAAGTAGTAGAAATGGAAGTTATTAATGTTTTTCATTTGTATCTTGTTGTTATCTTGTGTGTGTTAGTCACTCAGTTATGTCCAACTCTCTGCGACTCCATGGACTGTAGCCCACCAGGCTCTTCTGTCGATGGGATTCTCTAGGCAGGAGTATTGGAGTGGGTAGCCATTCCTTTTTCCAGGGAATTTTCCCCACCCAGGGATCGAACCCAGGTCTCCTGCCTTGCAGGCAGATTCTTTTACCATCTGTGCCACCAGGGTGGGTAGAACTAGACCACAGTACTATAAAAAAGGGAAATCTGTCTAAAAGAAATATACGCCTTCAAGAAATGGAAAGGAAGATTGCATAAATTGCATTTCATGTTAGAAAAAGAATTCTGAGAACTGTGTGGAAGACATGTTGGAGAGGGGTGAGACTGAGGCACTCAGGACCCTGCTAAATATCTGTTCTAAATGCAGTTTCTTTCTTGCCTGAGTGCATTTTCCCTAACATTTTTCATATCCTTCAGAGACCTTGAGACATGCCATAAAATGTTGGCCAGCTATTCTGATTCAGTTGTGAAATATAAATAATATATAGAATATATATTATATGTGCGTGTGCTAAGTTGCTTCAGTGGTGTCCAACTCTTTGTGACCCTATGCACTGTAGCCCACCAGGCTCCTCTGTCCATGGGATCCTCCAGGCAAGAACACTGGAGTGGGTTGCCATGCCCTCATCCAGGGAATCTTCCCAACCCAGGGACTGAACTGATGTCTCTTACTTAAGTCTCCTGCATTGGAAGGCAGGTTCTCGGGTTCCTCCCTGTAGCTCAGATGGTAAAGAATCTGCCTGCAATGTGGGAGACCTCGGTTCGATCCCTGAGTCAGGAAGATCCCCTGAGTCAGGAAGATCCCCTGGAGAAAGGAATGGAAACCCACTCCAGTATTCTTGCCTGGAGAGTTCCAAGGACAGAGGAGCCTGGGAGGAGGCTACAGTCCATGGAGTCACAGAGAGTGAGACATGACTGAGCGACTAACACTTACCACTGGCGCCAACTGGGAAGCCCGTATATTACATATATAATAGACAAGAATGGCTTTGTTCTTTTGAGAGACTGCACTTTAGAAAAATGCTCATGCTTTGTTTCTGAATTGAATATGTCTCCCTCTAGAACATTTTTATTTCCTGTATACTTCCTTGTGTTTGTGCATATGTAATGAAAACTGTACTATTTTGGTATACGAACTTTTTATGTAAGCATTGTATGTTCTAAAGAAGATATTTTGAATAATCAAAGCAATAACGTTCTGAAATAATATGATTTAGAAAATAGTAAAATTAACCAGAATAATGGTGAATATTCATTATAACTCAGCATGCTCTAGTAACAACATCATTTCTTAAGTTGAATTTCTTGATTATTTTTATTTCCTTTAGCGCGTATTAAACATTAGCCAGTAGTGCTGCTCTCTACATAGTGAAAGATTGCCCATACATTCAGGCTCTCACACATATTTACATTTATTTTAGATCACTAATCTCATGTGACTTCTGTGTAAAAACACACCAGATCAAAACAAAAACAAAAACACCCTCCAACACGGAGTCTTGCAGCAGAGTATAAATATGAAGACCAACACTTTAAAATTCCTTGTAAACAGAAAGACTTGTATTACCGAACCACAGAATATGTCAAGAGACTGTGCTTGCTTATTTACTTTTCCGCTGCATATTGCATCAGGCCTTTTCCGAAGTTTATATTTGCATAGTGTTAGGCATGCAGAGAAAGGACCGTGTCTATTTGCATTTTGAACATTCCGTATCTTTGGCATAAATGAAGGTAGGCAGTTTGCCCTCACATTCCCTCAGTACACTTCTTGACATGAAAATATCTCTCCAGTGATTCACTAATGCGGTTTGTAGAAGAAGCCAGAATACTACTGAGGCAATCTTCACATATCAGTTACAGTTTTAGACTCTTGGTTCACCCTACATCTCAAAGGTAATTTTTAAAATGCTGTGATGAGATTTAGTCACATACTCATTTCCCAGACACCCCATCTGTCACCTCCAACCAATCCATGTGTTTGTTGATATAAGCTTTACCTGACTCTAATGTATTTTTCTAACCATGAGGAATGATGTCACTTGGATCAGTAAATATGCTGATTCATTTAAACTAATCTTCTAAGGCATCGGGCAGTCTGACTGTAAATGGGAGAAACAAATAATAATGGTATGTTCTGAAGAGAGTAGCCAGAACCTGAAATAAGGGTACAATTCACACAGCTGTTAAATGAAGACAGCATAGACATTAAGGCTGCAGATACAGAACAGTGGGCTCAAATTCCAGTTTTGATGCTTATTCATTGAATGAATTCTGGTAAATTTATCATTTATTTATTTGTTTTTATCCATAAATCACTTACTCAACAACTGCTTGAAACAACTTATAGTGAACCAGAAATCTACTACCTGGACTATATGCATGGGACATTGTGGGGAATTCAATATGTATTTGTTAAATAAATAAACAACCTGAATAGAATGAACTAAATATGAAAATTATTTAAAAGTAAAAGAACAGCTTAGTATATGAAACAATCTTTTAAGCTAAGAACACATTAACTTGCACAGAACTATTTAGAAATTCAAAGAGAAATCAAACAAGTAATGTTTGTTATTTTCCCATCACTCACAACATTTTTATTGTGTATACTTTGCTTTCTAAAATGACTGTGTGCCTTGGCTCACTAGCATTATCACATTATTACCACTTTGGCAACTTTCTGTTAGTGTATTTAAAACAGCCAAAAGAATGGCACAAACTCTTCAAACCCATCATAAAGAACTACACAATGTCTCAGAATGACATAACAATGCACCTCAACTCTTATAATCTCTTGGCTATTACCAACAATGCAAATTTTTCTCTAGCATGTACTGTTGACCTTGATCAATGCAGGGGTTAAGAGTGTCAATGGCCCAGGCAGTTGAAAATCTGTATAGTCTTGCCTCAGTGTCCAAGGGGGACTGGTCCCAGGAGCCAACTTCAATATCAGAATCCATGATGCTTACGTCCCATGGTCAGCTTCCCATGCCTGCAGTTCCACTCTGCAGGTTCAACCAATTGCAGACCATGTAGTAATGTATTTATTGGAAAAAAAAAAAAAAAAGCAAACACATACATAAGTGGACTGGCACAGTTCAAACCTGTGCTGTTTAAGGATTAGTTACAGTTTGTTATTAATGAAAATTGGTATGTTGATGTCCATAAAGCAGAGAAAATCCAGCAACTGCAAAAAATATTTGGTTTTAAAAAGTATGCTGGGAAAATAAATGAACCCCATGAATCAGAGCTTTGCTAAATATGTTAGTAGAGTGAGAGTCTTGTGGGCTACTCTCTAATCCTGTCCCCGCTGCTCCTTGGAGATGGTATCACTCTTGTTGTTCGGTCACTAAATCACATCCAGCTCTTTTTTGACTATGTATACTGTAGCCCGCCAGGCTCCTCTGTCCATGGGATTTCCTAGGCAAGAGTTACTGGAGTGGGTTGCCATTTCCTTCTCTTAATTTGCTGACAGTCATTTCCTCCTGTTCCTTTGTAGAATTATCACAATAATAGATATCCGTGAATAATATGTACATTTAAAAATTTTGCTTATCAGATTTATATAAAACGACTGATATGGTGTTAATTTATCTCCGATCATGCTTTTTATCTTTCAGCATTGTTTTTAGAGTCACCCAGGACGATTTAGGTAGCCCAATTTCAATTATTGTCGTTGCTCAAAAGTAGAAATTTTGAAACTTTTGGTCTTGGCACTCTTTCTTCCCTCCTTAATAGGCAGTAAAATTGTTTCCCTGCTAACTTCAGTTTGCCATTGTCCACATCATCCCCACCAAAATGAACATGCTTGCCAGTACTCAGACTCATGGTCTCTTTCTCTGCCCTTGAACACTCCGTCCCTCTGCAGCCAAAGTATAATAAAAACACCTAGAATTTTAGGTCTACGTTGTCAAGAATATACATCTGTTGCTTGCTTTATTGTTTTATTCGTTTCCTTACCTTGTGAGAAAACAGTTCGTTTTACTCAAATATGTAAACCCGTGACTTCCATGGGCACCACCATCCTCCGCAATACTGCTTCGTTTCTTATTTCAGTACTTCCCCCAAGAGTATTTACAAATAGATCTTGGTATGGTAGACCATCTGATGCCTTGAAAGGCTGAAATTTTCTTTAGCTATTAATCCAATGATAATCGAATTGAATATAAAAATACAGTTTTAAACTTATTTACTTAAACACTTGAAAATACTCATTTTCTTCCTCCATCAAAATCGCGATTGAAAGTTGAGGTTGATCTGTTGGAATTTGTTTTCTGTCGAGGGAAGAGTTCTTTCACCTCTGGAGATTTTGAAACATACTGGCCTTAATTTGCTTCAATTTCACAAAACTTTTTCTAAGTGTGCTTTGAGTACTCTGAAGCTTTTAAATCAGCTGGCAATTTTTCTCTTATGCTTGGAAATTCTAAGATAGCATTCCTTTAAAATTCTTTTTTTCCTGTCCTTGAGTACTCCCTTCATGTTGATGTTGATGCATTTTTTCTGTTCTTAATATTCCAAACTTTTATTTTGCATTATCTACTTCTTTATCTCTTTCTGACACCATCTAGAAAGATACCAAGATTTGAAACTGCGTTATTAATTTGTCTTTAAATTTATTCTACTCTTCCCAATTTGTTTATTTGTTCATCATATTAATTAAAAATAAAAGTAAATTAATACAAATATGATCCTTGGTTCTCTTTGTAATGGCTTATAATCCCTTATTTCCTTGAGAATACTTCATGGGACTAAATTAATTCTTCAGTTATGTGTTCCATTAATTTTGCTTTACCTGGTATAAGTGATTCTGTTCATCTTTCTTTTGTATAGTTGTGCTTTTTTTCTTCTTTTATATTTAGTACCAATTTATGTTTTCTTAGTGGTACAGAGATTACGTGATTTTCATAGTTATTAGTTTCTCATTTGAAACACACCCCCATCATTTCTCCCAACATGCAAATGAAGAAGATTAAGTACAGGATCTTACCTAAAATGACATGATTTATAACAGTGGGATCTCTCAGTTTTGAGGACATAATGTGCTCCACTCCAAGTCAAAAATTCTGAACTTAGATTAACACTACAAAGTTTGTACAATTAATGCAATTTTACAAATGTGGCATCAAAGTTTACAAACTGGAGTCATCCACAGTGCTCCACCTGAATGATATTTTAGAAAATGCACAGTAATAGAGACCTAAAGTAGACCAGTGATTCAGGGTTGTTGTTGCTGTTAGTTGCTAAGTCGTATGACTCTTTGCAACCCCATAGATTGCAGCATGTCAGGCTTCCCTGTCCTTCACTATCTCCCAGAGTTTGCTCAATTCATGATCATTGAGTCAGCGATGCCATCCAACCATCTCATCCTCTGTCACCTCCTTTTCCTTTTGCCTTCTATCTTTCCCAGCATCAGGGTCTTTTCCAGTGAGTCAACTCTTTGTATCAGGTGGCCAAAGTATTAGAGCTTCAGCTTCAGCACCAGTCCTTCCAATGAATATTGAGAGTTGATTTCCTTTAGAATTGACTGGATTGATCACTTTGTAATCCAAGGGACTCTGAAGAGTCTTCTTCAGCACTGCAATTAGAAGGCATTAGGAGAAGGAAATGGCAACCCACTCCAGTGTTCTTGCCTGGAGAATCCCACGGATGGGGGAGCCTGGTGGGCTGCCGTTTATGGGGTCACACAGAGTTGGACACGACTGAAGCAACTTAGCAGCAGCAGCAGGTCTTCAGTGCTCAGCCATCTTTATGGTCCAACTGTCATATTCATACATGATTACTGGAAAAATCATAGCTTTGACTATTTGGGCCTTTGTAAGCAAAGTTATGTCTCTGCTTTTTGATACGCTATCTATGTTTCTCATAGCTTTCCTTCCAAGAAGCAAACATCTTTTAATTTTATGGCTGCAGTCACCGTCCACAGTGATTTTGGAGCCCAAGAAAATAAAATCTGTCACCGTTTTCACTTTCCCCCCATCTATTTGCCATGAAGTGATGGGACAGAATGCCATGATCCTAGTTTTTTGAGTTTTAAGCCAGCTTTTTCACTTTCCTCTTTTACCTTCATCAAGAAGCACTTTAGTTCCCCTTTGCTTTTTGAAGTACAACACAAATGGGTAATATAAACTCAATTCTTTTCCCAAGATGGATTGTTCTCTATCTTGATGGTGGTATAACCAAACATTTGTGAAAAACTCCCAACTATACCTAAAGTAGTGTGTGTATGTACTATAAACAATTAATGGAAGACAACAATGCTTTCACCTGCTGTTGCTGCTGCTAAGTCACTTCAGTCGTGTCCGACTCTGTGTGACCCCGTAGATGGCAGCCCATCAGGCTTCTCTGTCCCTGGGATTCTCCAGGCAAGAACACTGGAGTGGGTTGCTGTTTCCTTCCCCAATGCATGAAAGTGAAAAGTGAAAGTGAAGTCGCTCAATTGTTTCCGACTCTTCGAGACCCCATGGACTGCAGCCTACCAGGCTCCTCCAAAGCTACTTTCCTGAACCTTAGTTTTCACATGTGTAACACTTCCTTACACCACCTTGGGATCCTTCTTGGGGAGAACTGGACACACAGGGGAAGAAGGACACTGGCCACAACTGGCCTTTCTTGGAACCCAGTTATTAACAGAAGTCAGAGAATACTCTCCAGGGGGATACCTGTCCTCCGCTCAGTCACACAGCTGGTGAGAAAGCCACAGTGACTGGCTCCCAGGGTCTGGCTTTGATCAGATCCTGGGAACGCTGTGGTCTGAATCATGGGGGTGTGTCTGAAAGATGGCTCCATGCAGGGTCCTCCCCGGTGTATCCTAACCCTTGAGTATCAACATCACATATTCCCAGAGCTGGTCTCCAGCTCTTACACGTCCCCTCTCAAGTCCCCTCTGGGCCTGCTTTCAAAGAATCAGGTTGAAAATACAACACCTGCCCTGCCCTGGAACTGTCCTCTGTTGCAACCCCAGGTGATTGCAATGGAAGGGAAGCAGCTACAGTATGGAACCCACGTCCCGGAGCGAAGCGTGGGCTCCTTGGACACAAAACCTACAATGTCTGTCTGACACGGACGCCCCGCCGGTCCTGGCGTTAGGAGTCTCTCAGGGGCTCACTGTGGCTAAATCTCACTTTCCACTGCGCCTGAGGCCTTGGCTCAGGGTCGCCTCCTGAGAGGTTTGGGGCCGACCCTGAGGCCGGTCCCTGCCTCTCTCCGGAACTCAACCCGCCCTGAGGAGGTCCAGCCCGTGGGACCTGAATCGGCCTCAGGCGCCCGGCTCGCTTTCGCTTCACAACCTCCCAGGAGGCAGCGCGGCCACAGAAAGCGGCAGGAAGCGCGGGAGGCCGCAGCCCTGAGGCACGCGGGGTCCACCTCAGGTAAGGCCGCGAGGGCCCACTGCCTCTCAGAGGAAGGGGCGGAGAGGAGCGGCGATGGCTGCCAGTGCTTGCCGGTTCCCGAGGAGGCCACTCGGGGAGGCCTCTGGGGGAGACCTGAGGCCTGACGTGGGCCTCTGCCTTCCTGGGCCGCAGGCGTCTCTCGGGGAGCAGCGAGGGAGGCCTTGGAGAGGACGACCGTGGACGGCTCCGGCGGGAGTTCGGCGTGGGGATGTGGCGGGGGTGGCGTGGGGGCCGCGGGGGTGGGGGCCCCTCCCCACACTCCCCGTGTGTGGCCTCAGCTTGGGCTCCCTTGTCAGTGCTGGGCCGCGCGGGCTGTCGCGCATGTTGCGACTCATGCTTCTTGCACCTCCTGGCACTGGAGTTTGTCAGGGGTGAGCCTCGCCATCCCCCCTCCCCCACTGCCATCTTGCCGTGGAGGGTGGGGAGGTTGAGGATTGAGTCGGCTCTGCCCTGGGTGCAGTTCCTTCATCCCTGTTGATGCTGCTTAGAGAAAAGCACCCCACACAGCAGCTGTTCCTCCACCCTGAGTCCCCCACTCTTCCCCCACCTTCTTGCCTTCCTCCTTCTGGAAGATTCCCCACCTAGCAGTTTCTGTGATGCTCTGTGTTGGTGGGCAGATCCATCACCTCCCTTCAGTTGTTCTTGGGTGGGTATACGGGGCCCTGGAGTTCCTCCTCCGGGTAAACAGTAAGCCCGCTGCTTGATGACCTTGAGATGAGTGACTTTGTGACTTTGACATTTATGTTTCGGGGACTGATGGACACAGAGTGGAGTTAGGTTGTGATGCCCAGGTGTTCTCTTCCTCAGAAGCTCCTCTTATCTTGTGACAGGTGTGACACGATATCTGTACACTGTTCCTCTGCTGTTAGACTCAGACAGTTGAGGCTGGAGATAAGCCCATCTCCAGTGGCAACGTGGCTTCTAGATGAAGCCCTCCCAGCACAGAGAGAGCATGTAGGAAGTCTGCACACGGTGACATTCAGAGAGACACCTAAAAGTATTGTGTCCTAAATCAGGTGGATAGGCAACCATCAGCTTGCATTCGATAAAGGGGGATTTTTTTATTTACAAGGAAAATTAATAAATAACTCCAATAAGAGATTCATAAAAGCATATCTTTGAAGAAGAGAAAGGTAATATTGTCCTGAAAGCCCAGACGAATAGCTCAATATTTGTTCTTTCAGGAATAGTAAATTTGCCTGAAAGTGAAAGTGTTAGTTGCTCTTGGTGTCTGGCTTTCTGTGACCCCATGGACTGTAACCTGCCATACTCTGTCCATGGAATTCTCCAGGCAAGAATACTGGAGCGGGTAGCCATTCCCCTCTCCAGGGGACCTTCTGGCCTGGGAAGCAACAGATACAAATATATAATGTAATTAAGAGCGAGTATGGAAACCCCTTGAAGACATCTTGGAGCTGATCTCAAGTTCCCAGATGACTAAGCTTGGCTCAGAGAATGCTGCCCTTCTAGAGAAGTTGTCCACCCTGAAGCAGATTTCAGACCTTTAGATCAGAGGCCCAGTGATAAAGAGATCAGTACAGTGACCAGAGGCCAGACACCTTCCAGGCTTTCTGGACAAACACGCTGAGGTATCTCTGATAAAAAGATATGCTGAGGAGTCCTGAAAACTACAGTTCTCTCCAGTGTTGAGGTAAAGGCTCTCAAACCAGAGCTGGTTTGGTTAACTAAATTTAAAAGTGCCATTTCTTATTCTTTAAAGGCTGTAGAGAAATACAAGCTGGACGCGCATGTGTGCACGCACGCACACACACACATGCGTACGTGTAAAACACCATGACAAAAATCTAAGAATACCAAAATATTAAAAAATACTTCTCTCTCATTAGTGGGAATAAGGAGAACAGTTTCTTCATACTTTTATAAGTATGAATTTTTTACTTCATACTTTTTTCTGCCATGAACAATTATTACATTTGTTATTATAAAGTATTATTTTAATATAATAGGAAGAATATAAACTAGTCTACAATCATCCTTTCTGTTTTCCTGCAAAACTGCTGGAAAAAGCCTGGCATGACTTCTGCTGCATTTAATATTCTTTCTCTCATTGAGGCCAATGGTCAAAATGAACCATATTGATGATATGGGTGTTAATTTACAATAGTGGAAGGAAAGACAGATGGGGGATGTACTGCTGTGAAAGGGCTATGTGGTTAGTAGATTAGTAGAACACGACACCAGGGCATTTATGGAACATCATCAACATAGCCCAAACTTTAATCTGTTCTTTTCCCAGTGTTCCAGTGCCAAAGAGACTGGATTTTGGCACTCTTGGCATTCAGTTTAGCAGCTTTTCCTGCAGACTTGACCCTAAATTTTAAGCCTGCACCATTCTGGAAATAATCATGTAACAAATATCTCAAGGCAGTGTTCTACCTGATTTGTTTAAACTGTGAGCAGACAGCCATGAAAAAAGAACACTGGACAGTAGGTTGGATATGCATACATGTGTATATATATATATATATTGCTCTTATTCACATCATCACATGAAAAAGCAGTTTGGTAACTCATTCAACAATTGTTAACAAATAACTGTTAATACTTTCATGTGGCACAAACCCTCAGAGGCTGGGCCATCATAAAATGTCCCTGGCCTCACAGACTAAACATCCTAGGGGCAGAGGCAGGTAGCAAGCAAGTGTACAAACAGGCATCCTCAATCATAACTGCAGATATTTTTTTGACATACAATGGAGTTACCTCCAATAAAATCATAAGTTAAAAATATCTAAGTTGAAAACGTATTTCATATATCTAACTTGCGCAACTTCATAGCTTAACCTAGCCTACCTTGAACATGCTCCGAATCCTTCCATTAACCTACAGTTAGGTAAAATCTTCTAACACAAAGCCTATTTTATAATAAAGTGTCACATATCTTATGTAATTTGATGAATATTGTACTGAAAGTGAAAACCAGAATGGTTGCCTGGGTGCAGATTGTTGACTCATGATTGTGTGGCTGACTAGGAGCTATGTCTTGCTGCCGCTGCCCAGCTCCACAAGAGAGAAGAGTGCCACATGTTATTGGTCCTAGTTGGTTAGTTAGTTGCTCAGTTGTGGCCGACTCTTTGTGACCCCATGGACTGTTGCCAGCCAGGCTCCTCCATACATGGAATTTTCTAGGCAAGAACACTGGAGTGGGTTGCCATCTCCTTCTCCAATTATTATCCCTAGAAAAGACCAAAACTCAAAATCTGAAGTACAGTTTCTGCTGAATACTGTCACTTTTACGACATTGTAAAGTCAAACAATTGTAGTTGAACCACTGTAAGTCGGGACTATCTATATGTGAATAACATTCTTAGGATGTGACCTCTGTTCCCTGAACATGTCCTGAGGACCACAAGATAAGCCCCACATTCAGCAATTTCACAATGTTATATAAAAATTGAAATATTATCATTTTGACATAATCAGGTCTCTTTTTTAAAACCTTTTTTTACTGTTAAAGCTTTGAGCAGAAACTTTTTAATCTTCAGGCCTCTGCACACAGTTTATATAGGAACAAATGCTCAAGGTATTGAGTGTCTTTTCATTTTGTCCTCACCTTCCACTGGTTTTGGTCCCAAGGGCATGTTTTAATAAACATTTTCCCTGCAAAATTCTTACAGTTTTTGCTTCTCAAGAAACCCAAACTGCAACACATAGAAAATTAGGCTCTGGAAACAGACTAGCCCTTCATAATTGTTTTCAAATGTCCATCTAGTCAAGGCTGTGGTTTTTCCAGGGGTCATGTATGGATGTGAGAGTTGGACTATAAAGAAAGCCGAATGCTAAAGAATTGATGCTTTTGAACTGTGGTGTTGGAGAAGACTCTTGAGAGTCCCTTGGATTGCAAGGAGATCCAACCAGTCTATCCTAAAGGAGATCAGGCCTGAATATTTATTGGAAGGATTGATGTTAAAGCTGAAACTCCAGTACTTTGGCCACCTCATGCGAAGAGCTGACTCATTTGAAAAGACCCTGATGCTGGAAAAGATTGAAGGTGGGAGGAGAGGGGGATGACAGAGGATGAGAGGGTTGGATGGCATCACTGACTCAGTGGACATGAGTTTGAGTAATCTCCGGGAGTTGGTGATGGACAGGGAGGCCTGGCGTGCTGCGGTCCATGGGGTCGCAAAGAGTCAGACACGACTGAGCAACTGAACTGAACTGAACTGAAGAGGGCCAGGCCTGGCATCTGCTAGTCTTTGAATATGAGCCTCAGAAGAAGGGGCTTGACCTCGGGCAGGGTGGATAGCAGCTCTAGCCAGTGGGCTGGTCCCTTCTGGCTGCAGCCTACTATCTCAAGCATCCTTGACAAGTGACTGATGTCACCTTCCTCTTCCTCATTCCAGGGAAAGAGTAGGCATAGGAACACTATATGTGAGGTTGCTGTGGGAGGGAGTGAGGTGGTATGAGATGGATCCAGAAGTCTGATGAGAGAACACTGGTGAACGTCTCTGAAATTGTGAGATTCTCTGGGTTATGTACATGGAGGAAAAGAGGGAAGTGGAGGAATAGTCAGGAATAATAGCCAAGCCTTAGAGTGCCCTGGAGAAGGAAATGGCAACCCATTCCAGTACTCTTGCCTGGAAAACCGCATGGATGGAGGAGCCTGGTAGGCTGCAGTCCATGGGGTTGCTAAGAGTTGGACATGACTGAGCAACTTCACTTTCATTCACTTTCCTGCATTGGAGAAGGAAATGGCAACTCACTCCAGTGTTCTTGCCCGGAGAATCCCAGGGACGGAGAAGCCTGGTGGGCTGCCATCTATGGGGTCCCACAGAGTCGGACACGACTGAAGTGACTTAACAGCAGCAGCAGAGTGCCCAGCCTGACCCTGTCACAAAATAATTTACAAACATGCTTACTATTAATAGTATGGGGCTTCCCTGATGGCTCAGCAGTTAAAGAGTCCATCTGCAATGCAGGAGACACAGACATTGAATTGGATTCAACCCCTGGAGAAGGGCACGCCAATCCACTCTAGTATTCTTGCCTGGGAAATCCTATGGACAGAGGAGCTTGGCGGGCTACAATCCAAAGGACCGTAAAGAGTCGGGCATGACTGAAGGACTAAATATGAAGGCATTAATAGTATGACCTCAGAATTTTGGAGAGTAGGAGAGCAATACTATCTGTATCCAGTGCATTAGAAGAATATGTGGCAAGACGCACTGAATTATTTCCTGGGGTAATCATTTAAATTGATTGGAAAATATGGCATATATTCTAAGAGAATGGCTGGTGAGTTTGCAAAGCTAGTTTAGGGAACATGTTTTAGGAAGCTTTGAGGGCAATATGGGATGCATGATGGCTTTGAGCCAGAGAATAGTCCTCAACACTAAACTCTAGAAACATTAATCGAGGATCAAGATTTGGAGTGAATTTAAGTGGTTGGAGGTGAGAGGTTGACCGAACTGTGAAGAAAGGTAGAATGAGCATGGAACTATGACGTGGTAGCTCCCTGACTTGTAAGTTATGTGACCATGGCCACATTTCTTAGTTGGTCTCATTCTTAACTGTTTAATGTCTGTAAAGGTAAACAAAATATTTACTTCACAAGAGTTCATCTAAGCAAACAATAAGACAAAGGTTGTAAAATATCTGAGTGTATATTCCTAACTGTTTATGGTTCTATCTGTCCATATCAATCAGTCATCTAGGGTGCTGATATCAAAGTATCCTGGAATTAAAAATGATGTACCATAGAGTGTTAGTGGTGAGAATAAACAGGGGAAGAAAAGAACACTTAAATGGCTTGCATCTGTGATTGAACCCCCAACAGGAAGTAGTTCAGTACAATAATGGCAGTCATCACATTGTAGCAAGTGATCTTAGAACTTGTTTTTCACTGAAAATTGTTTGTAGAATAGAGAAGCCATGATAATTTCATAAATGATCAATTAAAAACCTCAATATCCTGCAAATTTTACCTATCAGTTCTTCATCATCAAAAACTTGAGGTCAAACATATGCCATATATGGGGTTTGAGGATCTGTATTGATGCTTAAAATGAACTTTGACAATCCTGGGGACATTCGATGATGCTGATAGGAGACATTCTGAAGACATTTTGGCCACGCATCAAATGGGTAATCAGAATTCAGGCAGTCATTACCAGGGCAGTTTGGTCCTTTTTTTGCAGATAAGATTGGTCTTTAGTTATAAAATGTACCAAGTTTAAACTATTGAAAGAAAGAAGGTTGTTTTTAAGCTGTCTTATTTTATTTTTCAGTATTTTTCACACAATAAAAATCAAATTATCTCCTCCACTTCTTCCTTGGGATGGTCCCAAAGGCTTACACAAAGAGAGAATAGTAAAAAGAGCAAAGTAACTTTGAAACCACATGGTAGAATTGTGTGAAATAGTGAAAAATAATGTAAATATATAGATATAGATTCATAAGACAATGTTCTCATATATATATATGTATATATACCAAACAGCAGCATATGTGTATATCAATCAATGTTTCTGTAATACTCCAGGACAGCCATGTACAACACACATATAGGTATGTATATGTATGTGTGGATGTACATGGTTCTGTAGGAATATTGCAAAAACGTTGAGTCCATACTTAGGACAAAGGATAAATAAGACTAGTAGTGCCAAAGGATAGAAGGATAATAAGTAATAACTTTCTAGAATCACTTGGGCCAAACAACTTTTCATCTGAAGTTAAAAGTAATATATTTTTAAAATTTAAAGAAACATTGCTAACATTGCTAAAAAAGCAAATTATTACTCAAAAGACAGTCACTGTGCAGTATTGTGATGTGTCTATTTTCTTTGAATACATTATAGATTCATAAGATAATAACATACAAGTTATATATAATTCTACTGTTATAATTTAACATTATATCACCAACAAAACCATTGGTAATATTGTTTTAGAAAATAATTTTTGTATTGGCTTCATGATATTCTGTTGAGAGACTTTTTCAGCTGTTTCTTGATACTTTAACCTTATGATTGCTTCTAAATTTTAACTATTATAAACAGTATCTCATATAATCATATTTGTCCTAAAAACAATCAAACTTTTAATTGGATATGCTAGACTACCAGAGAAGGCAATGGCAACCCACTCCAGTACTCTTGCCTGGAAAATCCCTTGGACGGAGGAGCCTGGTGGGCTGCAGGCCATGGGGTTGCTAAGAGTCAGACACGACTGAGCGACTTCACTTTCACTTTTCACTTTCCTGCATTGGAGAAGGAAATGGCAACCCACTCCAGTGTTCCTGCCTGGAGAATCCCAGGGACGGGGGAGCCAGGTGGGCTGCCGTCTATGGGGTCGCACAGAGTTGGACACGACTGAAGCGACTTAGCAGCAGCAGCAGGCTACCAAAAGCACTTTTTTAAATAACACAAAACACAAAAGATTGAAGCAGAGTGGTTACTCCTTTGCTCAGAGAAGTTAGTGGGTAGAGATCTATTCATAAGGAAAAATGAACTAGTCTGGGTTATTGCAAAGAGACTTTGCAGTGACGTTTCACATGATATTATTACTTAATATTAGTTCAGTAGTTAATGTGTGCCAGGCAATATTCTAAGCTCTTTATATTTAAACACTTTTTGATCCTCAAACTAACCCTCTGGCAGGTACTACTATTTATTCCTATTTGTGTGTGTGTGTGTGTGTATGTGTATAAAATAAGTAACTTCCCCGGGATCACTCAGTTCCTAAACAGAAGTGTCAGAATCTAGAACAGTTTGCCTGAGGCTCTCTTCGTGCCAGGTCCCTATCCTGAAGTAGTGTTTAGCTAGTAATATTGGCTGTGTTTCAACAAATTGATCATGGATTACATCATGAGAATTCTTACTTGCGATCCTGGAAGCTGGAAGGCAGTGGAACAATATTTACAGATTATTCAGGTACAGAACTTCCACTTAAGATCATTTGCACATCCAAGATATTAATCATGTCTGAAAGCAGAAGAAGAATATTATCTGATATAGCAGGGTCTTGGTAGGTGTACCATCCAGGGTATCGTTCTGAAGGAACTGATCGAGTAAATTATCTAAACAAGAGAAAACAGCGTCAAAGCAAGATTGAAAGATAAAGACAGACAACATGTGCAATAAAACAATGTATCCAATGAATTTTATGTTTTTAGCTAAATTTAAGTGGATAGACATTTGCTTCTAGCTGTGTTGAAGTGACAAGGACTGGACTTAACCTACTGTCATAACTAATTAGAGAAGTGAGAAAAGTATACGAAGCAACTATTTTCAGACAGTGAATATCAAATAGCCTCTGATGTGATCTTTGAGAGAAAGTAAATAGGGAGGTGAGTCCTAGGATTGTTATCCACCTTGTTGCCTGGAGGCAATTTTTGGACCAGAAGCATGCAGTAAGGGCATGGAGGCTGAGGCCAGCATTCTCCTTGGACTTGGGAGAAGGAGATGGGATGGGAGAAAGGCTGAGGCGGCTGGAAGTTGTGGGACAGAGCTACAGAGAAGGGAGTCTGGTGGTGAAAGAGCACCTGAGATCAATACAGCGATATTGTGGTGACTTTGCTGAGTCCTAGCCATGTGTGCAAAGTGTTGAAGGTGTTAGTTGCTTAGTCATGTCTGACTCTTTGAGGCCCCAGGGACTGTAGCCCGCTGGGTTCCTCCATCCATGAAAATTTCCAGGCAAGAATACTGGAGTGGATTGTTATTTCCTGCTCCAGGGTATCGTCCCGATCCAGGAATTGAACCCATATCTCCCACGTTGCAGGCAGACTTTTTACCGTTTGAGCCACCAGGGAAGCCCTGGTTCAAAGGGGGTGGCTTTAAAAAGGCTAGGTAAAAAGTGACCAAGGGATAAGCTGAACTCTTTCCAGAGCTCACACAAAGTTAAAACACATTTAAACTATGACCAGACCAATCAGAGAATTCTCAATGGTTTACTGAGGCATTTAGCAGAAACCCCAGAACAGTAATGTCCTGTAGAAGAGCAGATGTTTCTCTGGAATGAAGTCTATTCTATTCTAGTCTAGTCTGTCCAGGAAAGTGTGAAAGACTGTAAAGGGAACTCAGGAAGTTTTTGCAGAAATTTTTCACAATTCAGATCAGTTCAGTTGCTCAGTCGTGTCCGAGTCTTTGTGACCCCATGAACTGCAGCATGCCAGGCCTCCCTGTTGATCACCAACTCCTGGAGTCCACCCAAACCCATGTCCATTGAGTCAGTGATGCCATCCAACCATCTCATCCTCTGTCATCCCCTTCTCCTCCCACCCTCAATCTTTCCCAGCATCAGGGTCTTTTCCAATGAGTCAACTCTTCACCTGAGGTGGCCAAAGTATTGGAGTTTCAGCTTCAGCATCAGTCCTTCCAATGAACTCCTTTAGGATGGACTGGTTGGATCTCCTTGCAGTCCAAGGGACTCTCAAGAGTCTTCTCCAACACCACAGTTCAAAAGCATCAATTCTTCGGTGCTCAGCTTTCTTCATAGTCCAACTCTCACATCCATACATGACTACTGGAAAAACAATAGCCTTGACTAGATGGACCTTTGTTGGCAAAGTAATGTCTCTGCTTTTGAATATGCTATCTAGGTTGGTCATAGCTTTCCTTCCAAGGAGTAAGCATCTTTTAATTTCATGGCTGCAATCAACATCTGCAGTGATTTTGGAGCCCAGAAAAATAAAGTCAGCCACTGTTTCCACTGTTTCCTCATCTGTTTGCCATGAAGTGATGGGACCGGATGCCATGATCTTTGTTTTCTGAATGTTGAACTTTAAGCCAACTTTTTCACTCTCCTCTTTCACTTTCATCAAGAAGCTCTTTAGTTCTTCTTGTTTAGTTCTTCTTTAGCTCTTATTTTCATAGTAAATGTGCTTTTAAAAAAATTTCCATTCAGTTTTCCACAGTTTTGAAAACATAATTGAAATTGCCTTTGTAATTTAGGAAGTATATACAGTGATACATAATTTATAAATAGATATGTATTGGGTTTATGCTCAGATTTTACTGGAAAGACTGTACAATCGGAAAAGTTGTAGACCAATAATAGTATGGAAGAGTAGGATTCAGTCTAAAAGTACAACAGTAATGGGCCATTTAATGAAATTTGATGTGCTTATTTAACAGATTACTATAAAGCCAAAAAACTAACCACTAAATTACATTGAAAAGCAATTGTATTTCATAGCAGTGAAAAAAACTAAAGAAAGCATCAGTTCAGTTCAGTCGCTCAGTCGTGTCGGACTCTCTGCGGCCCCATGGACTGCAGCACACCAGGCTTCCCTGTGCATCACCCGCTCCCAGAGCTTGCTCAGGCTCATGTCCGTCAAGCTGGTGATGCCACCAACCATTTCCTCGTCTGTTGTCCCCTTCTCCTCCCACCTTCAATCTTTCCCAGTATCAGGGTCTTTTCCATTTTTCAGTGACTCAGTTCTTCGCATCAGGTGGCCAAAGTATTGTAGCTTCAGCTTCAGCATCAGTCCTTCCAATGAATATTCAGGGCTGATTTCCTTTAGGATTGACTAGTTTGATCTCCTTGCAGTCCAAGGGACTCTCAAGTCTTCTCCAACACTACAGTTCAAAAGCATCATTTCTTCGGCACTTAGCTTTCTTTATGGTCCAACTCTCACATCCATACATGACTACTAGAAAAACCACAGTTTTGACTACATGGACCTTTTTCAGCAAAGAAAGCATACAGATAAATGTTTAATGTATATTTATATTTTCACAAGTCAAAAAATGGAAGGTTACATAATTTTAATTTTATGGGTGTATGTATGTATCTCTCTCCTATATTTTTACATTATTCTTCTGCATCATTACTTTTCTATATTTTCTGCAAGTACATGGAATGCTTACAATTTATTTATTTATTTATTTTTTGGCCATGCTGCATGCATGCAGGGTCTTATTTCCCTAACCCGGGATCAAACCCTCATCTACCTCAGAGGAAGCTTGGAGTCTTAACCACTGGACCACTGGGGAAATCCCTGGAATATTTTTAAATTAAAAAATCTGTAAAGTATTTGAAGGCTTTGTCATATTCAGGTTTATGGCATTCACATTCTCTGGAATATTGTTAGCATTCAATTTATATTCAGTGAATCCTTGATGGATAAGTGAATTCGTGAATAAAAATTTTATTATTCTAAAAATTATTTCTCATGGATAAATATATTATTTGGTATTCTAATTAAGCAACATTATACTAAGTATTCAAAAGTAATTTAAAATCTAGTAATCATCTGTTGCTCTTTGCTTAGATATTTTAAAAAAGATATTGATTGTGTTTGTGCTTAGCTTTCTCCTTTCATTCATTTATATGCACAAAATTTTAGAAAAATCTGGTGTTCCTCTGGTGGTTCATTAGGATTGAAGGCTTTAGCAGTTTTAATTGATTGTTTGAGAACCAAAGTCTGATTCTGAACACAGACTATTTATCATTCTTTAGTCTCTCTTCAGTTAACTACAATTTTTATTGCATTATCTTTGTAAAATGGAATTTGTAGGTGTAATGGACACCATGACTCATTAATTAATGGATATTATCATGGGAAAGGAGGAAAGAAGAAAGGGGAATATAGGCTGTATAAATCCTAGATTCATCTAGATAAACAATGTGAAGGAAAGTGAGGAGTGATGAAGGGAAGGAAAAATGGATGTAGAGAGAAAAACAGTCAGCAAAACAAAGAAAGCCAAATCATGATAATCACAGTTGTAAGTTATTTTTATTCAGACTTTTATGTTTCATGGTATAAAAATTCAGTGAAGCCTCATTCATAACTTTTAATCCCCAACCCCCTTTGTCTTGTCCAGTTTATCAAGCTTCAAAACTGATGACGGAAAAATACAGTTGTGCTGAGATACCAGCTAATACAGTGGTAATACTTTGTAGGAAGAAAAAGACTAAAATAACTTAATACTTCTACATTGTTACTATCAATTGTCATCATTTACTAAGTCTACAGTATTATTTACATGGTGGTTCTGTACCTGTTTTGGATTTACGCAATCAATTGACAAAAGTAGGAGAAAAGCAAGCTAGAGGATGTACCTAACATAAAGTTGATCAACAGAACAAAATTACAAAATTCAAAGCAATCAAAGAAAAACACATAGAATGAAAAATGAGAAAAACAGAAAGCATTACAGAAAATATTAATGTGAAACCAAGAACACTGATCATATCAAGAAACTTACATTGTTTCTACTCAGCTATTAAAGTTCTGTAACTCCCCAGTGGAATTATAGAATAAAATGCAAATGTATATGGTATACAAGTCACTAAAACAAAAAGTGACTCAAAAACACTAAGAATAATGATACATTTAAAGCAGGCCAGGCACAAACTGAAAACAGGAGTCATGATACCTGTCAGTGTTAGATTTAAAATTATTTAACATTATAGAACACAAAAGGCCAATTTTGTATTAAGTATGGAATCCACAACAAAAATCTAACAGTATTCATGTAATAAAATATCAGAAACATTCATAAAGCAAAAGCAACAGGCAATTCTCCTCTATTGAAATCAAGGAGAAATAGAAATGATATAGTAGGCAATTCAATGCTACCTTTCTTGTGGCATAGTATGTGGAATAAATGATGATAAAGGTGACCTAGATAATTTGATGAATAAAAGATTTACTTGATTTAATGAATTCAGTACTTTGAAAACAGAGAATATGTCTTTTGGTCAAGTGACCATATGCCCATCCACTAGCCCAAGGAAACTACAAGTTGTGGAAGGCATTTTAAACATGATCTTGTAGCTGTCTGGAAAATTATCCATTGTCCTGGTTCTCAGACACTGAATTCATGAGTTGACTCAGGCCAGATTGTACAGCCTGAGACTGTGAGTGATGGATGAGGACTTCAGGTCAGGGGGCCCTTTTGTCCTGCAGTGATGCATTGCACAGGGTAGCTCCAAGGTTGATGAAGCACACCTGGCCCAGGTGAGACTGCCTAATATACTAGGCTGGGCCTAGGAGAAATTCTTAAGCTTCAAGACGTTCTCGAGTGACCTTTATTCATTCACATATCATCCATGGTTTGCAGCTTTATAATCTCCAGTGAAGGATTTTATGGCCAAATATTAACCCTGTCTGTAAAAATATTGCTGATCTCCTGGCTCCCTGCCAGTAGTGTGCTGATAGACCTGTATCCTTTAGGTAGTTTAACACTGCTTGATTTACCCGTAGCCTACCTACTATTGACTCTTGTCAACAAAGTGACCGTTCATCTGTAGGTGCTGTGCTTAGTCACTTAGTCGTGTCCAACTCTTTGCGACCCTATGGACTGTGGCCCTCCAGGCTCCTCTGTCCATGGGATTCTCCAGGCAAGAATACTGGAGTGGGTTGCCATGCCCTCCTCCAGGGGATCTTCCCAACCCAGGGATCAAACCCAGGTCTCCTGCACTGCAGGCAGATTCTTTACCATCTGAGCCACCAGGGAAGCCCATTCATCTTTAAGTATTCATATAAATAGACAAAGAAAACCTCAAACCATTTCACAAAGATGTAAGATATTAGTATTTTATCAAAATGCAACAACAATAAATGAAGAAAAATGGGAAAATATCCTACTTTCTAGAATTTGAATGCTCTCTTTAAAGATGTTTGGTGAAGATTCTGGAGTGGGGCGGGGTGGTGGCAGAGAGAAAAAAAATATTACAGAAGATCTTGGAAATAATTGTAATGAAATATTACAGTTTTGATATTTGATGGAAAAAAGGCACAATAAAGTATATACATAATTAGCTCTTTCCAAGGGAAAAAAGAAGCAAAGCCCAACTATTCAGAAGCAGACATGATAAGGAGAACTAATCAAAGGCAGGAAATTTACTCATGAGACTTTTTTATTCAACACTAAGCAAATAATTTTGAAAAAAATGGATGAGATACACTTTTTTTCTAGAAAAGTAGAAATAAAAAAAATCATTGAAGATATAGAAATTCTAAACAGACTTTAGAGGAATTAGGGAAAATTATCAAGCAGCAAAAACCTGAAAGATGTTTTAGTCCTAGGTTCTTTCACCAGCAGAGAGTTGTGAAATCAGTGCAGGTAAAATATATGCATGATTTATTAGTATTTTCTTGCATAGAAATGAAAGGAACTTTCATTAAAAAAAAAAAAAGAAAACACAAACCTCCCCTCATCCCCTGACATCTGATTCTGGTCATTCTAAATTTTATGTTTAGAAGCCTTACAAAAAGTACCAGTTAAATGAAAGAGTTGCTGGTGAGAGGCAGGAAGTCTCCTGTGAATTCTCTAAAAGAATAGAATTCCTGGGCTTGGAATAAATGAGTAGAAGCCCAGTAAATCTTTTTGATAAATGAGGTTGGCGCATTAAATGGAAATAGTATCACAGCTGCAGCAGGAGACTTGGGCTAGGCACTACTTCCACTAACTAGTGACCATTTGACCTTCCGCAAGTCATGTAAATTTTTGTGAACTGATTTATTTTTTGGTTTGTACAAATGGAAGATTTTTTTTAAATGAGGGATCTTTGATATATTATTAGGTTTCCTATCAATATTTGAAGGATGCTTAAATAGTGATAAGTTGAAATATTAAAAGAATAGAGAAATTTAATGCCTTTCAGACCAAAGTGGGTGGACTGTGCTTGGTACCACCCCCATATGGGAATCTTGCTTTGCATTGTTAAGAATATTTTATGGAAAAGAGAAAAATCTTGGATTTATCAATGTCATACTCAAATGTGAGAAACGAACTTAACTTCTTTCCTTCTTTTCAAAGAAGGAAACAGACTCCTTTCCCTTAGACGTCCCCTTTCACTCAGAAGTGGGGAAATGTAATTTAACCCCAACAGATTAAATGCAGTCCCATGGGATAATTCAAGCATTCCTATGAGAAATCACTCAGTGCTCTTAGGAAAGCATGCTTGGTCTCTAATGTTACCCCATCCACATTCCTCCACCTAAGATGACACCCAGGTATGTGAGGAGCTTGTTCTATCACATGGCAGCTGAGGAGTAGGGGTTTTCCATTCATGGTTGTGCTCTGTGGTTTTTCACTGATCATCTCTGTAGAGTGGTTGGTGGAAGTCACTCTCTGAAGATTCTGCTGAAATTTCTGCCAAAGATGATGCCTGCCTTTCGTTTTAGAGTGATGAAAGCCCGATCAATTTCCAAAGCTGATGTTGCACACCTGGATACTTCTGGTCTGGCACACCCACTCTGTTACCTCTACTTCCACTTTCCATCCTCCGGCCAGGTTGTCAGTGGCACAGATTTGACTGTGAAGTCATCTTTCCCTTCAATAGTTCAGACACTATAAACAGAACTTAACCCTACTACCTACCTCATAAGCAGATCTGAGAAATCCTGGAATTTGCCTACACTGTTCAGGAAAATTGGCTGACTTGGGGAAGCCGAAGTCTAGCCTGACAAAAGAAATTATTGCATCGTATAGCCATGTCTGCTTTATTTGGGGGACCATCCTAAGTTGTGGGGTGAAGACAAGCACATCCAAAACGCTCTAGAGAGTCATTTCCTCCTCCTCTTCAGGATCTGACTCTCTATGTGCAAGTTGACTCAATGGAAGAACAGCTCTGGAAGCTCTTGTTTTCAAACAGGGTTATTTCCTCAGCAGGAAGCTTGACTGTTACATAATCCACGGCATGTGCCCCGCTCTCCTTTCTCTATAACCCACAGACTGAATGGAGGGTTAGACTCTGTGTCGGTGCTCTTCCTTGCTGTGGTCAGCTTGGCCCAACACAGGCTTCCTCTGTGAATAGCGAGAGAATCTGGGAACTTTGCGCCATCCTGTTAATACTTCTCTGCCTCTGCTTTTTCTCAGTAATCCTAGTTTCGCTGATAAAGTACACAGCACTGCCGTTGTCGTGTGTGTGTGTGTAGCCACAGCTGTACAATGACCGGAAGATTGCATACCTCCTTACTCAGCCCAAGAGCTGCCATTCTAGGGAATCAGACAACATACCCCTGCTCGTTGTAATCAGAGACAAAAATACAAAGCCAGTGTCCAGTGACGTGCTGTGGAGCAGGCTTCTGCC
Organism: Budorcas taxicolor; assembly: GCF_023091745.1. Classification (NCBI taxonomy): domain Eukaryota; kingdom Metazoa; phylum Chordata; class Mammalia; order Artiodactyla; family Bovidae; genus Budorcas; species Budorcas taxicolor. Next base: position 83,651,823 of record NC_068921.1, on the reverse strand, counting down.
CACACATGACAGAAGGTTGTGAGCGTGTTAACACAGCCTTTATTACAAATCAAATTATATAAGCTTATAATTAAATTTTATTAAGAAAAAAATAATAAATGCCCAAGACTCATCATTGAGTAGCTATTTTATTGCTGTCTATGTGTTAAGATTGCTTACATCTATTATATTTTTTATTGTGGAGGTACCATATCACCAGGTACTGTTCCTACCGCACATCTCTTCCTAGCTCTGTGTTAGGCAACACTGTGTTGTCAGCTCCAAATTGGGTCATGATAGGTGTATTTATACCATAGAAATCAGCGAACACTGCAAACATAGGCATTATTTTTTCTCTTGGTTTGGATTGATATTATTAAACATGTAACAGCCCACACTGATATAACTCTCCCCAAATGAAGACTACTGTTTGTTGATAACTAGGATGCAAGAGCGGAGACCTATCAACAAGGCTTTCAGATTTTTGAAAACTAAGCCCCCAGGAAATGCTCCTGCAGAGGAAACAAAGCACATTTTTTTCTTTTTTTTTTTTTTAATGAGCCATGTTGAGGTCCACCCAAGACGGACAAGTCATGGTGGAGAGTTCTGGCAAAATGTGGTCCACTGGAGAAGGGAATGGCAAACCACTTCATTATTCTTGCCTTGAGAACCCCATGAACAGTATGAAAGGGCAAAAAGATAGGATACTGAAAGATGAACTCCCCAGGTTGGTAGGTATGCAATATGCTACTGGAGATCAGTGGAGAAATGGCTCCAGAAAGAATGAAAAGATGGAGCCAAAGCAAAAACACCACCCAGTTGTGGATGTACCTGGTAATGGAAGTAAAGTCTGATGCTGTAAAGAGCAATATTGCATAGGAACCTGGAATGTTAGGTCCATGAATCAGGGCAAATTGGAAGTGGTCAAACAGGAGATGGCAAGAGTGAATGTCAACATTTTAGGAGTCAGTGAACTAAAGTGGACTGGAATGGATGAATTTAACTCAGATGACCATTATATCTACTACTGTGGGTGGGAATCCCTTAGAAGAAATGGAGTAGCCATCATAGTCAACAAGAGAGTCCGAAATGCAGTGCTTGGATGCAGTCTCAAAAATGACAGAATGATTTCTTTGTTCATTTTCAAGGCAAATACTATTTAATATCACAGTAATCCAAGTCTATGCCCTAACCAGTAATGCTGAAGAAGTGGAAGTTGAACGGTTATATGAAGATCTACAAGACCTTCTAGAACTAACACCCCAAAAAGATGTCCTTTTCACTATAGGGGGCTGGAATGCAAAACTAGGAAGTCAAGAGGTACCTGAAGTAACAGGCAGATTTGGCCTTAGAATACAAAATAAAGCCAGTCAAAGGCTAACAGAGTTTTGCCAAGAGAACACACTCTTGAGAGTCTCTTGGACTGCAAGGATATTCAACCAGTTCATCCTAAAGGAATTCAGTCCTGAATATTCATTGGAAGGACTGATGCTGAAGCTGAAACTCCAATACTTTGGCTACTTGATGCAAAGAACTGACTCATTGGAAAAGACCCTGATGCTGGGAAAGATTGAAAGCAGGAGGAGAACGGGACAACAGAGGATGAGATGGTTGGATGGCATCACTGACTCAATGGACATGAGTTAGAGTAAACTCTGGGAGTTGGTGATGGACAGGGAGGCCTGGTGTGCTGCAGTCCATGGGATTGCAAAGAGTAGGACACGACTGAGTGACTGAACTGAACTGAATGTTGGTTGTAGATTTTTCCCTTTCAGTATTTTAAATATATCCTGCCATTCCCTTCTGGCCTGCAGAGTTTCTGCTGAAAGATCAGCTGTTAAGCGTATGGGGTTTCCCTTGTATGTTACTTGTTGCTTCTCACTTGCTGCTTTTAATATTCTTTCTTTGTGTTTAGTCTTTGTTAGTTTGATTAGTATGTGTCTTGTTGTGTTTCTTCTTGGGTTTATTCTGTATGGGACCCTTTGTGCCTCTTGGACTTGATTGACTATTTCCTTTCCCATATTGGGGAAATTTTCAACTATAATATCTTCAAAATTTTTCTAGTACCTTTTTTTTTTCTCCTCTTTTTCTGGGACCCCTATAATTTGAATGTTGGTGTGTTTGATATTGTCCCAGAGATCTCTGAGATTATCCTCAGTTCTTTTCATTCTTTTTATTTTATTCTGCTCTTCAGAGGTTATTTCCACCATTTTATTTTCCAGCTCACTGATTCATTCTTCTGCTTCAGATAGTCTGCTATCGATTCCTTCGAGAGTATTTTTAATTTCAGTAATTGTGTTGTCTCTGTATGTTTATTCTTTACTTCTTCTAGGTCTTTGTTAATTGATTCTTGCATTTTCTCCATTTTGTCTTCAAGATTTTTGATCATCTTTACTATCATTATTCTGAATTATTTTTCAGGTAATTTGCCTGTTTCCTCTTCATTTATTTGGACTTCAGTGTTTCTGGTTTGTTCCTTCATTTGTGTAGTATTTCTCTGCATTTTCATTATTTTTTTTTTTTTACTTATTGTGCTTGATGTCTCCTTTTCCTGGGTTTCAAGGTCAAATTCTTTCTTCCTTTTGGTTCCTGCCCTCCTAAGGTTGATCCAGTGGTTTGTGTAAGCTTCATATAGGGTGAGATTTGTGCTGAATTTTTGTTTGTTTAATTTTCCTTTGATGGGCAAGGCTGAGTGAGGTGGTAATCCTGTCTGCTGATGATTGAGTTTGTACTTTTGTTTGTTGTTTAGATGAGGGGTCCTACATAGGGTGCTGCTGGTGGTTGGGTGATGCCGGGTAGTCTAGGGTCTTGGAGTCAGTGCTCCCACTCCAAAGGCTCAGAGCTTGATTTCATTTGGTTTTTGAGCAGGAATATTAGGCACCACAGCAAGTCTGTTAATCTGTGCTGAGTTCTGCTAAACTGGAGCACTACTTGGAGATGACCAAATTGCATCACTGAGCCCAGCAGACTTTTCTGCTGCAGCCTCAGCCTCCTCTCTCAGTCTCTCTGCAAATTTTTTCAATATGGAACTGCAACTGAGCCATTCTTCAAGATATATAATCCAATCTCTGTTATAAACATAAATAAAAATTAACCAGGAGAAAAAAAATATAATCATCTCAATGTAGCTTTGTAATCTATTACCTATATTTGGCAAGACATTTACCTTTCCAAATGTGTTTAGTTTAATTCAATTAGATATTAACTGTATGAGCAAATACCCTTTGACAGAAGGGCTCTGCAACTTATCCTAGGATAAGGAGGAAAATAGCCTGATTAACATGTTTTGCTACAAATAATATATTCAAGAAAAAATTTATTTTTGCAGTTTCTTTTATGCCAAGATTCCAAAGTTGTTTGAAGTTAAATATTCTTTAGTTTCTATGTTTTTGATTCTTTTATAAAAATCCTCATTTATTCTTTTATTCAATACATGTGTGTGCTCAGTCACAGTCATGTCCGACTCTGCAACCCCATGGACTGCAGCCCACCAGGCTTCTCTGTCCATGGGGATTCTCCAGGTAAGAATACTGGAGTGGGTTGTCACGCATGCCCACTTCCAGGGGATCTTCCCAATCCAGGGATCGAACCCAGGTCTCTTGCATTGCAGGCGGATTCTTTACCATCTGAGCCACCAGGGAAGCCCAAGAATACAGTAGTAGATCCTAGGGGAGCTTCCCAGCCCGAGGATCTAACCAGTGTTGCTTGCATTGGCAGGTGGATTCTTTACCACTGTGCCACCTGGGAATCTCTTATGCAACATATGCTTAAAAAAAAAAGATGGAGGCTCAAGGATGAATGAGGAGTGATCTCTGCCCTCAAGGCAATTGTAATCTCCTTAACCCAGCAGCTAGTGCAAGAGATGTAAGAGACAGGGATTCGATCCTTCAGAGAGGAAGATCCCCTGGAGAAGAAAATGGCAACCCACTCCAGTATTCTTGCCTGGAAAATCCCATGGACAGAGGAGCCTGGCGGGCTACAGTCTGTGGGGTTGCAAAGAGTTAGATGACTGAGTGACTGAACACATGGAGAGGAGAAAGCCAGATAAACAGTAAATATCCAACAACAAAGTGAGTCCAGTGATTTAAATGCAGCCTGGTTTGTGGGAGTACATATGTGTACAAATGTCTCTTCAAATATATAAACATGGTATTGTCCCTCCTCCCTGCCCCCCTCCCTTATTCCTTCCCTCTTTCTCTGCTATACCCTCAATGATATTGCTGGGTGAATCCATCTGAAATGTATGGTGATATCCCTCATCCTCAGTTGCTTCATGTGGTACTGTGAAAACAAAACCAATTTTAGCATCAAAGGATATTTTCAAGTATTTTTCTTCACTAGGCAAGCTGTAAGAATCTTCAGCTGTTTTGTTGCCATGGTGAGTGGAGTTGAAGCAGTATTTCTAGTCAGAGGAAAATCTAGAAAACGAATGATAATATGAAATAAACTAACAGCCATCATTCTTTAAAGCAAGGAAGTTTAAATGTGAGAGTCATCACCTCCTGTCAGACATTCAGAGAAATATGTACTTGTGCCTGAAGTTTAGGGAGTAAAGGTTGCCCATTTTCTCTTCTTTGCAAATTCAGTTTTGAATATAGCTAAACTTTTAAATTATATTGATACTTTATTTTGAGAATGAATTTAAAATTTGATTGCAGTTAGAAAATAATTTTTTATGGAGGTGGAGTAACTAGGTTTCAGTCAGTCCTCTAGAGATTATTACCTCCTGATTGACCCAGAGAAATTTATGTTTGTAGGAACTCATTTTCTTCATCTACAAAAAGGAAAAATGAAAAAAAAGAGGAAAACTAATTATTTTTGCTCTTACAGAATTATTTTAGTAGTAGTAAATAATGTACTGTGTCCTGAAAGCCTGTAAACTGTTAGACCCCAGACAAACAGTTAATTTTAGTATTGTCATATGATAATGTTGTTGTTGTTCGATCGCTAAGTTGTGTCAGACTCTTTTGCAACCCCGTGGACTGTAGCCCACCAGGCTCCTCTGTCTATGGGATTCTCCAGGCAAGAATATTGGAGTGGGTTGCCCTGCCCTCCTCCAGGGGACTCTTCCTGACCCTGGGATTGAACCAAGTCTCCTGCATTGACAGACAACTTCTTTACCGTCTAAGCCATCAGGGAAGCCCCATGTTTATCGTAGAACCCTGAAATGTCATTTCTAGATATTTTTTTCAAAGGAATCCCTTCTGTTAATCCAATTTCATTTATGTAGGTTTATTTGATTTCCTTTTGGTCTCTGATGTGTGTGCTAAGTTGTTTCAGTCATGTCCAACTCTTTGCAACCCTATGGACTGTAGCCCACCAGGCTTCTCTGTCCATGGGATTCTCCAGGCAAGAGTACTGGTGTGGGTTGCCATTCCCTTCTCTAGGGGATCTTCCCAAACCCAGGGATCAAACCTGTACCTCCTACAGCTCCTTCATTGCAGGTGGATTCTTTACCACTGAGCCACCAGGGAAGCCTATGTCTCTGATACTGTATTTGATTTCTTTGTCTTAATGGTTTGTGAATTGAATATTTTCTATTTTATTTAAATTCACTATTTTTCTTCTAAGTCGAATGTGCTGTTGATATTATTCAATAAATAATTTTTTGACATTTTTAAACTTTAGCTCTACAGTGTCTGTTTAGTTTTAGTTTAGAGCCTTTGTTTCTTTGCTGAAATCCCCATCATTTCACACATTCTAACCGTCTTATCCTATAAATCAATAATACCTGTCTCCATTAGTCTTTTTATTTAGTTATTTAATTGTTAGTAATTTTATCTTATCCTTTAATTCTTGCTTCCTAATTTCAACATATAGGACATCCTTTGTCCTGGCCCTGTTGAGTGGTGGCTTTTTGTGATTACGGGTGACAATTCCCTGTATATTGGAATGTCTCTATTCCTTATACTATGCTAGGCATTTTATATACAGATACAAAAGAGACTCAGATAGATCATTTTGTTTTGTTTTGCTGCACTGGTAACACATACTTTATCTTTTGTTGGAGCCTAAATGAAGTGGCTAACACCACGAGTGGAACTGAAACTGAGGTTGAACAACTACAGATTTAATTAGTTTTACTATATGTCTGATTTTAAATGAGATAGCAGGAAATGTCTTTGCCTTTTCCCCCAGCCATCAACTTCTTGAATTGCCTGAGGGACTGTGGTTTTTGGTGTTTCCTCTATTTCTTGGGATTGAGTCTGCTTGCAGCGTTAGTTATTATTCAGGTTCGCTGAGTTCAGCTCCAGCTGTGCTCTGTCTCAGTTAACTTAGCAACAGCCTGGTGGAGGGCAACTGTCAAGATAATCTGGTTGGTGAGTTCCTCCAGTTATCAACCAGATTTTCCTAGCAACAGTGTTAATAAAAATTGGGCTGCTGCTTCTGCTAAGTCACTTCAGTTGTGTCCGACTCTGTGTGACCCCATAGACGGCAGCCCACCAGGCTCCCCCGTCCCTGGGATTCTCCAGGCAAGAACACTGGAGTGGGTTGCCATTGCCTTCTCCAAAACTGGGCTACTTTCTCCTTTTCCTGCAGCGGTCTTTCCAGTTTCAAAGTCATATCCTTCCACTTACATTACCTATTTGTCCACTTACGTGTCTCTCTTTGCTCACTGATAAAGGACTTTTCCATTGCAGAATTTATTTAATTTAGGATTGTTTGCATACATTGTTCTTCGATGGCATTAAAAACAAGCATGCTTTTATTTTATCCAATGTTTTCTTGTTTCTGTGGGAGCAAGGGACTGTTACACGAACTCATCAGTTACTGTTTTTATTTTGCAGTTTGCTTTTTCCTTTAACAGTATTTATTTCCCCTATCTTCCTAAAGTGGATAGCTCTCTAAATTAGTACATGTGATTCTGTTTCATTATTTCCAAAGACTGAATGATATATTGTATTATGACAATACCAAAGGTATCTAAATCATCTCTTCTGCTGATGGACTACTTCAAATAATCATGGGGTGAACAACATTGCATTTATGAGATATATATTATCTCATACCCTCGTGTGACTGTTTCCCGTTGGTTCATTCCTAGGGTTGGAGTTGTTGACTCAAAAGGGACATCAATTGTAACTGGTCACAGATATGACCAGGTTATATTTAAAGTAAGTATTATCAATAACCACACAAGAGAAGACCCTACACATGGACATCACCAGATGGTCAACACCGAAATCAGATTGATTATGTTCTTTGCAGCTAAAGATGGAGCAGCTCTATACAGTCAGCAAAAATAAGACCAGGAGCTGACTGTGGCTCAGATCATGAGCTCCTTATTGCCAAATTCAGACTTAAATTGAAGAAAGTAGGGAAAACCACTAGACCATTCAGGTATGACCTAAATCAAATCCCTTATGATTATACAGTGGAAGTGAGAAATAGATTTAAGGGCCTAGATCTGATAGACAGGGTGCCTGGTGAACTCTGGATGGAGGTTCCTGACATTGTACAGTACACAGGGATCAAGACAATTCCCATGGAAAAGAAATGCAAAAAAGCAAAATGGCTGTCTGGGGAGGCCTTACAAATAGCTGTGAAAAGAAGAAAAGCAAAAAGCAAAGGAGAAAAGGAAAGATATAAGCATCTGAATGCACAGTTCCAAAGAACAGCAACAAGAGATAAGAAAGCCTTCCTCAGTGATCAGTGCAAAGAAATAGAGAAAACAACAGAATGGGAAAGACTAGAGATCTCTTCAAGAATATTAGAGATACCAAGGGAACATTTCATGCAAAGATGGGCTCGATAAAGGACAGAAATGATATGGACCTAACAGAAGCAGAAGATATTAAGAAGAGGTGGCAAGAATACACAGAAGAACTGTACAAAAAAGATCCTCACAACCCAGATAATCACAATGGTGTGATCACTCACCTTGGGTCAGACATCCTGGAATGTGAAGTCAAGTGGCCTTTAGAAAGCACCACTACAAACAAAATTAGTGGAGGTGATGGAATTCCAGTTGAGCTATTTCGGATCCTGAAAGATGATGCTGTGAAAGTGCTGCACTCAGTATGCCAGCAAATTTGGAAAACTCAGCAGTGGCCACAGGACTGGAAAAGGTCAGTTTTCATTCCAATCCCAAAGAAAGGCGATGCCAAAGAACGCTCAAACTACCACACAATTGCACTCATCTCACACGCTAGTAAAATAATGCTCAAAATTCTCTAAGCCAGGCTTCAGCAATACGTGAACCATGAATTTCCAGATGTTCAAGCTGGTGTTAGAAAAGGCAGAGGAACCAGAGATCAAATTGCAAACAAACGCTGGATCATTGAAAAAGCAAGAGAGTTCCAGAAAAACATCTATTTCTGCTTTCTTGACTATGCCAAAGCCTTTGACTGTGTGGATCACAATAAACTGTGGAAAATTCTTCAAGAGATGGAATACCAGACCACCTGACCTGCCTCTTGAGAAACCTGTATGCAGGTCCGGAAGCAACAGTTAGAACTGGACATGGAACAACAGGCTGGTTCCAAATAGGAAAAGGAGTACGTCAAGGCTGTATATTGTCACCCTGCTTATTTAACTTCTATGCAGAGTACATCATGAGAAACGCTGGGCTGGAAGAAGCACAAGCTGGAATCAAGATTGCCGGGAGAAATATCAATAACCTCAGATATGCAGATGACACCACCTTTATGGCAGAAAGTGAAGAGGAGCTAAAAAGCCTCTTGATGAAAGTGAAAGTGGAGAGTGAAAAAGTTGGCTTAAAGCTCAACATTCAGAAAACGAAGATCATGGCATCTGGTCCTATCACTTCATGGGCAGTAGATGGGGAAACAGTGGTAACAGTGTCAGACTTTATTATTTTGAGCTCTAAAATCACTGCAGATGGTGACTGCAGCCAGGAAATTAAAAGACGCTTACTCCTTGGAAGGAAAGTTATGACCAACCTAGACAGCATATTCAAAAGCAGAGACGTTACTTTGCCAACAAAGGTCCGTCTAGTCAAGGCTATGGTTTTTCCAGTAGTCATGTATGGATGTGAGAGTTGGTCTGTGAAGAAAGCTGAGCGCTGAAGTATTGATGCTTTTGAACTGTGGTGTTGGAGAAGACTCTTGAGAGTCCCTTGGACTACAAGGAGATCCAACCAGTCCATTCTAAAGGAGATCAGTCCTGTGTGTTCATTGGAAGGACTGATGCTAAAGCTGAGACTCCAGTACTTTGGCCACCTCATGTGAAGAGTTGACTCGTTGGAAAAGACTGATGCTGGGAGGGATTGGGGGCACGAGGAGAAGGGGACAACAGAGGATTAGATGGTTGGATGGCATCACCGACTCAATGCACATGAGTTTGAGTGAACTCTGGGAGTTGGTGATGAACAGGGAGGCTTGGCAATTCATGGGGTCTCAAAGAGTCGGACACAACTGAGCGACTGAACTGAACTGATTATCAGTAAAGGGATTCTCTGGCAGCTCAGATGGTAAAGAATCTGCCTGCAATGCGGGAGACCTGGGTTCAATCCCTGGGTCAGGAAAATCCCCTAGAGAAGGGAATGGCTACTCACTGCAGTGTTTTTGCCTGGAATATTCCATTGACAGAGGAGCCTGGCAGCATATAGTCCATGGGGTTTTAAAGAGTTGGATACAACTGAGAGACTTCCACTTGATTATCCATAAATGCTTCTAAATTTTATAAACTGCACCCAGTCATCTGAACTACGCCCCTCTCCTTGTTACCATGGTGTATATCATTCTTAAATTTCTTCAAATTTCATGAGGCCAAATATCTTCCCACACTCCTCTTTTTTTAAATTTTAATATCATTCACTGGTGAAGTTCATCTTTACTAGTAACTGATAGTTAAACTTCACCTTTGAGAGCTGTTTGTGTTTACCTGTATACTTTACCATTGCATCCGTTTTGTAGTCTCTGTTGATTTTGAAGAACTGCTTGAATATTTTGGATATATAAACATACTTATCATTAATTATTTCTGTATCTGTGTTTCTTACCATGTTGGAAACTTCTTGACATTAAATACAAAAGCATATTATCCTTTTAAATCTCCAGGAAAATTACAGTTGCTCGCCTAAAGTAAACATTGAAATATTGACTAAATGAATAAAATTGACAGAGTGATATATTTCCTAATTATTTCTCTAATAAATAATATGTACCAACGTATCCTATTATATAAACAATCAACTTGTTAAAATAGATTTCAGTCTGTTGTTCCTTCCATTTCAGTAGCTGTGTTCATCTGTGTGGCTTTAAATGAACTTCATTGTTATCTCTACCCAGTCACCTGAACTACCCCGAATGTCGGTAAAAACATTACTTATCATTTACTAATGATTCACCTCTTTCCGGTGCATCACTTGCTCTTTCTGACCCATTAATTGATCTTCTTCATAATGTAGACATGACCTAAGAGCCTTTTATTATTTTTTAAATTGATCTATTTTAATTGGAGGATAGTTACTTTACAGTATTGTGGTGTTTTTTGCCATACATCAACCTGAATCAGCCACAGGTGCACATGTGTCCCCCCATCCTGAGCCCCCTCCCACCTCCCTTCCCACCCCACCCCTCAGGGTTGTCCCAGAGCACTGGCTTTGGGTGCCCTGCTTGATGCATCCAACTTTCAATGCTCACCTGTTTTACATATGGTAGTAGACATGTTTCAGTGCTATTCTCTCAAATCATCCCACCCTCGCCTTCTCCCACAGAGTCCAAAAGTCTGTTCTTTACATCTGTGTCTCTTTTGCTGCTTTGCATATAGGATTGTTGTTACCGTCTTTCTTAATTCCATATATATATGTTAATATACTGTACTGGTGTTTCTCTTCCTGACTTTCTTCACTCTGAATAATAGGCTCAAGTTTCATCCACCTCATTAGAACTCACTCAAATTCATGCTTTTTTAAAAAATAGCTGAGTAATATTCCATTGTGTGTATGTACCACAACTTCTTTATCCATTCGTCTGCTAATGAACATCCAAGAGCCCTTTAAAATTGAGTTTGATCAAGGCTCTTACCCAGAGTCCTGATGGTAGAATATGTTGCAGTCATTAAATCTGGTTAAGAAAGAAGAGCCTCTTAAACAAGTATTATGAGTGTGGACATGACCCTAATTCATTTTTATTTTTGTTATTGAAAGCTAAACATGAGCCATTTTGATTGGAAAACTCTACTAAGAATGGCAAAACATAGCAGGTGAAGCAGATGTTTTACTGAAAGAGCATCAGATTCTGACTGCTCTCATTTCCTACTAGAACAGCTTTTCCTAGCAATGTGTCAGGGCCCGCCTGTGTCTTGATCAGTTATTGAATGTATGGAGAAGATAAACATCTCAGTATGTAATTTTCAGGTGTACAAAAAAGACATAACTTTTTCTATTATTCAACTTAATGTTTAATTCAAAACTTATTCTGCTTAGACACAGTACCCTTAAAATAACCCCTCTCATGTTGGGGCATAGCCGTATAGATTTGGGGCCAGGTGGGGTGTGGAGAGCAGTTAGAATATATTTCTTATATCTCTTACTCCTTGGTCTACACATGTTGCTGTGAATTCCTTCCCTAAAGGCTTCTGCCTGTGCTGCCATACTCCTGTCCTCAGAGGGAGAGAAGATAAAATCAAAACATTCTCACTATCACATGTATGGACAAGAAAATCACTACTGAGTATTGTAAATTATTTGCACATCAGTTCAGTTCAGTTCAATTGCTCAGTCGTGTCCGACTCTTTGCTATCCCATGAATCGCAGTACGCCAGGCCTCCCTGTCCATCACCAACTCCTAGAGTTCACTCAGAGTCGCATCCATCGAGTCGGTGATGCCATCCAGCCATCTCATCTTCCGTTGTCCCCTTCTCCTCCTGCCCCCAATCCCTCCCAGCATCAGAGTCTTTTCCAATGAGTCAACTCTTCGCATGAGGTGGCCAAAGTACTGGAGTTTCAGCTTCAGCATCAGTCCTTCCAGTGAACATCCAGGACTGATTTCCTTTAGAATGGACTGGTTGGATCTCCTTGCAGTCCAAGGGACTCTCAAGAGTCTTCTCCAACACCACAGTTCAAAAGCATCAGTTCTTCGGTGCTCAGCTTTCTTCACAGTCCAACTCTCACATCTATACATGACCACTGGAAAAACCATAGCCTTGACTAGATGGACCTTTGTTGGCAAAGTAATATCTCTGCTTTTGAATATGCTATCTAGGTTGGTCATAACTTTCCTTCCAAGGAGTAAGCGTTTTTTAAATATTATTGGAGGAGGGCATGGTAACCCACTCTAGTATTCTTTCATGAAGAATCCCATGGACAGAGGAGCCTGGCAGGCTACAGTCCGTGGGCTTGCAAAGAGTTGGACATGACTAAAGTGACTTAGCACAGCATACGTGTGTGTGTGTATAGACAGATGCAAAATTTTCCATCAAATACCGATATTCTCACTAATTTGCATTTGAAATTGTCTTTATGAAGAGAAAGAAGCAGTTTACACAGCATATAGAAATATGTGCATAACTAAATAATTAAAATATGTAGTCAGATACTTCGGATGGATACTACTGTTCTTCAGAATTTGTGGCAAAAAAAATGTATGTTGATTTTCCAACAAAGTTATCGAGATTGAATATAGAAATTCTGGGTATATCATGGAAATGTGTGATGCATGAGAATATCTTCATTTGTGCCTGCAGCAGAAAATAATGTGTGGAAACTATTTTATAGAGCAAATATAATGGGCCATGGCAGCTGACAGAAGTTTGAAATAAAGCAAAAGAAGAAGTATATATTTAACTAGACTCATTCAGAAAAAGTTTTCAGGAATGAATGGATAGAAGTAGAACAGAGATATGTCAGTTGACTTTCTATTAAACAGATACACTTGATCACCTACTCTGTGCATTCATGAAAAAATGCATTAAATGGGAGCTAGAAATCCAGGAATGGGAAGCAAGGACTTTGTGAACATCAGCAGCAATAACTAGAGGGATGTGCAGGGCAGTGCCATGTGTACACCAAACATAGAAGAGTTCCGCTCAGCTCTCCAAGACTGTCTTACACGCCTCTTGATTATGCTGTTTGCAAAAGGAAGGTTTGATTTCTGTCAAGGAAGCCAGTTGTTATCTGCCAGAAATATCCAGGAGACTCGGTAGTGGTTATCCAACATATGAAAAATATCTGTTACCCAGGATCACAAGAAATGTAAGACTTGAAAGCATATCAATAAATTGATCAAAGTTGATTCTGGTGTATATGTACACCACATAATTTTCGTAGCCAGTCTCTTTTTTGATAGATGATTAGATCATGCTCTTTATCTTTACTATTTTCTGAAAATTGCAAGTAGCATCCATATGCATATTTTTTTTCTTCTAGGAATATTTCCTTCAGACTCTTTCATGGAAAAAGACCATTTTCAACTAACATGTTGTACTAATTTTACATTGTGACATATATTGCGAGACTAGTCTTCAGAAAGGTTCTTTAAATTTATACAACCACCCATAACTTGAAAGAAGCCATTTTTACTCACTGTTAAAAAACCCCTGGCAAGATAGCGTAATATTCAAAGATGATATGAAGGCAGTTGCAGCTCAAGAAGAGAGATTAGTATGTGATTGGGACAATTACTGTTTATTTTCGGGATCCTTGTGGAATATGGTCCCTCTATTAAGAAATTGGAGTTGGAAGAACTAGCAGGTTAAATAGAAAAATTAAAATGTATCCTCACTTTGAGAATTGTGACTGAAAGTGAATCAGGATGAATAAAATATTTAAAATGGTAGAAAAGGCAAATTTAAATTTAGAAAGCATAAATCTGTAATAGAACACAGTCCTGCTTCTTTTGCTGTAAACTGAAAACACTAAAAGAAAAAATGAATTGCATGTAGGGTAAGGTTGTAGAGTCGTTGTGTCCTGAGCTCACTGAGAGAGCTGGATCCGGGTATTTAAGCATCTAGGATACTGGAGAAAGTACCAGTGAAATAAGAGTAGAACATCTAAGATACTCAGCAGTATAGTCAGTAATGTAGCAGTTGGACTGGGAAATTAGGGGAAGATGAAGAATTAAGCACTGCTTTTTTTTTTTTTAACTAAAATGAGTGAATTCCTAATAAGTGAATCCTACATAATGTCCACTAATCAAAGCATCTTGTGTATTCACTGCTCAACAGGTGTGAATGAGCATTATCTTCTTTAAGAAAATTCTAGAAGGATGACCAACCATGTGTGGCAGACAGCTGAAAGAGAGCAAGGGGAACAAACACACTCACTTCTCAGGGTTTTTCACCCAGAAGGCAGGATGGTGAAAGCCTCAGGCATGAAGGTGCAGCAGGGGAAGAGAGCCAGGGGGACAGTGGGAGGCCCTCCACTGGCCCGCTGGTCCCCTCCCTGTAAACTTTTACTTGCTCAGGAACAGAGAGTATCCAAAGTATGACTGTGAAAGCACACACTGATTGAGACCTGGGTAGGCCGAGCAGAAATGCCACTGGGGAAATTCCGTGGTGGTCCTGGGGTTGGGACTCGGTGCTTTCACTGCTGGGCCCTGGGTTCGATCCCTGTTCGGGGACCTAATATCCTGCAAGCTGCAAAGCATGGCGAAAAATCATTAATTAATTTTTAAAGAAAGAAAGTAAGAAGTGAAGCCGGGGCACATGAATAGAAGCAGAGCAGACAGAAAAACAAGGTTAAATTTTCTTAAAAAAATAAAAGAAGTTTAAGGGGTTCAGAAAAGCTCTGGAGACAGCTTGGGAGCTAAGTTTGTCCAGTCTTGAAGTACGTGGCAGTCTTTAGTGATGTGTACTTTTTCACATGGGATTTTTGTCCTGAGATGAAGTACCTAGTATGTTTTAGATTAAACTGTCCTTCAGACTTGAATTGAGAATGGATTCTCACTGTTCTGTTAAATCCTTGGATGTGAAGCAGTCAGTTTGAGACAGATCAGGCAAGACTTGCGATTTATACACCACCTCGGAGGCGGTGATGTTATGGAAGCTTCTCTGAGAGATCTTAATTGGAACTTTTGTGAGCTGTACATTTTAAGACATGGTGTTTCAGGTGGAGGGCCTGGCCCTGGAGGCTGGTGTGAGTCTGCTAGACTGAGAAAGGCTAAGAAGCCACGTGGTGACAGGAAAAATGTGAAAACTGGAGAGTAACCGGCTTTGGAAATGTAAATTTTTATCAAGAAATGGGATTTAGATGTTTAGCCATGAAAAAAAATGTCAGTGGAAGATGCATGTCGCGTGATGAAAGTCCTTTTCTTGATTTAGGAGACCTTCAAGGCTGGTTAGCTGCCGTGGACTCTCAAGCGCAGTTCTGAACTCCTGATGTTGCCAGAATCTAGAGACATTTGTCGGATATACGGTGCCAGAAACAGGAGTGGAGAATTTTGAGTTGGCGTTACAGTATGTCACTGGAATTTTAGAGGAGTGACAGGCCTCAGACAGGAGAAGTGACAGCTGTAAATGGGACGTTGGCAGGGCCTGGCATTAAGTACGGTATCCGTCGCGCGCTCTCAAACTCCTCCGTTTCTAAGCTGACGCAGTGCACTTGAGTTAGTATGAAGTGATGCACAGCTGCCCAGAATTTTGGTGTCAGTTTTCTTCCACAGCAAAAACTGCAGCGAATACTTCTGCTATCGTGCAGAGCTGAGAGAATCATCCCTGCTTAGGGGGAAGCAAACTAAATCAAGTATTTAAACTATCCCCCAAACAAAAGAGACTTCCAGGAGACAGTAAAGAACACTCCTGCCTCCTTGTGATTGTTTAATCTAATTCAGGAGAAATGAGGGTGGGAGGCAGCACTGAATGGTAGAAGGCAAGATTCAGCAGCGTTCATCCGTGGCACCAACCTGGGATCCCGAAGCCAGAGTTGATTCAGGTGGCTCAGCCCCAGTGGAAATCCTGGAGTCAAGAGGATGCCCTCCACTGCTGCTAGCCCTGCTCAGACTCTGGCTGGAGACCAGTGATTTGTTTCCGATGTGTGGCATGCTAAGTCACTTCAGTGGTGTCCGACTCTTTGTGACCCCCTGGACTATCGCCCGCCAGGCTCCTTTGCCCATGGGATTCTTCAGGCAGGAATACTGGAGTGGGTTGCCATACCCTCCTCCAGGGGATCTTCCTAACCTAGGGATCGAACCTGTATCCCTTAAGTCTCCTGCACTGGCAGACAGATTCTTTACCGCTAGCACTGCCTGGGAAGTTCAGGTGTGTAGCGCGGGTCACAAAAAGGCAGTGTTGAACCCGTTTGAAATTACCATCTGACTCCTAACAGACTTCTAGTAACAGTGGCATAAATTCTAGAAGGAAAAAAGAACTCATGTAGTACTGTAATATTTACTGTTGGAAAAGACCCACGTGTAAATAGACCCGCACAGTTCAAAACAGTGTCGTTCAAGGCTCAGCTGTATTTGGATTGTATTTAATTAATTGTGTAGCACACACGAGTGTGAGAGACAGTCAGATGCATATACTGAAAGGTAAAATTGTGGGGAGTGACGTTTTGGTGACTTAATGGAATGTCAGATCTGTTAGCTGCAAGGGACAGAAAAGTCCATCCGAACTGTTCTAAGCAGAGTCAACTTCCTGGCTCAAGCAACAGTCAGTTGTAAGAACTGGTTTTATTTTGTCCAATGCAGATTCAAAAATCGCTGTGATCTCCTGAGTACAGAGTCCCCCTTCTTCAACTGCTTTGCTCTGCTTTCCTCTCCTTGGCCTTCCTGGAACAGACTTGCTTCTTGCTGTGGCAGTCGGACCACCAACAGGTCTGTGCTTAAGTACTCTTCTCTCTTCCCAGAAGTTGGAAAAATCCTACGACTGAAGCTCAGTGGCTCTTTTGGCTCAGGCCTGTTTATTTTTTATTTCTCTAGTGGCTTAGACAGTAAAGTGTCAGCCTGCAGTGAGGGAGACCCAGGTTCGATCCCTGCGTTGGGAAGATCCCCTGGAGAAGGAAATGGCAACCACTTCAGTATTCTTGCCTGGAAAATCCCATGGCCAGAGGAGCCTGGTGGGCAACAGTCCATGGGGTCATGAAGAGTCGGACAGGACTTAGCGACTTCACTTTCACTTTCACTTGTTTGTTTAAATCACTTCCTAGAATCAGATGTGATGCTGACTGAGAAGGCTTGGGTTCCAAGCCCACCTCTCGATGTGGGGAGAGCTCATGTTGAACTGAGAACTGGGGTGAGTGGCCCCTCCTCCCTTCCCTCTGGAGATAACCACTTTCTAGTTTTCTTTCTAGTTTTACCTTCTGTATCCATCTCTGATTTTGAGTTTTACGTAAACAGATTCCAGACAGTAGACAATATTTTAACTGTCTTCTTTGGCTCTGTATTATATTTGTAAGATTCATGCAAAGCATTGATCACAGTTGTGGTTTCTTCTTTGTCATTTATGTATTATAAATGACAATATATATGAACAGACCAAACTTTATTTTTTCATTATGATGTGAGAGGATGTTTTATGTTTTCCAGTCTCAGGCAACTACCAAAAAAAAAAAAATGTGGCGATCACATATCTATGGCCATATGAAGAGCATGCATTTCTCTCAGACATACACTAACTGAAACTGAATGTGTGGGTCCTGGGACGTACATATTTTTGCATTTAGAAGATAAGGCCAGACTGTTACACAAAGTATTTGTATTATATATTCCTGCCAGAAATGTATGAAAATTCCTATTGTATTACATCTCCTTTCCACTCAGTATTGTCAGATTAAAAAAGATTAAAAAAAAAAAAAAACCACTGTTAGTCTGTTGACATATGATTGTATCAAATTGTGATTGTTCCTGGTGTATCTCTTGTTAGTAAAGTTAAGCACACCTGTTAACATGTCTATTAAGCATGTAAATTTCCTTTTTCCTGAAGTACTTCTTTATTGTTTTTCACATTTTTGTTGGGTTTTAAGTGTTTATTTCATCAGGTTTTATGTCTTTATTTCGTTGGGTTTTATGTATTGTCTCTCTCTTTACTAATTTAAGTAGTCTTTATAGATTATGATACTATTGGTAATTCCTCAATGCCTAAATAATGCAATTTATGGGTGGTGTTTCCTGTGTCTTGCTTAAACAATTACTTCCTATCTTTAAGTAAGGAAGTTATTTCCCTGTATTCTTAGTTTTATAATTTTCCCTCTTGATTTTAATCAATTTGGAGTTTATTTTTTGTAAAGTTAGAGTTAACCATTACTTTTATCGTATGTTAGTGCAGTTATCCCATAGCCATTTATTGTTATCAATTATCACAATGTTTGTTGAGACATTTTCCTCTGCCTTACATGCTGTGTCTCTCTTAAGTGAGGCATCCGTATAAGAAGGGTCCCTTCCTGCTGCTGCTCCTCCCATTCTCCCCACTGGTCTCTGTGGTTCTCTTTCATCTGGCACTACACCATCTTACTCACCACAGCTTAAAGACCAAGGTGGCTGTATAACTTATTTTCCAAACTGGGGCAGTGTGAAAGTGAAAGATGTCACCAAAAAGTAAAATTATGTGAATTTTAAAGCTGTTTATTCATGTGTAACTCAATTTTATCATATTGGTGAGCTTATGGAATGCTCTGTTCAAAATGATTTTTAAATTAAAATTATTTCTAAAAAATAAAATAGTGTTTATACAATATATTCATCATCTTTGTCCTAGCCGTTATTTTAAAATGGCATAAACTGGGCAGTTCATAATCACCAAAGTTTATGTTTTTGGTTCTGCGGTCTCCTTTTTGGTTCTGGAGTCTGGGAAGTCGGAGATTGGGCGCTGGCTGACTTAGAGTCTGGTGAGGGTGAGCTTCTGGCTTGTGGGTGACGCTTCTCACCAGGTCTTCCTGTGAGGGAAGGCATGAGAGCGCTCTCTGGGGTCTCCTTTGTATGGTCACTGATTCCATCACGTGGGCTCCTCCTTCAAGATTCAAGCACTTCCCAGAGGCCTCCAGCTCCTAATAGCATCCCATTAAGGATTAGATTTCAACATATCAATTTTGAGAGGATGCAAGCCTTAAATCTGTAGCAACATTACATATATTAAAGCAAATCTTTAAAATCTTTTATTTATTATCAGCACTAAAATGTAACACAGAGTAATAGTCTTGGTAATATTCACAAAATCTTTTCTTATCTACGTTTGTTTATAATGGCCTGTCACTGATATTTTAAAGAAATAAGTTACTTTTCTTCAGTATGATAGTATCAGGACTTCGCTGGTGCTCAGACAGAAAGAATCCGCCTGCAATGCAGGAGGCCTGGGTTTGATCCCTGGGTTGGGAAGATCCCCTGAAGAAGGGAAAGGCTGCCTACTGCAGTTTTCTGGCCTAGAGAATTCCATGGACTGTATAGTCCATGAGGTTGCAAAGAGTCAGACATGAGTGACTGTCACTTGTGTCATTAGTTACAATGTTTACTGAAATATTCAAACTTTTACTTCATGGTTAATAATTTTCTAATTTTTTGAAACCTTTACTCACTTTTCTCTGTATACCCACGTATTTTTGAGAAACTA
Organism: Budorcas taxicolor; assembly: GCF_023091745.1. Classification (NCBI taxonomy): domain Eukaryota; kingdom Metazoa; phylum Chordata; class Mammalia; order Artiodactyla; family Bovidae; genus Budorcas; species Budorcas taxicolor. Next base: position 83,632,398 of record NC_068921.1, on the reverse strand, counting down.
TTCCTTTCAGGTATATATTTTTAATACTTAAAAATATTAAGTGTATAATTATTTTACCAAAATATTTTCCAGATATTGTCTTTTAAGCCTCTATTCAGATCATCAATCTTCAAGAAAATTCTTTACAAGGAAAAAAATCTCTTTAAATCAGTTGATTCTATTTGTGATTCTTTTGAATATTTTACCAAATTTATATGCTGGAAAATCATAGGCCTTCTTGTTTCATTCTGTCCCAGTGAGAGCATAAATTTATCCAATTAAAATAGGAACTTCATCAAAAATTCTTCTCACAATCCAAGATATTCCAGATCACACTTGTAGAAGTTGAAAATTAAATTCTGTACACCGTCTGAGCTCTCATCCTGTGATTGGTTCACTTCCTCTTTTGCTTTTGTCAGGGTGATTTTCCATGTCTTCTACTTTGTGAGATATATTTTCAATAATTGCAGTTTACCCATTTCTTTAAAAGCTGAAGTTTCTATTCACCGAATATGTTGATGAAGATTCCCAACCAATTTAGTGCAAATTCAGACTAATTTTTCAAGAACTCAGTTACAAGATAATTCAATGATACATCACAGGTTTGAGTTATCATAGCTCCATCCCTTCTGAACTTTACTGTTTTTGATTGGTTGTTTCCAAGCTTTAATGACTGTTAATTCCTCTAGATCAATATGAAGTCTCAGATACATTCTCATCTGCCTCGTGGCTGCTTGTTTCTTGTGTGTTTTCACTATTTGTCCAATTGTTAATGAGATTATTTTTATCTTTCTCCTTGTGATTCTCCTCCTAACATTTTTAATGTGTTAGAATATATTCCCTTTCTGTCCTCCCACTGCAGGAGATGATAGGATGGGGAGGTGGGGAGGCTCTCTGTGTTTCCTTGCTGCCTTGTGGACGCGCCGCCCGCCCTGCAACTTTGTTGTTTTCCGGAGGGATTTAACATGTGGTCCCACCTCACTCAGGTAGCCATTCCATGATCTCTCTGAAGACTTCTTGGGATGATTTTTTTTTTTTTCCTTCTGCCCCATGCCGCAGGCTCTCGCCTTAGACATTCTCATTCTTTCTAGTACTTCCTAGACCTCTCCTGGGTGTCTCCCCTCCGGTCACCTGAACCTTCTCTCCCTCCTGATGTTCCTTCTGTGTCAATTTGGACCCCTCAGGAGGAGCCTCCCACCTTGTGGGGAGCAGTGTCCTCAGGTATTTCTGGGGTTGTTAGGGGCTCAGCCTGCCATGGCAGTGTTTGAAGTCCCGTTGTGTCTCAGCTCTCGTGCTTGCCAGAAACTTGGAGGCTGTGATGGTTTCCAGCTATACATGTGGCTCAGCCTTCCCAGGTTTCTAAACGCAAGTCTCAGTCCTCTCTTTGGGGAGAAGAGGGAGATATTATATTGGATTCCACAGGGCTTATAGGTTGTGGATTGGTGCCTTTCAAGTAAAAGTTTACAGGGAGGGGACCAGCGGGCCAGTGGAGGGCCTCCCACCATCCCCCTGGCTCTCTTCCCCTACTGCACCTTCATGCCTGAGGCTTTCACCACCCTGCCTTCTGGGTGAAAAACCCTGAGAAGTGAGTGTGTTTGCTTGCTTTGCTCTCTTTCTAGTGTCTGCCTCACATAGTTGATCATTCTTCTAGAATTTTCTTGAAGAAGATAATGTTCATGTATACTTGTTGAGTACTGAATATGCAAGATGTTTTGATTAGTGGACATTATGTAGGATTCACTTAGGCTTGTTCATTCTAGTAAAAAAAAAAAAAGTTTAATTATTCATCTTCCCCAGATTTCCCTAGTCCAGTTGTTACATTGTTGACTACACTGTTGAGTGTCTTAGATGTTCTAAGATGTTCACTAAGATGTCTTAGACGGTCACTGGTACTTTCTCCAGTATCCTATTTTTAAAATATAGATGTTTAGAGATTACTAAAGAATATGAGAATTTTAAATTTTAATTAATATTGTTAAATTACTTTGCAAAACAACTGTTATTGATTGACATTCTCATTTACTAAGAAGTAATTTACTAAGAAGACTTCACTTCCTTTATTACCTCTCATATTGAGTTAAATTAGGCCGAGATGAAAAAAACTGGAGGTGTTAGTCGCTCAGTTGTGTCTGACTCTTTGCTACTCCATGGGCTAGGTTATAGCCTGCTAGGCTCCTTTGTCCATAGAATTTTCCAGGCAAGAATACTGTAGTGAGTTGCCAGTCCTTCCCCAGGCAATCGTTCCAACACAGGGACCCAACTCAGGTCTCCTGCATTGTAGGCAGATTTTTTACCATGTGAGCCAGCAGGGATCAGAGGTATACAATGCCAAATAATTTTGTATTTTGATGCAGTCTGAAAGTGTTACCTGAATTAGAATAGTAATGTTTTATCAGATATACAATATCATTTCTTCTAAACTTTTCTTAAACTCCTATCTTGATCAACTGTTACGTTTTTCACTGCTAGTAACTAATTCTGGTGGTGGTGGTTTAGTCGCTAAGCATGTCCGACTCTTGTGACCCCATGGATAGTAGCCCTCCAGGCTCCTCTGTCCATGAGATTCTCCAGGCAAGAATATTGGAGTGGGTTGCCATTTCCTTCTCTAGGGCTCTTCCCAACCCAGGGATCGAACCCAGGCCTCCTGCATTGCAGGCAGATTCTTTATCAAGTGAGCTATGAGGGAAGTTAATTCTAATTCAAGGTAAAGCATAGGCAAAGGAAAAAAACAAAACCCAGAATTCCAGCAGAATAGAAATATACATAAAATAGGTAAAACAGATAGTTAAACACATCTGTGAAAATTGAGACTTAGGACATACACTGGGAAGGCAAGCAGCAAAAACCTGGTAGGAAAAATTCAGTATGTTACGGTCTACAGGAAAGAGAGAGTCCCAAACTGAGGCTGACACTGGCCTGTCTGATAGCAGTAACATCTGCTTTTAGCCTGTGATTGAAAAGACTTAGCCATCCAATAGGTGGGACCTTGTATGGTTAGGAAAGCCAGATCTCCAGTCTTAGGCTGCTTAGCCTAAGCTGAACACAGGCACGGAGGGTCGACATTTAGATGCATGCTGGAGCCCGAGAGAAGGCTGATTCCCGCGGCCCCCTCTCCTCTTCGTGTTACTCGTTTCTGCCAGACAAGGAGCCACAGCCTACTGCCAGGTGCAGTTCAGTCGCTCAGCCGTGTCCGACTCTCTGTGGGGTAGGATATATATTCAGGATATAAATGAATATTTATATACGTACTATTGAGTCAGGATAGTTGAGTCTGACTCTTTACTGTCAGGATAGTAAGTGTATAAATGAACTCGTATTTGAGCGTCTAATCCATTGTCCTGGAGCCTTTCACTGTGTAGTGCCTTCCCTAATCCTTCACCAAATGCTCATTCTTTATAGGTCTTATCTCTGTGGTGTCTATTTCATCCTGTTTCTTTGCCTACTTTTAGGCCACTTACACATTGATTTAGTTATTAGGTAATTAAAACACATTTTAGCACATGGTAAGGTTCTCACCCTCTTTACTTTTATTTATTTATTCATTTTAAAATTCACCTGCATTGAGACATTCCCAAACTAGATGGCCACTCCCTTGGCATGTAGCCCTCCTAGGCGTGTTCTCCCTCCTCGCTACTTACAGTTAAGTTCTGCCTGACCTCTGTCACTGTCATCCCTAGGATTTTAAAGTTTGAGAATCAGTGAGAGAAGTATTTCACTGTCTGCTCTTTGGTGGATATATCTGATTTCAGCTTATGATCAAATCTGTAGCTAGTGTCACAAATCCATTCTCTGTATGGTATTGTGGGAACAGCACTCTCGTGTCTGGGAATAACTCTCCAGGCATGGCACTGTGAGATCTGTGCAACTGGCCTCACCCAAGCTCTGGCTGGAGCTTCTCTGAGCACTGGAGAGAGATTCGGGGCACAGGCTGGATCCTGGATCATTTGTTCATGGAATGAGTAAGTCACCATTTGCATCCCCCTCCTAGAGTGCTTTCCATAACTGCCTGCTGGGTCTTGTGATAAAGAGGCCAGTCATGGGGGAGAGTCTGGGAGAGACCGTGTCTCGAGGGCAGATGAAGCTGGAGGAAGACGTTCCTGTGCAGGATCACATTCATGAAGGATCCATCCTAATATCTCCTGAGATTCCAGATGTCCTTTATAACTTGCTGTCAGTTTCTATGGAAAAATACCTACTTTAATTGAATTTGTGTTTAACAATCCATATTTGTGCCTGAATATAAGAGAAACCCAAATAGAATACATCTAAGGCCCATATCTTTTGATGAATCAGAAACTTATCCCAAAAAGGCTTCTGTAAGCTTATGAAAGTGAAAGTGGCTCAGTTGTGTCTGACTCTTTGTGACCTCATGAACTAGACAGTCCATGAACCAGGCCAGAATACTGGAGTGGGTAGCCTTTCCCTCGGAGAAAGCAATGGCAACCTACTCCAGTACTCTTGCCTGGAAGATCCCATGGACAGAGGAGCCTGGTGGGCTGCAGTCCATGGGGTCGCTAAGAGTTGGACATGACTGAGCGACTTCACTTTCACTTTTCACTTTCATGCATTGGAGAAGGAAATGGCAACCCACTCCGGTGTTCTTTCCTGGAGAATCCCAGGGATGGGGCAGCTTGGTGGGCTGCCATCTAAGGGTCGCACAGAGTTGGACATGACTGAAGCGACTTAGAAGCAGCAGCAGCAGCAGCAGCCTTTCCCTTCTCCAGGGGATCTTCCCAACCCAGGGATCGAACCCAGGTCTCCCGCATTGCAGGCAGATTCTCTACCAGCTGAGCTATCAGGGAAGCCCTTCCTGTAAGCTTGTACTTATCAATTTTAAGGATGAAAATGAAATTAGCATTCACAGCATTTTATGTGTAGATTTAGATACACACTTATTTGAATCAGTACTTCAAGTGATACATTAATTTTGAAACAGCTCTTTATACTCTCACATGCTGAGGAACAATGTTAACTCTCCACTTGCATGTTCAGTGTCTGAACTTGTGTCACCACTCGGATGCTAACTGTTCCCACCGAGTTTACTCGGCATGCTTGATGAGCAGTTCTTAGATTGGTTTATGAGGATGCCACTGGGAAACTTTGTGCCAAGCCAGAGAGTCCATTTATGTAATGGAAATAATATTCTTTTCTCTTTAAAAAAAATCCCTGAAAATGTATTCTTAACCACTGCCACAGGAACATTTATTAAATGTTATTTAATAAATCCTTATTTTAAAGGATATCTGATACTTGTATTGTGGAATCATTACCCCAGAAAAAATGGCTAAATTTACCTCCTTAAAAAAATTTCCTTTGTTATGTTGATAGCTCCATTGGGTACCCACTGGAATGTATGTAAAACTAACATTGATGTATATTGTTTGAGGAGAATGTGTCTTCCCCCAAAGAAGTCTGAAATAAAAATAGAAATAGGCTCGGACAGTATGAAATATTTAGTAAGGATTCAAATATAAAATGGCTTCCTCTTTTATGAGGAATAATTTCTTTCAGGGAAAATAATCTCACCTTATTTTTAGGCATATGTACAGTAATTGGGGAAGAATTTCCATTTTTATAATAACCATCTTCCTATTTAGACATAGGCAGATTTTTTTGCTGTTCAAATCTTTTCTCTGTTTCTCAGTAACTTCTGTTCGTTTCTCCATATGGACCTTGCTCTGTGTATCTTGAAGGAAGTGTTTTCCCTTTGTGACTTTTTTACTAAAAAACTTGGGTGTGTGCGTTTACACACATACTCAAAACAATATTTGGCAAATAATAAGTAATCTCTATGATGATGATGATATAGATTTTTTAATGTTATGTGTTGATGTAATATCTTTGCATTCTATGGAAAGAGTTCATGAACTAAGCCTACATTTGCTAATTCTTAATCACAAATACTGTTACTTAGCAGTACATCCTCTAGCAGAGGAATCTTGATATTGGTTTAGAATTTAAAGTGTCTGCTTAAATTTGACTAACACTGGCCTCTTGTCCAGGAGGGCCATCACCGTGGATACCAGGATTCACTGGTCATACAACTTCACCCAGAGAGATGTGTTAAAAATGCAGTTTACGTGGACCTCATCTGGGTCCTGCTGAAATGGCTTTCTGGGAAGTGATGCCAGTTTAACTAAGCCCCCACTTGATTTTTGCCCACCAGTATTTGGAAACCACTGAGCTAGAGCGCGCTGGAAGCATACAGGTGGAGAGCAAGTTCCGATTCTGCCCAACAAGGCCACTGGAGTCAAGGTCCCTGGAGATTCAGAGTGACTCTGGCACGTTTCCATTGTTGGTAATTAACCAGAGCCCTCAGAGTAGGTACCTGATGGTGCTGGAATCTGCCCTTTCCTTTAAAGAGAGGTTATATTAGCAAATTATAGTGGGCCTAAATCTAAAGGTTTAATCTCATTTTCTTTATAAATAAACCTAGCATACTCTTCATTAGCTCATCATCCATAACTTGTTTTTAAAAATGTAGACGTATTAGTCAAGAATTTGCACACTATCCGTGAATTCTGAAAGCACAAGATTGCCTTCTAGATTAATAGATGAAGGGAACATGACCTGTTTCCACGTACGTGTGGCACATGAACAGTGTATAATAACAACTAAGAGGATGTGCCTGTTTTTGTGCATCCAGAAGACATTCAAAGTGAAAAAAGAAAATAGCTCAGGAGTGATTTGATTCACAGAGTGGACATATTCAAGTAATTGTTTTCATTGGAAAATAAAATATTTATTCTTGGTTTGACTTTTCTGTGGTAAAATTGTTTGGCAGATAATTAACTCTAAGGAATAAGAGTAAATTTTTGAAAAGAGAACAAAACGTTATTTTAATTATTTTTATATATAAAATCAAAGTAAAAGAAATCCCTTCCTTCCAGTCCATAACAATTCATTCATTTCATTAGGAATAAAGGTGCAGATTTGCATAAAAAAAAATCAAATAAGCACCCTGAATTCTTTGAAAGATATAAGCATAAATGACATCCTGAACAGTAAACACAGAGCTGTGACACATATGTAGATTATTTCTGCAATGTTCTTTCATAAAAGCACATTTAACCACCAGATCCCTCAGTGTCATGTCTTTGCAGCTGGGTGCTATTCAGCTGCCTTCTAAAATGTGCCTGTTCTATTAGGCTCCTCTGTGCCATTAGTCACACTCTCAGGTAAAACCTGTGTAGGAGTTTCTAGACTCCACAGCCTACTTTTTCTGATAAATGAAACCTACATACCAGCCAAGCTAGCTGCTCTTCTTCCACTGTGCTCCGTATGAACCGATCAGCTAACAAGAATCCGCATATTTACTAATCTGGCTAACACCTTCCCTGCACAGATTTCTCATTTTGTTTTTGGTGAACAGTGATGTTAATGAAAACTAACTTCTAAATCACTATCTACATTTCCTCAGCGAATCCCAGGGACCTTCAGGAGAAGAGACAGTTTCTTGGCTTACGATACAGCATCACTCACGAGGGAGCCTCAGCCCTGTTCTCTGGTCTCTCCCTTGCAGCTACGCCGTGTGCCTCCACACTCCAGCCCAGCCCACTCACCCATAGATCCTCCAGTGTCCTGGGGCCCTTTGAGCACCAGAGTCCTTAAACATTGGAGGTCTTCTTGAAGAATACTTCCTAACGCCACTGAATACCCCGATTCCTCTATCCTGGGCCCTCTTAAAATCAGATTGGAGTTCGTCTCTCCTCCCCCAAAGCCTTTGATCGCTAATCCTTTATCATTCCTCACCAGGCTGTGGTTGCTGGCCCAGTCCTTTTCTCTCCTTCTTGACTAAGCTTCAAGAGGCCAGATATGGTCTTTTATCTCAGTCTCCTCGTGGTTCATTCTTGGACCAACACATAGCAAGCATAAGTGGGGTTGGCTGTGACAGTTTACTTTCAGAGGGCATATACCCTTAAAGTTGTCTTATTTGAAAACATCCTAAATGGGAACTAGAAGAAGAAGGGAAGGTTCAGATTACCTAAAAATAAAGAATTAACTGTAATCTATTGTGGAAAGTAGTATTTTTCCAGTTATTTAGAAAATTAGTAAAATGCTGTTGCAGTATCTCAGACTTTTACTAAGCATCACTGAAATATTTTGTGAGACATAGTTTGACTAGATAGAAATGATAATAAGATGAAAATAACAGAGTCTGACTTTGCTTCTTCCCCTTGTTTGACAGTAATGAATCTTTAATTTTATATATTGTTCATTCCTTTTATTTTCCCATTTTTCGTTCTCTTTCTGATTTAATCACATGGTCAGAGAAAGAGAGAGATCCTAATGTTTTGAGACATCATTAGAATTTGTGTGTCTGATTACAGTTCACAATGCAGTACTGGGGGAAGACTGCATTATTATCTAGTAAATGTGAATGTGTATGCTATCAGACCTCCTACTTCAGTCCTTAAACAAATCTGGTTTACTAAATGTCACAAAATAGGGGATTTATAATATAAAATAAATGCTAGATACTGCAAATTGTGGAAATAGTGACTATATATGGGTATTGGGATTACAGCTTTTAAAATTCATTTTCATGTTTAATTTTCTGTATTGTGCATGTGGTATTTAGCATGCAGTTGATAACTGATCACATTTATGTGGAGGCACACATGTGCTTGATTTAGCTCATGATGCATTGCGGCTGTGACTTCCCTGGTGGCTCTGACTGTGAAGGGTCTGCCTGCAGATCGAACCTGGGTTCAGTCCTTGAGTTGGGAAGATCCCTGGAGAAGGGAATGGTAACCCACTCCAGTATTCTTGCCTAGAGAATTCCACAGACAGAGGAGCCTGGCAGGCTACAGTCTGAGGGGTTACAGAGAGTTGAACAGGACTGAGCAACTAACACTTTCACTTTTTCATTTTGTGATTGAGGGTCCATGTATAAAGTACAAACAGACAGTGGCCTGATTAGTAAACAATTTGTAATAAATAATATTTTATCTGAATTATGGAGAAAATTCTGACATTATCAGATTTAGGTAATTATCATTTATCCCCATGATTTTTATAGAGATGAGTGTGAGAGATTAAGGGAGTTTAAATATTTTCAATATTATTTATTGTTATTTATTATTTCAGTATTTCAATTCTATAGCAAGAGGTGGTGATTCTGGGTGAAGATTTCAAGTTCCTCATATATAAAGAAAGAGTTACAGCTTCATCTGTGATGCCAGAGCTTCTGCCACGCAGATATGAATTAAGTAACTGCTAATTTTTTTAAGAGCCTCTTGATGAAAGTGGAATAGGAGAGTGAAAAAACTGGCTTAGAACTCAACATTCAAAAAACGAAGATCATGGCATCCAATCCCATCACTTCATGGCAAATCGTTGGGGGAAACAATGGAAATAATGACAGACTTTATTTTTTTGGGCTCCAGAATCACTGCAGGTGGTGACAGCAGCCATGAAATTAAAAGACCAACCTAGGAAGAAAAGCTCCTTGGAAGAAAAGCTATGATCAACCTAGAGAGTGTATTAAAAGGCAGAGGCATTATTTTGCCGACAAAGGTCCATCTAGTCAAAGCGATGGTTTTTCCAGCGGTCATGTATGGATGTGAGAGTTGGACCCTAAAGAAAGCTGAGCATCAAAGAATTGATGCTTTTGAACTGTGGTGTCGGAGAAGACTCTTGAGAGTCCCTTGGACTGCAAGGAGAAACAACCAGTCAATCCGAAAGGAAATCAGTCCTGCCTGAATATTCATTGGAAGGACTGATGCGGAAGCTGAAACTTCAGTACTTTGGCCACCTGACACAAAGAACTGACTCATTGGAAAAGACCCTGGTGCTGGGAAAGATTGAAGGCAGGAGGAGAAGGGGACGACAGAGGATGAGATGGTTGGATGGCATCACCGACTCGATGGACATCAGTTTGAGCAAGCTCTAGGAGTTGGTGATGGACAGGGAGGCCTGGCGTGCTGCAGTCCATGGGGTCGCAAAGAGTTGGATATAACTGAGCAACTGAACTGAACTGAACTGAACTGCTAACTGGAGATGTTTCTGGAGCAGTGGTTCTCAACTCAGGTGATTTTGCTCCCGGGGATATTTGGCAGTGCTTGGAGACGTTTTCTAGCTACCACAACTGGGGGAGATGCGTGTGCTGCTGTTGTGTTGTGAGTAGAAGCTGGAGAGGCTGCTGAAGCTCCTGCAAAGTATGCAGAGCCCCCCACCCCATAAAGAATTATCTGGCCCCACCTCTCAGTAGATGTGATGCTGAGAGGCACTGTCTAAAGTAATTGTGAATAGTTTGATTGCAATAGCTCTGTTGGCTCTTAGCTTTGAAGTCCATCCTCTAGTTAATGAGTCTGTCTGTCAGTAGCAGGAGCATACAGCAGAAACCCCAACTCCAGCCTAGTGGACATAAATTTGAAGCTGAAAATGAACATGGAGTGATGGGCTGGGGAAGAGCGCCGGTATGAATTGTAGTATGCTGGACTTGGGACAGGAGAGGCAGGATATATATTTCAAGACAGAAAAAAAGAACAAATGTGATAATTCATTTCAGCAGAACATCTGCCACTTTTTTCTTGGAGGCATAACTTAAGATCTTCCTTATATTCAGCTGAGGTGTTATTAATCACTGTGAACAAGAGCAGGTCTGATTCAAGCTGAAAGTCCAACCTGCCCGGCTTGAAGGCAAATGGGTTTGGAGGAAGCAGGGCTGGGTGGTGGCCGGATGGTTCACAGGTGGGGAATGGCGGACTGTTTAGGTACTTCAGCTTTGGAACCCTAACAGTCACTTTGCCACCCTTTGGGGTGGCAGAAGGGCTCTGGTGGAATTCCCTCTAGTTAAAAAGCCGGTCACCTGAGCTCAGATCATCTTTGTGTTCCGAAACTCAGCCTGGTCTGCCTGTGAACTTCTGTGTGAGCTTCCCTAAGTGGACTTCCTTAGCCAAGGATTTTCTGAGCTTTCAGTCTTGCACAGTAGAGATCAAAAAAGTATAAATGGAGCAGCATCTTCAGATTAGGAAGAAACAAGGTGAAGAAGAATGAAGGGGGTAGGTAAGAGAAAGAAATATGAAATGAAATCCTATAACCCGGGTATTAAACAACTACATCTAGACAGAGAGAAAGCTAGATAGCTAGGCAAAAACAAACAAACAAAAAAACAACTTTGTGTTTATAGAAAGAAAGGCCTTGGAATATCACACTCTATTTTGTCACAAAAGGGCAACAAGTTCAAAACAAAGGGAGAGAGAATCATTTCAGGATTTAGAGTATGCTGTGTTCACTTTCACATTCTGCAGAATGTTTATCAAGAAATAGAAATGGAGACTTCTGATATTATCTTCCATACGTATTTATTTATACAATAGAAAATGCCATGCCCATATACTCACTCACTTCTACAAGCAGACTATCTTATATTTAAATATGATTTGGTCTAAGTGGATTGAAGTTTTAAATTTAAGAAAAAAGTAATCATGATGAGAGGGTAGGAGAAAAACAAAATGCTTTCTAAAATTTAAAGAGATTTTTCTAAAGGATATCTTTATTAACATCACTGGTTGAGAGAAAAATATTTTATTCAATGTCAAAATAATTTAAACATTGAAAAGAGAAGAATCGAAAAGACTTTCCTCAGCTTCTGCTTTCTATACAAAGCTCAGGTAAAATGTTTTTTTTTCTTAATGTTAAATTTTCAAAAGAACCTGGAAATTTGCTTAAAGATGCTAAGAGGTAAGGATAGCCCTGCCATAGAAAGTATATATTTTAGTTTCTAGACCTTTTATGGAGTTAAAATTCAACACGTTAAAAGCCAAAGTACCAGAATGGTATACTTACACAGGTTGTCTTCTCAAACATTATATGACACTTTCAGATCAACCAGCTGTCAAACTGCACCAAGCTTTGATGGCCACTGCACATAGTTTTTAGAAACTTACAATTTACATGGGTAAAATTTAGTATTAATATATACCCTGCTATGCCACAGAAAGGACCAGTTGGTCGAATCTTGCCAGTTATCTTTTGCAACTTGCTTTTAAAAAAACACCCACTTCTCCCCAGTGTCAACACTCACAGCACCTCTGAAAGGAATACGGATGTGGATGACCCGTCCTTTTGGCTTCTCAGCATACTAGAGCGATGGCACACTAACACTGCTCATGTCAGTGTGCCCTCTACAGAATAGTCAGTCATTCGAAAGCGGAGAAGGAGCTGGCCACAGTGCTCAGTGGAGCACGCCGCCGGCCTCCGGTGCGCTCGGGGCGCGCGCCCAGGGAGGCGCTGGCACCGGCTCCGTCTCCTGCCCTCGCAGCCTCGGTGGGCGTGAGGGGCGGAGTGGGCACGGTCTTCACATAAAAGGAGACTGATGGCTTGCCCACAGCACTGGCCTGTATGAGGCGGGGTCGAGAGGACCCCTGATTTTCCTAGCGTGACAGGCTTTTCCTTCTCGGAACTCCAAGAGCCGACGCTAAGGGGCACCAGAGGCTCGGATAGCTACAGCTGCCACCCGTCAGGGCAGCCTGACGGCACGGTGCTGCGGAGGTCCTGGGCGACGGCAGAGCCGAGCTCGGCGGGGGCTGGGCGCAGGTCTTCGGAGTAGGGGTCACGAGAGCTTGGGATGCTCCAGATCGGAGGAGGAATCCTCCGAGGGCGGGAGGATTGGAACTCGAAACGGTGGGCTAGTCTTTGTGAAGGTTGGAGGGCGAGGTGCTACTATTTTTCTCCAATACTCTATGTGGCCACTTCTAATCTCCTTTTACTTTATGAAAAATGTCGCTGTCCTACATACAGCTAAGGATATATGCCACACGCGTCACCCCGCCATATACTAAAATCATCTGACAAGATAATACACTGGAAGCTGTTGATGTCTAGTTGTCCAGGGATCCCGAGACACATGCCAAGAGATCAGATGTCCCTCCTCTGCCCCCCGCCAGCCAATTCAGGTTTCCTCCCGTGCCCGCAGCCTTTCGTCGGAAGCCCACGCTCATTGTTTAGTTAAGAAGGCAACATCCTCGCCCGCTAGAAGCCTCTGCCCACCCGCCGCAACTCGGACTTTTTCCCGGAGTCCGAGAGGGAGCAGGAGGTGCCGAAGAAATTCAGCAGGCATCCTCAAACCTTGCTGTCCGCAGTCTGACTTTTATCAGTAATAACAGAAAAAAACCCAAAGGTGGCGGGGGTAGGGGTGGGGTGGCGGACGGCAAGGCAGGGCAGGCGTCAGCGCGCAGCCGCTCAGGCCGGCCTGCGGGCCCAGCCGGGCTCCCCCCCGCCCACCCCCGGACCCCCGGCGCCCTCGCCTCCCCCTCCGCCGGGCCGAGCCCGGTGCCAATGCGCCAGGAGGGAGCGAGCGCGGCGCGGGAGGAGGAGATGACGCACGAGCCGGCGCTCCCCCCCAAAAAGTGCTTCTCCAGGACGAAGATGGCGGCAACTTAGCCGGGGACTGAAGATGACTGTGGCTCCCGGGAGGCCCAGCGCAGGCGATTCGGCCCCGAGGTCCGGGGGAGGCGGCGTCAGCAGTCGGAGCCCGGCGCCCGCGGGCGGACCTGCGGCAGCGGCGGCGGCGGCGGCGGCCGGAGCGCGGGCTGGGGGGTGGGGGGGCGGGAGCGCCCTGCCGGCGGCCGCCCAGGCTCCGGACTCGAGCAGAGCGAGCGAGAAGTAGCCGCCGGAGGAGCCGAGGAAGGAGCAGCGGGCGGGGGGTGGGGAGGAGGCGCCGGCGAGGCGCTCCGGCCGCAGTCCGTGGGCAGCGGAGACGCGGCGAGCCCCTGGCCGGGGACAGCGGGCCGTCCTCCGCGGGGCCATGGGGACCCGCGCCCTGCCCGTGCCCGGCTGACAGGCGCCGCCACCCCGCCACCTCCGCCGTCGCCTCCTGCGCCCGGCCCGCCGCCGGCCACAGCCGCGCCGCCGCCTCCGGGCGCCCCTCTCCCCCCTGCCTCCCTGCCTCTGCATTGTCTCCCACTCGACAGAGGATGGGGTCGGCGGATGCTTAGGTCGGAAGCGAGTCCTGCCTCCCTCCGAAGCCCGGTAATATTGATGTAGGCAAAGAGCGAGAGGAGCGAGGGAGAGAGAGAGGAAAGGGAGGAGGGGAGAAGGCAATCGAACCCCTAAGTCAATGCATATTGTGGTGACACCGGCGCCGGAGCCCTCGCGGTGGAGTCGGCCAGGGCTGTGCGCTCCCAAAATATGACCAGGGGTGCTTGGATGTGTCGGCAGTATGACGACGGATTAAAAATCTGGTTGGCAGCACCCCGGGAGAACGAGAAACCGTTCATCGATTCGGAGAGGGCTCAGAAATGGCGACTGTCTCTGGCCTCTCTCTTGTTTTTCACAGTCCTGCTCTCTGATCACTTGTGGTTCTGCGCCGAGGCCAAGCTGACCCGCGCCCGGGACAAGGAGCAGCAGCAGCAGCAGCAGCAGCAGCGGCAGCAGCGGCAACGGCAGGAGCAGCGGCAGCGGCAGCGGCAGCACGAGCCGTCCTGGCCCGCGCTCCTGGCGAGCATGGGGGAGCCCTCGCCCGCCGCCCAGGCTCACAGACTCCTCTCCGCCTCCCCGTCCCCCACCCTGCCCCCCTCCCCGGGAGGCGGCGGCGGCGGCAAGGGCGGCCGAGGCACCGACAGCCGGGGCAAGCCTCTTCTTCCAGGAAACTCTGCCAGACCCGCGTGGCGCCTGGAGACTTGTTACCCGCAGGGCGCCTCCTCGGGCCAGTGCTTCACGGTGGAGAGCGCGGACGCCGTGTGCGCCAGGAACTGGAGTCGGGGGGCGGCGGCCCGGGGGGACCAGCGGCAGCAGACCCGGGGCCCGCCGCAGCCAACTCCGCTCTGGAACTTGTCGGATTTTTACCTTTCGTTTTGTAATTCCTACACACTTTGGGAGTTGTTCTCCGGGTTGTCCAGTCCCAACACTTTGAACTGTAGTCTGGATGTGGTGCTCAAGGAGGGCGGTGAGATGACCACTTGCAGACAGTGCGTCGAGGCTTACCAAGACTACGACCACCACGCTCAGGAGAAATACGAAGAGTTCGAAAGCGTGCTGCATAAATACTTGCAATCGGAAGAGTACTCGGTGAAATCGTGTCCTGAGGACTGTAAGGTAGGAACCCGTGGGTTTTTTTTTCCCCCCTTCCTCGCGCTGTTATCTCTGTGTGTGTTGGGTGGAGGTGTCTTCTAGAGTTTTAAAGTCGCTTTTTGACTCTGGTTTTGTTACTTAGACCATTGTTTTTGTGGTTGTAAGCGCCTGACCTGCTGCTTGACTTGGGACTCTCTTGTGAATTGCTGGTGGATCAGTGCCTTCTGAGAATCCTTGAAAGATCAGGAGGACTCTGGTCTTCTGAGATGATAAAGCCAGTGCTGTAACTATCTCTTAAAGCTACAGAGTTGGTTCAGATTCTGCCACTTTTTTTTTTAATGTAATTTGAGTGAAGCTTCTGAGGAAGACTCTGATGGGACTGCATACTGGTGACCACAGCTGAAGTCAGAACAGGCTAAGACAGGGATGTGCGGTCTGGCTTATGGACCTTACACATGAAGTCTCTCATAGTGACAAGTTAAGCCGGTTGCCCGAAGAGACAAGAGAAAGTGTTTGTGATTGTTTATGTGGGAAGAACTAAAAGTGTTTTACGTGTTTTCCAGGAGTAATTCTGGTTGTTTCGAAAGTTTGGGGGCCTACCTAAGTGTATTTACTCACATGAGTTTCTTGTTTTCTCTTAGAAATGTGTATAGCTATTGATCAGAAGCTCAGTATGAGTAGGAAATTTTGATTATGTATCTGGTGATAACTGATCAGTGTTAGATTATTTATTAGTCACCTTATGTAATTAGCTTGAATTTTCAGGATGCTCTCAGGAAGTACTAATTGGCAAATTAACGCCATGACTAAAAAATACTGAACTCATTAATAACATATATTATGTTCAGCCCCTTCCTGTTGAATATAATAATGGCTGTAAACCTTGCTGATTCACAAAGGAATAGTGTATGCAAGTTTCTTAAGAAATGGCAAATGTGACCATGGGCACATGTCCTAGTAGAAGTGTTGCTGTCCATGGTGCTGAAATGAGATTTGCTCAAGAGCTCCGTTGAAGATGAAGATACTGCAGTGACCTTTTAGTAGGGGAAGAAATGATGGCAGAATCTCAATAAACCTTGATGTTTTGTTCCAAAGGTAATTTCTTAATGCAACAGAATAGTATTGCTTTTCAAAAGAAATAATCCGCCATATTGTCTCTCTACCTTTCTCTTCATCACACCCCGAACCTCCCCTAAGGAACACAACAACGAGCCTCCTTTGCCTCACTTGCTGGAAAAGTGTGGTCAAGGGCAGTATGGATCAAAGGGTTCTTGTGATGCTTTCACAGGAGAATTGGCCTAAGGGATTCCTACTTAAACTGAACACAGTTCAAGGGCTGTATTGATTAGTTGTGCTTTTGACAACTAAGCTAAACTAAAACTAAGCTTGCTTTGCCAACATTCTTTAAGACCAGAAATGTATCTTCTTTGCAAATAATGATATTGCATTTGCAGCAGTAATTTAGAATGCTGTTTCATTAGATAAATGGATCTTAAAAGATTTTATATATTCTTCTTAACCATATGCCTGGGAATTAATCTTAATGGAAGAAGTTACTAATGAATGACTAGTATATTTATTGCATACTTATTTATTTTGACAAGATAATGTTTCCTCAGAATTGCAAGGAAATGGATCTGTATACTAATTTAACTACCAGTAAAAAACTTGCAAAGGTTTCAGTATATTTATGTTTAAAGTGATACCTTGTAATAATCTGAATTTTCTTGCTTCCTTGAATGTAAACTCTCATAGAAATTTCTAGTTACTTCAGTTTGCATAGGCTCAGTATTTACAAGGTAGTCTACATTGTAGACTACAGAATATTCTTAAATAAGTATGTCAAATTTATTTTATTTGAAAATTCACATAATAAATATCTATACATATATGTATATATAAATAAATACAGACTTTTCTCTTGACCTGAAATAATTATCAACTTTATACTTATATCATCATAGCTATAAGGTATAGTGTAGGTTAAATGAATATGTAATGTTATGAACTACTTCTGGATTATGTTTCATATAAAGTAGTCATTGTGAGCTATATACACAAAAGCACATTAAAAAAATCTTAACTCCTTTTAGAAACATTTCTTCATACTGAAAAGTAAACACAGACATTTGAGGTTTTCATCTCCACAACACAGGATTTATTACTTGTGATGCCTTGAGCTATTTTTTGGTTGGTTGGTTGTCTGTTGGAAACACTTGACATTTATTCCAGGATAACTGTTTTCACACAGTTTCAAATTTTGGGTGCCGGGGTTAGGTGTGTTCAGTGTGTGTTCTTGGTTGATAATTTACAAATCTATTGATTAGATCCTTAGCTTAACATACAGCTTCGTTATGATTCTGCAAAACTGTGATCACATCCACATACAAAGTATATTACTTGATTTAAAATGCTATTGGTGGTCTTTGAAGAATGTATCTGAGTTTCTTTCTGAACACTTTTACTTATTTCAAACATGCTTATAATTATGAAATGATGTCTATCTTCAGGGGCAATGTTCAAGATATATAGTTCATGCAAAATTTTCTACCTTTTAAGGTTAATGACAAAATCTTAGGCTACATTAAAAGTAAATGCATTATATTTCCAGAATTGGTAATATATTCATGAAAAAAATCTAATTCAATAGTTTCTTAATATATTTATACATTTATATATAGGATATATGCTATAATATTAATTATACAAATAGAATTCATACTTTAGAAGAATTATATTAATTTTATAATACCCATGTATAATTACATGATTAGTATAGTGACTTCCAAACTTTAAAAGTTAGGACATATTATTGCCTTCTAGTTTTATAATTGCTTCCATTAAACAAAAAATGCCACATTCCATATAGGTATGCAATTAAAATGGACTAAATTTAATTTTTATTGAACTTGACTTAAGGGACTTCTGGACCATTATAGTGAAAAAAAAACCCTTAATAGTGACTTAATCAAATCATATTGCTTTGGACCTGTAGTCATTGGAGATCAAATATAGCTTGGATTTACTTTAGTAAAGGTTTATTTGCAGTATATAATAGAAGTCATTTACGCATGCAAGAATATTTTTCAATATTCTTAGAGATAGCTGGTTTAACTTTTAAAATAAATATATGCGTTTATCTGGGAATTAATTTATGGTAAAGAACAAGAGCTTCTGCATATATCATTTAGACTATAGCATTCAAGTAGCAAAAATTATGACAGTAATTCTTCTCTGAACTTTGCAGTTTTATTCTGAATAATGTTTTTGACATACAGAAAGAATCTGGCAAATCTGCAAAAGTCTTCAAGATGGCTGGCAATATTAAAAAATACACTCTTCCAAGCATAAACAATTACAATGTACATTATTAACATACACTCTTCCAAGCTTAAACAGTTACAATGTACATTATTAACATGCCTTAATTTTTGCTTAGTTGTTTTTCTTATGAAGATTTAAAAAAACTATGCCATTCTTTAGCTTCTAGGCATTCTTGAAATTACATATTATAAACCTGAAATATTTGTCCATGTTATATTGTCCATTATAAACCTGAAATATAAATGTCCATGTTACAGGTAAACTTTTGTTACTAATAGTTTTATTCCTCAGATGGTCAGGAAAAGTGAGTTTGAGATTAGATTCTAATATAAATCACTGTATCACTGTATTTTAATTCTCTTAGAATAGATTCTAATCCTTATACTGTCAAGAATGTATGCATTCTTATACTTTTATTTCATAATTTTATGCTGCTGCTGCTGCTGCTGCTGCTGTGTCGCTTCAGTCGTGTCTGACTCTGTGCGACCCCATAGACGGCAGCCCACCAGGCTCCCCCGTCCCTGGGATTCTCCAGGCAAGAACACTGGAGTGGGGTGCCATTTCCTTCTCCAACACATAAGTGAAAAGTGAAAGTGAAGTCACTCAGTCATGTCTGACTCTTAGCGACCCCATGGTCTGCAGCCTACCAGGCTCCTCTGTCCATGAGATTTTCCAGGCAAGAGTACTGAAGTGGGGTGCTAAAGTAAATTATATTGCGTATTTTATTTAACAGACAATGATCAGAAGAATACTCTGCTAATGTTCCTCATATGTAACAATTGTGATACTCAGAGCTTTGTGTATCGTTTGCAGAAACCACTCAAAAACATTAAGCAGTTTGAGGATGTAAAATTTGGTTACATAATATGTAGTTTAAACAAAAAGCCATTTTAAAATTTATTTGTTTTAATGTCATACACTGTAGATATTTTAAAATAATTTTTAAGGAAATAAAATATCTAACAGTTTTTTCCATTTAAATATTGTATATAAAATATTTTGCTGTAACCAGTTTAGTGCTACTGTATAGATTATGACAGTATCCAGAGTGTGGAATACTTCTGGAAATAGACCTCTTTTACATTCTACCACTGTATGATTTTCAAATCATATTTTTATAACTGAATCTCTTCTCTGCTATATCACACAGTGTAACCTTCAGATGGTCACTTTAACCATTAATAAGGCCATTTATGAGGTCAAAGCCACTGTTATAACTGTTTATGACCAGATTTTTATTTTTAATATTTTTGCTCCATATAAAAATGGGGTGCTTTATAAACCAAGGAATGATTTTGATTGCTTTATAAACCAAGGAATGATTTTTTAAAAAAATTCTGACTTGTAACTGGGTCAGATTAGTAGCTATATAGGGCATAACCACAAAATTTTCATAATTGCTGTTATACATTGGTTTTAATCACTTTAATTAGATGAGATTGGTGTCTGCATATGCAAGGTGAATTAAAGTATAAAGGAAGAAAATCAAATCCGTCTCATGCTCCCCCACAAATGAATCAGAATGCATTAAGGTGTATTTTGATACTAGATTGACTGTACAAAAACAATCTATAGATAGCTGTTTGAAACGCAATACTATTTAGGTTTGCATTATTGACCTATTGCTTCAATTTCTATTCCCCATTTCCGTTTCAGGCTTGGTCTTCTGTGTCAACCTCACGTTGACTAGGCTCCAAACATGTCATTGTTTGCTTTATGTTGACTTACACTGAAAAGATGTTTCTTCAATATCAGTTAATATTTACTCTAGATCAGTGGTCCTTTGCATTACAGCAGAAAATCCTGGGAATCTTTGAAAATACACCCAGCCCGAAGAGATTCTGATTTCATTAGCCTGACTTGCGTCATGAGCTTGGGGTCTTCCAGTTTCCCTGGTGCCGCGCAGCCTAGGGTGAGAACCGCTGTTCTAGTTGAGTGGCGAGCGGAGTGGAAAGACCTTTGAGGTCCTGCGCCTCTGTAATACACAACCTCATTGGTTCAACAGATGAGAAAGGAACTTACATTGTTTCTAAGTGGTAAAGGCAACAGGGTATGGTCACGGGTAGGGGGAGCGGAATACCCTGTGGCTGGGCGGAGGGAGTCAGATGAAACACGAACTAGCTGTGTGCGAGGTTTAGGGAACGTGCCAAGGAAAGAACATGGAGAGAAGGGTGCAGAGAAGACGGGAACTTTGAACATTCAAGGATGGGCCAGTTGGCTGTGGATTTTCTGTCTTTTGGCCAGAACTGAGTCATTATTCTGTTGTTCACTGATGGGCTGAGCACATGAGTGCAGAAATTAGATGACTGTCTCTCTGTGAGACGACCAACTATTTGATTAGAGGAGCCTCAGCCTCCTTACTTTGTCTCTAATTTTAGCTTGTATAAATGGCTAGAATTTACACTTTTTCAAAAGTATGCATTGGTTTTAAGAGAAAACATTTCGGCTTGTCATAGTATTTCATGTGGTTTGGTTTATTCTTTCTTCAACTATTTACTTTATTAAACCTAGAAAATTACTAATTTTTTTAATTGTTCTTTCTCCATTGTGATGACGAGCCATATCTCCTCTTTTACTTATTCCTATCATACTGGAAGAATTAGTCGACATTCATACAGTGTTGTGAAGGTACAAGGTGCTAAGTGGACACAGAATGCTACCACACTTAATTTAGGAACTCATTTTAGAGGGATCTTATCATTGTTCTGTTTTGAAAGGATTGTAATATCATCACATTTTATTTTTTTATTCTTTAAAAGTTTAGATTAGAAATGCTGTGAAACACTTAAATTACCTTAAATTAATATGCAATAAAAACATTACAATCCATATAATGAAATTTCAGTAATAAAATGTTTTAATTTCCTTCGATTCTTTAAAACTGAAAACAGGAATTCACATCTGCCTTTCTTTGGTAATAAATAGTTAATGATTTATACTATGTATTGTGTAGAATGCATGAAAATATTTCCTTCTTGGGTGTTTAAAGTGTTAAAAGGTTAGTAGCTGATTTTCCCTCTCTGTTTCTACATAGAGTCATTTATTAAAAGAAAAAGTTGTAGATGCTATTACGCATGGTAAAAAAAAAAATCCTGCAAAAAAAAAATGCAAGTTTACTAGTGTTTAAATTCAGTTACTGACCTTAGCAGCAGTAGTAGTATATCTACATGTATGTGGAATGGGTGGATGCAATAATTACTTCTTTAGAAATACATGGGAATTGTATATGTCAGATGCTCTGTCCCTCTTGAGAAGGAAATTGGGCTCTACTCAAAACTGTGAGTCCTCACCCTTCGATTTCCTCTTCTTCCTGTCAGCGTGCCCTCTTGCTTTCATCTGGCTGAATCCTCTCCTGGCATCTGGAGGCTTCACTCCCAGGGCCTGTGTCCCATGGGAAACCCAGAGTTCAGAAATCTTCCTTCTCTGCATTTCCACTGCCATCAGGAATAATCAGTCTCTTTCCTACTGAACTGTCACTGACTTAGTTTATTTGGGGAAAAAAAAATTGAACTAAGGTTTAAATGTATGATCATGACAAAGTATTGGTTTTCTCAGAAAATGATTGGAGTCACTCAGCAGTTTAAGTGCCAGGACGAGCTTCAGTAGTAGCTAACAAGTTTTAGAGTTGATTAGAAGTCAGGAGCTAGTCTAATTCATTTAATCATGCCGTCTTTATAAGTTCTACCACGTATTTTACAGATGAGTAAAGTGAGGACATAAAGTTAACTCTTCCAGGGTCAAGCTGGTAGTGTTAAAGGTCAAGCTCACTTCCTCATCTTACCGTGTTTCCTTTTTTCTCTTCATTATGACCATTACAGTCATATTGAGTCAGTTCAGTTCAGTTCAGTCGCTCAGTCGTGTCCGACTCTTTGCGACACCATGAGCTGCAGCACGCCAGGCCTCCCTGTCCATCACCAACTCCCGGAGCCCACCCAAACTCATGTCCATTGAGTCAGTGATGCCATCCAACCATCTCATCCTCTGTTGTCCCCTTTCCTCTTGCCCTCAATCTTTCCCAGCATCAGGGTCTTTTCCAATGAGTCAGCTCTTCACATCAGGTGGCCAAAATACTGGAGCTGCAGCTTCAACATCAGACCTTCCAATGAACACCACAGTTCCTATTGAATAGTGAAGAGATAAGTATATAAATCCACAAGTACTTTAAAATTTTTCATTTTTCATTAAAAGTGTTTTATAGATGATATAGCAAGCTATGATGGCAGAAATTTTGGAGTCCTAGACAGCTGGAAAGAAAGGCCAAGAATTCCAGGTTCATCATTTCAAAGTCTTGTTGCGGGGGTGAGGGGTTTATGACTATGAATAAATGGTTTGACTATCAGCAGAACACTTAGATTTCCATTTCGAGTGGAGCAGAGGAAGGATATAGATACAGTTTTGAAGGGAGGGAAGCAGACTTTGGAAATCTGTAACAGTTCTTACACTGAATTTGTAAGTTTAGTAAGATATAGTCACATTTTGTTTAACATTTTTTAATAGCCATCCAATTTTTACCATAGTGTTTTAAAAGATGTTGAGTTTATGAGTTGAGAATTGTGTACATATTGCCTAAAATCTGTAATAGTTAGAAATCTTAATATTTATCTAAACTTTATTAGCCCTTTATATGCCCTCTTTCTGAATACAATCACACTGAGGGGTCAGGGCTTCAGTGTGTAAATTTGGGGGGACATAATTCCACTCACACATTGAGTAAGCTATATGGCAAGAGCTGGAGGAAATGCCTCTGGAAAGATATTAGTGCTCAGTTGTGAAGAACTGTGTATCCCATGGTAGGGGCTTGAATCTCATCCTCTATGTGATATAATATCAGAGAGGAATTTTAGTCAAGTGATTTACTTGAGATGGTTTGTTTTCCAAACAAAGCAAGCTTAGCCCTGGCAGCAGTATGTTGATAGGTTGGAAGAGGGTGAAGTGATGCCAGAAACTAAATTTCAAATTATAGTTTATTTCAGTTAGTCTAAATTTAAATAACCCCAAGTGGCTAGTGGCTACCAGGATGGAGAGAGGATTCTAAATGACTGTGGTGGCTATGGGAGGAGAGAAGAAAGCAAGATTCAGGAGACTTTTCTGAGTTCTAACTTACTAGTTGCCATGTAGAGGAAGGATTTGATTCAGACTTTAGGAAAGGTGATATTCTGGATGTGGATGCGTGTAATGAGAGCAGATCCGGGAGGAAGAACACATTGGGGTTGAGATTAGTGAAATGACAGGAGTCCATTCTTGGAGACAATGCCAGCAGGAGATGTCCAGTAGATAGCGTATCATATAAGTAGGGCCTTCGGTGCGGTATCTACTCTCTACGTGTGATGTGGTTTGATCTAGGAAGCTGTGTGCAGAGAGTAGATGATTTCACAGAAGCAGATTCCATGGAGAGAATGTCAAAGATGAATTCTGAGGAAGAGCCACGTTAAAGGGTCTGGGCAGAAAAGGGACCAGAAATAGAGACTGAGAAGAAACAGGGGATGAGAGTGAAAATGGGAGGGTGAGAACAGAGAGAGGATGGGGGAGGGTGGGTGGGGAGGTGGGAGGGGAGGGGCCGAGACGGACGGAAAGGAGAGCATCTTTCGAATGTGAAGATCTGAACAATATAGGGAGGAGCTTTAAGAAGGATGTAGAGTCAGTCAAGGGTGTCTTATGTTTCAGAAAGAGCATGTAGGATGAAGCCTAGACATAGGTCACTGCATCTGACAATGAAGTCTTGTCGAGCCTTACAAGACTAGCTTCAATAGAATGACGAAAGAGACGTCAAATTGTGATGCGTTAAGGAGTGAGCTGGAGTGGAGGAAATAAAGACTAGTTTGAACGATTCTTCATTAAGTTCAGCGGTGAAAAGAAAAGGGAAATGAAAAGGCGGGAAGATGTGAGTTTAAAGGAATAAATATTTTATGATGAAATAAGCATTAGAATATTTGTAGTTTTTGATCTGGGACCCAGATGGGAGTATGATATTGAAAGTATCACTTTCAGAAAAAATTAGTGAAGGCCCCAGATCCCAAAGGAAAGAGGACAGGCTCTAATTTATTGCTTATTCTCGGGAAGGAGGGAGGTTTTATCTTTGTACATTGTGCTGTGCAGCTAAGATCCTTTGTTTTGTTGTTTATATTTTAAAGAGGAACAATGGTTTAATTTCGGAATTTCGGACAATAAGTACAATTGTTATCTTGAAAATGCTTAAATAAAGTAGAGTATTCATTTTCAAATAATAGAAAATAATTATTAGCTGTAAATATGAGATCATAAATAATTATATGTGTCACTGTGAATTATTTTCTTTAGAAATGTGCTGTCCTGGGGTTCAGTGACATATTTATAGAGTCCATGGAATTAAATATGGCTATCTCATTATCTGGTTTCTTCAAAACTATTAGTATGTTTGATAGAAAGTTCTAAAAATAGAAATTAGTTTTAAACCTAATAGAGAAGTATAGTAAAATAGTTACAAGAAGTATTGAGGATAGACTGGGTTCAACTCCCAGTTTCATCTCCTATTAATTATATGACATCATGCAAATTACTTAAAATAGGGATCCTAGCACCTCTTTCATAAGACAGTTATGGGAAGAAATCAAGAGACTCCCATGCTTGTTGAAGTATCTAACCCATGGCTTGATGATGCCCAATAAGTAGAGGCAGTTCATTAAAACCCATGGGGAAAAAGCCCTAGGGAAATCAGTCAAATTGCTTCACTTGAGATCTCATGTACATTTTCAGGTAAGCAGCAGTCAATTATAAGCGTTTTATAAACAGACTTTGTATTTTGCATGATAAACCTGATTTTACTATGTCTACATCCCCTCTGCTTCTCTGGAAAGGTGACTAAAGGTGAGTCTTTACAATGAAACAGAAAACAAAAATTCAGCTAAAAACAAAATTCAGGGTGAAAATGTTGCATCCCTAAAGCTTGACTCTTCCCCGTGTTATTTCAGATTAAAAATAAACGTGTGCTGGGTTTTGGACTCAGTGGATCCTCTTAGATTACTGCAAAGGGACTTGAGCCCTTCCATGTACAAACGCTTGGGGGAGCACACGTGGAACAGCCATGGTAACGACCCTCCATCTCCTGGAAGCCTTGGGGTGAAAATAATCTTGGGAGAAATTCTTTGTTATGTAGTTCGTCAGGCACTGCAGAGTCTCCTGTGCCTCCGAGCTCCGTTTTGAAAGTTGGAGCCCTTTGCTGACCCCTCTAGCTCCTTGTCTTCGTGGTCTGTTTGGGTTGCCCCTGTTGTCTTCCGCTCGGGCCCTCCATTTACACACTCTGCCGTGCTTAGTGCTTTTATTACCTGGGGGGGAGAGGAAGTAGAGTTAAAGGTGGCCTCGGCGTGTGGACTAGGGCTGGTGGACGAGGCCCACGTGGTGGGCGCCCAGATACGCCAGACTGAGCGGGGTAGGCTGGAGGACTGCGAGCCGTGCTCGGGGAACGGGACATGGTTGCCCTCAGAAAGAAAAGGCGCAGCAAGGTTCTTTAACTTGATAAAAATTGCCGTTTGGAAGCGGGGGTCTTGCTTCAACAAATGGGTTAATTAAGGCTTGGAGAAGGTAGGAAGTGTGCCAAAGTTCTCACAGACAAGTGTGGCATAGACAGGACGCAAACCAGTAGTATCCGGCTCTTAATCTGGCCTCTGACTTTATGATAACGTGCTCACTCTGCCACAGATCATTGCTCATCTAGTTTTTTTTTTTTTTTAATTTTTTAGGGGGAGAATGTGGGTGGCTGACAGCAGGAGTGGATAGAATATAAAGTTCTTTGGCACATAAGAGAAATTATAACTTCTTTCATCCAGTTTTTCTGTTGCAGCAGCTGGGTGTAGGAGAAGAGCATAGGCCTAAAAGTCAGAAACACCTAGATTTACATGGCTGTTCCAGCAGTTCCTGCAAGATGTGGATACTTGCATCTCCACGTTGAGGAGAGAAGGAATAGGTATATAATAAAAAAGGTAGCTGGCGAGGGAGTTTCCTGGTGGCCTAGTAGTTAGGATTCCGGGCATCACTGTAGTGACTTGGACTCTATCCCTGATTGGGGAACTGAGATCCTGCAAGCCATGAGGGCAAATATATAAATATAAATATAAATATAAAGATATATATTCAAATATATAGTGGACGGTGGAGCTCCCAGCTGTTCATCCAGTCTGCGCTGGGAAGACAGGATGGCGTCACCCTGCAGAGCTCGCCCGACTGTTAGACGCTGAGCTGATGGGAAACATTGACAAGTTTCCTTCTGACCCAGTCATCAGTCTCTGACCAGAGCTGTCCTGGTGCAGATCAACTCCCTGATAGAGACTTTTGACTTGTTTTCCATAGAGGCATTTATAAAGGCACTGGTGATGTATTTAATCTTGGGAGTCACAGTGACCCTAGATAAGCAGGAGAGTCTGTCGGAAGAGAAGCAAGTATTTTTAAAAAGGTGAATCTGAATCTTAAACCATTAAAAACAAATAAACAAACAAAAAAACCCCACAGAATTTCTCCTTCTCCTTAGTGAAAATGAGACAGGTCACTGTGGGCCGTTAAGCAAGGAGTTGTGGGCACCCGCGCTTTCTGAGGCAGTGGCGTCATGTCAAAACCCAGGTGCCATCACGTGGGGAAAAAGACCACAGGCAAGTGCAGGTGACCTAGCTGTCGGTGGAGCTGTGAGGCTTACATCTGATTAGTTTTGTAGAGGGCTGGCAAATTATGACAAGTTTCAGATATGTTCAATCTGCCCCCTGGATTTCCTAAATATGTATTGAAAATTTAGAAGTCACTTATGAAAAAAAAGGAGCGCTTTCCTTATCATTTCAGTATAGACTTTTCAAACTAAAGGTTCACTTTCATTTGATATGTCTGAAAATTCCAGTGAGATGGAATCCAAGTCTGAGTAAACAAAATCCGTGTCAGCATAGTTTGGCTTCTTTGAT
Organism: Budorcas taxicolor; assembly: GCF_023091745.1. Lineage (NCBI taxonomy): Eukaryota > Metazoa > Chordata > Mammalia > Artiodactyla > Bovidae > Budorcas > Budorcas taxicolor. The sequence continues at coordinate 83,605,159 of NC_068921.1, read as the reverse complement.
GAATATAGATTATTTTCAACTGGCATAGTTATCAGCTGCTCAGTCATGGACTTGATTTCTCTGTTCGATTAATTGGCTATTTAAAATTATTAAAATAAATGATTCAATCTTTAGGTCCTTGTATTTTTTTGATCATATGACTTAATGGATAGACTAGGCCAACCGTGTATATGCTGCTTCACCTACAAGGAGTCAAAGCAGTTATTTATCTAAATAATTTTTGACAAGAGCGAGCATATTAAAAGAGTGACCAAACTCTTTTTGTTTGTTTAGTCTTTGAGAAATAATTTATTTCCAAATAACTTAAAAATCTGGAAAAAGTTAACAAGATCCTTGAATATTTGTAAGTCTCAAATCTGTAATTTTATGTTTCATGCATCATTAAGTGATTGAACTTTTCATGACAAAAATCTAAAATGGTTCCCTGAGGGCAGCAGAGTTGATTTTTGATAATCTTCAATTATTTCATGAAGGTAGAGACTTTAAAAGGCCTGATGAAGAGTCAGTTTTAACATGGACAGAGAGGCTGGGCTTTGCCCTAGTTGTGCTGTCCAGACGGCAGCATGGCAAATGTGCCCAACTCAAAGTTCACTGACCGTTGGTGGTGGTTTAGTAGGTAAGTCGTGTCCGACTCTTGTAACCCTATGGACTGCAGCTCGCCAGGCTTCTCTGTCCATGGAATTCTCCAGGCAAGAATACTGGAGTGGGTTGCCATTTCGTTCTCCAGGGGATCTTCCCAACCCAGGGATCGAACCTGAGTCTCCCTCATTGCAGGCAAATTCTTTACCAGCTGAGCTACAAGTTAGGTTCTGTATTGCAGTTTCTCCAGCATTGCACTCTAATTGGATGGATGTTTAGGTTTTTCCACAATACCCACTTTATTTATTTATTTATAAAAAATTTTTATTTTTACTTTATTTTACTTTACAATACTGTATTGGTTTTGCCATACATTGACATGAATCCACCACGGGTGTACATGCGTTCCCAAACATGAACCCCCCTCCCACCTCCCTCCCCACAACATCTCTCTGGGTCATCCCGTGCACCAGCCCCAAGCATGCTGTATCCTGCGTCGGACATAGACTGGCGATTCGATTCTTACATGATAGTATACATCTTACAATGCCATTCTCCCAAATCATCCCACCCTCTCCCTCTCCCTCTGAGTCCAAAAGTCCGTTATACACATCTGTGTCTTTTTTGCTGTCTTGCATACAGGGTCGCCATTGCCATCTTTCTAAATTCCATATATATGTGTTACCCACTTTAAACAGATAAATGCGAAAGCTCAGCAGTCCAAATTTGCATTTCTTTACCACTTGTTTATATTAATAAAAATGAAAACAATATAGCTAAAGGCATTCAGCAACTTACTTTTTTTTTTTCAAGTCAAGACTAGATTTTGTTGTAGATGAACTATAGAAGAGTTAACTCATGATAGATATTGTCTGGGCTTCCCTGATAGCTCAGCAGGTAAAGAATCCGCCTGTAATGCAGGAGACACATAGATATTGTTTAGAGAAAAACATTTTCCCTTCATCTAAATATATTAGTTTATCTTAATGGCCTGACATTTGACATACACGTGACCAGGTGAAGGTGCTGCAAGAGACAGAGGCAACACATGATGGTTAATGGAGTCCCCACTCCCCACTTCCTGTGTGACTGGCTGCAGAGACCAAAGGCAACACACAGCGGTCAGTGGAGGTCCCCACTTCCTGTGTGACTGATGATCAGAATTTCTTTTTGTCTGTGTAATGTGGCCTCCATTCTGGGCTGTTTTGTATGACCCTGAGCCTTTTCTTATTCTCCCGTTTTTTTCCTTCTTTTTCTCCTGTGACAATATATGATGCATTTAGTGTAGTAAATTATTAAAGAGAGTTTCCCAAGAGGCTGTTCAGCTCAGTTCCTCTGATTTCTCCAGTTAATGGTGAAGGGCCGTGCTCAAGGCTGCCAGTGTTTGCTTTGGATTTCAGCAGGTGGATCAGAGGGGCCAAAAGACTGTCAGGCCTGAAGAGAACACACCCATTTTCTCAGTGATCACAGTGGTTATTTTAATCTTCGCTGCCATTCAGATGTATTAACGGACGCTGCATAAAGAACATTTTAATAACTTAATTTGTAATCATCGCCTCTGGGAATGCACTTTGTCATACGGTTTTTGGTGCTCTATAGTAAAAAAATAGTATAAGGACGAATGAATATTTTCCTTTAAAAACAGATCTTTAGTGGTAACTGTTCTTAGATAATTTGAGCACTATTATTATATGGCAGTAGTAATTTAGGCACTGAGATAAAAGATATCCCACAGTGCACCTAGTTAAAAAAAGAATAAATAATCAGATGCTTCATCATGTGTGACTCACATATGGACATGAAAAAAATGTAAGCACTTTATATATAAACAGGGTACTTACTAACGTAAGAGAAGGAAGGAATATGAGGGAAAATCCAGGAGAATACTTGATTTTCTTTTTCTAGGTACTTGTTAATGAGAACAAAATTAAAAGGCATGTAAATCTCTTAAGCTAAAAGCTCTTGTGTTCATAATCTGCTACTAAAAAAACCCCAACAACTTGGTAACAAATATTTCTTTTCAAGTGGTCTCGCTTTCAACCTGTAAATGGAAATTAGATTTCACTTAGAGCTTTGAAATCATGACAGTGCTGCAATTTCAACATGAAATTGTTTCTTCTAACTTGCTTATAAATTCATTCTTTCCCTCTTAAAAATACAGTCGGCCCTAAGTCAAATAATTACAAAATACTAATTTTATAAAATATGGTGTTTGATATCTTTGTTGCTGAACAAGAGAGCTTTTTATATGGCAAATATAAACACAGTATTTTATTTGTACATGCTTCTTTATGGGTAATTATGGGTTTCAAAAGTAATAAACAGCAGTGTGTAATTATTCCATAGCTTGCAGTGGGGTTGTGTTTCCTTAATCTGGCCACTTTAAGAAAGAAATAACTATTCATCTCTGAACCTTTTCAGAAAAGCAATTTAAAAAATTCAATTTTTTTTTTTCAAATTTAGAAAAATATATCATTGTTTAGTTCTGATTAGTTTATGAATTTTAAGAGACTGGAAAGATTTAACTTTACAATGGTTATTTCATCTGAGAAATCACCTAGACAGGTCAGATAGTTCCAAAACTTTAAGTAACCCACAGAGAAATGTTTTAAAATATCACTTTCCACTTAAGGAGAGCATTGTGACATCTGTGAGTTGCTTTGATGTAGTTTGGCTGAAAACATAAAAGTATAATAATTACGGCAACATTTGCCAAGTCTGTGTTACGATTAAATGGGTGTTATTAGTCTTTCAAATTCTCTGTATGTTTAATTTTTTTCATAATTCAAAACTGTTTTAAAAAAGAATCAATAGTCTGTGGGGAGGAAAATGTTTGCTGATTACGCCAGTATTACTAATGCAGTCTGTGTAAGTTATATATTTATTATAATTTGGTAAACTGGCACTGTGGCTTAAAAAAATCACTTTCCAAGCATTTCTGTATCATTTCACAGTATGGAATGAGCTGGAGTGTTAGCAATGTGACAAGGAAGAAGCTGAATCCCTAATGCATATTCAGGGACTTTTTGTATTACTCATATAGAAATAGATTTAAGTATAGTGACTGCTTTGGTCCTCTGATGAAGAAAGTTTGTTAATCAGCAACCCAAGTATAGGGAAAAAATGATAAAAAGCTATTTCTCTATCTTGGTAAATATTAATTTTGCTTTTTAAATTTTGATTTGATTCATGGGTAGGCAGCAAAGCTATGCCCAAAGTTGGAGGACAGTTTTCTCCCCTGTTAAGATCCTGTGTGTGTGTGCTTTACCGTTAACACCTAGTGTTGGTGCTAGACCCAATTTGTTTAGTTCTCTGAAGTAGGTCTGATAACTATCCCCGTTTTGCAGAAAAGTGAGCAAAGGGCATAAGACTTTAACTTAAAGCGCTTGACAATTATATTTGTTTTCTATTACATTGCTACAGTATAGAACCAGTCCTGATTTGAAGACAATTGCTAGCAGTGTGTGGATGGTTTACATGATAAATCCATGAAATTGACTTCATACATATATGCTTGCCCATTTGTTTCTCCTGTTGGATTTTGAGACACCCCTTCAAGCTAGGAATTACGACTTATTTCTATTTTTTGTGTGATCATTTTTAAAGAACAAAAGAAAGAAAACCTGAGCTTGTGAGGGTTATAAAACATCGAGGCAGATTCTTTGATGCTTCTCCAGCTGAGAGGGTGCCCTCCCTCTGAATCTGGGTATGCTTATTATGACTGCTTCATTCAAAAGACTGGTACAGAAATAGTGCTCCGTGACTTCCAAGGTAGGTGATACAAGGTTATGCAGTTTCTTCCTCGTTCTCTGGGACACGTATTCTTGAAGCTTTGGCTGCCAGTGAACCCAAGACTGCCATCCAGTAAGGAAAAGCCACATAGAAAGACCTCGGGTAGGCTTTCTCATGGACGGTCTCGATTGAGCCCAGCCTTTGAGTTGTCCCAGGCCAGGTGGCACACATGTGAGTGAAACCTCCAGATGAGCCCTCCGCCCAGCCATTTAAGTCACCACGAGCCCTTCGAATGCTCTCCAAGCACCAGACACTTCAGAGGACAGAAAAGCTGCGCTCTATGCGATGCCTGATATCCTGAGGCAAAGAATCGTAGCTGTAATAAAGTAGTTGCCGTTTTATACTGCATTTTAGTGGTTTGTTGTGCAACAATAGATCATGGGACTGTGTTCGATAATAGTTGTTGAATGACTGATTCTCCATTAAGTGAGAGGTTTCATTGAGTACAACTAATGAGCACTGAAATAAAAGAAACCTATGTGGTCTCATATGCATTGTTGCATTTCCCCCCTCTCTGGTTAGCAGTGCCGGTAAGTTGAAGTTGTTCTTGTGACATATTCTCCTGGCAGTTCATGTGATTCATTTGGTAACCAATATTCATGCACTGACTTTTGTGGCCAGGTCATCATCTGAGGAATTTTGATGTGTGTGGTGTTAAGATACGATGCCTGTGAGCAGGTCGTGTGCAGCACAACTGAAAAGATGCACTTCGAGGCTGCACATGGACAGTGCCACGGAGAGACAGGGCACAGTCGTCTCCAAAGAGCTGCTTCCTGCCTTCACTGGGTCACCCAGTGTGTCTCACTGTGTGTCCATCTCTGGAAGGTCAAGTGAAAGCTAGTATAACCATCCCCATCATTAAAGTGTCAAAATGTGTCTGCTGAAATTTTTGCGTTATCTAGAATATTCAGTTGAAATCCTCATGTTTTGATTTTTTTTAAGACTAACAAGTTATAGTGAACTATATATTTATAGTGAACTGTCCATGGGGTCACAAAGAGTCGGACACGACTGAAGTGAACTGAACTGATAGTGAGCTAGCCCACTTGAAATGGAATAATTTATTTTGCATTTATGACCTAAATTGTTTTCAAATGGTTGATTATTATGATATTCTCTCTTAGCCACAAGTTTTTACTGTTTCTTAAGAGGAAGTAGTTACATTTTCACTCACATATTAAAATCATCACTTCTTGTATCATGCACCTACTAGCCATATCTTTGGAATTTTCTAAACATCATTTGCACAAGTTTTCACATTCAATTTATCTAGAATATTTGGGAAAGAATTAAAAGCCAGAAATCAAGAGAGAGAACTAGGCCTGGTGTAATCAGGAGCAAGTGGCTGATCAGGAGCAAGGATCTGAATGCTGGGTAGAGAAGGAAGAGGCGAACAGTCGTCATGAAGGAAAGCACCAGTCAGCATTTTAGTACTTTCATTGTTCAGTTGCTAAGTCATGTCCAACTCTTTGTGACCCCATGGGCTGCAGCACACCAGGCTTCCCTGTCCTTCACTATCTCCCTAAGTTTGCTCAAATTCATATCCATTGATGCCATCCAACAATCTCATCCTCTGTAGCGCCCTACTCCTCCTGCCCTCAGTCTTTCCCAGCATCAGGGTCTTTTCCAATGAGTTGCCTCTTTGTATCAGGTGGCCAAAGTATTGGAGCTTCAGCTTCAGCATCAGTCCTTCCAATGAATATTCAGGGTTTTTTTCCTTTAGGCTGGACTACTTTGATCTCCTTGCAGTCCAAGGGACTCCCCAAGAATCTTCTCCATCACTGCAATTCAAAAAACATCAATTTTGTGGTGCTCAGCCTTCTTTATGGTCCAACTCTCACATGCGTCATTTACCAAGCATTTTATTCAATGGGGGTGCTTACCAGTTTTCATGGATAGTTTCAAAACTCAAATTATATTGTATTTGACTTCTTTTCAAAGTTTAAAGTGAAGCAGCTTAAGTTTATTTATTTTTGCTTTGCAAACAAACAAAAAACAACCCCCAAACTTGAGAATTTCCATTGTATTAGTTATTGCTCTGTAACAAATAGCACAAACTTAAAGACTTAAAACAACGCATGTATATTATCTCTCAGTATCTGCAGGTCAGATTCTGACGTGGTTTTGGTATGTCCTCAGCAAGTCTGCAATCGGTGTGTGAGCCAGGGCTGGGGTCTCCACTGAGACTTTACTAGGGAAAGGTCAGACTCCAAACCCTCGTTGTGGTTGGTGGGATTCGTGCCTTGCAGACTATGGACCTGGGGTACTCAGTGCTTGTCGGCGGGACACTGCCTTTGGTTCTTTGCCAGGTGGCCCTCCCTCAGCTCACCCATAGCCTGGCATCTCGCTTCTTGAAAGACAGCAAGAGGGCATTTTCTCAGCAAGACGGACGTTACAGTCTTATGCAACGTCATCATGAAAATGACAGCTCTCACCTTCGTCCTCTTCTGTTCTTTGGAAGCAAGTCCTGACACTGAAGGGGAGATGGCTGGGCTACCCCAGGACACGAAGAGCAGGACAAAGGATGGTGGCACGTTAGAGACTGTTTGACCATCAATTGCTGTTCAGGTCCCTCAGAGATATTGGTCTCTAGATAAGCAGAGACAATGCAAGATACGTCTTCATTTTTGTTTTGATACTAGGTCAGTATCTGATACCTGTGTAACTATTAATGTAGGAGATCATCAGCATTATTAAGTACAGATGCATTTCATTGCAGGGACATATGTAAAGAAGGGACTTCTGTGGTGGCTCAGATGGTAAAGAATCTGCCTGCAATGCAGGAGAGCTGGGTTTGATTCCTGGGTTGGGAAGATTCCCTGGAGAAGGGAATGGCAATCCACTCCAGGATTCTTGCCTGGAGAACCCCACGGATAGAGGGGCCTGGGAGGCTGCAATCCATGGGGTCACAAAGAGGTGGACACAATTGAGCTACTAATACATACACACACATATGTAAGGAGAATCTTATTAGGCTTGATTCTGCATGGACAAAGTGAAATTTTAATTAAAGAAATTGAAAGTGATCATTGTCAGTCCATCTTACTTCTTCCAAAATTGTTTCTGTGTGAAATTAAATTTTAAACTTTGCCTTGTAATATTTTTTAGAATTTAAGAGATTTGCTATACTCATGGAATGATATCCCATAAATGCTTCCTAAAATGCATTTTTAGGATAAATTAATGAATTTTAGAACCTGTAGTTTCTAAATGGTGACCTATAATTCCATAATAAGATTGATTTGTTTAGACCAATAGAGTAATCTCGTATGCCTATTTAGTCATCCATATAAATCTCATTTGTCTGGAATGCTGCCCATAATGCGAAATTCAGATTAAAGATTTCAGCAATGGGATTTGAAATAAACACGAAGGCAGTTTAGAGCAACCACCTTTATGAATAGAAGCCTTAAGACTATCTGTCTTCAACTATTCTGGCCCAACTAGAATACTTAGTTCTTTTTACCATTTCTGGAACGGCAGACAGTTTCTTAGGAGCGACTTCTGTCTTTAGCTGTGGATGTTCGTCAGGGCTCCAATTCTGCCTACCTAACACTGCTGTACACTAGGGTGTGCACGTGTGTGTTTAGTTGCTAAGTCGTGTCTGATTCTTTGCGACCCCATAGACTGTAGCCCACCAGACACATTTGTGCATGGGATTTCCCAGGTGAGAATACTGGAGTGGGTTACCATTTCCTCTTCAGGGGATCTTCCTGACCCAGGGATTGAACCCATATCTCCTCCACTGCAGGCAAATTCTTTACCACTGAGCTACCAGGGAAGCCCCGCATTATATTTACTTGAGTAAAATGGTTTTCCAATGTCTTGCTTACTGTATTTTTTTTTTTTTTTTCGGGCGGGAGTGTAAAAATATCCTTGGTGTAGGACAGGGAGTATAAAATCAGACTTGGGAGGTAAGTAGGCAGTATCAGTCAGGATAGATCGGGTTATGCTGAGCTAATAAACATCCCCAAATGGCAGTGACTTACAACAGTGACACCTCCTAGAGATTTCTTTCTTGCTAACAGTATATGTCGTGGATTGACAGTGCCTCTGTTATGCATTTTCAATCCAGACTTCAGTCTGCCAGAACAGTCGCTGCTTAGAACATTGTCAGTCTTGTGGCAGAAAGAAACGAGACAGAATACCATACTCTGGCTCATAAAAGTCCATCTCAAAAGAGACAGACTGCTTAAAGTTCCGTCTCACTGGCTGAAGCATCACACGACCATTCCTGTGTTCAGCTGAGCAGAGAGGAAGCTAGAGTGGCACGCGGCAGTACAGTCTTCCAGAGAAGACTGCAGAGATGGATAAGATGCAGAGACTCTGGGCTCAAAGAAGATCTGTTTTTATATTTCAAGTCTTTGCTGATGGCTGGTACTTTTAAATGTACGTTTTAAAAAATTATATATTATATCCAACTCTGCCATTACCTTCCAAGTATAAAATGAGGCTTTTTTTTTTAAGGAAAATATAAGAGTAACATGGAGACTTACATTACCATATGTAAATAGATAGCCAAGGGAATTTGCTGTATGGCTCAGGAAACTAAAACAGGGGCTCTGTATCAACCTAGAGGGGTGGGATGGGACGGGAGATGGGAGGGAGGTTCAAAAGGGATGGGGTTTATGTATACCGGTGGCTGAGTCTTGTTGGGGTTTGATGGGAAGCAACAAAATTCTGTGAAGCAGTTATCCTTCAGTAAAGAAATTAATTAATTTAAAAAACAATTATCTAGTCAAAGAAAAAGGAGAGTATTCCAAAGATTACCTTATTAGTGGCATTCTTTTGGATGGTATGATATACGGAGATGAAATGATATAACTGATAGATGAGACTTTTCCTTATATAATTTTAAAATGTAAGTAATTTGAAAGCAAATTATAACTTTCTGGGGAGTGGGAGAAGAGTGGATTGATGTGTATAGTGATGTTTTGGAGTGCTGTCCCAAAAGCACAGAGGTTAAAAGAATCCCAAAATTTAGAGGAGTGTTCTCAAATACGTTTCCGCATATATTACTATGGTTTTATGAATTTAAATTATCTGAATAGGTTTGCTTAGTATTGAAAATGGAAAGCAAAGTTTGCAGATATGCTCTAATTTCTGAATTGATGCTCATTGAGCACCTGGTGTAGAGGAGCGGGTAGACTGGCGTTTGGGCAAACAGGATCAGGTTAGGTTTATCGTTCTTCATGCCTCCGCTTCCACCCATTCTTGTCGTCAGCTATCTCAGTTCTACCACACGCACCAGACCTTTCGGTTGTTAAAAGTTCAAGTGGGGCACTATCTGAAAAATGAGTCCAAGCATATGCCATCCAGTAGCATCATCTTGGTATTTAAAGAAGACAGTGGAATTATCTTTCATCTGGACTTGGCTCATGCCAAAGTGATGGAAATTATTAGTATAAAATTAAGAATTTGAAGGGGTTTCCTGGTGGCTCAGACAATAAAGAATCTACCTGTAATGCAGGAGACCTGGGTTCGATACCTGGGTCAGGAAGATCCCCTGGAGAAGGAAATGGCAACCCACTCCAGTATTCTTGTGTGGAGAATCCCATGGACGGAGGAGCCTGGAGGGCTACAGCCCACAGGGTCGCAAAGAGTGAAACACAACTGAGGGACAAATACTTTCACTTTCAAGAATGTAAAAGATGGTGTCTGGATTTTTCTTTTTCCATAAATCAAATCATCGTCCTAGGCATTCTGAGCTGACTCCTAAGTTGTGTATGGTTTTCGTCTGTCTTATGCATAATTACTGACTTAGAATTAATGTGTTATGTAAAATTAGCTCCAGGTCTTTATTATCTATCCTTGCAGCACAGTTGGTACATAATTGTTCACTAAATATTTGTTGACTGGATTTAATCCATTTGGTGAAAACCTAGTTTTAATTCCATAATCATAGGAAAGTGGGGAAGGCAAATCTTCTGTAACTCCCAGAAACACTTATCCTCGTGTTACACTCTTACCATCAGGCAGAATTTAGCTGTGGTCTTTTCTGTGTGGTTTTGAGATGACGTCAAGCTGGATCACAGTGGCAAAATCTTGTTTGAATTAGGAAAAAAGAACTTAAGCAAACTCATGTCTTTATTTCAAAGTATATTCACTCTATTGTCAAACTATCAGTGGGTTTGGATTTCTTCAAATCAAAGCATGATTCATGTAATTACTGTATTATGATTAGCTTTATTAAAGGACTGAAGGTATTTTAATGGTTTGTGATGAATGAAAAGAAGAAGTATGAAGAACTAGTCTGCAATGAGAACTGGATGTTGAATTCAGTTATTGTTGAATATTCTTTTAACAAGATTGAATCCAGAGGCAAGACATTTTGTTCCTTAAAAAACCCCATTGAAGTATATTTTAAGAATGACCTACATAGTAATGAATTTTCAAATTCTTATTAACATCCTGCAAAAAAAAAAAAAAAAGAGAGCGAGCGAGCGAGAGAAAGAACTCTGGCATAATTACTTGGCTTTTAAAGTTTAAATTTATGCTCAAATTCATTTGAAGTTTTCTTCTGGTCATTTCATAAGAGTGTCTTGTATAGTTATTGATTTTCTAGATTTTCTTTAATTATGCATTTTATTAGTGAATACTTACAAGTTGCTACTCAACAGACTGTATTTATTTCTAGTCATAAATAGTAGAGGAGGATATGTTCACTTATATTCTAATTAACTATTTTTAAAACTCTTTGAAAGGAATTCCTTTAGAAATTTGATAAGAGAATGAATATTAATGTTCCTTATTTGCTAATTTACATCAAAGTTAATTATGCAGAAAGTAAAGACCAAGCATGTTTTGATGCTTTAGTACCTGAGTAAAAAATTTAAAAAATACACCTTTTTTTAAAAAATACTGTCTCTTAGGAAGCATTTGATGTTAGATGCAAAGTCTGTTTTATAAAACAGGATTTTTGATCATCAGTTAATATGTAGTTTGTCGCCAATGTCTTTAAAGTGCTTTTAAGTTCATTCTCAATTTGCTTTTTGATTGATTCCGTTCACAGATGGCTTCTATTTCTGGTGGCGCTTCTTAGTGGGTTTTCAGTCAGCTTGGCCTCTGTCCTAGGGAAGACAGCACAGAGGTCTTCCGTGTGCTCCTTAGAAGTTGTAGCGTGCACCCGGTGGAAAACAGAGCCAAAACGGAATTATAGTGGATTCCGTTTACCTTTACCAGATGAACCTTTGGGGAATCTTGTTAAAATACCAAGTCTTGACTAGTACTTCTGGACCTGAAAACTTCTGTGTTTCCAGCTAATTTCCAGGACGTTGCTAGAATTCAGAGACATGGAATGGACCATGTCTGTGTTGCAGCTGTGTGGAGTTTGTACTAGTCATACCAGTGAGACTTGCTCACACCCCACTTGCCTTTGTTTTAGCAGACCCTTGGCATTTATAATTTAGCATGCAGAGCTTGAAAGTCCATTACTTGTAAGTTTACTTTATAATATTACTAAGGTACAATTTTGAATTGTACATTAAAATAATGAGCCATTTATCAATTAAACATATATGTGTCGATTTACTGTAGGCAGGCATATTCTCTTAGGTACTGGGTGACAAAGACAGATAAGACTCAGACAAACAAATGGATAATTGCAATATACCGTGACTACTGCTCCTCCAGGGGCTGTCCAGGTACTATGTGCGGCTTTGGAAAGCCTGCTCAGAGGACCCAGTATCTCAACTGAAACCTGAAGCCAGCAAGGCCTACGTGTGTAAACGGCAGAGATGTGTCCTGGACTCTCTAGCGCCCAGAGTATGTCCGTAGATCTCAGCAGCATAGCCCTGACTGGGAGCTTGTTAGAAATGGAGTCTTGGGTCCTGCTTTGGAGCTGCAGCATCCGTGAATTAGAATCTGCATTTTAATCACATCTCCGGGTATGCATGTGCACATTAACAAGATCCCCAGGTAAGTCAGTCAAGGAAACACTGACTGTCAGTGAGACACGGGAGAGACGTGGAGGAGCCTGCAGCAGGCCACAGGAGATGCCCTTCACTGGAAGGGACAGCTAAGCAGGCACCAAAGAGCTGCGACCTTGGGGGCCAGGCAGTGAAAGAGGTTATTCTTGAGTTTCCAAGTCAGTTTATCACAAAGTATACATTCTTTCCCTTATTGCGAATAAACTGATAAAACTGTCTGAAAATGTTCGGTACAAAAGTCCATTGTTTGCTGGGAGCTTTGCCACCCTCCAAGATGTGGTTTAAAATCATGGGAATTGGTCCTCTCTGGCTTCAAGTGCTTTACTGAAGTCTGCCTACTACATCACTCAGGAACAGTCTGTGCCTGAAATACCTTACATTATTTTGCTAGCCACGAAGAACATTGTTTATGCCAGTCTACTTTAAGAAAGATGTTTTCCTTAAAGACCCTCACTCCTATGCAACATGCAATGCTTCATTTAAGGATCCAATTCCAGGGATGCAATTTAAGCTGTGGCTCTCCCTAACAGACTGGTTCCAGATAGGAAAAGGAGTACATCAAGGCTGTATATTGTCACACTGCTTATTTAACTTCTATGCAGAGTACATCATGAGAAACGCTGGGCTGAAGGAAGCACAAGCTGGAATCAAGATTGCCGGGAGAAATATCAATAACCTCAGATATGCAGATAACACCACCCTTATGGCAGAAAGTGAAGAGGAACTAAAAAGCCTCTTGATGAAAGTGAAAGAGGAGAGTGAAAAAGTTGACTTAAAGCTCAACATTCAGAAAATGAAGATCATGGCATCTGGTCCCATCACTTCATGGCAAATAGATGGGGAAACAGTGGAAACAGTGGCTGACTTTATTTTTCTGGGCTCCAAAATCGCTGCAGATGGTGACTGCAGCCATGAAATTAAAAGACACTTACTCCTTGGAAGGAAAGTTATGACCAACCTAGACAGCATATTCAAAAGCAGAGACATTACTTTGCCAACAACAGTCCATCTAGTCAAAGCCGTGGTTTTTCCAGTGGTCATGTATGGATGTGAGAGTTGGACTGTGAAGAAAGCTGAGTGCCAAATAATTGATGCTTTTGAACTGTGGTGTTGGAGAAGACTCTTGAGAGTCCCTTGGACTGCAAGGAGATCCAACCAGTCCGTTCTAAAGGAGATCAGTCCTGGGTGTTCATCGGAAGGACTGATATTAAAGCTGAAACTCCAATACTTTGGCCACCTGATGCGAAGAGCTGACTCGTTGGAAAAGAACTTGATGCTGGGAAAGATCGAAGGCAGGAGGAGAAGGGGATGACAGAGGATGAGGTGGTTGAATGGCATCACCGACTTGATGGACATGGGTTTGGGTGAACTCTGGGAGTTCGTGATGGACAGGGAGGCCTGGCGTGCTGCGGTTCATGGGGTCACAAGGAGTCGGTTACGACTGAACGACTAAGCTGAACTGACCTGAGCTCCCTAACAGAGGGGCTTCCCTTGTGACTCAGACGGTAAAGACTGCCTACCAATGCAGGGGACGTGGGTTCGATCCCTGACTTGGGAGGATCCCCTGCAGAAGGAAATGGCAGCCCACTCCAGTCCTCTTGCCTGGGAAATCCCATGGACAGAGGAGCCTGGTGGGCTACAGTCCATGGGGTCTCAAAGAGTCAGACACAACTGAGTGATTAAACGGCAACAACTCCCTAACAGATGCTCCCCCTTTTAATTTAAGATGTCAAACAAAATAGACTGGGGTATCAGGAATATAGATCAGCTTTCAGTTCAGCGGCTCAGTTGTGTCCGACTCTCTGCAACCCCATGAATCGCGGCACACCAGGCCTCCCTATCCATCACAAACTCTTGGAGTTCACTTAAACTCATGTCCATCGAGTTGGTGATGCCATCCAACCATCTCATCCTCTGTCGTCCCCTTCTCCTCCTGCCCTCAGTCCCTCCCAGCATCAGAGTTTTTTCCAGTGAGTCAACTCTTCCCATGAGGTAGGCAAAGTATTGGAGTTTCAGCTTTAGCATCAGTCCTTCCAAAGAACACCCAGGACTGATCTCCTTTAGGATGGACTGGTTGGATCTCCTTGCAGTCCAAGGGACTCTCAAGAGTCTTGTCCAACACCACAGTTCAAAAGCATCAATTCTTTGGCGCTCAGCTTTCTTCACAGTCCAACTCTCACATCCATACATGACCACTGGAAAAACCATAGCCTTGACTAGACGGACCTTTGTTGGCAAAGTCATGTCTCTCCTTTTGAATATGCTGTCTAGGTTGGTCATAACTTTCCTTCCAAGGAGTAAGCATCTTTTAATTTCCTGGCTGCAGTCACCATCTGCAGTGATTTTAGAGCCCCCCAAAATAAAGTCTGACGCTGTTTCCACTGTTTCCCCATCTGGTTCCTATGAAGTGATGGGACCAGATGTCATGATCTTTGTTTTCTGAATGTTGAGTTTTAAGCCAGCTTTTTAACTCTCCTCTTTCACTTTTATCAAGAGATTGTTTAGTTCCTCTTCTGTTTCAGCCATATGGGTGGTGTCATCTGCATATCTGAGGTTATTGATATTTTTCCCAGTAATATTGATTCCAGCTTGTGCTTCCTTCAGCCCAGCATTTCTCATGATGTACTCTGCATAGAGGTTAAATAAGCAGGGTGACAATATACAACCTTGCCGTACTCCTTTTTCTAAAAGCATAAAACAGACATAGCCTTCCTGAATTCGGCCACTTCCCAGGATGGAGAATTTAGGCTCGTTGAACATAACGTGTGTAATTTCCAATATAGAGACTGACTGTGTGCGTGCGTGCTAAGTCACTTCAGTCGTGTTCGACTCTGTGTGACCCCATGGACTGTAGCCCTCCAGGCTCTTCTGTCCTTGGGATTCTCTAGGCAAGAATACTGGAGTGGGTTGCCATGCCCTCCTCCAGGGGATCTTCTTGATCCAGGGGTCGAACCCCCATCTCTTACATCTCTTGCATTGGCAGGCAGGTTCCTCACCACTAGAGTCACCTGGGAAGCCCAGAAATATGACTGTTGATGAAGGTCTGACATGCTGCAGTGCATGATGTCTGGTGAGGACGTTTCGCTTGGACTTGGATCAAGGTAGCTTTTACTCTTAGGTGTGGGAAAACAAGCAACGTGACAGTATAATAAGGAGAAGTGCAAAAGTGTTGCCAGGACAGTTGATTTCTTGTAAGCCCCATGTATGTCCCTGAAAGGTGTGTGAGACACGTCCACCCACCTGTGCGTTTGCTTTTTCTACCTTTAGCCGCGTCAACACAGAAATCATTTATTCTTCAACGTAAGTCGAATGTTCTGGACCTTAACTTGAAACTTGTGTGGGTGCCAGAGCCTCCTCTGCTCACCTTCTCTGCTCTTTGGCCAGAGGTTTCTGTTTCTATTTCCTTCCGCCTTGGGTGTCTCCGTGAGCACGCCTGACCACAGCCTCCAGTTAGTGCAACGTGCATTTCGTATATTGAGATTACTAATACAATTCTCAACTATTATGGGAGAAAAAGAGAGTGAAATTCCCAAATGAGTTATAGAACAGCAGTTGTAAAATTAGAAAATTACATACATATGGGCAATTATTCAGGCATTAAAAAGGACATCAAGTAGAAGTTGAAAAAGATATCAAAGCTTTTCATTTTTAAACTAAATTTGGGAATTTAAATAATTTCACAAAAACATATTTATGACCTTAACATATTATTATATTTTTATCTTAAATATGTAATCCCTCAAAAGTTATATGGAGACCAAAACTTGTTATTTATAGCAAGGTTACCATGTCCTTTATTTTGCAGAGGAAGTTACAAATGCTTAACTGTATCTTAGCTGAGATTATTCGAGAGCTGCACTGTTTAAAATAACCTTCCACAAAATCAGTTATGCTTAAAAAAAAAAAACTTCCATGATAATAGAAATATTTGATATCTTCACTGTCAACACAGTAGCCACTAGCCTCAGGTGGCTGTTGAGTATCTAAACTGTGACTGGTACAACTGAGGGACTGAATCTTTCATTTTATTTAAACTTTATTAGTTAAAAATTTAATTTAAATGTCCGCATGTAGCTAGTGGCTACCACAGTCAACATCTAAATTCTAGAAGATAGTGGCTATCTCTGGCTAAATATCTGAACGTTTTCTTTGTATCTCCGTGGAAGCTTCAGGAATAACTTGTATGTACCCTCTACTCAGTTAGTGATTAATAAGGTGAGGGGTGATTAAAATTTATTGTGCTGGCCCTTACTCAAAAGGTCATTTTATCCGTATGAAAGTCAGATTATATAAACTTCAATAAGAAACTCTCAGCGATTGTCAGTTCTTCGATGAAGTCTAATGAGTTTGCGCCAATATTTATGAGATCAACCTTATAAGGTCTACTATTATGTAGCTTGCTGTATGCCCTCGATGAGATGATGTGACTCTTGGTAGGGTAAGGTGAGCTCTGCAGGCGTCCTGTCATATGATGGCATCTGCTTTACTGGAGAGATCAGTGGTTCTCAGGGATAGTTCTCTCCCGTGTTGCTTGAGCTCCCTAGTAAGAGTGTCTACTTTCAAAGGTTGTCTCTGCAGTTTGCCAGTGGTTTGGCTTAACTTAACTTTTGCTTAACTTTTCTAATTCCCAGTTTCTTCATCAGGGGGCAATAATGGCATCTTCTAGTTGGTGCTAGCCGTAGAGAACCCGCCTGCCAATGCAGGAGACAAGAGAGGTGCAGGTTCAGTCCCTGGGTTGGGGAGATCACATGGAGGAGGAAATGACAGCCCACTCCAGCATTCTTCCCTGGAGAATCCCACATGGAGGAGGAAATGACAGCCCACTCCAGCATTCTTGCCTGGGGAATCCCACAGACAGAGGAGCCTGGTGGGCTTCAGTGCATGGAATCACAAAGAGTTGGATACAACTGAAGTGACTTAGCCATAGCACCTAACGCCTCGGATTGTGACAAAAATTAAGGAAGCCCAGGTTACTCAAGCACTTGTAATAGAGTCTGGCATAGTGTCAGTGCCATGCAAGTGTTTGCTAGATAAATAAAATATGCTTGACTTGTGAGACATGCACCCAGCACTCAGTCACCATGGATGTTCTGCTAAATGTGGTCAGGGAAATGCTACTTGTACTTCACCCATCCAGGGAAGTCTCATTGGCCTGAATAGCACCCACGTGATCTGTGCAGCCTGACTGCTTCCCTGGCTTGTCCGAGAATATCTGGGTGATGCTTTTGTTGAAGAGAACACACAGAAGCTGATTTGGGTCGGGCGAGGGGAGGGTGCTAGAGATACCTAAATAAAAAGCTGGGCGTAAATATCACACTGGCAGATGTCTTCTTCCCAGAGATCTGCCAAGATTGAATTAAAACACTGTCAAGTTTCCCCCAAGAGTGTGCTGGGGAATCACTAATTACACAGGAGGTTAAAAGATATTGAAAGATAAAGAATTTTGTGTTCAAGTGTGCTTGAGAATTAGTAGCTTAAAAAAATTAATTTTATTTCCTTATGGCAGGTCTGCTCAGAGTCTTTTGTATGTCAGTGTGCTTTGTGAATCTCCAGGCCTGGTAAATGTACAGATTTCTACCTTTACTCTTTATATATAATATATTTTTAGTCCATGTATTTGATTTTGAAAGCAATTCTGATTTTTGCATCATAATAACTGGTAGCACTTAATGAATTTTAAAATGGCAAGGTACCAAACATCTGTAATAGACACATTATTCCTTGTCACCTGGCACAAATAGTTGGATCTCTCTTGGCTTTGACTTTCTTGTATGTAAACTAGGCTTACCTTGTTTGCTGCTGCTGCTGCTAAGTTGCTTCAGTCGTGTCTGACTCTGTGCGACCCCGTAGACGGCAGCCCACCAGGCTCCATTGTCCCTGGGGTTCTCCAGGCAAGAACACTTGAGTGGGTTGCCTTACAGGTAAATGATAAAGTAGATTTTTTAAATGTTTTTTTCAATACTGATAACTATGAGTATATGAATTTTGGATCACATTTGCTTTAATATGTATATTGGGTATTTCTATCACTTGTCTTATCTTATTAAACTTAGAAGCCAAACTGGCTAAAATGTTTCAAAATGAGATAAAAAATTTATTGAATTGTCTCATGTATATGCAAAGAATATTTCACCAACTTATATTTAAGAAGGGTTTCATAAATATAAGCAGAAAAATATATTTTTATTTTTAATAGGTAGTTATTCATTATTTTATATACTTCTAAAATAATAGAAATTTAAATATAGATACACTCAGAGGATGAGATGGCTGGATGGCATCACTGACTCGATGGATGTGAGTTTGAGTGAACTCTGGGAGTTGGTGATGGACAGGGAGGCCTGGCGTGCTGCGATTCTTGGGGTTGCAAAGAGTCAGACACGATTGAGTGACTGAACTGAACTGAACACATTTCTGTATATGGTTTGTGAAAAGTATTCTTTTGCAAGAATATTTGAGGTTTCAGTGATACTTCAGGCATGCAAGAAATATTGTAAAAAGTAAAAAAGGCATATAATCAACTTTTCTTTTCCAGAACTTACTCAAACAATATGCTTCCCCCATGGCAGTGTAAAAACAGCCTTTGTGAAATGTGTTGTGTAAAAACAAAGCAAAACAAAGTTAAATAAAAATTGAAAGCATTTTTGTTTTTTTTCTAGTTTGGGCTTTAAAAAAAAATTAACAGATATTCCAGCTTTCCTTTTGCGTTTCTGTTTTATATGCCTGCCCTGAGTCATTCTCAGAGAAGAACCTAGAATATCTATGAGCTGCAATACTTATATAGATGATTTCAGTGCTGAGATGTCAACCATTTTCTCCCCTGAGGCATTTTAGTGGTAGTATTATTTTCCTATTAAATGAAAATCCTCGTAAGTGCACATCCTCATGGCATTCACTGTACTGAACAGGGTGTTGCCTCTGACCAGCTCTCTCCCTTGTGATGGTCCCCCAGGACATCCAGAGCTGGGCTCTGCATCCAGGGCAAGCTCCTTGGGCAGTGGTTTTGGCAGTGACAGGTGGAGGCACCGACATTCCCAGACCGCCTTGACCACCACATTGGATTGTGAAACCTTACATGCTGTTAATATTTTATTTGAAATCTGCTTCACTGCTGATCCCTGGGTCAGGAAGATCCACTGGAGAAGGAAATGGCAACCCACTCTAGTCCTCTTGCCTGGAAAATCCCATGGACAGAGGAGCCTGGTGGGCTACAGTCCATGGGGTCGCAAAGAGTCGGACACGACTGAGCGACTTCACCTCACTTCACTTCTAAGGGTAATTGCATAATTTAACAAATATTGTTGAGCAACTTCTATATGCAGAACATTGGGGGAAGTACCTATAATAGTCCCTCTGTTCATGCTTGCTGAGTACATGAATATATACGTGCCCGGATGACCCCTGTCTCCCAGGAGCATTCAATGGGAGAGACTGAAATGCTTAAAACTCTTTGTATTCCAGATCAGGAGTTGGTTAATCACTAGGAGAAGGTCAAGTTCAACAAGGAAGGATTAGGGAAGATTTTACTTAGGAACTGGTTTTGAAATTAAACTGTAAGGAAGAGTAGAATCTTAACTTACAAATGGTGATTTTTTTCCTTTACAGTTTTCTCATAGAAACACAATATTCTGAAGTCAGTTGCAGTTCTGTGGGGTCATGTGACCAAGGAGTAGCCGATAGAATGTCTGAAGGAGTTCAGTGTGGTCTTTCAGAGGGATCATCTTAGAGGGAAAGGGAGCTGATTTTTACCTTTCACCTCTCCACTTTGCTACCTGGAAGATACGTTTGATCTCCAGCTCCATCAGGCATCCCGACCCTTAATAAGAGAAGTCCTGAGTTTAATCAGGGAACCTGATGAATATTTTGGTCACTGCACCCAAGTGAGGCAACTTGTTCCAAAATTTTTCCTTTTTAAAAGTGAGAAAAAAATCTACCTGCTTGCAACCACTGTTGTTTGGTATTTTGTGGTTACATATCCGAAAAATTTACGTGGCAGTAAACCGCTTTATCAACTGTGCTCATTTTTTAATTTATCCATACTTACGTATTAGGATATATATAGGATCAATTTGTAGAATTCATTTTATCTACACAAAGAACATAGGAAGTCCACAGTATATATATATTTTAGAGTGTTTGTTTTTGTGTCTTTGTCTATTACAGAGAGATACAAGGTACAAGTGAAGTACAAGTTTAAATGCAAGCTGAATACAATATACCATGTCACCGCTTTCAATTAAGCACTGAATATTCTTAAAATCTTACATAAGGCATTAAAATACTGTCTAACCCTAACCTTTCACCGTGTTTATTTTCTCCCTTTATTCCTTGTCTTCAAAATTTACACCTTCTCTTACAATTTTGCACAGGTAGTGAGGATCCCTTACTTATAGTGTGAGTGATACTTCAGAGGTGTTTCTGTCTTAAACTTGGACACATTCTTACATTGTGGACCTGGGGCTAGAATCCAGTTGCGCTGCTTGCTAGCTGCGTGATCTTGGGCAGCTTTCTTACACTTTCTCTCTTTTAGTTTTCTAGTAAGGAAAATGAGTGATAAAACAGTTTTCCTCAGAGAGTGAACTGAGTTAACATTGGAAAGTGTTTGTATGGGTGTGGTGGTGGTGGTTTTTCAGTCACGGAGCCGTGTCCGACTCTTTGCAACCCCATGGACTGTAGCTGCCCAGCTTCTCTATCCGTGGGGTTTTCCAGGCCAGAATCCTGGAGTGAGCTGCCATTTCCTTCTCCAGGGGATCTTTCTGACCCAGGGATCAAAGCCACGTCTCCTGCATCGGCAGGCAGAGTTTCTACCAATGCGCCATCAGGGAATCTCCTGTTTGTTCGGTATTTGGCAGCAGTTGACACTATCAAACGATCAGGGATGATTCTAGTGTAGGCCTTTTCACAGTAAGCTATAAAGTTTAGACTTTATCCATGTGTAAAACAGCAAACTATTTAAATTGGAAGTGGAAGCATGTTAATGAGGAAACTGCAATTTTAGGTAAATTACAGAAATTGGCGTCTGGAAGATGGATTAAAAAAGGATACATCAGACATGTCAGATCAATTAAATGACTGCTGAGCTTACACAAGGAGACTAGAATAAGAGGAATATGACTGCTTTTGTCTTCATGGGATGAGAATTAGTCTAAGCACTAGCTAGGCCAACTAAATATGAATCCTTTACCCACCATCTTCTTAAAAATTGGGCATTTTTCTCCCCAGAGGATGACAGTTATTGACTTACTTTGGGGTGGTGGAGGTCATCATGAATTCTCGATCTCTGAAAGGGTTAGACACAGAATCCAATCCAGAATTGGGTTCTGAGTTTTGCAAAGATAAGGCACCTACAGGTTTGCATGTGCTGTCTTTCTGCAAGGCAGTGCTGTTAATTCTTCACTTGCTAGAACATAACAATTACTCACCAGTAGAATGTGATAGAAGAGGATTTGTTTTCGTATAATGACTTTCATACTCAAAACATCCCCAAACTCCTTGCAGATGAGTGATTGAAGAGCTCCGCGTCACCCTCCCACCTGCTCAGGAATAACTGGAACCGCTAACAGCCTGTATCTTTCTAAGCCAAGTGAGATCGCAGGGGAGAAGACTAGAGTGGAGGTGTGTTTGCATGAATTTAAATGATAGCTTGAATAAAACATCTCTAAAGCACTTTTTACACTCTTGCTGTCTCATTGTCTCTGCGAAGACCTCTTTAATCAGTGATGTAGCCCGGATGCACGCTCACCATGCCTGCTTCCCACCAATGAGCTGTTTTATGCAATGTCTGTAAGAAATGTGTCCCCAAGCCCCCTTTGAATAGGAAAAGCAAATAATTTCCAAGTTTAGGATGCTCTGTACAGTGTAAGCCGTTACAGGGGAAAATGCTAGAGCTGAAAAGGAAAAACAAAAGCACTCAAGGTGATTTTATTTTATTGCTTAAGGAATAAGGTAGCTCAGATGGTAAAGAATCTACCTGCAATGCGGGAGACCTGGTTTGATCCCTGGGTCAGGAAGATCCCCTGGAGAAGTGAATGGCAACCCACTCCAGTGTCCTCGCCTCTAGAATCCCAGGGACAGAAGAGCCTGGTAGGCTATAGTCCATGGGGTTGCAGAGTCGGACACTGATAAGGAAAAACAGTCCATGGTGGTGCTTCTTCAGTACACATTGTGTATTGAATCACCTGCAGATTCTTATTCCATAAATGGGTTAGGTTCTGACAATGCATTTATATCAAGCCCCCAGGGGATGTTGGCTTTCTGGGTGCACCCAGAGTAGCAAGCATCTAGCAAGTATTATGGCATAAAGGCAAAATTTGTTAGTAAATGTGAGAAAGGGTCAAAGACAAGCTCTTCAGAACCCTGCTCCTTCAGGAATGGTTCTTGTTTATTACTAGGCTTCCAGCCTTTCACAGTTATCTAAAGAGAAGTTACAACCCTTTCTACTGAGCGTCTAATCTAAATGCCAAACCAGAGCACATTTCTGAAGCATCATGGGTCTCAAGTGAGTTTTTGGACCTATCTTTGAAAGAAATCTGCATAATCTCATGATGGATGCTCCCTTGTAAGTCAGGTATGACTGCTTTCTCTCAGAGAGGCCTCTGTGAAATGATCTTCGAGGTTTTCAGGGTATCTTTTTTTTGCAGAAAGAACTGGTTAAGTATCATTTCCGTGCTTCATTCTCTTCAAATCTCTGCTCCGGAACCCCGGGAGGTGCTGTGAAGTGCTATCTCTAGAAAGTGAAAGCAGATGTCATGCCGCCTCCTGGGAGAGTCTGTGTAGCTGGTGGGGCATTCAGGGTCCCTACGCCCTCCTCAGACGGGTTCCGGGTGTCTGTGTTGCTCAGGCTCTGATGTGTGCACGTTCTCAGCGTCTGCCCTCTATTTTCAGGACCCATTCTCTGCAACATTCTCTGTACTTACAGAACTCCTTCCAAATCCCTCTAGAAGGCGGAGGCCCGAGGAAGCTTGTGGAGGTGCATTGATGTTGGGTGGAAAAGGCCCTTTATTGCTGCAGAGTTATCACCATGGCCAAATATCTCTTCGCTCAGTAAATCAGAACTTGAAGCTTTGAGAGTGTTGTCTGCTGATCTGTCCTATCCTCTCTGGCCCCGGTTCCCCCAGTGTTTCTATATGGTGGATGCTCTTTGAGGACGATGAGCTTATAAAGGGTTGTGGATAACATCCCCTAGTGTTAGCAACATTCATAGTGCGCTTTACCATTTACAGAGCTTTTCATATAAATTGTCTCAACAACGAATGTAGGACAACTCGCCCGAGGTCACTTGGCTAGTGAGGATTTCAAAGGAATTCTGAAGCCAGGTCAGAACTTTCATTGCTGGAAAAATGCAGCTAATTACCCTTCAAATATAGAGCAGTATTTAACCCAGAATATTATGGAATCCTATTTTTCTTCTGTTTCAATTGTATGATCTATTTCCACTATTTAAAGCTATCATTTAAAAAAAAAAATTAAAAACCTAACTGCAGAAGCAAGTGTGCTAGTTGGGTTTTCGGAAAGATATTTTTCATTCTTGATGATATCTCTTTAGATTTAACAAGAAAGTAACACTATTAAATGTTAACTACCTTGATTTCAAGGTATATTATACTTTTCTAGTTTTTTTTTTTTTCTTGGTATAGAACACAAATAATTTGGTAGTTTTACAAGCAAAATGTTTTCTGAGATTTATATAAAATTGTTTCTGTGTTGTGCTTAATGTGGGGCTGGCTGGCTCCCTGTGCCGGCTCTGGGGTTCTAGTTGTTGGGACGATTAAACCGAGACTGTACAGCGCGCAGCCTAGGGGAGACCAGGCGTCCCTGAAGGCCAGCTCTTAATTACTGTTGTCATTGCACAGATGTTATGTCACCCAGTATTTATATACTTTAAAAAAGTTAATAACGAGCTTAGTCCTCAACCACTGATCTGCCTGTGGATCTTGCACCGGCTCTTAACTTGACTCAAATGGATCAGCTCTGGAGTGTATGCTTCCCCATTCTCAAAGCCAGCGTTGTGAAAGTCACACGTCCCTGCACCCTCCCTCTCGGGGCAGAATTGGCCGAGGGAAGATACGGTTCCAGAGTCAGATCTGCTCCTCCAGTTTGGGGGAGGTTGAGTGGGTGGATGCAATGGTCCTTTTTTAAAATTAATGTCAATCATGCTCAACTGTAAGAGCTTTCACAGTGCTGAAAGTCAGGAGGGGAAAAGAGAGGTTACTCTATGTTTCCGTCATTCAGGGAGAAGATATTGTTGACACGTAAAGAAATTTGTAAGGGTTCTCCCCTTCTGGGAGCCTAAACGTGGAAAGGCGTTTTCTGAGCCGTTTTGCGGTGAACTAGTGCTCTTGTGTGCTGCTGTGTCCTCCATGTCTAACCAGACGCCACAGCTCGACGACTGTCTTGTAAATAAGTGCTGTGCTACATCAAAGGGAAAGACAAGTAATCAGATAGTAATTTACCCCGTGTCAGTCATCAGGGCTGACATATGATTTCCATGAGGAAAGAACAGAGCAGAAGGGAGGATTCTAGCATGTATATGACTGCTGTGTGTTCCACAGTCAGGGCCTCAAAGGGTATTGTTTACGGCACGTCTCCTGAAAGGTGTCTTCCCTTTCTCTCTCGGTGCCATTTGCTGTCATATTAAACCTGGAATTAGTTTGGTGTTCTTGTCTCGTCTCCTTAGGAACCCTTCTGAATGATTCGTTACACAGGAAATTATCATCCCACAGTTCGGAAAGTAACCTTACAGATGAATAATGTTTTGACAGAATTTTCAGAATTAAATTGCATACTATACCTTAGTAGAGTTGAAATATCTTAATGTATATGTTCCTTGGAGAGTTATCTTTATCATCCACATAGGGGATATGAGAATGAGAAATAATTCCATTTTTCTTATCAAAAATTGGAGAGCAGAGCTTTTCTCCAGGCAAGTGATCCAGCTGTCTGGGGTAACATTTAGACATGAGATTCAGAATCTTTTTAATTACACCCGTTAATTGTTTACCCAGTTAGTGCACCATTAATTGCTACCCTTGTTGGGCCAGCACCCTGATGACTACCATCTCACAGCTTGGCTGATAAGTGGGGGGTGATTCATTGCATTTCTCTCTGCTCTCGTGGCATAATGGTAAGAGCTTTACTGTTATTAAAAAAAAACCAGGTATCCAATTTAGTCGCATGTTCTCTGACTCAAATATGAAACAGAAATGGTCTAATTTAGCATTAGGTTTGATATTTCTCACAGTTGCCAGAGTTAATACATATATTAGTGAATGGTATTGTTAAAAATAAAATACAGCTATCTTAAGTCTGCAAAAACTGAAATTTTAAATGTTGTTATGAGAGGAGAGTAAAATGGTGTCATGGGATAATGCCTTTTCATGGGAAGCATTATGATGGCAGATAACAAGAGTGCCAGAAATCTTGGTTTTCGTTTTTCTTATTTTATTGTGTTTGGTTCACTTCAGTAGCTCAGTCATGTCCGACTCTGCGACCCCATGAATTGCAACACGCCAGGCCTCCCTGTCCATCACCAACTCCTGGAGTTCACCCAAACTCATGTCCATTGAGTTGGTGATGCCATCCAGCCATCTCATCCTCTGTTTACCACTTCTCCTCTTGCCTCCAATCCCTCCCAGCATCAGAGTCTTTTCCAGTGAGTCAACTCTTCACATAAGGTGGCCAAAGTATTGGAGTTTCAGCTTTAGCATCAGTCCTTCCAAAGAACATCCAGGACTGATCTCCTTTTGAATGGACTGGTTGGATCTCCTTGCAGTCCAGGGACTCTCAAGAGTCTTCTCCAATACCACAGTTCAAAAGCATCAATTCTTTGGTGCTCAGCTTTCTTCACAGTCCAGCTCTCACATCCATACATGACAATTGGAAAAAGCATAGCCTTGACTAGACGGACCTTTGTTGGCAAAGTAATGTCTCTGCTTTTGAGTATGCTATCTAGGTTGGTTATAACTTTCCTTCCAAGGAGTAAGCGTCTTTTAATTTCATGGCTGCAATCACCATCTGCAGTGATTTTGGAGTCCCCCAAAATAAAGTCTGACACTGTTACCACTGTTTCTCCATCTAGTTCCTATGAAGTGATGGGACCAGATGCCATGATCTTCGTTTTCTGAATGTTGAGCTTTAAGCCAACTTTTTCACTCTTCTCTTTCACTTTCATCAAGAGGCTTTTTAGTTCCTCTTCACTTTCTGCCATAAGGGTCGTGTCATCTGCATATCTGAGGTTATTGATATTTCTCCCGGCAATCTTGATTCCAGCTTGTGCTTCTTCCAGCCCAGCATTTCTCATGATGTACTCTGCATAGAAGTTAAATAAGCAAGGTGACAATATACAGCCTTGACATACTCCTTTTCCTATTTGGAACCAGTCTGTTGTTCCATGTCCAGTTCTAACTGTTGCTTCCTGACCTGCATAGAGGTTTCTCAAGAGGCAGGTCAGGTGGTCTGGTATTCCCATCTCTTTCAGAATTTTCCACAGTTTATTGTGATCCACACAGTCAAAGGCTTTGGCATAGTCAATAAAGCAGAAATAGATGTTTCTCTGGAACTCTCTTGCTTTTTCCATGATCCAGCGGATGCTGGCAATTTGATCTCTGGTTCCTCTGATTTTTCTAAAACCAGCTTGAATATCTGGAAGTTCATGGTTCACGTATTGCTGAAGCCTGGCTTGGAGAATTTTAAGCATTACTTTACTAGCGTGTGAGATGAGTGCAATTGTGCGGTAGTTTGAGCATTCTTTGGCATTGAACACTTAATAAGAGATTTACCTCTTGAAGTTTTGTGTGTACAGTACAGTGAGGTTAAATATAAGCAGTATGCTGCAGCGACCATCTCCAGAACTCACTCATCTGTGTAACTGAGACTTTATATCCCTTGACTAACAGCTCTCCATTTCTCCCCCCAGCCCCTGGTAACCACCAATCTACTCTGTGTCAGCTTGACTATTACATACTTTATTAAGTGGAAGTACTTGTCCTTCT
Source organism: Budorcas taxicolor (assembly GCF_023091745.1). Lineage (NCBI taxonomy): Eukaryota > Metazoa > Chordata > Mammalia > Artiodactyla > Bovidae > Budorcas > Budorcas taxicolor. The sequence goes on along the minus strand of NC_068921.1, from coordinate 83,577,870 downwards.
ATGTCTGACTTATTTCCCTTAGCATGGAGAAGGCAATGGCACCCCACTCCAGTGCTCTTGCCTGGAGAATCCCATGGATGGAAGAGCCTGGTGGGCTGCTGTCTCTGGGGTCACTAGGAGTCGGACATGACTGAGTGACTTCACTCTCACTTTTCACTTTCACACATTGGAGAAGGCAATGGCACCCCACTCCAGTGTTCTTGTCTAGAGAAACCCAGGGACGGGGGAGCCTGGTGGGCTGCCATCTCTGGGGTCGCACAGAGTCAGACACGACTGAAATGACTTAGCAGCAGCAGCAGCAGCAGCAACAGTGTCCTTCAGGTTCATCCATATTGTTGCAAGTGGTGGGATTTCCTTGTTCTTTTAAGGCTGAGCAATATTCCATCGTAAATTGAGACTGTGGATTCTGAACCCTGGGCCAGTGCACATAATCTGACTGCTTGAAGAAATGTCATTGTCTAAGTCTTGTTACACCTATAACCAAACTGGAGAAATGGGTACCACCCCTCCAAGCAGATCTGAAATGTTAGCCTCTCGGTAGAGTCCAACTCTGCCATCCCATGGACTGTAGCCCACCAAGTCTGTGGAATTCTCCAGGCAAGAATACTGGAGTGGGTTGTCATTCCCTTCTCTAGGGGGTCTTCCTGACCCAGGGATTGAGCCTGAGTCTCCTGTGTTGCGGGCAGATTCTTTATTGTTTGAGCCACCAGGGAAGTCTGCGCCATCAGTGGTGGTGGTGGTTGAGTTGCTAAGTCGTGTCCAACTCCTGGGACCCCGTGGACTGTAGCCTGTCAGGGTCCTCTGTCCATGGAGCCATTGGGAAGCAGATCTAAACAGACCGAGTGAAGGATAAGTTCAGATTTCTTTTACACGGTTTGGGAACAGGTGACCAACTGTTAGGGCATCCTTCTTGTATCTGCTTCTCCAAGCAGAAAGAAACCTCTGGAAAGAGATACTGGGTTGGGATGCACCAGACGTGGAAATCATGTTTGCTCTTAGGGGAGCTTTGTGTGTGTGTGTGTGTGTGTGTGTGTGTCTGTGTGTGTTTATGTGTGTTATCATTAAATTTAATGTGAATCACTACATATTCTGGGTTTGCTCACAGTATTCTTCTCTTTGGGGAATCAGAAGTTCCCTGTGGTTCAACTCTCGAAAAACACACTTCATGTTCTGAGGGGTTTGATTTTATCAAAGTGGATAAGGTGGGTTATAGACAAAGATGGAGGGCACACTGAGGTGTGCAGTGTGGTCGCTGCTGCTGCTAAGTCGCTTCAGTCGTGTCCGACCCTGTGTGACCCCATAGATGGCAGTGGAGCCTTATTAGAGGACATCCTCGGCCTGTGTTCCTGCCGTCGTGGCCGATGAGAACCACACGCAAGGACGTGAGTTTGGGCCTTGTAAGAAAAACACAATTTGGAGTGCAGACGACACTAATGGGAGCCTTAATTCTAATCCCTGATACAGACCCTTTCAAAGAGAAGGATACGACTGTGTACTTTAAAAGTGCTCTCAGCTTTTAAAGACTAAGCTGAAAATTGCCCAAATGAGAAATGATGGGAAATCCAATTCACAGATCCCTTTGGTTTGCAGGAACAGTTGTAAGATCAGTGTCAGTGACAGGAATACACATTGGCATGGTGGCCCCAGTGCCAGCAAGGAGATTCTGACCGAGGGGTAAAACACGTCCTCATCTGTTCCACTTCTGTTCAAGTAAATATGTGAACCTTGATAGTCCCAGCAGAGTTTATCTTTTCTGGGCTGAAAGACATCTTTTAACTGCCCTTTCCCAAGTTTACCCAAGTTCAGTTTTCTTAAAACCACAACTAAGATTTATTATAGTGTTTTTTTTTCTTCAAATCACTACTATACTGATAAATAAACATGTGATTTATCTCATTTTTAAGTGTCTGTGGAAAATAAAAATGAGTGTTTATAGTTTTTTAAAGGCAAACTTGTTGAAAAAAAAAAAAGACTATTGACTTGCAGAGCCAATAGCCATTCATAGGCTGAATGCTCCTGTTTCTTCAAAATTCGCATGTTGAGGCCTGTCTGTCAAAGTGATGGTGTTTGGAGGCGGGGCCTTTGGCAGGTGATCTGGTCACGCGGGCAGAGCCCTCGAGTGTGATGGTGTCCTCAAAAAAGAGGCTTCGGGGAGATCTCTCACCACTTCCGCCCCAGGGGGACACAGGCAGCGTTGCACTGAGCGCTGGGAAGCAGGCTCTGCCGGGCCCCAGCTCTGCCAGCGCCCTGACCTTGGTCTTCCAGGCTCCAGAACGGTGGGAAATGAATTTTTGTTGTTTGTAAGCTGCCCAGTCTATGGTAGTGTATTACAGCAGCCGTAATGAACGAGGATACAGGGCAAAACTTATATAGACCCATAAATATAAAATAAAAAATGTGGATAGTATTTAATTAAGAACGTGTAGCCAACGGGAATTCGCTGTATGGCTCAGGAAACTCAAACAGGGGCCCTGTATCAACCTAGAGGGGTGGGATGGGGCGGGAGATGGGAGGGAGGGTCAAAGGGAGGGGATACATGTACACCTGTGGCTGATTCATGCTGACATGAATCAGAAAACAACACAATTCTGTAAAGCAATTATCCTCAGTTAAAAAATAAATAAAAAAGTAAGTGGCATATAGTTTTGATCATTATTGGAGTATAGTTGATTGGGCTTCCCTCACAGCTCAGTCGGTAAAGAATCAGCCTGCAATGCAGGAGACCTGGGTTCGATTCCTAGGTTGGGAAGATTCCCTGGAGAAGGAAATGGCAACCCACTCCAGTATTCTTGCCTGGAGAATCCCATGGACGGAGGAGCCTGGCCAGCTTGAGTCCATGGGATCGCAAGAGTTGGACAGGACTTAGTGACTAAAGAGAGAGAGGGAGGGAGGAGTGGAATGAGTTAGTCTAGAGGTGTATAGCTTACTGGCCGGCAGATGTGGGTTTTGGCCGTTGAGTTCTAGTATTTCCTTATGACCAGGGATCCCTGTAGGAAGACACCTGGCTTAGTTCCTAGGAATAGATCTGTTCTCCATGTTTCTACAGCACATTTTCTGACAAATGTTATTCTTGGGTGCTCGGGTTGAATCCTTCTAACGGAAAGAAATAACTCATTTAACACGGAATCCTTATGTTCCTTGAGCTCAGGCAGACTCCCAGCTAGCTGAAAAGCACGTAGGAGAACAGAAGAAAAAAATGCAAAGTCTAATGCAGTTAAGAAGACTTCTCCAAGTGGCCCTTTATTAGGAGAATATTAATATTTTAATTCTTGATAAGAACTCCACAGATATTTGTTTCTATATGTATCAGATGAGTCAGATAATATTAGACTTGACTGGTTAAAACAAGTATATTGCAATATTTGTAGTTTTAGGAGCATATCATAAATCCTAAGGCAATGTCAGAAACTGTGCCTGGCTGAGGTTTATTCCAGAACATGGTGGATGCTGAATCTTATAAATAAATAGATTTCCATGGATTAGTATTACTGCCTGAGGCATTCTGATATAATTTGATGTTTTAAGTTGCTTTCTCTTATAATTTTATTTCCATTTGTGTAAGGTCTTGTTTTTCTCATTAATTTGTAAAGATTGAACACCTACTTATGTGTCAGGCAAGGCGCAAAGCCCACCACATTTTTTTCAACAACTCTCTAAGGGCTTCCCTGGTGGACAATAAAGAGTCCGCCTGCAATATAGGAGACCCAGGTTCGATCCCTGGGTCAGGAAGGTCCCCTGGAGAAGGGAATGGCAACCCACTCCAGTATTCTTGCCTGGAGAATTCCATGGACCAAGGATTCTAGCCGGCTGCAAGTCCATTGGGTTGCAAAGAGTTGGACACGACTAAGTGACTTATACACTTGAGATCTCTGATGCCAGATATACCAGTGAGAAAACTGAGGCTAGGAGATGTGTATGTTTTCCCAAGGTCACAAACATAAAAAGGTGAAGCAGTGTTTTGACGGAAATGTTTCTGTGCCCAAAGACCACCTCCTGTCTAGGGGGTCACATCCTCTTGTCTGTGAGTTGACCATGGTCTTCTCCACTCGTGCCCTTTATGTTTTATCCAGGAAATTGCTCTGGCTTGAACAGTTACAATGCTGGAAAGACTTTCCCATCCTTGCTGAAAATTGTTTATAGGTTGCCTTTTTCTTTATGCGTTTTTTTTTTTTCCTGCTTCACTCTTTCAGTCTGGAGCCTCTTGGCATCTTTCTGTTCACATTGGACCAGTTTAGACGGTGCTTTTTTCTGCTCTTTCTGGGGCAGGCTCTTCTGTTTCAAGCATGTGGATATGATTCCTGTTTTCTCTATTGTGCCTGGTCCTCTCACTGTGTTTGACAGCTTTTCAACTGCTGGCATTCCCCGAGGCACACTCTCTCAGCTTGTGTTGTTGGTTGAGTGGCTTTGCACTATAGTAGGGGCTACACACACGCGCACACATGCATCCATGCAGGATGAGTCTTATACAGAAATGGAATCATTTAGAAAGACCACTTTTCAATCACCTCAAATGAGTCTCTCTCTCTTTCTCTCCTTGCTTCTTATTTTCTTAATCTAAAATATTCTACTCCATTCTCCAGCAAAGTGGTTACCTTTAAAAGACCACCAGTGACATGCTTTTTCTCTTCAATGGCTTATAATAGTCGTGGTCAAAATACAGGTAGATTATTGGACTTCATTGGAATGGTAACAGTAACCTTTCATTTTAAAAGTTTATGAAATTTCTCTTCTTTTTATACTTTTGCATGGGTGAGGAACTGTTTATATGAGTAGATAAGGGAAGTCATTTATTTTCTACAAGTATGTGAATTTACTTTTTAATTATCTCTGTAGCCTTGAATATTAAATAATATTTTTAGGAGTTAATGCTCACTGTGAATTGTATTTTTAACATGGATAATGGGGATTGAGGCCTAATTATGGACTGAGGCAAGAATTCAGATAAAGGAAAGAAAATTCTAATGAAAGATTATATTAATAGATTTCTTAAAAATTAAGGAGTATCAACATTTTTTGGTGGCATAATACACTTGATATTGAAAAGTGGCATTTCACCAATTACATGATTCTTTTAGATTAGGTTAGTGACAGGAAATAAATTATATATATATAGTGAGAGAAATAGGAAATTATAGTTATAAAACCTTGACTAATATTCTCATTTTGCAGTTGAGGTGGTGTCTAGAAGGTAGATTTTAGCTTACTTATCACAAAACAAACAGCAAAGCTAATTGGAAACAAGATCAGAAATTCACCTAACTCTCCCCTAGGCAGGAATATGTCTCTTTTACCCTAGGAACTGAGAATTGCATTTTGTTTTTGAGCATCATGAGTGGACTTTTCTCCGTGTTTCCCTTCCTTCCTAAACGACTAAAGCACTGTTAGAATCCAAACAAACAAGAAAATAAATAACAGCAGCGTAACCACTAAATTTGGTTTGGGATTATGTCCTAGTGTTCAGGAGAGGTGGAAAGTAATTTGTTGCTTTATCTCCCCGTTCATATTCCTGACATGGGCCACTGAAGTGGCAAACCGAAAGCCATCAGGGCAGTGGTGCAGAGCGAGCGGGATTCATGAGCGGAGCGACGGGGAGGCCGCCGCGCACGCTGGGAGGCGGGTCCCTACGTGCTTATCGGGCTCTCATCAGAAATGAGCTGCAGCCAGGCCCCTGGCCTCTCCTCCCAGAACTCTGTGATGGCCTATTTTATGTACGAAACTGGAGGAGTCCACGCATGTAGGAGCAGTTTTTAGTTTGAATGGGTTATTTTAATCCTTTAATCTGGATTAGTTTAGTCCAGAATTTCCTGTTTAGAATAGCAGACCTATGGCTTCCATTCTGCCCTTTATCTTCCTTGTGGGCTCAGATCTCAGGAATGCTTCCCCAGGCTTCATGTGAATGGAAAATGAGTGCCATTGGAGCATTTTCAGTGCAGTGAAGCATCACCCAAGAGGCAAGTAGTAAAGGAAGTTATGGGCGAAAAACGCTTTAAGACATTTAATCTGTTCACACTTTATTTTTATTTATTTCCTAATTTGTTCACTCAGTCATTAAATATTTGCTGTATGTCTTTCACTTTTAGGTTTGCAGTCAAAGCAGATAACTTTGAGGTCATCCCTACTGTTAACAGTCAGACAATACAATGAAAAAACAGAATTATGTACTTACAATAATTATTTTCAGTTCAGTTCAGTCGCTCAGTCGTGTCTGACTCTTCGCGACCCCATGGATCACAGCACACCAGGCCTGCTTGTCTATCACCATCTCCCAGAGTTCACCCAAACTCACGTCCGTCGAGTTGGTGATGCCATCCAGCCATCTCATCCTCTGTCGTCCCCTTCTCCCTCCTGCCCCCAATCCTTCCCAGCATCAGAGTCTTTTCCAATGAGTCAGCTCTTCGCATGAGGTAGCCAAAGTACTGGAGTTTCAGCTTCAGCATCAGTCCTTCCAATGAATACCCAGGACTGATCTCCTTTAGGATGGACTGGTTGGTTCTCCTTGCAGTCCAAGGGACTCTCAAGAGTCTTGTCCAACACCACATTTCAAAAGCATCAATTCTTCGGTGCTCAGCTTTCTTCACAGTCCAACTCTCACATCCATACATGACTACTGGAAAAACCATAGCCTTGACTAGATGGACATTTGTTGGCAAAGTAATTTCTTTGCTTTTGAATATGCTATCTAGGTTGGTCATAACTTTCCTTCCAAGGAGTAAGCATCTTTTAATTTCCTGGCTGCAGTCACCATCTGCAGTGATTTTGGAGCCCCCAAAAATTAAGTCTGACACTGTTTCCACTGTTTCCCCATCTATTTGCCATGAAGTGATGGGACCAGATGCCATGATCTTCATTTTCTGAATGTTGAGCTTTAAGCCAACTTTTTTACTCTCGTCTTTCGCTTTAATCAATAGGTTTTTTCCTCTTCACTTTCTGCCATAAGGGTGGTGTCATCTGCATATCTGAGGTTATTGATATTTCTCCCAGCAGTCTTGATTCCAGCTTGTGCTTCCTTCAGCCCAGCGTTTCTCATGATGTACTCTGCATATAAATTAAATAATTATTCTAATATTTGCTAAATATAATAATAACTACAGCCATTTGTTTATTCAATAGGCATTTTTGAAAATCAGTCATGTACAATTAATGTGTTCCACAAGGTGAGGAGATGGACACCGCCTTTGTCTTTAAGGAGTATATATTCTGATGTAGGGGTAACAATAAGAGCGGTAGTCACAATAGTAATATTTAGCATTTTCTGGATGCAAGGGCGTGCATGCTCAGTGGTGTCTAAGTCGTTGCAGTGCCATAGACTATAAGCTACAGGGTGCCTCTGTCCGTGGGATTCCCCAGGCAAGAATCCTGGAGTGGGTTGCCATGTTCTTCTCTGGGGGATCTTCCTGATCCAGCAATCAAACCAGTGTCTCTTCCGTCTCCTCCAGTGGCAGGCAGATTCTTTACCACTGCACCACCTGAGAATCCCTAGATGCAAGAAACACTTTTCATGTGTTAACTCACTGATACCTCACAACAGCCTTGTGCAATCAGCATTGCTATTATTCCTGTCTTATAGATGAGACAGTTGAGAGTGAGGAGGTTAAGTATCTTGCCCAGTATCACACAGCTGGTAAGCAGCATAACTAAGATCCAAACCCAGGTCTTCCAGCTCCAGAGTCTATAAACTTATCACACAAACTTATGTAAAGTTGCATGAATGGAAGAGTGCAGAAGGTCTTTGGAAGGCCATGGGAGGCTTCTCTGGAGGACATGCGGGCATAAGTGGGCAGTGAAGAAGAAGGCGTTCCGGGCAGATACACAAGGCCTCCAGAGAGGGTGGACAGGCTCCTGGATGTGGCAACAGAAGCCAGTGGGCCTGGAACCCAGAGGGAGTTGAGGCAGGAGGCATGGGCTTCTTGGCCTTGGTGGCGAGACTTGCTTTCAGCCGTCAACGGTGGGAAACCAGTGGGCTTGCCTGATGGTTTGAGAACAAGCGGAGCAGTGCAGGGACTCAGGGCAATTAGGAGGGTGTCTGTCTTAGCTGGCTGGGAGATGACAGCCGTGCAGACAAGCGTGATGGTGGTGAAGTCCACAGTGTGCTATCTCTAGAGGAACTTTTAATTGCATCCAAGTCGCTGTTAGAGAAAGACCCTACAGAGAAGAAGCTGTCATCCTGGGCCTGATTGGGAGGACTTTGCCAAATAGGGCAGGTGACTGGCCATTCTGAATAGGGGAGAGAGAGGGGAGAGATAGATGTTGAGAGAAGAAATTTGGGTAATTGGACTGTCACAGTGAACCAAACAAGTGCTTCTAACAGCAGCATATCCCTTGGTCAGCTGCGTCCAGCGCTTTTACACGGTTCTGCTTCTCAGCAAACGGCATGGTGCTGGCTTAGTTGTTTTGGCCAGTGGCAAATGCTTTGTTAAACCCCAGTTTGAAGAGAGAGGAGCCCTCCTCAGAATGATGAACTAATATTCACACAGGGTAAGTTTTTGGCTTAACTATAGCCATATAACTGACTGAATCTTTGGGTTAATTTTTTTAAGCAGGAATTTGTCTTTGTTCTTTTTCTGTTTAACAGTGTCTCCAAGTCTTAAGCTCTTTCCAGAATGTTATGGCCATCTATCCCTTTAACTGTAGTGCCCAAACCTGGGACATTTTCAGTCACTTTAGTGGTAAAAATGGGCTTCCCTGGTGGCTCAGGCTGGTAAAGAATCTGCCTGCAATGAGGGAGACCTGGATTCGATCCCTGGGTTGCGAAGATCCCCTGGAGAAGGGAATGGCTACACAGTTCAGTCTTCTGGCCCGGAGAATTCCATGGACTGTATAGTCCATGGGGTTGCAAAGAGTCGGACATGACTGAGAGACTTTCACTTTCACTTAGTGGTAAAATAGAAGGGGAAAAAAATAAGAAAGGCTATAAACAAAAGGAGCTAAGGACTTGAACAATAGTTATGCTTTGTCAGCTGCAGCGATAAGACTGCATGGCTGTCTATGTTGGTGGCATAAAACTGTTGTCTCACCGAGTGGCTGTCACAAATGGTGAAGGCTGGATCCACCTTTGGGCATGCTGTGGGAGCCCTTGTGGGCTTTGTCAGAGCGCAGATGGCTGGGCTTACCCTACAGAGTCTGCGATTCAGTAGTTCTTAACCCTGCACGTGAAGGGGTTCCCAGGCGACGCTGATGCTGCTGGTACAGAGGCCGTGCTTGAGAACTGCTGGTGGGAAGAGTGGTCCCAGCACACTCCCGCGTGACACTTGGCAGTTGATTGGATCAGAGGCAGAGCGGAGCTCGCCACGCAAATGCATTTCCTTGAAACTGAACGGAAGGCATTCGGGCTTTGTGTTGTTGCTGAGGAGGGTGAGCTGGGGGCCTGTCTCCTGAGTGCCCTGGCACCTTCGTGGCAAGCCTTCATATAGTAAAATGCTTGCCTTCTAGGGTGTGCACCTGTCTCAGAGAGAAGCAGATGGGCTCTTTCTCAGAGAGAGACATGTTGGCAATTCAATTTTTGTGTATAGGAGAGGGTGGAAATCGTAAGCCAGCAGCACCATTGTCTACGTCTGTTGTGATGCTAGAGTTATTTTAAAGGGTATATTGTGTCGTGGCCAACTGGGTCATTATAGCCCTTTGAAAAATATGCCCCACCGTAAACATGAATCATGAAATGATAAAGTAAGTTTCTCAAAAGCTTAGGGAAGGTTAAGGAGAATGACAGTGTTTTCACCAATAAACGTCTAGTTTAACTTCTGTCCTTTTTTGTTAACAAGGTTAACGATGCAGATTTATTTGGATTTCACCAGTGAGCCCCATTAGTGTCCTCTTTCTGTTCCAGTCCTGAGTCCACTCCAAGCCGCCGCACTGGCTCAGCTGTCTCGTCTCCCCAGTCTCCTCTCGTCTGTGACGGTTTCTCAGCACTTCTTCACTTTTTCTGACCAGGAGAGTTTGAAGACTACCTTATCCGGTAGAACATCTCCAAGCTAGATATGTCTTTAGTTCTCTCAAGATAAGACTGGGCTTATGGGTTTGGGGTGAGTACCACAGAGAAGAAATGCCCCCGTCATATAACAGAGCATTGCTAACATCAACGGGACATCACAGAGCTGCGCCTGTGTGTCTGTAGCTGCAGGTGTAACTACTGAATCTAAGTGCTGTGATACCTGTGCAATACAGAACAGTTGAGCAGACTGGTATTTCAATAGCTGAAGGATATCAGTGTAAATCTTCGCCAAATATTCTTATAAATGTTGCTGTAATAAACTTAAATTTCATAAAATTCATTACAAACACTTCAGATAAGTTAAAAAGTCATATTTAAGCACAGAAATATTTTTTTTGTCCCTAAAGAAACATTTATTTTCAGCACTAGAGACATACTTGACATGGAAGAACATAGGCATCGATGCATATGTGCATACAGTGACTGTAGATTATGCTTGTATTCCCGTTTTTAATGAAATGCCGAGGGGAGGGAGTATGCCAAGTAAATAGCTATGCCTTTTATCCATGTCCATGAGAGTGCAAGGAACACAAGATCATGTTTACTAATACCTGGAGTAAATATCTGACGGGCGTTTAGCTGCCAGGTTTCAAACACTGATAATGAACTAACATCATGAAATAATATCATATTTTCCCAAATCAGTGTCTCCTGTGGTTATTCAGCCACAGACGAGACCTGGAGAATCTGTCAGCAGCAGTCACAGTGATGGAAACACCAATGCAGTGAGAAGAGGGGAAGAGATCGTTTCTATTAAAATCTGAAGCCCTTGCGCACGAAGAGAAAGATTCATATGGTAGATAAGGGGAAGCAGATTAACTCTCCCAATATTCATTTGGAAATTGTCGTTTAGGCTTTTAGACTCCCTAAATACTGTGAGCTTCTGCCTGGCAGGTTTTGAAAAAAACAAGTGTGTGTGTCAGCTCCTTGACAAGGTAGATAGGGAGCTGCAGGTAACAAGGCTGAGGGAAATTTGCTCCAGCTTGTGTGTGTACCGTGAAGAGTCTGGAGTTATCCATTCAAAGCAAATGTCAGTTCTCTATGCACATTCAATTTTAAAAATATGAATATGATTCGGGCCACTAGAGTCAGTTGTACTCATGAAAATATACGATTGGCAGTGAGTCCAGTTGACTATAAAATACCTTTGGAAGAACAGGAAATTCTCGCTTTCACAAAACACCACTTGGTGCATCATTCATGAAACATGTGTTTATTGAGCTCTTCACCTTGTACAGAACCCTGCGTGAAGCACACCAGGTGATGCAGAAGGGCCCGCAATCCACGTTTCAAGGATTTCGCTTCTGGATTCTCTCTGAATGCATCTATTGTTGGAGAGGAAACTGATAGATAATCAGCTGGAACCAGTTTAGACCACTGCACAAACAAGTAACTGCAGATCAGAAACCCTACAAAATACACAGCGGCAAGGGCCACAGGGAGGTCTAAATGGTGGAACATGTGTGAGAGAAGGAAGAGAGGAGGGGAGAAGGGGAAAGAGAGAGAACTTCGAGATGGAGACTGTGGATCCGTCTCTTGGGAGTGTATTGTCAGAGAATGAGTAACATATTCCTGAAGTAATTTAAGTCCTGACCTTAGTCAGTGGTCAGTGGGGAGTGATTAATGTTTATAAGTACTGAAGACATGGGGCTTCCCTTGTGGCTCAGCT